>NC_133984.1:2505000-5005000 GCF_047716275.1 Strix uralensis
ATAAACCAGGTAACAGTGAAGACTTTGAAATATATAGGCAGCTTTTGCAATGTGCAGAAGATAGAAGGAGACCCTACAGAGCTCTGTGCTGTACCTGAAGTGGTGTGGAGGTGACAAGGCTGTTGGTGAAGGGAGGTCACACAGTGCGAGAGCAGCCTCCTGTACCTGTCCCGGGTGGGAAAGCGGGAAGAAACTGTCATCTTCCTGTGCAAGAGTGAGGTTTAAACTAACCAATACTGTTTAGCAGGGAGGTCTTGGAGCTGCACCGATATCATATCGGTGGTCATAAAAAACCAACTAAAATGTCAGGAATTTTCAGGATCGGAGAGAGCAAAGGAAAAAAAACAATACCACTGTATAAATCTGTGGTAAGTCTGTGTCTTTAATAGACTGGAAGTGTTATCTTTAAACGATATGAAAATGTGAGAAATGATATTAAGTAGGGTGAGGTGATCACTGTAGGAGGAACAGCCAAATAAGGTAGAATTCTGCAGTTGAGAAAGAGCGAGCCAAAGAAGCACGAGAAGTGATACGATCACGTCGCACACCAGAGAACAAATAGGAAGTGATTATTCATAACTTCTAATGCAACAACTGGGGGAGAGCAAGTGAGACTAGCATGTGGCAGGTTCAGAATAAATGAAGTACTTTGTTTGACAACACGTAGTTTAATGGAGAAACTCGCTGCCAGAGAACGTTGTGTATGGCAAAAATTGCATGGGCTCAGGAAGCAGCGAGACAAATTAAGGGGGAAAGTCTATTAAGGGCTATTAAACATAATTACTGCACCTCTGACTCAAAACTGTGTATTATTGGAGTCTGGGAAAGTATAATGTGGTGTAGCCCTCTGCGCTCAATCTGTTGGTGTGCTCTTCCCTGGGATCTGTGGCCGGTGGAGACAGGATACTGGGGTAGACAAGTGTTGGCTCTAACCCAATAAAGCTGTTCTTGGATGAAATTGGCTCTGCTCCCAAAATTATGGTAACAGTTTGCATGTAAAAATCTAAGAAAATGTTGTCCAGGAAAAATGTTTGATGGAAAAGAATATATGTGTATGTTTGGGATGTGTTGGTTTGTTTTTAATTTGGTGGTTATTACAAAGGCCTGCAACTGTGAAAGTATTAGAAGGCTCTGGGCATTTAGGTGTAACTAGAAATCTCCTCTGAAATGTAAACAGATTCTGTAGCAAGTTCAGACATACCAATGTGACTGAAATCCTAATCTCACTCTGCTTTGCAAACTCTGGGGTGCTGTGAGAGACTGTAGATATGAGGGGAACTTTTAACTGTATTTGTCCCTTGTGTCTTAGAAACCAGGGGGGGAAAGCAGAAGTTAGTAATAATTCTCCTTTTTGTTTCCTTCTGAACAAGTGTGGTTCAGTTCAGGAGCTGAGGACAAGGCTGTAAGAAATGTTGTGTGAAGCTGTTCGTTTCGCAGTAGCTGCTGGCAGGCTCAAAACTTTCTGTGGAGAGCTAAGCAGTGAAATCTCGACGTTTGGACATTGAGTTAGACTTTGCATAGCCAAGACTTGCCATTAGATCTTCTATTTTACATATGAAGAAATGCACTGTGGGATCCAGATGGAGTGGGGACGTTAGTGACTGGGGGAGTGAGCATGAAGGAAGCTCTGCAGGTGATACACAGCCTCTCCCACTGAGGTTCGAGGTGGATGTTGTGCTGGGGTGTGACGGGGGAAAAAGTTTCCATTAATCAAAGCTGAAATGTCACTTTTTTCCGGGGCTCTTGGGCAGACAGGGAGATGGGAATGAGAGCTTGCAGGAGTGAACATGGCTGTTCTTCCTGCCTCTCATTGCCGGTCACCGTCTCAGCGTTTCTTACACACAAAACATAAGTGTTTGGTGGTGCAGACAGCAGGTGATGCCAAAACCAGTGTGGTTTTGCAGCATGAACAGCAGATGCTGACATACATCACATTTAGACCTAGGTAATAAGGTAGGTGTATCAGAAACCCCTCCTGCCTTAGGCATAGGTCAAAATAAACTGGCAAAGCTCAATGTAAACAGAAAGCGGGCAGCCTCTGGAGAAACTAAGAATAGTTTTCACATAAAACCACATTTTTATGAGAGTAGTGGTTTCCAGGCAGGTTTAAACAGCACATCTGTATTCACCTCACAGGATCAACCTTTGGCTGTCCTAATGTCACAGGGAGTTTTGCCACGGACTACAGCAGGACAAGATTTTACTCCTTAGGAAATACTTAGTGCCGCTTATCCAAGATCACTCCTGTGTGCCTGTTGCAAATGTACTCGGCCAGAGCAGCAGCTGCAGAGCAACTGGCAGAACGGGAGGGGAACAGAATAACTCCGTGAATGAATTTAAAAATAAATCCCAAAACATTCTCAGTGGACATGGATAGAAGTGAAGTTCAAGTGATGCTCATTTATGGACAGTAGATGCAGGATTTTTTTTTTCCCCTAGGCAGGAAATACAATATATTTGAGGAGAAATAAGGAGGCAGGTTTGCAAACTTACTTGTTGGTGACCTGATAATCCTGATTAAGAACTGGAAATTCCTTTCCACCCTGTAATGCAGATAAGCAAGTCTCATGGTTCT
Source organism: Strix uralensis (assembly GCF_047716275.1). Lineage (NCBI taxonomy): Eukaryota > Metazoa > Chordata > Aves > Strigiformes > Strigidae > Strix > Strix uralensis. The sequence goes on from NC_133984.1 coordinate 2,507,576, forward strand.
GGTGGCTAAGTCCATGAAAGCTTTGTACTGGAGCAATCTTTTTCTAAATTTCTGTTTCCTTTCATCATATTAAAATGTACCGGGAGGTAGCTGTGAGAGCCTCCATTTCACCCACGGAGGACTGAGGTTTGAGTTGTGCATGCTGTGAAAAGATCAAAGTAGGTCCATGAAACTATCTCGGGGAATGTTCTTTCCAGGAATTTACACCTGTATAAACTGAGGAGCAGCTGGACAGACAGCTCTGTCTTCTATGTAATGATCTGGGACCAAAATTAGCAGGTTGGAAGGCGTTAGGGCAGCTATCACCTCACACTGCCAGCCGTCGGGCATTAGGCTGAGACTGAAGAACATCAGAGGAATGAAGCTATTTTGGCTGCTCGCCCAGGCCTGGAGAACTCCATTCTACAGCAAATAAACAGCTGGGGGACTTAATCTTTTAAAAAATAAAATGCAGTGTGTATTTGTCTTAGTTTCTGGTCATGGTAAGCAGATGCTAGCTTGCGCAGAGGCAGAAGGAAGCTTGTGGTTTAAAAAAAAAAAAAAAAAAGGCAGATACCATGGTGACAGGAATGATCTAAAAAAAATTGGAAAAGACAGCGGGGGCTTGCAAAGTGTCCTCCAGGTCATGGCTCTGTCGGTGGCCGTGCCTGCCACCGAGGTGTGGGCAGCACCCGGGTTAGTGCTCTTGGGCTGGGCTGGGAGGTGGCACTTCTCTTTGGGCTGCAGTGACACAGTGGGTGCGAATAGCTTGTTGGTGGGGAGGACCTTACTGCGTTGGAAAATGCTCAGTTTTTTAAAATTCCTGCGAAGAGTGACTTCAGGATGTCTCCTGAGAAGTCCTCCTGAGAGCAAACTGCCAGGCATTGGCCTTCCTGGCTACCGCAAGCAGAAGTTGGCCAACTGCTGCATTGCTTCAGCTACTGAAAGTATTCGAAACTGCACTGTGGCCAATTCTTGTGAGCTTTCTATTTATCTCCCTCTGTCCCCCCCTTAAAGACACAGCTTCTGAAGTTACAATATTTTGTCCAAGTCTGCCCTAAAATACAGAGGGGATCTGGGGCCCCTGGGATGATCCGCGTTTGAAATGTTACCCAGGCAAATGAACTGGTCAGAAAGCTGGTGCCGATACAGGCTATTGTCTGCTAAATCTTTCCTCTCCAGGATGCTTTGGTGTGGCTCTACTGACCTGCTGTTCTGTCTCAGTACAGCCTGACTCTTTTGGAAAGTGGGGGAAAACTTGTATTTAATCCATAGTTTTTTTCTTATTTCCCTCTTCCTTTGTATTATGATATTTAGGTATTGCAGTTCAGGAGAAAAAACTTTCTTCTTTTGAAAAATTTATTTGGTTTACCTTTAGAATAGCAGTCATCAAAGAAGACTCTTTTGCTAAATAATGTCTGTGGTATATACGAGTTCTCTATATGTGGTATATTTGAGTTCTTCAAAGATAGAAAGTAATGCAGATCAGAAGCACCTGGATTTAGCATAGGATCCCTGAGGTCATATTATATTTCTTCTTAAAGTAGATTTTTATTTAAAGATAATAAATGCCTGGCAGTATAAAGGCAGTGAAACAACAATTACTGCTGTAAACTTTTTAGTCTTGTCAGTTAATTTAGTCTCTCTGTGTGCTAAACCATACAGGAAATAAACCTTCTTTTTATTGCAAACCACAGGAGCCTTGTGCAATACTTGTCTGTGCTTTTAACTCCTTTCCTAACCAGAGTTCATCTCTCGTCAAACAAAACAAAAAGTGTTTTTCCTCTCTACTTTCTTTGCCATGCAGGACTCCTCATCGCCAGCATAAATTCAGATTCTGAAAAATAATGACGTTAGCAGCTGTTTCAATAAACACCCCAGACTGTCGCCGTCCGTGGTGCGTGTTGATCGAAGGCTGCCTTCTCAGCCTGCTTCCCCAGGAAATACTAGCCAAGTGCTGTGCAGGCTGTGGAGAGTGGAGTTTTGCGGTGAAACGAGGTGGGACCTGTGCTGGTTTGTTTTAACTGACGTAACACAACAGCCACTGCTTTTCATAGGGTGTAGTTGCTGCCAACATTGCATGGACTACTGAGACCTGTCCTGGAGCCCCCTGTGAAAATGAAGAGAAAGGAGGAATAATTCTGGCTTTCAGAGAGAGGTTGGCTGAAAAAAGCAGACTCAGAACCTGACAGTGGTGGTGAGGTCCAGACCTTCAGGACTAAAGCCCTCTTTAACGCTTCTAGAGCAAGCAGTGAGGTTTTCAGTGGCACCCACAGTGCCTTTCCCCCTGTTTTTCTCAGCCACATTGGGAACTTTTGAATATCTAGGAATATGTCATGTTCCAGAGAGTTTTCTGCGTCTCATGTGATACTGAGCTTGATTATCTTGTTGGAGATTAGTCTTCTGTGTGTTAAATTGCATTATAGTCAGTGCATAAAGCCTGTTTGTGAGGCTGGGCTGTGGTGTATTTGATACTGTTTGCAGAAACAGCCACAAATGATCCCTAACCCAAATAACAAAGTCAATAAGCAGTGATTTGAAAAAATAATTATTTCTGCCAACAACAGCTTAGGAAAGGAAGCTCTGAGGTGAAGGGTGCATTCAAAATTGTTTGAGGAGTCTGTGACATATGTAGCTTAGACTTAAGAAATTTTTCTTCTACTTAGCAAAAGCTCCCATTTCCAGAGACTGTTTTGTGCCTCAGATAAGAGAGTAACAGCGAGATGCTGAGGCTGTAGAGACACCGGCAACACATGGAACAGTCATGCCAGGAGAAGGGGCTGTTGCTGGAGGCTGCCCTCTGCTCAGGTCCTCCCTGAGTGGCCCACTGAGCGCCCCAGGGCCGAAGGAGGGGGTGAGCACAAACAGCTTATCCTTCCCTCACGGCTGACCCGCTGGCACCTCCTGGAAGAGGGGACATGAAGGGGTGACAGAGAGCCCATGTGCTGGCTGGTGGCTGTGGTGGCCCAGCCGTGGTGGGACAACATCCCCTCCCTGAGGGGAAGGGCCGGGTGCAGGCACTAACCTGCACAGCGTTGTCGGAACGTTAAACCAGGTTACACAAGTAGGAACGTTACACAAGTAGGAACGTTACACAAGGTTTCCTGAAGCTTGCAGTTCTCTGCTGTTCTGCCTGAGTTGTGCCAAGCAACTCGCCGTGAACGTCAGTAGTGATTAATGAGGGAAAATTCAGAAGCTGTAACACCAGGTTAGTTGTTAAGATTTCTGCTTTCCTGCTAACCTTAAACCTTGCTCAGGTAAGTGGAGTTGCTGAAGATGTTCAGGCTGATACATCATGATTTCATTCCAGACCCGTGGGTGGTTTTTGTTAAGCAGGCGCTGGGGTTTGCGCTTCCTTCTCCTGGATAGTCTTGGAAGCCTGGCTGTTCGCCGCAGGATAATGCAATGTGCATTTAGTTCCTTTGCTTTTCCTGCCTGCTTTCATTTTTGTGATATTCAGGAGTTGTGTTAGTTTTATACCAGTTTCTGGGAGGAGCGCATCTATTTGTTTTTATTTAACCCTGCGCAGAGTTTGGATGCTGTGACTAGGTACACATTAGACGTCCAGGGAGTTCAGCCTGCCAAGCTCCAAGTCTGCTGCAGACAACAACTGTGTGCAATAAATGAGGAGTTCATATTCTGCTGCTGCTTATGCTTTGTTAACGGATAACCGAGATAATGGAGCCTGTATTCCTGCTGTAGGAAACTGTCTCTCTGTTGGTTTTGGACCAGACGAGCAGTTTTCAGGCTTATGAAAGTCAAATGCCACAAAATTGACTTAGAAAATCGCCAAGGGTCAATTTATTTTGTATTGCAGTGGTGGTGTTTTCCTTTTGATTATAACTGTTCCGGGTGCTGTGATGGTTCGGGGACGGTGTCAGCGCACGTGGTTAAAACTGTGGCTTTGCAATACATCAGCGTTTCTTTATGTTCTCATCTAAAGCAAGATAAGGGGAGACTTAGGTCTGGAAGCTCGATTTTGCAAGATACATTTATTTTGGCTAACTTCAATAGTCTAGTCACAAAAGAAACTAGAAAAACCCCTGCTAAGTGAATATTTGCGCTTGCAAATCCTTCCTGTTGCTGAATGAAGCCAAGGCCTGAGACAGGAATGGCCTGAGGCCAGGGTTTCATGTACACTTTCAGACAGTATTGCTCTGGGAGAAGCAGCCCTGCATCCCTTGGCTGGTTTCCTTCCCTGCCCTCTCCTTGTGATGGCACAAGTACCCACATGTCAGCATGCTGAGCTGGGTTGGGGCCCCCTGAAACAGTACTGCTGGGTGACTGGAAGAGTTTCTCCAGCTCAGACCTCCCCGTAGCCACGCCGAGGCCTACGCTGGTGCAAGAAGGGGTGAATACGTGCTCAGAGACAAGCCTTTGGAGTTGAAGAGGAAGTCTCTTTCCCTAACCCCGATTTATGCAGGCTGAACATACATGGTCCCAGCGACAAGCCGTGCTTCCCCGGCAGTATCTCCTGGATAACCAGACTTGGACCCGGCACTGGAGGAGGTGAGGTTTGGGAGCAGCCTGGAGAGAGCCCCTGTGGCAGGACCGGCAGGTTTTTGATGCTGGAGAGCTTTGGGCATATGAATTTCAAGCTGCTGCCAGCCAGTGCCCAGAGACAGCAGGCTGCTTCGAGTGCAAAGTCCATCTTTAATCAAACAGGGCTCCTGGTGGGGCTATTTGCAGAAATTACGTGAAGGCAGAGGAAGATCATGCTACTCCTCACTCCTCCCGCGGCCGCAGCGGCCTGAAGCCCAGCGTGAGCGGAGAGTTAAGCAGTAGTTGGGCATCCCCCCTGTTCTAAATCAAGCGCAGATCCTTCCTTCGGAGAGGACAAGCGTTAAGTCTGACACCTCTCCAGATCTTAAACACCTCTCCCGGTGTGCAGCAGTTGGAAGCTTCATTTGCATTCACTGTTTTTCTGTGTTCCTGCCTTTAGCGAGGTTTGGTGCCTCTTCTAGTAACAGCTCTGGTGCTGCCAGCCCCTTCCTGCAACTTCTTGGGTTTTAACTCCTCCCTTGCCCAACTGCTGGGGATCTTGTGTTTCATGTGCGTGGAAATACAGACTGTAAAAAGGCTTCTGCCATCCTATCAGCAAATGCTTCTGTTTTTTTGGCTGATGATGGAATGAGATTTTAAATGTTTAAAATCTTGCATTAAAACCCCTGAAAATAGAAGTTTTGGCTGTGTGGGGATTGTTTTTGAAATCCAGACAAATAATCTTGTTGGGCATTGCTGTCACTTTTCACGTAATTTCAAGAAAAAAACCAAACACAACCAAAAAAACCCAAACAAACAAAAAGATAATCTCTTGATGTACAGAAGGGATCTGTATTTGGAGAGGGGACTGATGGTTTCCAGAATCACTGTAATCAGCCAGTGCAGTAATGTGCTCAGAGGTGTTGGCGTGCCAAACCATCACAGTTTAAAAATCCAGATAATATTGGGTAACTATTCATATTGTATATACATCTTTCTTTGAATCGCGTGGGGAGGGTGGGAGTTGTTCAGACATACGGCACAGCCGAGGGTTTAGTTGTGGCACTTCAGTCACTACTGCTGGTTGTTGGTCAGATGGAAGGCTTTCTGTAGGAATGCCACTTACCTAGTGATTGAAGAGTAGTGTCGTGCAGGGTTTAGTAAATCCAGGTTACTGAGGACCATGATGTGGACTACACACGGATCCTTATTTTTGCCCCTTGGATTTAGAAACAGATCGTTTTGGAGTCATGTCATGTATAGTGGTTCTTTCTCCCACAGCAATTAATAACCTGATTGTCACTATAAGTCAGTGTGTTGGGCACAGTGCTTATGAGCACAGAGCAGAGATGAGCACGCGTGGAGTGAATATCTTTGGTTATTTGAACCAGATCACAACAGTAAATTAATTCCTTTGTGTTGGAGTTTATCTCAGTTTTAACCATGTAGCTCCTTCCTCCAGGATGAACTCTGAATGTGTTTCCAGCTGAGGAGCCACAGGTAACTAGGGAAAAACCTTTCCTTAAGAAAAGCGAAACACGAGACATGTATATTTCTTGTAGCACAGTGAGTTAATCCATATTTGTGATAAAACCTTGAAATAATGTTTTTTATTACTTCTGTGCTTCTAGCCTTTTAACAGGCCATGACTGCTATGGAGAGGAGCATTGGCGTCCTGACTTCTGCGTAACTTTGATTTGGCAATAGTGACTCTTCTTAAGCACTTTACAGAATTAATAGAAGCATCTAAAGCAGACAGTAGAGGGATGTTTAACTTCTTTTTTCGGTGAGGATGCAGATATCCTGACTAAAGGCACGTTGCATCGGAATGGCACAGCCATCCAGAACACTCTTGTGAGTTTTGTGCATCTGCCTAGTAGGCTTGTGGCTGAGCTGGACTTGGGCAAAACAAGTAGGATGCTGCCAGTGTGGTACATGAGCCTTAGCAGGCCAGGAAATGTGAAATGGGTGACTGAAAAAATATATTGGGGAGCAGTCAGTGAGGAGGAGAGTTAAAGGGGAATGTGCAATGTCACCCTCCTTTTCCTTGCAGCCTAAAGAGAGAAAGGTTTGCTTCTGAATTTGGTGGCTTCAGTAGGAAAAGAGGTGGGTTTTCAGCTGACAGAACCATTTTCATGTACTGCAACATAACCTGAAGTTTATTAAATGGTACTTTTCTACATTGTCTTCAGGTGTTGCTGATAAGATGTTCTGTGTTAGAAACCTGGTAGCACCACAGTACTCCTTGACAAGCAGGTACAAAAGGATGAATGATTCACCCCCTCCACTTACTTGTTCAGAGCAGAATTTGACTTAGGCTGTGATAATACGTTGATCCGTAAGGTGCCTTCATAGAAAGTAAACTTAAAACACATTAAAAAGTAATCAAAGCTTCATTAGACAGTGCTGCTACTGCTGTTTGCCAGAAGCTGAGAAGATATAAATAAGGAAATGTTACTTGTCCTCATACTTGACTAATGGGTAAAGGAATCTGCTCTTGGCCACTGTTGGAGAAAAGTAGCTAAACAGCCATTTGATGCAATGCAGCAAGTCAGTTCTGGCCTATTTATGGCCTTTTAGTTTCTTTCTTATTAGAATTTGACTGTAATAGAGCTTTGGCAGAATCAACTGTATTGCACGTCTGACACAAGACTAGCGACACTCAAAAATCCTGCTGTGACATTAAACTCAAATCCTGTGTACATTTAAATGAAAGAATTGATACCATTTGAGTCCAGATAGTTTTGACTGTTCATATCATGCAGCACTAAGAAAGGTGAACTTACAGATTTGCTTCTGTCAGCTGCTCATGGGATGATGCCCACAACATGATTAAGGGGTTGCTTAATGTACTCCAGCCTCGAGTTTTGCTAGCAGATGTCTGCTTTTGTAGACAAATAGCCCTTATACTGCAAATCACCACGTAGTGTAACTGTAAAAAGCCTTTGGGGCCTATTTCTGAGCAGTTGCTTTCCAGGACCATTGCACTTGTGCTGCGTGCTGTTCGCAGCACTGTATTTACACCTCTGCCTGAAGTGGTGGTGTTCGAGGTTAAAGTTTTAGAACAGCATAACAATATTATGCTTAGGTCAAGAAAGATGTTCTTTGTCTATGTTAAAGCCAAAGGCATCCCTCGTCAGAAGAACAAGTCGGTAGCCACCTTTGAGCAAGGGCATCCTGGAGCCATTAGAGCTTGCAGAGGGTACATTGCCAACTTGGCAAGCAAACTCGAGGTCTATGTATCCTTGGCTGAACTACCCTCATTCTAATACTAAAAATCAGGCCTATAGGTCAAGAAGACCCTTGCCCAGGTGAAGACCCTTCCCCTGAGCACACGTAGTAGTAAAAGTATTGTGTCAGCAGTATTAATTGTATGTAAATTACTAACCAATCATTGTAGAGAGGATGGACTTGGACAGTTACTAACTCTGCAAGTTTTGTGTATAAATACAGTGTGACAAGTCCTGTTGGTGTGCTTGATTTGTGGGAAACCACCAAGCACCTAGACTTGAGCAACCCTGAAATAACAAAGTAATTCTCCTGAGTGTGTGATCATTGACCTGTTGCACACCAGGCGACAAATCTGCTTTTCGGACACCAGTGTGACACTAAGCACTCCCCTGGATCTCCCCTGGGTGGGAAGGAACGCTGTCCTGTGTGCATCCCGTGGTGATGGAAACCAGGCATTAGTGGTATTTACACCATTACCTTTCCTAAATGTGTATTATACTTCACAAGGCACAAAAGTCCTTGCCTTGAGCGTAGGCAGTGTGTGCTGTCCTACCGTTCAGGTGTATACACACGTGTTGCATTTAAGGTAATGAATTAATTTGGTAAGAGATGAATCCCCTTGTGTTCTAGGGGGTCCTCAGAGATTAGAGGGGCAGGGGGAGCTGGATTTAGCTCTTAATAGTTATGCCATTTATTGCTGTGACTCTAGGCCTGACAGCAGATGCATGAACAGCCCGTAGGCTGTAGGTCCGGTTGCATTCAAGAGAAGCAGTCGGGGACACGAATAGTATGATTTATTCTTATGCAACATCTACAGATTCTTTGAGATTGTCTACGATAAATGCACAAACTGGAGGTTGGCTGTATACCACTACACACAGAAAACAATTGCAGTCACACACACTTAATTCCTGGGTAATCACTTGGCGTAGCTGAGGGCCCAAATCTTACCAAAAATTGTCCCTTCTGGGGGGAGATGAGGAGCACAAACCCGTCCATCTGTCCCTCCAATTTGGTGTTGGATTCTCATCCCTCTGAGTTAGATACAAACTCGAGGTAGTATTTATCCAAGTGTGTATGTGTGAGTGGGTGGGACTGTGGTCAAGGTCGTTTCTTGAGTAACAACAGCACATTCCTTGGTGCAAGGTGTGTGCTGGTTTTGTGGAAAAAGAGGAAGAATGAGAGAGAAGGTCTGCAGAGTTCTGCAAAACAGTCCTTGAGAGACGAGGAAGAGCAGGAGATAAATCTGCATAGTCATGTCAAACATTCCTTGAGAAAAGTGGAAGAACGGGACCGTGCAGCCTCCACCTCGCTTCACATTCCTCCTTGGTGTCACGGCAACACAAATCACTGGATCTTCATCCCGTTCTGCGTTTGTTCTGGGCACCATGTGTTAAGAAAAATGTGTGTTTTGCAGTTTTTTCGTTGTTTTGCTTTTCCCACACTTCCAACCACACGTGCACCGTGCGTGTCGGCACGTCCGTAGCGCAAAGGCAGCTGGTTCCTCAAACTTCAGTGGCGAGTCAGTGCCACCGCAGTTCGGGACCTGCTCTGCAGCCTGCCTTGCTGGGCTGCACCAACGGGAGGAGCCAGGCCTGTCTTACGGCCAAGGGGGCTAAACGCCAGCTCCCACTGTGGATTTTATTCTCTTTGCAGTCTGTGTCAAAGAGTAAATAAAAGACAGTGGGAGTTGGGTCCATGAGGGCCTTGGGCTCCACTGAGAATCCTGATCCCCAGGACTTTAGTACACGGAGGTGACCATTAACTTTCATGTTTGGTTCTTCTGGTAGGAAATAACTTGTTGAATGCACTAGGATTTTTGGCTTGGGTTTTGTTGATGTGGGATTTAACAAATTTTTAGGCCTTGGGTTAGTGAATGAGTACAGTTACAATGGCATTATAATCCATAAGACAAGCTTTTAGTTTTGTTCTCACGAATCAGCTTTTCCATTTATGTAACTTTCTATGGTTTCTGGAGCAAGTTGTGGTTTTGTTTTGGGAAGGACAGACGTTGTCCTTTGTTCTAGCTGTATCCCTGGCTTGTGCTGCAAATCTGGTCCGTGGTGTGGTACCTTATGCCTGGATGATGCCCCACTGCAGGCAGACCACGTGCCTCCAGATGTGATGCGACCTCCAGGTTAGGTTGCAAAAACCTTTCAGTAGCCTGGATTTTTCCCCAAACCTTGCTGTTGAGTGGTGGTCCTTTTACATCCTTTCACCCCAGGACTTTTTCCTGCTTTTAAACAGTTTCTTCCAGAACCACACATGAGAAGTAGGAATCTGGTCGCTGCTCTCACGGCGAGCTGGGGCTCATTCCCCCCTGCCCTGGGTCTCCAGCTGGCACATGGTGCTAATGCAGCCCAGGGTCGGTGGGTGCCCAGTGGCGAGAACCATGTCCAAATAAACAACTTCTAAGCTGTTTGGGGCAAACCACACATCAAGAGAGGGCTGCTGTAGCAGCTATGCAGGGTATGCCATGGGCTTTCCCAAAGGGCCCTGGAGGGAGAGAGTAAGTACATATGGAGCCCATCTGGACACTGCCTGGTTTCTGAGGAAAAAAAAAAAAAAAGGCAGCACAAGTACAGCGTGAGCTTTTCCAGCCTCCTGTGTTTGATTTAGGTCGCATAAGTTCACGGTGGTTTTGCTATGTTTGTCCTCAATCTCATTCCTTACAGACCAGAAACCAAGCATTGGGAGTGAGAATGATGACATTGCTACGTGTAATGCTTGGCTTAAAATAGCCTGAACAAAGAAGTGGTTTGAGTTCTGTAATGATAATTGCCCAGACCTAAAAATAGGTGGATGTTCTACCAGGCAGAGAGAAGTAAGAGTGAGACACGAATTGCTGGGAGAGACCTCAGAGGCAGCCTGCAAGGCTCTGATCAAGCAGGTCATTGCCGTAGGTGCCTACAAGTTTCCCACCCTGTGACCACCATTTACAGTGGATGGTGGCCACCAGCACCACCAGCACTGGCACTTCTGAATTTTAAGCTAATATGGGGAGGGGGGGGAAATCTGGCTTGTTCATGCAAATAAAAACAACAAAAACACTTTATACAAAAAACTGGCTCTTTGAATATTACAGCAAAACCAGAGAAAACTCTGATGGAGGCCAGGACCAAGCCTGCTTGAAGGTGGTTTTCTCTGAAGGCAGTCCTGCTGTAGTGTCCTGGGGGTGGAGAACAAGCTTAAGGGGGGCCGTCAGGAATCCATGACATTTAAATGCTGCATAGCTGAGCTGCCGTGCTGTTTAACTCCTACAAATTATGTTGTACTGGGAGGCGAAATTATAAGCATTTTGCAGCTAGTTTGCAAGTATTTTCTGCATTAGCAACTCACATGAGGAAGGCATTATCATTTTAGAAATTAGATGAGAAATGTTAAAAAAAAAGAACAACACTTTTTTTTTTTTTTTTTTTTTTTTTAATTCCAGAAAGTGGCTGTGAATAGCTCTGGTGTCAGCCAGCCACAGCGGCAGAGGTGGTCAAGTCCTAAAGTCACGGTGTGCAGCTCAGCCTGCGGGCTGCCCGGCGGCGCGTTAATTTGGCTTGGCAGCGGCACAGCATTCCTTGTGCTGCCCTGCTCCCTCCAAAGAAAAACACTTTCTGGGGATTTTCACCTCGGCTGCAATGAGCAAAAGGATGGCGCTGCTGCCAGAGTTTGCTGAAGATTTTTTATGCTGCGCTTTTTCTGTTTGCTGTTTAAATTGCAGTTTACCAACCTTCAGAAGAGACTGAACCGTTTGAAGAACTGATGGTTACAAGTCTGGCTACACATGGTAGCATCACCTGGGGAGCTGAACTTTTTCACCTTTCTGCACAAAGCAGATATCCCCTGTAATTTAAAGAATTGCCCCTTTAACGATGAAACAGCGTGTTGAAAATCATCAGTGGCTTAAAATGCAATCGCTTTAAAGATGATGTTGCTTTTCCTTATGTAGAACCCAAAAGGCTGGAGTTGGACATGGTAAAAAACCCTTTTAAAGCTGTTTTTGTCTTTAAACTAAATTGAGAAGTGAGCAAGATCTAGATTGGCTGTAAGGTGTGGCTTGGCTCTTGGCTGTGAGAGGCAGCTCAGGCCATGCACTCAGCAGGAGCTGGATGCTGTAAGCAATGCTATAACGATGGCTGGTAACTTTATAGGAAAGCTCTTTAAAGTTCTTTTAAATCCTCACAACAGTGTATGAGCCATTTAATCGTGTTTTGGGGGAAAAATAACCAACCAAACCTGTGTTTTTTCCCTGCATGGAGGTGAGGATGCAGGACCCACAGAAACGGCGGCGAACGCTGAGTGCCAGAACGACAGAGGTGCAGCCACTTCCTCAGCTCTGGAAAGTTTGTTGTGTGATCAAAACAGCAGCACTCAAACTGTGAACTTACTTCGGGTTTCAGTGGTCCATAAATAGATTTCCAAAACATGTCTATTGTCCAACAAGGAATTTATTTATAGACTGAAAAAATAACAAGACTTAAAAAAACCCCAGAAACCCCTCTTGGCCAGCAGTGCAAACTGGGCTAGTCTTCTGAATGTGTATGCCTGTGTATACCAAATAAGATAGAAACTTCTTTGAAGTTCATTTAAATAAAGTATTTAACTGTTTCCTTGCAGCAGGGTAGTGCTAAGAGAGGCTGGCTGTTGGACAGACCTGGCTGGAGCTGGGGATGGAGTATCGCTGCTTGCTGGACCAAGGTCCTGCAGCATCACCTCTGCCTCCTTTCTGTTTATTATCTTTTAGTTGAGTTGTTTGGTTTTTTGTTTTTTTTTTTTTTCTCTTTCAACGAGTAAAGATTTGGAGGAGAAAAAAAATACCGAGTCTGAAATGTTCCAGCATTTTCTGGAAAGTCCTTGGCCTGCTTTGGGGTTAAAGCTCCATTTTTGATGGACTGCAGTTTGTTGGAAAACATCACTTGTCTCTCCTCTTGGCAGCTTTGATGTGGTTTCTCTTGCATTACTGATGTCATCCACTGATGCGAGTTAGATCTTAGAACAGTAAATTTAACTTCCAATGTATATTCAGTGAGGGACAGTATTTGTCCATAATGCTAAACTACTCATTTTCAGAATGTTTTTCTGTGCATATGCTCTGTTGAAAGCTTAATATTTCATCATTGGCTTGTAACTGGAAAGGAAGAGAATCTTAAAGGATATCAAGGATATCCACAAGGATATCTTAAAAAAGAAAAAGTCTGCTGGAAGCATCTAATGTTGCTTGTGCGAATTCTGTATGCAGAAGATTACAGCTTGGTGGTGAGACTCGCTTCACTGCCAGTAACTTGCCATAAATCTATTTCTGTCTCAGGAACAGACATTGAAAACCAAACCAAAGTGAAAATAGATTCATTTTGGTTACATGTTTCCTTCAATGTTATCTTAGGAACATCAGCAAAAAGTATAACGTTTCCACTCACCTGAGTAATTTTAGATGGTTTTCCCCCCAGAATGCCCTGAGAAACGTGAATCAGTGTGTTCAGGCTGAGGAACCAGGTGTGTTTTTTCTGGGGGTTGGCGATAAAGGCATTTTTGGACAAAACTGGCTTCCATGAGGAGGTTATTTCCCAAGCAGGGCAGTGGTGAGCTCCAGCAGGATGCGGCCCTTCCTCTTGCAGTACCGACATCTGCTGCTCCCCACCCCAACACTCCTCCATCCGTCCCTCTTTCTCCATCCCACCCCTGGGATTTTGCCCCGTCTCCATCCATCCATTTTGCTCATCCGCTCCTGCCTGCAGCCTCTTCCCTTCCTTGCAGTCTACCTATCCCTGTCCGTGATGTCTCTCTTGTTCGTGTGCTTTTGTGCCTGTCCATGAGCCCTCCCACCCCTCCAGTGCTGGTCCCCCAGGCTCAGGACCCTGCCTCAGCACCATGGCTCTGGGCTCCCCAGCTCCTGCGCTGGCTGTACACACGTTCTCAGCTCTCTGCTGCCTCTCTCTTGCCCTGCAACGTGTGTCAGGAGCACTCAGTATAAACATGGATTTTCGTGTTTGCAAACTGCAGTTGGCTGCAGCCAACAGGCCGAAATAGCTTCAGACATGACAGTTGTTTGCGTAGGACGAGGTGCGGGATCTGGAAAGGCACTGGCTGGTGTCCATGCCCAGTTAGGCAACTGGGAGAGGGTTGTTTTGGGAAGCGAGTGCTGCGTGTTGACAGGCACATCCTGAGGAAAGGCTCCTTCCCAAACATGGGCAGCAGGAACCATCTTCCAGGCTCTTGTCCTGAGGAGAGCGTATGCCCTTTTGAGTAAGACAAAATACCCTGAAGCAGCAGCAGGCATCTCTTGCTCTATTTTAGGCACTTCCCTCCCAGCGGTATTCCAGTGCCTGAGATTAATAGAAATTTTCTATATAAAACCCCATAAAATAATGCAATCTGTCAGCTCGGTGTCTGGTCTGCCCAGTGGTTGGTGCCGTGTTTCTCTGGAGCATTTAATGTTCTTGTGTAAGTGCTTGTCATCGTGGTTGGAAGACTTGTCTGAGGAGCTGGGAGGAAGACATTGCCTCTTAATCTTCCAGCTTGCTTTTTTTCTTTGGCTAGGGTTTCAAACTAATAATACTCATGTATCAACACCAGGCCCTTGCTTTTCTTTACAGTTCTAGAGAATTACCTCCTCTGACCACAGACAGAGAGGCACAGACACCAAAATACCATGCTTGCATTCCACACAGTGCCTTTTCTAGCAGAAAAAATATATTTCCAGCTTTGCTAGCTCTTCATAAACAAGCAGAGAGGCATTATCTGCTGTGATAGCCCTTTGAAGCTGCAGTTGTGAACTTGGGATCAGACTGTGCTACCTGTAGCAGAAAAAACAACCTGGAGACTGTCCTTGCTCCACAAAGTTGGGAGAATGAGCGAAAATAGAGCAAGACAGGCAAGGTGGCAGTGCACAGAGAGATGTTTTGCATATGTATATCTAAGAGGAAAACTCTTTTTCGGTTCATCATATGAAATAATGGTAACATAGGGTAGCCAGAGGCGTTTTCTTCATGTTGAAGAAGCATCTTAATGGCTGAGCTAGTCCAGTGCTGTCAGACTGGGTGCTGCACGGAAGGACTGCGGAGTCTGCCTGCGAAGGGCTGCACTGAGACCGAGCTGAGATGCCGTGGGGAATGTGAGGATGTGTGTATGGTTAGGAGGCAATCTCATAGTGAAAATGATTTAAAAAATAAAGAGACTTCTCAGGAGATCAAAATCCTAATTATTGTCAAACTTAGAGCTCTTGTTTTACATGGCAGAGGCTATAGTTTAATAGTAGATTGGGTAAAAACTTGGTTTTCTTTTTTTTTCTTCAATTCTGGGACTTCTCAAGTGTGTTCTCACTAAGCAGCAGATTTTGGACAAAATTAAGGACCTGAGGCTAATGAAAACAAGCTGGATCTGTAATTTACAAATGGTGGGAAACGGTTAATTAAAATATAACTAGTTTGGGGAAAAAAATTTCTATTTATTCCCAGGTCAGTATGTTGCCTTAGGTACTGCCCACTGGCAGAGGAGTTTACAATGACAAAGACCTTTCCCTTATTTTAGTCCTAGAGAATAGTTCATGAAGGAAGTCCTCGGTTTTTTTTTTTTTTTTTTCCTCTGAGCTGTATGGCACGATGGAGCAAAACTTCCCCTGACTGCTCCCTCCTGCTGTGACCCCTCTTATTAAAGGCAAGCGAAGAAATCTCTTACCAGTAGATTCGAGTCTGCTGAGAAATGTTTTTCTATACAGACTGTAACATGAATTATTTCCTCGGGGTGGTATTAACTTGTCCATTTTTATTTATTTTTAGCCATGACGGACATTAGCTAACGCCCAGCAATATTCTTCTGTTTAAGGGTGCAAGGGCACTCGCTAATTGAGTTTGGCAGCTCCTCTGCTGAGGTGTTAGGAGGAATTTCGCTGGCTCTTGCAGCCCTGAGCAGGCGCCTTCCCCACTGGAGCTGGGAGCACGTTTTTCCTCCGTCGGGAGAGCAGCGTTGGTCCCTTTGCATTACATTGAGCTAGATGCAGAGCGAGATCTAGGTTTTTTAAAAACAAACCACCCCACCCAAGATCTAGTTTAACCTGGACTGGTTCCTTACCACGGATTGTCATGCAGCCAGCAGTGATGGCTCCAAAGGAGCTGCCAAAGAACGAGGCAGTGGTTGCTTAAAGACTGCCCTAGCACGGCTGACTCCTCTTTGGAGATGCTGATGCCTGCAAGCAGTTGGTGCTAATTGCTGTAAGGGGCCTCAGACAGGAATGCACCCAAGGACATAATTTTTGCAACTGTGCTGGGTACATCCCAGGGAGGACAGAGAAACCAGCAGACACCTGTGGGAGCCAAAGATAAGGATGCTGAGAAACCTTACAGACAGAGCAGTAAGCCAAGAGGAGGCCTTATATGAAAAAAACCTCAGAGTTCATGGAAATGACCCTAAGAGGCACCTCTTCAACAACCACTAGAGACCACCACAGACCACCAAAAACCCCCGTGGAAGCCCGTCAGAGACCCTTCCCCAAATTTTAGTATGCTTGTGCAATGTTTTAACGTAGATATTGGATCCTCTGGAAATAGGTGTGTACTTCTCAGAAATTCACAGAATCCCAGAATCATCTGGGTTGGAAAAGCCCTTGAAGCTCCTCCAGTCCAACCATGAACCTCACACTGACCGTTCTCAACTCCACCAGATCCCTCAGCGCTGGGTCAACCCGACTCTTCAACCCCTCCAGGGATGAGGACTCCCCCCCTGCCCTGGGCAGCCCATTCCAACGCCCAACAACCGCTTCTGCAAAGAAATACTTCCTAAGAGCCAGTCTGACCCTGCCCTTCCATGAATATTCATTTCTTTTATTGTATATAATAAGTGTGCCCTTGTCTTTCAGCATGCACGTTAGGTGGCATGATCCCCAGTGCATCCAGCGCTGCAATACAGGCTGCCTGCCTTCTAAAACTTCAGACTAAGTCTTAGAGGGTTCTTTAGAGACCAGATTTACAATAACAACGCTGTGCTCTGCTCTCCCAAACCGCAGCCTTCCAGGGCAGCCCTTTTCCTCCACGAAACCCTCGCAGCCTCCCTCCCTCCAGCTCCTGGCCCAGCTCTGCGCCCCAGGGATGCGGGGCTGGGCGAGCCAGGGGCGCAGGCTCCATATTTGGCTCTCGCTGGCTGTGCCCTGACCTCGGCGCTGCGAGCCCGGAGCTGCCTCTTCTCCCTTGGCCGTATATGGAGAGGCTGCTCGGGAAGCTGGTGGCTGACCTGAATTAGAAGCAGCACAACATCTGTATGAAACGCTGCTTTTGTTGCACTGAGCTAATTAGGTTAAAGCCAGGCCTTGGATTGGTTTTGTAGCGAAGGGAATAATTTGAAGAGAACAAATTTCCCATTAAATCCCATTTTTTTATTGTTTGCCAGGATGCGCATGGTTATAATTTCCTTTATGGTGGTGAAGTCATGCAGAGGAAGAGCAGAGCATAAACAGAACATCTCTGTATCAGGAAGTCAGTAATTCATATATGACAGTAATAAAAACCACCTTTCCTGTGAAAAGCCACCACAGTCCTTGCCACACAAATCCTGCTTTTCACATGGGTGCTGTGTGAGTGTGCAGAGGAGGGGCTGCATCAGGTGTGGGATTGCAGTCAGCCCCCCCGAGACCTCTCCTTGAGACGAGCAAGGTGGGAGATGTGGGGTCACAGCTCTCCGGAGACCAATCCTGCCACTGCTGAAGAGGGTTTTGTTTTTTTTTTTTGGTCCAAAGAACCATGAGCCAAAATTGCTTTGAGATCTTACTGTTACTGACGACTCGATGAGATCTGTTGGGAAGTCCCCTACGCGAGGAGGACAAAAACCTGGACTCTGAGAAGGGTGGGTTCAGCCTCTGCTGCCAGGGGCACAAAGGAAGGGGGTTGTACCTCAAATGTCCCCCCAGCAAACTTCACTGCACCTGAGAAAGGAACATTCCCGTGAGTTAACTGTAAAGTCTGGCCAGTGCAGCCTCTGCAAGGGGATGCTCACACCTTTGCTTTTGGTTGGAGACCCTTAAGACTCACAACACTCACATGTGTATAGGGACAGTGTATTTCGACTTCAGCCTGTTGAATCTTTAGAAGATACTTTTTTATTCTAAGAATTTTCTTACTGCTTCCATTTCAGCCTGTTTTGCACCCCCTTGTTTATGCATTGAACGCTGGATTCGCATAATCAGCATCAGAAAAAATGGTTTGACTGATTTTGTTTGCTTTCTCTCCCCCCCTCCCTCTTTTGCGACAGATTAAAAAACAGCAACAAGATGTGTTAGGTTTCTTGGAAGCCAACAAAATTGAATTTGAGGAGAAGGATATCGCCGCCAATGAGGAGAATCGGAAATGGATGCGCGAGAACGTCCCTGAGGACAGCCGGCCAGCGAGCGGGAACCCTCTGCCGCCCCGGCTCTTCAATGACAGCCGGTACCTCGGGGTAAGGAATGGCTCCAGCTCTCCATCTCTTCTCTTCCCAGGCCTCTTACTCGCTGCCATAGTCTCTGCTTTGCTCTTGTGATCAGCCAGAAAGGACTTGGCCACCTCAATTGAGGTTCACGCGTGCAAACTGTGAGGGGCGTGGAAGGTGTTAGACATTTACCCCTCCTCTGGGCTCTTTAAGTAGCAAGAAGAATCAATTACTATAAAGAGCCCAAGATAATAATAATTGATTCTTGAATATTCCATTTCCGCCATAGAGGAGAGATTAAAATTTGGACCTCCTGGCTCTCAGATCATTGTGCTACTTACTGGAATGAGCCTACCACCACCTTGCAATGTATATATATTTTTTTTTTCTCTGTGGGTTTTTCCCCCTCTTACAGCTCTGAAAGTTCACAGAGTTTTTTAATTCTCATGTTCACCATGATTGTGAACTACCACTTCGCAGAAATCTGGCACACTTGCACCAACTTTACGTTCTGTAGCAAGTTCAGGGAGCTGTTCTGTCTCCGTGGGGTTTGCCGATACGTGCGCATCCCAGATCACTCCACAGTCTGTTCATCTTCCAAGAGAAGTGCTCGTATGCAGCAATGTCTGCCATGATCATAAATCAGTTTTCTGATCCTCCTTGGGATCAGTTTTTGTGTACTGCTTGCAAAATGAAGGCTGTTGCAGTCCACTTACTCCAGTGCCTTGAACAGATTAAAACTCATGTTGCAAATGCAATTCCTACTTGTCGTTATTTTAATGCTTGATCAAAAGTAAGTTGCCCTGCAGCACTTCTGCTCAGCAGGCCACGCTTGAATGATTACTAGATTAACTGTTAATTTTATTTTTAAAACTTAATATCTTATGAAAAGAGCTCACAGTATGCATTCCTCTGGTGCTGAGTGTTGGTTTCTAAGTCATTTTGCAGTCTTGATTCTGACCTTCAAAGTCTGTAAGTCAGAACCTGCCAGTTCTGGACCTTTGCGAGGCGATTCTATGGCTACTGAAAGAAATTATTCTCAATGTGCCAGGAGTTTTTCTTGCTTGTAATAAAAGCAGAACTTGAAACAATATCCACAGTGAGCTAATCCACCACTTGGCTCTCAGAATTTTACTGACTGTGGTTGTGACATGGAAAAAGGTTGGTTTGAAGAGACAAATGTAATTGATCGATAGTTGTCTGCAGCTGAAAGCTGAGAAGGGACTAGTCACAAAGAGCTGAAAATTGTGTTCAGTTCTCTCTCTTTAAAAACAAACAAACCTAAAAAAAGAGACAAATATTTCTGTACCAGTAGGAAGTCCAGTTGCACTAGTATCACTTTTCTCCCTCCGTGTACCGGAGCTTTAGGGATGCAAGCAGATCCCCCGGCAGTTGTCCTTTATCAGGGACATGTTGCCAGATTTCTGGTGCATTGCTGCAGCTGCGCAGCAGAGCAAAGCCCCGCTCTGCAGTGGGGTGGGACAGGAACAGAAAAAGCTGGGTGCACCTAGATCTGGATGCTTGCTTTTCCGAGATGCGTCTGATGTATCCCCAGCTGCAAACCACGACAGTTCTCAATACAGGAATTTTGGGGAAAGGGGTAAAGATGCTTCAGAACAATTGTTGCTGTGGGTTTATTTCATCCCCAAAATTTTGGTTGGTGCCACTTTGAACTCTCGAAGTTTCGTCAGTTTGTGTAGCTGGATTCAAGTTACCACAGTTTAGCTTTCAGGAAGGTAAAAGTTAATTCTGTGCCCACACACTTGAACCTCTTTATGTCTTTATCTGATCCATCTCAAGCATGAACTTCTCTGTTTGATCTGATGCAGCATAACAGGCAGAGGAAGGAGCAAATTGACTTTTCTTGGCCCGTGCACAGCAGAAAAGCTGTAACTGTAGATGCCGTGCAAGTTGTCCTGAGCCCTGCTCCTTAGTCACAGGCATTCCTTTCCTGAGAGACGCTGCGAAGCCGACTGCCGGACTATGCACTAGCAAGATAAACAACCCCTTTGTTATCAAGCAGCTCCAGTAGTGTCAACAGAAGGGCTTCGGGGAGGATTTAACACAATCATGCACATTTTTATCAAACTAGCAGCCGAATGCTGCGTGTACAAATCGAACAATAATGTGACATCCCTGACCTCTAGGCAGCTTGAATCCTCCGTTCCGTGCACTTCCTGCTGTTCCAGCTGCAACAGCCTCTTCTTAGAGCTGCCCCTGCTCTGAACATGCTGCTATTTTCAAACAATATTTGCTATTTCTTAGGCTTTTGCCTACCAGACAGACAGGCATGTGAAGCAGCGTGCCCTTAATGGCAGCTCTCCTCCTGACTTCAGCCCGAGACTGAGCCTGCTCTGAGCTGCTGCCTTGCCTTGGCTTTCTCAGCCGGGACTTCTGCATCAAAACACCCCCCAGTAAAGCTGGAGGAGGCTGGTACTGCTGCTTCAGTGAAAAAGGGGCGAGAAGGAAAGTCATAGGACAGCTATGTGCTGAGTTTGGAAATTGGAGGGAGGGAAGTGTGCGGTAACTCGGACAACGGTGGACTTGCACAAACCTTCTGGCTTCGTTTGGTCAGTGTTTGGCAACTGCTGTTGCTGAGCCACACTGGGGGCTTTTTGCTTGCTCTTTCCTAACGCAGCAGACAGCTAAGCTGTGTTTGTACTCCATACAGCACTGCATTCTGCCTCAAATGTAAAAAAGGCAGAGAAGGAAGCATTGGTATTTATTTTGTTATTTCATTGTTTTTACCTTAATTTTCCTGGGAAGTGGCTGTGTGCATGTTTAGAGCAGCTGTAGTGCACTGTGAGTACAGTGGCAGTGCCACCCAGTTTCCTTCAGTTGTGTAGACTAATCGTTAATGGGAAACATGATAGGAAAAGGTGGACTCTCACTTTACAGGTTTAAATTTAACAGGTTTAAGAGTCAATGTCTGTAATTGCCCAGTTGCCATTACTAATCGGTAATTAGCAATGACATCTGGGGATGTGTTTCTGATCACAGTGTTTCTGATGACAGAACCAGTGACAACAGCCCTCTTGCTGTGGAGGCTGTCCTCTGGGAAAGGTGGAAGCACCTCACAGCAGCATCTTGTTGCTACAGATAGTGACACTTCCAGCTCGTCACTTCTTGGACAGTAGAGTTTAGGTGATGTTAGTGCTAATGATAAATCTCTGAGGTGACACTCTGCGTTTTGCATTGGGCCACAGGAAGCAGTTTGCTCGGTGCAGGTTGGGTAACACACCAAATTGAGCTGTGATTATTTCTGATGGTTCATATTTCTGTCTTCTGTTTCCATTGCACTCCCTGACTCCCGTGGTGAAGGACTATGAAGCTTTCTTTGAAGCACGAGAGAACAACGCGGTATATGCATTTTTAGGCTTGACTGCACCGCCTGGTTCAAAGGTAGGTGTGGACGTTTCTCACAGTAAACCCCACCTGTATTTTACACCCTTGTTCTTCTCTCCTCATAGTAGGGTATTCCATGTTCTGTGGTTGTCCCAATCAATCTACCTGCTGGTCTGATATTCAGTTTCCAGAGACTAACTTTCAGGCTTCAACACCACAGCAACACGCTGTTGTTATGTGCTGGTTTATTTGGAGGATGTTGTGTTCCCTGGAGGCGTCTTCTTCCCCTTCCTTCTACCAGAAGAACTCAGCGTTTGGTGCAGATGCTCTTTTGGTATCCTCACTGCAGAGCCACTCTGCTCTTTTTTAAGTTAATGGAAGAGCTTTTGTTGCTTTGGAAAGAAGAGCTGGGTCAAGTTCTTCACTCGTAATAATTGTCTAGACACCAACTGTCTGTACCATTGGATTTTTTTAATTTTTTTTTTTATTGTACACTCTGGGGACAAGTGAAAGAGTGGTTAATATTTGCACTGAAGAACTCACAAGAAATCTAGATGAAAAAAATTGTCACAAAACCAAATAATTAGTTCAGTGAAAAAACTGAATTCACATGAAGTTTCGATGAGACTTTTGTACTAGAAAATACCTCGAGACTGGAGTTGTTGTTTTTGAAATAATGTCTTGCTTCAGAGTAATTTTTTCTCCAGCTTGTGATCTGAAGCCTTGTTTTCCTTTGCCAGTTACAAACTGGGCTGCTGCTTGGCGGATGCAATGGGCTGGAATTCTCCTTTTGATTTTGATAGGATAGGACAAGCCTGCTTTATACGTTTCACTTGACAGCAGCAGGATCCTCAGGGTCACTTCCAGCTTTCTTGTTCCAATGGATAAACACGCTGTTTCCTTTCAACTTTATTCGTGTAGGAGTTGAAGGTCACGCTGTGCACATCACTGAGACCTGATTTTAAAGGTGGATGATGATCCATCAGTATTAAGCATTACAAATTGTGGGTCAGACTGAAGCAGTTTTGGGAACCAAATGATTTCTAGCAGTAGCTAGAAACACATTCACACTTGTGAATGGTGCAGTGAGGAAAAAATCTACCTCATACAGAGTTGCAGAGGGCAAAACCTGTGCTACGTGCCCCAGCATCACACGTGGCTGGCGCCAGAAGGCCAGCTGCACACACCGTGATAGTCATGTAAATCTTATTTATAAGTTTCTTGGAACATCTGCACAGCGCTGCACAAAAAAGTATGCAAGATGGGGCTGAGGAGTGAGAAAGCAGCCCTGAGAGCAGGGGACGCAGGAAAGCCCGTGCGTTTCCCCTCATGGCCGAGCTCTGGGAAGTGCAGTGGTACTGGAGAGCAGTTGCTGCCACGATGAATCAGGTCATCCGTCTCCATAACGTTTATGAACATCGCTGCTTACTTACCCTGCCAGATTGTAGAAGCAGTCTGCGGGGCTATTAGTTGCTCTGATTCTGTCCTAAGGGATGCTCTGATTCTGTCCTCACCTAAGGAAAAAGTGAGTTTTAAAAAGGAGAGATACAACGCAGTTATACTCCGCTGAATTTTCATTTCACCGCTTGGGGAGGTGCGTTTGAGCTTATGCAAAGATAACCTTTGCATAACTGACCTTGTACCCAGTGCATTCTGCTGCTGGTCTGACTTTTGGTATCCATCCCACAATTACGTGATGTCAAATCAAGCTGATTGCCTGCTGCTGAGGAGGAGAAACTCATTGGTAGATGCTGAAATTGGCATTTACAGCATAGCTGCATGCAGCTTGGGTGGAATATTGTAGGTAATGACATTGCGTCTGTGCATGTTGCTATATAAAATAGAAGGAGCCTGGGATCAACCTGTGTGTGATTGCAAGAGAGGGCCTTGACAGCAAACCTCTGTTAAATGTCATTATGAGAGATTTGGAAAGTTATTTGACACTGAACACAAAGGGCCAATATTAATGTTAACCGAGAAGGGCTCAGAACTGAGCATGGGAAAGGCAAGTAACTATTTACTGAGCCCTGGAGCTTTGGTTTGTGCTTTGGGCACTGAGTACAATTGGACCTACAAACCCTGGGAAAGGTTGGCATTAATTTATCTTAAATATCCCTTCTTCAGACAATACGGGTAGGTTTTAAAGGGAGAGGATTTAGGGAGTTAAAGGCTGTGATTAATTATTTAAGGACTGGGAGCATGCTCAGTGAGGGGCCTCGAGGGAGAAGTAAGGGACAGTAGGAAAGGGGAATAGTGTCAGATCTGAAAAGCGGAGCCTTTCCCAGGTAATGTGCAGGATTGTGCCCAAGGAAATGGAGTTTGACCTTCTAGACAAATAGGTTAGCGTGTTCCCTGAGTTAATTGTGCCCCCTTTCCTGGGGATGAGGGAAAACCAGGAATCCTCTCCAGCTTACCACTGCCTGTTTGGAAGATAAGTACTTTGTCTTGCATTTTCTGGGGAAAAAAAAAAAAAAAAAAAAGAACTAGATGTCACTTCTGTAGTGCCCACAACTGGTTAATGGAATTACTACACAGGGAACCATCTCCTCTTTGTTACGGTTCAAAGAACCACTTGTCTTCTAGAGAATATCAAACATCCTTGTTTTTTCCAGGCTTTATAGTTCTTTTTAATCTTTCCTTCATTCTTCACCTGCCTTTTCTGCCATGAACAGACAGGATGCCCTGGCACGAGCAGCGTGGGTGCGCGGCGACGTCCCGGCTCCGCTCTTTGACCCGCGGCGTGTGGCCGGAGGAGCGGAGCGCGGTCCGGGAGCATGGCGGGCCTGAGCCAGCCGTCCCAGCAAAGCTGTTCCCACGCCCCTGACTTAAAAGGCAGCGCGATGCGAGGCGCTTGGGCAGAGAGCCAGGAAAACCAGAGTGAGCCACCGCATCTGAGATAAGGGAGATATGCGTGGTACTTCCTGCCGTGCCGGCTGGGGTCACCCACCGGGTCCCCTCTCTTAGAAGGCTTAACAGGCTTCTTGGAAATTCCCTTCTTAGTCCTTCCTCCTCTTGTTTTTTATTTGTTTAGCATACTGGCTCATGTTAACAATGATACTGTTGAGTCTGTTATCGTCAGTATTTCTATGCACTCATAAAAGCAAACAACTCCATTACATAAAAGTTGACTTTAGCAGATGAACTTTTTGCTTTAAAACGAACCACGCTGTCCACCCCGAGAGCGGTGTGACTGTTCATCTTCTTGTAGGCCACGTTGCTGCTAACAGGTAATTAAATTAATCTTCAGTCAACTGTACACGTGTAGAAGCCATCTTCAGAAAAAAGTTCCTTTTGCATTTCTTCTGCTGTCATTCTGTTCCCATTTGCGACCACCGTACAAAGGCTGAAAGAAGACTGAAAAATGCAAGCTTTAGGTTTTTAACATTCCTCCTGAATCAGACTGAGGATTGTTAGCTAAACCCCTTTAGGTGTTTCTTCAGCTCAGGAGCTTCACAGGAATGTTTTCGTGGAGCCGAAGGTCCCTCCGGGAGGTGTGGGTTAGGAGCCCCGGGTGCGGAGGGTGGTGGCAGGCCGGGGAGCAGCTGGCTCGCTGCCCCGCAGCGGGGAGCTGGTTCCTCAGCGGTGCCACAACGGGACAGAGCCGCTGGCAGGCACGACGGAGCTCGCCAGGGGTCTTGTGCTGGAGCAGCTCCCAGCTGTGTCCGACCAAGGGCTCGCACGCTGCTCCCATCACCCTGCTGGAAGGCAAAAGCTAAATGCTGGCTTTTGCTTGTTTGGTGGGGTTTAGCTCAGAAAGTAAATTGTGTCTCTGATAAAACCTCTTTTTTTTCCCTCCCCTTTTTTCTTTTTTTGATGTGGAGACTTACTAATTAAGAATTCCTTTTCCATTTGACCATAGTTCTTCAAACAGTCTTCGATCTCTAAATAGTTCTTGTGTCCTAACATAAAATGAGGGATAACTTGTTATATCTGATCTTTTGTTTTAAACTGTTAAGGTCAAAACTCACCACGGGCACGGGTTGGAATATTCCTGCAGGTCCTACTTGAGCTAGCTCAGAGCTGGAGTTGAAGCCAGCACCATACAGGGCTTGTTTTATAACGTCATCGTAGGCAGCAGGAACTCTTTTCTTGAGTTGGGTTCAGTGCTGCTCACTTGATAACCAGGTACTGCTGCAGTTTTTGTCATGTCATATGCTAACACAGGTATGTGCACGTCGTCACCTTTCATTAAGTACTAACACGTGTAATTCTCTTCTGCTATTTCAGGAAGCCGAAGCACTGGCAAAGCAGCAAGCGTGAATTTCAACTGCCTTAAATGTTCTGTAAAGGGAATTTCCACAGCTTTTTATAAAATAGTACAATTGTCTCTGCTTCAAGAAATATAGATGTGATTTCTAACATTTGATTGGTGCTTGCAGCATTCACCGTACATAATACAAATCTGAACACAAGATGAAAACGTGAACTTAAAGGTAGAGAGCACGGGGTGTATTATTACAAAGTTGGAAGCATAGGAAACTGAAGCAATTAGACATGAATGATTTTCATGTAGTTTAAACTGTCTTGGCAATTTGTTCATTTTGTGTAAACTTCAAGAAACTATTTTAATACTAATAATACAGATGGGGTTATACCTAGAGATCCAACTATTTAAAATATGGAAAACAAGCAACAGCATCTAAAACCTTGTCAGATACCAACTTTAGTGCCTGAGTTGCCTCAAAAAAATGTTACTGAATTACACAGTAATTTTTCAGTGTCTTTTCTGGTTTCAGATGAAATTGTAGGTGGTATTGTGTAGTATAGCCATTGTAGTCACTTTTGAAAGTTGTGTTTGTTCTTTTGTAGAATGGTTATTTAAGATTTGTATTGTAACACACTGTACAGATGATAAAAAAAACAGAAAACAAAATGCCATGTATTTCTCATTTAAGTGATGCGTGTGGGCTCTTTTGACAAAGAAAAAGGGATTTGGGCAATGGCCAGCCTTTCTGTTGGCAAGTTCATCACACAGCTGCCTAAGCATGACTCGATTACATGTCTGTGTGCAAGATTCAGGGCACCTCAGTGAAGTATGCGCTAATTCCCAGGCAATGTTGCCAAGAAGCCAAAACGGCCAGAAATGGCATTTCCTTACCTATGTAAGGGTGAAAGCCTTTAATCTTTTTCTCTACAAAAATACCAGTTCACACTGCTTATAGCATTAGGCATCTTATTGCATGTTCAAGTAGTCATTAGATTCATATAGTATTTTTTCAAACAAGGAAATAAATGTTTGAATAGCAAGAACTATTGTAATTAAGTGAGAATTTTTTTTTTTTTAAGGTTTAAAAACTTTTTTCCATTGTTATTGCCATATCATGAAGCTATTACAGGAATTGCAAATCTATTAAAGTGTCTTGTATTGGTGAATTTACCATGTGCAATATTAACCTGTCTGTTCTCCCAGTGCTCATGAGATGATCTGTATTTCTTGGCCATATTCTGCAAAAATACAAGTAATTACAAGTGCCCTGAAGGATGAGAAACAGGTTTAAAAAGTGTGAGGGTAATTTAAAATGCATTTTGCACCACATAATGTACTTATTCCCCAGAAGCCTCAAAAGACAGTAAGATAATTAGTCCTTGCTCTGGTTAGAGGATCATTCTAATAGCTCTGCACACACACATTTTGATTTTCTTTAGTTTATGAAGACGGAGAAGCAGGTGGTGCAGATCCGCAGAAGGCTGCAGCGTACCATCGCCGTGCAGTCCTTTCACACCGATGCTGTAAAACATGTGCTGTGCTTTTCAGATCCCTTCTGACACGGATTACAGTTCCTAGTTTTGAAGTCTGAAATTAGGAGCAGGATAAAAGTAAAAACTTAACGTTTGCAAAGATGTTCTAAAGTGCAGTAATTAAATACTTCCCTCACCAACATTTCTTTGGGGCTTTTGTAGTGCTTCCGCTCACTGCAGCTGATGATTTTGTCAACATCTGTTAAAAGAGAAATGCAGGTAGTTGCTTTGGTTGGAGCAGCTCTGCTTCTAGACAGCTCATGATGAAACTTCCGCAGACGTCCGAGTGAGCAGGATAGCACGGAGCCAAGTTAGGTAAAACAACATTTAGTTCATGTTTTATCTTTTTTGATTTGGGAGCCTGGGAGTCAGTTTGAAGCTTGTGCTTACAAAAGCAAGCAGAGTATCAAAAGGCGTAGGGATAGATTAATGTTGCCTTACCTTCAAGATTAACACACGCATTTGTGCTTTTTCATTAACAGGCTTTATCAGTCAATACTGAAATCTTGTGAAATTTATTTTAAGATCTTTTGGGGATGGAAGTTAGGTTACATCCAGTGTCCAATTTTTGTTGTTCGCTGTGATTTCATCTTTCTGAAATGAGGTGATTTTCCTTTCTTAATATTGGCACAACCTTTCTCAGTGTCTAAACTAATGGTCAAATTTTTGAGAAAGTATGTAAGAATCCTAAGTGAAGTTTTGCGAAGAAAAGTGGAATTTGACACACAAGTCACTATACTCACACCAATTTGCTGCATTTCCTGGGTAAGGAAAGTATGGTGTAAGTTTTGTGAATTACAGTCATTATTTTGGAAAAGCTGTAATTGGAAGCCGCTGCCAAATTCTGTCAGTTCAGCGACCCCAAACATTCTGAAACGAGGTCAATCTCTATTTCTGACGGTCAAGAAAATTGCCAAGTTTAAGAAAGCAAAGTCACTTCCCTCCTCTGGTCCCCCGCCCTTGCCATATGGTAGCGTTCAAACTGTATCAGCATTCCTCTGAAAGCTCTGTTGAGACAGACTGAATTATTTCTTTGTCCGGGGAACAAGGCACCGACACAGACTGAAAAATACCGAAAATCTCTCTTTGTTGTGGGACTGCGTGTCAAACTTCCATTCATTTTGATGCAGGTATCTTGCTTGACTTTAGGAGTGCTAGGAATCTGTTGCCTATATGCTGGTTTTCTGTTTCCCTTACCTGTATTAGGTTAACGATGGGAACAAGAACTAAATTTGTTCATTTCTTTATTTTTTTCTTCCTATGTAGAGGGCAGGCATTGAGGATTTAACCTGTATATTAACCATTCCTGTATCATTCCAATAAAATTGTTTTAGAATGCTTTCTCACACCATTGACTTGTTTGCATGTTTTGTTGACGGTTTGAAGCGGTCCCGTAAGTTGAGAAAAGTGGAGTTTTCAAATGAAAATACTGCTCCAAAAGTACAGGATCCGTACAAAAGTGAACATAAGACATCACTGCTGCTGCATGTGGAGCCTGTTGGGTTGGATCTCTCGCCTGTTGCAACTAATGGGTTTTAATTACTTAGGATGCACCTACCCAAAATAGCCTTCGGAGGTTTTGGGGGTTTTAGGAGAGCGCTGAATACACTTCCTAATTAACCTGCTTTCTCACTCTTCCCCCAAGGCAGTTACAAATGGAAAGCGGATGGGGCAGATCAGCTTCACCCCATGCCTGTAGAGCCTGCCAAACACTCTCAGTTGCTTTTTTTTGCAATGTGTAATTA
The DNA here is from genome assembly GCF_047716275.1 of Strix uralensis. Lineage (NCBI taxonomy): Eukaryota > Metazoa > Chordata > Aves > Strigiformes > Strigidae > Strix > Strix uralensis. Next base: position 2,536,480 of record NC_133984.1, read on the forward strand.
ATTAGCTTTATTCTGCTCACAGCAGGGGAACGACGTTATTTAATATTTGTGTTGCCAGAGGGCGGCGTACGATAAATTTTTAAACTAAAACTCTTCACTTTTACCTTCTCTGTTTGCCTGCTAGATGCAGCAGGTACATTGTTTTAAGCTTTACGTGAAGTTTTGCACCACCTAGGAGATCTGTAGAGCTACAGAAGATGCATTTGCCGCCCCCTAAACTGCCAGAGGATTTGCCCAGATCCCAGACATCAATTCACCTCCTCTGAAGGAAACTAAGAACTTAATTCTTTAAAGAATGGTTTGTGAGAAGGCTGCTTGCTTGCCGTTTACAGGATCAACTTTGTTCTGTCCGAACAACTAAAGCACAGCCGAGAACCCTCAGTTACACTGACGTCTTTTAATGTGTTTATTGCTTGCCTCACACTTACTTGCCCTTCTTTAGTGTCTTAAAAAATGGTCCATAATGGAAGAGGAGAAAGGGCTTTTGATGCCATTTCTAAATTACAACGAATCCCATTTACTTTCCCTGTATTTTCACTTCACTTGTATAACCCAGAAAAATCCCTGGTTTTCTTGTTTGTTTATAAAAAGTCTTAAAACCCCAAATTGTTATTCATTAATGTAAAGCTCAACGCAGAGAGTTTTTAAAAATCTGTTTAAAAAACAAACTGCATGTGTGCATATAACGTTTACTTAACTTGCTGTTTCAGGTTACGGTGGTGTGCACTGTACTAATAAACTTTTCTACCAATTAATGTGGGATTTTATTTATTTCTCATTTAATATTCTTAATCTGTATGTCATGGAAAATTCTGTAAAGTCTGATTATATCATTCGGCTCGTGTTACACATATTTCAAATACCAGGAATATCTTGCAGTACAAATGTGAGGTGGGCAGGGTAGAGGTAGTGCCTCCTAGTCCCTTGCTGAAGGGTTTTTATTCGGAGTGGGGTTAATGTCACAGAGCCCAGAACGGGATAACGTGAGGTGCAGTTCAGTCAGAAGTAGGTAGGTACAGGAGTGGCTCCTGAGCAGCTCAATTGCTGGTAAGAGACTATATATATATATTTATTATATGTAAAGATCCGTTGTGTCTTGGTTTACTTACTTTTTTTAACATGAGAAAAAGGTATAGCTAGTCCTGTGCACTCAGGCCGACAATTTGAGAAAGGCAAGAAGTAAGACTTAACCAAGAACAACGTCATGCCATTTTTTTCAAAGGACCAATTTAAAGCCATTAACATAATAGATTCAGACCGATCAGTAGCCTGTGTTAAGAACTTTATCAGACCTCATTTCTCCTGTGTTTTCCCCATTATGGTAAGAGAATTTTAATAGCCAGTTTAAAAAGAAACTGGGAGAACTCTAACTGGGAACAAGCCATTAAACTTTCCTGACTTAGGTTTTCCTAACTTAGTGTTCTCCTCTTTTGCCAGTCTTGCTTTTTCAGGGTTTTTTGGTGATGTAAATACAAGAGTGGGAAAGTGAGTTGGACACTGCCTTGAGGCGTTCTGTGACCAGGTCTCTGAGGAGGACCTGATGCAAGGTGTGAGGGGGAAAACAAAGGCATTTACTTATTGCTCCTTACCCGTGCAGCCCATTCCAGATCTGCCTACTGGCACTGCATTTCCTCCGCGTTCCTTTTTTTTCCCTTTCTCACAGAGATTATGACAGCATCTGTGCTTGTCCTGGAAATGAATTACACTTGGCATAGAAAAAAATATGGTGTGTGAAGCCCATCTGCATAGATCAGGTAGCACTACCTACACAAAATAATCCCACTTTACAAAGTAACTAATTACCAAGTAATTGTCTTTTAATGCATTTCCCGCAGAAATTTTGTCCATATTATGTGATCTTGGCAGAATATTTTAGACTGAGAAGTTTATTAGTAACAATTTTGAAGTTTATTAGTGACAATTCTGAAATGTATTGGTAAACTTTTAGAAGAACTTTGGGAAATGCAAAAGGATTCTACAAGTCAGCTTAAGGTGATGAAATAGAAATCGCTGTCTTACTACAGGAGGTGAGCGCTGTCATAGTAAGTACCGAGTACTCCGAGTGTTCTGAGAAGCAAAATACATGTATTTAGTATGTTCATTCATGAAGTATCAAAACTGGTCCTGTACACAGTAATTCCTTCTCTCACAGGTTTGTCCACTGAAAGGGACTTGGGGACTTCTTCATTTTCAGTTGCTTGGAATAACATTTCAAAATCCTTAAAAAAAGAAAGGAATCCAGCAACATCATTAATATAATGTCATGAGAATGGTCAGTGCTAGGTTAATGGTTGGACTAGATGATCTTCAAGGTCTTTTCCAACCGAGATGATTCTATGATTCTGTGAACTGCAACTGACTTAAATCTGATTTTTTGCCCTTTCCCAGCAGGCAGGGCACGTTACTTTTTGTTTATGCAAACAACTCGATCAGATACATGGCTCGTAACCACGAACGCGCCACTTAAATCTACATGAACTGCCGAGCCGCCCTCAGGCCGAGCCCGCGGAGGGTGAACCCCCCCTCAGCTCTCAGTTTCCCCGGGCCCCGCCGCCAAGGCAGACCCTAATGGCGCCCACCTCCCCGCGCCGCCCGTTGCCACGGCAACCCACGGCCACACAGTGCCCGCGGCGAGCCTGCCCCGCCTTCCCCATTGGGCGCGCCTCCTGTCAGTCAGCATGAGGACCCGCCCCCCCCGCGGCCTAAGGGGAGTGGCGGCGCAGCGCGCAGCCTGCCCTGCGTGAGGCGAGCCCGGAGCCCGGTGGCTTCCAGGAGAGACCCCCGCGCCGGGGAACGGCCCCGCCGCCGGCAGCCCCTGCCGGAGCCTTCTCCCGGGAGCACCCAGGCCGCCTCTCCCCCCTCAGCTCTCCCCGGCAGCTCTGGGCCCGGGGGCCTGCTCTCCTCTGGTCCCGCCTCACCGCTTGCCTTTGCTGCCCTGTGACCTCTCGACAGCTGCCCGGTAGTGAAGCTACGTTTAAAAAAAAAACCAAAAAAAAAAGTACTTTGGCATCCCAGGTACTTTCGGCTGTAAAAACACCCATATAGGAGCGTGTTCCCAGCTCTGCGTGGGTCGTTTTCTGGAGCCGGGAGGTGGCAGCGGAGAGACGCGGGCGCTGTCGGGGAGGGCCGGGTTTGGGATGTGTGTTACTAAATCGGTCAGGGGAGGCGGCACCAAAGGGCTGGAACATCTGCTCGGGTAAAAGCTGTTGTGCAAGAAGGTATTTGAAAACTCACAGAAGTTGGGGCTGTTAAAATGAAGCACTGCTGATTTAAGTGGAAGACAAAAGACTTGCAACAGCTATGCTTGGGAAAAAAGCAGTTAATGTAGTCCTACTTCACGTTTATATGCACATAAAATACATAGTCTGCGCTGGAATAAGGGACTTTGTTTACATGCTACTGTAGTTCATGTAATAGGATAATTGTGTATGGTAATACACAATGCTGTGTTATTTATTTTTCCATGTATGAATGATAGAGTAAAATTTATTTTTCTTTCTTTATACAATCTGCTTTAAGTTTAGCCTCAGGATTCAGGCATGCTTGTCTTGCTGACTGCTTCTTCAGCCTGCAGTCTGTTTTCAGCTTCTGAAATAGCTTTGCTTCTTTTGTGTTTTGATTTCATTTTGGTGAATATCAGGGGTTTATTTAGTAAGGTCTTATTGATAGAAATACATTAAGTCCCTTGGATATTGATGCATTTGACACCTGAGTACAGCTGAAATGAAAGGTGACTTGGTTTTAATCACTAATTGCCGAACTTGATTTCTTCTTCTCCCTCTCTCCCTGTTACTCTTGTGTTTTGTTGAAACTGCCACACAAAAAATACAGCTGCAGCTGGCACTAATTACAAGCTCAGTGAAGGAGGCAAGCTTTAAAACTGCTTGGAATTTGAACCACACTGTTTCCTGCCCTCCAAGACTGAGGGCAGGAGTATACTCTTGGAATCACAACCACATCTACCCTGAAGAAATGAGTCGTGTAAGGTGATTAAAGATAAACAACTTCTAGATATGAAATGAGTTTTATATAAATTCTGTGGGAATAAAAATAGCTTTCATTCTGCATCCATAAAACCTGAAGTCTTTTGTGAAATACAGGTGGTAAAGAGGAATAATTTTAAAGAGAGTCCATTGGACCTATATGGTCATAGTTACTTCAGACTTTAATTCATTTCAAAGGTGCATCATTATTTTACTGCCAAAACATGTCATAAGATGGGTTGCAATCAATATGTTGCTGTAAGGATATATTTACACTAGTTTCATTTTACTTGCTCCTATCATTACACTAAACAGTTTATTTTCAAGATCTTTTGTCAAGTACTTGGATGGGATTCAGCTTCTGATTTTTTTTTTTTTTTTCTTCTGAGAACAAGGAAATTTAGAAAAGGCATCAGCAGAAAACCCTTCAAGCTGTCTATGGGCTGGAGCTAGTGCTGGGGGAGCGGTGTGGCTCAGTGCATGAGCCTGTGTGAGGAGGAGATACTAAAAATGTGCCGTGGGAACACCTCAGACATGCCAGTGAAAGGGAGGTAATTTTTGAGCCCAGAGAAAGTGGATTTGGTCAATGAGCAATGTGATTGTCCACAGCTGTCTGATGGCTACTGCTTTCAGGGAAGCAGATTCTCGCATTTGCGTTTTACAGACAAAATGATATTTCATCAAAATCGTGATGATGCGAAGTTGTCAACATCTTCCCCATCAGAAGAAGGTCACAAGACTATAAATTCAGCTGTTTGTTCCAAAAGGGGAAATACAGTTAATAACAGGTGGGTGATAGAACAACGCTGAACTTCTGTCGATGGAAATATTTGGTGGAATTCAGTTTCAGTTCTGAACAGCATGGTGAGGTACAAGCACTCCGATGCCTTGGTAGTCTTTGTTGGTTTTGAATGCTGTATGAAGGCAGTTAGCAACTCATCAGCTTTGCACCACAGTCAGAAACATCTCAATTCATTTTTTTTTCACATCCTCTTTTAGATCTACAGTCACTTTCTATTCAGATACCGTGCACTTTTCCAGTGGGATCACTTCTGTTTTAAAAGGAAAAAAATGGGGAACTAAATCATGTGTACGTCAGGTTTTTTTCCACACAGACAGCAGTGAAGAAAGAGTATTAAGAATCTATTTTCTTCGAGCAGCTGTAGTAGGAGAGTTCTGAGCTATGTGATTATCCGCCTCTCTTACCCGACTAGGGTTGGTAAGTCTGGCCTTTTTGTGCTTTTTTTTCTTCCCTTGTGCTTTGTTCCAGAATGCAGGCACCATTTACTTTATTTGAAAGAGTGCAGTTTTGCAAAGATCACCATATTTTAGCTCTGCATTAGCACTAGGAGCATTTTCAAAGCAATACAGCAAAATCTTTCAGCATGTAAGGATCTGGGTACCTGTGTCCTGTTTTTCAGAAGCAAATGAGGCATGCAGCGTTCCAAATTCCATTGATGTTCAGCAAGATTTAGACTGCCAAGTACTCTTGTCTCTTTTGAAAATGGCACTTGGTTTCCCTTAAGTGCTTAAGAAAATGTTGTCCTGCTTTTTGCATATGTAAATGGTTCTGTATATAAAGTAAACAGTTATGCTAATGCAACCAGGAGAATGCTTGGTGTGCTGCCTTTCTTATCTGCTTTGCTCTCACTTGCAAGCATAGCACAATTCCAGTGTTACCTTCAGCTTCAGGGAGGGAACAGTGCCACTCAAGCTAAAAAAGAACCCTCGAAAAAAGAAAAAAAGCAAACGGTTGTACTGTGGCAATGTGTAAATTTAAGAGGGAAGTCGAAAATTTCCATCTCTTGAGTAATTGGAGTTTTAGAATAGCTTTCTGGAAGGACCATTGGGATTAAAAAAAGTGACCCAGTGTATCAAGCTTCATTGCAGAACAAATAAACCAGAGGATATGGTTTGGTTGCTGATAGTTAGAAGCAAATGAGTAGAGTGAGGAGGATCTTTCCAGTTATATATCAAATATCAAATTTGCAGCGGTTTCATTTGTGTGGGGAGTTATCTGGTGACTTGCATGGCATGGCGACTGAAGTAAATTGCCAGCCCTGTGACAAGTATCAAGCCTTAATTGTCCGTGGTGTAAGTAGAGTTTTTGGTGTATTTCAAACTGATGTTCGTCGGGAGACTTGATGCGTAATCTTTGGTAAAACTGCCTCATCCTTTCCTCTTCCCCCCCTGTTTCAAGCCATGAGCACGCTAGAGGTGTGTGAAGGCGCTTGAATTATGCAGAGATTAAAAAGACGTTGGAAGAGCAGAGGGATTTTGTTGTGTTCACCTTTCCCATTCCTCCATAAGAGGAGCGGTGATGATCTTTTCCTTAGTGAGTTTAGGTCAGACTTGGCTCAAAATGCAGATTCCTGTTGATTTTAACAGTAGGTGAATTGAAAAGGAATGATGAGGAATCATTAAATGTAGTAGGTTATTTTGGGACAGATTGGCTAGCTGTTAACTTTTCCTGTGTATTTAGTAAAACTGGACCCTGTAGATACACAAACATACTACTCTTTGCTATTGGGGAAGACAAATTAACTATTTATATCTTTTAAAATAACCATTAAGAGGGACTCTAGAAACATTTGCATGTGTGAACTGCATTTTGGATGCAGTTTTACTGTATTAAAGAACTGTCAGCACCTTTTGATGCTCCTTGGCACCTTGCAGGAGGGCTCAGGCCCATTCAGAATCAACCTCTTCAGTCTGAATATGATCTTGATTTCCTTCCTCTGTGACCTCTTAGAAATTATCTTTCAGTGGAAAATGTTGATTTGCAACTGCAGTAGTGATATAGACAAGTAGAGTAATTTTGCTGATTTTTTTACAGCTCATAAGTACGATCTATCTCAGCTAGCCACAATGTGGAAGAGATACCTGGGAGCGAAGCAATATTAAAGAACCCAGTTAATGCTCTTTCTGTCTCTTCAGAATGATTTTGTTGACGTAACCTCTACAAGAGGTTAACCTTGGTTGTAGAAAAGCATACAGTTTACTGTTTACTAAAAATAAATATTCTAGAGAGAAAGAAAAATCACAGTCTTTATGAATAGTACATTGTTCATTTTTTTAAATTATTATTCCTCTTTGTCCAAATAAGTTTAAGGTACTCTGCCTGTCTCTTGCTCACAGGAGTATCTGGGACTCTGGTGATTGGACTGTTACTCACACTTGGCGTCATGTTGGCAGAAGGCATCTTAACTAGACTCATCTATAAAGAAAGCTGTCATCAAGATAAGCCTCACAAATCTCAGGCATCCAGAAGGGATAAAGAAGGAATCTGGAGACAGAAACTTGTAGACAACCCAAAAATTAAAGGCTTTGCTGATGGACATGAGAAGCAGTATGAGATCTCTGCTAGAAATAGCAAAATGGAACACAGGAGCAGTCCTCAGCGGAGACCTGTGAAAGCAGCACCTGCAAAGGATCAGAAAACACTTGTTAAAGGAATCGTGTCCCCGACTTTATATATCCCCAAAAGAGAACAAAGTGCCGAACAGATGGATTTGTATAGATCCTGGTCATGCAACAGCATTTATCAAAACTATCCCGACTTACATATTGGGGGAGACCGTGTGGGGGACCATACATGTGATTCGGGGTGTGTTCTGGACCGTGCATGTGATGAACGTCCCAACGGCCCCATCCTGCTGTCAGCAGATATTCCTCTGGGTCAGTCCACTCCCTGTGAGTGTCCCCAAATGCTGACTGCAAAGTCCCTGGCTGGGGAGGAAGCTGGAGAAAGGAGCATCATGCTCTGTGAGGAGCCTCTCTCAAACTCCATGCTCAACAAGTACATGGAAACAAAAGTGGCAGAGCTCTATAAACAGTTTTTTGAAGAAAACTTGACCAGGTGTGGTTCAGTAACAAACCTCCTCACTTGCAGCTTTCTAAGGAATAACCTGAATCAGATCAGCTTTCAGGTATCACAGGAGCAGAATATAGAATCATCCAAAGCCAGAGAAGTGCTCTTGCACTCTTTAGCTTTGTTTAGTTTGTGCAGTGCTACTACCAACAGAAACAGTTCTGAATTTAGTACTCCAAACTTACAAATCTCAAACCCCGCGTGCGTGAGGAAGAGCTGCAGGATGCAGTTTACACCGTGACTGGCCAAGAGATGAACAGGATACGGATACGAATATTTCACTCCAAGGATTAGGTTGGGAAATGAAAACATTTACACACTACAGACTTTTTCAAATAAATATTTTAAGTCTTAAACCATAGTTTGTTAGCAGAGGAAGTAAAGGTCATTGTTTTCTTTTTTCTAATATAGAACTTGAAATTAATTTCTCTCTAAAATACTGGTCAACCATATTTTTACAATGTCTACGTCCTCCTTCTAAGACTCTGGCTGTATGAGTCATTGTAGTCATGTACCATCGGGTTTACTCCTGCAAGAAAAATCAATCAAGATGTGTGCTGGTGAAACTCTGCTCGAAGAGACTGAGCCACCCAGCCAGTACCTAAAAGAGTCAAGTTGTCTTTGCTGGACTTTGGATTGGGCTCTGTAGTTGAAGCTCAAGATCTGGACACTCAGGTTCAAATTTTGCTCCTGCAAAGCTCGATCACAGTGGCTGCAAGAATATTTCTTTGGCTTGAAAACCTTGTCAGCAGCTGGAGGTGCTGAGGACTCTGGATTATTTTGTACGTAGGAAATATGTTGACATGACACAGAATGAAGATTCATATTATTGCATATGTATGTTTGTACTGCATAGCTGGAGTATTACAGTGAAAATCTAGGTGAAATAGTTGATCAAAGTTGTAAAAGTATTTGATTTTTAAATAAATCCTTACCTCTTTGATGAAACCTACTGTGCTTTCTGTCAGTATGTTGTTGTTTTATGTTCCATTTGCATTTTTAGTAAATGGATTCTGCTTTTATTTCCTTCAAAATGAAGCACCTGCAGCCTTGGCAAGCTGAGACAACTGCAGTGTTCCTGAAAAGGGTGTGCAGGCTTTCTTCATCTTCGTTTGGAAATTTAAACGCAGATTTTTGATACGGAAATTTCATTAGTGAGCTTTCAAACCCATTTTCTTTCTGTTCTGTTAATTCTTCTCGGTAAGTATTTCAACTGGAAATTAATCACTGTGTCACCATTGTAAAATGATAAATGAATTGGGCTGTTACCTGCTCTGCAGTTTTCCTCTGGTAAGGAAACCTCTTGCACTGTGACTGAGTACAGTTTGACACTCCTGCAGGTCAGGGTTTGCAATTGTGAAATCCAAAATCGAGCAACAAACTCTATTTATATAATTGTAAGCTTTGTGATGCATGCTGATGTGCTAGGTAAATCCTCCTATTGCGTTCCTCGCTGCGTAGGGGTGGGATGAGTTCTAAAGCAGAGCTTCTCTGTGAAACTTGCTATGAAACAACTACCATAAACCAAAACCTTCATCTTTGAGACACATCTCTTGAACTCTGATGCATAATGTGCATTTTTAAAATCTTTGTCAAGCCTCTAAGAGAATACGAGGGATCTTGTGATCTCTGGGTAATAGTACATCGAATGCAAACGTGTTTGTGTTTGTAAATCAAGGCCTTGACATCTGATCAGTCTCTTTGAAGAGATCAGAGTTGTTGGTTGGGTTTTGTTGGGGTGGTTTTGTTTTTTTTTAAAATCCAGTATCTAGTTGTTGGGCTGCTTTTAAAATCACCTCTGAGCTGGCATTGATAATGAGAATATCAGTAGGCTTGAAAGAATGCCTGGGAACATCGAGAGGGTCTGAGCTCACAAGGGATTCACCTTGAAGCTCTTAAGTAATGTAGCTTATTAATTAGTTGCTTTTACTGTAACAGAAACTGTATGCTGGGGCTTAGAGTTAAAATTGTGCCTGTTTTGGCCTATGCACAGAAGGAAATTTGCAAAACTGGACTCTTAATAAGCTGGGCTTATGTAAAGTCTGAACCTCTGTGGCACTGGGCTGCTTTCGAAGGAGGAAGAGGAGGACGTGACTGCCTCTGTGGGCGTCATTGTATGTGGCAGCATGCGAAATGGAAAGGGAACGTGTTGCTTAAGATATTTTTCTGATGCCTTGTAATGTCTTTTAGGATTGGTGGAAGTTAACGGCAGCGCAGGGCTCAGTGACTGTGTGCAGGTGGCTGGCGCGTGGCTTTAATGTGGTCTGTATATTGGAATTAAACCTCAAAGGTCTAAAATAAAACGCAGAACAAGTAGTTGGCCAATGAAGCTGCTCAGTCAGATGGATTGTCTGAACAAGCCCATCTGAGCATCGAGCCAATTCAGCATCTGAGCAGAGGGAATACCCCTGGTTTTGAGGTGTTTCCCAGCTTTTTATACACTTTGATCTTGCAGCTGTAGGAAGATGGTCACTCTGCTTCTCTTCACCTGCCTCGAGAGCTGGGTATTGATTTCCCTCAGCTGCCTTTGAAAATCCTGTTCCTGCTCTTTGTTTCTTGCCTTGAATGCCCAACTTGCAGTCTTTTATGTTATTTTTGCAGACAGTCTGCAATCTGAGGTAGACTTTTCCATGAGCACGTTGTGGTAAAATGGGGATTTTCACACGGATGAAGGAAAAGAGAGATTGCTGTCGTTTGGTGACAGGCAGGATTGAGAAGAAGCTGCTTCTGTGTGAAAAGTGATCTGGGTGACCGAAGTAAGAACCTCTCTATCCTGATTAAAATGACAGGCAAAGACAATTCTGGCTGAGTATGTAGCAAATAATTAAATAAAATTGGGCTCATACGTGTCCAAGACCTAGGTGAGTGTTCCTCGCCTGATCAAAACTTCCAGTGACCGTAGTGGTGCAAGGAGGATAAGTGACACTGGAACTAGTCCCTGTTTTCTAAGAGGGTGATGGGAAAGGATGCTTTGCTTTTATGATCGTTGCCCTAATTACACGTGTGTCTCATTAATATGCCCCTCAGCATTCAAAGTTGAGTCAGGAGTCCTTTGGAAGAGGCCAGAGGACTTAGTTCAATTCTGGAGGAGTCCAGAGCGGGCAGCGCTCTGAAGTCTTCCCTGACAGCGGTGCAGAGAAGGAGTTAACGGAGGGTGAGAGGGAAAACACTCCAAAGGCCATCGGTAACCAAAGGGTTTGCAATTAACCTTAGAAAAAAGCACTCTGTGGCATTTGTGCTGCCTCGCCCCAGCCTTTGATTTCCCCTGGGATGTATTTATAGTTCAAACCAACATCCTGAAAGAAGTTAATTGCGCAAGGTTCTTCCTCAGGAAATGTGGAAGTCAGAGTTTAAAGCTGAGGTCCAGACTCTGGTCGTTTTTCTGTCCTTCCCAGCCCTGGGAAAAGCGTTAGAGGAGGCCGGTTCTCTCCTGCTATAACCCCAGAACCCAAGCCCTGGCTGTTAAAGCTGGCTGCAGTTTCCACATTGATGTTAACAGAAGCTGCTGAGCATCGTCAGCTGCTACAGTGGGAGAAACCCTGATGGACCTGCTTCTCCCATCACCGTTAAGAGAAACAGAGTGGCAGAAGAGAATATGGAAATTAATATCCAGTATTTGACAGAATTTGAGGTTATCGTGAAGCTGTGCCCATCCCACCCCTTTTCAGGACTGGTTTCAGAGCCCAGAGTTGGTTTTATCAAATACGTGGACAATTTTAGCCAGAATGAAAAGAAAACACAACAAGCAGCATTATGAGCAAAGCTTGTTACCTGTAGCCTTTATGACAATTACAGCCCGTGTTACAGCCTGATGGCGGCGGGGAGCGTGCTCTATAATTCAGGATAGCAGCTCCGCTGAAACCAGCCGTATTATGGATGCAGATGAAGCGAGGGTATGTCTAGCACCTGGAAGGATAATACTCAACTTTACTGCAGGCATGCTTTTGGGTTTTGTTTTTTGAATAGAAAAGCGTAAGATGACTCAGTTTTTAGAATTTTAATAAATGAACAGTTTGGAGGAGGGAAAGGGAAAATGAGTTTTCAGCTAATTTATGTAGCTGCTTAGCGCAATAATGCATGTTTCAGCGGCGCAAATGATGTAGGTAAATGCACATTGTTAATGTATAGTAGCACAGACTGTATTTTGTTACTGATGCTATGCAGTTTTGCCCATGGAAAAGTATCATCTATATACTTTTTCTACCTAGTATATGTTACTCTGGTTTAATCAAAAATTTAAATAACTTCTCAAAATTAACTTCATAGGAAGAAAGATACCTTGGTGTTGCTACAGAATACATTTTAGGAGCAAAATCTGGTAATTTCTGGAAAGATGAGACAAATACATTTATTGTTAATTCAGATACTATTTTTAGTTCAGTTTTACTTTAATTGACATGTTTCAATCTATGCCATCCTTTGGATTTACTTATATTTGGAAGACACCGAGTCATATTCTGAATTTAAGTGAGGAAAACTCCCATCAGCTGCACTGGAGCTGTGCCCATTTTCACCAGCAGGAGAAATGGCTCAGTGAACTCAAACTACACAGGGAGAATCTCTTAAAGGTGTGCTGCTCCAGGCTGCTGGGGGACAGCAGATGTGATTTATTACAAATAAAAGCAGCACCACCTTTAAAGTTCAGACACATACGGCCAAACTCTGGCTGGCAGTTACGTTTATCCATGTGCCATGAAAATCTGAAATGGAAGGAGAAATACCAGCGGGGAATTTTTGCTTTCATTTCCAGTTCTTGTTCCATGTTACCACAGGCAAATGTTCGTCAGGTACTGGGACCAGGACCCTGGAGTAAGCTGAGCTCTGAGTTAAACTGAGGCCTGTAGTTTGATGTCATTCCCCAGCCTGATCTCTGGGGGATATGAGCCCCTATAGAAGGTGACTTTACCTGGGTGTGTAATAGGGATTTTTACATGCCAGATCAACATTAACGATTTTTCTGATATCTATTAAATACCAAATGATGGTATCTAGTGGTGGTGTCCTTCAGTACCTTTTAGTTCAGGATTTCCACAGATTAACAACCATTTTGCAAATCTCAAAATCCACCTCTCTTCAGAGGGAGAATTATTTCCAACAAAAAAGGTGACCAGGTGTGCAGAATAAGTGTCCATCAATTGATGTTTTTATATTCTGCAGGTTAAAATCTGGAAAGATGCTAATCTTAGTTTATAAGTTTATACATGAAATTGCACTACTGTGTTTTTTTCTATTTTGCTCCTGTTTTACATATAGGTTTTCAAAATTTAGCTATTTGATTGTAATTAACCTAATTTTCTTTATCAGAAGAACCTCACCACTTAATTCCTGCCTGCATCTCCTTTGAGTTAATTTACTTGTGATAACCCCATCAATCTACTGGGCATATAAATCAGCTGTGAGATCAGCAGCCGCTGGGTAAATGAGTGCCCAGCTGCTAACAAACTCTGCCGTGTGCTACCTCCCGGCTGCCTGCGGGCTTCGAAGTGGAAATAAAAGTGTTTAGTATTGACCTATGAATCCCAAGAGGCCAAAGACCTTCCTCCTTCTCCATCCTGCCCCACGCAGGGATTGCGGATACCCTCCCCTCTCCCCTTCACTTGAGGGCTCTGCTCTGGGGAAGGCAAAAAGGCTGGAGGAATATTTGATGCAGTGGAAGAAGCCAGGGTGTGGGGGGGGATTTGTGCATCAATCAGCAGCAGAGCTGAATCAATCTAGAGCTGAATTACTGAAACTTGCACAAAATGGGTTGGGGCTTTTTTGTGGACTGTCTGTCAGGACTTTATTTTGCTTGGGATGCTTATTTGGGGCTCTTTCAGGGAGAACGTTTGGCACAATCTTGTTAAATTGCCGTTTCTTGGAAGCAATCTGGCATTTTACCACTTTTCCTGGGGCTGTATTTGTTGACATCTGTTTAAGTGCTGAAAGACAGGTAAGCAGGAGGCTGAGGGACTTCACCTGGCAACTGGTAACTGCAGGAGACCAGAAGATCTGTGTCTAAGACCAGCTGCAGAAGAAGCACTAAGACTTGCAGGGGTTTTCCACGTCTCATTAACGCTGCCCCTCTGTGAGGGTAAGTGGAAACAGCATCTTTCCTAAATATAGCTCCAGTTATGTAAAATTGCAATACGTGGCTCTGAACTCTATGAGGCTGCAAGTTAACCAGCGCAGGCTTACGTGTTTGTTTTGGTAGTGTCACTGCAGTTGAATTAACCCTGAAGAGGGCTACTGGCTTTAATTTCCCTCTGCTGTTTCCACAGGACTGGAAACACTGGCTTTGCTGTGAATGTGGAATTTTATTCAATGAAAGCTGAAGTTCTTCACTTTATATTAAGTACATGGTATGGCTCTAATTCACTTCTCATGCTTTTGTATCAGGCTTTTCTGCAAACTCTCAGGTCCCACTGTACCCAGCTGGAGGGAGCCCCAGACAGGTTTCCCAAGATCTAAGGCACAGCCTATGCTTGGAGTTCCCTGTGGTAGAAATGCACCCACAGAACATTGCTGACGGGTAAGCTCTGACTTACTATTTAGGGGTCCTTGACGCTCCTCAAAAAATTTCTTGTTTTGTGCAATAATTTCTTAATATGCTCAGTTGATATTTTTTGTTCTCATTCCGCATCTGTAGTGACCACACACTTCTGCTTTGTGTTTTTAAGACATGCTGAGCATTTATTTACTTGCTCTGCCCATTGCTCAACCATATAAAGTTGATGTTTCAACAATTAATTACTGCTTCGAGATGTAACAAAAGTTAACGAAGAAGAGTGGGAGAAAACCCAGACTCATGCCTGCTCTCTCACTCTTTTTGTGTACATAAGCTATATTACTTTGTTGTTTCAAATAAATAACATTTGTGAGTTTAATGGAACAGGGAGCATAACTGCAAACTAATTTCCAAAAAATCTTGGCTTGTAGTTTTAAATTAACAGATTCTGCTCATTCTTCCTCTTTCCTGTGAGTTGAATTACAAAAAACCTTTCCTGGAACAGAGAATGAAAACTTCAATGTTGCGTATGTGAAAATTGTGCGAGTTAGACTGTAAAATAATATACCTGGATATTTGCACAGATGGTGTTTGAATGCTCAGAAAGGAAGCTGGCACAGCTCTGATTCCCTTTGCTAGCCATTTGCCACTCGAGCCCAGCTATTAAACATAAAGTCCAGGTCACTGATCACAGGCAGTGCCATCGCACTGAAATGGCGCTCGGACAAATTTGTTGAATATTTTTATATAACAAATACATCCTAGGAAGTAGCCACCTGCTTGTGTTTGTGCCATGAAAAGAAACCAGAGTCTGCTTTCGGCAGATAAAGGACTTCAGAGGAAGTTCACATCTCCTACGAGTGCCCCTCCAGCCTGCCTCAGGGTACGCTGCAGTACATGGGACAGTGTGTGCTTGGAGAGCCAATAAATGGGGACTGAGCTCCACACCCTGAATTAAACCATCCATGATATCACTGATAAATATACAAGCTTCAGGAGGCGTAACGTGCTCACACCTCTGAGGTGAAGAATTATTGCGCTCATGTATATTGGATCTGCTACAACTTTTTTACAAGACATTTACAGTCACAAGTTTAATGCAGGTGGCACTGCAGCTTGCCTGCTGTAGTCACTTATGCTGATTCCCAGGTTTCGTTTTCCTCGTTGGCTCTTGCTTTATTTTGGGATTATAGAACTATCGTGACATCATGCACCATGACAACAGTCATATTCAGCGTTTGGCTTGTCCAGGCTGGTGTGTTTTCCCAGTGGGTGGTTAGCAGTTTGATCGGGGGACAGGAAGAGTTGAGTAAACCTGGCAGAAAATGGTGAATAAAAATAATTTCTTCCATCCTTCTTAGCAACTGAGGCTGTGTGTGAGGGAAAGCACCAAGAGCAGCTGCTATCCCTTGCCCTTCCCAGCAGCCAGACCACGGCTGAAGAAAGGATGGAGGTTTGCAAAGACGTTGATGTGACCCATGGGCATGACCTGTGCTCCTCCTGCCAGGGCAGGCTCCTGCAGGAGTTTGTTTCTTGCACCATGAAATACCTTCCAGACTTGTTCTGTCTAATACCCAAGGCCTGAGCAGGAAAAATCTTCAGCTCTGCTGTCATGAGGAGGACTGGTTGACTCCTCTGGTTGGACTCAGCCTCTGGGTCTCTTAGACTGACCCACTCACTGTACAGCACCATGGCCTGGAGATTTTTTGCACATATTTAAGGACTTTAGTTTGACCATATAAAAAGTAATGGGTATATTAAAAGTATTATTTAATGGAAGAAATCTCATACCACTGCTTGAATATGAATGCAGTTTGCGATTGTGTGACTTCTGGATGTGTCTCTGGGAATTAAAGGTTTGGAGTTTAAATCAGAAAAATAGTTCCTAGATTACCAAAAAGGACAAATATTAGTTGTTTTATTGAGGCCACAGTTACAGGCTTCTCCAGTTACAGTGATGAAGAAAAATATTAAAGTCCATTTTACAAGTCATTTAAGCAATTGCTCAAAGTGCTCAAGCAAAAGCAGAATCCAAACAGAAGTCAGCCTCAAAATGATTAAAGTGATACTCAGCCTGGAATTGCCCTACAGGAGTTCTTTAAGACCAGGTTAATTAGGCAGTTGTTAAACGTCCAGCTGTAATGCAGCCGGTTTGCAGATCTGCTGCCTGAATGCTGCGTGGGGGAGCGTGACCAGGTTGTATTTGCAGTGAGAGCAGTATGGAAACTATATGGGAGCTGTATGGGAAAAAGGTAGGTGCAAGGCAAGGAGAATATGGATCTTTTGGATCTTCCTAATATTGATATGGGAGGGACTATTTGTCAAGCTCTCTCCGTTTAGGCAAGATAAACCCAGCAGTGATAAATCTGCATTTTACAAGTTGGCGAAATGTTAAGCAATGAACCACAAAATTTGCATCTATTGTTGTATACATCCTCTGCAGCTTCCTGATGGTGAGAGTGTGGGCAAAGAGAATGTCTTATTCTTTTGATTATTCTTCTTTGCTCATTTCTTATTAATATTGCATTCGCTCAATGTCATTTTGTTCAAATTCTTGTTAAAACCAGATTTTTTGAGTGAAGTCACTGATGTTAAATTAAATATACATTCTTGCCTGGGCTCTGTGGGGTGCACATGAGTTCAGCAGCACATCAATTCATCCAGCTCACTGCAACACAAAGTTCATTTCTCAATATATTCATGGCCTGTGATATGCTGAGAAAAACCCTTGCCATGACTTTGAATTTTAGGGGTTTTCCATCCTTGCTGTCCAGAATAACTGCGAGTGCGATCCTTCCTGGCAAGGGAAGTGTGATGAGGGGCTTGGTCTTAATTTCAGTTCCGATTAAATCTTCTTGCTAAACTGCCTGTCTGCTTTACGTGTTTGCTGTGTTTGCTCGCAGGCTTGCGTATGGATGGAAATAACATACTCTTCTGTCCCAGCTTCTTCGGAAAGAAGATCAGTATTTTACACACAGTCTTCACTGTGTGTATTAAAATGTAATGGAAAATGTAGGCAATGTGGAGGAGAAGCTGAAAAATAAGGTGATTATATGTGAAAATATGAGCAGTTTCCATTCTGATGGGGAAAAAAGATTTTGCACATTCTTAAATGAGAATGGCTTTCTCCAAATTTTAGACAATGTATGTAAAGGAACGGCCGTTCTGATGTTCGTGAGAAAAATCATATTTACATACCAAATGTAGATATCATTGACACTTATATTTTATCTTTTCACAATGAGCTGATTCAATGGAGTGACCAGGTAACTTTTTAGGAGCTTTTCTATTTGTGTTCCACAGCTTTTGTCAGAGAGCTGTATCTGTTACAGCACAAAACCAGCTCAAATGAGGATGTATATCTGAATTTTTGCTGGGGGTGGCGGGCGGGGAGGGAACCAAACTGCCATCCTTGTTTAACTTTTTTGGAGATGCTCCTCAGTATTAATTTGCTTGTGGAGCAGAATGCTTTTAATGTAATCTGTTGGCTGCTTTCTGCAAAAAGGTTTTTTAGGGTAAGCTGGAAAAAAGGTTTACTTCAGAAAAAGGAAGAAAATAAAGGTGGTAACACTAAAATGTCATCTGGGTCATCAGCGTTGTCCTTTAAGAGAAAACAAAACCATATTAAGAAAAGACACAATGTATCTGCATTTAAATAATTTCTGGAAATATTAAACTTTCATAGTAATAGAAATAGAAAAAGAAGCCTTAATCTTTCTGAGGTCAGTAAACACCAGCAATATTTATTTGAAAATCTCTTTATTCTTGTCACAGATCACAAAACCGCAGGTAGAACTGCTGTGGCCAAAGGTAACCCTGTCCCGGCTGGCAGCAGCTGGCCCTGGGGTTCCTGCTTTCCTGGGATGCTGCAGATCTGGCAGTTTCTATGAAATAAGAAATATTTTCTTCTATGAAAGAAGAAATAATTCTACTAGGATTACCTGAATTGCACTGAAAACTGGAAATCAGTGGGAAATCGTGCAGTCCCTTTGCAGTGAGAGAGAGGATGTCCGACGAGTTTTGAGCCAGGCACATTTTTTGGGAGGATTACACTCGGTGATTCTTTGTGCTGGATGTTTCTGGGAGACCCCAATCCAGTGTAGGATTTTCACATGTTATTAGCCATAAGCTATGAAACTTTGAGTGCTTGTAGTTGAGTAAATGCTTAAATGATTTCCTGACTTAAGGCCCAAATAATATGGAAAGTCTTTGTGGTACCATAGCTAAAAGGTGCTTTTTTTCTTTCCCCCTATATGAGGCATGAGCTTATTCAAAGTTCTCTTTTATAATTTTCAGCAGCTGATCTATGAATTTCAGGAGGTGATAGAAATTGAGATTTCATTTATAATATTTAGATTTTGTTGTTAAATGATACATGCATTCATGGTGAAAAAGAGGAGTTGGAGTATCCTTAGAAGTAATTACACATCAGGAAGGTAAGATAAAAGATTTCACATCTTTCCTTCTGCTCTCAAAGTAAGTAAAGAAAAATTAATTTACCATAACATTTTCATTGCAGGAGCCTGAATTCCAGTCACTGTTACCATATCACACAATACTCTGTTCTTAGAGTTCTCTTCATTGCAGAAGGAGCAAGGTACCCATCAATACAATTATGGGGATCAGAATCTCACCTGGAAACCTAAAAATGTGTGAAAGCATGTTCCATTAGGAAATAGTGCAAGTGTGTCAATAAACATATGATCAAATGGTACTCGTGTTAAAAAGTTGTTCAATAATATCAATAGCCATTACAAGAGGAACAACACGTATTCTGTTATCATAGAACTTTGGAAAAACATTTTGGCTTTGGCTTCTGGTTTATTTATAACTAATATATAATGAACAGGAATACATACAAGAATTTAAGGGAAGTAGCAAGCTCATTTATATAGAACGTCGGGGTAAAACAATGCAAAACAGAAAAATGAGGAGTTTCAAAACTCTAAAGCGAACTTGAAGGTTCTCACTGTAATGAAATATGATGTCCAAAGTATTTTCAAGGAGTCTTTCATTATCCTTGCACAGGTCTAGGTACAGCGAGGCGGTAGTTAGAGGGAGAAGGGAAATGGAGCTTTTAAGGAGATGCTTGAAGCTTTGCAGGACGAGAGCCAGTTTGCAGAGAGAGGCTGCACTGATGAGTCTGCATGGAGCTTGCTGCAGGGTCATGACCCTTGTCAAAGAAAGGAGCAGAGGAGAAAAAGAGTGAAATAGGTTCGTTAAAAACTCTGCACAGGGTACTGGCTGAGGCTCTTTTCCCCTCTGTTAACATTTGATATCTTTTTTTTTTTAAGAACCACGGTGTGTTTTGCTCTGTTCAGAGAGGTTTAGTGAGCAGTTATGGTAAATAAATATGCATGCATGTCTTTTTGCTTCACCTGTTAACCATTGCGTAGTCCTTAAGGTCCTTAACTTATAAATATGGACCATATTTTAATATTATCCTCTCTGTTGACCTTCCTCAGATACTGTCCCAACACTGTTGTTTTTTTCTGGTTCCATTATCAAATAGATATTGATTCTCTGCACTAAAACATTTTCCAGATAGCACTGTTGAACTCCCCGCTGCAGGTCTTTTTTTTTCCCTCCAAGATGCAAACATTTTATTTTTGTCTTAAGGTAGATGTAAGCAAATATTAACTTTCTTGTTCTTTTCCTCAGAGTAGCAAAAATAAAATGGATTGTTTGGGAGTGGAGGGGAATGGGAGGTTGACAAAACTCCTTTTCCTTGCCACCAAATGGAAAGTCTTCAAATTCCCAAATTCAGCACCAAATATTTCAGGAGGAGGAGGAAATATGATGGCTTGGCATGCGAGCCCAGGCTCAGAACTGCTTCCACTGCTCTTAGCTCTAAGTAATTTCTTTCTTACTTCTTAATTGCTGCTAAGAGCACTGTATTCTCCCTCCTTCAGAGTAACAAGGGATCCTGTCTCCTCTCCTCTTCCTCTCCTCCCCATCCCAGACCCTTTGGAATTGAACTATGGAACAAAGATGGAGGAAAACCTTGTGGGATTTCTGTCCTCCAAGTGTCTGTCCTGCAGCTTTCTTTATTTTTTAAACATACAAAGGGCAAAGTGGCACCAAGTTTAAAAAGCTTAGTTTACTAGAAGACCGCTCTAATGAGAGGAGTGTTGCTTTGCTTTCAAGTTAGCAAACATGGTAAAGGCACACTATAAATTCAAATTAACCACGGTAAAGTGGAAAGAAGTCACTCCTTGGGTGTATCACTGCATTTCTCCTATCTTCCAGAGTTTATCCTCCTCCTGCTTTACAAATCCGATCAGAAACAGGGAGCCCACGTGGTACTGAGAAGCCCAGGATCTGTGTCTGCATGAGGTTGGGTTCTGACTTTACAGCAGAAAAGTGGGTCACCGGCTTGTTATTGGCAGCTCAATTCTGGTGTCATTTAGGCAGCTGAAGAGAAACAAATAGGCCATCGATCAATCTAGCAACAGCCCGGGGCCTCTGTATTTTAATTACATGTATTCTTTGGACCAAATTCATCCCTGTTGAAACATTGTCAACTTAAATGAAAGTCCAGAGTGAAGGAATTTGGCCCAGTATGGTTTTTTTTCTTCTGTATTACTAATACATCTAACACTGTTGCAAATGACTTTTTATTTTTCT
Organism: Strix uralensis; assembly: GCF_047716275.1. Classification (NCBI taxonomy): domain Eukaryota; kingdom Metazoa; phylum Chordata; class Aves; order Strigiformes; family Strigidae; genus Strix; species Strix uralensis. The sequence continues at coordinate 2,557,445 of NC_133984.1, forward strand.
GTCTCTGCAACTTTTCTAAGCCCGCTCACTGAGTTTTTGATGCTGCTTTCGAGTAGTGAAGAGAGATGAAGATAACTTTTCCTGTTAGCCCTTATTATAGGAAGAAGCATTAAGCAACTGTTGAAACTTATTCCTCCCGTACAGGTGACCTCTCTCCAGCACAACAGCTCTGTGTTCAGTATGAGAAGGCTGGGTGCTTTGCTTGATTTACCAAGTGGAAACTGGTTATCAGTAGTGTTGCTGCCACGTGTTCTCTCTGTGGGCACTGGAGAAATCCAGTGAAGGCCGCTGTCAGGTGGGTCTATTTCTGTTTTATGTGGGACCTGTTCCATCAAAGCCTGGCTGCTCTAATGGCAGTGAAGATTTTTTTTTTTTCCTCCCCTCCAAGAAGGGTTTCTGAGAGACCAGAAGCCAAAGTATGTCAAGAATTAGGACTAAAATGCAGCTTGTCTCTGTCTCGCATGCACAGATGTGTAGTTGGTCTGAGGGCACATGAGGCATTTCTTCAAGGAAGCATCTGCAGGAGGAGCCTCTGCCTGTTTGTCCACATGGTGCCGAAGGCCACTATTCTCCCACAGGATCTCCCAACTGGAAACTAATGGCCCAGGGAGGAGAGTCAGGGTGAGGCGGGGCGGTTGCTGCTCTCTTTGCAGCTACCCACGCGACGAGAGCGAGCCGAGGTCCCGGCTCTCCAGCAGCACTCCCAACGCTGACCGGGAGCAGACGGCTTCCAGGGCAGAGGCCAGGCTGAAAAGTTACAGCTGCTGTCCCAGCTGGGTCCTTGCTCTCATCCATCCTCCCAGCCACCGGGGTAAGAGCCCTGCGGGGCTCCCTGCCGATGCCGCTGCTGGAGAACATCAGCTGGGCTGCCGAGGAAGCCCAGGGCAACGAATCCTCAGAGCACGCGTTTTTCTCTCTGGATTATCAGCATGTCCAAGTCCCCTTTGAAATCACACTCTGGATCATGCTTGCATCCTTGGCCAAAATAGGTGAGCCCCTGGGAGAGGGTGAGGAAGGCCGGGGGTCTCCGTGGGGTTGGTGTGGGCAGGGGTGGCCTTTGCTTTACCTCTCCTTCACTCTTGGAGCCTGAGATAACACGCCGAGTCCTAAGGATGCACATACTGTGTGCCAGACATACTGCACGCATGGAAAGTCACCACCCAGTTGCATTTTAGGTTGGAAATGAGGGTTTCCCATCTAGAAGTTCACACCTGTGCATGGTGTTGCTGTTAGTAGGAAAATTATCAGGGTTTTCAGGAATTTTATTTAACTGCAGTAGACACCAAGGTGTGCATTCATCTTCATTAGCTTGCCAGCTGCTCTGTGTGCAGGTTGTCCACGGACATCTTCACCTCAAAAGGAAGAGTCCATGGTCTTCAAAAAGGATGTTGCATCTGGCCAGCTGCAAGGAACAATTTAATCCATGTGCAGAGTGTTATACAGCCTAAAATAAAATTTCTCTGCATCAAGGAGGTTGTCTGTGTAATGAGACAAAAAATATTACGTTTTGTATAACTTGGTCCTATCTTTTTTTTAATTCCCTGCAAAACTGGGTATAGGAAAGTGGAAATTATATATATATTATTTTTTCTCCAGGAATTGTGATCACTTCTGTTAAATTACTGCTATAAAAGTTATTTTACAGCTTTTTTCTTTTATTTTTTTTCCTTAAAAGGGAGAATTCTCTGAGATTCATTTAGATCAGAACTTCTTTCAGATCAAATGGTCTTTTCATTGTGCTATTCTGTATATTATATGATGAGATCTCAACTCTATTAACATGCTTGAAGAAATGATAATGATTACAGATTTTTTATTTCTAATTATACCTATTCCAGTTTGGTTTGTTTGAATTTCTTTCTTTCTTTTAATAACTCACCTAGAGTACTTGTAGTGCTCATCAGCATTTCTCTCTAACATTGGGTGCTGCACAAGGCTGGATTGATTGGTCTTTTTTCAATGTTACCTTTAGCTTTAAGTGTTTATGATTAAATACTATTAAAAGTGACATCATTTATAATTAATGATAATGCTTTTTTTGGATGTATGGAATCTGCATTGTGTTTAAAATTAGCAATTGCTATTTATGTTAGTGCTGAAGATGGCATACTAACTAGATTACATCATAAATAATTCCAAAGACTTTTTATTTATGCAGATTTAGTTTTTCTATGTGTGTATTACCTAAAAATATGTCTTTAACCTTATGCTATGATAATGCAACCTGAACCAACAGCAATTTTAGACAGTTTGGTATTTTGAATAATCTTTCAGATTTTCTAGCCAATTTCCTATTGGGTGACTTCACCTTAATTGTGTGCATTTATTACTGCTACTCCACAGCCTGCTAAAGGTGGGAGCATGGGGAACTTCCTCACCCCAGCCAGGAGCTTATTGGTGCTCTTCAGCTGGTTTGGCCTGATGAGATAACGTTGTTTTGTTGTTTTTTTTTTTCTATTCATCCCCTTCCAGGGTTTCATCTGTATAACAAGCTGCCTTCTGTTGTTCCCGAAAGCTGTTTATTGATATTTGTAGGACTCATCATGGGGGGAATCATCTATGGCTTAAATGACAAATCACCACCTGTTATGGACAGCGACATCTTTTTCCTCTACCTCCTGCCACCCATCGTGCTTGACGCAGGTTACTTCATGCCCAGCCGTCCCTTTTTTGAGAACATCGGCACTATCCTCCTCTATGCGGTCGTGGGAACGATCTGGAACGTGTTTGGGATTGGCTTTTCCCTCTACGGGATCTGCCAGGTGAAAGCCTTTCACTTGCAAGATGTGTCGTTGCTCCACAACCTCCTGTTCGGCAGCCTGATCGCCGCCGTGGATCCCGTGGCGGTGTTGGCGGTCTTTGAAGAGATACACGTCAATGAAAAGCTACACATTTTGGTCTTCGGCGAATCGCTCCTGAACGACGCGGTGACAGTGGTAAGGACGAGTCTTTATTTTGAGTATTTAATGTTCAGAGGAAGGATGGGCTGGTGCTGAGGGGTGGGATATGAGATCTGAAGAGGGAAAAGGTATCAACAGCTTCTTCTAGCAGAGGACTTCTGGTCCACTTCTCTGGCCTGAGGTCCTGAGGAGCTTTCAGGTGAACATCTCTTTGTATGTCTGGAGGCAGAAATGCATGTGAGTGCCACAGCACTCCCCTGGTAGGAGCCTGACCTACAGAGAATCGTAGAGTCAGCTTAGAAGGGACCTCAAGGATCATCTGGTCCAACCTTCCTTGGCAAAAGCATGGTCTGGACAAGATGGCCCTGCACTGGCAGAAATCCCAGCAGCATATTTGAGTGTTATTGCTACATATGGCTACGTCTGGTGAATATGTTGTTAATGGTTGTTTTTCTCTTTCATTTTTTCCTCCAGGTGCTCTACAAGCTATTTCGATCTTTCTGTGAAATGCCAACCATCAAAAGTGTGGATGTTTTTGTTGGAGTTGGAAAATTCTTTGTGGTTGGGCTAGGAGGAGTTTTAGTAGGTCTGACTTTTGGGATGACCGCCGCCTTTACCACGCGATTCACCAAGGAAATCCGCGTCATTGAACCGCTCTTTGTCTTCCTGTACAGCTATCTTTCTTACCTCACTGCTGAAATGTTTCACCTTTCGGGGATCATGGCGTAAGTATGTCCCAGCATCTCATCTGTCCAGGAAAGCTTTCTGGCTATATTTAGTGAAAAGTATGAAAAAAAAGTTTTAAAGTCAGTTCGCTTAGATGGAAATCTGTGTGTGGCAGCAAACAGTGAGTATAAAAGCCTGTGGAAGAGCTGAGAGGTGTGACCCTATTTCACACGTTACACTATGACACGTCAGTAGCAATAGCTACAAGTCACAAGCCATCCCGATGGCTACTGCTGGGCAAGCTTCCGACGGCTGGTCAGTTTATGTAGGTTATTGAGGCATGTTTATTTGAGCTCCGTGGTTTTTGTTTGGAAACCCTTGGACGTTCAAGCAGCGAGGTGTCTAGTTGATTTGACAGAGCCAGAACAGACTTTCTTGGCATATTTTGTTATTTTCTGTGTTCGACCTAGTCAAAACCAACATTTGAAGAGCCGCAAGGAGTATTTAATCAGCTCCTCAGAAAGGTTTGGTCTTGGTTCACAGCATGTCTGTTGTAGCAGCCTCCTCCTGATCTGCGTGCCCTACGAACCAGTTATCTTTGGGTGGTGGCCCCAGAGGTGTGCTGAGGCAGACATTACACGATGGAGTGGGAGTTGTGTATCCCCCACAGAGCTGAAGCCTGGAAATATTCCTGTTGTTTGGGAGTGGAGGGCTCTAATGGCAACCTCTGCTTCGGAGATTCTGACTTACCACCGGTAGTTCAGACACAGTTTATGAGTTTGGTCTCTGAGTGAGGGTGTCATCCATCATCTCTCTATCTCCAGTAACACTGGAAATCTGCTGACCGATTTCAGCCAAAGATTTCAAAGGTACTAAACCCAAACTGCTTGCAATTTAATACAGCGCAGCCAGGCCTATACACTCTTCAGTCTGAAAACCGCTTCAGAGTACTGGCAGGTTTTCTGTGTGAAGCTTTTCTACGAGGGTATAGCAAGATGGAGCAGGCAGGGCCTGCCTGTCTCCGGCGGCTGCGTCCCGCGCTGTACCAGGTACCATCTCATGGATTCCCTTGCAGCTTTTTGGAGCAGCGAAGTGGGAGTCTTTGTTTCTGTAAACTCAGTCATTCACAAATTGTAATTTATAGATGATACAGTTAATTTGTTTTTCTTTTTACGGGGTGTAGGTCTTTCAATAAAAAGAATAATTTTGGGCCAGATCTTTCAGTTTTGAGAGAGGTTATTGAGCTTCGTGCTTACCTCACTGTGCATTTCACTTGCAGAGCAGGTGCTGAGAGAAAAACAGATATAATAATCCCTATGGTCAAAGAAAGCTCACCTTGGAAAGCAGAGACAGATGAAAACCAGTCATTCAGTCCTAGTTTCTGTGAGCTGATATCTGTTGCATTTGGTTCTCCTACCTAAACTAAGCCAGCTGGTGCTGAGGATCGTAACCAACTATTTAATATTTCCCAAAAGACTATAAAGTGCACTCAGACTGCATTGATAGCTACAGTGTAAACAACTGTAAATCTGATAATAATGAAGATAAAAAGAAAATAAAAAAATTAAGTCAGGTACCAGCTAGACACAGGAATATCCAGGAGATCTATTTTAAAACTAATGATACTGCTTTGGATATAAACCATTCCTGTATCTTGCAGATTTTGTTTCCTTGAATGGTTAATAGGAACAAAATTCTAGCATTACTGAAAACAATTCTAGCTCTGGGAATAGGTAAGAGCAGGCCTATTTATAGGAGCGTAAGACAGAACAGCGAAATAAATATGCTGCATAATCATCATGGAGCAGAAAACATTCAATCCTAATGGTGTCTACTTCTATCAATCACAATCTACTGTACCCATTATGGAACCCATTTTCTATTCTTTTGAATAATGCATTGTTTCTAAAGCAAAACAATTGCAAAGGCAGCTGATTCCTGCACTGCTGGTCTTGTAATTGCCAAATTATAAATGCCTCTTTTATGTATCTTGATTTCAAACAATTCATTCGTGACCAGGGAATATTGTATTATAAGAAGCAGATCTTGGCAGTTTGTTTCTTTGAAAAATAATTTGATTGCCAAAAAAAATCAATTCTACATAGTCCAAAAAAAAAAAAAAATCTGTGAATGCAACCCAATCCGCTAAACAGTTCTGCAAATATTTTTTAGTTTGATTTTTTTTCTCCCCCCCCCCCCCCCCCCCCCTTGCTCTAGTGCCAGTGTCCCTCTTTGAAGCTGTGACAGGACAGGTCAAGTTTATTCCCTGTCTGTGAATCTGGTGTGAATCCGTTCTCCAATAAGTGTTCCCAAACCATGGCTCTGGAAGTCAATTGCCCATAAGTACTTGTTGGGTTTCTTAGTTCCTAACTGGAACTATTTTACTAACTACTTATTGAGGAAGAAACAGAAGAATTTATTATTTTCTTTTTAGCCTGTGGTTCAATCCCTGTTATTCTTTCTGGCTCAGTGCTTTAAGCAAAATGGGTCAGTCTAAAAAGGACAAATCAAAAAAGACCGATTTCAGGATATTTTTAAGAATTGGTACATTTTCTTAGGAGATGAAAGATGTGAACTCAAGCAGCATTAGATGAATTTATAAAAGTGCATTTGAAAAAGTATGTTTTTTTTCTTCTAACTTCTTATTTGCTGTTCCAACCAAATATCTGATAAGTATTTTCCCATAATAGTGTTGCTGATTTTCTTAGTGCTTTAAGTAAAGCAGAAATGAATGTAGCTGCTGTCCATTCCTTTGTCTTGGTCCAACAATAGATGCCAAGTTGTGGCAGTGAAGATGTTCAAGAGATTCACTGCTGAGCCAGAAGGAAAGTGGCCCTTGCTCTGCCTTTGTTAACAGTGGTGCAGATTAGGAGCAGCAATGCAGTGGTCGACAGTATCTTCCTGAAATAAATAAATAGCTGTGGAGGAGAGAAATGGGGTCTCTGGTTTCATAGAGGTTATAAAACCACAACCAGAGCACAGTCAGCTCTGCCCATCTGCAAACTGTCCTGTTTACTGGGGCCAGGGGGCAACCCTGGGTTTTTTCCACCAAAGCCCAAATAATGCAAAGAATCTCCTTTGTGATATTCTGGGGTTAAATGGGATGTTTTCGCTGCAAAGCAGTAGCTGCATGGCTGTTTTCTGAATAGTTCTTAACTGAGAGGATACATTATGGATAATGTGCTGCAGAGGCCACCACATATCTTAACACCTATTTGCACCCATATGGGTCACTTACCTGTCCTGGTCACAGCTGGTGTTTAAAGTCAGTCTGCCAGACCCAGGTGTGCTTCTACAAGCCAAGGATCTGCTTCTCTGTGGGCTTGTCTGTGTGTGATGTAATGGAAAGAGAGTTACCACGATAGCCCTTGTGAAAGGAATTTTGAATGCAATAAAACTCCATGTGGATGGCCTCACCAAATACCAGTGGAAATCAGATCCCAGTAATGTAAAGCTGTTTTGCTCTTGCTGGCACAACATTTAAAACAAAATTTCTGTCCAGGTTAAAATATAAAAAATGGAGCTTTGATTCTTTAAGCATTCAATTGTTTTGACCTTCTAAGATTGCTGGCCTGAAAACGTATTGATTTGAAAAGCTGAATGAATTAGGCTAACCACACGTACCTTGTAACTTGAAGAACCAATTATCCATGAAAAATTGCAAGGCAGAAGTTTTAATTGGTGCTGCACACTTCTGAAGTGACCTTGGATATGCGATACCCGAGGAGGGCAGATGTTCCGACTATAGCAACAGCATTTCTTGGCTCATTGTGCAGCGTGCTTGAGTGTTTTATTGTCTCTTGGTTGCATGGAGTCAATGGCTTCCTAGCTGTGCCCAAAAAACTTACAGTGCAAGCCAGGTCAGGCTTAGAAATACACAGTGTGAGGTATGTTGTATGCTTGAGTCTCTCCAACTTTAGATTAACTTTGGTCCCTTGGGTGAAGAAGCACAGCATCCGGGCTGCTCTTGAACTACACTGATTCTGAGTCCTACAAGAATCTGCTGTAGTGACCAGATATCAGCCGAACTCACAGGAGTCCTATTTACACATTTCTCATGTTGAGAAAAAAGTCTCCTGTTCCCTCTTTCATCCAGTCTTTCATCCAGGCAAAATAGGTGATGTGGGCTCCGAAACATGAAACTCTTCAGCCCGGGTGGTTAGAATTTGGCAAAGTTAGAGCTGAAGACAATGATGGGAAGAGTTGGGTGTAGTTAATTAGGTATTGCTTTGTGGCTGTGATAAATACAATAGATGGTGAGCTGTTTATCTGTTAGAAATCAGATTCAGACAGTCTGGTCAACCTATATAGTATCTTATTGGTCCTCCTGATATTATTGGACTGATGTAGGAAGCGAATCGCTACCCAGTGAGATGTCTACAAACCCCTAAGACTTGATGAAGCTTATTTTTTTACAAATGACAATGTGTTGATTTCATGTGCTTAAGTAGAAAAAATTATTGGTTTGTTTTCATCTTCTCAGCATCATTGTTTGTGCCATGGGCATGAAACGTTACGTGGAGGCCAACATCTCTCTGAAGTCTCACACCACAGTAAAATACTTCATGAAGATGTGGAGCAGCGTTAGCGATACCCTCATCTTCATTTTTCTTGGAGTTTCCACCATTGGAGAAAATCATGAGTGGAACTGGCCATACATTTGCTTCACTGTCATTTTCTGTCTCATTTGGAGAGCACTAGGTATGGTAAAATTATAGATTTTTTAAATATGTATATATTATTCTTTATGGGAGTGAAAAATGTGATTTCTTTAAATGAATGTTCCTGCCCCCCATCATCCTCTCCTGCTCACTCTGTGTGTGCTATCCCAGATGTCAATGCAAGGACTGAAGCGGGACACCCCAGCTGATGCTTCCCTCCTCCTCCACCACTTGCTCAATAGCAACTCTTGCATTTTACTGCAGTTTACTACTCTGTGCACTCACCATAGACAGCACTGGTGCTAAATAGAATTTCTCGTGACGTCTATTTTATTGGTATCTCTGTCTTAGACCCTCTGATTGCCATGATCTCCTTTTCCATTTCAGTGTATCTTAGTCCCTTGGTATCTGCACAATAGGAGGGAGATTGTAAGTACATAGCTTGGGTTCAGAGAGCCATGTAAAACCGTGGGGCCTCTGACTGCATGTTCTGCATTGCAGAGATTTAAAGGATTTAATTCATAACGAGTCTGTGTACAGCAGCATCCTTAAATGGGGAACTGGAGGAACCTTCAAACAGCTGTCTCTGGAGAAGCTCTTCTGTAAAGCTTACTTCTGGGTACATGAGAATTAGGAGCTACAAAGTGGGGATGCTTCTGCTCCTACTTGAGAACTTCAGATCAGGACTGAGAGTGACAGAATTGCACAGTCAGGGAATTGCTGAGGTTGGCAGGGACCTCTCGAGATCATCTGGTCCAACCCCCTGCTTAAGCAGGGTCAGCTAGGCAGGACTGTGTCCAGTTGGCTTTTGATTATCTCCATGGACAGAGACTCTACAACCTCTCTGGGAAACCTATTGCAGTGTTTGACCAACCTCCATTAAAAAAGTGACCAAGACTTAGTGATAACAAGAGGAAGAGAGCTATGAATGAAAATGCTCTCCTGATAATTGTGGCTAAAGATAATCTTCTTGAGATCAGTTACGATGAAAACCTAAGTCCTGGTCCCAGAATACTCTGAGATCCCATTTTCCTGCATTGTAAATGACCAGAAAAATATAGATGCACTGTTTTACCATGTCCCCAGCTGTATCTTGTGCTGATTTGGTGTTCAGAGGCTGATTCTCCTTTGCCTCTTACAGTGTGCAGTTACTGTCACCTAAGTGAGTGCAAAGTGCCTACCTTCTCATTTATGAATGTTTTTGTATATTAACTGTATCTGCAAATATAACAGAGCACACATTTTGGCAAGGAATTCAAGAGCTAAAAGCATTCAACAGGATTTATGTTTACAAACCACAAAGTCAAACAGAGTGAACTCAAATTTGATAGACACTTCAAGAAATTGCTTAAATAGGATAGGCCATGATTAGCAAGACATGGCAGAGTGGGTTTTATTAGCTGTTAATACATGCCAAGGTTTGTTTTAATAACTATGCACCATAAATCCACTTGGAAAAATGTTTTTTAGTCAGTTGTGTGTACATTCAAATGTTTTATTACAATTAAGTGGTTTTCTCTTAAATTATTTGCTCAAATGAAAAGAAGTTCTGAGTGTTTGACTTTTTTTTAGTTTAAAAATTCTTCATTGCAAGATGTAAAGAACATAGTAACATTGCAAAAGCACACCAAAAATCCTCTGGCTCTCTAAACACAGCTCGTCTGATTGCATTCTCAAATTATGCAGCATGTTATTAGAGATGGGCTCAGCACTGCAGCGAGGAAAGAAAACCCTCTTTATATTCAACATTTCCCTTGAATGAAATCAGAACATACAAACCAGGGCTGGAAATCATCTTGCACATCTGATCCTGAATGGGGTGTCCCTTTTCTGCAGCTGGGCAGGGTGCTGCACGAAGCAGGGCTGGCAAACTCCAGCCTTGGAGGTGGTGGTTGAGGTCAGACCCTGACCTGCTCAGCCCCCTCCAGCAGCTCTGGATGTGCTCGAGGCACTGAGCCAGAAATGGGAGGCACCCGTGGGGTTTGTTTGCATGAATTGGGGACTTTGGGGTTGACAGTGCTGGGGGTAGTATGTAAAGTGTATTCTGGTCCTTTTACTGGACCCTCCCAGTGCTCTTACATGAGAAATGATTATGCTGAAGCCTGGGGACTGGAATTACTTTGATATGAGAGGTCATCTACAAAGCAAAATGCATTAATTGCATGATAGCACTACTATTCTACTGTTATCTGAGCACTGGGGAGATTTCCTTCTGCTCTTTTTCAAGGTATATCTCCAGAAGAAAATATATTCTGCTCAAAATGATTAATTGTATGTCATGTCTTGGAGCAAACTGGCCTTGAATTAGTTTAGGGAATGCTAATAATAATTTATGACAAAGGATTAAATTAAGACAAAGGCCTCGATATCAGCTCGAGTAAATTTTGTTCTTTTAAATCATCAGCACTGCCTGAGCTTACAGTAGCTGAGCATGTGATCTCAGGTATGCTTTATTTTATTAAGTTACGAAGCACCTTGAAACCAAATATTTCCTATCTGCTGGTCTGGGCGCCAGCGCCACGGTGCTTTGGGGATGGGGAAGGCATTGCAATGTTCAGTTGATCGAGTTCCCTATTTCTGAACATCCCCACCTTTTTGTTTTCTTCAAGCCGGTCTGATCTCCAATCAGAGTTTGGATATTTTTAGTTGTATGTGTGCAGGAAGGTGTTTGATATGTGCATTACAAGTGTACTGTCTTTGAAGTTTATTTCTTCAGTGATGCTTTACAAACACCCCTTAGAAAAACAATAGTGATGTGGATCCTGCTAATTCCTAGGAAAATGACAGTCTGTGGCATCGGTTCTCAAAATGGCCATTAATCTTCAGGAAACAAAATGTTTATCATATCCATTGGTATTAAGATCATGGCTTACTGATTTAAGGCCTGACTTCTTGTACCTTTCTGCATCTGTTTATGTATTTGCAAATGACTATAAATTACATCAATTGCTGCATCACCTTACATAGTCTTAAATTCATACACTATAAATCTTTGAGTGAAAGATTTGTGAAGAAACAAGGTTAATGCTGGCAGAGTATACATCAAATATTTAGAGTTCCTTGGCTACTACTTGGAAACTTTTGGAAGTTGGAGGGTAACTTGTGGATAAATTATTTCTGATGGTTTGTCTTGAGAGGAATTATAATCCAAGTAATTCAATCATTTGTTATCACCAAATAGAATAGATCAATTAATATTTCAGTTCTCAGAATCTGGCTCTGTATCATTATACCAGTTGATGTAAAATTTCAGCTGGCACATGACCACAGAATTGGCCTAAAAACTTTCATTAACTACCATCAAAATGAATGTGCTAATACATTCTATGTTGCCAATAGTTACTGTTTGGTCACTATTTAGCTGATGCTTAACACCAAATCACCAGGTAAATGGTATGTTCTGGGAATCTGTAGGCATGGGACTGGGGTGACACTAAAACTCCCCTGCAGAGCTCAGAGTCTTTCTGAAGGAAACTCTGGTTTCCCAGCTGGACTGTGATGAGCACAAGGCTGAGTCAAAAAACAGGAGAATTTGCTACAAGATGAGCTACCTAAAATTTTACAGTCCTCCAAACCCCCAGAACTGTGGCCAGTCAATGGTGTTTGCAATCCCCCAAATCAGGAATGTGTTGGGGATTAATTTTTATCTGGACAAATCAGATACAAACTTGTTGGACCAGGCTGGAAGAAAAGCGCTTCTCCAGTGGCATATTGGGGAATATATCACCTTGGGCCCTGGCCAGTTCCTCGTGATTGGTGTTTACCAGTTCAGTGATGTTTTACGTAAGATAATGAGTTTTATCTAATTGCTCTTTTTGTTTGATGTGCTCCCATCTTCTTTCCTGCCTTTCAGGGGTTCTTGTGCTGACTTTCTTTGTGAACAGATTTCATGTGAACACCATCACCAGCAAAGACCAATTCATTATAGCGTACGGGGGTCTCCGCGGAGCCATTTGTTTCTCTTTGGTTTTCTTGCTTCCTGACTTTCACAGAAAGAAGCTCTTCATTGCAGCAACAACTGTTGTCATCCTCTTCACTGTGTTCGTACAGGTAAAAAAACAATCTTGGTGTCACCAGCAGATGTAAAGAATTACCTTGATTTTTTTTTTCCAGACGAATAACTAGTACTAGACCATTAGATGGATACAAGGATTTACCAGTCATTAAAACTTTCCCTCCATTGAGTGGTCAGGCATGTAAGAATATAAAATTATTACTGAAAGAGGCAGAAGGTGTGAGAATATATCACACCTTTGTGAAGGCAGCTAGCAGTTACTGGCTTACAACATGTGCTGTAGCATTTTCCATGATAACTTGTCCCTTCTTTGATCTGGTCCATCCATACTGGGGTAGCAGTGGTGAAAATTGTGAAGAATGATGCTGGCATAGGTTTCCTCTCTGAAGTAGTGCTTTTAGGTGTTTTATGCGAGAGCAAAGCCAACACAAATCAACCTCTACAATTAGTTTGCTGTTTGAGCAAGGTAAGAACCATTTGTTATTGTAGGCCTTGTCATGAAATGAAATGCTGCCTGAGCCATGCAGTAATGAAGGTCAGTTTTCCTGATCCCAAAGGTGAGGAGATGGAAGATACTGGAGATACTCCAAACTCTGAACATGGGCAGCAAAAATTTTAAAAGAGGTTTATGGTTTGGTCACCTCAGTTTTGATAGTTCACAAGTGGGACAATTTAAAGGGACCTAATTTTGAGGGAGTGACTACTTAACATTTTCTGAGAAGGAGTTCCATTTTATTGGGACATCCAACAGCTGAAGCAATAACAGTCATTAGTGGTTTATCAAAATATTTTGTATGTATATCTGAGGTGTTTTCACATTCATGCAGCAAAGCAGCTCAGTTATTTTATGATGATGCAGCAGGAACAGGATTGCTTTAACTCTTCCACTGGGGAAAAAAAATGGGTGTGTAACTTGTTAGAAAAGCAAGGAAAATCAGAAGCAGATAAAAAAGTCATAGCACGTTTGATTTATTTGCCTCTAATTTTTCTTTTATAATTGATCCCTAAGCCCTGTTGCTACCTCCTTTCTCTTTCTGCCCTAGTGATTCTTGGGTTGTTTCCTACACAGTGGGGAAGCTTCTGTAAGAGAGTGCAACCTGCCCACATCCCGGGGTGGCTGCGGACGTGTTCACCCCCGCTGCCAGGGTACGAGGGGGAGGTGGACCCTCACAGCACTGGTTGCTCTGAGATACTGAGTTTATTGTTTAAAGCATGAATGTACGATTTTTTTTCTTTCTTTTTTAATGACTGATTTCTGCTGCGGGCGTGTTTTTGCAAAGCCTCAATGCTATAGAAATGCTGTAGGAATATCTTCAGCTTGGGCTGCGCTCGGGGAGCATATGGGAGGTGCCACATCTGTCCCCTGCACACAGCGGGCAAGGACCCAGGCTGGTCAGCCTGCAGCTGGAGCAGAACTTGGTGCTGGTACTGCTCTCCTTACTAATATGCTTTTATTTTTCACGGAAGCTTAATTAGCACCCCTCCAGCTGTATGGTGGGGATGGGTTTCCTCTCCCTTAGGCCCAGGCTGAGGTTGTAAGGAGTTATTGTGCTTCAGGGTGCAGCGAAGCTCAGCTCCAGAGGAGCAGGCAGGCAGCAGCTCCCGGCATTGCCGTGACATCTAGTGGTAAAAGCATTCTTGCAGCCTTCTGTGGGATGAAGATTTTGGATGTGTCTCCCTGCTCCTCTCTGCCCAGCAGCAAGTCTCTAAGGGCAACGTTCACCTGGCAAAGGCTGTCGCATTTGAAGGAGGATGTGGTGGAAAAATTGGGGTTGTCCGGTCCTGAAGTGAGCAAGGCTGATGTCTGCCTGGTGTGCTCTGTCCCAAAAAGTTAAAAGTGGGTCTCCATCGGGCTGAAGCAACTGGGATGGGGGTCTGGGAAAGACGCTGTGCAGAAAAGCTCCTGGGGAGCTCCTGCTCAAGGTCATGAGGTCCATAGAGATGCTGACCTGGGGCTGCCCACCTCCTGCCCTCGGATGGAGGGAGCAGAGCAGCTGCTGGAGCTTTGGGAGATGGTGGGTCACAGTGGCCCTGTGGCTGAGCATCACCCCATGAGAGCAACTCCCTTCCCCTCGGCTTCCCTGAACCCCTCAGCTGTGGGTGTCAGGCACTTGGGCAATGTGGAGGGTTGGGGGATTGACTCTCTGCTTCCCCACCTCCACCGAATCTACATCATGAGCTGAAAAAATGGTCAACAAGTGTGACGTGCTGATGGGCTCGGAGCTGAGACCCGCAGGGCAGCTGGACCGGGCGCAGTTTTCAGACTGAAAGGAGAGAGCAGGGGCCAGGGGTGGGGGGAGCGTACTTAGGTGGAGGTTGACAAGTTTTAAGATGCAAATGTGGGTCAGAAATTGAAAAGATACGGTCACTAGGCACGTCCGCTCATGCAGAGACGCTCTTGAGTCTCAGACAAAGGTTGTTCTAAGGCAGCAGCTCCATTCTGCCGAGACTTCGGAAAATCCTTCCCAGGACCGGGAAAAGGGCTTTTGTGTAAACGAAAAGCTCAACTGGTGATGTCATCTCCATGCGAAAGGGTGAGAGTTAAACAGGGTCCCCCGTGGGTATGTGTCGGCAGGGCGACCCCTTGACCTTCAGCCATTCAGCAGGAACATGACATCTATAAAGACAGACTTTGCTCAGGCTCCAGATACCTGCAGCATTGTGTAGCTGAGGCCACCACGAGAACGGGGAGGGGAAAAGTAAACTCACTTAAAAGCTGAACCAGAAAGATACTGCTGTAGTTCAGCACAGAAAACATAGGTAAATATAGCAGAGGTAGGTATTAAGATGAAGCTTCAGAAACCTGGGTTTGCACATTTTCTGAAATCTGTGGCACTGCTGCCAGCTACATCGGTAGATGCAGGATTGAAGAGTGAAATCTTTAATATCCCAGCATCTTTCATGGTGCATGTCACTTTGGGTGAAAAGGACAAGTGAAATATTGGCTACAAAACAACTTCTGTGGATAGTAGACTTTTTTTTCCTGTTATTTTGTGCAATAAGCTTTCTTTATATTCACAGTGATATCAGTACAGACTTGGTGGCGATTGTCTGTGTTAAGATAGGACAGGAACTAGGGGAGAGATGATTTGGGCCCTTTCAAGCTGGTGAAGGCCAGCAAGGCATCTTGTTGGAGCACAGTCCCACTTCATTTTCTTGGAAATCCTGACCACGCTGTCTGAAAAGCCTCATGCTACACAGACTAATGACCAACACGTAAGCAGTTAGGCTTGTCCATACATGGGTTCATCAGCACGTTACACAACCCTGTCAACTCGTCTGTTCTGGCCTAACTCAGTTGCATAAGACTCTTCCCACAACAAGCCTGGTTAATAATTTTGAGAAGGTTGACTGATCAATTGTCAAGTCCTCAGTGCTTCCAAGCAGGCCTGGGTACATGTCACGTAGACCAGAAAGTCCTCCAAGGAGCTGTGGGCTTTTCTGGAATGTCACAAAAAGCCCTCATTGTTCTGCCTTTCCGTGTGGTTTAAAAATTAAATACCACGTTCTCCATTTGAAGTTCACTCTCTGAGCTTACTGGCCTCTGACCTCTTCCATCAAATTGTTATAAATACAATAATTGTGAAGAGGCTTTTTTTTCGTTTGTTTGTTTGCTGCCTAACTGACCCATTAGCTACTGAATTGCTGGCGGTAGGAAAACTTTGTGTGAGTCATGATAGAGCTGTCAGCATCGGGTGCTGCACTTTAGATGACTTATCCCTGGTGGGTGGAAGAACATCACAGGGGACCTACAGGTGTGTTGTGAAATGACTCCTGGGATTCCCATAGTGCTCCCAAGGTCAGGAAGGACCAAAGGAATCCAGATGTTTCTAAATTTGGGACTCCTGGTCACACAACTCCAAAATGTCACTTTAAGATGAAAACAAATGGAGCTGATTATCCAGTGAAGGCAAGAGACTGAATTGTGGGGTCTCTACTTAATTTTTTAATATCTGTTATTTCTAAATTAGTGAGTTTTATGTTATTTACTCTGAATAGCGATGCATTTTTTATTGCTATTAGCTATTAAAATGACATATTAATTGTTTCTGCAATTAAAAATGTGTTCAACTCTCCTCCGTGCCAGCATTCGTGACATTCAGAAGTCATAAACATCAACTACTCCATCATTTTTGCTGTAAACATGTCCTAGAAAAGTCATTTCATACCAAAGCCAGACTATGAAATGCAACACAAAAGCATTTTGGAAGTTCTCTCACGAGGCTTAAAGGACATTAAAACTCTTCCCTTGACCTTTCCCACCAGGTAGATACTTTGATTAGTAAACTTAGCCACCAACTGACCATCAAAGATCATTCGAGTAATGATCTATGACATATAATACTCAAAAAGTTAGCAGACAAATTGTGGCAGAGGCTGCATGCTGTGAAGTCTCCAGGACTATCATCATTTCAGGCATTTGAACTTCGAATGTTTCAAGCCCCTTTCCATCTGGTAGGCTACAAGCCAAGAGCACGCCACAGGCTTGACCTTGAAAATATTGGTTGACTTTTTGTGGTCTTTGAGATGCCAGATGAGGAGAGCAAAGCATTTCCCCTCTCTGCCTACCCCCATCCTAAAGCCTGCATGTGAGCTCCTGTTGACAGGCTACTACCACAAGTGAAGAAAATGTTTGGCCTACAGGTGGGAGAACAGAATTTCTAGCATGTTGAAGCTTCGCAGATTTTATCTTGCTAATAAAACCAAGTGGATGAGAGGGGCCTAGCTCAAACAGCAGGTCTTGTTCTGACAAGGAACAAAGGTAGATGTGGTTCATACCCACGCTGGTGATTTTTGTTCCAGCGCAGGTACCACTAGGAACATTTGATGCGAAGAAAGGTTGATTTTTGTCTTTGTGGTTATGCTGCAGGGAATGACCATCCGTCCTCTTGTTGACTTGTTGGCTGTCAAGAGGAAAAGAGAGAGTGCTCCCACAGTGGGAGAGCAGATCCATATTCGGGTAAGTGATGTATCCATCAACACATAGTCAGAGCTTTCCAAATATGCTTCGCCGATGTGGTGTGCTTCTACAGCCCTACAATTTTACCTGAATCCTTTGCAGGTCAGTCCCTTTCCAGGTTTTGAAGTCTTCCTAACCATGAGTTATTATTTGCGTTGGAATAGCAGCCACCAACTCAGTCAGGCTGGTGTTGCATTAGGTGGTGCACAAACGTGACAGAAAAAGGTGATCACTCACCCTAAAGTTTATGCTCTAAACTAATTGCAACTTTTCTGCTTCTCTGGAAGGAGTGAAGGAAAGAAAATGAGACTTGGTTGTTTTCAGGGTTGGGATCTTCCATGTATTCACCAGTCACATCACCACCACCAGTTTGGATATTTTTGCAAAAAAATTTAGAAAAGGGAGAGTAAGGTTAGCACTAGATTGGAGGAAACCACTGAAGTGCCCCCTCCCTGGAAGGGTTCAAGGCCAGGTTGGACGGGGCTTTGAGCAATCTGGGCTAGTGGAAGGTGTCCCTGCCTGGGGCAGGGCGGGTGAGGCAAGATGGGCTTTAAGGTCCCTTCCCACCCAAACCATCCGATGATTCCAAGACCTTAACCTAAAGGTGGGCTTTAGTTCACCTCGCTCCCGCCATCCAAATTTTGGCCTTTCTAGTTATAGAGGATTTTTTCAGAGAGGATGCAGGGTATTCTGTACACCTAGCTGAGGCTTTGCCTCTGCATCTGCGTCCAATGTAAAATTATGTTTCTGAATCTAATTCTTTATGCCCGCCACATTTCTGTGGGTATGGCTCCTTCAGGAATATTTTTGTCTTCTTTTCGGGTAGCTAGAAATAAAGACATTAGGTCTAAGGACGTTTATAAAAACTGTTTGGCATCCTCACAATTAGGTTGTATTACAGGGCTTTGTTTGAGGTTAACAGAAGAGTTCAATAGGCTGAAGAGCCTTTTCCTATCGTGAACAGAGAATACTTTCTTCTTTTGTTAGTGTGTGAATAGTAAATCATCTCTGGAAATGTGTTTATTAGGAAGTGTGAGCTGAAAATGGCTATGTACCAATTAAGTTGAGAAGGTAACAATACAGATAGTTGGAAATCAGGGACGCAGAAGCAGCTTTCTTCCTCAAATTTATTTCTCTGTCCTGATAGTCAGGATGTTCTTGCTGGTAAGAGTGATGATCAGTGTGTGTGTGGGGTCATTTGCTGGTGTTCAGACCATACAGCTGCTGATAGCAATGTGAGGACTCTAAACCTGTACCGGGCTTCAGGGCTGAGGGAATTGCTCTGAAATTCTTCCATCTCTGACCCTACAAAAAATATTTCTTTAAAAAATTCGAGCTGGAAGAAGCTCCAGAGGTATCGATACCTGAGTGTGGAGGGGCATTGACTCATGGTAGAGCAGAGCCCTCCCCCAGTTTAGGGATGCCAGTAGGAGGGAAAAGAATTTAGGAAATTACAGAGATTTAACTTCTAGGTGGAAAAATCAACCTGTCTGGGATTTTTAATATAATTTTAAATAATAATAATGTTTTTGTATAAGGCACAATATAGCCAATGATTTAATTTAGTGGGAAGTGTCTGAGGGAAGGCAGTATTTATTATTCAAGTGAAAGCATCATTTGTACCTTATCTACATCTGTATCCTGAAGATACTGATCTCCTGAGACAAATTGTCCTCAAAAACCTCAATATGAGCATTTCCTGCTTATCAAGGCCCAATATGCAGGACATGCAAGCCATCAGCCATCCTGTATGTATCTTAAAGAGCAGATCCACGTCCCTCAGCGACCTGAGAGCAAGCAGCCAAACCACTTCTTGTGCCCCAGAACTGAGGGGTACACGGGGATGCCTGGATGGGGAATTAGCCTGACAGCCCCTCTTCTTGTTTACTGCTGCTGTGTACTGAGCTGAAAGTGTCTCCCGTTTTGTCTGCTGGCTTTTGATGTTTGCTAACTGAGTTCATCACATATGCAACTGGTGTATAGCAAAATCCTCTCTTCTGTTTAGTTCTTGGATCATTTGCTGGCTGGCATTGAAGATATATCTGGACACTGGGGACAGTATTACTGGAAAGACAAGTAAGGATTTGCTAAAATACAACCCACATACACGTGTAGAAAAAAATGAGGCTGGTTTCTATTCCCTAAGTTTCCACTGTGGGCAGCTGAGCCTTGTTCATCCTTGCGGCACAAGGCAGGTGACAGTGGGGCAGCTTTTCCTTGTCCAAGGTGAGACCAGGTTCTCAGGGCTCTCCCGGCTTGCAGGTCACATGTACTTCACCCTAAGACGACTCCTTTCTCCTCTTCTATTGTGTTTGTCCCTTCTTGTCCAAAGAAGAAATGAAAAACACACACCTTGTGTGGCTTCAGCCTGTCGCTGCCTGCCCTGGTGCTGCCCGTGCCCTCCTCCCATGTGGGAGCTGAGGACTCCAACCCAGCGTGTGCACAATTAACAGTACAAAGATGAGTTTGCAGCACTTGGAGGGGGGTCTGCTTGTTGAGGACGGACAAATTATAGAGAATCTCTACAGATTTCTGTAGCAAAGTGCTCCAGTTTCATTAAGTTCTGGTAGATTGTGCACATAGAAGATTTTTTTAATTTTAAAAATACAAATAACATAAAATATACTTAATAGAAATCTACCAGGTTTAATTCCTTGGCTGTGCAGACACAGATGCAGCTAACTTGATGGTAAGAACTCATTAACGCAGCTGGCAGGGATTTTCTTACGAATGCCAGTGCTTGAAGTGCCACTAGAGGGTATGGGAATCGCTGCTGCTGCAGAGTGTCCAGGCTCCTTGCGAGCAGGTTTCTGTACAGCAAACAACAGCCAGACTTGAGCATCAGTATTTGATACCAGCTCGATCTTTCCCAAAGGTTGTGCTGCATTTGAGCAGAAAGCAAGAGGAAATGGCTCAGGAGGGAACCTGGAAGCATTTAAATCTGTTCCGTCCCTTGGGGCTACTGCATGTACTTGTAGCATTTATAGTGGAGTTTGTGATAAATCTGGCACTTTGGGGAGTTTTTGTTGTGTTTGGCAAAGTTTTAATATCTTAGCTCATGTACTGTAGTGCAGAAATAATTAGGGACTGACCTCTGGGACACTGATTTCTGGAAAGAAGGTAATGGGATATAATGGAATATGGGGCAATCGCGGACTATGAACTGGCTGGCTTGCTCAGATCCATTTAGGTGCTGGGGGGTCATGGGAGGAGGCTAAGCATGTCTTGTTTTGTTCTCAAACAGATTAGAGTATTTCAACAGCAAATACCTGCAGAAGATCCTGCTTCGAGAATACGACCAGCCAAAATCAAGTATCGTGCTTCTCTACGAAAAGCTGGAGCGGAAACACGCCATTGAGCTGGCGGAGGCAGGGCAGCTGGGTCATGCCCCATCTCACCCATCCTTGATGTAAGTTGTCCCCGTTCTGTCACTCCTCCCAACCCTCCCACCGGAGGGAACAGTAACGAAAAGCTTTTGCACGCTTCTCTGCCTCCTCTGCTCTTCCCTGCTGGGCTATCCCATGGGAAAGAACAACATAGCTTAGAAAAATGTGAAGTAAACGCTATGTAAAGATTAGTAGGTGGGTGTTGAAAATGATCGGGTGGATGAGCAGTCTACTGGCATTGATGGACACAGTTTCTGATCTTGTACGTGGAGGCTCACCTGTATCCCCCCCCCGACTTGCATAGAAAGGGTGCTCTGAAGAGGAGGCTCTTGCACCATTTTTTGATGGTTCTGCACCATTACATGTAGTGAAGGAGCCGGCAGCGAGAATGAACATTGGCTGAGACCGCAGGGTCAAATATTTGCTTGTTGGAATGACCATCTCATCTCTCACAGGCGATTCTGCTCTGCCACAGGTCCCCACAGCCCTTTTATCTCCCACAGAGCGCATGGATGGCTCAGCTCTGACGCAAATACCAAATGCCCCTTCTGCAGTGAGCTCCATCTGCAAGGATTAGCTGTTGGCCATGTCTGCTGGTGGTGGGATCCGAAAGGGCTTCTGGGAACACTGGGCTTTGGGGATGCACTGGTTGTGCTGCTGTGCATCTTCCAAAATAAGGCGTTCTGGTTTTCTTTGCAGCAACAACGACAGGACTGTCATAACAGATAAAAAATTGGAGGTTACTCTGAATCCGGATGTCCTGGAAAATATACAGGAAATATTGGCAAGGAACCTGTACCGAATAAGGAGAACGGTATAACTCTTCCCTCAATCTGTATTTTAGATGTCCAATAACAAAAGTTATCTCAGTTATCCTAACAGCCTGAGCAGATGTTATGAATATTTACATAATTACTAATGATGTCTCTTTGTGAGCAGAGAATAGTTGGCTGTGTGAAGCCAGATCCAGTTTCCAAGTCAGTGGCACATTTCTGTTTGCAGCATGACAGCTTTTGAAAGGTTCACCCAGTCAGCCTATAATTTCATGAAGTATTTTAGGCATCAGTACCCAGAACCAGAAAGGAGAAAGGAGGAGCACATGGATCTTCAGGCATCAGGTTAGCAGATCCAGCAGTTGCAACAGCTCCTGGTTACCTACAGGGCAGAGCGGGGATGGGGTTATCCTCATGTTGCATTTTTTCCCACAGAAGGGAGCACAGTCAGTGAGCTGCGAGTGAGAATTAATCTGTAGAGGTTTTAAAGCCGCTTGGCAGTTTTGCCATGAAACTGGTACAACTGGTAAATAGCACAGAAACCACTTGCTGTTTACAGAATAACTCATGAATAATCTGTCTGAGGTTTTACACAGCACCTAGGACTTCACGTTGTAATTGCTGTTCACATGGTGATACATGGAGCCTTATCCTTAAAATCCACCTAAGCCTTTGTTTTACGGATTATGCATGAAATACTGAGTCCCTGGGGATGCAGCTGGTGTGGGCAGCTCAGCACAGAGGGATCAACCACCCCCTCCTGTCCGCTTGCTGAGCCAAGAGACTCAACTAGATAAGGCTGGGAGGAAACCTATAGAAATGGTGAATGGGATGTAGGTGAAGGCCTACCTCCTGTTTGTGCTTCTTCCTGCCTAAATCCAGCCTCACCCCCTGTAGGGACAGAGTTATCCCAACTCCCGCTGATGTTAGTGGGAGGTTTAACTTTGGTTTATGGCTTGGGAAGCAGGATGTATGGTTCCTGTTGACTGCATGATTTATATAGGAAGGTGGGGCTGATGTGGAATATTGGAGGGCTGGGCAGAGGCGCTGAGGCTGGAGGCACCTCGAGCAGGGTGGTTGCACTAGGTTGTGTGTCACCTGGACTCCCAGAGATGCATCTCAGCCTTGTCAGTGTTCGCTTGGGCAATTTTGCACAAAGAAACAGAGTTTGGAGTCCCACCTTTCCTCCTTTGGCTCTTTCCCTCCATCCCCATGTCTCATACTTGAGTGGGTCAGTTTACCCCCAGAACTAGGCAGGTGATTACAGGGGGGGTGAAGGACCCTGGAAGACGCGGGCAGGAGGGATGGGATGGTCCCACCTCCAGCAGCGGTCTCTCTGGTGCAGGGGCCGGCATACAACAGACACACCCTTCCCGGGGAGACTGAGCACGCCGAGCACGCCAAGGAGATCCTGATCCTCCGGCACAAGAGCCTGCGGGTGGAACTGAGCGGAGGTGACGCGGCCAGCCCCAGGAAGGAGGTAGGAGGGACCTGCAGAGACCACGCGTGGGCTGCAGTCCCTGTGCAGGTATTACAAGCACTAGGAACGGTGCTGTTTATTGCTGGTGGTGTTTCGTTTTAAAGACAAATCCTGTTGCCTTAAATTAAAAAAAGTGTCTCTCAACCCTAAATTGCATTCCAGTGAGTAGGAAATACTGAGAAAAAAAATTACAACCCAACTCCTGACAAACAAATGAGCCATCTTGTGTGCAGCGCTGTTCAGTGCTTTGTGAACACAGGCTTCCGTCCATGTTAGGGAAGTTATTTACTGAGCAAATGTTATTAATTGGGCTTCAGTCTGTAGATTCAGAGGGCTGTTTTTCCCATGTTTTCTTTTCTGGGAGATTTTGTCGAAGGCGGGAATTTGGTTCACCCATTGTCAGCGGTCCAGATGGACTGTAAATATTTGAAACTGTTCAGTGTTTTTTTTCCCCCCAACCCTTTTGAAAGGACAGAAGCATTATTGTGAGCTTTCTTATTTATTCTGGAGGTGAGTTTTTTGGTTTTAAAATCAGCTACAGTTCTGGGCAGACTTGAACAAAGTAAAATAGAGGGAAGTGTTGCATACTGGATTCTTGGGAGAACCACTCTGAGTCCAAATTTACTGCTGGCACAGCTCCACATTGGTTCATGTTCTGAATTAAAGGAGAAACAAGGTAAATACAATGTCTGTGGCTGGTGAAGACTTTTGCTGACTTCTTTGGAAATCAGTGAGAGAAGCTGGGCCAACATTTCCCCATGGAAAGACGAAATGGTCCAAGAATGGTGCACGAGGAGCAGGCTTGGTCTTTTCAATTCCTCCCATCCTCTGTAACTCTTGGTTTAGAGCAAAAGAAATTATACACACACACACATGCCCCTGTATTTTTCTCCTAAGCCCCCAGGTCAGCAGCAGTAATTTCTGAGCCATCCCTAAATTTCACCCACTTCTCCAAATCTTAGGTTTCGATGGCTTGAGCTAGAGCACTGTCCAAGTGCAAACTGTGGTCTCTAATCCGGGCAGCAAGACTCCATCACTAAGGAGAACAGAATGACCTTTTAAAAAGAAATAATTTATCTTTCTTTATTTAGATAGTAATTTTCCACGACAGCACAAGAACTCGGGACTGCCGCAGGCTTTCTTCCACTCTGATTTCTTTGTTCAAATGCCAGTCATTGAAGAGCCCACCGAGAACGGCAGTAACACACCAAATGCCGCTGCTTCTCAGCCCTTCATTCACAGAAAGGTGTTCCGGCTCTTGCAAACAACTTAAAAGATTTAATTTGATCATTTACATGCTGATTGGTACTTACAATTCAAAATAGATAGGCAAGAACATGGCATGTTCCTGTAGAACATTTGGTATAATTAAACTTCAAAAGAACAACATCAAACTCGGGCTGATTTTGAGCACGACGTTACATACTTTCAGGACATTTGATTGTTAACCCTTGTGCTCCTGCTTTCCCCTTCACCGTTGCTCCCATTAGATACTGCGGTGCATTTGGTAGGAAATTTAGCACCTTTGGGATGACTGTTTCTCCTGTTACTTTGAATGCTGACAGCTGGCCTGTCAGAGAACAGAATATTTTGGGGGGAGTTGCAAAAGCAGTAGAATTCACTCTGTCTTTATACTGACTCATGGATGGTGGCTGATGCCCTACGGGGGTGGCGAATGCTCCTATGGATTATGCAAAATGCCAGTTTGATGCTGAATACTGCTGTCTCATAGGAGTCATCAGTTCTAATCACACCTCTTTACAGCAGCTACCTTTAGTCTAAGCGAAGCAGATGTAAATACTGAGATGATTCCAGTGACATCTGTAAGGGTGACTCTAGGTCCAAGAAGTGTCCCTCTGCACCCAAAAGGAAAAGTCAGGCGTGTTTTGTGTGATCAGCACCTTATCTGCTAATGTTTTAGAATAGCTGCCTCATTTTACTGCAAATAGAAATAAGGCGATACCCAAAAGGGGTGGGATAATGTTCTAAAAGAGCCCTGGAATATTAACACAAGGTGGGAGGGTGGGTGAATGCTGTTACTTCATGCTGTAGGAGGACAGATTGCAGAATTTGTCAGCAGAAAGAAGGAATGCTGTGCTAAAAAGTAGGTTTCAGCCCATTAAAAGCAGCTCAAAATTTTAAATTTGGGGGAAAATAAAGCACTGAGTTTTAGTTTTGTGCCAAGTTGACAAGCAAATGACATTTTCCTGTTTAAAAAAGAGATGAATGGAAAATACAGCTAGTTAGTGTTTGAGATTTTTCTAATTGTCAGATACTCCATCTTTCATAGTCCCAAAGGGAAGAGTTTGGCCTTCCAGGTTTTGAGTCAGCAAGAAAAAACGAGATGCTCTCATGCCACTCATTTTTCTATTCTGCATTTCACCACGAGATGGAAGCATTACAACTGTGTTTGCAAACCCAACTGGAAATCAAGGAACTGTGAAACAAACTTCAAGCAAAGGGCCACTGAAAACCCTCTGCTGCTGGTGAAACGCCTGCATGTCTTCTGTTGCCAGTCTTTTTGAAAAAAGCTTTGGCCATACATTCAGTCAGATGTTATGAGCTGAGTGAATAATTAAAAAATCCCTTTAGGTTCAGTAGAAGCACTGCTTTTTCTCCTCGCAGGCTGTCTGCGTATATATTTTTCTTTTTTAGTGAAGTCAGCCCTTTGCTATTAAAATATGAAGCTGTTGTAGCTCGGTTAGATTCCTCTCATAATTTATTAGGTGCTGGTTGGTCTTCTCCCCCTGTATCAGTCACCACAAAAATAAGGTAGGTATGGAAGAGCATCTTTCTACAGGTCTGTGGCTCCACCAGGCTGGGGAGGAGCCAAGAGTGAAGTTCATCTCACCTGATGGAAAATCCATCTTCTTCCACAGTCAGTGTGGAGAAACCAGTGCCCTCACCAGGACAGGCACCAGTCCGTGGCCAACGCCAGGCTTCAGCCAGGAGGAATCACCTCTTCTCTCTAACCCGGGTGGCTTTAGGTGCCTTAGGGATCTGCTGCACTTTAGGTGTCTACCTTTGCTTTGAAAAGAGTGCGAGGTGACTCTTAGGCTGTGTTAGAAGCCCCTGCCAAGGAGAGGGTGAAGAGTGAATAGGGAAGGCAAAGAGAAATAAGAAAAGAACAATCCTCATCCCTCCCGAGCCAACGGTGCAGGTTAAATGATTTACAACAGGCAGAAAACCCTTGGCAAGACTACGAGGTGACTTCAGATCTGAATCGTAGCCCAGAGGATTAACTCCAAGACTATCTATTTCCAGCAGAAAGTTCGCCTTCCTCTGCCTAAGGACAAAATTCCTGCTGAAGGCTTCTGCTTCCTGGAGCTGTGCATCATGCTGGCTCTGAGCGCTGTCCGGATTTGGACTTGCCTTATTTTAGGCAAGGATCCAGCACAGAGTATGCTGGCAGGGCGGTTTCTGAGACCCAGGATGGCTTTTATTTACCACCGAGCACCCAGAAAATCCTTGCACCTGTAGCCAGGCAACTTCGTCCTCTTTTCTTCTGCCAAAACATGAGTACACTCCCCCAGAAGGAGCTTATTTGGAGCTGCCTGTAAGCCATGTGCGTAAATGACATACTGCCTTTGGTAATTATGTCGGAACCCTTTCATGGAGCATGCTCTGAGAATCGTTAAATGCCCCTGGGAATGGCTTTCCAGGGAGCCAGGCGCTGCTGCTGGAGCCGGGAAGGCATTGTTATTAAAATGGTCAATAAAAGTGTGAACAAGGGATGGAGGGCATCGGTCCTCGTTAGGGGAGGGAGGAGAACGAACCGAAACAAAACAGAAAACCAGGCTGGGAGGTGTCCAGAGTTATTTTGGCAGTCTGGGCTTCTGGACTGAGGTGCCAAATCACAGCTGCGCAAGAGACTTATTCCCAGTTTACAGAAGCACTGAACAATTCAGGCAGCATTATGCTACCTGATTTTTTTTTTTATTTTTTTTTTTTTCCTGAAGGGTGGAGATTAGCATTGGAGTGAAAGAACAGGGAGCTCGTTAGTGCAAGCTCGTTACCTGCCTCCTTGGGCTGCAGCCAAGGTGGGGAACAGCCAAGGTGAGAAACGTCCATGTCCTGGGGATGGGCTTTGCCTCCCGCACTCGCCTGCCCCGTCCTCCCTGCTCCAGGGCTGCTCCTTCCCATCCAATCTGCCGAATCACTCCTGGAGTGCTCAGACCTCTTCCACCAACTCGAAACAAATCAGCATCTGTAAATATTTCCTGCCATCTATTCGGTCTATTTTTAGCAATAGTTCTTTTTGTTTTTCTTGGCAAAAGTAAAACAAATGGAAACAGAGTCCTTGGGGATCGCAAATGGCTTGTTTATGAAGCAGGAGTGTCATTAACAGACTTGCTAGCAATCTTCATAAATGCATTAAAGTACTTTTCTTCCTTAATCACAGAAAGATGACTCCTCCTCGGCGCAGGGCGACTCCAGCACGCAGCCCAAGCTGTGCCGCTCCCTCACCGGTAAGCTGGGGAGCTGGTGGGTGCCGGCAGTGATTTCCCACCTCCCCTCCTCGTCCTTGCCATCCCCAGGGATGGCCCAGCAGGTGACAGGGAGGATGTGCTGAGGTCCATGGCATGTCCGCTGCAGAGCTGGGATTTGGGAGACAGCCAAGGCAAAGCCTGCCTGCCCTCCCTACCTCGCTGCAGGCAGCAGCGGCAAGACCTGGGCTGCGTGGTGCAGGCAGGGCAGCAGCAGGTGGGGCAGACAGGGGCATCGCTTCAGCCTGGGGGACAAAATGGGGCTCCTTAAATGAGCATCATGAGTGAGCAAGCAGAGCCAAGAGCCTTCCCAGCCCCAGTGCCCCATCTCAGCCCCACACAAGACAGGATTCCTCATGTGTGGGGATGCACTGCTGGCAGCAGAGGCAGTGGTGCTGGGAAGCACAACAGTGAGAATTGGGTCCCAATCCAGGTGTTTGACCTCCTTATTACCTGTCTGCTGCAAGGGGGTGCGTGAATTTACACAGAATTTTTTCGTCTCCTGTGTCCAGCCAGACAAGCATTTAAAGCTGGTACTGTTCTTCATATTCCACCAAGCACTAAGATGTTTGGCAGTAATTGCAGATCATTCAGCCTATGGTGACGCTAACGCATAAACTAAAACCTTGTAAAAATGAATGATACTTCAAAACATGAAGTTTGTGCCCAAATGCTTTCCAAAAATTAAGATCTATTTTTTTGCTCGCTAAGTATTTTTAAAATGCTTTCCAAGTGCCCCATTAGCAGCAATGTCTGTTTTGAATATCTGTTACAGAAAGATCAGTGGCTCAAGACCTCATGTTTTCATAAGCCCAAGCTCAGTTTTTAGATAACTGAAAGCTTAGGTTTCACACTTAAAAAAAAAAAAAAAAACAACTTAGTATCAATGAAGCCTCACACACAGTATAGCCAGTCAAAACTGTAGACAGAGTAATTTTAGCCTCTGAACCACAATGAGATGTTCAGTGGGAAACTGAGCACTGAATTTTTACAGTACTTGGCACAGCACCTTTCAGCACAATCATGTCTGTAAAAGTGATGACTGAAAAGATTCAATATTTGTTGAAAATTACAGAAAAAAATAATGTTGCCTCCCAATATGGCCTGAGAGCGGTTAAGGGGCTGGGTCTAACATTAGCATACAGAATATTCTTTATTACATATGCACTGGAAAAATATTTAAGAAGCAAGAACGTTTCCTTTCAACCTTTTTGTGTCCTATTTCTAATGTTTTCTTCCATTATGATTTTCTTTAAGCAAATAACTAAAAGCTTGCTAAATAAAGAGCTGTAGAATATGATGTAGAACGTATGTAGAATATAGGTAGAATGATGATATTGATCCAGATACGTAACATATTTCAAAGTATAACATAGGGTTTAAATTGTCTTTTTTTTTTTTCTTTTCTTCCATTGAAGCACTGATCTTTGTCTTCTGTTTTATAATTGAAAAGCAATCCTTGCAGTGGAATAGCTCATCCCCAGTGAGCAAATGGCCACCTCAGTAGCTCCTGGTATTTCTTCATTCCTGTTGATCCACACAGAACATTTCTCATACGAGTTGGTGTTTTTTCTCTTCCCGCAGTGGGGAATGCGGAAAAGGTTCAGGAAGTGAAAGAGAACCGGTCAAAGTCGGTGTGTGTCATCCCACAGTCACAGCCCAGCGATACAGCCTGGGGGGAGAAGAAAGAAGTGGAGAAAGAGCTGACTTTGGAGATGTAAAAGCACAAGTGATGCTGCTGGCTTCCCATGGGGGGGCTACCTCTGCTTCATGGATGGCTACTATACATGTAGATAATGTAAATAAGATGCATATGGAAAAGGACAGTATGGACAGGGCAAATGGTTATTGCACAATGCTGGATTTTTAACGGGAACCAAGGGAAGACATGCACAGCTGAGCACTAGCAATGCAAGGTAACGGGTGAGAGAGAATTTCTAAGAAATGTCTAGGAAAAATTAGTCTGTTCAGTCTGGGAAAATTGCTGAAACTGTCTACAGCTGCAAGAAAGGATGTTTTAATAAGGTGAGATATCAGATCTTCTCATTAGTCAGCAGGGATAGACTAAACAGCAGGGAGCATTTAGAGTCTATGTTAGGAAAAACTTTGTAATCTCAAGGAAGGTTTTATTAGGTGATGGAGCATGCCACCAGGAAAGACAGCAGAAACAGCGAAAGATCTCTTCTGCTCCTCAGGAACTCATCGGTCTTGACTATGAACATTAATCATGTAAAGTCCAAAGTTAAATCGTATCATTAAATAAGGTGGTGTGTCTTACCAGAGGAACTGTCCCACACCTAGACACAGTTGTTTTAATGAGAATTTATTACATCTGTGTTAAAAGGGGAAAATATATTCTTAACGATTTTTAAAAAATCATTTAAGGAGTGGTTCACCTCAAAAAATAAAATGGGGAAGCTCCAAATCCAGTGGTGATACCAGGAGGTGAGTGTGCCAGCCCGTAAATAGACGGGCAAGCCTTGAGCTGTGGTTGGTTGGTTGCAGCACGTCTGCAAAGACTATCTCAGATGATTTCTGCTGCCATGGCTGAGAGCTGCAGGGGCAGAGGAGGTTTGAATGCATCTCCTTAAAAGACACACCAGGGAAAGGGCCCTAAAACCTGGCTGCTGTGGAGTGCTTCTGCCAATAAAGGTGCAGAGCAGATGCAGGTAAAGTTGAAGGATAGCACCTGAGGAAGACAGCTACCTCCACATCTGGGTAATTTTCTTTGAAACTTCAGGTAAGTGTTTAAGCCTTCAAATTCTTGTCCTTAGCTGAACCCAATAGGGTAAGTTTTAGCACTGCAAACATCGACATTTTTCTTTCTCTTCCCCTTCCTCTGCATTGGAGGATCCATGAGTATTTAATCAGAACAAGTGGCTCTGAAATAAAAATAAAAGAAACTGTAGGAATTCACATACTCTCCTCCATGATATTTTTGGACTTCCAGAGCCAATCTCCTGTGTGCAGAAATACTCCATTAGGAGACCACTGCCTGGTGCACTGACGCTTTCATTTTAAATTAAAGACACAAAATTGTGTGTATTTGCTTTGCAATGATGTAGGGGGTCTCATTTTCATTTCAACAAACTCCTTTACGGTGTCCTGACATAAGTTGATGTAGTTCATTTTGACTTGAAAGCCACTCTTCACTGCCCCATCCCTGGAAATTCACCTCATTACAAATGAAAATTGGACCTTTTAGCCTTATATGTGTATTTTGTGTGTGTGTGTATATATAAACGTACTTACTGATTTTAGTATAAGTACATTGTCGTCTTCAGTTACTTTATTCAAATTTTGGTTTGTTTCTTAGTTTAATCCATCTTGCATGGGAGTCATGGATTTGTCTGTTTTGTTTAGAAAACTGCCCATCTTTGAATATGTAATTTTAAACACATTTGAGTATGTTGTAACATACTGGGTTTCTATTTCAATTAAATATGCGGTGTTATGCAATCATCTAAGAGTTATTACCTCTTTGCATCCGCA
This sequence comes from Strix uralensis, assembly GCF_047716275.1. NCBI lineage: Eukaryota > Metazoa > Chordata > Aves > Strigiformes > Strigidae > Strix > Strix uralensis. Next base: position 2,588,265 of record NC_133984.1, read on the forward strand.
ACACGCTCACGGTGACATCAGTGGTAGCTGGTGACACGCGGGGGTGTCTCTCCGGGTGTCATCGGTCCGGCACAGCGAGTCTGGCAGATCCGCTTCGAACAGTGGCACATTCAGCTCTGCCCCGTGCAGCCCTTGGTCAGCGATTGCAGGATCATGAGCCAGGCGAGTGATTGTAACGAGTGAGAAAAATGGGCTGTTTGTTGGCACAAGCGATTGCATACAAGTTAGAGGTAAAAAAATACTGAATCTGAAGGTGCTCGGCTATCTGGGGTTGACATGTCTGCTGTTGACCTGCAGTTTAATGACCACAGTGTTTAAAATTTTTCTTTAAGTTCTGCACAATAAATAGCTGTAGAAAGCTTTACTAAAGATAGGTCCTTTTTATTCTGTAGCTGGAGAGCAAAAAGGAAAATAAATCAACTTGCTTGCCAAAGAGTTTTTAATCAAGTTTTTTTAAAAACTTTAGAAACTTTGTAAATCCCTTGGACAATTCTTGCTTGGTGTTTTTTTCTTTTTTTTTTTTTTTTTTTCATTCTTACTTTTGGCTTCTGAACTGTCTTGCTTTTTCTGAAATACCTGGGTGCCTGTACCATCTTTGTCTTGTACAACATCCATCATGTTTCTCGGCATTGGGTAGTTAAGTAATGATCTTTTTCTATTTGAGTTTCCCATCATATAAAATGATTTCTCTGCAATATTGTTATGGGCTACCAAGGACCTTATCAAATGGTGGCTGTTCTGGCATGTGTAGATTTCTTTGTAATACTGTAGTGGGCAACACAAATGCTTGACAAAATCCGGACACTTCCAGGAAACGGAACTAAAATTTTGTCTGATGTGGAAAAAAAGAAACATTTTGCATGCGTTTTTCAAAATTGTATATTTTCAACTCACTTTAGCACAACAAGAGACACTCTGATGCCAGGATCTCCCAGCTTCTAGCAATTACAGATGTTGCTCAGCTCCAGGTGTGGGGCTGGGTGGCTCGTGGCTGCAGAGGCTGCTCCAGCCGGCCCCGCGTCCCTGTACACATGCTCTGGCCGGATCCTGTGCAGATCCCAGCCCTTTAATCCCTTTCAACCCTGCTTCGTAGTGCTGGGACCATAAATACCTCTCTGATGTATTAACAATTTGCTTGATCTGCAGAGAAGACAATATTCTGTGCAGTACATACTTTCCCAGTGAGTCACTCTGCCCCAAATTTAACCTTCTAGATACTATGGATTTTTTCTTAAAGTTTCTTTACAAAATATAATAGCACAGCTAAAGCTTTCATGAAGTATTTTCCAGTTGCTTAGTGGCCAAGCCCTCTGACTAGTATGTATTTCAGCCCAGAATACCTTTGATAATCTTTGCCAGTATCCAGTGTTGGTGGTCTTAAAATTCTACAACCGAGTGGAAAACTGTTAAATGCTCAGGCTTCAGAGCATGCCTAATTAATTCTTTCCAGGGTTTTAGTCCTTTAAAAAGTGTTAAAAACATGGATTCAGTGTATCATTGAATATTGCATGGTTCTGTGAAAATAAATTGCATCAGTTTGATTCCTTTAGTAGTTCAGAGAGTTATTGCTCTGTGCTTACTCTGGAAGTTTACAGGAGTCTTTTGAAAGTTAAGGTTAAAATAGCCAAAAGTTGCTAATGATGGGGAGTAGCTCAATGGCAAAGTGAGAGCCCAAAAACTACATCAGAAGAGTCCGGGCTCATAGATCAAGCAGCTGCATTTAAAAATCAGGCTATAAATCTTCCTTGCTCTCGCAACTCCAGAAAGTATGTGTGTTCAGCACGTGGACTTCTTTTAATTTTTATTTTAACCAGAAAATCACACTTCTGTTTATTTTATTTCATGACTGCTTAAGGAGATCATAATGGCTTAATCCTGGAAAGTACTGGCAACACTTAAGAAGCAGGTGAGGCAAATTTGAGCTTTTTTCTTTTCTGACATCAAGCACTGGGGGGTATTCAACCTCATAAGAAACATTAAGAATCTTTCAACATCCAGGCTTAAGTGCTTCTTCCAAGAGACATGTAGACAGGAGAGATGAAAAAGGAGCATGTGATGGAGATGAACCAGTGATTATAATTTTAATGCAGAATTAAAGGGGCAAATGTCAATATGGATATCTATTCCCCTCCCTTCCCGTGCAGTTCATACTGGGGGGTTGCTCTTTGCAAAACCATCCGGGAATGTTGGTGGCATTTTCAAGGCAAAGTTGGTACCATTTGGGTAGCACTTGTGGTCTTGATGGCTTTTCTCTCCTCAGTGGTTTCTTGTCCTGAGGTTTGCAGAGCCAACATTAAAGGCAGAGACCTACGAGAGAGATTCATTCCACCTACCTAAGAAAACACTACATGGAACGTCTTTCGGGACCTGACAGATCATCAGGGTAAGCTCCAAGGCAGAAAGGTATGCAGCTCTCCAAAGGGGCTCGGGGAAGTCTCTGAAGGCAGCCCTGATATCACATCTGTTTGTAAAATTGCAAGAAATTCTCTGCTTTCAGCATGAGAGAGTGAAAATATGTTGATCTGTCTACGTAATATACAATTTTTCTGTGAGCATGGATCAAAACACAAAAGTTAACGATAACTCAGACTGTGCTGGTGGAGTCTTTGATCATTCAAAAGGTAAAGCACTGATTCTGTGAAAAATCTGAATTGACTAGCCCCAAGTCTGTATATTCTGGAGGTTCACAATTTCAGTTTAAAAGCTTAAGGGTAAAAAAAAAAGTCATCAGGGTCAATTATGAAATAAAGGTCAATAAAATGCCCAGGATATGACTTTCCTTTCCTTACAGGTGGGTCCTAGTGCTGTCTGTGGTGGCACCCTCGTTCAACCTCGCTGGGTAAGAGGACCCCAGTGCAGCTCCCCACTGGCACCAGAAGAGGTAAGGGAGGAAAGGGAGTGTTGTTTTCCTTGGTAATTAAATGGTGTTTGTGTCTGACTTTTGCATGGATGGTGACGATGGTCAGTAAATACACCTGCCTAGCTTTGGTGTAGCACCTCAGAGATCCCAACACAAGCTGCAAAGGACAACCAACATCATCACCAGTTTCTATACGCTGAGAAAATCGGTCAGGATGTTACTTTTTTGGGTTTGGTGGTTGGGGTTTTTTTTGGTTTTTTTTTTTTTTTTTTTAGGGTGGGAGTCCTAAGCCTGTAGCTATAGCGCTCCAGGAGTGTTCTATTAACTCAGGCAGCAGCTAGTGATGAGAGGAGGTTGTAGACTAGTTTTGGATGATTGTTCCCCTCCCCAGCTACCCCCACAAACACCTACCTTCAGGCTGGGGAGGCAGGCAGAGGAGTTCCTGGTCTGCCTACCGCCTGGGAATAAGGTTTGACATGCAGAGACTTGCTTTGTAGGAGGAAATAAGTGTGGTCCTAAGGGCCAACCAGGAGCTGCATCACCTTCTGGGGGTGCCTCTTGGACCCCGTGCTGAGGAGTGGGATGGACTGGGCAGAGCATTGGCAGGACCTGAGGCCAGTGGGGTGAGTGTTGGTACCAGGGCTTGCTCTTTCTGACTGGCAGATCATTTATTTTCTTCTCTAAATTAAAGATCATCTCTTCTGGAAGAGTAAAATCAGGGCTCCTTGAGCCCTTGGTGAGACTGAGAGATGGAGAGTGAAATCCCGTTATCGTAGGGAAATCAAAAATCTATGGATTTCAGGATTTATTCTACGGTATTTATGTATAGGAAAAGCACTTTTATTCCTGTTTCTCCCCCCTATCCTACAACATGTTGCAAACACACAAAGGGTTGTGGAGCTCGGGCTGGGCAGATACTGGTCCATCCTTATGCCCCCACTGTGCTTTTTTATGGCCCCCCAATAACAAGTGCTGGATGTTGGATGTTAATAGTGTGGCCCCAGGTCTGCAGTCCGACCCTCAACACTACACATTTTCCACAGGGGCAACATTTCCACACAGAGTTCAGGTGCAAAGGCAACATCATAAAGCAGCCCAGGAAACGATAAGATGAAAAAATATGGATGAGTCAATCATAATTTAAAAAAAAAATTAAGCATTTTACATCAATTTACATATTTAATAATTGCATTCATTCTTTGATAGATATCAAAAGGTGTTCTGCCCTCCAGAATGGAACTTTTTCTCTGAAAATGTTGAAATGAAACATTCAAAATGAAAAAATGCATTTCTTAAAATTTTTCCAGAGGTACTCGCTCACCCCAGCCCTTCCTGAAAAATTATGTGTTTTTTAAACACCACATTTTCTGATTAGTTCATCAGAAAATCCCCAGCCCTTTCTAACTGCAGAGGGAGAGGGGGGCTGGAATGATTTATTGGTGGCTTTCTTGCCATTTCTTCTTTTTTTTTTTTCCCCTTTCTTCTAGTATATGTGTGTCCTGTCTATTAACAAGGCTGTCTATTGCATTGTATAAAATCTATATGAACAAAATACTTGCACAAAAGAAAACCAAAAAACTAATTTACAATTCAAAACCAGAATGGGTTGAATCTTATAATTAATAAAGATGTTTTTTTCTGAAGAGTAAAAGAACTATTTTTTTCTATTAGTCTTACGAAAAAACATTCCTATTATGAGAAATTTAATTTTATCTATTTTTCTCCCCAAGCAAAATAGAGAAATAGAGAAGCAAGGGGAGTGCAGAGGTTAGATGAACTCTGGCCGAGTGGGGCTGAAGGAGTTTGCTCCTCTGGTGTGAGGAGCCAGCACCTTCTGGGCTGGCTGGATGCAATGGCATTGATATCTAATTGAAAAAAAATAATCAAGCTGAATGGAAGGAGGCATAAGGGGGTTGTAGCCCCATTGTGGGCATTAGCCATCCCCTGCAAGCATGGGTGCTCCCACCCCGTGCTGCTGGAGCAGCTGCCCTGTCCCCGTCCCTGCCAGTGCCCCTGGAATGGTCTCATTGTCCATCATGTCCAGGAATTTTTCAGATCCTAATGGTGATGAGCACGTGCGTTGGGATGTGCCAGGGAGAAGGGAGAGCTCGTTGCATGGAGAGATGTTTTGACCTTGCAAACTCAGTTCCTATTCCACGGCCCAAGAATTTGGAAAATGTTTGGTTGGGCACATAGCAGCCCGTGAGGAGCCAAGGCTGGGCACCAGCAATGCTCAGCCACGCAGGGGTTTTTCTGCCAGTGGGACTGAGAATTGCTGAGGACACCTTCCAAATGGCAAACAGCACTCACTTGCGAATATGCATTAGCATACATAGAGCAATGCCAGATACAGCTGACTAAAAAGCACACACATAGATGTGGAAGTGTGCATTAATCCCTTTTTTAAAAATACACAAGTGCCCACTTTGCATTTTAATTTTATGCAATTGCAGTGCAATCGGCAAAAAAAGTCCTCACTTCTGGTGTGCAAACCCTTGTCTTCACCGAGCTCCTTCAAGCATCGCCAAAGCTCCCCCGTCAGTCGTGTTCAGCTTTGAGATATAGATCACAAGAATAGATGGCAACCGATTTTCTTTGTCGCTTCAGACAGGTTTAACCAGTATTACACATTAGTTAAATGGCAACTGATTGAAACTACACTTATTGAAGATTATTTAGGTGATAGATATGTTGGATTTTGTATTTAATTAATCATTTTATGTTCAATACAAAGAGGTCATCTCGTGGCAGTAATCGTTGCTTGTGAAGTAACCAGATGGCTGTGAGGTGGCTATGTTACTGCAGTTCAACACTATGGAAAAAGAGTGGATGTACTGGGCTGGGAGAGGGTTAAAATGTGTAGGAATGGGACAAGTGAAGGTGTAGGGAGGGTTGGACACAAACACCTACGTGCAAACCTATCGCAGTGGCAGGGATCGCAGTGGCAGGGATTTCTTCTAGTGGAGAAGGCAGCTAAATGTGGGAGGGCGAGTAAGTGGCTGAGGAGGGACAGTGTGTGTTTATTGCTGTGGAATTGCAGGGCTGAGGAGGGCTCGTTTCCCAGGCAGCACTGCCGAGAGAGCTCAGGAGGAGCAGAGCTGCTCGCTGCTCCCCCATGGGCACGCCGAGGGTTTTCAGTGGGAGGCTCTATTTTGTCAAAATGATTTCTCCTCTCCCTTAGCTGACTAAACATTTTCTTGGAAGAAAAGGGATGGTTAATCAGGCCAGAGACATGATGTATGTTTTCACTTCCCTGAAAACGGCCTTTGTACCACAGCTCTCCCGCCAGAGGCACATCCACTGCTCCCTGTTTGAAGGCCACACAATGATGTCTCTACCTGCCAAGAGCAGCATTCAACCCTGCCGTGGGGACTTCCATCTCGTTATACTAACACCAGAAGCCATTCTTCCATTTCAGTGACCAACCAAGAGGTAAACCTAACCTTTGAGGTGACCCGCTGGCCCTGTCCTGCAGCTCCCTGTTGCCTTGCTCACCCACTGTCTGCTCCATCATACCAGATGCAACGACTTCTTCTGCCCTCCTTGCACTCTTGCCCCTTGCAGTCCCGCTCTAGCTCCAAATAACAGGGCTGTGGGGACTGTGGCAGAGTTTTGTCCTTGCATGACAGGTCTGCAACCTGTCCCACCATTTTTTTTCCTCCACGTGTCAGCGCGGGGACTCCTTTGGGCAGGGACCTCTTTCCTGGATCCGATGGGATGCCTCACGTGCTTGCAGTCAAGTTAAACAAACAGCAGCTCTGCCACTGTGACAGTGAGGAAGAGAGGTCTAATGTATTATTTAAAAGCTATCCCTGCAATATTTAAGAAAGAACAATGCAGAGGATAGAGTAAATTATTATAATTTAAAGTCTATTGTGCTCATAGAAGAACGAGCATATTCATCAGTCCATATGCCTCAACAGTTGGCTAGAAGTGTAGTCAAAATTTTACCCAACCCTCTCCAGTTTCCCTAACCAGTGTGCAGTTTCTCTGAGATACCCATATGTTCACAGTTATCTTTAACTATTAAATTGATTTGGAAATTAATTTGGCAACACAAAATCCCATAGGATAAGGAAGTCAATGTCTTCATCTATCCCCCTCTTTAGAACAGGTCATGATTTAGGCTAAGGTTAGAAAACCAGAACTTGAATTTTCACTGTAATTTAAATTTCCTCCTTCAGCCTCCTGGCATGTTACAGGAATATAGTTATTGCTCTACAGAAATTATAATTTTCCTAGTCTGGCATCCCATTCCTGGCAGTGATCTACAGCAGATGCTTCAGCAGAAGACAAAAACATTAGGAACCAAATGGCAATGAAATTCCATGCAGGAATGTCCTCGTCCCTCTGAGACACTTCTTCCACAGCAGGCTTGGGCAGTGGGAGGGGTGTGGATGCTATATAGTCTGCTCTTCTATGGCAGGAGGGAGAACATCTCTCTACAGCTGCAGAGCAAGGCACTCCAGGTATGTTGGTATGTACACCTGATTTTAATGCTTCATGTCTAGCTAGATGTGGACCTGCCAGATCTAAAGGTGTTTGCATGGGTTGGTTGCACCACTTCTGAGAGTGCCAAGGTGTTTAAGATATCACCAATGTTTTAATGTTATTGCTTGGATCTCTGGGGTTATTTTGTGTGAAAGCTGCATGAGCATTTTGTTGAGAGGAAACAGGAGCTGAAGGAGATGCATATTGCACAAGTGCCACTTCTACACTGCACTTGCGAGGATGTGGCAAATGGGGTTTTAAAAACTCTCCAGTGTCCTGGGCAGTTCTGCATCGTAACCACTCGTGACCTACAGACGCTCCTGACGGGCCAAGGCTGAGGGCTCTCTGCACTGCTCTTCTGAAATGAACGGCCATGTGTTTATTTGGAAATCTTCCTGCTCTGTCTCAATAGCTATTTGTCATGTTCCTTAACGCCACAGCTGTTTGGTTACGCCAGGTCAGCTGCTTTTATTAGTCCTGTTCCCACCACCCACTGAAACTCTCACCAGCCAGGAGAGGATTATTATCCATGTCCAAAAATAGCACTTCTCTCGTTCCACTCTTCCAGTGACCCTGGAAACTTCAGTGTTTTTCTTCTTTTCTAATTTCCAACTCTGCTGCCTACCTGCTTCCCCATGAAGGCTGGAGTAGCCGCCCTCACAGCCGGGATCCTCGGCGGCACCGGCGTGTTGCTCTTTCTCATCGCTTTTGGGACGGATTACTGGCTTCTAGCTACAGAGACCTGCGGTGTCTTCGAGCGTGGGAATAGCACTCTGCAAACTGGGGAGGTAAACTCTGAAATATTGTCTTATTTTGGAAAAACTGATTTATTTAAATAATTTTAAATTTTAAATTTTTAAAGTTTTAAATCTGCAATATATATGCTCATTGAAAGCAACCTGCTAAAACGTCAGCCTGAGCTACCTTTGCAATCCAAGGCAGCTTTTCCGTAGTATCTAGCATTTTGACTGAAGTAAAATGTGTCTAGGAAACATTAAGACAGCACCCCTGTAATCTGGCAGATATGAACATTAGGGAATGAAAGGTAAAAATGTAAGAGCTTTACTTGTTGACAGCATTTGCCTCTAAAGACAAAAGATATCTCCTGATATTTGCCATTAAAAGATTTCTCCCTCTGTAGTTTCTTCATTTAAAAATAGTTCATATTTTAAAGTGTAGGACTTGGCAATCATTTACATCTGAAGTGATACGACTACAGCACAGACAGAAAACAAAAGCAAACATCAGACGCAGAACAGAGTAGACAAAGAGTTCCTGCCCATCTAACATGAAAAGGCCTATATATTTTTAAAATTAAGATTTATATAGGATTTTAGTTAGCAGGAAATGTAACTTTCTAAGGACAATTTGGTATTGTAGTGCTAACTGCTAGTATCATGCATTTATAGATCCTTTTGAAAGTTTGATTTTTAGCTGTACTTGCTATTGTCTAACTTTTCAATGAACTAACAACCAGATCAGTTCCTTGAGCCACCCACTCTTCAGAAATGTTTTTGTGCCGATCAATGTGTGGTTTCAATTACAAAATGACAGGAAGATCCTTGTTGTGTGCAGACTTTTTGTTACTTCAAAGTTCAATCCAATTAGGTTTGATTTTTTTCTGGTGTGGTGAGTCACACTGGGTAAGCATCATGATGCCAGCAAGAAATATTTTCTTTCATTTTAGAATCCCATAATCAAATGTAGGACACTGTTCACTTGAGTCATGTTTCCAAATGACTTTCTCTATTGGAAAAAAAAAAAAAAAAGATAGAAAAACTGCCAGGCAGAAGACACTGTCTTTACTGTTTAAAGCAGCACAGTAAAGCCCCGGAGATGTCAGAAAGTCACGAACAGAGGAGCGCCGCTCAGTTTTTGTGCACTTGGGAAATGACAATGTTAATTGTTTCAGATTATTGTTTGTGCTGTTGTCTTTTAAAGGGGAGAGACTAGAGACATTGCACTGCACGACATGAATAAGCATCTCAAACATTTAAGATACACTCTTGGCCAAAGTCTTAGTGTGCCTGTCACTAAGGCAGAGCGACTTCAAAAGCACCAGGCAGAAATAGGAACTGCTCTTACTCTTCCTCTGAGCTATTTTATTTCTATTTCAGACACTGTTTCTATTATTTCTATTTCAGTTACCAGTTGTGTACGGCAGGCTGTGTTTTTACCTTCTCTGCCCTTTCTTAAACTGGCAAATTCTGTCCCTTACAGATAAGGATGGTCTTGAGTATCTGCCAGAGAGCGATTAAATGTGCCGTAGATGCACAAAGTCAGCAGCCATCCAGCTGATGAAGTTTGAGGGCTGTTACCATTGTCATAGCTGGTCTTTTCTCCTGAAAGTAAAAGGAGAATCAGGTCAGAGCTCTGGAATTGGTCATAACTTGACGCATAAAACTCTCGAGGCGAGGGAAGTATCTCTAGCACCTCCCTGTTGAGTCCCGTCTGCTTTCTCTAGTTCACAGGGTTCAATCCCGTATGGAGTTTCTCCGTCCTCCGCAAAATGTAATTTTGTAGCAGTCATGTCTCCTTTACTAAACGGTGTGTGATAAAGATAAAATTGCTTTTGGCTATAGTTTTAATAAGTTTTTTGTAAATAGTCCAATGCTCAACTTTGCAATATCCTCCCTTCTGAGAAGACCTAAACCTTGTGCTCACAGGTCTGGTCACGGGGTTGAAATAGACTCATAAAAAAGAAAAAAATCTCAACATCACTATCGTAGTCTATGAGAAGACTGGTGTGAGCAGGGTAATTTGTCTCACCTAAATTTAGCATAACTTCTACTGGGCTCAGCAGAGGGAGAGAAAGAAGGAAACCGTTGGGCTGATGATTGGAAGAGGCTCACTGGGAGTGTTAGAGTTGGGCTTCTGGGGTTAAACCAGACCATACATGGATCCTGCAGAGTAGCAAGGACATCAGAACTATTGCATTGGGTCACACCTAAAATTGTTCACCTGGTAATCAACCTGCTTCCTACTGGTTACAACAGCAATAACATTTATTTAAGGAAAGTGTCTAAGAAGTAGAATACACCCAGAATACTTTGCTCCCCAACATATGTGTCCAGCTCTGGCAATCAGTGGTTTAAAGATATTAAAGAAAGAAAATCTGTCCTGTGAAGGTCTGGAGGACGATTTGTTATCAGAACATGTTGTAGCTGTGATATGGCAGAAAGTCAAGGACAGTAGCTGCCTCTGTGTTCCCCATCCCCTCCAAAACCAACTCAAACAACAACAAATGAAAACCCCAACAAAAAAGGAAACCAGCAACTCTCTAAGCAAAAAATACACACTTTCCACCTTTCTGCCATGATCATCCCTGTATCAGCTTGGGCTTTCATTTCTTCACAGGCTGAAACACCAGCAGAGGCCAGGAAGGAGATCCTCACTTTCCATCATGAGGGCTTCTTCTGGAGGTGCTGGTTCTTTGGCGAGGGCTACCCAGAGACCATCTGGACCTTCTGGTACAGTGAGTACAATGCCACCGCACCACATCCACAGCATTTGCTCAGTGTTTGAATTGCAAACAAGCACAAAAGGGCTCCCAGGGATGAGGAGGCAGTTGACCTTTTTTCATTTTTTTTTTCATTCTCATTGTCTCTCTATCAAAAGCAAACTTGGCTCACCCTTTCTATGCTCTTTTTTTTTTGACTTGGATTTTGTTCTCAGAGGATTGTTCACAGAAATGTAGGAAACTCTTGATGCCATTTAATATATCACTTACTTTTGGAGAGGTGGCTTCCACCAGCAAGGACAACTCTCCCCTCCCCGCCTCATACCTCCTGATGTTTGTTTTCAGCTAAGGGCTGCTAAATTTGAGCCCATGTCTTTCCTGGCCGTTAGCACTGCTCTTCTGTCAGCGTTTTCAGCCACTGGGATGCTGAGCATTCCCACCTCCCACTCATTTCAGCACGGGGAAGGCTGGACGTGCATGAGTGTGCTCTCCCTGGGTGCTCAGGACCTCTAGCAGTGGGCAGTGGTGGGCCATGGAGAGCCGTAACCACATGTCTTTATGCTCTTAAGCACACAAGACCTTTATTGTAAGATCTTGCCTGTTTTGCTTTTAAAGGTCATCGAAATTACACGTGTGAATAAACAGAGATTATGCAAAATCATGTTTTTTTCTGAAAGCACATTCACTCTTCAAAAAAAAAAAATTGAAGGAGAAGGTGAAACCTGTTCTGAGACACCAGTTGGTGCTGCCTGGTGGCCCACGTGCAGTGAAGTGTGGGGTCTTGGTCCAGTGAACCAGGTGCTCCCACCAGAAAGAGCAAAGGAGTGAGACCACCCCACAGCAGGCCTGGCACCAGCCCCGCCGGCGGCCAAGCCAGCAGCCGGCTCGCCCGCGTTAGCGCGCAGTGGGGAATTAGAGGACAGCCTTTCCCTGGGATGCTGCAACCCTAGAGGAGTATTGGGGATGGAAAAAAGAGATTTTAAACAGTTCTGCAAAGGTTTTAAACGCTGCAAAAGCCTTGACCCTGTGCTTGCTGGGGTTTCAGTCTGCTCAAAGATACTTACGTGCCTGTGAAGCAGCGTGATCGTCTCGTAGGGCATTTGGCTGCAGATAATGCAGATTCCCACAATAAATTTACTCTGCAGTGATTAAAATTTCAGATGACTTTGCTGTCCACCAGTCCCTGACCTGTGTTTCCTCTAAAATCTTGCAGGAACAGTTACTGCCACTGTTCAGCTGAACAACATGAGATTTTTCATACAGAAATTTTTTGATAAAAAAGGACAGGCTTGAGAGAGTGAGTTTGCTATCTAATTACATTATATGGAAATGCATGATATAATATAATGTTACCTGAAGTAAAATGACTCTTACTGATAACTGGCAAATTTGTGTTACTTCTTTAGGTATTTATTATAATAGGATTGATCATGGCAAATTAATTTGCTGCTCTTATGAATGTAATAATTAATTCAATAGGTACTCCATAGTCAATTTAGCATGAACTAATGTCCACCTATTATAAAGTGTTCCTTTGAGCTGGGGAACATATTTAAATAAGTGGCCAACCATTAATTAATTCATTTAACATTCATTCTATTACCGTTAATCATGATAAGCCTCAATGGTATTAATATTGATGGGGCACTTCCATTCTAATTGTGCTTTCCCTTCTCACAAACTGGAGGTCTTGTGAGGGAGCTTGTTCTGGTACCCAAATACTTTTGTCCCTTCCAGACCATCTGACACATTTTCTGGAGGAAAAGAGCAATGGGAATATTTACACTGATTTCAGTTGCTCCATCTTTCATTATTTATGTCCACCTCAGACTCAGGTTATGAAGATGAGAAGATGTAAGGGTAGCAGTCTCAGATCCTCTTATATTTCCTTTCTCTCATCATTCTTCTTTTTCTTTTTTCTTTCTGACCAGGATTTACTATCTGTCTTTACTCCCCAGCTTTCTGATTTCAGTGAGGGTTTTGTAGGTTTTGCAGAATAATACCTTGCCATCTGAATGCTATAACTGTGATTTTGCAAAAAAAGAAAAGCAAATAGGGATTAATTTTTTTTGTTGTTCTTTTTCAGCTAGCCAAGCACACCCCAAGTTCTGCATGCATGGCTACCTCTTTCCCATGCCCATTGCTCTTGGACCTTTCCCCCACCCTTCCTACGACACAACTGCAGGTGGGTTTCTTGCCTCCTCCCCCCGGAGCTCCTTTCCCAAGCGATCGGGCAGAGATTTACAATGTGTGTCAGTGCTGTGGTTCTCCCATTGTAAATGCATGTGGCCAAGTGTGACCAAGACTTTTGGAAAACGGCCTTGCTTAGTTGACTGCCCCAGGCTATGAGCACATCGAGATGTTCTCCCACATCTTCTCTCCTCCAGACCCAGCCATGCCTGGCCATGAGCCATGCACCCTCCCACTGGGTGCTCAGCACCTACTCCTACGAGCAAGGGAGGATGCTAAATCCACTCCCTCCCACCTCATCGCTCACTGGGAGGAGCTGGAGACAAAGGGCTTCAACCCCATGGCCAAATCCAGACTCTGTGGGCAAGCAAGAAAAGTAATTTCTCCTGGGCTGCAGGTTTGTGGCAGCCCAGTGCTGATTTGTTTCCAGTCTGGCTTCCTGGGAGAGCTCTGGTGTTGATTTGTTGCAAGGCAAAATAAACAAACACTGGAAAATCAGTTAAAGACCGAGTTGTTAGAAGATCCATGTAGGTGACTGGCTTATTTTTAACACACCGAATATGGCACAGTTGGAGAGCTCTCCTTTCAACTGGTTCCCTTTTTATTTATGTTTCTCTATATTTTCAGAGTTCTTTAATGAATCAGCTGCTGTTAGGAATTTTAATTTGCTAAATTGGTGGCAGCAGCTAGAATTAATGCCATGATCTTTTTTGAAATGAATTGATTTCTTTAAATAGTGTGCATCACTCTGCATTGCCTCCGGGGATCTGGGGCAGGCATACTGCACAAACAAACATCTTGACCTTTTCCTTAGCCTTTAGCAGTACCTTTTTTATTTTTATTTTTTATTTTTTTTATGAGGAATTAATTAAAAAAAAAGAAACATTTGTCAGTAGGAGCATGTGAGGGAGAGCAGCTAGTTTCTTGTGCTGTGCTGTGCAGGATTCCTGCCTCAGGGAACACGCCGTAGTGTCAGTTGGATACAAGGGACCTGTCGGCAGGCGGAGGAGGAGCCCGTTGCAGGCTGTGTGCAGCAAACATGTGGGTTAACCGGTGGGATTTTTTCAGCTTAGGAGAGGCAGGCATGACGTCTAGTTTCTGAATGATCCCGCTGATAAACGCACTATGTTTTCCGTACTAAATAAAGGGCCATGGAAGCATCTGTCCCTGCCCGTCAGCCCTTGCTATGAAACCCTCTTCAGCTGCCTCACAGAAATGCCTGTTGGGACGGGTCCCAGGAGGGTGCTGGGGGCAGGCTCTGCGCAGGGGCTGCACCCTGGGGTGCTGCAGGGCTCTGCCAATTCACCTCAGTGCTACGATCCCTGGGGAGATGAGGATATCTCAGCACCCACATTTATAGGGCAGTGGGAGTGTTGGGCTCTTCTGCTGCACCAACCCCACTGCAAAGCCCTCAGACATCTGCAGAGAGCAGGTACTTCTGTTGTTAACACTCATTTTATTTCAAGCCAGTCCGTCCTCGCATGCAAATGATGACAAAACAGGAGGCCGTCCAAGAAGAGGGGTCCTCCAGCTATTACCTGCTCCAGAGATAATTCTGGCTTATCTGCATCCTCTTAGGCTCCCTGAGAGAAACGGGTGACGGGAGGTTAAACATGAAAATGAATTCTGTGGTTTTGGAGAGTTCAAGATACTTATCTTTCCCTAAGTGGCTCTCCTGACAAAATGGTTTAAAATGAGTAAAACGCATCTTTTCTGTATCATTTTTCTTTCAAGTGTGAATCATTTCAGCATTACCGACTTGCTTGCGCTCAGCTTAAATCTCTCTAACTAGCGCTTCTGAAAAACAAGAGGCAGAGCGAGATGTAGCAGTTTGAGGGGATCAGATAAATCAGGGGAACGGGGAGCAGGGTATCAGAGAGTCTCTGCCTGAAGACCACCACCTTTGGCCAAGGTTTATGGCAGTGGCTGGAAGAGACTTGGCTACTGGGAGACTGAAATTAGTGTGCTGCATCCCATCCTGTGGGATGTGAGGGACGCAGGCTTGCTCGGCTCTGGCTGGTGTGACTACATGAAGTCACAGCAAACCCCCCAAATTCAGTGGATGAAGAGGCAGCTGTTCTCTTGCCTTGTTCTCTTACTTGGAGTCAAGCATGGTCATTAATGGGGGAAATCATGAGCTCCCGTTTTCCCTGCAGTCCTGCTAACAAAAACTGTCTTTATTTTAAACTAGGAACCTGGCACCTTCTGTAAGTGTTAATTAAAATGGAACAAAGATGTGGTCTGATTCCATCTCCCCAAATGTTGCTATTTTCTTTCCTTTCTTGCCAAGCTCTTCCATTCCCCACAGGCACAGCTAAGCACGGTGTCCTTTACTCTCACCCCCTTTTGTGGCGTGCTTCCCTGGCAAGCCCTTCCAACCCCTTGTACTCATTCCAATCCCATTATGTAGGGCACGACATTCAACCTGAACTTACACTGCTTCCAGGCACATCGCACCCATGCCGCAGCAGGGACTTAGCAAAGCAGGAGCTCCAGCTCTGCCTAACGTGAGCAGCTTTACAGGTTACTGCTTTTGCTGAAGCAGGAGTTAAGCATGGACTGAAGAAAACTGCTTTTCCTCTCCTTTCCCTGACTTTACTGTTTTTGACCGTGCAGTGTACAGAGGCTTCTGGACGGCGTTCATCATGCTGGCGGTCGCCGCCGGGCTGGTAGGAGGGCTGCTGCTGGTGTGCGGCGTGCCCTTCGTCAGCCCCCGGTCCTACAAAGTGGGAGGTGGATTCCTCCTCGCCTCGGGTAAGCGGCGGTACCGGGATATGGCTGGGGCAGGAACGCAGCGGCCAAGCTCCGCTTGGTGTGTGCAGGGGACCGGGAGGCAGCCGGGGTGAGGCACTGGCGGGGGAGATGGGGGCTCTGATGGGAGCTGCGCTGACTTGGAGTAAATGATTTCCCTCTTCCCCCACTGCAATTAAACCTCTATGCTCAGTCAAGCTTTAGCAAGATAGTCCTTAGTCCTAGGGAGGCTGGGTTTTGGGAAAAATATTTTTTTTTTTTTTTCCTACTCTTCTATGCAACCCAGAGGAGCAGAGCCTTTTATTTTAATAAAGTCCGTAGCTGCGTTAACCCTGGGCAGCAGTCAGCCACGCTCTGTTCCCCTAAGTCAGTCTTTGCATTTGGGCCTCTCCTGTCTCTGCTGCTAACATCCGTTAGAGCTGGAAACCCACTGAGTGATGAAAGGCGTACCCAGCGACTCAAAATGGGAGGGCTGGCTTAATAAAACCTGAAAAGATATAGCGGTGGCACAGCAGGAAAATGAATTAAAAATAGGCATTTATTCGTTATTCCCACTGCCATTACAAATGATTCCACTGAATTATCACATGGGCTTTTTCCTTTTCTGTATTTGAGAAGGAATAACTGGCTTAACTAGTAGAAATACTTGACTTATAACAGTGACTCAAACTCAGAAAAAAGCTTTTTTGTGACTCAAGCAGCTAAGGGCTGGAGCTCAGCTGAGCCATGCCAAGTGAAGAACTTCATAATGAAGTCAGGCCTTTCTCTGAAAAACCACTGCTTATTTATGGATAGCACACCAGGTCCTGCTTCCTCATATACAGCATGAATCAAACACAAGCCAACATCTTTCCTCCAGTCTGGGCTTTGAGTATGACCAAGTTTTTGGGGGTTGAAAACATTCATGAAAATATTTAACAAGGAAGGTCCCAACACTGACCCTGGAGGAACTTCCAATCTCACCATGCCCTGCTATTATTACCTTTTACTCTTTTCTCCCATTATTTAGATCCCTATCCATTTTATAGCTTCTTTCCTAATTTCTATCTCCTCCAGCATGAAGGAAGATGACATCTATCTATTTGTCTAAAAAATTGGGAAGGCTCTAAACCAATTTGACCCTATGTGCCTTTGCTAATTCACTTTGCATTTTATCCAATTTTCCATTTGCCTCCAGGTCTTCAGTTACTGAAGGGAGGGCAGCAAGCCTGGGGGTATCTGCTTATTTCTTTCTTATATAGTTTAATAAATACTTGGTTGGGTTTAATTATTCTAAAGGCAAATTTCATGTGGTTTTCACGCACGGATTTCCTGTGGGAGTGCAACGGTCTTGTTATCAGATCTCCATCAGGTACCAATGCCTTCTACTGAGTAGTGTTGGCCACTTGACATGTGTGTACATTGAAGTCATCTCTTCTTGTGAGACTAGGGCCGAATATTTGAATTCCCTCACATGTGACACTCTGGCTACCTCAGTTAAAGCCCTATTTCTTCAAAACACTCAACTTTCAGCCCAAATAGAAAACCTGAGATCAATCACCTTCTGACACTGGCCAGATAAATAAAATATCACACAGAAAAGGGTGTCAAGTAATACTCAATCACTGTATTCATTTTTTTTTTCATTGTTTCTGCACTTTATTTGACTACTTCTTGATTAAAAAGCTAGGGCATAGAATGTGACACTTTTTAGAAGAGCTGATTATGCATCACATAAACCTCTTGGCATTAGACAAAGATGCTGCTGTTTAAATTGAAGTTTGTATTAAAGCCGTTTCAATCTGAACAGCAATCATTGTTATTAACTGTCATTAGGAGGAATGAGTTCAGCTGAAATAGAATTCCTGCTGTATTTTCAATCTAAATGATAGCTAGGAGAATGAAATAGTATTTCAGCATTTTCAGCAAAGTTTGCTTAGAGTTTCAACTGATCCTTTTTTGGGGGGTGGGGGTATCCTGAACTCAAACCTCTGGATCCTGCTTGACACTGACTTCCTGATGGATTCAGGATGCCTGCCTCCATGGTTATTTTCTTGCTATCCCTTCTAAAAATATTTTGCATAATTGCACTAAGCAGTAGGAACAATAGATTTAACACAGCTTCAACTCCCTAGCCATCCCTTTCCTTCAGATAGCGGGATGGAGAGAGACAACGCAGGAGAAAGCGCGTCTTGTCTTCTAATCATGGCCTATGGGTCAATGTTAATTAACCTCCCTTGCAGAAATGATCTCTCCTTGAGGAAGTGTGAAAATGCTGGCAATGTGTAGAGTAGGAACATGGTCTGGTAGTCAGATGGTGAGATGGGGCATCATGGCTGAAAGATGCCCCAGCCTCTCAGGGCATCCTTTAGATGCAGCTTTATTCTGTCCGTAAACTCCCTCTGCCCCTTTTGGCAGCAGCCCATGCTGAGGTCGTGACATCACAGCCCTGGTTAATCATTGCAAAATGATGCAACATTTGCCACCGAAAGCCTCTGAAGATATTACCGGTGCAAATGCACTCCCAAGCACATTTATGGATAACCAGCCTGACATGATCTGGAGGAGTTACGTGTGCCCCTCTGTCACGAAGGGGGAATTCAACGCCTAAGGGTGAAGATTGTTATCGCTCAATTAGGTCTCCTTGGGTTACCTCTCCAAGATGCCTTTTATTACTGTACTTTCAAGAGGACAAATCTGACTGTCTGCCAGCTACCGTAACAAATGTAGTGCTCGGTGGGTGGCATTTCTGAGAGCCCTTTCAAAGGACTGGAGCCATCCCCCTTGATTTCCTCTTCTGGGTGACTTGGGAAATACAGCCGGAGCCCATCTGACATTTGCTGCTGCTTGCATTTGCACATCTACCTCCCCAGCTGAGCAGTTATCCTTGCCAGCCTGCTCCCAAAAGCACCCCAACTGCACGAGCAAATAGCCGGCGTGCTGCTTTCCTTCTAACGTTTGCCATCGCAGACTTAGCTTTGGTGCTTGCAAGGGGGAGGCAGATCTGCCTGGTGACTAATTGTCCCCTTGTTTCAATAGTCAGATGACAATATGATTAATTATCACTACAATGTCACCGAGAGGGCCGAGTGAACGCTGCACTGCAGCTTCTGGAAATGGTTTGAATTACTGAGACAGCTTTGCTTGTGCTCCTTGGTTTTCTGTACTTGTACTCCTCAGTTTTCTGTGCTTGTGCTCCTGGGTTTTCATTTCTTTGGGGATTTTAGAGACCAAGCTTAGAAGTGAGCCCACGCTTCATCCAGACCTAGGGCAATTACTGAGCTCCTAGTGCTGCCTTAATACGTTTGGACCAGCTGCATAGCTGTAGGCTTCAGTGGAAAAATGACCTGAGCTCTACCTGGTGGCTTGCTCAGGGGGGAGGAAGCTGCTCTGGAGGGAGCGGACAGGCAAAGCGTGAGCGTACGGTGAGTTTTCAAAGCAAGCAATAACGATGCGTAACACAGGTAGTGTTAAGCAACCCAAAGAGGAGCTTTTTATAAGCTCGCCTTACACTGGAAAGCACAGATACAGGATGAACCATGTACACTCCACACTTCTTCAGCCGCTGCGGTGCCGGTGCTGTTTCTCCACCATCCCCACTTACATGGCATGCACAGGCATGCTCGCACCATCCCGCAGCCCCGAGATCGCTGAGGCCGTGAGCACAAAGCCTTTCCTGAGCTTTTGGAGTCGTGTTGTGGTCATGCTCTTCAGCATGAGCTGACTGCATTAAAAAAAAAAGGCAGCTTTGCCAGTCCTGTGAGTTAAAGTGCTGAGTTTTGTGCTCAGATTCCACTTCCCAAATCAAGCATCTCCATTTTGGCAATCTCAGGCTCCCCACATGCAGTAAAGACTGACAGTTATGGAAGGGCAGCTGAAGGTCACCCCTCCATTTCCTCGTTATTAACATCCTTAAGAGGCAACTAGTGAGAAAGGCGAATGAGTCAAAGTTCATTATTCTCATAATTAGCAGATTACACGAAAGTTCAGTAGCTTCCACAGAATAAGAGTTAAAGATTGAGTTCACTCACCTGTCCCTACAATTAGCAGCTATAAAGGTGTCACAAGGATATAAAGTGCGAGAAAGAAAAAGCCCGACTCCAATTTACTCACAACGAAGGTGCAGCCCTCCTGGGAGGGGGAGATGAAGCACCAGGGTTTGTTGTCCTGCAGTTAGCAGTGTACGAAGGAGAAAGATTTAATACCCCACTTCAATTTTCTTGCAATTAGTCCCTCCCCAGAAGATGCCATTGACCTCATCAGCATTGAGACGGAGTTTTGCAGTTAATTTTTTTTCCGTACCATCCTAATGAACAGAGGCAGAAGGAAAGGGAGAGAAAGAGATCACTTGGCTAATTTTCCAGTGATAGAAACCATAGGGATGCTGAGAGGAGCATGGGGTTGGTCTTGTTTATTGAGGTCCTCACTTATACTTACCCAAACCCAACACACGTCCTGTGTCTCAGGTGTATGCACCAATGCCAGGCTCACTTCTTGGACAGAAAACTAGATTTTTTTTCAGTTTTTCATTCTGCTGCCCAAGGCAGGAAGAAGTCTGTCTCTGTACAAACTGATTTGGGGCTGACAGGAAATGAAGATATCGTTCTGCTGCGGCCAAGACTAAAAGCCCCAAAAAGGAGGTGGTAAAGTAAGACCTGTTCAAAAGATGAAAAATCCAAAATAAAATGCCAAACACTTACTTTGGTCACATGGGAGTGAAACATCCTGATTTTCTCATTGTGAAGAGTCTACTAATGTTTGAAAGCGTGACAAATTTTAGGCAGTTTCATGAATACTTGTGATTGTTCCAAGTAAGCAATTTTTTGCTGAACAGTTTTCAGTGAGCTGCCCTTTCTGCGCTTGTACCGTCCTTCTTCGCCTTCACCTGCCCTTTTGATTTTCTTTTCTCGCCGAGGAGATGGTGTAAATCCCAGGGACTCCTCACCACTCAGCTGTAATTATTCCAGGGAAGAAGGCTGCTTACTTTACATTTTCTTGTCATTTTTCCAGAGTGTGAAAATGTTCTTAATTTAGATGCTGTGGCCATGCCATCACCTCCAGTACCTGTTTAATAATAAATCCTTCCATACCCAGACCTGGCACTTCTCCTGGGGTGAGGGGAGGGACCATTTCCCCATCCTTAGCTCCTGGTGCACTCAGGGATGGTGCCACCCTCTCACGGGGCTTCCCCACACCCTCCTCAGTAAGAATTGGTAGGTTTTAATCTGATTGCTTCAATAAATGAGGCTGGGACAATTCAACGCAAACCCCCTGGTTATTTAAAGAAAAGTAGGAGAATTCAGAAGTACGCTACTGTGCCCGTAACCTCTGTCCCACTGGGGCTACGTTTTCATTTGCATCTCTTACGGTAGGTATTATAAGTTAATGAAATAGAAATTGATCTTTAAAAGAGCACTTTTCAAGGTTCAGTTGCTATCTAATTAATTTAATTTTAAATTACATCAGTAATAAAGACTTAATTGCCTTCTTATCAATATATTGTATTTTGTAAAGGACATGTGACTATTTAAACATGCAATTGTTTTCTTATAGTAGAATAATTGGTATTTTAAGCATACAACTATCATATTAAGTGTAAAATATTTATTTGTGCACTTAATTTCAAGTGGTATCAAAATCTCAATGAACATGCAAATGTTACAACAGCTGCTGTTTAACTCCTAGCCTGCCTCTCCAGCAACCATAAGGACTTTTCCGTGTAAGGGAGAATGGCTTGAAATAGCAGTGTGTGGTGATGTAAAGTATATTCATATGGTTACACCAAGTTTTGATCATTAAGATGCAATTTGCAGGCTTAGGGTATAGGAGGCTGTTTAATAGTCATGACAGCTTAGGCTGGGTAGCTTCAACTTCTATATAATACCTAGAGAGGACTTTGAACGCTCTGTACCTTCACGGAAGTCTCATTTTTGGCTGCAAGATGTGAAGCGGAGGTTTGTAGCAGCAGATGCGCTTATATCTATTATAAGCAGAAACACAGTTAAACACTGACCTGTTTTCTCTGACCAAGGTTTCAGTAACTACCATTGCTAAGCAGATATATCAATGTCAAGCTTTACCCACTCCTTTGCTTAGCATGGGAGTTGGATTTTGTAGTGTATAAGCTGCCAAGAAGAATAATTAAAGATAGTACAAGCTACCTCTGATTTAAAAATTTCAAGGGGAAAAGTTAAATCCAACAGAAGCCACAACACATCCAGAAAACTGTGTGGTAACTTGTCAAGTAAATTAGTTTTGAGCTGTTTACTTCTACTATAAAAATATTGTAATCTGTGATGTATTTCTTTCATATATGTGTGTGTGTGTGTGTGTGTATATCTATATGTTATACGGCACCATTTAAAAATAGGAAGCTTCTAGCTGTGAAGTAGCAAGATCAGATATTATTGAAGTGCTTTCAGATCTGTCAACACACCGTCACTATTTAGTTTTAATATATGTTGACTTTAAAGTGCACTGTACATATTCTTTAATGCGACACAGTAAATAATATTGGGGCCACGCTAGTTTTTTGTCATCTGCTTCACACGGGGGAGCTAGACCTGCAGCCTCCGACCTCCATCACTTTGAATTATGGGGAAAGGAGGTTCCTATTAAGTCACCGAAGCCCCCAAACCCACCGGGGACTGTACCGGGCCCAGGAGGTGCCTGTTTGCCACGTGCTTTTCAGATGTGACCGAGCTCTTCCTGTAGACGCTGACCTTCGACGGGTATGCATCTGGAAATAAGAGATGGCGAGGTCTCACGGGAGATCTGCTATTTGGGTCGCAGGCATCCTGCAAGGCTTGGGAGGCTCCGAGGAGAGAGAACCCTTGCTAAGCAAGGTGCTGACCTTGCACTCGTTGCTCAGGCTGGAGTGTGGCCTTGGCTCTCCTCCCGCCTGGCTCCAGGGGAGGTCAAAGGAGGTCTCACTTGCCAATGAAAAGACTTTCTAGCCTCATGGTATAAGCTGTTTATTATTCTTTTTATTATTCTGTTATTTAGTAACCCATCTGAGATTAATACCTCATGGCTACATGCCTTTTCCCCTCTATTATGTGTTATTTCTCTGCAAAACAGCAGCATCTATACTCCTTGCCATGTGTTTTAATACTTGCTTGCGAAGCTCAGTTTAAGGAGGGGTAACACCAGGCGTGAAGGGGAGCTGCCACGAGCTGCAGCAGCTGCTCAGCGTCTGCACAGGCTCTGCTTGCACTGGTGCCGGGGGTAGCAGGTCCGATGCTGGAGAACGCTTGTCATCAGCAGGACTGATCTCTGTATCTTTGCTTTTCTGGTGGAGTGTGGATCTGACACTACTTGGAAGGGTAGACAAAAAAAGAAAAAAGTCTTAGTCTCGCCTTCTCACTCAGACAAATTAAAAATAAAAAGGGCAAACTGACCCACCTTTAAGACCGGAATGCAGAGCTAGCCTCATGCAGATCCCTGCTGAGAATATCAGCTGTGTTCATGATGGTTTCTCCGTGGCCGTATCCAGCTGTAACGGAGCCCTCGGTAGCGGTTAAAGCATGAGGTGTCGGTGTGCCTGCGGCTGGGCAGGAGCTGGTTGCGGTGGTGTGGGTCTCTCCTGTGGTGAGCTTGGCTTTCACAGGAGCCTGCAGAGCAATGTCATGAACAATAATTCTGCAACACTAGGCTTTGATGCAAAGGACCTGCAAGAATAAATGGAAATCTGTTGTGGTCTTTTCTCAGTTTCATTCCTGTGTTTCACATGCAGAGAATAACTCATCTTTGTCTCTCTTTCCAGGAGGCTTATTTCTCCTGCTCATATTTCTCTTTGTGATCTGGAAGGAGTTTGCCGCTGATTTTCAGAAGTACATCCTTCTGGAGAGAAGTGAGAAGTGCACGGACGATGTACCCGTGCACGTGTATTATGGGTGGTCGTTCATGTTCGCCGCAGCGGGAGTGCCCCTGGTTTTACTTTCTGGACTCCTCTTCTACCTGATCGGCAGAGACATTATGAAGTCCCTGGAGTAAGACAAATTTGCCACGCTGAGAAAGCCTTTTGAGAAAATTGGTGATGCTCCTTGTAATGAAATGTTCACAAGTTTTGAGGACTAGATCGTTTTGTAGCTGCAATTGTTGGTATAGGTGCATGATTACACTCACACTTATGTGGAGGCAGGGGTGGAGCACTGAGCATCCAACCACTGTCCATCCAAAGCCAGCCAGCTGAACATCCCCCTTCAGCATTTTTATACAATTTTGAGAAATTTAGATGTGTCTATGGGTTTTTCTCTGCAGCCCAAGGAAGTGCCGCCGCTGTGGAAAGCAGCTCCCCCAGCTCCTGTTTCTGTCAGCAGAGCCACGCATCCATATTCAGCAGAGCTGGAGTTTTATAGCATTCCCAGCATCCTTGTTTCTTGTAAAAGGTAATCAAATCTGGCTGTGGCGGTGTATGCTATAATGTCTATTTCTGAAAAGCAATTAAGGATGATTTTTTTTTTTTAGCTGGCTCTAATTGATGTCAAAGGACAACCATTTTAATGGGATGTCGGGAAACATGAGAAACTTTTTTTTTTCCTTAAAAGCCCTGATTCTGATGATACAAATGTACCTGGACCTAACCTAACTTTCAATGAGTGAATAAACCAATTTCTGTGGCATGAAACCTAACATGAATTAATTAGTGTTTCTTTACAGCACCACATTACTGTGCTTTTAATATTTTCCCTGGATGCAGTGTTGTGGGGATTCGCAACCCAAAAAATGGAAGATGGTCAGAGTTGGGGGAAAGGAAGTAGGAACAATCACAGTTATTTTTTATTTTGTTTGTTATGGTAGACCCTGTCAGCCAGCTCAGCGTGGGACCTTGTTATATTCTACAGGTGCAGCTCCGAAAAGACAAATTATATACCATTTAGATATTTTTAAATTCTTGCAATTGCTCAGGTATACGTTGTCTGACAGATTGCAGTGGTCCTACGGAGAGTAATGCATGTTAATTCTACACCAAACTGTTGAGGTACTGGAGGTGAAGTAATTTATACTCTATATGCAGAGGTTTGCAAAGACACTTGAGAAATGACAAAGATTTGATCTTGTCATGTTTTTCAGGCTGGATTTTGATGCTTTGAAGTGGTTTGTTGGGCCCTTGCTTGCTGAACTCATTTGCATAAATTTGAAATCAAACTTCCTAAAAATGCATGCCGTTCTCACGAATGTCATACTTTGTGCTAGACATATATCTCCCGAGCTTTATGTCATACTATTGACTCAGTATAGTTAATTAATAATGTAATGTAAATCTCTTCTAGAAAGATTGTTGGCAGTATAAAAATGTTTGTTAATGCTCATCGTAAAATATTATTCAAGGCTGGCATTTCTTTCCTTTTGGAGCAAGTTCTAATTATTCTTTTACAAGATTCATGGCATAAATATAGTGAGAAATTGTAATTCCCATATGTAAAGACTAGTTCTTTTGTATGAATAACAGGCTTGGTCTGCACATCTTAAGCAAAATTCACACTGTTTTCCATTAATAGAAATTTTGTTTGAAGAGAATTGATGTATACAGGTAAAAATCATGGGTTTTCCCAGTGAAGACATGTTTCATGACATTTACAAATACACAGATAGTTTAGTGTTTTATTTGGCCATTCTAAACTGTTTTTTTCATAATATCTCCTTGGGTTATGCCTGTGCCCTATCAGTTCTTCAAGTGATAATTTCTCACTATAAATTCCCTTTGAATAATTTTTGTCATTTAATTATCTATTCAGTGTAGAGATGAACACTTATGGTCACAAAGAATAAAAGTATATAATCCAGGAGCAGAAGAGGTCAAGATTTACAGTCACTTGCCTTTCACTGATCCCATAAAACAATCCAAGCATGCAGAAATGATGATCCCATAAGAGACACCAGGGCAGAAGAATGAGAATGCAGCAAGAAATCCATCAGACTTATTGATATCTGTGAAGCTGAGGATCCCTGAAGTTGTGAATATAGAAGTGAGTTTTATATTATAGAATGAAATATTTATTAACTTTCTCCATCTGTTCTTTAAAAAATTTAGTTTAATGTCATCAAGGCATTTATGGAATACATTTAGCTTAATCATGCATTCATGCCTTAGGGAGTAAACTATCCCTGGAGACTTGTTCATTCTGGATCAGGTCTAGAACAAGCAATAGTTTAAAACTCCATCATTCTTTTGAAAAACACATGACTTTGAATCATTCTTGAAGAGAGGGCTTTTTTTTAACAAAAAAAAAAAAGTCTGGTATTGAGTATATTCTCTCCAATAGTCATCTAGTATTGAGCATACTCGAATAGTCACAACAATAAGGATGCAGAGAATGAGATTATAGACTAGTGTAACTAAAGTAATCAGCATCTCCATTAAAACACAAGGTTTGTAGCCAGCTCAAGTTAACCAAACACATCATTTTGGTCGACTAAAGAGTCTAATTCCTTTGCTCTCAAGTTTCTTGTGGCAAATATAACTCAAGCAGACAAAATTTTGTGTGAGAATCATCATTTCTGGAGGAGAAATTTCAAAAACAAGCTGATGGACTCAGTGGCAGGGTTTGAAATTGCAGAAACCACGGTCTCTTTCATCTGTTGAATGTGAAGAAGTTTGATGAAAGGATATTATAGAGTAGTGACAAGGACCTAATTCTGATCCAAGTTTTGTCATTATAAATCATGAGTAATTCCAAAGACTTCAGTAGACCCTTATCACTGTTAAACATCTGTAAGTCAGATCAGAACCGGGACTAATAAATACATTCAAAAATGCATAATTAAACCAGTGATTTCACATCACTCTGATGAATTTTAGTCAAGGATTTCTTCAAGGATGCTTTTCTCACATTAGCATTTGACGTTAGTAAGCAATGAATAATTCCATTTTTTCTTTCCAACATCTGGGACACTTCCTGCTTTATTTGCTACTTACTGAACACTTGGCAGGAAATATTAATGAATCTTGGGTGTTAAAATACAGGCCCTGTGGATCACGCTCAGGAGGCAGTGTTACATAGCAGAGGCTGTATGTCTTGAGATTAAGAGGCTTGATTTTGGTGAAGAAAGATATTGAGGGATTTGCCAAACCTGTGGGAGATATGGGGATTTGAGGAGTTTACCCAAAAGCCAAGCCCCTGCAGCTCCTTCCTTCAGCTGTTCCCTCATACCAGGAAGACAACAATTAATGATAAAAGTTTTTCCCCTTGGTCAGATCAACTTTTTTAACCTGTGATTCAGAAAATTAGCACCCAAGGATGCCCTGAGGGTGGGAAGGTGCTGGGTGACAGGCAACAACCCCCAAGGAGTGGACCAGGAGACCAGCATGCCATGAGAGCAGGTGCTTTCTCACATCCCCAGAGGCCTGGAGGTTTTTCTCTTTATTGACAAATTATATGGTAAAATTCTATGTTTGGAGAGGTCTGCTGGCTTTTCAGAGCAATCTGCAGAGGAAAGGTGGGCTGAGCACCAGAGGCAGGAGAGCTTCCAAAGGAGGAAAGACATGTCCTGTATTAGCATGAAGTGACCTCGTCAGTTCAGCATCTGACCAGGAGGGTGAAAGCAGCCTCTACTATGGAAAACAGGTTAATTAGAAGTTAACCAAAATTTGTACCATCTTGGTGTATAACAGACCTTCTGGGATTACTTGCTTTGACCTAGTGGGACTTACAAAACTTTCTACTTTTTCTTATTGTCCAGAAAAATCCCTCTTATCTGGACAGGTAGTTTTCACCTTGGTTAGACACACTTTTACTGCCTTGATGGGCTCATATAACAAAATGTGAACGTCTGCAGGACAAGTATCTCCATCTGAGCTGCTCCCCAAGGCTCTCTACATACCCTGGACATCACTGGCGCTCAGGGGGCCGCTTGTCCTTGCAGGCAGCCCATGCAATGCAGTGGAAAAGTGAAGTGCTCAGGCTTTACATCCCTATGGAAGATAACCAAGGGAGGTTCCCATGGTCCCATTGGGCAGCCCAGCCCTCATCCTGCTGAGTCAGCACCTTCTGAAGTGCCTCTCGTCACTCATCCTGAGCAAACACTGCCCAGGGAAATGCTGGTGGGAGAGGGCACAGATGCGGTGTGGCAAATTAAGACACAAACAAAATTAAAATAAATAAGAAAATATAAGCTAGCTCCATGCTTCGTGCACTGGGCTGTACATTACCGCAGGATTAAGTCATATCAGCCAGAGTACATTTTACAAGAGTGCACAGCACCTCAATCCTATAATCAATAAGCTGTACATGCTGCAGCACAAAGAGCTCTTATCTGGAATACCACTTTGAATTTAGTGAATTTATTTAATCCTTGATGCCTGCAGAGCATCAGTCCTGTCTTCTGGGTTAATTTATTTATTCCGGTGATCTATTTTTAGTCTTTCAAGTACTTGACATTTGAGAAGCAGATTCTTTTTCCCCACTTCCTAAAAAACATCTGAATTGGAAAAACTTTATTTACAGAAATGTATTTGTTTCCTAATTCATTCCCCCACTCTTTCTCTTGGGAACCAAAGCTCTGCTGTCAATACTAATAACCACACGCTGAATGGATCAGGAAAGGTTCCTTTTCACCCTGCTTGGCAAAGCCTGTTTCTAAATCAGTGCTGGACATCCAGCGATCATCTGTCTTTCTTCTCATCTTTTTTTTCCCTATGAATATTCTCTCCTAGACTTCAAAAAAAAGTCTCCTGTTTTTGAGGTATATCCAAGATGTTGTGTTGCATTTAGTTTGGGAATTATCATGAGTGCAGGTGATGCTCTTCTCTTCTGGAACTTGATATTTCCAGGTATGATCACATGAACCCTTGGCTGAACCCAAAAGAACCAGTGGTTTAAACAGTGTGATTACCTAAATGCTTACTGTTAAAAAGAAATAACAAACGAAAAGATAGTCTACAGCCACTGCTATGATGGTGTCGTAATGATTATTATCAGAGCTGTAAAGAATGCACTCTAATTAACCCAACAGGTAGGTACTAAACATTTGGTTATGGAAGAGTAGATTGAAGCTTTATAAGCTTCAGGGTCTGCAAAGAAGGAAAAAACAGTCTTACCTGACCTTGAATGACTAGATTAATGATGGCTTCATGAAAACTAGAAAAAAATAAAAGTAAAGTAGCACAAAGGGTAATTGTGTGAAAAAACACAGGGTTAATTCTATTTTTCCCTATCCCTTTTCCAATATTTCCCTGTGTGGCTTACATTAAAAAAAGGAACAAATGCTGAGCGGGAAGAAACACTCCTAGAATAGGGACATCACCCTGGCAAAATATATTACGTATCCTCAGAAATATTTTTGTAGAGTCACAGAACGTTTTTCCATTTCCGATGTAAGAAATCCTCTGTACTTTTCTTCTATTTAAAAATCAGTCCGTGGGAGAAGTTGTTCACCAAACCATTCAGAAATGCTGCTTAAATAACATAGGCTGAACTGGCTGAAGTTTTTATTACTGATTAAACCTCATCGGTTACAGGCTGGAATAATTGCAGTGTATGGTGAATAAATGCAGCTCGTTCTGAAATAGAGGCATCAATTTAGAATCTGTCCCTGCCAAAAAAGTAGGGGAATTTAACAATTTAGACAAATCAGCCACTGAATTAGTCCCACTGGTTGCTGAGGTGGAGCCTTTACAACAGATGATTTCATACGCAGGCAGAGAGGCTGCCTCTCAAACCACACACCTCGCCTCCAGAATCAAGGTCGTTATGTCATGAGTCAAATAATTAGCTCCAAAACCCAACCATTAATCAAATTTATTGCATTGCTGTTGCATCACATCCCCAAAATAAACGCAGAGCAGTTATGTCAGCTGCTTTGCAGCTCCCAGCCGGGGCGGGCATCCACAGCCAGTTTGCTCCCGGTGTTTTAGTGCTTTTATAGTGGTGTTATTTCCTCTAAGCTTTGAAAGAGTGAATCCCAGTGCTGGCAGAGGCGAGAGCGAGCAAGTTCTATAGGCACAACTAAATGAACTGTTTCGGTCTCTCTGAAGGTCAGCAGATAGTTTCAATTGCATCTTCAGGACGATGGTGGTGACCTAGGCTCAGTCAAAAGGCACTTTATGGATGCTCTCCGCAAGGCAGACGGTGGGTTTTTTCCCTGCAATTTTGTTCTGCAAGTCAAGAACTCTTCTACATCTTTCCATATGCACTGTGAAAAAAATCCATGTTATACTAACACAAACACACGCACGCGCACTTTACACATTCAATCTATAAAATGACTGGCTTTTTCTGCGGAGAGCCTCTGCCTGTGCCACAAACACTTCAAAGGCTTCAAAGCAGAGGTGCCTGCAGCGAGGGCTGAAGCTGAGAGCAGAAGTGCTGGTTTCAGCTGACACTGGAGGTTTCAGGATCTTAGGGCATGAAACATTTTTCACTCATTTTAAATTAATTTAATTGGAAAAAAAATTGAAGCAGAAATAACAGACATTTTTGAAGGTGGGCTGTTTTTTGGGTTTTTTGTGGGTTTGTTTTTTTTTTTTTTCTAAACTGGAATATGCCGTCTTGAGATTAAACCTGCCTTTAAGTAGCTATTTTTAAACAGAAACATCTTCAGTGTTTAAGAAGGGACTGCAGGAACCTACTCTTTGCAGCCATTTTGGAGAGGAGTTTTTTCATTTTTTTTGCAGCAATACCACCACCGTTACTTGCATGGCATTTTGGCTCCGGGGCAGGCAGCAGCTCCAGGCTTTCATTCTGGTGCCCCTGCTCTGAGATGATGCATTGGTTCTGCAGGCAAAACTAGACGTTTTTATTATGCCAAAAGGCTGTCTGATGGCATTGTTGTACATCACAGATAGGAGATGAGGGCTGATGCAAATGCAGTTTTACACTAGGGTGCAACACCCTGTGCCCAGCAGCCTCCCGCGCTCGCTGCCCACATAAGGGTGATATGCAGGGAGGAAATTCTGCATTTTTTATTTTTTACCATTTTATTTTTTTCTAATGAAAGTGCTGAAAAGGTAGAATTACTTTGGTTTTGATAGTCATGGCATGGAAAGCTTCTTAAATATATGCCTATTTAGCTGCTGACTCAGAGGTAACCCCTACACTGTAAACATTTCGGCAGAAAATACACAAGGTTTAGGAGTGTTTTCTGGTGCTCTCTTTTGTTTTTTTCAGGTTGCTGGACACCCAGGGGAAGGATGTGAGTGACCTTGGGTTTCTGATGTTTTGTAGTGGGGCAAGTAAAGATGTCCCTAGGACACACAGCTGCTTGAGGAGCTCAGCCAGGGCCGTCCCTGCGAAGGAGAGATCACAGCAGTTTCCCTGGACTAACCAAAAGTAGCCCTTAAAAGAAGGAGATAGGCTATGTAATCTTAAAGACATTATTTAAACAAAAATATAGCCATTACTATAATGATAAGAATAATTAAAAGGTTGTGAGAATGAGTGTGTGAGCATCACAGGGTGCAGTGCCTCCCTGACCCATCCAGGGCTGCATCCCGCGGTGCCCATCGCAGGGAAATGTGGATGCGGAGCACGGCTTTCCTGTTTTTCTCAGCCTGACCGGCAGCCACGTTATCTGTGATTCCATGTGTCCTCCGTAACGCTCTGTACTCTGCCTTTTAGGCCAAACTGTTGGTTAGGGAAAATCACTGGAGCATCACGACTGCATTGATTTAATTGATTGAGAGCGTCGGGCTCTGCCCAGCATCTCATCTC
This sequence comes from Strix uralensis, assembly GCF_047716275.1. Classification (NCBI taxonomy): domain Eukaryota; kingdom Metazoa; phylum Chordata; class Aves; order Strigiformes; family Strigidae; genus Strix; species Strix uralensis. The sequence goes on from NC_133984.1 coordinate 2,619,649, forward strand.
CACTCCCAGGCAATATTAATCGGTGCAAAAGATAACAGTGCGTGTTCTAGTTGCAGAAGGAATAAAAAGATTTCTTCCCTAAGACTCCAAAGAGCGCCCTCGGTAAAAAAAAATTTTGAGTGTGTTTTCTCTTTCTAGCCCTGGGTTTGCCAGCGGGCGCTGCGCTCAGCCTGTGAAGGTCCCTCCGGACCAGCTCGCCTGCAGCGCTGCGAGGAGGCTGCCGGAGTTCAAGCAGGTACAGTTGGCTTCCTCCTGATAACCAGGCTGCCATGGGTTTGGGATTTTATCTGCCAAATTTTATCATTTTTATCCAGAAATGCTATGGAAAATCACAGATGGGTCTCCAGCCAAGGCAGTGACTGAAAGACAGCAGCAAAACCATAAAATCTTATGGTTAGTGGATTTTGGTTTTTTACTTTATGAAAACTTGAGTGCTTCCTAGTGCGCAATGATGACATTATCCATTATAAATGGGTATCCATGATAAATGGACCCATAAAGTCAGGGGAAGGCCTTGTTCGGGGAGGCAGGGCTGCTGCAGCAAACACCTCAAATAACACCCTCCTGCAGCAGCTCTCCAGTCCAGAGCCACCGTCCTCTCCAAACTGTTTTACCAAAGGGTTGGTGTTTCCATCCCATTAACAAACAATGCACAGATGGGTTTGGTTTTTAAAAATAAATCAGAAGTTTCCTCTCACTCCCTCCTTGCTGAGGTATCAGTGTACTCCTAGTTTATGATAGCAATAAATGGTTATCTCGGAGCTGCCTAATGCTGGCTTATCTGCCTTGGCTTGAGGTACCTATGGCCTCTCTCTACCTTTTGCATTCACTGTTTTGAGGGGGAGTAAAGGCAGAAGGAGCTCTCATCTTCCTAGGTCTTGCACGCACAACTGAAACCATGCTGGGGCCGGTCAAGGGCAATTTGGCCATCGCCTTCCTGTGGGTGCAGAAGGGATGGGGAGCTGCCTTCGGGGTGCAGAGTTTGGGAACAGCCTCAGCAGGAACAGGTCTGGTGCCTTTCTTTGCCTGAATCTGGTTCTGCCCTAAATTAAATGCAAAAGTAAAACTCAGGGCAAAAGATGAATCACTCGCTTAATTTAGCGGTGAAATCATAAGCGAAGCACTACAGTACCTGGTGAAGGGTGCAGTGATTTCTAATTATGGATTATACAGCTAATCAGTACCAATCAACATTTTATGATCTTGACTTAATATTTAATATAATGTTAATTATAATTGCTTTTGCCACAAACTGTGTCAAATACTAGGTGTGATTTCCACTCCCGGCATGCCTCGCGGCACTGGGTGGGCTCTGGGATGGGGGCTGCTCTAGGAGGGAGCATCTCTCCCCAGAATCCCACCCAGCAGCACAAGCCCACCTCCCTGCTTGCCTTCCTGCTCAGTCTGCCTTGAGTTGTGATGCTAATTAAGTGGTGGTGAGTCTCAGCGTTATTAGAATGGAGTTTTTATCTCACATAAGTACCTTCCAGCTACAAACAGGGGAAGTTCATTTAATTAAAAATAATTTTAGTGTAAGTTAATGTGAGCACAGTTCAATTACTTGGAAACATGTTTAATTTTTTTTTTCTTTTTTTCTTTTCAGTTCTAGCAAGAGGCTGCAGAAAAAAATCCAGATAATCCAGATGATGCATTCAGGCCATTTCTATGTATTTAGGCCCCCCCACATTTGCCTGCTCTGATTCCCACCTCTTTGCCCCCAGAATGCTGGGCATGATGTTTGTGAGCTCTGGCATCACAGAAGCTGGAAGGTTTTGGTTAATGAAAACATAATATTTTCAAGCATTTTTTTTTTCCACACTGCTTTTTTTCCCCATCCTTTTATGACCTAGAAAGATGCAGAGCTCCTGCCATCCCCAATGACCATTTACTTTATGATTTTCAGCATTCCTGGGAGGCTTGTCTTGGGAGGGGCACTGCTTGTTCAAAGCATGTCCAAAATTTTGCAGCAAGGGACTTATGCAAAACATATCACCTCCAGAAATCCCTTCTGACACTGAAACTTCCACTGGGTAAGTCAGAAGCACTTCTGAAATTCAGAGTCTCTGATTAAAACAGAACAAGGAAAACGGAGTGAAATATTTTATAGAAGACAGTGCTTGGACACAGGGACATTTGTTTTAAAAAGAGGGGCTGTTTTTCTTCCATATTACTTAATCATAACTCTTAGTGCGGTTTAAACTCCTCCTCTTTTGACATGAAGCTCATCAGATATAAAAAAATGAAGGTCTGCGAGAGTGAAATCCCATAACAGCCAAACCGACCCACCACTCACATCTCATTACTGAGAAAATTGATGCAGGCGAGTGAAACTCTCCTATATCATTACAGATCTCAGCCCGGGGTACGTAACGTGGCTACGGGGAGATGCTGCTGTGAGCTCGGACTCTGACATATGCTCTCCTCTCTACCGTATTGTGGTCGACCTTAAAGTCAAGCACCAGAAGATATATTTGGGGGCTTAATGTCATGCCTTGCTTTGCTAGAAGACTGGCACTCCCAGAGCGGCTGCTGAGCATCATGAGGGTCATTAGGGGACAGCAAGAGCCATGGGAAGGGGTATGTTTTGGTGCAGTGCTTTTTCTCAGCCTCAGTGTTTTTTCTTACCCTTCTCTCCTTCCATTGTACAGAGTCCCCCATGCCTATGCAGTCTCCTTGAAGCCTATATTTCAACTCTTTACTAGCAGGGCTGAGTGAATAAGTTGAAGTGAATAATTCCTCCCGTGAATATCACCTCTTTTTCAGTATACAGTTTCCTTTGATGGATTCATTATTCCCAATTATTTGTTGAATAGCTTTAGTAAATAATTCCCTGGCTGTAGATGGATGGTGAGTATTTTGCCATAATTATTTAACAGTAAAATTTTAAGCTGTGCTGGGTAAGTACAACTGCTCACATGAGTTGTGTTGATGCTTTTTTCCCTGCTCTGCTCTCTAAGCAGATGTGTGGCATTGGCTAATGGGGACACCAGGCTCCAGGCTGGCAGCAGATTCAGACAGATGGTCTTCTGTTTTTCTGTTGTGTTTTGTTTGGGTTTTTTTTTTTTGTTTTTTGTTTTTTCCCCCCCCCCCCCAGCTTTTTCTGGTAGTTTGAGGCTTAGAAACTTAGCTCGGGACTTGCTTTCAGGGCAGGACCCAGGGCTGGGGGCTGGCAGCATCGTCACTCTGCTCAGGAGTGTGTCTGCCAGTGACACGGTGGCCAAAATGTCACTACAAGCAAATGCAGAAATGTGTAACAATAGTGATGCTGCATTCATGCCACTGTCCCAGTGATTGTTTATTGATCAGCCTCTGGGTTTCACCAGCTCTATTTGTTACCTAGTAAAAGAGGTTTCTGTCCTTAAGTGCCTTCATGTCTTTTCAAAGTCTTTTTGCCAGCTCTAACCTGTTGTCTATGCATGACAATAGCAAAAGTCCTCGACTCCACCTTGCACAGAGAACCTAAGACTTTCTTCACAGGCCTGACAGTTTTTGATCTAATTTAAACTTTATTTAAAAAAAGCCCTAAAAAGTAAAACCAAAGCAAATCCAGAATGTTTAATGAAATAATTAACACTTGGGCAATTTTTTAATATCCCAAATACTCTGTAAAAATGCCAGAGTATGCTGCTGGTCCAGACATCTAATTTAACTAACCTGCATGTTTCCAAAGTCCATTTCCAGCTGGGCTTGGGCTCTGGTCCCCCACCTTGTCTTGTCCTGGGGTCTCCCCGGGACTGAGTTGGGATTTCCTCTGGGGATTCCCTCCCCTTACAATTAATCAGCTTCTACTTAAAAAAACACAGGCTTGTGTAATTCATGTTGGTGTGACTGCTTAGCCCAAACCTGCAATGAAGGGGGAAGCCCAGAGGCAAAGGAAAGGGTTGGAGGCTTCATCCGAATGCAGTGAAGCTACAGCCCAGTGTCAGCAGCTGGAGCTGGTGGGTTTGTCCCTCCAGCACTACCAGGGGCTGCCCAGAGAAAGGCAGCTGTAGGCAGGAGGGGAAGGGGTCCTGTGAATTAACAGGAGGGGGGACAACAGGGAGCATGAGCGCAGGAGTTGCCTTTGGGCTGCAGCCCCCCCATAAATCAGCCGTGATTTCCTCAGCATCTGGGCTGTTACAACCAAAGCTTCCGAGACTGCACCTCCTGATGAAGTTAGGCACTGACCAAGGAAAGCAGCTCTTGAAAGGTTTTGTTTAGTCTTTATGGCAGGAAATCACCTGAAAGAAAATCTGTCCTAAAAAAAGAAATAAAGAAAACAAGTAACCACCAAGATTGGTTCCTGCAGAGATAGGCCCCCTTGGGCAGCAGCCTGCAGCCCCACCAGCTTGGTGGGTCAAATCCTTCCCCTCCATCCCAAAACCTTTTACATGGGTTTGATCTCCAGCCTCCTGATTTGGAAAAATAAAGCTTGAGAAAGGAGACAAGGTCCTCACAGCTAATAGCTAAGCCCATTGACTTTCAAATGCAATCTTAGGAGTTTTTTCTATATAAATCTATTGTGTTGCATCCTTGTTTACTTTCTCACAGCCCCCATTAACTTAAGTTAATATTACCATAAAGGAAATTAATTCCACCCCACCACAAGCACATGGAAACACCTCCCATCAGAATAACTTAATATCACTCACGTGCTAATGTAAAGTAATTATATCACCATAATACCTCTGGTACCACTACATCAGGGACTGATAGGTAAAGTCCTTGCATCCATTAAAGATCTTATAACCTCTCGTTACATATGTAGTTACATATGAAGTCCTATTCCCAGAAAAGATTAATTAAAGCCTGTAATTCCAGTATGAGCCAAATGTGGCAGGGGTCAGGCAGGCATTTCTGCCATGCACAGCCCCTTACACTTTACTTAAATAAAATATAACTTCCCAGAAGGACTCAGAAGCCCAACCTCTCCTTTGAAAGGGGATGTTTATTAAACCTCGACCCTTTGTCTCTCTGCTGGTCTAGCAGGGACTAAAATACCTGTGTAAACCTTGTTCCAGACCTGGAGCCCACCATGGTGACCTGCAGGGACATGTCTTGGAGGGTGGCCTTTTTGCACTTGTATGTGTAATAATTCCTGAGACTGACTGGGCAATTTAGGGAGAGAGGGTCTGTTCTCCCTTAAGGAGTATAAGCTAAGAGTATCTAAATCTGGCCATCCTGGTACTGAATTTTTAAAAGCAGATGGAGTGGCTGTCCCACCACCTGCATTTTCAACCCCAACCAGAGGAGCACGACACGATAGCTGGGCTCTTCAGCTGGAGCAGGGAGTTTGTCTGAACATCTTCAACGGGCTCATCTATCTGCTGAAAATATGCAATCAGTGGAAAAGGCTAACGAACATCAGATGCAACCAGCTGCGTGTCTCTTTTAACGCATCCTCCCTCAAGTAACGCTGCTGCGAGGAAGGTGGACTCATAGACCAACCGTAACCAATATGTGGAAGCTGTTTCTATGGGAAGGATCCCACTTATTTATTTAATTATGCAGCATGAAAAAACGAAGGGAAGTGTTGCAGTAAACAAGAGAGTCCTCAGATATATCTATACACACAGGCACACGCGCACGCGTATTTAATATAAAATAGCGGAGTCAGAGGAGACCACCAACCTTCAAGCTCGTTTTTTTGCCATCTTTCCTGTGTGCTGATGGTGAAGGGAATGTGCAGCGCCTGTGATAAACGCAGTGGTGTGGTATGCCATCAGTGCTACCTAAAAGCAAATGAAACTGGCATAAATAATTGTGCTGTAGAAAGCCTTTCTGTTGCACCTTGCCTATCACTGACAATTTACATATCTTAGGAAAACCTTTGTCAGCTTCTGTCATTTCTGCACTATTATGTGCCTTTCTGGATAATTACCAGTTAATGTGAAAAAGCAGATGGAAAAAACCTTGAAATTTCTGATAGAGAATCCTCAAACCTCTCCCCTTATCTGTGCACAGCAGCTTCCTGATTTCAAAAGAAGTTTGAAAACCTTTGTTAAAAATGTCCCTGATTCCCAGTTTGAATGAACCAAATGACATTCAGCTAAAATTATTCAGCTTTTTCCACAATTAAATTCCATTATCGTGAACTGCCAAAGTAAAATGGAAGGTCTCTTAACTAATGTGTCGGTTGTTTGCTTGTATTTTTCGTGGTGCATATTGTATAAAGCTGTGTGAAGTAGAAGGAGGATAAACAATAACTGTAATTTTGCATCAATGAGTGGAGCATTTTTAGACCCTTCATTATGGGAACACTGGGGTTGGTGGGTTTTCTCTCTTCCTTTTCTTCCCTTTTTTTTTTTTTTTGTTAATTCCTTTTCCCGCAAAACCCCACTGAGACTGATTGGATATTTCACCAAACTTAAGGAGCAGTGACGGTTTGGTTTTTAGCACCAGAAATGATTTCTTTATGCAGTCTCTGCATACCATCAGTGCTCAGCATTGGGCAAGCGCACACGCTTCTCCTCTCCCTCTAATGAAGAGGCAGTGTAGCAGTACACAGGGGAAAAAATTTCATTTAAAAAATACCATTCCCACAAGTGAGGGGAATTGTCTTCCTGTTTTCTCAGTTGGTTTTTCCCTCATTCTTCTTGAAGATTTAAAATGAAGCTGCCCATGAGAAAGGCAGCAGCAGAGTTTGCTTGTGTGCAGGATGGAGTAAAGCACAAATGACTCCTGAAGCCATGGGGCAGCTGAACCCGCAGGGGCAGCCTGAGAGGTTCCTTCTGGCACCAGCACGCTGTGCCGCCCAGCTCTCATGCCCATGGGGAAGTTATTTCTGTGAATTTTCATTCAAAAAAAGGAGGAAACTTTCTGAACGTTGGTAACAGGGATTCATGGCAGAGTTTTCTGTACAAAACGCATTTAACAGGTTGGTGGGCTCAGGCTGAGTTTTGCTCTGCTAAGCAAAGCTTCAGTCAAAGGCTGTAGGTAACATCCCCATGCAGATGCACTCTGCAGTCATGTGCCACTTTGCCAGTTTTTTAAGTGCTGCAGACTTCTGGCCTTCGTAGACCCTTTGGACAAATGCATGTTTGCTGAGTTATTGCTGCCCTGGTGCTCAAAACTGGCTAGGGGAACGAGGAGGAGGTGTGCTGGGCCTGGGAGGGGAGAGAGGAGAGCAAGGAGGTGTCAACCTGGCAGGGCAATGGCACTGGAGAAGGTAAAGAGGAGTGGGACAATGAAGAGCCATCAGGATAGTTACATTCCTGCTGGGACACCCGGTCCCTCACGCAATGGTGGCATTGCACTGGGAACACAGACGAGCATGTCCCATAGCACAGGCAGGTTTGCATTCACACCAGTCCCACTGCAGAGGAATCACTCCTTTGCTATTATGAAAAGAAAAACATAAATAGTCTAATGTGAACCCCATTTCTCTTCAGTCCTTTAAACACACAACAAAGTCCCTTTTTAAAAAAAAAGAAAAATGTAACTCCATATTGGGTGATCTGTGCAAAAACTGTTAAAACCAAACAGATTTCAGATTTCAGGTTGCCCTTACTCATGGTTACTCACCAGAGGCAGAGGTTTGCACGGTTGAAGGTATAAGAGCAAGTATGCTACAATGAAGAAAAAACTATTTCCTTTAGAGAGTACAGAGAATGAAAGCAAAGATGTGTTGGTGAGGATCACTATAATGGGAGATAAAGGAACTCAGTATCATGATGTTGTATCAGAAGGCTCTATAGACAAAGGCCATATAGCTCTCTGCTTGTCCTGCTGGTTTATGTTGATGGTGCTTGTCTTCCTGACTGGCATTTAGCATCTACATCCCCATAGAATGACATTTCAGATACTGATTAAAATCATTGTCTTTTATGGCAGAGAAAGTTTGTTCTTCAAAGTAAAGAAGATTAAAAAAATGCTGTTGCAAACAGTGATGAAAAACAGATGAATAAAAACAACTAAAAAAGGTTTTAATTCCATTATTTTCAATTAGCTCTTTAATTTGATTTAAGTCGTTTGCACTTGTTGCTTGTTTTACATCTCTTATTGTCCAGCATTTTATTTCACACATCTAACAGTATTAAATCAAACTGTTTTCTAGTCTTTGCCTTCTTTTGAAGCCTCTTGAAAGTCTAAAGCAGACTTAAAAAAACAGATATTGAAAAAGAACTTTCATCTCTCTGCAGGTTATTTGTAATCAGACCTTTCTCATCAAGGGCTCATTTCATATGTGTTTGGGATCTGGGAATTATTAAAACTGCCAATCTATCTTGTTAAAAATATCGCCCAGGCTTCAGTGTTTTGAAACTTCAGCATCACGCTTGAATTCATCAGCTGGCATAGGAGACTTGGCGCTCCTGGTTGTAAGTACTTACAGACAGTAACAATGCAAGAAGTCTACATAGGCTTTTATTTACATGATATCATACTTCATGTTGCAAACTCCTATTTATTCACTGCTTGGTTCTGAACGGCTGGTGGCTCGTGCTGAGGACTGGGATACAAAATAATCTATTATTAAAGGGGCAATATTGCTTCCCTGTTGCAAATTAACAAAGCTTGTTGTGTATTTTTGAAAAACCCATCACAGTTCCACAGCTGAGTTACTTTCCCATCTCAACTGGAAGGTAACTAGCATGCTGTGCCAAGGAAGAGCTTTACAAGTCTCCAGATTAGCATCTCAGCAGCTTCTTTAAAAAAAGATAGTTAGGTGTGATGTCAGTTATCACTTAGACCTTTAATTTTATTCAGCTCTTCTTTTGCCGTTAATTTTTGCCATCTTCTTTCCCCATATATCCTACTCACTTTTCTCAGCCGCATATTTATTATCTCATTGGTATTTGAATATTCTCACCTACTGCTCACAATGGCATGACTTTTTTTCAAAGATGGTGTTTACTGAGATTTTGACTGATTAATGCCCTCCTTGAACCTCTGATCCTCACAGTAACCCAAGCCCTCATCTCTTAACCTCTTGTCATCTCTCAAAGACTTCTAAGTTTTGTTTGTTTGTTGTTTTTTTTTTTTTTTACCAGTGTTCCCATTTTTCATCCCAACATGCTCAATGAAGAATGAAACAGTTCACCCTCCCATTTTCTGTTTCTGTGCAGTTTTGTGGCACGTTGTTTTATCTGTACCACAAAACAGACCTGGCAGTAAGTGTTGCCCCTGGCCTCAGAGAGCTCTTGTGCATTTTCGTTGCTGTGACATTGCCCATTCACCATCCTGAGCACCACAGCCTGCCCACAGATCTGGTCAGGATCGGTGCGGTCCCTTACCTGCTCATCACCTGCGTCTCGGAGACAGCCGAGCATCAGCCCCAAGAGGGAAGGGCAGCTCACTGAGCACAGCAGCTTAGCTGAGCTCTCCAGCAAATACAGCATCAAGTATTTTTCAACTTGAGCTATTTTGTGTCCTAAATTCACACCTAAAATATTTGAGCATCATGATAAACTACTTGGGAGTTTTTGTAAGTGAAAAGAAAGGAGCAGGGGGGAAAAGAAATCACATTTTACAATGGCTGAACTTGAAGTTTCTGCTGGGTGCTCATGACAATATCTGCTATACCCATTTCCCACTATTTTAGCCAGCTATATTACGACAGCAGGCGTTTGTGCACTGTAGTGCCTGGCCCACAGCCCTACATGACACTGGCTGGGGTCAACGTCTGCATGTGCAGCAGTAGTTTGCCTGAGATAGTTCTTTTTCTTCCTGGCCCTACAGTGGCATGTGATTTAGAGGGAAAAAAGCAAATGTATTTAGGACTTATTCAGAACGGAAATTTTTCTTTTTAAGCTCTGTTGTTCCTTGCAAACTATGCATCTGGATTTCTGCACCTGCACCTGAAAAACTCAGAAGTGCAAGTATCACTGTTTGATCATCGTTTTTCACATGTCTAAATGAGACCACACATTTTGTAGATTGTAGAAAGGAAGTTCCTTCTAAAAAAGTGAATGTAGGAGACTTGAGCAAATCTGAGAATCTGCTGAAAGTTTGTCATTTTAAGTGCCTGCCACTCGAATACCACATGCTGAGATTTACCTTTGATAACTATTGATAATAATGTTTTTACTCTGAGTCAGGACAGAAAACCGACCTTTGGGAAGAAGAAGCAGCAGCAGCAAAGCTTCAACAGTATCAGTGACAAGCTCAGAAAGTGCTGAGGTACTTTCTCCCTTTCAGAATTAAAAGGCTTCTCAGAAGAGTCTTCATTCACACACAAACTAGAGATCCCTCTGCCGCGGCTGTTTTAAATATACTCAGTCATGTAAGATGGGATTAAAATAACAGCTTTAATGAAGTTGATTGGCTTCATCGTTACAATTTTCTGTTTGAATCTTCCACTCCCAAATGCAGTTCCCTTTGCTGCTTAGAGATCCCACCAAAACAGCCTCTGCCATTTACATGCTGCTCCCACTCAGTGAGCAGTTGCGTTCATCTGTGCATTTAAGATACCACAAAATATATTCTCTAGCTCAAGCACACTAATGAGACTCTCAGAAAGACTACATTAAAAAAACCTACCTCATCACTGTGTTCCTTTTGGCTTAGGGATGCTGTAAACATAGGGTTAGGGTAACTCCAAGAATTTTGAAGTCCTGCAGATGGATGTGGTGATTAAGAAAGAAAGAAAGAAAGAAAGAAAGAAAGAAAGAAAGAAAGAAAGAAAGAAAGAAAGAAAGAAAGAAAGAAAGAAAGAAAGAAAGAAAAAGAAAGGCAAGCCAAAGTCTCCATACCTGCTGATTCAAGCCAGGCAAGCCATAGTCTGATGGATCCTGGTTTGCTAATAAGCTTTTGCTTCTGTTTGCAAATATTTGGAGCTCATCCTGTGACACCCAGCTCCCACAGTAGAGCACAGGGAAAATCACCTGAGCTTGCAGCAGTCAGATATTGCCAGAATGACCAAAACATTGGAGAACGTTGACCCCATTTTGAATATACAATTCAATGATAAAAATCTCTTTGCCAGTAGCTGCTGCTTACCTCTTGTCTCCACTCCATTATGCAGTGAAAAATCCCGTGCTCTTCTGACACCTCAACAACCAGCATCTGCAAGTTAGGATGCTTTTAGAGCATGAGCCTTCCAGGCTCTCAGCAATGCTGTAGGGTTGGGGATACTATGGTTTCCAGATTATTATACCAGTCTTTACCACTGTAAAACAAGTAAGTTTGCATGCAAACACAAATGAAGGCAAAATGTGCAGTCTTATTAGTCTTCAGCATAAACTGATTCTGCTATCCTTCTCTAGGAAGCCTCAGCAGCTCCACGATGATTGTGTAGGTTGTCTCACACTGCATGCCAGGGCATTATCACTACTATTAGGACTGATTTTGAAAGTACCAAGTAATGCGGATACAGAGCACTGATGGTAGCATTCACAGGAGCCAGTCTGCCCTCTGTATCATCAAATTTGCCCAGAAAAGTATTTAAATACTTTAAGTTTTCACCACTTTGACACATCAATACTGGAAGGTAGAGTGAGGCAAAACGCATTGCCCCTGGACAAGCATGGCAAATTGCTTGGCTGAAAATGACAATAAATCTTTCTTAGCAAATCAGCATTGAGATTCACATTTGTGAGCACCTGCAAATAAGAAAATTTGAGGTGGGGTTTTATAATTTTTCAATTTTTAAATGATGCAGGTTTGAGTCTAATTATCTGTCCAGAAGGTTGAGGCATATCGTAGACACGGTTGTGCTGACCTGCTCGCATCTGGCTGTGAAGCCGGGGAGAGTCTGGAGAAGGTCAGGCACTTTGATGGAAACATCCAAAAATTCAACAAGCTCACCAGGAGCAGGCAGAGAAGGGACTTTTCTCCTCTTGTATCTCTCTTAGGAGGAGGTGTCCCACTCAGAGAGACGTTCCCTGGTGGGTGGACATCCTGCGGCAACACTCCTGCACAAAGGAGAAACCTTTCAAAGCAAAGACATCTTTATCTCAAAAGCAGCATTCCCTCTTTGATCTCCCGATGAATCAGGCTGGCTTTGCTCTCCTCAATGCCTCCTTAAATAGCAACTCTCTCCAAATAGGAAAAGCCTGAATAGATGCAAGACTTGGGCGTTTTAAGAAACACTTTTCCCTGGCAAGAGCAAAACTGGGTATTTTACATGGTGGGAAGAAACCCTCATGTGCCTACCTCCAGACCCTTTCACATAGATAGTGCAGTTGAAATTTTTCAGGGTTTTTTTCCATGATGGGGGGAACAGTTTAGCAACTACAGAAGTCATCGTGCTGCTGCAGAGGACAGGCAAACTGTGTGCTGTCACAGTGGGTTCACTGACGTTAATTCCACGACAAGCAATGCAGAGATGTTACCTTCTCCTGAGACATCCCCGGTCCTTCTGTTTCATTACTGCTCCAGCCGTAAAAGGGCCCTGATTAAAACTGTGGCCTGTTGTTTGATGAACCAGGAATCCATACATCCTGTAATTTTCTTTCCTTCATCCTGTTTCCCTGTGTTTATATGTCATATTCAGTAAAGTCTCTCTTTTATTGAACATCTGTTTGGTACATAGCAAGCTTATTCAAACTCGGCAGGAAAGCACCTTTACTCCAAAATAAATTAAAACAATGTATGTGCCTCTGGCCAATAGATCATTGGATGGGAGTCATGAATGTACATTTGTGGATATTTGATGGGAAGTTTATCATTTAAATGATGAAAATACAGTACTTCAACATATGGATCATTCAGAGCTACTCTCTTTCCTTTCCAGTTGAAGAATCATTGTGCATTTAGAGGAATTAGACAAAATTAAGAATTTAAACTGGGCTGCTAGTAAGAGCTATTATCAAAGAGTGGAAATGTAAAAGCATGATGCAGGGATGCAGTCTGACTTTGAGACGTACATGGATTAAACCAGTTTACCTTTAGGTGGTACAAACAATGAGCGAAATAGTGTAATAAATGAGCAAAGATGAAATTTAAAAGAGAATTAAAGAATTAAAACATAAAGTACAGAGAACCCCTCTGCAAAGTACACTAGTGACCCCATAAAGTTGGGATCTTAACATTCTGTGTCTTCTCTGCTGTTTTATTCTGATTATCAAGATGGGTCCAAGTGGCTTCTTTGGTGATCTGGAGTGGACCATCGCCACAGCTCTAATTTTATTTTTTTTTCCCTCTTCACACACCATCCATGATATCTGAGAGATGTTTTTGCTCTGGAGAGATGTGCTAGCAGGGGAGTCCTTCCACTGCTCTCAAAAGCGTATTGGCAATTTAGCAGCATAAAACTCTTAGCACAATTATCAGGAAATAAACACAAGTATGTTGAACTCCAAAAAGTGGCTTAGAGTAATCAAGGAATCCAAGAACATGCTGCTGTTTGATTTCCAGTTATTAAGACACCTTTTGGTATCTGACAGTGTGAAAAAGATCTGCCACTCCACATCTGACCAGTTCGCACAGTGGTGATGTTGAAACATAAAACATATACTACAATATGAGTTTTAAAGGAGACATAACTAAACTTTCCCCAAGACTAAAAGATATTCTCTGGCATGAATTTTCTGCTGCCCACATTGTACAGACATCAAATCTATACAGACTGAAACTATTCAATAAAACATATTCTCTTCTCAGAATTAGTTCCCCCAAATTTCTCACAAAAAACCTGTAATGTGAGATTTCTGAAGTACATTTTGTAGCTACATTTAAAACATAAGTTATTACCTTGTGTTCCTTTAGTGAACTTAGCCCATTAAAGAAGCAAGATCACTGTAGGGTATGTCTAGTAAATATAAATAAATACTTAGATATGTAAGTATAAATTAAACTGCTCCCATGGAACGAGAGGTAATGATACAATGGGTTCATTAAAATCACACATCTGTGCTAGGAACAGAGCTGCTAATGACAGAAAACAATATCAGAGACAGAAGTGGAAAATACACGTTGCATTGCATTTCTCTCCTTAATATGTTATACTTTCTAAAAGACAATATGTCAAGTAAGATATTTGCTTTTTTTCGTACAAGTACTTCAGCCCAGTCACTCCCTCCATGAGTTTTCCTCTCTGCGGGACCCCAGCCCAGCAGGACAGGGGGCCACTGGGTGTGGGAAGATGAGCTGGGGGGCCCAGCACCTCCATCCTGCTCTCAAGCTGCAGTTTCAATGGCTCCCATCGTGTTTTTGCAGAGAAACAAGAATTTTTGCTGGCAAAGTATTGCAATTTCAGGCCACATTTCATTAACACTCCATCATAAATTTGTGTTTGTCCCTCGAATACAGTTCTGCTGGAGCTCAGACTGTGGAAAGCTGCCCCTCTGGCACAGCTTTTCACATCAGATTCACGCAAAAGTTACTACCAGCCTTTTAAAGAAGACCTTGTCTGATAGTCATCTCTGCTGTAATCACTTGCCTGAGAGCAATCACACCTCTGTGGGGCAGACACTTAACAATCTATTATATTGTAATTAAGTTTGGCCATGTTTACGCTGCTTGATGATGATGCATAAAGATTAATTTACCTTTCCAGCCCCGTTGCAAGAATGTACTACCATAGTACCCCATTAAAAATGGAAATAGCAATAAAGTCTCCAATTATTTTATATTGCCTTAAGTCTATCAGAATTCATCATTTTATGTGCCGTTACTTTAATTTATTGGTTTATCATCTATTATGTAGTGGCAGTTATCACAAGCCCTTCTATATATGCTTTTAAGTATAGTGATAGCATCTTCTATGGAGAAACAAGCAATGGTAACACCTTATTTACAGTTTGTCAATTTAAGGAGGCCAAAGAAAGCTAAGGAATTGGTTTTGACTAAAAAAAATCTGGTAAGGAGGCAACTAAAATTGGGTTCCTCTGACTGTCATTGGAGCTTAAAATTAAACAAGCCTGAGCTGTTCAGTGTGACCCTGATGAAATGAAGTGCAATCAGGAGGAAGACAGAAACACGAATATACAGGTTGATCTTTACACTTTGATTTTCTTGAAATATTGATTAGAGATCTGAATATTCATTAAAGATCTTGGCTCTGTTTCAGCAGAAGACTGAAATGTGCTTTTAAGCACATTCATATTCTCATCAATTTTAGAGGGTTTGCAGTTTGCAAGTTGTGTACGGGTCACTTGCTCAACCAAGTGCTGTGGCCAAAAAAGGCAACGGTTGCATCTGCTGTTGGGGGGTCCTGAAGGAAGCGTCGTTCCAGACGAGTCCTTCAGCCTGGAACATAAAAAGTTCACCTTGATGCAATTACACTGCTGGGAAGATCTTATTTATGTTTGAATTTTCTGAAAAGTGAAAGAAACTGCTCCTGGTGGAGGCTGTCTCTTCCTTTCCACCCAGTGGGTCTTGAGGGTCTGCGCTCTTTTGGTTTCTGGTCTGGGACATCTCAGCAGGGTCTAGGAGGGCTTATCTTGGGAGCCCCAGGAGCCAGGGAAGGATGGAGACTGAGGACCTTTTTCACCATCCCAACATGGGTCAGATTTTCCCCCTGAAGTACAGATGCCTAAAGTTGTCTGAGGCACCTTCAAAATACCTTGGGGTAAAGGGGTACCAAGTCCAGTACCACAGTCCTGTGTATCTAAGTAATAGTGATGTACATACCCAGGAGCCATGGTCATCACAGCTGTGCCAAACCTTCAGAGGGTTTAAACCTTCTGCATTCAACAGAGAGGACAAAATCCTTAGAGAAAGGAGCATCGTTAGTTCATACATTTCAGTTCTCAGTGGTCATTCCCCTCCAGTTCTCATCTCCCACGTGACAGCTCCTCCTGTGATTTTGTACATATTGTTCGCTGGGGTAGCTCAGAGAAATGGTTCAAAATTGTCGCTTCTGGGTCCTCGAGTTGTTGTCCCATAAAGCCAACATTTACTCCACATGATTTTGTGTGCTGTCTAGCTTACCAGCTTCATACCACTTCTAAAAAATCTGATTAACAATTGTGTTGAGTGTCATAATGGTGATTGGCAAAGTCTCAAAGAAAGGAGAAAAATACGTGCTGCACAATGCAGGCTGATTATGAAGCAACATTGACACCACGCACCCAAACTTCATTATTCAGCCACCATCTCCGACACTCGCACCCATCCAAGTTCAAGGACTCCTATTATTACAGTTTGGGAAACTGTGACTGATTGTACTGAAATATGATTAAGCTTCATAAAGAGGTTGCTTCCATGCTCATGTTCTCCTCCTTGAGTAGAAATCTGGTTCAGAGGAGTCCATCTCCTTTGCATTAGTGGAGTGAAACAAATGGTGGCTATACTGGCATTAGCACTCTTGTAGGAGCAGGTTTCTTCTCCTGTCTACGACCATTTGCCTTGTGCTTATAGGTACAATTCTCCTGCAGGAAAAGGAAGGGGAAAGCTTAAGGTTTAGTGCCCTTCCAAGGCTGAAGCAATGGCCCAGGGCTGGCTGGACAGAGGAAGCAGAGACAGCAGGAACGGCCATCAGGCATGGCTATCATGCCAAGGAAAGAGAGAAAAGGAGATGTCCATGGTTCAAGGCGGACATTAGCAGGAAGATGTCCTAAGTACAGAACAGGCAGTTATCTTGATTTCAACTTCTATTATTTATCTATATACAAAATGGGAGTTGAAGTCAAGGTAAATGTTTCTATGAGACTGGGGATATATTATTTATATATCCTACTGAGCATACACATGGGCTGCTTTACTTATTTTTAGTGGGCTGCTCCCTACAGCCACCCCTTTTTTGCCTGGGGATGCCAGCAGGAGATTTTAGAGCAGGTCAGGTTATTTAACAAGAAAACGTCCTAACAAACAGCCCATGTTTCCACACACGTTATCCTTGGTGGTTTGTGGGGTCATAAGCAACAGTACATGGGCCATAAACTTTTTGACCATTTGTTAGAGGTTTTATGAGCCAGTGCCACTGAGGGCTCAGTTGTCTCAGGCGTCCCCATGGGGTGCACACAACCAGGGCCAGTGGCTCTGCAGAAACATGGGCATCATCACCTACCCCAGCACAGGCAGCACCTCGCATCTCACCCCAAGCTGGAAACCATAAAAGACACCTTTTTTTATCCAGCCCATAATTTTTTCCCCCATAAGGCAGAGTCTTGGCTGCCCATTGAGTGCAAGAAGACACCCAGAGCTTTGGGGCCACAGGATGGAAAACCTGCCTGATCCCACAGCTCCCACAGCATCGCTGGATAAATACTGGTGGGATCATCCCAGGGTTTCTCTGCTCGCACCCATCTGCGAGGGGTGGGTGATGGTTTGGCAGCATGTTCCTGCGTGGTGATTTTAACAGGGACCTGCCATTATATAATAAGTGGGGCGATGAAGGAAATATAAAATGCCATCCACGGTATGCACAGTGGGGTAATAAATCCAAGGTGAAATAGTAAATCTCCAAGGAGTTACAGAAATCCAGATAGATACCCTGGTGAAGGTGCATTTATTGTGGAGCGTTACAAGGTTTTTCTCTTATCTCTAATTTTATAGATCTGTGCAGCTGCAGCAGTCCTTGGATAGGGCACATATTTGAAAATACTATAAATTTCACCTCCTGTTTATTTCAGATTCATTGGCACTCTCTGTCTTTACTATCTCCTGGTATTTTATGCCTCAGCACTTGGAGAAAAAATGCTTTGTTTGCACTAGATCTAATATGAAAACTCTCTCTGACATTTAAACTTTAGTATCAGTTTGCCTACAGTGTTAATATCACTGAAACTGCTTATATGGATTAAATTGCCTACAGTATATAATGCCAAAATATGAACATAGCACATTTACTGATTCAAGCCCTTGAAAGAATTATTACCATTAAAATATTTAAGGTCACCTTTACAAATGCAATAAATCAGGAGGATGTCAAACAGAGAGCATTTAAAGCTCCCGGACTGGAGTAGCCCACTGGGAAAACGATGGTTGATTCATTGTCACATGGAGAGTGGGGCTTGGGGACAACCCCGGGGCTCACACCCCTCTGGGTTTGTAGGACCAGGGGGACGTGACCACGCTGCAGGGTGGTGCTCACCCAAACTCTGCTGCTCTTGTGCAAACTCGCAGCCCGGCTCCACCAGTTCTGAAGGTCTTGCAGGAGGAAATTTCAGGAAAACCTCATTTTTGTCATTAAAGTCAGACACAGCAGCTCGGTGTGCCCTCCGGAAGCAGAACTGATGAGTAAGAAGATGCCATTTTCATGCAGTCACTTTTCTGCTCACAACAGCCTATTCATGCTACGGGTCCAGTTCTGCAAAAACCCTTATTGAGGTCAACCCAATTTACTGATAATTGAAGTCAGTGGAAAGTTTTGCTTCAGTGCGAACTGGCAAATCAAACCTATCAGACAATTCTTTAAAAAAAATTATCCTTTATTATGCTTTCATCTTAAATATTAGGATTCAGCAAATTTCCGGAGAACAACCACTGTGTAAAACTTTAATCTTTTGAGAATGGATTGGGACTGTAATTGCAAAAGCCAACATCCTCCTCCTGCACCACATTCCCTCTCTCTGAATGTCAGCATTTACTAGCACGTTATAAATGGAGGATAAATTTGCATTTGGTTATTACTCATACTTTTATTTGTTTCCAGGTGACTGTTTTTAATGTTTAACGCAACACCCATATCTACAGGGGCCCATCATAATTTACAGCATGAGAAGACAGACTAATGCTCATCATCATTTCCCGAGGCTTAAAGGTACAACTTTTTTTTTTTTTTTAAATTCCACACAAGCAATTAAATGTAATAATTGATCAATGCCTCATCTATAAAAATCTTGCCAACATGAATTGGTGGGAGGCGTCTCAGAGCTTTCTAAACCAATGGTCAGTGCTTATCTAACCAGCTCTGCAGGCACGTTATTTTAGGAGGACTTATATATAGTCATACCAAAAAAAAAAAAAAGCTGCAGGAATTTTTGAAGAGAGGCCTTATAGCTTAAATGCATAATTCCTTACTTGTGCTGGTTGGCAGTTTCATTATGCATTCAGCAGAGCGCAGCAGTCCGCATTGCCGAGTGTCCTGGCGTTCCCACTCCACTTGACAGGCGATTCCTTTCTTCTTCTTGCTGCTGATAACATCTGTAATGGGGGCAATTAAACTAACTGTGCTTATTAAAGATGAGCACTCCTGTTAGTAGGCATTTCCAAGCCACCTTGCTACTGCAGCTCCACGAGCAGAGGTTACCACATACCTTTTTCATTTTGTGCTGTAATGCTAGAGGGGATTCCTTCTGCTATTGCCACTAAAATATTCTTAAAATTCATTCTTTTTGGGAGAGGGGGAACTGGCAACCCACCTTTACTGCATTGCGGATTTCTCTCCAACCCCTTGTGCCTGTTCCCTATCTTCGAGGGATGTAACTAGCGACCAGTGGCCCCTTCCCTGTGGTCCCATCCCCTTCCCCTGCTGCTAACCCACACTCTCACAGCTCTCCTGGATGCATCATTGGCTCCTGCTTTTCTGAAGAGACCAGAGTTTTCTGATGTGCTCATATAATCTTTGGGGAAGCCCGATGCTCAGCTCCCCATGCTCTTTGCCATCTCCCAGGCTGGTTTAGGTCCAAACTGCAGCACCAGCTGCTGTAAAAGAGGGCAGTAAGAGACGTTGCTGCCATGGCTGCTCACAGACCAGATGGGAAAAAACACAGAAGGACAGATAAAATCACAGGGAAGGGGGATGGTTTTCCCAGAGGTCTTTCAGATGAAGATGAGCTTTTTGCACTGGCTATTAGGAGACTCCTTAACACCTGATTTACTGGTTATAAAATACTGTTCAGTGGAGATAACCTGGCTTTTCCTCCCAAACTTGGGGACTTCATTTAGGCACATGACCTATTTTTGGCATCTTCAAAGAGGCTGATTTTTAGGAGTTCTAGGCACACCCCGTTCCCATTAACCATGAGCAGAAATTCAGACTGCACACAGGGAAATCGAGCAACAACATTAGTGTTCTTTCCAGTTTTCTCATAGAAAGAGCCAGAATTTCCTAAAAAATACTGTAAACCCTAAAGAAATCTGCTGTCACAGGGCAACAATGAGCAGCTCCTGAGCTTCAGCAGATGCTTTGCAGCAGGAACAGAAACTGAATCTGACTGAGCCTTTGCGTCTCTGGACTTTCGACTGCTCTATCCGTTAGATTTAACAGTTGGCTAACACATTTGATAATTGAGCGTGTTAATATTTTGCAAGAGTGACTGACAAGCAGATTGTTGTCAAATCAAGGATCCATCAGGCTGAGGATATTGAAGTTGGCAGAGCCCAATAATTTACAGCTTTCTCCTTCAGTTTCTCATAATTTACGTTCCAGCCAGTGAAGGGAAACCTGCAGCCAAAGAAAATTGATGGACTCATCATCCAGACATGACACTCCTGAGACTTCAAATTGCTATTTTATACACATGTTACAAAGAGGAATGATCAATGGGAACTTGTAAACTCCTTGTTTACGGGAACCCTGGTGAAGCTGCACCTATCCTGTCCGCTCCCATACTTTGCTGGGACTTGCTGGTGTACTCTGCATAGTTTCCATTTAACATTTTCTCTAACCCAGTGACCTAATGATAGTGCAACTACTGAATCTAAGGTATCAGTTTATATTGCTACAGGGCCTTAGTCCCAAGCGGATGATACTTTGGTAAAAACAGAAGACACGAAGCCACTCCAGTTCAGCCCATCTCTTGCTGGCTGTATGGTCTCATCAAACGAAACAACCCAGACGCTTACGTTCAGGCTCAGGCTTATGCTTCTTACTAAAGCCATGCCTTGGCAAATTGTTTGGAAGTTTCTTTATTGCACATCATGATCCCTGAATGGTCTTCATCAACCAAATATATGTGGAAGCAGTTTCCTTTCAAATGCCGTAATGCATACCTGTAATCATGGAAAAACAATGTTTAAAAAAACCCTCCTTTAGTTCTTGAGAAAGTCAAGAGTTTTTTGTTGTTGTGGTTTAAACCCAGCTGGCAGTCAAACACCATGCAATCACTCACTCACCCTCCTCCACCCCCAGGGAATGGGGGAGAGAGTTGGGGAGGTAAGGGTAAGGAAACTCGTAAGTTGAGATAAAACCAATTTAATAATTGAAATAAAATAAAATAAAAATAATAATGATAATAATAATAGTAATAAAATACAAACAAGTAACACAACGTGATTGCTCACCACCTGCTGACCAATGACCAGTCTGTTGCTGGCTAGTAGTAATCCCAGAGAAGAGAGGATCCCGAAACCACCATCCCGAAAACCCGAGTGGAGCTTCCCGATCAACCCTCATCTATATACTGAGCATGATGTTAGATGATATGGAATATTCCACTAGAAAATTTGGGTCAATTGCTCTGGCTGTGCCCCTGCCCCAGCTTCTTGTGCGCCTGCACACTAGCAGGACATGAAAAGTTGAAAAATCCTTGATTTCTCAGTGACAACTAAAAACATCAGCAATATTATCATCATTCTTCTCATATCAAATCCCATACTGAATCCAGAACACAGCACTATTCTAGCTACTAAGAAGGAAGAAAAAAAAAACCCAATTAGCTCTATCCCAGCCAAAACCAAGACATTTGTATATATGGAAAAAAAACCTAGCAAAATTCCAGGTATAAAATGTGATTACTGGGACATAACAACAGTTTACTAAAGGCAGGACAGGGCAGGGGGTGATGTTTCCCAACTGACTAAGGTTAATTTTTAAAGGCGTTATATGCACACTGTTTTTAGAACCTGTGTGCCCAAATTCATCATTATTGTCTGCAGGTTTATCAGAGTTTTGGGTAGAAACCTATCTCAAGCTCCAAAGTGAAATTTGGTGTTGACAGCAGGAAAGAATTGAAGTTGGTGTATATACAGCCAGGCTCTACCCAAAGCCTCCATCAGCTGCCTGGAGAGAGGCTCAGGCAGCGCGGCCATGGGGAGTGGTGGGGGAACTTGCTGCCATTCCAGAGACATGTCCAGAACCTAAAGAAAAATACCACTGAAAATATTTTCCTAAGAAAGGTAGTCAAGAGAGGCAGAAAAAACACTCATTTGCTTCAGCAGTAAAATAAAGAGAAGGGAATAAAGGCTTTGCTTTGCTTGCCAGCCCTCAGCTTGGCAAAGTGCTTTAGCAGACACATAACTGTGCATGGATGTAAATATACCTATTGACTTTAATAGGGCTACATGCACATTTAAATAACCTCAGGCTGAAGTGCCTTGCTGAACTGAGCTTTAATATGTATTTAGGTTTGTTCATGCTGCTTAGGGCTCGTGTCAAGGTATGCGTATTCATGCTCATCGCATACAACCGAATGAACCTGTTGAAATGGGATGTTTTACAAGTTTACCCTATTTTAACTGTGCTATTCACTTATTTTCTCTGTAGTAAAATTATCATTTATTTCTTGGAGCTTTTCTACCCTAGTAAAGATGATGTAGGATAGAAAGCCCAGCTCATCACATGGAAGAGGAGAAGGATTCTTACTGTCCAAACATGTAAGTCAGCAGAAATAATAAACCAAAAATAATTTCTCTGAAAAAGCAGAATCACTCCCAGTCTGACCTTACAACCTTGTACTCGTATAGGCACGGTATAGTATGAAAACCAAAGAGGGAGTTTGAAAATAATGTGAATACACTCAGAAATAAGAGATACTTAACCATTATTTCACCAAGCAATTTCCATTTCACTGTGTTGGTCTACACCAACAACCAAACTGAATCTGGCTGACCACAAACTTGTAATGCTGCACATTTAAAACGTATTTTCAATAAATACTACCCCACATTTCTGCAGTCCTTCAAAAGGAATAAAATACATAGATTTTTAAATTTAGAGAGCAACTGAGGTGAATCTGCTTCAAAAACATGGTAAGCTTCAAATCAAATACTGCCGTTCTAAGAAATCCATTAACCGTTCACATCTAAAACTCATCCTTCAACGCTTCACCCTATAATGCACATTGTTGTCAATTTTTGTCTTATTTACCCCCTGCTAATAGCTGGGCTCAATTCCAAGAAACTTAAGACAATTGTGGAGAGATGCAGATCTAACATTTTTCAAGTTGACAGCCAATAGTTCTGAGCATTTAATTCCCGAGACGGAAGAATCTCCAAATCCTGCTTTTGTAATTCACCCAGGAAAACACATCAGAGCCAAACTGTGTCTGTGCAGCCTGAGTAAAAATGTTATTGTTTGATCCAAGTTGTATCTTTCTTGGCAGATTTGTAGGGATTGATGCTGTCTGACACTGGTATTTTAATATGAAGCTGAGTACTCAACAGTTCTTGATAAATTAGCATCCGAATTGTAACCATAGGCATTCTGTCCTCAGCAGTATATCTTAGGCAAAGGTTCATTTAATTTACCCCTTGTTAAAGTTTAAACAGCTATGCCAAATTCCGCCAGACTTGGCATGTGTGACATGACTAATGACTCTGCTAAACTTTGAGTCAAAAGCTTCGATTTTGAAATGCATCATCTTTATGTATTTGCCCCTGAGCAGCAGCGCAGAGTGAAAAATAAATAAATAGAATTATTCCATTTACTCAGGTTTGAAATTTAAGCAGCTAAACACAACTCTTGAAGTTGTATAATACTTATGCATGAATTTGATAAGGGGTTTATGCTTAAAGCAGAAAGCACGAAGGGTCAAGGATACAGACGGCACTAGGGATCTTCCCTCCTTTTAAGAAGATAACACCAATGCAATAGCCCCAAAATATTTGCTCAGATACTCCGTGCCATGGTGCAAAGCACGTGCCTCGGGGCTGAGCTTCAGCCAGCGTGGGTCAGGGTGGGTTTGCCTGGACCCCACACTATCCTTCTGCTCATCTTGCTTCTCTCCTTGTCTTTCTAGTCCTCACGTAGATCTTGAGCCACCTATTCTGGTTCAATATGATTTAAACAGAATTATTCATCTTTCTTCCCAAGCCTGATCAGACATATGAGTACCTAACCATTGTGGAAAACACCACCACACTATCTGCCTTTTGATCCTTTAGCTTGTATTTATGTAATATATTCACTTGCAAATCTTCCTGTATGTAAGCCTCCAGGCTATGTTTAAGTCTCAGATTTTTTTTTTCCTGCATGATATGGCTAATAAGCGGCCTTCTCCATTCATCCATACAGCAAACCGTCAGCATTTTCTGTCTTCAGAGGACCCCTATGGACCTCCAGAAGCCACCCAGGCCAGTGTTCTTCTCGCAGCAGGTCCGGCCAGAGCAGATTGCTGAGGAACTGGTCCAGTCAAGCTCTGAATTTTTCCACCTCACCCAGTTCAATGTTGGGAGGCAAATAATTTCAAAAAAGCAATTTTGTACATTCATCCAAACAACCCTACACATGTGGGAAGAGTGACTGAGTTCTTTAAATAGTTCTGTAAAATTTTCCTTTCTTGGAACGGCTACAGAAAAAATTGACACAGGTCAGATTTATGATGTGCAGGCAATTAATATTTTCCTTAGTATTTTCTTGTACAGCGCTAATTGCATCCCAGTATTTCATCCCATATTGAAGTTTGCTTTCACGCAGCACTAACACAGATCTGTCCCAGGCCACAGCTAGAGCATCCATGTGTGATAAAACTGAAAAATAACTCATCACACGATTTTGCAAGTGAGTCATTAACTGCTGACATAGGTTTTGGTCCAAATCCTGTGTTTCTGGGACACTTCATATCAGCAGTTGGAGACTTTGATTGGCATTTTCCTTATTTCGGTATCATGAGCTGTATTAATTTTGCATGCTTTACCCCTTGTACAATTTAGTATCTAGAGAGATTGGAGAGGGGTTTTTTTTTTTCTGTGTTTATGCAGGTCCATGCTTGTCTGAAACATCTGTGCAGTGCTGTTATCATGTCTGCAAACACAGAGGTTTAGTGTCTCCTGGAGGAGCATCAAACTCTCACTTCCATTCCTATTGGATGGTAAAAATAAAATATTTTGAAAATTTAACTAAATTAGGGGAAGATTTTATAATTAAATATTCAGAAGCCTACAAAATGTTTTGCTTTGCTTTATAATGAAATCAAACCTTTGGTTTGGGGGAAAAGAAAATCAGGATAAATCCTTTCTAGAGCAGAATATGGCCCACCATGTTTATCTATGAGAAACTTGCCCTTATTGCTGGCCTTTGCAGGAGACCCTGTCTTCAACAGCTACCGTCTCTTGCTGACTGCACAGCTTGGAAAAGGGTGTAGAAAAATTAATATGTTGTTGAAAACCCACCAGCTGGATGCCTCGCCCACCTCTGGGACTTCCTTCCTTTGATGAAAAATAAATATTTACGGTTAAATAAAACCTTAAATGATTTTTGAATGATTCTTTTGAACAGCAGTGCTACTGTATGGTGTGAAAGGACTCTAAAAAACTGGTTCATTTTTTTAACTTCAAAGTTTGATGGATATATTCTAAGTCCAAGATAAAGTACATTTAGGCCAAAAGGTTTGAAAGGTGATCTCTGGTCTTAGAGTAGTTCTCCATCATCAGTTAATAAAAATACTTGGCAAGGTATTCAGTATCTGTTGGTCTGTTCCTTTCCAGATAACTGCTCTTATACGGCTGATCCAGTTCCTAGTAAAATCATAAGGGAATTTGGTGCTGCCTTACTGCAAACTTTGTGTATGAAGTAGGAGAGAAAGGGCTGAAAGTTTCACCTGGTGCAAATCAGCATCGTTCTGTTAAAGTCAGCATTTGGAGTCTGTTTCTGGGTATTTGGGGTTTATCAAATAAACTCCTAATTTCTTTGAGAAATGCCAGGACTTCAGAAGCAAATGAAAATAAATCTGGTTTCTGCTGAAAGCCAGCATTTGTCAAAATCACTCTTAAAATCCAGTATTGAAAGGTGCAAAGATTTTTAAGTACCGTCAGCTATGCCTTGGCTTACATTATACCACAGAAAATATAAGCAATCCAATTGATATTAATATCTTGATTTAACCAAATATATTGCTGGAAGGGTGGTTAAATTTGCCCTTCAGCTCTAGGTATGTTTGCATAAAAATCCAGAAGATTAACTTCTCTATAAACATCTCATTTAAGACCTTAAAATCCTTAATAAATCTAACAATACTGAATAGCTTTCTGTGGTCTTCAGTAAATCACTGAAGAGCTGATATAACAGGTCCCGAACACAGTGTGCTGAGTGAATGAGAAGGATGCCCCATGGCATCGGTGATAAACAGTATAAAAGACTTTCTGCCACTGCAGTGAGACGGCTCAAGGAATCAAGTGCCAGATAGGAACTGCAACGTCTACTACTTTCCTCTGAAGCAGTTGTATCAGGGTTTTTTTATGGCTTTTGCTGACCACAGCATGTTCATGGTGCTTGGGCACCTGTTCCCATTAAATAACCTTTGGTTCTATCAGGTCTTTACTGAAATTGAGACAGGTTTTCTCTCTGGGAACATGAATGCTAAACTTGGAAACATTTATTGCTATTATAGACAGGCTTCCTCTCCTTATCTTGCAATAGTGTATTCTCATAGCAGAATCATCATTAAATGAAGCTTGAAGATGAATCACAAAGAAAAGGTCAAATTTCACTTCCTGGAGATTTGGAGGACTTATATATTTCTTACTGTTGGGTTAAATGATCGAGATTTTATACAGGTGGTTTCTGAACAGCATTGATGGATCTCTGAAAGGTCATCGGACTTGCAGCTCGCTGGGTGTATAAATTGTTTGTGAAATAATTGCCAGTTTGAACAATTTATAGAGCTCTTGTGCAAGAAGAGAATCGGGTTGTGGGTGATGATGATTAGGTACGACTGTAGGGAACCATCAGCACAACTGGGTCTAACAGGAAAGCTGATGTCCTGCTTTGCATCTCGCTCCCCTCCCAGCAGCAGGGGCTTCACATTTCTCTGTTGGACACTGGAGAGTCTATCCTATCAAAGACAACGTCTGTCATCCCAAAGACAGTGCCCAGTCCTAGCTCTTATTACCATGGCCAAAGGCTTGGAATATCTCCTTATTTAATGATGTTAATTAAATACTTGCCATATAACGTGAGAACAACATGATGACAACACATTATCTAGGGTGAGAATAGCACAGCAATCTTGGATCAGCTCTCTTGTCCTAACTCGTGAATGTTGTGTACCTGTGGCTTGATCTTGTGGCAGGCAGGTGATGCGGGCAAGCACGGCTTCAGTACTCATCATCACATCAGTCACGACACAGCATCGCTCTCAGTCGGCACGAGGCACAAAGAGATCAAGACACACCAGCAACAACACCCTGGCAGCAGAATAACAAACCTTAAGCAGTTTCAAATGCTTTTTTTTTTTTTTTTCCCCAGCTAAAGGAATGAGAGAGCTGACCACCGACTTGTTATGTCAACATGTCACACACAGCACTGTCTCTCCAGGACGTAGCCCTGCTGGTGACAAACAGCTTTACTGTTAAATGCCAGCTAAGAATCTGGTCCACAACACTCATGGTTTAGGATTCTTTACATCCATCCCTACATGCTGGCCATTTAACCCCTTGGGGGTTTGCAGCAGTTTTTTTCCCCCTCAGGTTCAAACAACCAGATTGAACACATGTAAACTAATTTAAAATTCATATTCAGATTAGTGTATATTGCTTGCACGTGTATACATATATGTACAGGCAGGCAACATATAAAATAAATGTATGTGTGTGTGTACTGGAGACAAAAGACACTTGCAAAATACACGTAGAGTTCAATGCTCTCTTGCACAAAAAAGAAATTTCCTGAAACAACACATCTGAAATACCCTTACAGATGTTTCTCTGCATTACCAAAAAAACTGTCCCCTGAGCTAAAATGAAAATTGATTTTGAAAAAAAGCTGAAGGATATGAGTGGATCATCATAATTGGATCAACATGCTCCAAAAGCTTCAGGCTACTTCAACTTCATTTCTTAGCTGACAGCTTTCTTTTGGAATTCTTCAAACCAAACACAAATGGTTTGATTGCAATATGTGAAACATTTGACCATCATATCCTTGACAGTCAGTCCGCTGCAGGGGAGATTTGATAACTGTTGTCAAATTCATAACAGCCAGTCTAATCCAAAGAACCAACAAAAAAACACAGGAGCTGCTTCAACAAAACCAGAGATGATATTAATGTAAAATGACACCATTTACAGGGAAAATATAGAAAAAGTCTGTACTGGGTCTTTTCCAAACAGTGTTGCAACCACATGAACAGAACTTATTGGTTCTTAACTGGTAAGTACAAATTAGAGATGTTAAAAATCCACTTGGTTTTCCATTCAACAGTCATGTGAGAAATTAAAGCAGCAACAACAGCAAATCACTCAAACTGAGCATGCGTTAATTTACAGACAGTACCCTCTGGGTAGATTAGAGCTAAATTGTTTCTCCCCCAAAAAAAGAGGTGTTGCAGGGTATTTGTCGGGGTGATTGGCAGATTTCCACATCTCAGTACAGCTTCCAGCCTTAAATGGATGAAAAAGAAATGGGAAAACCATGTTAAAGGAAAAAAAAAAATATCTAATGGTATCTCTCTGTTTATTTCTGTAACAGGCAAAAGTGAATACTGCAGCACTAATTGGCAGAAAAAAATTGAAGGCTATCATGGATAAACTAATTACTGGATGTCAATATTGTATTAAACATCTAGTAAGAGGAGTTTTAATAAGTACATGCTTTCTAAAGTTGAAGATTCAAGTTCTTTATCAAAATTTTTTTGAGGATTTAATTCATAATCCTGAAAACAGCATTTCTGGAGCAAATATACTTGATTCTCACTCAGGGTTAGGAAGGACTGCAAGTCAGGAGCTTGTTCTTCAGCAAGCAAAAATTAATTTTAAAAGCAAAACCATTTTTTTCTGACAGATCTCAATCTCACAGTCCCAATCAGAGCCAGCTACAGGGAAAGTGATAACCATTAAACAAATCTCTCTCTGCAGGGAGGTTTCCAACACTTGACTTTACCAACACTGAGCTTCTGCAAGACATGTGATTAATCTCACTCTTCAGTGCAATGATTGTGCTCCCAGGCGTTCCTCTTGCACCATGCCTCCTTTTCTCTTTGGCCATACCCACAATAAACATAGTTAGTCCAGAGTTTTCCCTTACACAATTATCGCTCACCAGTGGTATGGTTCAGTTCCCTCCCCCTCCTTCTTTTATCTGTTTCTCTCTCTGAAAACTCAGGAAGCAAAAGGGATAAAGTTTAACGACTGTTCACAGTTCAGTGTCCTGCAAAATTAGAGAAACATCTGGAAGTTATTTTTGCTTCAGAATGATTTTTAACTGACTAAATGATCTCATCTGTGGTACTGTGTAAGCTTAACGATGACGGAGAGCCAGCAGTAGTTACCCCTCCTACCTGAAATACACCACAAATCAGATTCCAAGGGTTTTTCTAGCTCCTTAAATCCTCTGGATTTTTTTTCTTCCATTTAGGAACAGCATTCATTAAACAGCTATAAAACTAAATTAAGAGAAAGCAATAACATCTGATTAGAGCCAAGAAAAAAATCAATAGCTCAGCATGAACAACTAAGTAATAGAAAAATATTCCAGACACTTCCAAAAGAGGAGTTTTAGCATAAAAGTCTTAGCTCATGGGAAAAGAGATGTTATCTGAGCTGGAATTCAGTTTGAACAACTGGGATTAATAAATCAGCATTCTTTAATTCCTTCTCTAGCTCTAACTGCCAAGCATTTTTCATTTCTAGTGCTAAACTGCTGTGCAGTATAGTGGTGCAACATTACCCACTTTGCTTCTCCACGCCCCACTTCGGCTGCATGTCACCAGGGAGGAAAAGATGCATTTCTTGCTGGTGTTTTGCAGGTACCCTGCCCTGCAGAGCTGGCCATAGAGGCTTCTCCACCAGTGGTTACCACCAGCACACACCTGTGGGGGATCCAGCATCAGAGCTGGGCTCTTGCAGATTGAAGGTTAGGACTGTCAAATGTAAATACAATTAAATTTTGACATTCCTTGGGAATTTCATCCAGAATACCATGCAGGATGAAGGATGGTAAGGAAATAGAGCTATAAAAATTTATTTTCTTGAGAAGGCTGTTTATACTTTATTTAAAAGTGTATAGCCAAAAATTTGGGAGTGCAATGTTAAGCATTTGGGGATAAGAGTATGACACAACTATTTTTGATATGATAATACTGAGAAATAATTCTATTTTGGAAGTAAAAAGAGATTTGTGGGAGGAGCTTCTCTTTTTTTATACCACTGAGCCACGAGGTTGGAAAGCTGTGCATACAGATTCAAGTCTATTATTTTCATAATCTATCTTCATCTGCTATACTGGATATATTTTTCTTCTTTTCCAATACTCAAGTTGTTAGCAAGATCATCTTCCCTCCCTGTCAGATTCCCTTACTCTTTGCTCAAGTTACCATGGAATCAAAATAACGCTTACTGGCTTGTCTGCACGTGCTGGAAATCTATTTGATGTCCATTACAGGAGACATGTTTTCAGGTGCAATAAGGTGGGAACTTCTGCCTGGGTATATAAGGACAATAGATTTACTCTGCTGCAGTGTTTATTCTTACCAGATGGCACTAGAAAGGATGAAGTTGTGTTTCTGCTCTGGAAAGGAACTTTCTTCCTAAGCAAATGTGATGGTTGTGTGAAAAGCCCCAATTTAGACCATGTGCAGAACACATTGCCACACCACCTGAAAACTGTTAGTGTTTGAGAGCACGTTGTCGTATGAGACTTGAGAGAGCAGATGCAGCACATGGCTGGGATTGCCCTGTGAAAACATATATTGATTTCATGATAAAGGGAGACCAGCAAAGGGTACCTGGAGGAAACCTGAAACTTCAGAAGAAGGAGAAACAAATGAAAAGCAGAGGTTGTTTTCCGTTGGAAGTCCCAAAGAAAAGTGTCGTGTCTCAGTGAGCCTGGCTTGCCAGTGACAATGAAACCATCTGAACAACAAAATGGTACATTTTAGTAGATTCAGTCTACTGCACACTTTGGCTGGTAGATGAGGAAGCTTATTTGCATTTCAAAGATGACCTATATTTGGGTGATAGAGAGTAAATAATGCAGCATACATGCGTATTCATTGCTCAGAGGAACAGAAGATCAGATCAAGATACACCATTCTGCGATGGCTTCAACTACGTTGGGTGGTTTTGCCCTGGTTTGTCGGAAGATGTCCCAGTGTCCAGGGAGGTGTGAGGTCACCAGCACCTGGAGCACCCAGAGATGTGTAATGTGGCAGTGGGGATGGCTGCTGGGTACCAACACCTCCATCTAACAAGTGTGTATGCAGGAAGATTCCCAATGCCCCAAAGCCCAATTTAGGGCTCTTCTCTCAACAATGGCATAGATGGATGATTATTTATCCAGAACAATTTATCACTTGCATTCTGATGAAAATTAATGAATTTGATGATAAACTCTGCTATGAAATTAATTATGTTAAATCCCAGATATTAAATGTAGACCTTGAGAATCCATGATTAAAAAGCTGTGAGATATCTTTATTTTTATGGTCTAACAAAGATACGTAGTTATATATATTTCTCCTAGCCTCAGTTAGTTTTCCTCCTACTCAAAATGTAAAATTGATTTGTTGCATTGGGAAATAAACAACAAAAAATTATGCTTATCTTATTTTGGTTATACGGCCATGATAAAAATTAATTGGTCACCAAAAATTAGTATTCAAAACACGTAACACTCAGTATGAAAAAAAAAAAGACTGCTAAAACATCTTCCAAAAATGTACATTTGGAAAACTTATTCTAGAAAGATAATTCAAAGCATCAAGTTCACTAAGGTGTTATTAAGGTACTCGATGGAGATGGGTGCAGGGTCAGGTATCACAGGAGCCTGAGCAAACACCGAGCGGAAATTTTACAAAAGGAGTTTAGGTATGAATTCAGCACACTTCTCTTTTTTTGCTTAACCTGTTTGTACGGCTTCAGAAAGGGCTTTGGGTCATTATGATATTTCAGATCCAGGATCTGACACACATGGCACAGACTCCTCCTCCCTTCTGTTCTCCAACCCTCATAAGCAATTCGGTCTCCGCAGCTCCCCCACTCAGTGTGTATATATAACATTGAGAAGACAAAGCCAAACAAACCATCATGATAAAAGAAGATAAATGAATGCAAATAAAAGAATTCCTCTGGAATATTAACATACCCACTTAGACTTTTTTTTTTTTTTCAAACTAAAGAAATATTTAAATCTTATATAAAATGTCCACATTTTAGGATTTAAGAACTAAAACCAGACATCATTTGAGGGGAAAATAAAGGCAAGTATCCAGAGAAAAGTCAAAGCCAGTCACGCAGTCCTGAGGGGAAATTATTACAATAGGTATCAAAGATAGCTCCTTCCAATTATACTTAAGACAGTATGTTAAAACTATATTCTGTATACAAAGTGGGAACATCCTATGTCCTTAAATAAAAAATAGAGTTTTGAAGCCAAGGAAATTTAAGATCTCCAGAAAAAGCCATGGTGGTTCCAGAGGAGTTCATGCCTCACAGAAGGACCCAAAGACAGTACATGTGGGACTACCATGTGAATAGCTCAGTTTAGAAGAGCAGAGCTCTCCACTATGAGTAGCACAGAGAAGTGACTTACTGAAAGTCATCTCAGTGAAAAATGATGGACAGCTGTATATTAGCCTGAAGTAGATTTTATAATCTAGTATTACTTGCTATGGAATGTGAACAAAAACAAAGACACAGAAAATAAGCACAGGACAATCCCTGGGTCTCTTGAAAGGACAAGAAAAAAAATTTCTAGATTCTGAAAAAAAAATTTTCAAATTCTGTGAAATGTTCAGGTACACTAATAATAGCTTCTAAAGACAGAAAAGTCATCAAGTGCACTGAATCTCTGAGACCCAGCTCTACTGGGACAGACTGGTGTGGACTCAGCAGCTACTATGGGAGTTTGTTTCTCTAACCAGAAATGCTGGTATTTTTCTTTGAAGTTAGGGGAAGTTAGAAATAACACACTTCAGGGAAAAAAACCCTGTAGCTCATGTACCCTCTGTATTTTCTCTTTCTCAAACTGAGAGATTCATTATTCTTCCTTATGCCTATGGCTCTCACTCATCCGTACTGCACCCACCTCTTCCATCCTACCCCACTGTCACTGTGAGCACGCAAACAGGGAGACATCAGGGTTTCATTTCGCTGTAGGAGGGACCTTATTCATAAAGGAAGAAGTACATGAGGGTGTTAAAGCAGTGCAGCAGAAGCTAAGACACCTGCATCTGTCAGCTAGGAAGGCTGGAGGAGCTGGAAGCTTTTACCCAAATGGGAATAGTTGAAAGAGTTGATGCATCTGAATAGATTTGCCTATAGGAGTTAACCATGAATAAATTGGGCTGAATTCAAACACGTGCCAACCTTTGAGAGGCAGTTGTGGTTAATAGTCACCCCTCACCACTAACCCAAGACCCTCTGGCTGAATTTCAGACCTTTGTAACGAATTCAGTGCTGGACTTTAAATGCTTTTATTTGACGTAATATTATCAGAATCCAGCCTGCTCTTGCCCTTCAGTAGCAGCTTTCTGCTTCTCAACAACTTGAGATATATTTATTAACCTTTCATGATTACTAATTTTGCATGCTTGTGGCAACATAGCTGGTATTATAATTACTCTTTTAGGGTATTAAGGAAAGATCATCCAGAGTCTGGTCTCATTCCTAAATTTGTCTATTTAAATATTGATACAACAGAACATTATTTAATAAGTATTACTTAATACAAAGTAAACAAGTTAATCCTTTCACCTTGAACCTGACTTTCATACACGTATACAATCATAAGTATCTACTTTGCCATTTAAATCTTGTCACCCCTGTTGCTGATCCATGAACCACACAGCAAAGGATTACTGAGAGTCGTAATGACCCAGCATGAGGGACAGCAGATAATTGGTCCATGGGCACTGTAAAAAACATACACACACACATATATATATATGCACACAAACACACACAAAAAGAAAAAGAAGAAAAATTATGGATTAGAACAAAGCCACCAAGGCTGGGACCCCTCAGAGTTCACTACCTCTGCCTTGTGCCATCCCGCGATCCTCCCTGCTGCTCCTCCTGCCGCATGGCTGGGAAAGAATTTTTTGACCGAGAGATAATACAATTCAGAAATCTGTAAATGTGGAGCATACAGAGTTTCTTATCATATGTTTCTGTTTTCCCCGCCACTTTCCTCTGCATACAGGAGACATTATAGGATGAGAAGATCCATTCTGACTGCAAAGATACAGACACACACGCACATGATATATATTACAGTTTTACAGATGTGATCTCTTGGCATTTATTTTACTCAGCATTTCCAAATCCATTTAAACGCAAATTAAGAATTCCCTAATCCAGATTAGCACTGAAAAGCAAAAACAAACATAACCTCGAGATGTAATTTGAAAGGTAATTTGCCAAAGTAAAGGCCCTGTTGCACTGAGAGCAAAGTAAAAGGCTTCACTGTAAATGAGAAAGGATTAGGCCCACAGAAAAGTATTGCTATAGCAACAAAATAATTTATGAGAATATGTATAACAAAGCCAGAGCCACAAAAACGTGATGGGAAGAGGCTTGTACACACTTTAATAACATCACGCTTCCCTTTGTAATAACTAACACATTGAAAGAAATGAGTGCGCTTTCATTTTACGATTTTGTTTTTAAACTCCTTTTATCCATGCCATTTGGCAGCTTTCAGTCACTGAAAAAATACTGTGCTCATCCTGGTCAAAAAGAAGAGGCAGCATAATTAACAGGCGCAGTCCCACGCTAAAAGGCATCTCCCCTCTGATGGATAAGCGGGGCTTGACGAAGTTTGCGCGGATGATTCACAAACAGCCCTGTTAAGATCCTGGGCAGAAACGTGAGCGATGGTGCAGGGTGCGCAGCCATCCATCATGGCCATCAGAAGCCCTCCCATCCTGGTAGGCAGCTGCTTTTAATGTATGTTTTGCTAATTGGAAGTTACAACAGTGGTCTGAAGTCCCAGCTGAACAGCTCTTCCAGCTCTACAACCGTGCAGAAAAAGCTTTCCGCATCTTCCTTTGGAAGATGGGTTTAAAAGTTAGAAAAATTTATTATCATCACCATTTATCCTTTAAGGCTATAAAAATCTGCCAATGAAAACCCCCCAAAAGGCTTAATGCATTACCAAAGCACTAATTTTATTCTTCATTATTCCCCCAAACCTACATTTGAAACTGAAGCTCCTGCTCTACAGAGAGCTGTTGTTTAATGTATTTCTGTATGTAGATCCTTGACAGAGACCATTTTTCTTGCCTCTCAGGTGGCTCATATAGCAAGATTTATGTCCATTATGCATAAATTCCTTGCAATATTGCTCTAGCATAATCAGCAGAAAATCCGAGAAAGCACCCACAGCAGCCACAAAACACCGCCAGAGACACTTGGACTCGGGCCACCTTCTTGAAGACGCAGGGACTCTGTTCCCATTGAAATTGGAGGCTTATTGTGGTCCCAACAGGTCAGAGGGACCATGAGGGTGCCCTCAGGTCCCCTCACCCTGCTGACCCCCAGTGTTGTCATTGCCTGACCTGAATGCAAACGTCATTGCTGAGCAAGACAGCCCAGTTTAGCTACTAAACCCAGTTTAGCCACCAAGCCTTTTATTAGATCTCTCTGAATTTCTGTAACTAAAAATAAAAAGTTAAAAAAGTCACTTTCCATTCTTAACGCAATGCCAGAATCTTTCTTCCTGGCTTATATTTATTACCCCTTATTTACACATCGCTGAACCTGGCCATGTGAGTGCCTAGCTCCCTCCTGCTCAGCGCTAGACACACACACAGGCTTTTCTTAACACGCTGGCAGAGCCCTGCCACTCACTACTTGTCAGGTTGGTTTCAAGGCACATTTGTCTGCCCGTGCCCTGCCTGCAGCGTGCCATCGCTGCCCCAATGAGCCTTCCCTCTGTACGGACCGCCTGCCCACCCTTCTGCATCATTAGCTATTTTCATCTCCTTCGAATATGTTCTTTAGTTGATATATAGAGAACAAACCTAATTCTAATGCATCCCTTTCAATTGTCAGGGTGCAGCCAGGAGCCATGGGCGACCTCCAGGTTGAGACCTTGCAGCCAGGACTGGCCCAGAGAGGGGACCTTGGCCAAAACATCCATAGGCAGAAGAATTCAAATGAAAGAAAGGAAATTTTAAGAGTTAAGCTCACCCTCAGCTCTTCTCTTCAGGACAGGCAGAAGAGAGGCAAGTCACCAAGTAAAACATCTCCTGCATCTATGCTTTACTTCCCTGGTGTGGATCTGCTGAAGGTGGCAGCTGGGGTGCGACAAGGATGATTCCCCCAGCACCTGCCTCCCAATCTCTGCCCCACCATTCAGGTCTCTGCTCTCCTGGGAGCGATTACCTAAACACGGCACTTCTGGGCAAAAGCCAGAGCATCTTGCAGGGCTTACGGTAAGGGGAGACTGCATTTATAGCAATTATGCATATTCAGCAAAACCACCAGATAAGGATTGACTTCCTGGTAATCATGGAGTATTTTTTCCTTATTTTAGCCCCAATACAAGGCTTTTGCAGTCAGCTGTCTGTCATTCCCATTAGGCTGCCAGAGCTTGCGTTGGAGCAAAGTCTTTCATTTTGCAGCACAGACACGTACATAATATACTCAGGCCCCCAAATCACCAAAATCCTTCAGCTTCATTTGAGTGCAACTATATTCTTCAATTATGGTTGATATAAACAAGCAAGCAGTAATTATTATGTAGGGATTGCGTCTATCTGATGTACCCTGGTTTCATAGCATCAGTGAAGTTATCCTGCAAGATCCAAAGGCTCGTAAGCGATGTATGAGCTGCATGCAAAGTCTTTGGTATGCAAGCTGGGTGTTCAGGAGCTATTCCTGATTTACATTGCAGTCGATGAAAAAATAATTGTACCCAAATTGTTTTTGGCTTTTTCAAAAATTTTTTAGATTATTTATCAGCAACACTGCCACTACATCTTTATAGAGATCCTTAGTTTTGCTGACTGAACAACCATAATTTAAAAAAGATGAATTACTTTCAGGCAATGGAAAATCATCTCAATGTAAATAATTGCTGTGGTAAACAGGATTCTTTGCTACTCCTCGGGGAGGGGCTGTAAAGGCCCACGAAGCAATTGTCAAGAGGGATGAGATGAACTGCACCTAACTTTGGCCATCTAAAAATTAGGCACCTACTGCCCAGATGGTCATGTACCACAGCTAATGAACTCCAGAAGATGACTCATCCCATCTCTCAGCTGACTGTTGAGGAGCCCTTAGTCTAAATTTTACATGATTAAAGTTGGTGAAACGAATCTCTGTGGGTCCTAATTAAAGCGAGGTCTTTGAGAGCTGTACTTGATTTCCCACACAAGACCAGCAGAGTCATTCAGATTGCATGGGCTGCCTTTCAATTTCTGTAATTCCCACTTGTGCCTCTAGGAAGACTGTCCTTTATATTTTGATTGAATTTATTGATTTATATTTATTTATTAAACCTCTTTTCTTCCCAGCGTTTCAGATCAATATCAGGTCAATGGTGGCACAGAATGATTATCACGGCTGCCTGGCCACTAAACAGGGGAAAATTCCCACTGCTCTTGTTACTGAGAAAACAGAAAACACAAACTATTCAGAAAGTCCACAAAGATGTCAAATTAAACTGCAAACTCAAAATTCATCTTGATGAATTATGTTTAAATACTGTATCACACCAGTTAGATGCTTCTGGTTTTCCATTTCAACAAAACATTGAAATAAATGCTTGATGTTCCACCCAATTTTCTTCTTCATTCTCTGCTCTGGGGGACCATGTCCACATCCCTATCCTCTCCCCTGTTCCTATGCTGAGACTGCATTGGTGATCCACAAAGCACCCGGCAGCACCCTCTGGAAGAGCATCTCTCCCCAGCAGACAGCAGCATTCACCTCCAAAATGCCTAAGGATGCTGCAGACGAGGGCAAGGGGCACCCAGCACGGGTCTGGGGTGCAGGGTACAGCCAGCACACACCCCTACCCTGCCCAGGGGTGCAGGAGTAGTGTCACAGCTGCCCAGGCACAGAACAAAGACAAGACCGCTTGGACCTTCATCCATACAGCAAAAATGCATATAGTTCAGCCTCCTCATAGCCCAGATAGGAGGCAGGAATTTCATTTCTGCCAGAAAACTTTATTAGCATAAAACTTTTAACCTGTATTTTCCACAGGTACACGCTCTATATTACATTACAGCCTCTACCAGCTTAAAGACCTTTTTTCTCTGACACAGGCTCACTGCTGAGAGGAGACTCGCAGCGTGTTCAAAGCCTCCTCTGCCAGGGAAGGGGGGGTTCATCCTCCTTGCGAGCCCCTAGAGGGAGACATGACCCAGATTTTAGGAGGAGGCACGTACAGGAGCCAGGCAGCAGCTCCCAAGATCCCGGCTCCCAGGCGTGACCGAGTGGGTGAGCCACGGCCAAGGGATGCTCCCGGTCCCAGCTCTGCTGTGGGCCCTCCTCGCTGTGCAACAGATGACTGGTACTCAATGACCTCCTGGAGAAGCGATGGGCAGTGCTGGCCTGATCTACGAGCAGCCACGAACGATGCAGGAGGAGCCCATGTCATAACACATCCCACTACGTACTGGAACAAGCACGCATGGGAATGGGAGGGGATGGATGGTGAGAAGAGCAGTTCCCAGCCAACCTGGGGATGTGGCAGCTCCAGCTTCTCCCTCCAGGGAAACTATGGCAATAGTAGCCTACAACATGTCTCATTTTTAACTAAACGTATGATGGTTCCCTTTACCTCCTTGTTCATGATTATAGAAATATCAAAATTTGAATAAAGAAAAGTTATTTTGAAATGCCAGAAAAAGAACAGGACTGGATTATCAGTGTATTTGCATGGACAGTAAAATATCACCAATTCATGAAGATAAACTACATGGAAGATTAGTCTGAACTGCCAATTTCTTAAAATGTTTCTCATTTCTTGGTTATGGCTATTTTTGCAAATTTCCCTTTCAGAAATCACATTTCTTTCAAATCAGATCGTTGCCCTAGGGTTGTTGACCTTTATTTCGCCCATCTGGAAAACAAATGAAGCAGGAAGGATAACAATATGAGATACTAATCAGAAGTGCTGTTTGTTTTTTTGGAAGCTTGATTTCCAACTTATGTATTTCCCCCTAAAGGCACTGCCAGCAATACACTGGATAACTGTTCTGCAAGGAAAGCCAGCAGCTTGGCCAAAAGTCTTTTTGTGGCATCTTATCAGTGGTGAAAAGGAGGAAAAAAAAAAAAAGAGACAAATGAATAGTAAAAATGGATGTAGGTGTAGCTGCAACAGAGTGGCTCAAAGGCCAGGTGAAGTACCTTGGTATTGCTACTGGAGCCTTGTCATTCCAGATTTGACCTAAGAAGTCTAATGGGAGGTTAACTAGAGTGGCAGGCAAGGACAAAACAACGTATTGTTGTTAACTTTGGTCAAAGAGATGTAACATAAGAATATTTGTAAATAGAGTTACAAAAATAAGTGTGCATGGGGAGGAGTTCATTAAGATGGCTGAGCCAGAGGGGAAAAGAAGAGCAGCCAAAGCCGAACAATGGAAACCAATTTAGGTTTTATTTTCTCACAAAGCAATACTGACTCCCAAGATGCGGGTGCAGATAAACGGTGCGTTTTGTTAGACTTGAAGAGGAATTTGTTAATCTGGGGGATCTGAGTCCCATAGTTCTAACTGGTGAATTTATGAGTTCAGTCATGCTGGAAATAAACCTGATTTGGGGGAATGATAGTAAGGCTTTAAATTTTTTTATTATTAGAAATCTGTGGGTAGCAAAATCAATAGTTTTTAGGCAGCTCTGTTAAGAAGGGAATAACACATTTTAGCGTTCATTAAATGCTATTCTTTTCTCACCAGTCTCATTGTTCTTCTCACCACTACATGCCACCCAGGTATCAAATTAGCCTTAAAACACTGTGCAGTGGAAAAACATTGCCAAAACCCCATGCAGCAGCCGTGGCTGAGCGAGCGCTACCTGACCACAGATGGAGAAAGGTGGTTTATCTAAAGAGAGTAAGATTGGACCAAGGAAAAGAATTTGGGGAGACAATACCGACTCCCTCCCTCAGATGCCGTCAGGCCACACCGGTTGCTGGCAGGGGCAGAGCCAAGGGACCGGTGGTGGTTTGTGAGCTCTGATGGAGATCTGCACTGAGTTAAACCTGCGCAGCTCTGGGGCTGCAGCACCAAACTGCAGAGCCATTATGTATGCAGCTCTTGTGCTGGCACACAACCTTGAATATCAGAATCTTCTTTGATGATAAATAGTATAAATGGTGGCTAGGACACTGAACTACCAGGGGATCATTAGCGTCCCCCTGTACACACCACTGAAGATGAGCAGAAGGGCTATTGGTGCAGAGTCTCCTCTGAAGGACAGACTGCTCGTATCCCATAATAGTAGATTCCATTTAAAAATAGCAAATGATAGTCAGAGGAATAATAAAACCTAGAAAATCATACCAAAACCCAGCAATACATCAAAGCCATTTTAATAGCTCTTAATACAGTCACTGACATAGCTACTGTACTTGCAAGGCTGGATGATGGAACAGGCAGAGGTTCCTGGTTTTACATTCATTTCATCCTAAAAGTTTCTGTTGCTTCTTGCATGTAAATTATAGATAATGATTGTGCTGACAAGAGGTTGCACTTAGCTGACTCCACTACGAGGTAAAATTGGAGGAAAATACCTGTTTAAAAGAACTTTTCTCATTTTTTCCCCCCTTGGAAAAAAAAAAGACAAGATGCAAGAAGTTAATTGCATAGGGTTTCTTATATCTCTTGGCTGGCTACTGAACCAGTGCCATAACTCAATGCTTCTGGATACTAAGAGGGGAAATGTTATTTGATGTAGTAGGGGCAATCCCAGGCTTATCAAATCATCTTGCTTGCCTGTAAAGCTAAGCTCCAATTTATGATGTTTTATGAAGCCACAGATTGAGCTAAGGCTATAAAAATTGGGACTTAATATTCAGGAATAAAAATGCATAGAGTACCACTGAAGTGACATTTTTTTAAAGGACTTGTATCTTCCTTGCATTAAATATAACCAGAGAGTGTGACAATAATGGCATGCTGTCCACTGGAGAAAACACAAGACAAACAGCACAGGTTTGCGATTTCTAAAACACAGGTACTTGCTGCTCTGCATGTATTACGGCAGAATGATGGGTCATATAATAGAACAATGGCTAATAAACCACATGCATTGCATGGCCCTTGGTGAGTTTATTTTTATTTTTAAACATTTTCCCTCTGAGAAAGCACAGAGAAGTCTCTCAAAGCACATCTGCCTGCCAGACAGATTTTTTCTTGAAGCGACCAAACGCACAGAAAGAAATTGAAAATTTACATGCAGCTGTTTTGAAAGCAGTCCTTTCATTTACTCACCTGAAGAAATGGATGAGATTCCTTTTTTATGTGCTTGAAAAATGAAAGTTAGAGAGATGGAAAATTTTCTAATCCATTCCTGCATTTTCCAAAACCACCACTGCATCAGACACACTTTCCCACCACCTTCCCTCACTGATCTTTTATTATAGTCATTAGGAGAAGACACCCATCTACTTAAATTACATCTTTAAGTCTCTGGTGGAGTAAAGCACATAAATACCTGTTTAACAGTGGACATCTATTGAGCAAAACATATAAGCATTCACCTGACTTCCAAAGGTGTTCATATGACTTAACGGTTGTTTAAATTATTGCTGTGGAGAGATGAGGTTATTTACGTGCTTAATGTTAAGTGCACAACTGATGTAATCTTCTAAATCAAGGTTGAAAATCCTTAGGAAAAATTAACTAAAATAACAATTATACAGGAATTGTTTAAAACATCACTTGATTTTTACTTTGAGATTTTGGGATCTAATTAAGAAGGAGGACTGATGTGTTCAAATCTGTCCTGCTGGCTACCCAAGGGATTTGAGCACTAACTTGCTTAAGCTCGTTTGAACAGTCCAGCCTTGATCATTAAAAGGATGCGCTAATGGCAGATGTGGGCACCATGCGGTCTTAAGGAATCAAATGATTTAAAGCAGTGCAACACCTGAAGTCACTTTTAATATGATTTAAAGATATAAAAACATTCAGTCTCTTAAAATGTCTTAAGGATATGCACAGATAGCCTCTTTAGGAGCAGCCTGTGCCAGGAAGAACTTACTCCCCCAGCTGCTCATTAAAACCCGCTTGCTGGAGGTTTTGAACTGATATGTTGGCAAAGCAGTTCAAATGAGCATTTTAATTCTCTTCAGGCAAAAAAAAAAAAAAAATTAAAAAAAAAGATCAGCTGGGATAGCTGGGACTACTAATTCAAACAGTTTAAACCAACCTGGCTGAGAGGAACAAGGAGCATGAGCACACACTGCTTGATCAGCAGGCTAACAGAGGCAACCACTGGCAGGAGGATGGCATCAACTAGCTTGAGTAGGTAATGCCTCAGCTGGCACACACACCGTGTTCCCATTCCTGTTTCACACGAGTCAATCGTCTGTGTACTTAAATTTAAAACATTTAGTACAACACGGGCCCAGAAACAGTTAGTATATTATTTTTAGTATTTTTTCTTCATTAAATTATTAAATTTCTTTTAAAATATTAAATATTATTACATTTCCTTATTAAATTAAATTATTATGATAGAAATTGCAAAAGATTCAGGGGACATGACACAGGGCTCAGGAGACAGGATCCTTTAGACCCAGCATCACTGCCCGTGACTCGTTATGCGACCCCAGCAAAACTGAGGAGATTTCTTGAACCTTCATTATGAATCTGCAAACCAAATTACAAGGTAAAACTCCTGAGTACAAATCCTGTCTGGGGTTGCCATTTCCCTGGCTCTGCCATGTGAGCTCATTTGTACCAGGTTGAAATTCCACCTGCGGATGCAGAATCTGTGCACAGCAAGAGAGGCATTTGGGGCCAGAGGGTTATTTCCTGCTAACAGACAGAGGGTTCCTGAGCAGGTGTCACAAGTATATTTCAGGTAATATTTTTGTTTCCTACGTTTTAAAATTTGTGATACAGCTGTGTAGTCAGCATTTATAATCCATGATTTCCTTCACACTCTTTCCACATGTTTCCCTGGATCTGACAGGGCTGGTAAAAAAAAAAAATCTAATCCATGCTGAGGCAGAAAAACAACTCACTAAAATACCATTTAAAACAGGAGGTTTGAACTCATTGAAACTCTATTATATGCTTGAGTAACTCCTGGAACAATAGAAAGCTATGCATGATTATGTAGGCAAGTAGAAATATGCAAGGCAGATGTTGTCCTTAGTGCCACACGTTGAAGTCTCATCACTGGCTGAGATACCATCTTCTCTACGAATGTCCCTTTGAGGTGTCACCAGGATAAGATAGTAAAGATGCATCTTTAAGTCAGGTACTCCTGCTTATTAGGTGTTCACTTTGACTAAATGTAAACTTGGTATAAAAGCAAAAATATCGGTGATGGAGTATCCCTGCAGAACGTGAAACTAAAGCTCTAGGGCCATCCCAGCTCCACAGAGCAAGTGCAATGTTTAAGAGGAGAAAATGGGCTGTTTCTACTAGCCTGCTCCACAGTCAAAGGGCAATTTATCTCATTTCCATTGGATAGAGTCTGCTCTAGGTCTCCAGAAGCCTAATCATAATAGGCACTTTCACTCCATTTCACCGATTTGTTTTTTAGAATTTTTTTATTCCTCAGTCTCCTCCTGCAGTGAGAGAAACCTCTGGAGAAGACAACTTTCAATAACAAATCCCCACAACTGCTCTCTTATTTTGAGAAGACTTTCAGCTTGTGTAAACTAGCATAACATTGTTAGATATCAGTAGAAAAATGCCAGTTGATACCAGCTTTAGGCCTCAGTTTAGAGAAGAAATTTCTGTAAGTATTAAATATGGTTCCATTTGACACACCTGGAACAAGAGTCAGTTGTGCATCTTCAATCAACGCTGATGAATTCAACAAATAGCAACACTTCACCATAAGAATGAAATCTCATATTAACCATCAGATGAAATAAATATTTTTAAAAACCCCACAAAACCAAACAGCAAAAACCTTGAGAAAGGAATGTAAAATACTGAAAAAGGTTGGAGCCCTAAGTGATGAGAACTGAAGAGACATTTAAGCCCATGGGTATGCACTAATCACATTGGGGATCCACCTCTTTCAAAGTAGCTCCTCTTTTTTCCCCATTTTTTTCCCCACTGCACAAAAGCAGGAGGGGTACCAGCTCCAGGCAGGGTACAGCTGTGATCCAGACACAGTGAAGCGGTACCCAGGTGACACGACTGGAGAAGAGCACCCAGCCAAGTGCTCACATCTGCAGCCCACCCCAGCAGCACCGTTGGTCCATGGTGGCCATAGCTGGACTAAAGGAACAACTGCAGTTGTGCTGTCTCCACCCACCTTCCTCTGGCTTCTCTCAAATTTTGTTCCCACCCTTTTTTGACAATTACCAGTTCCTTTGTTTGCTTCTAAAACAGGTAGAAAAGGCAATGGTGAAATAGACCAAAAACCCATAGATCTAGAACAAAGGGGGAGAGAGAGGGGAAATGTCTGGAAGAATGAGTGCAAGAGATTTGGGGTTAAAATGTGGTCTGTTGCATCTGTCATTTTCAAGAGCCTTGTAATTTACACTTTACAATTTTCTAGCAAGCACACTGGATTGTCAGGCTTGGTAATTTTATCAGAAAGTTGTGATCGTTAGTATTTTTCTTAAAGTCTCAGCTCTCTTGAGACAATGGATTTATGTTATCTACATGATCTCCATTAATCTCAGCTCTCTTGCTTTTTTTTTTTTTTTTTTTTTTTTAAAAATGGCCCTCAGGTTTTCAGAGAAAAGCTTTAAATTATGAACCTTTAAAGACATGGAAAAGGAGAAAGCAAGTAACTGGATTTTTCTTTTTAAGCCAAAATCCTAATCTGGGGGAGACCAGACTAATC
Source organism: Strix uralensis (assembly GCF_047716275.1). NCBI lineage: Eukaryota > Metazoa > Chordata > Aves > Strigiformes > Strigidae > Strix > Strix uralensis. The sequence goes on from NC_133984.1 coordinate 2,664,487, forward strand.
ATTTCTAAGCACGTGATGATGGAGATTTCTTACATGTTGTCAGCAAGTGTAGCATTGCAAAGGCAAATGGTAAAGGGAAAACTATCAGTAATAATAATGTCTCTGAATTCCCAAATCTGCATGGGTGTAGCGGGAGAGGTCACAACCATTTTGTATGGTTTGTTATACATGTAGTTCATACATTTGTACCTGCAAGTCACACAGATACCTGCCTGATCTCTTTGCCAGGGCATGGAAGTGCCAATTACACTAGCACACAAACTCAGAGTTTGCATGAACTCTGTAAGGAATAAGGTTTTCAAACTCTGTGTTGTCTCCTATTACCATGTAAAAAGGATGACTGACAGTCACACCGGCACTGTCACCCATTGAGTGACTGTCGTGGAGGCAGAGCTCTGCCCTGGGTCCTTTCATCTTATGGAAAGAGCCATATGGAAACACTGTGCATGGCAGAGTGCCTGTGTCACCACCTTGTTGTGGTTGTAATCCTCTAAGAAAAAAATCCAACATCTGTAATTAGCAAAGGTCGATGCTGAGCACAGAATTTGCACAGGTTATTTCCTCGTGTCATTCAGATGTAGCTCATGTTATTCTTCTCTTAGGTAGAAAACTCTGATCAGGGAGGTGGTCCTGGCATGTTTTTGTTTTTAGTCATTCTCATGTCTTTTATTTCAACTAAGGAACGAAGTGCAACCTCTCATCAACAGAGTGTACATAAATATACGTATCACTTAGTTACGTAAATGCCTGTCTGCAGCCGTTCTATAAACCAGAAAAGCACTACCTTCATTCAGGTAGTCCATCATTTTAGAAACCCAAAGAGTTTATAGAAACGATTGTCAAAGACCCCATCATTTTGCAGTTAGTATAATTAATAAGGTGTGCACAAAATCTAAGAGTGTTTTAACACATGTTTTCAGTTGAATTGCATTATTGTTATGTTACAATAAAAGAGAGCCACACGTTAACAGAACACCAGGGACCCAATCTGGTGCAACTGTTAAACATCAATAGGAAAATCAGAGGGGAAATATCAAGTTTCCTTTAAAATCATTTTGGTTTTCAAGAGCTGTGACTTTTATTTAGTAGATTATGTGAAAGAGCCTCTGTTTATAAAAATTATTGGGTAGTGTTGGCTGTCAGAAAACATAAACAGGCAATTAGTGCAATAAGTAGAATGATACAGTGAACTCCTCCTATCTGGAGCCAAGCAAGGCCCTGATTCCATGAACAGCTAAGCATGTCTTTAAGTCCACAAGATCATCCTAGGAGTCTGCTTGGACCACTCACACATTAGAGCGTGTGAAAGTGGTTTGTAAAAGCTCAGAAATATCTTGGGGAAACAGGATTGCAGGGACAGTCAATGATTTTGTTGTGATGTGGCACCACCTAAAAGCCATTTCAGAAAGCCTCCTGGATGCATAAGAAAGTCCTGCCCATAGTCTGGATTAACTTTAATAGATACAGCCTGTTTGGTGGCCTCGGAAAGGCTGTTTAGGTCTGTCTCTCCCTACTCTCCACCTGAATGCTACACTGTATTTTCCCACCGAGTCTCATTGGTGGAGATAGCTGTCTCTGCCATGAAATAATAATGAGTTTCAGCCTTTGTAGTGAATGTGGTCTTACGGTCTGTGGAAATATATGAAGGACAAAATAGCCCTCACAAGAGAAATGCGATTAACTGCACAGTGTCACCCAGTTATCTTCATTTCTTCCACTCTATAAAAATCAATGGACCTAATTTCTTGCATGAAAACCTGACCATTGGTGTGTTCTGAAACTGCTCTCATTATCTTTGCTCCAGATCTGCACATCATCTCCTGCACAAGTTCAATCCTTAAAGTTACTCTGATGGACCCAAAGGCAGCAAAAAAAACCCCCAACCCTGATAAAGTTAGCTCCCTCTGTGATGCTTTAACATATTTTGGGAATTATTTTGAGAACAACGGAGAAGGGCCAACACACATGGCACTCTGGACACCTGTCCTGGTATTGCTCCCAAAGGACATTTCTCCTGAACTCATTCCCAGAAACAGGAGTTGTCATGGGAGGCACACACAAGTGATGATGAAACAGAAATTTGCAGATGGATTATCCTGAAACTGAGTTGTTCCTAAGGAGTTCTCATGACAGGGGAAAAATCTGGGAAAAGACTTCTCCTTGATTGATGAAAAAGTGGGCAAAATTAATCAACAGAGGAATAAATGCTGCCAAGAAGGATGTCCTTTCTTCCTCCCTCTCCAAATAATGCATAAAACAATCTTCTCCTTACACAAGTCCACCAAAGCCAGGGCAGTTATTCCTACTGGCACCTTGTGTGTGCCAACACAGGTCTTAGTTTTCATTGGGGTTGAAGGGAATCACTGACACTTAGACCTGGCAATAACAACAACAGCAGCAGCAGGCTCCTTGCTTCAGTGACTTCTTACTAACTTGCAGCACCAAAGAACCATCTTCTCAAGTCTATTTGATGAGACAGCTATACCTCCTAGAGAGGTAAATCCAGGAGCAGGACTCTGCATACCTTCATTTGGCAGGAAGCAGGAGGTGGGCTGACTTTTGCCACCATGCTCCTTCCCATCCTTCTGTGTTTTGTACATACTAGAAGTTGACCTAACTGGTTCATCCCAATTCTAATTGGAGCCTTTATGTTAAATGCAAAAGTACTTATAACCTACACTTAAAAAGGATACGAGTCAGGCAATGAGGCACAACACTTAAACTCTGCTCATCTATAATATATATTCCTATGTACAGAAAGCATGGACAGTGTCAAATGAAACACGCAATTAGTCCTCCTCTAACAGTGAGCAGTTCAAACTGTAACATCATGCCAACCGTGATTAAGAGTGATACAGCACATCATCATTGTCAACACTATTCAACCAATGTAAACCTTAGTTAGAAATGTACTTGTCAGAGAAAAATGCGCCTTTGATTTCTATTACACTTTCCCCAGTAATTGCTGTCATCAGTGGCAGGTTATTATTACAGTTGAATAGAGTTTCAGTAATTACTTTTGCACAGATTCTAACAGCTTTTAGATTGAATGATATTCTGACAGTTTGAATACTCTTGACAACAATTACCTTTTTCCTGGTTAACACTGATTCAGGAAAATTAAAAATTAAATCTGTTCAGAGGAAACACTTATGTATGGCACTAGTAAGTGGGTTGATACAAAAATGTGTAAATTGCAGAATGACTTGGAATAAAAAGTTCTTTTGCTCTTCCTCTGATGCTTTTTAAAAAAATCAGCACTTAGGGTACATGCAGTACATGCTGGTTAGATTACCAGTAAATGATGTGAAATAATTTAAAGCACTTCTAAATCCACTTCCTACTGATCAGCTTGAAATGGAGAAAACACTATTATGGAGGAAGGCTTGTTGCTCACCACCCTAATTTTTGTCTTTGGTAACAGTCAGATAATGGCTTTTCACTGTCAAACCATTATTCTTAATCTCAAATCACCAGATTATTTTAAAAAAAAAAGTCAACAAAAACCAAACAAGCAAACTGTCTTACTGTGGTAGCCTTGAAAAAAACAGCATGTTTGTTAGTTCTGAAAAATTTATCTAATATTGCAGGGGTCATAACTCAAATGGCTTGATTAAAAAAGAGTCTCATGCACAGAGTTCGCCAATTTAATTTCCCTCTGACAGGATAACTGGCCTTGTTGATAAGAGAGATGCAGTCAATGCGATACGTCTTGTTATTAGTAAGCTTTCTGATACTGTTTCACATGACGTTCTTATAATAAAACTAAGAAAATATGGACTAGAACTAGATAAAATTACCATAAGGTGGAGGGAACAATTGGCTGAAAAGCTGCTCTCAAGGAGTAGTTATCAATGGTTCACTGTCAAACCGGGAAGAAATTTCAGGTGAGATTCCTTGGGGATCTGTCCTTGCTCCAGCTGTGTTCAATATTTTCATAATGACTCAGTTAAAGGGAAAAGAGATTACATTTATAAAATTTGCAATGTTGAGGAGCTGGGATGGTGGGAACCCTTGGGAGGTCTGGATCAAAATCCAAGAAGATATTAACAGTTTGGAGTGATGGTCTGAAATTAAGATGAAATTCAATAAAGCCGGGTGTAAAGCATTACACTTACAGAGGAGAAATCAAATGTAAATGGGAAACTGCCAGTAAGGGAGCTGTATTACAGAGAAGAGTTTCAAAGCTACAGTGGCCTACAAGCTCAGTATCAAACAAAGGAACGAAACTGCTCCAGAAAAGGTAATTTCAGGTACTTGTTAACAAGAGCATCTTACATAAGACCACTGTAGCAATTATCCTACCCTCATTAAGACAGGGCCTCAGCTAGAATTGTGTCCCATCTTGAGCCCATATTTTTATAAAAGGTGAAGAGAAACTGGAAAGAATTAAACAAAGTCCAACTGAGAAGAACAAGAATGGTCAGGGATGACATATGACTCATGGGAACAGGATGATGCTCTTTAGTTTAATAAAGAGAAAATTAGGGAGAGATATAATTAACAATGTTCCAGTTGGTGAAAGGCTACTGTTACAAGCACGCTGATTAACTGCCTTTGATGTCCTCCAAAAGAAAAGTCAGAAAGACACTTTTTTTTTTGGCGAAGTTGTTTAGCACATTTGTTTTGAGATTTGAAGACAATTTCCATGACACAAACACACACAGGAGGTGACTTGCACAAGAGAAAGGAGGGCAGGATCAGCACAGCCCTGGTGCCGGGGCTGCAGAGCTTCGCTTGCTCCAGGTCAGTGGGAGGAGCGGTAAGTTCAGAGATGGGAACTACCAAAGGAGAATTATTAATGACAAAACCAGAAAAAAACCCACAGTCCCTGTGGAGCAAGAGATGAACACTAAACTAAACTCATCTAGCTACCATGCTGGCTAAAACACACATTAAAAAAAACCCTAGAAATATTGTCAATACACATTTAGAAAGGGTGGGTCAGAGCATCATATAGAACGATGACACTTATCTGCAACTCGTGACATCTTTTAAGGTTTTTCCTTTCAGATTTTAATTCACTTCTACTTTCTGAGTTTTTCATCCTCAAAACACATTTTCAATATCTCTTCTGCTTCCTATTAAAAAGTACAAAGATTCTGTAATATCCCTTTTTATGATATCAACTTTAAGAAAAAACAAACAAATTGCACAAGACTTACAATTGGATCATGACAGGTGATGACACTGAACTAACTGGGGAAAATTTGTTTGTTTCCTTAGTTTAATTGGCTTGATTAAAAAAGATGGAATATATTACTGAAGAAAAAAAAAAGTCATGATAAATAAACTCCACACTGCTCCACCTCTTCTTGCCTTGGTCCAGGCAGCATTCTTGCCCAACCTGGGGCAAACTGTGAGGGAAAGCAGCTTTCAGGTAGCGCTGGGTAGGGGTTTACTGGTTTCTGGTCACTGGATGTCATTTACTGCCACTGAAATGGGTGCAAAAGGGCAAGCAGTGGGTGAAGCCTCAGCTCCTCCTCCACACCCATCCCAGCCAACGTGCATCATTCACAGCACAGGAGACATATGCTGCTCTACGCACGGAGTCTGTTGCAAAGCTGCAATTGAGCCTTTAGCTTTTGACGCTACTACCTAACTCTGATCTACATGTGTATTAAAATATCATCGGGTTTTTTCTGCTCATTAGAATTATAGATTTAGTTTATTGTTATACTTTCCATAGAGACTTCTCTTTTTATTAGCATTGTACAATCTGTACAAAAGCAAAATTTAGTCCTTTCAGGGAGCTGAAAGGAAGCAATCTTTTACATGACAAATCCAACATTATCATATGTAAACCTCATTTACTATGTAATGTCTTCCTGTTTCCAGTTCATTAATTGAGTGAAACCTATTTTCACATTCTAGTAGGCAGCAGTATTCTCCAACTAACATAAATGGTGTTTTTAAGAAGGAAAAAAGAGAACGATGTAATGCTAGAAAATATTTAACATAATGATTGATCCAAAAATATATGGATTTCCGAAAAAAAAAAATTTGCAGTACGCTTCTCAAAAATAAAAACGGTGGCTAGAGTCTGTAGCTAATATAAAATTTGCTTTATCAGATTAACAACTACAACATAACTGTTTAACCTTTCATAAAGGGAGCAATCTGATTTGAATATTTGTTATTGCATTGCTCTCATCAGCCCAAGGAGTGGGCTGTGGCTCGAGGCAGAGCCCGTCCCCGCACACGGGGGGACTGCCCTGCCTCACGTCATGATTACAGACAGCCCCAAAATGATAAAACCACTAACGCAAGCCAGCTGTGAATTGCTGAGAGTGGAGATAGTATATATAGACCCCTTTTCAGTAATGGAGTACTGGTATCTTGTTTATCATCTTCAAGCTTTCACCACAATGTTCTTCCTTTTAGAAGAGTATATTTCTGTCCCACAAAGTCATACCTGTGAGAACATCTCAGTACACGTATTACAAATTCCAAGAAAATACCCCGACTGTAAAGTCTCAATATATACAGAAAGTTTTAAAATTTCATAATAAGAATGGATTCTCCCCAGGATAAGGGTAGGCTACAAGTCTAGTTCTGCTTTACAGATGTAACACATGTGATCATTTAGAAGTGATATGACAAATATATTTTCATTATATTAATTAAGACCAGACTACCCAGCTATTAAAAAAAATATTTTATAAGCTTTTGTAAAGGTAATTTCTTCTATGCAGCTGCCTATGGTTTTTCCTGCCTTGCTGCAGAAAAAACATGAAATTACACCAAAGCTTAGTTTAAAATCTGCCTCAAATTATGCTACAATCATCAGTTGTTTCCTTATCAAGACATTATCCCACCTACCTCAGCTGGTTTACCCAAGCCAAAGTTGTGCAGCACATTTGGATAGAAACTTGCCTGGTGAAATACCCCTCTTTAATCTTCATTGTGTGTTAAAATTACACTTGTAATGCCTGACTGCGCTACTATAAACATGTGTAGAGATACATAACCAGTGAGAGTTCAAATTACGACTTAATTTATAACACACAACACTTCTAGACATTCAAGACTAATGTTTGTAACTGAAAGACACTGTCAATTATATTGTTGGTTTTTCTCACAAGAAAATCTATAGCCCTGAAAAAGCAATAGCAATAAAGCTCGTCCCAGTTTCCAGGCACGTTTCTTCAGAAAAATAAGTATTTTTTTTTTATGTTCCATTTAGGTCCAAGTAAAAAAAGATTAAAAAAATACCCAGCTGGAAAGGGACTTACAAAAAAACAACTCTTGTTCAGTATTTGCATTAACGTGGTGAGAAAAGTAATGACATTGGTCTATGACACAAAATAAAGCAGCATCACCAGCACACAGGAGGTCACACTCTCACAGGCAAACTAGAGTAACAGAAAAGGAATGAAATGAAGAACAAACTTCAAAGTCTCAGCCTCATCCCACAAAAGAAACTTCTAGGCTGGTTACTGGGCTCTCAGCAGCCCAAAGCGATGTGCGGACACCATCAGGGTTTTAGGATCTGGTAGCACAGCTTCATTTGCATAATGCAAACAAACCAAACAAAACTGATATTAAAATGAGAAAAATTGGCAATTTCAAATTGCCTACTACATCCCTTTTCTTTTTGACCTAAATCCAAAGCCTTTATAAGCTAAAGAAAAGACAAGCTCACAATTAGTGAATATGACTAGTTAATGGGTCTATTCTGAATGAGCTTTTAAATAAAACAATAAGCAAGCCTGGGAAAAGGCAACTTACTGGACTATCAAAAGCCAATTTCTTTTAGGCACAGGTTATGTTATTTTAAAATAAATTCCTTTCAGCAATTGTTTTATCAGGACTACGTCATTCCAGAGGGAATGGACCCAAAACCTCTTGTTGCCAAATAACTTAATCTTGGTGCATCTGGAACTATATTTTCTTCAAATAAAACTAATTCATAATATGGGTGGATTTGTTGTTTTTCTTAACAAAAATGTTCCCTGACAACTTCAAAACCAAATTACGTATAGCAAAAAAAAGTTCAGTTACAAAGCTTTTTAAAAAAAATCCACAGAGCCATAATAGTACCAAATGGTTTGCTAAGAAAATAAAACTGCAGCTGACTGGAAGAAAAGGAAACAGAAATAGACAACTCAAAAATGTTTCTGAATAGCCATGTTGCCAAATGCTGGCAACTGTTAGAGCAGGCAACACGAAAAACTGTAAAACATTTCCCAAAAAGTAACTCCTTACCCCTGTCTTGCTATCTCATAGCCTCACCAGAATTCAAATCGTGGTTGCAATCCAATACCAAAATAAGTATTTTCAATCCCATTCATACCAAACAAAATTCCAAGATGAGGAACAGGGGTGGTGGGAACAGCCCTGTTAGATAGCATGTCAGATAGCATCAAGCACCCACAGCCCCACTGCCCTCCCTAAACCCCACCTAGGGACCAGTGCACCCCAGTAGCCCCACACTCACCCAGGCTGTACTCAGCATAGCTCCCTGAATCCCTCTCCTCCTGCTCCCCAGCAGCAGACATTTTCCTCTCCCCATTCCTACAGCTGATAGCAGCTGAAACAAGGACTCTCCCAGGTGTTTGCCATGAGATTGAATAAACAAGTTGCATCTGTAATCCTTTAACATGCATTAGAAATAAATAGTGAGAATTATAATAACCACTAGTTACCCTCTAGGATTCCTTAGTTATAAAATCCTCGCTTTGCCGATGGCATAGTTTAAGTGAAGGCAATAAGTGTGCTGATCATTTTGTTTTAACATCTAGTGTGCCAGGAGTGTCTGATTAACAGCTTTCCATTCCTATTCAAGTATCTTTGTTAGGAGTAAGTCTTTGCTCTTTTAGATCCTGATCCAAAGCCTTTCAAAGTAATTGAAAAGTCTCCCATTGATGGGAAGGGGTGTGCGCCCTTGTTAATTGTTCCTTTCACGTTAGAGTGAAAACAAATTCTTCAGCTTTCATTTTAAATCCATGAAGTTCAATCCCTTGATATATTGGACTCTTATTTTAAGTACAAGGAGGGAAAGGGGAGGACAAAGCCCAGGACGGAAGGCTGTGCGTGGGCTGCAAGTATGCATGCTATACAGACCATGGTAAGGCTTCATACGTCGCACGGTTTGGATTTTATTATCCAGAGAGGCTCCAAATGTTGCAGGGTTCAGAAGTTCATAGTATGCCACATTTAAAAGACTCATTGCTCACCAGCAGACCTGAGCTCAGAAAGCCACTCTGATGCTCCTCAATAGCTGTTTACTGTGATTAATTTGAGACTAATTTTTTAGTTTGTTATTCTCCCTGAGTGAGGTGTCATCTCTATTCAAGGCAGAGGTGCGGATGGAGAAAAGTGGGAAGTCTAGAGAGCATACAAGCTTTGGTTTGGGGTATCTCAGTGCCAAAAAACGTTTTAAGAAATCACACAATTCTTATTCACCACCAAGAAATGTGGCTGGTGAACTGAAACAGGGAATTCTGATGGAAATTAAAAGTTAAGCTCACATGTGTTACCATGATAATGGAATTTTACAAATACCTTAAACAAAAAAACCCCACAATTTATGTAATTTTTTAGAAAGCTGAGTTTTAGCTGGGTACATACTACCACAGCTTCATGGCACCATCTCTCAGGACCCAAGAGAAGCTCCATGACAGGGGATAACTAAAGGCTGCCTTTAAAATGACTAATGCCTTTACCCTGTGAAGGAGATGAACTGTCTGGAACTAATAGATATTTCCATCTATAGGTTAAAAAAGCCTATGTAAATATAATGGTTCAAATAAATACAGATCTATAAGAGAGGGGAAAGCAGCAGTAGCACATGGCTGATGTTGTGGGAAGCCAGGAGAGAGCATGGTCGGCTGGAGGAGTCCCCAGCCTGTGCGTTTGAGGACAGCAGAGTGCTCTGGACAAACCATCCATCCCACCATGACATAAATACTGCTATTTTGGCAGAAGAAGGAGAATTTGTAAAGAGAGGAATACATGAAGTGCAGTAATAACCTGGAAACATAGCTTAAAAAAATGCCTCCTTACAATGAAATCATTTTTCTTCCTTCCACAAAGAGGGATTTCACCCCGGAGTTGTTTCTAAAAGATGGTAAAACATAACAGATGAATGTTGCCTTGCATAAGGAACACACACATGCATTTAAATCACTTATATTTTACTTTTTTATGATGCAATTGTGAATTGTGTTATTTTGCATTTGTAATTAGAGGTTGAAACAGATGGTAAAGGCTTGGTTTAAAGTGATGTACTGGAGTACGCAGCTCTGTGTATCGGGTCTCCTGCTCCACCGAGTGTTGAGGATGGAAACCCTACCAGGAGGTGGTCAAGTAGCAAAGTGTTTGCTGCACATCAAAGCATGCTGAAAAGTACCAGAATGGAGTTTCTAGAAGGTCAATAAGCATTTGTGAAAATCTATTCTTTCTTTTCCAAAAAAACACTCATACAGAGTTCTCACTATCGTGCTCTAATTTTAGCAGTTGGGGTATTTGTTTCAAGAGATCTAACACTGTATAATTAATATAGTGGGAAGAGAAAAAAGATAAATAATGTTTATAAAATGGCATAAGTGGATTTAAAAATCTCATTGCTTGCTGTATTGGAAGTTGAGGACTCAGAGAAGAAGCTAACACAGAGACTGAAGTATGCAGAGGTCTCACACCAGCTTGTCCTTTTACTGAAGTCAATGAAATTGCAACAGCGAAAACCCTAGACCAGACCTGTGTTTCAGTTCAAGGCCTGTTGCAAAAAGAATAAAAAGCTATTATTTTCTAAAGGCTGTTCTTTATGGAACTATTTGGTGATTTCAGTTCATTTTTAGCGTACCAATGTCCCTGTCATGGAGGATCTGCTGCAGATTATTTGATGGAGTATAATGACCTTTCCAAAGGTCTGACGAGACATCTCACAGAATTCTGCTGCAGGAGTATATTAGACCTATTCCAAAGCCCCGTAAAGTCAATGAAATGACGCAAATTTACTTTTGCGACTTTTCTATCAGATTCTTAAATTTCTACTTTTTGTTACTCAAGAGAAACATTGCTTGAGACAGTGTCAAGTCCATCCTAAGATGCAGTATCATTGTTAAGACCAAAAAAAAACCCCCAAAACAAACCACAGAAGTAAAGGGGTAAGAAGTCTCAGCAGCACGTGGGGAAGCACACAAGTTTTTTATGTGTGCATCAGATATTGCCCTGAATAGGTCAGTTTTATACAGCTCAAGTAAACCTAGACAACATCAAACAGGGGATCAACAATAGCTCAAAAGTGGTGTCTCCACTCACATTTGCAAACTTATGAAACAGTCTCCAGATTAAGAGAAGACAGACTAAGGTCAGAAAGCTGACAGCATTGTAACATTATTCCTTGACAGTAAAAATAACATAACTACAAACCTTTTCAATAATTTGTTTCCGCAGAACACCACTTAAAGAGATAGAAATGCTTCAAACATCAAGAAATATGAATTCACATCACTGCTATGAGACCAGAAAGGTAACCTGTCCTTTGAGAAACATGAAAATACTGTTCTGTGAGTATTAAAAGCTGAGCATCAAAGCTGGAAACAACCTAAGTAGTCTTATTTTCTAGCCTGTGGGCAACCACAGTATACTCTGGTGGCTCAAAGCTTTTTAAACAGGGTGAGCTACATCTAGATTTATTATATTAAAATCAAGAAATTCCCCAAAACCCAAAAGGGTTCCATTTTTGTGCTATAATTTTGGGTCATCAGAGCTGGAAGATAAGGTCTGAAAGCTGCCCTGACACAGCAGAAGTCCAGGTTGTTTCCTCCTGTTTGTTGGTTGTGTTCTTGGACTGCAAGACTGACCTTCCCTCAGTCCTCCTCCACCAAGAGCTCGGCAATTTCTGGAGTAGCTGAGATCAGGTCTGCAGTTTCTTTGGAAATTCTTCCTAGCAATTTCTTCCTGGAAATTCTTCTTCTACTCTGATTTTTCTAAGCCACCAGGTGACTTAGAAGAGAGTTTGTTGTTGGCAGTGCAAAGTGTTCATGGTTCTTGGGTGATTTCTGCCATCATTACCAGCATCACTGTATGGCTTAGACAGTTGTGAGAACAAAAACAGCAATGGCACAAGACTCTGGGTATATCCCTGGAGCCTTTGAATTCAATGCGAGTGTGTAACTTTTCCAACTCTGTGCTAGCATCCCACCATCATTTAAAGGAGATGTTATTTTTCTTTCATTTAAAATACTACTTTCTATTTTTTTAAAAGCAAGTTTGGTGTAGATAAAGCTAAATCATTCACAAATGACCAAATCTTTAAGCAATCTCACAAACCAGAGGAACTATACAACTGGAGAAGCATAAACTCCTAAACTACAAAGTGGTCTTCTCGGTACTGCTTTTAGTGACAGATGATATCTCATAATAATGAACTCATTTAAGTTTTATCCTTTTGCTACTTCAGTCTGATAACAAGATTTTACAATGAAATACCAGTGAGGACCTTCAAATCTCTTTTGAAATCCACGCCATCCACTACTCACTGAGGGCTAAATATTAGCCAGCACGTGTATCCCTTTTGACTTGAATATTCAGATTCTGTGAGTCCCCACAAAGAACAATGATAAAGATCCTTTTCTGTTTAAAAGAGGATGTAAAAGGTTTATCTGACTTTGCTGTGCTCTTTGTGTTTAAGAGTCCCTCTTACAAATGTAGCCCACTGCCTACTCTAAAGGGTTAAAAGACTCTTTGAATCTTCCAAAACTGACTTTTTCCTAAGTAAGATCTTCAAAAATTTTATCCAGGTTTTTAAAACTTCTTTTGTTGTACAGATATTGATAGTTCTTAAAATTGACTGTTTAAAGGATGCTATGAGGCCAATGTTTGAGGCTTTTAAAATCAGAGCTTAGAGGCTCTGACTCACATCTGAAGGTTGATTTAAGTTAACCTTCACTGAGATTTTCTTCTTTAACTTGTGACTTGGTCTGCCAGTACATCTTGTTTTGCTATAGGATGTGCCAATACTTGGTGAATATAAGAGGATATTTAAGTACACTTGTTGCACTTCTCAAAGCACCCTATAATATTTGATGAGTAAAACTTCTTAAAAAAATATGTCTAATTGCAGCCTTGGATGTCAATAGGATGAAAAAAAAAACACTTAATTTTTAAATGAAATTACACTTAATTTTAATTTTTTTTTTTTTTAATGAATTAATATTGAAGGTTTTCTTTTCACTATCCTGCACTTTCACATACGGCTAATTTTGCCTGCCCTGGCTGCTGTGCTGATGCAGGTGGTCCTCATGGACAGTCCTGCTGAACACATTATGCTCTGCAGTTGCGTTGCACAGCCGGGAAGCATGCAGGGGGCTCCCCCAGAGTCCTGCCTGGGGTGGAAAGCTCTCCTGAAATCCCCCTTGGAGGTGCCATGTGCAAGTGGTGGCACAGGACATGCAGGGCAGCCCCTGGGCACCCGTGCCCCTACCCACAGCGCCTATTCCTTCTCGGTGATCATCCGTAGCCTAGGACAGTATGGGTGTTCACATATCACTGATGCTGGAGATAAGAGCTTTCATAAACTATTTGTAAAAATATATACAAATAAAATGTGACATTTACTCAGCTAATAAGTCTCTCAGGTACAGATCATATTTTGCTACCATAACTAATAATCAGCTGGAGTGGTCAAGGAGTAAAATGTGATTTCACTAAACCACCAACTGCTGCCCCTCTGACAAATAAACACAGAGATTTATAAGAAAAAAAGAAAACGGACAAGAGGAAGGAAATACGAGTGAGGAAATTAAGAGCTAAGAACCAAAGTGGGCTGGAAAGGTGTGGGAGGCAAGGAGACAGTGACGGATAATAATTTTAACAGGGCAGGATAAGAGCAGCACAAGCAACAGATCTTAACTGAAGGCAGGATCCCAGGGAGAAGAGCCAGGAATCCAAGAGGACAAAGTAATGAAGATGGGAGGGACAGGAGCTGCTGGCTGGGGTGGATTACGATGGATCCCCACACCCCTTCAGCATGACAAGGAGAATCCCCGTACCCCTTCTGGCATCACAAGGAGCATCCCATCCCCCTTCAGTATTGATACTAGTTGCAGACCTTTCCAGAACTGTTACAAAACAACTGCATGTTTTCTCATGCATGCTGTTTGAGCTGACAAAACTTTGGCAATTTCAGCTCTTTCAAGATCACTAATTGTGATGAGGTACTGTTGATAAACTGCTTTAACACTAGGATGCGTTCTGCCAAAGAGCAAGTAGATTTCACTCAAAAAACCCCAAGCCCTTTCTTACTTCTAGTAAGTCATTTCCTACCAAAAATAGAGCAAACCCTTTAAATGCAGGCATATCCTACCAAAAATATACCCCACGTACTTTTGAAGCACCTGACAGGGTATTCATAATCCAACCCCAAAGTGGTATCTGTAGCTACTACCTTCAAAATCCAAATGATGATAGTGTAAAACACAGAGAGCAGGGATCCAATCTGCCTTTGTTCACCCGCAAGAATCCAAATCCATAAGCTCAAAATCAATGTTTTAAACCTCTGTAGGGCCCAGATCACTATATGGGTGTGACAAGGAGTTATGCTGATAATATATGGTATATATTTGTTATTAGGAACATGCATCATAACAGCTTTTACAATAACTACCATTATTATCTACCCTATTAGGCTGTTACAAGAATGGTTTTTAGTATTTTTTCAATCTGACTTTTTTTTTTCTTACAAGCAGTGCAATATTAACTGAGTGCTCAGATTTAAAACAACACTCTAGTTGCAGTCTTATCACTTAGTTACATTTCTTCACATTTTTTAAATATGAAAAGGATCTGAAAAAAACAGATCATAAGATATTCCTGTAAATAATATCTGTTTACTATCTTTTCTGATTGGTATGGACAAAGAAATTGAACCAGAATGCCATAAGAACAAATTTTCTTTGGGGAATTCATTCACATCTGTTCCTGTATGACGACAGAAGGAACAGAAATTATTTAAAAAAAAAAAAAAAAAGCAAAGAAAGGAAATGTAATTTTCAAAAGGAAAAATGGCTTCCTCTGATCTTTAGCTGAAGGTTCTAATGAGTTTTTATTCTACCTGACCTGATTAGCCCAGTTCTAATAAAGAGCTAATGAAGAAAGGAAAGACTCATCCTGAAAGTTAACTCCTTTCTGGAAAGGAGATAGATGGGTTTCTGAAAATAGGCATACCTGGAAAATACACTTCCCTGGTTCTTTGTTTGCAAATCTTAATGCACCCCCTTTCAACGTTTGTTGATGCGCTGTGTGCAGCACTTAGCAAAAAAGCTTCTAGTCACCATATTTAGTAAGATTCTAATGTGTAACATATTGTGGACATGCTATCGTCATTCATGGACAAGTCATGTCTCAAATTAAAAGAAATACCCCTTCTCCCTTTGTGGCCAGTGTTGATCTGGCATTGACCTTGCTGCTTTGTGGGGCAAAAGGGCTGTGGGCGCTGGAGACCTGCTGGTGCCTGAGAGCAGCAATTCCTGCTGCACCGACACAAGAGAGCTCGCTCACCGAGTCATCCAGCGTACGAGCTGGGTTTATCACCTCACGCGGGAATCGGGTTTGGAGAAGAATGAGAGAGCGTGGATTATTCTGTTTACAGAACCTCTTTGCACCCCAAGTATGTTTTCCATTTTGCCTTTGAAATTTAGATCAAACAATGCTGTCAACATCGATTCCTTTCTCCCAAATGGTGGACGTAGGCTGGATTCTGCAGACAGCTTGTGCGATGTGGTTTTCGATAGTGCTGCAGCAGAAATACAACTCTGCTTTTAAGATCTATTTGCCTTCAACACAGTACAAAAGTACAGTATATTAACAATAAAAAAATCAGTGTAGAATCATTGGATTGATAACTAAACAGCACTAAGCTATGAAATGCAAATGAATACTATCATGTCTTTTATCATTTATAATTAATCTACTCTGCATGGCCTGCATAATTTTCCTATTTCTGCAAGAATTGGCCTGATCCAGAACCAAAGGAAATGACTAGGGGCTCTTTTTGACCAATGTCGACAGAACACACAGCAGGTTTCTCAGGAATGTAATGTGCAACTGTAGTCTTTAGTAAGAATATATATATATGGATAAAAGCAGTCAGAAAGGCTATAAGGCTTTCTGCAATACAATTATATTGTTAACGTCTCTGATTTGTCTATTCCTGGTCTTTATAGAATGGAAAATGGTGATGTTATTCTGTGATGCAGACAAACACCCTCTATATTAAATAGATTAAGATCATCAAGTCTGTTTTGCTTGAATTTCTATAGCTTCAGTGCACACACTAGAAAGCCTGGCCTTATAAGTAGTGAGTTCTTTCAAGAACTATTTATTTCAAAGTTACAGGGCTGATGAAGGTTTTAAAGTTAAAATTCCTGTTTTTCTTGGAGCAATATCTTTAAAGATATGCAAAGAGGGATTTCTCAGCACTATTCAGAAACGAGTCTCGAGTGATTTGCCACTTTTGAGTACAGAGATTGTTTTCTAATTCAAGCAAACATTTTGGGAAAAAAAAAGAAAAAGGATGTGAAAAAATGCCCATTAGGAAAACAACACTAAGAACCTCAGTAGAAATATTCAACCAACTTACTTCATTTCATAGTTGCGCTTTTAGATCCTGAAGCATGAGCAGTATACAGCATTTTTAATACAAGGGCAAATGAAGAAGTCATCAATGAAAAAATGAGGTTTTAGAGGGTTTGGAATAAACCCCCAATCGAAGGTCCACTAAAACCATATTCCCAAAGCTGAAGTCATTACTGCTGTTTCTTAGATTGCTATACATTCATTTTTTTGAGATACTATTTTGGGTCCAGCAGGCTATGGAAATATGTAGGTTATTCTCACTTAGACAAGCAGATATTTAGAAAAACAGATCTATTTACATAGTAGATGGACATATTCACAGGAAACATTTGATAGATAAACGCAAAGATAAAATTTCTCTGGTCTGCTGATAGAACTGCTATGTGCTATGCATAGAAAATTACCTCCGTGTAGAGAATGTATATTTGACTTCACCTTTTGCATATTGATCGCTTTCTGAGTTGCAAATACTTAACCATGTGGAAGTGTATGTAATATGAATAACTTTATTTCAAACTTGCATGTCTTAAGCCATATGTTCACTGATATCTGAGCATAAATCTCCCGAAATTTACTATCATATACTGCAGATCAATAAACCCTACAGTATTTCAGAAGTGCTGAATGTATATTACATTTGATAGCTTCAGAGACGCATATTTTCAGATATAATTATTTACATATAGGGTCCAAGACCAGGAGATAACCTTAAGCTTTGGTAACATTAACACTTGCAAATAATCATCACTACTGTATCACTCTCACACTCCATAATCTGCTAACATATGTCTACATTTTATATGTGTTTATGTAGTACTTTATATGGAAATGTTTCATTACTGCCCGCAGCAACATGTGGCATTTCTTCAAGAACATTTCAGCACCTTTTAACACGGTTTCTTCAAATGTCTTTCTAATTGTGAGGATTTCATTCTACAAATGTTATCACTGCTCAAGCAGATTAATTTTCTTAACTGCTTAACATGCATGCTCTAGGCATTTCTACAAAATGTAAAATATACAGTACAGAATTAATATAAATAAACTACTACCAGGCTATTATAGATCAGATTTAAAGCAACATGGTTAGAGATAACTCCATTTTAAGACTTCAAGTCGACTTATTGTGGCGTCATTTCATCTAAAATTTGTTTGGCAAACAAGGCAATTTTTCAATTGATTATTATACCACTTTCTCTAAACCTGGTTCACCATCATCACAGAATCATAGAATTCTTTGGGTTAGAAGGGACCTTAAAGATTATCTAGCTCCAACTCCCCTGCTATGGGCTGGGATACTTTCTGCTAGCCCAGGTTGCCCAAAGCCCCGTCCAACCTGGCCTTGATTCCTTCCAGGGAGGGGGCAGCCACAGCTTCTCTGGGCAACCTGTGCCAGGGCCTCACCCCCCTCACAGGAAACAATTTCTTCCTTAGATCTCATCTAAATCTCCCCTCTGTCAGTTTAAAACCGTTACCCCTTGTCCTATCCCTACCCCTCTGATCAAGAGTCCCTCCCCCCTTTCCTGTAGCCCCTTTCAGTCCTGGGAGGCCGCTCTAAGGTCTCCCTGGAGCCTTCTCTTCTCTAGCTGAACCCCCCCAACTCTCTCAGCCTGTCTTCATAAGGGAGGTGCTCCAGCCCCCTGATCATCTTTGTGGCCTCCTCTGGACCTGCTCAAGCTGGTCCATGTCCTTCTTATGTTGAGGGTCCCAGAGCTGGAGACAGTATTACAGGTCACATTCAAAAAGACTTAGACTAGTGACTGCCACTGATGCTTTTGTTATACTGCATTCAGATAACACTTCAGCCTTCTGGAAATAAGGAATCTGAAGCTAGCTGTCATGAACAGCTTTCAGGCCAAACTTACTTCTCTGTCAAACTCAGAGCAAGTCTAGACTAACTTTTAAAGAACTAAAAGCAGGTGAGATTAATTCAAGCCCCAAGGTTTATCTCTTATCTGGTTGATGACACCATGAATCTCAGGAAATGATTGTCTGAATGTATCTTTCCAGCGTTCTAGTCACCATCCATCCGGGTCTAAATAGTCTGGTTTGATATTAGGGAGAAACAGTGTTAGCAAGAGAGAACTTCTGGTTTATGCTTTCAAGCACAGCTAGAGGAGTAGAAGTTGCGGTCACCATCACTGCCCTCAGCCTCGATGCACAGAGGTTTGGTAACTTTCATGTGGTGCTCTTTTGATGTACTCTTTGACATTCAAAGAGTAATCTAATTACATAAAGATCTTCTAGAATAAAAACCTGGTAGAAGAGCACAGCAGCCTCCTCCTGACCCCAGAGCTGAGTTGTCCATCTCAGACCTTTCCACTGCACTACCTACTCTTGCCCTGAATAAATTCATCCCAGTACTTGGCAAACTACACATAAATTTCCTCTTTGAATAAGGAAAAAGTACGCAGCAATCTTTGATATGAACAAGCTGATTTCTTCTCTAAGGTCCATGGAAATTTTTTTTGAAACAAGAAGAAATGCAATTTCCCCACTGTGAGAGTTGGTGCCGTTACTGCTGGAGAGATGAGTCATTGTTTCTTTCATATATATCATCTGAGTACCTATAACTGTCTCTCATCTAAATGTTAATTGTATCTAACAGAAAGACTTTAAATGAATACTCTGTCAATAACACTGTTATTAATGTTTCTTGATAGGCATGGTTGGAATATTTTGTAAGATTAAAGCCTAATATTTCCTACAGAATCTGCTTCATGTGTTGTGTTATTGTGTCTACTTTTGATCAAAACCTGCTTGTAAAGTCTTGGTTGGCTTTTTTTTTTTTACTCTTCTCTCAAGAGTTCCCTTATCGCTAACTTTTGATGAACTATAGTTACTATATGTGTAATAGTAATCCACATTTATTTGGACCACAAGCCTAAGTAGGGCTGTTAAATTTATATTTTCAAATTGCTCAGCAGCGCATTTTATTGCCTTCATCCAGTGCAGCTGCTATCGTAAGACCTTATGGTATTAGGGGGTTACAGCGTTAGGCTTGGTTTAGCCATCTGAAGATTTTGATTTATGCCAAAGCTACCTCTGCCTTTCTAAATGACTGTGACATGAATCATTTGGCAGCAATTCCTTGTTATTGGCCGCTCACCTACCTGAGACAAAGGGAGGCAGAAAGAAGAACCCATGTGTTTGACTAGAAAAATAGACAGAACAGCTTTTCCGTGATGCCCCGTGTGTATAACTGATTGAATTTACGAGCCGAGAGGAGCAGCAGCAGCGTGCCAGCCGTGGCGGTGGTGTGCCAGGAACACCTCAGCAACAGGTCGGGGGAGCCTGCCTTTGATGGAGCCAGCTTTGCTAGGCTGCCTGGAAACATTGGGAAAGTTTAAAGCACGCACAGCCCACTGTCTGAAAAGAGCAAATAACCTATCCAAAGGCTGAAAGCCTCCTTCCCCCCCGGCCCATCTCCTTTTTCTCTTCCCCTGCTGTTTTTTCAGATTTAGTCCTTTTGTTTCTTCTTCAGACATCTGTCCTCTGCCTGGACCGCTGTTCAGAGCAGCTAAAGTACATATATACCACCTTACGTACAGCACACTTTGATAGTTCACAATGAAACACCAAAGCTGAAATAAACACATAGCTGGAAAAAAAAAGAAAAAGTTAAATCCCTACTTGAAAACCTGTTTTGTGTTTTCTTATTTCTTAAAGTTATTTTTAAGTGTTTAAACCAGACCAATTATAGTCAGAAACTACTTCACTTAATCCATTCCTTTATCTCCTGGGAAAAATCACCAAAGCAATTCTCAAAATGTTTAAATCCCACAGTGTGCATAAAAGCAGCAAGTAAATCTGCTCCTTCCCAGGCAAACCTTAAGGATTTTACTGACATCTTTAATTAAACTAGCAAATAGGTCGGTTTCTCTTGTATTCTGACCAATACACTGTCAACAAGGAAGAAAAAAAAAAAAATGAAAAGAAGGATTTGTACTGAAAAATAGCACCAGAAACATTTGTATAATCATGATCATGGACTGGAACAGGAATGTAATCAGGAATTATTAAACATTATCAAGTACTTCCTGGCAACATATTGCTCCGTTAATACTACTGTAACTACAGTAAAGTTAGTTATGAAATGAAATAAACCTGAAAGTTGGACATAGAACAAAAAACACCCCCTAAAATGCATGAAACTGCAAAAGAAAAGTGTGTTTATCTCTGTGAATTTATAAGGGTGGATTTCATTCCAAAAGGGAGAATTGTGCAATTGTTATTAGATCAGTAATAAGCACAGATGGCTGCAAAGGAACCATTCTCCAACCCATCCTACCATCTCTACCCTGCAGCACTTGCAAAGGAGAAAGCAATACAAAAGTAGAGAGCAGCAGAGCTGGGAATTTAATGTTTTTTAAATATGGAAGACTAAGTCTACATCCTCATATGTTATTCATTATCAATAACATTACTGGCAAATTTACCCAACACAGATTTTAACACATGATTATATAAGCTCATTTCAGAAGTTATATCCAATGCCACTGGGCAACTTGTCACAATCTTCTGTAGATACCTTCCCCTTACATATTTTTTTTTTTTTCCCCAGGAAGAAACTGATGTTCCCAGGGATGAAAAGGTTTTCATTGCATGAAAAAGCATGATCCAAAAATCCTGCTCTCAGCTCTGTGGAAGAAGGATTTATGATGCTCAACTAGCAAAGATAGCAATTAGCTAGAATACTCAAGAGCAGAGAGCTTGACAATCTGATGAGTTATTCTTTTGAACTGGGGCAGCAACTCATGCATAAATTTCCTTGTAAACAATTATTACAGGAATGTACTGTAAACACAATTAATCATCCCAAGGTGTTATCTCTAGGTATTTTCCCCACAGATTATGTGCCACTTGCTCAATAAATCAAATTTTAACATAAAGACATCAATAGCTGGTATTATTAATATTCCCATTCAACCAAACATGGTTGGGTAGAAGCTAACAAGCTTTGATTACATTTTGAAAACACAGAAAATATTACATAAAATAGCAAAAAGATGTGAATTGTGAAACTTTGAATGAAAATAGGATTAAAGAGGAGGCATATGAATCAGAACATTGGCTCAGATAAAATGTGAGCACTTTGTAATTTAAAATGCATTTTCACTGATATGAATTGGAAATAGTACAGTACATCTTGTTAATAGGAATATTAAGTTTTACATCATCTTAGATAGGTTCTTCTTACAAAACAGTATTTACAAGAGCCTTACAATAATAGGCTGCCTAATGTTTCCATAAGATTTCTTCTTATGATATATACCAAACACATTTTCATCTATTGTTCATAATTATCAGCTGGGGATTTGTGTAGCGGGCAAAAGGAACAAAAGCATCTAACTCTGTTTCATCTCTTACAGTCCACAGTGCATTAAACAACGTGCACTCCAGATTTATTTGAAAACCACCCTTTCAGAAGCCAAGCTCTGAGATCCCTTTGGAGATCATCGTATGGACTTTGGCAGGAGTTGAGAGAAAAACTGATTCAGAAGAGTGGGGTGACTAGGGCCAGGGGAAAGTCAGATGGGGCAAGGGGGAAAGAAAAGAGAAGTTATTGGAGAGGAGGAAAGGGGAGGAGGAACATAGGAGGTCAGAGAGGACCAAGGAGCATCTCTCTGGCCTGTCAGCTTTGAAATAGTTTGCAACATGGGGAAGATATGAGAGGCACAAAAAAAAAAAAGGACAATAGAGGAGATCACAAAAACTGCCCATAAGGATTTTGCCTCCAGGAAAGGAGACAGGAGCAGTTCAGAGGAGCTACCAAAGGTGGTTTGAAAGGCAGAGGGAAGAGAAAGCATCAACATCTGCAGTTTCAGCTCAGTTATTCCTACTCATCTCCCAGTCAACATCATTATTCCTGTTTACAAATGGAAGACATGTTTGCTTAGGCTTCTGCCACTCTGCCCAGTGCCTTGTGCAGCTGATGACACAAACACACGTCAGCTGAGTGAAACAGGTGACATTGGAAGAAGGGACCTGGGCTTTGGGGTTTCCATGGATTAGAATGAGTCTGAATTAACCCCTGTGGGAAGGTTACAGGTGGTGCCTAAAAGCAGATCCCCTGGGAGAGAAGACCAGAGTTCATGCCCTTGACCTTGTCTTCATGTGCGAAACCAAAGACACTGGGGGAAGAATTTGCATCTTCTCAAGTTCATCTGTTGATCCCCAGTCATCTGTGGCAACAGGCAGATTCATTCAACAGTGGGGAGTCAGGACAGCAGAGAGTTGGGGTAGTGATTCTCTTTTTCCAGACACTTTTCAGAGACTAACCCAATGTAGTCTTTCCTCAGATCTTCATATATTTGGAATCAAGAGCACAGGAGATGAATGCAGATGTTTCATACCAGTCTGCTTTATTTCATAGCGCTCATTCATACAATTTGGTGGTATCCTGCATGTCAGGGGCCACGACTTTCAAGATTTTAACAAGTTTGTACACCTCTTCTCTTCAAGAAGCTGACCGTTTTATGACAATGCAAGGTATTCATTTTTCTATTCATTCCCCAAAGCACGATGATGGAAACTGGCCAACAGACAGATCAGGCTGGAGTATTGGCCTAGTGGTCCAGGAGATTTTTAAACTGATACTATTCAACAAAGGTAGGAGTACCAAATGTATTGCACTGTAGACAGATTTATTGATTGATATGGATAGCAAAATAACACTGCTCAATAATTATTTAAAATATCAGGAAGTCACCTTGATATATTTTTTCTGGGGTGTTGCCAATTTTTATTACTGTCCACTCCTGTTATGCTATATAGCCCTTAAGATAATTTGGTGTCTGTAAAGCTATCACTTGCAAATGCAACTGAAAATCAATTAAACACATAAACATATTTGGGCATGCACAACAAAGGGACGTATTTGGAGACATTTGTCCCTTTATGTTGATGGTAGTCCTTACACAGCAAACCTTATCTAACCCGACACTGGCAAATGTAAGGGAGACAGCTGAGAGAGTCCATAAAACACGAACAAAGGGGAGCAAAACGAGCTACCTCAATTCACCTTAATAAGTTCTCACCATGGCACTATCTGGCATTACTAATGTGCTGCACACCCATCAGCACAGAGCAGTTGAGATGAGTTTTCTGCTTATCAATGCCTTCTTTTTCTTTTCGTGTCTGGCAAATTTCTAATAGTGGATGATTTCCTGTATGCATATCCCATTTATGGTTTGTAGCACTGTATTATGATGAATTTACACTATCAATGAACATTGCTGAAGGGCCTCATTAACTTGTGCAGGCGGTGAATTTGTATTTTTCAAAATGCCACTCTTTCTCTAAAGAAATCTAGCTGACAGTGGCAGTCAAGTACTTGACTGGTTAATAAGGCAGCTCAAAGGAAACAGCTTCACTTCACTGCGAGTTTTTGTCCTTGTTTAATTTCTCCTCCTTTCTCGACAGGTTTTGAGGATGTGTGAAGATAATATATTTCAGTTTTTAATCTCCCAGTCCCGCTGACTACGATGATATAAACAAAAGCAGAAACACAGAAAATTATAGAGATACACTTAAAACAGAACCAGTAATAAAAAACCTGGGGTTCTGGCTGAGATTTTACTCAGGCAGCTCTCTACTTGGCATAATTAGGAAGTTTCTTCAAATCCTGCTAAATCCCAGCTCCATTTTTCTATGCCTGCAAAGTGAACAAGATAATCATGCCCATAATGCAGGGCCTAAAAACCTGAAGGCATCAGCACCCAGCCCTCCAGACAGACTGCAACCTGCAAACAGTTCAAAAGAAAGCTTGTCAGACTAGCTGCGACATATGGAGCTACAACGAGAATATTTCCAGATATAGGAAATACCAAGCATTCTGTAAACAGAGTCGTTGGGAGTATTTTTCGCAGAGATATTTTTACGACTGGTAAGTTGCAAGAATCTGTTCGCAATATCTGCACTCTCGGTTACCACCTGTGTTTTTCTCAGCAGAACGTGGTTAACATGCAGTCTTCCGATAACATTTTTTTTATCCCACACTGTGTCTTCCAATACCTCCCTAAAAGCTTTGTGGAAGCTGCAGAGACTATGTGGAAACCTTGTTCCTTGAATACGACAATATTTAGCTGTCGGAGATCTTTAAACATACCTAGATGTCAACAAAAGGTGTTGAGAGAGGGGTGTCCCTGGGGCTGTGTTGATGCATCAGGAGGAGTTTTTGGCACCAAGGTTGGCAGAGCTTGGCCAGACCAGTCCAGGGCGAAACATCCGTCCCGCAGGGTCACAACTGCTCAGGACCACTTCTGCATCCGCCTGCTCATCTCAGAAGGGTCGTCCCACTGTGGTCTGTGCTGGGATGGCAGTAGGAGACTGAAAATGGGATATACCGAATATTTTATACATGGCTAGTGAGGCTGGACTAGGTCAAAAAGACGTGCAGGAATCAGGGCTGACACTGCAGAAGAGATGTACTCAGTGTTGCGTGTGCCATATGGACAGCAGTAACCACAAACTGTGAGGTCAAGCCTGGGAAATGGCAGCAACAGGCAAGACAAAATGTATTTTCATTCAGTCTTAACAACCAAATCTTAGCACGAAGTTAGTATTTTCGCTCTCTCTGCTTAAACATATATGAACACATATATAACAAATATGTCTCTCTACATACACACATTCCCATATAGATGTAGGTGAAATAAATCTGTAAAACATGAGAAATGACATCCACAAAGGTACATTTTTAGTAACATAGAAGAAAAATGATTGACAGAACAAAGCATATGGAAACGAAGAAGAATCTAACCCACATTTAGATCTAAGAAAAAAATATTTGCCTGAAGGGAAAATATTAATTAGTTTGTCTACATGCAAGATAAAAGTCTGGAAGACATATCCATCAAAAGGCAGCAGAATAAACAGCAAAATGGAAATTATTTGTAAATTGACAGTAAACTTGGCAAACATTGAGGGGGTAAACAAGTTATTTGGCATGCAAAGCACTCAGAAATCACAGCCTCTGTCAGGAGGCATCTGTGCATATATTCACTTATTTGACAGAAATTAACATTTTGCAGAAATCTTTGTTGCATGCTAAAGATTTCTTCACCCTCCTTAATTATTTTAATTGCTGCTTCAAAATGTTCCATATAAACATGAAAAAAGACATTAAAATCCACCAAGTCCAGTTCCATGTTATCAATAACACACAGTAACTCTGTACAGGAGTTTAACACAAAACCTATGGAGACATAAAATATTGACATAAAAGAGCCACATTTCTTTTTTCTTGGTTGAAAGTTAAGAAACACGCAAAGACATTCTCCGTATCCTTTCAGTATTGTGAAAAGCTTTAAAAACAACACACTCTTTCACAAACAAATGCAATTAATCCAACTGCTTAGAGGCCCAGGGTTATAGAGACCCTTGTTTTCCCATTATTTTGGGAAAACCGTGAGAAAAACCAGCTTGCACTAGCTGTGTTTGCGCACCCATAACACAAGTGGAAATCGGAAGTGACCACACCGTTACAAACTCTAACAGACTTTTTTTTTTCAAGAGTAACGCAAATTAATCTACAAATGAACTATTCCCTTTCCCTCCCACAGGCAGGGATGCGTGACCTCCCATCTACATCGTTTACCTGCTCCACGGGTGATGCTGAAGACACTGTAAGCCCAACCAACAACTGAATTCTGGGTGTTTGAGGAACGGAGGGATACTCTGAAGGTGTTGAACTCAGAGGAGTCCTGGCACTACCCTTAAGTCAACAGAGCCACAGGAGACAACTAGTTGCACCAAGAAAATATCAAGAAAAGAAGCAAAAGATTACTTGAATTGAGGTTGTCCTACAAGAATGGGGACTTGAGCCAAGCCCCATCTGTCTCCTGCAGTGAGTGGCTGCTGCAGGCGCTGCTATGGATGCACGGCCTTTGTCACGGGTGGTTTTGTGGCAAGACAAGGAATTTTATGGTTTTTTTCTACTGAAAAAAGTGCTGATTCCCCAAATTATACCAGACTCCGTAAGGATGGCAGCAGTACTTCACCATTATTTATAGACATGGATTTATGCAAGAAGTTACACTACAAAGTCAATGTAAAAATGGATTTTTAAAATAGAATCTGCATAATATTTTCTGCCAAATGTAGACCCGCGTATTGCACCTGACCCTCACCAGGTATAAATTCATGTAGTTCAAGCAACCATTTGATATCAAATGAAGAGCTAACCCTTTACACTTACACACCATATCTCTTTATCACGCTGGAGCCATAACATATATCCACCAACAGTTTGCAAAAATGAAGTAGTCCAGAGAAAAGCCATAGCTAGATAGCATGAGCTGGCCCTTGATGCACTAGCTCTTTCTCCTTGTGTTGCTGATTTTTGAGTGGGCATGCCAGCCCAGTTTGATTAAAACAGCAATAGCAGGAAGAGCTCATTCAAACAGATCCAAGCACTGAAGGAAATCTCATGTGAGTCCAGATTAAAACTCAAAAAAAAAAAAAAAAGAAAAAAAAAAATCAAAGTGCTAAACTTAGCCAAATCTGAGACAGTTTGTTCCTTTTCATTAAAATGAAAAGCAAGTCAAATACTCCAATTCCTCCAGAAATCCATTTCCAGGTCAGGTTCCAAAGCCAAAATGTCTTGTTTTCTGCATTATTTTTATGTATTGTAACATCAAAGCAATTTGAGTCGTTGTCAGGCTGGATGCCCGCGATTCAAGTCACTCACAGCTACATGAGGGCTATGGTTTCTTCAACTAACAACAGCAAAACCTTGGAAAACTTTCAAAAATGCCAATGCAACTTCTGATATCTATTTGTGACGTTTAGTAAAGAATTTGGAAATGCAACGTTTTTAGGAAAAAGTCCAGAAATACAACATAACAAAATAAAATCAACAGGAAATAAATAATAAGCCAAAAGTTATTTGTACTTCCGTGATGCCTCTATAAATACTGAATTGTAATAAGTTTCTGCATGGCCTCTGCTTTTTGTACAATGCATTTCTGCAGGTTCTCTGACTTTGACAGGCAGCCCTTTCTGAAGGAGTTTAGCAGGTATTGTGGGGAGCTCTATGCACAGGTACAAGCACACACGCAGCTGTGTGACACTCCATACAACTCTTGTGAGGTGCAAATGACAGCAAACACTTGCCCCTGATAGTCTTTGCTCAAAAGCCAAGTGAAGAGTTCATCTGTTTTATCCAAGAGCGTCCTTTCTCAGCTCCTAGACCGTAAGCCATTGCTGCTTTCAAAACAAAACCACACAATTTTCTTACCTTCAGACAGAGGCTTGAATTCTAGATTAGAATTTTTCCTGGTGAGTCCTTAGCAAGAGCAATCTTACAATAGTGCCCTCAGATCCCCTGGGAGCTGAGCAAAGTGGGAGCAATTCCCTGTGTGGCTTTCCTAAAACAAAACAATATTTGTTAAGTTTTTTAAAGAGCTGTAAACAACAAAAGGACTATAAACAAGCCAAGCCCAGTTCACAGGCATGATGCCATCACATGCAGATTCCCAACAGCTGGACATGTCCTCAGCCTGTCCCAAGACTGTCAGGTTGCAAGCAGCAGCCTGTTGCCTTCGGGAAAGGCTCCTGCCCCATCTGATGAAGCATGCTCCTGAATATCCTTGGTCTTCCAGGACTAGGTCTCCTTTTAACTATTTGTAATTCCATCATCTGCTGAGTCCCAGCATTCACAAAACAATCATTTCAGCTTCACAGGAGGTGGATTTAGGACTTTCTGCATTTACCTGGGACTAGTTGCCTTCTGCAGCTGCTGTCTCTTGAATTACAGCAATGCTGCCCTGCCACAGCAGTCTATTTTGTCTATTAAAGCACTACTTATACGCTTAGCCCGTGGCAGATCTGCATACCCTACAGCCGTGTGAAAGACCCAACGTTCAAACCAGCGAGAATCCATACGCTCTGTCTTTCCCACTGACCTCACAGGGCTTTACACCCACCGTGTCAACACATGCTGGCTGACAGGTACGGGCTCTGCAGATTTGAGCAGCAAGGTTTCACAGCACCACAAAGCAAAGCCTAGAGATGTCACCAGGCTTATGAATTATTTAGAGTGCTTTCCGCTAATAAGTTTCAATGTATAGGTGTAACGAAAGCTCTGTGCGATTTTGCTGCATTGAAAAAAGAAAGGGTTTAAAGCATTCTCCAAGCTTTCCCATGCGTACTCAGGAAAGATTATGGAAGAAGTCTGAATAGTAAAGTAAATAAATAAATAAATAAGGACGAGAACATATTTTACCCTACAAATTTTGCCTGGGCTCCTGGCTGTTAGCTGGCTCTGTGCTATGCCCTGGGGACACTGCTTCTCCCCCAGCACCGTGTAGGTACTCTACGTACCCAATTCCAACCATATCAGAGGAAAGAACAAACTTTTACTATCTCATGCAAGACTAGCAGTTACTACTTTTCCAGGACATTCAGCGTTGATAGCTCTTTGCCCCAGATGTTTAACTTTAGAAAGAGTATAGCATTACTGTTAATCCAAGCTCTTACTCTAAGTTGAAAGCAGGAGAGTCTACGCATAAAATAGTTAAAACCCATACTATAGCTAAATGTCACAAAATCCACTTTTTCCAAACCTTTGTTTAAACTAAAAGTTATAGTTGTGCTTTACTCTCTGAGATGGTCTAAAGACAGAAGAGAGGTAAGGTTTGCAGGGAGTGGTTATATCTTTTATAAGCTCAAGCAGCCTAAGTGGAGAGAGACAGACAGGCTTGCAGGCACACAAGGGCACACATGCTCTAAATAATTTATAAGTCTGTTGACAACTCCAAGTCATGCCATGTGTTATTTTGATATCTTACTGTTCAAATCTATAAAGCTCGTATCTGTCAACTATCAAGTTCTTGTGTGCCCCAAAGCTTGTTCATTTTTTCCATCTATATCAGCCAGTCTAATAAAAGATCTTACCTCACCCTACAGATTTGGCCTCTTGGAAACAATACAGGCTTCTTAATGTCATCTGCCCTGGTCACATTTACACCTTGGCTGGTTTACACCACCAGTCTGGGTGTAAAGAATATCCACTGTTAAGGGGCTTCTCTGAACTGCTATGTGTATAAAATAGGTATATACAATACATGAATATTATCAAACATATAATGACTTAAAACAGATTATGGTTTTCTTTTCCCTAGCAAAAATATCTTAAATGCATAAGGGAAATATTTATATTAGTGTTTATCCTTTAAACATGGGAAAGGAAAATATTTGGAGAGAAAAATCTCTTGAAGATACCACAGTTCTTTTGTATCTTTAGTTTTCAAACCGCCACTCACATTGTTTCTCCTCAGTCAGCTCAACAGACTAATTCTATTTAATCCTTTTCTTTTTATATGTAAAATGATACAGTTTAATGCTCCACAGTTTAATATCTGTGAAGTTTTATCTTTATTTGTTTGGGAAATTTGAGTCAGATACTCACCTACTGTAATTTCCAAAGAACAAACAAATGAAAAAGGGCAGTCCATTTTCATGCAAATCCAGCCAGCTGTTTAGCTCAGGCTGCCCTTGCCTTCTGATGTGAGGATCTGCATAAAAAACCAAAGTGGAGATATGATAAAATATAAAAGGCTGACAATAACATGCAAATCGAAATCAGTCATTGGAAAACTGTGGACTCATTGTCATCAAAAGAATTAGGTGGCAGAACAAAACAAAAGAGCCCTACTGATAAAAGTAACTATGGCACGATGGCTTTAAAATCTACAGATTTCTTATACCACAAAGAAAATTGAAATTAAACACCTCTCTAGACTGTCTGCTTTTAATCTTTTCCTTCTGAGCTGCTTCCTGACATATTCTCTGTTAACTTTTTATCAAAGGTCATTTATAATCATATTTCAGAGATAAAATAAAAATAAAAAATGCATTTATTTCCTAAGTTTTAATCAAGTGCCCAGAAATAAAATTATACTAAAATAAGCAGCTGAACACTGAGCAAGGTTGTCCAGACACACTAAAACATTTAGAGAAAATAATAGTGGCCCCTTATGCTATTAAATCTAGAACTGAATTTTTGGGTATAATTTTGCTCCCATTTAGACTTATAGTTGAATCTGATGGTGACTTTTGGGTGTTTTTGTGGCCGTACAGAATAACAGCAAATCCACGAATTCTGATACACCACGAGGCGATGATGGTGACAGAGGATCTTCTGCAATGATAAGCTAAGTGTCATTTCACCATTAGTTATATATGGGAATATCCCCATGTTTAGGAAGCGGAGAGTACTTCATTAGTTTACTGGAAGTATTTTCTGAAAGTATTCAACAAAGTATTCAAACTGGTTTAAAATTTTCTTACTAAACTTTCCTTCCTCATAGAAAAAAAAATGCATTTCCAGTGAAACACATTTTTCATTCCAGAGGAACAAGAACAGTTCCCCAAAAATTCCAAAATATTTTCATAACTAGGTCACTTTAGGTAAAGAAACACAAGGATTTTTATCTGAAGTTGAACAGGAAATAAATTTTGGCTTTACTTTTCTTTGTACCGATATTTCATTTCTGTTAATAGAGGTTGGTTTTTTTTTTTTTTTAAAGATGACATTAGGCAACTTGGTTGTAAAATAAAAAGAGCTAAAATGAAGAGAATAAAAAAAGGGTGCAAAAATCAGAAAACATGGGCTTTTAAGGATGCTGGCAAGCCACCCTTAAACCAGCCTGGTTTTGGTCCACCAGCAGTAAGCTCAGCTCACATCAGCAGTGCTGCTCCGCTCTGGACCCCCACACCGCCTCCCAGTTAATTTGGATTTGAACCAGTTTCCCACTGTGGTACATGAAACCCTTCTGCAGTTTCCCTGTTTTCCCATGTTTTCCCTGTCCTTGCACCCTCAGACACGGGCATCAATCAAGCAGCATGGTGCACGTGAGACATCCCAGCCATCGCCGGCTGCTGCAGCAAGGCTGATCAGTCAAAGCAGGAACATCAGCTGCCTTTCCGACTGCGCGGCGTAACGCCTGCCCGGCCAAACCCAGCCTTTCATTTCACGTTGATACATGCTTATATTAAAAACTAGGCTAAAAGATTGCTAATACCACATACTGAAGCTGGGAAATGCTGGAATTAAGGGTCCCTCAGCAACTTTAATTTGGCCCTTGCCTGTCTTCACTATGATGTAGTTGTTAATTACTTGCTCACAGAGAGCTTTTTTTTTTTTTTCCAGAGAAACCCAGTCTCATAAGTGCATAGGAATGACTGTGCATGGAAATAAATCAGGATTTTTATTTCACTGCCGTCTGTAGTTGGTGGATATGCAGTGAATGAGCTGAAAGAAGGCAAAAAGATAAAAACTGTGTCACCATTTAAGACTACGTCTCTGTGCCAAAATGCAAATCCCATCGCCAGCACTGAACAAGTCCATTTGGGTCCCCAAGGCAGCATCACTTTATCAGCTCAGTCTGAGCTCTGAGGCTTCCACAGTGATCACACACATGGGCTGATTTGGGGACCAAATCTGGTACTTTGGTGAAAAATTGCACCCTGCCACCAGCACAGCAGCAGCTCTGCTCCAGATGTGCAACAAGTCGCCTAAAAGAAACTGTCCCGGCAGCAGCGCCCGTTTGCTGGAAAGTTTAGGGGTAATGCCTGTGAAAAAGCAAACCTGGGGTATCCCAGCATCTGCATCCTGGCAGTTTATTGGTGCTTTGGAAATACCTTTAATCTCAGTGCCCAATTGCTAACGTGTAAAATGGAGACAACCCATCCCTTCTGCAGTAATGGGATACTTCTCTGCTACTATTCACACAAGTAGCAAAGATTCGTTGATTGTAAAAAGCCACAATGAGAGCCACAGAGGAAAATCCATGAGGAAAAGCCCAAAATTTGGATGGTGATTGGGAAATAACAGATCACAAGCATAAGAAGACTGCACTTGCTGAAAGAGGAGGGGCCATTTGAACACATTTTAGTGCACACCAGGTAGCAAAAGCCAGTAAGTACGTGTACCTATAAATATCTATATAAATACGGCTGTATTAGCATCTTCTTGCTTTACAGTACTTAACCTTACAATGCTTGTATTCTTTTGCTCTTTCATATGCAATATCCCGAACAACTAACAAGTCAAGACTTAAAAGTGTTTAGCCTGCAGGATGGTACAACCTTCCCTTATACTTCTTCAGCAAAAGTGGGACCTCTAGGATCATTGTACCACCTCCTGTGCCCTGGCTTAGAATGTAATCTGTGGCAGCAGAAACCTTTTGTACATCACCCATCGCTATAGGCGTGGAAAACATACAATTTGCTAATGCTTGCACAAACATTCAGCACAGAGAAAATAATACTCAGTTCAGCGGGTTTCATACTGTCCCTGAATCAGCAAGAGGTGACCTGAGAGTAGAGGGGAAAGTCTCCCTTCCTCATCTCCTCCAACGCTCAGCACGAAGCAGTGCGGTGGTGGTACCCGGCCGTAGCAAGAAGAGTTGCTCTGTATGGGTGCTGCATCCACACTATGGTCGGCATGGAACTGCCAGGAGACAGATCAGCCTCAGTGCAGATGGACTCAGCAAGTGCAAACAGATT
The DNA here is from genome assembly GCF_047716275.1 of Strix uralensis. Lineage (NCBI taxonomy): Eukaryota > Metazoa > Chordata > Aves > Strigiformes > Strigidae > Strix > Strix uralensis. The sequence continues at coordinate 2,697,586 of NC_133984.1, forward strand.
TTTAACATGCGTATAAACTAGGGCACAGGAGGATTTTTTGACAAGAACAAAAAAAAAAAAGCGCCAAAGTAACTACCTGCTCCGAAGCCTGGAGGAACTGGAGCTGCTCAGGAAAATTATTATAATTTTGAAGTTGGTGAAATAAAAAAAAAAAAAAATTGTGGGAAAGTATGTTAAGTATTCCTTTTAGCAGAAACTTCTAAAAAAATGCTTAACGCACAGCTGGCACAGAAAATATCACCTCCAACATTTGAAGTCTGCCAAAACTCTAGGCAGATTCAAGCAGGGAGTTAAAACGCAGAGCGCCGTGCAGCCATCACAAGCGTGGAGCCTGTAACTGCTGCAGAGGAGATGCTTCAGAAGTGGGGAGATAAGAGCAACTGTAAATTTTTGAAGGTGAATTGTTCTCAGCTCTGGTGTCCATACAATATCTCTGGCTGCCTAATTTTGATTAGAACTGTGAATGCCTTGATCCTCATCACTCAGTGTTAGAAGCCACCCTGCGGAGGGTTTTCCCAACAGGTGATGGAGAGGGTTGATTAAGGTGCACAAGAAAGCAAAGCCCTCAGGCATGGTGTCAATGGGCTCGGGAGGACAAGGAGCCGAGGAAAGCAAAGCCTTGGTGCCCCGACACCAGAGCAAGAGGCAGGGTAATCCCTCCTGCAACAGCCTGGGGAGAAAGGTAGAAAAGAGTTAAAATCAAGGGATGATACTTTGGAGATGCCAGTTGCGTTGGAGGGAAGGATGTCCCTTCCTTCCTGAAGATCCTGGAGGACCACCTCGTACCCAACCAGCCTCCATCTCCTCTTCTATGACTGATTTATCAGGTTTGTGGAAGATTTACAGTTCTTTCAGAAGTGATATGCAAGTCATTAAGTTTGCTGTAGTAAGAGCAAACATCAGTTTACTTGAGCACAGTTGTTTTATTGAAATCTGTTGCCAAAGCCAGGATTTCAGGAATCATGACTCAAGCCTCAGGAAATATTGAAATTAGCTTTAAACTCAGGAGATTTTAACAAAAGTAAGCGACAGAGTCTTTTTTTGGCTTCTGGTTTATACAACCCAAGGTAATTTGAAACCAGTGGACTAACAAGGAACACTTTTCCTTTTTTTAACAGAAAACAGAAACTCCCATGCCACTGTTGGGGCTCAGCAAAGAGGGCTTTAAATAGCTGGTGGGTGGGGGTGGCAGTAACATCACAAAATCCAAACCCTGAACTTGTGCACAGCAAAAACTACTTATGCTTCTGTGCCTTTATCCAAACCATGCCGAGCACCAAAAATCGCTCTTATTAACACCGATACCTTTTGTGACACACAATATGGCTCATCGGTGTTGCAGAAGCATCTTGAGGACTCAGGCAGACCAGCGATCCTTTGTGCTAGGTACTGTACAAAAATATTTCAACAGCAGCAAGAGGGTACACAAATGCTCAGCACTGAAAATAAGTCATGTAGCAATAAGTACATTTTTCTTGTCGTTTAACACAACATGAAAGTTTTGTGTCAGTTTTCATCCTCCAGATGTGTTCTTAATATTGTCATCGATAGCAGCAGTTAGTATTATACCATTTTAATAGAAAAAACCATTCAACTCCTATTTTGAACTTTTTAATCTTTTCCTATGTGCCAGAAAGTAGAATAACTAAAGCTTATCTGTTTATGCATGTGCCTAAATCTTCAATGCATATATAAATTTAAATCTCATTACACTATAACACACTGCTTTAAAAATACGGATACATTTTAAGAGTCTGCTACACATTTTTATCAAATAGGGGGACTTAATTTTTATTTTTCTTCCACATAAAGCCAGTGAAATCCTGCATGTTAATACTTCAAGAAAATAAACTTGTGTAAAGATTTGCCTATCCAAAGTACAGTATAATTTAAATTTAAATCCCTTAGAAACCCAAAGCACTGTGTTTATAATATGAGAACAGCGGGCAGTCATGCCCTTGACTGGAGGGCATGTCATCTAGTCCTCTCCTTCTCTGCAAAACCATCAGGCTGGCAGTAGTGACAGATGAACAGCTTACCATTAATTTCTCCTCTTTCATGCCTTCAATCCAAATGGTGCATATTCTCCACAGGGAGGCATCAAGGTCTTTGCCTTTATTTCTCTTGCATACTCGCACTGACTTATAAATCAAGTGCAGATAAGAAGAGAGGGCAAATATCAATCTTTTTTTTTTTCCTGGCCAGTGCCCACTGGCACACTACTGAGCTTTGACTGAAAGGTTCTTCAAATCTTTATGTGATTCATAGGCAAGGGAGCGCTCTGTGAGGACAAAACAACAAAGGAAATTTGAGAGAGAGGATTTGTATATCTTGGCTTATAAATTAGAAGCCTCCTCTCTGCAATGTTTAAATATGGGTAGCCAAAAAAAAAAAAAAGTGAATCTAAGTTGTTATTACTTTATTGAAAAAAAATCTTTGTGGAATATAAAATAGGCAGTGCTTTCTTGCACACGGCCGCTGGAGCAGCTCTAATCAGAATGTTGTATTTTCCTAAAACAGGCTTTCTTTTGGTGGGCATCTCTCCTCTTTGCCACTGAAGCAATCCAATCCTTCAAAACAGATTGGCTTTTCCTATTACTTTGTGGTGTTAATGATTAGCTTCTGTCTCTCTGAAAAAAATAAGAAATCTTATTTCCATTTAAAATACAAAGGGCCAGATCTACATCCCATACAAACCAGAATAGCTATATGGGCTGCTGATTGACAGTAGATGGAAAATGGTCTCACAATGTTTTTTAAGTACAGTGGAGAGAAGTTTACTAGTTTATTAACTATATTTTCACTGAAATTGCTACTGTATTTTTCAAAGTTTAAAGGATTTTTTTTTCTTTAAACAAAGTTTCACAAAACATCTTAGTTTGCAGTGATTTTGGGGATTTGTTAGAGACTTAGATACTAATTCTTAGCCAACCTGTCAATGCAATGAGGGGGCATTGGTCTTCCTTCTCTTGGTCTCTTTTTTTTTCTTTAAGTGCATTACTAGAAAATTTTTCTATTCGGTTACAATAAATTGATCTTGCATTTAAAACATATATTAAATCATTGGTGTGAGTGATGCAACATTATTACATGTCAGGAAAAAAATCTATATTATGATAGTTGTTGACAAATGATAATATTATTTTCCGGCTAAGCATGAGGTGTTAATGCTGCTAAATGGCTGCAAATGTTGACGTTAAAGGCTGCCTGCTGGCCATTTCCAGGTGACATATCTGGGGATTCGGGGCTATTTCATTTTCCAGCCTTTTTTAAGGCTTCAGGCCCCATCCATAAATTACAGCTGATGACAAAAGTGGAAGCTAACAGTGGCAAAATTAGGCCCACAGGCAAAATAATTATATATACAGCCTTTAGCAGTGAGGGAGAAAGCCATCAATCAGCCCCCAATTATTCACTAGTTAATCAGCTCTGCCCTTCCTTTATTGAAGGGTTACAGTGTAATTAAGTTGGCAGCATCCTTTTAATTCATCAAACATACAACACATGGCGGTGTTTGCTGCAATCAGGGGACAGCACCTTTGTGTGCCTGACCCCTAGCACTGCTGTAGGAGAGGAGGAAAAACTTCAGAGGTAAGAGAGACTATTTATGCGAGAGCAGAGCAGCGCCACGGCACAGAGCCGCTGTGCAGGGTGGGCAGGGCTTGCACAGCATCCCCGCATTTCACAGGCCTGATAAACACGTGCCCCAATGTACGTGTAAACTCGGTGGGTGCAGCCGCTCCGGAAAAGCTGCAGTTAATCGCGTTATTCCCATATCGCTTAGGGCAGGCGGTTCTAGACCATGGCATTTATGGATGTAACACCCCCCCCAAGCCTCTTCCCAGCAACCCCTCCCCGATAACGGAGCAGCAGCAGAGCTGAGCGTCCCTCTGGGGTCCCCAGATTGATGGTGGGCCACAGCAGACGGGCTGGGCACTCCCAGGCCGCCAGAACAAACACAGCCAATATATACATTTCTCCATGAAATGATTTTGTGGAAACCAAGTTTAAGGAAAAACAAAAGCAGTTGTTTAAAAGCAATATGTAGTTTTGTATCCTCTCTCAGGTTAATGGCATGGGATTTTTATGTTATACAGCAGATTAGTATTTTCAGTGGTTTTTGCAACAAAGAAGTATTTGGACATTGATTTTATCTCACCAGTACTGGAAATGACTCAAGATACTGCTCTCTTCTCTCCATACTAAATTTTAACCTGTGAATACATGCAATGGCTTCTATGACTTCTGTATCTGTCTCATTTCTATTTCTTTATGAACCCAAGTAACACTATATATTGTGCATGCCTTTTTTTCCCTATGTTTACCTGATCATAACTGTTCTCCTGCCACATATACTTCCCACTCATGACATCCTTAGAGATGTTGAATGTCCTAAGTGTCCTTCCTACCTTGCAGAACACATACAGAATTATTTATTCATAAACAAGCTCTGTGTTTCTAACCTGCTTGTAATAATGAAGTTTTATACAATCACTGACTATACTGCATGATGCAGGCAAACAAACCCAAAACCCTCAACATCTGAATGCACTGGGAATCTCAATGTTCAGAAGCGTTGGCTTTTTTTACAAAAAACTTTATTGCTCTGAAATGAAAAGTGAAAGAGCGTTATCCTGCTGGACACTTTTTAATGGTTATTTTACCTCATTCACTCTGAGTAAAGACATTGGGAAGTTTCTCACTATACACCAAAATACCTTTCCTAAAGATACAAAAAATGATATTCTGTTTTATTTTGGTTGTTTTGGGGTGTCTGTTATTTTGGGTGTCTGGGGAGGGGGTCACACACCCCAAGAATCACATGTCTATCCACAAACCTCCCAGACACCCAAAGCGCAGCCTTGGCCAGATCTGACCAACAGCCCAATCCCTTATGGACCTTACCCTACCCATTTACACATTATCTGAATCTTCACCAAAGACTTACGATGGTCGGTAAACATGAAAGTTAGACATCCTTTATGTTGTTCTCCCTTTCAGCAATTTTACCCCACCAGACATCCAACATTATGCTAAGTTTGCAATGTTCCATGTTCTCTGGAATTGGGAGCTCAGACCAAGAGAGGAAGGACAGAAGGTGGAAACATTGGCTTTCCTAGCCAGGAACTGTTATCATCTGAGTTAGCAATATGAGTTCCCTCAACAGCTAAGTGAACCTGATATTCTTAATCTTTGGCTTTTTTGACCACTAAATACCAATTTGTACAACATGCTGCCATCTTAGGCTAGGAACCGTCTTGGTTTGCCAGATTCCGTGGAAGGGGACCTCTTGCCAACAGGCCCTCACAGAGATTTCTGATGCCAATCTGCTCTGCCACGATCCATTTTCCTAACAGTACTGGAGACTAAAATGAGCCACCAAATGCCAATATGAGCTACCAAAGAATCTGCCCCAGCAAAGAAATTTGCATAAAGCAAAGGTTATATTCTTGCCAACAAAACACTAATATTTAACTATTTGTTTGTCTCCTGGTTGTACACACACATCTTTTTACTCTTTGGGGGTTTTTCATTACAGAAACTCGGGCTGCACATTTTAGATCCTGCACTATCTCAATATCAGTATCATCTTTTCCTAAAGAGAAAGCATGCCATATTGCAGTCAACCTAAGTCATAACTCAAGACAACACAATCATGTCATAATATAATTTTATACAATGAGACTGTATCTGTTGTTATTGAGGGTCATTGAATTCCGTCTGTCAGTGTTATGTTATTGAATAGGTTCAAGTAATAGTTTGTGCTGATTATCAGAAAGTATGTTTAAAAACTGTCACTATGTTTATATCCTTCAGGGTTGCATTTGAATTATGCAGATAAACAGGATCAAACAGTGTAATGTAGTGAAGTACAATTTCTGATAGAAACTGCAGAATAAAGTTTACATGACATTTTCTGGGAAAAAAAAAAGGACTTTGTACATGCTGGCTCTGTTTTAAATGTAAAAGACTGGATATATAAAGCACATTTAGATTTCTTGATGTTAAGCATACAGTGTGCTCCCAGATGAAAAACAATGACCAAAAAAGAAAAACTTCATTATCCATTCTGAAAAGTTATACATCAGCAAGAACAATTTTGTAGAGGTGGATTAATTTGAATTTTAAAAATATTCAAAGATTATTCAAACCGATCAGGTCAACATGGTCAAGGAAAACACTTTTTGTGGACAAAATTCATGTCAGGGTAAACTGCTATGTGTAATTTTTAATTATGCAATAAAAAGTTTCCTAACAGTGAGCAAGAATGTAAACCACATCATAATTTTTCCTAACTACCTAATTTTTCTATTTTAACATACAATTTAAAATTCATTGCATCTTGGTTAATTAAATAAATTATCCATTTGGAAAAAAGACAATTCAGTGTGCCTACTGGAGCTGAACACAACAACTCCAGTTGCAATTGTATATTTTGTTTAATTTGAATAACGTTTTGTTTTCATATATTTTCTATTAAGAATATTTTAGTCATGTTCCTATGAATGTGTTCACTTTTTCACGGGCAATTTTTAAGTAACAAGATAATGAACACTAAGGAAACACATATTATGTGCAAATTTATTCTCTTGGCTGTTTGGCTTAGATAATATACTGAAGTATAACCAGAAAAAGCACTAGCACTCCCACTAGGTTTTCAGTTAAGACACTGCACTTTGGTTAAGTACACAATTTTTCTATTGCTGGTAAAAGATATCACCATCTTGTTCAGCAGAATTTCAAAGAGTGCTTTCTAATTGCTATTTTTCCAGGGATAACTGTTTTCCTAAGAATAAAACAAAGCTATGTATTACATCGCTCAGAGAATTTTTTTTTTTTAAAAAAGAAAATTCAGTTATCTTCAGGTTTTATATAATCAAGAATAGATCTTATTTAGGGTACACAATCATAGTCTCTGTCTGGATATTCATGTTTACTTATGCACACCAAATGAATTCAAGAGAACATACTAATAGTTCCCAAGATAACTTTGAATCTAAATACATTTTCTCTAGTAGAGATACTGAGAATAGAGTGGATTTAGAGGGCAAGATGCCTTGAAGCATTCTGGTAATACTTAGGTGACTCCTCTTTCCTCCTTGCAAAACCACATTTCAGCTATCAATAATCTAGAAAAGAGATTATTTGGAATAGTTATGAAAACACAACAATTGATCAGTCTGGAAATTGGATAATTGGAATAACTCCTGAACAGTCACAGAACAAGTACCAAAATGCATGCTTTCGTGTGGACAATAAAACTTACATTATACCTGACTTTCTAAGCATGCAACTTGAAATAATATTGGAGGAAAATAAACTTCCTCATAGACAATTGCAAAAGAGGAAAAATAGACTTAGATGAGGAAGTGAATTATTTGCTTTGATTACCACATGAGGTGAGAGGCGATCCTCACAGCATGTACTTTTGTTTTTTTTTTACACAGCAAAGTTTCCTACTTGTTGATCCCATGGCAAAAATATCACCTTTATGTGATTGTTTCCAAAAATAGAATCCAGGAAATGTATTTGTTAAGAGAGTAAGAGGTACAAAAGCTGTATGGAATAGGTATCTAAGCGGCCCAAAGTTACATTACACCAACCAATTCATCACATTGCATGATTCATACCCGAAAATAACAGACCTAAGCATAATGTGATTTTACAATGAAAGAAGGTGGAAAAATTTGCATTGTCTTCACATAAACTCAAAGGGGAATATTAAGCTGAAAATCTACATTACATATATAAGATGGTTGCATGGCCCTTAAGAGAGGATTTTTGTTTGCATTTACACAGCAAGAATGTGTTTCAGCCTAATGCATTAGATTCATTTGTTTTGTTGACTCCAGCTAATGGGATGAAGATAAAGTGACTTCCAGGCAGAAAACCTTGTTAATCAAAAACAATTTGGGCCACTTGTACATGTTGTTCTGACTTTCTGTGTAGGAACTTCCATTTTTCACAAGAAATGAACCTTCATGCAACCAAAAAAATTACCGCTGATTGTGTTTCACTTTTGGACAGCTACTCATAGATTTAGTATGTTAATGTTTTTATCTGAGATATCACCTATAGACAGATTTTTTCCTCCCTAAAACAAAAGCTCCTTATCTTTGGGAAAGACTTCTTTCTACTTTAAAGGCTATTTCCAAGATGCAGTTATAAATTGAGTCATTACTTGATATATTTTGCAGAAATTTATGTAACTTGATTGTCTACTGGAAGCCAGTTTCACATCTTGGAGAGAAGAAAACTTGAGGAAAATTACCTAAAACTGTCCTTAAAGAAGAATAATTTTGCATGCTGTAGATGCTTATGGTACCTTAATGATTGGTAGCTTGACAGTTTTAATATCTTATCTTAAGAGACAAAGTGGAGGACTATGCCACCACCGAGGCAGGCATGAGAGTGGAGTAAGTGGCCGATAAGCATTTTGATCTCTTTGGAAATGTCATTTTTTCCACAAATTATTAAGATTGTATGCCACAATAAAAGACACTCAGAAGGAGAGACTTAATATGAAGAAACCAAGCAACAATAACTAATGAAGCATTCTAATGTTTGTGAGTGAGAAGTAAATTTAAATTTACCAGGGACATTTATTGAAAGTAAAAGCAGAAAGGTGTGGAAGGCAATACCCTGCATTTGTTTTAAATGCGTAAATTAATGAATTCTTCATGGAAGCCTTTTTTATTCTGATTAATAAATCTTCTCTTACCGTTACATCCCAAACAAAGACATTAAGAACCAGGTCATATTTCCTCCTTTACCTGTTTACATACTCTCCTGCTTTGCTCTTATGCTGTATTTATATTTAATTACAAGGTCAGAGTTAACACCTTAACACTGTATCTGTTTGACTGCTAACTCTTCACTCACGTTTAAGCAACATTTTTCATGGAATGATGCACCTGTTAATATATTGGTATTAGGGCCAGCATCCTTGAATAGACTATTAAACACCACCATCTCTGAAGCTCATACCTCGTACTTGGTGTTGCTAAGTTCAAGCAGCACACTTTTTTGGTAGCTTTAGACAAGCATAGCAGTTGCAATTCTCTCCTCCATGTCTACAGCTGGCAAAAGGAGTCCTCACACCATGTAGTATTTTGGGTTGTATATGCCTGATTTTAGCTGCTGTTCTGTGCCACAGCCCCACTACCGCTGTGGCAGCGGGCACAAGTGGCTCAACCCAGCCAGCAAAGAGGCATCACGTCCTGTGATGTGATTACAGGGAGATGGGCACCACCTTGGCATTGGGCTTGGGTTGGCTCCCGAATGAAAGCAGCATGTTGCACACCTCCTTGGCAATACCTTCTTGGCAGAGGTCAGCACGGAGCAGTGCTTGGCCAAGGCCACCCCAGAGTTTGTGAGGGATGAGCACAGTCAATGCTCCAAAAGGAAAGCGGGAGAACAGGAGGTGTTAACAGGGCAACAGAAAATGCTCCAAAGCACTAGTTACGGAATAGCCCTGCAGCAGATGCACACGCCAACTACCTACTTCATCTGATCGCTTTTTGGTCTGTTTTTGTTTTGTTCTTTTTAAACAAGAGCACAGTGCAGTTTGTGGTTTGCTGTCTAGCAGGAGCGCACACCACTGCGTTTACTGCTTACAGTAGCCCATCACACTAAATCTCAACCCTCTTTTACACGCCAATGCCTGTATTTGCCTTAAATTCTCTTTGTCCTTGTTCTTGGGAAGTAGAGAGGCTGCGTTAAGGCAGGCCAGTGTACAGCAGTAGCAGATTTAACAGAGCCTGCCTGTGCCCTCTTTTCTTTGCAAATTCAGACAAACCAATTGTCAGATTGTCCATGTTCATCTAAACACGTGTGAAACTCTGTTTAGTCTGGGGATTTAGATCTCCATCTGTTTATGCTTCCTTTATACTGGGTTAAAATCTCCGAGCAAAACTAAAAAGCTGCTTGAAGAGGGAGTAAAGTAAGTCCACAGAAAGTTTTGCAGAGTTTCAAATGAATTATTAAATCACTTTCTGGAGTCCGCAGAAAGAAACCCAAAACTGCCCTTGGGATTTCAAACTCCAGTGAACTTGGTCAGTGCTCTGCATCGCTAACAAGTCTTCTAATCAGACCAAGGGGCTTCTTTGTGGACCTTCTTTTTTTTTTTGCACCACTCTAGTAAACGCATCTCTTTTTATCCCACTTACTTTTGTTTGCATGGTCCATGTATTTCTTTATCTGTGTTTTCAAATGCTGTTAAACTCCCCTCAGTATTTCTGAAGAAAGTCTGAAACTCAGTAACTCGGTATTCCCGAGGCAACCTGCAATAACAACCAGCTCAGGTTTGTAAAGGATACTTGGTCAGGAAAGGGATTTCATTTCTAGTGGGCAATTGCAAACAACAAGGGAAATATTATTTTTTTAAATTAAGATAAATACCTTAATGGTGTACTATTAAAATAATGTGCCCAGCTTACACAGACCTAAAAAAAGAGGCCACTATCAAGTTTTCTCTCTTTAGGGATATGCTCTTGTTACCAGTATGGGAACATTAATCACACTGAGACTGCCCATTGGAGTCGCACTTAAAAAACAGTCCCTTTGTCCCCATCTATGTGGAAGCCCCTCTTCATCACGCCTGCCCTCACCCCTGCCTCCCAGCTCCTCTCCCATGGCCACTTCATTGCAGGGATACAAGGAGCAAGATGCAACTTCTCCTTCTCTCCTTAACCCTGGTAATTTAGGGGTTATATCATCCCCAAATCACTGTACGCATCTGTAAATGTCATCCACGCACCGTGCCTGAGCAGGCTGCCTCCTGCTCACACCGCTGCCCTGCCCAGCACGGTGACTTATGCACGAACTTCACTAGAATAAGAAGTACATGGCTAATAATGGTACAGGGTTGGACTGGCTGGAGAAAAAAAACAAAACAAAACAAACAAACAAAAAAAAAGAGAAGACCACAAAGAATTGCATTTCTGCAAGGAGCCGGTGCAGTTGAGAGCGCAGCAAGAACAGGCACAGGTTTGTGGGTCAATATGTTGGGACAAAACTGCCGTGGTAAAGCCTGTCATACACCTGGTACGGTTCTCCTTTAGCAGGCGGGCCTCTGGATATAAAAGAAAATAAATAACCAACACTGAAAGCAACAGTCCTGTCCTCTATTCTGCAGGTCACATTACTTATATACACTAAGTAAGGCAATGAGAAAATAATGACATGCAATAGAGTTAAAAGTGAATGCCTTCATCCTTTTGTTGTTTATCAGTTAACAAAATGACATTATAGAGATGCTTTATGTATTTATTGAAAGCGGAGAAACATCTATCAAAGCTCATTTTAGCTATTGTTACTGCCATCAGACTTGTTCTCTTCTGCCATGAGCTGGAACAGGACTGTCAGCAAGAGATGACTGATATAGGCAAATGATTTTGCATCGTTTGAGATACATACAGAAATATAATCATACCCAAGGTCAAACATTAGAAAAAGGTTGGGCATTTGGGGCAATGAAAGCAATGCTGTCAGATATTGAAATCTCAGCAGGAGATTCAGCTCCATTAAAACTGAATACACAATTACTTTCAGCTTGCTACTTTCCATGCATGTATAACTAGTTTGTTCATCTTGGTGCCCCCTGTGTTAGTCAGAAAAGGTAAGATTTGAATATTTTGAGGAATGGGTATGATACTCCTTTCACAGGAGTCTACATAAGTGATAAAATGACTATATAATGTATATGCAACTGGTGAATCACTTCAGCAATTAATCTGCCTTGAAGAAGCAGACCTGAGAGATAGAACTGGCTCTGCCCAGGCACCTTTAAATTCTCCACAAGTATTTGGCTGACTTTACGTGAGTGGCCTTCCAGAAGATGCTTCTTTGGTGACCAGAAAAAAAGAAACACTCAGTGTGCTGTTAAGCAGAGCCATTGGAGTAGCATGATGAACAAACAGAACCAAAGGAAAGAAACTAGGACAGAAACTAATGATACATCATTTGGAAGATGAGTTGTAAGTGGCTATTAAAATGGCAAAGGAGAAATACGACGGGAAGGGCTTGTCTCAGAGGAAGGATTGCACAAGGGAGAGTGGAGAAAAACTGCTGGAGTTACTGGTGTGTTCAAATTCAGATATTTTCAAAAGCTTCAGTAGTTATCTATAAATTGTACAGTTATGAGATAAACTCCATGTGCACTTGGCAACTTGTGCCACACTGCCTGTTAATGCATCTCTGATGAGACACCTCTGATCTTACAGACACCTGACCAGCCTCAAACAACAAATATTTATGAAAAAAATCATCCTCTTAAGGGATGTTTCCTCCAAATCTGTGGTTTTTATCCAAAAGAGCACGCTAGCTCATGTCACCATTCAGGCATTTCAGACTCTGAGATCAGTGACAGTCCAGTATTTTGTGATGTCAGGATCAGGTTAAAGAGATAAACCTTCTGATCTTGCCTGAAAAACTAAATAATTCTTGTTATATCAGGGATATTTCTCATTTTTATGTGCTTTTCTTATTTCTGAGATTTCTACACTGGAACTCAAAAAGTAACCTAATATTAAAGTTCCAAATTTTACAGAAAAAACAGTATCTGAATAATTTTCAATTTGCATTCCCACTTTATTAATGTTAATAAACTGCATATGAGGTTGAATTATAAAGTTTTAAAATTTCTTATATTGATTGTAGCCACCACAAATCTTCAGTTTCTCATACGTGTACTTCATATCATCATTTCCTGATCCACCATTTACAGTTACAAGTATCCACGTAATATGTAATGCCAGGAACATACAAATAATTGCATTTACCATGTGGTTTTGACACATTACCATGCAGAGTTCAGGCAAATTATTTTCTAACAGTATTCCCAAAATTTCTAATTCACACAGAATTTTTCAAGAAGCAAACATTATTAATAAATAATACAGATTAATATTAAATAGTTTTATTATTGAAGTTATAATAAATTTAAAATATCCATATTGTGCACCTCAACTATTCCAGTATCTTATTTCCATTCACAGCTGCAAATACCAAAGAAATGTTGGGAACATCATTTCCCTTTCCCTGCTAAAGCATTTGTTCTCCACCTGCAAAGAGTGCAGGGCAGTACACTAAAAAAAAAATTTTTACATTTTGAATTGGGGATAAATGGGGAGCACTGTTTCATTTTTACAGGTTTCTACCCATGGTGATTTTTACCTTCTCTCAGTTATGAAGTACCTGGACCCACGGACCTCCTGCAGCCAGCTTCACCACTGGCAGATTTGTAACATGTCACTCATTCACTCTCAAATTCTCCAGCCACTTCATGTGTGATTCTTCTACTCATGCATCCTAAACCATGAGTAGCACCAAAAAAGATGGTAGAAGGCTCTTTGAAGTGACCTGTGTCATTCTTTTCTTGTTTTCCTGTGCAAATAACATAACCCTCCCTTGCCTACATATCTCACTTCATATGCTTGCAGCAAAAATTACAGCAGCTGTAGGAACGTGGCGTGCCACTTACTGGAATTAAAGATATGCCAGGGCAGTGCTGACAGGCAGGTGATGTTCTCCATGCCAGAAGCCACAGCACAATGTGTTACAAAGATGTGAAGATCCTGTGTGCACCCAAGCATCTGGCTTTCTAATGTAGTTGGTCTAAAATGAGTTGTTTTACCTCCCTGCAATCCTTGTCTCTTATGCTACTAACCACCCTCCCTCCCCTCTTCACAGGGTACCTAAGCAGACCAGAACCCTTACTGTTTCCTCATAAAATTAAAAGTTACTACTTTTCACATCAGCCTCCTCCAGGGACCATCTCTGGGGTCACAGACCCCCAAATGTCACCTTTCCCAGGTGGGAACCTGCATCATTCTGCCTGGGGGCCACAGTGTGAAGACTGAACTTCCCTTGCAGTCCCCTGCAAACAACCCTCCTCATACTAACCCAGTATTTCTTCTTGCAATATCTTATCAGTTGACAAAAATAACCATAATTTATAGTTCTGATTCTTTAAAGGCAAAGATACATCTCCTAAAAGAACAAACCAGTTTGGCCATGTTACCCAGCAGCAACATGATACTGGTACGCAATCACCTTTCTTAATTCTAGGCAGCATCTCCAGCCATGTCTCCTCAGCCAGCCCACCCCCTTCTTTCTTTGGGAAGCCTCTTGAGCCAAAACAAGTCAAATACCTAATTCTTCTACTTGGCCAAAACTTATTGATTTACAGCAGTTACTCCCTTTCCCGTTCCCTGGGGACTCCAGGGCCTCAAGTCACATGCATAAATGTGCGCACATGTATGTGTGTGCATACATGTGTGTGCATACATGTGTGAAGGAGAGAGATCACCTAAAGCATTGGTAGAGTCGTCTCTTTCTATTTTAAATTTTATTTTTTACTGCTCCACATGTCCGTGGTGTCTAACACATCTCAACGGTCTTTGAAGTTTCCATGCTTTCAAGGTCTCACATCTGTCATGCTATCAGTACCCTGCCACAGATGAAAAGAATATAATTATGGATTTAGTGTAATCATTGATTTCTGGGCTCCAAACCATTCAAAGAAAGGTCACAAGTCCACATGGCTGCCCCTTAGGAAAAGGATTTGCATCTGACTATTTTATTTAGCTGAAGACACCCCCAATTAAATGTAGAGACTCTTCTCTTCAGGCTCTGCACCTGAGGCAACTTGAAGACAACAGATCCATCTTCCCCATGCCAACTGTGCCTTATTTGCACCAAGCTGACACTGCTCCCACCTGTTACAGGCAGTAGCAGTGACTTTTTGCTCACTAGCCCCCTTTCATTTGCAAGGCAGCATCTCCCTTTGGAGAACTGCCACGGCAAGACGTGAAGGACGTGCATCTGAGGAGCTGCACTTTTGGGAAGGTGGCAGGGTGCCAGAAGATTGTGCCTGAAGCAGGGGAGCTGCTGTCAACCCTTCAAACATTTAACTTACTGCAGTTCTCAGAGATCCGCAGTGCAGATGTAAAGACATAATTTTGCCCACAGTGTTTGGATTAGCAGTAAATCTACTAATCCAACACAATATCCAAGGGGGCATGGCTAGATCTATGGGTTCATAAATTCACACCACTCCTTTTATTATTCTGGGCCCCAGATGGTTTCGAATGGGCACGGGCATAATGAGATCTTGGAAGACATTATTATATTCTTAGGTCAAAATTCTCAGTCCAATCTCTTTTATCAGGCTCAGAGCCTTTGTGTCCCTGAAGTGCTAATACTTTATGCTGATTGACTATGCAGGCTTCAGTGGGAGTTCACATTATTTTTGATACAATTATTATTGACAGCAAAAACTCCACAAAAAAAGAATCCCATTTTATATTACTTATGGTATCACACTGTCTGGAAAATACAATGCCTGAGACCTTCATTATAGTTATGTTTTCATAACAAAACAGATGAGAGGGGAAAAAGAGGGCAGGATAAAAGTATTATTTTAGTAACGGGAAGACAAAGTATGAGCTTGATCATAAAGATTAGTGAGCTTTATAAATGCATCTTTGAACTGAGCGAGGCTTTTTTTTTTGCTTTTTTTTTTTTTTTTTAAATAAATGGTTCTTTGAACCTGGCAGTTGTAAGGAAGTGAAACAGAACAAACTTTGAAAAGTGTGCTTGTCTGAGTCTCCTTACACCATATCTGGCTGAGAGTACAGGTGGCCAAGCACAGAAAGTTCCTGCCAATTTCTAAAGTTACACTTTTATCCACTAAACAAGCATCCTGATCCGGGTTACCAAACAGGGCACTCAACAGGAGCCTCAAAGTGCACATATTAAATATCACTTATTCCACAGCCTGGGCCATCCAGCTTAGTAAAGCTTGATCTAATACTGTTTCACCCTTTTCCTGTGCTCGCTGGATTTTGGGTAATGGACCTTCCCAGGAGACTACTCTCAGAAAGTATCTTCTTGTAGAAGAGTTGATGCACATGCTTCTATTTTAAAAAGCACATGTTCAGCACATTTTGCTTTTGTGAAATGGAATATGGTTTAAGTTTGTTTCAATAAAAAAAAAGGGATTCTGCTGGAAGGACTTATGTCAAAGTGCAAAAGGTTTTATACACAATGAATAGATTTTTTTTTTTTCCTCTTGAGGTCCAAAGAGGAGACACTAAAATGAAATCTTTCTGCCACAAAAGCAGTTGCTGTTTTACACACAGAGAATCTACAAGGCGGCTTGTTATGAATTCTCCATCTTTGTATTTATTTTGGATTAGACTGATTTAATCTAAGAGTCACATGAAGAAAGCCAGACCTTGTCTTTAATGAGAAACTTAATATGTATTCACAGTAAACACTTTAAATGTCAAAGTTTAATGGACAGTATTCAAAGGCCATTATTATAGTAACTATGCTTTTATATCAGCATGGCTGATGAGAAGTAATTCTTTTAAAGGCACTCTTCAAAAAAAATCAATATAAACGTTAAATAATAATAATAAAAGTCCCTACAGTGCATCTTAATAGAGCAGAAGGACAGCAACAAAAATGTACATAACCAATAGATCCAAAATCAAGCTTTGGCAATGACTAGCAACATGAAAAGAAGCATGAATTGTATGAACACAGTGCCAGGTACCAGAGAGCACTATGAACAGAACAAATTTGTATTCAAGCCTTCTTGTCCCCTGAGCTTGTGTCCAAACCCACGTAGGCATCAGCCTCCCTGAGCTCGGCTGTTCCCTGCTCTGTGCTATTTTCCTTCAGGTCCTTCTCACCCAAAGAGACATCAACCACGTTCATACAGTATATAGACATATCCATCCCCTAGGAGTAATTTCTGAGTGCATAATTCAAAAATTCTGCATAGCAAAACTTAACAGAGGAACCTTATTCTTTGCATAAAAACTGCTAGAGTTTCCCATCTTATTAACAGAACCCTCTTCCCTGGGTCTTCCAACATGCTTTTTCCAGCTCACTTGCCTGGGACTGGGGGGGGCGGGGCGCAAAGCACAGTGCAGGGGGGTGCTGGTATGGAGAGCTCAACCCAGCAGGGATGCAAGAATACTGGGATTATTTTTGCTTGAGCTCTGACTAGATTGCACTAACTAAAACCAGTATCTCAATCTGCTCTTTTTTTTTTTTTCCCCACTAACTCCCTGCACTGTCTGATCCATCCTCTGTCCAAACGCATAAAAAGCATCCTGCATTTCTATACACACTTATGTCCATTATATCACAGTCTATTTGCAGTACATTTGCTCAACAGTATTTAAGGAATGCACATATAGTGGCTTCATAAAAAATCCTTACACATATTCCAGCATGATTATTGTTCACTGAAACAGAAGGTGGAAAAGCGCTGGTGTGCCCGAGTGAAGATCCATCTTGATCTGGAAGGAATTGCTTCATACATTAGTCACAAAATCAAAGGCTGTGACGTCATGATGTTTACCAGAAAGAAGAAAGCCTGTTCAAGCAGGCTTAATTTTTATTTGCAGTCATGGCTATGTCTACCAATTTATAGATAATTTTATTTAATTGCATTTAGAATCAATTAAAACAGTTCATTTATATGGAATGATGTAGCAACCAAAAGCTACTGTTTACTCATTCCCTACACTGAGAAACTTTCCCTTTGGCAGCAGGGTTGAACTTTAAAAGGAAATGATAATCATTACATTCGTGCATACTCAGAAAGACACCAAAATAATTCCTTTTCAAACAGATTCAGAGAGATCAAAAACTCTTGCTTATGTGGATTCAGTCTCAGTAACCAACTACCACAATGACACGCTACTTTATCTGGACATGTGGAAGCTACAGAAATGGGGAAAAGATGATAATTTCTTTATCCAAGTCTTGTTACAGTATGGAGGCACTTGAGGAAAATGAGTAATTAATGCATATTTATTTAGTTTGCTGACTAAACTTTGTGTATTTTCTATTTCATTTTGGTTACATCTCTGCTCCAGTCTCCATTGCCTATGGTTAATGAGGGAGAATACACCACAGCTAACCTGCAACTATGGAATTTCCAGAATTATCCTTAAATGATTCTTAGAGAACAGCAAACGGTAAAGGATATAGTTCTTTGGGAATGAATAGTGACAGCAGTGGAGTGGCATGAAATCGTTGTTGTATACGTAGGACCTGGTTCTCTGCTAGCTAATTCCACTGCAAATCAGATCTGCCTCTGCCCAACTCAGAGTTTGCACTGACACAAAGTGTGTCTACCTAGGAATAGATGAGGTCCACACACTGCACATGTAAATGAAGAAAGTGTCAGCCCTAAAAGTCTGCTATTGATACCCACCAGCCATAGCAGCCACCTAAAGGGATGTGACACTGATTATCTCTTGGGTACACGCTCAATCTCTTGACTCAAATTCTTCAGATAACAGCAGAAATGAACAAACTTATGGCAGAAATCAACAAACTTTTCATCTGAAGTATGCCAGCTAGTTTAAAAAAGAAAAGGGATAACAATTCTTCAGTGAGACACATTTTTGCCACCTTGTGTTTGTAGAAACCTTGAATCTTCCTACAAAGCACTCAAAGACCGACAATACTCAGAAACAGTCAGGATTGGCCTCCTAGAAGTTATTACCCTCCTCTTGTCCTTTGGAAAGAACTATGTGCTACTACTGTGAAAGAAGTTAAAAAAGCATTGATTGATCACAAATGAGAAATTTGTGAAATCCACAAAAAAATGCAAAACCAAACAAAAATTTATTACCGCATTTTAGTATCTGGATTCAAATAGTGTACTTGATGAAATAGCATATGTGAAGATGCTAAGAAGAGATGCCTATTATTTTCAGTATGAAACAGTACATTAAGAACATGCAAGCAAAAATTTTCCAAATAACCTTAAAATATTTGTTAGCAGTTGTCTTCTCAAAACGCAAATTTGCATTTTTAATTGACTATTTGCCTCAATTTACATTTAAGAAAAAATTCCAGAAATTATTGTCCTTCACTCTCCATTTTTTTTCTCCCAGCAAGATCTTGCTGCTCTTTGGATTTCTCAGAGCCCCAGGAACACATCAGAAGCCTGAACAGTCCTTAGACAGTTAGTTACCTTGTGGGACAGGGTGTCCCTTAAGTCAAAATTGGGAAGGGGGAGGTCAACCTCTTTACTTGCACCCACTTGCTGGGCTATTGGAATTGCTGAGGATCAGCTCCTCAGTTTAATGCTGGTATCATATTATAAGTTTAGATCCATGCCTGCTGTGTCTGCTTTCTGAGGAGTCAGAAATGAAAGTAACAGGAATCTGTTTTTCTCGTATTTAATATGTTAGGTCACGTCCTTTGTTCAGTTTTAGATCACAGAGATTACAGAATTATCTCTCTCTCCAAAACTTTGAATCATTTTCTCACATGTGATACTGTTAAAATTGCTTTCTGGCCTCTTTTCAAATGGTGGTTGCTGAATGATATACACTGAATACTAAATAAAGTGAAACTTTAAATATCCTGTGCTCTGTGATTGCACCGTTCAGCCTTGGAATGTACTAATTCTACACATTCAGAAGACAAAAAATTGCTTTTAATTAGTAGGTGAGTATATAAATTCAATGCTATTGCAACCTTTGAAAAGCTGCTGATGTGCAAGAAGGAACTTTACTGGGTGCTCCTGACACTATGAAAAGAAAGTATCACATAAACAGAAGGTGTGATAAAGGGTAGCACAAGAAATTGGCTCATTTCTGTTTCTAGGATCTATTGTTATGTGACACAAGAAATGGATGGAAACCTATCAACTCACATGCTAGGACTATGCAAAGCTAACTGATGCAGCTTGAAGCAAAGCAACGGAATAAGTGAGAGGTGCCTAGCACAGTGTCCAAAAGGAAAGTATTAGAAAACAGATGTATTTTCCAGTAAAGAAGATGACTAAAACAATTGATAACTGAGATCAATTTGAATCTGTATTTTCTAATGAGAATTGCCATTCTGTCCATGGCACTGAAGAGGGGTGAACAACAGTGTGACTGGTTTTTTGGGTGGTTGATTTTTTTAAATTTTTTTTTTTTTTTAGACCCAGAGACAATTGGCATCTTCCTGAAAAAATAATATTTTTTCCCATGATTCCACATTTTGGTTGTTCTTGCTTTAGTCACAAACTACAAAGTAGCTCAAAAACACTTTTCAGCCTGAACAACTGAAAACAATCTAACTCTTTTCAGCAAAACCTGAAGTTTTGAGATACTCTAATTTAGAGAGCTAAGCCATTTCACAGCTAAAGACCACCAGGATACAGATGTACTAGAGTTCCTGCCCCAGTATTTTGCCTAAGGCACTGAGAAGGCTTTAAGTATTGTCCTCTGGCCAGTTTTTCTCAAAACCTCAGGCTGCCATGTCTTCAGAACTATTCGCATTACCAAAATTGAAGCAAATGCCGATTCTAATGCTACCAGGCTTACCACTGATGTTTGTCAGGAGGACATCAAAGAAGTAAAACACTTTTTTATGCACGTGGACATAGGAGAACATGCATTGCACAGTATTGCTGCACAGGTGATGCTTGTAGCCAAACTCTTCTATATTACATAACAATTTAAGTATTTCACCATTTCCATTTCCCTATAAGACATCCAGGTCCAGGTTTTCAAAACCAGTTCATTTAGTGCTACAAGACTAAGTAGATACCAACACCCGACTCCCAAAAGTGAGTTAACATTCCAGACATTTGGGATTTGCTGAGACTGGTTCATGTATGGACAGTTCAGCCACGATGTATTTTTTGCTTCTTTGTCTCCAAAATGAATAGTAAAACTTAAAACTTTACAGTGACAAGAACCTGCAATTGTCCCCTGAAACCAAAGACCTAATCATTGAGGTACAGCGATTCATGTGTCTTAATCTATTACTGATGTATACATATATATCTGAGTTGTAAAATTTACTGGGTGGCTAGATTTGATTCATTTGTTTATAAAGAAGGTAATTTTAACTGGAAAGGTTACTACAAGCACATCGTTGTTTTGGAAGTATTTTTATTCCTTTTTTTTAACTTGCTAAAAGACTAAGCATTATCTACTAATAACATGAAGATGCAGAAAAGAAAAGGTCAATTTAATTGGAACTACTATTTCCTGGGGTTTAAAAGGAAAATGTTGAAGCTAAGATGACATTGACAAATTGCTACTATTTATTTAAATTGTGTAATGCAATCTACCAGTAGTTCTATAATCTGCATGTTTGAAGCAGTTGACCCGTCCAACTAATGCAAACAAATTAGCCTCCCGGGTACTAGCTATATCCTATAAGCCATTAAATATCGTAATCTAACATCATTTAATACACAAACTCTCTTAGTTAAAGTGTTATAGTGAATATGTGTTATAAAAATTACAATATGTGGGGTCTAAGCACAGTGGAGCCCAGGTCAGTAAATTTGTCTTTTCTGTCATTCAGGCCAAACGAACGCAATGGCAACGTGGCTTGGATTTCAGCGTGCCTCCCCAGCACGCCGAGGCTCTGCCCAGCAGATATCTTCATTGCTGCGCAATTAATTTCCTCTAAAGTCCAGCACAGGTTTAAATGTTTTAGTTCAATAGTTCCTACCACTCATATATTGTACAAATTTCATTCCAATAAGTAAATTGGTCTTGTGAAAGTGTTTGCGTACTAAATATTTCTAAGAAAATTAAGGCTCTATTATATGCCTATTATACACAGGCTAGAAACAACTCTGCATTTCTCACTGATTTATAGAAATGCCAATCCAAAGACATCACAATTCATGCAAATAAACTCACCTGAAGGGAATGGAGCTGTTTGCCTAAGTAAAACATGAACAAAACCTGGTGTAATTAGTAAAGCAATAATTCCCACAGGAACCCAGTTCTGGTGTTTTGTGAACAGGGAAAATTGCCTGTTCTCCATCATGATAAATATACCGATAGAAACATATATAATTATTATTTTATCATATTGAGAGGTCTGTTCTGGAATTGATTCCTGAGTAAAGTCCACCTCATGCAGGAGCAAGACCCAAGAGACAGGTCTGAGGGCTACCATGTCTTCCCCCTGATTTCATTTGCCCTTGGATCAGTCCTTAAAAGATTGGCTAGTCAATAGGAGTTTCATAAAAGCAAGGAGATAAAGGTAGCATGGAATGATTAAATCAATCAGGAAAGTAATAGTCCTATAACCAAAGGAAAGTCAATAGGTTATATATCACTGACAGACTATAAAGTTATTACAGGAGCTTATGGGACTGAGACAATTAATTACTTAAGAAAAATCTTCTGTTTGAAGTAAAAAAAAAAAAATTAGCATATTGATACAAGGAGGGTGATCATTTACATGAACTTTTCTGGAAGATAACTAAACAACAAAAATAACCTCACAAAACTGAATCCCCTCAAATTACAAAAGCATGTGGAAGAAGCTTTTTCCAAGCTGTTACTAAACATCCTTCTTATAATCTATGTTTTAGGTGGAAAAAAGACCTTATAAAGTTATGATCTTTATAAGAACCAAGCTGAATCTCAGTTTTTCACAATGAAAAGAAATAGATAGGACCAAGTACCACCTATAGAAACTGCAAAAATGGAGGAGGAAAAATAGAGATTCTGCAGAAATTTGGGAAATCTTGCTGCCAGAGTACAGATATTAATAGTTTCACATGCCTGGTTGTAAAAAACACAATAGATTTGAAGAGCTATCTGAAGAGATTTAATTTCAATGAATATAACAGACTGCGAGAAGGAGCTAAGCAAAGTGCTCTGATTCAGAGCATATGACCTTCCTCTGTAGAGTCATCAACAACTGCACCAGATCTTATATATAGAAATAGAGAAAACAATCCCTTTTATTTTAAATATCCTTGATCAATAAATTACAAAACCAACGAGATGTAACCAAATCTGATCATGAGACCTCGATCTCTGCCTCCTGCTGCAGGAACTGACAAGGTGTGATGATTTTACCCATCAGAGGTGGTTGTTTTTTCACTACAAAAATTATCATGTATTTTTCTTTCTCTGAGGAGTAATTAAATGACTCATAGATGAGATCTAGAAAATTGATACTTGTCAGAGGTAAAAACAATGATCAGTGGAAGAGGCAAGTTTACCGTATGATTGTGATTTTAGTCTTTTTTCACATTCCTTGCCAAGTTTGGAACTGTTCTGGTTCTTAACATTCAGCTTATTGTCAGCTGCTAAATATTTTCTCCTGGCTTAAGATCTTTTAAGATGAAATTACCTTTCAAATCACCTTGCAATGTAAGTCATTCAACCTTTTCTGAATTCTGGTTCAAAAGCATATGCTCTTTAATATGACCAATACTGGCTGGTTGTTGCATTTTCCCTTTCTATAGTGTATTGCAATACCTTGGACCTGCATTAAACATACCATTACCTTGAGAAGTCCAAGTTACTTTGCAGGTTAGTTCAACTTAAAGTTAGGATTTACAGAGAAACATTTACAGAGAAACAAATCTGCATTAATATGAATGATAACATATGAGGTATTTTAAATGAATAGTAATTAAAATTTAGTAGGATGATAATACGGTAATTAAATATCAATTGTTTGCGCAGGACCACTTATTGAGTTTAATAAGTATGTAAAAGATATTAATCTAGTTGTCATGCAATTACCTCATTGAGGGGGAGTGGGAATATGTGCGTGTGTGGGAAGAACAAATCATGAAATGCAAAATTCAGTTTAAAATCTGCATTAAGGTTATGACAGAACTAAAAAAAAATTTTTAAAAAAATAGCTCTTTCTTTTCTCACCTCAAGCTACTGGGATATTCAGGTGGATAGAGTGGGGTGAGCTGTGGGCATAAAGAGAGCTGTTGTAGCAGAGGACCGATGTGGGGACACGTACGGAGGTGTCCAGTGGAAACAGAGGCCAACTGCAATAAACCATGGCAAATACAGCGCTCAATGTTACATTTGTAAGGAACATCTGGGCATTTCTTGTAAGACCTCCACATAGCTAGACATCAATCACCATATTTAACAAATACCATTTAGCACTCTACAGAATTATTTGCATTTTTACTTGCCATGGGCTGCCATTGCATTAAGTGCTCAATACACAAGAAGGAAATCTTTGGACATTTCTATGGGCTTTACACATTAATGAAGTTTTCTGCAAGGTTATTGTGATAATTGCATGTGTACCCATCAACTTTACCCCCCCATAAATAAAAATGGGCATTTTTTTTGTCCATGTATCATAATTTCAACTTACCAGGTTTTAAAAACAGGAGATGGGATGGTCCCCACGTTTTTCTTATAAATTATCCATCCTTTCTGCAACAACTTTGGAAGCAGTGCCAATTTTTTTATAGCTCAGAGCAGTGATAAAATATTAACCATATCATACTTTGTTTTTTCCACAGCCGTGTATGGAAAAAGGTAATATTTTTATGTTCCTGTGTTTACATGGGCATTAGAAACAGAGAAGGGTGGTAGGAAACTAGAGTTAGCTTCCCTGGCCACTGAAGGGGATGGAGTTCACCTACATTATTCCCAGCAGGACTTTGACAAGCCTGTTCACAAAAATCACTGAAAAGAGGATCCCTCACCTTCCTAGCAGAACTGTCTTAACATTTAACTAGCCTTTTTATCCAAAATCTTTGCTGCAAAGAAAGATAATTTCTTCTTTTCCTAAGCCCATCAGAGAGAAAGAGATATTGACTTTTCTGTTGAACAAACCCAGCTCATTCAGCCCTGTCTCTGACCTACTGTTTCTGAATCTTTCATCATTTTCAGTCCTCTTCAGAGCTCCAATTCCTGCACAGCATCCTTAAAGAACAGTGTTTAAAAATGGATGCTGCCAAGCCCACAGCAGCACCAAGAGCCTGCCCTGCCCCCAGGCTTCAAAAAAAAACAGTAGAGGCATTTTGGAAAAAGTGTTTTAAACACCAACAGAAATTAATAAGAGGAATAGATTTGAAATAAATTACAGGGGACAGTGCTTTTTCCATCTCCCAGTGTTGCTTTATGAACCTCCCAGCATCGCCTTATGATCGCCAGGTTTAGGGGCAAAGGGGAGAGAATGGGGAGCAAAGAAGTAGTTTCTGCTTCCAAATACAAACTATTAGACAACCAAAAGGATTAATATGTAGAGGAAAGGAAAGAAAAGATGAGTGAGGTTAAAATCAGGGTAGGGAGAAGCTCTGTACAGAAAACAGAGTCAAGGCAGCGTAAACAGCTCCCAGCTCTCGGGCACTGTGGCTGTTTCAGTGGTGTTATAGCAGGGCAGCTCTGCTGAGCCTCCCAAGAGAGCTTTCTCTCAGCCTGTATTTCTTTCTCCCAACTGTCCCTGCAGCCAGACTTCAGCACATCCACGTTCTGAGCCTCTTTAATTAATAGTAGAGAATAATTAATGTAGCAACTCTTATTCTGGTTTAAGCCATCAGAGAGAGGGTGGGAGGGAAGGCAGGGGTCAGATGCACCTGAAACCAAACTCTTTTGGTGATACAGAGCAGTTACAAACCCAGTAAAGATCTAAGTCCAAGCAAATTTAACATTACTCTCTATCCCCACAAAACAGCTGCAGGATACTAGTGAGTCCAACCCACAGAAACAGCAGAGATGGAAACCTTTCTAGCAGAGAAAATACTCTCTAAATATTAGTAGCTTCTGCAGTACCATAGGCTCAAATATGTTGATGGGTCACATCATTTTTGCAGATCATACCGCTCGATATTGGGAAGACTTGCCGTACCATATGTGCATCTTTATTCTCTTTCAAAATGATCAGTTGTTGAGAGGAAAAAATAAAGAGTTGTGTTTGGGAGAGAAAAAGCAATATGCACTGAAGCTCAAAAGCGAGCTTGCGTTTGAAGTGTCACTTTTCGTTTTTATCACCATTTTATCACCACTAAGGGAAAGTGCTCTGCGGCATACAGAGCGCTGCCTTATTCAATAACACGTTAGAAGCAGTCTTTTTAGCGTGGAGATAGAAACAAACAAGGGGAAAGGTAGAGGCAGATGATTAAATGGACTGAAAATCCAGGCTGACACACTAGTACCAGTTGAACAAAACTGGGGTCAGGGGAAAGGTACAAGAGCATAAACGAAAGCTTAAATTATCCAGCTTAAATTCCCACTTTTTATAATACACCACTGGCTTATGTCATTGTATCACCTTGATTTCATGTCTATATACTGAAGATTGTGGAAACATTCCCAATTACAGGTCTATAGATTAATATTTCCACGATTGCAGGCTTATTCAACAGTCCGAACAGGCTCTTCCAGCGTCATCACCACATCCATGGCTGTATAAAAGCATGTTGTTGACTCAGACCACTGGACCAATTTTCTGAAACAATTTCTTAGGAGATGTTACGGTCTAATATCTCTAAACCTACTTAAAGATTTTTTTTTTTTCTCATTTGAAGATCACTGACCTGGTGCAAGAAAATATTTTCTCTCCGTAGGAGGCAGACCTCTTCCCTTCCTGTGACTTTCAAACCACCAAAACTTTGAAGAATTACTGTACAGCTTTTCCCACTCTCTAGAGCACCCAGTTCCTTACCCAGGCAGACCCCCTGATGTTTTCAAAATATAAATAAACACTATATACATTAAAATTCTCAATTGACATTTATACCTGTGTGTGTGTTTTACAGATTTCTCTCCCGGCTCACTAAAAGTATTTATTTTTGCTGACCTCTATAAGCAACAATCATTAGCTCACAGGATTAAAATGAAAAAGTTACTTTCATCCTTGATTCTGCTGTTCCTTTAATATTGTATCTGTGTGAAGTTCTCACACACTTTGAGCAAATAAAGGCTCATTTCTAGGTTTGTCACAGAATGGCAGAAAGTTGACCTTCTGACTAGTCTGACCTATACTTAGTTGCAGTACTGCAACTTGGGAAGACTTTTACATCATTATGTAGGTATTTTGGACTCTAGTAGTATAGAGCTGGATGATCCAAAATTTTGTGCACCATTGACACCAAATTTGATGCGATGTTTCATTATGATGGGAAAATTAATAACAATCCAATGTAACAAGCTATTTTGTCTATGCCACATACACATGCTGAAAAAGAATGCAAAATGCAAATCCATCAGCCATCAGATGCAAATAGCCAGATCATTTTTTTAATTCTAAAAAAATAGCTTACCTCCCACAACAATCTTTCTCATTGTTTCAAAGAAATTTGGGCATAGCCATAATTAAATGGCCCAAAATCATCCCATACACTGTGTGTGCATTGGTATCAATCTGCAGAGTACAGACTGCAAACTTTATATTTCTAAATATAAGTATCTTTACAACTCAATAGGTACAGGTTAAATAATTTATACAAAAAACTAATGCTAAAAATATTCTGCTGCAGAGATTGCATTTTCAAATGAGTATTTTTCTTCAGAGATATTATCACATTCAGATGTTTTTCTTGGTCCAAACCTCACCCTTCACTGTAGCATTTTTTCCCACGCTTTGATATTGTTTACCATGGTAAAATGTTAGGCCGTCAATGAAATGGCTTGAAGGGATGAAACGGGAGAGACCTCCATTAAGAGCTTGTAATGAAGTAATTCACAAAGGAGAAGATGCACAGATTCTGCAGGTGGCTGGTTTGGAAAGGACAAGCAAATCCTTCCTCATCAAGGACTACAGTGATCCTTAAACAAAAGCTTTTTTCCAACATACTGTCCTGAAGCTATTCAGGAAGCTGCACCTTCACCAAAACCACACTGACTCCCAGGAGGGCTGGTGTCACAGCAGCTGGAAAGGACAACGACTGTCTGGTGGCCAAGGACAGCTCAGGAAGCTCTCTGGCATAAGCTTAAAAAGTTCGTAACAATGACCTGAAATCATGGCAGGGCAAAATGTAGGGAAGAAGGTACCCTCAACTCAAAGGTCGCCTTGCTAAAGAAGGCTCTCTGCAGTCTTTTAACCTAAGGACTTTGCAACTTTGATACCAGCTGAAGGACAAAACCATCTGTGTGCATCGGCAGTTAACCAGCAGCTTGACAGAGAAGCAGGATTCTCCCACTCCTTCACACTGAATGTTAGTCTATCACCATATACCAATGGAAATAAAACCCTCTTTGTGCCTCTACATGCCAAATTTGAGAAGGTCCACACTGTTTGAACGCAGTTGTGTTTAGACATTAAGAGCAGAGAACATGGTACCCTCTTAGTCTGAATTATGTGTATTGTCACTCTGTAATACTGAACATATCCAGGGAGAAGTGAATCCAGCTTGCTACTTGTAGTATTCCGCTAGGAACTTAATTCCAAAGTGAAGTGGTAACATAACTATGAGAAAAACTACAGACACTGTTGTTTTTTCTCTTTTGAAACCAAGTACTCCTCTAACCAGCTGCATGAACTCAAAGCCTGGTCATTACTTAAGTTGGCATTAGTTAAGACCAGACAAGTCATGCATCTGGTTATGATAAAAAGGTGGTGGAGAGGTAGAATTCTACTAGACTGGTTATTTCAGTGGCAGGGATTTGGGCATGCTGTAAAATCAAGGACAGAAGAGGAACTCTAAAGAGGTGAATTCCAGGGTTTAAAGTGCAAATTTTCACTGAACATGAAATCAAAGTGATTGAATCGAGTAATGGATGTAGTACATCTGAAATAACCAGACTTCAGTGAAGTACCTAAGATGTCAGAATACAAAACCAGCCGGAAAGAGCATTTACTTGTCAAGGCATCACCATCTTTGAACTTTGGAAAGGTCCTTCCTTTTTGTGAGAATTTCCAGGTATAATAATATTAAAAAAAAAAAAAATCTTAAAAAAAGCTTCCAGGAAAAGAAATTAAGACTTTATGGTCATTTTCTATTACAGTGCCTCTGTCTCCCTAGGTCTCTGCCCATACAGCTTTTTATATAAAATATTATTGTTGGGATTCTTTGAAATGGTCGTTACAGCTTCCTGTTGGGTCATAACAAAACCAATATTCTTCAAAATAAAGTTTGAGGGCTCACAACATTCCCCAGGTGGACATTGCTGGAACAGGGGCTGGCAGACACGGTCTGGGGAGGACCTGCCATGGGTCCCCCCTCAGCTGGGGGGCTGGGTCTGGATTGCAAGGAGCTGCTGTGGAGGGCTGGGGTCCATATGACATCTCCAGTTATTCCCAGCTGGTGCACCCCCCTCTAGGTCATTCCTTGCTCCTGTTAAAGATGGAAGCTAACAGCTACCCACAGAGTAGGTTAATCTTTCTTTTATTCACATTTACCAAATATATAACAAATACACTTTAAAAATTAAAAGAGGGTCTGATCCTGATTCATTAATAGCAGCACCTAAAGCAGCAGATGGACTGTGGCTACAGTACTTCAATATATTCATTATTTAGGCCATTAATTTCCTTTTCACCGAAAACATCTGGCTTCTGATGCTCAGGGGGAAAAACAACATGATCCAAAACTAGTTTTAACTACAGGTTCATCTTCTATGAGAGCAGGTTAAATTCACAAATGAGTAGAAAGGACAGAAGTTAATTTACTATTTTAGAGGATGGAAAGAGATATACATTCTTCTGTATAACATGCTTTAAGTAATTTTTGTAAGGGAAGCTCCCTGGATATGGTTTTCTAATTGCTCCCTGTAAAACCCATGGGAAGAGCTGCTTTCTTTTTCTTTCCTCAGGTCTTTAGTGCAAGTAGAGCCATACGAGTAACTAACACTTTGGAGAATCCCAGGCAGCGGGCTCAGAGCATCACCATTCCCCAACAATCCTTTCCCCGAAAGAATCCAGCACCGACAGGGATTCACACACACTCCTGCTTCCCTCAGACCATTCCCCATGACACCAAATGTGTTTATTATAAAACCAGCAATGTCTGCTCAAACGTAAGTTTTTAAAATTAGACTTTTATAAGGATTACTGCTAAGAGAACAGTGTCGGGGAGAGGTATTTCACACATCAGGGATGACAAATTCCACCTAATAAGACAAGGAGGTGTGGCATAATAGCCTTGAAATTAAACAGTATTTTTCTAGTAAGTAATCTCAAATGAAATGTTATTAGAAGACAGTGAAACCAACTATTTTCAGGCTCTGACACAAGGTCTTTCCAAGTAATTAGCTTATGGCAGTGAACTGCCCCTTGTAAAATGGAAGTAAAATTTTAGTTGTTTAATACACTAACAATCCCAGGGAGGAATTATTAACCTCTATTCAGATTGTTATTATTTTTTCCTTAAACTCTCCAGGTTGCTTGGGTCCCAAGTGGGAAAGCATAAAACAGAGGACAGGCCCATTGCCTCCAGCTCCTCACCTCTTTCAACTGCCCAGCTGGTCAGAAGGACATTTCTGTGCTCATATTGAGATGCACTTTCTACAAATTACATTGACTTTTTAACCTCTCAAATGACAGGAGGGTTGCACAGGTCTGTAGAGAAGTCTGAATTTCAGAGACAACACGTGCTTTTCCTACACGCTCTCATAGTTCATGAGAAACAAGCCATTGGAGAGAGGTTACATCTCAAGCCATACGCTCTGTGTTGGGGACCTGGGGATTTAGACCCCACAGCCAGACTTATTTACAAACCATCTTCCTAAGGACCCACCAGGTTTGGAGAGAAGGGCTCTCAAAGTTTTGGAAGAAAATATTAATCACAGATTCTTGATTTTGTAACTTTTTGTTTTTCTACTTTTATTAG
Organism: Strix uralensis; assembly: GCF_047716275.1. NCBI lineage: Eukaryota > Metazoa > Chordata > Aves > Strigiformes > Strigidae > Strix > Strix uralensis. The sequence continues at coordinate 2,728,133 of NC_133984.1, forward strand.
GTAAAAGAAAACATTCCAGATGAGAAAAACAGCACTTTCAACTCCTCATTTCCCAATGAATTGTCCTCTTTCCAGTCTGTAAGCTTTCTAACATGGAATATGAAAATGTTCTCAAGTGTTTGTGGTTACAGATGAGCTTATTTTTAACCTGCTGACAATATCACATGAGATAACTTCACTAGCCCATAAAATAATTATTACTGTAACAAGTTGGATTATCCTAAACAAGATTGTAAGGTTAGATTTTACTGATCATAAGTACATACTACTTTAAATCTGAAGTTGTTATTCAGCTACAACATTGCCCCACTTTGGTGATAGCCTAAATAGGAACACATATTTCTGGTAGTCTCCCATCCAATATATTCTACCTTTAAATAAATGGAAATTAAATTCTTAATGACAAATTGGGAGAACATGAACTAGATGATGATGTCCTGCTAGAAAGCAGAGGTGAGGGAGAACTTTAAGAGCACCTTACTTCTACGGTGGTAACCTTTAAAATCTCTTGTAAAAAAATCTGTACCTTAAGAATTAGCAGCTGCCAACTAGGTTACTCCTCAGCAAAAACCTGACATCATCAGAATTCAGCTGTAATTGGGACAAAGACAACTCTCCAACAATTTACTGTACAGCAATAAAATAGTCAACAATGCTGCACTAATCAAACTGTGAAGCAGCTCTCATTAGATGACTATCTCTGCATGAATAATGCACTACTACATGTTTAGGTTTAATTAAATGTAATACATAAAATTTTCTTGTAGCGAATATAGGTATCCATATGCCTGTTATACTTGACTTCAATATTTCGTCCATTTTTCTCACATCTGCTCATTGGGGCAATTTATCATATTGTCAGACTACTAATGTAAGTCATTTATGGGAAAAGTTTTTGATAGCAATTTACAGCCTAACTAGGATTATAATGCTGCCACCGTAGATATTTAACACTTCTGTAAACTTGTTTCGAATGCAGTAATTGTGAATGGATAACTACATTTAGAAGAAAAAACAAAGGTCATCCTGACATGATGAAAGGATTTTAGGAGGACTTAGCCTTGGATTCTCTGATTCTCATATCTTTGATTGCCCTGAATGATGAAAATCCTACCTCTTTTCTTTTACTCCTTCCCAAAACAGTGTTTTGTTCCTTTTACTTTTTTTTTTCTGGTGCACAGCCCATGCTGATCGATTCTACACATTTTCAGTCTCTGGGCATTTGGAGATCTGGCTACTCTCAGACTTCTGAATCTGGAAACTCTCCCGGAGAGCTTTTTCCCCTTTTTCAGAAGTTACCTATTACTGCAGAAAAAGTTACCTATATCCCTGTACTCCTCGCATTTTGTAAACCTCTTGCCTGCTTTGTTTCAGGAGCCAGACACAGGTCCAACCTGCCTCAGCTCCCACCCTGCCTGATTTCTGCAAAGCACAGAAAATTGCACTGCTACTCCACATGCCAACATCTGCAGATCTGATTTCACTCTGTAAATAGATTATATCCAATATTTATAAAAAGATTAAGCTAATCTGACATTTAATTAATGGAAACGGCAATGTTTGACTTTTTATTTTAATAAGCAACACCCTTTGTTCCCACAGAAATCATTACTAGCAGTATGTTTAAAAAAAAGCAGAAAGATTTAACAAAAGGTTCCATTAAATTAGAGAGCAATAAACAAACACAGCCAATTTATGCATTGGAGTCATTAAATGTGTATCCTCTCCAACACTTTCTTCACAGATAGTACTTAGGTCTGCTACAATTGATCTGCAGGGAGCAGTTACCTTAATTATAAAATGAAACACCTCTGCTAATGCAGTCTTGGAGCCTTGTTAGTTTACACCCCAGACATGTGGCTCCGAATGGGCTCCAAATGCTAATGCCAGTAAAGGCAGACATCGGCAGTCTCTGATGTGCCGTGCTTGGCAGTCCATGACCGCGCTGCCTACCAGGCACCCCTGTTTTTTTTTCTCCCTCTTGCCCTTGGGGTGGAGATAAAATGCAAGAACTCTTTGGTCCGGCTCAGCATGTACTTTTGAATAGTTCATTCATGGGCAGCCATTTGTACAAGAAGTCTTTTTATCTGATTATCTGCCCTCATTGTTAGGGCTTGTGCCTAGATGTGATGAGCCTTGCAGGAAAAATTAAAGAAGATGTAAACAGTAAATGCAGACATTTTGCAACATAGCTAAAAATAAATTGCACTACAGGCAATTATGCAAGTTTTACTGGATACATTAAAAAGACATTAAATGCACAGCTGTTTTAAGTGTCTTTTAAGCTGATAAATTAACTGTCTAATAAATTGTAAGATTTGTCAGCTAATAATGCTATTTTATCTGCTTTAACATATGCCTTCCTAGTTCATGAAGCATTATTGTAAGTGCCAAAAGGAGATAATGTGCATTTTACAGTGTTATGTCTTAAGTGGAATGGATCATTGGCCATGAAGAAGTGTGTTAATAAATCTCCTAGGCTTTGTTAATTGCACTCAATGAAGTGTCACTGTTAAAACACAAAAGATGTGATAGAGAAAGCTGAACATAATGTCTTTCAGTTTTACAATTAACAGTTCACTAGGCAAATCGACCAAAAAGACCATAATTTGTTGAAGCCTTATTAACTTACATTTTCCTAGTCAAGGTCATAATTGTGAATGGCTTAAAGCTATCTTTTAATGCTCATCAAGAAGAGTAACCTTGCCAGAGAGAATGAACTTTTCCGTCTCTCAGTAGCACTTATCACTTGCTTTTCAGGTAGAAGACAAATAAAGCTGAACTTTGTTATACAGCCATCTCTTTCAGTCACTCACCACCAAGAAATGCCACTCTAAAAGTGGGAAACATGACTTTAAATATCTTTTCTCTACAGCAAATAAAAAAGTGCAAAAATGGAAAAAAAGGTTCTTTAAGAACTGTATAAGCCTATCAGAGCTAACCTAGTGCAGAGAGTGAAGACTTGATTTAATTTGAAGAACTGTTCATCAAGATTTGAGGTTTGGGAGTTTTTCCACTCTCCCCTGGAAACTGAATTCAGTGCAGAAGAAAAAAAACAATCCAACACGCTTAGCAAACAATTATCAATATCAAATACAATCGCTAAATACCTTTCAAGAAGAGGAGCTATTTCCATAATTCTTATTAAATATTGATTATTGAATGTATTAACACTTCACAACATCTCATCAGATTAGCACTGCTGGGCTTTGTTGCAAAATCTTCCCACTTAAAACCATTTTGTGATAATATATTTTTTCCAGCAGGGTAATCAGAGTAAATACCGATAATGTTGAATTGGCATACATGAATACAGATATATGATCACCATCTCACTAATCCTCATGAAGTAATGAGAGCTCATGATAGAAGGATAATGACCAAGTGTTAATTTAAGTCTGTAATTTCTTCCTAAAAAATTCAAAATGCAGAATACAACGATCTCATGGAAATCATCGTATATTTAAATCTCGGACTACAAATGCTATCGCTTGCCATTAATGCAACCGTTACATTGTGCCGTACTACTATAAATGCGTTCAGCACTGGCTGTTTGATTTGCCTGATAACAGTTGTAATACTCTTCCATGATGCAAACAAGATGGTAGAATATATATAAAATACATATTAATAAATCATTCTACAAGCATTAAAAATAATGAAAGGCACCCAGCTTTGCTGTTACTAGGTTACAGGATGCCACCCTGAACCACTCAGTCGATCAGAGAGCTCTTCAAGTCTGACAGAGCACATTGATTGCCCGTGGCTGGACAAAGAGGGGATGCTCCCGACTTCAGGACCAGGCTCCTGGCTGCAGGGCAGCCCTTGTAGATAGGTGGAGGAAGAAGGCAGAAGCCAGATGAACAGGATGGGTGATGCCGGCACCCAGAGCACCAGGATGAGGATGGGTGCTGGGGCATCCGTGTCCCACCTCCATCAGCACCTACAGAGCAGGCGATGATGCAGATCCACTCATATGGGTGCAATAGGGAGAGGATGCAGCGGTGGTTCAGCGCTTGCTGCCCAGCTAGGGGTGTATGCCTCACCTCAGCTTTACACCGTGCTGGACAACACCTACACGTGCTATGACTCTACTTGCCTGTTTCAAAATTAAGTACAATAATTTTCACCTTTTAGCCCAAGACACCATGAGGTTGTATCAATATCTGCCAGGGACTCAGAATCCTGGGTACCAGGGACTATCCAAAACACAAAACATGACCGCTAACAAACAGCAGAGTCAAATAATGCCTCCCAACAACCTGGGAATATTTCTTCACATTTTTTATGAAGTTGCTTCACATTCTTAATGAAGTCCAAACTCTTAAAACTTTTTTTATGAATGCAGAATCAGAGGGGTCACAGCTCTCAAGTCTAGTCCCTGGGCTTCAGAGGAAAAAATATCCCCCCAAAAAAAAGGCAGTTTGGGATTACTCTGAAAGACTGCACATGCTCAAGTCTTACAGAAAAAAAGTTACTATCAGAAAACAAAGAGAACGCCTTCCTTTCCCATAAGGCTGCCTTTAGCGACAGTATTGTTTAAACAACAAGCAGCATATGTGCATATTAGAGAATACCTGCAGAAAAATCAATATTTTCAACTAATACCTGTGAACACGCATCCTAAAAACCTCTCCAGAGGAATAAACTCACCCAACCAGAAAAGGCAAAATGAACACATCATTTGTGTCCAAGCAAAGCAACCTGTGCTTCAAACTCCATAGCTAGCAATGAGGCCAAATATTATCCTCAAAAACTGTGCCGTGGATAATTTTGCATGGTATATAATTTTCTAATAGTTGATAGAATCAGTGAAAGGATTGGACTAAAACTTAATTGAAAACAGTATCTGGTATAAATATATATGTGTACATACACATGTATAGAGCAAAATATAAAGGTATACACATAAATAGATATATATTTCCAACTCAGTTACTCCACATCTGACAAAAGCAATTTCAAGAGATCATATTGAAACCACTGACACCAAGATAACACAAAATAGCTGAAACACTATGTTTTCTAAACAAAGATATTTATGTTTGTACTAGAATAGCTCAGCTATGTAAAGAGTAATAGCTGAAGAGAGCCATCCTGGGAAGCTGGGAAACCTTTAAAAACCCAAACATCACACCATTGCAGTTGGGTCACTCCTTCACTTGCATATCAACTAAAGGACTGGGACAGGAGTACATGCAAGAATTCAAACTATGTCTGCTCCAGCACAGTGATGCATCCCCTCATGCAAAACTTGGTATTAAGGCTCAGTCTTGCCACAAGCAGTGTGCTCCTGCCCAGGTACAGTCTTGCATTTGATCTGTTAGGGACAATCAGCAAAATGCTGTCCTAACAGCTAGGTTCAGATAACTCCCACACCTCTTACAAGTTGCTTTCTCACTATTTTAACAATCAGAACTACGAAGCCTGTTATTTGTGTGTTATTGCTAGAGACGTGATTAGCAAAAATACCCTAAAGGTTTACAATTTGATTTCATGTGTAAGTCATGCAGGCATATACCTATCATAAAAAGAAATGCAAACTTTGCTTAAAACAGTGTATGAAATCTCAGACTGAGCAATCTAATTGGCTGTACAGTAAGATTCAGATATCTTTAGAGTGACATTGAGTCTGCTTTCGAGATAATGTATTTATACTTTATGATGATTCAATTCAGTGAAGAAGAATCTATCACTATCCATAGATTGTTAGTATGAAACCAGATGAACACAGCTGGTTTTGCCTTGGTAAATTGAGATCCCTTTAAATCTCAAATACAAATCGATGCTTTGAGAATTACAATGGGAAGGTCTCAGCCCTCCTGTATTGATCCAAGCCCCACAAATAGGCTTTCAAAAGACATACGGCACAAGTTTTGCAGAACTCAGCTAACCAATCTTCTAGAAAACATGTAATAATTCACTCCCCTGGCCCCAAAACATTTATCTTGAGTAGCATGATTTCCTGAGATAATAAATTACTATTCTTTAGGTTAAAAGAGGGTTGCATGACCAGACAAGTTTCCTGGGCTGACACTACAGCACACTGAAAAAGACCCTGGAAACTACACTTGAGTGGAGACTTCCCTGTGACTCCCTGGGAACGAAGCTGGTTCCCTGTCTTCAGAGATGCCTCTGCAAGAGCAAACAAAGCAAACTTCAAACCTGCTTTTTGTTTTTTCCTTTAAGTTGGCTTCAACAATTCTTAAAGTGTTCTTAAATCACCTTGAATTTAATTTCTCTAAGCCATGTTTAAAGAGAATAATTACCATCTGTCACAGCTGGTTAATCAGAATCAGTGTACTATAACTCATTCACTTTTTATTAAAGAATAACCCTTCAGTTGCTAAATTTTCTGGGATCTTTTCCATGAAGACACAAGCCATGCTTGTCCCACAGGAGCTACTGACACCACTCACAAAAGTTAACTAACCTATAAAGCACACAGATGCTGGTTCATATAATGTTGCCACATCAATTTTATTACCCTGTGCCTATACCAGTGGTTTATTTTTTATTTAGTCTCTTGTGAAGCTCAGAAAACATTAACATATGATTCAGATAAATGGCCACCCCATAAAGACAGGGAACTTTTAGAAAGTGGAGTCACCATATCAATATTAAGATTGTAAAAATAAATGCTCTGCTAGTGTCCGTTTGGGAAATAAGACACTTGAGAAAAATCAGTCAAAAGAAAAAAAAAATCCCTGCACGCTACCAGATTAGCACATGTGAATCCAGAGAAACCTGAGCATTGACTTAGCCAAGCATGGCTAAAGCTGGAACAGTAGCAAGAAAAGAGATTGCAATTTTCTCGAAACTGTGAACAAAAGATCTGAATGCCGGCAAAAAGCAATGAATCCTCTTCATTCACCAAAACCAACTAAGTGGTAACAAATTGTGAGTTTCCAGTTGGAGACAATTGGCCACGAATAATTATGCAAGATGCTAAAGGCTGATTTAACTCTTTCTTCCACCCGTTTCTGCAAGGCATCAGAAGGGAGAGCTGTAATAAGCGTTGCATGCTGGGACCCACGCCACGTTACAACCAATTTACTTTCTCACAGAGAAGTTCATCCTGCTGAGAGAGCAGGTTTCCACAGATAAAAGATGGGATCTCAAAACAAATTAAGGCTACGTGAAGCATGCCTGCATTTTACTGTAGTAAATTCTGCAGAGCTTGCCTGTTGGCAGGGGTAAGCTGTTATGACTTAAGCAGATACCAATCTGAGATATGTTAAATAAATGAAAAAGCTGAAGTTACTTATCCAAGCTCAGTACATCGGAAGGAACAATACTGGATGCAGCCTTTTCTTCCTCTAACGTTTCAATCCTTCATTATTTAATTTAATAACAACTTTGTAAGTATTTTAGTTGGTAGGCAGAAGAATCAATAAAAAAAGAAGTACTATTTTACTTGGAGATGACGAAGGATGTTTTCAAAATCTTTTGTTTCAGATCATTGTACTAAAGCATTGGGGGGTAATTCTACAAGTGTTTTGAGATACCGTTGGATTTCACATTTAAAATGTTACATTATCAGCTTCTAATAAACATTTAGCAAGGAGTACAGATAACAAGAATTTTTTTAAAGAACTCTATTTTCTGAGTCATTTTGTTTACGAGCTGATTGTTTTGCATGAATCTGTTTGAAAGCACATTTTGTTTTGATCCATCCTTCTCAGCCTTGCAGATAGGAAGAAATGCTGAAATTATTTGCAAATGAGAATCATCATCTTCACATTCAGAGACTGTAGAGCAGGCAGAACAGAAATTGCTAATCCTAACAGAAATTGCTCATCATAGGCATGTAATTAAATTTCTCACTGAAAGAAAAAAACCCCCACAATCTTACTGTTTGAAACATGAGACACCTGAGCTTAAAATTTTGGCCAAAAGCTAAAGTCAGACCTCTCAATTATTTTCTGTATCATGGCACTGGCATGGATTTAGAGATGCAGATCTTCTGAAGATCTTGCTGTATTTCTTTTACTTATTTCTTTCTCTTCCATATGGGTGGTAACTGCCCTCCAACATTACTCAGGCACGTGCTTCTCTCTCAAACTCTGGTAGACTCATTTGTTCTTGGATTTAAAAATAATCTATAAATCAATCATTGGTACATTATTACATTGGTACATTATTACACTGGGTGTAATAATGTAGTAATTTCAAGTTAATTATAATATAATAATGTAATAATAATATAATTATGTTATATTGAGAATATATAATTGTGTAATAATATAATAATTGTAAGCTAAAATGCCTGGATAGAAAAAGCCTTGTTAAAGCATCACCCTGCAAACCCTGCCTGCAAACTAAATGCCCAATTCTTTCAAACCCCACTTCTGGCAGTATTACTTCCTTATTATCCTGCAGTACATAAGCAGGTGTTATTCACACCTTCAATTCATATAGGTGATTTATTAGGAGATATACTGAAATGTACTTGCCAAGGGAGGACGGTGAATTTACTTTTTCCTGATTATGGCCCATTCTTTAACAGCTCAGTAAATATTTTCTTCATCCCTTTAATACACATTTGAAGGATAAACAACCCAAAGGAGGGAAATCAGTCAGATGAAAAAAAAAAGGCCATGCAGGTTTCCATCAGATTAAGTATATATTTTGGTAGCATATAAAACAGACTGCAAGAATCACCAAAAGAAGAATGTACAAATTTGGGGGAGATTTTGCTATTAGTCTGCTCGCAACATAGGGCAAGCAATCTCCAAGCAGCCCCCTCTCTAGTCTCCAGGATATATATGTGCACATTCTATATATAAAGGGTTATAAATAAAAGAAAAGAAGGGATTTGCTATTATTTTAGAGAAGATAAAGTGGAACCCACCTTTGGTATTTATATAGTCTCATAGTATTTTAGCACTTAACATCTTTCCTCAGAGCACCACTGCGGGACTGGGGAGCGCTGCTCTTGCAGGCGTGCGTACAGGGAAGCGGAGCCCAGCCTTGTCCGCGGGGACGCGTCCACGGGTGTGGATTGGGAAGCCTCAGAGCTGGGAACACCTTGCTGAGGGGCCCATAGACCAGGGAAAGGCATTTTCATGCCACATCTTGGGAAACAGCCTGTTACACCTGTCCTCCTCCTCTTTTTCAAGCCATAGACCTAGCATTTGCACACCCCCATACATAAAAAAGAAAAATCACGGCTTCTACCCACCACCCATCAAATTTACCCCATTTCAGGAATTTTGTTTATGAATAGAGATTAACAACAGTAAAACAAATTCTAGACCGATCTTTTTGTTGAGCTTAACCACTTCTGAATCTTTCCTACGGGATTTACATATACTATTCTCCATGAATCTCACGACAAAAGTCAAACCTGCCTCCTTTACACCCTGGCTGGATCAGCATGCCTAATCTCTCATCCTCTTTTTAGTTTTTATCCAACTCTAACATCTTTTAAAGCCAAGAGCATTTTGGTCTAAGATGTGGTCAGATGTGGATATTGGCATCATCTTTCTTTTTATGCTAATTAAAAATAATAACCAAGTGCTACCTTCAGATAAACTGTTTAAAAAGTTGTGGCAAGGGTTTCAAAGTGGGGCTTTTTGACACCTTATTCATTCCACCAAAGCCAGAAGATTTCTGGTACAACACCAGGAACAAAGAGCCACACCAAATCACCTTCTTGGGTGCAACCTCCATCAGAATTTTATTTTCTCAGACCATAAAAGCTTTTTATAACATCACAAAACCTTATATATGGACACTAGTAAACATAATCCTGGAAAACTTGCATCAAACCCTCTGTCAGCCTCCACAAGTAGTAGCAGCAGGATGCTTAAAATAAGAGCTCAGGTGTAAACAACAGTTCTTGACCCTTGGGTCTAAGCAGATGAGCAACATCAACCTATCAATCACTCAAAATTGTTGTCATCTTCTACTCATATGCTTGCCATAAATCCCCACCGAATTCAATGCAGCTGTGCTGCTGGAAATGCAAATTTGGACTAACTGCAGTCCCAAACCTGACCCACTCCTCACAGCTGCTAACCTGCTCCCCCAGTCCTTTTGCCCCACTTGCCCAAAATAATCTCATTTAAACAGACCACTGCAGAGGGTTAGCATAGCTCTTGTTACCTTCTGTGGGAATTTCAGCCCCAAAGTGTTTATACGCTTAAAAAACAGAAGGCAAACAAGCCTAACATTCAAAACAGAGCTTGTAGCAGACAGCGGGATTTACCATGGGTATTAAGAAGATTGTGGTGTGCATATGCTAACACCACAGCATGCAGCGAGCGTGCAGCCCTTCTATCCCTGTCGCTGCTACATCGAACCCTGCAGCATCACAGAACTGGAAACTGCATCTCCTTTTGTTTCCTCTTTAGCGACCATCGGGCAAGAAGAATTGCAAGTTACTAAAATATAATTTTATTTTTTTTCCTATATTAGGCTGACATCTCGGTGTCAGAGATAAACCTTCCGCTCTCCAGATGATACACCCGCTCCCGCAGCACACACTGCGGAGGGGAAAGGTGGCAGAGAGCCAGCTGGATCTCTCATCCTGACAACATATTTTTGCAGATTATGCAAAACCGGCAACATTTAGCTTTAGAGGAACATCACAGCTGTTCCCCTTACCCTGTCAATCCCAGTATCAAACTTGCAACAGGTTTCATTTAGGAATGGCCTAAAGTGCTCCAAAAGTGGTGCTTTCTACACGCATGGCCACGTAGAAGCAGTGTGAGAAGTTTAACAGCAACCCTTGAAGGACAGCACCAGCTCTACCAGCCAGAGATATCACAGGCTGCCAGTGAAGGGACCAGCACAGAAAACTGATTTTTGTCATCACATTAGGTGCTTGTCCCAGATTTGCTTCTTGAGGAATTATATAAAAAAACCCAGTATGGGGCAAGCTTCATTCATTCATACTTGTGCAAAGGGATCACTCAAAACCCAGAAGGCTCCTGCTTCAACCCAGAGGCTGAAGCTGAGGAGTCCTTTGACCACAGAGGCACCTCCCTGGCTTTGGCCAAGCCGAGCAAGGCTCCCAAAGAGCAAAGATCCTCTCTGGGGAGCAAAACCAGGCTGAAAAGCCTATTAGCAGAGACAGGGAGACTCAACGATGCACATTTAAGAGGCTATTTTAATTTTAAAACAGAAGGGAGCATTGCATTTGATAGTGCACAAAGTAGTATAATGCTCCAGCCATCCATAACCTGTAAACACTTTGGTTCGTGGTTCATTTCAGACCAAATGCCTTCACATGGTGCTAAAACCAGATTTTTGCCCATCAGCGGGACGCTAATCTGCTTATTAATGCATTACTCCTAACAGCAGTACATAATGATTTTTCTAACCTATTTCTAAAGGCCCATACGGGAAAAATTACTTGTGAAAAACTTGAATATTAAGACCATAAATAAAATTTAACATGACATCTTATTGCACAATAAACCAAATGGAGGTGATGCTGCATGTGTAGGTGTGTTCAAAGGAAACAGGGACACAGCATAGCAAGCAACATTGAAAGTCTCAATGTATATCCAAACATCCTTTAAAATAAAAAAATGCAAAAATGTTTGACCCAGCTGAACCCAGTTCCTATAGAAACTTTCACCCTGTATAAAGCCTGCAGACCCTCCCTGACAGAAAAAATGATAGTCCACACACAATACCAAAAAAGAAATTCATGTAAAAATTTAGATAAAAGTTAGGTCACAACCTCCATTTGCTTAAGTGTAAACCTGTCATCTTACTTTGGTGTAGCTGCATGCCATGATTTTTACACAAATTTGTGCAAAGTGGGGCAGGTCCTGCTGCAGTCCCTACACTCAGCTCAGGGTCTCCAGCCATTCTTGCTGGCATGGCTGAACCTGCATGCCTCTCATTGATTTTTTAAATTTTTTTTATTATTTTATTTTTCATTGATTTATTTTTTTTATTGTCCATTAGTGCCATTTCTAGATTTCTGAAACAAGCTATGATGGGGTCCCAGGTTTACGACATGTTACACAATATAGCACTCAGCTGTCATGAGGGAGAACATTGCAAGAGAGAGGACTCTATGGCTAAAACTATTAAACAGCAGCAAAACTTCATTGATATTTTCACCTTTTTTCCTTACATTCTACCAAGAGACCTGTGAAAAAATAACAGTTATTGAAAGACTGGAAAAAGGTTGAAGGACTTGAAATTTTGTGGCCGAACTTCTTTCACTGAACTCCAGAACAAGAAGGACCACCATAGAAAAACCTATGGTCACTCCAAAACATTTGAATGATGCTTATTTCTCTAATAAGAAGTTTATTCCATGGTTGATTGTTAGCAGCAGGCAGTAGATAATAGTTGATCTAGAGTAACTGCTGATAAATCAGAATAACACCAGAAGAAAAGCAAGTGACCATGGATTAGCTCTGCTCATACAATAACCATGATGCAGGGCAAGGTTGTATTTATGGGAAACATCACATCCTTTTGTAGGCACCTTTTAATTACTGTTTAGATTTGATCATATTACTAATGACATGCCTAGGGTTTGTTTAGTGGTATAAAGACAGAGCTGTATTTGTTCATGTGTTTCAGCTAAATTTGTCATTCAACAAAATACATCAAACCCCCGTCAGTGGGAGCAGGGTTAGCTTCAAACATCAGAAATGTAATGGTTAAGTTAAACTCCGGCAGTTCTTCAAAGGTATTTGAAGAGAGCAGACGTGGTGGCTGTGAAATGAAGCAATACAGGGGAGGAAGGGGGAGCCTGCACAAAGGTTTGGTTTCACTTGCACATTTGCAGGATTATTGATGTCCTCGGCTCCCGTGTACTTGAGGCAGAGAGTTGCCAACAGCCGTATTTGATGGGCAAGGGGAGTAATGAATTTCTTATCACAGAGATATGTTATTTCTCGGATCTAATCTTCACTGATATTGGCAAAGAATTTTCATAGCCTCTTCATCTACTCATATTGAAGTCATAGTTTTAAAATAATACAGAAAGATTTATTTTTATTAGGAGTTATGAGGCAGGTTGTCAGCTCCAGTTTGCCCAGCAACAGACACCCAGGAAAGGTGAAGTTCAGAGCCAAACCTCAGCAATGATATCCCGTGCAGATGATGTCAAATACCTCCTACGAGGCACAGAGACACGAGGCTAGAAATCTTGTGCTAAATAAACATGTCATCTCAACAACAGCAAGCATGAAACACTAGCCTGACTTCTGCACACTTCTAATACATGTCAAGGTGTGTAGGAGGTCTCAGTGCAATAATTTTCAAAGTGCTGTGTAGAGCTGATATCAAGAGCGTTTTCCAGGAAAAGAAATCTCTCCCCTTTATTTGTCAAAACACAGCCTGGACTGAAACACCCTGCAAGGGGATTTGAAGGGTTAAATACTTGTTTCTGCTCAAATGTGTTGCAAGAGCATTTGAAGCGACTGTTGCATGAAAGGAATGGAGGTGGGTTTTTTTAATTTTATTGAGAGTTGTTAAAACTAAAAATTCCCATATACTCTCACTTCCCTTTAGAGGTCTACTGGGGTTGGCTTATTCCTCTGCTTTGATATGCAAATGGGCAGCTTGCTTTCCTGCAGGGGACACTGGACGGCATCCAAGGAACACAGAGGAGATGTCCTGTCAGGAGAGCAGCCCGGCCGCCTCGAACGGTCCTTGGGCAGCACCGAGAGCCAAGCTTGTGTTTTGGCTTAAAAATAAAATACCTTTGTTAATAGTTTTTCCTTCCAATATAAATGTTTATATATTTACCCTGCTAGTCATCTCTGCTGGCCAATAGCAAGAAAACAACAGTTTAGCTGTTCCTTTTCGGTCAGTGCGTTACTAAACTTGTATTGCTCTTTTGGAGATACTATTTATGCTGCCCTTCATTTATGTCATAGAATATAGGTTATTTAAGTAGCATTTAAACCATTCAGCTGCAGTGAACAGCCATATTTTTAGAAATGTGGTACATTTATTTCTACTGGGCAGTTTTCTCATTACTTTTCTATCTGGCCCATTTTGTGGGGAAGATACAAGGGAAAGTACATTTTAGGTTCCATTTCCTGGCCCCTTTAAGTTCCACTCTTTCTCACTTTCTTGTTTTTCTGCCTTTTCTTTTTACTGACATAATGGAGTACCTATAAAAAAAGATTAAATGGTGCCATAAAGTTTTATTAATGCCTTACATCATTGATATCTTCTCTGTATTGATAGTTCCACTTCCATTATTGCTACTTAGGCATTTAATTAGTGATTCATACAGTATGTTGTAAACTACAGTATTAGCGTTAACCATCTATATAAAAGCCCCCATTATGTAAAAACTCTTCTCAATATTGTAATTGGAGTATAGTTATCCACTTTAACTGACTTGAATTAGATTATTATAGATTAATTTATAAAAAGTTACTTGTAAAGGACATTGAAGATCATGGAATATTAAGAGTGGAACTTCATTACAATAAAATGGACTTCAAGAACAATGGCACTGTCTGAGTTTTATATAAATCCATTACAATCTTCTTGTAATAGGAACAATAACTGTTTTATCTGGCAACTCAGTGATACTTAAGGACGGAAAGACAGACTGTTAAAAAGAAAGAAGTATGCAAAATTAAAGGGAGGATGTACACTTAAATCCTGGATGAAGCAGCAGAGGGAAAATGTGCTCTTTGCAGAGGGAACTTGGGTAAGAGCATAAAATATAACATAGATGGCTAACATGGAAGAAGTGCATGGAAAGCCATATGATTCAGAGGAGGAGGGCTACAGTCAGTTAAGATTACTATGAACTCTGATGAAATCACTGATCCACAGAGTATTATTCTATATTTCACAGTAAAAATAGATCAGAATTTGGGCCATCTCCCCAAAAAACCTGTTCACATTTTTATCTGCCTCCTCTCTCCTACCACCATCTACACTATTCCACTCAACTCATGAAATGACACGGTCTGGAGCATAACTTTGCTGACCTGACAAATTTGCATCAGGCAAAGGAAATACTGAGCTTAGGCCATGTTTTGGCCCTGGTGTAAGGGAACAAGTCAAAGCTCCCATAAATAGAGTCTTCACACATGCAAGCTCCACGTGCCGTTATACCACTTCTAGTAAGCAGGAGCATGCAGAAGCTCTTTTTACACCCCAGCTCTGTACTTTGTCCTTTACATCCAAGCCACCCGCTCTTTGCCAAAGCCAAGAGATGGACAGATACCAGTCTGCTCTCCCCTCCTGAGGGATCCCCTTTATTAAGGGATGTCCCAGAAAATCAACTCTATTGGTTGTACAGAAGCTTCGCATCAGCAAGCACAGTTGAAGGGTTTCAACAGGCTCTTTGATTTTTGTGGCTACACGTAACTGTAATCAGTCCAGGCTTCAGGAGGTGCAGTCATTTTTCCTCTGCAGTTTTATCCTTTTCAGAACAATATCACGTTTTCTGATAAATAACACACACAATAACATTCTCTCAAATTTCCCAAGATAATTTTTATGTGGTTGAGTATTTGTCTGCCTTCCAAAGAGAGAGGGTGCTCTCTATCTTTCAGATTTAATAGACACAATGGCCATAGACTCCAATGTTTGGTCAGGGTTAGCAATACTGTGCTTGCCATCTGTATATTTGCAGGGTCCCTGAATAGCCATGCTGCATTTCATCTGGGAGGCAGGAGCTCCAGAAATCATTTCACCAAGTTAATCAAACAACCCATCTATCCTTACTACCACCTGTCGGGTACTATTTCACAGGCAGTGTCACTGGGAATAGTACAACAACAGTGAGGCTAATGATGTTTAGAAACGGCACAGAGCTAGAAAATACCAGAACTACAGGGTGATGAACCGCTCACCCCAAGGGCAAGCTCAGGAGAACACCCCATGGTGACACAAGCAGCACTGACCTACACATCTGCATGCGAGGTCTCCAACTAGTCTTTGACACGTGCAATTCCTGTTGCTCGTCTGTTGGCCATCTCTCATCTTTCTGAGATTTTGCCACACATACAGCTTCTGCTTCCTTCAGGGTGTTCAAGCTTTTATCCACAACTTGCTTCAGACCTTTGAAGGGTCCAGCTCATACGTTTGAATTAAACCCTCTACATTTTCTACTCTTTCTGATTGTCACCCCTGTACACACCCAGGGTGAAGCTGTCTGTCAGTAGGAAATTTGATTCAGCATGCAACTTGGTCCAAATGGGTGAAGAGGAGCTGATCAAGCTTGCCTCAACTTTCTGCACTGATTTCCTGTATAATACAGTCAGGTCAGGGCCTTGGACTATAGCTTTTATCTGGCTTTGGACCATCATGCAGTAAAAAAAGACTTATGTGTAAAGGATGCCCAATAAAGACTCCGTCCCCTGGCACAGTGAGACTTTCTAGGTCTATATCTGTGGGGGACACAACTTCTCTGGGAGCTGCTTCAGGATGATAGGTCATGGATGAAAGCTCCAAAAATTAAAATAAAATACAGAACTCACCACTCTGCAGTCAAAATACCAGACACTTCAACGTCTTCTTCAATGTCAACCTGTAGCACCATGCACAAAGAGAAAACACCCCCAAAAAAGACCTTTGGGGTGCACATATGGCTCTCACCATAGGACCCACATTAGAGAAACAAAATCTACAGTATGTAGGGTGTTAGAGAGGTTAATGGAACAGGACCAAATACAGTGCTAACAAGGACAACAAAGAGAAAGGACCAGGCTGGAAGAGCACTAGTCCTTGAAGGCTACTCCAAAGCTATAATTAACAATGAACACTGTTCCACTGCTAATTTCCCTGCCCAACAGCCCACTGACTCATCCTGCCTTTTATCAGGGCTAACTAGAGGTACTTCCATTGCATCTCACCATTAAGATCACTTTTCTTAAACTGTTTTAAGCCACATTTATTTTTTTCCATCTCTGATACAGCTCAGAAACCAAAGTTTTGTTTTTATGAAACTAATCTGAAATTCTTTCCCATTCTCAGCTCCCTCTTTGCTCTGTATTTCCCTTTACCTTCAACTATTTAGAAACTATATATTTTAAAAAAAACCCTGAATGCAGTACAGAGAATACAACCTAGCTCCGACTGCCCATACTGTTCCTGCAGTCTCTCTCTGGCCATAAATTTTGTAGGAGAGCAATAGAATGCAAAACACATTAGCAGTAACGTGCTGAAATCCCTGTGCTACAGGGTAAATAGGAAATGCAACAGCACATTTACAATTTTGGCCAGCAAAATACCAGCACTATTCATTGATCTCATTAAAGACCAATCTACATTCAGGGAAGAATAAGATTGATGAGCTGTTAGACTCTCTAAACACAAAAAAAGTTACCAGCTACATGCATATGTAAACAGCCCAAAGAGAGGCACGAGAGTTTCTCTGCTCCTTTAGCCTAAATGTGATAATCACTCTGAAACATGGGCATAGCCTCCCCTCATTGCAAGACTTGGATGTGAATCTGCCCTGCCTGCCACTTTAGGCTAGCCAGTGCACAGATACTAGCAGTATATTTAAATTTAATTTACTCTGGAAATTTAATACTTCATTTAATTCTACTTTATCAGAAAGAGAAAACACTTTTGTTTCAATCTCTTTCTCTAAGCATAAACAGGTCTAAACTGCAGCATCTTCACCCACACAGATTTCAACTCAAACATTATGGATGCCTCTTCCTAGGGACCTGAATCTTTATCCCAGATCTGCCACAGCCTTCACCCCCGTTGGAAAATGATTTTTGTGTCTCTTGAGTTTCCACAGCTGAAAAATGGGAATGAGAATACTTGCAGAGCTTTGGAGACCAGAAATGTAAAGCACTCCATTGGTGCAAGGTATTACTGTGTTGATGATGATGAAATAAGCTTTCATACATTGCTAAATTATTCAAGAACATCTACTACGGTTTCACCCCTGGCAATCCCAGAATGCATCTCAGTGCCATTACTCTGCAGGGAACAGCAGTGTTGAGTAAATGGCTATGAAACTCATATATTAACCTCACTTGGTGGCTGGAATATTCATTTCTTTGAGTCATTTTGAGCAAGAAAAGAAAATCTTCACTCTTAGAAATCATCTTTAGCTGACACATTAAGGAGCAGAGCTGAACAAATAATTTCCAGTGAATAATGTGATGAATTTATTTTCCTTTTCTCTGTCCCCAAGCAGACTGGGATTTCCTCAAATGTATTTGTTATTCAAATGTATTCAACAACTATCCTTCGCAGTGTTTTTCTTCTATGTTTATTGTGCCTGAATGTGCACAATATCCTTCTTTCCTTTAGCTTTCAGCTGCAGGGTTTGGTTTGGGGTTTTTTGGGAGGTAGGTGGTGGGGGATTGCTTTCATTAATCACCCAAGTGTATTTAACTGATGAGAAAACATCAGATTTTTAATGTCTTTGTAAGATATACAGTTAAATACGTACAATGGACATGTGTGCCTATGGCAAACATCCTGCCCAGACCTAGCTGGTCTGTTAACCAGGGCGGTTTGGGGGATTTTGCAGTGCCCTCGGTGGCTGGCATATAAAGGAGCAGGTGAGACACGATGTATGTTAAACATGCTGTCCATGAGCTGTTACTCACATATAATCTAACATGCAGCGTTTCAGCGGAGCCCTGCAACTTCAACCACCAAAGCACAGACTCTGTGACAGAAGGAGAGGAACTGCTGAGGATTTTTTTCGCAGTTTGGACAGCCTCTTAATGTGTTAAGAGAGACGTCTTGTCAAGGATATTTTCAGTTTTGTCGTTTTCTTTATTCCAAGCTACAGGGTTGGCATGTTTTGGAGCCATCCTAATGTATTAGCAAAACTATGGCCTTGGCTGTTATCCTTAACTCTGTTGTAAACCTGGCACAGGACACTTCCTTTTTCCTGCTGTAAGGTTTCCTCTGTAAAAGGTGAATTATATGACTTTTTGAGAGATCTTTCAAGACCCCCCAACCCAGGTATTAGGGTCATTTATAGATACAGAGCTAGTTACAAGAAAGAGACTTCCCAGCAATGGGTGCCCAGAGATGCATTTCCTTGAGTTCAGCGAGTAAATCAAAGTCATAGCTTGTACACTCATGCTTAAAACAAAGTCTGAGCACATACTGCACGTAAGCTGACTTTAGTACCCTCTGATATTTCCCATGGCAGTTCCTCTCTATACCAAGAGATATCTGAAGCACAGCCTTATGTGTTTTTTACTATTTGTTGCTACTGAAGAGGCTGATTATACAACAAAGGGAAATAAAACAGGTAATCAATAAACTGGGATTGTGATATATTCTCAGGCACCCCCAATCATTAGCAGAGAATTACCCGCTATCAGATTAATAAGCAAAGAACAACTGGAAAAAATATGTTGTTTTTGCTTGAAGGTGGTGCTTTTTCTTCCCTACATCTTCATTCAAAATAAAGCAGCCAAATTTCCACATGAACTTAGAAGTCACTTCTTACAGAAAGTTTCTTTTGCCTTTAAATCAGCAGAGAGACTCAAGAGCCACCCTTACCAGAACTGCTCAGTGGCCAAAATTGCCTCTTTGGCAACTGAAATTGAAATAGTTCAATTATTTAACTGAAATCATGACATTTCAAGGCAGTGCCTGGCTCATGCTCAGTGCAGTCTCTCTTCTCCAAAAGCTGGACGAAAGGCCAGACCTGGTGCCGATACAAAGGCTTGCAGAGACTGCGGTGGGCTGCCAGGTCTGCTTCTGTGAAAACAGTCACTTCATAAAAGCTATGCCAACATTTTATTTCTCTTCCTAATACTACTTTCCTTTAATTTCTTTAAAATTATATGCCATCAGTCAAGCTTACCCACACAGTTTTGGCTCTCATTGACACACTTATAATGAAGAAGCCGTACAGAATTATCCGGGGGGCTCAGAACCAGTACTACTGCCATGTGCCCCATCCTCAGTAAGCACTCAGTGCCCATGTGAGCAACCTTATGAAATATAGTTTATACTTAATTTTTCAAAAACTTTTTCCTTATTGAAATAAACAAACTTAAAAGTGAATCTTTTCTGTCTTTCTTCCGCAACGCCACATCTCCTAAAGCCCAGGGAGTGGGAAGGAAACATTTCTTTCAGCGAGATACTTGTTTCCCCTCGCTTTTGAATTCTTAAAAGAAGAATATTGTTTCATACTCTTCCAAATCTGTTCTCCCTTCCCCGACTCTCACCTTACCTTCTCTTCCTCCCTTTTCTTGATGACTATTTTCTTTCTTCCTCACTGTTTTTCTTTCTTCTCGTCTTCTCCTAGCTCTGCTCCTCTTGTTTCACCATCTGGTTCTGTTCTCCTTATCGGTCTCCTTCACTCTGCCGCAACCCTCATTTTCCCCTGCTTACACCTTCCCCGTCTTTGTCTCTCCTCGCCTTTCCACTCGCTCCTTTCCTGTCCTATTTCCCCCAAGGTTTTCAAAGCGAAACACAGCTAGGGCCAGTTTTCCCTTCCTGCCTGCTATTAATTGAGCATTTCATGAATTCTCACTTGTGGTGGTGGCTTTGCAACTTTCTAGCTCACTGTTAAACCAGACAGAGACAGCACCAGACAAATGCACCACTGAAAAGCCAACAAGCCTCAGCCAGAAAATTATCCTAGAGGATGAAAGTCACTGTTCCCACCGGGTTTTTTTTTTTTTGTATTTTAGCACTTGCTTTTTTTAATTTCTTTACCATTTTCTGTGCTTCTTGAAGATGTGAGTTGGACTTTAATATAGAGTTAAAAAAAAAAATCTTATCTTGAACCTTTATACATATTCAATGCTGAAGCAACAAGTAACTAAATTGGTAGCCTTTTTGTTTTCTTATCGTGCAAATCTATTCCTGAATGCTAACAAGCAAGTCTTTATATACTTCGTCCACTTGATAATAGACTAATAATCTTATCATGATGTTTTCTTGAACTTGAACTAGGTGTACAAAGTTAAGGCTGGAAATATGGGAAATTACTAAATTATATAACATTGCAGAGATATTACAAGGAATTTCTTATATTTCGCAGCGAAATATTGCCAATTATTGTAGCTGTCAATTTAACAATAGGCTTATTCACTATGGTGTTTGATTAATGTGAAATTATTCAGTTGGCTACCTTGTAGTTGGCCTATTTTTGTGTCCAATTAGTATGCTAATAATGGTAATTATGTTCTATACTGCATGTCTCATCACCTAGAGGGTTTTTAAAATGATAAAATAATGAGAATAAACAAGCTGATGCTGACATTCACTGGGCCATTCTAATTACTTACTGAGAGCACACTAGGGAATCAACACTCAACCAAAGAAAATGATTCTTGCTTACTTTGTTAAAACTACTCTTTTCAAAGAGCATTAATAGTTTGCTGCTGTTTTCTTTATTACAAGGGACTGCACTATTTTCCCTTTTATTTGCCCTGTTAATATACAGTACCAGGAAAAAGAAAAAAAAGATAATCAAATTATGTTTGACTGAAGCGATAACTGTTTGCAGGGGGTGTCAGAAAAAACAAATAACTGTAATTGTCGAATTATACACCTTTGTAATGGTTACCATTTTTTTCTTCACTGCGTGATAAACATACTATCACCTTTCTCACCAAGAGAGCGTGACATTTTTTCAGTGTGCTGGTATTGCCGTGTGACGGAAAACTGCCAGTGATATACCCTGGGGTGGGCTTCCCTCGCCAGCATCCGTACCCGCAGCCAGTCTGCAGCGCTGGGGCTACTCTTTCCCTCCCATCCCCTGCCCACACTTAAACCCCTCAGGGTTGGGGGCGTTTTTTGAGCATTGGATGTTTGTAAAGATTATGCCCTACAAGACTTATTTTCTGATGAAAGCTTTCCTGATGCGTCAGGAGCATTATCATAATCAATAAATAATAGCACATACACTTGTTTATACTAGCAGTCAGTTTTAAAACAATGCCTGGCATCTGTGTGTAAACATGCAGACACCAGAAATATGTACACAGGGTTTGAAAACCCGTGTATTTCTTAGTCCTCCCTTATTCAGTAGTAACAGTATGTCTACTCACTGGCTGCTTCAGAACAGTTTGCCGAGGACGGGACTCAGAGACATCTGTTACACTAACACCAGAATAAAGAGTCGGGATTTTCCAGTTTCAGCACAAAGCAAAACAGAGTTGGGTACAGAGGGTGAAACTTAGCAGAGCACGTGGGAATTTTGAATCCTTTCTGTATCAATTCAGGATTTATGCACAGCTTCAAAATTTTTACTTTTTTTAAAGAATGAAAAGTTGAGTGATGTCATAATAAAAAAAGTTATTTTAAAAGTTACTATCCCAGGTACAAGGGAAGCTGTATGAAAACATAGGGTCGTCAGAGGAATGCAAGGATGGTGCAGACCTGGGGCAGACAGCCAGACACCAGTTTGTCAGGTACGCCCTAACCCTCAAATTAACTGATTGTGGGGAAGATGGATGCTGAAATACCTCTAAGGCTTGGAATCCAGGCTGCCTTGGGAAGCTTATTTAAAAATATGTGCTGTGATTAAAGAGACTGCATGTAAATCCTTACAAAGACAATATAAAGAAAAAAGTAATATAAACAATATTGTATGTTTCTATGGATGCTAATATTTTACTCCACATACTAGTAAGCTTTAAGACAATCCATCATAAAGCCGAGCTGGCGTGATGGTTGTAAGCGCTGTTTGCTGACATGGAGCAGGGGCTGGTTTTAATAAAGGATGTAATACGTGACATGTTAACAGGGAGTCATTTGTGCACCATATATTGGTTACTCCTTTCCTGTCGTTTTGAATTATGTCTCAATAGATCTTACTCATTAAAGTAACTAACTACCAGCAAACAAAAAGTTACTATAGTCTAGGAAAAATAACAAAAAATGATTGAGAGATAAGGCATTCCAAATTTGCTTTGCAAGATACCAGGTATATGTTCAATTTAGAAATATAGTTGCAGTGCTGAACAGAAAGAAAAAAATCTTTGGACGTGCCTGCTCTCCCTCCCCACCTCCTCCCACCCAGGCAGGAAAATCTCATTGAATAGGAGCTTAATTTTTTTTTTTTTTTTTTTTTGGTGAATAATCTCAAATGTTTATTTTCCACCCCACTGTACCGGTGTTTATGCAGAAAGGCTGCATGCAGCCAGAAGTGTGTTTGAAGAGTCACAAGAACATTTTGAATTGCCGTTTGAATTCTGCAGCATTCTTACAGATACAGGAAGTCTTCCTGACAGTTGCTAATTATTCTGGATGTGATTTTTTTATTTTAGAATGGCAAGCTAATGAAAAGGGAAACTCTGCAAATTTATTTGAAATCAGTGGTTATTTGTGCCTTTTGTCCATTAGGGAGATTACCGGCAGTATTTATGCCACAATTGCTAAAGAATTATCACTTTAATCAATTCTTGAGAGAGACAAATTCAGAACGACATCTTCACTCTGAGGTATGTTGAAAGTGTTTAGCAGAGACTTTAAGAGAGCCACCAATGCCTAAGACAAATGCAGCAGCCTCAGTGGCAAATATATTCCACAAGCTTAAACAGGTTTTAAAAGCAAGGATGAATGAGCAAGAAGGTAATTTTAAAGTGAAAGCTGGTAGCGCAGGAGCTAATAATTAACTGCTGTACAAAGGTGATCCAGATCAACTCATCTGTAAATCCTGTAACTTTTAGTAAGAGAAGAGTTGTTATAAGTGACAAATTATGTGAAGCTGCATATACCTTCTACTTGATGATAACCTCAGCAATTAACATCTCACAGTAAATTCTAAGGCGATATCTTTGATTTAGCGTGCAATTTAACACAATATACATCATTAGCTTTGTGAGCTTTTGCCAAATTAATTAGCAATTAGGAAGTACAAATAAGTACATAAGTAATAATAAATATAAATACGTGGATTTGTATATAATTGTTATAGATATATGTATTATTTATATAAACATTCTATCAATATGCAAATCTTTGAAAAATGGGGGGAGATCACAGGAAAAACAAATCCTGCTCCTAACTTTTTTAAAGCTCCATATTTTTACTGAAAAGGGAGCTATTACTGATTTGTAGGGATACTGAATTATGTTGTTCAATATGTCATCCAAAGCCACAACATTAGAAAGCTGGTTGCTTTTATAGATACATTTAGGTTGGAATTCAACAAAAAACTGCAGAAAATGTGAACTTAGTTCTGGTACTTCAGATCTCAGCAACTACAAACCCAAAGATTGATTTGCAAAATCCAGATTGTTATCTTGGCAGTGGCTGATGCTGTAAATTAGGGGTTTTCTAATACTAGGTAGCCGCTTTACTGATCACTATTTGTTGAAATTTTGCGGAGGGAAGAGGAAAACTGCTTGGTTTTTTTCTTGTACCAAGAGAGACTTACGAAATAAAATATTTTTCTCTTGCTGTTTTCAGAGCACTGCCTGATGAATTATCTAGGAGGCATATTTTCCTTTTGTTACTCAAGGGTGAGGTTTAGGGCTTTTTTTTTATTCCTTATTTAAATTTGAAATGCTATCATCAGTTGAACTTCTGAGTACTTTTGGAGCTAAGATAAGCACCTACATATCTTCCTGCAAGTTTGCTCCCTGTTAACAATTTTCCCAAGTAAAAACAGGTCCCAAAGGAAAAAAAAAAAAGAGGAAAAAGTTTCAGAAAACTACGTAAATCCAGACAGATTTTTCTATCAAGTCAGTCAACCTCTGGTTTCTCTGTAGCTGGCCCAGCAGAGCTTGGGAGAGGAGAGGTCACTACAGACCAATACTGCGAGACACTTCCCCATGCTGCTGAGCACTTGCCAACAGCCGATGACTCTGTTAATGAAATAATTTAACTAATACTTTCCAGAATAAGGTATCATGAAGACTGAAGAAACCTGAGCACTATTTGGCTTTCCCATCGCTTTCTTGGTGAAGTCTCACTATCATTCATCTAGAAATCCATTCTCTTTAGGAGGACTATTTTGGGTTGAATTAACCTTTGTTGCTGGTAGGGAATGTCTCCTTAGAAGACGTGGGAAAACACCTGAATTTAACACCCTCTCAGCTTCCCTAAATTGAACAGAGGTGCTACAACTGAGAGATGAGTTCTACATAGCAAGTAGGAGACAATATTTCCTCTGGGTCTTCTGCTCACCCTCTGCACATATAGAGACTAAAAATGTAAGGCAGATATAAGCTGGGTTTTTTTATTTTTATCAGAATTTTGATAGAGCAGGACAATGAAGTACAGAAGAAGTGATGTGACCCTCATCCCCTACAACCACTATTGCAAACTGCAAGCAGTCAGTCACTGAGCCATTTATATTTTATGCCATTTAAGGTCTGGCCTCTCATGTATTTTTGCACTCTAACATCTGATTTCCCAGCACATGACATCAGCAAGAAGTGGAATAGATAAGTATCTTCTACCAAAACATAGTTCAGTGACCTAAATTACATATTCAGCAATGGGAACATTGCGAGTCCTAAATCTCACAACCATCTCTCTGGGATCAAAAGCTGTTTCTGCTACAGCAGCACTTTTTGGATGAGGAGCGATTCCTTCTGGAACTCAGACTCTCTCCTCTGCTTCCCAAGATCAGCCACAGCAGGGTAATCGAAAAGGCAGCGCAGAAACACATAAATTACAGAAAAAAGCCATTAATGTGGGTTACAAACCAACCTCAGATGTTTCCTTGTGCAAGAGTAACACAAACATCAGGGCATTATGTTCCTTCTCTGGGTTGCTGCTTTTAGAACTGTAATTAAATCATAAAATATACTTTTGTATATTCATTAATGTATAAATTCATTCCTCATTAGTCTGCACCTATATTGCTCACTTCAAAATGTGCAGCATATTATTACAGTTAATCACTTCATTATTAGATAGCATTGGGCTTTTCTCCTTTCAAGTCTGAAGTAGTAATACGTTCAAAGTAACATTTTCAATGGACGTGAAAGACTTAAGCTCCCGGCCTCCATTGACATCTCTTTGTTAAGCTACTGAATTTATCCAACAGGATTTATTTTAAACAGCTTGGACACAATTCTTGGCCACTTTTATAGCCACCCGGTGATTGGGAAGGTTTGGACACATTTAGGGCTGTCACCAGCCAAGTCATTGGGTTTCTCCCTGCTGCACCAGTGGTACAGAAGCAGACTCAGTTCTGTTGCTCAATCCTCCCTTCCCTGGTGATGGGGTTGGTGAATGCTGCAGGACAAAAGGCTCCAGGCTGACCAAGTGGCTGTTCTCAAATCCAGGTTTGCAGCCTCCTTTGGGGGGTCATCAGTAAAATAGACCACAGGACATTGGTCTCTCCCAGCCATAGGTTATAGACTGGTACCCTGTATTAAAGTACTAGACACAGCACACACTTTTTTTCTTTTGCATAGGCACGATACGCACAGTTACAGACCCTGTTTCATCCCACCTCAAATGCCTCCCCGTCCTTTGTCTCAAACATCCCCTGTGTGCATTTACAGCTGTGTAAAGTCACTTCAAAAGTGGTAAAAGCTAAATACTGGGGGATTGACCATCTAACAACCAACGCTCTACCCACATGCTCACGGTGAAAGCCTTGACAAGGCAACTAGATGGAGTACAATTTAGGCTTTATTTTTATTTTCTTCGAGATTTATTTTTAAGATCATTCCATTTCCTCGCATGTTTCATCTTGGTTTTATCTTGCAGGGAAATGTTTCATCAATTAGGAAGTCTCCCATACTTCTGCTCAGCCTTGAAACCCAAATACTCTCCCCTCTCCCTCCACAAATGTGCGGTAATTAATTACATAGTTAAATCACAACTGCCATTCCTTTGCTGGAAACAATCAGCGATTTCTACTACCCAGTGCTACTCATATGCATTACTTCAATGCCAAAAGCTCAAACCTATTCTTGGCTGGGAATCGTCTTGCCGGGGGAAGCGCCGGTCCCTGCAGCATACCGTGCCTCCCTGCCAAAGTAATTGGGGCCGGGCAGGGAGTAACCAGGCACTCGGAAGCCTGGGTCTGCACATGCCACTGGAAATAGAAAATAAAATGTTGCAGCCATTAGTGAGTTGTCATTAATTGTTCTCCTGGTGAATGAATGAATGAGTATCTTTGAGGGAAGAATTCCCATCTTCTCCCAGTAATAATTATTTCTGCCTGCCTGACAAGACATCTCAAACCAGGAAATTCACACAGAAGGAAATAAATCCCTGTTTTATTTTGAGTCTTGTTTAGGCTTGTATGGCACTTGAAGTATGTGCCACGGAAGTGGGTTAAATGAAAACTGCCAGCAGTTTTATTCCCTGGCAATTATTTCTCATGCACAGCCCTTCTAGCACATGATAAGCATTTGGATAAAGCCTTTTCTCCATAACAAGAAAAAACATTCGCAGCACTGACAGCCCTCAGACCCCTACAAACACTCCCTGTCCAATCTAAAGCAATCTTAAACTGAACAAGAGATCATACAGCAACATAAAAAAAGTCCTGTACACAGCAATTTAACCTTAACAATTTTAATAACCAACCACATTTTCCCCCCCCCCTCAGTTTTATATGGAATGCATTTGTAACCCTCAACTTCAAAGCACGATAAAGACCTTTTTGGGTTTTGGAGAACCCTTCTCCCAGATTTGGCATTATTTAATTGCAGTTTATTAAATGGGAAAGTTCAGACTTCTGAACTTAATTTTCCTGGAAGATGCTAATTAACAGAACAATACCCGTGGCCCCAGCTGACCTTGCACACTGGTTATCCGTGGGCTGTCTCTATTAGCAAAGCAAAAAGAACTACACATAGCACCCTCGCTGGCTTTTTCCTCCAACAAACACCAACTGCTAATAAATGCCAGTAATGTAAAAGCTCTGCGAAACATTAGGGAAAGACCCTCTCCTCCCCTAAATATTTCACCCTACAAAAATCAAATAGCAGGTGGAACTTTATGGCTCAGAAGTGCAAAATCTCACCTCTGACCATCCGCTTTAATAAACCCTGGGCTGGGGCAGCCAGAGAGATGTTGTTATTATTGCTGTGTTGTTGTGAGCTGGTATTTCCGTGAGCTGCCGGTCAGGCTGCATACGCGAAGGGCGTCTAGCATATGTCTGAAGGACGTATGTTTACAGCTATATTGAATATTGATCTATGCATACTCCACTGGCAATAAACTCCGTAATACATTGTTGAAAATTCCAACTCATACATCCTTTCCGTGAAGGCTCAAGGACAAGGGGAGGCCTGATTGCCTCTGTATATGTGAAATTTCTTCATGTGCATCTTGAAGGAGTTAAACAGGGTGCGATATATGATCTACCCAGAGGAGGGGAAAGCAAAGAACAATTCTGCAGGTTGTTAAAAGCTATAATAGGAACCATTGTGTATTGTGCTATGTTTCACTAAAATCTGAAGTGGATGTGCAAATATAAATATTCTTTAAAGTAATCATTTATTTTGAAAAATGTTTTAAGAACTACTTCAAGAATTTTTTTAAAAATCGTATAAGAAACTACCAAAAGAAAGAAATATCAAGTGTTTTGACTCACAAGTTTATGAAGAGACCACGACAGATGTGTATTGATGTACAGGAAACCTAATGAAATCAGAGAGTCTTTTATACCAGCTATGCCACTATAGTTCAGAAGTTACCATATAACTCTTCCTAACTGTCATTTCTTCACCCTGTGAATCAGTACTAATAAATGACAAGAACAGGGTTGACCAACTTCCATCTCTTATCAAAGGGTATTAGATGTGGTGCCTCAGGTATCACTTTGATGCTATTTTTCATCAAAAATAGTAACTTATGTAAAATCCTGTGAATGTGTTTCTTACTGAAGGGGATTTTATACCTGAAAAGGTTGAAGATCCTGAAGTCTTGAGAGCCCTTTCAAGTAAATTAAGACATTTGTTTCCATACTGACAAACTCCATTCATATTTTACATACTTTTCCAGTAAAAGGAAGAAAAAAATCCTTATTTTCTTTCCAGTCCCCACCACAGCTTCCCTTGTACTTTATTACCAATTGCACATCCGTGAAAGCACAAAGCAAGACCCCAGGAATGAGACTACCTAGAAAAAACCTTGAGATTTCTTGAATTGCTTCTTTTTCTCTGTGGGTCTTTCAGGAAAGAACACAGAATACACGAAAATTACACACACAGAAAAGGGACTCCTACTGACTTGCGTTTCAAGTTCATGTACTACCAACATACCCCCCCATTCACCACTGCATTATCATTCAGTTGCCACTAAAGCAGCTGAAGTTACAGTTTTCCATAACCACTCATCCAGACCTTCAATTTATATGGTAGACTATGTGTCCCTTCCTCACAAAAAAATTCATGTTCCCCCTCAATGATAACTTACACCTATGACTATATCATTCTCTAATTTATGTTCTGCTTAAAAAAAAAAAATCTGGTTTTATGCATGAACTCCATTAACTTTACAATTAATAGCAGAACCACCCAAATCAGACATGCCTCTCCTAATCCTCTTTTGCTTCTGACCCTGCATATCAAGCTCCCAGAAGAATTGCCATCCTCCCGTTCCTTCCCTAACTCCACCACAAAGCATCTCCACCCAAGCCAAGGTCCACCACTGTCAGCAGTCCCTTCCCTAGCTTTGGCAGTTCAACAGAAGAGGGGACAGCACCAGCAAAAGAACTTGGACCTTTGCCTCATCTTCCAGGCCTTGCAAAGGCAGCAGCAAGAGAGGCAACAGCTTTTCTTGTCTTGAGCTCAGGTAGGTCTGCTTTTTCTCAGCCTTGGAGTACAAGCTGGCTAGAGGCCAAGGAGCAAAGGAGCCCCTCTCGTGGCTGTACAAGATGCAAACTTTCCACAATGTCCACTTTCCCACACCATAGGACACTGACTGACCACTGCCAAGAAACCATGCTTCTCGTGAGAGAGTTTCTCCAGGACCCCACAAACAAGTCAGAAAAAAACCCGGTGACCTACACAAAAAGCTCAGAGGCAGCAGACTTGCCTGAAGACAGCACTTATCCCTCCATTATCTACATCTCTTCTTGAAACTTTCTTCTGACTTCAGAGACTTTCACTGCTTTTCTTTGCTCTCCCCTCTGACAGTGCCCTGTCCTCTTCCCAATTGAATCTGATCCCCTGCTCAGCTCTTACTCCCCCGTGTTACCCCTTTCTTCTCCTGCTTATCTAACCACGTATCCACATCACAGAATCAGGAGCTGAATGACTTCAAGCCAGCCAGATGTAGCACACCAGCACAAGATGTACAACCTCCGAGTCATATTTCCAATAGTTCAGGTGAAACACTGCCTTTTGAACAAGAAAGGGAAGAGTCAGAAGCCAACATGAATTCTCATACAACCAAACCAGATTGCAAGTAAAACCTACAGACTAATTAAACATTTTCCCCACCACCTCCACTAAATGCTGTAGCTAAAACGCTACGGGGAGATTGCTTCATCTTTCTTAATCACCTCCCAGAGCATTTCCCCTTGACAGAAGTTGAACACAAGCTCTGCAGCCCTGCTGCTCTAAGGAGCTGGACCTGGATGCTCCCAGGATTGCTCTGTGGCTGCAGGACAGGTGCAGCATGTGGGATCTGCCTGAGCTCACTGGCATTTTGGCCTGTGTGATCTGAACGAGCAGCACTTAACACTCCAAAATCCATGTGAACTATAGTCAAATATATACAGAGACAATTAATACTGTGGCAAACTTATTTTAACAATACTGCAGATTTTATTTTTCCTTCCTAAATTAAACTCCTTAGAGCCAGTCTTGCAAACTGACATGTAATTTCTGGGCATGACAGCTGCGCCTTGAGAGTTTATTTACTCTGTTTAAACCAGGAGCATAGTTCTCCAGAACTGAAAACAAGTAAATTATTACTCTACAAAAATAAAGTTACAGGATTATTGCAATTATCTATATAAAATGAGGGGGGGGAAGCAAGCTGAAATCAAAACATAATGATAATACTTAAATAACCTTCTAAAATGCACATGGGCAAAATATGCAGAACAAGACTAATAACCAGATTTTAATCTCACCACATATCTGGAAAATAGAAACAAAATTGTTTCTGTAAGACTTAACATTTCTCTGCAATTATCACCCTAAAATATTCCATCACCACCACTCTGCTCTCCGACACACAATGAACAGACATATTGAAAATATGTATTACGTACATGAACTTAGACGTATGAAGAGAAACAAAAAAGAGCAGAATAAACCCAAATTAAACAGAAGAGACTCAAACACTTTGATGTTTCACATTCAGCTGCAGTGAGCGATGGGTGATAGAGCAGGGAACCAGACACCCAGTTCTGTTACATTAATATTAAATTAGTTCTACTAGAAAAAGCATACAACGTGAAAAGCCTTCATTTTAATTCGAGTTTATGGCATTGAAAAGGTTTAAACTCCAACAACACCTTGGTCCATCATTTGTGGTCCACATCCTACAAGTCAGAAATAGTTCAGCAAAGCAGCCAAGAAAGAGGATCTGGGGACATCCCCAGGAACCATACTGGCCGCTACATTCTTAAGTTTATGGACAGCTCTTTGACAAATTTAATATTCCCTGTCTTTCCCAATTGTTATACTTGCACATTTCATCACTGATTTTAACACAGTTCACAGATGGACTTCTTGGTATTTTGGCTTTTGGTCAGAGGATGATAGATGCCATGAGCTTGGCACAGACACCACAAAGTTTGATGTTTTTGAAGCAGAATGTAAAAAAATATGACTTTACAGGGAACAGAATGAGTTCTGGGGAGGATATAAGCAACTAACCACTGAGTCACACCCTCCTGTCTTTTCTGAGAAGCTACAAAAAAAAAAAAAAGAGGGGAAAAATGCTGGGGAAATCATACAGAAAAACAAGATGCCTAATTCTTTGCTTAAACCACCGAGTTTAGGTTCAGGTCAGCCTCCAATGGCAGTACACGATGATGGAACAAGTTAACCTTCTCTGGCATAGACATGATTTCTCAAGCAAATTAACCTTTTTCTCACCTACAGACAGAACAACAAAAACAAAACAAACAACCCATAAATCAACCAGTAAACCTGCTATTTTAGAAGAGACAGAGTAGTGAAGTAAATTCTTCCAATATGCCCTTACATCATTCATACAGACAGAAAAACAATTACAAAGCAAATCAGATCCTTTCTTTAATTGATTGCACTCAGAAGTTCTTTGCCCAAGAAGAAAAGTTGCCAGAAAAAAAATAATCAACCAGTCTTTCAATTCCAGGCATCAGTGAAAACATAACTGCCTCTGGATTGCTGTTTTTCTTTCCAGCACTCTGTGCTACATGAAAGATTTTAAAACAGTCTTTGTTAATCCCTTCTAAAAATGAAGCTTCTAGATATCGCCTTGCATTCTTTCACATGCATAAGAGATCATTAAAAAATGCAACCTGTAGTTTTGGAGGGGGTTTTGGGGTTTTTTTTTAAGTGTTCTGTTTTAGCAGGAAGAGGAAGACACGCACAACACACAGTGTGCCTCTCCATGCTGAGAAACAAATCTGGAACAGCATCAGAGCTCAAGAGTGCAGGTAGGAAATCCTCTGTGGGCTTTGGAAAGAAGAGCTAGAGGAAACCAGCAGGTTAAAAAATTCAAAACCCTCCTGTTACCTCTATGATCAACCTTGGCCATGCCCTAGTAAGCAACACTGAGCTTCAGCAGGAGCTGGAGAGCAGGTTCTACTCCACTGTGATGACAGCTCCGAAAGCCAGGTGGACAGAGGCTAACTGAGGCAAAACCCAACTAAAGCCAGGGGAAGACTACTTTTTCCACATTTGGCACAAAAAGCAGAGTCAACCCATGCTGCAGCTGAGAGTTGCACTTGTTCAGTTTTGAACAATGCATTACTTCAAAGTTTTTGCCCTTAGAATTTAGTTTGGTGAGTTCAGGTGCAGCTTTCAGCATACTCTTCCTCCCTAAACAGCTGTCAGTCACTGTCCCAGCATCTCAGTCTAAACACCATTGAAAATATCCTCACACCCCCCCCCAACAGAAAAGGCTTCGATACAGATATGAATGGACACAGCACTCCTTCCCACAGTTTTTCCTGGAGGAAACTCTCATCCCTTAATGCAAACACAACCTGTCACACCACCTACAGTTCCCTGTGCTGGCATGGCATGAAGATCGATTGCCCTGATTTCAGCATGTGTCACATTGCGGAGCCACTGGTGCCACCTCGCAGGACTGCTGCAGCTCAGCAATGTAAGGACATTGGAAAGGGGGAAAAGAGCTTGAAGTCAGATTTCTTCATCATTTGAGATTATCTGAATGTAAAGAGAAGTTATAGCAAACTCACATCCTGGATTAAGAGTCCTTCTTCGTGAAAAAGGCTGACATTCCCACCCCTCTGTGCTTCAGAGGTTGGGGAGATATCCCTCTAATCCCCAGAAAAGCAACTGCTGAGAAAAAACGGCTCTTTCCCCCTTGACCCTTCACTATAATTCAGAAAAAAAAAAATTTCTTGTCATGATCTGTCCAGTCTCTTCCCATAATTGGCTCAAGAACTTGTTTTTCTTTACTATTTCATCTTTTCTCCAGGTACAGCTTCTGTCCCCTTGTCCTGCATGCAGTCTCTGACTGTCTTGAATTGCTTGTTCTTATCTTCTAATTAAAAAGATGCAGTTATCTGGATTTGAAATCCACCTGACACAAAGTGGTCTAATGAAAAGTACAGCCAAACCCAAATATTTTTTACTGTGTCAGGTACCCAATTTCAGATCACAGCATACTTTGGATAAGTTGGATACTGAACTAATGACCAAACAAATACTCAGGCAAAAGGCACCAGAAAGTGCTAATCCTTTCACTGGAGAAAGTTTATCATGTTGAGGTTAGGTTACAGCCATGGCAGAGTTACCATATAAATTTTTTTTAATTATTTTCCACTAAATGATTATCCATTAAGTGAAAGAGGTATCTTTTGCACTAAAAGCTTTAGTAT
The DNA here is from genome assembly GCF_047716275.1 of Strix uralensis. Classification (NCBI taxonomy): domain Eukaryota; kingdom Metazoa; phylum Chordata; class Aves; order Strigiformes; family Strigidae; genus Strix; species Strix uralensis. Next base: position 2,761,968 of record NC_133984.1, read on the forward strand.
TCAATATAACTAATGATAAATTAAAGCTGGCAATGTAAATAAGATGTGGGTTGATCCGATTTTGCACTTTACTGAAAAAAGTGACAGATTAATCAATTCAAATACTCTACAGAAATATTTATTGTGAGAACCAACATTTACAATTAGAGCTTTCTCACCCTCCAAACAAATACTTGTTTGTGAAGAATACTTTTTCAATTTGAACTGAAAGCAGGCATTCTGATTACAAATTTTCACTTGAGATTAGATGCCAAAAAACCCCATGTTTAAGTTGTTTTCATTTAACACAAGAAATCTTCATTCTTCTTTTTGTCTGCTGCCTTTCTGGGGAAAAATGCAGTAGGTGGAAGATAGAAAAGATAAAGCAATGAAGGTAAAGACATGTTTTCATGTTGCACTTTATAAAAAAATTAAATACACTCAGATACATCATTTACTGTGCTTGAATGTTTCTTGAAAGCTGTTGGCATTTCAGTTTTATTTTCCAAAATATATGTACTCAGAAATTATGATAAGCAAATGAATGTAACCATTCAGTAAGGAATAAAAGGAACATTACATGAAAAAACCAAAACTTAATAAGCCATGACATTGATGAGGTGAAAATCAATATTTTATTAGATGTGTTAATTACATATGATAACACAAAGACTAGATAAAGATATAGAAGACAAATATACTCAGAAAGTTTCAACACTGATATTATTTTATATGCATTGGAAATTGATTTTATGTGGTGGCAAAAAAGTACATTTAATGGAAGTAGCCATGGAGAGTTTTTAGGAAATAGTTTTACAGGTCTAGAAAAGTCCAGGACTCATCTGGAGTCTGTTTCAAGACCTTTGTGTTGATTAACATGTAGACTTTATGCTTATCAATCCAAGCTGGTTCTTTAAAGAGATTTACGGAAGTGTCAGAACTCCACTATTTGTGTCAAGGCCCATGTCCTGGTGCCTTTGGCAGGCGTTACCTTCCCCCACCATGGGTGCTTGCTGTGTTGCTGCTCGCCTGCTCCAGGGCCAGCACTGCAGATGTGGCTGACCAGCAGGGACTAACCTGCCACAAACCACTGTCTTCTCCTGCCAGCCCACAGATGTCTGGTAGGAAAGCTGGTCCTCAGAAGTGTGATGTTTCTGGAGGTTACTGCTGCTGGGCCAGAGCTGTCTTCACAATCCACCTGGAGGCACCTCATCCATGGCTTTATTGAAGTCCCAGAAGTGGAACACTTGGCCACCCACTGAAAGACTTTGGGTCCAAGGAAGTCATGCAGCAACTAGTCACCCTTCCTTCACCAGCTGCTGTTCCTGCTCACAGCACATACTGCTGCTTTCTTTCTTCCAGGTACAGCTACAGCTTATGGACTTAAAGTCCTCTTCATTCTTGCATTACCACCCATCTCTAGGCAGTTTGGTTTTACTGCTGGTGTGACCTTCTCTGCGTGGCCCCTCTCAAGGATCCTGATGACATGTTTTCCATCATTCTGTGCCTACTGCAGCTCTGAGTAACCTCAGCACAATCCAGTGTAAGCACATTTCACCAGAGACTTGTTACAGACATTGCCATGGCTAGGCTGGCTCTCCTCACTGCTCAAATGTATTTCTTCGACTACAACTGTCTACTGAAATCACTGCAGAAGACTGTCTTACCAGTAGATCTGAAGTCATATGCAAAAGGCTGTTTTATGAGGTCTGTAGTATATGTATCTATTCCCTTCTCTGCATTTCAAAAAAGCTGGACACTACACTCATTCTGGAGAGCATCACCCACTGAATCCCTCACCAATAACTGTGTCCCTTCTATTCAGCACAAGTCTCACTGGACCCATCAGATTGTCACTGCGTTTGCTGAGCCACACATTGCCAGACAGATGAGGATGGAAGTGACTCTTTATTACTAATTTATCTGTTGAAGTGCTTCCTGTGCAACTCACATACTGCTGCAAAGTCAAACCCCAGTCCAGCTGGCTCCCAAAGCCATGAGTTAGATGGGCTGATGCAATTTTATTTTTTTAATTCTACTCTAGCATGTTAGAACTAAATGCTCCACTCACTCCTTTCCCAGGAGCATGGCCCATGATGACACCTGTTCAGAAACGTCTCCCAAGAAGCACCGTGCCCCAGGGTCAGTGGTGGGAATCTCCCCAGTGTTCCTGCTGCACAGCTCCTCCATGCCTGGCAAGGGACCACCGGTGCTGCCCTGCCCTGCTCTCACCCCCATCATTTTTCCATTGAATTCATCCACTTAGGTCTGGACACCAGCTCAGAGAAAGGGTACAGTTGTAGCCCAAAGGGCAAGAGCAACACTCCCAATTGAAGGAAAACAGTTATAGTTGCAACCAATCGCTTAGTCACTCAAAATTAAGCAGATGTTTAAGCGTTCAGCTGAGATCACGTCAAAGTGAAAGGCTAAAATTTGGACAAGGCAAGAAGATGCAAGCAACAATTTTGGATGTTGTGAAAAAATGACTTCTTTACTGTGCACAGTCCTACAGTGAGTCCTGGCTGCAAGTATGATCATCATCCGAAATATGTATGGAAAGAGGATGGTTTTTTGTAAGGAGCAATTCTTGAGCAAAGCTTCTGTAACAACAATTATGATTAGTGATGCAAGTGTGGGGGAGAATCAGGGCTGCAGTCTTTAAGGATTTCACTAGGATTAATGTTCAACTAAAAGTTAGAAAACAAGTGGATTAGATTTTAGCAAAGCAAAGTTGGGAGACTAAGTGTAGGGTGAAATTCAACATGATAAAGCTGGGAAGAGAAAGGACATGGTGGAAATAGAAAGTGTTCAAAGATGAATTAATGTATGCCCAAGGGTTATGCGTACCACCTCACAGTAATTGCACAGGGAACGTTCAAGTTGTTTTTTCTATTTTATTTTTAAAGCCAGTATGAAGGAACATAGAAATGTAAAAGTAATCAACAGTGGAAAAAGAGGCAGACACGAGTTATAAAACATCAAATACAGAGCACAATTGGAACAATTGCATAATGAAGTTGAGAGCATAAAAAGCGATAAGAAAAGCAAAGGCAGCTAATGAAAGGAAACTTTACAGGGAGGCAAAAAAAAATTAGAACAGTTCTCAGGTAGAGTGCAGAAACAAGAGCCTGGAAAAGCAGTCCAGGTATCTGCCAGAGCTAGGGCACAACATTATCCAAAGAAGTGACCACGTTAAAAGACTGAAGTACTTCTTTATGATTTGGAAAGTAACTAAGATTTAAACCTTCTCACAGAAGACAGCATGGAAGAAATAAGTCCCAATGTGTTTTCTGTACTGCTGTTAATTAATGTCTTAAGGTACCCTGCAGGCAGCACGATGATGGCTGCTGGGCAAACATCTGCAACAAGCTGTGCTGGTCCTGTGGACAAGGTGACAGGCAAACATGACCCTTTGCCAAGGGGTCTCCTAACCTCAGTGAGCTCAGGCAGCCACAGCCACCTAGCAGACACACACAGGCCTGCCAGAATCAAGACTTCTTATGGTAAATTCTTTCCTCAAAGTCCTAACACAAAACAGGTTCCAAAGCAACATCCTTCAGAAAGAGCAAAAGAAATATTGATACCTTTGACAGAAAGAAGCTGCAATTAGACTGCCTTGCCAATTCACAACCCAACTGAAAGGAACAGAGTTTGTATTTTGCTATGAAGTCACTAAGTTCCTACCTGATGGAAGACTTCCAAATTCATGGACTAATGCACATGACCTTATGGGTCAGTTAGACATTTTCTGTGTCCCAGGGGACACCATGCATGTAATAAGGTGCACTGCAGATGTTGGCCATATTTTCCTCCTTGGGCCTTCTCAAGGCAGAGCTCTTTATTCCCAGAGCCCAGGTGGAGCTTACCAAGAACACAGGCAAGCTTGCACACATGCTACCCGAACCCAGCAAGGGGCACCTCTGCTACTGCCCACAAAGGTAACCTCCACCACCTGGTGTCCACCACCAGCTGCACCCCAGCCACACCAAGGTTGGGTGGTGTTTTATTATGTTTTCTTTTGATAACAGCTCACATCCTTTAGCTGAGCAGTATTTTCAGCACTAGAGAGCTTGAAGGACACATTCTCCCTGAATTTAAGATGCTGTTTCAACCTTTCCTTTCATTCACCTAATCTCTTCTATTACAGTAACGCTTTACTGAAATAGATTCACAAGAAGCAGTGACTGAGTCATGGGGACTAAAACACTGACAGATACTCAGAAGTCAACCAGGGATCAAGTGTTTCAGCCAGCCTCTCTCTGCAGATCAACCTTTCTGCCCAAATCTAAAACAAGTATTAGTGGTTTTATGTTCTTCTCAGGTAGTAAAGGCATCAATAGGAAATGAAAAGCAGAAATAGGACAGAAGTGGCAGAGTTGGTTCACTGTGCTGATTATTGGATTTACAGGTGGCAACCAGGCCCTTCTGCCTGTAGATACAACATTTTTCCCTTTCCTGTAAATGCACAAGGGGCAATTTAGTCATTGAGAACACATGGATTTACATTTAACATGTTGAACTAGCATGACAGCCTCAAATATGATTCAAACACTCACCAAGGCAATTCTCTGAAGATCCCCCATCCATCCCTCTCTGCAGGACACCCAGTGCTAGGCATTATTCGCAGGGACAGATATTGAGCTAGTTCCAGCAGTTACACCCAAATACAGTGTCTGCTCCATGATTCTCCCAACAGGAGAGCGTAGGACACCAAACTCATCAGCATTTGTATTTATCAAGTTGCCTCAGTTGTTCTTAAACCTCAAGGTCATTTTAAAAATTACAGAAACACCCTCTTTTTGGTATCTTGGTTTTACAAGTATTTCAATGACTAGGGAGAACCATAAAGAAGCTGTAGATATTTTGTGCCATATGAATGTTTTTTTGAAGTTGTAAAAAAACAGCAGGTCTTTTACCTCAATATGTTTTTCTAGAAAAAGTGAAGCTACCTGGTCTGAGAGCTCTGTATCTTCCTTTCTGCTGCCACTAGAGGGAGAAACCTATTCCTGGGATCTCATGGCTTCTAAACTATTTTTGGAATAGAATCAGAATTATTTCTGTTACATGGGAAAACGTTTGTCCCTGTGCGATAAGCACAGATAACACAAATGGAGAGCCTCTAAAAAATGTAGTTAGATAAACATTTCCCCCCCCCCTCAAATAAATTCCAATTGCAATCCTCAAACCTTGTGAATTTAAACACTGCTGCAATTGTTCTTTCCTGGTAATACAAATCCTTCTACTGTGTTTACTCCCATTGCATCCAGGGCAGGGGAGGCCAAACAGGAAGAAAGGATAATACTGGGTTTCTATCAATATAGGAACAAAGGATGTTTTCTAGTGGCTTAAACTAATTCTGATTGAAAAACCATAAAATTTTGTATTAGCTGTAAGGAACACTGGAATTTCATTCTGGACTGACAAAAATCCTAAAGTAGCATTTAAACAAACTAAAAAATTCTAGAATTATGGCTTTGCAACCCCCTCTTTCTCTTATCCTAATTCAACTGAAAGACTCCTATTGATGAATAATACTTATATCACTATATTTTAAATGCAAACTAATAAAGCTTGCTTTTGATAAGTATTTATAGTCATTACAAAGGCATTCCACTGGTGTGGAAAATGTCTTTGCAAAACATTTTCAAACATGGGTGTAAAAAACTTTACCGATGAAATCCACCCTCCCTGTCTAAGTATGAAATGTCTCAGCCTCAGACATGCTGAGTAACCACTAAAACATGATTTCAAATATGGGCTGCTGATGGCCACCAATGTGCAACCAAACCTGGCTTCATGACACAGAACATGACAGTCTTAGAGGGGAAAAAAGGGCCATTTTCTCAGACAACGAGGCAGTTTGCAGACTCAAGGCTTGACCACATTCTTCTTAAAGAACTCATTGTCCTTTTTCTCTCAAAAAGGAGCAGCAACACTGACCATTAAGGTCATGAAGAATGAATCTTTGCAAATTTTAGACTTAAAGGTGCAGGTGCAAACAATTCCACATTCCTAGAGGAAAAACTTACTCCCAAATCATTCCTTCCTATCCTTTAAAGGCACTTTGAAACAGGCTCTCAACTAATCACAGAATGATTTCATTTGGAAGGGGTTTCTGAAGGCTCTCTGGTTGAATCCCTTGTCGTAAACAGGGCCAAATTCAAAGGCAGAGCCTCTTCCATTCAAGCTCTGAGTATTGACTTCTTCACCTCAAGGACACATGGATGACTCCCATTCAGCTTTTCCACCAGGGCCCCCAGGTCTTGGCCTGTAAAGCCACTTCTCACCCAATCTCCAGCCTGTACAGTTGCATGGAGTTACTCCAAACCAGGTGCAGACTTTGCACTGTCTATGTTGGCCTCCACAGACATTTCTCCAGCCTGCCAAGAGCATATTGGAAGGCACTCCTGTCCTTTGACATGTAGACTACTTACCCCAGTTTGGTGTTGTCCCCACAGCCATCTCATGTCTACAGAGCCATAGATCCTTTAGGTACATTGCCAGGGCCAGAAGACTGGCTAAACCCGCACAAATAGGAAAACCTTTTCCTAGTTCATCTGTCCCAACCTCCTACTAGAGTGGCCAAGGATAGCAGCTAATCCCTCCTATGTCCACTATGTTTCATCCTAAAAAAGATTAAGTATCTTGCCTACAGTTTTGACTGGAAGACTGCCAGTCATCATTTGCTCTTTTGTCAGACTGCCCTATAGCTCAGACATTATTAGCTTAGATATTGCTCTCCAACACAGTCTAAGCTCTGCCTCACCTCACCATGCACTAAACTAGGAAAACCTTATTATTCTAATTCTCATACAAATAATTAAAGGGTGCGAGATGAGCAAACCAACTGAAGGCTTCCACCTGCAGAGGCTGGCACTGAGACATGGAGAGGAGAAGCACATCCTTTCCCATCGGTCACACACCTGGGAATCCAAAGCATCAGGTAAAACAAGCATTTCTTTTCCTGCTGCTTTATTTGATATTTTTTCAGACCAGCTGCAGTACCTGCCTCACTGAATGTGGGGTCACTTTAGCACTGTTTCTGTAAAAGAATCTGGAAACTAGAATTGTTGTTAAAAGTTCTAACTCATGACCCATCACGTCTACAGTATTTTGTTATTGTTGTGAGGATGACAGGGTCTGGGATTTAAAAACTGCAGCTATATTTGTTTGATCCAAGTGATTTTCTTCTCCTGTGATGATTTCATATCAGAAAGCTTAACACAACATTCCAGATTTTTTCCCCTTTTGTGTGCATGTGTTTATATACATGCACACATTTATATAAAATAGAAGAGATTCCACAGTAAATTTTCCCTTCTGAAAGGATTTCCACCAGCCTTATAGAGTAACAGCATATGCAGTATGTATGTCACTCAAACATTTCCTTTAACTGCAAAGTTTGTGTCAGAAAATCTGTTCTCAAACAACTCTACAACATGTACTTCATATAACCCTGAATTACAGGTTAGGCTACATTTTAAGTATGAAATATTAAGTGAGATCATAATAGTTAAATCACTCTATTGTCATTCCAACACTAACTCAGGTTGGCAGAGCTCATGCTCAATGATGTCATCATTTATACCTTGCTGCAGTTGCGAGCAGAGCCCAGTTCGCATAAATTAGCTTCAATCGATGAAAAGTATAACATTTTTTATTTTTACCTTGGAGCGCACTTTGAATTATCAGTTGCTTTTTAGTGTTTTAAAAATGCATATGGCTGAGTTAAGTGGCAGGTTAAAATATACTGCAGTGACAAACTGCAGAAACACGGTCATTGCGCTGGAAGCCAAAGGGACTGGAGATGACAAACACCCTCACAATCAGCAACACTTTGATAGTGTCCAAAAAGCACCATCCAATTTGCAGGTTGGAAAGACTATCAAAGCCCAGCCCTGAAATAGCAAGGACAGCTGTAGGATGGATTTCACCATCCTTCCACACATTAAACACCGTCCCACTTTGCATCAACTCCCACCGAAATAAATAACTCAAGAACTATGCAACATAAATAACAGCAGAATGGTTAGGGAAAAAATCATCTCTCCATCTTCTAAAAATAGCTTCCTTTTGGCTAGTTGTTCCCTTATGTCTTTCCTTGAGAAAGAGGTGATGAACAGAATATTGATTGGGAATCACTAGCAGAGGCTGCCTCAGGACCATCATTAAGAGGCATATTTCTCCCACAGCCTCCTGTTTTTCAGACAGAGGAAGGGGTATTTTCCATCTCCTTTCTCTCAAGGTTGGAGCAGTGACTGCCTGCGCCCCGCTCCTCTTCATCCATTCAGCTCTCAAGACTTTCCCTACCCAAGACATGCTTCTGCTCAGTGCCTCTCTGTCTGGGAGACTGGCCAAGCTTCTGAGCCCCATGGGAAATCCAGTGTGGTCCCAGCACTTGCTCTAGTTTTGCAGGGAACTGCCAACAGGACCTACAGACACACAAGGAAGGGAAGATGCATCTAACCAGTCTTCAACAGTCCTTCACTGGCTCATCTCTTAACCCCGTGTCATTAATTCTTACATTCACAAATCCAACAGTTACATCCTGACCAGGGTTAAGATGGGGAACACCCATCCTCAGTCTGTTCTATTTCCAAAACAAAGCTTCATGGACCAAGTGAAGCTGTCCTCACATCATCAAGTTTAGAGTCAGGCATGGCCACACAGAGTTCACACAAATAAGCACTACTCCACTGCTTTGAGATCTTTCCATGGCTTGACCCCAAAGCAGAACAGACTTTAAAGTCACTTTTCATTTCTGTATTTTTTAATATGCAAACTGATTTCAAAAGCCTTTGGAGGGGGACATCACCATCCTCTCCTCCCGTGGGCCGAAGCCACCGAGATCTTGGGACTTCACTCAGAGGCTGTGAGGAAATGGAAGGTTTGCTTTTCAATACAACATCCTGAGCTCCTCTGGAGGAAGAGCTTGGGCAAGCAAAACACCTTATTGTCCCACATCAATGTTTTACAAATTCCCTGAAACATAGTGAAATGGAGGAAAAGTGTCTGCACTGGTGGTGCTTGAGCTATATAGGCTGTTAGGGAAGGGAGTGACAAAAGTCAAATGCTGTGCTAAGCATACGCTTATAGCCAAATAAATGGACAAAAGGTCAAATCAAAGACTATCCACATTCGAGGTTTATTTCAGGACCCCTTCTATCACTACTAGGGGAACCACAGCCCTTTCAGAAACAAGCTGTTCCTGCTATTGCTGGCTTTGGACAAAAAGCATACTGCTGCTAACCTCTTACATAAAGTGAGCAGACAAACAGCTGAATTGCTGACCCCTAATGGCCTTTTCCCTAGGATTTGTGGGTTTGCACAAAGAAGCCAACATTTTACATGCAGCCCTCGATGGAGTTTGGAATTGTGCAGAAACACTGTTTGGAGTGCACACTCTTAACTCAATTGTTTGTGTACAATGTTTCTCCTTTCTGATGCCAAACACTGTAGGTCTCTGGGTTATTTTTTTTTATTTATTTATTAAGCTCCTTGGCCATACACAACTTTGAAACCCTGTCTATACCTCCACTTAACATTGTGATATAAGTACAAGCCTGCAGTCAGGGATGTTCCTCTTTGTTACAGTCCATCCTCTTTTCTCAGATGAACACTCAGAGCTCAGTAGATACAGGCTCCAAAAATGATTAAACACTTCTTGGCTACAAACGTGCAAGTCTTCTGTGACTGAACGCAAGGAGCAGGCAGCAATATGCATCAGGTTTATGTTATGAGTGGGAGATATTTAGCAAGAGCAGTTGACTCAGTCTGAGTTCTGAATAAACAATTCTCTTCATCCTTACTTGCAAATTGATTGATTTAACAGATTTTTATAGACTTCTGTCTACTGGCAACAGATACAAAACACCCGTAAGGAAGTGGCATTTCCCTCTGAGCGGAGAACCATGGGCAGACCTCAGGCACACAGTGCCAACCTGCAGTAAAGCAGCAGCTTTCCATTAAACCCCAGGCTACCCTGACTCACCCTGCTCAAACCCCAGTGCCTCCAGCAGCCTGCCCCCATTAGATCCGTTAAAACTCCTCAAACACACTGGTAAAAGCATGCAGTGCTGCAGAGTATTTCAGGGACCACACACACTTCCTATCACCAACGTACTAGATGTTTTCAAGCATCCCCAAGTAATCAAGCCTCGCACCTCAGAGGATGAGAAAGTACAAGCGATCCAACAGCCAGCTGGTATATTTACACAAGCTAAGGATGAAAGCACAAAACACTACAATACTCGAATTCAACAATAACAAAACAGCATTCAGGCATAACAGCCAGCACAAAAATCACCATTGTACATTTGATTTCCAATCATTTGAGCTCTGAGCCACTGAAAACTACAGCATATACTATTCTGTACTGTTCAGCTATACTAAATCCTACCTTCGCATTTTTGTTTTAATTCAAAGACATACTAATTGTTGTGAACTCACAAAGTATTACCTGGAATAACACTTCAAATGCAAATTAAGGGCTCTGTAAAATTATTGTAATGCAAGAGTACCGTGGTTTATTAACAGCAGATTTGCAAGGTTAATTTTCAATTATGTATTTCTTATTAGTTTCCTAGCTGTCTTGCTATTATTAAATTTAAAGAGGAAGATACTTTCAATGTGTCCAGCTTCTGTGGCATTATTACTGATAATTATTCCTATTTTCCAATTTGTGTTACTCTCTGTCTTGCAAAATTTGTAATTAATGAGCAAATAATTATAGCAGCACTTACTAGAGCTGCTTTAGTTAAAGCTGTGTCAGCTTTTGCATTAGGATCCCCATTTTTCAAGGGTTTATAACTCAAGCATAAAAATTCACTCTGGGCAGAGCCTTGTCATAAGAGCTGTCTGCTGAGCATGATTTTTTTGTTTTTAAATGTTTCTAAGCAGCATTATTTGGTTCCTTTTAAAAGTTATGGACATTTAAAAAAAAAGTCTTAAACTTCCAAGGACATTAAGTTTACAGCTCTCCATTTTTCTATGCTCCAATGTCTCCGAAATAAAGACATTTTATTTAAAGGTGAATGCATTCACCTTTAAAAGTATGAAATAAGATGCCTCAGCATCTCCAAAGACCAGAACCGGGTTTTTAATGCCTGGTGGTCATTAGCTTTACAAAATAGACACAGAAGAGAGCTTGACATTCAGGGATGTTTATGCTGATCCCAACCAGTTAAGCATTCATGCACATACTCAATTAAGGCACATGAGTGGTCCTTAGGAGTCAACAGGCCTGTCCACGCTCTCCGAGATGCACACGCATTCACTGCCCTGATTCAGCAAAACAAAGCGTTTCTTTTGACACAACTTTTAGGCTGTCCCTATTCACTGCAAACTGTTGTCCACACGCTTGGGAAAACTGAGCATCACAGGGCTCAGTTCTTCAGGATGCTGAGGACCCAGTGGCCCCTAAACCCACAGAACTTAAAAGACTCAGCACCTTCTTGACGAGGTGCTCAGCATCATTCAGTGTCCTGACTGGTGCCAGTATAAGACTTACCACAAAACTGTTACTTCTCTTTTGTCTGGAAGAGGAAACCCAAAGGACAAAAGCAGCAGATTCCAAAACACAAGGTTTGCTACACCCCATACACTTTACCACAAAATAAAATCTGATAGTGACAGCTCTAGAGCAAACAGATTCTGCAAAATTTAGGCACTATGGGAAAACTCATCACAGCTGCTTCCTCTAAACATCCTACATGGTTAGTCATCCCCAAAAGACTGACTAACTGGTCTCCCTCATCACTGCTTGGTATTCTGTACAACTCCTCCTGCAAAGAGCCTTGGAGCAGTCCCCTAGATCCTGGGAAGCCACTCTGGAGCTGTTCAACCTCAATACTGAGTTGAATTAAAGCAAGACCACTGTAATTCAACAAACAAGGAAACAAGTCAGCAGTGCTGAGCACATCAGCTTTAGTTCATTTTATGTAAACTTTAAAGAGCAGGGTGGGGTAAGACACTTCCAGCAGCAAATAAACAACAAAAATGAACACAAAAACCCCCAAGTATCAATGGGAAACATAGTCAGAGACAAGGGAAAAACAAAGAAAAATGAGACCTACCTGTATCAGTCACAACAAACTATGGAAAACAAGGTTTGGCCTCTTGAAAATCTAGGTAACTTATCCCTCAAGCCTCCTCACTAGGACAGAAGTAGGGGGACTAGGTGCACCTTTTATTTACTTTCCTTTTACTACCTTCAGCTGAGGCTCTTCACACCTCGTTTGGTATAATTTCCTCATGTTTGAGTTAATTGGGGAATCAATTTCTTAACTGATTAGTCAATCCAGAGCCATGGTACTGGAGCCCTTTACCACAATGATTAAAGGGGGGGCAAATATATCTTCTTGTTGGTGCTATCCTCATAACTAAGCTGTATTTTATAAGCTTATGCTATCATTAGCAAATGCACCAATAATTTGCAAACTTTGCTGTGTTACAGGAACATTGATATCTTTATTTCTGTAAAGCACATATGCAGAGCCTGGCCCAATATGGCTGATATTTCTAATGTATAATAAACCCTTGCCATACAAACCAACTCTTCCTCCTCATTTTAGGTGCCTGTCTATCTTTCAGGTAAATATTTCCTCTTGCTGACCTAGTGTCATGAGCTTTCCCAGTTAAGATTAGTTTGCTAAATCTAGTCAGAGGAATCTATATGTGCTGATATTTCCTAGTTGCTGATGGCCTCGCATTTTGACTGTAACCATGGTGCTGCTGGATTTATCATGGCTGGATAGCACAATGTGTATCTCATTATTCTTCCCTGGCAGCTTTGTATAGCTTTTATTTAGCTGTAAAAATAATTTACATTTCTTGAGCATCTGAATTAAAGATAAAATAGAACTATGACATCGAGAGCTGGAGATTTTATGCAAATTTATTTATAAATATAAATCACATTTAGAATGCAAAATTATACAAATGTCTTCTACAAATCGCCCATCTCTTAAAGAAATTAATTCTTTACTTTTTTAAGAATAATGCCTTAACATATTATCTACATAGGTGCCACGTGAATGGGAACTTGATCGAATATCCAAAGTCAAATTTGGGTACCCTGGGTTGCCAATGAGATCAGTTGTGTGACAAGGAATTTTTTCACTTCTACGTCACTGACTTGAAATTGCTGAAGGTCACCAGCCTGTGGCACTCTCCATCAGCTGCTCCCAGTCTGGGGTGAAACTCTGGCTCCACTGAAGTCACCAGCAAACTCTTGGTTGGCAGTACCATGGCTACGATGTTCAGCTGTGATAAATGATGTACAGGAAATGCAGCAACATCACGCGTCCACCTCATAGTGCTCCTGTACCCCTGTCACACACACAACCCAAGCACCTAGTCCAACAGTTGTGTTATTCGAGTATTCCACAATAACATTTCTGGAAAAACCCAGCTACTTGCATCTAATTCCAATTAGATCCCAAGCATCATGAATCCAGGTGATTTAGATTGTCTTTTGGGATTTCAGAATGGTATAAAATAAAGTGGGATACAGGCAATGGGGGTTTTTTTCACTATAAAGCTCCTTTCAACAAATAATCTAACAGCAATTATTTTGATTTCAAAATTATGATAGATATTGAATACAAATATGATTTCATAGAATTTCTTTTAAAATTTTTGACAGTTTCTCTCTGCTCTAACCTCAGGCTTTTCCATTTAGCCCCTTCTGGTGCTCATTATTTTAACATTGTCTCTTCTTACACAAGATCTCTGCTTTATATTTATGGGGAAAAATTAGTGGTTGTTTTCTTGACTTTCCAATAAAATAATCCGTATAAAGTCTCAGTTTTGATGAATAATTTAGTATAACATCCCTTCTACTTCGTGGAAGCAGCATCCAAACCATCTCAGAAACCTCCATGCTTCCCATCCTTCTGCCACACTGAATTCTCTGCTGCGCAGTCCTATTCCCATTGTACTTTATCCAAAAAAAAAGATGGAGAATTGTTTCCTAAAGGGAAAAAAAAAAAAAGTATAAAAATATTAACTGCCCTGCTCTTTCTTTAGCTCTGCTTCCACATTGAGGCCAAATACAACTCTTGAATCAAAAGTAACACAATAAATGACTTCTCCTTTAGTCAGAAAGCAGCTCTGTGGGGTGTTTGCCACGCTGGACCTGTGTAACCCACAGGTTTACCACCCAAATTTCTGAGCCTCTGTTCATTATACTACATATAAAAGCATCCAGCTGCATTTTGATATGTCCTGCAGATCACTTGTAGACAAAGTCAGCTATCATCTCTCACATATTAAATAGTTATTTAAGCATTTTGTGTTAACTGACATGCAATTTAACTTTGCCTCTTGCCTGCCACACAGTGCTGCTTGTTTTTCTGTGCATACAGCTGGGGTGAACTGCAGGACAAAACCCTTCCCAATTTGCATTTCTCCTGCCTGCAGCTTTCCTGCCAGCTTGGGGAGAGCCCAGGCAGAGAAAGTCTGCCTATGGAGCACCTCAGGAGTCCTTTGAGCTTCAAAGATTATTTTTAATTATAGATTTGGGCATTCAGCAGATGACAGGCTGATCTGGCCACCCACACCTCTGAGGAGTAGGTGAGACTGAAAAACCCAAGACCCCCATGACCATTATCACATGTGCTACTGTTTTAGGGGCATCTCTATTTGCTTGTAAAAGTGGTACCTCAATACCACAGTCAGTGATAGAGTTGGGAGCACAAGGAACACAGGCTCAGGTAAATTTTGCTTTTCAAATTGTAATAAATAACATGTTTTAATTTTTTTTTTTTTTTTTGGAATTTCACCTTCTGAGAAACTGCACAGGGAAGAAACAGGATTACAATAGAATATATTCATAAAATGATCCTCTGGAATTTACCAGGTTAGAAACTTTCTGTCAATGTTTTTAACCATCCCACAAAATTCCTTAAAAGAAACATATTTTTTGGTTAAATCTCACAGAACCACCTAAAACACAAGCAAAATGAATATTCTGGTGGATTAACACTGAGGACACACTTCTAATTTTATACACTTGGTTTATCAGAAGTACGATACCTTTGCTAGCCAGTTATTGCTTCATCAGCATACTCAGAAGGTGCTGCAGGGTTGTGGACAGAATGCAATCGTATGCCCCAACACCACATTAATCTTGATATTTGCAGGGTAGAAACATCTACTGTGAGGAACAGGTGAGCAGTGGCTATGGATGTTCAGCTTTGCACCCTGGCTAGTACTGGACCGAATGCATTCAATCAGGGCATCCAAATGATGGAGAAGAACTGAAGAAAAGAAAAAGGAAAAAAAAAAAAAGTGTGTGAATGAGAAATATCGTAATTAAGAAGAGCCAAGTTAACTGGAGACTGGTTTAACGAATATAGAATAGTTTTACATCTCAGGAGGGAATAATACTGTTACAACCTCAGACAGGGCCTGAGGCCCCAGTCATGAGGAGTTTATGTGCTTCAGTCCCATCACAGACAATTGGATTTAAGCACATGTTTAAGTACGTGGCTGAGCAGGGATGGTTTGTGAGATCTCTATAAAAGCACAACCTTCCATTCTCCCAAACCATATGGGTTTGACTTCCCATATGGAGTGACAAAATAAAAATATATTCTAAAAATAGCTCTCAAAAAATGCACTGGCTGAAGGCTGCTTCCTGTGCTACAATTTGATTAGCCTTGTGTTTTATTTCTTCAGCAGCGATTTCAATTTATCTCTGATTTGGAGCATGAAAAGCTGCTTTTATAGTTGTAAGCAGAGGAGAAAAAGGCATCCGGGAAGCAAATATAGAGAGCTCTTCTGGCTTTATAGTAGCTGCAGGAACAAGTAAAATGATTTTAGAGCAGCAGAAAACAAAGTGATGCTGGGAGATGATCTATCTTTGCAATCTGTATTTAAGTTCCCTGTCAGCCCCTCCGTGAGTGCAGAACATTACATATTCTGTGCAGCTCCAAAGTAACCTAAAGGAGCCAAAAATTGTCAGTGCAGAAATCCCCTCTGCGGAAGGGATCTCTGCCAGCATGGCTCCTGCCCTGCTCGGTGCGGCGGCCGCACGCGGCTCCTGACAGCTCCTTCTGTCCACCGCGACGAGAGGAGCTGGAGGAGCCACTCCCTCAGTGTCGCGGTGTTGATGGATGGTATCAAACGCAAACATTTCCATTTGGGCTCTGCTGTAAGGTGCTTTCTTAAAAATCATAAGGGTTTTTTTTTTTTAAGCAAAAAAAATATTGGAAATTTTAAATTCCTTCCCGCTTCAGCTGGGTCAGGGAGCAAACCATCAACCAAGCGTCCAGGGAGCTGCTTGTGGCATCTAAGACCTGGAACCACTGGTTTGGAGGAGAGGAAGGAAGGGAGATCAGTCTTGGAGGGAGCCTCCTACCATCAAGTTCTTACTTGAAGACTCAAGAAGTCTCACAGCTGGGCTTACCAGGAATTACTTTCCCCCACCTTGGCGTTGGAGGAGAGCTGGGGAACAGCGCCACAGCATAAACACAGCATCCCTCAACAGCAGCCGGATCTTGACTAGATGAAGGACTGGCCCTACACTGGCCATGGGGTTTTTCTGTGCTTGCTTTGGGACTGACACAACAAGGCGTCTCAACAAGGATCTTTCCTTTGGGATCAGCTATGAAGCTCCTGTGGCTCCGTAAGTTGCCCACGGATGCCTGGGCTTTGCTGCTCCCTGGTTTAAGTTGCTGCCTTAAGCTGAAGACCAGGATTTAACACCTACCCCTGCTCCAGTGGCAACATGAGCACAGGGAGCTGTCATTTATTGTTCTGGGCTATGCAGGTCTGCCCAAATGTTTTCATCCTCATTGCCTCTGAGAACTCAAGGCAAGGTAGCTGCTCTGGCTAGAGACATACATTTCTCATTATTTGTGTCTTTTGCTAAAATAAGTAAATGAATAGATGGATAGCAGATAGACAGCTAAGTAAAAATATTCGCATTCAACTTTCCAAGATGATGGAGTAAGTCCTGTCTTGCTTTTCCAACATTTCAGTTTTCCAACATCCGTGAGTTTGCTTGTTTTTATGCAAATAATAAGCATGGATTTCCTGCAGGCCTGTGACACTGCTTTAATAACGCACACTCTGGGAGAGCATTCTGTCTTGTTTCTGGGTTAATATTTGTTGCTGTGGTTGCAAAAGTGAAATAAAACTGAGAAAAAAATGTGTTTGCAAGAAAACCATGCCCCTCTCCTCGGCACAGGAGGGGATAGAGAACACCAGTGGGGTGGGGTGGAGGGGGAAGAGCAGCTCCCAGCTCCTGTTCAGCCCAGAAGGAATGAACAACCAGTGAAGGGCCAACCCCTCTGCCGGCCATTTGCACCAGTTGGGTAACTGGAGTGAGAAAAAACAGCCAGAGCGATGGCCAGGACCTGTGCTCTGGGCACTGGTCAGGCTCTCGGTATGTGTCTCCAAGCCACAGCCCCACCATCTGCAGTGATTTGAAATAAAATTATTTTATTTGGTTTTTCTCTCTCTCTCTCCAGTTTATTAAAGCTTTAAGAATGACTTTTCCTATCTGAGCAAAAGCTCTAGATTTACTCTTAAAAGAGATTTTTATAATATCTAAGAAATATTAAAACCCAAAAAGGGAAAAGGAAAGATATCTAGAGTGGGAAGAAGCTGAGCTGTAAAAGCTTTGGAAAAGAAAGGATTAGAAGCCAGCTTTTCTCTAAAGAATTTATATAGAGAAAAAAAAAAAAAAAAAAAAAACAAACCACCACTTTGGAAACAATTATTTACAAAGTTCAAAGTATTTGGCACCCTTTGCTTTGGTAAGATAAGGGGCAACAAATAACATCCATAGTCACAAGGAGTTAGCCCAATTACTTCTGTCAGCAAAACTAATTTTACAAAATATGTATTTCTTCTAGGAAGAATACTTTTCTTGCTTCAAATTCATTTTTACATTGCTAATAAGTCTCTTAGCAGTAGATTATAAGTGCCTCTTAAGCCAGGAACAGGCAGATCGCCCTGAGCGCAGCCAGCGGTCTCTTCTCTGGAAAAAACGTGATTGAAGCCAAGGAGAATTTCGCCTGAGGAGGTTCACTGCAGGTGTTTGGTCCCGTGTCTGTAACCTGCACCGTTACAGAAACTGTTAATAATTATTATACACAGCCAATCTTCAGAAATATGATCTAGGACTATTCTGACCTTTTTACCTTGCCTTACATCTAAGAAATGAGGGGGCGTTTTCAGGGCTACATGACCAGAGAGTAGAAAAGAGTCCACCTGCCTAACAGCCTGCGTAAGGCCCAGAAGCCTTAAAGATTTTTCCAAAATGATCCAAAAACTATCTGAAACAGCCTAAACCTGGCAGCTGCTGAGCCAGGTAAACCCTTTAAGGCAATGTCAGTTCAGAAGAATTTAACTTCAGTAAAAAAGCGATGGATGAGAGACAAAGACGATGAAAGACAGCCCTCTCCGGCCAGCACTGATGGGTCCCACTTTCCTGAGCACCGCAGATGCGGCCCATTTCCCAAGGAGATGCTGAAAAGCACCTGGCTGTTCTTTCTGGAGGTGAACAAAAGTCGGAGCTGGATTAAGGCAGGAAGATGAGTAGTGGGTATGGGAGACAAACGGAGAACTAAAACTTCCTGACACATCACCAGAACAATCTGAAAAAAATTTTACTGTCTTTTTGTGGATAAATACAGTTATATCAACTCTACTTGAAGGTGGTGAGAAGCCCCAGGCTGCCCTTGGCACCTCACCTGCACAGTGCAGAAGCAGTCGTCCTCCCTGGACACGTATCGGGGCTGGACTGGGAATTCATCACTCCAACACCAAGAGGCCTGTTGGTGCCCTCTCCCGTGCCAGGACAGGCAGAAAGGGTAAAAAGTGGTTTTAGAGCTAATAAGAATTACAACTGGTAATACCTGTATGGAACAATAAGCTGTTTTCTAGGAGATTATTGTCAAGTATTGCTTTCTCTGCAGCGCTTTGCACAGAAAAGCATCAGAAACAACACGCCTCGGGAAGCTGCCTGGAAAATAAATGCAGTAGCTTAAATCACACAGGCAAACGCTCACTTGGGCAAAGAAAATATTTAGATGATGAAAAAAGAGGATCAGTGTCCAGGTTTGGATATTCTGGGTAACTCTCTGATTTGTGCCTAGGCATTTCGCTGAAGAAGAGAGATTAAAGGTGTCTATGGCCAGTCCAGACATTATAAGAAAGCATCTGACAAAGTTACAAATCTAAATCCTGCACCCAGAAAAGGGACTAAATTCTTTAAAACAAGTTATTCCATTTTAATTCCTTGCTTTCCTCAATGTTTTGTTCCAAAGGCTTTGTGGCAATTCATGTCAAAGAGCCAAGTAAATATTTTCTTGCACTATGTGGAGGATGATGTCAGGCAGTGTTGGAAGTGAAATACTGACTTTGTACAACTGTTTGTACCTCGGATAGAATTGACTCATTTAGTGAGATTATAGAAAATGCATTCTGTGATTATATATGCCCCTAGAGGCCTTGTGGAGGTGAGATTATGCATCTCACAATGTTATTTTACCAGGAAAAAAATGGACTAAGTAAATAAAAAATCTGCAGGATGTGACTTCATCATGCACTGTTGACATCTGCTTATATGATTTAAAGGATGTTACTATGAATATCATAGTTGCTAATGTAAATGATGAAGAAATCATAGGTCAATCATACAATAATAAATATTAACATAGGTTTCCCAAGGCCAGAAATGGCTGAAATGGTAATTGGAATTATGATTTTACCCTTGAATTATGTGATACTGAAACCACTTTGGTCGCTGTTGCTTTCCTGGAACTGCTCCATTAAAGCCAAGAAGATACACTCGCCAATCTTTCTTATTCCAAGAAATAATGTCACCTTTTCATGAGGATTATTTTTCTTTCACGTAGGCACCCACCTCAGGCCGTACGCTGCATTAAGTTGCCATGTTAGGAGGGGTACATTGAGCTGCAGGTGCGTGGTCCCTATCGCTCTGGGTGCTGGTCTGAGGACACAGCACCCCACCTCTGGAATCCATGATAGATACCTCACGGTAAGGTAGAAAAAGAGGAAAAAAGCCTCATAACTGTGCTGCGGCCACAAAGCAAGCATCTAACCTTGTCCTCAACCGCGAGCCACTTCCCTCTTAAACACCAGAATAAAGTGCTCTCAAAACACATTAATTCAATAACCGATATATTACATTTGATGAAAGACTGGTCCAAACAATATGGCTTAAATTGACAAAACACCTGAAACTCAAGGCACTATTTATGACACCACTGAATTACCCTGGACATACAGAAGGCACAAAAAAATGTGGCTGCAGCTTTAGCGTAATTCATTTAGGAGTTATCTGGCAACACCTTGTGCAGCGAAAAATCACCCCAGCCAGGCTGGTGCTGCAGAGCAAATGCTTTCTTCCAGAGGGCGAGGGGACTGATAGTCACTTTAAAGCACTAAGTGTCATTCTTCACCTGCTTTCCCCAGCTCTGTACATCCCTCCCTGAGATGTAGGCTGCGTGACTTTGTCCCAGAGCCGTCTGAAAGTCAGAAGCTGCTACATGAAAATATTTTATGTAATAGGAGTTGCTGGGTGATTACTGTATTACTTGGGGATTCCTGCCAACCGCTGCATACGGCAGGCTTTGGAAATGCTGCTAAATCATATTTTTACAGGGGAAAAAAAACCAACTCCACAATCTAATCCTGTAATGCTATCTGAATATTGTTGGGCTGTTTTCCTTTAATGCTTGTAACTCCTTACTGATGGGAAGCTCATAGCTGAGCAGTCATGTTCTAGCTGGTGTCTAATACTGAAACACTCCGTACAAAGAAATCCAGATACGCCACGAATATTTTAGTGCGGTTACACAAAAGTCTAAAATTAGGTCATAAATTATATAATCTTGCAAGGAAACAACAAATTTAATGACTATGCCAAACCAGAGATAAAAGCTGAGGAAGGAAATAGCATCTTGCTCATTAAATATTAAGGATCAGATCCTTCAAACATTTCCCAGTGATGAACTCTGTGGGAGTTTGGCATCTGTATTTGTGTGTATTCTATAGAATATGCTTATACATCATATACAAGTGCTGAATGTGATTTATGGAGCACACACACATAGTAAGTGTATTTATAATGCATAAATATATTCCATCAAGAGCAGAGAAGGTGATTAGTGACAGTTTCCTAAGAGGTTTAATCAGATATTTTGATGGCTTATTTCCAGTGTTGCTCCAAAAGCGTTTTTCATTACAGGGCAGGGAGAAAGAGCAGGTAGAGGCATCTCTTTTTCACACTTACAGCGGCAGCAGATATCACAGACTTAGAGATCAGCTCTGTGCATCCTCGGAGGGATTGAAGAACCCTGTAAAAGAAGAAAGATTACCAAGTTATAACAATGGATTTGAAAATTCCCTGCAACCTTTGAATCTCTCCCCTCATGCTACCGTGCCCTAGCCTTTCTTCTAACCTCACACAAGACAAATCTGGTTTGATCTATTTAAAATAATGCAGGCGTGAGGTTTTGTGCATATTCCCTTAAAAGTTTTATGCGATTCCCCTGGGACTGGTGGCTGGTGCTGATGTCCTGAGTATGTTAATGAGAGGGAATGAGAATCTCTGATGGAATAAGCCAGATAGCGCTCCAGTCCTTGCTGTCGTCAAAGGCTCTCTGATAACCATGTCCATTTTTTCAAAGATTTGAGTCATTTGTGGATTGACTATATAATCCTTGTGCTGAAGCCTGGGAAAACTGCTGTTGATGCCCTTGGCAAATTCTTATCCTAAAAAAGCATGAAAAAGAGTACCAAGTAATTTCAATTGCATAAAATATATTAAATGCAGCACACAGGTATGTAAATGGGAAACTCCATAACTGTAATTTGCCCATTTAGAGCCTGATCTAAAGGCTATAAAAGTTAATTTGAAATCTTTTCATTGATTTTAATGGCCTTTAGATCGGGCCCATATTATTCACTGCATATCAAGTTTGTTTCAGTGCAGTAGTGTATTTATGTGAGATGTGAATTATGTGGATTATAACACATAGAGATCCACTGCTTATTGTCCAAAGGCAAAGCTTGTGAAATTTATTGACTTTAGCAATACACATAAAATCTGAAAATCAAAAGAAAATCCCAAATAATGATTACACTTTTTAAAAAGTGAGATAAAAAATGACGAGGCCTTCTTTTCATTATATACTAATACAATCTAAATGTATTTTAAGCATCATGAAATCCAAATGGAATTTCTCACAATTCCTCATTTCTGACTGCAGCAGTTCAACAAAAAATGACATGTAAATGATTCAAAACCTCTTGAAGAAACAGCATTTTTTTCTAATTTGAGGAGAAGGAAAAAAAAAATGTTTCAACCCAAGCTCAGCAAGGGATAACAGTATGATAGTTGCTGCACGGAGAATTTAGCCACTCATAATTCTAAATCCTTCTCAAACGCTTTATTGCTATAAGGTGGCTAATACCAGCCTCTACACAACAGGGCTCCCATAGCATTAACCATGAGAGATAGGCTTCCAGAAAGAAACTATAGCAAAGTAATTGTAAATCTCTAATGATGCATAAAACCAAGCTGAATTGGTCCTGAATTCTCAGCATAAAAGAAATGAACCATCAGAAGAACCAATTCTGGTGGCAGTATAACATACCCCAGTGTGGAAACTGTTTATGGTGTTTGCTGCAGTGGAAATATTCCTACTAATATGCAAGCAATATGAATTCATTAAAAATGCCCGAATGCTGCAACTTCTCATGATACCATGTGTGACATTAAAAACAAATCATTTGCCAAAAAGAAAACCTCATCTGTACCAAACCAATTCACCACCTTTCTCAGTTGTAGACAGTTTTCTGTACAATAAAATCAGTGGGTTCTGCAGGTTTTTAAACCCATCTTGCAAGACTTTCAGGATGGTTTTGTGCACCATGGCGGGTTCTGCCTCACCAGACTGTCCTGTGTTGGACCTGTGCCCCACCAAGACTGTGCATGCCCAGGTACTCAGCTGAACCTGACTGACTACGTGGGCAGGGCAACACCCTGAAGCCTCCTCCCCCTCCCCTGCTTTGCCCAAGAGGAGAGTTGTGCTGGAGCTGGGCCTCCAGCAGTGGCCTTCAAGGAACAGAGCCATGGCCATATACCAGCGGGACAGTTCTGTCCCTGCTGGTGTGCAACACAAACCCAAAACCTCCCATTTTCATAGAAGGTTTAGTCAATTCCCACTGGATAAGCATCCAATAAATTATTTAAATCCATAATTAACTATACCATTTAATTAATTAATGATGCAATCCACAAACTCAAACAATGAACACAGCTCCTTCCAGAAACCTCAGTGCAGAAACCTGGACCTTCACCCATTAATCCATCACTGTCTAGAGGCAACTTGCTCCAGAAGCAAATCAGTTTGATTGTCTGAGAGACCAGATATCACCTACTTGTGCACAAAGGAGGCCCAGCACACGCTGAGGTTATGCACGTTTCCCCACGCAGCCTTACCCAGGAGCTTCAGCGTGGCCATAAACACAATTTCTTTTGAGATAAGAAGCCAGTCTTACTTTTATGTCTAGAAGATCTCTGGCTTTTTTTAGACACTGCCAAGAGGTATTGCATGGGATGATGCTTTTCTAGCACCAGGGCATCTGTCCACTGAGAACTAGATTGACAAGGCTGAAACGGTTGGGTTTGTTTGTTTTATCATTTCACAACTCTAAGAGCCAGACATCTGAAAGCTCGGATACATCATTGCACAGTGTCAAAATCGGCAAAGGCACAGATTTGAAATCTGCATACGTGGACTAAAATAGGGCATATCTGAAATTAATTAAAATTTCTAGGCACTACCTAGAGAACAATATTTATCCATAATAAGCATGCATCAATGTATATCACATTTAGTGCATGGTTTTTAATGAAGCTGCAGTTTTCAAATCTGTATGTAGGACTTCAAGGCTTAGCAATGACTTTTCATTCTATAAAAGCATTTTAAAGAATTCTTTTCTAAAAAAAAGAAGCAAAATGTCACTGATTTAAAGTCAAACTAAAATGAAATTAAATGCAAGTGACCCACTGGGGCTTTCTAAGCTTGCAGTTGCAACTATCTGTACCACATACTACATGTGCATTATAAAACATACCATAACTATGTATAGGTGTTACAGCCTTATCTATAATCCCAGTGGAAATTATGGGGAAAAAAGGTAAACAATTTTGTGATGGATTAAAAAAAAAAAACCAAACCATTGATCTGACTCTGTTCCTACTGCAGTTAGCAACATTTTTAACACTGACTGCAGTAGAAAAGGTTAGGATAAGGATAAAGGGTGAAGAAATGAAGTTCCCCTGTTAAATATCCTCCTTGTACATATATATAACAATAAAGGAATGGAGAAACTGATGCAAGAGGGGGAAACTGCTACAGGCACGAGAGAGCAATGAACTAATTGACACTGTTACAAACATTCACATTGGTGAGGTGTTGGCACCATGAGCATCTTTTTTATTTACCTGTGAGTGAGGGGTCTTACCCTATAAGCAATTTTTACGACTGTTCATTTTGGAAAAAATTCCAGACTACTTGACCCATTGCCCAGAGGATCTCACAGCAGTAAGTGCTATCCGAGATACTCCATTTGACACCTCTATATTCAAAGGTACCTCCATTTTTTCCAATCAATTCAGAACAACTCTAATTAAATTTAAACAAGAAGCTAAAGTAAGATGAATGGTTTATAGGTGTTTCATGTTTCCCTAAATTGATTAATAGATAAAGAATTCATACCTCCACCAAATTAGTTGACAAACCCTGCTGTAATTTATTCCTTGTACATGATGATCTGTAACCACAGTGCACTGTAGTCGGGACTGAGCTCCAGCTCCTTCTAAATATATTTTGTGCTGGTTGGCTGCACCCACCAGGTATTTACATTCCACAAATCTTGTCTTCGTATTCAAAGTTTCTCAATACGGTTTTCATTTTAAATTAAAGTAGCAGTGGTTATTCTTGCATAGAATGCCATTATTTGTGAATCAGGTTTGCAATGTGGGCAGTTGCATTGGACCATGCTATTTCTTGGTGCCCAGAGCACTGCTCTGTTGAATTTTATTTTTCCTTTTGTTTTCCCTGATGTTGTCCTGCATATTACTCTGCTCTGTAAGTGAGCAGCAAATGCAATTTTCTTCCACATATGGATGGAATTTTGCTAGAGACATGTATTTGCCACTTCAAAATCAGGCTCTTTAACCCCAAAGCTGGTCCAGAAGATGCCTGCCTGCCTCTAAAGCAGAGCATTGCAAGAAGGTGGCATGCCACGACTGTGCCAGGGACTGCCTGTCTGCCCCGGCCAACAGCGAGCCCTGGCCACCATGGACTAGGCTGGAGCCATCCAGAGGTGGGCTCCAACTTTTGGAGATGGCACTGACTGAGCTTATTTTTAAGGAGTTTGCTTTTTAGAATAATGCAGTTCAGGTTAGGGTATGAACCAGCAGTCAGCACGAGATATATACAGGGTTTAATCTGATTCACCAATTATTTTGCAGTTCAAATTTTGCAAGGGGCATCCAGCCCTTGAGACAGATATCCCTGTGTCAGAAAAATGGAAATCAATAAATCTATTCAGAAAAACATAATTTCATTTTCCTTCTTAACCAGAAATTGAGATACACACATTTCTCCCTTCCCAGTCCTCCCTGACTTAAATATATCCTGTGTTATATAAGTAATTGTTTTGAACCCACTCTAGGACACAGTCAGAGACATGACTCCAATAACACATTATCAGTAAAACAAAGCAAAACAGTTTCATGTCCCTGCTGGGTTTGTATATACACTCTTAAATGAGCAGATTCTCTCATTATTCACCCTGATCTGGTCATTGTATGCTTAGTCACAGCTGTCACAACAGGTGCTCGAGCATCGTCCCCCTCCATGGTGCTGTGTTTTCTCTCTAGTTTGTTGTCAAATTCCTCTGCTGCCTTTCTCTGGTGGCTTTGCTGTTCCATCTCTGGCTCTTCCCAGATTCAACTTCATAATTACTTCTGAAATCATCCAGGGCTGGCTGACTCTGCATGTGGCAACCCTTTATCTCAAGCATCAGTTCTTCTTTACAGTTGATGTTCTCCGTCCCATCACAGGAAACCAGTTTATCCATCATCTTTGGCCATGTTTTTCCTGCCTGGACCTTTCTCCATCTTTCTTGCTACCTCCAGTGACCACTTCTCCTAACTGAAATACACAACATTTTGTTGCAGAATATACTTTGGGACTGTGAACCATTTAGAGGCTGATTCCTCTACTAGAAGAGATTATCTCCCCCTATGCCAAATGACAGCAGGAGTCTCCAGTGAGCTGAGGATTTCCAGATGGGGTCTTGCTCAACATTATATCTAACATGAAAATTCTTTGAAATTAACATTTATGCCCCGAAATATCATCTCTTCACTCCTGTTTCTCTCTAAGGTCCTTCAACAGTGGTTTGGGGTTCCCAAAATTGAGTGAAGAACTGCTCCCCTCCTGTTCTACTCCTCTGACTGCAGATTTATATACTGTATTTTCCCACTGAGCTTAGCACTCATTGGGGATCTTTTACTGCTAAAAATCCTGTGAGTTCTTAAATTATCAGCACGGTGCTACTGTTCACTAACAAAGTTTATCTGATACAACAGCATATCAAACATTTTTAGTTCTGTAACAAATGTTTTCTTAGCTGGAAGCAAGCCTCCTCTGATATTAAAGTACCTCCAAATAAAGAGACAATTTTATACGATTTTTTTGCTATTGTCTTCAAGGAATATAGTGTAGGTTGAGGGCAAAATATACACAATTCAAATTCTTTTATGTTTTGTAGACATCAGAATTTAGGGCCTGATTTCCAAAGTGCTATAATCCATCAGTCCCACAGAATTACAAAGGCTGGTGAGGGAGAAACTAGACTGAAAGCCAACTATGTAACCTGTATCAATCCCCTAAAGCACTGAAAAGATTGGGCCAAAACATTAAGGTAAAAGCTTTCTATAATTTTACTTCCATAAAATTACAAAGGAACAAGGAAAATAAACAGATTTTGATTCACAGAACAAACAGATTTGTTATGGTACTAATACTATTTAGTTTGTTTTCTCCCTAAAAACCCATAGTTAGGGATTAAGACATGCATTTATATCTCAGGTTTCATCCATTTGGTACTGAAATATTTTTTTCCTAACTTACCTTTACAGTATTGCCTTCCCTGTTCTACAGGACAGTATAACATCCCTACAGCAATTACAACCGTTTGCAGTTGGGAACAAAGTATTACAAAAATCTTTAATGCATTGCCACCATCTTTAATGCAATTTATTAGCCGACAAACAAAAATAGAGGCAGTGTCATGTGTTCATCCAGATTTCTGTTGGTCACCTACACTTTAAAGAATTCATCCTCTATATATATACACTTTACAGGTCTTTGGAATTATTAATTATCATGTTGAGCTAAATGCACTTAAATTCTTGCTGCCTTAAAACTGGGTAGAGAATTCATTCCTCTCTTTCTTATTCTCCCTCTTTTCCTAGATTACTTTAAAAATCAAGTAATTATTGCTGGTGTGTGTGGCTTGACCCATCCCAGGATGGGAAATCTCCCATCTGAGCACTTGCTAAACTAGGATGGGAGCAACTCATCTGCTCTGCTGTGGTGCAAGTCTGCCTGAATGCAGGTACATACTGATCTTAAAGAAAACGTAAATCTACAATAGATATGAGGAAATTAATAGAGGTGAACAGTAATTTGGCAGGGAACAAACCAGAACTGAAAGCTGGTGCACTGCAAAACCAGCAGTGTGAAGAATGCCAAGGAAATGAGCTTAGCCATAGTGGTGTTGGTTTTTTTTTTTACCTTGTTCTAATTGCTTTAATTTACGGCTTTACTTAACTTATTTTCTCCAAAAATCATTGGCCAGAATAAAAGAAACCTCGATTGCTGTCTGCCGAGCTGCAGCTGAATGGCAGGCATCACTTCTCCAAAGGTAATGGGATGCAATCACTCCCATGGGGCAGAAAGCCGGAGTTTCAAACTGACTCTCAGTTTTACACGGCATTTCTATAGCTGTAAAAGCTCCATGTTCCATATTATTAACCTCTTTCTATTCAAGGATCCAGAAAAGGTGGCTGTGTCAGCTACCCAACCTGAAGTTCAAGACCTTTATGGGTAAGGCGACATTTTAGAACATAATAACTACACAAAATCCTTATCAAAGATTGTCAGAGAGTTGGAATTACCAGTGGTTATCAGTCACTAATTGTTAGAGTAACTGATGGGTAAGCGGTAACCCTTCACATGCAATTCTTCTGTGGGAATGAGAAAAGCAGCTGGAAGGAATTCATAACAAGAAGCTCACAGCGCTCAGAGAAATGTGATGTATAAACAGATTATTATTTCCTGTGGATATTGATGATAAATGAACTGGGTTTGGTGTGTCTGGGAAATATCACCACACTCTAAGCCATCTGAACTCCCCATGGCTCAAGGTAAAAACCTCTCCTGTAACTTCTGAGAACTCGGCATAAAGCAAGCACTAAATAGCTGGGTCATTAGAAATACAAAAGTTGAACATTCCTCTTGAACGTTTTTCATTTAATTAATCTTTCCTGCGGGTTTTCTGTGTAGTGAGTCATTGATTATTGCAAGGAGTGCTTTATAGGGTAAATTAATTCATATAAGAGAAACAGGAAGAAGTGCTAAGTAGCCAGATAAATAAATAAAATACAAAGTGTGTTGGTCATCTGGTTGCATGTCAGCCCCAGGGGACTCCCATATCTCTAAATCAGCTACTTGGTGAACACCTCCAATACCCACGCTCCTCTTTCCTCAGCTTTACCTATAACGGCAGCTTTTATAAAATATGAAAAACTCCCATAGAAAAAAGCAAAAATAACCAAACTCTGCTCTCCTGTCAGAAATTAGATAACCTATAACAAGATGCTAGCTAATTACATGAGAAAATATATGCAAAAAATGGCTTTTCCATTTAATTTAGAAAAAAAGCCTATTCAGTGCATGGTCATTCAGTTCAGTGTAATAAACAGCATTTCTAAAAAGAAAACAAAGCAGAAAGAGTAGAACGCCTATGTTTATGGTTAAAAAGAGAAAAGGCTGAATTTTGGAGAAGCTGGTTGTATCCGTGAAATTAATCTTAAAATATTTTTATGGGCATGGGCCAGGTCTAAAGATATTACCTGGCTTTTCACAGCACTTCCAGTAAGATTAAATGCTAATGAAAAAGACATTGAAACAAGAAATATGCTCAATGCAAAGATGAAAAAGGAGCCACCTTCCTCCTTGGCACATCTCTGGTTCTTCTTTAGCTTAAGTCATATCAGGTATATATATTTATACAGAACATGGTTTACCAAGTCAGTCAGCAAAGAGTAAGTTGACAGCTGGCCTTCAAGAAGTACATGCAGGGGAAAACTACACTAAAGAAACAATATAATTCCTCATAACCTTACCCTGAGACTAGTCACAGTGCAAACTAGCTTGGATTGCAAAAGATTTTACACCACCAAAAATATTTAGGAGATGGCAAGGTTATAGTTTACCAAGATCCCAAACTGCCTGCAGTGTTAAACTGTATAAATCCAGAGTAAATGTTGCCTTGTATTCTGACTGTACATGGAGCTACAGCATACATGCATATCTTAGCTCCTTTGATGGTTTTCAACATTGGGAAGGGTTCCCATCATGCTGTGAGGATATTTATTTGCATTGGTCTCATTTTATCTCTGCGAGACATGCCCTTTACTGTCCACAGCCTTGGAAACTGAATTTTAGATGTTTGCCAGAAACATGCCATGAACTTCCAAGCAAGGAAAGGTAACAACCACCTCAGTTTGCAAATGTATATTTCTTCCATTCATACCACAGAGAAAGAGAAAAAAAAGAATACTTTTATGCAGGAAATTATTCATATAAATCACAATCGAAGCAGGGAGAAACGCTAAATTCAAGAAATAAATTAGTCATTTATAATATGCACTCAGATCTAGCCTGAAATGTGCTATTAACTCATTTTACACTGCAAACCTCTAGGGGCAAGAGCCACATCTTTCACTACAGAACTTGTACCGTCAAATTAAAGCACACTAATGGTACCCACCAAGCACTAGCACTATGAGGTGGCCTTACCGAGCAAACTCTGAGCCCGTGGCACTGATGGTCTTGCATAGAATCACTTCTTTTTGTGCGAGATCCTTCTCACAGTAATGAACAGTTATCAGGCTAAAGCTGAATTAGAAACCCCAATTTGAAATAGGGTGTTTAAAAAGTAGCAAAGAGTCCTTTCCCTCCCTGGAGATCACTGTTTTCCCAAACAAACGGATGGATTATAACAAGCCATTGTGCATTATTTTCTGTTTGTCAATGACCTAGTTCCCATGCTGTCTGTGATACTGAAATGGGAAACTAAAGCTTGAGGGGTAGATCTTCAGCTGGAGTTATTCAGCCCTGCTCGCTGTGTCAATACACAGCAGGAGGAGAGCATCTCCCAGTCTGCATAAAACTAAGAAAGTTTCATTTCTTGGCTTGAATAAAATGAGAAGAAAGATGCCTTCCCAACATTAACAAACAGGTGAGTAAGAACATATTTACAAGCCTGAATTTTGGGGTGACTTCAATGAGAGAAATGTGTTTGTTTGACAACTCACAAAGCTGGGGTGCATTTCTGAGACAAATGCATAGATTTTAATTTTTGACCTGGGACTGATTGCATGATGAAGTTCAAACGGCTGTTGACGTAGGGCTTTTTCCAGGTTTCTTGGATTATTATAGTTAATATAAGCATGCAGTGAGAATATTCACAAAAAGAGCTGCATTCTGCCTTATTATTATCTTGGTAAAATATTTTTTATTTTCTTAAAATTGCATATGTTGCACACTGATGATCCTTGCAATGCCTTACAAATAATGCATTTATACATCATTTAAATCATACATTATAATTTATAGGTTAGTTATTTTATTTTGGTGTCAATCAAAAACGGAAGCTGTATGAAAGAGCTTAGATTAAGAGAAAGATTTTTCAAGGTAAGCTTTAATAAACTAATGATGATATTATAAGAGCTATCACAGAAAAACCTGCCATCTAATAATAAGCTTGTTCCTGTTTATTCAAATGTTCCGCCTTAAGCTTGTTTGTAAAAAGTTAATAATTACAGCATAGTTAAACATGTATATAGGTGAGTCTGCACTGGATAAAAACTCTGACACTGAGCGGCAGCTCTACCTAAACAGTGAAGAGTGGATATTGAGATTTCAGCCTTTTTATTGCAGCATACAACATCCTTCTGAAGAGGTATTTGATGTTTTGCCCAGATAACTCCTGTAGGACTGGCAGGGTGAAGACAAGCACCCAAACCCCATTCCCAGCACAGCCACAGGGATGGTTTTGAAACGGCGCTGCCTTTGCAGACACTTCAGTACTGATGTTGCTGGGTCAGCACAGACAATGGCACACACGGCAGAAGAATGGAAAGGCAGAAAATCACTGTAATTTCCTCCCAGGTCTGTCTTGCCCTTAACCCCACCAGGCTGGAAGCTCCAGTGGTTTACAGTGGTCCCCAGAGCACACACATGAGATGGTGGTGGTCCTGCTAGGCAGCCACCTGCTCTATTGTCATCCACAAGCTAAAATACATTCAAAACTTTTTTTAGTTAAACATTTTTATTTACATTTCCTTTCCTGTATTTGTCACTGAGATCTTACCAAACCCCATAGGGTGAGAAATGAGCTGCTGTCAAGCTGCTATGTTGTCCCCATAAAAAAGTTATTCTTGAGGAACTAACTCTCCCAACATCATGAACCCCAAAACGTACCCATGTGCTCCGACCCCAGGGGAGCACGGTTGTCCTGCCTGCTCCTCTTGAAAGCCCCCCACCAGAGACTGGGACAAAGCTCATATCCTTGGTTCCTGGAGAAATGTTGCACACATGCAACAGCTACTCTCCGCTTGCTGCCCATGCCACGGTGGTTAAACGCTGACACTACTCACTGCTCCCTCGCACGTGGCAGACCTCTGGCAGCTTGTTGATAAATGTGGTTCCAGGATGGGCTGTGTTAGATCACAGATATTTGTGCTTGTAAAACCGCCTCCTGCTGTGACCTGTCTCACCACAGCCATATGGACCGGCGGGGAGCACCGCTGGTTACACGTGCAGGTGGCCCTGCGGTCGGATTCGGCAACAGCACTGCCCTCCACTCTGTGTAGATTCCCCTCCATAAATCATGCACTACCACGCATCTCCTCAGTGACCTGAAGGCCGTCCAGCTGGACCAGGGGCACAGACCATCCACCTCTTGGCATTGCGGTGGTGGGCAATGACAACAGCACAGTTCAGGCAGCGCAGGATGCTAAAAGTTCTCCGTGGTAAAGGGATGCTCTCGGGGCAATGCAAGACACCAGCTCAAATCATCTCAAGCCCTAAATGAGCCCTGGTCTTTCCACCACCCTTAGAGGAAGCGTAGGGGAACGAATTCACCTCGTCTGACATCAGTCTTTCTACATAGAGAGACCCAGGTGCTTGGAAAGCAAACTTTCTTCTTACAAAGAAGAAAACACCTCTCACACCAGCCCCTTCCAGCATTTTTGATGCCTAGAGCAAATCATTGCTGCTTTCCTGCCGAAAGGAGCAGCTTAGTCTATATGATTTAGAAATATCATTTGCCTTCTTCCCCACAGATGGCAAACTCTTCGGTTTCTGCCACCACTAAACATACAAATAAATCATCAAGATATGATCTGCTAACATATTCAAAATGATGTTTGGCCTGAATTTTTTTTTTTTTAGCTTCAAACATCAATTTCATTTTGTAATGAATACATGCTTCATCTCATAACATTTCATTTTTCATACATTTAGCGAAATTGCTTAACTGATACATTTTTTTTCCAAACCAGCTTTATTTCTACCCTAAAAACATGCAAATTAAAGACTAGAACACTTATATAATGTGCAGAAATCCCTACTGTTGGTCTTATCGCTAAATTATAAAATATTCATAATATCTACATTTTTTTACAAAATGAATTTGGTATCCCGACTTTTTCTATGAAAATCATGTTAAGATACCCAGACAAAATTTTACAGGCCTCTCCGTGCAGCTATTTCCATCTTTATGTGCTCCCCTCTCTGAAGGACAGCCTCCCCAGCGCTCACCCACGTGCTCCGCACACCGGCAGCCTTATCGGAAACACCGGCGAGGCACATCCAGCCCTCATTTCCTAAGCTTAATGCCCTTTGCAATTCTTGTCTGAGCAGTTGTTCGTTGAAGACAAGAAGACTTATTTCTATTCATTCCCTGCATAATCCACCTTATGAATTTACACCTCACCTACCCGCACATTCAAGGACCCAGAAATACAAAATATTTCCTACTGTGTTTTAAACCCACATCCTCCTGGATACAAGATAAGAGCTTAATAGCTTTGACACTGCACTGTTTTCATATTCATGCATAAGTTATGGATACAGCAACAGATCAGCACTTCTTTGTGCTTCTCATTGGCTCTGGTTCGCTGCCTTAAACTGTCTGAGTCAAGGCCACGTTTTAATGCCATAGACGCTCTATTCAAATACCAGTATGACCACATTTTAAAAGCCACCCTGTACCACTTCATTGCCGCAGATGTCCTTTACATCTGGCAAGGGCCGTTTCTCTGCATGTCAACAGTAATTCAGTTTAACAGCTGTCTCTTTTGACAAGCTTAGTGTCAGACTCTAAAATGACAGGGTGACAGTTTTCCTTTTCTTTAACAGAACATAGTGCAAATTAACCATTTGAATGCAGGATCACTGAACGCCTCCCGAATACAGTTTTCAGAGTCAACTGAATAGGATTTGGGAATTGTTGGTATTAACAACCAAAGCTGAAAACCTGTAGGGTCTGACAAATCAAGGCACTTCTCCTGTAATTGAGATTCTTACCTGAAATCTAAGTGTTCGACACCCAGAAAACCTTAAATTGAGTTGAAATAGATGTCAGAGGTAAACACTGGGAATTTGCAAACTGGTATGATAAGTACTTTTCCCGCATTGCATAAATACACAGGAGAATTTTCTGTATATTTAGTTAAAGTGCTTGTTAATACAGCAGCTAATGGTACTGTGTGTATCAGCTTTCAAATGGCACGCTGTACACACACATTTTCCACAAATGCCAGACATACAAAAGCACCTCAGCATAATTTCTCTAGGACTAAAACTATGCCTGAGATAATACTGTACATCTTAATGATTGAAACCCTTAGCATGGAAACCAGCCTGTGGACAGTAACAAAGTGCCACCGTGATTTATGAACAACCAGTAAATGCTACAAAGACACCGCTATAATCTGGTGCAAGAGTGAGCTTTATGAGGCTGGCTGTATTAGGCTCACATAAAAGTGAATTAAAAAAAATATAAACATTACACTACACATATTTAAACCGTATACTGTTGTAAGTTGTACAGTGAGCCACTGCATTGCATTAATATTATGCCATGGCTTCCACAATGAGGAGGAAGGATGACTCCCTGATTTGGTTCTTGTTCTATTGAAACCAACGACAAACCTCAAAGTAACTGCAGTGGGACTAGACTCCAGGTCACACAATTTATGTTATTTTAAAGAACTGTGAAAACCTCTCTGCTATTTGTTCCTGGGTAAGCAGTTACACCTAAAGCACTACAAAAAACACTGGGTTGAAAAGATGGTACTGAGAGCGTAACATTTAAATGCCTTTAGTAAATGCTTTTGTTTGCTTATTTATATGTTGCCATAAGTATTTGTATGTGCTATCTTTTGGCACAACATCTGGGCATCCCATAATATTTAGAAAGATTCACATTCAAATGCCTGTTACCATCTCTAAAAGCCATGCCCATTTATATGAGCTGAAATGGACATTTCTCATTTCTCAGTCTCATGATACAGCCAAGTTCTTTCTCTTTTATTCAGCTCTTTTTAACACATAATTGGTCATGACCTGCAGAAGAAGTCACTTATTCTCAGCCACTCTATAGCCAGGTCTCTCATACAGTAAAACCTGCATGTCCCTGCTCTGCTGATGGTGTTGACCTCCCCAGTGACTCCTTTCTTACTGACATACCCTGTCTGTTTGTTTCCACAGCCCAGGAATTCATACTTTCATAGCCAGAGGTGAGCCTCTGTAAAGGGAACATATTGCTAGTATTTTATTAATATATCATGAAGCTAAGTCAGCTGCAAACACATATTTTTAGCACAACATCAGCCCCATGGGAGTGTGCAGGTTGCTGGCTTTGGAGGGGTAAGCTGTTACTAGTATTGCACATTTATAGCTCAACTACACAAAGCATATATAACCATTTAAAATACTTAACCTCCCTAAAATCTATCACATGCCTGAAACACTAATAATTCTATAACTTAAGCTAAACAGAGTACTATTCAGCTGTAAATTTTATGGCTACTCTCTCCACCTCTTATGAAGTGTGAAAAGAGGCTTCATATCTGTCAGTCTTTTCTCAGAAATGACTTTCGCTGATTACTTAAACTTTCGTTAAATAAGCTTTCCACAAGCTGTAAAAACAGAACACAGTAGGGAAAAAATTGGCTCTCTTTTAAAAGTGCTGTAAAGTCTCTTTTTGAATGAGTAATTAGAAATGTGTAAACTCTTTTATGGATATGTGAGAAGCACACACAAAAAATTTGACATTCCATGCAAGTATTTCTGTGTGCTATCAAATTTCATTGTATTTTGCAGAGACCAAAACTATACAGACCCAAAACACACATACATTAGTGGACATGGGTTATTTGCCAAGAAGGAATTTACATACAGTACAAGTAAAACATCCTAATTTAAATCTACGACAATGGATAGTCACATTCTTAAAGAGAAATCAGAGTTGTTTGTCTTTCCGCTCGTATTTATACAGATTGCAAAGCTGTTGACAGAGCACGATTTGAGCTGGGCCTTTCCAACTGCTTACTGTTATTTTTATTACCATGTTCAGCTATCTTTTTCATATCAAGAATTGAGCTTAGATGAAGATGTTCTGATTTCCCGAACCCGTACATGAACACAAAGAGACACTGTGTGACTCAGCAGTTGGGCAGGGTATGGGCAGAGAGGAAACCCAAATCCCACTTCTGGCCCTCATTCCCTTGAAAACTCCCCAAAACCTTTAGTTAAACCAATGT
The DNA here is from genome assembly GCF_047716275.1 of Strix uralensis. NCBI lineage: Eukaryota > Metazoa > Chordata > Aves > Strigiformes > Strigidae > Strix > Strix uralensis. The sequence continues at coordinate 2,798,131 of NC_133984.1, forward strand.
ACTTTTCCATTTTCATTTCCACACACACACACAAGCAGTCCATCCCCAAACCAGCCTCTGCAGATGCTCTGCAACCCCCTTGTACCTTCATTGCTTTGGGTCCCTCTCCCTCCCCTAAACTCATGTTATTTGTGCTGAAGACTTGCTTTGACTTCGAACCTCATGATCAGCTCCACGGCAGGGGGGCAAGTATCTTCATCTAAAAGTAAGTGAAAGAAACCTAGAGACAAGGGGAGATGGGTGCTACCCCTGCGTGATTTCCCACCTCCCCGGTAGAGGGGACAGGGCATCTGGGGGACACCAAGATGGAAAGCCTCCCCCCTCCAAACTGGTAGGATGTTTGCTCGAAAAGCCGGTGGATGTCACGCTGTGTACACGTACTGTGCACTATAAATAGTAATGTCTTCTATGCTGCTCTCCATGGAAAAATCTGCAGGAGGGGAAATAGTCTCAAATCTGTGTAGTTTTCAAGCCAAAGAGAGCCAGCCTCATTCTCTCCTCGGTGGGGAGGCTGTAGGTGGGGGGTATGCCCCTTCAACCCCACGGAGTCAGAGGAGCCAGAGGAAAAAACCGGTTCCAGCTAATGAATCTGGGGGTGAAGAGTTGCCCCCCCATCCCCTTCCCAACCGCCCTGTGCCCCAGCAGGTCCCGCAGCCGTTTGCCTTCCCTGCCATGAGCAAACCCAGCCCCTCTCCGAGGAAGGTGCATCGTTATGCAGGTGGCATTGACTGCCACCCAGCTCCTCGCCCCCCCCAAGGCATCCCTGCTGGAGGGGAGCGCACCCCAAAGAGCAGCTGCTGCCAGACACTGCTCCCCCTCTGAATCCCGTGGATTTACAGCACAGAAATGGTGCTGAGGACTCCCGAGGAGAGCAAAGAGCACCACACTGTGCTCTCCCTTCTCCCAGTAAAGACATTAGTGCCATTATTTTATTCTATTTTTTAATCCCCACAAGAGTGATTCAGACCCCACCTGCAAAGTTCAATAGTCCTGTAGATAGCAGAGCAATGCCACCACTCCTGCTCCTCACAACGCTGCTCCGAGCAAGTTCTCTGGCAAAGCATTCACAGGCACAATTTGGTGCCAAGTCTGTTATAAAACCAACCACGGTGCAAATGTTTTCGAGTAAAAGAACAAAAGTACGAGAGAGGGAAAAGTTTCACACATCTTCAGTGTGCAGAATGTATTTCATACTCTCAGAAGCTATTAGATGAGGTGATACAGGCAATTTATTGTTTTGTCAATACCTTTTATTTTGATTTAATAACTTACAAAACCTATGGTCTATCTGTAGTGCAGCCTCAACTTTCTTTACACAACCCCACTTAACTTTCAAACACTTTAACTTTCAGGTCAAATCTCTGTCATATTGATAAATGGGTCTATTTAAATTTTTATCACTGAAGAATTCTCCCTGGTGTCTTTTTCACTATCAGATTTCATGCACAAAATAACAGGATACTTATTATTTTCTGTTATCCACTGCACACAAAAAAAAAAGAGTCACTACAGAAAGCACAGATGTTGTGGTGAAACATCTGTAATTTGTCTGCAGTAGTATCATTCCTACAGACATTTCATACAGAGAGAGGTACAATATATCCAGGAATAACGTGTGAAAACACAAGACAGAAAAACCTACTATAGGATATATACACTAACTGCAGTCTACCCCTGTGTTAACAAGTAAACAAGTCAAAGTATTTCACACTCACCCTCACGAGGCATTACTATGCACGATATAGAGGCCCCAAGTGAAGTTTAATCTTATTTGGCTATCTGACTATTGCTTCATTAAGCAAACTAAGAAAAACTGCTGCAAAGTCAACAAATTTTTAGATCTTATTGTAAATAATCACCTGGTTTTCCTGCCAATAATCAGGACCAAAAATATAATCCTTATAGCCCTAAGTACGCTATATATGTTTAACCTTTACTTTAAAATGGTATTAAATGCTGAACGCTGTGGCTACTGTAAAGATAGTAAAAACAGATACTGTAGGAATATAACAGTGTTTAATGACAAGTTACAAAGAGTTCTACTGAAAGAAAAGCAAGAGCAAGAAAGGTTAAATAAACAGAAACCACAGTGTTTCCCATCTTTCTTACATTAACTTTCAATAACTATAAAGTAAAATTTCTGCTATATATGAGTTGATTTCCCAGATCTGTGCATTAAATATTTACTTCTAACTATAAACTTATGAGACCCAAACAAAAACTAATTTGCATTATTAATGATGCAAGAAATGTGATGCTCAGTCCCTTAAGATTCATAATAAAGAAGAAAATGTTAGAGATTTACTTTCTTTTTCATTTTAAAAGGCAAGTTAAAACGATAAAACTTATTTAATTAACAGAGACTCTATTTATGAATTAGTTGTTTCTGCCAGCAAGAATGTTTTAAAAAAAAAAAAAAAAAAACTGTCTGAAATGAGGCTGAGACTACAAAGAGTCCATTTTCAGCTTGGGAGTCTCAAGGGAAAAATCAAAGGGTTTCTTTCTTTCAACAGTTTGGGTGAGATGATATTTTGAGATGTTGACAGCTGCCAAACTGCAGAACCAGTGAAGAACTACCAAACTGAAATCGTTTTTATCTTTTTGAATTTTTCTCAATGTTCAGTCCAACTTCCTTTTACAGACTGAAATTTCTACTTGGTTAAAATGTTTTCCCTCTCTTTCAATGCTTCTGTCTACTGCTTTGGGCCAAAAATGAACTCCCTTTCTTCTAAATTAACCATAAATAATAGAAAGCCATTATTACTACCTATTAGTAGTGTTTCTACTATAGTAATGTATTAATTGGCATCCTTTTCTTCCATCTTATGTGCTCAGTGTGGAACCAAATTTCAATGGTTAATCATCTTAATCATCTCTATCACACTGAATGTTCTCACTGTTTACTTACAAGATGTTAGTAAAACAGAACTAACAGTCTTTGCTCTAGTAAACAAAGTAGAATTAAAAGTCAACATTTAAAAATTGTTTTCTACTTTTCTGACAGAAGCTATTTATAATATTCAAAACAAGCCACCCTTTAGTAAATAATAATAATGATAACACCATTAATAATAATAATAGCAACAACAATGCTTTCCATACGGCTCATACTATTCTTCATTTTCTATTTTCTTGCTAAATCCTGTTTCCACTGCTAAAGCCATCCCTCCTTTTCTAACTCCTTCACCTCTGTTGGTCCCATGACCAACCTTGCGGTGGCTTCTCATCTGCTTCAGACATCTGCCCGACGCTCCCTCTTAAAGCCTCTTCCCCTGCAATCAGCCCACGCGTTTCTGTCTTCATCACATATTAATTAACCAAATCAAAGTCGAACAAACCCTTTCCTCTCATTGTTCAAGCTGTCAGGCTCAGCAACAGTCTCTGCTTTGGCTTTCTCTATCCACTTCTGCCTTCTTCCCAGCCTCATGTCTTCTCTCTTGGTGTCACATCTGTGTCTTGAAGAAGACTTCTTTAATCTTCCTCCAAGCAACCATTTCTTTCTAAACTTGTCCTTTAAGAGTCTGGCCCAGGCATTCCTCTGTCATGTCCCCTGCTTGCCCCCTGTGCACCCTCCCTTGCCTGAGCTCTGGTGGTACCTGTCTCCTTTTGGTTCTCTCCCACCAAAACCAGCTCATGCAACACCAGACTAAGGAAAGCCAAGAGTCACCCTCTGGGAGGGGAAGGGCAGAGCCCTGCTGGGAGCGTGAGTCTCCAGCGCTGCTTTAGCAGATCCAGTTTCTGAGGTATTTTTGCCATTACAGCACTGAGCATGAATGAGCATCTTCTGAGCTTGTGACCCTCACCACTGTAATGCAGAGGACCTTGTGGATTCCTGTTACAAGGCAACTCTGCACTCTGCTTCATGAGATCTGATGCAAATATTATTTGGAAATAGCAAGACTGACTTCTGCTGGCACAGACTCCTCAGAATTTGAATTAATTACACTTTGGGGCACTTTTTGGTTAAAAAAACTCCAAGTTTAAGTTTAATTACAAAATAATTCAAGAACAGAGGTTCAAATATCAGCCACTGCAAGACATTCAATAACTTTAAAAAATAAATTTTCTTATGAATTATCATGAGAATTTAATGCCCAGCAAAGATAATGATGTGAGAGAGATGATAATATCCCCAAATATACTCACCTCTTCCGATTAGTGATCCAAGGACTAACTCATAGTTACATGATGACTTAAATTGGATTAATATAATTTTTTTATTTAGCTTTGTAATTGCAGAAGGCAGCACATAACTGTTTTGGGAGAGTTCCTGTCAACACTGAAAGAAAAAAGTCTAAAATTCTCCCTTTTCAAGGAGACCTATCCATACCCTTAAGCTCCTAAACTAGTAAGTCACAATATTACAAAGACTTCCTTACCTCTGAATCTAAGACAGATATATATACAAAGATTACTAACTCAATATTTTTAAGATTAATAAAACACATGAAGACTCTCAAAATGATGCCTCTGATTCAGTAAACACAGATCTAACTGGACAACCCACACAAGTGAAGTGGCTGTCCAGGGGAGAACATAGCCTCGCCCTCCCCACTCACTCATTGATTAATATTTTTAATATCCTCAGAGGATGACCCTCCTGCTAACACAGACTTGAAGCAGAGCACACCACCTGCATCCTCTCCCTGGGGCTGGGAGAAGCATTGCCATGGCCAGCAGCAGGGCAGATCATGGCCATCGGGTCCCAGCGATGCTGCTCTCCCAGGACCAACACTCAACGTCAACAGGAGTCAAACAAGAGTTGCATTTGCCTCCCATTATTCCCCTGGTCTAGCTCTAGACGTTTACATTTGAAAATAGTATCTGTCACTCCCACAAACCAGGTATTTTTCTTTTCTGTTTGAACCTGAATGAAAAAGCTCCAAATCCCCAGGTGTCTGACATCAAAGTGTGGTAGAAGGAAACTATTGGGATGGTGTTCTGACATTAACACGGCACTAGAAAGGAAGAGCAGATGGGCAATGAAGAAGCAAATCCTGTTGAAATATGATTAAGTGACACTGAAGATAAGGAAAACCATGAAAACTAAAGGGCAGGTAAGGGGATTTTAAGTGCAATATAAAAGGGGATTTGTGGCACATGTAATTCTTCCTCTAAATGTTGATTAAACATAAATTGTTTTTTTGCCTCTCAATTACAGTTACAGATCATTTTGGTTCTGTCTACACTCTCTGCAAGCATCAGTGAAAGTTGAAGGTACTTGGCACTTTTGTATCTACTGTATGTTTACGTTTTATTCTCGCTCACTAAGTACATTTACAACTAAAGATGAAAAAGGAGGCATAAAGAGGAGAATATGCCATAAAATATCTCCAGCATTCTGAGGAAAAAAGCTCATGATTTTCTGGAAGGTGATGGTTTCATTGCAACCATGCCTCCAAATCAAGCTTTATCAATCGCCATTTATGACTATGCAAGCCTGGCTTCTGATCATGTTCTCTCTTACATGTCATTTGCCAAAGTAGAAAGCCTGCTGTAAGTATTATGGGATGGAGGACCTTGATTATTTTTTTTTAATTATTTGTGCTGATGTAATCAGTTGCGTATTTCAATAAATTACTAATTGTGAGTGAATCACCATTCTTAGCATTAACAGAAATAGGTTTTTTCTCACATTTCTATACATGCCCACCTCCACCAAACCCAGCCCTCGCTATGCCATTTTTCTTTGAAGCTCATTTACAGACCCAAGCAGACTAGAACAACCAGCCCTCCTGTTTCCCAGTGGGACAACCTGCACAAGAGGTGGCCTTTCGAAGTGTTACATCTCATCATTTCTATTCTTTGCTCTGCCTCCCAGAGAAGAAGATTTAATTCAGTCTTTAAATTCAACAGGATCCCTGGTGGAGGCGGAAGACAGGGAGGGAGTGAGGGATGGATGAAGAGAGGGAGGAAATACTTCATGTCTCTTTTTGGGCCAATCCCACACATTTTACTGAACTTTTCCACAATCATAAATATGAAGCGTTCCTCAAACACCTCTCCAAGCTGTGCTGCTCACTCTGCTCCAGCACGAACTTGGGGTAGAGGGGGAGAAGGAAGGGCAGGTGTGTGCAGACAGGACTGTTTGCCCCAGCACTCCAGAAAAAGAGACCTCCATTCCAACCCTGCAAAACTGACATTATGCTCAGATAAATATGTACCATTCTCTGGATATCAAATCTGCATTTAGTATTCCTTTGCATGGGAAATCCTTACTCATGCCTGTGGCTGGGATTGGGCACGTGTGATGTGTGCTCATCTAGTATTGCTTTTGGCCAGTTAGAAAAATCATAAAATCCACCACAGGTTTAAAACATAATTTAAACCTGCCAAGTCTCATAACATCCAAGAAGGCAAATTTACCATAAAGAGAATGGTTTCCACTTACTAGATTTTATATTCAGATCTCTGGCACACAGGCTTGCCACCAAAGAAGTCTTTAATGCGACGGAAGTCTTCATTTTCTCTGCGGTTAGATTTAATGTGATAATGAATATTCCAGTGTCAGCTCCAGGTAAACTGAGGGGTTTCACCTCAGATTCCCTCCTTTCTCACGCAGGCATACACTTGCTGAGTGGTAAATAATTTAGCAGCACCAGCAGAAGGACACCTGAGATGTGTTCAAAATGCAGGCGAACCTGCCTCGCTCATGTACTGCCCCGTGTTCCTGCTCTTGTAAACAGCAGCAGCAGCGCAGCAAAGAGTGTAAAGGCTTTATTACCTATTTATATCTGCCCCTTACCATGGAGAGCACACAGGAAAAATGCACAGCTTCAGCAAGCTGCCTGGGGCAAAATCCCCACCGGGTGCACACGGTCACCCCTGAAGGTCCCACTGGGCTCACCATTGCTTGGCTGGTTCTGATGGGACACCAAAGGTCTGGGCAGGGAAGCTCCATGGTGTTGTCCCAGACTGACGCCAGAGCCGTGAGGAATCCACAGTCCCTAATTGGCAGCCTTTATTTTTATTATAATTTGCAGAACTACAGATGATATTTCACATTCGAGAGTCTCTCTGCAGTTTGCAAACATTTAACCGCCCCATATGAGGCGAATTCTTTCATGCTCATTTTACGGACGTGGAATGAGGCTGAATTAGTATTACTGTGAAAACCTTCGCTGCCAGATTTCCCCGCCTGTGTCACCATATTTTACCCTCATTACCTAACTAGGGCTGCCTGGGGGAGCAGCTTTCCAACATAATTTTTAGGGAACTGCTATTTCTTTGGGCTTTTCACCTATTTTGCAGTTATTGGCTGATGTTTTTCCTCTCCTTCTTTTTGCCAGTTTCAAGTTTCTGCTCCGACACCAAATGCTTTCCTCTTTTTCTACCGCTGTTAACACTAGGCAGATCAAACAAACACAAAAGTGTTTTCTCAAAAAATAATCATTAAGCATATCATGTAGTTTAGTTCAAGTGACAGCTGAATATTTGTTTCATTAATAAGTAATTTGTAATTAATTCATGGAGTCATTTCTAAAGGAACATTGTGATGTTTCCATGGTTTTGAAGTGGCAAAACACTAGTCATTTTTTGACAAAATTTCAGTACAAATTGCTCATATGCATCCACTGGAATAATCCAACCTCTGACGAGGAGTGTCCCTGTGACATGGGAACTTGTCTCCCATTAGTGTTAGTGGCAAGGCACCTACATACAATATGCCAATAGCTGCAGTATTTAGGATTTGAATTTCAGGTTCATGGGTGCTCACGCTGCTCCATTCAAATGATTAGTAATGATATTACTAAAGTTAAGGGTTTTTTCCATTTAAGGCTTATAAACAACTCTTCACCATGGTGGAAGAATAACAAAATCTCCAATACAAATTGTTCAGTTGTTCTATTTTCAATCAAAAGGCTGGACAAACAAATGATTGTTATCCTGCCACCTGAAACTGAAGATGGTCCAGCTCACAAAGGGTCCTGAGGCTCTAAAATCATGCCAGGAGTTATGGGTCACCCCTCCACCAGCTGAGCATTGCTCTTTGGAGGTCCAAGGAGCTCCATCCTCAAGCCTTTGAAGGTCACCTTCTGCCTGGGATGGAATAGGCACCATTTGCATTGACATTTTATTAAGAATTAAATCACAGTTTACCATCTCTCAGAATGTTCTTTCTAAATTTATGAACTGGCATGATTTGGGAATAAATAACACTGGAAAGTGTCTTAAATCCTGGACACCAGCACCACTTCCACTCTAAACCCCAGGACCTGCTACCTGGCCAGCAAAGACTAAGGACATTTCTAAGCTACAGAAACAATTACAATTGTTGCCATATCACCTTCTCAATAACCTTCCCCGAAAATTATAGGTTAGAGAGTTGTCTGTAATCATTAACTGCCTGAAGGAGAGAGACACATTACCAAAGCAACAAACCTCTAATCAACAGAGTGGGAGCAGTGCAGAAGAGAAATATAACTCCTTAACAAGCAAGATGCAGTAGGGTTTTTTTTTAAAAAAAAAGGTCTGATTTGGTACATATAGTTAGCACCCCACAGTTACAAAATTCAAATGCTGGAAAAAGTGAACATCATAAATTTGTGCCTATTTAGGAATGTAATTTGCTAGAATTACACTTGTAGATGAAAGTGCTTACAGGTTTTCAGATTCAGCAGCAAGAGGACCAATTATATGAACAAACTGACACAGCTCTAAAGTGACACAACAGAGAAATCAAATGTTTGTTTTTCAATTAAAAATGAAGAAAAAAAATTTTTTCAAACTGAAAAAATGCCCAATTTCAAGCCATCCTAATTGAGATGAATACATAGCTAACTTGGTGTCTGGAAAGCGAAGTTCTGAACCTTTTATAAAAATCTTTAACTGGGAGAGTTTTTTAATTTTTCAGAAAGATCAGGTTAAAATTAGATTTTAAAAATTTTTGCAATGCCATAACTTATAAGCTAAAACTTAATAAAGTTGGATAAGAGAATCTATAAATTATCTGGCAAGAAAATCTGGAAACAATCAGCTATTTTGTATCTTCCATCAATACACCATACTTTGCCACACAATGATTTCCATGATAACATGTGACTTTGCCTTGAATGCAATTTGCAACCTATTAGCTTGATCCAGTTTCCACTGAAGTAAATTAAAAGATTACCACTGACTTCAATGAAAGCTGGATTAGACTCTGTTCACATTCACAGTGGGAAAAAAAATAATTAATGATTATTTATGCCAGAAATTCCAGTGTAAAAAGCAAAATTGGTGCAAATGTGTTGAAGAATTTGAAGAGTAAAATGAGCACAGAGGATATAAAATATGATTCCACTAAAAATTATAAGATTACTAATTACTCTGAATAGGCTTATAGAAATGCTATAGATGTAATTAAATGGCACAAATATACTTTGAAATCCAATTACAGCAATGGAGCAATGATTATACAGTTGCCTTAAGAGTTAAAATAAAATATGATACCAGATAAATGGGTATATTAGAAAGGCATTATTAGATTTTCTTGCATTTATCCACCACCAAGTGCCACCAACCCTTCAAGCTAGGGACAAATAGAAGAAAATAGATAGAGGAGAAAGATTGAGTTTGCTTGCTAAATACAGTCAGTAACAACTGAGATATTCCTACTAGAAAAGATAAAAGGAGAGATACCAGCTACCAAAACATGACCTGCACAACAAATCAAAATACTGAGTCTTATTCATAGTCCTACAGTTCCACCAGAATTACCAATTTTTGTAAGAACCAGATCATAGAAGTAGTGAAACTTGAAAAGGATTTAATGCAGAAAGTTGAAACATCCTAGAGAAAACACAATATACAATAAAGAGCCAATTATTACAACCATCAATATGCGGCAGTGGACTATCAGAGGGAAGGATATGCAGATTCAATTAGGAAAAAATACAGTCATGTCAATCATTTGGCAGAAGAACATTATTTACGGGTAGGAAAAGGGAAACTCACTTTATTTATATGTTTAAATAATCATTTGATACTTTACCCATTATGTCAAAAAATTAACATTTAGAGGAAACAAATACATGCACAGTGTCACAGCGAGTCGCTTTCTGATTTAAAAGAAAAGTCAGTCATCCCTTGCTTTGCTTTCTCTTGTCCTTGAAATTCACATTGACTTAAAATATATATATATATCTAGAGTAGGTATCAGGTTTGCCAACTTTTGAAACCCAAGGGAAATATTCACCAGTTGCCAGCAGCTTGCTTAAATCACTTACAACCTTACCTGTTTTTAAAATTCAAACATAAACCAGGCACAACTTGCATGGGTTTTTTGTGAGAATTCCTCTCCAGTGAATTGGTAATTGGGGAGGTTCCCCATTAATAAACACCTGGAGTTTATCCCTAGTTTGCATCCCAGGGATGAGGGCTTGTAAGGGTTTCAGTTTATGAGGTCACAGAGACTGTATCTGCCCCCTAGGTATATGTTGGTCCATTAGCATAATAAAAAGAGGGGGGAAAAAGAACAAAAAAAACCCTAAAAATAGTCTTTTATTCTGCTTTTGCTATAACGCTATAAAGATAAACAGGAACATCCACATGCTCAGCTATGCCTTGGCTAAGCAAATCTCATAAATGTCTGAATTTCCCATTATGGCCATGATTTCTAGAGGGAGATGAAATCTTTACCTCTCTCTAAATTGATGGGAGTCTCCCTCCTCCCTTCTGATGCCAGAATATGGAAGTAGAAGACTATCCCTCTGAAGGCTGTATTTTATAATACTCTGATGAGATGTCTTTTGATTTAGGGTTTGCATGAAGGAAGAAAAAAAAAAATCCATGTAGTCTGCCAGCTCATCTAACCCAACTTTAATCACTTACTGTGTAGACAGCTATAGCTGAGCTAGTCATCTAAATTCCCTTTAAAGTCAATGGTGAGAAATAGATGTTTTTAGGATGCAATTAATTGATTGGAAGGAAGAGGGATCTATCATATATGGAAAAGAATTGTGGCCCAGAGGGTTCTGCTTTTCCTCATTTACTTTACAAGGAGTTCACATATCTGCATTGTAGTAGTCATACAAAAGAGGTGAGACGAGTATCACCAATCACTGTTAACCAATCTAACTTTATTTTTTTAATCTCTTTTACTGTTCCTCTTTCCTTCTGTTTCTACACCTAGTCTCTCCTGGGACACCAGTTCAATTTTTTACATTATAAGCCCATTAACCGTGCAAGAAAATGGGTTCATTCATCTGATGGTAATAAAAACTTTTGGGTCATACATGACCATTCATCTGAGCCAGAAGAACTGATCCACCAGGTTTAAAAAACACATTAACAGATAGTTTTCATGCCAATTGTCACAGAAATATTCAGAATAAGACAGATAAGAGGAAACTTCCTACTGTTTTACCACTCTCCCAAGCATCTACGAGCCCTTCAGCTCCCAGGACTCCAGGTCACATTCAAAATGTACCAGAAAATTATACTGATTACATATAGCCTAAGGAGCTGGGCTGTGATGATTTTCATGGAGACAGAGAAAAATATTCCCCCTCAAGAGGACATGGCAAATCTGTTGACTTGAAAATATAACAAACTTCAGGGGGAAGAAAAACTAATAATAATAAATTTGTCTTCATCAAGTAAGATCCAGTGAAGTCAACTTGAAATAAGTTTTGCCAGACTTGAATATAGTGGAGACCCCCCAAATACCTTCCTTTTGCCTGATCTACCACCCAATGGATAGCCCTGTGCAATTTTGTTCTGCTTTTACAAGCTGGTGAACCAGCCTATTTCCTCTCACCCACCAAAGAGCAACCATTGTACTGAAGATCTTTGAGAAATCTGCTGCACACTCTGACATAAGGGAGTAAGTTTTGTTTCATGTTTTCCTTATTCTGGGGCATTCATCTTCAAAGTGCCTTGCACGCAACCGGGGAGCCTTAGAAGCATATCAGGGGCAATTCAAAGAGCTTTGCATGGAGCAGGAGGGGGTTCCTGTTCAAAGCTGCAGCCTTGCATCTGCCAGAGAAGAGCAGATTCAAAACCGAAGAGGTCACTTCACCTACCTGTAGTGGGATCTCATATTCAGAAGACTCCAACTAAAAATAAGGGATATTTAGACAGTGTGATAACTGAAACCCTCTAGGCAATGCTCTTTCTCTCTCTCCCTCACACAGACACATACAGAGCAATGTCTCCTTTAGAAAAAAACCCAAAACTGTAGGAGACATAATGGCCTCCAGAAAACTTACTCACAGATTAGCTCCATCTATAGCATCCTCCTGGTTTGAGCACAAAAGTTTCTAAAGAGTTGGACCACCACAGACCTCTGTTCAAACCACCTGAAACAAGGAAACCAGAATAAGCAGTTGTTTCATATATGCTAGAGTGGTAAAAATACTGATTTCTTTCAATTGGCCAATTTAATGCCATATAGAGGAAATATTCTGCTTGGTCCAGAAATTACCATTACCTGTTCTGTGGTCAGACCTGGAAGGCCCTGAATAACATAAGGGCTCTGCTAGCATGGGCACTGTCCAAATACAGAGAAATACAGAGCTGCTTTCCCCAGAATTTATAATTTACACAGGAAATATAGAAAAATATGGAAGAAAGTACGATTCTCATTTTAAACATGGAGAACTGAGTTAAGGAAAGATGCAGGTTCACGTACAAGTAGATCAACAGAAGTTTAATGTCACTGATGATATTAAGGAAATCAGAAGTGGATCTTTAAGTGAAGCAGAAGTATAATAGTCTTTCAGATTATCTGTGGAGGCTTTGTATCAGACACTTGACTATTTTTTTTAAAACAATTTAGATTAAATCTTTGTAATGTCTGCTTTTTGATAAGATGTAAGTAGCTCTACATCTGCAAGGAAGTCTCAGATTTGCTATTGAGAGAGGGCAGTTGCATCTATGGGATTTAATCCCACTGCCCTGAGCTAGCAGGGTCTATCCCTGCTCCCACTGCCATCCCACATCTGATGCTAGTCACCTCCCTTTTCCTTCCGTCATTCACTGCTGAAGATACTAACCCCATCTCTGTATACAGTTTCTACCACCTGTAATAGCTCTTCAGTATCTACTGTCTTCAAGGGTTTGTTTCTTTTTTTCAATAGTAGATTAAAATTCACAGCATTTTACACTGCTTTCTCAGACTCTTCTTATTTATATTGTAGTTGTCTTATTAAAAGCTATAAAGCCTTTGGGACAGCCTTTGTCTGAATGGCACTTCACAATACAGTTACATTACTCCCTGTATCAATTTTTTTTTTATTAGAAGTACCTTATTTTGTTTTTCTTTTAAACTCAATTTAAACATTGCCTCCATTGCCACATGCTTCATTTTGCTGCAGTGCTGACTGCGGTATTTTAGATTCAGCATGCTTACTCTAAGTTCGGTTTATAACAGCAGGCCAATATGGATCATAAACTTTATGGGTGATTCTGCTTCTTATGTAACATTTGTGTTTTTTCAGATTTTCCTACTTAGCAAATGTATTATTCCTTTAAAGCACCTAATCAAGTATACTGGGATCTGGGACGTAATTCCAAAATTTAATTGTAAAATTATGCATTTACTACATATACTCATGTATAGCATAATTTGTTACAAGGCATCTCTCAAGAAGAGCTAACCATTCTGAGACTCTTTCATACCGTAAGGCAGCTAGAACAGACACTATGCTGTACAACCTGCTTTCAGATGATTTCGAAGCCTGCATTTGCAATGCGCTTCCTTTTTTTCCATATTTTATTCTCACTTTTGTTGCTCTTGCAGTGACCTCACCTGGAGCAATGAGGCTGCAAACCCTCCATAGGTCTTCACAGAAAGAGCAATTGGTTTATGTCCTGTATGTTTCCTAGGTTGTAAAACAGCATAAAAGTGCAAATGAAGAGCCTCATACTATTTTTCTTCCTGCTGTGTGCAATCAAGCCAGAAAGTATCCCTTACTCAGAAAGAACCTGCAAATTACCTCAGCATACCTGACCCACCAGCAGTAATGCAACATTAGGACTGTTTTCCCCCACTCACTCACACTGTCGGTGCAGTGCTGGCTCTTCTCCTGCTGAGCTGCTCCAGCAGATCTGTGATCCTGCCTGTCTCCACAATGCCTGGTTTGAAGGAAAAATCCTGAATGTGAATGAAATACAAATCTTTGCCACCAAAATATATTAATTATTTTTAAAGAACTTTACATCACTCTACATATTGCAGAATTGACCCCATCTATCTAGGAAGTCTGAAACTGAAATCGATTAAACCTCTCCTATGAAGACAAGCTAAGAGAGTTGGGGGGTTCAGCTGGAGAAGAGAAGGCTCCAGGGAGACCTTAGAGTGGCCTCCCAGGACCTAAAGGGGCTACAGGAAAGGGGGGAGGGACTCTTGATCAGGGGGGTAGGGATAGGACAAGGGGTAACGGTTTTAAACTGACAGAGGGGAGACTTAGATGAGATCTAAGGAAGAAATTCTTCCCTGTGAGGGGGGTGAGGCCCTGGCACAGGTTGCCCAGAGAAGCTGTGGCTGCCCCCTCCCTGGAAGGGTTCAAGGCCAGGTTGGACGGGGCTTTGGGCAACCTGGGCTAGTGGAAGGTGTCCCTGCCCAGGGCAGGGGGGTTGGAACCAGATGGTCTTTAAGGTCCCTTCCAACCCAAACCATTCCGTGATTCTATGATTAACACAGCTAAGAAACAATCATGGGAAAGCATCTCAGATCCAGCCAAATATGAAGTAAGGCAGCCTATTTTCTTCAAAGCAAGCTGAGACTACCTTTCATTACATTCAACTACATCAATTATATAGAGCTTTAATGAAAAAGGATTAAAAAGTACAAAGGTAAAACAAACAGCATTACTGCAATGTCCAGTAGGATGAAACAACTTCCTTACGTGGTAGGTACAATTACAGAATTGCTAAAAAAAAGGAAGGAGGAATGGAAGGAGGGATTTCATGTACCTTGACCAGACTCACTGCAACAGTGACATAAACCCAGGACACTTCAGCACATACGTTTTGGAAATAAGCCCCCATGTCCCCAAACTCATTGCCAGAGCTCAGACCTGAACTCTCTATTTCTGTATTTCCTATTTACTTCTAGCAAGAGGAGTACATTATTTCATAAATGAAAATGTTGTGTTTCTTTAAGTCTCTTCAAATTGTGTCTGTACTGTCCCAAATCATTGCAAACTATTTCTTTCACTACTTCTATCCACATTTTCATTTGCAGGATGTGTACCATTCAGCTCTATATTCCTTAAAAGTTTGATATCAAGTTCTTCATATGCCTAATTTGGGCTTAATTTGAGGCTGGGTAAATCATTACAACTCAGATGAAGTCAATAGGAGCACAGAGACTTACATCAGCTTTGTGTCAGTAAATACTGACAAGATTGATCTCAAACTTTTTCAGAACAAAAGATTTTTGAAGATGGATTAAACAACATAAATGCTGAGCTGTTTTCCTAGACTGCAAATGGCATAACACATGCTTTGTGTGACATCTCTGAATTATCCCTTCGTGGTAATGTTGACATTACATGGTATTGACTCATGGAAGAAGCTTAAATACCCTTTTAAGTTTTCAAGACTCTTTGACAAAGCACTATTTCATTAACAAAATGTTAATGGAATCTAGGAAGCTTGAATATACAGTATAGCCTGCTGGTTTCAAGAAGCTCTGTTCACTGACTGAGAGATGTGACTGCAAGAGAACGATGTAATTCTTCGTTTTAGGCCAAGAGAAAAAGGAGCATCTCAAGCAGAGCACTCATCTGTTGAGAAAGGAGGACCCAAGGCTACTTCCACGGCGCGCCACTAAAGGGCTACCACACCTTCTGCTGGAGAAGGTCAAAATAGCACAGACAAGAAAATACATTATACAAGGTAAACTAGGAGAGACAGCAGGGTTGACATTGGCTTGAAGCTCAGACATCTTGCTTGTGAAAAGGAGGGAGATCTAGAAAGCATTGCCATGCAGAAGACATACTCTGGGGTCATGTTTGGGGAAAGGGTAATTATGTGCCTACTGCTAAAATTGTTGGCTCTAAGAATGCTGCTAATGACACAAATGGCTCTCAAATAAGTACAGGGGTTTATATTTGATGGGCTTACTGCTAGGAACAGATCTTGGTTTTCAGGTTCTTGATTGACCCAGAGGACGTGACAGTGAGAGAGGGGCAGTGCAGGCAGAGGAGGTGGCCTCACCAGACATCCCGTGTCACTCACCAAGATGACGGTGGGAAACACTGCCATGACGAGACAGCAGCAGGTGAGGGATTGGTCTCACCTCAGCCAGAAGCTTTCACCTGTGAATAGCAGAGAGCAGGTTCCCCTCCTGATGACGGGTGCTCGCTGTCTGCTAGGAGTGATTTTCCCCACAGAACACAACCCACAGCTGAGCAGGGAACCCCTGGTCATGGCTGAGCAATCTCCTGCCACCACAGATGAAAGATAGTGTTGAATGCTGGAAAAACAGATGCCTTTTTTAAAATTGCCTTTTCTGACGTCCAAGAGAGCAATTGGTTGTTTATGAACAACCACCCACAAATCTTATCAATAAATTTATAACTATTTATAATGCATGCTGCTCGTGACTGTGAT
This sequence comes from Strix uralensis, assembly GCF_047716275.1. Lineage (NCBI taxonomy): Eukaryota > Metazoa > Chordata > Aves > Strigiformes > Strigidae > Strix > Strix uralensis. The sequence goes on from NC_133984.1 coordinate 2,814,673, forward strand.
ATACTCCCAACACCTTTTCAACATTGAACTCCATATAGATATCATTTGTAGGTCAAATCTTGACAAATGAAATGTGATAGACCTTTGCAAGGGTGAAGTTTACTCACACACTGAATAGTCAAATTTTCAAATTTCTGAAGTTAAGCTTTTCTGTTGTTTTCTAGATCTGCAATTGCTTTAAGTAATAAGGAAAGTCATTATTAAGAAAAGGGATTGGAAGGGATGGGCAGGGAAATACTAAAACTCTGTCCATTTGCTTGCTTTCTGCATTTGATAGCATTTTGTGTGTCAACAGTTTCCACATTTCCTTCTCAACAGTCCATTTCATCTTTTATATGTACTCACATAAAGTAACGAGGGGAAGAAATATTAAAAAAGAGATGAAAAATTCAGTGCATAAATGCAAAACTTGACTGAGTCATTCAAGGGCCACCTTGCTGCCTGAAACTGCTTCTTTTCTTTTTTAATTGTTTAGATTTCAAGTTGATAAAATCCACAGTAGTAGGGATAATGCCTGACTGCCCAGTAGAAGGCATGATGAGAACTTGTCTGGAAAGGGGGCAAGATACTTTTGTATGCATCTATGCAATATATTTAAAAAAAAAAAAAAATCCACTAAACTAAATAAAAGACAGTGGTACATCTGCATATACAAATAACAGAATCAATCAAACATGGCAAAGCTGTGAAACATGTCTGTGCTTGGGTACCGATGACTGGATTAAAGGCTGAAGTAATCCAGGTGTTAATGAGACAGGAGTCAGAGAGCCTCATGGGACTTGTCTCCATGCCTGCCATCACCAATGCCATCGGCAGTTTTGCCTCTAGCACTGATGGGATCGGGACTGAGGATTATAAAGGAAGAGGGAGATCCACAGCTGACATGTTTGATGGATGGACAAAGGGCTTTTTTGCTGGCTGAAAACAGGAATTTTGGTGCAACAGCAAAGCTTCATACACATCTACCCAATTCTTATGTAACCAAGTGCAAAGTGATACTGAAGGTCACTACTGTCACCAGTTTAATGCTCTTCTTAACAGCATGTTACCCTCTTGTTTTTTTAATGCAAGTCAAATTACCTTTTCCTCGAGAGCTGTACAAAAAATACAGTATTAATTGCAGTCTGAAGCCCCAAAGATGAGAAAATTACTGTAGAAAGGGACAAAAGATTGTGTGCCAGGCTGAACGCAAAGCGATTCATCTTTCCAAATACCTTGCTTGCTCTCAAAAGGAGCGGAGGAAAGCTGCACCACCTGAAGAACGCTTGGCTGCACTGCCCCAATGCACAGGAGCTCTGCAAATCGTCTGCTCAGGAGATTCATTCCAGCACAAGGCAATTCCGCCTATCAATTCACCACCAAAACACAAGAGGAAAGTGCCCAGAGCACATCCTTGGCAGGCAAAGCAGCCCCCCAGTCTGTCCTCCAGACACAGCTGTTAGAGGGCACTCCTTCAGCTGAGAGAGTTTCCTCAAAATCTTGATGTAACTAAATTAAAAATAAAAGATTGAGGATCTTCAAGAATAAGGAAATAAAGTCCTGAATGGTTGCTGCAGTAATAATGGCCATACCAGAATCAGCAGAGTTTAACCACCGTGCACGATGAATACAGCCCACAAGCAGAGGATCCAGGTGAGCTTTCAGGACTTAGTATTCTTACTCATATGGAAATGCAATAATCTAATAAAAGAGAAAGGAAGAACACACAAAACATTCCTCAAAGTTTTCTTGGGGAATACTGTAGTTTTTGGTATAAAACAACTTAAAGGACTTACAGAAAAATCAAATTCAAGGGAATTATAGGAAGACATTTCAATCCTGACTGCAAAGCATTGCGCTCAGTCAAGGACACTGAACTTTGTGATCTTGCTGGGGTCGCGAATTTTCCACATGAATTAACAGTCATCCATTGAGCTACAGCAACTGAGCAGGATTTTTATCCTGGCTGAAGATCTGCCCCACGATGTTCGCATCCCATTGCCAGGAAAGCATCTCCCACCCTCCAGATAGCACTGGTCAAAGCTCTCTGTGAATAACCACTTTATAATGTGAGACACTTACTATGCAGTGGGTCACTGGTAGCAGGGTTGAAAAAGGGACATTCAGATCTAAAATCACAAGCCTCTATAGTCAATGCTGAAAAAATTAGCTCTGTCTCAAAGGCTCTTATAGACCTAGGAGGATCAACACGTTCAAAGAACAGATTGCTGCAGTATGCTAGGAAAGGTTAGGGAAAACTGAAAACCTTAAAGTCTTGCAAATCAATCTGTGTATTGCACAAAAGTTTCTCCTCTTCCAAACCTGAGACAAATGCAGATTGTATTTATCATACTTTTAGAAAAACCTTTAATCAAAATCTCTCTCTGTTTTGAACAAGATTACAACACTCCAGAGATACAAAGACAACTGGAAGGCAGAAGTTCTGCAGAAGGGGCATTTTACTTCTAAAACTCTACTTCATCCCCCTTGTGATTACACAGATTTCTAGTATCCTGTCAACTCAGTATAATTACACCCATATTTTTCTTCAGCTGCCACATTTAGCCACAAGTGCTGTGACCGTAAATTAAAAAAAAAACTTTTAAAAAAATTTCTCAACTACATCTGCGATTGCATTAGCATAAAACTCACTAGATGCAACAGCCACTACATGGTAGGGGTTTTCTTTCCCATTCAGAGGAAGGAGTTGAGCTGAGCTGAGCTGAGCTGTAGTCCATTCTCCTGCCTGCAACTCTCTCACCAGGTGTTCCTCAAGGAGGACATTCATTACTTCAGAAGAAAAATACCTGCGTAGTATCAGGCACTGCTGGTTTTCTTGCAGTGAGAGGGTATTTACTATTGCTGTAGTACAATTATAGCAATCAGCCTTTTTTTTTTTTTTTTTTAATCTCTGGATGAGTCCTTAAATCAAAAAATTAAAGAACCGAGAAAAGGTATACAAAACCTGATAATCACAACACAGACACTTTCCAATCATAAATACTTGTCAGTCTTAGGATAATATGCAACCCTCGATATACTGTTCTGTTTCAGGCATTTAAGTACCCTATAGAAATTACTTTATGCTGCTATTATTCCCACAGAACTTCAGATGAGTTTTGATCCATCATCATTCATCATGTCAGCCACTCTACGGATAGTTACACACACTTTGTCTGCTCAGTTTTATCAAATAGCTAGCCCTAGGTTTTATTAATTTTCACTGGTATGAAGAAATTACAGAGCTCTTACACTTGTTTATAAATTATATCCTAATTTCTACCCATTTTCTGTGAAAACCCAGCAGTGCTTTAGAGATACATTAGGTCTTCTGGTGCTGGTGCTTCCATAAGAAGGGCATCCCAAGTCTTGCCTTGTTCTTGTGGCTTGTAGCTTAGATTTCTCTGTTGTGTCTATTTGCTGGGATTTAAACTTAAGGCGAAGCATTTTTTTGTTGTTGCTGATAACTGCATTCCCAAGGGAAAACAGTTGATTTGTATGGTGGGTCTTTCGCTTTTTGAATGTTCAGCAGCCCGAGCTGACTTCAAACCTTTTATTCTTCAAACAATTTTACATCTGCAGGATTAGTAACCATCCCTATGAGGTCAAAGATAGAGAAAATCTGAACTTCCCTTGTCATCATAGAGAAGGAGAGAAAATCGGTGGCCAGCATATCGCTGTCACCATCCAGTGTGGGGGTTTGCTCCCTTTTCCATAAACCACAAAATTTTTGGAAGAGCCGACAGAATTGGCCATTACAGAAAGCAGCACACTCCAGCAAATCTACTAAGTAGCAAACTATCCAAACCCGAGCTCTAGGGTTGTTGGTGAACAGAAAATACAATATTCACAGGAGTTTCATTCCAAAACTTTTCCTGAAGTGAGGTAGAGAAAATTACAGTATCTTAATAGGGTAATGTGGCAGCTCAACAAAGCTGTAACTGTCACCACAGACTGGATAGTTTTGTGCAGACAAACTGGTATTTGGTGGGAAGAGCAGCAAAGGTCCCAGCAGACACGTTACAGCTCATGTACAGGAGGCTTCTGAGAGGAACAGGCTAAAATTTTAAATAGAGGATAAATCCATGGGACATTTGACAGCAAAAGACTTCCTGACAGCAGCCAGCAAGCACGTCCCAGCGTGCGTGCATGCATGCGGTGTAGCTACAAAACTGAGCAAAAATCCCCAAAATGGCTGCAGCTATATTCATCTCCTCAACCAGGGAGAAGTGCCTTTATCAGGGATATAATGGGGCTCTCCTGAGGGTACATAACAACCTCCTAACACCATCAAGACAATAGGCAGCACAAATTAACCACAATCCACAACAGTTTTCAAAAATGCTCTCCCCTCCCATAAATTATGTTGTGTACTATTTATATACTTAAATATATGAAGGTGTGCAAAATAACCACTTATCTAGCATGCATAAATCGCATTTTAAATATACATGTGTAAGCACACGTACATGTTAAATCAACATGATTTTTGGTTTTGTATTTTCAGTGGAAATCACCCCACGTTATTGTCAAAGCCACAACTGCTAATTTAACAGTTCTACTGCAAATAAAGAAAAGGAAAAGCAGAACAAATATTTAGCATATATATATTCAAAATATTGTATATGTTTCCTCTAGAATGTTACTTTATTAGATTTTATACAGCATCTCTATCCTCCTCAATGACTTTTTGCTCTGTGAAAGCTGTGTAAGAGGCACAGTGTAAATCAGAGCAAACCATGGTGCAGGGAAGAAAGGCTCCCATCGCCTCCAGAGCCCTGGCCATGCAGCACAGCCATGATGAAGCCACGCAAGCCTTGTGTGGCATCCACAACATCAGTCCCATGAGCCTGCACTTCAAAGAAACAGCAGGATGGGGAAGCACCTACTCAGGATGTGGACCCCCTGGGGTGGCTTAGGGTCTGCAGCTCCTGCAAGCCTCCCTGCCACATGGCCACCCCTTGGCCCACCTTGGGTGTCCCTGGAGCTGGAGCTCCCCTCCACCCTGGCAGCTTTGTGGGTACGGAGAATCCCGGAGGTAGTTCCCATCTTCAAACACTTCCCTTTGGAGCACTTCAGCCACCTGTTCAGCACAGTAAAATATCTAATCCATTTAATGAGGCTTTTGGTAAAATAATTCCTTTGAAGTCCCTCAGACCATGACAGCAATTAACTCAAGACCCATCTTCACTTTTGTTGTTTTACCTGCTCTTATTCAAGATCAACAACATCACTGATGGTGCAAATTATTTCCCTGCATAAGCAGTAAGGGAATGTGTCTCACATCCAGCAGTTACAGTCAGCTGGCAAAGTGACCTGACTGCAATTACAGCCACAATGTGTGGTTTCTTCAATGTTCCTGGGCTCCTCTGGATTTTTTAAATAACCTCCATTTTGCAGACATAAGGCTGTAAGGCAATTCATTGTGTTTATTGCTGGCAACATTTAGATATGTAACCTACTGTACGTATAGATGAGGTGGGTAAGGATAGCATCACAGGAGAATGATATACACAAATGGGGTCATGAACTGTGGCTCCTCTTAATAAAACTGTTCCCAAGCACATCCTACTTCAGTTGTACATACATATGCACATATTCAAAAACTTGTACCCAAATGTACGCAATGTATATTATTTGCATTGCGAATTGTTTATAACAATCTACATTAAAAAGCAAATATGACATCAAGCAAAGTATAAATAAATATAATTCTTAAAAAGCTAAAAAATCTAACTAAAATATGAGTTTCTCCCCATTAGAAAATGAGAGAAATGAGAAACAAGGAAGACAACAAGCAGTAGATACACAACCAGAGATCATTAGTCTAAAAATGCCCTTGGAAGAAACTTTTTCAAGGTTTTCTGTTTGGTTTATTTCTGCTTCTGTTTTTTTATTTGTTTTGGATTTTGTTTTTAAAGTGAGCAAGAATAAGGATAAAAGGAAACTAATTCCCCACTAAAGAGCCTCCTACAGACCAAGCAGGGTGATCTGCTGACTCCAGCCACAACGCTGTAACCTTTGCAAGGGCGAAGGCGTGTAAGCGCACACATCCCATTGCACGAGGTTCAAGTCAACGGTTCTCACTGATGACAATACAGATGTCACAGGGAAAACAAAAGATGATCCGAATCCTTCTCCTTGTGTACGTTTGATGACGCTACCTGCATCCTATATATTAATCTGTTGGCCAAGACTGCATCTCCAGACCCCTGAGGGCAGAACAACACACCACTCCAAAGTAAAAATTAAGACAGGAGAAACAGTTGCAACCTGGAATTTCTGTTCTGTGAGAAATTCCAGTATTTTCATGAGTACGGAGGGGAAATGAAATCTTAAAAGATTCCTGCAAAATTGAAGTTATGAAAATATTTTATGGAAATGTTACATTTTATTAATATGCAGTGGTAGCCTTAAAATGTTAAAACTACCCAAATGTAACAAAATATAAGACAACACAGTAAACATGAGAACTTCACTATAAGTAAATTAAAATACAAAAACCATAAAACAGAACAAATTAAAACATTTCAGCATCATCAAAATGAAACACTTCAACATTATACTAATAGAAATGAAAGTCAAATGATGCATTGGAACATGTTTTCTCTCAAAACTGTTTATAATCAACAAAACTCCTATAGAAAAATTCATTTTATTCAAACTGGATTTTGGATTCAGAGCTGTTTGGACAGGTTATGACTACCTATACCCAAGAAAATTGCTGCCATCCCAACCTCCTCTGCAAAGGTGATACAGGCGAATGGAAGAGTGTTATTCATTCTTACCGATGGAAAGCCAAAGACCTATGTTTTCTATAAAATTGGTGGCCTCAGCTCATTTCTCAGCAAAAATGCTTTAAGGAGAGGTAAAGCAAAGCTATTGTTACTAAGACTTTCTTACTGTAAGAAACCACACTACAGTGCATTTACTGGTATGCTATGAAATACCATAAATCATTCTGACAACATGATACTTGTCAAAATAAAGGCATAAAATACGTCTTGGAATAAAATATCCTCAATCTTATTTATTTGTTTGCTCACTCATGCCATTTGGCTTTTCTCAGTGGGTTTCCCAATCGTTAGGGTGAATTAGTGAGATTCTGCTGTAAAAACATAACCATGTGCATATTCACAGGCTTATACACACTGAATATCTGCATATAGCACTGTACAGTCATTCAAGAGAACTAAAAATAAAGCTTTCAAAGGACACTTCAGCTTTCCTGCAATATTTTTTCCCTTTTCCAGCATTTTTCCCCCTCCCCCTTCCCCGTCAAATATTTCACTAACGCTCAACGGTGGCATGGTTTAAGGGAGTCCTGCATGGAAAGCTCCTTCAGCTGCTTAGCCCAACAGCATAAATTTGATCTCGTAATTAGTATTCAGCTCAGCATCTTGGATAGAAACCAATGTTACAGCCAAGAGGTGGTTTAAATCACATAAATCATAGATCAATGACAGAACTCTAAGCACTGGATAGATTACAAAAGTAAGCTTTAGTTAAAAATAGATTAACCATTTCCCTGCAGGAATTCCTTCAAAAAAGCCCTGAATATAAAACAAATAAAATTAAATCTGATAATTTTTTTAATGTATGCATATACTAGATGAATTGTTCTTTCCCTTGACAGTTACACACTGATTAAAGAAATGTGTTAACATGCTATTTCAATGGAAAATATTGTAAATTGTGAGACTTTAATTTTTTTAATGAGCCTTTAATAGCCAGAAAGAACGCACCAACAATGTTGTGTACAGCTAGGTTTACAGCAAATGTCACAGCAACTAACAGATCCTTCTTTAGTAGCTGTTTTTATAAACAGGGTAAAAATCATTCCCAAGCCAAGAAAAATGTTTTTGAGCAGTGTTTTTGAAGTATTTTATGTTTTAAATTTTAGCTAATAAAGCACTCAGTCCTAAGAAGTATCACAAGCCATCTGCTATCCTGATTTAAGCACCCATGGGGGTACGCAGCATCTTGACGGATTGTGCCCAAGATCACCAAATTGTTAAAAGTTCAGTGGAAGAGGAAATACGGGGCTGAATCTCTTCCCTTTGACTAAAGAAGGAAGGAGGGTTTGGCTCCTGCAATCAAATTCTCTGCCGGTGTATATCAGCATTACACCAAAGGGGTGTGTGCCAGTGGATGCAGATCATGTCAACCAGGAATCCAGCCTGCAAACTGAGAAGTGCAGAATACAAATTAAAAGTATGTGCTTGCTCCTGTGTATTTTACTGTATTTTCCTGTGAGGTCAGACATTATTCAAAAGAAAAAAGGAAAAAAAAAAAAAAAAAAACAAACCAAAACAAAAAAACCAACCCAACAACTTTTCAGCATCTGAAGGAAAATTTGCATGTCTGTTTTCTTAGTTGCAGAATTGAAAGTGCAAAATGCCTTAGCAGCACCTCAGCCATTCCCCAGGCCAGAGAATTGCACAGTTCCAAGCCATCGCGGCTGGAATAATGCACTCGAATTCCTGCCGGTGACTGGCAGGCGCACAGGAGGGAGACAGCCTTTTAAACACACACAGTCCGAGGCAGTTCAAGCGACACCAAACAGATGAAAAGCAGCCTGAGCATCAGGCAGCCAGTCCTGCCACCTCGTACGCCCTTTTAGACTCTTTAAATGCAGCCTCAAATTAGTTAGTAAATAATCAAACTGAGAGAACCCAAAATCTTCTATCCCTGGATCAACAAATTTTGATCAAATGGAGAACCGAAAATACAGGAATTCTCCCCAATAAAAGTTACACAGTTCTTGAACTGGTAAATAACTTGTTATAGCCACGATACAGTGAAAGTAAACTTTCTGAACAACACCTGGTTGTATATTTAACTTTCTACCAATCACAAAAATGTGAATATAATTGTTGCCATATCTAGAATTTTAAAAATAAATAATACAACTTTTATGGGCATTTACATTTGTTTACACATACTCTAGCTCTGTCAAAAAGAACATTTTAAAGCTTTTAGTGCTTTATGGAAAGTACTGCTTTCATTTTCCAAGGACTTGTTTCATCCTAAGAAGAAATAAAAAAGTAAGCTGCTCGATGGCTAGTTGAGGAACAACATTCTGATCTCAAAACTGGCACCCCATGTGATAGAAGACTGCAATATATGCAAACAAGAGATAGATTCAAACAATAACAACTAGCACAGTCTCCAGGGCATAGCAGAATGTGTCATTTACTTCAGACCCAACTCTTTAAACATCAGTCCTACGAGTAGTTCAGTGGAAAATAGATGGGACTGTTCATGTAAGTATAGACTAATCATACAAGGAACTTTTCAAAGGCTCTACGTTTTCTAAGGTGCTGAAAAATTTATATCAAGTTTAGTAAAACTAAAAAAAAAAAGAGGGAAAAAAAAAAAAAGGAATCTCTTGTAATAAGCCAAATTGTCAGAGAGATGTCAGGGTTAATTTTTAAAGGCACATTTCCCTCCAGCAACAATTCTCTTTAATTATTTCAATGTGAAACACATTATCAGACATGTTCATTCCCTGATCTTAGCTCACAGTGGCTGACACAAGATAGGTACAAGATGTTAAATCTTCTCCACAAATGCTCACACACGTAGGTGCTGAGTACCCTGGTTCTGGCTGGCTCCAGTGGGAGGAGAGGGTGGGCAGCACCTGCTACACCCACAACCTCCAGCTCCTTGTACCAAACTTCTGGGGCCACCATCTCTTTGTCACGTCACCAAAACATGGGAGGAAATGGTTGAGAAAAGGCTGCAGGATCTCAGAGTATGGACCTTGACATGTAAACAGGCACCGAGTGCAGCACAGAGCCCGCTGTCACACTGGTCTACAGTTTATCAGGTAACCATAACATTTGTGACAGCCTTCCAGAATATTTGCACAGGAATTTCTCCAGATATCTTTTTTTTTTTTTTTTTTTTCACTTTGAGGTTTAATAGTTGTGTGGAATAGACAGCACAAATCGGGCAAAGTCCAGCAAGAAGGCCACTGGTACACTGCAGCACACGGAGCTGCTGCAGGATACGGTCACATAGGAGACTTCTTCAGGAGTTTGAGAAACATTTTGTGTTCCTCACAAGTAGTAAGGGACACTGCTCAGAGACCCAACACAAAATATGAGCTCAAAAATATGAGTGACAGTGGTTTCGAATTTAGGTCTGTAGAAGAAACCTTGATCTAATGAACCGGTTCAGTGTTGCAAAGCACCATGTTTGATCAAGTATTTCAGATGGTGAAGGTGGGTTTTCTATTTTCTAGCATAATTTCAAAATTGAGAGACATGTATTTAAAGCTCTTAAATATGCCACAAGTCACATCGATCTATTCAACCTTCATTTTGGTACAAGGAAAGTCTAATCCTTTTCTTGAGAAAGGCGGCTGGAAGGGAAGAGGCTTTAGACCAACTCTACCAGATCAGCTGTAATCTAATGGTCTTTTTTATACCACCTACAGTAAAACTCACTATATAGCTAGTCATAAGATTAAAAGCTTTTCAAGTTGCTATCTTGGGAAATTTCTTTCAAGGAAATTACTACAAAGCCTTGTTTTAGTGTGTTCCCCTACTGTGCATCCTACTGTGTTTTTTTAATAAGGAAAGCTATCCATCCATAGAGGTGTATCCTGTTCTCCATGCTTGAGTGTCTAACAGCAGGCACATACAGTAGACACTCTGATGTTTTGCCTCTTTAATTTTCACTCCATAATGTTGGTGCCTGGTTTTCCTGACTGCACCTTCAGAGTGGTTTAATTATGGGCGTGCAGAGAATTTTGAGAGGGGATTTTCAGCAGCAAAATTCAGATGTTATGAACAAGTTTAATACATCAAGATATTCAGAATTTTTTACCATAAAATAAAATCCTGCTATGCAGTTATCACAGGATGAAAAGTGTGATAAAATTACCAAGAGAAAAAAAATACAAATACTTCATGACTAAAACAGAAAATGTATAGATATGCTTCATTTAGTCTTTAAAAGATGCTTCATATAGATATAGAGATTCTTTGTATAGAGATGCTTCATACAGATATAGAGATGCTTCGGTTTAGTCTTTAAAAAGACAACCGAATGCTAAATATGAAAGTATGGCAGATAGACCACCACGCTTTCAAGCAAACAAGACAGAGTCATAGGTTTCTACGCTCAAACTCCCAACTGAATGAAAATAGCTCATGACAGTGAATTTATTAGTCCAGGGATTGTACCACTGATTTTGATGAAATTTTTTAAATCAAGTCAAGCAGCTCCCCGATAAAAGGTTACTGTACCACTCAAATATCAGACTTGAAACGTTTTTTTTATCATAACGGGCCAGGTACCAGGTTATAAATGAGCACTGCTCCATTGACTTCAGACAGGGTATGAAAATTGATTCAATGGAGCACCATCAGTTCTCACCAGCTGAGTATCTGTCCCTCTAATCACAACTAAAAAGATTTTCTTAGTCAATTAAAGGCTTGAAGCCTTTACTCACTCACACAAAATCCCTGTTGAAGTCGGTGCTAACAATGCATTCATTTAAATCTTAACAAACTGCAGTACACGCACTGCCTGGTGGCAGTTAGGGTTATATATTGAAATACGCGCTCCCGCCATCCTAAGGCACTGGCGGAGCAATACGTACCATTCCATACCGTCTCACGTGGCCCAGAATAATACCTGACTACCCTCCGATTCTGACACGTTTCTTTAGTAACTGACAAAAAAATTAGCACATTCATTATTTTTGCTAACAGGAGTATGAGCTACGAAGAAAACATGTACCTATGCTGACAGAATGGGAGTACTTTAATTTCCAAATTACATACATAAATAAATCAAGCCATATAACCTGATAAATGAAAGATTATGAAAATAGTAATATCCTGCAAAATCTTGAAAGGCATCATAATTCCTCAAACAATTATCTTCTGTCATATTTGTGAGTAGCCCATGTAGTTCAAGAACAGAAAATACAAATGTGCTCCTTTAAAATTCATGAAACCACTCATTCTGTCATAAAAGCAGGCATCTTTCATGGCTACTTATTTCACACAGTCTCATAACTAATACTGACAGATACTTGGAATGCAAAAAAAAAATGAGCACCGGACAAAGAACACGGAGCTGCTCAATTCTTACATTTTAATGTTTAAAACAGAAAATAAAATCATATATTATATACCCCTACAGAATTTCTGGTATAATTAAATTAAAATTTGTAGATAAAAATGAGATTGTACAAAGACTGGTGGTATACTGCTACCAGGATTGGGCTGTGCTGCATCCATGACAACAGGATGGAAGGTTGCTTTTAATACTATTATCTTACATACCCACAGCTGAATGCTAATGCAGCTATACTGAGGAAATCAAGTTTCAGATCTGTATCCACTGAACTTACATCCACTAGGCAGGGAGTTTAAAAGCCAGGCTAGCATACAAAGACTAATATTATAGCTCTGTCAACTCCCCAAAGGTCAGATATTTCAAAAGGTATACACAAATATTAATTGTCAGGTAGTTCTGTACTGAAGACGAGAACTGAGGCAAAAATCAGGTTTTGTGACCATAATTTTCTTCCAATTTTATTTTATAAAATGGAGGTGCAGAAGAAAACAGAGATTAACTTGGACCAATTTATGTTCTGTACACTGACACATGATGATGCTGTTTCTTATGAATGTTGCCTCAGAAGGGATTTTACCTGTTTTCCACAATGAAGAAGATAGGCAGAAAATGTGTGGGAAAGCAGCTGGGCAGCCTTATTTTCCAGTGGATACCAACAGTTCAGTAGACCCATCCTTACCCTGGCTGGGGCACTTAGTTCCCAATCCCAGCCTGCCCTGTGCCTGCCAAGGAACCTCTGCTCTATGCAGAGGAAGAGCAAGCTCTCACACAGGCACCTCCGTATCTGCCCAAGCTCCTTCTAGAGACATTGTCTCCAACGTTTCGATTCAACTTGTTCTGGATTTAAAAATACAATTTGCTATAAAATCATAAAATAAAAATAAATTAAAAAAAAAAGTTACTATTTTTGTCAGTAACTAGCTTAGTATTTCCCAAATAAAAGAATTCTGAGCTGTCTTGCAAAATCAACGCATCTCTTCCTCGTTGGTGTCAACAAAATCAAAACAGTAAGTCCCCAGGTGAAGAAGCCCTCTAAAACCTTGTTCTCCCAGAAGTGATATCGTGTGACTGGCAACACTGAGCCATCTTCCAGAAGGTGAAGACAGACTTACAAACACTTCAGACTCTCTTTAGTGCACAGGTAATTTTCAGACATCTTATGCTATCCATTTTTTCTTCTCAACTCATTGCACTTCTAGGTGGAGAACTAAAAACTATTTGAGTTACTGACCACTTTCCTACAATAGACTGTAACCCGTTGTTACCCAAATCCAACCTATTTATAAAACATCAGCTCATATGTTCTCATACCCTGAACAATTCATTTTTATGTGCAGTATAAGGTTGCTTCTGGAAACTCTTGCTCTGTTGTGCTCCGGATCTACCTCCTGTTGTAGTCAAGTGTGTGGACATTGTGGCAGGTAAAAATGCCCCATTTTTTGGTGAATGCATTCTTAGAGTTACTATATATGAATAAATGTAATAAATAATATATAAATAAATAAAATAAAATAAATATTAAAAAAATATATGAAGAAACTGAACTAAAATAATGAGAAGAGGCACTTCTGGTGAAGGGTCTCAAGTCCATAAGGCATATTTGCAGGAGACCAAGCCAGCTATCATGGAAATGAGGGTTCACTAACAAACCACTGCAGAAGTGCAGTTCCCAAGGGGTTTTTTCCCCTGTGCAGAGTACCTTTTCCCTTCAAAAGCCTGGCTTCAGTGGGGTAGCAAAAAGATGCTTCATTTAAGGAAAAGGTGGCAACAATGGTCACAACGATGAAAGTGTTGGCCGCTAAGTGGCAGAATGACAAAAATATTGTAGCGTTTTATGATATTGTAATTGAAAAAAAGTATTAAGTTGTTAGTGAAAGTGTATTTAAGAAAAGCCCCACATGTGGATGTAATAGAAAATTAATCCTCAGAGCCCAGAAAGTCCCTGAGGATGTAGAATCCATCATGAAGTTACCTCCTGTCCCAGATTTTCTTGTGGCTTGCCTCTGCTGACAACAGTTGTCTTTTCATTAGAGTATTTGATATCAATTTACTCAGACACCAGGGGCAAAAAAGGATTTCACTTTCTTCATCTGAAAGACACTGATCCACAGAATTAGTACTTTGAACAGATGCCAGAGTAAAATAGTGACACATTTTCTAAACTAATAACCACAGGTGGCCCCAGTAAATTGTCCAAAGCCTTTCAGGGCTGCCCAGGCAGCCACTACTCTCCTGAATTTCTGATGATTCTCATACAGACAAGATCCCTGATTGCATAGGTATCTCCTTCCAACCAGGTCTTGCTGTGCTTCATGTTTCTAAACTAACCCCATAAAGAAATGTCACCATTTTTAATGCCCTCTTACAGATAACGTCTGTCCTTCTGCAGGAGAGAATGCAAGGGAGTAACTGCTCTAAGTGTATTTTCAGATTAAAATCTCTCAAAAAAGGTTAGACTCCATTTTGGCATGTATTAAACATTAAATTAACTTCACATGATACAACAAATAACCTCAGGAAGGGTGTCTACCTCACCTAATTTGACAAAAGAGATGGCTACCTTCTGCTTCTGAGTGTTCCTAGTGTTGCAAGAACCAATGGTGCAAAACGCCTGGAGAAGCAATGACCCAGTTGGCAGAAGGTTATCACACAGCTTATTCCCCACTGACTTGGCATCTGGTGAAACCTGTGGTTCACCCCAAAGACAGTGTGAAACTTTGCCCACTTAGAAATGTTTTCATGGACTTTGGCTCATTTCTTTTTCAAACCTTGACTATATTGATGATTAAATGCAGAAACCCTTACAAAAAATTGAACAGCCCTGAAATGACTGGTTCTACACCCACAAGGGATCTGATTTAGGTGCTCAGGTTAGAGCCCGGTCGCCCGGTAGAAGCCTTGGCAGGGGAACAGCCTTGACTGAGCCATAGCAGAGCTGCAGTCCTCACTGCGTTTTCTGCACACCCAGAGTTAGGCTTAAGCAAGAAGCTGACTCTGCAATTCAAGAAACACTTCCGGACTTGCAGCAAGCGGAGCTTGTGCTTTGCTAAGCCAGAAGCCACCTAAATTGGATATCTAAAATTAAACAGCATGAATTTTCTCCTAAGCATCACTGCGTCTTGGTGGAAGAGTGAAAAATGAAGGTGGAAATCTGTGAGCACCAGAAACTGTGTTTATCAGCAGGACACCTACACCATGGGCACAGGAGCCTCTGTACTCAGTACATCACTGACCTACAATGATCCTCACACACAGCAAAGATCTGTCAGGCTTTGGACTCGAGGAGACTTCTAATAAGGTACAAAAAAATGTTATTTTTATCAGACTTGGGGATCAAACTGAGACAACCAATTTATTCCAACAGAAACACATCACCTGAGAATACTTTCATAGAAGGTTTCTCTCCACAAACAGAGAGTGAAAGGAAACGCAAAAGCATCAGTTATTGCTGTTCCTTCATCATTTTTTATCATATTACTTTGATGCTCAAATGAGCTTGCTCACTCTGAACCCCCCTCTCAGGGCAGGGGCGCTGTTAATCCGGTACAAGATGTGAAAACCAGCTGCAAAACTGCGAGACACCGAGCAGAGCTTCCCCTCTGATCTTCAGCTACCTCATTGCCTTCACCGCAGCTTCAGCCAACACTGAACACAAAACCCTGCTTTCTGCCCACAGGGAAAACTGTAAACACTCATATTTTATCCCACAGTCATTTTGCAACATGGACAACACCCAAAAACACTAATCCAGCTTCATTCACATGGAAAGCTCTTGTCCTCACAAGCAGCCCTGATCTGGGATGGGATCCAGGGGCAGGAGAGGGAGCGATGATCCCGGTGGTCCTCCCATCCCACAGGCACAGGATGCTCCCTGGGATGCTCAGACAGAGGTACAGGGCTGAATCCATTCCCAACCCCCATTATTTTGACTGCCAGCCCAGGCAGGAAAAACGCACAGCAGTGAACTGTGTTCGGACACCACATTTGGGAGATTTCATTTCAGCCTCAGTTTCTTCCACTGAACAGTAGACTTGGTACTTTTTCCAGTCAAATCCACTTTTTTGGAAACAATGAAAGACTAAAGAAATTCAGCCACTTTTAAAAAGAAACCTTTAAAGAAATTTACTAATTATGTTTTGGAAGCAGGTCTGAATGGTTGGAATAAAAATGCTCAAACCAACTTAATACTTCCTGCATTTGAATAATTTGTGTATGTAGGTATATAATAGTCTGACTATTTTTATTGGATGCTTTAAAAGTAGGTATATGATTTGGCTATGATTCTTTAGTATTTACTTCAGAAAAATTCTGAGGTCATATTGTTGTTTATGAAAAAAAATTATATTCTCTCAGTCCAACAGTTTTCCAGTTGCCAGCAGTTAATGCTATCTTGAACTCGGGTATTCAGTTTGCATTTAAAATTATCTCTCTCACATTTTACTCTTCTTTTCCTTAAACAGATATTCCTCTTTTGTGAAAGACACACTAAAAAATATTTGTATTTCTATTACTAGTACAGAAGTTTTACAAGACAGGGAAGTTCTGGGTGAGATAGTCAGCTGCTTGGGCTGATGCGGAGTACCTTTGAAAAATGTCCTTCATAAACACAACATTGACATTATTACAGCATCATAAAATCACAGAGCCAAATCCTGTAAATGTGAAAATACTCAAGTTACTCATCTATCTGTGTCTGCAAAGTCAGTCACTTGTTGCTGTGCGGTTCTTCGCTCCAATTACCAGAGCTCAGCCCTCCCAGCCGTGTTTCTCTTCACTTCCCTGCATGGCTCAGCAACCTTGGGTTTTGAGAGGTAAACTCAACTCAACTTCCACCCAATGACTTTAGATACATTTTTCCCATTTTTGACCAATTTTCTAGTTTTCCAATAACTGCCTGGCAATCTCTTTCCCAGCGGCGTTTGCAGGGTGGAACAGGGCTTTCCCTCCTCCTCCAGCTCCCTGGCAAATAGCCCATCTGGCACCCATGTGGCAGCGTTTGCTATGTGGGATCTGGCAGAAAAATGCCACACTACCAGTAGCAATCACAGCCATAAACAGCACAACGACACACAAAGAAATGACTTCCAGATTATTTTTTTTTCCCCTCGAGATGTGGAGAAAACTTATGTATAAAACATCACTTTTTTTTTACTGCAACTTGCAGTGGTAATAATATAACATGTGTCTGCAGTAATATGTTTTCTTTAAGCCACCCATTCCTCTCCGAAGGCTTAACACCGCAAGGTCCCACCTAAGCTCGACTCCCAGCTGCATCGCTGAAGGTACTCAATGCATAATGCTTCATAGCATATGATCTAAAGAGCGGGGAGTATACATTTGCTATAGCAAAGTTACCCCAGCTGAGAGCTGTTTGGGTTTAATATATATCCTTTAGGATTCTCTGCATTATGGGGGGAAGGGAGCTATATAAACAGACTTGGAAAAAAAAAAAAATGCATTGCTCACATTTTTTAAAAGTTGCCTCAGGCAGTTATAAGTTACATAAAGTTGCTCCCGTTCCTGTTGTAGTTATGCCAAAGTTATCTAAGGTGACTAGCATAAAGTGACAACTCCAAACTTGGAAAATAAAGGTTCTAAATGGGGCCTTTTCACATACACAAAATCAGAATGTAACCAGCAGCCCACAAACTAAGACATGACTTCAAAATTTCATTGTAATCATGAAAGTTATTCTAAGATTTTTTAAAAAATATACAAAACATCTATACTTAAAACCAGAGTAATTACTTGTAGATTAGCAGAGTCTGAAAGAAACTATTCTTGTTTCCAGTAGTTGCATTCATGGACTTCATTTAGTCTGACACTTGTGTAATAACGTGAATATTTAGCTTTTCTGAGTATTTATTCCCTACACTTATGACTTCTAGAAATCCTTCAAAATCTATCACATTAGAAAGAGAAGATAAAATGAGAGATATTCTGGGGAAAATTACTCCCTTTTCATAACATTCTTCTCCCCCCCACACACACATTCTTGATTTCCCACACATATTTTTAAGGCACTGCAATGCAAGTTTTCAGGAGCTAAATCTATGAGAGAAATCTAAAAGAAAGGATATTTTAAAATAATCAAGACAAAAATAAAAATCATCCCTAACTAAATAAAATGGTGAAAAGTTGTACATCTTTTGTGTCTTTTATGAGAGAGAGAGAGAGTAATGATTAAAAATGTACCAAGAGCCATGAATGCCATTTTACTGTCATTTCCTTTGATTAACCTTCACCTGACCTCAATCCCTAAGGCAATTTCAGTTTCTTTTTGTTCTTCCATTTAAATTCTTCAGTGCACCAGGTGAGTACATCTCCGTCACTACAGAACATTCATGGAGAGCAGACTGGTTTTGGAGAGGATTTCACAGAAAAAGTTTGCTCTGGAGAATCATTTGCAAAAACCTTAACAGGGCACTAACAGGTCGCATTTACTCCAAAACTGAGATTTTTACAATCCCTGTGGAATTATATAATGACTTTTTCTAGGTATTAGTTAGAACATAGCTGAGCAAACCGCACCAGTTTACACCAAAGCAGGGCCTCGGTGCTGCTGGCTGTACAGACTTACCAACCCCGTCATGTTGGCAGTTCTCACCAACATCTCTGCTCTGCATCTGTAACGATGTCTGCTTCCACGTGAGTTATAAAATGTAACTTTCCCACTAGAATGGGAAAAAAGCCAGCATGAATAAAAGCTTAAAATATAGATTATAAACTCTCTGCAGAAGGAATGAATCCAGCGTTCAACGTTTGCACAGAAATCTTATAGTACAGTTCTCTTATTTTAAAACTCACTATTTTTCAACGAGTCTCACAATCTTGAAGGCTGTATAGAAATCATGAAATGTTGCATACTTTGGCTCTGTTCTTCAAACTTTAAACTGTATAATAAAAAAGGGACAAACTGGGAGAGGGGAAAAGAATATCTACCAAAAAAATCATGTAAGATCTGTATAGTATGCCTGATGATGAAATGTTAAGGAAGTCTGACCTATTTAGTTCATCAGAGACTGACTTAAGGAATAAGTCAATCCTCATCCTTCAGAATTGATATGATGCTGAGGCTTCTGATAACACGTTTTTAATCTATTAGGAAAAGATATGAGATTCAACAGTCGAATTAAGCCTAGAATCAAGATGTGCAGTTTTAGCTCTTCAGAACCACCATGAGCCACTGTACTAGCTTACTTTGGGATGAAGAGGTACTTCATCAGACATGACCTTTATTATCATTCAAAAAATATTCTATTACATAAGCAGAAGCTATGGATTCAATGCAGGCTTTGCTCTTCATTGCTGTCAGCTAGATGTGTGATCTAACTGGATTCATTATATCTCAGTTCCATATTATTCCCCTAGATGAATTTTCAGGTTTAAAAAAAATAAATAAAATTGTCCCAAGCTGTGACACAAAGCATTAACATTTCTTGCCATCCAGAAAAGTTCAGTTTAGATCAAGTGAAATTTATAGGCGTGAATCATTTTAAAATATTTTATTGCTTCTGGCCTTTTTAATTTTCATTTTCTTGCTATCTGTAGATAAAAAAAAAAAAAAGTGACATGAAACACAAACCTGTTGGGTTTCAAAATGCTAAAATCGACCACCGTGCCAATTTCCAAACTCTGCTGTTGTAAAGGTGGTGATTCATTAACTCTGTTCCTCTCCTGTTAGTAATTTTATTCTCCACAAACTGGCACTTCCTGACAACATGAAGGAGTCGCAGAACAGAAAAGTTCTGTTGATCTCAGCCACAATCCTTTTCTGATCTTAAATATTTAATTATATTCATAAAACAATTAATAGACACTCTTAAAATTCAGCTGTCTTCAACTGCATTTATGCAAGCTCTGCTTCCTTTACGTTTCTAGATACATCCAGCGAGTGACACCAGCTCTGCGTATTAGACTGGGATGTCTAGTCTGTGACAGATCCTGCACAGTTTTCCATTACAACATTTCCACCGAGTTCTCTAGTAAAATGGCCAGCTCCTGAATGACAGATGTACTCACCTGATAGAGTGCAATACTTAAATGGAGGAACAAAAGGATCTGAAACTGCCTTAGGGAGAGAGGTTAGGTGAAGGTTAATCAAAGGAAATGACAGTTCGATGGTATGCACGGCCCTTGAGATTACATATGTGTATTTTGTTGGGAAATATTTAACTGTTTTACCTCTATTTAGGAAGAAACCAAAATAAAGTGCATATATGAAAAAACCACAGAAGAATCCATAGATGCCTCTGAGCCCAGCAGAGCTCGCATTGGTGGGATGCGAACTTGCCAGCTGAGAGGCAAAGAAAGCCAAATGATGACAACTCCTCATGTGGTTTCACTATTATAAAATGTTTCACTATCATAAAACACAACACAGTAGCTGGGGAGCTAGGGAAATTCAATAAAGCTCTCGTTTACCTTGCTCCCATATTTATCCCCAATATTTAGCAGACTTCTGCTGAAACGGGTGCTGGAGCTAAAGAGGGAAACTACAGCTCGAAAATACTCTGGAAGCCTACAGAAACTCACTTGTGTCTTGTAATGAACTTGGTTTGGCCATATTCCTGCCTCATTTGCATTTGCTTTCCAACAATTTTCATGCACTTGGTTTTTTACTTTCAGTAGTACTTTCAAAAACAGATTTTGCATGTCTGTAGAAAGGGATTTTTAAATACACTCTCATCAAACATTTAATCATGAAATTTATTCTAGTATTTGTCAATTAATTGGGGAATTAAAGCAATGCCATATGACTTATCAATCACAAATAAGTAACACACCCTGAATTCTGATTTCTAGTTTTTATGAAAAAAACCAACTAGTCAATAGAACTCATGAAAAATTTTGACAACTATTTTTTTTATTCTTCCCACAGAATAAAAGGCAAAATTCACTGAATGAATTATTAATTATGAGTTATTCATCCAGCTCTACTAAAAACTAATCTGTTTCTTTTTTTAGGCATCAAAAAGGTCTTTCAAATATAAGTTGCAATAATGAAATATGGCAGCAGATCTTGAAATGTGCCCTTACCCAGTCTGCAAATACATAAAAGGTTACAGTACCAGAGTTATTAATCCCCCATCACTCTGACAATTGATTTTGAACACAGTCTGTTGCAGTCTTTATAATGCAAGATCATAAATGTTCAAAACTAATTTATTGCTCTTTGTTCCACCTGGCAAAAATATACTGTCAAATTGAGTTGTGCTGACGCAAAGATGCAGATGAGTATTTAAGTCTTATTCTTATCCACATTTGTAAATTTTTTTGCAATACCTGTGTGTGGTTAGAAACATTCACAAAGCATTAAAGAAAGAGGAAGAGATTATGCTGTCTTTAATCAACAGGAAATATTTGCACAAAAAGCAATAACTATTTATTTTAAATCAATGGGGAAGAGTCATTATTTAAATTTGTCAGTACTGATATTTTCAGTTTGTGCTCTTTTCCCTGGTATCTGTCAGATTTTCAAAAGTACACGTGTAAAAACACTTGCTCTGTATGCATATTGGCATACATACCAGGCAGGGATTCCCCACAAACCGATGAGGGATATGCAAAAACTTTCATCCTACATGGGTTTTTTTTAATTAGTAATTTTGAAGCCTGAACCAATTCCATTCATTCTGAAAATTCCTGACCTTGTCTCTTCTGTATGCGGCAGTTGCCACTGCTCCTGCCCATGCCAGAGAGTACAAACCTCCAAAGAGGGACAAACCAGAAAAGGAGGGCAAAAAGGGAGAAAAGGATCCACTTTACACTGACGTTAACACATCTATTTGTAAAGATGAAGGGTTGTTTTAAAGGATTAAAAAGAATATATTACAAGCAAGTTTATTTTAAGAATAAAATCCTGTCCCATAGACCAAGCCTTCCATAATGAATGAATTACAAGTTTCCTAAAGCCTACTACTGAAGCAGGGAACTGAAACACAAAAATAGAGACAAGGAAGGAAAACAGAAGAGTGTTTCAACATCAAAAATTGCCTATCCAGAAGTCTCCATTTCTCATAGTCTCTAAAGTATTTTTTCTCAGTAGAAGGATGAACCTGTAAAATTACAATTCTTTTCAAAATAACCACATAATACTCCTTTAATAACACTTTTCAGTCTTACATATTTTACAGTCCAAGAATATAAACTTCATCTTTCCATTATCTCGGGGCAGAATCATTTAATTGTCCTGGCAAGTTTACCCCTTTTGAATTATTATTTTTACCACGACTGTGAAGTAGGAGAGCTATCTGACTGCATGCTAGGACTGCTGCATTCATGACTTGTAGACATCTGTATGATATTGAAATTAATTTCCAGTATAAAACAGTTAACAGAATAACCCTAGATAAAGGCAAGCATAATATTAATTTCGTTCTTTTTGTTGGCAATGTTGTAAAGTCCATTGCTCAAGTAAAGAGCACTCTTCTGAGCCAGATACAAATTAATTTTACCATTATTCTTCAAATATGAATTTTAAAAGTCAACTAAAGGCTACAACAGCTTTAAAACATTTCAGTGATTGTTTTAATTACCTATCATACAGCTGTGAGACACTGCAAAAGGGAGGGGTGGAGAGAGAAGGGAAAACAACACCTGGTGTATTAGCAGTTGTTTTTCTGACATAAAAAAGAAAAAAAAGTTTCCAAGCACTCAGACCAACAAAAAGCTCAGCAAAGTCAACACAGATTTTTTTTGTCAGTACATTAATGTGGTATTTTTACTCTGAACTACGAGTTTTTATTCTGTCAATAAGTACTTTCACTGTTAAATAAAACCACCAAATCTCCAAACATTAAATATATGAATTCTGACAGCTTTAAAACCTTGCTTTTCAACCCAAAGTTGATGAACACGCTACAATAAGTTTCTAAAGGCACACATGGGGCTTATTTCTAGGGTCTCATTCCTTAGCAAAAAAGCTCACTGCACTTTTACCGCAACTACACAAAAAGGCATGATTTTTGTCATTCTGACCCTTAATAGAATTGGGATCTAGAGGCTATTAGGACTTCTGATGGCCTTTGACACCCTGGCTTCCAGCACCTCAGCAATCAGTCAGTGCTGGGGTAACAAAAGACCACTCAAATGTACAGTTGTCATCCCCACGCTACATCTGTTGGCCATGCTGTTAGGAAGTGTTGACCCCATCATTTCACCGTAAACACTGCCGAAATCAACAACAACAAAAACAGAAATGAAAAAGGAAACTGGATGTCAGAAGTCAGGTCAGCACATTTTATTTGCACATGTGTCAGTAAAGATAGAAGGAATCACTGAATTAAATTAAATCAAAGCAAACCTGCTAATTAAAACAGCTAAAATTATGTTTGTGAAGATGTGTGACTGGTTTCCTGCTTATCTGCAAATAAGCCTCCCCATAGTATAAACATGTTTCTGTCTCCACTTCACTTATAATAAGTCTTTAGGCAGATTGTAATTAGTATTTTGAGTTTCTGATAGAAGATCTATTGTGTTACTGGAGAAATATTTTTCCTGACCATCAAAATACTTATTATTTCAGTTCCACTCTCAAGGGTTCTCACCTGTTCTTCTCATGCTGGTCAAAGTCTTGTATTCACTTTATCTGAATCAAATTGTTTGGGTATGTGTCTGAATACCATCGTCTTCATAACATATTGCTTGTAGTTATCCACAAATGCAGGCATTGTATTCAGCTCCACCTACAAGCCAAACCAGATATTATTACCAGTTTTGCTTGGATCTATTCTGTAGTTTGCTTTTCATTCAACTTTGAAAGAACAATCAAAATGATCATATTAAGGAGTAGAAGAGCAGAGTCAAACCAGAAGTTTTGCACAAGAATGATACTATTTACAAAAATCAACTTTTTGTTTCTGTTTTACTTATTCCCAAGTTCACAATGCATAATTTTATAGAAACCCAATTACATACCTCAGTGATTTACTGGCAAAGCTGGCCAGAAGAAATTATCTGGCTTCAGCTAGTGTGTATGCCTATTTACAATCTAAACAAATCCATAGAAAATTGCAAAATGGCCACAAAGAAAAAAAAAAAAAAAAAGTCAAGTCAGAAATGCATTGGAAGTGATACAGTATGCAAACTGAAAAAAGTCCACCTTGTATTATGATTTCACTGGATAACCAATAAACCGTGGTTACAAGTATGGATTCAGTCTTTCAGATCATGCACTATTTATTTATTCCAGTATTTAACTTTAAGCATGTATGGAGTTTCATCGGCTTGGAAAGCATGGTGTTTTCTTTTTGCCCTTTTCATAATTTTTTTCAGGATTAGTTTGCACAGTTAACGGATGCATGGACTAACTTCCACAGGATTACTCAGATGTTTACAGTTACCCGTGGGTTTGAGCAGGTTTTTTAGATTCAGGGCTATAAGGCATTAGGCCGCAGAGCTACATGTGCATCACATTAACAAATGGCGACGCAAATGGCATGTGATCTGATACTGGTATCATGAACACTGCAATAATGTCTGTGGATTACTTATGCTGACAAATATCTTCTGTTTTTCTTGAAACATTTCTGAAACAATGCAGAATGCCTTGGGAGGAGCATAGGCTCTTTTTATAGTTTGTGTAAAGTGAAATTTCTAAGTCAAAAAATATAAACAAAACATTTATGATTTGTTAATGGCACAACAAGTAATTTCAGATTATTGTATATATTTTCCTTGGAATGACCACTGGGCACAACTCTCAGTCAAAGATTTTGTTGGATGTGGCCCAGAGTTCATTTACTCATTTACCTCAAAACAACTACCTCCTAAAAATACATCACATTGTAAATATGCTAAACCCCAAATTTTGCTGTAATTGCATGTGCCAGCACTAAGTCCTACATCAATAAGAAACCCCACTGATGTCAGCATGACTTGTGACAACACAAGATTTCCCTCCCCTCAGTACAGCTATAAAACTGGATCCTTGGTGAGTATATTTGAATGATGTGGATTATATATGATTAAACAGATTTGGATTAAATCACAGCAATGGGCTTTCTTATCAAGAACATACCGTCAGGGCCACACTGATGTACAGTAATCAAGGTGACCTTATAGACTTATTACAACCCAGAGCAAACTCTGATCAACTTCAGTGGATGAGGAATTTTTTTTTTTACTCTGCAAAGATCAGGCTGCAAGATGTAAGGAGTTAAAATGCTGCTTTCCTGACAAATAGTTTTCATGCCTTAAAATTATGATTCAGGCAACAAAGAGCAATCTTTCTTGCAGGGGAAGCCAATCGCAGCTAAACTCCTTGAGCTCGGTTTCATTCATCAGGATGGAAAACATGGCTGGCTGTGCCTTGTCCTAGCATACAAGAAAATCTGAATAAAGGAGAACAACATCTGAATAAAGAAATCACTGAAATCCCACCCAATACAAGTTTGCCCTTCATTACATCATGTAATTATCTCATCTAATTTTTGAAAAATGGTCTGAATATTGTTATGAAACCTTACTTTTTATTACTACGATTAGTCTTCATTTAACCCACAAACATAGCCTATCATGTCTTTTATAAATGTACAGTAGGGTTAACCATAAACGACAGAAACAAATGTCTTCCTTGCTGAAGTAGCGAGGAAACAGCTGAGAAAAGAATCTGGTGGCACGATGCTACTATAACTCCCAACTAACCAGAGCTAAAGTGTTAACTCCAAAAGCTTCAGACAATTCACAGGCTGCTGCTCCAGCTGAAGGGCTTTAACATCTCGGGAGCGTGTGCCTTGTGGATGCTGATACACATCCTCATATTTAATATGGGTAACATTTGGCAACCATCGCTAAGGAGGTCATTCTGAGGGTAAGGAGGAAAAGGACCTAACGGATATAAAAAGGCAAAAAAAGACCCAGGCTGCCAAAGTCTGGGGGTTTGGCAGAGTAACAGAGATAAACTAATCAGCAGCACAGCTTTCCTGCACCAAGGCTTTCAGATTTCCACACAGAACCCTGTGCCTCTCTCCTTTGGATTAGGCAGCCCCAAAGTTCCTGGATCTATGTATAATGTTGAAGAGAAAGAGGGAGAAAAAGGGGAAACAACGGTAACAGGAATACTTTCCTGAAGTTTACTGCAAGTTGTACATCAGCTCAAAAAGATTTTTAGCCCAAGATACCATATAAAAATTTCAAAAGGCTTGCTGGGGGTGGAAAGCTGTTACATAATCTATTAACACTTCAAATAGTTTGTGCTGCATTATATTTTGTACGGACACGTGTAGTAAACATCACGCTCTGAAGCTCTGGATTCACATCTGCACTGAAGGACCTGTGTTGTGCAGTCAAGTTGTGGTGAAGCCACAGGTCTGGAAACTTCCTCCCCTTTAACATCCATCCTCTAAATGAGTCCCCCACCCCATCCTCTCCTCCACCAAGGACATTTTTAGTAAGATTGCTGTGCAGCTAATTACATTACCATGGCATCCAAGTACCACACAGTCATGAGACCTACTTCTTTTAACACCCCTTGGGTTTGTGGAGAGGAGTTAACAGGAAACATCTTTACGTTTGGAGAGCTGAGGCACAAGGTCAAGTTGTTTGTCCAACGTTACTGCAGAAGATGCACTGGGCAGGAAATTGCTCGGTGTGGAGTAGCTGCCAGAATGGACTAGGTGCCAAAGCAGCTGCATGACCACCTACTTAACCAACCACCATGCCCTCAGAGCTGCTCTCAGGAGACAGTGCTGAGACTCCAAGAGAAATCCTTGAGCAAATAGAGGGAAATACCTGCTTGCCACCTGCACGCTGCAGCCTCCAGCTATGCCAGCAGCCCTCACAATAGCATCAGGCTGAACGGATGGCCCCAGGGCCTTGCCAGCTTCCCAGAGTCCTTCTTCTGCAAAGGCAAATGAGATCTTTGGGCAGCCTGCACCCAGGCAGAGCTCACCCTGCAGATGGGAGAGGTGCAGATGCCCATGCCCAGAGTCACAGACTGTGTGTCGGTATGCTCTGTAGCAAACAAATTTCCATGGCAAACGCCAGTGAACTGAGTTTGTAACAGGACCAGCTTCACCAGTCCTCTTGTCCAGTCTTGGGGCTGGAGTTGCACGGCATGTTATTCAGGTGGTATCCCCTGACTATGAGCTTACTATAGACAATGGTCTGAAATGAGCTATCACTTGCGTGGATTTCCCTTGTGTGCTAACTCGTGTGACCTTGCCTGAAACTTGACTTCTCCAAGGCAGCTACTCTGATCGCTTTCAGCTCTTCAGGAGCAGAACACTAACATGAAGAGCTATTTTCTCCATGCTATTCCTCCACACAGAACAGAATTACTCTTTATTTCTGATTCCTCTCACCGAGTTCTCTCATCTATTTCCATTTGCTTCCCCTAACAGACTCTTTAGTCTCATCTGTGTTACTGGAAGAGTTTGGTCATGACTTATTGCAGCCTGTTGTTTATTTGCCTATTACTGCTATTAGGTCAGTTTTAACTGTGGAGAACTGTGTGTTATCTTTTGTGTTGACATCTCTCACTGCTCTGATGCTAAAACATTTCTTGCTATATACTTGCACAGCATTTTCACCAGACTTTTATTAAAAAGTAACAACAAAACTTGGAGTGGAGGACTTAAGCCCCCCTTGCGGAAAATGCACCCTGCCCAGTCCCACCTCCAACCACACTACCAGCTCAACAAGCTTGATGATGGAAACAGGCTCAACCATAGCAGGTTGACAGGCTCGTAATTTATGCAATTAACATAAACTTATGGTACTACTTCCTGAACCTGTCAGCCAGCTGAACGAAGACAACCAGCTGAATACTAAGATATATTCTGCCTCTGAACTATCTTACTGTATAAATCTGAGGTCTGTTAAAATTGAGAGTGGACTTCAAATAGCCAGGAGGGAAGGGCTTTGGCCAAAGGTGTAACTCACTAGAGAGCTCACTTCCATGATAAAACTTGTTCAAATCTTTGTCAGAAAAAATGGACGTCATGTTGTCGGTCTGCTCTAGGTTGCTCAACATGAAATACTAGCAGTAGCAGATAGATTAATTAATATAGATAACAGAGACAGTGGCATATAATCATAAAAGAGAGAGGTGAAACCGCAAAGGACTACAGTTTCCCTATGGCACAGCGGGGGTTTTTTTAAGTGTCCAGTGCCTTTTCAACAGTATTTTTAGAGGAATAACAGACAGTCAGATATAGCCACGGATAGTCAGTGGTGGAGAGAGAGAGAGTAAAGAACCCTACTCCTGACAATCAGCATCTACACTCTAAGCTGCAGAAGAAACAGCTGCTTAGCTATTCGTTAGAGAAGGGATTTGCCAAACACGTTCCCTGATGCTGTTACGCAAGGTAGCACTACATGTATTCTCTCCTTCCACAGAGATGCAGTCTAAAAGCATTTGTATTTAGTTCTCCCATCCCCCTAAATCTTCTCCACAAAGGACACTGTCACTACCAAAGCTCTGCAACAAGGATCGTTTATATATCTGACAACCTTTAAACCCCCAAAGAAAGGGAAAGGGAAGCAGTAAAGCTCTCTGAAGAGCTCTTTGGTGGAACAAGCAGAATTATGAGCAGCAGGAGAAATATGAGTAATTAAGACAACAGTATATCTATATCTTACAGCTGACAGAGTGAAGCTTCAAGTTAGCTCTGGGCAAGATGTTAGCAGAGGAAAGAACTGAGCAGACTGTTTCTAATGTTCTTGTTGAAAAGCCAGCCCAGGAAAGGCTAAAGGGACAATTTCATTAAAAAGAAGGAAGTAGGTTGGCTTAAGAGAGCGGTTAGATGCAGACTTGTAACATTAAAGGAACAGGTCAACAGCTATCTGTAACAAGACAAGCAATCGTTTGGGGAGTCAGCCATGTGGCACTCTTGCTGTTCTTAAAAGAAAACGCTCTTAAATTATCTACCAGTGGGTTATACAGAAACTTAAAGCTGCAGAATTGCACCGTGGCACAAAACAGAGCACCAGGGTGGATTGAGGCTGCAGGAGAGCAAAGGACGGTAAGCCTTGGTGTTTTCCAACGAACAGCCCAAAACAGTGGCTGGTTTTAGGCAGTCAACGTTCATCCAGAGCCAGCATGGTGGCCAGGACGGGACATTCACTCCTGCCCTTGATCCAACCAGCACGTCCCCACGGCAGCTCAGGCACAAGGACCCGAGCTGGCAGGGCTGTGCCGTCATGGCTGTAACTGCTGCAAGAAGGGGCTGGATCCGCTCCCACGCCGCAGCTCCTCTGACAAGTGCAGAAACTCGATTTCACTCCTTCCTCCAGCCCCGGCACTCGGCATGCTCCAGCGATTCCCCAGCTGGCAGGACGGCCCTTTGTGGCTACAGCAGCATGGTTTATAGCAGCCCTGAGGCTGTGTTTTCCATCTAGTATATATAAGTGAATTAGTGGAAAATTTGAGCTTACACAAATCACAGAGCCAGCGCACAGTTTGTCATGGCCACGCAGCCTTTTCTCAGGGCTAGAGCTGCAGTAATGAGGTGTAGTAAAGAAACGGTGGGCTGCATCCATGGTTCCTGCTTTACAGCTGGGTTTAGAGCTGGGAAGGGAAGCGCCGTTAGATGAGAGGGGAAAAAAAAGACCAACAGAGCTCCCATATCTATGGTCAGCACAGTCACCTGGGGCTTGCAGCCAAAAAGATCGATGCAGGGATATTTGGGAAGAGCAGCCTTCCTCCCTCACCTCCCAGGCTCCATCTCTGTGAAGCAGGAGATGGGAATTACACAGAGTGCAATATTTTCGCTGGAAAAATGGCAGAGGGGTTGCTCCAAATTTACATTATTGTAAACAAGAGCAGCATTTGTCCAAACGATAAGAGCTGTAGCAAAGGCAGAGCCAGAGGGCACCGAATGAGGGTCACCAGCTGCAACTGCTGTTGCCACCCAAGAAGAGGAGCTACATGGCTGCAGCAGGTTGGGAGGTGCCAAAATCTCTCACTACAATTTTCAAGTGATTGCCCCAGTATGCCTCTCACATTTACTACATCCAAGTTTCTAGCCACGCTCTGGCCGAGTATCCCAGCAGCTACTCATTCTTGCTATGCCTTCCTTTACTTGCACCTACAAATCTCAGTCCTTCTCAAGCATTCGTGTGGCCCTATCAACAGCAACAACACTAATTTACTCATTTACATGCACCTGGAGTACATGCTTTACAGTGAAGCACAACATAGGTATTCCCTATCTCTTTTTCCTTTCCTATTTCCTCAGCCAGCACGGCGGTAAGGGATGGATCATGCCATTCCTGACCCCTCCATCACGTATTTGGTGTAGATAGTCTGAAGCAGAGGGTTTTCTTGCTACAGACTATTCTCTGCCATTTTCTCTACTATAAAGAAGTATGTGTGTCTGTGCAAGGAGCCTGTGTTGCCCTTTCCTACACAAGGCTGAGGGGAAGCCTGCTCTCTGCATATTTCAGATCACAAACTCTAATGGCTCCTTAAAATACACACTTATATTCAGCCCATAAATCAAAATAGATAGTCAAATCCTGCTTATAGATCTAAATCCTTCTTATACTCTTGCGTAGCTCCATTATGTACCTAAGGTGTCACACTGCCTATATATTTCTGCCTCCAGCTTCAGCCACATCATAGCACTGATTGAGAGCACCAGAGTGCCTAGCCCTTAAAAACTCAAAGATTTCTCACTTTCCTGAGCACTAAAATGCATTTAAAATTAGGAAAAATGGCCTCCTGTCATTTTGTTGACTTGGCAATGAGTTTATTTACTCACTCATCCCGCAGAGCAACTGTTTCATGGAAATGCAAAAACATTTAATATTCCACTGCGACGCCAGGCAGAGGTACCTGAGTCTCACCCCTGTGTCAAGCAAAGACAATCACAAGGCTGAAACCACTCATCACCTGCTTTTCATAGGCGCACATCTTTACGATTCTTCGGGATATATATTGTTAGAAAGTGAGCTCAGAATTTCATATTATTATCATATTATAGGCGGCATTCCTTTGATAAAGGGTCAAAGATCAGGAAGACAAAAAAAATAAGGAAATAAAACCCAGCAACAGTCAGATCTTTAGCTGGCATAATTGGACACCGAAGTCCCCGGAATTGTGTCCATTAGCAGGAGTGGGTGATCTGACCCATATGCTTACCACTTTCAAGTATAAAGATTAAAACAACACGCCTAACAGCAGAAATGGGTTATATTACATTTCAGAGAGGCTTGGGTTGCCTAAAATTCTGGAGAAATTTCCAGCTTGCCATCATAAAGACTTCAAGGCTGTTTACCCAAACTTCTCAATAGCTCCTTCTAAAAAAGGATGATGAGCAACCATGTTCAGTAACACAGATTTTTAATCTGTTTATAGTTTTAGAACAATTTCCAGAATAGAACATTTTAAAATGTCCTGAGCCTTTAGCATTCTCACTTTGATCATCTCCCATCACGTTATGGTTCAGAACAGAACATGATGGAGCCAGGCTAACGAATCTGCCAGAAATTACATCAGAAAGCCAAGTGACCTGAAAAAAAAAAGTGCTCTATTTGAGCACCACGCTCTTCTTGAAGATTTTTCTTTTTATTTTTTTTTTTTATACATTTTAATTAATGTTTTACTTTCACTGGATTTATTTTGCTTGCATGAAATCTTGGAGCTTGTTCTTAGAAAAAACTCCCATTGAAAACAAAAGGAGACTTATTTGACCAAGGGAAGACTGTAGGAGGTCCTCAGATAACAATAGCTAACAATTCTTTTTAGGGTTGAACAGTTTAAATAACGGACACTTTCTTAGGAGGTTTACTCTAAATAATAATTGTGGATTTTGTAGCCTGTGGAAGGGAGAGATTGGTCTTTGACAGAGTTTATATTACTAACCTGATGCGAGCAGACAGCTGCAAAAATGAAGTGATATCAGTGATAAAAATATTCTTTCTACGTTTAAGCAGGAGGAATTGCGTAGTAGCAAAGGGCAAATCCCACTGGCCTCCATGCGAGCAAGTAGTCCTTACACATGAAGACTGGGACTGACTGACTGACTGGCACTACTACTCAGTGGACATCCTGACGTAGTATGTAATTACTTTAAATATTTTTTAATGCTTCCTATTAAATTTCACATATTAGCTTGCATTCCTTTTAAAAACTTTACCTACACAATAGCATCTCTTGCCCTTTTAATTCAAGCCATGTTAGAACTGGCAAATAACTAGGTTAAAAAAAAAAATGTTGTAATGATAGCCCCCCCTCCCCTTCTATCTGATGTAGAAATAGATAATTTCTAGTACTAAAAGTGATTAAATTTAGTGCATTTCCAACTTGTATTTTAACAATGCATTACCTCCTGAATTGCTGCATAAATATTAATAGACAGCCTGATATGGAACTTTTGCCCGTAATGCCCTTGGAAAACCATAATCACGGCGAGTGGAGCAAAAGAGATGAGAGAGTGCACTGAAGATGGTGGCTCTATCCCCCAGCTTCACAGAGCTACCCTAGGTCAGGCACTTTCCATGCACTATCACAGATGAGCAATATCTCAAAGCCTAGACTTTGCCTAGTAGGAGATGAAAATCCTACAGACATTAATCTGCCTGATACTCATCTGAAATACAACAAAAAAATTTCCATTGGTACCAAGAAGAGCTACACCGATTTTTCCCCAAATTAGCCAGACTTAATTTTTGACATAGCCTACTTTTAAATTTCAACTGCAGATGTTTGCTACTCTAATCACCTCCAAAATGAATATATAGCATTTATCTACCTGAATTTCACCCCTCTGATACAATCTCATTAAAAGTCAGGATCGCTCCGGCTACAGTTTGAAAGAGGCCAAGTGCCTACAGATCCCCTGAAGTCATGCTCAGCCTTCTTGAAAATTGGCCAATTATTCAGATCCCTAAATGCGGACTTTGGGGGCTGAAATTCAGGGTACCCTTTTGCAAAACCTTTTGGGGCAGCCTTTCTGGTCTGCCATAAGCCACGTTCCTTGTTTCTGAGAAGATGACACTATTGATTTTTGTCACTCTAATGCAAGAACCTCGCTTGAAACCTCAAAATACCAGCAGTAAAAAGTGCAAGGAGAAGAGATTTCTGTTTGCAAACACCTATTGCACAGCTGTATTTTGGACTCTAGTGGACTACGCTAAGGGTTAAGTTAATTTAACTTTCACCAAGTTAGAAAGCTATGAAAGTTTAATCACAAATGAACTCCAGTGGGCAGTTTGGTAGCTCACAGACAAATGTTCTCATTTTTATTCTTTATAGGCAGTGCTCAAATCATCATAAACCACATTTAAGGAGGGAGAAATTTCATGAGGGGAGGGAGCTGGTTTATATGATAGAGTAAGAGAAAAAGGCAACTTACTGTTTTAAAATTTGAATCCAACAAAATTACCAGAAATGCTGCTGGAAACAGAATGCTGAGAATTCATTATTTTGTTTCAAAGTTAGTTTATCATAAATCTGCCCTCTGACACGTAATAACTAGTAACGTTTCGAAGGTTATTTGATAGTAAGTTCAACAGTGTAGGTGACTGAACATGTGAGCTGCATGATAATGAGTCCCAGGGGAAATCAGGCTTTAGGATGCAGGGTGAAGCATCCCTAGGCTTGTATTCAAATGGAAAAAACATATTCAAAAGTTTATTGTTTATCTCCTAAGAACATCAAATAATACACAGTCCTTCGAATCAAATGTATAAAGCACGCTAGAGAACTATTTGCTGGGGGAAAAATGCCTGATTTGATCCAAATTCAAAAGAAAACTAATAGCTTGTACACTGAAATGCATAGAGTGATTCTGATATAAAAAGTGGAGGGAAGTATTTCAGTTTGTTCCTTTACAGAACTAAAAGGCACAGCAAGTCAATTTGCTCTTGCATCAGACTCTAGAAAGAGGAGCTAGAGAGCATTAAAACTAGTTGTTTTCAAATCCTCTGTGTTTCAGTACAATGGAGTTCTTTAAGTGTGACAAATACAAATTGCACTACTCATCCTGAATTTCATCTCCAAAGTACGTTGGCTGTAATTGATAAATTTGTAGTGTACAAACTAATTTAAAGCCAATAATGAGAGGAAAAGATTTTATTTTTCAGCAAGGAGGTGTGGTACATACACCCCACTCCAGCACTATAATAGAGCCCCACCTCTCAGCTCGTTAAGCTCTTAAACAGCGAGTCTGATGCTGCCCTTACCAAAGTCAATGGTAGTTTTGTCATTAGCTGGGCCGGAAAGCATGTAAGACAGAACTTTTTTTTTTACATAAACTCTCTGTATCACAAACGCCGAGGGCAGCGGCATTCCAAGCCCGTAACTACCCAGCCGCTGGCATCCTGCCACCCCACCACAGAGCGGAGATGGAGGGGATGGGAGCTGGGTCACCCACTGCTCCTGCCTTCCCCGGGCATGGCCCGTTTGCAGCTTCAGCATCGCTGCTCATCCCCAGCCTCTGCATGTTTCTGTACGCGGAAGTTTGCAGAGGAGGCACCGCGTTTAAGGATTGTTGTGGAGTTTGGATATATCATGGAGCGCTCCGCTGCCAACTTTGCATCTTCAGAGACACATCTGAGCTATTAAAAGTGATCAAACGTGACTCATGCTGTTTAGGTGTACAACCATACCTGTCAAGCACACTAGTTGCCTTCTTTTAACATAGTTACGCAGCCCTCCCTGCATCAAGAGGCTGTTATTTCATAATGCATTTTGGACAGTGAGAACAAAATTAGACTTTACTTCCAAGGTATCTTTCAATAACCAAAATCCATTTTCTGTACATCTTTGTATATTGTCCTCCTTTTTTAATTTGTTGCTTAAATTGTTACATGCCCTATACTTAAGTAGTGAAAAGTTATCCGGCATATATCTTACTTAACATCACTCTATCAGTCCTAACTCTTAATATTATGATGGCTTTTTTCAGAAATATAACTGGCAGAGGTTTACTGACACACCACAAATCCTAATTATCATTAAAACTCTAAATTCTATATTGACAAAAATCAGAGGTTGAAATGCTCTTATCTTGACAAGCTCTAAAATATCCAATGAATGTTTGTTTATTCGCTTCTATATTACTATGTATTTCCAACATGGCCATTTGCTGTACCTTAACTTTGGGTAAACAACAGCATTTAAATATGCACCAAAGGCAAAGATAAATCAAAACAAGCAATCAGGCAATAATGCTGTCTAAAATGCTTTTTACTATTCTTAATAAGGAATTACTATGTAGAAGACAACTGAACCCAAAAACTGAGACAACCTCAAATAACATATATTTAGAAAAGATGGCAAACTTTCTGGATTCATCCCTTGGACTATTATGTTACCCACTGTTCAATTTTTGTTAATGTTTACACATGGAAGATGTATTGAGAAAATTAGAGCGACATTAAAATATGAAAGACACAAAAAATGGCCACAGAGCTATTAATACAAATATTAAATAAGAGTGGTCTAAAACAGATCGGGTTTGAACTTTTATTATTATTCCAGCAAAGAGTTAAAAATGTACGTTACTAGACCAGGTTAGTTCTGCCCGGTGCTGCGATATTAAAACGTGCATAAATCAGCGCGCTCATTTTCCTATCAAACACAAAGCTCCTGGCTGCCGGTTATCGGAGGTATTTGCAGATCCGCACCGAGTGACTCGACTCGGGGTCCTTCCTCTGTGTGGTCTTTCAGAACTGTCGTTATCAGCTTTCTGTTTATTATTGTGCTCAGTTTAAAGGGAATTTGCCAAGTGATCCCTGGACTCCAATCTTTAGGCCTGTTGTCAGGACAAATTAATTTCTGTGGAAACCCACTGTGCCTCAGATACCATCTAGGAAATGTAGGATTAATGGAGTCCCTGTACAACAAGCTTTGTAGTGCGGCTGCTGGGGGAGGGGAGTGACTCTTGGAAGGGAGAAATAACAAAAATAAAGCCCCTACACTTTGGGTTACTTGGGGGGGACTTTACTGTTTTTTTTTATTATGTCAACTCACATCAATAATATTTAAAATATAGTGTAGTAACTGAATACAAACAGGCAACTTTTTTAAAAAAAACCAGTGAATGGAAACTATATTACCAAAGATGAGGGACCTGAGGTCTAATTATCAATGTTTTATATTTTATACGCTCAAACCTATCTTGTCAGTAGGTAAAAACAGGATATTAAAAGAAACAGTCTCCCATGAATCTTAGTAGAAAATAATGAAACTCAATACATGATCTTTTGGAAAAGGGGTATTAAAGCTGGATTTCCTACAGGGCCAGATCATTACTATGTTAGCTGACATTTGAGGCTCTTTTTTCAAAATGCATATTATTTCACTCTTAAAAATGTTCAGCTGCCACTGTTCTTGCCATAAGTATAATGGAAAAAATACTTTCCTGACTAGAAAAAAAGAAGTAATTATTATTCTTCATGATGCTAAATTAGAGCTGAATTTAGAGCTGTAACAGGTAAAGCAATGTTTTACCCTTTCGTTTTTCCTTTGTCCATAGTATAGCAGAAGAGAGAAGAGAGAAGAGAGAAGAGAGAAGAGAGAAGAGAGAAGAGAGAAGAGAGAAGAGAGAAGAGAGAAGAGAGAAGAGAGAAGAGAGAAGAGAGAAGAGAGAAGAGAGAAGAGAGAAGAGAGAAGAGAGAAGAGAGAAGAGAGAAGAGAGAAGAGAGAAGAGAGAAGAGAGAAGAGAGAAGAGAGAAGAGAGAAGAGAGAAGAGAGAAGAGAGAGAGAACTCCAATACGTTTTTATCGATCCTTTCTCATTTTCAGGAGGATGACTTTGCCCATGGTTAGATATACAGGTTTAATATCTTACAAATTGGGAATTCTTACCCTTATTCTTTTCTCTCCAAAGATAAATCAGTTGATAATATACAGGACAAAGGTAGTAGACACACAGGTCCACATTCTGTATTGTATTATATCTTGTGACTCCCCTGTGGAATCGGCGAGTTATAAATCAGCCCTGAAGTTAGCCTAAAGTGGCACTAAAACACCTAATGGATCACAAAAAAAAAAAAAGATACAACTCCTTTAAGGTCAAAAGCTATAAGCAAGATTTGACTTTCTAACATGGTGTTGCTACGATATTAAACTGATAATAGCAGTGCTAATTTTGCCACAGTGCATTTCTAGTGCACTTCTAATACCTTATAAGCTTGGCAGATGCAGATGCTGAAGCTGCAGCAGAAAGCTCCTTTAACATACCTCTTCAGTTTGCAAATACCTCTGTGCGTGCTGCTTTTCCCTCAGAGGGCAAAAACAGGAGCATTGCAAGAATTCACATTTTTCATGTGATATCACATTTTGTTTGGAACAGCATTTATGGAGAAAATTCATGTTGGGAGATTATTTTATTAGTCTTAAACTCACCTGCATATGAGAATTACTTTCTTTTTATTAAATATTCCAAACGAGTGTATTCTTCCCTAACTAAAACATTTAATCTTGAGAGACTTTTTATATGCCAGCTTTTACTATTACAGAAATCCAATTAACTCCATAATTATGAACACAATTACCACTGAATGTTACATGTGATTTGGTGGTAGCAGCTACATGGCACAGACATACACTCCGTTTTACGATTAAAAACTTATAGTAATAATAACAGGCAAAAATTCCTGAAGATCATTCTTATTCTTTGGGTTGCACGCGCTGTTTTATGTATACAAACAATTTTTAAATATGCTGTTCACATTTTGGCAATCAAGTGTTTAATTGCAGTAAGCATGTTATTTGCAACCAGTGGGCTGGATTCCCAGCTGATAGAAAGTCACCCAAACTGTGACAATTTACCTTAAGTGTCAGCCTGGCCCCATTAACTCATTCCACGCCAAACTCAAACCCACAGCAAAGGCAGTAAATGGAGCCCCTGTGATTTATGCATGGAGCAGGGAAAATAAACTAGAAGAAGAAGAAAAGGAAAACATATAGTGGAGGAAGGGAAACTCTATAAAGTCTTTTAAAACTTTACATTCAGGCACTGCCAAGAAAAGAGCCTCTAGGCAGGGGAAGGCTGCAGAGGATTGCCACGACACTGCCCTGAAAGCCCTCCGCACCCAGCGGGATGAGCGGGTGTTTTGGGGTGAAGCCGGCGGGTCAAGAGGCAGGTCTGGAGGTCTGGGCCAAGGCGCTGCCTGGCAGGAACCGTCACACAAACCCGGCTGCAGGTTGCTCTCGTAGCGAGCAGGGGGGCTGCGGGCTGGACTGCTGCCAGCCTGAGCCCGAGAGCTTCTTTAGAAATCATTAAAGCGCGCCGGTTGTTATGCCATGCCGGGCTGGGGTCAGCAAGGGGCCTAAGGACCTTGCATTTGGGGTTTTTAGGACTGAGATGGCTAAAAGCAAAGTTTAGGAGTACAGTCACAATACGGTCTTACAGAGTTCAAGGTGGAATTCAGCGCTCTCAGTACACATACGCCTTTCTACAGCACTTGCAGAAATACCTCAGGTAATGGTCACCATGCAAAAGTCACCATTCAATAGCTGTTGTCACACAGTCTGAATATCTGTGACATCTCCTATGTCACGGGCATCTGTCGACTCCTCACTGATAATCTCTGTCCATGCCCTCATCGCATTAGGTACACTACACTCCCTGCACATCGGAGGTCAGGTTGCATCGTCACCACACTCCACTCTAAAGAAGGCAAACTATCTTCTATGGGCTTAGATTATTTCAGACACTATGCAAAATAATTCTGATATCGCTCATACAATCTTTTGGTTAGACTACACAAATGTCCAGCTCATGTAACTCAGCCTCGCTCCCTGAATGTCAACACCACTGTGCCCATTTGTGTCAGCTGAAGGTCTGGCCCCACAGACTCTTCTAAATCTAATAAAAGCCCATTTCTGCTGACACAGTAATATCTACAGCGACCTCCACCTTCACCTACTCTTCTTTGTATAAGAGGTTTTTTCCACCCACAAGTAAGGGCACAGGTGGGCACAACTCCTTCAACACAACAACCAGGGCTTTATCAAGGGATGTCCGTGGACTTTAGACGCACAAGTGATCAACAGTCTCTTACTATAATCACTCTTCAAGTAATTGAAAATCAGAATTACCCATGTGGCTTCTCTAAATAAAAAGTGGTCTGCAACCCACAAATCGGAATTCAAAACATGTTCACGTGAAACACTCAAAATACTAAATGCAGTTTCAGCTCAGTTCTTGGTGGATGCCAGTCACTACTCTAAAACTACTGCATGCGTTATTTGAAAAGAAAAAAGTGAAGGGTATAAAAAGAACAGGGGTCAAAGCATTTCCAGACTTGCCAAGGGTTAGGTCTTAGCAACAGAGTAAAACATTTAAGCTTTAACGGAAAACTATAAATGCAAATATATATAAAATGAACCATAAAAGAGGCTTCTTATGGAAATTCACGTCTCATAACAGGAACGGTACAAATATTTCATAACATGTCAAACCCACTCTATATGTACATTCATGCTTTTCTCACTCCTGGCACTATAACCACAAAAAAAAAAAAAAAAAAAAAAAAAGGTAACTTAATGGTACTGATAACAGAAGTTTTCCAGTCTTGGGGTACAGAACCTCTATCTCAAGAACCTGGTCAAACCTGCAATCCCAGTTAATAAATGAAAACAACAGGAAAAATGAGAAGACCGCATCAGAGGGCTCAAACCAGCCAGACGCCAACCCAGCAGCGCTTAGTCTGAGCCATCCTTTAAAAACACACCAGATACATCCCTGCAAATCACACTGCCATGTGATTTGTTTTCTAAAACAACATCTCACGCTACTCTGCTGTGGAAGAAATTTAGTCCTTATTCCTCTTTAATATTCATAAGGTACGGAGCTACATTAACAGCTAAGTTTTAATTCCAGAAACATTCTGACATTTACAAAGAATAGATTCCAGCCCTGGTTTCACACTAGGTTTTTCTTCCCATTATCACTGTTATTGCTGGTATTAGTATCACTGTAGAAGTGATTAAAAGGTCCTGGACACCTTATTAAAATAGTCTAGATCTACTCCCCTCTTCAGCATCAAGGTACCTTCTGTTATTTTATAAACAGGAATAATCTTTCTGGAAATGGAATTTGAAGGATTGCCTATTCTTCTCTTTCTTCTGAAATAGAAGTACTTGTGATGTTAAAATTGTATGTAAGAATTATTCTGAATATTTGAAGCAGAGGCAAAAATATTTACTATTCAATGCTGAACGCTCCACAGATCTGCTCATAAAACGTGAAAATAATAAAAGAGCAGTAACAAGACAAATCTTCAAAATTCCCAGGGAAGTCAAGGAGGGAGATCCCTCATGGAAGCCAACAGCATTAGTCCCTACATCTATTTTCAGGTGATCATTTGCTGAAGCGCAGGCACACAAGGCTTGTGATTTTACAGAAAGGGCTGTTTTATCTGCAATTTTGGAAAAATGCATTTTTGTTTACTGAGATAGCCTGGCAGTTTAACTATGTATGTTTGTGCATCAGACCTCTTTTCCATATTCTCTACTAAATAGAAATTCAAAAGAGTCTTAGGCATAGATTAAATGCTTTCAAAAATCAATTCTAGGCTGGCATAGAAGTTAACCAGTCTGACCTCGTGATTACAGACTAAACACTTCCTTAGGAAACAAAGTGGAGGAATATTTTATGTTTCAATGATTGTTTGAGAGAGTACCACCACATATAAAAATGAGAAACCGTGGCAATACTTAAGGAAGTTTATCTATGGATAATTGCATGAGGCATTAAAATAGGACTCATTCGGGGGGTTGGGACATTGTAGTGTTAAAATACATTAACAAAAGGCAGTATCCAGTATACAACCCATCCAGACTGTAACAATCACTTTGAATTTCGCGTAGCATTGCGAAAAAGAGAATCATATAACCTAGTTCCTACCTGATTACTCCGATATTTTTACCTCTGGAACCTTAATATCAAGATACATGGCGGCCAAGAAAGCAGTAGTACTTATTCTAAGGACTAAAGAGCATCTTCCAAACTACCTTGGGAAGGACGCAAAACAGTTACAAAATATACTCCTTCAGTTCCATGTTCCTGAGGACGGAGGGCATATTTAATGCCCAAGTACTAATGTGCCTTGCAACAGCATTTTCTTCGTTCTTACTAGTGTCAATAACAGTGTAACCCCAGAGCTTTCAAATAAACGTTTGCGTTAGTTTGATCATATAAATGTGCTACCCGGTAATTAAATCCGGTTTGTATTTTTAAAGTGCACACTGAGCAATATTCCGCACAGAGCCAAACCGCATTGTATTTGTATCCACCATCTCTCAGTTCTGGGAAATCCATAAATTCATTTGTCAAAGGTAAAAATACTTACGCAAAATTCCTGCTAAACCTTTTGAAATGGTTTGTTCAAACTCTTGACATAGCGTTTTGCTCTAAACAAATTTCTAGACAACCCTGTGATTTTCCATCTCTGAAAATATACTGTTTCCCCTCCATGAAACTAGAACAGAGGGTCTGAGAGAAAGGAAATTATTAAGCATTCTAGTGGGTTTTTTCCAACAAAAACTAAGATAGAGGTCAATGAATAAGTATGTGCAGGCTGGAACTTAAATCCTCTGGGGTGACTGTAGGCTAATTAATAATTAATGCCAGAGACATGGTGTTTGAAATGCAGATGTGATAACTGGAGGCCTGGCAAAGCTGTTCAGAGGAAGCAGATTTGGATGCTATAGGGAATAGGCACTCCCTTGCCGGCTGGCTCTGAAAGCAGACCTGGGTGCAAAGCAGGGCCTATGGTTTAGATTATATTCCCCTCAGCTGTTAATTACCTGAACCTACTTTGAAGTTTTTCTCTTTTTATCCTCTGCATGAAAAGAGATTGGTTCAGCCAAGGGACTTGAAAAAATGATCAAATACATGGAGTAGAGGAGGGGAATAGAACTTCAGATATAAAAAAAGATAAGGAAGAAAAACACTCAGGGAAACATACAGGAACATATTAGGAAGTGCACGAGTGTGGCTCGATGTTTCAAGCAAGTTGTGCTGCTCTAAGTTATTTCAGCCATTAAGTAAACCCCCGCGCGTTTTATGAATAGATTTGTTAAAAGGAATCTCTCTCTGTATGTATATAGTTTACATTAATTATTTGATGAAAGTACCATAGGTGATTTCCTATGCTATTTTTAATTCAATAAAGTCATTTAAACCTCCTTATGTTTGGGGCTATTTAATGAGGTGTGCAACATTAACAGAATCACCAATGAGCTGTTACTACAAGTATTAAGATTTTGCAAAAACCGGCTCATTTTCGCGAAGGAGAGAGACGGGCACAAGCCTGGGTTCCTCACTGCCGCTGAAAGGAAAGGGGGGCAGGTGCCTTCCAGCATCTCAGCTCCTTTCGCCTCGGGGTGGGGCGACGGGGGACCCGAGGGCAAACGCCGCTTTCTCACAGCAAGTGGGGAGCGGGGTGCCACGTCGGGCCCCGCCGCAGGCAGGGCGGGGGGGGAACAGAGTTGATAGGGATGAAGGCTGGAGGGGGGGGATGTTTCCCGCACCCCGCCGGGAGGCGTTTGGGGACCGCACAAACACCCTCCCAGAGCAGGGAAACACCCATTACCAAAAGCTGAGGGGGGGTGGGGGGGTGAGGTGTTACCTCTTGCCACACCGCCGTCACAGCGAAAGGCGGGGACGGGCCCCCCGGGGACAGTTTGGGGTCCCCCCGGGACGGTTCGGGGTCCCCCGAGGGTGGCGGGCGGCAGCCAGCCCCGTTCGCCCGGATCCGGCCGGGTCCCTGCGGCAGGAGGGGGCCGCCGAAATCGCCTCCCCCTTTTTTCGCTTTGCAGTGACAGATCGCTCCCTTTTCAAAGCGTCTCCAGCCTCTTTTTTTGACGCTCTTCCCCACTCGTTAGAGCCTGTCCGTTCAAAGGCTTCCCCGGCTAAACTTCCAGCAACTTCACTAAAACCCTTTGAAACATGGGGAAAAGGGGGGATTTTGGGTTTTTTTTTTTTTACCTCTTCCTTTTTTTTTTTTTTTTTTTTTCCTGGAGTACAGTAGATGAAGCAATCTCTCACAAACTCAGGGCTGCCTGTGTTTAAAAATTAATTTGAAAATATCTGTCTTCAAGGCGCAGGCGTCTCGCATTTATGCCTATCACCCTGGCATCTCAGCGCAGCTTCTCTTCCCTGCTGATGCGGAGAACCTCTGCATCCCACCTCATCCGAAACACAACTATTTCTACCCAATTTCTCTTCCCAAGCACCATCTTTCACCGTGACGTCAGGGAAACACGCAGCTGCATGACAACCTAGGTACACACCTGCGTGATGCTCTCCCTCCTTTGGGGGGGTAATTCCCGATGTCGCCGGGTTATCCACGCGTGTTATTTACCTGCAGCTAAACAAAGCTTCGTGTGGAAGATGATGACTCCGTCCCGGGGCGGAGACCGCCTCGATCTCCGCCAAAACGGGCGTGGGAAGAGCATCGGTGTTCGCGTCACGGGCGTGGGGTGGCCCAGGGAGAGCCACGCCTGGGAGGGAGAGGGGCTTTTAATGAAATCATAACATTCAAAGAGTTTTCTATTAAATCCTGCTAATTTTCTAGGTGAAGGCTGTGAAGTGAATGTGAGGAAGCATTAAAAGGGAATTGAATTTGCATTCCTTATGCTACAGGCACATGTTTACATGACCTTTAAAACAGAATTAAAGCTGTATCATCAGCAGCTGTAGGCAATTCACATTACTAAGGCAATCAAATCAGAAGGCTAAACTAACTATAAAACATAAATTAAACCGATAGAGAATCATCCTAATTCACTAGGTTTACTTGCAATTTACTTATCTGCTACTAGTAATTTCTGAACAGTTTGGAGAAGAAGCAAATAGGAAAGACTTGAATGTGGCACTTCAAAAATGTGTTGTCCGAGGGGAGAGCCGGCTCCCCGGGGGATCTCCGTTAGCGAGCCCGGGCACGGTTCCCCCCCCTCCGCCGCCTGCCCAGGGGTCCGCGAAAGGCCTAAAAAATGGTACCTGCAACTCCTGCCTCGCTAAACCCCCAACTTCACTGGGCTGGCTCAAGCCTCCCGGAGTTCCCTTGCTCTGCGGAGGATCCGCAAGCACACCGTTTATTTTCTAAAATATGAAATAACTCCATGCCCAATGGAGCTCGCGTTGCACCGCTCCCTTCTGCCTTCCTCCCCCATCCGCAGGAGGGACAATTTCCAATGCACGATTTTAAAAAAAAAAAAAAAAAAAAAAAAAGAGGAAAAAAAAGAAAATCAAATCGATACTCCGGTGATTTCATTAAAAGTTTGCAGAGCGCCTTTCCCCCATCTGCTCCGGCGCTCCCGGG
This sequence comes from Strix uralensis, assembly GCF_047716275.1. Classification (NCBI taxonomy): domain Eukaryota; kingdom Metazoa; phylum Chordata; class Aves; order Strigiformes; family Strigidae; genus Strix; species Strix uralensis. Next base: position 2,858,979 of record NC_133984.1, read on the forward strand.
CGGAGGGGGGCCGGCACCGGGCACCCCCCGCCCCGATGCCCCGGCAAGGCCCGGCCGCAGCCCCCAAGCCCCCCCCGCCCCCGACTTTGATTTATTCCTATTTCTTTCTTGCAGGCGGCGCAGCCGAGGGGCTGCCTCTCCCCCTCGGATGGCCACTCTCCCGTGTGCGCTGATTTATCGCCCACCCGCCTTCCGAGGGGCTTCTCCTCCGCTCCCCGCGGTGCCCGGGACTCCGCCGGGGGGGGTGTGGGGGGTGTGAAGGGCCGAGGAAGGGGTGCTGCAGCCTCCAGAGGCTTTAACCGGGGGGGGGGGGGCGGCGAGAAAAGGGGCTGGGGGCTGCCAGGGGACCTCGCAGGCTGGGGGAGAAGCGGGTGGAGAGGGCTCAGCCTCAGCCCTTTCGGGGGGGTTGGGGGTCACTGCGGGGCGGCTGCAGCGAAGGGGAGGCAGATCGCAGTGCAGAGAGGGGAGTAGCGGACACACACACACACCCCCCCGCTCCGGCATCACCTGGGGGGCCCCCGGAGGCTCGTCCCGGCTGGGTGGAGGTGGAGGGGGGGTGCGGCGGGAGGCACCCTCAGTTTACGGGGTGGTGTGGGGGGGTCGGGCTTCCCAGCTGTGGCGGCGGCAAAGCCTTTGTCTGCGGCGTGGGCCCCGCCGAGACGCCCTGCGCGCAGTCAGGCTCAAGTTCCGCGCCCCGCGGCCCCACGCGTGAGCCCAGTGGCGAGCTGGGGGGGTGTGGGGGGCTGTTGCAAAGCATCCACCTGCACCGGCACGGTCCCGCGTGGCACGGCCAAACCCACACCGCCCCACGGCCCTGCACGCTTCCACGCGTCGCCCAAGCGCGATTCACGAAGGGAAATATCTTTTAGCAACACAGCCTGGCCTGAAAGTTCGGATTTTTATAACAGCTTTGATTGGCGCGACCTGAATGAAACGGGGAGTAAACTTTCCACCAAGCTGTAAACCTTTCGTCTGTGAGAAAACCAGGAGTTAGCGGTACCATCTACGTATTTATAAATGTAAATCTGGGAATGACGAGGCGCTTCAAAATGCAGGAGACGTTTAGATCCCTTCGCAGGATCAGGAGCATCACTGCCTGCTTTGCACGCTGAGTGCTAAAGCTGGAAAAACGTATAGGTTGGGTTTTTTTTTAAAAAAAAAAAAAAAGAAACCACAGAAACAAACAAACAAAAACACATTGAAATTGTTCAGTAAGCTAACAAACAATGCAGGTATTTGTCATCCAAGGAATAGAGCTATTTGTCTTCAATGTCTCATTAGTCAACAGAGGTTAAATAACATGCCATTTAGTGCGTTCTCAAATCCAACCCGCTTTCCTTTAAATGTGTCTGAGCAGAAATCTGTCCGTTCAGGAATGATATTAGAATTATTTCTAAAATACAGGCGGGATGGCCTCTGATTCCGGTAGGGAGCTGCGTCCCGTTCCCCCGCGCACAGGAGGGCACATCGCTAACCCCATCGCCCCTCTTTGCTGGGAGAGGCTGCGCTGGTGGGGACCACGTTTCGCAAAAAAAAAAAAAAAAAAAAAAAAAGAAAAACAAAAAGAAAAACAAAACAACCAAACCCGGGATTTCTATCCAGGATGAAACAAGCTCATTCTTGTCATCACGCCTGTTTGAATGGCACGGTGAGGAAAGTGCCTACGTAAAAGGGAAGTGATCCGCATTGTTGTGCAGATCTATTAACTCCTAATGTGACCTCAGAAGCCGGGATGCACTTCAGCAGCCGCCGGGAAAGGACCCTGCGCCGGAGCCCCCCTCTCCCCGGCTGCCTCTCGCCATCCCTATTCCTCGATTAAACACAACAAAACCCCGACGTTTCAATACGTGGATTTAATAAACGGCAAAACCGGTCCCACGGCAAAAATGTACACTTTGGAGAGACTTCCCGGAATATTTATTTTTTTGCTCTCGACTGCAAATCAACCAAATGTTCGAGACAATACCTGCTACAAACCAACCCAGCTAAAAAATAACAGTGACCTGAACAGGACGTGGTAGCGCACATAAGAACGACATTTTTTTTCCCCCAGCAAGTACATTTTTCAAACATTAACAACGTGGAAAAAAAATTATTATTAATAATAATAATAAATAGGCTATTCGAGCAGAGGAGCGAAGAGTCGCCCAAAACGCTTTGGAAACCGCAGCAGTTAGAATACAAATGCTATTTACCTTGTGATTTTCTCTGCCCGGGACTGGCTTTATTGTCCCTCCCTAGCCTTGCTCCGGGCGCAGGACCAGCCCAGCCGCAGCAACGCTCTCTCCGTGCCGGGCTTAACACTAACGGGCTGGTGCTCGGAGAGATTTGGGGGGGCTGCATTCATTCTTACATTAGGACTATTTTAATTTGCAATCTGTCAGTCCATCTCCTGGCTGTGGCTCTGAGATGGCAGTAGTGTGGCTGTGGCTCTCCCTCCTCTCTCTCCCTGCACAGCATTTACTCACGTTCAAGAGCAGCCAACAGAGACCAAAAAAAAAAAAAAAAAAAAAAAAAAAAAAAAAAAAAAGAACTAATTGAGCTTGTGTCGGTATTGGCTAATTTCTGCTAATACTCTGTAAATTCCTCTTTTCCTCCTAACCTTCCCCCATGCAGGTTAGGTTTTCACAAAGCATCTCCGGAGATCCAGGAGCCAGTTTCTCAGCCCTGCTGCTGAGCTGATGGGTGGTTGGGCTTCAGTGTTCGTACCAGCGCCTCGATGTACACAATGAAAACCTTAACTCCTGGCTTCAGAAACGGTTAAATTGCCCTTTCCCAACCCCCACCCCCCGTTATGATTGACTCTGTTTTTAAATTTGCACTTGTTCCCACCAAGCGCAATCTAACTCGTCCTGTCGCTAAAGTGAACTTGTGTTGAAGGTGAAGTTTTCAATATAGAGGTCATGACACCGAGCCACAGCTTACCGCTCCGAGCTTCATGCTGTATTAAACACAATCAAAACGAACCCCTTTTAGACCTTTTTTTTTCTTTTTTCTTTTTTTCCCTCCCGCAGACGAACAATGAGAAAAAAAAAATTCTCTAAAATATAATAAAATCAGCTCCGCCACGATAACAAACCCGTTCCTCCCGCTTCTGGGCTCGCTCTCCCTATAGAGAGGCGCCTATAGAGCCGGTTAGAAACACAAACACATGCGGTTCAGTTCGAGCTCGTCGGGGGCGGTCTGGGGGTTCGGTGCCCTCCCTGCCCCGGCGGAGCTGCGCCCGCCGCCCCGCGGGCTCCACGCGTGGGTCCCGCCGCCGCTCCTGCCGCCTGCCCGCTGCCCACGGAGGGGAAGGGCCGGGTGAGCCCCGCACCCGGGGGACCCCCAGAAACTCTCGGTCCCGCCTGTGCCTCCGCCGGGCGAGGGGGGACTCGACACAATTACAGCTCCTCCACTTCAAAGCGGGGGTTTTTCTCTATAGCGACTTCTAGCTGCCCCAAGACGGTAGGCTGCCTTCAGCTATTGTGCGATCTTTTTCATGCCAAAGATTTAGCAGGGGGACCACAAAAAAAAAAAAAAAAAAAAGATATTAAAGCGAGTTACTTGTTGAGGAAACGCGGGTCCACCCAGCGCGGAGGCACCCAGAGCCAGAGGGCTGGAGCGCCCAGTCCAAACCCAGAAACTTTTTTTTTTTTTTTTAAAAAAAACTTTAATGGGTTTCAGTCTATGAAAAATAAGTTACAAATTCTTGCAACAGTAGCTTTGCATGTACTTATTTTTCTCCCATGTCCAGACGGGGTCGTCTATTGAATAAGGCTCTTTTATTCTGCATGGGGCAGGGGATTTGTGGCCATGGTCCCCCTTTTATTCCTCTCTCTATGGAAACCCAGATCATGGGGAGAAATATGCGAGGCTGAATAAAGAAAAGCAGCAGAAAGGACCGCTTGAGAGCGGCATCTGTTACACTTGGGAAGTTAGACTGACAGGAAAGAGCTAAAGAAACCCTCTCCAGCAGATTAGTTAGAACAGCAAGAAGATTTAACTATATGCAGATAAAAACACTTTAAAATACACCATACTCTCCTACAGGCGAGATGAGAGGCTCCTCCGTCAGCAGCGGAGTGCCGCGGCGCCGGGCTCTGCCTTAGATACATTTGCAACAAATATTAAAATGGGACGTTCGGGGTTTTATTTCCCTGCTAGAGACTCTGCCTTAATTAAACGGCGGATCTGAACATCTATTTTCACGGGCAATGGGATTTGAAAAATTGTTTCGGAAGTTAAAGTGCAAATTAATTTTAAATAATTTAGTTACGTTTTTATACAGTGGGGCTTTTTTATTTTTTTAATTTTTTTTACCTTCCGCCGGCTCCGGTGATATTTATTTCGGGAAGCTTGTGAAGGCGGAGAGTGGGGAGGAAAAAAAAAAAAAAAAAAAGGAAAGAAAGGGGAAAAGAAAAAAAAAAAAAAAAAGCAAGCGGGCTGCTAATACTGCTAATATAACTCTTTCTCGGCCCTCCCCGCCTTCCCCCGCGCCTCCGGCGGGTTCGGCCGCGGTGCCCGGTGCCGCTGCTCCGCCCGCAGAAACGGGGCTCCCACCGAGACATTTGTCACCCCCTGACCGCCCCGCTGACCCCCCCGCTCCCACCGCCGCTCGCACACCCCCCCCACCCCACCCCCCCCCCCGCTCCCTGAAAACTTTAGTTTTTATTTATTTTCCAAGTTGCCTCTTTCCCCCTCCCCCCCCCCCCCCCCCTCCTCCCCGGGTTGCTGCAAGCGCGGAGCCGGCGCGGGTGCGCAGAGCAGCGGCCGCCCGCCGGGGACGCGCCCGGGGACCCGCAGCCTCGGCGATATATCGCGATTTGCCTCCAGCCCCGCAGCCCGCTCTGCATTTTAACGGCCAGCCCTGCCTTTGCCCCCTCTCGCACGCTGCGCCCTGCCCGAGCCCCGGCGAGAAATTATTGTGATTATTATTATTATAATGAGGAAAGCGATGCTACCCGGCTATAAAGGAATGAGAGGAGCGCTCACCTTATTTATATCTATTTTCTCATTTTCTTGAATTTTCTTCAGATCTGTCTTCTCAGAGAAACTAATGCCTTAATGACTTTCTGGTAGCTGCAAGCCTTCTTTTATTTCTGCTAAATATATGAAAATGTATGCAAATTTAAATCAAGCTTAACCTAGGAGCTCTTGCAATATATTTAATGGAATTTCAAACCAATAAGGGAACTCTGATGCAGTCTTCTGTAAGTGCAAATATAATTACGCAGCTAGGTTACCTCCAAAATTATGCAGGGAAAGGTCATTTTTTAACTCGGGAGCGGTTCGGAGGTACCAGGGGTTTGGCTCTCCCCGCCCGAGCGCCCCGACCCCCGCCGAGGGACCCCGCTGCCGCCCCGGCGGGGCTCCGCGGGTGCGGGGCGGCTCCGCGGGTGCGGGGCAGCGGGGTTCTGCCCGCCGGGCCCGAGCCAGCCGGGGGGCACAGAGCTCCCCCCCCCGACCCCACGACCCCCCCGGTGGGGCCTGGGGACCGCGCGCGCTTTTTCCCCCTTTATTTCCCTTTTTCTCCCCTTTTGTTTTTTTTTCTTCCCCTTTCCCCCCGCAGACCGCACGCCTGGCGCGCACCGGCCCCGCACCGCGCCCGTGCATTTCGTCTTGCAAACTTTGAGAAGTCACCACCGGGACTGACTGACGGCGAGGCCGGAAATCGCCTTTTGGGGTCTTTTATAAATTATTTTGTATTTTGGGGGGGTTTTCTTTTTTTTTTTTTTTTTTCTTTTCAGTTTTTGCTCCCTAGCGAACCCCGCGGGAGCGCACGGCCCGGGGCGGGCAGGAGGAGCCGCGCGGCTCGGAGCAGCGGAGCGGACGCTGCGCACCGAGCGGCGGAGCCCGCCCGCCCCGGAGGCCGGGGCCGCGCCGGGGTGGTCCCGCCGGGCCGCCGCCGTTTAACCTCTGCCGCGCGCTCCCCCGGCGCTAATCGCTCCCCATTTAAGCCGTGCCCCGCGTCCTCCCCTCCCTCCCCGCCCGGCGCGGAGCACGGCGCGGAAGGAGTTAAGCGGTGGGGGGCCGCCTCGCGCCCGGCCCCCGGTTGCCGGCGGAGTGATTCACTTCCTGCCTCGGGCCCGCGCGGCGCCCGGCGCCCTGGCCCCGCCCCGCCCCCCACCGCCGGCCGGCCTCCCCGTCCCTGCCATTGGCCCGCGCGGCGCGGCCCCGCCGGCGGCGCACCCCTATTGGGCGGCGCGGCTGCCAGTCGGCGGTCGGCCGCTGCCCCGGGCCGCCGTGCCGGTGGATGTCAAAGGCTGAAGCGGCGGCGCCGCCACAGTATAACTCGTGGGGGCTGCGCGGCGGCCATGGCCACAGCCGCCTCCAACCCCTACAGCCTGCTCGGCTCCGGCTCGCTCGCCCATGCGGACGGCGCGGGCATGCAGCAGGGGAGCCCCTTCCGCAACCCGCAGAAGCTGCTGCAGAGCGAGTACCTGCAGGGCGTCCCCGGCAATGGGCACCCGCTGGGGCACCACTGGGTCACCAGCCTGAGCGACGGCGGGCCCTGGCCCTCGGCGCTGGCCGGTGGCCCGCTGGAGCAGCCCGACGTCAAGCCGGGCCGCGAGGACCTGCAGCTGGGCGCCATCATCCACCACCGCTCGCCCCACGTCTCCCACCACTCGCCCCACGCCAACCACCCCAGCGCTTGGGGGGCGAGCCCGGCCCACAGCGCCTCGCTGGCCCCCCCCGCTGCCGCCGCCGCCGCCGCCGGGCAGCCCCTCAACGTCTACTCGCAAGCCGGCTTCGCGGTGGGCGGCATGTTGGAGCACGGCGGGCTGACCCCGCCGCCCGCCGCCGCCGCCGCCGCGCAGGGCTTGCACCCGGGGCTGCGCGGCGAGGGCGGCGGGGAGCACGGCGAGCTGGGCGGGCACCACTGCCAGGACCACTCGGATGAGGAGACGCCGACTTCGGACGAGCTGGAGCAGTTCGCCAAGCAGTTCAAGCAGCGGCGCATTAAGCTGGGCTTTACCCAGGCCGACGTGGGCTTGGCCCTGGGGACCCTCTACGGCAACGTCTTCTCGCAGACCACCATCTGCCGCTTCGAGGCCCTGCAGCTCAGCTTCAAGAACATGTGCAAGCTGAAGCCGCTGCTGAACAAGTGGCTGGAGGAGGCCGACTCCTCCACCGGCAGCCCCACCAGCATCGACAAGATCGCGGCGCAGGGGAGGAAGAGGAAGAAGCGCACCTCCATCGAGGTGAGTGTCAAGGGCGTGCTGGAAACGCACTTTCTCAAGTGTCCCAAGCCGGCCGCCCAGGAGATCTCCTCGCTGGCAGACAGCCTGCAGCTGGAGAAGGAGGTGGTGCGGGTCTGGTTCTGCAACCGGCGGCAGAAGGAGAAGCGCATGACCCCGCCGGGCGAGCAGCCGCAGCACGACGTCTACTCCCACGGCGTGAAAACGGACACGGCCTGCCACGACCTCTGACCGGGGCTGGGGCGGGCAGGCAGGACTGCGGGCAGCGCGGAGTTTTTTTCCGCCGGGGCTTTAACTTATGGTTTCCGAGAGGCGGGAGACGTGGAGCCGGGGCTCCCCGCTCGCCGCCGCCGCCTGGGCAATATTTTTTTTTTTTTTTTTTCTCTCTCCGACCTTTCCGCTGATCAGTAACGCGGTGTTTACTCGCAGACAAGGTTTGTTTTCGGTCTCCGCTAGGACGAAGGGGAAAAAAAAAAAAAAGCGCAAAAAGGAAAAAAAAAAAAAACCCACGGGAAAAAAAAAAAAAAGAAAAAACCGACAGAAAAGGAAAGACAGATGTGTGCCTATGAATAACCTTCCAGCGCCTTGGTTATATCAGCTGTATTTCAGGTGAATCTGTTTTACAATAGACTAGTTTTGCATTTTTAAAGACTTATATAGCGTTTTTAAATGTCTGAGGTGTTTTACTACAAACTGTACACAATATTTGTGACCTAATTTGTATCGAATTGATCAGTCAAAACGGTTCTCCCTTCCCCACGCACCGGCAATGTCACCCAGCGGGGACGGGGCAGGGCGGCCGCGGCCCTTCCGCCCCCCCCCCCCCCCCCGAGGAGACGGGGTTCCCCTCCGCGCCCGCGGAGCCCCGCGCACCCGGCTGCCGCACGCACGGTTGTGAACAACAGGCTTATTTGTTGCAGCTTTTCTCTTCCTTTTCAAGAACTTCCCAACACCGTAAAACGGTCGGGTTACAATCCTGACCTCCCCCCTCTTCTGTCAAGGAAGAAAAAAAAAAAAATTATTTCCAAGAGATTTATCCGAAATTAAGCATCATAAACAAAACGGTGGCATTTGCCAGTCTTTTCCTTTCCGAAGATGAGTTGGGCTTTTTGATCAGCGCCAGACTGAGAGGTCTGTAGTAAAACACCTTTATACTTCTGCGCTTTGGCTTCGGAAATCAGTTTCTCTGTATTTTATTTCGATAGTGAAAAGGAATGAGGGGTCTCATGAATTTCGGGGGGAGGGGGCGGGAGGGAAGGGGACAGAAAACACCCGCATTTGGTTCACGCTGAGCTTATTTCCGCGTCACAGGGAGATGCTGGATTTGTTGAAAAGCTTTTATACAAAAAAAAAAAAAAAAAAAAAAAAAAAAAAGAAAAACCAAAACGAACAGGGAGAAAAAAACAAAACGAACAAAGAAAAAGTCACTAAAATGCTCAAACCATAAGCATTTTTTGGGCACAGGGAAGTGCTGAGCTGTAACCGCCCCCTCTCCTCCGCCCGTCCGTGGATGTGTTGTACACAAGGACGGGGTGCGCAGCACCCACGCACCCGCTCCCGCAGGGGCATCGCTGCGTGTCTGTGTCTGTGCGTGTGCACGGCCAAGTTCACCCGCACCCTCCCTGCGGCCGGGCGGGCTCGGGGCCGCCGGGCAGGACCGGGCCGGGCTCCCCCCACCCCATCGCACCCCGGGGCTCTTCCCCCCACCCCGCACCCCGAGACCCCCCCCCAGGGTCGGGCCGGGCCCGGTGCGGCCCCGCTCCGCGGCTGCACCCCGCTCCGCGGCTCCCCGCACAGCCCCTCTCCCTCCCCGCCGTTCAGATTTTTTCCTTTCGACATTTATATTTTTCAAGTATTTTTCAGTAAGCGCTAAAAAAAAAAAATAAAAAATAAAAAATAATAATAATAAAAAAAACAGAACTCGACACTGAGGACCTGCCTATTTCTGCCAACTTTATAACTGTACAGTTTTGTATATTAAACGTTTTTTGGAAGTTATTAATTTAAAGAAAGATCATTTAGTTTATTCATTTAGTAACTGATGTATAATAAACGCTATTTTCATTAAAGGTTGCTTTTTTCAACTATTTTATCCAAAATTGCCTATTGCAGTTGCCAACAATTATTTATTTTCAATAAATTCCGCATTATGTTTAAAAAAAAAGAAAAAAACACGTTTCAGAAAGAAAAAAAAAAAGAAGCCTAAATGGGTGTCGGAAAAAAAATAATAATAACGAAACACACGAGTCGCTGTAACGTTTGGTTGTCGACCAGTTTTAGTCAAGGGGTTTATATTGACGCAATATTTTATTGTTGTAAAAGGAAAAAAAATTTAAAAAAAAAAGGTTTAAATAAACATTTTTACAAAAAAAAAAAAAAAAAAAAAAGGTTAAAAATTACGTTGCGTTGTTTGTGCGCTGGCCGAGCCGGGGGGGGCAGGCGGCGGGGGGGCGGCTGGGACCGGCCTGGCCTGGCCCCCTCCCCGCTGCCCTGGGCTCCCCCTCCCCGGGAAAGGCCGGTACCGTCGGGGGGGGTGGGAGGGGGGGGTGGGGGGTGGCCGAGCCCTGGCCGGGTTACACCTGCCGCGGGGCCGCGGAAAATGCACTTTTTTTTGGGGGGGGTGGAAAAGGGGGTTCGGCGGCTTTTTTGGGGGGTGGCGGGGCCGTGGACCGGGCCGCGCTGGGCAGGACGCGCCGCTGCGTCTATCTATAGGATATATAAATATCGGGGGGTGTGTATGTGTGTATATATATATGTGCATCTATAGGATATAGAGCGGGCGGTGCGGGCAGCAGCAGCGCTGCCTCCAGCGCCCCGCGGCTCTGCGCACCCGCGCTGCAGCCGCCCCCCTCCCTCCCGGCTGGTGCCTACCGGCTTCCCCGCAGCCGCCGAGAACCCGGCTGAGGGTTCCCCCCCACATCCCCGAGCAGCTGGACTCGGGGCACGAAGGAAGTTTCTTTTGTTCCGTCCATCCCTCCGCGCCCCACTCCGCGGGGCCGCCGCCAACGGGAGCGGAGGGGCCGCGGCTTCTGCCCCCCGATCCCTTCCCCCCCCCCCCTCGCCTTCCCTCTCCCCCTGGGAGGGAAGTGGCGTGTTGGGGAGGAACAATACCAGTTAATCACATCTAATGGGGTGAAACGGGGGAAGAAGCTCCAGCCCCGGCTGCCGGAGGAGGGGGGGTGCTGGAGGAGGGGGGGCAGAAAGCAGCAAACTTCACGGCATCACCGGCGAAATGGCCTTTTATTTTTGTCTTTCCCCCTTTCTGAAGCTGAACCTTGGAGAAAACAATAACCGACCCTTCTGCAAATAGTTTAGGGGAGGGGAAAATTACCTTTAGGAGTCCTGAGAAGCCACCCGAGCGAGGAACGAGCTCTTAATAACCCGGCAGCAGCAGGAGCACGAGTGGACAGGCACCGTCCCAGGCTGGTTACAAGAAACAGTCCTGTACCTGTTAGCGAGAGGAATTGGGGATGGAAACAGCAGGCGATGCTTTGTTTCTTAACCATAAATCTGATTTATTTTTTTTTACATCTTTGCACGTCGCGGCACAGCACAGAGACCACGGTGCTGGGGGGCAACAGGCCTGCGCAGAACGACAACCTGCAGCTGTTTCGGAAAGGACTACAACAGCAGGAGAAAGAAATACACCCCCCAAAATCACATTTCTCCGTCTACTCCAGAAACAAAATAAATGTGCACCGAGTAGCCTGGGTACCAAACCAGGAGTAAAGGGCCGCGGTTTGTAAACAGCCCCAACTAAGGACATGGAGGAAAAGCTTCGCATTAAAACATACCCTGCGTGGTCACGCTGGCTTGGAACGTTCAGGGTCCGGAGAGGTAAAGCTCTTAAAAGCAGCGTTGGTTTGGAGGAAGGACAGAAGGCGTTTCACTGAAATGAGCCTGTTTTAGAGCCCTTTGGCTGTTCTGTAAATACAACTACAGCCAGGGCTGGGTTATGTGTTATTTTAAAACAAATTACGTTCTGAGACAAAAGAGATGCAATGAAAGACAAAATCAAGTAAGTTGATAAACAGAAGTACTTCAAAGGCTACTTGAAAGCTGGAAAAAATAGGGAAGGAGAATTTCATTTAAAGAAAAGAAAATCTCTGCTTGTTGTTGCCTGTATATTTCAGTATTCCTGTGAGCAAAAGAAAACTCTTTTGTGCCACCTAATGTTAAGCACGGATCACTGTTGTTGTCTTTGCTGCCCATCACACATCCCCTGCGTGGGGAGGCCTTGGGGTGCTGAGCGTGGCCGGGCGGAGCGGGGTGGCCAGGGATGCTCAGCATCCAAAAGTCCCACCAAACCAAGGGCAGGAAAAGGAACTTCAGCTTCACAGCCATGGCTCAGGTTATCTTCTGAATTTAGGAAATTATTAAAAAAAGAACTCAAGAGGGGGTGGAAAGAAGCACGGGGTGTAATCATAAGAACGAGAGACTCCAAATTTGGTCTTCGTTATAATAAAATAAATCCAGAACGAGCGTATCCAGGCTTTATATAAGCTGCCCACCATCAAGCATCCATATCAGCAGGCTCTGCAAACCTCTGGAGAGCTTCTCCCTCAGCTCTCCTCAGAGGGCTGAAGTGGCCTTGCCTTCGCAGGCTTTGCACACACATGTCTCCCAGTACGAAGAATTTATGGTGTGTACTTAGCAGCCATTCCCACTAATGGAAGATACTAATTTAGTACTGAAATATCACACGCAGTCCTTTAAAGAAGAAAGGGTTGAAAAGAAGTGTTTCTCTGATAGCAATGAATTACATCCATTTTTGTGATTTTAATGGAGAGCGTTAAACACCTTTAACAATTTTTAAGGCTGAATCTCCTTCGCTTTTTATGTTATATGAAACCTGAGGCTTCCTTCAGATTTAAATTTCAAATATTCTCAAGATGTGCCCTCCTCCCCTCTGGAGAGGGCCAGGACCATAGGAGGGGATTCACTTGAAAGCAAAAATTACTACAAGTAGGCAGAGGTGCTGTCTCCCTTCATAGTGGTCTTTACAGATCATTCAGAATATGGACCAGTCAACCTGTACCTAGACTACATTTGACCAAGATGCTTTTAAAATCCCTCAAAATTAAGTGTTTTGAGTTGTTCTTTCTTTGGTTTTAAGTAGCAATTCCATAGGTTCAAGGCAGAGCACCTGGTCCTATTGGGCCTGCATCGACGTGCCAAAATCGCCACTGATTTTTAGGGCAGATCCACATGTAGATGGAGGAACATTTAAAAGGTGAATCCTTCCCCCAGGAGCTGGGGAGCATGTGGGGCTGGGAGAGCGGGGTGCCCTTCAGCCAAGGGTCCGATCTCAAAGCCCAGACACAATTCATCATTTTACTCACCAGAGCAGTTTCTATGTAATTCCATGAGCTACTCCATGCGAATGAAATTATTAATTTGTGTCCCTGCGCAATCTCATTCAAGGCTCCATCCTAGAAGAAATGTATACACAAGAATTTAGGCAGGTGACCAGTCCCACTGAGTATCCCCAAAAACGCTCACAGGGATCAGGGCCTACGTTTGTACTCGCTTTCCCCTTTTTCTAGCATCCTGTAACCAATAGACTGGAAAGGCTCCGCAGCAATTACATATTAGGATATGTGATAGCTGCAGTTAAGATCTTTACGACTGATTGCAGGATAAAATTTACTTCAAATGTGCAAGAGCCCGTTTTTAAACTCCAGTTTTTCAGCTGCTTTCCATTATATATATTCTGAAGAATCAAAAGCAATTAGAGCGTACAAAGTCTAAATGGTAAATAATCTCCAAACCAAAACCTTTATTAAAGCAACAAGAATCTATTTTTGTTAATGCTGTAAGATATGGAAAGGGCCAAACTAAATAACTTTTGTTTTAATGTAGTGAAAAGCAAGCCAGACTTCTATGCTCAGGACCAGTAGATGAAATCTCACCCCAAATGGATTTTTGGTTGAATGTTTAAGATTCGGGAAAGCAGGGTAAGAAAGATGATTAAAAATTACCATTTTACATGGCGGTGATGTGAACGGTGCCATGGTTTACACACGCTTGTGAAGGGATTTGTCTCTAGATCCGTGGCTTGCTGATTCACAGTGAGCGCTGCGCTGGCTTGTAAATATTTGTAGAATCACGTCCTTAATTAAAATGGTAAAACAGTATTAAATCCTGGAAGAGGATAGCAAGAGGAGAGTGAGGAAGAGCTGTTATTGGTAAGAGCCTGTCAAAAAGAAGTTAAAAAGCTAATGGTAAATATAATTTCTTGCGGCTCTGGTTTTGCGGTGCTATCGATCGCTGGGTCCTGGCTCTGCAGCTCCGTGTGGCTCCTGATCAATGTTCTGCCGGCACAGAGCAGCCCTGAAACAACACCAGGGAGGCTGCCGCTGCTGCAAAAGTATTTTTTAAAATGTGGGTATTTCAAGCAGTGACTCTGAGAAGCTGGGCAGCAGACCTTCTCAACCCTGGCACTATTAAGGAACCAAAACTCCTGCTCCATTATTCTGCTGATGGATTTTATTTTATTTTTTTAAATTATGCCAGTCCTTGACTTCTGCGCCTCAAGTACAAATAATATTTACCCAAAGTAGAAACGCCATTTCTGAACTGAAGTTGTTTTTCTTTTTGGTCAAAGCATGAAGTTTTGTTTTATATATTTATCTTCAGACTTTGGGAAGGAAAAAATAAAGTAAAATAAAATACAATAAAATAAAATCAGCCCACAGATCTTACTCACCAGATAGAGTCTTGCTGGGGGAATGAGAACATCTGAACTCCTCCTGCCATGTCGGCTGGAGTGCAAATGGAGGTAACACGAGCTGCTCCCCGTTCAGGGCTTGTACTTCTGTCTAGATTATGGGATTAATCTCTGTTACATCTATCTACAGCTAGGAACTTGTGATCCAGTTAAAGCAACTTGAAAGGTGCCCAGCAGGTGCTGGGGGTCTGACTCCGCAGCACAAATTCTGTGCAGTTCCTGGGGAAAAGCAGGGGCTGGCCTTGCACAGGGCTTTCCAAGGCTCCATGCTGGAGGGGGAAAAAGGAAAAATCAAAATCCTGACAGCAGACAGGGAAAATTAGCCACAACCCTGTTTTTTCTTTTTTTTTTACTTTTTTTTTTCCACCCTAGATCCTGAAAATGATGTTTCTAACACATAAACACAGGCACTGTCAAACATGAGTTTGTGATCCTTTGCTGTTCCTTGCTTCATACACATCATATGGATATAGTGGATCTCTTAGACCTAAGAAATGCTAATTCAGTCCTGGAATTTTAAGTTTGCAGAAACTGTCCTGTAAATGTCACAGGGGATTACTAAATCTACAGGAAGATTATAGCTCTGCATAGGTTTACACTATTGATTTAAAACTTTATTACCTTTGATATAGATTCTTCACGATGGAAACAATTCAGCAGTGGGAATTCTGGCCAAGTAGAGATATTGCAGGGTTGAATCCTTCTGTACAATCCTGCTTTTCAATAGAGTAGACAAATTTCTCTGTAGGTGATGCTACACAAACCCAATACGAACGGAGGAATGATGCGACACCTTATAAACACAAAATCCTGCCCCGCTCAGCCAAAACTTCTCCTATATACCGCAGCAGAGAGAGAATGTAACCCACCCAAAATTATACAGCCATGAGAGCTTTTTAATGGAAAAAGTCATGGTATAGGTTTTACTGTCGTATATTCTTCATAGTATAGTAAAGCCGTAGTACAGCCTAAGAAAATCTGCCTTTGTAACAAGATCTATACAGAAATGAATACATGGTAATGTGACTGGCAATGGTTTTCTCAGAAAAATATGCAGTTGCATAGTAAGATAGTTATAACAGGATTAGGTTTCAAGTATGAAGCTGAAGTTCAAAGATTTTTCAGGATGGTATACGAGAAAATTACAAACGGTGATTTTTGGGCTTTCAGTTCCCCATGGCACAGAACCTTTGTGACTAAGCATCACTCGGGCCTGTCTCAGCTGAACCTGGGAAAATGGTGGCCCCTGTCCGTCTGCAGCCATCCCAAGGTGGGATTCAGATGAGTACAGCATGCAGTGGGGTAAGGTCCTGGGTTCTCCTCCCTGCGATCTGACTCCATGGAGCCGGTCGTTCGGGTCACAGCACTTCACTCCAGAATCTGCACATCTAATATTCCGTGTTGGCTCTCAACCCTCCGCGCAGTGAATTTTTCTTTCCTAGGAACAAGCGCTATTGTATCTCTCCAAACACCAGCCCTTGGACAAAAATAGTACGTGGAGCAAGTCAAATGCAATTTAGTAGAAGAGACCACCTGTTACAGGACCTTCACCCTAAATCCAGATTAAAAACTAAAGTCTGCATTATGTCCATTTACTAAGCTGCTCACCAGTTTCAGATGACCTCCAACTATCCCACATCTGAAGCGTCAAACTCACTGTGAACGTTTCCTGCTCTATAACATTTTTCATCCTTGACTATAAAATACTTTTTCCTGGTTTATACAAAATAAAGCACATCAATTGAAAGAAAACTAAATAATTATTTTAAGAGAAAAGTCTTGAGCGTGGGGTTCCTAATCTCCTAAAGAAAACACATGCACAATTCGTTTTGAGTTGCTGCTACCTCTTGTGTATCTTGAAGGTAGGACAAGCCAGGAGATGTGGCAAGAGGAGGGCAGACACTCAGCATGGCTGTAGGAGAGTTAAAAGGGATGAGTTCAGTGGGTGCTCGTTTCCATCCCCATTACAACGACTGTCTTCAGAAGAGATTTATGTCATGCCATTTCTTCCTCTTGCCCCAACCTAAGCCACAAAAATGCGGTATCGCAATTGTAACGCCTCATATATTCTAAGGAAGATAATAGTAAACTGCGCCGCTCTGACCTTTTCAGGGTTTCTGCTGTTTGGTTCCCTTGCCACAGCCATCCCTCGTGTTTGCAGCGGTAACCTGTGGGGATGCAGTGCAGCGGGGGCCAATCCAGCTACAGAATATTGAAAAGGTTAAAGTCTATGTTTATGAGTCTATTAAACGTTTATAGTCTTTCACAGGCTAGACCGGACATTAAAATTATGATATCTCATTCTCATAACAAACACTGTAACGAGAACAGAAAATGGTAAAGCATGAATCCGTTCTGAAGGCAACATTTGTAATGAGAGCACAAAACCAGCACAATATTAATTTGCTCCTTTGAAATAGTCAAAAAGGAAAAGATGACACCATGAACCTAAACCACGCATAGGATGACATAGCGACAGATCGCCCAACCAGAAGTTACCAGCCACCTGTCCCAGCCAGATTCCCAATTCCAGTGCTGACCAGCAGCAGATGCTCTAGTGGAAATTAGGAAACCTAAAGAGAGAGTAGACATTTCCAACAGTCCTCAGAGTTTTTTAGCTAAAAATGTAAAAAATATAACTTTTTTGGAGACTACTGGCACAGAGTCGTGCTGCTGGGGACCCCACTCCTGTTCCCACCAGCTCCTCGAAGCCTGCTCAGATCACCATAAGCTATTTGCTTTGCTTTTACACATAACAGTGGCTTTTATAGGCCAATTAAACGCTGTGCATATTTTTTTTCTTTTTATCTGTTCTAAATATATCGCATCATAATTTCACTGTGTGTCATAAGATAGCATCATGAGATGGTTAACGAGTGCCCATGAACACGGGCAGTTTACACCTCCCTCAGCCAGGCTCCAAACTCACCCCACCATCCCCCAGCTCCGGCTGCACTTTTAGTCCCCTAGGTAGATCCAATCCTACGAATACATGGGAAGACCCTACCCATGAGCAGAGTTTTGGTAACCCAAAAAGGAGCAGGTGGACCATGGTCTTCAATATTTCTGAGCAATTTTACATGAGAAGTGATGAAGCATGACTTATTTATTAGTTCTCCAGTCCCACATCCTCAAGTCTTAGCCAGGGTGATGCAATAGGCACCAGCCGTACCGTCCCAGCAGGTCAGTCCCCAGCAATGTTCCTCAGACACAAGGGAGAAATTTAAAGAGAAATTTGAAGACAAACACTGCTGTTAGCGATGGGGAATTTCTCCCCAGCATGAGGGGCAATGCAGGAGAAAATAATGAAGAACAAAGTTTCTTTGAACTACGATGGATAGTGATATCAAATCATAACTAGGCAGACAGGCACACGTAAACACACGGAGGATCAAAGGAGCCAGCCTAAGTGCAGGCAGTGAGCTCACAGCTGGGAAGGGCTTGGAGGCCATCCAGCCAGCTCTCACGGTGGTTCGAAAGGTCTCCCTAAAAGTGGGATACCAGCAGGCTTCAGTTCAGTGCACCCCACAAATTACCAGGTTTTGATGGCCAGGGAGTAGTCAGAAACGTTAATGGAGAGAAGAAAAAAAAAATAAATCTTTTTTCTCTGTTATCAGGGTCTACATTTCAACATTTCTCTCAGCAGAAGAAAGGTGATAAGGGCTACTGAGAAATACCACTAGGTATTATTGCAAAGTCCCCCAAATCAGTGAAAATCACAAACTTTGTGGCTCCTGGGGCTGCTGTGGACAGCCCGTTCTTCCTCCCCCGAAAAGTCTGTATTGTGGTATGACCAGCTATCAACACAAAGACCAACTGCTCCAATACCCTTGTAATTTATCTACATGTATCAAAATGCCTTAAACCACCACCACTCATTTGGGAAACTATCCCCATTTTCATACAAAGCTGTCTACAAAATGAATCCATTTTGATGACTCAGGGTCACTGAGGGACCCTGATACTGCCAACTTGCATTTTAAAACAAATGCAAGACCAGGGTTAAAACACAAAGAGGACAAGCCAATGCACATGAGCTTTGCCTGAAAGACCCTAATATTTGCACAATTACACCAAGAAATAAGAGCACTGGGTGACTGCAGACCTGATGATTGCTGGGGCCTGGAAAGGTGATGGGAACTGGTGATGGGACTGTAATTTGGAACATACATTCTCCAGAAACCCACAATGTCTAAGAAACTTGCATTTCCTTTTTGCTACTTGGTGGGGGACATCACTGTTATTTTATTAATCACATCCATCGGAATCTGCCGACATCCATCTTGCCATTTTATTCCCAAAAACTGAATCTCCTGTGCAGGGACCTTACTCCTCTTTATGGTGAAACCAGCTCTCAGAAGGATTTGGATTATTTTCTCCCCTTTCTCAAGAACTTCTTCTGCTGTATTACTCCATATGATGTCACCAATGTATCGCAGGTGTTCCAACTGGCCATTAAGTTACAAGAAAACATCTTTAGAATGGCCCCAAAAAGGAGCATTCTGCTAATATATCCCTTCAGAGACAGCACAGTATGCCTGGTGACTGTGAAAAAGATTAAACCCCCCTACTGTCACTCCTCATTCAGATAAGATCACAAACACTGACCGTGTTACAGAACAAACAGTAACAACCCCAGAGGTGCCCTGAATCAATATACAGGATGAAGGGGAAAGGATTTATTCACCAACTCGTGGGTCTTGCAAAACTCAGGTAGTATTTTTATTTAAGGAAACCATCTGCATGAACCAAATCCCACCAGCTCAGACCAATGCTCCACTAAGCCTCATCTTCAAGGAGTTGCCAGCGTCACCTTTTTTGAAAGATGCAAGAAAATCAAAGTCATTGTGGAATAATCTCTCAGAGGATGCATCTTTCTCACCCCTTGATTATTATTGGGTTTATACAATATATTTTTAAATCCTACCCTAAATAATACCCAGAAGTGGTTTCATAATGAACCATCAAGGTCTATTCCAGACTATGGACTGGTTGAAAGTTTCCTTTGTATTTTCTTATCAGAGATGATACCTGATACCGAAACAAGATATAGATGAATTCATAGAAATACAAGAATCATGTCCTCTAAAATTTAACTTTCTCCTTGCTGGGTACCATGTTTAATAGACTTCTGGCTAATGGCCAGCTTTGTGGTGATGACAGTCATGAATAAAGAATGGATCATCATTGATACACTTATAAAACAAGTTTTGAGTGCATTCAGAAATGAAAAAAAACCCTGGAAAACAATATTACACTGAGTAGGAACCAATCCCATCACCTTTTCACTAAAGCAGAACAGCGTCTTGCTGCCTAAGGAGCTGGAGATCCAAACAGCCTTAAAGGTCTCATTCTACCACTGTAAAACTTCCAATTGTCACCACAAATTGCTATATTTACACATAAATTCTCCTGGCAAAAGAATAAACATAACACTCCTTTCTGTTGGCTGTAAACGATGAAGATACCCATTCAGGAAGCAAAAACTGCCAAACAAACAGCAGCCTTGTGCTCTTGTGAGCTACTCAAAGACTGAACTTGAAGCAACTTCTGTTTAAAAAGAGCTGGGAAAATAAAACATGCAAAATCAGTAAATGTAGGTTTTGCTACTATTACCTCAAACAAATTACTTGAGAAAATTACAGTATTTTTTCATTTTAAAATCACTTCTGATCTGATAGTCAGTAATGAAAATAACAGGTCATTAAAATGGCAGTTATTACAAGTATATGAAAAGTAAAACCAAGACATCAAATATAATGATGTCATTTGTATTTATTTTACTTTCCGCTATATCACTAACATGCTTTTTATTTGTTTTGTAATAGAGTATTGAAAAACTATACATGTAATATATTATATGTTGCAAAGAATTAAAAACATAGTGTAGGCACCAAACCGGCATTAGTATCACTTAAATAGAAATACATGACTTAAAGCTAACTAATATGTGGTACCCAGCAGGGACTGAGACGCCTCGACACAGGAGAAGAGGACAGGAAGAACTGGGCTGCTAGGTGAGGAAAGGCTCATGGTTAAATCAGCCATTGCAAAGCTTACGTCCTGAACGCTTTATGAAAACCAGACTATTTTTTTTAAAAAAGAAAGTCCCTCAAGGTTTCACAGCCATTTAAACCCGGTCACAGGAATTCAATGTTCTTTCTTGGACCATGTCTGTCATTTACCTCCCGTGTTGAAATATCGTGAAATTCCCAATTAGGGCCAGGTTTCCCCAGGGCAGCCGCCCCGTGCGAGGCAGCTCCGTGTGTGGCATCCCAGCCCCGCGATGACAAGCTCCCACTGCCCTCCCGGGCAGGAAAAGTTCCTCCTGCTCTACAAAAGCGAGGAGGAAGAGCGGAACGAGAGGCATGGAAACAAGAGCTCCAAAAAGGTTGTCTACCAGGAGATGGAAGGGTTTCAATCTCCCCTGCGCCCAGCTGGGTGTGCTTCTGCACAGCTTGCTCTGTGGGAGGGAAAAAAATGAGAAAACCTTTAACTGGGGTGTGGGCTGAAGCACGGTGGGATGCTTTGCTACATAGGGTAGTGCTGGTTTTAGAGAGCAACTTTTTGGGGCTGTTACTGAGCCACTGCAGGTAACGCAGGTGGTTTCTGAGCTTCTGTGGTGCTAACGCAGGTCTTTGTGCTCCAGCACCACCCATGTAGTAAATTTATCATTGTTGAATGTACTTTGAGGAGCAATTACTCTTGTATTACAGAACAACAGCCTTTACAAATTCAATTCATTTAAAAAAAAAGAAAAGAAAATCACATAGTAGGAGTTGTTTTTTCCAAAAAACTATCACTCCTTCCCATGTTCAAAGCAGAATATTTGGTCTCCATTCTAGAACACAAATATTTTTTTCTGTAATATTTTTTGGGGGTGTCTCTGAGCTCTTCCACAGAGGCATGGAGAAATGCAGACTGACCATCGATACTTGCCATCCTGCTTGAACGTGAAAGTATCAATGTAATGTGTTCCTGTGGCAAACCAGCAAATATACTGGTATGAATCAAGGCACTGAAGAGAATATAGCAGGGTACCGAAGACTCAGGGTTGTTGAGCTGAGCAGGCAAGCTTATGATTAGACAAAAATTGTACTTTCTTAACGGTGCTTAACATCTATGTGATGTATCCAAGCAATATATTGTGCAAACATCTGGTATTCCAGTGGTGAGACGGATCACGTGGATGGATGATCAAATACAGCGAGGCTCATCGCTTTTCCGTCGGAGACGCATGGTCACGCAGCGAAGGCGCATCTTTCTACTTGCTCTGGCTGCTGATCTATTGATTTTGAACCGCTCTGATTCCCCCTGTGTCTGGCTGTAGATGCAGAAGAGATGAAGCAACTGGGAAATCAGCAAAGCAGCAAGCTGAGCAGTACAAATTGGTAAAAATTATTTAATACTGGGAAGCTGATCTAGTCACCCCCTGGTAATACTGTCAATTAAGTGTATGAAATTAATATTAATTATCAACAAGGAATTGTTTGCAAGTGTAATAATGAATAGAGAGAATAAGAAGAAACACAGCACATTTATGATGCAAAAATGTTGGCTGTCTCTGAATATTTCCTCTGAAATGTGTTTTGGTTCCATTAAGAAGTACATTCATAAATATATTTTCTTAGCATTTGAGTTGCAAATCAGCCTAGACAGATTAGAAAGTGCCACGAAGCAAATGTATACACTGAAATTCTCTCTGATCCAAGAAGTTATATTCATTTAAAAAAAAAAAAAATCAGAAAAAAAAACCACAGAGATGCTCAGCAAGAGCAGTCATCTTTGAAAAAGAGGAAACGGGCAGCACTTGGAAATGTTTTAACAAGAGAAGCACGCACTGGAATATCACTCCCAGCCGATGCTGATGTGCTGATGCCTATCAACAGATTGCAATAACTTCCTTCTCATGTTGGAGAAAACCAAAAGGAAATGGTAAACCTATTCTATAAGCAAAGAAGTCTTAAGCTTTAATACATAATTTATAATTAGTTTTAACTAATAATTTTAATCAATTTCTGGATTAAAAGTGCAATTTGCTCTGCACCTGCAAGGAAGATATGGCAGGGAAAAAAGTCTGTTGGGAAGAGAAAGGCACAAACTGAGGTGTGAGAGGCCACTGAGCTCCCTGAACCCAAGGGAGGACAAGCTGATGGCAAACCCTGACTTCATCTGCCTCCCCTCTCCTGTGCGTGGCTTTTTCTTCCATTCTAGTAATTAACACTGGTTTGCTCTCTGACTTTACCTTTAAAAGGATGGAAATCTTCAAATACATGAAAAACATATTGTGCTGCTTATAGATGGCATTTGGGAGAAAGTGCTCAAAGTCAAATAGGGTTTTTTTAATGGCAAAGTAGCACAACTATTTAAACAGGAGTGTAATTCTTGTGTGCTCATTCCTCTTGGCATGACATCTGCTAGGGGCAACCTCCTTTGCCATTAAAGCTATCTATGCTTTCAGAGATGCAGGAGAGGCCGTGGTTATAACACCACTAACAAGGGCATCAGATTGTGTAGTGTATCATAGTGAGATTTGATCAAAATAAATCTTTAGAGAAATATTTCCCTCTAGAACTACCTTCTTCCACCCCCAAAAGTTTTCAAAATACTCCCACTGGACATATGGTGCAAACGTAGTCAAGTCCAAAGGCACAATAATTTTCATCATGTTGGGGTTTTTTTAAACTTCTTTATAAGACGAGAAATTAAACTTTCTCTATTTGGGATTATTTTCCACCGCTTACTTTCCTGACTTGAAAGGCGAGAGTAGTTTATAGGTCAGGTAAGTATTTGGTATGGGAATTCTAGCTAACTTGAACGGGTTTCCCAAGGCTGGGCTCTAGGAGAGCCAGTTCCGGTACAAGGGGTAGGAGGGTACAGAGGGAGGGAACAACGGATGCGAGCAGTTGGTCTTCCCAGTTGGCTGGGTTTTCAAATCTATGTGCAATAAGTGAAGAACAACGAAAATTGGTGAAAGCACCAGTTCTCCCACGGTGTTTGCCACCAGCTAGGAGGAACCGAAGGGTTTAATTTCTACTGGAGTAAGAGCGCGGTCTGTGCCAGCACAGCGAGTCCCCAGGCGTGGGCAGCCATTGGAAGCCAGGGAATAAAACAGCTCATGACTCCAAACCAAAACCAGCCCCAGGTTCAATCAGAAACATCAGACAGTTAATGCTCAGCCCCCAGTTCCAGAATCTACACTTAGAGCGAGGAAAAATTAAGCTGCAAATATTCATTTAGCTGATTTCCTACCAAACATCGATGCTTGCTTTCCCCGCAGGACTGCTGTGGACGTGGGGTTGGGCTGTGCAGTGTGCCCGAGGAAGCCACAACCTCAGGCCAGCTCTGGTCGGTGTTGTAGGAGGTGTTTTGTCACCACGGCTGGTGCAGAGCTTGGGAACAGCTGGATGAGGTGGGCAAAAAGCCGTCACATATCACAAAAAACAAGTTGTACGTGCACCAGTCTGCTAATACAAGTCTCTGTACAAACATGGGGTTGCTTTCTTGAAGGATCTGCATGCTAATCGAAGAGCTGATGAACTTCAGAAACCTGTAGTAGCATAAGCAGTATTAATCCTTTTTTAGAGCCATGTATAAAATGGTAGATCAGTTATGCTGCTTGAAGGGCATAAATATAATTTAATAAGACAATCATGGTTAGTTCTTTGCAATTATT
The DNA here is from genome assembly GCF_047716275.1 of Strix uralensis. NCBI lineage: Eukaryota > Metazoa > Chordata > Aves > Strigiformes > Strigidae > Strix > Strix uralensis. The sequence continues at coordinate 2,882,566 of NC_133984.1, forward strand.
TTTTAATAGAAACATGAATCTCAGTTAAAGCCAGATTTATGCTCACCCTCACCTAACCCAGTGCCAGGATCTTTGATCCCAAATTATTTAGGAAATGGAGCACTCTCTCCTTGCATGGGGCATTTCTGCTTGAAATGTGCAATAAGCAGCAAAAAGAGTAAGAGCTGTGGGGGTTAAATGTTTCAGCACCCTCAGCACACATCATGGACTTGGTTGAGCCATGAAGTTACACCTTATAGTTGGCACACTCCGGAGGAAGCTCCTGTACCCCAAACAGAGGAGTTTACAAGGGGAAAAAACCTCTTTTAACTCAAGGAAATGAAAATGGTGTAAAGAGAGAAAACAACTCTTTAGCTTCATAATGTTGATTTATACTAATCTAAGTAGCTATTATTATGAGCTGATCTGTGGCATTTCTGACCTTCCTTCAATCTGTCACAAAAGCAAGACATTCAGTGTTACTTACTCAACCAGAAAAAAAACTAGAACTCAGATGAGGTGTTTGTTCCTGCAAACTCCTCCTCTGCTGTTGCTTAAGGAAAGAAGCAAACTGGATTATATCAAACTCATATGATACATAAAGACATAAATGCAAATTACTTACCCAGATTCTTCCCAAAAGCCTTTGCAATTTTTTTTGCATAAAATAATCTGTTACTGAAATGCCTTTGTAGGTGCAACATACAATCGTTTTAAAAGCACTCAGCAAAATGACTTAAAAGTTTACAGCAGAAATGGAATAACAATATTGTTTCCAGTTTGAATGGCAAAGAGAAACTGAGACAGTGATAATGTCACATTGGGATTTCCACAGGACGACTCGGGCAAAAAGCACTTCCAATTGGGAAACTCCCACTGTCACCTTCAGTAACCAACAGCAGTGAGAGCCCTGAACCTCTCACAGAGCCAGAAACAGATCATGGGGAAAACTTCCCCCTAACAAACTGCTGCAGGCAGCCACCCCCCTCATCCCCAGCCCACTGCCCACCAGCCCTCTCCTGCTCCGACTTCTCCCTCTCCCCACAGATGGGTGGGCTCCCCAGGCTGACACCAAGGCTTTTACAAGAGCCTGAGGTTTTTGTCCCTTTTTTTTCTCTTATTTTCGCAGTAATTTCCATCCCTCCTCCCTATTCCGTCTTGCAGCACCACAAGAGATCCCGCTTGCGTCTGTTCTAATTAGAAACGATTTCCAAGTTCAGTTTGTCAAAACGCGCAGCAGCCGCGTGGCCGTGGGTGTGGGAAAGGCCATAACCCGCCGGGCACAGGGTTTGGCCAGTCCCTGCCAGCCCGAGCCCGGCGAGGTGGAGCGGGGACCCCGCGGGAGCCACCCCCGCTCCCACCACCCTTCCCAGCCAATTCTGCATTCAAACAGCTTGTATTTTGAGCAAAAACCAGATTCAGTCTTGCAATGAGACTATTTCAGAGCATCAGAAGGCAAGTGAATATTAAAATTGAAGTTCATAGGAAAAGGTTTAATTTATATTGGAAAAATAGGGATAACAAACTCTTCAGCATGCAACTTCCCTCCAAATGGATGTACGTGCCGGTTAGCGCTGGATCAGCTTCAGGAACCAGAAATCAGTTTGCACATTAAAAGCAGCTGCAATCCTTTGAAATTTATGGGAGACTGAGGGAAAATAATTCTGAATAATACAGGTCCTTTGGCATTAACTTAAAATTATTTTTTAAATAAATTGAGTGTAGTTTTATTTATAAGCCCAAGCCTTCTGCAGCTCAGAGCACTGCTCAGGGGGGAGGAAAGACAACCTTCAGCTGCTGTAAAAACTGATGGAGCTGGAATTTAAAGGAATTGGGACCATTTATGCTTCGTAAAGGTCTGCTCTGGAGTGCTGCTCAGGATCATATGAATCCCTTCTTCTCTTTCAGGAGAAGGGCTGTCTGAATGTCACTCACGTTGCCCTTTATTTTTATCCATTAGACAAACAAAATGAATGATCACATTTATGCCACGGACAGAAAGCAGACCCCACAGGCTATATGTTGTGAAAAGAACTCTTTCTACTGAGCAAGATAATGCTTGAAAAGGTGAATGAAAAGATTTTAGTAAAGAGGAAAATGTCCCTGTAGGACCCTTCCTAATTCTGAGCTCTTCAGTAACGTCAGCCTCACTAATCCATACCTAGCTGTGAGTTCAAATGAAAAATTCATTAACTTTGTGTCCTTTAATTTATTAGGTGTAGCAACACTCCTCATCAGGGGAAGGGCTGAAAGGAGGGGACAATCAGGGCGCTTTTATTCTTTTTGCAAACCTACAGGCTCACAAAGGGAGACGACCAGTTTGTGAGAAATTACACTCGCCTAATTAGAAGAGCCGCTGTTTGCTCTCGCAGGCATGCCGAAGCCGACCAAAGGAAAAATGTAAAAGCTGTCATCAAAGACCTGAAATGGCCACAGCTAAAACTGTGCCAGGACCAGACAACAGCGGAGGCACCTCGGTGACCATTTCATCCCACAGTGGAACATAAAAAGGGAACACATTAGGAACAAGAATAACAAAGTCTTTTATATAGTGAATTAAAGCTGAAATCTGGACTGCCTACACTGCAGCAGGACTAGATGCTGCTTTATATCCACTATACCAACTGCTAGATACCTCTTATACCATGTTATGGCACGTTGTAGAGTTTTTCCCAGCAAACTGCCCAGGAAACCTGAGTCTGGGTGCGGGAACCAAGAGCAGGAAATATAATGATTTTTTTTTTTTTTCTCTGAAGGCTGTCCCACTCCAGGGGCTAGGGATCCCATCACAACCCCTCTCTTCTCAGCTGAACCCAGGGATAACAAACCACTCCCATCTTATTCATCGGGCTGATAGAAGGATTCAGTTTTGTACACACTAACACAATATTTTGTCCTTATGTGACCCTTCCCGGTGTTCTTTCCCTCCCTCTTTGGAAAGGAAAAAATAATTATTCTTATTTTCTGCCAGGAAACACAGATAGCGAGTGGGGTGAAATGAAATGCAGCCAGGGCAGAGCCAGCAGCAGAGCCATGTCTCCAGCCTGCCAGTCCCAGGACCTATTAACATTAATGTTTAATTAGTGTTTACATTTTCCAAGCAAAATGTAAACACGTATCTGCACCAGCCAATACCAGCTGTGACGGAAGAATGATGTTATCCAAAAGCAATCTCCTCTCCTTTCAAGGGGGCATCTCCAGTAGGTAGGACCATAAAGCAGCATCTGAATCGCGACCCCTCGCATTGTGCATTTACAAAGCACAGCAGTGGGGTCGTATCACCAGTTATGAGGTAAGACCAGTGACTATTTAGACTGACAAGAAAGGCTACGTAAAGCAGTAGGGAAACAAAAAAATTTTAAAAACCACAAAAAACCCTAACCCCTTTGAGGATGCTGCAGCAGCCATATATGATTTCAATTATGGAAATACAAACTGTCTTGATAGCCATATGGATATACTCTTTGAAGCAGCAAATTATTTATATGAAAATTAATTGTTCTTTGGAACAGCAGAAAACTCTGAACAGCTGTAAAAAATGTTCACAATGAAATCTGAGTCTCATGGAGGTTAATCTGGATTTAAATTTCTTTACAGATATTAAAATGAAGTTCAGCTGAGCCAGAAGTTCATAAAATCAGCTTGTTTCTCATGCCTTTATATTGCTCGCAAAAATGATACAGATGCTCTGCCTGTTGGCCCTCTGTCCCTCAAAACTGATGCCCCATTTACCCAAACATGTAGCGTGTCCCTCTGTCACCAGCGGTACCTTCCCAGCATTGGCTGGCCAAGAGTCTCCTTCCTTGTGGTCCCACTTGCCCTGCTCCAGGGATCACGTAGACAAACATTTGGAGAAAGTCATACACGTGAGGATTTTCTGTTGCAATTACTGGAAAAAATAAATCTGCAAATACTCTCCGTCATCAATGTTTCTAAAACCTCTGTCACATAGGTGTTAGGATAGCAAATGGTCACAGTTTCATGGAGGATATGTATGATGGGGAAAGAATAGCTTATGTTTATCTACCATCAAGTGCTTTCTTCAATTATTGGAAATTAGGAAAGTGTTACATCACCTTCTGTATGCCCTAAAAGTCAAAGAAAAAGCCAGCTGGTCTCCCTTCTCTGCAGGGCACTCCTGGAAGGAAGCCTTAGGGGTAAGAAGGTGAATAAGGTTCTTGAGCAGCAAGCTGAAACAAGATAATTTTTCTGGAGCGGGAGTGCACAGTCACCTATTTCTCACTAACCACGTGCCATGCTTAAAATCAAATGTAAATGTTCCACCTCTGGGGTGGTGGAAAACTATCACTGAGAACAACCAGAGCTGATGCAAAAAAATTATAATCATTAACTACATATAAATGGTCATCAGTGTTTGCACACAACATCTATACAAGGATACATGAGATATATAAGGTTCTAATGCAGTTACTTAAAGGAGGCAAACTTAAAAAATGTGTGTGACATGGAATCATCTCTGAGGCTGAAGACAACTATCCCATCGTGTTATCTAAACAATGCATAAGCTGAAACTATAAAAATTAATCTGGTTACCTGGCAAGAACAAGAGGTCATTTGGGCTCAGGTGAGAAACACAGGGAAAGATCTGGCAAGACAGTACAAGCTAGACTAAGTAAGAATAGTCAATAACAGAGTAATATCTTTATTCTGTCTTATCTTATGGTAGAGTTCAAGTTTTGGTGCTGTGACAAGGAAACATCCGAAAGCAAAGGGCACCTGGGAATACAGATATTTTCACCGCGGCTTAGATAATCAGTTGCAGTGACTTTTTTTCACATACAGTCATATATATATATATTTATGATAGAGGAATTCCATGCAATTACGAACATATTCATGACCCCAGGGTCCCCAAACCCACTTGTGATCCCCGAGAGTAGGACACATGAGAGAGTGAAGGTGCAGGGCTGTCCCTGCAGCAAGCGAGGTCAGAGTTATCACGCACTCATATGCGGGTACGTGCCACGGTTCTCAGTAAAGCATAAATCACAGGATTACTATGCAAATATATGATGTATGATTTTTTTAAGCTGCACTTGTATTCTTCTTTAAAAGCTTAAACTGGAATTAAGTTTTGTGATTGCCTTCCATGCAAGGACGACTCTAGCACAGAGCGGGGTGTAATTTTTCACTGAGGCGCTAGAATAACCAGGCTAACCACAAATCACAAATAGAAAATGGCAAAAACTGCCTTGGTGAATCACGAAAAAGGTAACTTTACCTAGAAGAACAAAACAATGGGCAAACACTATCACCTTACACCTGTGAGGAAAGTTTCTGAAAACATACGTAACTGTAGGGATGCTTTTTGGAGGTTTATTGTTTACAGATCTCACCAGATGATTGTAGGTGTGATGCCAGTCTTGCCCGCCTAGAGAATTTTGATCTCTTGCCTGACATTCTCAAATATAACTTTTTTTCCAGTGTCCCACAGTCCCCTGAAGTTAGGGGGTAAGTGCATTTCACAAAGTAGGTCTCACCTGGAGAAGTTGTACACTGTGCTGTTTGCGGACAACACCCACAGAAGCAGCTCAGTAACCTGGGTATTGTCACTTCCATGAACTCTTAACCCTTTCAAAATAAGAGCTTCAAGTCACAGTAGGGAGGGTACAACGCGAAGCATTTATTTGCGTGCCACATCAATCTAGAAAGGTAGATTGTGTGTATGTGAGGGCACAAAGGTTGAGAATTATTTATTATGAAACGTAACTTTGTAAAGGCTTAGCTAGACACCTTTGATGTTTCTGGAGAGCACCATCTGAGCTTGTTTTTGGAATAAAGTAGCTAGCTCAATGATATCTTCATTTCTTGAAGACAGTTGTTCAGTCTCTTTTCTATACTGTATGTTCCACATTAAGTCATTATCTATGCTGTTCACTCCATTAATTCTGCTAGTTTTATTAGCAAAGTTCTGCTGCCTGGTCCTGTAGCAGTGACAAGCATTTCTAAAAGCTAATCTGACAGATAATGACTCCATTAAGTGTTGAATACTAATTGGTTTACATCAGGGGCCTGAAATTAATTGATGTAAATAAATTAGCACCTGAGCATGCATCACCCCAGCTTTGGATTTTCCTAAATACCAATGATTTTTAAAGCTTGTATCTTCAGCAAAACGCAATGGAATATAAACAGACAGGATGAGTAATTAAAATGTGGCAACAAAATAAGACTATCAAGATGAGCTTAACAAAGATTGTTTACCTATTGATGGAAAGGGTAGTGCCTGCCTGTACAGTCTGTTTACACTGCTCTGACTCATACAAAAGATACTTTTCTGACAGCTTCCTGAAGATATAATTATCATTACTATTAATAACAGTGACACTGACCCCCACACCATTACTGAGATTTAGTAAAGTTATGTGATACACAGGGAATGTGTGCTATTAATCACAACAAACACCTGCCCCCCTTAAAAGTCAAGACTTCAATTACTAATTCAAGGAATTAATAAAAGTTATTTTGTTTTAAAAGGATAAAACCTCATTATAGTGGAGATTTGTCATTGAAATGACACAAGTAATGACTAATTTCTAAAGCTCGGGAGAACGAGAGTGTGCGTGTGTAGTTTGGGCATGTCAAGAGCAGTCAGTAGGTTAGAAGACACCAACAAATACAGTCTATTTTTATACACAGATTTACTACTTTCACTTTCACCTTTATAAGGAAAATAAAATCTAATATAAAGCAATAAAAACCTGAGAAGAATCCCTACGTCTTGGGAAAGCAGATATCATTTGGAGCGGTAAAGCAAATTCAGCCTAGGACAGTATAGAATCATAGAATCATGTAGGTTGGAAAAAACCATCGAGTCCAACCGAGAATCATCAAGTCCAACCGTAAACATAACAGTGCCAAGTCCGCCACTAAACCACATCCCTAAGTGCCACATCTACACGTCTTTTAAATACCTCCACGGACAGTGACTCAACCACTTCCCTGGGCAGCCTGTTCTAGTGCTTGACAACCCTTTCAGTGAAGAACATATGGACAGTATGAGTCAATGTATGGCCACACAGCTCCATCACCACCAGAGAGCTCACCCGGATTGCTGCAGGGGTGATGGGAAGCTTTGGAAAAGCCACCAAGGTTGATCGAAAGACACCCATTAACTTCAGTCTGCTTCGGATCAACTTTCTAATTACTCCCATTTATTTCAGATCAGATACGCAGATTATTTTTACATGCACCAAAGAACACTTTGTTTTGACAGAGTTATCACCACTGTGAAAACATTAAATGACTTAAAGTTATCCTGCAAAGGACATAATCAAAATTTCTGGAGGCTGACATCATCTTCCTGAGGGAATTAGGATACACGAGATTATCAGGAAGAAATTTGTTGAGAACATTTGTAAAGAACCTGCTGCGAGATCTTTTAACATATACAAAAGTTTCTGCTATGAAGAATTACTTTGAGTATGGATTTCATTTTAGTGAATATTATAAAAACTTCTGTGATCCCCCAATCAAGATAATTTCAATCACACATTATAATTTTCCAGTATTTGACTAACAATGTATGACATTTGCAAAGCCAATGAGGGATGGAATCATAGAATAGTTTAGGTTGGAAGGGACCTTAAAGATCATCTAATTCCCATCCCCCTGCCATGGGCAGGGACACCTTCCACTAGCCCAGGTTGCCCAAAGCCCCGTCCAACCTGGCCTTGAACCCTTCCAGGGAGGGGTCAGCCACAGCTTCTCTGGGCAACCTGTGCCAGGGCCTCACCACTCTCATAGTGAAGAATTTCTTCCTTCTATCTAATCTAAATCCGCCCTCTTCCCGTTTAAAGCCATTACCCCTTGTCCTATCATTACACACCCTTGTAAAAAGTCCCTCTCCCGCTTTCTCGTAGGCCTCCTTTAGGTACTGGAAGGCCACTATATGGTCTAATATAAGGTATAATTCCATAGAATATCATGGAAGATGCTCTTACGGTTGCAGGGAGAGCCAGGGTCCTTCTCTCCCCTCCCAGCCAGACACCTGTACCTTGTGAGGGCCCCGACCTCCAGCACCAGTGTCGAAGCAGGAACCCAGCGCTCAGCGCCTGCATGCTTGAAATGCTCCTTTGCAACAGCCGTTTTTATCTTTCCTGCTGTGCTCCTTTAATAACTCTCTTTGATCTAACGCCAAAGTGGCAAGTCATCGCAAACAAGCAGCCAGAGCTCCGCGCTGCGGTTGTAAATAACACACAAGTGTTCCTCATCTCACCCCTCGCTCCTTTTGGGGCCAGGATCACAAGGGATGGTTCATCCCACATTTCAGAGAAGTTGTAGCTCCTGCATGGCGCGTTTATTACCACCCCGGCTCCAATTTTGAGTTTATCAGCTGCTTTTCAGTCCCCGAACCACCAGTGATTTGCCTCAATCAGCATGTATCCCGATTCCTGTGTGGAGGAACCTCTGCCCTGTCCCTGAGCCCAGGTCCTCTCCTACACCAGTGAACCATTTCTGGTAGCTGCATCATCAAGACTTCACAAGCTGGGGATTTCACTGGGGTTGGCATCCCCCAGAGAGCAGCTGACAGACAAAAGCCTCCTATATATTCCTCATGCACTACCAAAGCTGAACCTCAAGGAACAGCAGAAAAAAGTCCTCTGGAAAGTAGCTGTAATAGAACCAGGCATTTCTTGACTCAAACACCCCAAGAGATTCCTTATTTCAGAGCTATTAGCCATTTTTAGTAATAAAGGTAAAAGATGAAAGTATTAATAACTGTGAAGAGATATAGGAATGAATAACCCCTTTGCCACTTATAATAATACAACTAAAATATAGCTCTGAGTGATTAAGCAGCTTTTAAACATTGCCTTAAGCTAAATAAGAAGTTGGAAGCATTTAGTGATATCATGTTTTCTGACACAGGCTTCCTTTAAAAGCATTCACCCAAGAGTGGTAGAAAACTGGCAGAGTATTACCTCTTGGATAACAGTAGACAACTTCCATCATCATTCAGTTACTGGACCAAAATCAGTTGACACCATTTAAATGGATAAGAAGCTTTTCCCCTTATAACAAAGCAGCAGAACCCTGCGACTCTAGAGCAATATCCTCGAGATAGGGAGAAGGCTGCAATTGCAGGGAGGTTTAGCTGTTGTCCATCCTCTTCTCCATCTTCAAAACAATTTTTAGAGCAGCTTCTCTCTCACCTCTCCAGTGCAATGATTTTGATCCAGCCACCACCAGTACAACATTGGAAAGTCATCGAGAGTTAATCAGTGAAAATTAATTACAAGAATAAAATTTCCATTAGTTTCTCTTATCATCAATATTTAAGTATAATGGATATTTATTAGTCAGTGTAACTGACAACAGAGCTTAAAGGGTGCAGTTTTCTAGTAGTCACTGTACATATGCTTAATGAGAATTCAAAAGACATAATGAATTAGGATTCCCCTGTTGGGCACTGAATATTTCTTCATTAAATTCTAATGAACTGGGAAGAGTATCAGGTTTGCTCATGCAATGTATTTTTCCCCTTTTTTATGGTTATGTTTAGATGCATTTAGTTAATCCTCATCATCCTTACGACAAAGAAGTGCTGAAAAAACATGTTTGTTACAAATGGAAGGAATATAAATATGTAAAGTCAGAAAAGTCAGCAGCACAAATTATGTGAAATAAGAGCCAAAGAATTTTTGCTGTACCATACAGAACCCGTATCTCCCAAAACAGCTATTTGTTTTTCTCTTCAGAAATAATAGGATGAGATGAAATCTCATCTAGCAATAAAGTTATGGTAAATGATGATGTGATCTTGCTCGATTACTACCTTTAGAAAAGAAAGGACTAATTCCTGAAAACAGAAACAGTACCTAACAGCAGCCTCTCCCCATCCCTAAATGAGAGGGGTCCCTGCTTGTCACAGAACCTATGGCAAGTGTGTAACACTGCCAAGAATAGCACAGGAAAAACACCCATCCCACTGAATAACTATCTGAAGTGTGACCATGATGCCACCTGAATAGTGCCCTGGGACAGGAGAGGTGGCTGGGCCGTGCACACCCACACCAGGCAGCCCCAGCTAAATAAAACCCAGGAGGTATTGAGTGTCTGTGTTTGGGAGCTCTTCTATTGGGCATCAAGCAGTAGAGAGGAATAGGAGCTCTGGTGGCTTTGGAAACTGATGTCTCTATATTCTGAGTTACTATAAGTAATTTCCTATAGGTATGTGGTTATTACAAAGAGTAAGCAAGTATAAAAAAACCCTGTGATGGTATTAAGTCAAAAAATAAAAGGGCAGTAAGAGGGTGAGAAGGTTTGAAAGAGAGCATGAAAGCAGCTGCAATAAAACCATGACTTCTCCATACTTCTTCCAGAATTATGGCAAAGTGGAAATTAATTTGCAAACTGTTTGTTGTCATGTATCCACGGGCAAAGCCACCGCACCACTGGTTTCCCCTTGCAAATGCCCCCAGCCACGCTCCTCCACGGTGGCAGCCGTTCAAAGGACAGCAGGTCACCTTGTTGGGGAACGGGCCAGTTCCTGGCGCAGTGACACTGCCCACACAGACCCCGGCACCCCAGCACGTCCCCTTAATCGCTGCCTCCCACATCGAAATCCAGGGGATTATAACACTTCATCTTCTCACTGGCTGTTGGCAAGACAAGCAAAGCAATTAGGCTGTTATGGCAATTTTATGGTGCTTATAAAATTCATTAGTGGCCTATTAATTAAATTTTGTCTTTAATAATATTATTATTATCTTTTCTTCTAATTCTTTGCCTGCCCAGGCTCTATTGGCTGGTCTTTTCTGGGTTTTTTTGTTGGGTTTTTTTTTTTTTTCTCCTCTTGCTTTGCCTTTCTTGTTTGCTTTCTGAGACAGACACAGCCCAACTTTGCTCTCCAGCCATATGGAGGCCCTGGAGGGGGAGAGCTGGCTTTCTCGGCTCGGCTTTGCTATTCAGGATGAGCCCGGAGCAGCAAAGTCGTGCTCTGACGGAGCCCCGTGACGTCTGAAAGAGCAGCACTGGTCCAAAGAGCAGATACGGCCCTGGCAGAGCACGTGCAGGCTTTGCCGGAGGAAGCCTTCGCATAAATTGGTGATTTAGCTCAAGGGATGAGTTCTCTTTTTTTCAGAGACCGGGGATGTCTGGGTTTTTTTTAAACAGAGGATGCAGATAAAGCCTGGTGATGTGGAACCTTCCCGAAGAAGTAATTTTTGGAGGATATTGTCCTTCAGAGTTAGGAACCAGAGCACTTGTTCTTCATGGACACCATCCAGGGTCGTTTTTTTGTTTGCTTGTTTGTTTTTTAACTCCACATTGGGAATAACCTCCGAGAGACAGTTTCATAATATTGTACATTAATTTAAGACCGAAGTGTATTTTATTTGTAGACTTGCCAGGATTTTGAAGTCTCCCTCCCAGGCTCCTGTCCTCTTTTAAAATGTCTCCGGAGACTCCTTTGATGCTCCTAGCATGAGAGATCCCACCACCCCACAACGCAAGAGATTGTCTGAATTGGAAACTTTCCCAGAACAAGTTTGCTGGTTAAAGGGCTCTATCTGAGATGAAATATAGCTCAGTGCACAGGGTCTTACCTTCAGTACTCTCAAACTGCTGTCTCAGGCAATGTTAACCAGTATCATGCTTGATGTGTTCCTCTGTCCTGTAAGAGACACCAAAAGACTTTATTATTTTAAATAAAATTCCTACTGGGGCTCGGTGTGGCTTTGTTGTTTTGTCCCAGGTTTTCACTGAATTTTACAGCCCCATATTTAAGGCCAGACAGTGCCACAGACTGTGCCGTGGATGTATCCTGCATGAGCATGAACCGCACGCCTGGTGATGCCCTGCTTGGCTCTGGGGCATCTCCCACCATTCTGGTCCTGTCCTGCCCTGGGCAGGAGAGGAGACAGATTGAAGCAGAAGCACCACAGTTACACTGTCGGTAAAAATACATGGGCATGGAGTTACACCAGCACTGCTTCTCCTCTGTTGCACTGTACCACCAGTGAAAGCGATGCCCCTTCTCCCTGGAGCTCGGGTGAGCTGGTGCCCAGACCAGGGTGGATACCCGAACCCCTCCGTGCCCCCAGTGCTCCCCACCCAGTGGCAGTGGGGGGGGGCAGTGGCCACCCTCATCTCTCTACATAAATAATTAGGAGTGGAGCCTTCTGTGAGCGAACAGCTGTGGCAGGAGCGGGCGGTGGGGCACAGCAGCGGTGCTGGGGTGCACTGGTGGTGCTGGGGCGCACCGGTGGTGCTGGTGCGGGGCTTGGCGGCACTGCACAGCGCCGGTGGAGCATTGCCATCTACAGCACTGCGAGCAGCACTGCACAGCGGCGGCAGGGCCCGCTCCCTCCACACGATGTCATTTCTCCATTCCCAGCCACGGGCAAAAAAATAACAGTTTTAAATCTGTTTGGTGCAGGCATGGGGACGGCGCGCACAAACTCTGAGTCAGGTCCCAGCCGCACGTAACGCTGTTTTGGTTGGGTTTTGAGCTTTATAATTCACTCCTTGCCCAGAGAAAACTTTCAACAGCTGTGGAAGTTTGACTTAGTTTTTATTTATTTGAAACTAAATAATCAGATGTTTTTGAGCACTTCAGGCAGGCCTGTTGCCACCGCATAGTGGCACTTGTTATAAATTCAGACCATATCCCTCAGCACTGATTTCTGTTGAATGATATAACCCATTTTTGCTGCTTGCTGTAGTGCTGCAGCAGAGCGGCACAGAAACCTGCTGGGATTTTTTCCAGGCTGCGGGAACCTCCAGACTAATTTTCTTGCAAGCCCTTACCACCAAACGAGCCAATTATAAATTTGTTTTGGAAGCGTGTTCCCGGGATCTGAGGTGCTACATGTCACCTGTGCTGCAGCCATCGTGTCGCCGAAGCCGATGAACTCAAAGCAGCCTCATATTGTGACACGGAAAAAGCATAAATTCAAACATTAAAACATACTAGTTGGCACAATTACGTTAAAAAACAACATTTGGACCCTATTGCGTTATAATTCAATATTGTTGTGGTAACCTTTGATAAATTGCTGTTATATGTCATTTTAAGGGCAAGTTAAGGGACCGTGAGGCTCTTAAAGCATTAAAGCACCTGACTGTGGCTGCTTAACAACAAAGTCATCCTTTCAACTGAAGTCATTCTAATATAATACATTGTTAACTTGAAAAATCATTTGTCTTTACAAGTGATGACCTTTCTTTCTATTAAAGTCTTTATTGTTTCTAACATTCTTCAAGATTAAAACTTTGTTGTACTTAGAGAAAAACTGCCTTCACATTTGGTTCTGTTAGGTGGCTGATAACATTTCTACCTATCGCACACGTGTGTTAGGACTTTACTGCCCTGCATTACTTGAGAAATAAAATTTTAGGAGCCCAAACCGAGACATGGGTGATGCTAGCTTTCCCCTGTGCTGGTGCAGTCGATCAGCAGTCAAACAGCGGGAAGTTCATGGAAGGGAACATGGGCCAGCCGCTGGCAACGTGCCCTGGGGACAGCCCCAGTGCCACCACCCGGACACCCTGCACCAGGGGCCACCCAAGCCAGGCTTACCTTAACGAAACGTCCCAGCCGCAGTCGCCTTCATCCTTCATTTTGCAATACGGAATTGCACCAAAGGTAGTAATACAATAAGCCTTCACTCTTATAGCAGAAAAATTAAATTTGCCATTATTATGCCTTCACACAAATCCTCGTGGAAGAGTTAGCTTCTATTTGCATTAAGCAACTGCATTTCATATTGCATTGGTTAAGACCAATGTCTTTAGAGGTCATCAAACTCAACAGTTAAAAAAATTAATCTGAGCATTTACAGCAGTTAAATACAGCTAAATAATTAATGATGAGGAAATTGAACTTCCCATTGAGATTGGATTAGGAGCCAATGTGGGACACCACTGCTGTAGAGCATGTTTCCCTGGGGAACCTCCCAGCAAAAATCAGCCTCTTTATTGCTTTCCATATCACTAATAAAATATGAAAGCAGAGAATACAATAATATTTTCATATCATATTAATGACCTTCAGAATGCAATCAGACTAGCAGCTCTCACTGAGCAATTTGCTAACATAATATAATATTGTTAATATGATACGAAGGTCACTAAGACAGTCTAAAAATTAGTGTAATGACAGCAACTAACCGAGGCCTTTCAGCAAAAAGAACAATTAACTTGCAACTTCGTTTTTGCAATCTGTACCTCGTATGCATGCGTCAGGCACAATGCCAAGGAGCCGTGCAGTGTCACCAGGCCAGGAGGGCTTCATCTCTGCCTGCTTTGCGATCTCTTCAACTTTGCTGGCTCAAAGCTGGTGTAGGAAGAGGCACCTCAACCCTGGACATTTGCTAATTCAGTGTCAGGGGGTAAAGACAAAATGGAAAAAGAAGGGAGCAAATGCAAAAGTTGAGATGACAATTTAAGAGACAAAACAGAATAAAAGGAAAAGGAAAGAAGGAACACAAAGAAAAGCAGAGAAGCACCTTCAGAGCTAGTTAGAAAACCCACCAAGCCAGGAAGCAGAACATAGGCTGACCTGCAAGTGTAGAAGTCATTGAGCTTTGGGAACCACAATGGAAGGAGAAGGCAGCACAGCAAGGAGCCAACAGTCAGGGGCTGTGGTTGGGTGTAGCATGGCAAGGTGCTGCTAGATCCTACGAAAGTTCTTCATAGGCATTTAGCTCACGTTTCTACCTCTGCAAAACTGGAAAAATACTTCTAAGAAGTCCTGTCATGCTGACTAGGTGTCTTGAGCTCCCTGGAAGGACATCGCTATAGCAATGTAAAGTAGCTTTCTAAAAAAGGGATGGACATCTCTAAAAGACTTGTTATTGAGAAAAGCTTTGATTCAAGGGGATTTATGGGAAATAAAAAACAATAGTATTTTTAATGGAACCATGTATTTAAAAATGAAAATATTTCAATAATCATTTTCCTCCTCAGTAAAACTGTCATGTTTAGAATCTAGTTTTGGTAACTTAAACATAAGCATCCAACAAAAAAAGTTCTGAACATCTTTAAAATCAAGGATTTAAAAATATTTTTTTAAAAAAAACACTTTTAAACCGAGTTTTGTCTAATTATACCAACATCACCATTACAAAGTGAGGATCTGATTGAAATCAATGGAACAGTCTCAGTGAAATCTCTTCTGAACAGCAGGAGCAGGTCAAACCATGGCTTTGTTTCCATAAACAGAGCTTTTATACAGGTACTTTAGTATTCTGAATGGCAAATACAGTGGGGAAAAGTGTGTGGGAAGTCATTCTTCAGCTGCACAGCGTGCAGGAGGGGTATCTCCTCCTGGAGACTCATTTTACTGTCTGAGTCAAAGCCCCTTTATATGTATTTTATACAGGAATTGATTGGTATTTAATTAACCTACACTTTATGCCATAGTCAATCTTTAATTAAATGCATCCTTAAGCATAGAATTTAGAGCATTACCAGAATGACTTTAAGTGCAGAAAGCGTTTTTATGTTTTCCTCATAAACAAGAAATAAGGAATGAAGTAAATAGCTGCTCGAAAGAAGCTCAGTCAAACACAAAACTGTTTGCAGGGAGCCATCCACCTACAGAAGGAGACACCCAAACATTTCCCATTGGGTATGGGCATTTATGGAGGGTGAACCTAAAGCAGGAGCAAGGCTTTGAAGACAGATGACCCTTTAGCTCCCTTGAGCTCTTTGAAGCCTCAAAGCCTTGTGCAGCCTTTGAAAAACAAATTCCAGAGAAAAGAAAAAAAAAAAAAAAAGAAGTATTACAAAAAACTTCCTAATGTAAACTGCAATGATTAATTTTAATATCTTAAGTAGCTAAATGTGGTTTAAATAAGGATACCTAGCAATGAAAAGAATATCATTATTTTATAATTCACAAGAAAAGCCTCTTTCCATGCAAGCCTGCATCTGCTTTCTTTGCAAAATTCTGAGCCTTCTTATACAAAAATGCTGAACGTGGAAAAGTTTAGAGTCAACTTATTTTCCATTGCCTTGTAATACGCATCCTCCTCTGTTCACCTTAACTTTACCCCCTAAATACATGCAACTATTTGTCCATCCCTTTACCTTCCTGAACGTCAGTCCATGCCTCGCTGTGGCTTAGCTCTGCCCCTCCACGGCACTGCTGTGCGGGAGCTCAGAGGTTGCCCTCCAGCCCCATCAGGTATTGCTCAGAGCATCATGCTGAGCACCAGCACTGCAGGCAGGAGAAAGCAGCTCTATATTACTTGAGAAATAAAATTTTAGGAGCCCAAACCAAGACATGGGTTACGCTAGCTTTCCCCTGTGATAAAGAACATTCAAAGCTGGGGGGACCTTTAGGTGGTATCTGCTCAGCACCTTCTTGACAAGCTTGGGGGACTCCTGCATACGATAGAGTCTCTCATGACTGACTCCAGCTTCCTTTTAATGTTACAGCAAGATGACATCCAGGCATTTGACTCTCTAAGCTGATACCAGCAGTAGCAGCAGTCTGATAGCTCTCAGGATTGCATCATAAGCCTCCTGTGTGGGCTTGATTCTCCAAAAGCTCCCATCCTCACTGTGCTGGGAGGCATATCCTTCCATTGAAGACTGGAAGACCCAGCTGGCCTGGGCTGTGAAGTCACCATGTTCCCAACGGGGAGAGCCACCTCGTGCTGGAGTGGAGCCTGACTCCCTCCTGGGGAGGAGGTGCTGACATAGGGCAGAGGCCTTGGAGGAAGAGCTCCCACCTCCATCCCTGCACGTGAAGGAGGAGACTGGAGCTGCCAGAGCTTTTCTGTCCCCTCATCCTCTTTCCCTGCTCAAAATCTGATCTTTCCCTGCAAGAACTTCTTAATTACTATAGATTGAGGTTCAGGTGTTGATGGGTTGAGATGTATTTGTGCACAGACTTCCTACGTCCAATTTTTTTTTTTTAAACATAACCAATTTCCATCTATTTTTATTAAAAAGATACAAGTTATTGAGCAGAGTAACCCTGTTTCCTCCCCAAAGCAACGATTCTATAGTTATTATCCCTGAATGCCCGTGACTGAGTATTTTCACATTTGTAATCTGTTGGCTCTCTGTGCACAATGAAGCGTGGCAGGCTGCCGCGAGGCTATGGCTGTGGGCGCACCCGGGGGGCAGGAGGCTGCAGAAGGAGCCCCATGTCTGGTCAGGGTCCCAACCCCAGCAGCCCCCGTAGCTGCTTCTCCAACCCCCAGGCACCACAAAGGTGGTCCCTTATGCTCAACCCTTTGTAGATGAGGGAGACGCTCGTGCCAGAGCATCCCACCACCTGACCACTGCAGGGCATGAGTTGTCTGAGGATTAAAGTGATGAAGATGATCTGGAAAATTCATTCTGCATGTGAAAACAATGGTAATCAATTTTAATAAATTTTGAGCAAGTGATTTACAGACTTGGGCAAGCAGACAGGGATACAAACAGGATAAAAAAATACAGGAAAAGCCATTATTTAAATCTATGTTGTTAATAAAATTTACAGTTATTCAGATGCAGTCATTTTCCAAATCTCGTTTACTTTTCAGCATGAATGTTGCTCATTGCACTGTACAATGAAAATAAATGAGCTAATCTGCTCTGTGATGCAGCGATGGGGTCCAAGGTTTCAAGGATTATCATTTAAATATTTCTTCCAATACAGCTTTTGTTTTGTGAATATAATCACCTCTTACAATAAATTACATCTAAAGACAACTGTTTGCAACTATATCTGGGCTACATATGACAGCCTGATTTAGGGATTTTGACATTAGAAGAAAGGTTGCCACTGGTATGTATGGATGTAGGTGTATTTTTTGTGTGTCTGACCTGCCAAGCCCATCCAAAGTTGATGCTGTGAACACTTTGGTGTGCAGCTGGGAAAGGAGAGGAAGGGGGTTATGGTAGGAGGCAGCTGGGAGGTTTTGGTCACATCCAGCTGCTCCCCAGCCCTTTGGGGAACCCAGCCAGGCCGTTCATTCCCTGAGAGGCTCATCAGCTCAATGCATCACAGCACTGCCACCAAAGAGAAGTGTTAATTTTTTAAAGAACTTAAAAAAACCCAAACAAACAAACAAACAAAACCACAACATCCTCCTGCAAAACACCAAACACAAAAACCCACCCAACCACCAGACCTGAAGAATCATGACCTACGGGTACAAAAAATATGTGATAGAACTATTACAGTGTCATAACCATCCCTGGATCAGTCTTCATAACTAGATGTGTCTGTGCTCAAAACATCACTTCAAAATGAAATATCACATTTTTTTCATCTAAAGAAAATTTCATAGAAAATGTCTTTTTCTCCAATTTTTTTTCCCCATCTGGAGCATAAAATAATTTACCACCTTTAATGCAAATAACTCATTCAACCTAAAAGTTTTACACCTGTAAGGCAAAGATGCACTAAAACCTGCATGAGGTACCTGCCTGCAGAGCAATGCAGCTGCTGGCGCAGGGCTCCCCGGTCAGCTGGTGCTCACGTGGTCCAACATGATCTGTGGCTCGTAGGGGTGTTAAATCCCTTTTGCACTTAGACAATATCCAGGAATTGGCTAGAGTAGATCTCTAAAAATCCAGAAACGTGAAGTACAATGTCATAAAAACAACACTTTCTCATTTAATGGTGCAATAACGTTGCGTGTACCAATCACACTGCTCTCAGTTTCAAGCCTGCTCACAGGATTGAAGTCTGTTGGCCAAGAAGCCATCTCCATCTATATGTGATGGAGATTCCAGAACAGTAACTAGCAGCAAGAAATAGCTTTCCTTACTCTATTAAGAGTGCTTAGAGTGAAACCTTTTATTTAGAAAACTAAAATTTGCTTTTTATACCAGCTAAAGTAAGAAAACAGGTATGTTCACATGTTATGCTTATACTTTCAGGAAATTATCTATAATAGAAAGTAAACAATTTATTTTTACATACAGCAATATTACTGGAATACATACAGCAATATTACAAGGGAATGGAGACTTCCCTCCCTATTTCTTATTAAAGGCCAAGACAATGTTAATTGGGTTTGGCCAGGTTCAAAAAACATATCCAAGGTGTTGTTAACTTATAGAAGGACATGTGAAAAAGTTTCAGGAGAAATCAGATTTGTTTTCTTCCACCTGAGGCTGATGTGCATATCACTTAGGACCTTGCTACTATTTCATTAAACAAACTGATGTATGGGAAAATTTTCAACGTAAACCTATTTAAAAAAACTCCAACCATAAGGCTTTTGAGCCTGAGAGCTAAGTTAAAGTCCACTCCCCCCCCCGCCCCAGATATGTTGAAGATATTTACGAAACTTTCCAAGGAGCTGAAATCCTGGATGAAGAAGTAATGGAAGATAAAAGCACAAAGAAGGAACCAGACATCTTAGATGCAGGCAGTAATTCCCCTCCCATGGTCAAGAGTGATTCTTCTGAAGAACTAACCACACCACAGGGAACGACAGGGAAAAAAAAAAAAAATGTAATACATTAAAACTAATTTACGATAGTTTGACAAAATATGTAAGAAAAAGAAAGTATCACAGCTTTCTTAAAGACCAGACCAATTTTGTTGCAAAGCTCCCTGTGAAATCAGTAACTGTTTGGACCATGTAAGACAGAATACGTTCTGCAAACACATTTCATAAATTCTCACAAAAACCACTGAAAACCTAGCCTGGAAAATCACTAATGGAAATCCACGTCTTCCACTTTAGTCTAAGAAGCACTAAAGACACATTTTCAGGTCTATAACACAAGTGACACTATGTGCAAGACAACATATTTCAATGTAAATCATAGAATGGTTTGGAAGGGGCCTTAAAGATCATAGAAATAACTCTTTTCTTTTTCTGTAACATACTTGGCATTGAACATGTACATTGTCCTAAACAGAAACGTTTCAACCAACCAAAAATTCTATTTTATTCTTAAAAATAACAGAAAGGGGCAGACAAAATTGTACTGGAAATTCTGAAAATGTTTGTAAAAGGTCACCAAAGGTGGTAAAGGAGTCAGGGGAGGAGGAATGGCACAGTTGACTGCCTGCAGACCCATTTCCCACCCCGTTGGCCTCCAGATGTAGGAGGATGGTCATTCCCACCACATCCAATGTACAGACTCAGGGTGCTGTTGAAATCCTCTCTTTGCCAACAGGCAACTGAGTTTTTGATCCATGAGTCTCATTAGGCTCATCATCATCTCAGGCATATTTAGAGTCGAGTCTGTGCTTTTGTCATTGTAGTAAACATTTTGCAACTGTCAAACACCTGATGGCTAACAGTGAAAAGAGACCCATTAAATTGTCTTGAGGCACATATCTCAGCAGTCACCGTCCTCTTTAAATTAAAACAGTGTACTAAGCACCTCCTGGATACTATTGTGGTCCCTTAATACGCACTCATTTCTGGATATGCTTTGCAATTTTCTTTGTATGACAGAAGGAAAATAATCACTTGAATTTTAAACTCACAACAGCTCAAGTTTCAATATCTTATTATACCTCATAATAGATCTTTTTTTCACCGAATTTGAAGACCTTTCTAAGTGATGAAATAGAAGACCAGGAAGCAAAAGGAGGAGTCCAGAAAAACACCAGTAAGAGCAATACTGCACAAAAACATTCAGTGCATGTTGATGGGACATTCTTTGCTGGTGAAGAAATATAACTTGCCGAGTGCAATAGGCTCATAGGTTGAGCAGAACAGCAAGAACATCAACTTTACCCTGCTCTGTTTCACAGCTGCTCTCCCAGAAAAACTACCCGCTGGGAAATTCTGATCAGACAGCATTTAATTCAGTCTGAATTAATGGAATGATCCACCTTTGTGAAAGATTTTGTCATGTTATGGGTGTCAGACACTAACCATATATGACTTTGTACGAGGTGCATAAGATTTGGATAGAAACCCTGAAGAACAGTGCAGGTAACCAGCAGGTAATCTCATCCAGCTTGATATTTCTTGGGAAGACACAGTTCCTACCTGTGTGGATTGGAGCTACTTGACTAACAGCAGCTCTCATTTGTGTTCAGTATGTGGACAAAAGCCTAGTAAGGCAAAATATCAAAAGTAGCAAGATAAAGATTTTGAAAGAAGATACAGTTGAGAGGAACCTGCCAAGACAAGCCTGGCTGGTGTTGAAATCTTCCCTCCCAGATGGCTACTCTTCCCTACTCTTTCCTGAGAGTCCCCCATGACCCTCAGTGGGTTTTCATACACAATACCCACATCAGGGTGTTCAGTATTCTAGTCCATGAATAACACTAGTCTTACTAAAAGTTTCAAAAACTATTATTTTCCTTTACTCCTATGATTTGCATACAAGGAAGCAGAAGCTGCTCGTTTTTTTCCATCTACTATTAATTTCAACATGCTAGCATATGCTAAGGGGAAGATTGCTTTTTCCTCATAAAAGCCAGTTCAATGCTTCTTGTTTACCCAAGCACTGAGACAGCGTCTTCTGAAGCTGCCTCTTCCAGGGACAAGCAAATCATCCCAGGCATGAGTCTCTGAATAAAAACACCACTCAGTTCACATCACATCCTATTGTCAGACAACAGAGATGGATCAACTAATTTTCCTCTGTATGCTGCCTTATGTAGAGGTCGAGAGTCACCACGCAGGTTTTGAGTCATTATTTGCTAACTTACTAATACCAATGCGATGATTTAGGAGGAATTAACATTACGGATCATTTATACAAGTAAATTATGTTCTTGCCTACAAACTCAAACAAGGCAATTTCTAACTAGGCCTAGTCAATTCTGAAAAAAGAAAAAAAATCACATTATCTCACACAGAAAAAAACCCTCCTCTACATGGCAGTGTATTTCCTCTATTTTCATACAGATTTTCTTAAAAAGACATTTCTCAGACATCCCATGGGCAACTGTTCAACGCTTTCCCTGGCTGCAGCCTTGCATACAAATCAAATCAGTCCCAGCACACAGTATGCCTGAGCAGACCTGCTTGGTATGCCTGACAGCAGCGGGATTTTAGCACCACGCCAGGACTAGTACGAATCCAACTAATGCCCACCTCTCCTTCATTTCTATCAATAAACCACAAATATTTATTAAGGGGTAGAAAATTAAAGACTGGCGTTAGGTCATGATCAAGCAAGACACCTATCTTCTCCCATCATCTGTTGTTCATGTTGATACAATAGGCATAAATGAGCTTTGTAGGTTAATCTTGCCATATTAACAAAATACTATATTATGGAAGAACTTATTTTAACGTGGTTTTGACTTCAAATTGCTCCACCGCTCATGAAAGATTCACATCCCCAATTCTCACATTTGCACAGCAAATGGCAGATGCGGAAACCGGACAGGATCCCTGGCAGGAATCCCACTCTCCTTATGACGTCATCTGGCAGGGCAAGTGCGTGACGTAAGCAAAGAAAATGTCCACAGGAGGAGAGGAAGTGCACACAGACACTGAGTGAGTGGGGAAATGTGCCCGATGGGGAAGAATGTAGTAGAGTTGTAAACAGCTTATGATGCCCTGCTTTACAAAAACTTTACAAAAACTTACCTGTCCTGTTTCACAAATAAAAAAGGGAAAAAACAAGTTTTGGACTAAACAGTAATTACTGAGTATTGAAAATGACAGGCAGGAACCTTGTTTACTGGAAATATGTGCTACACTCTGATGTTAACCCACAGTTCAATCTATAGTAACATCAACTTTTTTTCTATGTGTGTTAAGAATGGGGGAATGAAGGGGAGATAAGAAAAAATAGTAAGTCCTAGCTCAGGTAACTGTCTCTGCAGGAGGAAGAATCACTGTTTTTTGACCAGTCTAGGACCACAAGTTATCAGAAGTAAACTAAGAGATATGTTTTGCGTTAAGCCCAGACTTTCATCTGACCAAAACCAAGCTACAATGCAGATCAGCCAAGATCCTGTCTCCGTTAGTGGAGAAATGCCTTTGGGGCTGGTGGCCTCATGGTTTGGTTGAGTTGGGACCTGGGGATTTTTCTCTGCAAATTAGTGCATATCACTCCCCAAATGGGAAACCACCAAACCAAGTTCTCATATAGAGAAGTTTTCATGCTCATTTTCTCCCAGTATCCAAAGTATATTTGTGTGGCTTCTAGAAAACTAATCATCTGCAAAGCTCAACTTACCTGAACTAAAACTAAGAAGAGATGCATTGAGTATTTTCTTTACCATATCCCAAAAGCTCAGACACCCCAGCTGGCTTTCATATTTTATTTCAAAGGGAAAAGAAACCTCTGTGTCCTGGTAGATCTGTGCTAAAATCTAGCCTCATTGTAGCTCCATACTGAGGATTTTTTCCTAGGAAAGCATCTCAAGTACAACCGCTCCTTTTCAAAGTGTTGACAAACATTTCTATGGCTCCTGACTTACAGTGGTGGAAGGTCACCAGCTCAGTTCACACTATTCGGGTCTCTTTTCCATAGACGAAAGGTCTCACTGAGCAACTCAGTTTGGAGACAATGATCCATGAAGAGACTCATGGCTTTCCTAGAAAATAAAGTCTGTCTAAATCATTTAAGCAGGATAACGCCTTCTTCCTTCGTGGAAAAAAGTGTCTTTCATGGCCTGTCTTATCTTTGTTATGAAAAAAAAATGCCTTTCATTCAAGTTGCAGCACAATGATCTCGTCCTACCAGTACTAGACATTCCCTCTCTCTGAGCCCATGTCTCCTAGCATTGGGTCTCCAGCATGAATAATTGCTCTGCACAGGCCTGGCAATGGGCAGAGTGCAGGTTTTCTTGACATCTCTACAACAAAGTCAGACTTCACCCCAGCTGGCTCTGTTCCCTCCTGGCGGGTGGGCGAGCTCGACTCCGGAGATGGTGTGTTGCAAGGGTAGGTACTGAGCGAGCAGAGATTTGCAGTGTGGTAGCACACGATCCTCCAGCGAGTGTTTCTGCCAGGATCCCTCCATCGATCAGTGACAAAGCTTGACAAGGGACTTCAAAATGCCCTCAGCTGCCCAGCATCTGGGCATCTTCTGTCCAACCTGTGGCCACCTCCATATGCTGGCAAAAACTTAGTGTGCATGGACCAGGCTTGCTGGTTGTTCCTCTCTTTGTTGCTGCATCCATCTCTTCAATTCTTAAAGTTATCTCATGTGTTCAGCTTTATGTACCCTCTCTGATATTAGCTAAAAAAAGAAGCCATTTTTGCAGAGCTAATTAAAGGGAGGATGAAAACGGTTGGTTAAAGGTAATAAATAAACAAACAAACAAACTTTTAGGTCAGTTGTAATGAGCTTATGTAATTCTGGATATACTTACAATACAACCCAGATAGAAAGGTTCACACTTCTAAAACATCAGGTAATGTACCAAGAAAGAGGGGCTGCAGAATCCTTGCCATTTTGACATTTGAAATCTTTAAACTGAAGAGAAGTTATACGTAAGTGTCAGCCTTAGTTCAGCCAGAAACTCAGCACTTGCCATAGCAAACACTACTGAATTCAACATCACCTTTAAGATTGATCATCCCTCTGGCCTTAAAGTACATCATATGTAAGTACTAGAGTGTCAAGACACTAAAAAAAAAAAAAAAAAAAACCACACCTTTTTCCCAGTAAACCAGCAACCTGCATGGCATCATGGCAAGCTTCAGGACAGTCTTTCTTTCAAAGCCAGACTGCAGCAAAAGAAAAACTTTCTGTCTGCCCAAAACAAACCTCCTGGATGAGTGTCTGTATCTGCTCATGTTCTCAGTCTCTACAATATACTGTTATTTGCTTTGTTTTCATGATATTTAGGATTAAGTTATTACATTTCCAGATATTTCCCCACAGACATTTTCTTAAATAGCTTACGTTGAAACAGTAATAATCCTTTGGATGGTCCGGCTGATTGTTCACCTTATTTCTTTTCACTAGGGTAGGTCTGTAAATTAGATCTCTCTTCTCCAAAGTTTTCTTGGATGAATGGTTTCATTAATAAGAAAAGAAACAGAAATCGATTCAAGCATTCAAAAGGCTCCAAAGAAAAATAATTTCAAAGTAGAAAGAATTTACAAAATTTCAAAGCACAGAGAAAAAAAGGACTTTATCTCTTTTCTATAAATCCTAGCTTAAAAACTAAGGGAAAAAATACAGCAGGTTAAAGAAACTTGCCGAGAAATGCAAAATTTCACAGTTAGACTGATTTTCTAATGTTTCTCTCCTGATGACGCCCTTTTTTGTGATAACTTTATTCTCTAATCCAGTAAGAAATTTTGTTTTATGTTTTATTTTAAATTTCCCTTTCTAGTTTCATCCAAGCACTAAATTGCATATAGCTTTTTATCTTTGCATCCCAAATAATACTTCTCTCCCGTGATGCTCACACCTTTGGAAACCAGCAGGGACACCTTTGTCAGGCCTCTAGCCTTGTTAAGCATCTACAGTTCTGATTCTCAAAGGTTTTGTGTTTTCTGCTGAGGAGGAATGGTGGCTAGAAGGTGTAAAACCAACCCCTGCTAAGAGGTAACTCCTTGTAGAAGAGATGCTGGGATATACACGCACGTGTGTGCATTTCTGCACACTCAAAGGAAAATTTAGACGGAATTTGTGCTTTATTGACCCCAGTGATGAGCAGGACATTCCTATAACAAGATCTGCAAGCAAACACTTTTGCTGAATAGTCTACAAAGTGTCACTGGCAGCAAATCATCCTATTCTTAGCTCCATATAATTTGTAAGGACATTTGAAGGCATGTGCTAGGGCATAAATCATTTACAGTACACAATTGATTCATGTGAAATTTAAGTTAGTTCACTCTGAACTCCAAACAATTACCACTGTGGTGATTTTATAAAATGTCTTGTCCCTTGGGAAGAAAGCATCTAAATCAAGCTCGGTTTCAAGCCACAAAAATTAATGATAGGTATTCTCATCTCAACGTGCAGGAAGCTGTGAACATAAATCCCCATGTCAAGATGAGGCTCATATAATTTTAAGCATTACACGATCCCCAGATTCAAAATTTAAATTAAAAGCTCAGCTAAACTAGGAAAACCTCTCTGTCCTTAGAACTATTTTTTTTCACTTAAGTAAAAGCAAACACATTAAAATGGTCAGAAAAATGTGAGCTTATAAAATCATGTATCCTCAATGTCATGATATTTCAGGAAAAGTTTAGTTACACAAATTTTAAATAGATTAAACTACTGTTCAGCCAGCTAGCTGGGTTTCAGAGCAAGGTTGTATCCACTTCTGTGTCACCGCCTTATCTGAAGGATATGACATGGGTTGGGGACACACAGAAGAAAATAGTGTCACCGACGTGCCATGAACGCCATGTGATGGAGTGTACCACCATCAGCAGCAACTTTCCCTAAAGAAAAGTAACCTCGAAAGGCAAAGCAGGATGAGCACAGGCACACAGACTGTCCTCAGCTGAAGGAGGAATCAGGTGTCTTCTCCCAGGTTAGGGCAAAGATCAACTGCACGACACAAAACCTCTTCAGCTCTGGACTGAGCTACCCTGGGCAACACTATCACAGATTAAATGGGTTTGCAGTGGGAGAGAGTGACAGTTTAGCTGGTGTTTAGCAAAAAATGTAATTTTAAGTCAGCAAAATATATTTAAGCACTGTTATATTTATTTACAAGAGTATGCAGGTATTACTTTCATTAGCATTAGTCATTAGCAATACATGACTTGCTACATGTTTAGAGCACATTAAAAATGTGTAGAATGAACATATTTTTCCTGATTGACTTAAAAAGCTACAAGAAAATTTTCATCATCCAAATATGTCTAGACCAGAGTGTCATGTGCAAATTAAAACTTCTTTTTTCTATGCTTGTCTCTATCTTCTGTATCATTTTCAGATATCACAAATTTTCCTGTAACACGACAGCCAGGGATGAATTTTTCTCTGGCGTTTCCGAAGCCGTGCCAGCCAGGGACAAAACCCTGATCAAAGCCGTCACACATCCATAAAGTTACTGTATTTAAAAGGGTCACTGTGCTTCCCTGATTTAAAATCAAACTCAAAACACGCTGGTCTCCCAGGACCATGGGGAAGGGAGCAGGTCGTCGTGCCCAGCACAAACAGGGGAGATTGTTGGTCAATATGAGCAGCCTGGGAATGTTTAATAACAACAAACAAATTATCTTCCAGAACCAGGATCATCCTGAGACCCCAGATGGTCAAACAGCCTCCACCACACCAGCGTTTCCATCCCAGGGGGTGCCTCAGTGGGGGCACATTGGTGCCAGCCACCCCCCGCAGCCGCCCGTGGTCAGCACGTTGTGGCTATCGGTACGGAGCCCATGGCTGTACCAGCCCCAGCCCTGCCAACAGCACCTGCTGGCTTCCACCATTGAGCAAAACAAGCCACCTCCTGCTCTGGCCACTGAGATGGCCGCTGCTTCGGCCTCGCATCCAATGGCTGCCAACACCAGATTCCTTCCTGCACCCACCCCGGTCACCGTTCAGGCTGCTGCAGAGGCAAATCCTTGGGTTTTTTCCAGAGAAAAGGAGGAAACGAGGGTGCGTGCAGCCAGCATCCCCCTTGGCCACCTCCTCCAGCCGTGGCTCCTTCGCTCCAGCCACACAGCAAAGCCCACATACAGAAAATCATCAGCAACACCCAAGAACCCCATCCCTGCTCCCCTCACCTTTGGCACCCTCCTGCCTCCCCACCGTGACCCCTGAGGAAAGCTGGGGAGCAACAGGAGCTGGCATTCCACCTGGAAAGCATCTCGCCAGAGGAAGGATTTGCCAACACAACCTTTCCCAGGCTAAACCGGAGTCGCTCACACTCACCCAGAGCTCAGTGGCCCCGTGAGAGCCAGCGCTCAGCTGAGGGGTGCCGGGAGGGATCCCCCTGAAACACTGGGGACCCACGGGGGCACAGCCACAGGCAGACAGGCAGGGGGCCGAGCATCCAGGACTGCACCCGCGGTAAGACAGCTTCTCTCTGGATGATGGGATTTGATTGAAAGGGTGAATTAAACTTGTTTTTCTCTGTGGGTGACCCTCGCCGATGATGGGGGTACCTGTGGGGGGCGGAGCCTGGGCCCCCACTGTGGCACATCCCCCGATTGCTGTCCCCAGGGGACAACATCCAAGGGAGCCCCAAATGTCAGCACTGACTGAATGTTGCTCGTCCACTCCTCCTCTGTACCAACCATCTTGCTTATTTATACAGAGGATGGAGGAGCTGGTTTAATCGATAGATCTGCAGCTCCAGGGTTTGCTGTGCCGTGGGTGGGTGCAGATCTTGTCCTGGCATTGCGGGAGGGGGGTCCCACCACCAGCAAGGCTTAACATTAAGAATATAATCTGCAAAGAAGAGCTCAAAATCATGGATATGCACCCACCTAAGTGATAATGTCATCAGAAAAGGTTGACATCTCTTGTTTTACAGCCTGGAGACAAACAGGTCTACAAATTCCTGTAGAGTGAAACCTTCCCCAGCACCATCACCACCACCCCAAGGACGGCACGGCTTGAACCATGCAGCAGCTCTTCCTCAGCGCTGGGGAGAAGTTTACCAGCTTCAAATCTACTTTCCAGAGCTGCTTTTCAATATTCAATTTTTTTTCCATCAGAAATAAAAAAGGTAAATGTGCCCCAGCTGGAAAGATGCATCACAACAAGAGTATTTCAGAGTTCAGTGGGAAGCTTGACTCAAGCCAAAACAAACTACAGAGTCAGCCCTGAAGTCTGAGATATGCTATAGCACAGTTTTCCCAACAGCACCATGAGGAAACGATGAAGAGGGAGCACTATTGGTTAAAAACAAGACAGAATTATGTTTGCGTTATAGGAAATGTTTTGCCAGATGCTAACAAATAGGCTCAGGAGCATCCTAGATCCAACCAAACACTGGGAACTCTATCAGGTAACTACTGCAGAGCAAGTGCTGCTAATTAAATCCAACCTTACCACTCTCAGTCCCAAGCTGTCCCCTGTAGCAAGGTGACCTGCAAAAAGCAGAAGCAAATACTGATAAGAGTAACGCAAAAGGCACCCAAATTATTGTAGGTCACATATTTTAAAGGTAGAGTTGGGTGTCTGATACCTGGTAGCACACCCTAACCTAAGCCAGTCTTTTTAGTTGCTTCTGTGTGTTAAGCCACAGTTAATTCCCCCACATCTGCAGACAACCCCTTGTAAAAACACACCTTAGTTAACCCAGAGCAGTTCTCGAATCGTTGGTCTTTCACACAGCCTACACCAGCAACCCATCCAGATGTCTCCTCCAGAGGGAATTTCTTTTCCTGCCTTTTAGGAAAAAAAAAAAAAAGGATTATTATGATAATTTTTTATTCATTTTGCTACATTTTTTTTTCAGTCTCACCACTAGCATCATTTTACCAACTCTTTATTTGACAACACTGAACCGGGGCAGCGTGCAGGGGATGCAGGAGATGCTCACAGTGAAGTAGGGCTTAACCCCACACAGCACCAAGAGCTGGTGCCTCCCCACCCCAGCCATGCCACAGCAAAGGGAAAACAATTTGTGATTTAGGAAGTTAATCAAAACTTCAATTGATCCACTTTGTATTTTCTTTCTTTTTACTTTCCAACAATTTAGGGCAATTTTTTTAATTAAATACAAAGGTCTTTCCACATTTCAGAAAATTAATCACTTTGGCATTTATTAGTTATTCATTTCTGTTTAAAACATGTTTTATAATTCATTAAAGTACCTCAAAAATTAAATTCTTAACAGCCTTAGGCCCAAAATATATTTAAGTAAGAAAATTAAGCACAGTAATAAATAGTGAAGAATTCTGAAATATTAATTTGGCCTGTAGCATTTCAAATGTTTATTTGCAATAATTAATTTGAAACCAAGTTTACATTGCCTTTGTCAGTAGTTTGCTGGGAACTTTCAGTTACGTTACTAATTTCCTCAAATTTGCCCTTCTTGTGGCATGTTCCATCACCAACAACCATTGCCAGTGCATTTAAATTAATTCTTTCAGCTATTTTCGAGTTTGATCATTTTCCATGAGGCACAGAAAATTAGCAAGACCGCTAAGGGATACGTTCCCAGTTTGGTGCCGGGGGAATTAGCTAACTGAAGCTGATTATTAGCACTAGGTACATTTTCTGTTCCTCCATCTGCACTGTGGAGCCTGAGCAGCACAATAAAAACACTTATTTTAAGACTGGCACAAGTGAAAACATATTTGGTGTCAGAAGTAAATGCATGTGCCTCATGCAGAGGCAGCCTCTGATATAAATAAGTATAAATTAAGCTATAAGAAATCACACACACCTAAGAGAAGTCTCAAGCAGTGAGTTATTACAGTTCCCCACACACACACCAGCCCTTAGAGGACATGGTGACACAGGGCAGTGGTGTCTCTTCATCGCCCTTCAGCAAACCAGATAATGTGCTTTTCCAACATGGCAAGGCAAGTTCTTAAATAATTTTTATTCCTAAGTTGTTGTCTTACTAGCAGGATTTAATGAGCTTTCCTGTTGTAGAATTTACTCCAGATGCTGAAGCCTGGAGTATCATAGCATATTAAATTGCAATAAATTTCCTAATCAAAATAGTAAACATGTACAAAGTTGTATTCAACAGCATACAGGTGTCTAAGCCACTTTTACGAGAGTTCAATAGCTTCAAAAATCACTAAAAATATACACCTGACCTCACAATATTTCTCTTTACCTCAAAAAAATCTCTATTTTGCGGATTTTGAGGTTTTTGCTCCAGATCAGAAGTTTCCAAATTTGCCTCTTGCTCCTATTTCCAGATCAGAAGCTTTCGCACTCGGCTGCACCGATTTCATCTGCTAAGGCAGAGCAGGGGAAGCGTTCGAAGAGGCAAGTTCATACCCAAGCACTGCCCAAACATTTGTACACGGGGTGTCCCCGCGGCTCCCGTGTGACGGCCTCCCGTGGGCTCTGCTGCCCCCCTGGCCACATCATGCTTCATCCTCTGCTCCTCCTTCCCCAACATCATTAATATCAGGAAAACCTTGCCAGGGAGGCCGTAATGCAACCCTGGAGATGCTCAGAAGCGGATCGCTGAGCGGCGTCCGAGCCCTCCTCCGCAGGCAGGCTGGGCAGGCAGCTGCCTGCGCCTGCTTCCCCTCTCTTCAGCCGAGGGTAGCAGAGGGTTGTTTGTCGGACAGCAGGGACGAAGCCCTTTCAGCTCATGTTCCTGCGATATGAACACCGAGGCGATCCCACAACAGCGGATTGTTCCCAACAGCACAGCCGCAGGTTAAAAAAAAAAAAAATAAAAAATAAAAAATGCAATTGAATTCCAAACCTGTCTCCCTTGCTATGTATCCTGGCTATGTAAATGGTCTCTAAACGTTTTCATATAGGATAAAAAACCCCGTGCGAGGGGTTCCAGGAGGCCGCGGGGCCGGTGCGGGGCGGCGGGCGCGGGGTGCTGCCTCCATCTCCCGGAGGAAGCGGGGAGCGCAGGCACCGCCGCCTTGTACCGAAGCAAAGAGCCACCGGCCGGGCTGTGGGGACAGTAAACAGGGGGGCTGCAGCCCCACGGTCACCCCGACAGCCCCAGCGACCAGAGGCCAGGCTTCAGCGAGCAAAAAGCGCGTTAAACACCCCGAAAGCCCCGCCGGGCGCTGCGACAGCCGCAGCCTAAGCTGAACCCGTCACCGACGCTCAGCGTAGGCCTGAGGTCACTGCGAAGCTGCACCTAACTAGAACCAGTGTCTCAAGAGCAGAGCAATGGAAGAATTGTATCCTCTTGGTGCACAGCCCCCGCGCTGTGCTTCACCCCTGCACCTACAGCTGCTTTCTCATAGGATCACAGAATGGTTTGAGTTGGAAGGGACCTTAAAGCCCATCCAGTCCCACCCCCTGCCCTGGGCAGGGACACCTTCCACTAGCCCAGGTTGCCCAAAGCCCCGTCCAACCTGGCCTTGAACCCTTCCAGGGAGGGGGCAGCCACAGCTTCTCTGGGCAACCTGTGCCAGGGCCTCACCCCCCTCACAGGGAAGAATTTCTTCTTTAGATCTCATCTAAATCTCCCCTCTGTCAGTTTAAAACCATTACCCCTCATCCTACCCCTCCCCCCTGATCAAGAGTCCCTCCCCCCTTTCCTGTAGCCCCTTTCAGTCCTGGGAGGCTGCTCTAAGGTCTCCCCGGAGCCTTCTCTTCTCCAGCTGAACCCCCCAACTCTCTCAGCCTGTCCTCATAGCAGAGGTGTTTAATTTCTTCTTGCTTTCCCTCCCACAACACTTTCATCTTTCTCTTTTGCTTCATTCCAAGACAGCCCTGCCTGTTCTCAAACATCTCCACATACTCCAATAACACTATTTTGTCTCATCAATATTTTTATCCACTTACAAGAGGAGAAGCTCGCTGTAAAACTAATTTCCCCTCAGTCTTTCTGTACCTGTGTGTCACCTCATGTCCTAATTCAGGGGCATACACGGTCAGAGGCTATTATTATTTGTATATTATATAGCTACAGACCAGCTAAATTAATTTTATGATCATTTTTGTGGCCTCCTCTGAACCCAGAGGAGGTCTGTGACCTTCTGATGTTGGGGGCCCCAGAGTTGGACACAGCACTGCAACGGGGGGGGGGGGTCTCAGGAAAGCAAAGCAGAGGGGGAAAATCCCCTCCCTCGAACTGCTAGCCTCACCTCACCCACTAACCTCACCTATGAAACTACTAAATTCAGCCCAAAATAAGTGGAAGACAACACATTACCTGTTTGTAACACCTTGCTACATTATCAACATTCAGTTTAATCAGAGACCTCCAAACAAGCTTTAAGGCTTTCAGTACATCCAGCTACCAGATTAGCAACAGGCAGTGCCTGTATCTGCTCTCCACAAATGAGTTACAAACTCCCCTCAAAAGCCTTTAGAAGTAAAAGCAAATATAATCCCTTTAAGCGGAATCTAGACATTTGTAGTCATGAATCCCAGCCATACCAGCAGAGACCAGGACACAAACCTGGATGCCAACAGCCACAGGAGCCAGAAATGTACCTGTTGAGGAATAAAGCAATTTGCACTACTAGCCAGTGTTAGGAAATTCAACCTTTTTTAGTCACTGAGGACTCAACATGGTGAAATACCTCTGGCAAAAGAGTTTTCTTACATGTCTTTCAAGGAGGCATATGAGAACAGGCCTTTTTCTTTAAAAGAAGTTGCCCAGAAGTTTTGGGGAAAATTATTAGGTAAAAATTAAATAGTTAAATCTGTATTTTGGCAGGATGTCTGTGCCACAGACACCCGCTATTGCTTCCTGCCACATGCTCAGGCAAAACCAATTTGAGGCAGGGGATGGTACAGCAGCAGCACACGTGCTGCCCCACCACAGCCCTGCTAGAAAGGAAACGCATCCCATTCAATAGCAAATCTTAACCTCCACTTCATAAAGACAAGGAGCAGTCTCAAAAGGGAGCTCTTCCTTCAGGGTTTTTGCTAAGACTGGTGTGTCATTTAACCCCGGTCTCCATCCTTACCTGCTGCTCCCCGTCACTGACCAGGTTATGCTCGAGGAGCAGCACACTCTGGTCTCCTCGACATCCCAGCTCCTCCATGCCCGGCCTGGTAACACACGGTGCTGTTGATGATGTGAACTTGATCTGGTGACTACCTCTGGAAAGCTACTCAGCTGAAGTCAGTGTATTTTAAGTATCTTTGAGAGCCTTTTCTTCACCTTAAAACATTTTCTACCCCATAAAGCACAAAAGACAGACGTGGGAAGGTGCCTCTTACAGCCATAAAGCTTCAGAGATGAATCACAGGGAAGGAAAACAGCTGCTGAGAACCAACATTTGCAGGAAAACAAAACGAGCAGGATGAGCTTAAGACAATCTGTAGTTTCCTTACTAACGCTCTGCTTGTGCCTGTCCTTGGTTTCTGAAAACACTCACTGGCATCTGATGAGTGAGGTTGGTTGTTTTTTAATCCATGTCTTGTTGCTTCTCCCACCCCAAACATCTTCACAAAGCCTACAAGAACTCACTGAGACTCTGGGGTTTTCAGGGCTTGTTGTTATTGTTTTAAAATTAATCTTTTTGTCCAATTTGGTTATCCTTTCCTGCCTACCTTAAATAAAGTGGAGGAAATCACCACCATCTTATAAACTTCTTCACAGGTTGTGTGCTATATATTTTCAGTCCCCCACCTCTCCCCAGCTCAAGGCACGGCTTTGCTGTTTGCTCTCGGGCTGCAGGAGGAGCCCCAGGACCACCGCCACTCCACCAACCTCTGGCCCAACCTTGGGAGCCCCCTGGGCACACTGGGGCCTGGCACTGCTGGGCAGGGGCAAGGGAACAGCTCTGTCACCAAGAGCTTATTCCTCATTTAGCTCCTACTTTTTCTTTCCCATTTCAGTTACCAATTCATTAATGAAAACATTAAAAAACCCCAACCAAACCATACTGAAGCATTTGATCCTTCCCTAAATTGCTGAGGGGTTTGTCTGGGGGTGTCATGAGAGCCAGGTGACAGGCCTGAGAGCTTGTAAAAAGAAGGGGCTTGGGTGAGCAAACATCATCCAGCTGGACTTACTTCAGGCAATTGTGGATAAAACCTTTCTCCGTGTATTTGGACTGATGGGGTAGCTGAAAAATAAGGTATCTGCAACCCATCCTGAATACAAAGAGCAACACTAGTTACCAAATACCTTAAAAGTACTTTAAACCCAGATTTTGCAATTTTATCCATGCTTTTATATCAAAATTTCATACTTTTGTCCCATGATGGGGATGATGGGCTGCACAGTGAGCTGCTCCATCACCTAGAGGTGAGGGCATCAAGCAACATTTGGCATCGCAGTAACAGTTCGTGTATAGGCCAGAAGAGTTCAATAATCTGCAGCAATTTTTCTGCTCAAATCCAAAGACAAAGTGGTGTCAGGAGGCAGAGCCGTCTGCCGCAGCTCCCGAGACCTCGCACGGTAAATGGTGACACACATCCTTAACTCTGAGGTGTGCCAGTCACCCTTTGTGATGGGATTGCTCTCACTCCAAATGCAAGTACAGTTTTCAAAGGTATTTTCAAAGGACCAGATTTTTACAGGAAAATTATTTCCTCTTTATAAAGTCAACTCTGAATAGATACCTGAAAAACATATAGAAGGTAGATCATCCCACCCTGAAGTAATACATCAATCCTATCGGTGAATGTATGTTTTATTGAAAGTGTGGCATGAAACACTTGACTGTGAGTATAAATTTATAAACAGCTCTTGATGTATGCGAGATTTTTGGCAAGGTTTACCAAATAATGCAATTCACAGTACATTTAATTTAGGAATGTTCGCTCATTGGTTTTTATATCAATTTTAAAAAAAGGAGTTGGTGAACTTCCAAATCATAAATGATGGATTTTTGTCAATTATAAAATATTATGAATTTGCAACCTTTTTATTCTAGTACTCAAGGAACTGCCAGCTATTTAAAACTGTACCTTTATCATTATTCACAAAGTTTAACAAAAATAAATACAATTTTGAGGTTGTCTTTGGCATGTCGTAATTCAAGGCAATAGTATCTTTTAGCAGCACAGTGCAAAGAAAAACAACATACCATACAATGCACTACTAGATTCAGCCTTACAAGGAGAAGAGAACGTAGTACAATGCAAACTTTAATGTCAATATATACAGAGCTTTAAAGAAAACATTTTTTTAAAATTAAATGAAATAAATACAATATGATACAAAATCCACAATATGCTTAGAGAAAGAAATGACAGTTACAATATCTGATAACGGGGACCTTTTGTATAGTTTCATCTTTGAAGTACCTCAGAGCATGTAATTCATTGCACACTGTTTTCAATTAATGCCCTTTCGTATATTGAGATTTATAGCCAGTCACGTGCCAGAAGAGTTTTAGCTCTAATCAGAGTATCAGTGCAAGATGCCAAAGTGCTTGGGATATTATGACAATGCAATTACTTAGCAAACGCTGCTCATAAGCCTAATGCAAAACACACAAAATAGGAACACTTTGTCCTGCAAAGGAGATCCACCTCGAGCA
The DNA here is from genome assembly GCF_047716275.1 of Strix uralensis. Lineage (NCBI taxonomy): Eukaryota > Metazoa > Chordata > Aves > Strigiformes > Strigidae > Strix > Strix uralensis. The sequence goes on from NC_133984.1 coordinate 2,918,439, forward strand.
TCTTTTCAGTTTTCACATAAAAACCAACCCCAAAACAGGATTCAATGTTCTTCAAACTCACTATTGGTAATAAGCTATTGCCCAAACCTTAATAATTAAGAGACATAATCGATTAGATATCTTTTAAAGCTTTCAGAAAAGTTTGCTTTCATTACATGGGAAAAATATCAAGAAAACCAGTCATTGATTACTTTGGGGGGGACTTCTAATTATGTAAACTATTATAATACTTAAGTCAGCTCTACCTATAGGCTAAGGGTGGGGTTTTTTTAAAAAAAAAATTGTATTCATTCTTCTATTCCCAAAGGAAAATGTAGGCTTATCCACAACAACATAATTTGGGGGAGTAAACATTTAACATTACACCGAAGTAGGGACAAACAGTATTCAGGATGTACTTAACTAAAGGGGGGGTTAATGCAGAAGGATGGTACAGTATGAATGACAGTGTAGGCGTGTTGCCAGTGGGTATCAATACACACCCAAGAAAGTTTTTGAATAAACTTTCAAGGAGAAATTTTTTTTCTTTTAATCATATAGAGCTCCCATAGGATTACATAAGGACTCTTACCACAGCTTCAGAAGCCTTCTGAAAACTTTGAGAAAGAAAAACCTGCCCTCCCACAAATATTTGCAAACTTCTAACTCTGGATAGGATTGAAAAACTTAAGTGCTACAGAAGTACATAAAACCCCGTGTTTGCATTGCTGTTTTAGCCTAATTTCATTGATGCAAATCACAATAATTACTACAGTATTGTGTAATTCATTTAACTCCATTCTTACCAGCTATCTCAACTTTTTCATTGTAACATTTGAGGGCAGTGCTGAGTACTGGATGAGCAATCTGTCACTGCAAATAATTTCCAATTGTTGAAGTTTGCTAGAGGTAATTTTAACTATTGGATATATGAATATTAGCTTTGAAAAATGAATTAAAACATGGAAGACTCAATTCAGGCTCAATATGATTGACTTGGGTGAGGTTTTAGATGCCTCCTCTGGATGCAAGGAGTACATTTAAACCCTACTACAACACAGGCCCTCAAACGGACAGTACGCTTGGACCACCTACACCTTAGGGTCTTTGTGTGATCAACGAGAATTTACTAGTTTTAAGCATAACGGGGAAACACACACAACATGCTAATAACAGCACTGAGACTACACAAGCCACAGAACAGTGGCTTAAATGAACCCACCCATGATAATGCTCCCAGTATGGGCACTCTTTGTTACACACCACTGGCTGATATTGATGCCACTGCATAGTTTTTGGATACATCATAGGAATACAGTAGAGTTCCTCACTTTATCAGAACGATAAGACAGAACTTGCGATATCCAAGGGGTGAAAGTACAACAAAACACATCACGAGCCTGCTCCAGCTATAGCTGATGTCTGTGGGCATCTACTCTCTTTAGTGAGAATATATCAGGCTCTCCGTGCACTTGAGAACTAGCACTTATTTTTAATTGCCATTATCAAACATCAGAGTAGAAGTTATTTTGCTGGCAGTAACAGAAACCATATCCAAAATGTTACATAATTTAAGATATTAATTAGTTCTCTGGAAATCCTTCTAAATACATAGTATGTATGCCTATTTCTTTGTAAGTATAAGCCTTTGTGAAAATTTCATTTTTTTTTTAAAAAGTAAATCAGTAAGATAGTAAAATCATAACTAGTTTCTAATCTTGAACTGTGCAGAGATATCAAAGTGAAACGATGTACACTAACCTTTCACTCCAGCCAAGAGCACGTTCAAATTAAGTGTTCTTCCACTTCAGACATTTAACTGATTACCCATGAGCAGCCCATGCTACTTTTCTGTAATTGCTTAATTGAACAAAACCAAAGTTTGGAAAAAAAAAAAAGGATGAGAAGTCTGCAAGAAATTTCAAAAGAAGTCACAAAGACTTAAATACTAAATAGCAAGAGTAAACTGCAAGTGAACTCTTTTGTATCCCTGCATATCCAAATGTTTCAAAGACTGATATGCTGAAATATTCATAGCAAGTGAACTCCCTCCTCCCCCTGCCCCAAATTAAGGATTAAAATTGGCATACCAGGGTATGCTGGCCTAGTCAGATATAACAAAGGTGTTTGTCCATGTTTTCCTTGTGGTAAGACAATTTTGTAACGTTGCAGTCACTGAAACTTTGCTTTTACCACAGGACTACCACTTGCACTAGAGGCCAGTAATGATATAGAACCAGTAGGGATAACTTTACAGAAGATGTTTTAAATTTTTTGCTAAGAATAAGAATATCCACCTTGTTTGTGTACTTTTCCTCTTACCACCTTTGTGTTGCACACCAAGAAAAACTTAAGTACCTTCTGCTGCTTACAACTGCTTTTGTGCAAAACGCTTTTAAGGTGCTTATAACGTGGTGCTTCTAAGCAAGCTAAAAGAAAATACCAATATAAACACTGTTAAATGATTCATGAACAAAGCCATTAAAGACCAGCTGCTATCTTACGGGAAAGCTGAAGACAATTCAAGTTTGACACTTTAGTTGCGTTCCACACCTTGCATTACCCTCTATCCTCAACACAGCTTTTACCGCTACATTTCAACCCACATTATACCTTGACCTTGGCTAAGGGGGCTTTATTTCCACCACTTTTTTTTTTTCTCCTCCTTAGAGCGAATTCAAGTTCTTCTGGCAATCATTTGTAAATTTAGAAAAAAATTATAGCTGTAGACTGTAGACAAGAGGTTTACAGGCATTCTTGCTGGCAAAGGTCTTCAGTAATGAAACGAAGGATGAACCAGCTGCATAAGGGGTAGGTTTTGTACTAAACAATAAGCTTTCCAGGAAGCAGTTGTGTTCTTTGATAAGCTTTCAAGCATTCCAAACAGGCACCTCAAAACTAGGCACAAACGGCCCCTAAAGCTTCCAACATCTATCAAACACTCAAATTTAGTATGGGGTATGTTCTGCATGATACAAATAGCACACCTATGTTTGCTATATTCATTAAGTCTCAAATCTACATATATTCATACCTAACTATTTGGCCAGATAATTTCCATCTTCCCCCACCACAACAAAAGAAAGCAGCTTATCTAATAGTACTTCCAATGCCACCAAGTAATTCACAGGTATAAACAAAAAACAACCAGCACCCTCTGCCTTTTAAGATGTGAGTTACTACCACCACTCTTGGCAGTTGGGCCAGAATTCTCCTGAAGGCTTTGTTTCCTGTCTCAAAATGCCAAGTTCTGCCATCACTGGTGTCTTGTAATTGGCTACCAAAGGGATTTAGAACAGGAAATTCAATGATGGCAAATCAGTCTGAACTACATTTGATTTTTGGTCACTTGGATTCTCTAACTGTTCACAGTTTAATTGCTGGTCACTAATATACTCAATATTTAAAATGGATATCATCCTACTATGACAGTATAACTGCACAGTAGCATCTACAACTTCTGAAAATACTTTTAAGCTCATCATTTCCGAATGCATTAGTCCCCTGCCTACTAGCAGTTAGCACTGGTTTTGAGTCAGAAAATCCCAAGACAATTCTGGCCCTGAAATTAATTTCCTCCCCATCACCACATTTAGAAACAGCTGAAGTCCTAACACCAAGACAGAGAGGGCAAGTGAGTGCTGGCAACAGGATATTGTCAGTAACTTGTCCATAACTGTGAAATTTCTTGGTCAGAATTCCCTTATCTGGGCACACTGCAAGGCTTATTTATTTTCCCAAGCTACCCCTACAGTTAGGCAAATAGAATTTTGCATTTATGTTCTGTAATATTTGTACATGCGGCAAGAGATTTGGATAGAAGCAACGTTCTATAAAAATCAAATAAATAATAAAATCCACGTGCCAAGTTTGTTATAATAAAGTGTCAGTTTGTCTTATATGCCAAACTTACTTAATATTGGGTATATTCAGTGGAAATGACTGCCGAGGAAACAGTAACACATTGTACTAATCCATAGACAACATAAGTAACAAAAAGGATTGGATTGCATGATGTTGTCTTAAAGGAGTACCAATGTTATTGAGATCCTTAATTTTGACAGTTTATACACATACTTACTTTCTTCAGCTCAGTGCAGGACACAACACCATTCGTGGTAACAGCTAGAAATGTTAATTTTCCTGTAAGAGGCCATTTCTTAACTAGCATTTCTTTTGGGTCACAAGTGATCAAATTAAGTTAGTTTATGGGTAAAGTGCAGAATCTTACACATCCCTTTTACTTGTATTTTCACATAAACTTATCAGTTACTGGCACCATGCAAACACAGACCTTCCAAATTAACACTAATGCATTTAACACTGGCACAATACATTAGTCAGCTTTTCATAATAGTAATGAACAAGTTAAATGAATTAAGTTGAATGAATTAAGTGCCCAATTACAAAATTAAGAATTTGTCCTTCACAACAGGGTCTAAAGGTGTGAAGAAAACTTACACTGACACTTTATGTACAACTTGGTCATTGGCAACGGTCCCCTAAACCATTTTTTAAATGAACCCAGCAAAACTATACAGAATGTGAAACAATATTTGCAACAGATCTCTTAAAGGACAGTGTAGAGAAATTCATTATGGTGTACCTGATGTTTAAATTAATTTAACAGATACGGCTTGTAAAACAACACAGTATGAACCTGTGGATTTTTTTTTTTCTTTTTAAAAAAAGGACTTTTACAGAATTCAAGTAGTGTAGCAGGAAACCATAGATGCCTTTTGATCACAGGTCAGGCAAAATAGAGCCACTTATTGGATTTTCCCCTTGCTTCTGTTTGCTAAGGTGTCCCAGTGGATCTATAAGTCTGTTGATGTTAGCTTTTTCATGCTCCGTCGCTGAGCTAAACTTGAGGCTGCAACAGGCTCTAACACTGGCTGAAATGTCTTGTGATTCAGTGCAGAATATGTAGCAGCCATGGCTCCCTAGAGAACAACAAAATACATAAAAGGCTGTAAAGGTCATTTTTATCAGAAAATAAAGCCATTGAATATTAAATTCTTAATTAACTCTAGGAAAAAAAAACAGGACTTATGGCAGGTCACACACATTCTCTAAAGTTTGCTTTGAAAAAAACATTTATTGCTGAATCCTTCAGGTTTCTAAGCATGGGTGTCTGACATTTCTGTTTCTTTCCCATGTACTTCTCTTACATACCTTAGATGCAGGAGTAACCTTTTAACACAGGTCAGAATTAGTATCTTCCAAGCAACATTAGCACCAATTTATCAAATACAGCCACTTAAGTGGCTATTCAGGTCCTGATTTATGAAGACAACACAATTAAGACTCGCTATCATAGGTCCTTGTTTCTGAACCCAACAAAACTAATGAAGTCAACTTAAAAGCTGCCTGCATACAGTAAAATGTTTTTGTGTCAAGTCAGAAAGAGCTACAGAACTAATAAAATACCAGTGGAAAAACTGCAGTGTAGTTTATTAATTTATGTTAGGAAAGCACAATATGAGCCAGTCACAGAAACAAATCCCAAAAGATTAATTGAATAAGAATGTGAGGAGACCTGTGGCAGTCTCAGATAACTTTCTTATCAGGTTTCTATATGACCAAAGCTACCTTCATCTTCGAACACTCAGAAAAATCTCTTCCTTCACACATAGGTTAAAAAAATTAGTTTACAAATACTTTGTCTGCTTATGTAACTTAAATATGCACGTGGCTGAGAAAACAAAAGAAAGCTCATTTCTAAAGAAAAAAAAGTGAGTTCTGCCTGTAGCTCTAAGAGCGACCCAATTCATTGTGCATCCACCAGCTCACGCAACATTCAGCCTTCAGGTTGTTTTACCTTTACTAGATGTGGTGCATCTTGCCTGTTTAGTTGATAATGTGGCAACTGGTCCCTACAGGCTATCCACGAATGCTTTAATACTTGCTCTGCTGTATACCGCTGATGTGGATCTACATGAAGCATATGTGATAACAAGTCCTAGATAAAAATGGAACACACACATGTTATTCAGTTAAAATAATCTTATACAGACTTTAACACAATAATTATGGCAGCAGTGAAATAAGTACCCTATGTGGCAGGGATTAACAGAATGCAAACACATACACACACAAATCAGCAGACAAATTGGATCATTCTGTGCCTTGACACTGCAGAAGTCTGAAAACAATGTGTTGTACTATTTAATCAGTTTAACAGAGCAAGCCTTTATTGTAAAGAAACTTACTGTTTGTGCGTTTCACATTTCAGTTTATTATTAATATAATCTTTAAAAGACTAAGAATAATATTAAAATTTAGCAGACAGATTTTATAGAAGAAAGCTATTACTTGCAAACATCTCTCCTCGTTCGTACTACACATTTGGGGTCTGCTGACTACATATTACAATTGAATTCATACATAGTGCTTGGTATATCATTTTTCCTTTAAGGAGCTATATAAAGAATAAAGCAAACAGAAGTGGACACTCTGTTTTGCCTGTTTAGAAGCATTAGCAATAAGCTACTAATTACAGTGTTGGTCAAAGCTAGAGCTAGGTGGGCAGGGCACAGAACAGAGACAGGAATAGCTTGAAAGAAAACAAAATATGAACAAGCCGACAGAATGTTCCCTTTGTTCTAGGTACAAAATGTTAAGCATTCTTAAATATACAGAAGTGAATTACTTGTGCTAAGACAGCATCAGCCAACAAGTATTCTGAATCACTCCTACCAAAATGAACAAATAGTGCAGTTCCAAAAGATCAGGAAAAGATTTAATATTAATGCCGAGCTTTATAAAGGTAACATGGGTGACTAAGATACCTCCAGACCAGGCCAACACCAAACCCAGAGAGCTCATACAGCAATTGATGAGAGATGTGGTCTTTAAATAAAAAGCTGTATAATCAAGCTGATCAAGATTTCTGGCAAGATATCCAGATATATTTGGTTGTTAAAGTACTAGTTAAATTGCTGAAAGTACTAACAAAGAAAAGAGACCTGATGATTTCAGTGCTGAACAACGTTTAAGAAATTATACTACAAAAAAATTGACCTATTAATGCAAGACTGGTTAGCCACTAGAACAGATAATTGTAAAAAGTTATCCTGTCATTTAAGGAATCCTACAAACACCTGATTTTGGTCCATTAAAAAAATACTGATGATTAGGAAAGTCTATATTGGGACCCATATTATTCAAAATCTTTATCAGCGACCTGGGGGAAGGAAGAGAGTGCACTCTTGCCAAGTCTGCAGCGAGGCACCAAACCCAAAGGGACCTCAGAAAGGAAGAAACTGTACAGGGTGGAGACTAACTGGTTGGGGACCAGCTTTGCTGAGAAGGATCAGGAGGTTTTGGTAGACAAACTGAACCTGAACTACCAGTGTGACCTGGCACCCAAGGCGGCTGACGTTCCTTTAGACAGCATGGCCAAAGGAATGGAGATAGAGGACAAAGTAAAACAAGAGATGTTCTGGTTTGAAATTAGAAGCTTTTTCCTCATCACAGCAGCCAAGCATTGGGAAAGGCTGCCCAGGCAAGCTGTTCAGTCTCCACCCTTGGAAGTTTCTAAATTCAGACTGAATAAAGCCCTGAGCTACCTGTCAGATCCCACAGCTGACCCTGCTTTGAGCGGGAGGTTGGATGAGATGACCTTCCCTGCAATAAAGTTTGCAGTAATAATAGCAAACTACTGTGTTAGACTAGGCTATTTCATAAAGTTCATGAGATGTTCCTTTGAATTCTACAAAAACATAAGGACAAAACAAAACACATTTACACCTTTGCTGCATCTGAAACAGTGTCCCAGTTGCCTCCACTTAAAGAGAATTTTCCACTGCCTATCCGTACCAGGATCTCCTCTGGAGTATCATTAGGACCGTTGGCAAACGGAGTATAGCTGTTGAAAGACAAAAAAACCCCAAAATGCCTTGTTATGGGTAAGAAGCTGCAAGAAATTGGTAAAATCTCGTAAATCATTCTGAGTAGATGTGCCACTGCTGACAGAAACACGCTATACATTATTAAATACTTCCTATATTAGCATTTAATCTTCAAAACTATATTATTTTCTTTTCCCCATAGTTGTGGTTAACCAAGTAGAATAAATGAGAAATACAGACTAAAAAGCTGTCTTAAGTTAATATCTTAATAATCTAATCAGTGCAGACTTTCAACTTAAATAGAAGTGACTCACAAACACAAATTATGGTAGATTACCAGAGCATGTAAAGTAATCCAAACCTGGAAGAGCACCTTAACAGAACGGCCCAATAGAGCCGGAGTAACATCATGTTTAGGGTATGTGCATTTAATTAGACAGAGACTGAGCACAATATACGCACATTATTTGGGGAAAATCTACAAGAATTTTCATGACAGTTTTTTTTACTTGAGTTTGGGAGGCTTAAACCACAAGACCATTGGTTTTGGAGGCTTGTAACAGTTTACAGGGTTTCCTGTAAATCCAGCTTACTTTCTACAAATCCTACTGTGACAAACTCAAAAGAACTAAATCAGCAAATCTGAAAACCAATCTGAATCACTTAAACACACCTTTTAAAGATGTTCTGGCATGTCCTATGATCATAGGCTAGTACCAACTTATTTTTAACTATAAACCCCGAATCTTACTCGGATTAAGTAGATACATCCTAAAACCCCTTAGGTTTCAAATTAGCTTGCAAAAAATAGTAATAATTAAGCTTAATGTATTCTTAGTACTTTGAAAGCTCTGCATAGAAGAAAGATCAATCAGCATCATCAACAGAGGTTTAGGAGCTATCCCAGCCAGTTAGTTCTAGACTTTCAGTTGATGAGCTTAAGAACAACAAAATGGAAAGAATGGAATCCACGCTAGACCATTCCTCCCCCATACTTTCGACCTGCCACACCTTTTGTTCAGACAATGTTTCTCAAGTGTGCAAGCAGTGTACTGCCCAATATCTGCATACTTGCACTTAAATCATACAGCAATCTGAGTTTTAATGACAGAACTGTAGTGGTGGTGATTTTACATGGAAAAACTACAAATTTATCAAGAGGAACAGATTCCAGTAGATGGTATTTATCTAAGACAAAAAAAAAAATCTGCTCTTCTGTTAGAACAAAATTCAGAAAACCTTTTACCATTCAGCCATTAAGCACTTCATAGTGTTTAATGAAAAATTTGAGGTTTAGAAAACTTAAGGGGTTACAAGCCAGTGTGTTCTGCAAAAGGGCCAGGAGTCAAGCCTGTTGCAGGAGATACAAGAAGGTGGACTACAAGAATACTACGGTGGGGTGGACAAGAGGCAGAAGGAGAAAGAAAACGACCAAATACTTTCACAGACTAAGTTCTCTCCTGGAAACTGGGGAGAGTCTTTGGCATCCCTCACCAGTCATGTACTATAGGAAAGAGAAGCCTTGAGCCTACCTGTAAGATAAGCCTAGTTTATGTATGCATTTACTGATAGCTTCCTGTTCCACTTGAGTGTCTCTGTCATTCTACATTCAAATTAATGAGGTAATTTCTTACAATTTTAATGAAAGCATGGATTCATGCAGCACACTGGAATTTTAGGTAAACAAAAAGCTAAGAAATACTTCTCACCCTGCCAACATTGTGTAAAGAAGAACACCCAAGCTCCATATGTCACAAGCAGCATCATATCCCTGTCTCATGAGAACCTATAAAACAAAGAGTGTTAGAGATTTTTCATATATTAAAAAAACCACCCCAAACCAATATCACTACACAGCCTAAGGAAGGGGAAATCAATCCCAGAATAATTTAATAGGTTTGATTGTTTTTTAATATACAGGTTACAGTAACTATCGACAGTATTTCTTGTTCCCAGAACATCATCTCAAGATTCTCAACAGGCTTACATCTTATTTTTGAGGGTGGATTTTGCTATTTTTAAAGCAGGTTTATTGTAAACATATGCACCAGTGTTTACAAAGTATGTGTAATTACATTTAATGAAAACTAGCAGATTTCCCCCCCCCCCCCCCCCGCCCAAGCACTGCTAAAAAGTTTAAGTACTTGATGCATCAAAAACAGCATAGAGAAAACACACAGCAGCTTAAGATACCTCTGGTGCCACAAAGTTTGCAGTGTAGCACGGAGTTAGAAGTAGTCCATTTTCTCCTCGAAGTTGTTTTGCAAATCCAAAATCACAAATCCTGATAGAATCAGCATTATTTGAATCATCCGTATATAAAATATTACTAGGTTTAAGGTCTCGATGCACTACCTTTAAACAAAGAAATTTTTAAATCTATCATTTAGAAGTTGCATGTACATTTGTTTGTATGTAATTTGCAATTTATAAAAACTATTCTCTAGATTAGTGTACTTAACAGTTCTACACAATTATATAACTTTAAAGTAAAAAAAGATTCTAGTTCAAGTAATGTCATAAAAAAAGACAGCTGGCTCATAATGCAACTGGAACTAACATAACCACTTGCCAACAAGCATGAGAGAACAATATTTGCTGTTTCACAAACTGCAAAAGCAGAGTCAAAGGGGCTTGCCAGAATAACAGGATGAGTTTTATATTATTCACCTTTGTCATAAAATACTCAGAAATCTTCTTCCCTTCTGCCATAAAAACAAGCCAACCAAAGCACATAACAAAAGGCATTTGTTAATTCTAAGAAATGTGAAAGGAGCTATGTCATAGAAGAAATCACTCACTCCTTGGCAGTGCAGGTAGTCCACAGTCTTAGTTATGGTGTATAATACAGCACTAGCCTCCCGCTCCGAGAAGAACTTCTGTCTGAGAATTCGATCAAGCAGCTCTCCTCCTTTCATCAGTTCAGTGACAAGGTATATGAATCTACCATCATCATACACCTGATGAGAATTTTAACAAGTGCGTACGTATATAAATGTACACGTATATTAAAGAAAGATCATCTATAATTATACATCTTGATAAATGTGAAAATTACAGACCAGATTGTTCACCTATTCACATATGAACAGAAAGCACAAACAGCAGCGACTGAAAATTTTAATTCTGCAATTCAGGAGCCTTAAAGCATGAAGCACAAGAAAGCTTATGTGTCATTCTGTGAGATGTTGAGGTAATCGATTGTCAATTCATGACTCAGAATTAAATTTTTCAGTCTAGGAACTTCTGTTCTAAGAGGAGAGTAGCTCTACCACTCCCTATTGCTCGTCCCCTCCATGGACAGTTTTTAGCTGCTGGCAGTTTGCATACACAGTACAACATGCAACTGCTTTTTCAGATTCAGATTACCAACACATTAGCTACTCATTTGAAATAAGAGGAAATAGGACATTTCTAACCTTTACATCATTTCTCACCTCAACTTCACTAAACAGCATTTAGAAAAAATTAGTATCAGGACAAAGCCATATTTTGAAATACTCACTTTACTATATATATTGCTCTCCTAATAAATTTTACTATGTAAAAGAAACTTCACAAATCCCAATAAACTCCCTACATCTGTATTTATTGACTACTGTGTTATAAGAGGTGATAGAGAAAGAAGTACATACATCCTTTAAAGTAATAATATTTGGATGTTGTCCATAACGCATAAGAATCTCAATTTCTTCTGAGGGATCCCTCTTACTTTTATCAATTATCTGCAAAATATAGCAAAAGAAAAAACAATTTGGCTAAACAAATTCTACTTAAAAAAATGTTTTGAATTTATATTCTCACTTCAAGACAGAATAGAACAATTTCTAGAGTTCATTACTTCATACTAATCACGACTAATTCATCTTCCAGCTTCATATCCCACTGTTTATTAATTTCTTGCTCTCTCCTTGCTACCAGTTAAAACTGTATTGTTCATGAGGTCTATTCTGCTCCCATGGACAAGGAAATGCAATGGACTGTCTGAAGCATCACTACTTCCCTGCAGCTCAGTTCCACCCTTGTGAATCTCCTTTTATTTCACATGTGCTCATCATTGTACAGTATTTTCAGGCTTCAAGATTTTAATTGCAAAGCCAGTTCTTCAAGGCCATACCCTTACCCACAAAAAGAGCAGCTTCAGAAGCCAATACACAATTTAAACAAATGAAGAAAACATGGTTTTTCATTTCTCACAGCACATAAACAGCTACAGTAACTAGAAAATTCATGTGTTTAAGTTTACAAGTGTACTACACAATAATTTCAGAACCATCACAGTGAAATTTATTCAAAAGTACCTTTACAGCAAACTCCATATTTGTAGCTATGTGTATACATCGCTTGCAAACAGAGTAGGAACCAACACCAATATCTTCCTTCAGTTCGTATACGTCAGTGAACTGTGCGCTGTTTCCATGAAGTTGCTTTAAAAAAAACAAACACACACAAGCTGTCACCCAAAGCAACAAGACACTCTTTGCCATAATACTGTTTCCAACAGCAAAAGTTTCTTCTGCCCGTCCATGCTTTCTCTTTTGAATTCTGCCTCCAGAAAAACAGCAACTTGCTTTTTAAAATTTAAAAATATCCCATGGAAGCATTTTAATAATGCACATTTTATAATAGTCTCCTCAGCCAAAAAGGAACAGACTGTAAACACTAAATATAGATCAATCTTTGGCATGTCAAAAAAGTTTCCCAAAACATACGATGTTACCTGTACTATTGGCAGTATATTGGTGAGTGGTGATATTTTATGATCTTCTACAGTAGTAGTTGCAACAAAACTAAATCCTTTGAAGAGCTGATGTGCATTCGCACTAGGTGGGACTCCTGGAGAATCTAGTGGCATACACATTTGATTAGGATGGCTAAATCCCAGCAAGGCTATTTTTTAACATTCAGAAGAGATATGTTGGAAGAAACATTTTGAGGGAAGGGAACCAAACAAGTCAGTTATCTGTATTCTCTTATTTCAGTAACACACACAAAGCAAGTATTCCTGGGCTTTATCTAAAACTGCAAAACACTGCAGGGACTAATGTACAAATACATGTTTTTAAGAAGAAGTTTACTGAAGCACAACAATACTTATGAGAAAGAAATAAAGATCGTAGCCTTATGTTCAGGGACTGCATCACAAAGAAGAGTGCCCACAGATTTTGCTACTTCAGTGGTGTATGTGCTGCTGGCAAGGCAGAAGTGAGGCAATACAAGAATATTCAATTAGTAATACTACTGAATAATTAGAACCACATTTTCCTCAGATTATGTGCACCTCTGAATTCACTGTTTGAAATCTCACAGTAAGCACAACTTGATGATTCTGTGTAGCCTATTAAAACCACAGACATTCTCCATACAAACATGACAAGTGCTTTTAAAAGTTGGATGCAGCAGTAAAGAGGAAAATTCACAAAAGAAAACCTGAAGTGAAACTTGAAGCCTACTAAGCAATAAGTGTTTGCACTTACTGTCTTTGTTTCCAAGTTCAGTTACTTGGAAATTTTCAAAGTGCAATAATCTAAGGGATATTTTAGAGATAAATTTTCATAAGCTTCTTGAAACTATTTGAGATGTCTTTGCAACTGACCTAGTAGTACAGGTACCCACCCAGTTCACTGTTCATTGTTCCCACCCTTCTCTGCCTTTGAATCACTGTTTTCTCAAGAGTAAAGTCAAACCCAGCATGGGTAGTGAGGAGAACAGCTCAAGGAAAAAATTACTGTAATGCTAGTTTTAATTTTAATAATGATAATAATGAATAGGCTCAAGAAAGTCATTTAAAGCAAGTCATTTTCAGTCGAATACTGACCCTAAAAATAATCACTGCCAGAATCAAATTTAGTTTACTTTTAGTACAAGATACTTCCCCCCTCAACACTGCATTTCTGACTAAGCCATAACTAGAAACCATAATTCAGCTGTTAATGTTGGTTTGGTTTTTTGGGTTTTTTTTTTTTTTTTGGTTGGTGGATCAAAGTTTAGAATATTTCAAAGAATAGAAACCCACCAAGGAGAACATACTCCCCTCAAAGTACTGGAACCCTGTTCCACCCTTTCCTTTTAGTTTTGTCACTGACTTTTTCTCTTGGTAAGCTTGTTGTTGTAACAATAATTTGACCCCTCTCATCCCATGAACCCCACCAATATATAACCATGTACAATTACCTTTTGGTGTTTTTGCTGTGAATTCTGGATCAAAACAAAAGGTATCTTCTGGCTTTCCAGAAGCAGGTTTAAATGGGGGTTGAATTTCTCTTCTGAACAGTTTCTGAAGTAGAAGGACAAAGTCATATCATTAAGAATGAATGAAACTTCCACAGGTGCTGTAATTTTGCCAAGCTAAAGGGAAAGCAACTCAAGTGTTAATATTGTATTAAAACAGTTCTCTGAAAGAGTGAATAATATATAGCAAGTAGAAAACCACAAATATATATGGAAAAACTGAGCTACTTTCTTGCACCTTTGATTTGAAAGGCTATGGGAAATATTACAAATCCAACAACACACAGCTTTTTCCTTACTCTTTTGAATCTGCCTCACTTACCAGGTCTGTACTTTTAAAACTACAACAGCAGGCTGCTACTTATCACTAGTTCATCTTTGGCTTATTCAGAAGAACATGGAACAGCCATAGCTCATCTTACCTTCTATCATCATCTCAGACCTGGGTCACAGCTATTCCATCACCACTCTAAAAAACCACCCCAAAGGGAAGATATGGGGTACAGTCTTTACCTTTCTATTGTGGGTCCCAGACAAAGACCTCTCACAGATGACAGGCATGTCCCTCTTGGCACGGAACTGCCAGTTCTCAAAGCTCTATTCCAGGTTTTTCCTAATCTACTGAACTAAGACAGAGGGAAGGAATGGCTCCTTTTTTCTCCTTCACTCAACATGCTTTAGAAAAATGCATTGCCCAAGTGAGACTTATTGCTGATTTGAGATCATTTACAGTTAAGGAGGAGAAAATTTCATGCCAAATGATGTTGAAGCCCCATGCAAAGTTCAGGAAGTTCTGAACATTTTCTTGGCATTTCTCTCATCCTTTCAGACCTATTTTTTGCAGTTCTTTTCATTTAATCTTCCTGCACAAGAACATGCAACATATTTCAATTTAAAAAAACAAAAAAACCCCAACAAACAAACAAGGAAGATGGTCCTGAATTCATCCCATAGAAATAATGAGCTATAATTCAAAAGTGGTCATCAACACCAACATATTGAAATAAATACAAAGCACTGTCAAATGAAAAAAAGTTAGAAAAAAGAAAAAACAAAGACTTAGAACTGCAGATCTTTCAAACTTCCTTGCTGGTATTTATTTCAACATCAGTCCCTTAGCAAAAAAAAAAACCCAACCCAACCAAAAAAACAGATAATCAAGCCATAACAAGCCTTCTCTTACAAAGTGTACTCATAAAACCGTGAAGTTTTGCTGTTACTGAAAACCCTACTTGCTAATCAGGGCTCTATGGTAGAAGCTGAATAAACACAGCTAGAAAACCGCCTTCTCAGAAGTAAATACAGGAGATAAAAAGAAGGATAATGACAACAGGCTTTACAGAAACAGCTGAGCACAGTACTGGCTAGCATTGCAAGTAGACCTGTCAGCACAGCAACATCTTATTTATTGTGTCTATCCTTTTGTAGGCATTATAGCAAAGGAGTGTTTTCCAAGTGGATTTATTTGATATAGAGCATCTTAGTTTTGTCAACATTTCTGGGAAACACATCTCAAAAGTTTAGAGAACCTCAGAGGAAAAGCATAAAGGTGCTTGTTAAAAATTTAAGCAAGCAATCATGAACTCGTACAGACTTCTGATCATCTCAGAGCACCAGAGTCAATACTTGAACTGTGAATGGAATACGACTGATAAAATAGGAATGTGCTGTAGCTAGCTAGAGAGAAGTCAAAGAGAATTACAGTCACAGAGAATTTTTGTGCCCTGCATGGAAGTACTAGAGGGACACTTACTGAAACGAAGGATTCTTGCACACAGGGAACACCAGCACCCTCTCCCAGCTACAAACTGTCTGCTCTAACAGACAATTTAAGCTTTAGAATGCTGCAACTCTTAATTTAAAAAGTAAATGTACAATTTATAATTAATACTTTCTATACCATAAATACTACAGCTCCAGATGCCAAGATTAGACTCTTAGATTCTAAGATTATAGTAGAAGTCAGCAGTACTGCAGTGTTTATTGTGCCCTATTCAGATGCAAATACTTATAAATGCTACAACACAGAAAAATTACAAACAGCTTTATCATTCAGATCATTTTGTACTTACGTTCCAGTCAACAGTAGAAAAAAAAGGATGTCTCTTGATTTCTTCAACTCCATCTGAACCAGCTCCTGAACAAAGAAAATACTGTAATTAAAACACTTTTGGATGAAGTCTTTGAAGAAGATTGCACTAAAAATCAGTTCATTTCTAAAAATTTTGCATAGACATGGTTATTTGAGGGAATTGAAAATACAGAAATGTTCCAAGGATGTAAAACACTCAATTAAGTAGTGTACACCTCATCAGGGAGGCAAACAGTACAAGAGGCCCATAAATAGAGGGTGTTGATATCTTTGCTCTAACACTGTCAAAGCTTTGGCTCACTACTAAGAGTCACTGGTCCAAGAGAGTAGTCATTCATTAGCCAAACCCAGGAAGTCATGATCCAAGCTAACAAGAAATGGTATCTAAACCCAAATCTTACTGACTATCTGAAGCTTAAGAGTCTCTAGCAACTACTTTCTTCATATAATCAAACTCAACCCAACTACTTTTATTTCAGAGATCCAAATAAATGAACCAACCTAATCTGTTCGACGGGTTCCTTTTAAACAACATCCTCAGAAGACTTTGTGCTTCAGGGCTGAGGAACTGAGGCATTCCAAGTTTTGCTCTAAAGGAAAACAGAGAACAGGAGAAAGAAATATATCTTACTAAAAATTGTCTACATAGACTTCATTGCACAATTTGATGTATTGAGGATCTATTCCAAAGTCTTGTAGAGTGTACACATTGAACTCATCAGCTTTTAAGTTTCACATTATATGAGTGGTTTTCAAAAAAAACAAACAAAAAAATACACCAGACCAAAAACCCCAAACCCCAAGTCCCCAAAACAAGCTTTATGCTAAAACAGAGTAAACCAATTATCCTCAGGAACAGGTATTTTCAAAGATATCTTCATGTCACCAGGAAGTTATCACCAAAATACCTCTACCAGAATCAATGCCAGAAGAGACACCAAATTCTAAATTACCTGCCTCTGAAGTGATTGCTAATATTCTTCTTGAAGCAAGAGCCTCAAGAAGTAGCTCATTAAGCCATCATATAAAAGCTGACCGACTTTATCAAGCTTATTTTGTGAAAACTATTATGCTAAGGCAAGAAATTCTTCTGCAGAACTGTAGCATCACCTAGAGCTCCAAGTGAGGTTAGTGATCCAAGCCATCCGCTTCCAGGGGCAGTATCACTATAGACTCATACTCAGGGTAAGTTCAAACTGCCGTGTGTTGGTAAGAACAGAGTTTCTCTCTCACCCGCTTCTCTGTCACCCCCTCAAAAGGCCCAAGGCTCTGCATGTGGTCTCAAGGAAATTCTTTGTTAACTATGCACAAATAAAGACGAGAACATATTTGCCCAACAACTTCACTTACTAATCACCAGTTTACCCAGTTTGTCTTGTTATGCAGCTTCTGTTGTAACCAAAGTAATTTAATATGAAAAATGTGAGCACGTAAGTGTGCTCTCTCCATATATATGTACACACAGCAACACCCGATTAACTACTGCTTACAAAATAAGGTATGCTGTAATGCTTTATTACAAGAGAGCATAACCGCACGAGTGGTAAATGACTGTACTGTTTTTATCTTTACTACACACCTACAAGTTCATCCCTAAGATTTTAATTCCTGCAGATATTTAACAGTATTTGCACAGTCTGGGATCTAAACCTTGTTGCAGGGGACTTCGCTTTTTTGTTCCTGTTCTAGCTTAATGCTCTTCAAACACAAGGAGCTATAACAAGCTGTTAAAACGTGTTTAAAAATTACATTTTCTGATTTTCCAAAAAGTAAGAAGATATACTTACTTCAGTATCATATTCATAGTTTCATTTCGATCTTTACCTTGAAATGGTAGTGTACCAGTAAGCATTTCAAACTGAAAAGAACAAATTAGATTAACAAATCTAAATCAACACTTCTTCTCCCAGTTGCTCAAAGTGTTAAGTACTGTACTCTGCCCTACCACTACATTAGACATACCGGCTTGAGTTTTTAATTATCAAAAAAGTTCACAAATCTAAAACTTTGTTTTCATTGGCAGTTTACATGCTAACAACAGTGGCAAGTGTAATGTAATGATGATGTAGGAATATTTTACATCCACAAGCTACTTCAATTAAAGTAATAAAATCCTCTCCATAACCAAGTTTTAGAAGTTGTCATATTCTGAAAACAGCAAGAAGAATAAATTCTAACCAGTACTTTACTTTTAATATTAATATGCATATTTCAGCCTGATGCTCTAACACATCACAGCAATAGCATAAGTGCTCGCAGTTACTGGCTTATTTCACTACTCCACTCTAGTATTCATTCAACAGGCTTAATCTTACAAAAATGCAATTAATATTGCACCAAACCAAGTCTTCAGGGTTTTTTTTCTTCTTTAACTATCAAGTAACATGTGAAATAAATACACAAACTGAAGTTTCACACTGACTACAACTGCTCTAAACTACTAATGGACTACACCTATGATTTTTATGTTCCTGATCAGTACTTCTTACAGGGCTAAGCAGGTGAAAAGTCAATTTTATTCAAATTAGTTGCTACTTCAGTAGCAATTCAGTTATTGAGTTTGCTCTTCCCCTTTCCCGAGCATTTGTAATTAGATCTGGACAAGCTTATTCTAACTACATTATTTCACATTCACTTAGACATACGCAGTGTATTTGTGACCTTAAGCAAGGTAAGCAATGAAGCATACAGTACCATGAGAACACCAAAGGACCACCAGTCAGCACTCTGGTTGTGCCCTCGCCTGTTTACTACTTCAGGTGCCATGTATTCTACAGTACCACAGAAAGAATAGGCCTTCTTCTCTTGATCTACTGATTCTTTGCTGAGTCCAAAGTCTACAACAACAGCATTACAAGAATACAGCCAGTAAAGAACTTCAGAAAAAAAATCAATACTCTATACGGTATTTCAAAATCCAAGCGTTGACAGCTTTTGTTTGTCTGCTTTCAGGACTATTATGTGATTACCCTAGCTCTTCATGAAACAAGAAACTGCAGATATCTAGAGATACAGCAGACATTTGGTTTACTACATACCACCAAAACCATTCTATAAGTCATATTAAATTGATGATAAGCCATCAATATTACTACTCAAAATAACTCAGTACCTGAAATATTATACATTTAGAACCTTAAGATAATCAAAAGTTCTCATATTCTCTGTTTACTGCCTGCTTTATTCACACAAAAAAATTGGATAGAAATAAAAATGAGTATCAAAGAGAACGCAGTCTCCATGGTCTAGTATTACAACACGATGAATAAATAAAATCAGACTAAAAATATTGTTGTTATATAAGACAAAATGGTTCTGCAACCTGACTCAAGTTCAGTAGTCACTTTATTCCCAGAATATAATTTTTTCCTAGTTTGAATAATGCCACTGAATACACAAGTCCTTGATATTATCCCAACTCTCAAGACGAGGCTCTCAAGCACCCCTTTTTTCAAAGGGGAAATGATTGCTAATCAATAATCCCATCAATTATTCTTTCCGGTTTCAGAAGGAAGTGAGAATTTTAGGATTGAAAATATATAATGCAGAATTTTAGAAATTATGTATTGTATAAACATGATTTCCATCACCATTATTTCATCAAGTCTCTGAGAGTTTAAAAAAGTTCATTTTTTCTTGGAATCTAATAACAATAACTATAGATCAAAATATATAATGAAATTTAGAATACAAAAGCATCACCTTAAATGTAATTTAAAGCTTTCATAAATTTATAGTAATTTGGTTTCTAAACAGTCTTTTGCACATATCATTTCTTAAAATAGATGTATTTAATTGTTCCTCACAGAACATTTCTGCAATTTTATATGCATTTAAAAGTGATAATCCAGAAACACACACAAAAAAGAGTAGTATTTCAGAAGTCTTATTGTGCACTAAAATCATTTTATGTCAAAAGCACCTCTGCTCCCTTTTAAAAGAAGTCTCACAGTCAGCAACTTCAGCCTGGGTCTAACACCTCCTGATCTTCAGTTAAAAGACATTTAACAGTAAATCTTGATACAGCTCACTTTCTAACTGGAATAGTGGACATTTTTAGTTACTAACGTACCACCACCTGAACTAAAGCTCCTTTAAAAGATACATTCAATGTCTGGTTTTGTATTTTCAACTACATTTCTTCTATTTTAACCACAGCAATTAGGACCTGCATTTTACAGCAATATCGCTGCTAAGACTGCAACTTGATCTATGCAAATATTAGCCAACAGGAAAACTAACTTCCATGGAACCTGCATGGACATTGGGATACATATCTTAGGCTTATAACTAAAAGCTTATACAGAAATACATTCAGAAAGTGCTATACTAGTAAGTGTTACCTACCTGTTAACTTGATATGTCCTGCTTCATCAAGCAAAATGCTGAAAATTAAAATTCACATTCACCAATACACATAAAGAGGAACGTTTACATACAACATTTAAAATATAAAATAGTTAACAATTTTGATGTTCAACTTGTTACGAATTTAACAAGCTAATATTGTTTCATTTAAATCACATTGTTTATATTTTATATTTGATTACATAGTCTAACAAAAATATTTGTATTTTTTTACTTCAGTACAGTAGAAAATGCAAAGCAACAAGCAAAATACACATAATAGTGGTAAAATACATTTTACTTTACTTTTCTGGCTTCAGGTCCCTGTATACAATTCCCAAGCTGTGAAGGTGATCCAAAGCAAGGGCCAGTTCTGCGAGGTAGAATTTCACATCTTCCTCTGTAAACATAACCTAATAAGAACTGTATAGATTTACCTTCTGATCTTGTCTTCAGTTTTTAAAACTGCAATCTAAAAAAAATAGTCCTGTCTGCCTAAATTTCAAAGTTAGTTTTAGAAGTACCTTATGAGCTTGCAATTCATGAATTCACCTAACAGAAATGATATAGTAATACAGGCTAATCATCAGGTATACAAAAAAACTACTTGCAGTACTTAAAGACATCAGCAGTTCCTGCAGAGCGTTAGCTAACTTAAGGTAAGGAATTTAATTATTATATTTGGTGTTATTGACCACCAGCACTCCTTCTGCTGCAATCCTACACAGACTGTTTTCCACTGCATCATAAAATTTAGTATACAGCTGCTGTATTGGGTAAACTGTCTCCGAATTCATATTAACAGTAGGAAAAAAAGTAATTTAGAAAAAAGTATGCAAAATAAAATACTTTGGTGAAAATAACAATGACATGAAAACCTGCAGTGGGAGTTGAAGAACCTACTCTGCTCTTCTTAGGAAATGAGATTTAAAGAACCCTAGTGAGACACTGACAAACCGACTGCTGTTGCTTATAGAGCATAAAAGATGCATTTCTATCTTAAATACTCAACAGGTTGCTTCTAATTTCATATGCAAGAATCATACCTGCTTTATCTCTTGTCATGTTCTACAAATTACTGAAGCAGCTAGCAATCTTTAAATTACTGGAATTGAATTTGAGGTTTAAGTGAACTACTGTTGTTGAAAACAGCAGGAACAAGGAGAACAGCCATCTCAACTGCACAGTAGATAGCTAACAAGACTTAAGGTAACTGGGCTTACTGCTTTAGTAGTACACTGATCTGTACTTCAAATGGCACATGTAATCTCTTCTACTGGCAACAAAAATATTCCATAATGATAGGTATTAACATTGTGTGAACAATAAAGCTGTCACGCTACAAAGTTTCACCTTGATTTTTTAAAGAGCAATGGTTGATACTGTTTTTCATCTATATCCAAGAGAGCAAGGGGAAACCCTTGGATATCACTCCTCCTTCAAGTAGCCCAAATGCAAACCTCAGAATACAATAATGCTAAATGGTAATATATAATCTCCCAATAATATTTTCATTTAAAACTGCTTTCTGCGTCAAATTAAACATGATGCAAGTCAACTTCATTAAATGTTACCAATGAAAACTTCATTATATACTCATTTCACTTCCACAGCTGAAACTCTCAAACCCACATTAGATTTTAAAGACCAACAAAAGTGTTTTAATAACCTCATACTAAGCCCAATTAATTTAAAACAATCCTTGTGTGGAAAGCATGAAATGCCATGGGGAATTTACCTTCATGTGTGTTGTCCGCTGTCTTTGTTTTATCATGTACTTTTGGAAATATCTTGTCTTCCCATCAGAAAATAAAAAGGCCTGATTTTTTGGTTTTGTTTTGGTTCTTGGTTTTTTTTTTTTGCGCTATCTATACACACAGTAAGCATTTGAAAGTGATCACAGAAGGTAACTGAAGTCTTCCCAAAAAACATGTAGAGACTTAACACTAAGAAAGCTTGACTATTATTATTTCTTTATTCCCAAAGGGAATACATACCTCTTTCAACCACCTAACCAGTATTATTATGGATAAACTTCCATCCCTTATTTAAGAAAGTTGCATACTTGGTAATCCCAGCTGTGTTAGTGCAAAAGAATAGTTCTTCCTGCTATACCAGATTTTCCGCTATAATTAGACATCCTATATCAAAGCAGAGATTGACCTCTTTCCTACCTACTGTTCCAAAACCCTTTACAAGTCAGTCGGTTTGTTTAAGCTTTTGACCTCCATTTTAGCCTCAAGGTTAATTAATTTTGAGCTCCATTCTCAGACATGATCACTGTTTTAGCTAGGTCAGCTTTTTATTAAAAAAAAAAAAGCCAAAACCAAAACCCCCTTTAAATTCTTCCTTCTCTTTTGCCTGTTCCTAAACTAAAGCTTTATTTTTACAAAAAGCATGGCGGTGGGGGGGAACCAAACTGTCTCAGGACCTTACATGCTGGGGATACAACCACCTCCATGTCATGAAAAATCAGCCAGATACTCAGTTCTCATTTGAGAAAATGGGTTTTCCCATGCATTAGCAATATAAACATATTTACACTGTGAAAACACTGAAAAGCTTTCTTACTCTGAAGTTGAGAAACTGACATTAAAAATTTAGATCTTTATGAAAGGTTTGCAGAAAGAAAACAAAAGTCTTACAAACATGTTCATAATACTTAAGGTAACATATAATAAATATTTGATGACAAATGTTTAAAAAAAAAAGAACTAACACGCTGCATCATATTCCCTCCTCTGAAGCGCTCTCTCCAGAAAACAAAAATAGAAATGAAAGTTCTAGTTGCGTGCCAATATTAGATGAAGGGGAGCGGTCTCAAAAATATTCAGTGTTCATACTTTGTGAGATTAGGCACTAGGATTTGTATTACAGCATTATGAAATTTTACAATGCAGCAGAAATCTCTTACAGATGTGGGCTTCCAGGAGCACCTAAGCTGACTATGAGCACGAGAACTATACATCCCCTTTCTTTATTGCTTAATCTTATTTACTTCAGTTAGGTTTCCAGGCAACAAAACATTTTTAGACAAAAGAACTGTACTTTGCAGATACCAAATTAAAACTTAGGCTACTAATCAATATACACTCATGTTTCTTAAGGTTATAGAATATGTTCTAGAATATGTAAGGGCAGCCCAACTAAGTTCTTAAAAACTTGACTATAACAAGAAATATGAGTGAAACAGCTATAGAGACAACCCTATACTGACAAAAAACCCATCTAACACCAAGCGGAGATAAAATTTTAGGTACTTACCTCTTTGGATAATCGCGTGAATACATCTCCTCCCCTGAGAAAATCCAATATTAAATATAGCTTCCCTTCAGTCTGAAAGGCTTTAAAATAAATTAAAAAAAAATAAAATCAATAGCTGTGTGACAAAGATGATCTACAAAACAGATCTGAATGCTTTTACAACTTGGAAATTTCAGTGAAAGGCAACAGTTTTGTTATGGAACCGAAATAATTCAGCAGCACGTGAGGTAATTTATTGAACGATTACTCGCTTCTTCACAGAAGACAACCTTAGTCATAAGAGATCATTAAAATACTGTTCTTTTATTTCTCCTTTGTCAAGCAGGGAAACACCAAGTACGTGAATTACTGTGTTTTGGTTTTACTCAATGAAAAGTAAAAAAATCTCTGCAGAACTTGTAAGAATTTTCCAGGAAATCTTTAATTTCAAAAGGACTTAACGTAAAACTTTTATATACGTGTGTATTTACATTCCTTTTTTAGTCTTGTGATTTAAACATGCAAGAACCTAATTTGGGCACTAAGACGGACACTACAAAACTGAGAAAGAACAAGATGAGCTATGCCTTCAAATATTGAAAGAAACTGTAACAAGAAAATACCAACCATAGTGCAGTTTGACGATAAATGGATGATTTACTTCTACTAATATATCTCTCTCCATTTTTGTACGAACTCTATCCCGAACTGAGGAAAAAAAAGAAAAAATACTAGTATGAAACAACTGTATTTTGTATAATACAAATGGAGCAGAAATTAGCATAAGGAAAGTCTTTGCTGTCTAAAGAAGTACTTTTCCTTGATACTTTGTTTTTAATTTTTCAGTCTCCACAAAACACATGCCTTCAGACAGCAAAACTATTTTGTTTCTTACCTGCCCCAGCTTTCTTCATGTCTACATTTTTTTTCCAAAACATCCCAGTGTTTTGTGATAAACCATATTACTTTCAAGAAAAAAGCTCACATCTACACTTCCAGGCTGCTGTACTATCTGTACTAAATATGTATTTTCTGTCTTTTAAGATTACTTTTTCTTCTTCAACTACTAACAGTCCCTATTTACACACAGTGGAGTTGCATCCATTAAAGTGTCTTCTGAAAGCCAAAACAGTAAGTTCACTTGCTATGCCACATATAAATGAGAGGGAATTACTTAACAATTTTAACTACAGTAGAGTTCTAATTTAACAAAAGACATAAGGAAAATTGTTTATGAAATTAATTTGTTTTAATATAGTGAAAAGACTAAACAGAATTAAATAATGCAATTTTAAAATTTGAAAGAGTATTTTATACCACATAATTAAAGCCATTCTGCCAGATCTAAAATAATTTTTAAACATGAACTTACAAGTTACTCTATAAAAAAGCCACTGTCAGAGAACTCACTGAAAAATAGTTAAGATTAAAAAAAATTTAAAAACAAGTATCTACAAGACTCATTTAAGACATATAGGTGCACTGAAAACAATTTTCTAAAGTTCCAAATCAAAAGATACACATACCTTTTAAAGAAGCTTTTTTCAATACTTTCATTGCATAAAGTTGCCCAGCATCAGGACCAATTATTTTTCGTACAAGGAAGACCTGGTAATATAAATACCACTTTTATATAAACTTGACTGAAAAAGATTACTACTGTCTTTACTTTTAACTTCATTAATACAGGCAAGAAGATAGCATGTCCCAAGTCCCATCCCATTCCTCAAAAACTCTGAAGAATGAAAAGATGCCAAATATTCACAGTAAGTCTTTTTGCATAAGCAAGCTTAGTAATCAAATAAGCAACTATCACAAACATCCTATTAATTTCAGACAACTTTCAGTGTTCTTCCCTAAATACGCATCTTTAAAGGAAAGGTAAAATTGCATTCCCTTGAACAGCTTAGAGGTACACGCACCACCAAGCTCTCTGAAGTATTCAGATTGGTCATAAACTATACATTCTTACCTATAGCAAGCCATTTAAATAAGTACTTATTTGATAAGTACTTACATATATATGTGCTTCTTTACATTATTTTCTTGGAGAACAACATTTCTGCCTGGTCTGCTACCTCCTAAGTGATTTTTGAGGTTTAAGGCCCAAGTTTCAAATACATAACAGGCTATATTCATGAATTCCACAAGAGTGGCAAGACGAAAGCAAGGAAACCTCACCATTTAAGATCAAAGCACCCTTCCCCTCTGGAATAGCAACTCCAACAGGTTTTTCTACTCTTTTCTTTCCAAAGGAGTTTTAAAGATAGATGGTGTATAGCTTGACACTAAGAAAAGCATAATATGAGATAGAATAATGCAGTACAAATACATATACCTCTACTGACTAATATTCTAAGTACTAGGTCTTTCAATTTAGAAAATTGTTTGGTATGTGCTCCTGTTTCCAAGTTGTTGTTCTTGCAATAGCAATTATTAGTTATAAGGAATGTACTTTTTTTTTTTTACAGTGCAAACAAGTCACAAGAGAATGCCAAGAGCTACCCGAAACTGCCTCTCTGATCCCGCCTTATTCAGATTTTTCACTAACACTAAATTTATTCACATATATACTTCGTTGGAAATTATTAAGGGTTTAGAAATTGTTTTAAAAAATAATCAAATAAGCTTGTCAACTTTTTCACTGTGCAATCAGAAATTCATACACCGTCACTAAGTTGTACAGGGTTGGGAGAGGGGTTGGTTTAATTTTAAGTTCTGGTTAGAAGAAAAATGTCATCATGTTTCAAGGTTTTCATACTTCTTGTTTTGTTTAAGTTTTGCCCAGTGATTTACCTACAGCATTCCTCTCGCTGATGTTTATGCTCAAATAGTAAATGAAGTAATTCAAACACCAGCAAATAAGAAAACACCTGTAGATTTATACACTCACAAAAGTAAAATATTAATAGGCGTGTACAAATATTTTAGTGCTTAATAACTAGCAGCTTGTGAGAATGTAGGGAATTCACAAGTTACAAATTCTAGCTAGTAAGGACCCAAATAGCTGCCACTGAAAACTACTCAAGCACCATCTATCTAATTTTCAGACAGTCTCCATAATCCTGCATCTTGTGGAGCTGCAACGATCAGTTGTTCAACTGTAAAGCAAAATCAAGACGGGCACACGTTGCGCACAGTGATTCACCTAAGCCAATCGAAGATCATCTTCAGCAGACAGGGTGCTGAAGCCTTAGAAGGTTCTCAAAGGCTGAAGAGACATTCAGTAACGGACATGAGGTTTAACCCTTTATTTCTGTGAAGCAGTGTTAAATCCTGCACAGATGTCGAAAAAGACCTGTAGAGGATGGGCTGTAGCTCTATACTAGGCCGGAGCAAACAAACCATGTGTTGCCAAACCCAGAGGGAGATCCCTGGGAACTATGAACTGGTGAGAGAGAAAACAAACACCATGAAGGCAACAGCCATTGATCTTTGTTGTTTGTTTTCTCTTTTCAATAGAAAGCAAAAAATATTAGATAAAAAGAGCTCTGCCCAGATGTGCATGCAGTCGTCATCTAATTCTTAAAGCTGGTTCCTGAACCAAGTGCTGCCAGGTTTCAAAATCTCTAAAACGGATGTCTCGCCAAGCTGGTGGGACTGAGCAAGAACACTCCTTAGGCTCTCAGAAGTCTGAACTCTCTGAAGTAAGAGTCTGAGTCCAGACTAAGATGTCTGTACCAGATGTGCTGAACCCTAAAATAGCTTAAGACATCTCAAGTCAGGAGTAATAAACGCACAGAGCTTTTTAGGCTCTGAAGTGTATGAGGGAATTGGCAACCAGCATTACCAGATAAAGAAATGTTTTGTAATCTGCAAAACATTAAGAAATATTTTAAAGTCTATTTTCTAAACTATCACTTATCCACAGAACGCCTTCCTAATGTCTAAATTTTTTCCCCCCTCTTGTACAACTCTATGCAGAGGTTTGTTCCTGCCATGAGATAGACAAAACCAGCAGAACAACATGAAAATGGAAACACATGTAAAGCTGACTGTCTACTTTTTGTGTTGTAAAAGATCTAGTTTAAGAGTCTGGTTTTAAAAAATAAATTAGCTTCTTATACACTAGGATTAATATTTCAACTAATGTGTTTCAAATTAGTAACTGAGACATTTTATTTTTAATTTCATTTCTGCAGCTTGACATCAAGTGGCACATTACAAAAAGAAATTACTCTAACAAAAAAATTGCCACGTTTCTTCTATACGCTATTTGAATAATTGTTCACTTAGTCTCTTAGCTGTAGATCACTTGATAAATACAGCAAAATAAAAAACCTGAAATACATTTCCCAGGTTATTTACTTTACTGTTACTTTGGTTCAAGTTCCAATCTACCACAGCCATTCTGTATCTACATCGATACAGATTTCGTACATTGAAAGAAGTCAAACACTTGCAGCATGTCAAGTACCATCATTAACAGACAAATCACCACCTCCCCCAGAAGTGTCTATCGATGTCCATTACACCACTGGTGCCTCCCAAGCATCAACCTAAGCTACAGAAGATGAGAGGCAACCTATGTGGAACAGAGATGTTCGTTCCGATTCCTCACTAGATGCTGCAATAAAGTCTTGAGGCTTTGAAAACACTACGATTTTATTCCAAATAGCCATGGCATTAGGCAAATGGAGCTTGTCAACACCAGAGATGTCGCATAAAAGCCACCCCTAAGTATAACCCAGCTGGTAAAATCCCTTGCTGTTGGTGACACTGCTCCCATGAAGCTGCAGACGCCAGTCCAGATGAACCACAAACATGCCTCTCTGCATGGTTAAAGTAACTTCCCATGGCAGACATCCTTAAATTCACTACTGACTGACCCTTCTGCCTAGAGACTGAGGCTGTTGCCTCTCTGTCTGATATGATTTGGTGTCCTGCTATAACTGCTGCTCCCCTGGCACCAGAGCAAGACTGGAAAACGATGCAATTTGTCAGTGTCTTTTCAAACATTCCCTGCAACTTTGGTACAGCACTACCTTTCCTGAACATCTGGACAGGTCTACGGAAAGAGACATTGCTTTTCCTCTAAAAGACATGAAGTCAGAGATGTTATCATAGTAAAAACGAACACACACACACACCCCCTGTCCTCCCCACCCAACTGCAAACCAGGATGGATAACTTCCTCCAAAACACGGCAATTTCCACAAGCGTATCTATATATACCTAACCTTTTAGTATTACAGAAGTAATGGAAGACAAAGCAGGTTCAAACTGGACATCAGATGAAAACCAAGTTTGTTTTCTTACCTTTCCAAATGATCCCTGTCCAAGAACCTTAAGCAGTTCAAACTGGGCTGGATCTGCTTTCTCACATCCTTCTTTCACATGGTGTGTAATAGGAATTTCTTTCACACTTCCTTCATCCTATTATTTCAAGGCAAACAAAATACAACAATGAATAGGCCTGAATTAATCAACTGTCATTAGAAGTGCATGTAAATGCCTGCTCTTTTCTTGTTTTGTGGGGGTTTTTTTGTTTGGTTTGTTTTTTTGTAAAAAAAAAAATATTTGAAATTCTAATAAGGCATAAAAGAAAGCTGTCCAAATAAAGAGTTTTTCCAACCATCCTTTCATAAATAGATGCAACTAAAAATTCTAAACTGAAGTAAAATTCTCAAAAGAATGCTCACGTCCTTTTGTCATAAATATAACTACAGCAAAGATGGATTTTCTTACATGAAAGGAACAAACATACAGATTTTTAAACCAAATCTAAGATGATCCTTCCACGCTTCACCTCTGTTTTAGTAGTTTTCCAGTGATTACTATTCACATCTTGCCCTTTCCTGAAAGAGTCTTAATGAAAGCTAAATTTAATTTCATCATCTTAGGTAATTATTGCTTTTCACGGCAGCAAATAATAAATATGGTCATCCACTTGTAGCTAGAGGAACATGCATCGTTTGAAGAGCATAAATAAAATATGAGTCATCTTAAGAATGCTGAGAAATCTTTCATCCAATAGAAGAAACACAGCTCTGGGGTGCAGAGCTCATGGAAAGACTATCCTGCGTGGAGACCTTCAGAAAGCTGAGGGTAATTCTCAGGTAGCTAAAAGATTTACTGTTCTGTTGACTTCTTCCTGTTACTCTCATCTTTAGCAAAGCAGGGCACAGCAGCTACAATTGTGAAAAGACAAACATTCATGACGAAAACAAATCAGATGATGTATTGCAGCTTTTATGTTGCAAGAGAAGTTTCCGTGAGCCAAAACAAGTGAGATGTTAAAATAAGCACCCTTGAAACTACAAACCACGTGCTAAGGCCTAAGCACCCTTGAAACTACAAACTACGTGCTAAGGCCTACAACAGCAACCTGAGCTCACACACATAAAAGGAGCAGCACCCCTCAGCCCTGTCAAGAACACCAATTAATTTCTTGCACACTGCAAATACAACCCAATTGCAACAGAAAATCCCACCTGATATGGACATCTTTAGGGTATCCAAACGATTATTAACTGTCCTCCTATCCTCTCTTTAGATCTTCATCTTGAAAGGTGAAAGAAAAACACCCTGCCAACCTACAGTGCATTGCTCTCCCTCAATGACAAGTACAAACACCAGAAAAAGACCTGACCACTTGATGAAACAGTTGGTTTTAGGAAAGAAAAATAACATCATTCTATAGTCAGGGTGACTATGGAATGTCTTGCTGCCCAAGACCATGCATTAAAACTTATAATCAGTGTTATCAGACTTGATACAGAAGTATCTAAACTAAATTCTGTAGGTGGGTTTACACAGAGATGCAGGATAGAAGTCTGATCATCTAAACGTGTACATACTTACTGTAACAATTAAAAGGGGGGGGCAATCCTCATGCTGCATTGACTGTCTATGTCTCAATTGCTTTGTTTGTCCAGAGGAGGAAAGAGTTCAGACTAATGTATTAGTATATTCACAAACCGTAGTCCAGCTGTTATTGCATAGGAGTCCTTTCCCCTCCCCTATATCTCTTATTTCATACTCTTTTTGGAAAAGGCCTGTTTGTTTCGCCTCCTTCCCATGCAAAGGTAGGTGTTAACACAGGGCACTGCTAGGTAACAAAGTTATTTCCTTAATCCACATTCTAAGCTACTTTGTTTCCCTCTTTGTTCACAAAAAACCCAGCTGACATACACTGATGATACAGTGTTTACATCCCAACCTCATTTCATCCATCCATCTTGTTGACTATGCATATACATATTCATAGGAAAGATGCACATATCTTCATTTTTATGTATTTTTTTAAACACATGCCTGGAATTTAAGGCAGGTAGGAGCACTAGCATTTCAAGTCAAGATGAAAGCAGCAAGTCATCTAGTTATACACCAAGTTGTACAACAGACTTAATGGTTGGTTCTTTCTATGAAATATGTAAATACTCTATTAAGAAGCTTTTTTACTTCACCATCCTAATTTGTATTCCTTCACACTATGAACCTTTGCATGAGAAAAGATCTTTAAAAGTTCACCTGCTCTTCTGTTTATCACCCACCTTGAGTCATTAGCCTGTGACATCACATGTGGTTGCTGCGGAGACTGACAGAGCATTTCTAAATGGGAACTGAGGAGAAAAATGTTTTCCATGCAAATAAAGAATAATTTGAAATGTATGAAATGAGTTATTTTTTATAAAGTGTTTTACCTTCACAAGAGATGTCTCTGTAATTTCACCTACTTAACTATCATTAAAGTACTAAAAATTAGCATGACTGAAGTATAAAAAGACCTCTGCATCACCAGCAAGAAATGAGCAGGTAAAGAGTTTAACATATATTAGCCAGTTTCATTTTTATTTCTAGTTTGGCCTCCATGAACTGCAAATTTGGTTATCTGATTTTGTGCTCTGCTGCTTGAGGAGCTAAACCTACTTCAGGGCTCAGGTACCAGCTCCCACTGAGTCGCCTTGCACAAGAGGTAACTATTCCCAGCAGGTTCAACAGAAGACAAAGCGCTCAAAGAACCGCCACAATCGGTTATGGCTTTGTGCCATCTTACTTCGTTACAGCTTGACTGGTATGTAGCTCCAAGCACCTAACAAACAAGCTCAGCAACATCCTCCTGGTTCAAGTGCAGTGAAAGATTGAGACAATCCAATGCTCATCTTTCTTTGCTACATGTAAGATGACTATGACACTGATAATTTACTTACTCCACACCAGAAAATGTCTAAGCACCACGTTTCTACCCCCAAGACTTAGTCTCTAAGTCACTTTAAAAAGTTATTATTGCAATACAAAGCAGTGGTTACAGCTGGCAATAAGATCTAATTGATACCTTCTTCCATGGTCCTGTTCAAAAATACATGGATGGGTGTGTTGAAAAATGATGGCCAATTTTCCCCTGCAAAGTCAGGCATTTCACCACATACAGAATTAGCCCAAAGTTTAGTCCAAGATTTAGCCAGCATACAGAACTTCAGCATCTCCTACATATGCACATCACCAAGGCACTGGACAAAAATCATGCTCAAGTTTATCTGTGATATTTCTACATAAAAGCCAAATTAACATACTGGTGTAAAAATTAATTCTGTTCTAAAATAGGAGGAATTAAGTACCTTCTAGATGAATGTACAGTAACTACATTAAAAAATACAAAGGAAGAACTGGTAACAGTGTAATAAAAGCAACACTAAGCACATGGTGTATGAAAGGTGCAAGGTTGGACTGAGCATTTTCTGAGATTGAGGGATCTGTGAATGCTCTCTCCAGCACACAGAATCTGTTTCCCATAAAACACTGCCTCCTGCAGCAAACTTTCCCAAACAAGACACTTACGGTTCCTAGCCAGGTACTAATTTTCAAAATCATCTTTAAGATTTAGAGCCTCTTTAGATCTGGCCAAATAAAATGATAGGCTCAAAAGTTATTAAAGAGCAGGGAATGCATAAGTTCTGCTTCAAAAGGGAATCATGCTAATGAGTGTCTAAACTGAACATCTGTCAAATATACTTACATGGTAGGAATATGGTTCACCTTCTTCCATAGGCTCATCTGCCATTTTAAGGCCATTTAGCTGGAGAGGGGAAGGAAGGGGAACACAGAAGGTGGGGGGAGGGGGGAAACAAAAACAAAACCAACATTAAGACCCAACAAGTTCAAATAAGCAGAGTTCATAATTTGACCAATTTACATTTCAGAGCGCACAAATGAAAACTGGTGTTCTTGTTGCTCTAATTTAAAACTGTAGTTTCAAACAAACACTACTACTTGGTAGTATATTTAGCATCTCCCTTATGTATCATTTAGCATATCCCTTTGTAAATGCCATTCCACAGTGTTATTTAATTGGAAATAATTTAAATTTCCTGCTTTAAAAGGTACGGATAGCACCCATATAAGACGACACTAACATAAAATTCTTGTTACACACAAAATTTGTGTTGCAGATGCTTTTCAGAAACCTAAAATCTGCTGCTGAAAATTAATTTGCAGTTTAAGGAGAAATGATTCCAACGTGATTTCAAGACTTTTTGGGGCATGAGGGAAAAGTGCAAGAGCAGGTAGAATGAAGAATACATATCACAGAATTCTTATGCACAAAAATAATTACCTGTTTCATTAAAAAATTAATTCCTCTAAAAATGTGCTTGCATCAAAAGTTATTTAAATATCTAGCAAACAGAATACTCAAACTTTAATGAAGTACTTGAGAAACTGTAGATCTGTATATTAAAATATTTGTGGATCAATTTCAAAAGTAACACCTTTCAGAGGCAGGAAAGCATGACATGCATCCGCACAGAAGCAAATAAGTGACATGCTCAGAAATGATCACAATACTTGCTAGCAGTTGCCCATCTTACTTAGTTTAAGCTCTCTCTAAGTAACAAACAATTTAATGTTGCCTAACAACTGAAACTTTAAGAAAAATACAGAAATATAAAGGACATGCTCTATTTAAACATGAAAAGCATTAATTAAAAACTAGAAATACCCAACAAAATGGGTAAAGCCAATTATGGATTTTGCTAGTGATAACTGCTAATTTATTTACACATTAATTGTTCAGCATCACTACCTTCATGTGGCATAGATCTCACCCAACAAGATACGAACTAGAAATAAACATAAGGAAACTCAAGCTACTTTTTTTTTTCCCTGAAATCAGAAGTTGAACCAGTTAAGGTAGACAGGGTAATGACATTTTTTTTTTCCTCGTACTTCTGAATTTATCTAAAACACATGCCTAAGACACCGAAATACACTATGATTATCCATATGTGAATTGGTAAAACACAGGACTACAAAGAATCTTGAAATGCCACACAGACCATGCCCCTGTTTAAAAACAAAACAGAAAACTCGACAAACGGGTAGGGCTGAAGGGACAGGTTTATACCACCACAATTGCGTCACCTAAGCAAACCCTCAACCACTTCCACTGCTTCTTCTAGGACTCTTGATTTCAAGTAGAGCTTTTAAGAGCCAAGTCCTAAATTAATGATTCTTATAAAATTAAATTTTTGTACCAAGATACTAGCACTTATTTTTGGACTATATCCTCACAAAAAAAAAAAAAAAAAAATCAAGGAAAGTAGCATGAGGGTTTGATTACTTTCACTCTTCTCTAAGTTTCTATTTATTTTAACCACAGTTTACAAACAAACTCTTCACATGAACTACAATTTGGCAGTTTAACCAAGCACTTGCACATTCAACACATGTTCATCATTCATATCTATCATGCACTGCCACCCTCATTTTCTCCTGGCCAAAAATCACTAGCCTATTACCCTGGATTCAGAAACCTCATATATGCTACAGAAACCAATGCTATTAACTAACTAATTTACTACGTAAGTTATTTCTTTTTTGCATAAATATTTTTTCCAAATTAGATACTGGGAGGGACGAGACACCCACAATACTTGTTTTATATGAATTAATTGAAAACATCAAGAAGTAATTCCAAAGTTCAGACCAGATATGAACTCCAACCTAATTTCATATGATTCACTGTCATGTAATTTCTTTTCACAGTATCACCACATTACATTCAAGCATGAATCAATGAGGCCCACCAAAGTTGTCAAAAAAACCTTACTTGGACCTAGTTAACAAAATGGGTTTCCACTCCAGGTGCTCAGAAACATGATACCATTCTTCACTCATGGACTTTAATGTGAAGTGAATTTAGCGTGCATTTCACCTTTCTTTAAATATGGTCAACATTTTCCAAGTTTTGTTACCTAAATTTAAGCTCTGGAACCAATACTACCAGCCAGAAGAACTGTAGATACACTGAAAACAGTAGCTTAACTCCAGGCAATCAGACACAGAAAGCTGTCACTGGCGGAATGGGGTTTTGAACCAAAAATCAGCATGTTATGTGATCTACACAGTTCCTGGGCATGCCATGTAAGCATACTTTCAGCTTTCTAGCAAATCAAATATAGTAAGTTATTGGATTTTTATGGCAGGTAATCAAATGTCATCTTAATTAACAATTTCCTACTGTACACTTTTCCCCTTCATTGTTGCTCATGTGTGTTTTTTTTCCTGTCCAGTCTCTCTATAACTACAAAGACTGGGATGCCTGCCAATTTTTAGTCCAAAGAATTTTATGTTCAAGTGCATGAATCTACTTTTATTGCCTGATATACACGACTACACTTTTGCCTTATTTGTTTGTGAACTCTGGTCACTGTCCATTAAATAAAACAACAAACAACAAACCTGTTGGATTGCAACCAAAGTCTAGTAGTTCGTTAGTTATTCAGTTAAAAAAAATTCAACGACAAAAATCAAATCATTATTGTTCTGTTCAGTTACTTATATTGGCCAAGGTTCAGCAACTAGAAGTTTCCACTGTCCCCCATACTAGGCAAAAAAGAAAAAAGTTACAATTAATACTTAATTCCCACCTCTATGAAAACCAAATACAAAATTCGGCTTCTGCAAGTGGGACCCCTTTTAGTGATTTAATCATGAATATGTATGCACAAACATATATAGAACAGAACTATTTTAACCTCTAAGTCATTACTTACTAAATATCTATGAATACATAAATTTAATTTATTATTGAGAATTAGAAAGCACATATCACTATAAAGAGAACAGGTGAAAGGAAGCGAGTACCATTACTCTAAAGGAGAGTCGTTCAGCAGTACTGAACAGCAAAATGATTCAAGTATGAAGTCCTACAGCTAACTGAACATTTTAAATATTAACTTTCATTAACACACAAACTAAACTCAGACATTTAGGCAAACAGCATCAATACTTTCCAAATACAAGTTTTAGAAAATTACAGAAAGTACTCCACATCGTTGATTAGTGTAAAAATAACCAAAACAACAATATAAAAAAATTGAGAACAAAGTTCAGGTCAGACCACCTGGCAGGTAAGAAACTTACTTTTCCAGAGGTGCAGGCTAAGAGACCCGATCCAATCCTCCGATGCCAAACTGCCTCTGAGGTAACACAGCGCAATCTGCCTTCTGATTTAAATAGCTGCGATGGATCCCATGACTCCCTGGAACTATACCCTATTACCTTGGGAGAATATCCAAAGGGCTTTTGCGGGCTGGTAAAAGGCTTAACTACTATTGCACATGTTTTTCCTTTGATAATTACAGCAGAACAGAGGAATCCCAGTATTACCAAAGATTTGAACCACCTTCCCCCCCAGTATTAAGGATTTTTTAACTGTTTACATGGTAAATGCATTACTGTTTGGTGGGTCTATAGGTTTTGGCCGAAAGAAGCTAGACAAATGGTCAGCAAAAATACCTAACTACAAGCAAAAACAGTAGAAGATGTAACTCTGGTTCATTCTGCCCTGTTTCTACGCATTTTCATTTTGGCATTCAAACAGAATTAAAAATTTTATAGACAGAACTGGGAATTTTATAATGATAATATTATTAGAAGTAGAAAGTGTTATTCATCACCACTCACGTATAATCTAGACTGGCTTCAAACAGGTAAAAGTCTATATGAGGATCAACAAAAGCTTCTGCACTCTCCACGGTTCCTCCTTCACTTCACTTAATTTTCCAAGTTACTAAGCTACAGCCACCAGACCTACACCTCACAATTCTTCCAAACGAACACAAGACTAACCAGTTTGCTTCCCCACATACAAAAGTATTACTTTAAGTACTTATTTCAAAATGTTAGAGTGCAAGCTTACATTAGAAACCCCAATTATTTTGAAAAGACTTTGAAAAGAAATCCTTTGGAAAAAAAAATGCTGTTAAGACAACCACATTTGTTCCTCATTTATTCTGAATTACATCTGCAGAGAGTTTGCATCATTAATTTAATTAGCAACACATTGTCCTACTGATTCTTATTTGCTGAGATAGGCTTGAGAAATTTGGGGGTTCTGGGCACAAACAGGTGAGGGGGTTTATTATTCTTTTTTGAAAATGTCTAAAAGACACTGTGAATGAAACTGAAGCTTAAAGGCACCTGTTCTTCCTATAAAACACCCACAACTCTTCTCCAGGCAACAGTCCCTTTTTTGGTTTTTTGGGGGTTTTTTTTGGTTTTTTTTTTTGTTGTTGTTGTTTTTAGCAGTAGCTATTGTTACTGCACGCAGGTGCCCAAGCTGGATTTAGTGCTTTTTACCATCTGGGCTCGGATGCTTTTGGGAAGGAACAACTTCCTCCAGTAGAGCAGCCAACCCCACGAAGCGGAAGACGAAGCAGTGTCATTAGTGTTACCCAACACAGAGTTACACCAACTAAAGCCGAGTCCCACCCTGTCACGATGTGACCAGAGGAAGGATGTCCTGCCCATGGCAGTGCCCACATGAGACTCCGCAGGTCTGCGCTGAATTTTCTTCTCGCCCGCTCACCGCCGGCACAAACCTTGTGCTAGCCTGTCCTGCAATCCCTCTCACAAAAGGACGAGGCCAGGTAACACACACACACACTCTCTTTAAACATACCAAATAAAAGAGAAAGATAAGGCCACCTGCCTTAAAAAAAAAACAAACTTAAACCCATAATCAATTACTAGGGAAAGTTATAAAGTTTTTTTCCTGTGGCAAATAAATTGTACATTCAGACAAGATAACAAACCTTCAGCAACATATAATTACTGATTTTAGAGAACATTTTGATCTTTCTCATTATCAGAAGTCAGGGGAGAATTACGTGTGTCTCAGACTAGTTATAGCTATAACGAGACACAAACCTAACCATAAGCACCAGGATCACTGAACTAGTAAAGGGATTGAGATCTTTTTGCTACTGCCTGTCTGGGAAAAAGACTAATTCCATAATGAAAGGGCATAAAGCAGCCACTCTGGAGATTGTGTTAAACAGCAGATTAAAGAATAATGGAAAAGGGTAAGATTGAAACTTGATGAAAACAACATTTCAAACTTTACTCTTAACATAGTGAAGTAGTACATCTATGTAAATGTTAAAATTCTATATATTACGAGTTAACAAATCATACCATTCTTCTGATTTAGGGTTATTGTGAGGTCTCTCCCAAGCTATCCTGTGGGAACCAAGGTGAGCCACCTCGAACAGACCCCCTGATCCTTTTCAAGACTCAGAATACCATAGCAGATTTCCAAAACGATCTTCAGAAGTGGTATACCAAAACATAATTATTATTATATTGCAGCACTTTTCGATGTATAAAGCACTTTTCAATGCATAAAGAAATTGTTTTCCATTTAAGAGTATTAATGTGCTTTTTTTTAAAAAAAAATATGTTTTTATAAAGACTTACAAGAACAAGCTGCCTTAAAAAAAACCTGTACATTGTTGCCACGGCTGAGGGCACTTAATTCAAGTTACACACAATACTATTACTTTCTTTTCTTAACATAACACCACCTAATTGTGGAGATTTTCAGATGCACAGAACTAGGTAGCTGAGTCATTCACGTCACTGCCAGTAATTACTCACAAAGGAGTTATGCAACTCCTAACACTGACAAAATTCAGTGGCCTTTGACAGACCAAGCTCAGAACATGCTTAAGAGGATGGACTGAAAACACTGGCCAAAATCAAAGATGTATTTATTTAAACTGGCATGGGCAACAGATTATGTACAATAGCAGCAAAGCTCAACTCACAAACATGCCTTTTGGAAGGCAGCAACTTTCAGTGCAGCCCAGTTTTCTCGCAGAATACTTTAATTTCCAGTCACTTTTTTGTTCCAGCCTTGTCTTCCTTGTCACTGTCAGCCAATTAAGCAACTGGTTTCTGAAGTATTTCTTTCAAAAATAAATATTTCAGTACGAGGTCGCATTTATGCAATTCACAATATTCACATATTGCAAACAGCAAGCACTTCGGTCAATTACACTTCTCCTTTTAAATGCAAGACTACTTCTATTAAATGGGCAGAAAATTCCAAAATTACTGTGTTCTGCCCAATCTCAAGTATTTTTGTATTTCATTCAGCCTGGTCAACAAAGTGTTAACTTTTACTGTTTCTTTGTAGACTGTAATCATATTTTAACAATCTACAACAGCTGATTATAATCAACATCCTCATACCTACTTCTATTATCGTGAAAATACTTATTAATCCTATATTTAGGAGGAAAGAAGTTCACTCAATATTTGAAGCACCGACCCTTCCTACCTAGGCTTAGGGAATCCCCACAGTCACAAAATTGTTTCACAAGTGACACTGTCATAGGAATGTAAGAACAGGCAGGAACAACACAGTGCATGGTCCAAAATATAATCCTCAGCACTTCAAAGACCACCAACATGAAAAAAGGCAAAATAAATCAGTCCTAAACTTCTTCAAAAAGTTTACGTTCTTTTTATGCCTTGAAGCATGAAAATTTGTTTCCTACCTTCAAGATCACATTCTTCCCCTGCTAGCTGTTTTTACTTTGTCAACACAAGCACTGCTTCACTGGAAATGTACTTCTTTCTAACGACGCAATCCTAAATTTAGTCAACAAGCAGATTCCTCAGAGAAAACAGTTTCTCTGATTTTTCCTCCTGTGCCACAACGGATGGACAAGAGCACCAGTAAACGCAAGTTAGTCTTTGAAATGCAGGACTATTTCACAGTAACACTGGTGACTCTAGTTCCAGTGAGGCCAAGGTCACCGAGATCTATCAGACTGCCAACATAAGGTTGTAGTAAGTACTATAGGCTATAATTAATTCCATAAAGTTAAGCATAAGTAAAGAATCCAAACGAAAGCAAAATTCATTTTAACATAAAATAAGCCTTTGTTAAATCCCAAAATCACGTCAATGTGGAATTCCAACAAGTGAAAAGTACTGCACATCCCTGAGATGCACTTAAAGTGTTATGACAATTCCAAGCATTTGTTAATGTAATTTGGGAATTTCATACGTGACTTGAAGAAACTGGTTTTGATATAAATGAAGTCTCAAACACTGCTAGCCAAATGTAACACGGACGTAACGAACGTGATGTCTCATTTTAATCAGAGCACGACTGAAATAGTTTTCAACAGACCCTGTTAAGTAAGTAGTTCATGTACAGGCTTGAGGAAAATACAATGTAAAGAATGACTGTTGCAAACAGTCGCCTTCAGATGTTACAA
Organism: Strix uralensis; assembly: GCF_047716275.1. Lineage (NCBI taxonomy): Eukaryota > Metazoa > Chordata > Aves > Strigiformes > Strigidae > Strix > Strix uralensis. The sequence continues at coordinate 2,958,701 of NC_133984.1, forward strand.
ACAGAGAGCTGTTTCAGTTGGACATCCACTGTCCTGTGCTCTGTGGGCTAGAGGAGCGTGACTTCAGAACCAGGCTCCTACAGCAGCGCATTGCCGAGCTCACGTCTCTGTTAGACCTAGCCCAGTCAAGTATTCAAAGATAACTGAAATGTCACCGCTGTCAGCAGAAATACCTGTCTGAGCTTTGCTGGGCTGGAGCCAGGGCTGGTTCTCCAGCCACTCTTGCCAACTGCCAATATAATATTTATGGCAAAAATCTGTACACAAAAGCAGCACCAAACACAATACTCCAAAAGTAGCACCGGCCTCGGTGGAGAGGTATTTATCCAGCCAAAAAATACCGAGATGCACAATAACCACAAATGTTCACCTTTCAGCTGCAATACGCTAAGTCTGATTACTTTAACATTAATGTATCACAATATTATTAAAGAATAGACCAACAGGGCCAAGAAAGTTCTCAGACCTTCAATAAGCTTCATCCCTTCACTACAGCATACTATTTTTACAAACCATAAGATTAACAAATAAGCCTTAATACTTCGGCTGACTTTTTAATCCTTACCTGTAGCTTCACTAACATAATTAAGATTTCTCTAATATTAAGGTACAGGGACTGCATCAAGTATTATTAGATCATTAGAATATTTTAAAGTGCTAAAGTGTAGCAGCCATGGTGTAGAAATGCACGTCCAGTAATTATAGTACTTGGAAGTGGCACTCTGTAGACACAACTACAGAAAATTTAAAAAAAAACACTAAGAAATTTTAAACCTCATGGCTTTATTCTTATAAAGGAAAAAACCCAGTAATTCAAGATAAGTTTTTATCAGAGAATAAAATTTCAACATGATCCTTTAAAGAACATACTTTCACTCTTCCTGAGACTTTAACCTACGCTTGTTTTGTGCACTTTGTGCTTGGAGATGAATTTGTTACAGACCTTTTTACTTACGATAAGAAAAGCCTACTGCATCATGGAAAGCAAGTCTGACCAGTTTTAAGAAGCTTTATTTAGATAACATCTTTTGTGTGTCTAATACACCTAGGTGTAATCTTTTATTTGTCATACTTGACGATACTTGATACGCAATCCTACACTTCTGATTTAAAAGTGCAAAACTTTTACTACTTGAGGGTCACATTCTGCCGAGATGCACGCATCGTTACAGTGTAACCAGTTTTGCCATTTATTTTCTTTTAAACAGCATTTGGTACTTGGTTATGGATGCACCTAGAGTGCTAAGCAGTACCTCGAAGACACTCTCGAAGTCATTCCTCGGTCTTTACGACGTTTAAGCACCCAAACCTCAGTTCACACACTCCTGGTTCTTTCTGTTACGTGCGTGTATGATAATTATTGTATAGTTATTCAGTGAAAAAGCAAAGGGATCTCTCCTAGCGAAGACCTACCTGGCTGTGCATCCAGATTAGCACAATCAAATTTTCAGAAGTTAAAGCAACTTTCCACAGGAGCTACGGCCATAAAACTGAGTTTACAGCAAACCTCCAGCGCTGGGTGTTAACCGGGAACCGACGACTGGGCCACGGAGGCCGTTAAGAAGGCAACACAAAGCACACCGGCCTTCCCCGCTCCTTCCCACGCCTCACCCTGCCCAGCGAAGTTGGCTCTCCCCGCACCCCACACGTGTGACCGCTGCCTCGCCGCTCGCGCCCGTTTGCCGCCGCTTCCCGAGCCCCGGAGCCGGGCCGGGCCGGGCGGCAGCGGCCGCCGAGGGGCGGCGGGGGAGGCCCGCGGGGACGGGCCCTCCCGCGGCGGCGGGGAACGGGCTGCGGGTCGCGCCTGAAGGGGAGCGGGGGGGTGGGGAGGGGGGAGACCACCACCTTCCCGGGACGGGCCGGGGCGAGCTCCCGGGAAGGCCGGTCCCAGCGCGGCTGCTCCTGAGGGACGAGGCGTGAGTAGGCCAGGTGCCCGGGCGGCAGCGCCGGGGAGGCGGAGGACGGGCCGGGGGGGGGGGATCCCGAGGGAGGCGGGGAAGCGGCGGCGGCGCCGCCGAGAGCGCCGGGATCCGGCGACGGAGAGACGGGGGGCAGCGATGCGAGGACTAGGGCGGGGGGGGGAGACCCGTGAAGCCGGGGAGGGGCGGGGGGAGACCGGGGGCGTTGCGGTCTGCCCGCCCTCCGCCCCCAGCCCCGGCCGCGGCCCGGCCGCTCCCAGGCGGCGGCCGGGCAGCGCGGAGGCAGGTGCCGGCGGGGAGCCGGCCGCGGCGAGCTCCGCCTTCCCCCCCCTCTCCCTCCTCTCGCCGGCCCCACACTGACCTCGCCGCCGCTCACGTACAGCTCCATTTTGTGGCAGGGCTCCGGCTCCTCCGCGTCCTCCAGCGGAGCGAACGGCACCATGTCCCGGCTCTCCTCCCTAGCCGGGCAGCCGCCGCCAGCCGCTGCGCATCCCCCGGCCCTCAGCCGGCTCAGAGGCGGCGGGCGGCCGCGGCAAGCCCCCCCCTCCTCCTGCCCATCGAGCGCGGCGGCGGAGACGGAGCTCGGGCGGCTGCTGCTGCTGCTGCTGCTGCTGCCGGCCGGCGGGGGCGGCGCCGCTCTGCGCTCCCCCGCGCACACCCCCCAACATGGCGGCCGGCGGGGGCGGGGCCTGCGCGGCATGGGGGTGACGTCAGGGCGGGCCGGAGAATCCCCTGCCTGGGGAGGGCGGCGGCGGCGCGGCGGCGGGGGAGCGGGTGACGCGCGGTGACGCGCGCGGCGCCGGTAGCGTTCGCTGGGTCGGGAGGCGCCTGGCTGAGGGGGACCGGGAAAGGGGGGGGGGTACCGGGTGCCGTCCTGCGGCTCCGGGGAGCGCGGCCCTCCCGCCTGAGGGAGCGCGGTTGAACGCCGGGGGCGGGCGGCCCCCAGACGTTCCGCCTGAGGGGAAACTGAGGGAGGGCCTCGGGGACCATGAAAACGCAGCGATGGGGGTAAAAAGAGCGGTTGTGTGGAGTCACTGGAGCAGCCCCCCCGGCGGCGTGAGACTGTTGTCCCCTCAGCCCACAAAGAAACACGCGGTCCCTCCCTCAGGGGCCTTGAATTCCCCTCATAAACGCTGGCGGGCCCACCTGGGGGGCAGCTCCCTTCTAAAAAAAGGGGGACCCCTTGGGTAACGCGGCTGTGAGGAGGCAGGCAGCCGTTCCCGGTGAAGTGACAGAGGTGGGGGGAAAAAAACGAAAAGTTTAGTTTTGTTTTTCAGAATTGCGAGGTGGCAGGATATGCAGCATAGTCGGCTGGAAAGTGGAAAACCATAGCCTGGTTCCTCCTGGGTTCTTCGTGAGATGAAAAGCGTGAATAAGCTGTGTGCACGTCTACAAGGGAGCGAAGCAGCCTGCTTCACCGTGGTTACAAACACCAAGGGGATGGACTCCTTTGTTTCCAAGCATGTGTTTAGAGAGAAACACCACAGCATTTCCAAACCTGAGGGGGCAGAAAAAAGACCATGGATGAAAAAATAACACTTCTCCATCACTGATCTTAGGAGCTGGAAAACACTAGATGATACTATCAAAAGTATGTATTTTTAAAGATAGAAAACTGCCTCAGTGACACTGAGTTTTTATTTAAACACTCTGTATGACTTATTAGTAAGCCCTGCCCTTCAGATATAGCTACCAAAGGAAGGCTCAAACCGTTCTTAATTGCCAAATAATTTTGATGAAATTAGCACAACTGAGAGAACAAGCTGGTACACCCCATAGTCCAGAATGCTTTCCCGTGCTGATTTTTTTTTTAACTCAGAAGTCAGTCATCGTACAAACAAGTATATAGTGTAAGATGCTGTGCTGCTGTAGTCCTTGATTAGAGCAACCTGTTTCACAAAGCTAACCATTACCAGTTCCCTCTCGCCAAGCCTGCTGAAGAGAGTTGCCTATTGTGAATGTGTCATTGCAGCAACGGCCAGCTGGCATGTCAGCATTTCCACTGCAAACCTATTTTTAAAGGTCTGTAAGTCAACCATGGAAGACAAATGCTTTGGGCTGAAACAGGGAGTATGTATACCAGGAACATCCACCCTTCAGAAAATAAAAAGTATGCAAGAAAATGTAGGACCAAAGTTACCGGTACTTAATATCGAGAGAGAATTTACATTTTAAATCTAGAACTGTTTAGGCTAGGTCACTTCTAAACATTTTTGTCACAGTAGGATTGTGCCAACATGGAGCTTTTAAAGCAATTAAGTGACAGGAGACAAAGGGACAAGCCCCAGCTCCACGGGCCTTTGCTTCACACACAGCTACCTACCCCAGCGCCTCTGTTCACGTAACTGGTGTGCATCCACGAGAAGCCAAATGGCCAAATCTTTTCTGTGAGATTAAATATGTAAGTACTTGAGCGGTGCCATGAGGCAGATCTTAATTTAAATATAAAGGAAATCAAGTGAGAAGTGACTTTTTGAATGTGCTTGAGTGCTCAGCAAGAACTTGTGTCTGAAACTTGTGTTGCAGATGCCATGTCCCTGCGTCCGACTTTTCCTATTGCCTCAAACAATAAGAGACTGCAAACAAGTGTTCTGCATCCATGAGGTCTTAACACTAATATTTGAGAAGTTCAGAGAAAATGAATAATCAAAGAAATTAGGATTGTTATTCATATCAAAGACTGTAAAAGGGAAATTATGATATATGTAGATAAAATAATGACTGAATAAGAAAAGGTAAATTCAGAATGTCTTTTACTCTCGGTCTTGCAACCAAAGAAGCAAAAGGTATTCAATAAAAAAGCAACGATATGTCACTGAAACTTAAAACTTAGCAAGACACCCCCCCCAAATGATTTTTTTACAGAGAAATAAAGCATCAAAAATATAATAGCAAGTCATTAATTTAGGAGAACCAAGGCCTCATGTCTTGGGTTCCAAATTAATATTTAAATATTATATATTTGGATATTTTTTGTACCTTTTTCTAGCCCGTGTCCATGACTGTATGGCTATCAGATCTCATTTGGTGTGCAGTTTTCAGATGAGGATATCGGATCTCATTTGGTGCGCAGTTCTCAGCTGAATATTTTTTACATTCCAATACCTTAATTTGTTCAGCAGGTTCTGCCCGTTATCTTCCTCAGCAGGTCACTGTATGATCAGCGTGACATTGTAACCACTTTTTCCTCTGTCAGGTTATTAGATGAAGGTTTCAAAGTCACCAGTTTCTAAATATTTATTCACTTTAAAATTTGTGACATCGCAAAGTTGCTGAGAATGCTCTTTTACCAAGCCTAATAGGAAAGGAATTACAATAATAATAATAATAATAATAATAAACGGAATCTGCAGCCAAAATTCGGTTTGTTCAGTGTCAGTAACGTGAACTCCAACCGCTCTGTCGTCCCTTTTATAGACCTCAGGGCTGCAGCCACTGGCAACATCCATGCTTAGTTTGCTCATTCAGTTTTCCTGAAAGTATCAGTCATACGCTTGAAAATATGAACAACAGATTATTTATGAGGTTAAAAAAATCCCTGCGCATTTCCGGCATATCGTTCCTAGCAGGGCTTTTCTTAGAGAGGCGTATTACAGAGCTCTGTTCCCTCTGAAGTTTTCTGTCCATCTGTACCAATTTTGTCCCTAAACAAGGTTATTTCTGAAGAATCCTGCAAACTTTGTGTTCATTTGGCCAGAATGTTTTTCAAGAAAGGAAAAATAAGAATATTATCATCAAGCCAGTGTCTTTTGTTCCCCTCCTCCTCCCAGTTAATGATACTGGAATCTGAACCACGCTAACCATGGCAAGTACAGCGCAGCTCCACCCTGGAAAGCAAAGCAGAAAAAACAGTGTGAATATAGGAATATGTGAATAGTATCTAGTTCAGTGAGATCTCAGGAAGGAAATTATACAAAAAGCAAAGTTTGAGGAAACTGCCCAAGCTGAGACTGATGTTTTTATTCTGTTTTGACTGTGATGGTAAAAGCCCCTGAAAGGGAACAGGTACAAATTTAGCTTTTGTAGATTCAGTTCAAGGCAGACTGTGAACTCTAGTATTGATTGTGAAGGTGGTTTTGGGGGGGATACAGTTAATTTCCAAGGGCAAGTTTGTTCAAGTTCATCATCATTTCACCTTTAATCTTTTGTACAATACAGCTGAACAACACTTGCACAGTCAGAGCAGTACAACTCTTTCCTATTGTGTGGATGAATTTACGTGGGTACAAAGCATGCTTCTGTTGGCGTAACTTGTTCTCATACGAGAAGGAAAAAGAACTGTCCTGATGCATCAAAAATGTATAGTTATACGCTTGTGTCTAAGCCAGAATTGTTCCAGAGGAGGAACGCAGAGGGTGAGGTGCTCTGGAGGGTGTGCTCCCACATGGATGTAAGACAAGTTCAGAGGCACGGTTGCGGCTGTGAAGCTGTGGAGATCCTCTACACACAGTGTAAATTGCTCTGGTTCTAATAAGATAAATATTACAGGAAGATTTTCACAATTTTAGAAACTAGTATCACAATACCAAACATCTATATGTGTTTGGATTAAGTTATGGAAGAGTACCGTGACAAAATCTTCAGTCAATACTGTCTGAATATGAAATAGAAACATGAGAGTCCATACCCCACCTGTATATACTGATATTTAAAAAATGCAAATAGAGCTGAGCTCATGTATGTGTGTGTATTCACAGAAATGTGGCATAAGATACCTTATAAACAGTTCAATATTGTTAAACAGTTTATTGTGTGCTTTGCCCCACACCACAAAGGCAAGAGAAGTCATGTGAGGGAACAGCAAGAATCACTTCTCTGCTCAGTTATGGTTATGCTGAATGTGTGAAGTGCAAATGAAGAGGCCCTTCCTGAATCCCTGCTTCAGCTTTATGATTATATTTTTCCATCTATGTCTTTCGTACTTTTGTAGCAAGTTTTTAAAAGCTCACTTACGGATAAAAAAGGAAACCAATTTGAGACGATGCTCCTAGATCAACACCTTAAGAAAGATCCTTGATACTCACGATTTCATTCTCACCATCAAAGCAAACACTTTTCTTTCAGGCTATTTTAGAACCACAGGACAAACTTAGCAACGAATTTTGCCACGTTTGTCCAAAATGAGCTAAAGAAATATCTCATCCATATGGAAAATACAATGAATTTATCTCTGCTGATCACATTGCTTTGACAGTAGGGGATGAAAACTGCAGATAGGCACAGTGAATGGAGATCCTACTAGATTTTTTTGATGCTTATCTAAACTTTTTCACTTTAAACTTTTTAGTTCTTCATTTCAAAATGCATTTTGAATTCAAATGTCCTACAATATAATTTTTTCCCCCCAAATCCGAGCGAATGCTACAAACCAGCCAGCTGACACATCTCAGAAGTTCTATATCGTCAAATGAAAAGCTACGTACAGTCAAATTAAAGATCCCAGTATCCCATCTCCAGCGCTGGCCAAGAAAGCAGATGCCAGACAGAAAATACAAACAGAGTAAGCAGTAGCTAAGAGTACTCCAGAATTTGTTTTCAGCCTCTAGCTATTCGGGTTTCATAAGCCAAGGGTGGTCTCTTGCAGGGAACAGTCTCGATGGATATTTCTTCTACCAGTTTGTCCAACCTTCTTGAATATCTACATTTTCAGCAACCATAACATCTCACAACAAGTTCCACAGCCAAACCTAACCACAAAAGTATCTCACTCTGAGCCTACTGCTTAGTTCCATCTGATGTTCCCTACCCTTATATTGTAAAGGACAGTGATTAATCACCCTCTCCACATCGTTCCTGATTTTATGCATGGTATATATCCCACCTCCACCATCCTACCGCGCTCTGCTCTGTTTCCCAGGCTGAAGATTCCTGGGCTGTTTAGTCACTCCTAAATGAAGGGTGGGGAAATTCCAGTTTCTCTGTACACATTTTCACTTGCGATTTGGAAGTAAATATAAAATAACAACCAATAACACGCACAAATTACAAAGAGAAAAGAAAGTAATGAGCAGTCATTAGCTATCAAAGTCCTTTGGGAAATGACAAGTGACTCAGGAAATTACAGGCCTACCATGAGGACTGGATACACAAGCAGGGATCGAGTAAGGAGGGAGTTTGTTTTACATCCACGAGCAACACTGCGGAGACAGATCCTCGGGCTTTGCATACAGTTTTGGAGTCTGTGCTTAGAAAAGCCCATCAGAGAACCACAGAAATACTCCAGCCTCTATGTAATGAGTGAAAAACCCAAAGGCCCAGCTTTATCAAACCTCATTCTAAGTAATCACCAACAAGAATTTCTTTGGTAATTCAGCTCTTTCCAAAGACTACTGAAGAAAACTTAAGCAACTGTATTTCTCATATAAACTCCTAAGGTTAGCTGAGCCAAATGCAGGTCAGAAAACGTAATTAAATACTGAAATAAGTTACTGCAGCAGTGTGCATACACCAACAGATGGCAAATCTACCACAAGCACTTGATTCTTTTTTTTTTTTAAATTAATCTCACATACTTCTCTATTTTTCCAAAACTTGCTTCATTATATTTCTTCAAACCTATTTAATCCTTGAAGCTGAAACCAAGCCTGAAAAATTCAACTTGAATTCACAGTGAATTTTGCCTCAGAGCACAGAACAAACCACCATGATGTTCCAATGTGCACATGTATCAACAATGATGAATACTTAAGGAATTGATTGCATCCAAAATCATCATGATCTCAATCTTCAGGGAAGTTTTTGTGACAGCAGAGGGTGTTACTTCTGAAATGATACAGAGCCAAAGATGTTGCCAGTTCCTAACTTTAGCTAGGAGCCCACATATCATGCCTCAAACCAGTATCCTAATCATCTCAGGTGAAAATTCTTCCCATTTTGGAAGATTATAATTAACTTCCTACTGAGCCATGCTTAGAAAAATGTCTCAACCTGGAAGATTAAATAGAGACTTAGTAGCTGTCAGAAATAATTCAGCGGTAGCTGTTTGTGTCTTGCAGTATAAAGATACTGATTTAAAATCATATATTTAGAAATTGTTTTCTCCTTATTGTGGAACAAAAAGACTTGACTGCATGAGTAATAGATACATTACTGGGAATAGAGACTAGGTCGCTGAATACCACTTTGGTAATATTAGTTTAGGTCTTCAGATAATTGCTGTAGCAGTAGTACTTAAAGAATCTCCAGTTCTGGAGGAAGACAAATCAGTGTACCTTCCCAAGCCACTGCTGTTCTTGTAGTTTCTGGGGTCAACATAACTTGAATTGAGTGCTATTTCTTCTCCACTATTATCAAGGTTATTTTCAAGCCGTCTTGACTTTGCTTTTGTTCCAATTGGGACACAACTTGACTCATCAGTTCTTTATTTGGAACGCACATCACATTTCTTCACTTCATCAGTTCTCCTCCCAGTGAGGTCACTTGTTTGTGGCCATTCAATACTTCCTGCAAGTGCCTATTTCTCAGTTTAACTCGTTTTCATACTATCCTGTGCAAAGAGTCTTGCTTAAAGCCACCGGTCAGCCAAGTATGCATTTCGTAGCAGCGTGACTTTGGGTTCAGCAGGATATGAGCACATGGTAAAAGCTGAGGACAATCCGAAATCTGAAGCAGTATCTGAAGCCCAACTTATTTTTCCATTAAAAATGGTGACAATATTCACAATAATTTCAATGGGAGCATGATCATTCTGTAAGTAATTGCTATCAGGAATTTAATTTAAACCTCATTTGACTGACATTTCTTGTTTGCAAGATCTCTATTTTAGGAACAATGTCTTGCTAGTATATCTCTCTTCATCTTAGTCATGACTGATAACAGAATAATCATCTCAACTACTTTCCTTTTCTTTTCCTGCATAATGGCTTTACTGCATTTTTACATACCAAACATACAAGAATAGAAACAATTAGAGCAATAACAGCATTGTATGCAAATGAGCAGGTAAGTGACTAGAACTTACTTGAAACTCTATGCTAGGCTGGATGTCAGGCTGAGAAGCCTTTACAGTCACAAACTGGTTTGTTTAAAAGACGAAGGAAAGATGCAAGTTTGTCTTTGAAGCGTGCCTCTACCTCACGTTACTCTCAGTTGCCTTTACACACACGTATTAAATACAGGGTCTCTACGTACCATCTCTCCGAACTGCTTATTAATTGTCTTGCTAATTTAACTGCAGGAGTTGACTGCACAGTCCTGTCAGTGCTATCTGGTAACGCAGCACTACCAGCAAAGTCAAAACTATTTATCCCAGTCACGTTGTGCTTTCCCAGGGCAAACGTGCAGCAGCAATTACAATGGCACTTTATCTTTAAACAGCATCTTCCATACAGGGAAATGCCACAAAATGCTTTGCAGTTCATTTCATTATCTTGTTTCTTCTACTGCTCTAATAAAAGGCAGTGGTCATGGGGCAGCTGAATGCCAAGTTGAGAAAGGACATTACTTGTGACTGGTCCCAGTTCCTTGTAATATTTTCTCATTTGCCGTAAATCTGTGAGGACAAGCGATTATGAAGAGTTTTCAACAAGTTGACTTTGACACTGAAAGAGCTGCTTCTCCTTTTAATGATGAGCTGTCACAGGCATCGATCAGTAGCCATGGCAGAACAGATGAGAGCAGTAAAAAATGACAGACGAACAGACTTCTTAATGATAAGGAAAAAATACAGTCCATGCCATCTGAGAGGCAGATTCTCACCGCCTTTAATGGGAGGTTTTTTTAGTAAATGTTGTGTATTGGCTTCAGTGAGAAATGAGAGCACTCAAAGGAGGAAGCATCTAATAGAATGAGGTCAGACTTTTAAAGAATGGCTATTACCCAGCAAACCAGAATATCAGCAGACCACTGCACAGTAAACAATAAATAATCTTCTGGTAACAGCAAGAATAACGCTGGTAGGGGGTACCTTGAAAACCCTATTGAAGCTACGAAAGGCCAGCTCCAGCCTGGTATAAGTTTACAACATTTCACCAGTTGGTGTTTCACCGAATTTAAGCAAATGAGAACTGAGCCCCACAGCTGATAGGGCAAGACTTTAAAGAACACAGCAGAAAGGAGCCAGATCTAGAGCCTCGCTGCTGCAATGCTGCTGCTACCCGGCCAGTCTTCATGGGAAAGGGGAAAAGACAAAGGCTGCATCAAAATGAAATTTCATAGTGACCTGGCAGTGCTGTTTCTCTTTAAAGTTTGGGTAAGTTCATAAGCGAGCTCACCCCTATCCTAGCAGTGTAGCTAATACATAACAAAATTACTTTTGTGCACCAATAAACCCCTCAGTCTAACACTGTGCTGCACCCCTGGAAAGTGCTCTAGGGCTGGTTTTGCACCTTTCCACTTTTGAGCCACAAACGTAGCTCAGCTGATCCTGAACCCATCAGGTAACTGGACAGATGCTGAATACCCTGGCGTTTAGAACCCCCAGTGTATCTTACAGTGGGGAAATAAAGTGCTACTTTCATTAAATGGTGGTTGGTTTTTTTTCTAAACTTGTAATTCTGAGCATCCACCTTTCTCTCATAGAAGGAGGAGGAGGAGCCCTTGATATTTTTTCCTGCAACCAACACAATCTAGTACCATCTTTGGAAGGACACCAAAAAGCACCAGGGCAGGACTCTTAAAAAAAGGAGGATCTGATTTCTTAATGTAAAAAAAATAACAACTTTTAAAATATGCTAACAGTAATATAAAGAAAAAAAGAAATAATGCTGGGTTTGTGTGGGAAGGAAGCATATTTAAATCTAAAATGAATGACGTACCTTGTAATTACAGGAACTGTTGAAAGAGATAGTCAGAATTAAAATACTTTAGATATTCACATTGAAATATTAATTTTAAAATTTTAAAGTATGTATAAATGCACATAAACAGAGGCAGATGATAAAGGGCTGAAGTTCAAATCAACTCAAAGAAGAAGTCAGCCTTGTTAAATGAAAGCTAAAATTGTCACTGAGCTCAGCAATGAGGGCTTCAGGCAGCATGTGGCTGGGTGAGCAGCTCTGCAACTTCTGATTTAGTGCTAAATTGTGTATTTTAGAGTACCACAACTGCCTTCTGATGGTGCTTTTCTAAAGTACATGAAGTCTGAGAACTCTTAAAAATTTAAATCAAAACACCCTTCTAAATTTTGAATCACCAAACAATGGGTGATTAAGCATAATTAAGCTTGCAGCAACAGAAGTAACGTATTTACTCTGTTATGACAAAGTCCTCATCGCTTAGTGCATTTTTTTAAGACAGGTATAAAGTTTTTTATGTTTTTATAGACATTTTACATCCAGCTATTAATATTTCTTATTCAGCTTGCTAGATGGAAGATGTTTTCACTCAGAAATGATTCTATCTGTATTAACAGCTACAAATGAAACTGTACCCATTTAATATTGAGAGATGGCATTTTTTTTGAGCAAGGAGGATGCTTATCTGAGTGCAGAACCAGCACAAGACTCCCACAGTGCTCAAGTCCCATCACAAAGTTAGATACGATTTCGGTGGGGTAAACACGTTGTATCATCTTTCTATGCAGGAGAACATTTTGCCGTAAATATTTTCTCCCTGAAAGATTTTTCCTCCATAAAACGTCGCCTTGAGTGCTCAGCATTTCCTTCTGACTCCCCTCGTGTCACACTGATAGAGCTGCTTAACCCACCGATGGCTGCAGAAAGCTCAGGGGAATGAAAATTGTCATTCCTTGTTTGTCTGCTTGTTTGTTTAACTTCAGCCCCGCAGTTCTGCCTTCTTCCAAAGTTGTTTTGAGACTCTGGGAGTGCTTTTCTAATGCTGTTGGCATGTCAAAGTGACACCTACGTTTCATTATCCTCTATACAATTGGAAAAAAAAGAGAACTCACCTACAAAACACCTTGGCTGCCGAGCACAACCAAACAGCCCGGCCTCAGAGCAGGTGAGTAATCTGCACAGGATGGGGGTTCTTTTGAAAAGCACCTGCCAACACAACTGCTAATGCATTTCATTTCAACATTATTGAAATATTCACTTACTGGGTTATTTTCTATTGACACACACCCCCAGAATCTCAGTCCCTCCTCCCTCAAAATGTTTTTGAGCAGGAAATCATGGTTTGAGGTTTTACCGGGGTCCTTAACCCCCCAAATGACAAGCAGGTTGATCAGCCCTAACGCAGCCCTGACGCTTCTTTGTTTTTATCCTCATCCCACTCTCTATTTAAAAACATCTTCCTTCTGTTTTATCTCCATAGGAGCGCAGTGCTTCTCAATTTGTGTTTTAATTTCTTCTCGAGTCTGCTGAAAATTATTAAGCACATCGAGTGCTACAGAACCGGCTGTTTTGCCTCCAGACTGTCCATCTTTCAGCTGGCATCCATTTCATAGAGAGCTGCGAAAACCTTTTTGCGTCATCTTTCAGATTTCCAGAGAGATTCAAACTCCTCGGGGAGCTCCAGTCGTACACGTGGGTTATTATAATCCGGTGCAGCACATTCAGAAATCTCTCAGAAGGAGCATCTGAGAAGGGTCTGCTACAGCCAAGGGCTGAGCTGGAAATGGTCAGAATTGCTTCCCACCAGCACGGCACAACGCTGGCTCCACCGGTGCCGGATGGTTCTTGCAAGAGCCACTTACGAGTACAATCCCCTCCTTTTACTACAAATAAGAAATACACATTTATAACCCCATAGTTATATTTTAAATGACTAACCAGTTGAAGGAGACACCCAAAAAATGTAAATTAAAGTTATCAGGTCAGATCTTGGCTAGAGAAAACTGGAGTGAGTCAGTTTATTTCAGAGCATGAGCTGAATCAGTCCAAGATCTTTTTCCTTGAACTAAGAAATACTTCTAGCAAAAATACTCATCATTGTGAAATTTTTAGGGCATGAAAAATAATAAGTAACTCAATGTTATTGCTAGATAAGGGTAAAAAGAGCCTTTAAAACCTCTTGAGCAGGAAATTTTCTAATGGATTGTATTTGAATTTCTGCTTATAATTACTGTACTGCTTTTAATATAAATTAGTATTTTGTGCACAGATTTTATATTTCACATGTAATACAGTCCTAAAGCGTTTCAATGAAAATTCCACAGTATGTACCTTATAGCGAGGATAAAACCAAACAAAAAAAGGTTGGCTTTTATTTTTTCCTTATCGAGCCAAAAATCAGCCGTCATTCCATCCCACTGATACACCTACGGGCAGCATCGTCAAGGCGGCGTGCAGCACACAGACCGCACCGGGGCTCGTACCGAGAAGTCTGTTCCTCCTGAACCCGGGCCAAGCCGAACCGGTGCAGTCCAGGATGACACGCTCCTCTTCAGGTGACTTCTCCAACCCTATTTCTGATTTGATCCACCAAGAGCAGCCCACCTCGCACCCCGACGAGGAGGCTGTTGTGGTTTGGGTCTGATTCCCTGCTACTCTTCCTTTCCCCCCCCCGCCAAGACCTGTATGTTTGTCTCTGGTGTCTGGTGGGGTTGTGACCCTCTCTCACAGGTTGTCTTTGCTTTACAGGCTTATCTTTTCCATTATGTACCTGCCCTGACATTTTGTCTATCCGTTTAATCTCTCTTTATTACCTGTAGTTCCAGGTGTTTCAGTCCTGTTCCCCTATGGTTCCTCTGTGGTCTCCTGCTGCTACCTGTGCCCAAGAGACAGATGAAAGGAGGATTTGGGTGATCTTGGATCCCGACTTTAAATTCAAATCCAAATTGTGATGGTCACAGACCTGGGAGGACACACATCCAAGTCTTTGCTTTATCTCTGTTCTTAACATATTTTACATCTTGTCTTGGCCTCAAAACAAGGCAAAACTCTGCATTGCCTAAGTTTGGCTCATGCCAGACCTCAAGATTTAAATAAGCGTTGCTCTTGCTCTAGAAGCCAAAAGCAGGGAGTTTGGGAACTGCCTTTCTGGGCATTTCCCCTCATTCCTGCCCAGTGCTGAGCTGCACCTGCAGAGCCAGTCCAAGACGGGGTGACCTGTGTGTCCCCATCCCCGTCCACCTGCCAGGGTATCCCCTCCCCTCCTGCCTGCTTCAGAGCTTCCCCCTCTTCCTCTACGTACACAAGTTTTCTTTTCATGCATTAAAAAGCAGAGCTCACAAAGATGCATGTGCAGCTCCGGGGAGTCATAATATTCAACCAGTTTCACCAATATTTAAACAAATCTTTTGTTGGAAAGCCAGAGGGAGATCACAGCAGAGCTTCCTCTCTTCTTTAGAAATTTCTTTTCTATAGGAAGCCAAGCGTTCACCGCTGAAAGGCGGCTGCTCACTAGTGTGGAGGTGGGGAGGCGACAGCGAGGAACCGCAGAAACAGCAAACAAAATGCACCTCGCTGAGCTGGAACTGGCCGCTGCCCCTGTATTTTAGAGAAAAATCTGAAATTGCTCTTTAATAACTGCACGTGGTCAGATGTTAATTGGAGCTCTACTGAAAACCCCAGCACAGCAGAGGCAACGGGAGCCTCTAAGGCCGTGCTGAGCTATTGACTGTGCGGTGACTCAGAGAGGGGCCACCCACTGAACCAACCGCCAGCAGCCTCTTCGGGTGAGATGCAACAGCTACACGCACTTCCCTGCCCATCTCTACATTTTCAATTCACACAGAGACCTATGAGTGTGTATATATAGATACACACACACATTATACATCGACATTTAAATATAATATACTGCCAGAGTTATGATTTTTTAAATATCTGAAGGATGTGGTATCTTGGAAACCAATTGCCTCGAGTTGCCCAAATCAATTACAGAATGAATCAACACATTGCTTCAGCGTGGGAGCAGCGAGCAGTCGGCGATGCCGCCCGTCCCCGTCTCTGTCCCCATCCCTGTCCCTGTCCCCGTCCCCATCTCGGGTGGGAGCACGTCGGGGGATCGGCTCCGTCAGCCCCAGCCGCTCCTGCTCCCCCCTACGGCAGGACACCTCGGGGCACGGAGCAAGCAGCTACAGCCAGGGATTTCATATCTCTTATCTTAGATGGCTTCTTCAGCTGAAAGTTGATTTAAATGGGGGAAAAATAATTGAAACATAATATACAAAGGTGATACAGCTCTTTGAGTGTTTGCACAAAACTGGGGGTTTTTCATTAGCTGATTGCTGAGCAGGGCTTATTTTCTTACTGTTTTTTTCTACGTGTCATTCAGAAATAAGTGACACATACTCTGAAAATCATCATGTGTGTGCATCCTGTTTCCTGATGAGGAAACAGATCATAGCAGGCATCGAGCGAGCTCATAGCCCTCTGATGGCAGAGAGAAAGGACATTTCCAGCCAAGCACTCAGGGTTTTATAAGAAGAAATTTTAGATAAATTAATGTTTTAAAGAAATGAAACTCAGAAAACCATCTATGTCTGAAATGTGATCACAGAGCATGTGAAAAATCTATCCATCCTCTTATCATGGCGCTGAGCTTAACGGGGAGGCACAAGGCACACTCAGAGGGGATTCACCCCGCAAAGGGTTAAAACAAGGACCCTGTGCCAGGGGTCTGTGGGGACCGGGAGGGCCGGGCTCACCCACGGGTCCTTGGCTGGGGCCAAACCCTGCAGCTTGGCACTCCAGATTTCATGTGAGGAGCGAATAACCTGATCCACAAACAAGAGCGGAACTTGTTCATTTGTTTTATGCCTCTCAGATCAGTTTTGCTTCTTTGGCCAGCTCTGTAGAAAAGCTGAAATTTTAAATAATGGTCCAAAAATGGGATTATGTAGCTAGGAGAGTGTGGGTTGCTGAGAGGAGAGATTGCTGAGCTAAATATTTGGCAGAATTAAGAAAACCAGGAAAGACATGTGGGCATAAAGAAATAATTCAATATTACATTTCTGGCAGAAATCATGAAATCTGTTTATAGTTCAGATCACAGTGAGCCATTTACTTACTATTATTGGAAATAAGGTCTAAGGGATTTTGGTTGCAACGGGTTTGCAACTATTACAGCGTGACAGTATTAACAGAATATTAAAGACAGGTGAAATAACCTGCTGTCTTTATGGGGTGTACCTGTACGGCACGGCGCTCTGCTGCGCACGGCGTCGGACGGCGAATATCTGCTCTCAGATGCCATTTTAAGGACTTGGCCATCCTGAGATGTGGCCTCCTGGTGCAGTTGCTACTCTCCTGCTACAGGCTCCGTCCATCTTTGATGGGGGTTCAATTGCTGGTTGTCTTTTTTTTTTTTTAATTCACTTTAAATTCTCCTCTGTTCCAAGTGCTTCCATCGGGTTTTTGTTCTTCCCCCCGCGTTGATCTCCACCTCCTCTCACCAGCTTTCTCATCTTTCACGCTTTGTTCTACTTCTCCTTTCTTTCCCTTATTCAGTCTATATTCCCTCTCCCTTCAGCCTTCACTACCTTTTTCGCCACTGGCCTTGCTCTCACCCCTCTGTCCTCCCCCTGGAGGGAGCCCTGGGAGCTGCAGCAGGGCTGGTGGCTCCTCTGCACCTGGGGCTACCCAGCGCCCACCCAGGGGAGAAAAGATGCTTCTGGGGAAGAAGCTCACACCAGCATCACTTGTGAAATAACGAGGGGAAAGAAGCACCCGCTACCCAGCCACAGCCTTGGGTTTCTGAACCAAGTGGTCACCTGGGAGGGTGAGACAAGCCCACGGGAGACAGAGCTGCCACCGCCCGCTCTCTTCTAGACTGCTCCGGTTTGTAAGCCTCAGACCAGAAAGAAAGGTTTTTAATAGGGCTTTGGCTATTCAGAAGTAAACTCAGCTTAGGGAGAAAAGAAAACATCCTCTGATTTGAAATGAAGAAGCTGCTTGGGAAGGGGGTTCTCCGCAAGCTCCCCTCGGGGGGTCTGCACACCCCTCCCTTGTTAATCCCCCAGGCCCGTCCCCGACCTGGGGAGAGGCTCAGCCCTGGCAGAGGCTCCCGCTGCGCACACAAAAACAACGACGCTTCCCTGCTGCGGGGGCTTTTCTTTGCAGTTTCGAAGGGTGCAGGAGAGCTCTGCCCTTGTGTCGCTCCTGCCTCGGCAGAGCTGGGAACCATCGACGGGTGGTGAGGGACTGCGGGGGGTGCACGGCCTGGCTGCTGCGGGGACAGAGGCGTGGAAACACAGAGACACCAAGTAAACAGCACATGCACACTCTCTGCACGACGGAGGGGTTTGCTGGGTAATTATTTAATTAAGTGATATGGGAGAAACAAGGAACCACCAGAGTGGGGAGAACAATCACCTTATGTTTGATTCACTTATGTTTGGTGCCTGAGACGGGGCTTTACCCGCAGCTCCTCCACTTGCCCTGCATGGCCGGTTCCCCGCGGGAGCGGGCAGATGATACCGCTGGCCTCGGGCCCAAACAGCAACACTGAAGTCTTGTTTTTAAGGCCTTCCAGACCAAAACACAGGTTCAAGCAAGTGTCAGTAGGTGAGATCCTTTCCTCTCCCCGTCACTGCAGCGTGAGGTCAGCTGTACCCAAAACCCTTCTGAAGGAAGAGGTAACAGATCATTAGTTGAAAATTTCACATTAAACAGAAGAGGAGACTCTTGTGGGAAGATTGGGGCTAGTGAAAATTTTTCTTTCAAAAAAAACTTCAGCTGTTTATTTAGTGAAAAATTTGATGCAGTCTATGATTGTTCCAGATTTCCAGCAAAAGAAATCAATAACCAAAAAATCAGATAAAAGATTAGATGAAGTCTGAAAATTTTCTAATCTCCTCGGCAGGAATAAAAGAACCTCTCCTTTCCTCCTCCTTTCTTCCTCACTAAAATAAAACAAACAACAAGTAAATAGAAAAAACTTTTCCTGTGTTTTTTTTTCCTTCCATTACTATTCCCCCTCACTCTTGCTCCCCATGGAGAACAGCTCCAGGATAGCTCATGTTTAGCTGCTCAAATCATTCCCTATGAAAGATTTATTTATCTTTCCATGTCCCCAGCTTGCGTGCGCTGCGTAACACACTCGTGTCGGCGTGAGGGACGCTGGCTCCTACAGACGGATGTGCTGAGACGTGGAGCCGAGGCTGGGGAAGGTCCGGTGGATGAAGTTGCTGTATGAGACAAACAAACAATCTCTGCCCCAACCTGTCTCTCTTATAGCTCAGACATCCTAACATCCAGCGGAGCCGTGTACACTCTGTTCAGCCACGTTAAAAATAATAAATCCCACATTACCTGTAGCCAGACGAGCGTTTTCATTCACAGCAGGAGGACAGAGCGGCCGCCCCAGCTGCCCCTGCTTGCTGCACCTCACCTCGTCTCCCAGGGCAGCTTTGGGACCCCCAAACCTAATTCCTTGTGGAGGAAACTGAACTGGAACATGAAGCCAGCTGATGATTTTCCACCACCGACACGCATTCAGTCCGCAGGGTCAGAGCGGAGGGGGTGCAGAGTAAAGCCCCACAACCCCCCGGACGGATGCGAAGGGATCTCACCTGGGGCAGGGGCAGCCACAGCGGCAGCCACAGCGGTAGGGCCCGACCCAGCCCTCCTGCCTTCACACCAGGCACAAGAAAAGAGGGTCTGGGGAGGATTTTTACCACTCCTGAGCAGCATTTCATGGCCAGAGGTTCAGACTATCACCTTCTTCAGAGCAACTCCCCGGTCCCCCTGCACCAGCCTCTTTCCTGGCAAAAAAAACTCTCTCTGGCTGAACCCAACAGTTATGGAAGTTTTTCAGCCCTTTATACACCCCAGCAGGACTCCTCAGATGACTGCAGACAATATTGTACCTTCTCTTTGACAGCAGTTCTCTTACAGGCATTTCTTGTAGAAACAGTGTTCAGACAGGAGGGAATACAAAACGGCTGGAAGGCTCCGTGCCGGGCTGCAAGTCCCTGGATGCTTCACTTTAATTTCTGGGAACAGTTTCCTTCAGGTTTGAACAGATCCAGGAAATTTTGTGTACCTGATACACACTTGGTTGTTCTTCCCTGGCTTAGCAAAAATACTCATGACGAGTCTCTTTAGATATTGTGCCAAAATCTTAGTTCATTATTATTTCTGCACAGCACTGAATTCACAGAAAATCAAACAAGTTTATGACTATCTGGTTAGTTTAGTGCACTGGTTCAACTTCTGCAGATCATCTTATCAAAAATTAAAACTGAAGTCAAATCTGAAAGTATCATTAAGGGTACAAAACTCCCTATCAAACCTGTCTGACTTTATTCCTTTACACACACACGCGTTAGTGTAATTTTCATAACTAAAGGGTCGAGTTAAAGCTGCACATTCAGCCTGGTCTCAATCTCCTCGTTACTAAATGCCACATTCCTTATTTTAATATTAGATTTTTTTTTCATTTAGATAAAAATAGTTGTTTATTCTGAAATATGAGGTGTGGGGACAAAAAAGGCATTTTTTTCCCCAATTACTGGGGTTTTTCACCACCAGGTGGCAATACAGCTACAGGCGCCATCCCCACTGGGGGTCTTTTCCCCAAAACACCCAAGTTCAGCATCACCTATAAATTTGCTACTAAATCGCTAGTGTCAGATTTACTTCCCCTGCATTCGTCTGCTTCTCTCTGTTATTTTAACCTCCTCCTCTGCAGCCATCATTTCAGAAGCCGGATGTGGCCTTAGCTCCAAGTTTTGGATTAATTCGGTGGACTTCAGAGCATATAGGATTTGTTTCGTAATCCGATTTATACAGATCTGCAGCTTAAAAGCAAAGCGTCAGGTGAGCACGCGTGTGTCTGTAGGTCTGGACGTGGCTACACTGCCATCTGGCAGCCTGCAGGAACAAAAGCAGTCTGGAATAAACCCGCGACGGGGCGAGACCTCGGTTGTGCACCTGTGTCTGGAGCGGGGCAGTTACAGAAGTTTTTCAGTCCTAGACATGCCCGTGGGCTGGTGCCAAGCCTGGGAGGGCAGTAGCCAGGAGCCAAAGCTGTTGTACGTGGGATTTCTTGCAGCTATTTTTCTCTCTCTACTCCTGGTCTTGAAATAACTTCAAATTCTTTCCCTCAGTCGTGGTAGCATGCTGTAAGCTCTTCAGGACAGCTGCGGTATTATTTTCATCACCTACATTTGCTCAAAAAGCAAACAGTAATCAGCACTAATAATTTTTTGCCAGATTTCCATCAGCGTGTCAAACCAATCGCTTGGATCACTGGAGTCAGAGGCCACAGTATTTAGCTCTGGAGTAAGTGCTAGGAAACGGTATCATGATTAACAGCAGAGAGCTCACATTTATCTTTAAAATAACTTAGAACACCCCCACAACACAAAACACTTAAGCACTAACAGTTCACCTGAATTACCCTGAGCTGCTGTTAGTGTTGTAGGTGAATTGTTTTTGTTAGACAGAAATTCATGTTCTGGAAAGGGAGAACATTTCAGAAGTGTTCCTGGGACAGAGGGTTGCAAGTTCTGCATATAATTCTGAAAAGCCTCTCCATAGAGTAATAAATAATTAATTTAAAATAGTCTTAACTCCTCCCAATAAACAGTCTCTCTCTTACAGCATCTTTCCCCTCCCCGACCCCCACAGATGGGCATCGCAGCGCCGTGTCCCTGCCCAGCACAGCCCGGCTCTATTCCAAACAAACAGAAACTCTGCAAGGAATGATCTGAAGTAAACACAGCGTCTTAGTTGCTACAAAACTCCAGTAGAGGTTATGTTGTTTTCCCAAGTCTGTTTTTATAAACACAGAAACCTGTGTAAACTGCTGAGAACTGTACCTTGGTAAAAATGATTTTGTTTTTGTTAAGCGCAGGAGCTGGATGGCAAAGGACTCTGCAGTCCAGCACGAGGGAGGGACCAATTGCTGACAGTCCCTGACCACTGTTCACCTCGCACACTGCTGCCAGAAATATTAACTGCCTCATCTTAAATTCTAGCTAGAGAACTGGAAAATGGTTTTATTTCAGAAATTCCTATTGCCCAGTGATATAGTGAAAACTGAAGAATCAGGGAGCAGAACGTGAACGCGCCTGCGCTGAGCCCTGGCCTTAACTTAGTTCTTGATACTTTGAACAGGGCTGAATTTTTACCAGGCAATAATAAATACAGAAACTGAGAACTTCGTATAGGAAAAGGAGTTAGTTAACCTTTATTTAATTTCTCCATAGTCCCAAACTTGACAGACGTAGAAAAATATCCTTGAGTCTAGTAGACAAATTTACCAATGCTAAATAGCCCTTTACTCTGACCGTTTGGGCCATTCTAGATACATTTGTACAAGCATTACTTCCATTTTTGTTTTTTTTTTTTTTTCAATGAAAGGTTTTGCTAAACTATAAACAATAAACTACAGCGGAAAAACTTGACCTACCAAAGCATGCATATGAAGGTATCTTCCAAAACTTAAAAAAATAATTAAGAAAGCAAACCAACCTTGAGACGCATTTGGAGGAGAAAACAATTTAGAACAATTTGAGGGAAAAAAAAATTAACTAAAGACAAGTCAAAGCAAATTCTGTAAACTATCTGTAGATAAGTTAAAATATCTATGGCACAACTTTTCACAAAAAAAAATTAAGGCGAAGACCAACATTTTATATAAAAATAGCTGAGCAGGCTTCTAAAGGAGGAAATAAGCATTTCTCATGATGACTCTGTTAATACAAGATTATAAATACCCTTATATATACAGAAAAAAAATCAATACAAATGTATGGAATATTTCACTAGGCATCCATCTTTCAAATAAGCCAAGATCATATGTCCTGGACCATAGTGGAGGTACTTCAGTTTAAGATTTGTAGTAGTTTCTTTGCTACACACACTGATACAAATAATAAAAATGCAATATAAATATTGATTTTCACAGAGAAACTCAGTAATCCACTCAGGTTACAAAGCTTAACAAACTGGCCCAGAAAGAAATGATACAAGTTTTAAGATCGTCAATTATCTTATGTTTTGTAGGCTAAGGAAAACATCCAAGTTATACAACAGTATTTAAACTTTTGGAATATTTTTTTAAAATCGAACTGATAACTTTGGTGAAACTAAAGCAGAAATTATCATGGCAGATTATCATTACCTTTTCATAAATACAGCAGTTTATTTCTCAAGATCACTTAGAAATACCATTATTATGGGAATTTTAATAAATTTCCAAGCCTGAAAGTTACCAGTTTTGCAAGGAGTTAAACTATAAAGAGTATCTGTATGGATGTATTTGACTAAATTTCAAAACTATGTAATCAATATATAGTAACACATAAAAATGAGAGCAAATAAAATATATTTTAGAAGAATTACAGTAATATTTTAAGTGAAAATACCTTTGCAGATGCTAATATGATAATCAAGTTCAGTGTGTCTATGCACATTATAAATATGCATATTTTTGTATACACTCAGTAAGTCTAGAAATAATTTCCATTGGAGAATACAATTTTTCCCCAACACAATTCAGTGGATTTGCCAGCGCCTTTTTGAACTGTATTTCACAAAATCTGGAGATAAAGTAGAAGCTCTTGTCTCCCACGGTGTAGAAATTTTTTTAGTTTATTGTCATTTTCTTGAATAAAACCCCAGGATCTTAATTTCTGCTACTCAACTGAAATGCCTCCTCGTGTCTCATTCCCTGCCCATCCCCAGGCTGAAGGGGCTTGTACATTCTGCCAACCCCCCACCACGTATTTCAGAGAGACAGATGTGATGGGGGAAACTATAGGGACTCTTTTAAGATGAAACTTGACTACAAAACATGGTCTACATTTACACTCAAACTGTAGCTTGCTACTGATTCATTTTCATTTAACATTTGCTTACAAGCAAATCAAAATTGTTGCTACAAGGACTTTATATATAGTTATGCAAAAAAAAGAAACAATAGCTGAAACAAAACTGTGAGGACATATTTATGAACCGCTACATCTCAGAAAATGTAAAATCCTATTCCTTTTCATTACATTGCTGAGACTTACTGACTGTTCTATCTGATAAATTAATCTATGATGTATTGAGAAATGTTACAACATTTAGTACCAGAATAAAGGATAATATCCATTTCTTACAGTAACTGTACCAAAAATAGCACAGCTAGCCCATTTACTGCATCATCCTTCAGCTTTCACAGAAATACTA
Source organism: Strix uralensis (assembly GCF_047716275.1). NCBI lineage: Eukaryota > Metazoa > Chordata > Aves > Strigiformes > Strigidae > Strix > Strix uralensis. Next base: position 2,982,591 of record NC_133984.1, read on the forward strand.
CCATTAACATATGCTAATCTTTTCTCCTTAATGTCACATATTTATTATTTCCTTGTCCATAGATTGTGTTTACGACAAATACATAAAAATAGTACTAAAATAAAGAACAAAGTGAATGTCTCACACTCAACTAAAAAACAAGCACAAAATTGAAGGATGCATGTTGGAAATAATTTATTGCCTATAAAACGTTAAAAAATGCTTAACTTCACATTTTCTGTGTGGTTTTAAAGGTGGTGTCATGTTTCAGAGGTAGTGTGTGTAAAATGTAATACAGAATTTGTAAAGAATTATTGACTTAATTCAGTAATACAGTAAAATGTTCACCAGAACCAAAGCACTGACCTGAAACCATTTTCCTTACAGGAACATTCTTAAGCATCTCTTTTATCGAAGAGGATTGCTCATTTGTTTAAAAACAAGAACAAAAACCACCACAAGCCCAAGTTTCTGCCCCATTCATGTCTGTCGTCTTCTGACCAAAGTGTCAGCTGCTGCCTTTCAGAGATAAATAAATACTCTTTAATCAGAATAAAACCCTATTCTGCCATGGAAAAACCCAATTTTGTCGTTCCGCTTATTCTTTTTTTCGCTCGCAACTTTTACGATTCCACATTTGGCCAATGTGCTACAATATAATTGTAGAGAAACCAAACTCCATAAACCAGCTTCTGTTTTTTCTAATAACTAGCTGGAGTTTTCTCACTAACCACCCTCTAACTTTGATCAGACATCTCACAACTGAGCAACTTACTCAACCTTATGACGATTTGGGGCAGAAAAGGCAGAATCTTGAAATGCAAGTTGAAGGTTAGACGCTGCCAGTCCTTCTGACACGTAAAGCAGCCTCGTAGTTCACCGGCTGACCTGAAGGATCTGGGCAGCGGGACTGGAGGTAGTAAATCAAGCTTTTGGTTGTAACATTACAAGTTACGAATTCTTCATGTTTCAGATATTCTGTGCTATTCCGTTTATGCATATTATTGTCTTTCCTTATGCTACCAGTATCCTGAGACCAACAGTCAGCTACGACTAGAGTACCTAGGGAAAAGTTAGTGCTGTGCATTAGTTTCTTTTCAATGTTACTAATACGGTAGTGCAAGAGGGATCCCAAATCGGATAGCTGATCGATTTTAAGCAGTAATTTCCATTTCCACAATAAGGATGTTCACAATACTGTTGATTTGTCCTATCCTTTCAACTGTATAACCACAACAGTAGATATAAGCTGTCTCCATTTGGTGACCGGACTCGATAAGCTGCTTCCCAATTTAAGAAGATGAAGATATAACCAGTACATTCCTTTTTTCACTCAGAGGACTGCAAAGCCCACGATCTGCTTGTCATTTTCAGACTTCTTATTGCCTTAGCGAAAAAGAAATACTCGGAAAGATTAAAGTGCAGTGCTGCTTCAAGAACCAAGCACTCAAGAAAATTGACACTTGCATGGTACATCTGTTCGTGTACTTTTAAATCTGCCAAAAATTCACCTATTAGAATATTTACTATTACTCACTCCTTGTTAGACCTGTAGGCTTGACAGAAGCATCATCTGCAGGGAAATGAAAGGAGGCATAGCTTCAGGAAACAGCTTTCTTAACTATAAGCAAGCTTGCTAGCATCAAAGACTTTCATTGCTCCCTAAGGAGAGCGAGAGTCCTGTCTCTGGTTTAAAGTGTCTGTTCTGAACTACCTTTTTCCACTTTGGTTGCTTCAGAAAGACATACTTCATCATTCATGTCCCAACAGATGCATTAGGAATAAACAATGCTGGGGGAAGTCGTCTTTCATGGACAAAGCAGAGATGATAAAAACATCAATACATGGCACTTCTGTAGCTGTTACTCCGATTACAGAGCCAAACCACTGAAACAGCAAGGGGGGCTTATTTCTGTCATCATAACGCAATACAGTATTAGCTTTACCGGTCATGGAAAGTCTATGCAGATGATGAACTAGCACTTAATGCGGGCTTTTGCTATCATCCTATGAACAGAGGAAATAACAAACCGAATCCTAACGTGCCGTGGGCCTACAGAGCCATCCCCATCGTTTTCCATCATCTGAAGAACTTTCAGAGCTTCATCTGGAAACGAGTGTCCCGATGCCTGTGTACCAGCATGTGACCCTGCCAGTGCAGCTACTGAGACCAGGCTGGAAAGGAACCCCCCCAGTTCTCTCGTGCTGTTCTAAGGTCCTAGCTGAACAAGTCACACGGATCGGGATGCAATCTGCAAACCCAATTAGCACATTATGTTGCCTGTTAGGGACACAAGCAAACCAAAACCACCCTCTAAATTACAGAGCACGTGTGCGGTGCTAGTCTGAAGAGCGATACTTGATATGTATTTTCAGAACTCTCAAGGATGGTTAAGTGTTATGTTAAAGGCCCTCACAAGCTGCTCTTCAGCCACCACACTGCAAAAACTATTGTTGCTGCAATGATTTACAATACCAGTAATGGTAATATATCCTTAAAATTTTTGTTTTATGTATGGCAGGAAATATACACCGATACTGAAAAAAAATGCAGAACAGCTGAACAGTATTATCCTATACAGCATTTTGTTATACAGGAATATGATTTATACTCTTCCTGAGAATCCTGTAATACTGTCAAGTGTCTCAGGGTATGACAACATGACTACTTGGCTGTGTTTTGTCTTGTCACCCTACAAGAGAAAAGGACCAAAGAACAACATGCCCATAGGGATGACGGGGGCGTTGACTGCAGCTGAAGTTCCAGCTGCACATCCTAGAGGATTCCAGCTTCCTTGAGAAATGGGACTTACAGAATTGTGTGAATCTGGTAGTAGTTCATTCAAAATTAACTCCTTCCATTTGTCTGGCATAAGAAATAGAAGCAAGATGTAGCAAAATATGAATCATCAATTAAAGTTTTTCTTGTATAAAGGTGGATGACTTAATTGATCATAAAAATCAAGAACTCTCATTAAGAGTATCCTGCCTTCTGTCATGGGAATTTAAAGTGGAAGAAGCAGGAAAATAGGGTCCAAATAGTGGCAAATCACAGTACTATGTTTTTTTTTATTTCAGCAAAGCTCACAGAAAACAAGAGGTTTCATTGTCACTGGCACAAACTTCCTATCTAGAGAGAACAGAAATAGAAAGCATTGTTAACCCAGTATAGAAAACCCTTTATATTTTTTCAGAGTGAGCAGAATAACAGTTGAGCTCTATCTTACATTTGAAGCATAGTACTGTGACATTTGCTCACAAAGCTCAATTTTAGATAGGTGGTCATTTCAACAGGCGTGTAAACTACTGCTCCTCCTTTGAGTAAGGCTGTAAGGACATGTCTGCCAGCCAGGATGCGACATTTCAGCTCAGGCAGTGAAAGGATGAGTAGCCTCCACTTACCTCCTGGTTACACAGAGTGCCCTCCCTCTCTCCTGGGATTCCACTCTCAGTTTTAATGCCTAAACTCAAATACAGTTGCCCAACAGCTTGCTTTTTTGGGGTTACTCTGTAGAATAGATGGTAAGAGGTCTTTTGGGAACTAACTGAATTGTATATAGTCAGAACTGTGAAACTGTTTTGTTTTTTAAAACCGCTTGTAAAACTGCTACTGTCCTTTCTGCAGCTGGCATTTAACAATATTGCTAAACGCTCCCCATGCCCAAGGACAGAGACAAAAAACCCCCTGAAAATTCACTACAGATACTAAAAAAAAAGCTGTAGAAGTGATTAAGGAGGAAGAGACCAGATGGAAAAAAACTAAAATTGTGAGTTAATCCCTATATTAAAGAAGAAAAAAAAAAAAAGGTGTTATTTCCCCAACACTGTATTTTCTGAGCTACACCTTGGACCTCCCACTGAAATTAAGGGGATTACGTACTGTACTGCATGAATAAAGGATTCACCAGAGTAAATTCTTATTTGGCATAAAATTGAAAGATCAGGCTTTTAACCAGACTGTGAAGGTATCTGTTTCAAAAATGCTTGCTGGGGAATATTCAGATTAGAAGTTATGAAGCATCAATAATATGGGCATGCACCTACATGCCCTACTGTATTTATCTGGATGTGTCTGCACATCCATTTAGTCAGATGAGTAAAGGGATTCAATGTCAACGGCAGTGGGAAAGAAGTTCATTTCAGCCACTGCCTGCAAACAAGCTCACAGTTTAGAAATGGCACCTGGCAGTTGCCAAAAAATTCGTCAGACAGAGCTACTTCAAAACCAGGTCACATTTAGAAGATCTGCAAAACTCAACTGCAAACACTTGAATACCTTTCAGGACACAATGACAGCTGTGGATTTATGACAGTGTCTTGATAAAATGGAGCAAAGTTTGTGGAAAAATATATCATCAATACCGAAAACAATGAACAGAACTTTAGCATTCAGACTTTGACAAATAAAAACCGTAACTACATTCATAAAACCCTAAAGAATAGTGTAAACATCTAATCCCATTGCTACTGTGAGAGTATCAGAAAGTTGCGTTCTGCAGCTATCAGTTTTCCCATATCCATCTAATTTGTTACAACACTAATGACTGCTTCTTTACATTAATAATTTATTGGCAATAATTCAAATTTTTCAGTTAGCCTTTCAAAGTTTTTTCAGCTGTTTTGGTCAGAAAATGGAAGATTCAACAATCTGAAGTCACATAATGAAAAACACTTTAGTTTAATTTCAGATTTTCAAAAGGTTTCAAACACAACTCATAAAAAGCCCATTATTCTATTTGGATCCCCAATTTTTAGTCCACCTACCTGAGTAAAAATGGGGAAAAAAATAATAAACAGGACTGGTGAGCAAGCAACTCTGAAGAATTAGCTGTCTGTATAACAGGACATTTGTTTTCCATTCTTGGATCCCTGCTCAAAAAGACTTTGCTACAGAGCAAGAGTTATTCTGGAAAGTCAGAAGTTATCCTAATCAAGGCCAAACTGCTAAAAGTGAAACCTTTCCTTACACAGTTCTTTCATTTACCAAAAACAACATTCGAAATTTCTTGACAGTGCAAACTGTAGCCGTGACATACTACAGTCATCCTTCAGGAAAGTCTACTTCACCTTGGGCTTTCTTTTTTTGGACTGAAGAACACTGGATAGCAAAATGCCGTTCTCTTGAAACCTACACGTTATGTGGGGTTTCTTTTTTGTCAATTAAAAAAAATAAATCACAAACTGTCTGAGGCATTTTTCTCCGATAAAGACGACAAGCTGAATGAGGTATCATCAGGCTCTGGGGATGCATGATTGAAATCCATTTCTTCTAATTCAGGAGGTAAGTCTGAGAGCAGTGCCTATAAGTAAAAAAAAATTACAATACAGTATTAGGTATATGTTTTATGTCAGCAAAAAAGTGAAAAAAACTCTGTTGAGCTTTTCAGTCAGTGTTGGTACTGGATGGCTAAAAAAAAAGAGGTCAGTGTTGATATCGAAAGGAAAAACATTGTCCAAGATGACGTATCTTAAAGACAAAAGGAAAAAAATAAAAGCAACAAAATCTCTTCCTAAATAAAGCACAAAATGGTACCTCATACAAGACATGATCCAACCAAGCATTAAAAGAAGTGCTAGGTATTAAACGCAGTGCAGTGAAACTGAAGAAGCCTGGCCTTTTTTCCTAGCTCTCGCATCTTAGATCTAACAACAGACAAATCCCAGTCCCTCAGTGTACACGGGTGCACTGGTTGTCCCTTCACAAAAGTCACGCTTCTTTGTCTATGTCATTGCTTGTGTAGATTGCAAGATCCTTCTTTTGTTTAAAGTTCAGCTTTTCTTTGTATGATGTTCAGCACAACACTGTCCTAAACATAGTTTGAGCCTCTGGGCACTACAGAATAAAACCAAGGGAGTGACAGAACACAAAATAACAAACAACTTCCATTATTAAAACCTACCTCAAGACTTACCTGCTGCTGTTCTTTATCATCTGATTTAATAGCAAGTATCAAACTCCGAGTAAACGTCTGTAGTTCAAAATACTTCTGTTTGTGATTCTCCAACTCATTCTCAATGAATCTGACTTCTTCATTCTGCGGGGGGAAATTACGTAAAATTCTGGAAATAATAAACAGCACTGCATCTTTTTAATGACACCTAAACATACTTGTGTTAAAACTAAGTGTTTTTAGTGAAAATGAGTAAAAATGTGTTTATTATGATTCCTGCCAAAACTATTAAGTACAGCCTAAAGTTCTATAGTTACAGAATTACAGAACAATACATGTAGACTTTGGGTACAAACAGAAGTTTCTGATGAATGACCAGTAGTGTCACCCTAAACCTGCAAATGCATGTATGCCATTTCGTTTCTCATTATCCTCCACAGGAAGTGGGAGAGCCAACCAGGTGACACGCAGACATGGCATTTCAGAATTACTGTCATTAAAGCATTAATGACCTGGGCCAAAGTTTACATGAACCTTTTAAAGAAGCACTGCTTTTTATTTTATAAGGATGGCCTCTAATTCCATTTCAAAACAAATTAAAAGAAAGCCCAGGGCTCTTCCTAGAAGAAGTGATCCTGAAAATGCAGGGTGGCTGTGAGAACTGACAGCAACCAAATTCCAATATTACAGCAGGAGGCTTGACACAAAGATCAGGGAAAATAACTTGAAAATTCCTCAAAGTTACCACAAATTAAAATATACCATCCTCTAGTGCAGCTGAATTTGACATGTATCATATAGTGTCAGCTCACCAACCTCCCCACGATCTCTCAGGTTACCGAATAAATAGGAATGTATTTACAAAATAGAAAAATATTAGTGATGTGCATGCTGTGGCTAAAAAGGCATTTTTCCAACCTTTCCATACATACGCATTACTGTACTTGCAAATCACTTAATATAAAAATATCAAACTTAATTAAAAATTCAGATTTGAGATGTACTTCAGTTTATTCCAAATATCTCTTCTCCTTCAAACTTATCAACTGATTGCCATGCAAGATCAAAATGTGAAATCTGTTGATTAGTGTAGAGCTAAAATTAATTTTCTCTGGTTGTTTACCTTTGCAAAGATCATGTAACCTAAATAAACAGTTCGCTTTCCAAGATCAAAGTCATTGTACATTTTTCCAAAAAGTGTCTGCATAGTAGCACCACATGTGCACCCTCTAAGATAATAATGAAATAAATATGCACACAGAAATTGTTGGCAATGCTCAGTACACATCGAAAGTAAGCACTTAGGTTCACAGATAATTCATGTGAAGTGTTGCGTTTACCAAGGGATGTCGGAGGCAAGAAAAAACCCACCCTTGCTTATGCAACCATATGATTAATGAGGTTGACAGTTTTGCATACAGTATGTTCCTTGATTTTGGTGGCAGCAAATAATTGCATAAGCAAATTTCAATAGTGAATTTTTAAGCTGGCATTTTGTTTTAACAATAAAAATATATTTTTAAAGAAAACCCATAGAACTATGCTCTGATATTCATGTTCACATTTGCTACACCGGCTGTAATTCAACTTTAGCTGATATGAAAAGGTGAGAGTATGTGACAAATGGGAAGGTTTGTAGCAAGCCTTTAAAAATGGTTGTTGGTTGGGGGGGGGGGTCCCAGAAAATTCACATTTCTTCAGTCAAAACATTGCTCACCATACTGTTTCAGGTTATAACAGCTCTGAGAATAAGAGAGAAATATTTGGGCTGTGATTTTGAGGCTTTCATAGAAAATTAGCTGAATGCATTTCTTTCAGATGGAAACTTAGCAGTTGCCTATTTAACAATGGATTTTGCCCAGCCAAAGAAGGAATTCAGATTTACGCAGAAAACACGTAAGCAACAAAGACTAATCACTAATGTCAAACAACAAACCAACAAACAAGGTTCTGTAGGGCATGCTGTCACAACAAGCCTTTCACTGTGGTGACAGGTGACATTAAGAAAAGGTCATTCCCTCTCCATATTCATTCTCCACTGCCCTTACCAGGAAAACACTGCTTGAAGGAGTAATTTTTTGTTCTGAAAATATGATCTATTTATTATTTTGGTAATTGATTATCTTTAGGAGAGCATACCTGTTTTCTAAGTAAAAAAAAAAAAAAGTCAGCTACCTACGTAAAAACACGCTCAGTATCCAACTCAGAACTGTGGCAACTCTCAGGAGAGCAGTAACACACACATAACCTTTACCATTTGGCAGAAGACAGCGGCTGTCAGGTATCCAACGGCTTTTCCTCCCTCCCACACCTCCTGCTTCCACACATGTTCTGCACTACATGGTGAGAATGACTTCTCAGATCCCCCCATTTTATTAGAGGATTCCAGCTGTCATATCCCTTTCCAGAGCTGGCAGCACCATGCTGCATGGAAAAGCGTGCTGCAGCACTCCAAAGAACAATTCCCACACAAAAAGAAAGTTTTGGTTTAGAGGCTAAATAAATTGCTTTGTCTGGGACATGCGATGGGAGCTGCAGATGGCTACAGCTAAAGTAATGTAACTGCTCTGTAGAAATGGGATTTTTCCTGCCTCCCTCTGGGTTGAAATACAGGTAATCTGGCTGTAATTGGCACGAGGAGACGTGACTGAGGGTATGATGTGCGGTACCACCATAAAAGCAGAGGAGCTGCAGGCTCCCACATGCTGTTGCTGATACAGATACACCCATCTGAACTTTCTGTGGGCTATCCTGCTTGATATCATACAGCCCAATTACTCACCTTATAATCCAAAAGAGAACTCATTTGATCCACTTCAGAATTACTTATCATATCGCTTTCTTCATCATCTATAATTTCTATTTTCTGAAACAGAAGTAAACGGTTCATTCCAAATATTCAAATTCATAGATTAGACAAGCAAACAACAATCTGTATCTCAAAGTGGCATGAAAGGATGAAGGTAACGGGACCTTTTGTTTGCTCATGAGAAATTCTGAATTGTGTAGCCCCCATTAGATGGCAATCATGCACCTCAGCCACAAGATCCAGGAAGAATCCAAACTGAAGCTGTCGGTACTCAGAGCTGCTGCCATGGTGACTAAGGCTGTTTACAGAGGAGGGGCTATATATCACCACGCTTTTGGCATTCAGTTGCATATTATATCTCATTACAGCCTGTGCAAGCCTGCATTTTATTCTGTAAGCCTTTTGTTGAAGACCTCCTGCAAGGCGAAGAAGGCTATGAAAGTTTATTCCTCTGGAGCAAAACAGACATTATGGCAAGTCCTAACTGACCTACTTCTTGCCTAAAAAAAAAAAAAAATTAATAGGTCTCCTTCGGCCTTCTTTGGCCATAGTGTGAGTCAAATGCCCTAAACAGTAGAGGATGTTGATATAAAGGACAGTTCCAAATGCAAACACATGGACATTTTCACTTAATTCACAAAAATTCTCAGGTGCTTTTTATATTGTGTTTCTAAAGACACCTGAATTACAATGTTAAAGGCCAAGCTTAATGCTCCTTAGAACTCAGAAATATATTCCCATCGTATCTCAAGTTTTAAAAGATTCACTTTTACGTGATTTACCACTTGCATGTTGTTTTAATTCACAACAGAAAACCTTCTTATGTAAGAAAATAATGTTAAAAGGTATTTCAATAGGAGAAAACACAAAATGTACACATTTTTAGTGCACCTATGAGATTTTCATTTTTATTCATATCTAAGCTAGATCTCAAACGGAATAAATTTGAATTAGACAGTGATAAGAATGGCATTTTTCAACAAGAACTCAGAAGGATGACTGCCCAGATGAAGCTATAAATTTCACTATATTTGAGAGGGAAGCAGTGGTACTGTAAGAAGAGGGGTTTGGGGTTTTTTTACTATTTTTCATTGTTTTGACAGTTGTAAACATTTATGAGACTATAAAATAAGTTAAAGCAATTTTACTATGTTTTTTAGTATACTGTTTAATACAACGTAGGCAAGGGACCACACTAACACAATACTCTTCAAGGTTAGTTCTGAAGGTGTTATTTTAGAGGAGGTTTCTTCTCTGCAGCATATGTGTGTGTCTTCTGTCTGCCTGCAGACCAGTCATCAGAAATTTCCTTCTAATCACCAAGGAGAAATCCTTCTAGAGAGGTTAACAGTCTCTCACTAGTAGTACCCACCAAGCTCACAAGTATCTGCTGAAGGTAGGGAGTGTAAACCACATTTTCTGTGCTTCAGTGTCTGACAACCCAGCTGAAGTGATAACATTTCAAAGGCTTAATGTCACAAAGATCTGCTGCTATATCATACCCTGAGTAACACTGCAATTCAAATATTTCTGGTTTTAGACTCAGCTTGAGGAAAGAGTCTCTAAATAAATGCCAAACATTCACACTATCTTTCTTACAATAATACATTTTAAAATAGTAGGGGAAAGAACAGATTAGAATTTCAAAGAAAACCGTATCTCTTATGCAAGTCCAATGTACGCTAGCCCAATTTTAACTGCATACATTTAAAAAAATGTTGTTACAGTGACAAGAGTATGAAAGAACTACTCTTTTCCCCCCGCAGAGTGAAGAACTAAGTCTCTCGGATATCATCTTTGCAAATCTTTTACCTTTGCCATTTTACATTCTGCATCTCCATGGTAAATGCATCAGCCTGAAACTCAGAGCGATTATATCTAAGGTCACAGCGGGCCATTAAGGTAAACGGAAGGGAAAAAAGGCAGCTGTTTCTATTCAGGCAACCACAGAAAATACAGCTGTGGGATTTCAGTTTATGCAAAAGATGATTATATATTAAGAAAAGAAAGAAAATGTTCTCTCCTCTCTATATATAGAGAGGGAAGCGAATCTCCTCTTTGCTCTCCCATTCCAGGTTGCATACGATTAATGTAACAGATATGCGCTTGTCATGTTCTGAGCTACTGCCGTTTAACCTCTGACTGCAGTAAGAGTGCAATTGGGAACTGGAACCATCACCTGTTCATTCTGCAGATAACTTTTAAGATAAAAATTACCCTACCACTTGGGGTCTTCTCTCCTCTTCCTCCTCTCCTTTCTTCTAATTTGAGAGAAGGCAGGCTAAACAAAGGGGATATATTGCATTATTTGCCATGACTCCTCCCTCTGTCTTTCCTTCCTTGTCTCACTGCAGTCAATTAAAACCAGCAAGAACAACTGTGTTTGACTTAATGTGAATGCAAGTGAGAAAACAATAAACATCTAAATAATGCCCTGTCAAGGGTATGGGAATGGAAAGTACATACCTACCCCAGTCTGATCTCACATATTCAAGGTGAGCTATGGGGAGGAAGCACTAGAGATACCTGACTTTCTTAAAGCTAAAGAAAACCATTTTCAAGTATTATTCTGGGTTTTTTATTCTTACTATTTTACTATACTAGGTACTTACAGAGCACTGCCCAAGCATTGTGCTTTGCACTCCAGAAAAAGAACACCGGATTGTTGTAATACAGAAAAAGCTGTATAATTCAACTTCTATTGAATGTGCATAGCTCTATGCTTTAGTACTTTTAGCACAGTTCCTTTCAGTGCTCACCCAGTTAGGAAGGACTCTTAGCACACTCGACTGAAGTTTTCACCTAGTGAAAAACACTAGTGTTGGACAACCACCTCAACATTAGCAATTAAGGAGGTCACATTAGTGGAAAAGGAAAGGTATACGTACCACATTATCAGTAGATACTGGATTCTGGTCATCATCTTTGTGACCGATTTCTTCGTTCTGAAGAGCTTCATTTGTCTCTTCTGCAGAAATAAATTATAGTTTTTCAGATTTCATTCAAATTTTATGCTGAAGAAACATTAATAGTCTTTACCACTAAATAGGTCACATCTGCTAGATACAAAAGCAAAGTCATACTATCAATGTCTATTCATAAAAAATACTGTATGTCTTATTGAAAAAGCCATCATATCACAAGTATTTCAGGCCAATATCATGTCAATTGCTACCTGAAGCAACAGGAAAACTATCAGTTACACTCTTGCAATGTACCCAAACCTTCCTATTTTTAGGTTCAGGTTGGAATATTCAAAAGTGATGAACAGTTTCACATCAGAGGTTTGCAGAACTTTTTTTAAAAACCAAAATAAATTATTACATGAAAAATCCTGCATGTATCCTGTACCCTATAATTGGGTACATACCAGAATCCTACCTCCTCCTTGCAGACCAGTTTTGAACCAAAAACTGATCAAGCAGATTATTTAATTATTGTATTGCAAATGTTTATTCCTAGTGAACCTAAGCTGCCCTCTTATGTATAACCAAACTACACACTTGAAAGCAGCAAATCTTATCCTTAAATTTCAACCACAAGCACTAGGTGATTCTATTAGCCCTAACTATGGCCAACATGAAAAAACAAGAAAGATAAGCCTATTCATCCCTATCATTAAATATGTTTCTCAGATTTACTTTAATTCTCCACATTAATATACTGTTAAGAAGAAAATGGTTGACAGAAACAGCACATCAGGAAATAAAACACAGAGCAAGACAGCTATGATAAAAAACTTAAATGATGTCATTTAAGGCTATTAATTGGAAATACACTGCTTCCAAGAGCTAGTAAAATGACACAGTTGTGCAAAGGGCAGAGCTTGCATTAAAAGGGTCAAACAGTCCAGCTATCACATCTAAAGAGGAAAAGAGGCATGGTGAGTGAACGGGCAGCAAGTGTTCATGTGGGATACTGAAAGAGGGCAGATAATGAGGCAGGGGTGTAGCACTTCCAGGCAAACACAGGGTAACAGGATTTAACTGGGGATTACCAACACTTGCAAGGGTAGGATAATATTTAGGCCAGATGATACAGAGACAGTGAATTGTTTTAAGTAACTTTTCTACCAGTTAAATATCTCAAAACTGAGCAAATTTTATTTGAACTTGTTTGAAATCATTTTAAACTGCCACTGGTCACAAGTTCAGAGGAAAATTTCTGCTAGCAGCAAAAGCAAATGGGTTCAAATGGGAGAACTGTGAAGCAGGGAGCAATATATGACCCCATCGTTAACACTCGGAGGAATGAAGGTCATTGAATTTGCACCTCAGGGACTCTGAAACAGTCTAAAGCACCAGCCACTCGGTAACCCTGACAGTCACCACTTGGATTCAACAGTCAAACGAAGCAACTCCCTACAGCACTTTCAACTCTTTAAATATTCATCCTCAGCTAATATAAACTGGCACAGCTATAATGGCCTCCACAGAGCTGTGTTCATTTACACAAAGTATGGATTCAATTAACATACATTTAAAAAAAGGTAAGGCATTATGAGAACTTTAATGCTTAATTTTGCATCAGAGTACAGCTTTTTTTTTTTTTAATATTTACACACTACATTTTAAAAGCAAGTGCCATCAACACTTTCACTCTAATTAGATGACTAAAAATATCTTTTTCCTGTCTTTGAGAGTGTTTTTTGTTGTTGTGGGTTTTTTTTTATAAATTAGGACCAAAAGTTACATTAAAACAATCACATATCTGTGACTGAATAGTACACATGATTATTGGTGGAAATATTTTCCAGGAAGTTCAAAATAAGCTGAGCTGCAGCAGTGGAATCTACTCATTTGAACTGGAGAAATGAATAGAAATAATTCTTGTGGTAAAATAAAGGAACGGAAGTGGGATTCCTGGATGCTGTGGCAATCCTATAGTTTTCTTGCACTTCCTTAAGCTTTGACTCTAATAATCTACTCATAATCTTACAGCCTTATCTTGTTTATCTTGAAAGCCTTGTTGAATAAATGTAGTGTTATTCCTCACTTTAAGCTACAGAGAATTCAGACTCTTCCCCTGTCACCATTTTCTTTCAAGCAGATCTGACTAAATCAGTTCCTTCCACACCTCAGGCAAATCAAGGACTCTTAGATTCTGCATCTCACTTGGCTTTCAATCACTTGACCCATTTCTTTATCATCTTATTCTCTTTATAGTAGAATATGACAAAGCTATCACAAATTCATTCCTAGCAGTTCTCCATTTTTCTAGTTCTCTCCTTTAAATTGTTCAGTCAAAATGACAAGATCAAGTCTGGCACATTAAGCTGCAATAGCATGCACTAGATCAGACTTTCTTTTAGTTTAGAGAGCAAAGGCTTTATTGATCTCTTCTAATCAGAAGCACTGGGAGCAATTAGTTGAGCTTGTGAAGCTAGTGAAGGCGCCAAGTGGCAGTTCATCTGCCCTAGGCCCGGAGTGCTCGTGTACAAGGGGGAAAGGGAGAGATGGGTTTAATGTGGTCACGCGGTTCTGGGAGGTGGAGTAAAAGGGAATTAAGTTCGAGACACTTATCACTCAAGATCATGCAATTTTCTGAGAACACACAGACACCCTGTATGTGCAGTCTGAGTAGTCCCCTGCTACTGACTTTGATCTTTTCTGTTGGTTTGTGTTTGCTTGTCAGAGACCATAAATGCACTGCAGACAGCTTAATGGCAGTTCTGCTATGCTCTGACATACTGTGAAGTTCTTTTAGTTCAAGACCAAGTCTGAGCTATATATCTTCTGAACGTATCTCATGAGCATGAGTTTAATATCAGGAAAACTGTAAATCCATAGTTCTGGTCAGCTCAAAGTGAGCAACTTCGCATGCATTAGTGGTGTTTATGAGAACTGCTGGTGTGATTCAGGCTAATAGGAATGGATATTCAAGCTGGCTGTGTAGAACTGGCCAGTTAACTGCATTTTTTAAAACCTGGCTGCCTAGGGAAGTAAGACTTGCACATTTGTACTGTCTGTCCGTCTCTCAGTTCCACCAGCAAATTGTGTCATTTAATTTCAGATGAATCTCCAAAACAGGCGTCTTATGATAAAAGGTTTCTGCAAGCTTTGTGATAACAAACCCAACAAAATTTGTATAGAGGCAGAAGAAACCAAATGGTACCTTCAACATAGCCAAGGGAGGTAACTTGTGACTGTTAGATGCTTTCAGACATTTTTGATCGTGTACAACAGAGAATCCAAAGCATGCACACTGCACAAAATCAGAAATATATGCACAGTAGTAACTGCATTTTCAAATACCTTGTGAGCTTCCTTCAGATAAGCAGATTGATACTTCATCATTCCTATCATTATCATCCCCCACTTCAGTAGCAGTTTCCTCTCCTGGATTAAGTGCTGATTTAGAAACAAATTCAGATTGATCAGAGAAATCAGCAGGACCTCCTCTAGGGGGTGGGACCTCAATCCCCATTAAACGGTATTTCCGTCTTCGATTCCCAATCCAAGTCTTGTAAGAGAAATAAACATGAATGATATCAGAAACTATAACAAAAGCAACAGGCCCACAACCAAGTGAAATTAGCACATCTATACTACAGGAACAAGGGTAGCCAACAATTCAAGGGAGGTGATTATTCCCCCATATTTGACCCTCATGAGGCTGCTTTCTGGAATACTGTGTCCAGGTTCAGTCCTCCAATATCAGGGAAAAGGGAAAGTGCACAGCAAAAGGAAAAGAAGCAACAGTCACAAGTCACAGCAAGGGAAGCTCTGACTGGAATTAAGAAAAACAAAAAAAATAATGCTTTACAGTGAGGCACTGGAACAGTTTGTCCATAGGAGTCTTCGCACCTCCAACCTTGGAGATATTCAACATTTTACCGGACAACATCCTGCGAAACCTGACCTAACTCTGAAGTCAATCTCACTCTAAACGAAGAGTAGGACTAGGTGCCCTTGTAAGTCACTCCCCACCTGAATTAATCAATAAATTTAACATAAGATCTTTGATTCAGGTTCTCCCACTCTGCAACTTCCATAAGGCGACTAAAGCATCCAATGACCCAAATGGCCCATCCATTCTAGGATTTCCTATAGCACGGAAGAAACCGTCCAAGGTGATAGCTCTACATCACTCCACTTTGATGACAGAACACAGCTTGGCAGAATTAAGTTCAGAGCATTATCCTTCAGTCCTCTCTGGTTTGAAGACAAGTCTTTAAGAAACACTGCTTGCAGTAAGGTATATAAGAGCATACTGTGAACAGTGGTGGGAGACGAAACAGGTCCAGGACCAAGGAACCTGGAAACCCATTCATGATTGGACGGGTATGGATGCTTTGAGTTCATTTTACATCAATAAAAATTAGTATCAAAAAAGAAAAAAAAAATCATCACATTCAAAATTCTCCAAGTGGATCTATATAACTGTTAATTAACTTGCTTTCTCTGATAAAGTCTACACTAAAAATTATTGAAGACTCAAAACAGAGTTTAACATGATGTAGTAAGAATTGTCTGCAACTCTTCACCTCTTAACTCTCTCCCTTCCCTTGCATAACTCAGGCTTTTGACTTCTCATCTAATGTTGATTCTGCTTAACAGCTCTTGTACCCCAGACACCTCATTCCACACAAGTCAGTTCTCCACCAGCATCCCAAAATCCTTCTCAGAGTCAGGAATTAATTTCTCTGCTAACTGCTAACTTCCAGTCTTCCTGACCTGGCTCTCCTCCCCATTCCACACCATCTAAAACACAGTAAATAGGAGCAGCACTGACAGCACCAGCGGGACCATCCTCATTGTTCCAGGACCCGACCACACGCTGGCCCAGGATGGACAACGGTGGAGTTTGGCCACATAAGCTGTCACCATACAGAGTGTGCTTGGTTACTGCGATGACGATGTACGCACAGCATGGTTGTTACTAGGTTCTGAATCATGCTTAGTGCTGGAATTTCTGGATTGCTAAAAATCAAACATATCTCTAGAAAGCATGGGCAGGTTCCTATTTTTGAAAACATATGATGAGGGCACAGCAAAATGCACATCCTTTCCCTATGTTCCAACAGAGTTCACCAAACACATTAAAATATTATAGGATTTTTTTCTCTAAAGATACACTAACCATTACTCTGGCCTTATTTCAGAAATACCTGCATTGCTCCTCTTCCCCATCACACTTTCTTTAACTAGAGTTCTGATATATAGCATGCAAAAGTTTAGTAAAAAACTTTTTCCGTATAATACTTTGATTATCAAATAGAAAAATTAAGAAATGTTAACAGCACTCCCAACTACAAGTTTCATGCTGTGCCAGCCTTGAAAAAAAAAAAAAAGTGTTTTTTAAAGCTGAATCTCTTTAGCTAAAAGATGACATGCTTAACATTATTTTTGGCAAATCATTTTTGTTGAGTGATATTTGCTTTCCCAGTTTGCTGATTTTCCTCTTTGAGGAATGCAAAACAGTTACACAGAAAACTACATAGATATTTTCGTACATTATATACAGTTTGGGAAAAAAAAAAGAAAAAACCCACACAAGCGACCCCTTCCAGACCTATGTCTCCTTTTTCCAAACAGTGTATTGCCATTCTTTAAATTTTCTCATAATCTTATGATGGTAATGAGTAGTGCTAACAACTATAAAATTTAAAAGTGAATCTGCTTCTTTTTTACTAAAAAAATTCAGCAAAAAATTGAGGCATTTGGGAGAGGTAGATCTTATCTTTTTACATACCTTCCAAAGCAGGAAATCTTTCATTCAACATACTGAATATGTCATAGACCATGAACATATTTTTATAGTGTCTCAAATTAAAATGGGAAAGTAATAAGGTTCCATATCCTGCATGCTACATTTAACAGTGAATATTCTGGAACAGGACAATGATGAGTGTAAGAGCAGACTAGTAGTTCTATGTAGGAAACGAGCTTAATAATTCTAGTTCTATCCCTAAAATAACTATCTCCTTAAAAACTTCAAACACCGTCTGTAAAGTGCATGTGATCAGACTCATTAAGCCTACTTACAGCAGCCTGCAATGAACTCGGCAGCAACTTCCCCAGCTTCAGCTGAGCAGATGACCAGCAAGAGCGAGAGAAGAAAGGCTGGAATCCAGCAGAAGGAGCCATCATATGTCTGCCCTCAGGCAGCTTATAAGTAGACTGGCAGGGAGCCACTTAAAAAGCATGATTACAGCTCTCCAGATATTGAGGTTAGGGTGTCAACATGCTAGAAAGATTCTAGGTTGGAACCTTCACAAATCCTACTTAACTGAAAAAATAAAGATGGAAGATTCTGAGTTGTTTTCCAACGTCTCTCTCGATCATAAACCAGATCCAGACTAGGCCTAGAGCCCCCAACAAGAAGAGCCATAGTCAGCTGTGAAGAATGAGTGGCCTTTCTGCTGCAGCTGCTTGATTTTGCTGCTAAACTGAGACTGAAGCAGTACCTTCAATAATCCAGCTTTCACCTGATGAGCTGCTGGGAAAGAGGAGGAGGTGTCTTTAGCCTATCGTGGGTGCTTAGGAGTAGCTTTTGACCTCCTATGTATGAAAGCTTTATGGTCTATTAATAAAAAAATAAAAATTTGTCATGCATTTTTCTTATATTCCTCATATATTTCTGAGGAGTTTGATACTTGTCATCCGTCTTTCTCAAATATCTAATGTCTCGCTGCCAAGAAGGATATTCTGCTTTTGGATGCTATTTTGGTATGAATGAATAAAATTAGTCAAGAGAAATATAAACAAAAATGTGTAAGTAACTACAAAAAAAAAAACCCAAAAATGCAGTCAGCAATAATTACAATGTATGCAAAACAAATGTTTTGTAAGTTTAATGAAGTACTGGCCAGAGTTCACATATTTAAATATGCCATAACTTTTTTTATTTCCCTTTTTTGGTGTCTTGGGAACATATGAAAGACATTTCAGGGTGCAAATGTGCATGATGTTAAGGTACAAGTCACTTTGCAAGTCTACTCTCCTACTAGCAGTACAAAACCTATGGAATAAAATGCCCTGTTCAACCTTAAAAGATCAAATCCAGTGGAACTACGCATAGTGGCAAACATTATCTTTCCTTGTACTGGAAAACAGGTTTGATACTTTCTTTGTACTGGAGATCTTTCAAGCCAGTACTAGTCATAAGGATCAATCATTTGTACTTCTGGAAAAGCAGTATTTATCTGGACAAATAATGAATTTCCATTAAAAAAGCTATTAGAAGGGAAAAATGGGGATATGTATTTAATTGAATTAAAACAAGTGGTATGTATATATAAATATTTTACAGTTATATATGTTTATATATATTATTTATATAAAATTCTATTATTTATGTACTATATTTGTTTTATTATTTGATGTGTATATATATAATTACTTGGTGTTATATATATACACATAGTACAATTTTACACACGTTAGATTTGGTTTTTTACATCACAAATGGAAAACCAGTTGCAGTTGCACACTACCTAGAATTCAAGGTACAGTGAAATACAAAGGCAACAAAGTACAAGCACTGAAAGTAGAGAGCTTCTTCCAGAAGCGTCCCTCAGTCCAACTGTTGTTGGCTGAGTGCGCAGCACAGGGTGGAGATGCTGTGGTTCACTCCTGCCTCACAGCTGACTGCATCACTGCTGCCTCCTCACTCCTTAGGAGGGGGAGACCACGCTGCACACTAACCTCCAGCCATCAGTGTTTCCTACTGAAGAAAATGCAGGTTGGCAGGTAAGGAGAGAGGCACAATATGGTGTGCCTATATAGATCCCGAAAGAAATGTAGAGTGCACGATGGAAACTAGCTGTCCTCCAGCCGGGACACACACAGTGTGCCTTAGAGAAAGGACAACTGAAGATCACATGTGTCCTGTAGCATTATTTCAGCCCCTACAAACCTAAAAACCAGTGCAGCATGGTGCAGGACCAACCTCCACCTAATTCTTGCTACAATTCTCAAGTCTGGTGTACAGAGGAACCAGAGGCAGAGGTAGGACAGATGCTGGTAACAACACCAGTCACTATGAAGAAAAGAAATCTTTTTGTTCATTCGTTTGTGTATGTTCTAATAGATTATGCCAGAGAGTTGATCAGAGCCTAGTACATCTACCCTGAAGACAAAAGCATTTCAAGCAGATGCTGTTGAAAGATGTGGACAGAACTTTGTACTGTCATCCTCTTTGTGCCAGTAAGGATGTTCTTAAGGAAACAAAGGGAGGCGAAGCACAGGGGTCAGTCTTACTGCCCTGTGAACAAGGTATTTCATATCCAGGAGTCCATTGTGAGATGCTGTCAGTGGAAACCTTTCAGAAAGCAAAGTGAAGAGCTTGGAAAATATGGAGCAGCTTTGTTCGCTACAGAGAAAAGAGTAATTCTTTTCAGCCTCCAAAAGTACAACCTAATTGTTTGCAATTCACATGTGCTCAGAAAACAAACAAGTAAATAACCAGATTAGTGTTCAACACTGAAAGTAGCTCTGGTGCCATTTTGATATACCAACCCAAGTGAGACCTCCACAAAAGAGTTTCAAATAAGGGCTCCTAGTTCCGTTTTTGTAGCAATGTCAGAATCTTAAGAAAGAGGTGGCAAAAGAGGATGAAGGCTGAAAGGACTAGTCACAATTGTCATGCCTGTTATGAGGGAAAGGAAGACTCTAATGTTTTTGTGCTGACTGCAAAAACAGCCGGACTATTTTCTGAAGAATGGAAACACTCTGAGCGAAGAAGACACCCACAGTTTTGAGAGTGATGGTGCATGTCTGATAACTGGGAACGGAGTGGCAACAACTGATGCTGTATGAAACTTCCCAATATCTGGATCAGACGAAGTGGAATGGTTCTCTACACCAAACCTGTACTTTCTAAAGCAATCCTTCCTCAGCGACACCTATACAGACTACCAAGTTGAAGTGGCCCAGAATTCTTCGCAGAACCCTTTTGCCCTCTATCACATCTCAACCTGGCTTCAAGACAGTCTTGTAAAATACTTTTTTTCCTATTTTTGAGCCTTTTCTTTCATATGTTTACATTGATTTTTTCCTATAAGCATTAATATATTTAATATTTAGAAAGGCTTTTTTGTATCTTAATAGCAATATAAATAGAACTTTTCAGTGTTCTAGGATATCCCTAAAAAATGTAACACTTTCACTTAAAATCTTACTCAAGTCTAAAGAGAATGTCAAATAGCTCGTAGTGCTACTTCTGCTGCTGATCAATAAGACTCTTACCTGAGGGCTTTTTTCTATATATAGACTGCAGAAAGAGCGAGAGAGCACTTCCCAACATGGTCATTCATTATGTAATACGTGAAATCTATTTCAAGCTTCCTCATGAAATTTTTAAAGGCTTTCATCTGTCCTATTTTTGCTTCTGCGACAAGATAAGGCAAGACTCTAGATTTCTTACCCGCACTATTTCACAGTCAACATTTAATTCTGCAGCCACAGCTTCAATTTTCTCTCTGCAGACTGAGCCCAGGCTGGTCATGCCATTGTCCCAGTATTTCTTTAGGGTAGCTAAGTCTCGGTCACTAAATTGTGTGCGGTCCTGTAACTGTAAGATAAAAAAAAAATACTGTTAGATTTTTAAAAATTCTGCTTATGCTGTTCATTTAATTTCCAGAGGTCTTGCATACAGTAAGACACACATGTTATACTGTCTCCATGGCTCTTCTTCTTTTTTAACTTTCCCTTAAGAATTTTTTTTTTTAAAGTTTGGGGGTTTTTTTAATCCAGGGCAGTACAGAGTTCCCTGGGATTTGCTTTAAAGGCAATGGCAGTGCTAAGGCAAGTTTAAAGCGCTTCAGCTTTGTTCCAACTCCACCTGATTTTTTAAAATTTGTTTTATCTCATTCTATAAGGCCTTACTGAAAAGAACATTTTCCCCTTGTGCTGTTTACTCTCTCCACCCAATCTATGCAAATTATTCCTTAAGGCATTTCAAGTTTCTCACCCTCCCCCACCTAAAGTTCTTTTATCTTACTGCAAACTACAATACATGCATAATTCAAGGGATTCTGCGTTCCTAAAGGGAATACTTTAATGTTTATTTGGTAAGCTTCAGAGTTGAAATTGGTTCCACTGTTTACTTGTGAGTTCCCTAATTCTGTGTACATTTATCAAAATATGTGATAGTGGATTACTGATAAAAGGAGTAACACTGAAAAACAAATCCTAGACATCCTACCACTTCTTGAACTGTTGTGGGCATACAGTATCATTCGCTAGTAGAACTTGCAAGCTTTATCAAAAGCTTTCAGCCCAGAATTTTAACTAAAATCTACCTCTTCTTTATACCAAGCCATGTTTGTCATCTCTCCCGCTACTAGGAGTACATAAATGCAACAGTAAAGTCTGAGCTAGTGAGTTGTAGCCACGTGTGCCAAATTTGTCATTATTTCAACAGTTGAATTTTGTAAGACGTAATCATGATTTCAGTAGCTGAAATTTGGGTTTGGTCATTTAAAAGACTGTTAAAAGTTAGAATGAAATAACTTTAAAATAGAGTAAAAAAATTTTGCAGAACTAGAATCATTTGACAATACAGTTACCAATTTTAATTTTTGTTAATCTTCAGAATACGGTAATCCTTGCAATTTTCTTCTTTTAAAAATGACTATTTCTTAAAATGTTAGAAGCACTTATATCTCCTTAATGTATGAATATAAAATAGGGGTATCAAAATGTCATCTCCCTAAATTAATTGCAGGTGCTCCAGTAAAAACAAAAAGTGCCAGTTATATTCAAATACAATCCATTATCAACTGCTACCAGGCACTCAGATTTTTTTCCTGGCTATCCCTCCATACATTCAAGTACAGAATTAGAGAAGCTGCTTCCCCCCTGCCCATCCGTTAGCTGACGCCTTATGCAGGGTGTGCAGGACGCCAGGAGCATCCCTGCAGAGCAAGGCAGGGGGTGCGGGAGCCCACGGGCTCGCCACGCTCACCTCCTGTGCCACACACCGAGCACCTATGAGCAGCCACGGCACACGAGATGCGCTCCCAGATGGCACGCCGCAGTCTATTTTAATCTAAAATGAATCCAGTTGGCACATTTCAAGGCTGCTCTAGGATGAGCAGCGATGTGCAGAAAGTGGACTTCACCTCAAGAGCACCCAGCTGAGCAAAGCTCAATCCCTGATGCCCGTTCACCCTTGGGCAGATGCAGGTTTTCTCTGTGGCCTGACCTGAGCTCCTCCTACCTACAAGCCATTTTTAAAGAACAAAAGTATAGTTATCTCCTGAATCGCTGCAGCAGTATCTCCTTTTACAGCTGTTGGCAAAATAGATTGTAACTTCTGAAAGTGATGGGAAGAGCTCTTGTTCTGCAGTTGGGGAGCAGCAGCCAAGCGCTGAGGAAGGGGAAGGCAGAAAGAAGTGTGATAGCAACACTCAAACTACACAAAGAAACAAGTCACTCTGGCCTATCCTGCTTTCCTGAACACTCAGGGCAACTTCACCTTCTAAAGTATACTGAGTGTTTTTTAAACATTAATAAATAAGCAACATTCGCTGTTGGTTCTGGAGAGTTCACACTGACAACACTGCTGCAAAAATCCACCACTCACACAGCTTATTGCGATCTGTACTTATCAGGAAAAGAAAATAGATAATTTCTTCATATTTAATATGCTTAAAGAAACCCCCTGGAACACGCTCCCCTGGAATTCTCCCTCCCCAGCAGAGGGGTGAAATGAGAGAAGCAAAAGGAAATCTGCCTAATATTGCTGCAGATGTAAGGGAGCAACACTGGTTAGTGTTGTCTCCTCTCACCTAGTTTATTGCAACAGCCAAATTAGAACAAAAACTAAAGAAAGTACAGCTGATGCTGGAGTAAGTTCAGATTTCTGCTTGCCAAATGATTTTCCAGTATCTAAGAAAATGTTTCTTGTACTGAAAGAATACAGGGCAAGAATACTCGTTATGGAAAAGCTTTATATTTGCGATAGGCAGAAGGATCCCACATTAGACAAAAGACACAATAACTGACGATAGACAGAGTTACCGAAGGGATGGTACTGTGGGAAAGGTGCAGAGGCTGCTCAGCTTTTACTTACTAAATACAAAGATTTTAAATGGAGAAAGCAGTGTTTAGCAAAACCACCTGGCCATTTTAGGTGGATGTATATTAATTCTGATGAACTACTGCAAATGTTTTAATAAAAATCTTATTGGATAAATCACTATTCAGTGGTTTTCACCTCACAACTGCTATATAATTTTTCTACAAGACCAGGGTTGTAGAGTCAGTGTCAACAGTTTAGATCAAAGTAGATGTTTTAAAGTCATGGGACCTCTCCTGTAGCTACCTTCTCAAAGAAGTCTTTTGCAGCCACTTACTGTGAAAATGGAAAGAGGAAAAAAAAAAAAGAACTTAGAGTTGTTGTTTTACCTCCTTGTCAGAAATAACCCCTAGTGTTTCAGATGACAATATGTATTTTTGCTTTTTGTTGCTGTTGCAGTACTGCCACACCAGGTACTTTATCCTTTCACTCCTTCCTGAAGAGCTCGTGCAGCAGCACATGAATCACACTGGTACCAATCGCAGGCCAGAGCAGGAAATGGAGAACAAGTTTTTTCAGTCAACTGATATGAAAGAAAAAACAAAAAACCCACAGCACACACCACATGAAAGAGTCCAGAAAGCAGGAACGGAACTGAGGGGAAAAATAAGTGCATGTAAATGGAATATGGTATGAAAAGTCAGGTCCCCCTCAGGCTTGAGGAGAACAGCCTCACTGAGACGCCTGACTCAATCACCCTTGCAAACTCAGCGTATTCTCCAGTTAGTACTTCTCATCCCACTTGAACTTTTCTACTTTGGAGTCTGTATCTCATTTCTGTCAGTTTTTTCCACCCAGATCAGCACTGAGTAACCTATTGAACACAGCCAAGCAGGTAGGAACTGAGCCTCTGAGAAGCTGAAAGCGCTGCCTTCAGAAAGGTGCATTTTGGCAGCGTGACTGTAATCCAGCTGGTCGGTCTTTGCAGCAATGAAAGACAGAATCTATCAGGTTTCTGGGCTTGAAATTTTACCAGTGCCCCGAAAGAACGATTCTCGATATTTAAGGGCTCTGATTCACAAAGCAGTTGCCAAAAGGGTAGCAGGTTACCTACCGCCTGTGGAGTGAACCGCAGGAGCTGTCTGCCTGCATGCTCACGCACAGTCAGTGGGAGCTGCTTCATGGTCTCTCAGCGAGTGCAAAGGAAGATCATTTACTTACTTGCTGCACCATCGTAACGGGATCAGTCTCAACCCTTATGCTCACTAAATGTAAATAAATAACACTTCCAGCTTGCCCAAAATTTAGATCCAGACTAACTACCTTTGTATAACTGACTGTGCCACGTGCCTTTTCGTGAATTTCTTAGGGAAATCACAAACTGCGTTCAATTACAGGATCATCCTCTTGACAAAGATTATACCTAAGTTTGACTCCTGTATTATAAGCTGCTCAAAAATTACATAATGCTTTTACAAAAGTCAGTGACTTTTGTGAGAAAATAAAGGGTAGAATTTCTACATTGACCATATAACTACACTACCATCAATTTAGTTAGCAACCTTTTATTGCTCAGTATCATCAGAGGAACTGAGGAAAGAAGAGGAAAAACCCACAGTCCCATAAATATCATAAGATTCATGGTTATGCATCAGTTGGCATAGGGAGAAAATATCAAAAGATAATACTGAGAAGCTTCGTATTTAGGACAATACTTTCCATTGCTGAACACAAGCCAGTAGTTCAGTTCTTATTTTTACTTCATTATAACAACTATTATGAATACAATTCTCATTTCCTCTCTTCAGATCCCCTGCTTGCTGATTCGAGGCTCAGCTTTATCCTCAGCAGTGTTAACCGTTTGCTGAATTCTTCACATTTCCCAGTTCTGTTGTCCACAGTTTGAAAAGCAGAGAGAAGCTTCTTCCAGCAGAAAATAGACTATCAACTCACAATGAAAAGCAATCCTTGCGAGCAAATTGAATCAGCAGTTCTGCTGAGCACAGGGTTAAACCCTGCTTATCCCCTGACCTCTCAAGTGTAATAACAACATTCTTATAAGAGATGACCCAGTTTATTATAGACATTCCTGGCACATTGCCAAGCCCCTCATAATACCCACTGTGCATGCAATATTTGTGGTGCAAATCTGGTGTCTATAATTGGTATGAATAATTGCATTGCAGTGGAGTGTCCTTATCCTGCCTTTTATTAGAGCCTGCTTTTTTAGATCAGTTTTTATGCATGAGTTGAAAATGTTTCAGGCCACATGCACAAAAGCTATACACAATCTTCAGATTATTAATAAAAGACGTTAAAAAAGGAAAGAACTAGAGGTTTAATATAAATGTAATAACTACTGCATTTATGCTGCAGCTGAGCACTGTACGCTGTTAACAGAAGTTAAGTTCATTTAAATTGCAGTGAAATCATATTAAATCAACAGTTCAGTTCTGATGCTCTGTGATGGAATGTTCTAAGGTAATGATTATTTCGAGCAAACAAACCTCACAACAAATTTTAGTCACTACCACTCAGAAACTCTTATCATGGAGAAACAGCAAGAAATCTCAGAGTAATACTTCTTTTTTGGTACATTTTAAAGGTTCTTTACAGTTTAGTAAAAAGTAAAATAGGACAAACCGTGACACTGACCTCCAATACTCTCTTGCTAGAGAGTATCTTATAAATTGGAGGCACTTCTTACTTTAAGTTACTCTAAACAGACACGTCCAATCTCCTTTCAACCCAGTCTAAGGCTAGCTTGGTTTGGTACCTACTTTTCTACTGGAACAAATGAGACCATAGCTGCTTCTCCACACTCCTCATACCCTGAAAGCTCTCCATCACACTCCTCCACTCCCTCCCAGTCACCTCTTTTCAAGTCTGAAGAGCTACAGCCCATTTGGTAGTTCACTATATGGCTGTTCTGCACCTTTGATCGCTGTCATGGTTTCTCTGTTGTATTTTGGGAGGAACGGGAAGATCAGAAGTGCACACAGCATTCAAGGTAGGAGCAGATCCTAGATTCTTCTATGCAAGCAGAGTGTTATTTTGCTTTGTTCGCCATTCCTAATGATGCCAGCCTGCAGCTCTTGGAACTCTGACACTACTTAACATCTACCTGATTTTTTCAGAGGATTATCAATTCATATCTCAAGATCTTATTTGTATGTAGTAATAGTTTTTTCTGAATCAATCATGATATATCTGTTCCCCCTTTCCCATCTGCACCATTTAATATTACACTTACTCTTCAGTTTATTATTTCTTGATTTGATTTCCCATACATAAATTCTGAAGGTCTGTATTTTCCCTTAACATTAACAGCATATTTAACCTCATTAAAGGTTCCTTCAGTCTGAGGTTTTCACCTCAGGTCTCACAACTGCCACCAAGCTGTTTCCCCT
Organism: Strix uralensis; assembly: GCF_047716275.1. NCBI lineage: Eukaryota > Metazoa > Chordata > Aves > Strigiformes > Strigidae > Strix > Strix uralensis. Next base: position 3,009,647 of record NC_133984.1, read on the forward strand.
GTCAGCAATACCCAGTCTCCTGCTACAGAACCAATCCTGCTGCTTTGGCTAGACCCTGATGCTCATACACAGTGCATGTTGCCCATGCAGCAACAGTGCAATGGGAAGCACCTTTGAAAGAACCGTACTTTCTGCAGACAGGCACTCTGCCTGCATTTCCACACAGTAAAGCCCTAAAGACTCCTGGCCATGCATGATTCTCCCTGGGGAAAAAAATGAAAGGCAGCTGGTGGCCATAGCTACCAGAGCGATTCAGAGAGCTGCCATCTAGACACTACCTTTCCCAGAGTATTGACATCATGTGAGCAGATAAGTACCCATCAGAAGACACCTTCAATCTTCTTAGGGCAAAGAAATGTACCTGAAGGCCCCTGGCAAAGGAAACAGCTAGGAGAGAGTTGCTACTACCAGCTTCATTCGGAGCAGAAGATAGAGCAGCAAGCTGCTGAGCCTTCAGGCAAAAAGGTGTTTGGAAATCGGCTGCAAGCCAAACAGTATCTGAAGGTACCTTTAAACTACTACTGCTAACATACTGTTAGAGAACAAACTGTTCGATTTCTGGAAGAGAAATTTTTTGCATCTTTTCCCACTGGTTGGGTAAGCTTGAAGTTTGCTCCAATGGAAGCAGAACTGATAAATATTTCATAGTACCACAGCTTGAAAAGAGCTGTAGCTGCTTCAACACTCTGCCAAAATTACATATATTCTGTTAATATGTGTTTCTAAACCAAACACAGCAAAGACAATGAAAAAAGGGAAAAAAGAAAAAAGACATATCAGTGCAATTAGAATAGTCTAGCAAAAAAAAAAAAAAAAAAAAAAAAAAATCACACTCTAAACTCCAGTCATCTCACTCCATAATTTTCAGAACCAACCTTCAATCCACACAAACTGACAACTCTCCCTTCTTGAGATTTTGAAGTAGCTTGTTAAATAGTGAATGTTCAGCCTCAAAGTCAACTGATTTTTAAACAGTAATTATCATGATTCTTACTTAATCTATTAATGTCTTCCTCATATTTGACTAGAAAATCTGTTTTTCCAATTCCTGGCCAGATACGACATATTGCCAGGCTGCAGGATCACAGCATACAAGAAGCCTAGGTGATCTGTGGAACTTGGGTGCAGCATGCCATATAACAAAAAGATGTATTTTGTCTGAAACGATGATAAGACTTGCCTTCCCTCTGCATTAACTGAAGGATCACTGTTGGGAGTAGTGAAGAGGTGCTGTTCACAGCAAGAAGGTCATGACATGCTATGCATGTTATTATCATCTAAATATTAACAAAGTGAAATACCTTGAGATATGTGGTGAAATATTTCACAGAAGGAGGAAAAACATTAACCAGTTATCCAAATGACATAGAAAGCATGAACAAGGACAGAGTTCACAATTCAGTGCTGTGGAAATCTTCAGGTTGCCTTGTCTGTCTCTCTTGCTGAGGACTCTGACTATCTCACTCAGACATGCTCTAACCAACTGGACTAAAATAGTTTTCTTCCCTCTGCCCTTCTAGGAGAAGAGAGGAATGTGAACAGGTGAAGAGAAGGTCACAAGTTAATACTGGTATAGTTTTAAAACAAAAGGTACAACTGAGGTACACTTTGACTTCAGGTAGCTTTAATCCCTCTGGGTACTCCTTTTATTTAACAGCCACTTGAAGATATTTTCTCTCCAGCACACGTAGGCTTACTGTGGCAGCCAACAGTTTTCATGAGACTTTGAGACCACAGTCTAATGTGGTATTTTCTTTAGTAGTTATATTGATTCATCTCCCCTACCTAGTCTCCTCCACGCAATCCAGCTGGCTTCCCCACACCCACACATGTCCAGTACAACTGGTGGCAGGTCTCACACTGACCTGGGGTTAGATCAGTTCCTTTTACCTGATTCAAAGTGCATTTGGAGACTACAAGACTACACACTGTAGTCTTCTGTGACAGGCAGGGCTCTGAGGGGAACACTTTAATGCCACTATCTCCAGAATTTTATTCAAATAGGCAATGTTGAAACAGCAATCTAAAAATCAAAATTTAGTACAGGAACTCTCCGCTCATTTCAGGTATTTCCCCCCCCAGAACACAGGCCCAGCTGAGAGGCCAGAGACCCCAAGCTGAAGATCTACAGCTAACCTACCTACGTAGAGGTTCCACCAAAGTGCAGAAGTATACTATTCAAGAAGGCATCAAAGCCATCACTACAGTGCAGTGTTGCTCCAGGCAGAGGGAAAATACAAGACCACTTCCTCTATGAGTTTCTCCACTGAGGACAGTGTTCCACTGAAAACTCGCATGAACTAGCCCAGACGTTAACACAAAAGTTTCATTTAAAATCCCATCCAAACTACACACGCTCCATACCATGTGATTTACTATACTGCTTCTGAAGGGTGATGGGCAGAAATAATTCTATGATCTTAATCTGCTATCTTAATGACTCTGTGTTTCAGACTTGATATTAAGAACTGTTTCTAATTAGAAATTTAAAAAAAAAAAAAAAAAGCAGCAAAACCAAACCAACGCTCTCCCCCAAAAAGAAAACTTCATAACTAAGCCAGGAACAGCTTACCTAGAGTCAACATCTATGTGACAAACATTTTTCATAGTTAGCATACCAAGTTATATCTACCATAAATGCTAACCATTATGCCAAGACATCAGATGACACATAACTGAAGCGCCATTAGTACACTCAAGATTTAAATGCAAGGACAAAAGTGGAGATATTTCCCCCACCCCTCTTCAACCAGTATCTTCACTGCTATTTTTGAATCTTTATCCTTCCACCACCCTGTGAAAAACCAAAAATCAATGCATTCGTAAAGGCCAATTGCACATGCACCATGACAGAATACAGAACTCTAATTTCCAAAGACATTCTCATGAATAACTGAGAGGGTGATATTTCTAGACTAATATTCATTAACAGTCAAGATTACGTCATCTTACAGCATAGCTGAGCAGACTAGAAAGAGTTTCTGCAGAACTGCACAGTTTTTATTTCTTTTGATACAGTTGAAGGACAGGGCAAGGAAAACAAAACATCAAGGCAAAAGATTAAAAATTCAGAGCATCTAAAAGACAATCTTCTCCAATTTAAACAAAATACAGATTAGCCTTTTTACTGTTTGAATGGCAGTAATTGCCATAATCGCAGTTCTACAACTCTACCCATTCTATTTCTGTTCCCTCACGCTTTTTCTTCAAAAGAATTTCACATTTGAAACTGAAGTTTCTTAGGAAGTAGGAGCTTTTTCTCTCTTTTTGTTGTCTTACACCTGTGTGTATACAGCAGTTTTAGAGTGCCAACTCCTAAACTTGTCTCCTTACGAAGGCTAATTATGCATTCAAATTGGAGAAAGTGCATCCACAAATCTGAAAACAGGTGTCTGACAACCAGACTGTATTAACCAATGGGTTTTATGCATTTTATTGATTAAGGCAGACACAGGAGTAAAGGTCTAAGGAAAAAATTCCCTAATAACCATCTTTATTAAACAGGCACTTCCACATCCTTGAAGGTTTTAAACTTATTGCAGAAATTTCTCCTGCAGCTTGTGTCAGATATCTGGCATTACCACCACGCCTCAACAACCTCCCCAGCGCTGGAAAGCAGGGGCCAGCATTGTGCCCCACTTCCTTCAGGTGCTTCTGTGCCTCCTGCGAGCTGGCTCCAGCCCTCAGCTGATCCCCAGCAAGTGCATTCAACTCACTAAAGACAAACTCAGCAGAAGAATAGGTATCCGACAGGTCAGATGCTTGACCTGGATTACCTTGCAATTAGATACTAGCACCAGTGCTCCGCATGGATTGGCAGTGCACCAGGAGGGAGGGGGGGGGGCAAAAGCCTCCCCCTTTCAACAGTGATGTGCTGTGAAATCAGCTCAGCCAAACACTGAAACTGTACTCTAGGATGCTCACCAGCTGCTCGGCGTTTTAAAAGGTCATTAAGTGATAGAGGGAAGGTGCCCTTCCAGAAAAGAGCTGCAGTTAAAAAAGGCTACTCAAGAGAACTAGGACTTAAGGGAAAAAAAATGAAATGATGGAATGAGCAACAGGATTTGTATAAAAGTACTGGTTCCTCTGGGAGATGCTCTTATAAAGTACTCTCTATATAAAGAGAAATAAGTGATACTATCAAAGTCTGCAGAAACTAGAAGTGTGCTACAGTTGAGACTTAGCAAAAGTCTGAGAGAAAACACAGTTAATGTGATGGTCCTTAGGTTCCTACTTATAGAGGAAGCACTACCAAAGTCACACCTTTTGAAGATTAAACCGAACCAAAAACAAGTAATAAAAAAGTACTGAGTGCAGCAGGGAGGAGAAGGCAAGGAAAGGTTCTTCCATTACCTAGACATGATTGCCAAAGCAGCACACACAACACTGAGAGCTCAATGGTTTGGGGGGTTTGGCGGGATAAGTTTGGTTATCGTGATAGCCATATCCCTAGTTATTGCTTCTGATATAGCTGGACGCAACAGCCTCTTGAGAGCTTGGTTGTACCATCCAACCTGCAGGTTTAGGGTGTATTTTCATGGTAAACAAGCAGAATTGACATGTTCTTCAAAGAGAAGCTAGCAGACTACTCTTGAATGGAAATGCTGAACGGTAATCAAACACAGGAGTTGGACAGAGGTATCTTCCTGACAAAAGCTGTTTCATACCTTGTGTTACGGTTTGGAGTCATTTGTGAATTGAGGACACCAACCTGGCTGACTCTGCCTAATGTGAAATGACATTATATGTGGATAAAATTAGACTTGATAAAGTTACTACAGATAGCATGGACTAATTCTGTGCATGTGCAGAGTAGCTGAAGAGGGAATTACGCTCTTAAGCATCCAGTTGCCTCAATTAACAACCATTTCACTTTCAATATAAAAAAATGTACTCTGAGCTCTAAACTCTCAGTCCTTATTAATTCAGATTTTATATATTTCAGCTAATAGCACCATTCATATATCTGGGCATCACATTACTTGACACAGGATTATGACCTTGACCTGCTTTTGAAGATATACATCAACTTTATGTTAACTGAAACATTGTATCTGCACACAATGTTTGTATTAGTCACAGAGTAAAAGGAAACAAACCTCACACAAGGTAAATAGAACTGACATTTAAAAATGCATTTTTATAAACTTTTCATTCCTTGATGCATTAGATACTTAAATGGAAATATACTTACTGCTCTTTTTCTGGAACAACCTGTAATCCAAGGCACAGTAAGGTTTCCTGAAATCTGTAGAGGGGAAGGAGGAAACAGAACAGAAAACAACAGCAGCTTAGGTTGCTATGATAGCTAATACTGAACAGCTTTCACAAGACTTCAATATTGTGCATTCAATTCTGATAAGAATGTCTTTAAAACAGGTTAAGATTTAAAAGCAAAACAAAGTCACACTTTGACTTACTGCTGTAAAGCTAAAACCAAAACACTGTTTCTTTGGGTGAGGGTAAGATAACACGATGGCATCTTGGGTGTTTCTATATTTTTGCTATCTCAAAACTTGTATTTCAGAACACAAGTTTTCACTTTCAGTCTGTCACAAAACTGGTAAGATTAAGCAGACTGGAGTTAGATAAGGGCCAATGTCTGACAGAACTGCCATCACATATTTTTCAATTACGTTGGTTAAACTTTCAGAAAAAATACTGTCACGTTAGTGACCGAGCTATTCAGTGTCAGATGTTAAGGACTTGCATACTACCAGAAAAAACAGGGACATCAGGTTGGAGAAGGAAGGGGAAGGGTTATGAAGGCAAAAGTTAGCTGCCTTGATTCCTGTTACTTCTCCATCACTCCCAGAGGTCAAACTTTATTAAGTAATAATCTTGGACTGTTTTCCCTGGCCATCTGAAATGTGTCATAGCCTGGAATATTTTAGTCTTATTTAGGATTCCATGTTCATCTTCTGCTGCAGACAAGCAATGCTTGAGAGACTAAACATAGCTCTTGAGAGATTAATCAATCTCAAGTCATTACACACACTATATATGAGAGGAAGAAGTATCCACACACTTCTGCTGACTGTATCAAACTACGCTAATAGTTTTTGTATTTGCGAATTGCTCTACTAATGAATCTTGCAGCATGAGCATAACCAAATATAGAATGCTTGGTACGGTTTGTCTAGTGTACAAGTACATAACATACTTTTATTCTTCAAGATTTTAGCTGGAAGCGCTTGGAGGTTACCTAAGGTCAGACACTTTCTCATTACAGCACAAAGCGAGTTGAGGGGGGCTAGAAATGAACACCCTCTCCTCCTAAGGGCAAGTCTGCATCAGCTTTTGTGTCTAAAATATTAATTTCTTAGTTGCACACACACATTTTAAAAGTTCTGTATAAGCAAGTTATGTCTATTACAATTCTATATCCAATACAACAGCTTCACACCACTGAATCCACTGTAAATGTGTCCTCAGTATCCACCCAGATGGCTTCTCTAAAGCGGGGCTACTGAAAAAAGTGCTTTTTGATGTGAATAGAGCAATCAGTCTGGCAGAGCATTAACAGTTACTTGGAAGAAAAATGTACACAAGTTCTGACAGGTATGATGTCAAATACAATCAAGTTTATCTCAATATAACTACTCGAAAGAGTATGCACGAGAGTACTCTAAACTGGCTCTATGAAAAAGGCACAAGGGTTGGGGCTTTTTGGGGGGGGCTTTATTTTTTGAGTGAGATGGATAGTTATCCTGCATCCACAGGGGTGACTCCCGTCCTAATCCAACTGGGACAGCTACTGTGAGTTGCAAAAATGACAACATGCAATGCTTGTCTCAGAAACAGCAACTCTGGCAGATGCTAGAGAAAGTTCAAAGGCACTGCAACATTTGTGTATTGCCAATGCTACACCTTAATTAAAACGGTTACACTATATGAGGTCCCTACATAATCTTTTCCCGATTCACCTGTAGATTTACTGTCCCAAATTCAGTGGACTGGAACAAACCATGAGCCCCAACCCAGTCCTGGTTGCTGTGTGTCTCAGAATTGAGGCCATACACAGTGTTTTTGCAGCTTGCTCACAGCTGCTGTCCTCCCCAGAGCCCCACAGGTTCTCCCCACTCATGCAGCTGGAAGTATTTAATGCCAGAAATAAAGTGGAGGAACTCCTGTGACAAAGGTAATGCTGCTTCTGTTACAAGAATGAGTGTTAGGAAACATTTTTTCAAGTCTCTTCAGAGAAGACCATGTTGCCTACCCTAGCAAAAAGCTGTGCTACCCAAAGTTAGCAAGAAAGTCCTCCTCTTGTCTTCAAAAGTCTCTAAGGAAGTAAACAAATCACTTTGACACATTAAAAAAAATAAAATAGTCCCATTTCCTTAAATAAAGCAAACTTGCAGCTTATTCATATGAAGCAGCATCCTTAAAGTGAATCATAAAAATAAATAAATAAATATTATCTCTATATCCTATTCTGACATACTCACTGCAAGGCTCAGGATTTTCCCTTGAAGAAAACAGGGATAAATTAGATAACTGTGCTTCAGTGTGTATAACAAAGTAATTAAAAATACACATACTTTCAACAGTATTTTTGTCCCTTAGGGTTGGGGGGAAGAAACCAAGACTAAATCATGATTCAGCCTTGAGGACCAGCAAGAATAGCCTCTCTAGTTCAATACAATTAAAGCCACACTAAGAAAAGTAAGTAGGTTGAACAATTTGTTTACTGAAACTGCTCAGGCATTAAAATTGATCACTTTATTAGATTTACTCTTAAGTTACACTAACACGAATTTGATTAATTGAATCAGTAAGGAAGCTATAACTAATTGCTAATTAGATACCCCACCAATGTACGACAGTAATTACTTCATCAAAACACAAATCACACAGTTCTGACTTTGAAGAAGCATCTGCTTGGATGTTTAACTACTGCAATAATCATGTAGCTTAGGTTTAATCTATTTTTAAATTTAGGAAGATTTCCCTAAGTTTAAGGATTTTCATTCCTATGCTGATGGATAAATTAGCTAAACACAGGCAATAAAATTAACAGAAACTGATGACATGCAAGAGATGTGTCATCCTGCATAATTCTAAAAGAATTCAAACACCACCTGTTACAAAATCTATGCCTCTGGAAGCTTAATATGTAAGTATTATTAAGCTATAAGGGGAAATATGAAATACCAGTTATACTGGACTTAATTTAAGGGAGGATTTGGAGGAGGGGGTTAAACTAGTGCAGAACTGATGATTTCGACAGCAGGGTACGCTCTTTGTTACACATGACTTTGAAGGCAGTAGGTGACATTTTCTTGTCAACATGATAAAGGAGTGTTGGCAGTGTCACTGCCATACACTAACACCTCTTACGACACAGAAATTAGTTTTGCATTGTTCTGGAACGTGCTAAAAACTCTCAGCAAGGAACGAAGTGATCTGGAGAAATCAGCATCGTCCTTTCAAGGTACCACGGCACCTGGCCAGGCTGTAGGACACTATTCCTCTGCAGCTTCCACAAAGCCGTGCTGCTACATGCCCTGACCCTACAGCTTTTGCCCTCCCTTAGAAATTCTCTAATACTAAAGAGTGTCATCTCAGAGGTTCACAGCATGCATGCTTACAGCAGTAAGTGAATTAAGAGCAACCTGCCCAGTTTTTCCAAGGTTGAAAACTGTGGAAGGGCAAGGGATACCACGGGAAACAGGAGCTCCCTCAAGCCAAGGTGCATTCCCAAATCCATAAAACAGGGTCTTTGACAGACAGACTTGATGGAAGTCAAACAAGGTACAGATGAATTCCTCACTTACCAAAAAAATAGGTACATTATTATAACAGGAGGGGAAAAGAAAAAAAACCAAACAACACAAAGTTACAGAGATCTCCTTGTTATGATCCATATCACACCACAGAGACAGATAAAATGTCACCTCCTGTTCTAGCTGTTTAAAAAGACTCTGCCCCTACCCCCAAAAATCCCAAATCAGTTATTTCAAATTTCATTAAAAAATTAAAAAAAGTAGTACAGAGTAAATCTCACTGATGCTTTTTCAAGAGTGAAATAACGTACCAAGAGCACAGAGCTGGAAGTATCAATAATATATTTCACTTCATGAAATTTAAGAAAAATTTCCTTAACTCTATCGTATGCACTTCAGCAGCTTTGCCAGCCCTTTACTGAAGAGATGTGCATATTTACAGCTTTGCTTCTCCTAAGAAACTGGGATGTCAAAAGCAAACAGGATTTAATGAATTTTGTAACTCCGGTAAGAACAGTAATAGCAAACACTGACAGACGATCTGAGAGAAGGGAGAAAGAACAGCTCATCTAAAGTGCTCAGCTTAGAAAAGACCATAAATAAGAACTGCAGATGTCCCACCCACTACATAGAATCTACTCCAGAGTATATATGCTCCTCAAACCTCAGGTTTACCAAGAAAAGCAATAATTCTGGTGAAAAGCAACACTTACTTGGACTCAAGAGCTTTCTTTCAAATCCTCACATGAGATAGGAACAAGTCAGAAAAAAGAAAAAACCCACAACCACTTCACAAAGTATTGCTCCCTATACTAGTAAGTAATGCACAAGAAAAGATGGTATGTTGTTTACATGGTTCACTGTCAGGATAAATTAAAAAGGTAATAACAGGCAAATGCACAAAGGTAACACACACAGTATCACATTCTGTCAGTCTTAAGACTTTTATCTCAGTGTCTCTAGACTATGTTGTGCCAGATAGTATAAAAATCCATGAAAAAAATCAATTTGGATGTTTCCTGCACCATTATCTCTCCTCTAGTTAAAACAAAAAATAGAAAATGTAAGTGTGTCAGTGCTGTAGCTTCTTCTGAACACCTTTTAGTTCTTCAATTACCTGCATTTAATTTTCCCCTCTCAGTATCACTGAAGGGACTCTATTACAGGATGAGGAAATAATGGGATTGAATGTAAAACCGATATTTGAATTAGATGCTGTGGGAGAAGAAGAATATTTGGTCACTTAATGTCTCCCATCATCTTAACTACCTCACAGGAGATCCTAATCCCTTACAGAAAACAGGTCCAAGAGATTGGCAACTGCACGGGGGGTGCAGGCAGTGCTGATGGAAGAGCTAATCCAAGCTGACAGTAATAAGGGCAAGCAACTGTACAGCACACAACTGACGGCAGGATCCCAGGTTCTGCCCCGTGCCACGTATGCCCAGAGGAACAACCAAGGGTATCGCTGTGACACGCGCTGGCGAGCCACGGCAGGACAGCGCAGACTTGAGCACGATCCTCTTGTAACCAAAGTTTATCTAGTGAGTCTATAAAGCCCACACTCATCTTTAATACACAGCTACCCGCTGTATATACAGCTACAGCGCTGCCATAGCCCTACCTGCCCTTTTGTTTACGAAGGAATTAGCTCTACTGAAAGATGTAAACATTGCCCAGCCTGCAGAAAGGTGAACCTGTCGCTTACTAGCTACCAACTTTCAAAGAAAACAGTACTTATCCACAACCTTGTCTTCAAGGTTTGAAGACAGACATAAATTGACAGATTACCTGGTAATTATTTTGGTTTTGTGACAGCCTCAGTTGACTTGATGTAAAATGAGGAGAAAAGGTACTTCTTGATGGATTAGCACTGTTATATAATGTACTGGATGTTGTATGCAATGAGGTCCGTGCTGGCAAGTGGTAGTCTCTGTTATGATACAGAATATTGTCAGGCACATCCCTGGCATTCACCATCTGTGAACTACAGCTCACATTTCTTCCTGGCCCAGACAAGGCTGCGCTTTGGTTCTCTACTCGAACAGAACTGCTGCTTTCACAGTATCTTGAATAGCTTTGTATTTGTGCTCCCATGGACGCCAGTTCTTCTTCTCTAGCATATTCGTCATCCACGTCCCCAGTTTCCATTGCGATGGACAGACAGCTGCCTTCCACCGAGCAGTGCTTCTGCGTGGCACTTCCTCCCACAATTCTTTGAGGTTGATCTGTAACCGCCAGCGAAAACACTTCGCGGATTTCCAGGTTTTGCGTGCTACAAGAAGGGTCCCTGGTATTAGCCCTTTGTCCAGGGGGCACATGCGATGCGAGAGCTGCATGTTCTGGTTTTTGTAACCTCTGACATCCCACGGGTTCAGCTTTACAGGGTCTGTGGCATATCATCGGTTTCTGAGGTAACACCAACTCTGCGGTCTGGACTGATGACCCACCATAGCTTTTTTTAGTGTGACTATATATGGAGTTCGCAGAATTCAGTACGCTTGTTTGCCTAGATAAAATAATAGTCTTTTCCCCTACTAATAGGGAAGCATTTTTACAATGTGGTACTTGTCGTCCTATAGGGATGTGCTGCTGCTGAAACTCTGTATCACTTTTTCCTGGCAGTCGTGGAATAGAGGTTTTATGTATTTCTGCCACTGAAGTATTTGTCTGTTTGGTGGATCCTTGCCTACCAGATGAACTAGCAGGACTGTATATACCAGTAACTATTACATCGTTATTAGAAGAGGTCCAAGAAGACTGCTGACTTTGGGATCGAGCAATATTTACCACATTTCTAACTGCTGCTTCTGGAGGTACTGAGGGAGTAGTAGGGACAGTCCCTGGGGGAGTGCCTCCAGATTCTACAGCACTCTTGCTGCTCATCTTCCTTCGTTTATTGCCAACCCACGTCTGCAAACAACAAACAACAACGACAACAAACACAAAACAAAGCATTAAATAAGCAGAAAAAACAGGCAATTCCATTTTTAAGCAGATCTGATGAAATGTTAAGTGTTCAAGTTGAGACCTAAGTTTAATAATATGTAAATCATTTACTGATTATGCAGCATCTGAACAACACAGGATGGAAATCCATGCCCCGCGTGCCTGGGATTCATACACTAACACACGAGAACCCCAGTCTCAATTCCAAAGCGCCAGTTTCTCAAAAATCCTGAGACTGGATTGTGCCTCCTGTTCTGAAGTTACCCTTACAATTTATTTCATTGCCACCACAGTGACTAATTCCCCTAAATTTAAGTTTTTGATATTTAGCATCTTGGGATGCAGAACCATCACTGAGGTATGTAGCTAAACTTTTATAACCAAGTAACTGAGAGATACGACCTTCAAAACTGCCTTGAACAGAACCTGCCAACTCTTGAATTTAGATGAGAGGTAGAAAAGAAAGAACTCTCTCTGTTAGACAACTACAAAGTGATTTTGTGAAGTATTTAGACCTATGGACTAATCCCTTCTCTGCCAGATGCACAAATCAAGATCTGATGTCAAAACCTGCTTTTGAAAGACACTGATAGACAAGATTAGGACTACTGGGATTAGATTCCAACAGAAGTTTGCTATTACGGACATTTCTGAAAGTGTCAATGACAGTATATATCATTTTGTGTAAAAGATAGTAGAGGAAAAAATATTTTAAAAATGCAGATACTATGGCAGTTGTGCACAGGTTAAAATGTACTGCTGTTTTAAACACACAGTCCTGCGAGTAACACATTAAGATAGAGCTAAAAGAACTGAAGGGAAACATTAACTTCAGTATTTCAAGAAAAAGAGAGCATCAGCTGGTGGAAGCATCAGCTCTAACACTGGAAGTGTAAGCACCACCTAACTATTCCTGGCAATTGTCATGATCAGAAAGACAAGACTTGCACAATTCTTTCACCACAGTACGTCTGCACTGAATGTGAGGGCACGAGCGAGCAAGATGCAAGTGCCAAAGAACAAAAAATAAGCTTTTTGCATCCGCTTATGCTGGTTATGAAAAGGATCAGATACGCATACAGAGATACAGTGAAACAGTTTTCTGCACCACTCTGGATATCATCTGCTGCACACCTAAAACAAGCAAGAACTCAACATTCAGCAACCCAAACCAGATGCTTAATCAATAAACTCCCTCACCCCATAACAAGCAAACTGCACCGAGTACCTATCTTGGGTTTCCATCTCATCACATGAAAGGAGGAAAGCTTTCTTCACATACCGATACCTGCTAAGGAAGTAAACAGATTGTTCTATAGGAAAATACGCATCGCTGCCATACAGAAGTATGTTGATGTCTCCATTCCATTCTACTCATTTTTGCTGTCAGATTTTACAAAATGCCTAATTTGAGGCTTGATTTGTTGCATGCAGTAAAATCTCAGTTACTAGTGATAATTTTTTTCTTCTCAAAAGCAAGTTTAAATACAGAAATTATAGCCACAGATCTCAAGTCACTCTATCGCATAAAACAAGTTTAGAAAATCAAAGTTATTTTTTTGTATTTCTGCTCAGGCAGTAAACTTTGAAGATAGAAATTATAATTGAGACACTGCAAATTTTGGACCAGGAAAAGGGATTTCATCCCCAATTTTTCCAACTGTATAGAACTAAAATCTGAAGTTTTTCCTCAGTGAAAATCAGACTTGGAGAGCTTTTGCACTTTATCAAGTCACATTGCTAACATTTCATGTAAAGCTTTCCTGAAAAGAAATGCATTCAGAGAAATGCAAATTATTTCCTAGCACTACTATTCACTTGGGATTAAAGTACAGTTTCATACACAGCACAAGTCAGATTTGCCACTGCTGAGTCCCATTCTCCTGACCGTGTCCCCAGATTCTTACTCCCACTGTTTATCCAATAGCACCCAGCTGAAGGATCAGTGAGTGCAACTCCCCCAAAAGGCATAAAACTGAATTGGGGGGAAAAAAAAAAAAAAAAAAGAACAAAAGTTTTGGTAAGGTTAGCAAATTTAACTCTGAAATTGAAAAAATGCGAGAGATGATCACCATAAGAAGAAAGACAGGAGAGAAGGAATTGCATAGCTGGGAGAAGGGAAAGGACAAAAACCTCCCATATTTAGCACTGCGAGACATCAGCACTGACAAGAATTATCTAAAACTTAGACTGAAAGAGAAGCTCCACGTTCTTACTAGCTTGATGGTCACGGTATTGATTTGGGATGTGACAAAGGAGTTATTAAGTACAAAATATCCTAGGAAAAGGGACATGAATCTTTGTTACAATCAAGTTCCCCAACTAGCAGGTTTCAGGAGCACTTTCACTAACACTGGAAGCATTACTGAAATTCTTAACTATGATTTAGGAGGAGGAGAAGCTCCAAGAAGAGATGATATGTCAAAAGTCCAGCTGTTAAGAAAATTACCTGGAATTTAAGAGGCCCAGTTTGACTCAGGCAGAGCTGGAACTTCAGACTGTCCCACAATCCAGATACATGCCACAGAGGGACTGTCAGTGGTGCCTGGCTATTAGCCTTAACCAGAAGGTCCATCCTAAATCTGAAAATAGTGTCCTGAGGAAATTTTTCAAGAGGTATAAAAAAATAATGAAGTTGTAAATCTTCTGATATCTGCTGTTGTACTGTGGGGAGAACCCCGCACGACCTCCCTGATCACTGCTCCCAGCACTCAGCAATACTGTGAAAATCAGACTTGGAGAACTTTTGCACTTTACCGAGTCACATTGCTCACATTTCATGCAAAGAGAAAAAGCAACCAGCAGAAGTATGCTAATATTAACGAACGAAACCAGGCCATTCAAACCTGATGTAGCTAGAATACATCTCTATTAAATTTGAAGAGGGCCAGGGTTTTTTTCCCAGGAGTAACTCTACCACATTTCCTAATTTCAAAAGGGAGAACATATTTTAATGTACTGCAGTAACAAAATCTGTAGAGGTTTACATCAAATCATAAATAGGACTTTTCTTTTTTCCAATCTAGCTCAAGAGTGGAAAGACTAGGTGTAGTTCTATGGGACAAGGCTATAGAAATCCTGATTCAGGTCAAGAATATATTCACAGTTATGATACTTGAATTATAACATTTAGGGAATTCATGTTCCTATTATAGTCACATCTGCAAGTGCCAGCTGCAACCCAAGTATCATTTTGCTAGACATCGTGCAAAGTACTAATCTCTGTTCGTGAGTTTTAGAGGGGAAAAAAAAGTAAAAAATAAAAAAATAGGAGTATTAGAAGAGGCAGAAAGGAGGAGTGTAAAGAAAAGAAAGGTAAGATCATGCAAAAATATGACAAATGGAGGACAAATGCTGGGTCTGTTTCCATTGCACTTCACAAGTAAGAAGAAAGTTTAAGCATTGCAAATAAGGGCTCAGCAAGGGAAGAAAACTAAAGGAAAAATGCCATGATACGTTATTGCAGTGAGGGAAACAGAGGGACAGGGAAATATGAAGATGGAGAGTGAATGAGGACTGCAAGTAGGGGAGAGACTGGCTGCCTCCTCTAGGTCCTTCAATCAGAATAAAAATAGAAAAACAGGCCCTGACTGCCTCATCAGCACCCAGATTCCTGTTACAACTGTTTGTCTGTTCCAGGGAGTCTGAATTGCTGGCTGACTATCAGAGCTTCCCACCACCTAGAGCTGAGAAAGTAAGTTTTAGTATTTCCACAGTATTTTGAGGGAGGGGAATCCAGGTAACAATTAGGGAGCAGGAGGGGTTGCCCTTGGCAACAGACCACTGGTACACCACTTAAAAAAACCACTAGACTGGTCTTCTTCCTTTTCAGTGTCCAGTGTTGCAGCAACTCCTGGTATCTCCACTACAGTTGTTATTTTTTCAGCTAATGCTTCATGATTTCTATTTCTGCTCTGAGACAACAGCCATTTTGTTGTCTAGTGTTTCACAAAGGGATTATTATTTCCCTTCCCATGGAATTCACAGACTTTGGAAGAGCTCCTGTTAGCACTAGTGACGTTCTTCTTTTATAAGAAAAGAATGTACTCACTGTAAATAACCATGAGGGATCACAATATTTATGATTGTGACATGGCATACAAGCGTGAGAGTGTGTCAAAAGAAATACTTCCGCAATTATTCCCTCAAATACATTAGGTTATAGAAATTTAACTTAAGAATAGTTTCCTAATAACGTGACCTTTCTTTGATACGATGTATTGCACAAGGTTTCTATAGGGCAAACTAATTTGCAATTTAATAAACAAAAAAAACCCCAAACCAAAACCCAAACCAAAACACCATCAACAAAAGACAAACGACAACCAAAAAAACCCCCAAACAAACAAACAAAAAAATCACTCCTTGTGCAATCCAGGCCCCTGCTAAATACAGCAATCATGTGAAGACATTTCAGCAAAAACAAGCTATAAACAGGCTCACTGGATAAAAATGAACATGTCACACACGCATACTGAAATCCGATTTAAGACAAGTATGAAGTTAGAGACTCCAGTCCTCTACAGATACTTTACGTAAAAAATGAATGTGTATAACTTTAACATACAAATTTGGAAGGCCTCAGTACTTACCCTGACTACACTGAAGTCCAGTTTAGTTTCTTGTGCACACTGTAATATGAGCTGAAAGCAATTTTTACTTTGATTTGTCATTCCATTTTCATAATAACGCTGTAATATCCTTTGTTGTTCTACAGTAAATACAGAACGCAGATTCATCTAAAAATAAAAGAAGATACTCTGAAAGTTGGGAATAAAAACTGTAATACTTGCAGAATGCACAGGCTCTCATTAATGCTTGTGATAACGCTAAGTGTTGACATGTTTTCTTTACAGAGTACTTTACCAACACTTTTACTTACTTTCAAGAAAAACCTGTTACAGTCATCATTAGTGATTCCTCTGTGATAGACTCAAGTTGAACAGGTGAACTACATGTTTGGAACAACACTGACAGCCTTTCATAAATAAATAAATACTACATTGTGTTGCTAAGACCAAGAGCCTCTAGTTTCAAAGAAAAAGTGTCTTCAAACAAACAAACAAAAAAGGCATTAGGCAAAACAGAGTAACACCAGCAGCTCCAACAGTATCAGCAGGTCTGTTCCTCTCCCCTGCTCCCCCACCCCAAAAACAACAACAAAAAAAGACACAAAATCTGAGATAAAATAAAGGTGGCTGTTTGGTACAAGTAAAGTTTCCACTGTCTCAAGCTTCAAAAATCCTACACTCCTTTATGGCTGGTCATGCTACTCCTGCTGTGTCAGCACCGGCACTTCCCAGCTGCAAAGGCACGAAGATCAAGGACCAGAACTGAAGACCAACTCGGGGAGAAAAAAACCAAAGAGAAGGGCCTGAGTCAGTTGTGGTCCAGCCCACCAGAATGCCAGTGCTCTAATATTAACAGGAAGGAGGGACCACCCAGACCACAGCCTGCATTTAGAAAGGTTCAAGCGACTGTGAAACTGTACCCTGAGGCTATAAATCAGACTTTTTAAGAACACTTAAGGGTTGTTTTAACAGGGGTATAAGCCGATGCTGGCTGCAGGACCTCGGGATGCCTTCCTGCCCCTTCGTTTTGTCTGAAGCAGTGCTGTGTTCTTCAGCACACTCAACCAGAAGGGAGAGACCCACGCTCCTCCCAGGCTAACAGCAACTCTTCAGGTGATGTTTCCAGCTTGCCGAGCCAGCTCAGCACCAGGTCCCCCCATGAGAGAGCTTCACTGGGCGGGAACAGGGCAGACAGGGACTGAGTAGCCCCTCCACTGCGCTCCAGGCCACTGGACCCCTGTGAGCCTGCCCTCAGGCCCACATGCTCCCAACAGTGTGGTCTCCGTGGCAAGCAGCATCGCCCCATGGCAGGCCGTAAGACAGACCCCTCACTGTCCCCACCAGGGCCATGCCCCGGCCAGACTCAGCCCAGGGCTATTCCGAGCCAGGGATGAGGCGGGAAGTGGCCAAGGACAAGGCAGCCTCGTCTGCATGAACACGTTAAACCACACAGCTTTGTTACGCATGAAGATTCGTGCCCTGGCTTGGAAAAGGCAAAGAACAGACTCCCTAACTGCAAACTCAAGTTTTATGCTCTTGTTATATGGTCAATACAGGCAAAGAATATAATCCTCTGGTTATATGTCAGAAAAGAAGAGCCCCATCATCACAGAATTTCCGGAATGGGGCCTTTATTTGTGCCAAACAGGAGGCCGCCGGCTGAGACACCACACCCTTTTTCGTGTCTTGGAAGGCAAAAAAGTCACCAGCCACAAGTTATTTTTAACACTTTCGGTACATGTATCAAAATAACACAGAACAAACTAAAGAATAAGAACCACACCACCACCTTGCAGGAAAATAAAGAGGATGAGGGAATCCTTTGTAGCTACCAAGTTTTTAGTTACACCAGAGCTTTGACTTCAGAGTCTATCTTCCTCTAAACGTCAACAACAGACAAATCACTAACTATCAGTTTGTAAAAAGTACTAATTTTTTTCCAATAATACTTAAAATAGAAGATGATTTTTCAATCCCATTTTAAACTCTGTTCCCAATTCTTATTTACGTTCTCAACCTAGTGCATTATTAAATACAGTATTACAAGTCAGGCTTTGCCTGAGTTAAGCCTCCCTCAGAACGTGCATTCAGTCACAGTCAGAGCTGGACGAAGGAGAATCTTGCTCTGAATACTCTGCTGGTTAAAGAAATTTATAGCAAGCAACAGAGGAGACAACTATTAGCCCATTAACAAATCAATAAAGTTCATAAAAATCTACTTTATAAAGTTAAGAACTGTCTTCAGACCTCCCATGTGCATATGCACAATGATGCAGCCACCAATGGATTTATCTTACTTTTAAAGAATACGCAAGAGATAATTTTGTGATTCTTCTTCCTCCAGCACGATTGGCAGGACCCAGCTTACACTTCTGTGTCTGCTACTCTTTCAGTACCAGTGGTCCCTGTTTTATTTAGTTGAGATCAGTTCCCACAAATGACCTCATCAGAAATAGTTATGAACTTTCTATCTTTCCAGATCCAGATGAAGGCTGTCATCCAATAGCTCCAGCATTTCTATACAGAGGCTCACCAAAAAGAAGCACGGTCTCCAAATAGTTCATCAACTGCAATGAAGACTCCTTCAACTGCAAGACAAATTTTTAGAATCAGACCTGATGACCTGCAGACAAAGACGTGTGTCAAGTCCTTGACATATTTTTTTAATCATGTAGATTCCTGTATCCAAAGTCACTTCTGTGTTAAAACACTTCCATTGTTGTATCTGACATCTGTAGTTTAGATAAGGACAGGGTGGAGCACTTTGACGAATCTCTTGATCTTCAGATAAACCTATATGCATTCTTCAGCTAAACTGAAGAGAGGTCATGATGTGGTGTAATAAACCACTCATTTCTGCAGGTTATTTTAACCACTTGTAAACTACACCTGCCAACCAAAATACTGGTAAGATTCCTTAGTAACGTCTGCCTCGAATCCAGTCAAGTTCAGCTCAGAAGGATCTGTGCAGGGGCCATCAGAAACTGATTTAAACAAATAGATTGCAGGACCCTGCAAACATAGGTTTATGGAAGCTGAGTCATAACTTAAGTTTACATTCCAACATCTAAACTTTCAAACAAGCAGGTGAGAATTCATTCATGCTTTTTGTGTTTTAAATATACTGAATCCTAAGTCAATAGACAGTTCTGTACAATTTCCTACTACCCTGCCTATCCACACACATATTTACCAAAACTACAGAAGAGATATTAAAATAGTCTTAAAATATCATTAGCTATCCTGCTACGTAAATCAATCTTATTCATTCTGCTCTGCCAATTTTTTTTTTTTTTTTTTTTTTAAAAAACCCTGCCTTTTACCAGAGACAACAGAAATTTAGGGGTAAATTGCAGAATAATCCAGAGCACACACAGGCAGTGAGCTACATCTGCCCAGCAGAAAACTTGGTTCAAATTCTACTCAAAATATTAAACTCAAAGCAAACTAACCAAACTACTGGGACCACAGGTCCAC
Organism: Strix uralensis; assembly: GCF_047716275.1. Lineage (NCBI taxonomy): Eukaryota > Metazoa > Chordata > Aves > Strigiformes > Strigidae > Strix > Strix uralensis. Next base: position 3,029,370 of record NC_133984.1, read on the forward strand.
TACAACAAGGCATTCTATTACATCCCATAATACTCTGAACTACCAAGCTACAGGTGCTTGGTATAACGTGGATATTAGCAAGCAGACATTAAGCTCCGGACAGTGCAGAAGCGATAGATAACCTCAACACAGAGCACTAATGCCCAAAATAAAGTCCCAATAAACCCATCCCGCCCCCAGGAAGCTGCAGGATGGTTTTCACTGTTTGGGTTGCAGACAAAGCACAACCTGCTCTGGTCAGAGCTGGGCAGGAAACACGACTTTGCATGAAGATCTTGGATTACACAGAACAAGAGAAAGGAAATTAAGACTCATCGTTTCTTTGCTTTTAAACTGCCTACATAATAATTTCTAACTAGGTGTAAAAGATCACAAGATTACTATTAGTAGTAGAAATAGCGGTAATAATCTCCAAGCATTCAATCTCAATATTGTAGGACACAATAATATCTGGCATACTGATTTCACACTAGTGTGTAGCACATTTGGCAATATTCCTTCTCTTGCAGGTTAAAAGCTCACGGATAGTATGTCATCTGTAAAGTCCAGGTGGAAATCAGTTTGCTATCAGCAGTTCTTAAGTGCTTATTTAGAGTATCTAAAACAGTGCCCTGTGTTGAATAAACCAGTTACAATGGAAGCTCCATTAGAAAGCCACAAAGTCCAAAGCTGTCATGTTAATCCATGAAGTGCTGCCCCTGCACATCCCATCTTCACAGGCAACAAGTTTTGCTCACTTTCCATACCTGTCAGACCTAGCAATTTATCTACATTGAGTACATTGAGCAGTCAAACATCTATAAGAATATAAAGTTACTGTCTCTGACACAGGGTATGTTCATCAAAGGATTACACTGATTTTCTTTTGTAGAAGTATTACCTGTTCAGCACCACTTTTCATAGTTATACAGAACAAGACGTTAATTCTTACATTTTCTTTAATATGAGAAATAACTTACAAAGTGCTGACATTACTAAACATTAAGGTAGCCACATTAGCATCAAGGGAATCAGCAGGTCATACACCTTCATAATGGACTCAGTATATTCAAAAAAATCTCAGCAACTTCAAAGGAAATAAACTCCTTTTCCCACTTTGCATACCTACGGAGCACTCCAGTGTCTTCACGATTTATCACCTCTGTCTTAAACCTCAGACTTCAAGTTAGAAATCCACATGGATTTTTATCACAATTTCGCTTTGATCTTGACTTGCCAAGCTTAGAAAACAAGCATTTGAGCTTTCGGGAAGCCCAGTGTCCAGTTAGTTGGCAACACATTGACACTGAAAAGAGTTTTTGTTACAGAAAAGAACTCTGTGAAATTTAATAAAACTCAGGCAAAGCATTATGCAAACTGAAATTCCATGAACCTAAGTTATATTTTTCACTTCAATAAAAGACAGAGGTGGCAAAGCACTATTTGTAAGGATTCAGCATCTGCCTGCTCTGCTAATAAGATAGCCTTGGCCGAGTATGGTGCTGTCTGTGTGACAGTGCAGAGAATAATCTATGACAAATGAAAAAGCAGATTTCCTGTAAGTACTTCCTTCACCCCTGTCGTGTCCTAGGCCATCTAACCATTCAACTTTGCACTTTGGTGGTCTACCACTCCTCAAGCTTCTGTAAACCCATCAATATAAAGACGTCGTTCTTCATTCCCTTTCTAAACTGAATGCTAATTTAAAAAATTTATCACAGTAGCAAAAGAATCCCTTCGCTATATGCCACGGTTTGGGAACTGTAAATGCAGTCCGAGTGCTAAGTCAGGCACTGGGGACACGCGAGAGATCCGAGGCTGGTAAGTGAGAACGATGATGGGAACTCCACGCCCTTCAGTTTCTCCGAGACTGCTGAGTACAGGCCTTCCGAAGGACAATCCTACTAACATACTGTGACCTGTCACGCTGGCTCCTCGTCAGGTGAGATTAAGGTTATTCTTACAGCTGAACTTCTTTAGACTTCTTTAGCTGCTTGAGCAACTTTTTCCACAGTATCCACCTTCCTTTGCCTTCTGTGGCAAGAGCGAGCACAAGTGAAGAGGGGAGAACACAGAAAAACTGAAGCCGAGTTTGCTTCTGAAGCAGTAGTGCATTTGCTTCCTGAAACAGGTACTTAATGTAACAATTATCCCACACAGTTTGCTGGAAATGCCTAGTCCTTCCACTCTAGTTACTTTATTCAACATCCAAAATTAAGAATCTCTCCAGGGAGACCTGGTGAAACCCACAGATGCATTTTTAGACACTAATGAAAACAACTTGGTGTCAGGGAGTACCACAAAAGAAAGAACAACAATAAGAAAATGGGTACTACTGATCCCCTGGTTAGAAGAAAAAAAATCAAGAGTTACTTAGCTGTTCTGCAATGACTACTTGAAAGATCTGGAGGGAAAATAAAAGCAAAAAAAAGCAGCAGCATAAGAAGGAAAAAAAAAATTCTGTGGTCTAAAGTGTGCCTACAGCATATAGCATTATAGTCTTACTCTCAAAAAGTCTCTAAATATTAAGATTGCTGAACCAAGTAAACTCACTTACAAGGTAAATCTTTATAGAATACGACACTAACTACATTGATTTGAAAAACAGGAAATAAAACCAATACTCCTCTCATTTCAAGTAGTAACAGAAACTAGTCTTGGATGTGAAATTATAATTAATTAAAAAAATTAATTCATTCTGAGTACAAGCCACCACAAAGTAACTAAGTGTAAAAATCTATATGGTATAAACCACTATAAAACTGTCAGGGATTAACACATAATAATAAAAGGGAAAATTTTTCTTTCCCTCCACAGATCTCCAGTGGTACGAAATAACAAGACTCGGCGCCAATATAAATTGAGACAAAACTGCAACTATAATAAGAAAGTTACTGTATACATAAATAAAACAGGTCTGCAGTAGGGACACTATTACTACAGCTTTAGAAACTGTACCAGCAATCACTTGATTCACTTTCTATGTCTGCCAAAAGCTCACAATTTTTTGCACACCCCAAATGGAAGGAAAAAAAACCAACCCCCCAACTTACACACCATGTGTGGAGATACTGAATGTACACCAAGCAATGATGTTTAATAATCTGTATTTGTAGGTTACTACCTCTTTCCTACACAGGTCAAATTAGTTACTACTGCACAACTGAAAGGGCAGTAGATTATGCTTATGGTTGGATAAGTGTAATATACACATCAGCTCGTAAAACTACTTTTAAATATCCATGACTCGCAGCACAACTGCTTCCCTCTCCACTAAGTACAGCCTTCGTAACACTGTATTACAGTTCCACCTATACAATTCAGCCCTTTATTAGGGACAAATTAGACTCCCTCTGTAACTGAGTAACATAATAACCAATGACTGCAACTCTGCAAGTTTATGTATCCCATCCCATCCCATCCTATCCCATCCCACTTTATTCATGCAGACTAGACTTCTAACTTCAACTGGATTAGCCATATTTTAAATTAAGCACGTATGCAAGCATTTCTAAAACCTATGTCAGAAAAAAGGAAAGGAATACTAAAACGCAGTTTTACTCTGAAGGTATGAGGGGCTTCAAGACTCCAGTTTGGAGGATATAGAACTACTTTTGGTTAGTTACATGCGATCTTACCTATAACATCAGAAGCCCTAAGCTAACTGAATGCAGGGAGACAGAGTTGGGGATTGCCCGTTATCCCCCAGAGAAGGGGAAGCCTACAGGCAACACAAGCACTTCCAGAGGTGAGATCTCGCCTGGCACCACCATTCCCCCCAAACAGAATCACAGAACTGTCTACGCTGGAAAAGACCTTGAAGATCCTCCAGTCCAACCATCAACTCAACATTAACAGTTCCCAACTCCACCAGATGCCTCAGCACTGGGTCAACCCGACTCTTCAACCCCTCCAGGGATGGGGACTCCCCCCCTGCCCTGGGCAGCCCATTCCAACGCCCAACAACCCCTTCTGCAAAGAAATACTTCCTAAGAGCCAGTCTGACCCTGCCCTGGCGCAGCTTGAGGCCATTCCCTCTTGTCCTGGCGCTGGTTCCTTGGCTCAAGAGACTCATCCCCCCTCTCTGCACCCTCCTGTCAGGGAGTTGTAGAGGGCCAGGAGGTCTCCCCTCAGCCTCCTCTTCTCCAGACTAAACCCCCCAGTTCCCTCAACCGCTCCCCATCAGACCTGTGCTCCAGACACTGCACCAGCTCCGTTGCCCTTCCCTGGACACGCTCGAGTCATTCAATGGCCTTTTTGGAGTGAGGGGCCCAAAACTGAACCCACTCATCGAGGTGCGGCCTCACCAGTGCCGAGTACAGGGGTGAGATCCCTTCCGTGTCCCTGCTGGCCATGCTAGTGCTGATACAAGCCAGGATACCATTGGCCTTCTTGGCCACCTGGGCACACTGCTGGCTCATTATCAATCAATCAACCCCCCCAGGTGCCTCTCTAACTGGCAGCTCTCCAGTCACTCCTCCCCAGGCCTGTAGTGCCACAGAGTGCACAACCACCGCACTTCTTCCTCCTCGTTCCCTTCTGAAAAGTTGAGGGCTAAAATTTGACAGACCTGTTCAACCGCCACCACGACTGGTTGTGTTTGGCACCAAAACTGGGCTGATATGGCCTTTGAGAGGTGTAAGTCCTTAGGGAAAACAAGGTTTGAGGTGTTCTCTGACAATCCCCTGCTGCTGGCCACCTCCAGCCCTGCTCACGTGGGGGTGTCCGTGTGCCCCTGACCCCACAGGCCTCACACCATGAGGCAGTTTTCTTCTTACCCTTCCTCCAAAACCTTCAGTCGCACCAGCCCCGCATCAGGGAGCTGTCCCTGCACTCCCCAGGGCTCGGGGAAAGAGAAAAAAGCGGGAAGTGACACCGTGCCCACGCCCGCAGTCCCCCCGAGCAGCTCAGCGCCCATCCTGCGCATGCGCGCCCACCGCCCCGCGGGGCTCCCCGGCCGCACAGCAGTGCGCAGGCGCGGCGCAGGCGCAAGCGCAGAGGGCTCCCCGCGGGGCGGCGAGCGGCCGTGCGCATGCGCACCTCCGCGGCGGCGGCGGCGGCGGGTGCCGCACGCCTGCCTCTGCGGGGCCGCCGGGGGGAGGCGCAGTGCGCCTGCGCGCCCGAGGTGGGTCTGCGAGCGCGAGCCCGCGCGGCCGCCCTCCCCCACCGCCAGGCCGCCGGCCCAGGGGCATCATCATCATCACCATCACCACCACCCTCCTCTTCCTCCTCCTCCCCGCCCGCCGCGCCCCTCCCGGGCGGGGACCCGGCTGCGCCCCCCCTCCTCCGCCCCCCCGCCCCCGGGACTGATTCGCGCCCGCCCACCGCCCCTGCGCAGCGCGCCGGGCTTACCGTGCTGCGCGGGGCTGGTGCGGGGGGCTCGGGGCTCCGGATTCAGCCGGTTTCGGCTGGGTCGGTCCCGGCGTCACACAATGAAATCAGCGCCTCCGATCATTAATTCTCATCATGATCGTGACGTCAGCGCAGACAGCGGCCAATGGGAGCGTAAGATCAGCGCCGGCCGGGACAGTGCTCGCCCCCGCCCCTCGCCCGGGGGGGCGCGCGCTGCAGGCGCCGCCGGGCCGAGGGGCCGCTGCGGGGAGCGCCCGGCACAGCGCCCCGGGCCGAGGCAGCGCCGGCGCCCGACACTGCGCCCCGGGCCGCGACGGGAGGCAGCGCCGCGCTGCCCTGCAGCCTCTCAGGGCGGGGACCGACTCCCCGCGCCCGCTGCTCCCTCGGCACCCTCAGCTCCCTCATCCTCCTCAGCTCCCTCATCGCCCTCATCATCCTCAGTTCCCTCATCACCCTCATCACCCTGAGCTCCCTCATCACCCTCAGCTCCCTCATCACCCTCAGCTCTCTCTGCTCCCTCAGCACCCTCAGCTCCCTCATCGCCCTCATCATCCTCAGCTCCCTCAGCACCCTCAGCTCCCTCAGCACCCTCAGCTCCTTCAGTGCCCTCAGCTCCCTCTGCTCCCTCATCCTCCTCAGCTCCCTCATCCTCCTCAGTTCCCTCAGCTGGGGGCCTGGGGCACCCCCAGTTTGTTGGCCCGTCCCACACCTTGTAGGTGGGTGACAGTGGGCACATGGAGGTGTCTATGGTGTGCGTGTAAAGCAATGCCAGTGTTTTCCGAGAGAAATAAAGAGTGAATAACCAGTTAAATAAAATTTACTCTGTTTAACAACCTTTTTATTGTGCTGCTCTGAGCAGAGGAGTAGGTTTGTCTGGCAAAATCTGAAAAGCTCCGTGAAAGATCAGGATTTCAATTACATGAACGTTATGGCCGTCAAGAAATAAACTTTTTATTGCTTGGGGTGAATAACATTTGGTCTGGGAAGAAAGGAAATGTCAGTCTCTCAGGTGAGCAGCGCAGGGCCTCATGGAGGCCGGACACCTCGCCGTTATACGAGCACCGCACCACCACTGACGCCTGCTCCTAATGCTGGGTTATCACAGCAGCCAGCGGTACAACCACGTGCATCAGCGCCAGCCCTCCTTTGGGCTGGGTTTCCCATCCAAAAGGAAATATAGTCAACAAACATGCAGGAAGTCTGATACGGCTCATCCGTACTGACAGATTATGCGATAGAAATCATGTAAGTCATTTATTGGCTCGGCTGTAGAAGCACTAAGAAGTCTGAATCAGATCTGAGACCTTGTGTTAATCACAAAGCCTCTAGATATGCCATGTCCCTATCCTGAATAGTTTACACTGTCAGTCACAATGTTAAAATATTAAAAGAGGTGATTAATTTTGTGCAATGACTTTAATCAGAACTATTGGTAAACACTTCTGCAGGACTGTTATTGTTACTGGTTATTTGTAGGCAGGGAGGAGAAAAGCCGTCAATGTGTACGTTTATTTTAAAATTACACTAAGATATTGTTTAAAAATTTTAACATTGACTTCTGACATATTTAACTCTGTTTCCGACCACCTAAAGTTTTGTCCATGCTTTTCCATGCAGCAGCAAGATGTGCTGAATGTTTGGTCATCCACAAATAGAATACGTCCTTCTAGAGCGTCCTTTAATAGCTGAATAGTAGTTCATGGTCTGTCCACATTTCAATTACATTTGCTTCACTGCTCTGGAAAGTCGATCAATCAATTAATAAAGCTTAATCTGAGCTAAAGATCTTAGATTACTTGAATTGTTTCAGTAAAGTCTTCACTTCAGCTTTCCTGCTTTATAAAGCAGAGGGCGGACCAAGCCAGCTTTCCTCTGGTCGTGTACATCTTGCTGTGGCTGATGTTGAGAGTTCTGCACACTTCCACAAATTAGGATAATATACCAGACATACTGATACGATACTTCCTTTGTATCACACCCAGTAATTGTGTGGTGCAGAGGGAATAGGATGAAGGAGGTGGGCCAGCTGTTTCTCTGTTTCTCCGGGTGGGATTGGTTACCTACTGGCTCAGCTCATTGTTACAACTCTCCTGCTGCTACACAGTTCCTTGATCGACCGCAGAAAACCAGCGTGAGGAAGGAGCTGAGGATGGTGGTGGGGGATCCCTTTGGGTAGCAGCTCCCAGTTGTATTGGATTAGATGCAGTAGTAAACACCCTGAATTTAATAACAGGATCTTACGGATAGTCCATGTATTTTAAACCCTAAATCTTGTATTACGCTGCTTCTTCCCCTAGATATATTCCCTTCCTCTGTGCGCCATCAACATTCACCTTGTAAAAATTAAATAGAGCAACCATAAAAACCCTACACCACTTTTATAGAAAATATTGGTTTGGAATTCACTATGGAAAGATTCCAAAGAAATTTGATATGTTTTCTTCTCACATTGTCTGGGGCTTGGGAAAAAAAAGTGGTGAGACAGTCTCTCTAAAATCCTTTGAAAAAGATACAGTGGTGTTCGATAAAACACAGTTTATTAAACTCTTTTAAAATGTTGAATAATAGATGGTAATATTTCAAGGGCTCTTATCTGACTAACAATGGGCTCACAGATGCTTTTTCTATAGTTTATATCAAAAAATCATAGAATTGTTCTTAAAGGAGACATCAGCTGTGTATTGAAGTTATCAAAGAAACTAATATGCAGACTTGTGACCACATAAAAGATTTCTAGATCGCAGTAACAGAAACTTGTCTCAGTATAAAAGGTAAGACTAAGAGCTTAAGCAGAAAAGTCTATATCCAGCAAGCAGAATATGAAAAGAAAAAAGAGGTGAAGGAAATGTGAGAAAATACATTCATGCTAGTGATAGGAGGGGGATAGAAGAGATGCGCTCTACACTACATACTTTACAATATAGAAGAGTAAACTGAATGTATAGGTTAAAAAAGCTGCTGCTGTTTGCAGCAGCAGAGTGACAAGCTCCAGAAAGGACTTCATACTATTTACTTCCTTCCCTGGTACTGCCTCTCAATGAGACAAACTTTGAGGGAAGAACTATGTCAGGATGAAATAAAACAAATATTCTTCTACTACAACCAGATCCACATGCTTTCTCATTCATTAATAACAGATTTAAATTAACAGGGGCTGGCAAATTGGTCCAGTGGTTTAAACAGTAGCCCGGGACATAAAAGGACTCCTTACATGAGGGAATTAGCATCAAAGTGAGACTCTCTGATGTAGCTACTTTATATTAGCTCATTAAACTAATTAGTTGAGCTTACTGTTAGTTACTTAGCTCAGTATGGGTTACAGCTTCTATGTGGCAGAGAAGGCATTTCTCAGGAATATGTGCGCTGGTTTCTAAGCGCTGTGCGTAGGTATTCCCTGCTTCCCACATGGGATAGGGAAGAGGTCAAAAGCCCCATTTCGTATTCCACAGACAGGAACACACCTGTAAAATCACACAATTCTTCTTCTCCCCCATCCCCAGACCCTCTCCCTTTTCCAGCAGTTCATACTATTTTCAGATTTTTTGCAGATCGTGCAGGTAAGAGAAGTCTCTGTAATGACGCCCCAGAAGCGTCCCAGAGAGAGGAGCTGGTGTGTGACCCCCGGGCGATGAACCTGAGGGATTTTGGCCATACAGTTTAGAGCAACAGCTGCTACTTCCATTTCTTGGCTTTCTGTTGAATCTAGAAAGCACTAAGAAAGCCAATGAGGCAAAACCAACTCACTTAACAGAAACTTTTCTTAGGACAGCTTCACTGGATTCATCGTGCTGTTTTCTGGTGATGCCTTAAAGGACACGATCTCTAAGCCAGACCTGAGGGTGACCTGACAGAGTCAGCGGCCTCGCGGGGGGGTGAAAGCAGGGTGGAAAGGAGAACAAGAATGTTTCACCAGCAATTTGTGTTGCAATTTGGTGTGATGCTTCCTGATCTCAAATGAGTAATTTGCCTATTACATTGCTGTAAAACAGTAAATCATGTAGTTATGTAGCATCAGCCAAAACAGGACTTCATCTTGTCATTGAATCTGCCCCCTTGGCCCCAAAAAGAACAGTGTCAAACATCTGCTTAGGAAAATGGATGGGAGAATCCAATATTGAAAAGCCTGCAGTTAATCTAGTGCTTGACCATCCTCCCATTAGGAGGATGAATGCTAACATTCATCCTGAATCTTCGGTAAGTTAAACCCTCAGAAGAGATTTATTAAACTTTGGGTTCAAGACTGACCGCAGCAAAACCCCACTTCCTCCTTTCATTTTGTTGGGAAACTATAATAGCAGTTCTCTGAGCAGTTTCTCAGCCAGTTCTGTGGCTTTGTTTCCTCAGCTTCACTACAAGAACGCTGCATCTGACCACGCCAAAAGCCTTGCTGAAGCCAAGATGTATCACATTTACTGCTTCATGTCTCCACAAGGCTCATTATTCTGTCATGAAGGAAAGTTAGATCGGTTTAACGTGATTTATTCTTGCAAAATCCAAGTTACCTGTTATTCATCTACATGTTTCCATCAACATGTGTGTGCCGTTCTTTTCATATCGATGCCAACATAAGTTGCTCTGAGAAGCAAGCCCTTTGGTTTAGTTGTCTGCTCTTTCACAGGTTTCCTGCTTGACGAACACTTGAAATGGCAGCAGTGATATTTGTCTGTTTTACAGAAAGATTGTAAAGACACAGTAAAGATTGGGAGGCACAAGGGTGTAACTAAAGATCTGCTAAATCAGGAGGTTCCTTGTGAAATAGAGATGGAGAAAGAATTACACTGTGTAAACCTTAGTAAAAATGTTAATATGGAAAATTCCATGCAGCATCTTTTTTTTTTTTTCACAGCCAGAATTAGTGGTCTTGCAAGATTTACAAATTTTCCGTCTTCTTTGAACTTGGTTTTGCCACATTAATTAAAATTAGTTGTTAATCCTCACCCAGTGCATAAACAAAGCTCCCATAAACTGAATCTGCAAATATGTTCCTTATGCTAGTATGCAAAAAGCAGCTGGTGCTTGTGGAAAAAAAAAATGGGAAAGAGCCTGGCTGGGTATATATTTTAGGGACTTGTTCCACTTTTTTATTGCTTGGGATATTTTTATGAAAATCAGGAAGGCTGTTTCCTTTTATTTTTATTACCTTTGATAATTTTTCATTCAGTGAGCCGTGAAAATTATGAACTTGAGGAACATATAAAAATGCTATACACCAAAAATGAAAAAAAAATCGGACTATAATTATTGAATATTTATCTTCCACCCATTAATAATCCTAGTATAGAGAAAAAATTAAAATATTTTAAAAATAAAAAACAAAAACAGTAAAGATGGGAGGAAGCAAAGAAACGGAGAGGGAATGCATCATTTTTTTCCCTGCCTATGCAGTTGACCTGTTCTTCGAAGCCTTTACAAATTAATCCCATATTCTTCTGGATTGTGATGCTGTTGTACAGAACCCACCAGTGTACTGTTTCAGACTTCAGTATTACAGACTTCCTGAAAGGAGGGGTATTTATTTTCTAAAGTAATAAAAACTTATACCCCATAACCAGTAAATCTTTTTGAAGCTATTTGGTTTCCTTTGGATGCCTTCATTTCTTGGCCAGGATGCAGCCGTATGTTTTCAGTTTGAGTGAACTCTTCAGAGTTTTGTTGCTTTTCAGAACATTATAGAAACTTGCTTCACTTCAGTTTTCCTACATTGTCATACTCACAATTTTCCTTCTACTGCTTGAAGTATCACAGATCCAATCTAGAGATGCATGGAACAAAATAAGATGGGTACAGCTCTCATCTCACTCATGCAGACGTTTATTTGTGATAGCAAGTACCAGTACAAATGGTCTGGCAAACCCATAAGGCCCCTCTTTTGGTAATTTAACATCCCATTACAGGTCCCAATTCAACTGGCAAGGTGATTCACCTAAAGGTGATGCACAAGCAGATCTTATTTTCCATGATTTTTTGGAAAAGCAACTGAGAAAATGATGACTTGAAATCTTCAAAGCATTTATTAGGTTAGGCAGCACTTCCCTTTTGTTTGACATCTCTCCTCCAGAGGTTAAGAAGGTTTTCCCGTTTGCTCAGGTCTCCCACAAGCACACATTCCTCTGCTCCTTCTTTTCTGACTGTGGATCCACACTTTTATTGTATGTCCACTAAAGCTCATGCCCTATCCCCCTTGCCACTGGCTCCTCACCTCTTTTCTGTATCCCTGACTGGCCTGAAAGGGCCTGAAAAGTGAGGGTTTTCCTCTAAAAATAGGATAAGCACAATGGTTGTCCTGAATCCTTGGGAATAAAGGAAATAGCCATCATCCAGCAGTTTCTTCAAGTGTTTCTCCCTGGTTCTGTTACCTTGTTTGATTTAGCGAAGCTAACTTTTCTCCCCAGTCATAGTAAGCCATAGAAAGGGAAAGAAGTGAAATGATGGAATATAGTGTAGATTTAATTCTAAAAGATACAGTATCATAAAAGCAGAGATGAAGACAAAAGCTGCGAGATCAAGTATACAAACAAAAGAGCAGTACAAAGCATCTCATGTTCTTCAATAGCTCCACATTCATGTTGAAGAAGAGTGAAAATCTGAAGGATTTAGAGGAAATTCTTTGAAGTGGAAGAGCAAATGGTAACCCTGTTTACCATAAGCACTTCCTGAAGGGACAGCATTGGACTACTAAAACAGTATAAATCCCACTATGAGCCCTTTGGACCTCTTGCTAAACCCATAGCCCTCACAGGACCTTCCTGTGTTTCCAAAAGTACAAGATCAGCTAAAATGCCAGTTCTGGCACTACCAAATCTAAGGAGCTAAGGAAATCCATGAGACAGTTTCCATCCATGCTTGATTGATCCATGTCATGGTTTAAACCCGGCTGGCAGCCAGACACCACACAGCTGCTTGCTCGCCCTCCCCAGACTGAGGCATGGGGGAGAGAATTGGAGGAGTGAAGGTAAGGACACTTATAGGTTGAGATAAAAACAACCGAATAATTAAAATAATAGTAATAATGATAATAATAACGGTAATAATAATAATAGAAAAGGCAAATGGGCAATGTACAATGCGATTGCTCACCACCTGCCGACCGATGTCCAGCCCGTTCCTGGCTAGCGCTCCCAGAGAAGAGAGGATCCCAAAACTGCAATCCCGGAAGCAAGAGAGCCAGTTTCCCAGCCAACTCTCATCTATATACTGAGTGTGACATTACACGGTATGGAATATTCCACTGGACAATTTGGGTCTGTTGCTCTGGCCATGCTCCCTCCCAGCTTCTTGTAAACCTGCATATGGGCAGGACATGGGAAGTTGAAAAGTCCTTTATTTCTCAGCAACAGCTAAAATCATCAGTGTATTATCAACATTATTCTCATATCAAATCCCATAGTGAATCCAAAACACAGCATTATTCTAGCTACTAGGAAGGAAAATTAGCTTGATCCCAGCTGAACCCAGGACAATCCATCTATCAGTTCACAGAATCACAGAATCATCAAGGTTGGAAAAGACCTTGAAGCTCCTCCAGTCCAACCATGAACCTCACACTGACCGTTCCCAACTCCACCAGATCCCTCAGCGCTGGGTCAATCCGACTCTTCAACCCCTCCAGGGATGGGGACTCCCCCCCTGCCCTGGGCAGCCCATTCCAACGCCCAACAACCCCTTCTGCAAAGAAATACTTCCTAAGAGCCAGTCTGACCCTGCCCTGGCGCAGCTTGAGGCCATTCCCTCTTGTCCTGGCGCTGGTTCCTTGGCTCAAGAGACTCATCCCCCCTCTCTGCACCCTCCTTTCAGGGAGTTGTAGAGGGCGATGAGGTCTCCCCTCAGCCTCCTCTTCTCCAGACTAAACCCCCCCAGTTCCCTCAGCCGCTCCCCATCACACCTGTGCTCCAGACCCTGCACCAGCTCCGTTGCCCTTCTCTGGACACGCTCGAGTCATTCAATGGCCTTTTTGGAGTGAGGGGCCCAAAACTGAACCCAGTCATTGAGGTGCGGCCTCAGCAGTGCCGAGTCCAGGGGTGAGATCCCTTCCCTGTTCGCAAGTGAGAGCTCAAGCCAAGGCAGAGTTGCAGCCTTTACTGCATAATCCTGTAATTCAGAATGCAGTCGCACCACAACTGTCCTACAAAGCACTTGTTCCACACTACGAAAGAGCGCTACTGTCTTAAAATTTTTAGGCTGTAAAATCAAAGCGTTTAAATTCTTCCTCACCTTTCATTCCGTATCACAATTAACTCCACCATCTGCCATCTTCAAAAGGCTGGCTGTAGGTCACACTGATATGCCTCTTGACATTTTTGGCAGTGGAAAATCAGCTGCATTCCTAAACTGTCAGTTCCTCAGTGTACTATTTTTTTTTTTAATGTGAGAATAGCAAAGCTTTGGGGTTTGGTTTTTTTTTTCTGGTCTACAATAAAACACTTTTTCATCCTTAACTATTTCACAAAAATTATTTTCTTGTGAATATTTCTAAAAGAACAGCATGACTCCTGAGGTTTGGTGAGACCAAGTATGTGAGTTGAAGTGTCCTCCTTGGGAGAGAGCCATTGTCTTTTGTAGATAAAATATCCTACGTTGTCCGATCCCATAGCATCACATATATTTTGCAAAAAGACTGTGTAAGATTAAATCTTATCACAAATTGGTATCACTCATTAGAAAATTATCCTATTAAGAAATATGTTTACAAAGTAATCTTCCATCTCTGTCTTTGAGATAACAATAAAATTGAAGTATTGATGGTTTGATGCCAAATAATTTTCCCTCTATACTAACCCTGTCATTTTATTTTATCTACATACAGAGGAATTTGTTTAAATGCAAAGTACTTGTTTCATGAAAGAAGATAGTAATCTCAAAGCTTTGCAGGAGCTTTTGTATTAATCACTATTTGTTTAAATAATTTCTTTAAATGAAGTCCTACTTGGAGTAGGACTACATTATTATTTCCAACTTGTTTTACTTCCTCCATACATACTCTTGTTTAATCTCAGTCCAGATACAATGGAATGATGTAACATTAAAGGGAAGTTTAAGAGGAGAGGAAGGTTATATACTTTTCCCAATCGCTGCATCTATCTACTGGCAATATAGTTTGTACTCTTGGGTTCCTAATAGATGCTTCTTCTTGAACAACCATATCTAGAAAATTCCCTTTTATCTCCTTTGAGTTAAGACAGGATGCCAAATCTTTTTTAGATACAGGCCTAGCCGCTGTCACCCATGCTTGTTATCATAAGGCAACGCTGCTGTGGTGATGCACTTGAAAGCAGCATTTGGTGCAGAAATAGAGTTGTCTCCTTTTTAAAGCAAGATAAGAATACAGGAAGAGAGGACAAGTCTGCTGGATCATATCAAAAGCCTTTTTAGCCTAATATCCTGTCCCTGACAATGGCTGACAATAGATGTTCTGCGTTACAGAACAGGAGTAACTCACATATAGGGTGATCCACTCATTTGTAATTCAAGCAATCAGTATTTTAGATGATAGAAATACTGTGTTTGTCATGTTTTAATGTACCAAAAATGACCTGTGGGAATATGAGTTTCCTGACAGTATCAATGTATTGCTGACCAGGGAATTTCCAGCTATGAAACCTTAATTACTGTTAATCCTCAGTGTTCATCAGTATCAATAACTGATTTTGATCTCTGTCTTTTCCAGTGAAAAATCTGTATTTCATTATATATTTCATACATTTCATTATAAAATCATAATATATTTTACACTCACATGGACATTTTGATTCCTTTTGTCCCTGAAGTCTTCTGTCTTAGAATCCTGTTGCTTCATCCAATACAATTCTTCATCACTCATTCTCATTCCACCTTATTTTTTTTCTGTATAGTAATAGAATTAAAGATCAGAAAAGCACTGGTAAACTTTAAAACAAGGCTCTATTTAAGGCTTCATGTTTCAATAAGCTCATTAATATTTTCTTTTTATTCTCAGATATAGTTTAGGAGAATATTTTATGTTATTTGAAATGACTATGAGTAAAAGCAAGCAGCATCACATCAGTGGATATGTCAGTGTCAGCAAAGGTGGAAGTTGTGCACTTTTATTCTGCGGTGAATAAAACCAGGGCAACTCTGCATTGCATTAAATGGAGTCTTATTTACCATGTATTTTGTTCTGAAAATGGACTTTTCCTAAATAAATCCCAAACTGCAAAACCACACCAGCACATACTGATGGTAATATGTGGAGAACAGTGTGTAAACTGCCTTCTCGCTGGTGGCACAGCCAGTGACGCGCGTGCTCAGGCCACTCTCTGAGATGCAACTGAGACCCGTCGTTTGGAGCGTGCTGCCCTTCCAGCATATGTTCAAATGCAATAGTTTTGCGTCAGAGTAAGGTCTGCACCACCAACACTTAGGATCTGCTCTGCTTAATCAGCTTGTCTCTTGGTTTCCTCTAAAAATACCAATAGAAAATTCAAACAAATGTGTGACCCAACAACTTGGGTTATTTGAGTACATATATGGATAGATGGATAGAGCTGATTAGCTCACCTGGAATTACTCAGTTGTCCTTTAAATTAACAATTTTGACATACTGTCATTTTGTTCTTTCTGATGTCTTTCTTCTCCCAACCCCGTAGCCCAGGACCCCCGGCCAGCCCCCCCGGAGCACCTCAGTCCTGGTTGGGAGACCCTGCCCCGTGGGGAGCACCCATTACTCCTGGCCCCTGGGAGCTGCCGCCTCCACTGTGACCTAACACATCATATTAAAACAAGCTTTTTGACATAATATTGAAAAAAAAAATAGTAGCTGTTAACAGTCTATTTCAATAAAGATCCAAAGGCAAAAGCAGCAGCAACCTGTCATGCGATGCAGCTGATGGATTTGCTTAGTGGACCTAAATCACTGTGTTTATCTTGGATTCGCAGCTAATGAAAGGGTGCACTGTGCTGCAAGCCCCGGAGCTTAAGCTCCATTAACTAATCCATTCCTAACTCTGGGAATTGAAAAAATGGCGAGTGAAGCAGTGGTCAACACCGTATCATACTTGTACAATTTCAGAGGAAGCAGTACTTCAAAGCACAGTTTTTTAACAGCAACATGAAGCCCGGACTACAAAGGAGAAGCCAAGTATCACTTTGTTTGCTAAGGGAAAACAGGGCAATGGAACAGGGCGATGAATGTCTTGAAGAACTAACGTGCTGTGGAACTATAAAGCATGGCAAATAAATAAATAAATTAATATTTTTTGTCATCAATCAGATGTCGTAGGTGCAGCCCAGCAAACGGCGTGTCTCTGATGCTTTGCAGTAGGAGAGATATCCTTTGTATGTCTTAAAAAGGGGGAGAGAAAGGTGGCTTTGTGCCATACCGCAAACATATTTTTCCCTGAGCTACTTGATACATCTACAGACACGGTTCGATACTGTGCAGGTATGTCACTGTAGTTTGCAAAAGCAGTAGCACAGCACCATTCCCAGGTTAATTAGCGATGCCCTTCAGCAAGGATTAGAAAAGATTTGAAAGCATCTAAAGCCAGGGAGGATTCCAAAAAAGCAAACAGCCCAACTTCTGTGGCAGACTCTATATTGCCAGGGATTCGACTTAATCGGGATCTGTGTCAGCTGCACTGATAGGCCTTCATGTAAGTCATTTTATTTTAGGTAAACAGTTGCAAATGAACTTTTTTGTATTTGTAGAGTCATTTGGGAAAGGAAAAAAAAGGAATGTCTTACCAGCAATATTGTTATCTGAACTCTACAGAAACATTTAGACCTTTCAAACTAAATGTCAAGTTGTTGCTTTTGAGTCAAATTCTTGCAAATTTAAGCTAATTAGCATAACCACTTTCCAAGTCAAACCAGGCCCTTATGCTTTGCTTAAGTGGTATTAATACATGAATACATTCTGATTGATACAGCCCATCATTTTTACATCTGTAGGAAGAAAAGGGGAAGTTATGAGCCCAAAGGATTTTTCATACCAAGCAGCAAAATTCTTCATGGACAGAAATGTAACTTCACTATGATAATTTTTAATACAGAATTGTATTATTTTCCTAAGCCAACTAGGAAAAGTGTTCCAGCTGAAATGACGGTTAGAGAAGGGACGCAACTGAGTAGGAAGGAATACTCAAATAGTAGTTACTGTTTTTTAATCACAAGACTGGCACAACAGGCCCATAAAAGGTGAGGATCTAGGTTCCAGAAAATGGAAATTTAATTCTATATTGTTTTCTGTCAGCCCTCTCACTGTCACATCTGTATGCTGCAGATATGGTCTTTTTAAATATTGAGCCTTGTGCTCTTGTTAAAACTTTTCTCTCGGTTACTGAAGTGGCAAACTCTCAGACTTACTAAACTCAGGCACTGAGTAAGCTGGTGTGAGGCCATGAAAGCTTGCCCTGGTTTTGCATCACTTTCTAGGTGCTACACTGGCAAAGCAGTGCATGGAAATTGAGATTAAAATCCAGTTATATTTTAAAGCTATTAACTTGATACTGCTAAAACTGTACAAGGAGGAATGCTTATTTTCTGCATAAAAAAATTATTTGCCTGGGGAACATTTTACTGTCAAATTCATACGTTTGTGATAAATGTAAGAATTTGAGAATGCTATCTCAACAAACAGGGTCACAGCCTATGCAAGCAGTGAGCCATCCAAATCTAATCAACAATACAAATCTGGATTTGGTATAAAAAAGCAAAATTCTTCTCTCAGTTAACCATATGATGGGATCATTGCTGGTTGCCAAAAGACCCCTTCAGTTTAGGGAAGATATCACAAGACTGTTCTTATAAGCCAGACTACTTGTGCATACAAGTACTTACAATCTCATTTTGTACTTACAAAATGTATTTATGTTCAAATATATGTGTTGAAAAGTTTCAGATTATTCTTAAATGAAGGAGTAGAACCAAATGGCTTATTCATTTAAATAACAGGAGAATGTAGCTTCCTTGTGCTGGCATAGTAAGAGTGAAGATGAGAAAGTCTTTGGAAAATAAGCTTGGTTTGATATTTTTAGAAAATGTCATTTAACCAGGATACAGTACTCTATTTTTGAAATCTTTTCTATGACAAATCCTGGCAAAACACTAGATTAAAGTCAGATCGTGTGCCTGGAAAACCAGGCACCAGCTGGGTGGCCAGCCAGTGGCCTTTTCAGATCCTTCAAGGCAGACACTGCATCCTACAGCACCGCGCCAGCTGGGTAAATGTCCAAAGCCAAAATATTCAAATATCTTTGCCTAGCTGTCCTTGTTGAAAATGTCCTCATTAGCCACTCACACTTGTATCCCCGGCTTACAACAAAGGTTTAAAGAATTTAGATAGAAAACTGTGTTTCCAGCTCCCAAATTATCTATTTAAAATACTTGGACAGCATTTAGATAAAATACATAGATAATATACAGTGCAATTACAAAAATAATTGCACTGACAAAATTAATTGCCATATAAAGTTTTCCTTTTCATTAGGCAACTCCAACTACTAGATCTCAAATACTTTTTTTTTTTTTTTTCTTTTTGTGACAGGGTGACTTCAGCTATTGAGACCATGGACTGAAGTATTGCCAAGGAGCCTGTCCAGAAAAACACCTTACTTTTGCATGTATACTGCTTTGAAATTAAATTTTTAATCTGAAGAGTTCTTTTTGGACATTTTAATTATGTTTTATTTGGAGATTTGGAGTTAAGACAAAGGATTTATATTTTATTTCTAAAAACTGTCCCTGATAACTCTTTGCAGAAAATTTATTTAAGCATTTGAATGAATGTGAAAGAAGCCCAGGATGAATATCCTCCAGTTAAATAAAGCACTTCAATAAAGCAAGATTTGCAAAGAAACTCTGTGCCTATGGAGATGAAAGTATAGCAAATGGGAAACTAGGAAGTTGTAAAATCACCAAAGGATCCCTCTTTCTTGAGGTCAAAACTGGAAAGATAGGAAAAACATGAGTCACAGTTCCTGAAAAGTTTTGATGCCAGCGGTATTTTAACAGCAAAAGAATTAACTTTTACATTCTATTATGTATATTAGAATTCTAACCAGAATAATACCCTAACAGGAAAGTTCACCAAAGATGTATTAGCATCCAGTTTACATGGCTATTTGCAATAAATTAATATATTTCAAAGTTAATCTTTTTTTCTGTCACTTTTTCAGAGCTCAAAATGATACAGGTTTTTGTTTAAGTGTGAAATCATGTAATTTAGCATTTTAGGGGAAAAAGCTTTCAACAAAGTTTTCAGTCTAAACTATTTTTAATCCTAGCATTCTCTGCAAATAAGTAGAAATATGAAAATGAATTGTGCTGTAAAAAACCACTAAAACAGCTTTTCCCCTAGATTATAAATATCTGTATATATGGGGAGAACATTCAATTTACATGAAAAATGTTCTGCTAAGTTTCATGATGATGTAGTGTGAGAAAGCAGCAATACAACAAAATTGGTGAGCTATACAAAAGGTGTAAGAACTTTCTTAGATACACGGTTGTAAAATTGTAGACATTTATTAAGAAGATATGATGCAGAAATGTGGTGAGTGTGACACTTCAGTAAAACGTGCAGGCAGCATTAAACATAAGTAATGGTGTGTGGTTTAGTTTAGAATACAAAATGAATTCATAAATAATAGATAGAACTAGTATTAATAGTTTTAAGATAGATTAATATTTTTTCTAACTCTTTCAAATTAATTTAAGACAGCTGCACAGTTACTCCCCTTCACCAAAGAGTTAAGAAAATGTTAAATGGGTAGCCTGTATGATGAAAAGTTATTCTCCTGAGATTAGCCTTGGAGGAACTAAGATGAAGAGGGAGAGAATATTGGAATATACAGCTAAGATTTTTATTTAAACTTGAGGTTGGTGCTGTAGGTGAGAGCGATGATGCCTTCAGCTGGCACCTCTTACTCCTCTCTGCTGCTTGCAGCACCGTCTCCAGACTCACATCACCCGTCCCAAATAAAAGAGGGAATTGTCACTGAGTTCAAAGTCAGCGAGGAGGTGGAATATGAGCTGAGTCAAGCAGTGGGAGCCCTGGTCTCAGCTAAACCCAGGGAGAAGTTTTTGAGCTACATTTATGATGTTTTATTTTAATCTCCCTAATAATACAAAGCAGACCCAAGAAGGCATGAGGACTGGAAGCTGAATCCAGTCTGAAAATAGAGTGAAATAGTCACTAAAATCATTGAGCTCTTCCAGACAGAAGGCACAGGGCCTTGTCTACAGGGACCGTGAAATAAGGGTCAAGTTCTTAACAGGCTTCTTGTCTGTCTCACCTTTTCACAGCACTGGCTCACAGTGCTAACCACCTACCGAGAGGTTTTGTAGCCAAAAATTGCTGCTGCTGCTACTGCACTGAACTTAAAAAAAACCCAAAACACAACAACTTGAACTGCAGGAGATATTTTCCTTCAGAGAAAACCTTTGTCCTGCAGCTGGTGGACTGAATTCGACTGGGAAACTAACAGAAGCTTGAGGAACAAAAATAGTAAAACTCAGTGACATGGGGAATTGCTGATGGACATGTAGTGGGAGTCCAGGGGCAAGGCTTGGTCATATCTGTATTAAAAGAGTCTTGGCTCCTTTTTTTAGGATTGGGTATTTTGATACTTGCAGCCATTAGGGAGCATTTCTAATCTTTCTCATGGGCAAAACAAGCCCCATGAAAAGAAGAGCTAAAAATGCAGGTTTCTCTCACCCTGAAGAGTCTGCAAAAGAGAAGATGGGCTCCTCATGGTGCCCTGAAAATAGCTGTTACAAGGACTTGGAGGACATGGGCGCTAAGGAAACACTCAGTAGTTTGGCTATCATCAGAAATCAGAGAGTATTTAAAGAATTGCTGTATCTGTTGAAGACCCCTGAAACAATGAAAGATGAAAAGACTATTCCCAGATATCAATGGCAGGGCTGTAGATGGTCTTTGCTGGCTGAAGAACATGCTGCTGAGACTGTCCTCCTCTCACAGGGAACAAAAGGACGACGTCTGGCTGCAGAGCTGTCGAGACACCCGGCAGAAGGGAGGAAACGCCGCGGGTCGGGAGGAGGAGCTGCAGATGGCAGGGGGGTTCTGACAGCTATTGCTGTAAACAAGGCTTCTGGACGGCAGGTCTTTATTTTGGAGCTGAGCTCATGCAATTTGTGACTACAGGAGAGTGAGAGAGAAATGAAAGCTGACTCTGAAACACTGCTACGGAGCTTTCCAGTTCTTGGTAATTAGTTTATACCTACCTCTGCTTGATCAGAGCACGTATTGTCACCATCTAAAATGGTTTCAGGTTGTCCAAGTGCATTTTTAAGAGAAAAGGAAAACATGATGTTGTTTGCTTCCCAAGCTCTTTAAAAATAAAGCTACCGTTGCATGTAAGAGAGCAGAGCTGTGTGGAATGGAAAGAGCAAAGGAAGAGTCCTGACAAATTAATCTGAGGAAAGCTGGATGCTAATTCAAAAGCTCCTGGTTAAGAGCAAAGAGCATGCTGCTGGGATGTAGTGGAAACCACGACAGGACATATCATCATCATCTTCTTGGTGTCTTTTAACATCAAAGCAAGTTAATTTGGGGAGACAGACTGAAGGGAAGAGACCTTTTTATTCTGCATCCTCCTTTTTAATTAGTTTTACTTGTGTTGGTGTATTACTACAGAGAGGATGCAAATCTTCCAGCTCTGCATTTAAACCCGACGTGTCATCCACCAGTCATTCACAGACTTATCAAGGGCAGTATAGGAAGCTTCACATATTAAATTCTCTGAAGTAAACATGGTGAAGGCTGCAGCAAATGTTTTGACGTTGGGTGAGTCTGGCAGGTATTAGCAGCCTACATGAATTTTCTTTTTCTAGCGTTCAGATTATTATATCTCTTTTTCTGTTCACAATATTTAGGCAACAAAAAATTTGGCTCTAGTCACGCGCTGGGAATATCTCTGTAGTCATGGCACAGCCAGTCCTCCAAGCAAATATTTAGTCTAACTAAACATCGTGAATGAAGAGGCTACTGGAGTATAAAGTAGGAGCATAATCTCTGAAGTCTTAACCAAGGCATTAGAAAGACCTAATAATAGCAGGGCTTTGCAGAGATGCTAAGATAAAGAAAAAGCCAACTTGAGAATGCCTTCACAAAAAGCGTTGCCTGTCATCAGTCACTTGGCAACATGAAAGACAAGCTTGGACCAAAAATCACTCAGAAAAATGAAGACGGCATAATAATAATTGTTATAATTTTATGAATCTGACATTCTCCTTGCCAGCACATCCTGAGTGACCTCATCAGATATCTTTGCAGGGCAAAATTACCCTTTTAATATTTAAGCCCCTGTTCAAATATTTCCATAAGGCAAATTTTACCATGGGATGACGGAGGAGAAGATGATGATGATGATGAAGCACAAAAGAAACAATGTCTTTTCTCCCCATCACTGCCTAAATGGCACCCCAGTGCTCTCCTGTATGCTTGAACTTGAGCTTGTCTCTCCTCTACCTCCAGCACGAGTGTCCCTCAATGGCAAAACAAGTCCCACTTGCAATGTTGCTGGGCCGCTTCCTTCAAATAATAAACGTTACACAGAATATACAGACCAAGTTCCCTGAATGCATTAGGAAAATCAACAGGCAATTTTGTTTCAGAGCCTACTTTCCAGCCAGCAAATAATGAATAACAAGGGACTCTGATATCAATAGCTTGGAAGTTTTATTACTGTTGTCAAGTTTCCCGTTATTATTGTTTTTTTCCAAAGTAGTATGGTTTACCTAATGTAGTGAGAAGCAGATGGTTTATTGCTTATAAGTGGTTATATGATTCTTACAGAGGAAGTATATTGAACACTTTTTCTGTTTCTATCAAATAAATATTTTCCATTTATTTACTAGAAGGGGAAACGCAGCTATAAATTATATTGTATAGAAATGAATATGGATATATTGACAGGAAATGAAACATAATAGCAATAAATATTCTAATATTTTGTTTTCTTAAAAGAAGCTAGAGTTAGCAGCTGCTCAAATTTTAGAATTCATAAATGCAAAGATTTTAGGGCCAAAAAGAAGAGTTATGAAAATGTAGTCTGATCTGCATACCTACATAATACAAGCCATTGATCCATGTATAATAATTTTGGCATCACACTGACAATTTCTGTTAAGCTGGAACATATTTTGGGAAGAGATTGTCCAGTTTGGCCTTCAGAAATTCTTGTGTTGACCCTGTGACAGTTGATACTATAAGCCCTATGTTTTGGAAACTGAATTAAAACTGAGCATAGAATTGTCTGCCCAGTGCAACAGGATCCCCTCTGAAGGTAACAAGTTATATGTGAGACTCAAATAAACTTGCTGCAAGGTATTTTCCTGTTTCTCTTTAACTTAGTTATGCTGGCCAGTCAATTCTGAATTTAGCAGAACTTTATAGTTATTCCCAGAGGAATTCTGTGTAGAAAAATGATAACAAAGGATCTTTCTGCAGTTTTTCCGTTTACCAAACTGATGACAGCAAACTGAAGAGATAAATTATGCAGATGAGGCATATATATTACCAATCCTCTCGGTTTTCCAGCAGCTAAAAGTTAAGCCTTACCCAAGTATCTGTATCCTCATGAAGTTTACTCTTCTGCAGAGAGGGAGCTGTGACTAGTTCTGGTGGTACAAGTCTGTGTGAAAGCATCCTTTTCCTTGTCTGGGTAGAAGCCTATTTGACAGGCACTTCCTCAAGGTGCTTTCTTCTTGTATCTATGCTTTGAAGATTGCCGCAGTGATTCACAGGTTTGAGCGTGCCCTCTTATTTGGAGCTGTTTGGAAGACTGTAAACATGTTGGCAATATTAGCGAGCAGACTAAAAACAGATCCTGTTTCCATTAGTATGAAAATATTTCAGTATTCTCTGTTCAGAAAAACACTTGCAGTCCTAGTTAAAGCAACACATAGTTCATCTTCTATGAGTAAAATTTATTCCTGGTGTAACTTCACACTGTCTTCACTGAAGTCAGTGGATTTATAGTAGAGAAGAACTATATTCTTTATGTTAATTTTTTTGTATGGTTTCAGATAACTTTGACATTAACCCAGGGTGCATTTTAAACTCTGAAATATGGCTGCAGGAAGTGATCATTTTTTCCTAGAGATATGTAATCTAGAGAATCCATCTTATATAAAACTCTATTGATGTTGAGGAATTGTAACATACCTAAAGGGCAATTTCTGAAAAAACCCCAGATGATATTATCATAAAAGTGACAGTGAAATGGGATGAAATTTGCACTGCCTCTGTCCATAGTATATCTGTTTTGTGGCTAAATAGAGGACTTTATTCTGAACAGATGTCAGAACAGGAGGTCTGTGAACTAAAGTGTATGAAGAAAAAAGCACTGCACGAAAACATCTCAGCAGTGTCAAGATGTATTTTTTGGCAAGTGATTATGAAGTATTTCTCTATAGTCCTGAAAAACTGAGTATTTCTTGCATTTTTGCAATGTTAGCCCTGATTTCCAAACTGTTTAAGGGTGTTTTGATACCGAATTAATGTAAGGTATTGTATATTATCAGTAATGCACATTAATAAAAGTTATATCACCTAATGGAGCATGAAAAATAAAACTTTCTAATGAAGGTGCATGTAAGAGCTGGAATATTACTACAATACCCGTGACTGAATAGCAGAGACTGCAGAGGGTTCCTGTGGGAAAAAACCCAGACAAACTAGCCAATGTTGTACCAATAAACACCAGCAGTAGAACTAACTGCTTGCTTCCTGTTTTATAAGGCAAAAAGTCTTGCTTTCGAAGTTCAAAATTTTCATGAACTTCACACCGTGCTGAGAGTCATGGCAAGGTGAAGTCCCACGGGCACGCTGCCGCCCGGCGTTACCGCTCAACTGCCGGAGGAGCATCCGGCCCGGGAGCGGTCCCTGCCCGCCCGGGAGCCGGCCCTGCCCGCCCCGCTGCCCGCCGCCCTTCCCGCCCTTCCCGCCCTTCGCGGCGCGGCCGGTCCCGGTCCCGTACCCGGCGACGCGTCGCCAGCAGGTGGCGCTCCAGAGGCGCGAGAGGCTCCTGGCGCTCGGCGGGCGCGGCGGCCCCTCAACACTCACCCTCAGGGCCCTTGGAGGAGGCAGCGTGAGGGCTAATGCGGCACCGCCCAGCACCGGCCGGCGCGTCCGTCGGGGAGGACACAAGGTACTCTCCCTTCGGGGGCCCAGCCTGTTTCTAAAGCAGCGGGGCTGACCTGCCATGGGGCGCTTGCCTGCTGACAGGAGGTGGGAGTGGTCTCACCCCTTCTTTCCCGCCCTTGGTGGGGGGGGGGGCTGCCCAAAGCCTCCTCCAGCTCCTCAGAATTTACCTGAGGACAGAGAAAATCCGGCCCTTCCTCCTGTAAACTCAGGGTTAAGCAAACCAAAGGTTTATGATTACACAGACATGTCTGTTGATGCTATCACAAATGTAAGCTGGGGCTTTTTTTTCCTCATAGCACAAACTTTACTGCTCACAGAGATTCACCAAAGGCAGTTTTCTTGCCCTCCATCTTTGCAATACGAGAGTCTCAAAGGTTACGATGCAAAGAGATTGCCAGAAAGCAGCATCAGGAAGAACCTACCTTAGAACAAAACCGACCAAAACTAGTAATTAAGCCACATTCTGTTTTTTAAAAAAGTTCTTATTTTAAAAAGTTCTTTTCCCCAAAAAGCAGCTGCATAATACGTGAATATTACATGATAAAAAATCTTTAACGACAACCAAGAGTTCAACAGTCATTTTCTTAGAGATTTTGCTTATATGTCCATTAATAATATAAATTATAAATGTCTTAAGGTAGAACATTACACACCACTTTTTCAGGGGATTCATTACTTATTTAATCTGAAACTGCATGCTTATGTTTTCCATAATGGCTATCAAATGCCATGTCAAGATTTTCTTAAACTAACCTGCTTGTAAAGGACTTGGTTCACAACATATGGTTATTTCTTCATCAAAAAACATGAGAATATTTGTTACCAAATGAAAACTGCAAGAAACATATGACCATTACACTATGTTACTGGGTTTGAGCATAACCATTAATTGCAAAGTTATCACTGGCCATGAAATACACAAGAACATTTAACTGCCTCCCACGGTGACCATGAAAATACAGAGAATGATGGTTTAATTAGTAATCCCAGAGATACTGGGCAGTGCTCAAAAGCTGAAGAACTACCAGTGTTATTGCTGTGAAGGAGGTACTCGAAACCTTTCAACCAGTCTATTCAGCCTTAGGTCTTTGCTGTCAAAGATGATAGCCTGAAATTACCAGATTATTTTATATAGGCCTTTGACAACAACACTGCATCGTATAGTGAAAGGTCTGTTTCCTTTCTCTGTTTCAAATTCCATACTTTGCTCCAATGCCTATGCAGACTTCAGTCAGAAAGTATTTCTCATTTACATGACCTAGATAGAATAATAGTGAGAAAGATGTTCCTTGATCTTTTTTTTTTTTTCTGTTGATTTGCTATATTCAGCCTGGAAGAAAAGCATAATCATGGGAATGCATTGTTTCTTTTATGTCAGTATTAGGAAGCAATGCAAGGTAGATTGGGGGATAGATTTAGGCAGAAGCCTTGCAATAAATTGACAGAAAAACACATGGAATAGCTTTAAGGATTACACAGTTTTGCTTATTTTTAAAAAAAGTTTCTCGTTTAGTGACTTTTCAAACCTGATTTTACTACAGTGACCTATAGCTGACAATATCTGTAAGCCAGGTGATTTAACTCTAGCACAGCTATGTTTAGAACCGTGTCAGTAATAACAATGATAGCTCAGTGCAATGGGTGGCTTCTTCCATGATTACTCATTTCAGAGTCATTACCTCAGCTGGCATACTGGACAACCTATATTAAAAAGTGCTATGAACGGACTTGAACTGTGGTTACTGAAATAGTCTGAGCGCATCTGGACTCCATTTGGCCTTAGCCGTTGCTCAGCTGTATCCATTACTGAGATCTGTGGTCTGTTGTGGGCTCCTTTTCTGATCTAGACAAGGCTTCCCATGCTTCTGTGACACTCTCATATGACAGGGTGTAAGGAATAAATTTTCTTGAAATAAAGCAAGAAGCAGAGGAAATACCGAGGTACAATCTTCCATGGACTGCTATGATGAACATATCCATGAGTTAAGTTAAAGGAGCATTTGTCTGGGGTTAGAATGAATGGTGACAAACTACAGCTATCCACACCGATCTGTGCAATGGATAACGAAGCTGCATAAATCATCTGCTCAAGGAGAGAAATAGAGTTACTGTTCTTAACAACTTTAAATATTTCATTCCAAGAAGTAGTACAAAAAGTAGACAGTTGTCCAAAAGGTTGTAGAATTCCAAAATACTGACAAACTGTGGCTAGTAATAATAAAGAAAAACACAGGAGATTATCTAATAGTCAAGGTATTTCAGATAAGTTATAGTTACTGCCTGAACTGGCACCATGGTGGTGAGTAACAGTATGAATAAATGAAAATGCAAACCATCTTTGTGGAGAAGACCCTCAGTAACAGGACATGAAAAAGTTTTAAAAAGTTCTCATTCTGAAAATGGAAGTACTGATTCCAAAATAAGAGCTTTGGGCTTCTTTGGTCATCCAAGGACAATTATAATTAATGGAATTATGCCCACTGACATTGATGGGCTTTGAATTCAGGCTCCATCCTCTTTCAAAAATATGTCAAAATATACCAAAAAATGTCTGCCCAGTCAAGCATGGGTAGGAAACGTGAGACAAAAGGGCATTGACATCATGTCTGTCAAATGACAGGAATTGGAGAAATAGTCCAAACAATCATGAATGAAGATTGTTTAATGTAATTGTGTCCAAATACTACATTCATACACAACATATCTTACATTCTTCCATGCTTGTCCATAAAAAGAATTTGAGAGGTGAAAATATTTGTGAAAATAATTTTAAGAAACATAGCCTGAAAACAAACAGCTTGTACCGTTTCCAATAGCTAACAGAAATATTTATTCTGCATATCTCGATTGTAGTGCACTATTGCCTAAAAGGAGAAGTATTGTGTATTTGAAATCTTTGTCATTATTATGTCCATTGTAAACAGCTATTTAGACAGAACTAAAGCTACTGAAAGTGGTCTCCCAAAACTCATAGAGGAAGCTGACATGCTGTTCAGCTGGAAACAGCCTTCTTGAAGGAGAATTGATGTGAATCCTTTTGTAAAGGAGATCTGTGCTCTGAGCACTCAAAATACATCATAGAATACTAATCACACTACTTCCCAAAGCAAAAGAAAAATAAAAAAGGATAGAGTGCATCACTGAACTGAAAAGGGTACATCTCTTTGGAGGCATTTCAGGCGGGAAAAAAAAGAATGCCTGTCTGCCTGATCTATATGGACTTAAAGAAGAACCCTGAAACAGTACAGCATAAATATTCCATTTGTGTTTTGTGTTCCCCCACATAAGAAAGAGAAGGACAGATCTCAGCCTGCCTAAATGAACACAGCTCTAGTGGAGTGAGGCAGGCATGCTAACAATATCATCTTCTTACCCAAATGTGCTAGTGGAACTTGGAGCAGTGCAGGAAGAAAAGGCACAGAGGAGACATTACTGAAAAGAAAGGTGGAACTGCTTTGTTCTGTCTTTTTTTCTGGAGTCTGAGTTTCTTCCCCCAGGATAAAATAGTGGAGCTGCACATCTCAGACAATGGATCAAACAGAAAGCACCCACCTCTTCAACCACATGATGCAGAACTTGTGCTGCATGAGGCACAAAGAGTCACAAATGGGTCCAAAAAGCACTGTTTGGCACATCTCATTAAAATGTTTCACCCTCATCTTATGGAAGGGTAGTAAACTTCAGTATTAAGAGTATTATAAACATTTTTTTTTCCATAACAAAAGGGAGAGATTGACTAATGGTCCCAGTGCTTTGAATCAAAATACTTGCTATACTTGTCTGTATTAAAGTGCTGTAGTAGTAAAAATTGACTCTTTGATGCTGTCATTCTTTCACTGTAAAATGAGCAGCTCATAGGAGGAAATATATTGGCTCTGAATGTGGCCAGAAAAAAGAGTTTTCTTCCAATAGTTTTTTCTTGGGTAAGACTTTTTATACTGTGACATTCTGAATTACATGATTATATAGTATAAGACTCCAGCAACATTTTGCATTGTAAAGATGGAGATGCTCAGCATTTTGCCAGATGCCAAGTGATATTCTGATATTTCTATCTTCACTTTAAACGGAGTGACAGTCAGCATATTCACAATGAAGCCAAGACAATCTGCTATCAAGTTACAGTAGTGATATTTTCCCTGATGAAGATCCCAGAGCTTGTTGGAATAAAGCTCCTTAAAACTCAGTGTCTGGAATAGCTCCAGCTTGAATTGCTCTCTGTGTAATATAATTTTATATTTGTGCCAGTCTAATAAGTAGATCACTGGGTAGAGGCTTTTGTAAGTAAGTCTATACGTACTGCACCATTTCCTGGCTCTGTGCTCCAGTGTGTTGCAGGCTGTGTGCAGTGGGGGAGGTGCCAGAGCTGATCAAGCAGTGTAATTTTATACATTACTGAATCAGTGCAGGAGAAACCTGGAGGGACAAAGCATCATCTTCTCTTTGGACTGCACTGTAAAATCCTACAGCTCTCTTAGCCCAGCCATGCTCTGATACATTTTTTCTCTCCTTTTTCTGATTTTGGTGTGAATGATAAAGTGATCTGATGATGGCTCTCGTTATGGAACCTATTAGCAAGTGGACGCCCAAGCAAGTAGTGGATTGGATGAAAGGTATGATCATTTATTACCATGTATTGTCTGTACTTTGGATCCTTGCAATTTACATATCTGCTCTTGTATTCTTTGTTTTGGGAAGAGTTTATTCAGTTTTAATAATCCCTATGCTGCTTTGCACAGTAGTTTTTAAAGACACGACTGAGGAGAGAGGCTGTTTAAGCTGTGCAGCATGTTGTTGGAATTTCTGCTGAGAACTGAGTAGGGATCAAATGCATTTGTTGATAAATGCAGACATAAAGTGTTTGTGCCTCATGGCTCCATTATGCACTGCACAGTGTAACGTTGTGATGTTTGGTTGCTTTAAATTTGTCCTGATTAGGTCTGTTTTGCTCATATCAGGTGATCTGATGCAGTGGCTGTGCAGCACTTGTGTGTAGTTTAGGGTACCACAAGGAGCATAAGGTGCCGGCGGCTGGACTGAGGAATTCTGCTCCCTTAGTGACATGTCCTGATTTGTCCAGGCTTCCCAGCTGCTCTCGCTGTGTCCAGTGCACCCGCGTCTCCGTCCCTCACCGGTACCGTGGACAGTGCAGCCCGTGCCGTGCATGGGGGACGCGAGGGGGACACGCAGGGCTGAGCACGGCTTCGCTGGGGAAACTCTTCCCGAGAACTTGACAGGAATGATGATTTCCCTGCACATTTGCAGTTTCACAACACAGCCATAAGCTGTGACATGTTTTGCCTTATAATGCTCGGCTGTGCTGCAAACAGACTGGGTTGGATGGGAGGGTGAAGAATTGTTCGTGATAAGTGTTTGAAATTTCTCCTGAGTGGGGAAAAATGCATTTCCACAGTAGGATGCATTACTGTTGTTATACATCGCTTCTGATGAGCTGTCTGTCTTAAGAGACAAGTAATTTCTGCTACAAGGGATCTCCATTATTTTGTTTGTACATTACTCATGGAAATAATTCCTGTAATGTCATTACTGAACTTATTGGAGGGCTGAATTGGATGCCCACTATAACATCCCTAAAGCATTCAAAGTATTATCATTAATAAGGGAATGGGTTTGATTTCATTTTGCTGAGATACGTCTCCATACTTAACTGAAATTGGGCTCTTTAGGTGCTCATCAGACACATTACATGAGCAAACTATTCTTCTACAAGCACACAGTATTCTGAAGCTAATGGTGTCTAAGGGAATGTAAGTACTTTGTTTCTCAGGTGTTTGTGAACTCAGGTGAATTGGGAGGTCTTAAGCAGGTCATTGGGATGGGTCCCAAACCATTAGATATAGGATTGATTCCCATACTCCAATGTCATTACTTGAAATCGATTCCTAATGTATGTGCAGAGTTTTCTGATCCACACCTTTATTTTCAGTGCGTAAAAGATTTAAAAAGTGGACAGATCGTTATGCTGTTTTAACTCATTACTCGAACTATAATGTAAATTAAATGTCAAATATATATAATACTTGTTGCTAAATTTAAAAATGCTTCCTGCTACTTTTTTATGCTTTTTGATGTAAACTCATTACATCTTGGGTAACAGGAATCCATAACGGGTAGTGCATACCATGGGAAGCAAGAAGGTCATACGACAATAGGTTTTAAAATGTATGGAGTTGCCTGACAGTTACATTTCTATACAGAGACTGCATGCTGCATCCGTAGGGACGTCTGGAGTAGACAGTATTGTTAGTTGTGTGCCTCTGGGCTTAAGCATAAATAAGTATAAAGCAATGAACAGTGAAGTATTCACAAGATAGGTATTTTCCTTGGTAACATGAGTGCTACAGACCCACAAACAGTAAAATTACACATTTGTCCATTTTTACCATGCTAATATCATAAGCCCCTTTTTTATCCCCGTGTTTACCTTCATGAATGCATACTTCAGCTGTGGCCAAAGATCTAACATACCCAAATGGAGGCATACTAGAATTAGTTTAAAACTACTTGTAAATCCCTTACTTTACAAAAAGTACCCAATTGTGGCCACTGTTTGCCTCTATTTTATATATTCTGTATGTGAGCTCCATTAGCTATAGTCATTCTCATAAATAGCTATTAATACATTAGGGAGGTCGAAGGTCTGCGTGGGTAGTAATATTCAAGTGTTAAGGCAGCTTTTACGTATGTCTTCTATACTGAAAGGTACACTTTGTCAGCATTAAGAGATATAGTAAAGACATTTTAGAAAAATGACCATGCTATGAATGTGGAATATTATCTTTGCTATAAAAGCAACATGTTAATAAACAATGTAACAAATATTGCAAGTGTAATATACCTTTTTTTGGCTTAAAAATATGTAGTCAATTAGCTTTATTTGTAAAAATTGTAAATGATAGCATATTTCATAGGGAAATGATACTAATGTCTTTTTTAACTTGAATTTATCATAATTATTTAAGGTATCGTAACTTACTTTTAAAAACTGTTAGCAAAGTACATGTTTTGAAGTTAACAAGCAGTAAGTACCAGCAACATCAAATAATCGAAGATGGAAGAAAGCCACAAAAATGATGTTAATATTTTGAGACCTGGCTACCCAGAATGCTTCCTGGTTATGGCGTGCTATTACCAGAAGCAGCTGTAGCGTAAGCCCCAACCAAGAGGAGACACCCTTCTGTTCTTTTCCTTAAGGAAATGTTACTTGCCAAAGAAGTAAAAACTGGTAGGCTTTAAGGAACATTATTATGACAAGTTGGCATCTTGTATTTATCCACAGTTCCTTTCTTGGGAATGCATTCAACTGGAGTTAAACTTGGGAACTGCATCTGATGGCGTGGACAACCTGAAAAGGCCATACAAGTCTTTAGAAATTGATTCTTGAGGCTTATAGAGGATCTAGAAGTTAAGACTCTAGATACCTTTGTGGCAAAGAATCTGTCTTTATACAAAAATATTTGGTAAAGTTTAGCAAATACACAGCAGAAGGCACTGTAGTTAAAAAGAAAGTTTTCAAAGGAGCAGAAAACATTAATTGTAAAGATATTTTCAACAACAGTTTTCAGTCACTATTATTTTTTTTCCAAATTTTTCAAAACTTTAAATTTCTCTAAAGGGTTTTCACTTCAGAAAATGAGCCAGTATTTCTCCTGGTATGTACCCATTTCTTACATAATTTAAATGTTTTCCTGGGGAATGTACTAGGGACCTAAAAGGTACGTTAAGTGAAAGAACTTTGCCATGCTCAAATTCCATGTTGGCACTGTTGGGAAAACAAATACTACCCATAAAGTTTGCAAGTACATTAAGAATTTTCTAACTGGGTCAGTTTTTCCTTTGATTAAGTGTAACATATTAACACGAGTAAATGACAAACTACACTTCAATATTTACATCTGTAATGCTTCTACCTGGAGACTTTGGTTGCTTTTTGGTCTATGAACTTCCTGTGAAACTCAGTGCCACTTTGCAGTTGCGAACAGGTTATCAGAGTCAGCACACCTAAACCAAAGGCCACCGACTTTAATATCCATCCATGCTCTAGGGAACGTAATCCTGTACAGAATATGGGGGTTTTGGGGCTCAGAGGGGAGATATGATGTCTTACTGCTGACTCTTATTTGCACTTAGAATTAATAAAAGCATGATAGTTTGTGTTTTCCTTGTAAGTAGAATCTAAAAGGTATTCTCTGTACTTTTACAAATAACAGCGTTTAGGGTTTTGTACTTCCTAAGTGAAGCAGTTTTACAAGTAGGTCATTTAAAATGTGATCTCATTTACAGTGAAGTGGCACCTCTGTCCACATAAATAGTAACTTTTCAAAACAATGAAATGAAATACAATGCAATGAAATACAGCTGTGACTTTCAGAGAATGGAATGTTATTAAACAGCTGAAAATTAAAATAGAAAACCAGTTATTTCGTAAGTACCTGTAAGTAATAACTCCACATGGAGTCAGTTATTCAAAGTCTTGAGGACTGTCACTAAGGTTTGTCTGCCAAAACAGCCTGTAGTGGAGGTTTCTCTCATAATGAATGTTCAGCTTTAGATACTCATTTCACAACTGTAAGCCATGTTTTCCCCTTTAAATCTAGAATTTCTTCACTCTCAACAGGAGATGCAGACATGAAAAAATAAAAATTAATTCAGTTGGTAAACTGATTAACTGTGCTGCACTGATCCTGTGCAGAATAATTATATGTTTAGCTGAAGGGTTTTCCTTAGCATGTAATTCCCTGATTTCAAGCTGGCTCATAAAAGAGAAAGGAAGGGAGGGAGGGGGGAGCTGAGAGC
Source organism: Strix uralensis (assembly GCF_047716275.1). Classification (NCBI taxonomy): domain Eukaryota; kingdom Metazoa; phylum Chordata; class Aves; order Strigiformes; family Strigidae; genus Strix; species Strix uralensis. The sequence continues at coordinate 3,063,646 of NC_133984.1, forward strand.
AGAGAAGCTGATGACGTGAGTGGACTTGTTAGCATTCACATCATGCAGGGCTCCGGCAAACCCCTTCTCAGACGTCGTTTGCTTTTCATTAGATCACTACCTGTTCTGTAGAATATGTCATAACCAGGGAGTCTCCTCTATTTACAGAATGTAATATATGAAATCTTAGAGCATACTGGAGACACAGCTAAATATTATGATCTAGTGCAAAAGCAGTCTTATAGGTACTGAGCTGGATGATACTTAGCTTTCTTGATCACCCTTCATGACCTCAGAATCCCATAATGCAAGAACTCGACTTCACAAGGTACAATTTGAAACTTGAGTAGATAACCCAGGTCATATCTTATTTAGAAAAATGTAGGGTTTATAACATCTTTTCAGTTCTTTCTGAAGACAAATAGGTTTGGAAGAAAACTGAGAGTCACAAATAGAGACGCCCTCAGAATTAGCATTGAATTTTCAAGCAGTTCTAAAGCAAAGGTTTCATCATTTTCCTTCTACTCTCACCAATTTCAAAATTGAAACAAACAATTTACTGTTGTGGCTCCCCCATGGATTACCGTGTTCCACTAGTACCACCTTTCCAGTTGTTGCTATAAAGTCACTGAATCAGAATTGTCCTCTCCGATTCATCTTAAAAGATTCAGACTGTAATACTTTCCAGTAATAAATTTTGGCAACAGCTACTCTGTTGAATTTTTTAAGCTGTTTGCTTTAAAGAGGTCAGCAGAGCACACCTCAGAGTTGACTATGCAATATAAGTGGCTAAAGTCAGATTTCAAGAAACAGGTTCCCAATATTAGGTACAGTTAAGTGTTGGAATAAGCTCTCTGGGCAGGTTTGGCCATTTCCTTTGTAGGAGCTTTTGAACACAACTGAGAAGAGCTTGGACAAATGTCCCTCTAGAACGGTTTATGTACCCAGCCTGTCCCCAGCAGAATGGCCTAATCTCATCGCAAGGCTTCTGCCAGTTCAGACAAGATCTTGGGATGGTTTCTTACATGTGTGTGACCTTCATCTTTGAAACATGTGAAACAGTCCCAAAGAGATTATAGCTCTAGCTTCCTTCTGGATTTGTGGTTTGTAGTTTCCAGAATACCTGTGTGAGAAGACTATACTAGCTGCAGACACAGGGAGATGCCTGGGATGAATTTGCATTTCAAATATTCTGAGAATGGGAAGACTGGATTAGGGGGGTGACTACAATTTATTTAGGAGAGAATATGAAAAAAATCTTACACAAACTTAATTTAAAAGTTCAGGATCTCAGTTCACTGTCTCTTGGAAAGGAAGTCTAGCACAGGTGAGTTGCTCTCATGATGAGTAATTATGATGTGAGGATACATTGGATTTTTCTTTCCTTTAACTTTTTGCTTCCTCTTTAGTTTTTTTAATTTATCTTCCATTGTCTTGATTTTCTTGAAATTATTTTTAATTCTCATTTTCTTCTAAAATATTTGCATATCACTAAGAATTAGTATTGATAAAAGTTACTGGCCAAAAGACCTGGCAAGCATGGCATGTTTTTGTTATCACCTACTGTACACATGGAAAATGAAAGGAGATGCAGTCAATATTGACTATACATTGTAATCAAGGTATATGTATAATGTTTAGGCATAGCAGGAAAAATACTTAACTAGTGAAAGCCTAGCAAAACCAAGTCAGAGACAAAGTATTCAAGATTAAATCAATACTCTATTCTAAATGTCTAAAGTTGAAAAATCTTAATGTCGTATTTTATAAGAAGCTAACGGCATAGCCTCCTGAGGGCAGAAGACATGGAATTCATCAGAGTTTCAGCACCAGAAGCAAATACATACCCATCTCACTTTTACTGTCCCATTCCTTTCAACCTAAGAGATTAAGATACCATACAGAGTTCAGAAGACTGGTGGGCTAACTAAGACCCAGTACCCTTAAGGCTTTAACTATCATCACTTTTAATTCAACCTGTGTACCACTGGCAGCCTGGACGGACAACGGAACACTTTGCTGAGTCCCTTACTCCATTTTCTGCCTTCCTGGTAACCATGCAGCCTTATTTAGTGTCATGGCAAACTGACCTACAAGCTGAGTAGAGTATTGTACAAAGACCTCCATATATCAAGTGTAGCTGTAATATTCTATGGAAATTATTTGGCCAAGGTATTTCTGCATCCCTATCACTATCACCTCATTTTTACCAGCACCTTTTTGAGGACCAATTAGAAACTGGTGTATATATCTTCCAAGAACTGACTGGATTAGCACTATCTCCATAAAAGATTTCAGCAACATTTAGCAATTTAATGGTCTATATTATCTGGAGATTTAGGAATGTATTCCATATTTCCCTATCTATAAAGCAGATACATTCAGACCTTTTAGAGAAATGTAATTCTGCTTGCATAGAAAAGTCTGAGCTGAATTAATGTGTCTCGTCACATTTATCAAGCGTAACTAATCTTCCAGGTCATTATGTAAAGAAATTTACTTATTGTCTTGAACTTTAATATAGGCAGTCAGACACAATTGTCATGCATTGCTGTGTCTTGTAACCTTACCATATGTTCTTGAGACATTATGCAAAATCCCCACCTTCAGATTCTGACCCCTACGGGGAGATCAGAGTGGCAATGCAAATTCAGAAGAGATCAACCTTCTCCAGGTCTCCCTTATTTCACAATGCATTATATAAGGAAGCAAAATTCAGAATAAATTGGATCCTGTAGATGACACTTTCAGATCACATTAAATGAAGTACTGTATGTAAAAAACTGCAAAGATACTGGATCCTGCTGAGCAATAATACACTTGCATGGTTTCTTCCCAGACATAATCCTGACGACACTTTCTTGCCCTCCTAATTCCTGATTCTAAATTCTTCCTTGATTTGGCAGCAGTGACACCAACATATGAACCATAACTCTGAGAACTCTGTGTGTAACACCTTAGAGTTACTTTTACAAGTTTGCAAAATGTATTTCTTAGAAAAATAGCAGCACATCTCACTGTTGCAGTATTTCTGGCTACCTCAGTTGGAAAGCAGAAACATTTTGCTTTTTGAAAGAAAATTTTAGTGCATGCCAGAAAAACAGTCTAGATGGCAGAGTGTCAGGCAAAGTTCCATTCCAGTTCCTGTCTCAAAACCAGTGGGAAGGCAGCTGCATGCTTTCTGGGTCTGTCCTCAAGGTCGTCTCCTAAATGTACACCGTGGGTCAGATGGAGGCTTCATGTGCTTGAGTAGAGAAATATTCCTACCTAATGAAATTTCCATACATCTCTTTCTGATGGGTTTAATGTCTTGCATTTCTATTTGTAACAAAGGAAAAAATGCGTGAAGCGTGATAAATATTACAATGCTTGCATATGCCAGGAAAGTAAAAAGTAAGTTACAATTTGTCCTCAGGTGTTTTGCACAATAGATTTAACACCTACAAAGGTTTAAAATCTAAAAAGGAAAGAACTTCATCCTTTTAATGCCATACTTTCTGAGAACAGCTGTCCTGCCATGTTGACAGAAATGGAGGTTGCAGTTCTACTGATGAAATTAGTGACACTGTTAAATGAAGCATTGTACTTAATAAACTACAGTAGTATAGAATATTGCTGAGCAATTATGTACATTCATCCTCTCCCCCTAGAATAATTTTATAGATATCTTCTAAATGCTACTTTTGTAGTTTCGTTTTTTTACTAAAGATGAAAATTTCCCCTGTCCCCTGGTGCTGTTGTAGTGATGACAGGAGTTGGAAAGACAGAGCTTCATGAGTTATTATTATAGGATTCAGAGAGATGAAAAAATTATTAAGTCATATTTATGAAGAGCTCTAGTGATGAATGAAAGTGAAATTATTTCTGATTAACTAATACTCAGACAGCTCCCAACAAGTATCCTTGTTGGCCTGCTATAGCAATGCACATAGAATTCAAGGCTAATGCAATGTTTGGTTTTTCCTGCTCAAATTCTCCACCAACTCTTCTCCAGTAAAAATGAATTATAAAAAGACTGTGGTGCATTTTAGTTACAGTGTAGGTGATATGTTTAAAATAAAAATGTAACAGACAGTAATTTTACAAAATATATTCAGCTTTATTCCCTACAAATGTGTCCACCTTCTTCATTCTAAACATCAGACAAAGCCTAGAAAAAGTACAGATTTCAGGGGTTCTTAGGGCAGAAATTGTGTCTTCTATAACTGTACTGAAACTACTACGACTACAGAAAGGATTAATTTGACACGTCAGTTGTTTAGTTTACATGGAAAACTACCTCTGTTTGAGTTCAGACAGACAGTGGTGTCATCAGCCTGACAACTCAGACGCAGCAATTATCACTTGAATGAAGAGCATGTTACAGCTCGCTCTCTCCACCAGCTTCCCCTGTTCTCTTTTCCTCTCTCTCCTCTTGTTTATTCTTATGACTCTCTAGCAGTATGTTTCTTGGCTTTTTCATAATCAGATGGAGAGTAAGCATCAGATTGTGAAGTAATTCATTCATTTAACATCAAAAAATTCTAGCTCTGGCCTTATATATCTCAGAGAGGCTTGCAGTGCTGTGGAAATGAACTGCATTCCAAATCCAGGCGAAGGTAACAAAGGGAGAGCAATGGAAGAAAAGAGTGGGAGAAACAACATGGGGATGATAAAATCCTTTTCTCCCCTCTCCCTAGATAAAGTTAAAGGATAAGTTTGAATAATTATAATTTTCTGAGAAAAATGAGCAACACACTTCTTGAGACTTTCAAAAGTGGACTTAAAACCACTAGGAAATGTGCTAAGGAAACCATCACACACTGAAAGAAAGATACACTGGGGCATCTTATGAACTATTTCTTGTTTCTCTGATAATTTTCAGGACAAATTATCAATATCTTTTGTGGTAGCTGCAGAAATCATTATTTGCATATCAGCAATGAGGAAATACTTTAACTAGAAACCAAATTACTCAAATGATCATTCAATAAAATTGTTTTAATTCAATCTCTGAATCATTCCAAAAGCCATCAGCATCACTTAGAATGTGAAAAAAAACTTTTCTATTCCCTCTTTATTGTGGGCTGCCCTTTGCATGTTCTCTGCACTGTTAAGTTCCATAAATTTTACATATCTAAAGGTAGTTCTGTAGTTATTTCATTAATAAGGTCTCCTTTATGAGGTCCTCTAGAGTCAAAATAGCATGCTTTGTTCTTAAAATATTTTGTATATTTCCATTTTCTTTTATCAACAAATTTTCCAGTAAAAGGATGTTGATACATAAGGAATCCTGGCATTTGGAATTAATTAATTCCACATAAACATTGGCATTTTTTCAAAGGCATTGGTTTTCAAAGGTATTTTAGTATCCCATTAATGTCTTTGATAGATCTCCAGCTTCCAGGTCATACGTCCAGGCAGAAATTCCATGCGAACAAAGCTGTCAAGTTCTTCTGTGTAATTGCAGACTGGCCTGCTGACTGCAGGCCGTACAAAATGATTCACCCCAGTGCACTTTTTTTCTTTTACCATCTAATGTCACCCGATTTGAACTGCTGAAACTCTCATAAAATTTATTCTTTCAAATCTCATTAATATCCCGTCTTTTGAGGGGAAATGATAGACAATATTTCAGTTTTTGCTTGCAAACTGGTAAGCTGTCACATTAAAGACAATGTCACCACCAAAATTAAACCTGATAGCATACTGTTAAGCCATGTTAATGCCATCTTGGAACAGTCTGTATTTATTCTCATAATGAAGCAAACAACAGTTGTGAAAAAGCAGAAGCAAATAAATTGCATCTATGGTTAACCCTGGTAGGCATTCATGCAAGCTACACCTTGGACTACTGTCTTCATGCTGTTGAGAAAGTTTCATGATGATGATTAAGAGGACACAATTATATACAAAATTCATAAATTACATAAAATACTAACATAATTATTATAATTTTGTAGTAGTTCAGGATATACCAGAATGAATTATAGGTGTCTATCAGACCATCACTAATTTTTATGGAGCCAGTAGCATTCTCTGCTCCGCAGCTACCATCCCCAGAAGATGGTAATGAAGCTCCATGATTAAGCATTCCCTAAATGATAACAGAATTTGCCTTTTTTGGTTTTGGTGCAGAGAAAGAACACATATTTCTCAGAAAAAAAAAGAATCATTTAGTGGGTATATTAAAACATTGGCCAACTTCTTACTCTAAAAAAGTACATTTTGAAACAGGAACTGTGTTTCTTTGGAGAGTTACAAATAAACAAGGTTTCTAAATTACATCCAAGAAGTACAGAGGAGTTTGAAGGTAAGCTTATTTCGTGTTATTTCAGTCTGAAGGTCATTTCACCAATTTCTATAGGCAAGATTATTCTGCAAACTTGATTTACATTACTAGATGACCAGTTGTCTCTGAGATAAATTCTTGTGATGCCTCAAAATTATTAGAAATGGTGTATTTCAAGAAAGCATGTGGTCTTCCTTAAGGTCCATCCTGCAATCTCTTTATCTGTAATAATCCTAGAAAAGGGGCATTATGTGACATTTTTACTGAAAAATTAGAAATTCACTAGTATTTATAGACTATGGATGCACTGTCATTTGTGTTGCTTTCTATCCAAATGACTGTCAATACCAGTTGTACAGTAAAACAGAACAAGAACAGCATATCTTGTTACTAAGTTTTCTGCAATAGATATCCTAAAGGTAACTGAAGTTGAGCTTGTATTAGTGAATCTTGTATACAGGTAAACCTGGCCCATGAGTCAGTCTAGTAAATGAGAAACAGCTATGTAAAAGTAAATCCCATTATTACAGTGTAGCATTCTTTATACAGAAATGTCAGTATATCTTGCAGACTGGCTGTTCTGGGTAAGGTAATAAAACTGATCAAGCAGTAAAATTAGGAAATATTCTTGAGGGACACTAGATCACAGTACAGTCATGCATTGGTATATTCTCTTTTTTTGATTTAAAATTTATAGAGATCTACCAAGACTTCTCTTGGTAGAATCAACTAGCAAAGAAGCAACATTTATTAAAGCCATGCTTATTACCAATGTTCATTATCTTCCATTTTGCCTCTGTGCAATTTCTGTTTCCCGCTTCTGTTTTTTAACTCAGAGGTTTGACTCTAAAAATCAATAAATGCTTACAGACAAGAAGGATACTAAGGATACTAAGGAGTTGAAAAAAAACCTACTAGAAATCCATTGAAAGAAGACATAGTATTGTAGTGCAGTTATGGGCAAATGCAAGTATGACTTCTGATAAAAAACGCATAGGTAATTACACAACTGCAATTGTTAATGAAAGGGAAAAGTACTGCTTATATGCAAATGCACTGGCACTGGTTTGCAGATACATCAGATTGGAAATGCTATACTAATGTAAACGTAAATATGATATTTGTGACTCAGAAAATGATCTTTTTTCTAAATCTGTATTAAACCAAGTCATCCTGATGGCATTTCCATTTTTATCCCAATGAAAGTACATGCTAATGTGATCTAAACTGAGATTCTAACAGACTGAGGTGATAGAAAGCCGTCAAAATGCTTTGAAAAACAGTGTTAAAACTTGTACCCTCATGCACTCCTGTTGCAAGCCAGGAAGTAGATTGCACTCTCTGTTCTCACTGTTTGTATTGCGTGGTTCACTTCTGTTTTAAATCACAGTCACATTTCAGTTCGCAGCTGGCATTTCAGTTAAGGGTAACATTGTCCTCGTGCAGCTTTTACAGCAGTTTCTGAGATGAAAGGCACTATGTAAATGTAGGATCATGATCAGCATCCTGCTGGTTATTTTCTTTTTCAGATCAGGTAACCTGGGAGAAAGCAGTATTTACTATTAAAGAGTAATGGCAACCTTATATACATTGGGGACTACTAACTTTTTTTTAGGCTCCGGTGTCTCCCATATAGCAGTATTTCAACACAGAACTCTGCTGTTGCATGATTGGGGGCATTTTTGGATTGCTAAAGAGAATACCCAGAGTGACAGGCAGAGTTGGTAGGGACTGAAAGAGATATGAGAAGTTCAAACCAAGTACGATACAGATAAAGGTTCTGAGCTTTACAGGTAATAAGTATTTCAAAAGCAACAACTCTTAATAGCGACAGGGAGACATGGTGAAAGGCAGAGGAATGGCAGTTGTTACCGTTAGTGCCTGTAGCACATGAAAGTTTCATTTTGGGTGCTCACACTTCAGAATCACCATCATTGTTCCACAGTGCAGGGAAACTGCTCCAGGAGAGGAGATCTGGCTAGTGATGGCTTCGCTGGGGAAATCACATCCTCAGGATTGAAGCATTTTTCTGCACACATATAGCCCACTAATCAAAGGAAAAAATTGAAGCAAATTATTCATCATATTTGCTGTGTTTGGATTTGAAGTGATGAGAATTAAAATAATGATCTTGACTATCATTATTAAGTAATATGAAATGGTTCATCTGAAGGAGTAAATACGATTTGGCCTGTGAAGGTTCAGGCATCTGGTACAAGCATATGGGTTGGGAATCATTAGCTAATTGTTACAAAAATACAACAAAAATGTCTTTTTAATGATAGAATCGAGGCCTTCAGGAGGACTGCTCCATGTGCTTTCGTCTTGAATGAAAGCTCCTTACTGTCCCTGTTATGCCTCGCAGCTCTCCGAAAGCATGTGCAATGCTTGTCAAGTTACTGAGTTTACTTATTTTGAAACATGCTCAAAGTAGAAAATAACTTACATATCTATTGTCAAAACTAATTTTCAGAAACTGTTTTATGTTGTACTGATTTTTCTGTGGTAAATTGTCTTTTCTAAATGTGAGCATGTAGTGGATTCGTATTGCACTGCAGTGTCAAGACGTAGTGGAGATTTACTTAGTACAGATGCACTGATGTAAGATTTGGTGCAAATGATCAGGTGTATACTTGGAAGATCGAGGTGATAATTCTGACATGGTCCCTGAGCTTCCCTGCTACCTTGAGAGAGTCATTCCTGCGGCCGTCCTTTCTACCCCTTGGGAACTTAGAGACGAACCTGTTTTGCTAAAGAAACTACCTCTTATTCTGTGTACGTGCAGCACGAACATAATGAATCTTGATTCAGTAATACATATATTTGATGATTTTTCACCTAATGATACTATGTTGAGTTATCCCCAAGCCGTAATGGAGAACATGTCTAAGGCCAGACAACCCTTACGGGTATCTTTGATAGGTCACATACTAATTCATGCCCAAGTATTAACCAGGAATCATTTACGGAAACAAAATCACATAGTCTGGTCATCATAAGCCAAGTACTTTGTGAACCAGAGCCTATGGGGAAAAATAATATTCATTCTCTGTTCTGTTTTTTTGTGTATTTTGATTTCATCTTTGATTCTGTTAAGCTAAAACATCTTCACAATTTATTCAACAAATATGACTTGCTGCAATCTTCTTTATGCTAGTAATTTAAGAAAAAAAGCCTTGGGCTTCATAGCATTATTAACGTTGAGAATGCCTGCTGTTTCTCAGGTAGCTGTCAGCTCAGCATAAGGAAAAAGCTAATTATTTTAAGCAGGTCAGTCAGGAAGAAAACTGAAATTCTACACAGCGATTAGAAATCAGTGTCCATTGACTTTAGCTGAAATTTGCCACTGCAGAAATATATGGCTGAAAAGGAATCTAGTGGTAAAAATACATACTGCCAATATTTGACAATGTTGGCAACATTGTTAAATCAGGCTTGAAATTAAAGTATTGCATGCAACTTAGCTCCTTGATTTGCATTAGGATGAGGCTAAGAAGGATGGGGAGGAAAACAAGATGTAAATAAGAAAAAATAAATCAAAAGTATGTGGGTAGATATCCTCTTTCTTGATATAACAAAGTTTTTCTATGAGAAAAGTGGATAAGATTATAGAAAACTTCTTAGACACTGGGCAAGACATCCTAAGTAATTATACTATCATATATTCTGTATTTTTATTAAAAAATTATTAATTTAAAAAGGCTTAAATTACACTTGGGAATGTCAAATCCCTTGGAATTCGAATGCATTTAAATACTAGAGTCTATTTACTTCTGTAAAAGAAACACTGCTAGATTAAAACCTCAGAAAATTCTATAAAAACATTAATTTCCTCCATCATGTGGTGCCAAATAAAATTTTAATAAAGGGAATATTTTACTATCCAGCCTACTTTTTCCAGTGTTAAAATCTTGGCTTTGATATTTCATTTATTTTGAAGGATGCAACAGGTTAGACAGTTTTACTTTGCAGCAGTTACAACAGACTTTTTAGTAATGACAGTACATATATAGGAAGAACCCACTTACAGGGCTGTGACACCTCATTCTCCTGTCACTCCTACCAAGGTAAATCACTGGTACATTTTCACTCTGAACCACTGCATCCAACTGTTAATGGATTTATACTGCATTGCTTACAAAAACTGCTTACCAAAACAATCTGGTTTAGAAACAAGGAATTCTCTCTTACAAAATGTAAAGGAAAGTCCACTTTAATTTTTCATATCAGACAATTAAAACTACTTTATTCATCCACAGGTCATCAACAGCACGTGCACTGAACGGTCCACTTAAATCAACGGGACTACTGCTAGAATATGGTACTACTTAGTACATTATTGTGTTTATGAGCAAACAAACTCAACAAACCGGTAGTGTTTGGTGGAACTGCAGTGCCCCAATGGCAAAGGCATTTTTTTATCTTTTTGAAAAAGAATTAGCGTAAAATTTGTAGACTTGCTGAGCCAAAAACCATGCTGGCTCTGTGAACCTAAACAGCTCTTGTGGTGATCATTTGTCTGTTCCCATGTATGTCCAGACACCTATAGGCTTAGCTTGGCTGTAATCCCGTAAGTGGTTCGAGCAGAAATTTGACTCTGTCAAACTCTTATTTAATAGGGTTTTTACAGTTTTAGTAAATTTTTTTTCAGCTGCATTAGTTCATATTTTCACTGCTTCAAGAGAAGAGTCAGGTCCTCAGTGCTAAACTTGCAGGTTAAACTGTGCATTAAACATTATTTGATTATTTAAATATATACTACCTGAACATGCCTCTTAGATAGAGTTTTAATTTTTCATGTATAAATGGAGTTTTCCAAAAGTAACCCCATTCTAAATATGTCTTACGTGCTCCAGTCTCAAAAGAGATGCAGATACAGCAAAAACCAAAAAACTAACTGTTAATAAAAATTATTAACTGTGCTGCATTGATTGTGGCTAGACTGATTACACATTTAGTTTAAGGTTTTCCTTAGCACGCAGTTCCCTGTATTCAAGTTGGCTTGAAAAAGGAGGGAGAATAGAAAGTACAGCAGGGAAGCTGATGACGTGAATGGGCTTCTTAACATTCACATCACACAGGGCTCCGGCAAACCCCTTTCAATCTTTGTGCTTTTCATTAAATCACTACCTGCTTTGTAGCAGCTTTTCTCAAACAGCGATTCTCTTACATTTACATAACATAAACGCTAGCAACGTGCTAAGTATCACTGTGGAATTGACATGCATACAGGCTTCTTTGATGTTATCCTTAAAAATTTTTACATCAGCATGAAATTTGGAAAGGAGGAGGAGCAGGCTGAGGAAGACATCAAATAAGACGGACAATTCTGGAACATTGTGTTTGAACAGCCAACTCTTTTGGAAAGATGTAGCTGGGTCTTTGCAATATACTTTGTTACTCTGTAGAAAGCACTGGCCTTGAATGTTGATCATTTTCACAACCAGAAGATGCAAAGATCAAACAAACATCAAAACAAAACGAAAAATCTTTCTTCAACCAGCATGTGCACTAAGCCAATAAATGTAGGCACCACAAAGGAGAATTACAGCAAAATGAAGAATCTTCTGCCATAGAACTCCCTGGACCATACAAAAGCTCTAACTGTCATCAACTTTATCAAAACTCTTTAGTCTTCCTTTTTAATATTCTTTGTTTTGCAAGGAAATACTGAAATTTTGGGCAGAAAATTATTCTAATAGGACAGCACATCTCCTCAGCCAAACTTCCAGTATTCCTTTCTACATTCAGAATCTAACACTCTATCACAAATTCCAACCTTGAATTCTGAAACCTAACCAGGTATTTAATTACAGACTCCCATACATTTTGCCTGGGGTACTACCCTTGAGATCACAGCAGTAGGTGAAGCCCCCAAGCCATGTGGGCGTGGGAGAGGAGACACATGCGAGATCTCTATGCCTTTTTTGAAGTGACACAGTTTTGCTGGTGGTAAAACAGAACCAGGAAACTTTGTTCTCATGCAAGGATATCAGGTTACTTTCATATTTCCAGTGAATGATATTTTTTATCACCATCGAGAAGGTGAAAATAATGGTTTCTTTGTGCATTAGTTATAGGTGTGGAACTTCCAGAATTAAAGCCATGGGTAATGTCCAAAATATGATTTCAGGGGTATGTTGCTTAATATTGCTAAGAAACTTGTCACTTTTCTCATTCTCTTATTTCCCATCTTAAAATGTGGAAGCAGAGAACTGTCTCTTCGTATCCAGTCCTACACTCAGAAATATTTGTTTTAGCAATTTAATAGAGTTAAAATCCTATGCTTAATTTATTTTCAGTTCTGCACTGCACAGACCTTTAAGACAAAAAGAAATACACTGAGTGTTAGTCATTAACTCAATATGTAAAGTTTGCTCATTTCTCTCTTGGCACTCTCTGCATTATATATTTTAATCAGTTCATGAATCTAGAGAAGGCACTGGGTTTTTGTCCTTCAGTTCAAAAACAGGCTACCCAGACTATGTCTTTTTTTAAATGAAGAGCATATGATTTTTTTTGGTGTAATAAATATATTGGAAAAGATTGCCATTTCACAAAGACACAGCTGTCTGCCCTACCATATGATGATGCCTCCAAGTCATAAGAAAACTCCAGGCAATCCCCTGTGTTTCTTCATACGCTTTATGATGCCTTTAATCACAGAATAGATTTTATAGGAATTTCCATCACATCTCTTGCTCTTGATTCTATTTTTTCCTGGCTGATGTAATCTCACATACTTCTTTTGCTTTTTGTAGGTAGCAAGGGAAAAGAAAAAGAAGAGCGAGAAATTATTCTGTCACTTTTTTTCAGGTTTCTATTTGTCAGCCCTTCCACTAATGGTTGTTACAAAATTAAAAGGCATGGTTAGAATGTGGAACACTAACACATTACATGAGTTACACAATTTTCACTTCAGTGTTCCATCAGGAGAAAATGAAAGTAAGCAATTAAGGGAGGAAGGAATAAAATTATAACAAATTTGATTCTATAAGACATTCTTCTTGTTTATTTTACACAGACAGAGTTGCAAAGGCTTGTTTCTCACTACATTTTGTCTCAGAAGACTGAGTGCTTCAAACACAGGAAACAGCATCCCAGAATACTGCCTAAATGCGGACTGATGTTTATGTTCTCTTCCTAAAATGTCTGATCTTGCTCATCCTGAATTCAGTAGCTGAATTCAGTCTTCTTTGGAGTTCAGCTGAAGCTGAATCAACCCTTGTAATCACCAGTTCGTAAAAGTCTTCAGAAATGCACAAAAGTCCAGTCAAAGTCACAACATTTTTCCACTTTCTTCGATCAAGGCAAAATGTCAGCAAAGGCACAGTTTGAATGAGAACAGAACCTACCAAAAACATGTGAATGCTCTGATAGGTAAATACATAAATTATAAATGGGATCTCCACTTTGCAGAAGAGGATTGCTATTATAAGCGTCATAAAAGTGATAACACAAAGCTCGAGGGAACAACTACAGCAGAAATCAATACATCCAGCAAGTGGGCTTTTACGAGCGAAGCTGCTAAAAGAAATGACAGGAGGATCACGAGGGGAGGCACAGATAAACAACTGCTGTACAGAACAACTTATCTGTACTGAGAATCAGAAAAAAGTGGATTTCAAATACCAGAGAACACCACCTCTCAGAAAAACAGTACAGTATCTGGCATATCGGGGTTGGACTTCTCTGGCGGTTCTTTTGGACACTTGTGGTTGTCCCTTTTGATAGATGACAACTACATGGAAGGTCAGTTCAGAAAAAAAATGATAGAATGTACTTTTCTGCATAGGTTTTACAGATGCATCTTTTATCATTTATCAATTACAGAAGAAAAGCAATAAATTTAAAGGTAACCTTCAGCACAATTATAACCCAGTTGCATGCTTTTCTGTCAGACACTGGCTGGAAAACCAGTACTGTTTGCTTCAGATACATCTGGTGCACTGTTGTGGTCAGTAGCTCTTACTGTGTATCTACAACATCTTCACTGTGGTGTTAATTCCTGAATTAATTTGGCTCAATGAGGAACGTTTACAATTCAGAAAAGTACTTAAGTGGCACAGAGGAACTGCCTTACCAGAGCCCAGTAGCTAGGTCCCTGTTGCATTACTAGTGAGACTGTCAGCAACATTTAAGTGTCAGACCTACAGAGGCTGACTTGCTAGCTTGAGTTTGGAATATCTGGTTATCACAGTATTTTCAGCAGTTGTGGAATGAGCATGGTTATTATTTTGTAATACATTTACTACAGAATGTGAATGGTGAGATGCTCAAAAGAGGTTAGGACCATCTAAGAGAAATATGTTCCAGAAGGTTTTATGACTGCAGTCTTAATGTAAACTGGATCTTTAATTTCCTTGTGTTTTGATACAGTCAATGTTATGCAATGTATGTGGTCAAGAATGTTACCAGAATTTGCATAAGTATCTCTATCAAATCGTCCCATCATGAACCATAATCACCAAAACTTTTTCTCCTTAACAGCCAACCAGCATTTTACAGCCTCCCAATATTTCTTCACATTTAATTTCACAAGTATGATTTTCAGAATATAGACTGTATCTTTTTGCATGAGAAATTACCAAAAGAACTTAGCTCCAAAGAAATACCTGTGATTTAATCATCTTCTGTGGCATTTGGCTCATCTGCCTGGAAAATTAAGATTGGTTTTGTTTACCACATAAATTCACAGTCATCACGTTACTAGTTTGGCAGTTATGATAACTTTTACTGAATTAATTTCCATCTCAAAAAAAGTCTTTTTTCCTGACTTTTTAAGTTCATTCTGGCTGCTGGCAAGAGTTCAGTAATGCTTCAGACATTACTGTTTATTTTTTAAATAAGTTTGTCCTTTAGAAAAAAAATTTGAAGGTACATCTCATTCCTTAAACACTGTAGGTCTAAATGTTAAGTATGACAGCTGAGAGACCTCTCTTTTTAGTTTTATGCAGCTTAAATTTGAATTTGTTTAGATGGTTCTTGACCAGTTAATTTTTCTTGACAGCTCTCAGGGTCACATTTAGTTTATCCCCATAGGTGCCTTGTTCTGTAGGAGAGTAAACTGTGTTTGTCTCATCCACTTGTCTTTGATTTCCATGTTTGTGTGAATAACTTCAAAATCATAAGAATCATAAGAATCAGATTAAATAAAATGTCTGTATTTCCCTGAAGTGGTGCCTGAATGATCCCTTGATGGACAAAATGTCCACTGAGTATACCTAATGCTGAAAACTTCTGATGTCCCTTAAAGAAGGAATATATCTTCCTTTACTTTATAACCAGCCTCAAATATTTGCATAAAATATCTACATTATGATTATTGGAACATCTGTATCGGGGGGGGGGGGGCTCAATTTGCCTGAAATGATGATACCCCCAGCACTGGAGGACATCAAGTTACTGTAAAGGAAAAAAAAATATCAGAAACCACATGGACTAATAGCAATTAAATTTAATTTTGTGTAGACAGATGTGTTATGCTTGCTCTCTAAAAAATACTGAAACCTAAACTAAGCTATGAGGTCATAGAAGAACTTTGAAAAAGAGATGCATGAAGATAGCAACATCTAATATCATGGCTGTTTGTAAAATAAAAGCAAATAGTAAGTAGAATTACTTGAGCCCAGAAATCTCATGAAGCTTGTGACAGAGAAAGGGTGACTAGAATGGACTGGGACCACACAGTGACTTTGTAAAAATATATCCATATATTGATTAAAACCAAATGAAACTGAAGTTGATTTACTGTTCAAAATGGCAGGGGATTTTTCCTACCATGTATAAAGAAGTCATTCAGCCACGGCACGCTGCAGCCTTTGCTATTCCTTTCAGCTGTGTTCTTCCATATACAAAGAAGTATCATTCCCTATGACCGCAAACTGCACATCAGCACATGCTATGTAAATCGCATCCACTTGAAAACCTCTCTCAACATATAGCAAATCATCGCTCTTAATAACAGGCATCTACAGCTGCCAAAGAGGTCTATTATCTTACAACACTTAAAAGACTTCATAGTGTCTGCAAAGAAGGACCCCATGGGTTTGCACGAGTGTTAATGACATTGGGAAATACAGTCAGTGTAAAACATAAATTTGAATTACATGACAAAAAAGGCTTTAGCTCATAGCCCTTCCAACTCTTCCACTTCAAGAACCCAGACAGCTCGATAGTGTTTCCATCTGTAGATAAGAAAAGCTGTAAATAGGTTTAAGATGTATGAGTCCCCTGAAACTTAGGGGAGTTAAGGATCTTGCTTACACAGAAAACATGAACTTCAACTCAGGTTCCCACCAGTCTGAATTACACACAAAGTGAACACCTTTCACTTTTAAGCTGGAAGCAAGAAAGAGTGTACTTAATGAAGGACAATCAGTTCCTATCAAGATCACTGCAGCAAGCAAACCAACCAGACTGTACACCTGCATGTTTTAAGGGAGGGAAAAAAGAGACACTACAGAGGACAGACATATCTGGCGTTTTTCTGGAATAAAGAAGTTAATGAAAACAGTAACATTTGCCAAAAAAAGGGAACATTAGATAAGTATATTAGATAAGTATATAAGTATTAGATAAGAATATTAAAAGCAAGAGAAGCAGATGCATAATGCATGACTGTGAAAGGTGGTAGGTTTAAACAATGGAACAGTAATCAATAAGATACTGAAAGAGTTGGCTGTAAAGGACAAAAAAAGCAAGATTACATCATGAGAGCAAGCTCTCGGCAGTGCACCTAGGGGATTCAACAGGATCATATTTGCAACTGGAAAAGAACACACATAAGGTCATGCAGTTAATGCCTAAAATTATACTGTTGCATTAAGTTATCAGCATCTGAATTGAGAAAAGAATGATATGCATAATACTGAAGGCAATCAGAGAGACAACTGTATCTAATAAAGCAATAATAACAGCTGACAATATCTGCCTGTATAGATTGGTAACTTCTATCAAGACAGGATTTACAGAAATAACTTGCCAGCATTTCAGTCGCTGTTTCTTAGATTGAATACAGAGCCATCAGGAGAAGCTGTCCTAACTCAGAAACAGTTAACACTCGGGAACGAACTGAAGAACTGAAGTTAACTCACTGAGGAAAAACGATCTTGATATATTTTATTTCCAGCAGGCACAGTGATTAACATAAAAACTTTAAAATGAGAGGCAGCATGCTAAAAACCACGTGAATACCTCAGGGATTTACATGCCACCAACTGTAAATACATGCTGGTTTACACCAGCCAAAGAGGACTACAGTGTTCACAAGCAGCTACATATCTTCAGGATCAGTTCCTGTGGGAAGTCAATTCTGAAAATTATCTGGATTAGTTTAAACACTTAATGGTAGGGTTTTTAACCTGGAGTATTTTGACAGTCTAGTTAAGGAGAAACCACACGTGTGCTTCTACCAAGAGATCTGGTGGGGGAAGGATGAATAACCTCTGAAAGAGGGCAAAGAAACATGATGAAAACCTGGTGACCCACCTGTATGCTGGGCTGAGTGTGTGCCTCTTAATACACCACTGAAACACCCAGAATTGCACATCTGATTCTGGACTCAGATCCTAACTCATTTAGATGGGTTTGGAATTTTACTTTGTTCTTCTAATGAATCTTTAGGTTTGAAGGCTATTCACAAGCTTTCTGCTATTCATACTAACACTGAGGGTACCTGGCCTGGGTGGTGGAAGCTTGAGATCTGACAAGGATAGTCCCTAGGAAATAATACGGTCTCTTGGTTCGTTTGTCCAGTACGTTAGTGGAGACAGTGAAGTATTGCAACCACTGACACAAAAGCGAGAGCTATTACAGGCAACCGTAATGTTTACATAAAAAAATTAAACAGAGGAGTGGAATCCTACAAAAGGAGGAAGAGAGGAGGTGGAGCTGATTGAGTCTGTGCTGATTTTTTTGTCAGCTTTCCAGGTAGAGTCAGTGAATGAATTCTGAACAGTCTCAAGCTCAGCAGAGGAATGACTCATTGCACTGTCTTCTCTTAAGATTACAGAAAGAAAAGCATGCAGGCTGGCTTTTCAAACCTATTTCTATGAGAGATGCTATGCACGAATTATATGAAGACATACCTACTAAACGTCATTGGGATTCTTCAGTTGGAGTTGATAAAGTGCATCTGTTTAGATAGCTTTCACAGGTTATTTAAATTCAGTCCAATGGGTTACACACGAAAATTGCTTGCAACAGCCCTGTCACATCGCAGTAGCTCAGCAGCCAGTCTCAAAATGAGGTAGTGGCTAGCAATCAGGAACTTGATCAGGGCTATGTGCCTGAAATGTGTTTCACAGGTTGTACCACAATTATTATGCATTTATACCAACCGGTCTTCATGATTTATCAAATTATCAGGTTATTCAAATTGACCTTTTAAAATGAAGTCTACCAGAAATAAATGGGTCAATTATTTTCTTTCATACTTTGGTGGCTTCAACCATGTTTCTCTTGGTTTTTAAGGCAATGAATGGAGTAGTGTAGGTGCTATGAAATGCAAATTCACATGCATATATGGACAATTTTATACAGACTATTTTTGCAAAGCTGAAGCAAAAGTTAACAAAAGAACAATTTGGTTTCATAAAGGTGTCACAAAAGTAAGGGACAGCTAGTTAATTGTTTAATAATTTAAAAAGCCATTGTCTTTTATACCTATGAAAGCCAGAAATATTCTACAAGTAGCTTGTAAAATAAATATTGTTTGACAAAACAGAGTTTTCAAAAGAAACATTGTTTCTTTCCTTTTGTAGCAATAAAATGACCCACAGGGTCTAACAGTAAATTTTTACATGTTTGTATTAGTTTGGGGCCTAAATCCGCAATACTGCCTTTGAACAGATCTTTTTAGTTGACAGAGCTTAAGGTGGCATAATTTGCAGGATCTTAGTTATTAAGGTAATAAGGACAGTTTTATGTGCCATATTCTAATGAGTAACTATATAAAAAGTTAGAAATCAATGACCGTCAACATGTGCAACAAAGACAGAGGGCATGATGAAAAAAGAGAACTAGAGCTAAGAAGAGTAAAGCAAAATAAAATACTGAATTTATGGCAATTTTAAAATAATTGTTTTGTAAACAGTTTAAGACTTAATCTCATAAAAAACCCCAAATGCTGTAACATGATAATAAGGCCAATGTGCTTTAGTCAATAATTGCTTAAATTTACAACTACCTGTCAGCAACTCCCTTGAATAACGCTGAAGTTAGAAAGACCTTCTCTGGGTTAAATCATCTTTATGGAATAGGATAGAGAAAACAATGAAAATTATGACTATAACTCATTATTCTGAGTCAAATAATGTTTGCTTCTGCTAAATGCAGAAAAAAGGTTTGGTGAAAAAAGCAGTACATTTGGTTTGATGTACACACAAATAGTTAACTAGATCACATTGATAAAACAAGTAAGTTAAAGTTTTGTGGTTTTAACATCAGACTAACACTACACAGCAGCAATGAAAGCATAAATTATTAGAGGTCAGTTTTCAGATATTAGACTTACTTTTTCCAGTTGCAAATAACTGTAAAGGAATAATATCATACATATAATATCTCTGACCACAAAAAATGAGGCTAAGGGGCAGCATGAAACCCTGGCCCAGTGATAATGCTCAAACTTGCAGTTCTGATATATGGGTATTTGAAAATTGGCAAAGGAAATTAGTCCTAAAGAGTCATATTAAATTTAAACATAATAAAATAGTTGGTAGTCCTGTAACATGATATTCTGTTTTTGCATTCTTGTTTCTTTGTAATAAGCTATTTATTCCTACAGTGCACTGGTTCAGGTGCCCAAGGTAGAAAAGGAAAGCAAAGCAAGAACATCATTCAAATAACGGGTCTGTATTAAAAACTTTGCATATACAATTAAGTCCTAGGTATCATTTTCTGATAAACTCAACTTATATAAAATATTTCATTTAGTTGTGTATATATGTCTCTACCCCCTAAGCAGTATATACTTGTGTAAGAGTTCATAAAACTTGTTTCTTCAAAAAATATTACATTTCCTACAGGAAAATTTTTTTCATTACATATATTTACATTTTACCCATATATTCTATAGAACAATATTGCATTCATTGTTCCCTGGAATAAAAATTTAGACATGATTGTCACTTCTGTGAATGGTCATTTAAATACTGTGTCACACTGCATTCAATCAACACAAGCATAGTATTGATACTGTGGTTTAAAATCAGACATGCTTTTTAAAATAAAATTTTCTTCTTCAAACTTAAATTTTATGTTATATAATAGTGTAATTTAGAAGAACATATTTTGGTAAACAGGTGGAGTCTTTTTCAGTGCCAAATCAGCACAAAATGGCTTCTAAGAACAATGACATTACTGTTTAGTAGAAAGATTGTTTCTTTTTTACCAGGCTCCAAAAATGTGAACTTCAAATTTTATGACCTCAGGAGTGTGCCGCTGAGAACACATATGGATGATATGGCAGTGATTATGTGAAGTGCTCCATAGAAAAATAAATCAATAATTGTGAAATTGTCTCACTCCTTGGAAAATAATATTGTCCTGAACTTCCATGCTTTCTGCAAAGTCCTTGGCCATGGAAAAACTGACAAAATTATTTAGCAGATGATGTCTCTTTTTCATAAAACTAGTGGAGAAGTAAGATTAAATATGTCTTTACTATTTTTGATAATGTCAGTTACTATTTCATCTTGTTACTCCTGACAGCATATAAATATTTAATAGCACTGAAAAGGTAAGTTGTCTGGAAAGAAGGACCAGCATAAATATATAAGCGAGAGTTGAGTACTAAGCTACCCAGTCTTTGGAAAAAGTCTTAACAATAAATCTAATTCAGTCCGATAGTGCAGTCATGCCTTATTGATAACTTGCATAGTCATATCCATATCAGAAACTGAATTAATATCCTTAGAGCTGCACAACCAAGGGACATATTTCTTGGATTCCTGCAAAGATACATATATATGTGTGTGTGCATTCTTATATCTCAATAGTGCCATACATATTTGTGTTGACAGAGATTAATACACATATTCCTGTGATTTGATAAAGTCAAATGTTTTATCTTCCTGCTTTTAAATTAGGCAGATTCAATTATAGACATGCTAGCGCAACCTGAACTGATCCAAAGGCAAATATGTTTGTATTTGTTTAAGTTTCCCACCATCATCTTTAGAGTGCAGGAGCAATGACGATTTAGTTTTTACCTCTCTCTTTCCAGTACAATTCTTCCACATAAGAGATATAGGATGCTTCTGCCTTTTCCTTTTCTATTTGACAAATTCCTTTGTCCCGAGCTTCCTTCTCCCAAAGTAATCTGAAAGCAAATTAAATCAAAGCAAGTGAAACATGAAGACAGTGTATAGGTCTCTATCTTATTTGCCTAGCACTATTTTCTGTCTTGTACATTTTTAAGTTTTTAAGCAGTATTTAAAAAATCCAAGGAAAAGAAACTCCATGTCAAGAGTCTGACAGCATTTCTGCACCAGGCTGAAGTAGGTTGCTGAGTGGTACTCACCTATCAGCCATTAAATTTCCATAAATCTGTCCACAATATCTACCCAGCATGTTGTAAATGTTAACACTGGACAAATTCTAATTAAAGGGGCTTGCTTATTTATTCAGTGTTTATTTTCTTCTAAAAAATAGATTTTGTTTTGATTCTCTCAGGCTTTTGAAAAGGATATGTCTATGTGCAAACAGTACTATCTTAAATATACAACCAAAATTGCTTGGCTCCAAGAAACCATATTTCAATGATTATGTTACACAATAGGTCCCAGACTAACACTGAGCTGCACTCAGGAAATATGAGCAATCTGCTACTGAGGTATACATGCCTTATAGATCCAATATCCTGACCATATAGAAACATTTCAGAGCAGAAGAGAGCCTGAAGATTATGAACCAGTTCTCCCTGCAGCCTCCAGAAAGCTGGTCTGAAAAGACTCAAAAGTCTCTTTGATCTCCAATACACGGAGCAACCTGTGTGAGGGGACAGTTCTGTAAAACTCTGTTTTTTCCCTACCACCTCCAGATCTTTTTGCAGAAGCAGGAGCACTCATCACTGATTACATAACACACTTGGGCATTTAGTTAATTGTCTAGGTCTTCAAGATAAACAAAATCTCTTGAGTAAAACTTGCTCCTGATTTTTATATGGATGTCAGTATATGATAGTGGACTTTTTGTTTGGCTATAAAACATAACTTTAATTACATAATTGTACATTTAAAAAAATTTATAGTATTGCACACTAAATAATCCACATTATGCTTGAGCAACAAGATGATATCAAGAAACCACTTTAAATATATAAAACTAATATGAATCCCTATGGCTTCAGCATGCTTTTCCTTAAGATTTCCATTCCTAAATAACCCATTAATGCAAACAACATCTATGCATTTTGCTGTGCTAAAATATACTGTATAGGATATGGAATATACAATAGAAAGTATACTTAAGAAAATATAATGCTGTTGAGAAACTAGATCCGTCCATAAACATTTCCTGCCTTCTACAGTTAATTTTATGTTCCTATTCGGAGAGAAGGGAGCAACAAAGCAATTCCATGAGGCCAATGCACGCCTGTCTTTGAAATGCAGCCATATGTCTGTGTGTGACCCTCCTGGGATGTGGGGAAATGGAGGCCTGCAGTTTTACCAACCCAACTGCTCGCAGGCAGAGGCTGAGGTGAAATTCGGGGCTCCTTTACCTCTAAGCCTGCCTCAAGGATGGGATGCAGATGGTCCCAGCCACTGAGGCATCACAGGGACTCGGAGAGGAGCGTCCCAGATGCTCCTCCCCACCTCAAAGGGCATGTTTTGGACAGCAGCTCTGCCCTCCATGAGGAAGGAGGATGAGGAGGGGATTCCCCTCAGGGCAGTCTGTGGGACCCCCACACCGGGGATCACCACATGCTCCTCACAAAATGGCTGCTCCGCTGAAGGGTCAACCTGCTGCCAGTGGTAGGCCTGAGGGGGCACGGGGCTGCCCCTGAGGCCCAGGTGGGGCAGTGAGAGGGCAGGATGAGGGAGCATGGCTGTGCCGACGGAGAGCAGGGCTGGTATGGAATAGGGGAGGTAAAGGGCACTCCATGGGAGTGTGGAGATGGAGGATGGATGGTCTGGGAGGGCGGCATGTTTCTGGCGATGGCCTGGGCCCATGGGGCAGTACAGCTCAGAGAGAGGTGGTGGGAGGGTGGAGGAGAGCAGGAATGTGAGCAAAAATGGGATGGCAGGGCCTGGGGACAAGAGACTCCCCGCTCCTTTTTCTGAGCTTCCTCCTTGTGGCCTGCGATTGAGGTTTGAGGGTAGAAATTCAGGTTAGTGTCTGAGGAGGAGGACATATACATCAGCCAACAACGTGTAAGGGCCTGAACTGTGCACAAAACGAGCAGGGAGAGCAGTGTAATGAACGGCTGTGTGGAGGAGGCTTGGACGTGGGCCTGGAGCAGGAGGATGAGCCGCTGCTGCAAGTAATGTATACGTACATGCCTATCTATTTGTATACTGTGCTAAATAGATTTATGATGGAGCCTGCTAAGGATGAAATAATTCCAGCAAATGTTTATGTGGGATGAACACTCGCTGACGTGAGTGGGTGTGAGTAGGACAAACAGATGCAAGGTGGTGAGACTGAACACATATTTGTGCAAATATGTGTGAATGAGATACTGCTGTTTTCCAAATATTGATGAGGAGCTGCTACAATCATAGTAGTCAGTCACATCGCTTTGTCTATTTAGTTTCTTGAATTGAACACAGATTGAGTAAGTACTGGCAGTTAAACAAAAACAAACCGCACACTCACTTCTAACCTCATCTGCACCTTGATTTCCTACTATAATCTTCTTCCCAACAGTTTTATATGCTTTCTGCCAAAAGGAACAGCTCACTGAAGTACTTGTAATTTCTCCCTTGGATATTATTGACTAAAAAGATACCTATATTCAGCCCTAATATATTTGGTATGTGTCTGTTTCTTCATATATCGAGTATGAATAACTCTACAATTATCTAATGTCCTGAGAGAATGTAATGCAATAAAATGCAAATTCACATTTTAAACTCCGTATTTGTTGTAAATTTTTGTGTATATAATTTTCTAGACGATGATGAGGTATATTCAAGTTAAAATCATATTATTTTTAGCTGTTGAGGAAAGCACTAGTCCATTATTTTCCATCTCTTTTCTAGTTCCTTACAATCTATATGCACTGCAGTTAGGCTTTTGTGATAAATAGCTCTGCAGAGAGTAAAAGCTTGCTCATTTTCTTTGATTTCGTCTGCAATCACCTCACAGTTATTCAGGCTGCAGGTGCAGAAACATGGAGCTGGTTCCCCTTGAGCTGCGTGGGCGTGAAAGCGGAGTAGCTGTACTTGATGCAATGCTGCGATACGTGGCTTTCGTGACTTAGGTCAGGGCTCGCAGTGGGATCTCTGCCTTCACAGTCCACGGTGTTCCTGATTCTTCGGTGCTCTCTGCAGTTTAATATGCGTGTGTTTGTGTAACTACTGATTTTTTGCTTCATTTGTGTTACCAGAACTCTCAATTACTTTGGGTAATTGAAAGGTGATTGCGTTTGGTGTTCTGGCAACTTGGTGTGATTTTGGAATAGAATTTACAGTCATTTTCCCTTGGAAAACTACTGACAGTTCCGCAAATATAGGAGCTGTTGTAGAAGGTTTGAGGGAATTGAGCTAGAACCTCTGTCAGAAACAGGTTGGCAGCTTAGTTTCAACCTATATTCAATTTCACTGTTTAGATCAGTTAAATTTGATTCAGGTTCAGTCAATGCACATCATTGCCATTTTTGCTTCACAGATAGGTTCTTGCTTCCAAGACAGTATTTTTCTTTAAAAAGTAATTAAAATATACTTTAAACATCAGAATTTAGGAAACACTCATGTAGAAAAACAAATCTTTTTACAAGTGAGTTGGGTATTAATAGTCAGACCTGAGTCTCTTTTTAACTGTAACAAGTAGTATAAATGTTCCAGGACTGACTCATACTTTGTATGCTTGCCAAGAATGACGTGAGTAAATATATCCCAAAGCCAGCTCTTTTTCAGCAGACTATTGTTAACTGGCATTTGATATATTATAGCAGCGTTCATCACAACTCTTCAGATAAGGTTCAGTCAGGAGTCCGGTTATATTTTTTATTTTTCTTTTTTTTCCCCCATTTTTTTCAGACTGTCTCGTTCAGCTTTGTTTACGAACTGGAGCACTTGACATGAAATAAAATAATGGCATGAAATGTCAGCAAAATGTTGTTATTATAGATATCGACTTAAACTATACATGTTTTAGCATTTTTTCAGCCTATATAGCTCAGTAGTAGTAAGGTTTTGAAATTGTGAATGCCATAGAGATTGGAAATAAGTTTACTTCATATTTAAGATCCAGAAGATAATTCAGAAGCACTTGTACTACTATTCTTAGATGTACTTAGTTTCCAGGAGCTAATCCTGGGGTGGGATTTAAAACAAGGTCCGAGTAAGAAGCTAGGCTACTACTCTACTGCGGCTTTTGGGGCAAAATGAAGGATGTTGCATGTTTTAAGTTCTATTCATTACGTGGAAGTAAAACCAAAGCCACATACCTGAAAGGTTTTATTGTTAGAGAATTTCTAAAAGATTTTCTAAATGCAGAATTGCTAAAAGACTTTAGTAACAGCATCAATATTCCTAGCATACTGTAGGCAGTACAATGCTCTAGTAATTTTTTAGGTAAATTATTGGTACAATATCACTAAAAAGTATTTGTTAATAAAATGAAAGCAAGACCTTTGCAATTTCGGTTTGGGATTATAATATATATATTTTGTGTAATTTGAAAACAAGTAGTGTTTTTATTTTAAGCTATTATTAAATGTAACAAATGTAACAGAATGCCAACATGTGAAAATAAAGTGTTTGAATCTTATATGTAATTCTTCTAAAGTTCTGTTATTATTTTGTAAATTAATGAGATGGTAAATCCTACGGAACCCTGCAAACCCTGATGTCAGTTCTGACTCCCACAGTTACTACAGCAGGTTTTCAGATCTCCAGGCACCAGACAAGGAGCTCTTCTTTGAATCTCAAAAGAGATAGCTTTACAGCAGAGATGTGCCTTGAAGCTGGAACATTTATTCATGGATCAATGGGTGGCATTGCTTGAGAGAAGCTAGCAGCCTTGCAGTCTTATTCCTGTCAGTATGTTTTGATGTTAGACTGGAGGAGATTTGTCTAACACTTGAAAGGACTCTTGGGATGGGAAAAAAAGGGAAATGAGATCAAACAAAGGCCTGATTATATATTGTTTAAATAGGAGCTTCCGGGGCATATATATAGCAGTTTTTAAATACTAATCTTATACCCATTATTTTTCTGTATAAGTAAAAAGATTGTACTTCTGTAAGTAAACAAACAAGTAATAGTCCAAATGTGCAAGGTGGAGGCCTGATAGGCAAGCTATTAATGTAGTATTCATATGGGGGGGAAAAGGGCTATTTTACCATATGCCTTGGAATTTCAAAGCAACACATTACATTGGCCCAGTCCACATCCTGGTTAGACCTATGGATTATTCCTTTTTATAGGGACAACATTATCAGGATGTAATTTTTTTGTTATTCTGCTATAGAAAGAGCAGTATGGAACTCGAGTGTGAGCACTTTTATAAGAAAATAACCTATTCAGGGGCTTACACCAGCCAAAATGTTTCCAGCATAAAATCATGCTCTTTGCTGAAATTGGTACATTAGCGCAAAAGCTGTGTCTGTATTGGATCATGTGCCAGCAGTCCTGCCAAGAATTTATATTGAGATATTTTTTATTGGAGAAAGTGTATAACAAATAGCTGGTCAGATTTTATCTGCAAATATGCACTGATAATAGGTCTGAATGAGGGTTATATGGGATTTAAATGTTGCTCAGAAAGTATTTCCAGATTTTGCTGTGGTGAAAATCTTCCAAATGCAGCATAAGGCAGTACTCTTTTACTGAATCTCTAACCATGCTGCTCAGAGAAATAGCTCTTACAAATCAATCTTAAATGGTGTACAAACTGTAAAGCTAGAATAGGCAGATTTAACACTTTAAAACGCTATAAAGACTGTTGACAATATCTACTCTGATCATTTCAGCTTGAACATACTGTTTTTCTAAGACCGGTCTTGGATTAGGGATTGCTTTTGTCTTTTTTTAGTTATTTTAAAGAATGTTCTTGCTTTGCTTTTTAGCATTCAGGAAGGAATCAATATAATGTAAATAAATGAAATGTCTGTACTGAAAACTGCAGCATAGTGCACACAAATCCAAAATAACGTCAGATAAATTGGCAGCCAGCAAAGTTAACTGACCCACAACAATTAGGTTGGTTCTGTTGTTCTACAGAGTTTTTAAGCTCACTCATTTTATTTCTAGGCTACACTGCGAACATCAGTGCAACAATTTCCAGAAATACATTAATTATGGACATACAGATGTAGGGAATTAAGACTGCAGCCTTGATTTTTTTAGTCCTGAAGTACAGTTCTCTACCACCTGAAGCAGAGGAAAGTTTTATTAGCTTACAGCGGTAGTAATTTTACATCTTTCCTGTGGATTGATCTCTTGGGAGTAATTTCACTTTTTATAATCAGAAAGTCATTGCATTCCTCCATGGCCACTTTTTACCTTAGCCCTAAAGAACGACTACCAGATCACAGAGTCCTGGTAGCAATGTTATTCCAGTCTTGCCAGTGTGACTAAAGACCATATATGGTCTCTCATCTGGAATGAAAATTTAGTTTGAACAGCATGATGGTAACAAGTTTCTCCTTCTTATTTGCTTGGCATCTTATTCTTATGTTTTTGCAGTCATATTTAACAGTACAAAAACCTTTTTAATGATTTGAGGTTCAGTGAATGCTAAGACACTCAATCAAATCTAGGTTTGGAAGCTTAAAACTTCCTTTTTAAGAAAATATTAAGAATTAAATGCATCCAGTGATTAGCATTCAGAGGTTAGCACTTTGTAAAACTTCCTAGTTTTATAGCATAAACAGTTATGTCCAATTTTTTCCTTCATAGTAAATAAGGATTGCCACATTGGCTCAGAAATTAAATACATAAAGCTGAGCAAAACTTATTCCCAGAGAGCAAACAAACTGTATTGCAGCTGATTTTTTTTGGGGGGGGGAGGGATTTTTGGGAGGAAGGAAGAAGGGGAATAATCTGCAATGTACTCAGTGAAGGAGAATTTAGCTGAATGTAAATATATACCTTGTGCTGCTTGATACATATAGCAACAGTCCCAGCTGACAAACCTGTTTTAAAACATTAACTGATAGTTAGAAGCTTTGTCTAGTAGGGCTCTAAATGACAGATGCTGACCTATATATTTTCTGAAAGATCTCTAAAACTTGCTCCCAGTTAGTAGATGGTGGTGATGCCTTAATGGCTTTGTGATTCTAGGAGTTATTCATGCTCCAGTTTTTTCCTGTGTGTTCATGCCAGCAGTGTAGCACTAGTATTCTCTGAAGGGGGTTTTGAACAACAAAATTTGTATAAAAGTAGGTGTGTTTGAAGGAGAGCTCTATTACAAGATCTTAAACAGAAGGAAATATGTAATATTAATCTAGTTTCCCAGTTTCTCAGTAGAACTAAAAAGAGTGAACGCAAACTTTAACTTCTGTTTTCATGGATTATAGTATTTTCTCTATAAATATATTAACAGGGAAAGAGTTGAGTTTTGAGTAGTTATGCAATTGTTCCAGTTGGTATTTTTATAGAGATAATTAAAGAGAAATTCTAAATTAAGTGTAACTTTTTCCTAATCTATTTTTTACTTTTAGCTTCTTATTTGAGCAAATTTTCCAGCTATGTTAAGATAGCTTGAAACCAAGCCAAAAAATATAAATTTTAAAGCATGCTGCAAACCATTTCAGATGCGTGTTGGCTCGAATCTGAAAGGCTAGAAAGGGGAATGAGCAGATATTTGCTCATTTTAATGCATTTTATGTAAGTGGACTTATCTAGAACATAAAATATGAATTAAAAAGATTGACTAAGGTATGCAGAATAGTTTTTCTTCTCCATGTTTTTTTAATTCAAGCCATTTCTGGCAAAGCTATGGAAAACTCCTGAGTTTTGTTAAGGAGAGCAAATTACTTGGACAGTTGTTGAAGGAAAAACAAATAACAATACTCTTTAAAAGCAGTTTTTATAGTGTTAAAAGTCAAAAATCAGTCTTGCTGAAAGTATTATTGGCTGAATAAGACTTTTGTATTTTTTCAGTTAAGAGAGATTTGTATATTTTCATTATTATCTGAGTTCTTGAATAACACATAGAATCAGAATAAAGGAAAATAAACTTGGCACCCATTATATGTTTTTGTCCCCAAAAATGAAAATATTCCTGAACCACATTTTTCTACATTTTTTTCTACATTTTTGCTACTTTTTTCTACATTTTTACATTTTGCCACATTTCAAATTCTACATACCTATAATGTATTTTAACCAATATGAACTAGTATTTGTGCTACACATTGTTTGTTTCTCCTGCCTGCTGATACGGTGCTTAATTTTTTCAGACTATTTATCTGTAAAACATGTAGTGTGGACCATATTTGTCAGGGCAGTATGTAGGATTATGTATTTATTGCCACTGGAAACAACCATATATTTCTTTTGTTGATAACACTTTTCATTGTAGCCATCAGACAGTCTCTTCCCAATTTGGAAGTGTTGCTAGTTAAAAATGTATGTTTAAAGATGCCTTGACTGGTTCCACTTTAGAAGTTGGGACAGAAACCTTCTCAGTCTATAAATATAACAGTCTTTGAGGTACATGTAGACTCATTTACTATACCTCTTTATTTTTAGGATATAAAGGTTATCTTTGCACATTTTTATCATTGGCCTGATTAATGGAAATTACTGAGTTCCCTGTGAAAATAGAAAAACTAAAGATTTTAATTTTGTTGTTGTGAATTATCGTGTTGCAGAATATAATGGGTGTAAACAATGGATTTCCTTAAGGAAAATTTCTTTTTGCATTTTGTAGTGTGTAAGTGATACAATGCTATATTTTCACATAATGAAATAATTGAATTATTTAATTATGAATTAATACATACCAGTGTATGGCATTTACAGTCCATACATTCCCTTGTTTCTGGTCAATATGTGAGAACTGCAAAGGTGAATAAACTTGAAAAAAAAAATTCCTAACATATAAGAGGTGATGCATGCATTTATATTTAATTCTGCATAAATGCAGCAAAATGTAATTGTTAATAGAATAATTGCCAAATTAATGTTCATAGTTGGACCCCTTCTGGAGGGGTCTGTGAAAAGGAAGGCACTCAGGCAGGCTTCAGCTACTCCTTTTTAAGGAAGAGGAAGCCTGTTGTCAATATGCTTAAATTTACCATGCAGCCTTGGAATATTTTTAGAATGTAGAAGAGAAATTGAAATTACTGCGATAGTGTGAAGACTCTGGGCAATTTGCTAATTTCAGAGGATTTGCAGGATCTACACAAAGAATCAGATGAAGGTAGAAGTGGGGAATTAGAGTCAGATATAATGACAGAATTTAGGAATAAATAGCTTTTTACAAGGCCAATGGGAAGTGATGAGTGAAAATAACACAACAGTATAGAGAACTTTGGCACCTTTTCAAAACCAGAGAAAGACAGGGGTCCTGTGTAATTGATTTTTCATGGCTGCATTAAATACCATTTTGGTTCTGACTTACTGCCTGATTGCATGGCCAGCAGACATCTGCAGACAGTTTTGGCAAATTCTACTGACATTTGTGTCCCATATCTGAGGAATTCTGCTGGACATTAGTTTTAATGCACAAGCTGTAAAGCATTATACTTTGGAGAATTCTATGTTTATGTTTATGCAACATTTCCCTCCAAAATAAGGAGCAGTATGTATAATTTACCAAGTGCCTCATTAGATATTATATTACTCTTTTCTGTGCTTATTCAGACATGGAACTGAGCCTTGATTTGTTTTGAATACAGAAAACTCTTTCATTTTCCTGCTAAGCTATTGACTACATATTTTTTCTTTGTTTGCTTTTTTAAAAAAAAGCTGGCATGAAGTTAGCTTTAGGGATGTGGCTACAGGTATTTCAGATGAATGCAATAAGCCAGTTTTAGATCTCTCTGTTAACAAGAAAATGTATTCAGGAAGTGTAAATAATGAGCTTGCTAATAATATAACGGGAAGCTGATTCTCAGGTTGATGTATCCACTTCTATTAAAAGTTCAAATGTAATTTTTGAAATCCTGTTTAATTATGAAATATGACGTGCTAATGATAAAATCCTCCTATCAGATCAGCTGGAGAAATCTCAGATGTAATAGAAATGAAGGACTGACCTTTTTCAGGTTGCAGACTGTTGTCTCCAGTATGTGGTTCTGCCCAGTCTCCTTTTTTGAAAGGATAAATTCAGGCAGGTCTCCTCTAAAGGCATGAGAAGTGTGGTCATTCTTTGTAATCAGTGCAAGTGCCCAGGTGTTACCTCTTTAGCTACTAAGTGTTTCTTAGCTAGACTTAGACCAGAGTATTTAAGGACTTGGAGCACCAAGCCCTAAACATTTATACTATAGGAATTTTCATTTTTAAGCTAGCTTAAGCACAAAGCTACTTTTGATGCTAAAAAGGGTACTTTGTAAAGCCATTCTGGAGACTATTTTTTTAATGTAATACTTTTTAAAAATACCTGTTTCATTTCCAATAGAACCCTACATATATATGGCCATAAAGATTGTGCTGGTTAGTTTGAGACACTAGGGAATGCATTTTGGTTTCAGTAGACGCTCAGATGCATTACTAATCAGGAGACCTACCCTACATTTTCTCTCAGCAGAAGCTTATATAGGTCTCGGGATGTTTAAAGAAGAAAACGGGTATGTCATGTTAAGTCTTACATGCGTTATTCACTAGAATTTTCCATTTCAAATGCTTTCAGTTATGTTTGATAGTCTCAGCTGATGAATAGGGTGAAGTCCTTCTAAGAAATATTTTGGAAAAACTATGAAAGTATCAATTTATCTTTGGTTAATCACAACACTGGAGTTGAGGACTTCTACAAAGTCTGAATGGATTTTTCATCCTTTTAATACATACAAATAATACATAATTTATTCTTCCTTACAATTATTTTGTATCTCTTTAGTTTTAAGAGTGCTTTTTTCCAATGTACATAATTTCACATATTTATGCCATAACATATGCTATTATAGAAAAATTAGTTCCATAATTTTTGAGGTGTGAAATGGATAAATGTTCCTGATCACTGTGTTTTAGACATGTGTCTGTTAGTTGTATATGCATTATCTAGCAGTATCCTTAAGTGAGAAGCTACCCTTAATAATACATAAAATTATCTGGTATTGCAATTCAAAAAACTCCTAAACTTTCAGTTCTGTCTAAATAAAGTTGTCTGCTGCTTTGTACTTCAGTGACAGCATGCCATATTAATTAACTTCTTCTCATCACTGCTAAGTATGGCTTTGTGAGATGTGTTCTTTTGATCATATATGATAACTCTTTGATGTTACTGTAACTTCAGTGTTTGTAGAGAAGATATTTTAAATAACAACTTAGAAACGTAAGTCTCATTGAAAATGCCAGTTTTCAAACCAGAGTGACTGCTGATTTAATTGGAAATAGAGACTTCATTTCAGCTTGGGCCGTACATCACTTGTATCAGAATGCCCTTAGTAGCTCAATAACCTGTTCAGTGTCCAGTTCTGCATAAGGGCATTTTGCTTGTTTGTTTTGGGGTTTTGTTTTTCCTTTAAGAACATGAGTGTTCCTTACAGGTAAAGTCACCTACTGTGGAAGTCTTCTGGTTCATATCACAGTTATTAGCTAGAAAGGAGTTAGTAAATTTTGCTTGAAATATGAAACACTCAGCTACTGCCCTTCTCAGATATTTGCCATTATTGTTTTACATTGCATGATGGAAGTTTTATTGTAACTTTCTTCTGAAATTTTGGCTTAAGCTTGTGTTTTGTGTGTGTGGCTGAAAGGGGATTAAAGCTCTGATACATTACTGTGCTCACTGGTGCTTATGAAAGCTTAACTCTGAATCTGTTGCAGTCTTGTAGCTGGTTTATGGTCTTTCTAGAACACCACAGCTCTTTAGCACATTTCATTATTTGGGGGAATCCCTTTTGAAGATCTGGAACTCAATACCAATGTCACCGTAGCGTGTGCTGAATATCCATGTCCATGTACACCTTTTGCTGATGCCTTAGGCATCTGACTGTGACACTGAGTGCAACTGGTCTTATTGGTTCTGTTGTTATTTCCTAAAACCTTAGGCTTTAACTACTACTAGCCTCCTGGGAAAAATATCTGAAAGTCTCAGCTGCTTTAGGCAGAAGAACTGTCATTCATTATTCACTGGCTGGTTTTGGGTGGGAGTT
Source organism: Strix uralensis (assembly GCF_047716275.1). NCBI lineage: Eukaryota > Metazoa > Chordata > Aves > Strigiformes > Strigidae > Strix > Strix uralensis. Next base: position 3,097,335 of record NC_133984.1, read on the forward strand.
TTTTCGTAACTAGTTCATTACCTTGGAACCTAATTGTTAACTGTATCAATGGCAAAACTGTGGTAAAGAGAATATAAACCTGAGGAGGAAGAATCAGTGTGTGATAATAGAAAGCACAAACACAAAAAATCTTTTTGTATAGAGTAGGCCTACATTTAGAATTCTGTAGTCATGTATGATGTCTGAAAAGTCAGATGGCTTCATGTTTTCTACTGCTGACTTTTTAGGGCTTATGCTTGTTTTAGTTGGTGGCAAATTTTCCTTTCCTATACAGCACATCGAGATATTAGATACTGTATTTGATCCCAAACAAAACTGCCTGCAAATGTGTATTTTGAGTTTTTTGTACTGGGTTTTCCTATTCATTATTGCATTTTTATCTTGTTGGCAAATATGCACAATTTATGTTTTTAGCACCAAGGCTATGCATTTGAAATTAAATGGGTGAACAAAGAAGGTATAGCAATGAGACTTTGAGGAGACTGGGGCTATAACTGGGGACAGTTAAAGAATTCAGCCAAAAAGAACGAGCAAGCACCCTTTCCCGCTTTTTGACTTTTATTTAGACAATTTGGATTTATTTTAACCAATGAAGCTTGGTTTTGTATTTTTTGTATTACAGCCTAAATAACGCTAGCACACCCTGTTTTTATAAGCTTTTCTGCATCTTAGTTATGGCATAATGGTGACTTTTACAGATTATGATATTTCAGGTGGAGATTATGATTATTGATGCTTCAGTTAAGGAGCTTGGATAGTAAACGATTTTCTCACATACAAAAATTTAGTCATTCATGTTTTCACACAATATTAAACTTAATAGGTATTATGTAATTAAGTGGAATAATTAGTTCCATAATTCAAAACTCAAAATTTAGCTGTTTAACAAAAATCATCATCCCTCTCAGCAACAAGTGTGGCTATATTCCATTTTTTGTCATATTTAGTACTTACTGTAATGCATAGATTTTTATCATGCACATGAACTAATCTGTGCTGAAGAGCATAGATCATCATTTTACTGCTCAATGAACACATAAAATACAGTTTCCTGTATGTTTAGATACATTTAATTTAAGTGAGATTAATTAAATACAGATTAATCCAATTGAATAGGTACCAATTGCCCTGATTGTGCTAATAACAACTGTATGTAGGGTTTCCTGTGAAAGGAATCGCTGTGCTAAAAATGCCTCTCTCCCCCTTTTCTTTTTACAGGGTCAATTTTAAGCTAGATCATATCATTAGTCCTGTTTACAACATAGTTGCATGCATACTCCTACCAGCTCAACAGATGGGTCACAAGCCCTGCAAAGAGGGCAGGGACCTTTTTGAGTGGTTTTGCTGATGGAGGAGGAAAAAGTTGCATAGAATCTCTTGGAGGAAATATCTCTCAGAGCCTTTAAATTCATGGTATGACAATACCAATTGAAAAAAAAAAAAGTTATTTTTTTATTCTGTGTTTGAATTGCGGGACTATATGGCTCTGTGCCACCCTGGCTGGTACAGATCCCCAGCTGCTGGGGCAAATGGTTAGTATAGCATAAAACTGTAAGAAAAGCAAGTGAACTGACTTAATAAAATGTCTACCAGCTTTTTTTAATACTAAAGTTCTTGTGTGAACAGATTGGTCTGTACATCTGTCTGAAATTTTTAAAGTACAGCAGAATTTGCTTTGATCTCGTATCACTGTAACGTTTGGTGCTCTTTGCCAATGATGTGAATTGCTTTGTGTAGTTTTGCTTGTCAGCTTGATTTCTGCAGAATACCTGCATCCTTAATTAGAGCAAAGTCAACATATTTTTAAGAACTCTGAATTCTGTAAAATTTTGTGCTTCATCAGCAAATGAAAATTCAAGTTACAGTCTGTTTTTAAAAATCAAACTCCAGTCCTAACCCGATAGAAGACTCTTTCAAAGTGCCCTAAAACTGTGTCACTCCAAGCAAATACTGGATTTGTAGTGATCTGTACTTGATTAAAAAAACAGAAGACAAACAAAAAACCTAAACCAAAACCAAATCCCTCCCCCCAAAAAACCTGTTTCCCCATTCTGGAGTCTTGCAACACTTGTTCATCATTTCAGTCTCAAGGGAGTCTTGTTTAAGTGGCAGAAAAAAATGTTCCAAGGATCTTAGAATAAATCCAGATTATATTGGAAAGCAATGAAGAGAGTATTATTATTGTAATACTAAGAGAATCTGAACTCCACACACATTCTTTAACATGATGACGATTTATAAAACCTCATTCTCTTATTGTTATTTTTCCTTTCCCCCCTCTTTCATTTGTTTCTTCAAAAGTAAATCAAAGAGTATATTGAATAGAAGCCAGATTGTTCAGATTCTTTATCCATATAACTTTATAAAATCTGCTAAATGGGAGCATATCTACATGGATACTAAAACCCCATAGTCTGGTTGTAGGTAAACAGCATAAGCACATTGCTCGGAGTCCACATACTTATTCTGGCATTTGCAGATTATCTGAACTGGTAGTAATAAATATGGTGGACTAATACAGTCCCTGTAATGTTCGCCTTTTCAAGACAGAAAGCTGCTTTTTGACATTTAAGACTCCTGGAGGGTTTACCTAACTACCTTCATGTGCTGTGTGTTTTGCACAGTTTGGAACCTACTAGATTTATTCACATGGAATAGCATTGATGAAAGTGTAGCTTAGGATCAACAAAAACATTGAATCTAAGTTGGGGGGGAAAAAAAAGTTAAGATTCTTGATTGAGCAAGATAATGTTCATAAAATCAGAACTCCACAGTACCTATAGAGCAGTAGTGAGGGCACAGCACTTGCTGTTTGGCTTTTTTCCTGGTATATTCTCCATATTCTTTTGGGGTTTTCCACTCCTGGTTTTCTAATATTTTTTTTTTTCCTAAGGCTTGCAGCAGTTGACTTTATCTTCTTGCAGGTCTGCAGTGAGAAAAAACTGAAACTGGTAACTACACATAGTATTAAAAATAGTAATAGTGGTAATGAAATAATAATTATGTCATCAATAAATTATGAAAAGTACAACTGATGGAATAACAACTCCAGTAACAGCATTCTGAGATGATGGGAAAGGTTTTTATGCTACATAAAATCTGGTACCCATTTGCAAAGTACTGTGTCTAGTAACTTATTTTACTAATGCAGATTTTTCCGGAAAGGTACACTTGAAAATACTAAAGAACAGAATATCCATCACTTCTCCAGGGTGTTTGTTCTTCTCTTTAATAACAATCACTAATGGGGTTTTGGTGTTCTCTTGTTTGTTTGTTTTTTAAAGTACCTAATTTCCATCTTGTTGTCTGGCTTTAACTTTCAACCAGTCTTTCAGTGCTAAATTAAAGTTCCTCAGTTCCTGATATTTTCTTTCTTTGAATAAATTGTAGCTGTATCTTATTTTTGATAGGTTAAATGAACTGAGGAGATTATCTCATGATGTTCCTCTAAATCCTGTAATACTTTTATGCATCCTCTCTGATTTTTTTTTTTTTTAATATCCTAAAATGGTAGGCATCCAAATTGGGTGCAGTATTTAAGTACTGCTTCACCCGTAGTACATACAGGGGTAAAATCACTCCCCTGTTTCTGTCAGGACATTCTTACATATTTATCTAAGGATCAAGTTATGTCTTTCACCACAGCATTATATCCTGGGGCTCATATTAGGTTACTGGACCATCTCAAGTCTTTTTCAGAGTATCTGATTTCCCTGATGTGTGCCCCCCTTCTGAAAGTCTGCCTTACAGTCTTCATTCCTGAATGCGTAAAATGTATTTGGTCATTTAAAAAATGCTCTTCTTTGAATGGGTCAAACTTATTAAATGATCCAGATTGTGCTGTACAATTGCCCTGATGTCATCATTATTTACATTTTTACTGATCTTTCTGTAACCTGTCCATTTTGGTTACAGTGATGTTATGTTTAATACCAGCTGAGATTTTTTTAATGAAGGACAGAATGAAATTGTGGTAATTGCATGTCAAATATGAATCACCTGCCAATGGATAGGAATAATGAAGATATATAAAAACTTGGTTCAAACGAAGCAATGAAAAAAGAAGATTGATACGATTATAATGATACAAGAAAGGAATTAAATGGGGCTTAAGAATGGCTTCAAATGTGAAAATGAGGATTTTTACTCTTGCAGAAGCAGACAAGGATGTTGGAACTGGATAGGAAAGGGACAAGGGACTACAGTGTCTCTTATGTAGTTGAGAGAAAAAAATATTAAAAAAAACCCAAACCTGAAATTAGACATCCTAGCCTGCTTCTCTTTAAAAGACTAATTTCAATGTCACTTCAGTATTTTTTAATAAATCTAAAATGCTTGCCCCCCCCCCCCCCCCCACTTCTTCAGGGATCATAGTTTGGGGCTTTTAAGGTGGGTTTTTCAGTCGTATTATTTCAGTGACATTGTGTAAGTTATATAAGATTTCTTTTTGTTTTCCCACTCTGCTAATGGAGGAAGCCTGTTGGTGATGGCAGCCTCAGCAATGCCTCAGCAGTGCTGGGTTTCAGAAGCTTGGAGTGTGAAGTCACTAGCTTCCCATTTTCCCATTTTGATAACTGAATACCATATAATATATTGTATAGGTTCAAAGCATCTAATATAGGATCCAGTTTTATCTATGGTATTTTCTCAATCATTTTTCCAGATATACTTTAATTTTAAAAGAAAAAAAAATATCTTCCTTCCCACATTCTTGCTGACAGGTCGATTATATTCTCTTCATGATCAAGTTAGAAAGCTTTCTGCATTGTTAAGATGCAATCAGGGTTAGACAAGATCATTTCCTAGAGGTGAAGTTTTGCATAATGTCTCAATAGCATTATGACTCGAACAGGAATCCCCTGGCTTTCCTTTGGAAGTTAATTAGAGTCTGTGCAGGGAATGAGTCAGACTGAATGGTGTGGCTGAGAGTGTGTGTTGATTACAGAACTGAAATCATACTAATGGCTTCTCTTAGTGTGTTGGTAAAAGCAATCATTGGCTGATATTTTTACAATAAATTTAAAGCTGTGAAATGTCATTTTAAGAAATATTTTGATTAAAATAACATTATGCAAATAATATACACAGAGAAATAGTGGCCTTCATGCTCTTCCATGTTTTTGGCTGCAGATGTTTTGGAAGCAGTGATTTCAGGACCTGTACTTGGGAGAGACTTGTGGTGAAGGTTTAAAAATTACTTCACTGAATTGAAAATGCTGTGAAGCTGTAAATGGTTTCTCTTGTAGTAGATCACAGAAATTGGTTCAAAATATTTGTAAAAGAGAAGGACATACCTTTTAAAGATATGCACATGAAGTTTTTTGTGTGCTCTTTTACTGAGGCAAGCATTGCATTTTGACTCATGTATTTTGACTCTCATAAAAATGAGCCAATTCAGGGTTAAATTCAACCAGGAGTGAAAAGAAAGATTTTTTTTTTTTTTTTTTTTCTTCTCTTTCTTTTCTTCCATTGGAGAAAGCCCAAGCGAAAGCCTTTTTCGATTCCTGGGTGGCTCTGACTTGCAGAAGTTATCAATAGGAGATTGTGGTGGAAAGCTGAGCACAAAAGACTTTGGAGCTTTTCTCACAGAATGCTATGTATTTTACAGGCAGATGAGGATAATCTTCCTATGAAGATTTCACTCACATTAATAATACTTTGAATAATGGTGTGATGGCTGCAGGGCTCTCCCAGATGGTATCAGAAGATTTATTATCCCATTGATACCTGTAGATTTTACTTTTCATTGTGTGGTGATTCTCTTTCAATTTGTCAGTTCCTTCCTTTTATATATCAGCTATCAGCTGTGGTTCAAGAAAGTGATGTTTATATCTATTAGTATATTATCAAAAATTCTTTTTATATATGCATGCATTTTCAAAGGAGAGCATTTCTCATTATGAATTTGCACATTATTAATTTATTTTTATACCAACAGTTGCCTGGCAAATTAAAAATTTCTAGAAAAGGTGTCTTTAGATGATGCTTAGACCATCATGGCTGCATCAAAATACTATCCCCAGCTCAGACACTACGTTGCTTTGAATGCTAAATTTGCACTATACTGCAGACAGATAGTGTTCCTTCTTTCCCAGACAGTGTGTGTCTTTTGCTTAATAACTGGTTAAATTAGTATTAGATGAGATCTCAGATTCCCGTTTTAAAGAAGGCAGATCCAACATGCCACCAGCAGTACCAGCCTTGACCATTGCCTCATAATGTCAGGGCCCATGGGGTGCTAATAAGCTTTAATTCCCTGAGCAGCCTCGCCTGGGGGGAAGCCCAGCCTAAACTGGAGGTGTGCTGGTCTCCTGCCCTGCTCCCTGGGTGGACCTCAGACCTGTGCTGTAGGTAGCTTGTCTCCTGGCTGGACCCCTTATTCTTATCTCTCATCCCATCTCCTTTTGTTCCCGCCTGCCCTCCCAGGATGTTTCATGACTTGTTTTGTCTGTGACTGTTGATGGACCCTGCTACCAAGACCCAGTTCTGCCCACTGCTTTCAGATGCTGGGGCCTGCGAGGGCCCTGGCTGGTGCTGGGGTCATCCTTGGCTTCCAGTTCACCTTCCCTCAAGGAGCAATCGGCTCTAACTGCTCCCTGATGCCTGGGAAAAGTGAAAGCCACACTGAAGTACAGATCTGAGTCAGGAAGAAGCTATAGTTTTGTAGCACTTCTGTAGTTATAGTTTAAAGGCTCGAAGATTAGAGAATGACCGATATTTCAGATGAGCCATTTAAAGTCATCACAACACAGCAGAGAAGTAATGAATATAACTGACAAATCCATGTTTCTTCACACTGCTATGATTCATATAAATGCCAGTCAAGAAGTAAAAGGGCTTTTTAGGTGCTTTCTCCTTTTTAGAAAAGCATATTTTTTTAAATCAACATTTTAAGGATTATCCCAGGTTCATATCAGCAGCAGATTGTTCCCTCTGAAGTTCCTCTTTGCTGTACTGCTCCCTGTGCTGTGTGATGTTGCTTCTGTCTAATCTTCCTATTTATTTTAAGGAAGAAAGGACCTTGGGGTGGGGATTTCTTTTTCCCTCTTTCCAAGCACCATGCACTGCAGTGTCCTAGCATCTGCTGTAGTTATTCCATTGTGTGATCTAGTGCTAAGTTATACAGTCATCCTACAGCTCACTACCTGTGTCACCCTTTCCTCTTTTGCTTGCCATGTCATGCAGATACAGAATCTAGCTCAGAAAAGTCAAATAGCCTGTATAGGAAATATACATAAATAAAATCTCTGTAGGAGATTTTACTTTAAATCATATTCATGATTCTGCGATGATCACATCTTCATACGTATGCAGAGTTTCAAGGTGTTTCTGCATCTGCACAGACCTTTGCTTCTCATGTGTTAACTGGGCTAACAGCCAAACCAAGTCACAAACCCCAAAGCCTGTATGCTGTGGTTTTGTCCCGTGCTTCACCCTTTGACTCACAGTTTCCACATTCTGTTATGTTTCATATTACTTCAGAATATTACCTGTGAAACCTCTGAGAGCTAGCAAGCAAGAAAGCTGAATTCTTTGGATTGCAAAATTTCTGTTTAAAAGTAGGATTTTTTTTACTCCTTGCTTGCTGGAAAACTCAAATTTCAAGAGACTGCTGAAAAGCAGGACCATTTTAGTAAGGTCGTTACTGTATCTGTTTACTGGAGATTGGCTTGCTCTCTATCAAATATTGTTATGAGGCGTACATGTCTCTTGATATTTAAAGCAAAATTTAGAAACCTTTCGACAGCCAAGATTGGTAATATGGAGGAAATGGGTAATATGGAGAACTCATGTGCTGTTACTTCGGTCCCTCTGTCACCCTCCTCTCTTACTTCTGTCAGAACAAAGAATTACAAAATAAACTCAGCATAGAGGTGGGAACATCTTGACTGAATTTTAGACTCTCCTTTTTTCCCTATCTTTTCATGTTCAAACCTTGAAAGTACCCATCTCATGCTTTTCAAAGAAGGTTCCCATCTTCCCTCTTCCCCCTTTCTTTTTCTTCAGCCTATTACTCTGATAGCACATTCCCTGGAAACCACTAATTCAGAAATTAAGTTGCATAGCTGAACCCTGAAATTACTTTAGAGTCTAAAAATACATGCAGGTACAAAATAATTGGTGAGTATATATTGCTATGAATTAAGTGCTGTGGCAGGAGATGACGGGTCACAGATGAGCTGTTATTAGATTTTCCTGCTGCAGTCATTTGATCCACTCATTTTTCATCTGTTAACAATAGAGTTGCATTTCGATAACAAGTTTAATTTGTCTGCTAATGATTCATTTCAGTACTTGGATATCTACATCCATTTAGGAAGCTGTGGCCTGTACACGGTATAGAAAAATACTGAAAAAAAGAGCATGATTGAGTTCAAGTGCAGTATTCATCACAACTGTTTTACAAGTTACTGCCTAATTTGAACATTATATGCTCCTCTGTTAAACTGTATTATACATAACATCATTTATCTTTTGTCTGCTGAGTTGAAAATAGAAGGTAAAATAAATAGCTCCTAACTAGAGGAGATCAGGAGGATATTCTTTACAGGAAATGTGTCTGGAGCATTGTCTGAAAGTGAAGTGTTAGCAGACAGTTTATGTAATAAATTGGTGGGCAATAAGAAATTGTTACAAGCTGTTTTACTAAAATAAGTACAAAAGTTCTAAAACCAAAACAAACAAAACACCCACAAACCACACCAAAACCTCAAATGTGAGATAACTGATATATAATATTTTATTCAAATAAGTCCTAGTACCAGAGGGTAGAAAATTGCAAATGAGAGAGAAATCTTTAAAAGGAATTATCATGTGACTGTGGTATACTAGAGAAATAAATCTGATTTCCCTGCTAGGCAAGCCTGGTAGAAACTACTGTTAAGAGTTACAGGAATAAATACAATACATTGGGAAGAATCAATACTTTTATAAGTGGACTCATGCCTCTTAAATCTATCAGAATTCTTTGTGGGAGTAGGTGACCACGCAGATAAAAGCATCTTTTATCTAGTTGATGGTATTGCACATACATTTTCAGAACACTTTTATCAAGACTTTAGATATAAAAATTTTCTTGGGGAGGGAGGGGAGGAGAAATCCTTTTGTGAATGAGAACTTGTTAAAAATAGGAAATGAAGGCTAGGAATAAGTGATGAGGCTTCAGTTTTATGGACTATAACCACCATGATTACCTGAGTTTTGTGCGATATTGTTTAATATCTTCTGCTGGCTACCAGGAGAGAGAGGGAGACTACTGGCCCAAGACAGACTTCTGACTCTGATTTAATAGGTAATTCTTCCCTCCTAGCACAGTAAGATTCTCTTAATTTTTATGGACCAAGTTTAACTGCAGCTGAATGCTGCTAGAATTCACTAAATAAGGACATAAATTTGTTTCCCTGCCTCATTTGTGAGAAATGGATGAGGAGACTCTTTCCTTCGAAAATGAAGTCTGAAATTTTAATTTTGTATTTCCTATCTTTTACTGTTTTCAGGTGGAGGAGGTGTAAACCTTGTATAAAACCTTATATTCAAACTTTACTCTTCCAGGTATATATGTGTTTGAAATTTTTAATGTGTAACTATTCATGCTTTTGATGGGTGAAAAATGTGTGCATTGATGGAAATAGTTCAGACTGTATGGGCAGATTTATGCAATAATGCCAATGCTAGATTTGACAACATTGATGACTCCTCTGCAGTTTCAGTGGTCATCCTGTGAAGCAGGTTCTGGGAGTTGATTCGGCTTTAAAAATACTTAAAATGAAAATCTGCTTGTATACCTTCTGACTAAGATCTCCAATTTGATTTGCTGTTACTGGATTGTTGCATGCTGCCTATGAATGTCTTTGGTAGGTTTTAGAAGAAAATGAAAGAATTCAGGGTGTGTGTAGGAAAAGAACATTTCAGCCTCTGTGACATATCTGATTGATAGGAGATTGCTATGAAGGCAGTATGACAGATGAAACTAATCTGACATGACTGCCATAATAACAGATGAGCATTAATGAACATTCCCTCTTTGTAACAGCAGAATGTCTTTGATGCATAATGGTTGGGTCTCTACAAGTAGTGCTTCATAATCTTCTTAACAGTGTAGTCCTTTGATTCACTCTCGAAAATTCTTCTGGGCATTCTGTCCTAACGTTACAGTTATAAATACCAACTGTGACTTTAATTCATCATGTATAGGGGGCAAAAAAACCCTCACAAGAAACCAAAGTTAAATAATCCAGCAGCCAAATCTACAAGTGTTTGTGTACTGGTTATTTTTCAGTGTGTGAGACCTGAGGATCAATAAGGTTTGGAAAAAAAAATAATTTATACTAAATTTTGAAATCACTGACATAGCTCCTAACTTTTTTTTAAAACAACAATAAAACCCAAACAAAATCCCCCTTCTAGTTATTGGTTACTTCCTCCAATTCTTGTTCTTTACACTCTGAAACTTTTTCCTTCCGTGGCAAAACTGCACACTTGAGCAAAGTGTTTTGCACTTTCAGGTCTATAAATATCACAAATGCATTAACAAAAGTAGTCTTAAGTTATGCACAAAGTTTCACAGGCCTGAAAAAAGTATGTTAAAGTTAAATAAAGTCTGAGGTAATAGCAGATCATTTTGTGTTATATAACAAGCACTGCAAACTTGCTAGAAAAATGTGATAACTTTGGTAATCTGATAAAATTGATAAATGTGGCAATTCTCAATTTTACACTGTATTAATATAATGTGTCATGAAATGTGCCTGGTTAACCCAGAAATTATGCTAGCAACTTACACTGCTAGTTGCATATATGCTAAATTCAGTGGCAGTGAATTAAATATCTCCTAAGGCACTTGGAACTTGACAAGGCAAAGGATAATTCTTCTGAAAGCTTGTATGAGCAGATGTAGCCAGAAAAGAGAACTGTCCCTATGGGACACCTCACTTGTTGTACACAGCTCCACTTTATTATTTTCTTGTGTACAGGTTTGTCATAAAGAAAAACCTGTTGATCAGTAACACTTGAGATTCTGTTGTCATGTCCTCAGTGCTACTAGTCCTCCTTTCCATTTTTTCCAAAGAACTTTTAGATGTAAACCCAGCAATTTCTCATAAATCGTGAATTGAAATCAGAATTGCAGTGAGTTGAGCAGAAAATCAGAGCACCCTCAGTATGTTAATGTAAATTTTTTGAGGTTGTTTTCTAGAAAATGAGAGTGAAAAATGCTGATGGAGCAGGATGCACTGCATAAAACACCTAGAAGCAGTAACTGTAATTTTTGAGTGGTGCTGTGAGAAAGTTGTTAGTTGATTTTGAACTTTAAGATCTTATTTGTCAAATAAAGAATGAAATTTCACATCCTTTCAGGAAAATTAAGCAACACGCTTCTGTATCTAACCATTCTGTCAATGGATGGAACAGTAAGATGCATCTCTCTGTTTTGGCCACTGTAGATATTAGTTTTGTGTAGGGAAAGAGGCACTAGAATATGCAAACCAAATGTGGATGGGTAACACATCTTGTAGGCTCTGGGTGTAAAGAGAATCCAGTATGGCATTACAGACTTTTGAAATAAAAAGAGCAAATATTAAATAATGAAGACAACCGGCTTTTTGAGTGCACTTCAAGTCATTTATGTTTGTGGCAAAATTGAAGAAACATGGTTTTGCTTAGCAGTAATAAAGCTTATTAAGAAAACTTTGACAGATTTACAATAGAAAAGGAGGAAATCACCACAGATCTTTGACTAATTTTTAGTATGAGTAAATTAAAATATTGAAAATTTATCTCCCAATTCATTTGAGATTTGTATTTCCCTTCCTCACAGCCCCATCTTATTGCTGTCAGGAAGTCATATCGGTCACTAGAGCACTCAGGTTCTTTGCTTTTCCACTTCTCTTTTTTCTTTCTTTCTTCTCTTTTGTTCCTCTAACTGACGACTCTCCACACAATAGCAGTAATCTGTTAATAGTTCCCAGATGGCATGACCTGTTGTATTACTGTATTTCATTCAATTTCTAGTGGTCTAGTTCTCAAAAGTTGTACAGTTCTGTTCAGACAATGTTTCAGTCTTTTTATTGACACAGCCTTTTAAGTTTATTGTTAATGTGTTTCATGAGCACACTGCCTGCTATGACTATGAAAATGAAAGGGAGCGGTTTTGATGGAATGTGAAAGAAGTCAATTTTAAAAGCCATCAGAAAGGAAATGTGTGCAGGAGAAAGAGAAAATATGCCATGAGACTTGGAAGGTAAAGTGGTGGAGGAGCTATAAAGAGTTTGGAGGTGGATTCCCAGAGAGACTTGATGTTTTTCAAGAGAGAGGGAAGCAAGAGTGCCTAAGATCAAAAAGGCCAGAGTAGTTAAAGGGTAATGAGTGTAAGAGTGAAAGAGAAAAGGTATTTGTGCATGTGTGAGATAACTAGACTTTACAAAATGAAACTGGGAGATAAGGGTAAATTTGAGGGAACTTGTAATCAGTTTCTACCTTTAAATTCAAGGTATAGCAGCAAATCCAGCAGCATACAAATAAAATGAGTTAAAGTTCTAAGCAGCCCTTGTTCATATTTCTACCCTTTGGTGTCTGAGGTGAGCAAAGTGAAATCTTGCAAATTTCCCTGGAAGATGAACATGGAATGAGAAGCCTTTCAGCCGAGGTCTGGTGCTCTTAAACACATTTCAGTGATATTCCACATCAACACTTATGTTCTTGTTTGCACTTCTGAACAGACAGAACTTGCATTAGAGGTGGGCGTAGCAATCTGAAAATGAACTCTCCCTCATCAAGGTGCGTGGTTAAGGCAGCACCATAACTGCAGAAGCAGTTGATAGCCATTCTGCTTACTGCAATGCAACAGCAACGAGAGTTTTATCATATGTTTGTCCAGGATGGTTTTCAGTTATGGAAACAGGAGTGAAATGCTGCATGTATTTTTGAGAGGTTGTACTTCCTCCTGAAATTTCTCAAAGATTTTTTTTTTTTTCCCCTGGGGTTGAAAGGTGACTCTTCTATTGACCCATCTAGTGATGAGAGATTGAAACAATGCAGAGAGATGGAGTCCTGCGGATTTACTGCAGTGAGAGAACTGGTTGTAGGAGAATTATGAGAATGCTTTGCATTAAAATAATTGAAAATCAAGAACGGAGAACATTTTTTATGCTAGGGCACAACTAAACTTGGGAGAAATATAAAATATAACTCATTTTTTTTATTAACTTGTTAATAAAGCTTTTGATGAATTTTGGATTTTTGACATAACATTGATGTGCTGTTTTGGGAGGAGAAAAATGTGAATGCCACATACTTGCAGAGCAGAATTAAAATTGTTTAGAAAGGAATTGAGTGGATTGCAAAAGGGGATAGTCTGCAAATTGTAATATGTCTGCATCATTGCTGTGCTCTCAGCAGCCACTGAGCTGCACATCAGTAGAAATGGTAACAGAAATTGCAAGTTAGGAAATAGGAATTAGGAATCAAATGGAATAAACAGAAGGGTAGTCCAAAACCAGAGGTACCGAGATTAAGAAATAGGAGTACAGAGAACTAAAAGTCAAAGATGTTAAGACGGCATTTGCAAAGTGAACAAGAGATGTGTGGGAAAACAAGTAGAGTTAAAGAGCAAGCGACAGAATGTGTGAATACATAATACATAGTAATTTGAATTTTTTGGCATGAAGAATGTGATAAAAATGCGGTAGACCAAGTGGATGTAATTTTCCATATCTCATTTTGGTTGAACATAGTTTGATTATGAACACTTGTGAACTACAATGCATTAGAGGAAAATGTGGCTTGACAGTGCTGATTACAAATATTTAAAAACTAGTTTCAAAAAACAAAGGGTAAAGTGTACGCCATAAATTTTCCTGTATTCTCTCAGAGACCATGAAGATTTTGGTGGTGGATTAGGTAGTGTGTGTGCTCCCTTTCACTTCTGGCTAGAGAAGATTTTAACTTTTCCCAGTTAATTAAGCCCAAGCATGAAAACTGAAAAGGCATGGGGCCTATTTGTTGTTCTCCCAGTGCTCTTTGGTGTGATTTAATGAAAAATTCCTTTACATCTCTTTGGTTCAGTTTTCCTACCTGTGAAATACAGAATTATAATGAGCTCTGAGCTTTGCTAACAAAAAAGTGCTACATAAAGACATTATTATTACTAATAATACATAAAATATGTAGTATTATTATACATATTATAGGTTTATATACTTGTGCTTCTTCAGGATTTGCATGCTAAGAAGCCAGAGCTAACCTTGGAGCATCTCTGGAGAGTAGGCTGCAAATTTAGCAGATTTGCATCCGGCGCCCAGTGGTGCAGACTCCCCATCAGTTTAAGCTCATCTAACACTCTGCTGTCACAGACAGCAGAGGCTCTGCCATTATCCTGGAAATACACTGCCCTACAGCAGGGTAAAAAACTTATTCTCACTCGTGCTGGTGAGTTCTCGCAGGTCCCTGCACAGTTTAGCAATTGTGAGTGCGGATGTAAGAGGGGATCAGAATGTGCAGGGACCAGCACCACCACCCTTTGCAGCAGGAAGGTGATTGCAACTGTGGAACACATTCCAGTCTAGAAATTTTTCCCTTTTTTTTTTCTTCAGGTGAATTTGAGTTCTTCCATTGTGTTTTGTCTGTTGGACAGGCTTCAAAGAGAGTTGTCATTTCTGCTAGGTTTAAAAAGATTAACAAAAGAGCTATCCACTCACAGTGCTTCTGCCTGTCACTGACTTACCAGAAGAGTTTTGTCAGAACTGTCTTGAAGAAATAAAGAAGTATTGGGAATATTTTGATCCATATAAGACTTTTAGAAAACTCTTTCTGTTCAAGCTTGTGGAGCTACATATTTAGTTGGCTGGAAGTTCATGTCACATATTCCTTGTGAGACATGAGATCCTCAACAGGGGGTGAGCTCTGAATTCTGGCCATGCCCCTACCTAGGTTGGTCATCTTCATGCGTTTTTAACTAAAATTCTAAGATTCTCTCTAAAATAAATTTCTGTATTCTCAAAGGGAATTTACTTCAGTCTGAAAACACTCCTCAAACTGGCATGCTTAGATGTCTCCCTGCAGCAGCAACTGATGGTTTTCAGTGGCTTTGAAACATATGCATGACCATAGAAGCCAATCCCCCCGACTAAAGCAAACACAGAGGAAAATAGAGACAACAGGAGGTATCACCTTCCTGCTGTCACCTTTGTTTCTAGTCCTGGGAAATGGAATTACCATTCTCCAGTTGATATAGCTGTACAGTGCAGCTTCATGCAGATCTTTATTTGACACTGAGTCAAATGCAGCTTTTTTAACTACAAGAGGAGCTCCATTGACTGTCTCTTTTTCTTCACAAGCAACGGCTAGATTCAGCTCTTTAGGTTAAAAATGAATAGTGCGAGAACATGGCATATGGCCGTTTGCCTAAGAAACTGTGGCTTGTGTTTACTGAAAGAAATTGTGATGTGTTGGCATTCATTGTAATTCAGCTTAACTGGGAGCCTGCCAGAATCAAATCAAAATGTGTTCACAGTATATCCAAAATACAGCAGAACTGCCAACTTTGTAGTAGCAAGATGTAACAACCTGTTTCAGAATAAAACATGAAAATTTCCCAACATTCAAAATAAACTCATTACATGTTTTCAGCCTAGTTATCACCCCCCTTTTTTTCATAGAAATTAAGTGGCACAGAGATAGCCCTTACAAGACCATATCAACAAATTTTAGGGTTTGATTAGGCATTTATAGCTGGAAAGGGGGGAAAAATGCCTTAAGTTGCCCCCTGATGAGCTACAACACTGGATTGCGTGTTCAAATGTGGTGTTTCACTTCAGTGGCTCTACCAGATCTAAAGCAGCTATTGAAAGTGTATCAGTATTGTGGGACACCTTTTCTGCCAGCACAGCAGCCAGATACCCTGTTTTTCCATCTTTGAGTAAGTAGCATGAGTAAGAGTTTACATCTGTTACAAATTGGATACCTGTGTCAGAGACAACCAGAAATGGATCATCTTGCCCTAGCAATATCCACATGGCATGTGCAGTCCTCATCTCAAACATTGGTATATAGCTCAGTGTACTCTGTATCTCAGCTTAGACACGAAGTGCTGGTGACCTTCAGGTGATGACATCTACTCCAAGACTGAAGTCAGAGGATTGGTGTTGTGCATTGTGTGTGTGTTTTTGTCAGAGACGGTTTTGTGATAGAACTTCACTTTCCAAACTCCTATAGTGCTATTTATGCAGCTGTTTGGTGGCAATAACCACTGGTACTGATAAAATGGTGTCCTCCTGGCTCTAAAAGGAGAGGTGGATGTAGCTGAGCACCTGCTTCTTGAAGGTCTGAATGTGCTTAATAATAAAACCGATGAAGAGAACATCCATTTAAGTACCATCAGTTATCACTCTGGTCTCCGAGGATTTTTCCTTCAGTCCTTGAAAAAGAAGCTTTGTTTTGACCTTTTGTCTTTCCATCTGTAGAACCAAATCTCGTTTCAATTCAGACTCAGTGTACATACCAACCTGACCTTGCAAAGAGAGACTTGTCTAGGGAGAATGGAAATAGTAATTTCTTTCAGCTCTATCACATGCTCTTGTCCCTTTGTAAAGCACTGAAAAGTGCAGACCAGGCCACTTCCACTTCTCTTGGCTCCTCACTGGCTGTAGTTGTTCAGAACTGACCCAACCCATCAGTTGTGGTCTGGGGGAATTTTTTCTCATCATCTTCTTGTGATCAATAGCTTCACTTTGTTGAATGTGACCAGTGTTCCCATGTTTCCCATCTCCTGATTTTCTTCTCAGTCAACTGAAAAGCCATGACTTGGAGTCCCTAAACGGTTATATAGTATTTTCTTGATTAAACTTGTATTTATGTATCATTTTAAAGGGTTTATAATAAATTTCTCAAAGTATTATTAAAAGGTTATGACAGAGGAAGGCAATATATAGATGATGAGACAGAATGAGAAATTTTGTGTAGTGGTTATCTCTTTTTCTGGAACAAACAACCTACTAGTATCGAAAGGAGTATGATCTCTTTACAAGTAGGTGTTAAGTCATGTCACTGCCTATCCTAGAGTGGTAGAGACGTCAAGAGTGGTGCAGTTGTAAGTACTGGAAAATGTAAATACGCTACCAAAATACATTTTTACTGAGGAAATTAGCACACATGTATATCAGTAAATATCACAGGAGATGTTAATTCTCATAGAGGATTTTTCAAAATGGAGGAAGATTTAAGTGAGGTATAAATTTTCTGTGTGATGTCCTTCCACAGAGACATGAATTTCGATCTGCGAAATTGAATGGGACCATCTCCAAACCTTTGGCCATCGTGGGCTCAGTCATGCAATGTTCAGTGCACTCTGGCTCTGCTCCAGCAATGCACTTAAGTTTGATTTGAATCATGTGAATATTCCTGTGCAAATCAATTGGAGGATTAGCAATATACAGAGAAGTGAGGCAGGCACTTAAGTTCTTTGTTGGATCAAGGCCACCCTCACACAAATCATCGCTGTAGTGCTTCCTCTATTAAATAATGACTGGTACCAAGAATAGGACCCCCCCTGGTCAGACCAGAATTCATAAAAAAATTATTTTTCAAATAGCTGTGTGCCCAGTATTTTTTTTTTTTTTGGAAAGGGGGATCTGCTAGTGGGAACTCCAGTACTAGGATGTCCACAGACTGCAGTTATCTGACAAACATAAAACTGGAGCTAACTCTAATTAGATTTCAATTTTAAAAGAAAATGTGCTTGATTTAGGGACTTATACAGTCTGAGTGTTGTTTCAGATACGAAATTAAACATAAGATACATCTTAAGAAGATTTCCTGTAACCGTCAGGGATTTAACTGATGATTTCTTAATTCCTAGTGCAACATACCAAAATTAACTTTCTACCATCTTACTGTTTCATCAACATAGTGTTCAGTTCCCTTCTCCTTTCCTTCTTCATATTTATATACAAAGGACCATCAGTCCCACCAGAGACACTTGGTACTGAAACGATTTGTGCCTGTTGGAAAAGGACTCATTTGTTGTGCTCCATGTTTGTAATACATTTTTAAAATTTTGCTGTAGTAAGTTGTAGCAGTCTTGTACAGCAGGATCATCTTTCCTTTCCAAGCTTTTTTACACAGATGTAGTCAATCAAACAACTCTGTGGCAGTCCTGGTTTGAATAGCTGTTGCTCTGTCCACTTCCTTCTACCTCCACGCTTCTTGTGTCCCTGCAGCTCCTCCTTGCCCTGTCTCCTGGGAATGCTGGCTCTGCTTTCTATGCCTGTATTGTAAGCTGGATTGGAGAATATTCACCTGACAGACAATAACCTTTTTTCCTTTTTTCCTGGGCTATTGTTCAGATGGATCAGTTCCCCAGTTGAGCTCAACATGCAGCCACAAAGACATTTGGAGGTAGCAGCAAGCAGCGAGAGGCAGAGAGGAGCAGAAAATGACTGCTTTAGCTGCTGAATTTTCAAACCAAAGTTGTTTCACAGGCAGTTGACAAAAAAGGTTGAGCTTCCCTTCACCTTCTGCATGCTTCACCTTCAGTTTGCTGTAACAGGCTGATCTGATTCACCGTGCTGCCATAAAATTACTAATGCCAGTACAAGAGGAGGGGGGAGGAAAAGTTGTTGCCTCTTTTGGCAGCAGCATGGTCTGAAATTGGCTTAAGCCCATTATGGAACTGCACCTTTAGTGACATTTTTATATCTGAAAAGATGAGAAATATATCATCTTTAGAAGTACAGCTGACACATCAGATACTTGAAAAGTAAGAGCTGCTGAGAGGTAGTGAATAACGCAGTGGCTCAGTAGTAAGGTGGACATATAAAGTACAAGTTTTGCAAAAGAATAGAAAGAAACAAAGACAGAATATGGCACAGAACTATCTTGACTGATCAGGCCTAGGATCTCTGGTGGTAGACATGGAAATGTTGAGACGGTTAGACATTTGAAGTCCCAAATTTTAGTTAAATTTTCTATTACTATATAAATTCTTTGAATCAGAAACTTGGCTATCAAGATTATCACAATAGAGACTTAGAGAAATATTAAAAGAATAGATTATTTAGTATATGAGTTTTGTATATGCATTGTTTTAGAATGTCCTGTTAAATTCTAAATTAATATCAGTGTGGTATTGAAATAATCTTTAAAGAAAGGACTCGTTCCTCTTAAGGAGTAATATTCCAAGAAAACATAATGTGAAAATTGATCAACTTCAGCATTTCTAGTAAAAATAATCATATAACCAGTTTCCATCTCATTTTTTTGTTTCTTGTAGTGTTATTGGAAAGCGAGGATGCTAGCTATGATATGATCAACAGAGTGTTAACTCTGTGTTTAACTAATTGTAACTTTTTTTTTTTCCCAAAGCAGGAGCAATCAGAATAGCAATGAGCCTTTCTGACCCTTAGTAGTGCAGTCACTTAGTGCAATATAACTTAGATGACTTGTGAAATAATACAGACCCTGAAGCCCTCTAGAGGAAATGCTAATTTCTCATCCTGTCCCTGAAAATGACTAAAGTAAGTCAAGGACGTTCAATTTTTGTAAGCCATTTTTAGCATGTTTGCAGGTACCTGATTTGTTTTTTAAGTTAGGATTTGCAAATTGGTCATAGTGAACAAATAACATCATTAGATGTGCATTAAAGGTCGTCATAATTTGAATTTTTCCAGTCCCATTCATACATTTTTAGGGAAAATAAACCCTGTGAATATTACTGTCAATTAATCTACATTAACAAGTTACTTAAGCTACATTTGAGAATATAACTTGTTATCTGACAAAAGGATAGTAAAGGAAAAATGCAAATTAAATCTTAAAGAACTGCTGTGTTTGAGATCAAATGTCACCTTTTTGTTTCTGATACTCTTCAAATTCTTAATTACAGAGACCATGAACTAGGGAGGGATATGATGATAGAGATGTCTTATCTAAAGTAGGTATTTCAAAGCATTGAAAGGCAAGAATCATAATATATCTTATAGGTACAAAACATAATTACATGCATTTGCAAATTGAAAATTGTCAATAGTTTGTTCTTGTTTCAGGGAAAGAATGCATTTAGCATTTAATTTTTAAAAAATAAAAATTAAGATTGTGGGTTTTTTCCTAAAGTGCAATGTGTATAATGCAACCTAAAATGATTTCGCACAGCTGAATCCATTTCCGTAACTCTTCTCATGTACTTGTTTTGCTTTTTGAACTGAGGTTCAACAAGCCTGGACTTAAGGGTCAGCTGGTAAGAATGGTTTCTGCTGGTGGAGGGGTTTTGGGGGGGTGAAGTGTGAGTGTGTGTGTGTGTACAGTTGTTTGTTTTTCTTAGATCCATACTGAGCCCAAGTTGTGCATCCTCTGGAAAACCTTACAGTTACAGCACAACGGCAACTAAAACTACTAATCAAATCCTTTCATGCCATAAAAATGCATCTATGCTTCTGGCTGAAGTGAAGATGGAAGTTGCCACCCTTTACCTGTGCAATCCTCTTAACACAGGTGTACTGGGCTTCCATTTCCAGATAGTGAAGCAGCAAACTGTAGCTCACTGTTTGCTAAATCCTCTTAGTGATGAAGCAGCCTGAAATTTTGCTGTGGTCTGTAGAATTAGCAAGCAAGTTACATTTGCTCTTTGCCTGCTCTTTTGATTGAATATGCCATGGGCCAGCTGTGGAACAAATTCCTCCAAGTAGCCCTGCACATCTCAGCACTTTCCCCAGCCTGCAACACCTCTGCTATAGCCTATTTGTAAGCGCTTAATCATTAGTTGTGGGCTGAAACCCTTTGTTATAATGGCAATATTTTCTTTAGGGATTAGGTATTATAACACTCACATAAAAGCTTTTCAAGTTTTCTTTTTGCTTTTACTAATATATAAAAGTTGGAAAGAGAAAATCTCTTGGATCCAAGCACTGAGCTTTTTCTATATTTGCTGAGAGACACTGAAGTGGCCAGATTTACCTATTGATTTACCAAATGATATCACAGGAAAAAACAGCGATGGGTGACACAATGCATTTTCACTGGGAGTTAGTAATATCCTAAGAAATGAAGTTGTCTTTTGTTTCGTGTCATGTTTCTAGAAGTTCAGAAAAATGGCAATTTAGAAAAAGCTAATCACGTAATGATTTAAAGACAAAATGTTCCTTAAATATGAAAGTCACATCTAGTTCGCTCTTCTGACCTTTTTGGATTGTCTCAGTTTTAACTTCCCTGCTTTTTTCTTATCACAGCTATTTTATTGTATACAGAGAACTGTAGTTCTTTAATTTATTTGTATACTCCCTTTTCCCAGTAACTTCTTATTTTTGTGTTACTCTTTGCATAACTTGATCCTGCTGGAGGTTCCCAGCCACGGTACCTCAGGGTTACGCTCCAAGACCAGAAGACACCTAAAGCCTGTTTGACTGTCTGTCTGTCCCAGCCTCCCACCGCTGACTGTGGTATCAGGTGTAGTGGGAAAGTGTGGGGACAGGAGCAAACCACTTCCTAAGTGTGGCTTGAGGAGCTGACTAATATCTTTCCATGTTTAGTTCTCTGGCATATATGAAAAATAGAAGAAACTGGAAGAGATTTTTCTTTTTTGAGACTTTCTGGGAATGGCTGCTAGAGCAGCGCAGCAGCCTGCTCCCTGAGAAGCTGTGAGGAGTGTCCCTGGAAACGTTATTTCATATTGTGCTACTTTTGCTGACATAGAATTAATTTATCCTGCTCAGTTAATACAGTGCATTGCTCCGGGTTGTTGGGTCTGCACTAGTGAGTTAATACATTTACCTTTCCACCAGCAGCTCTATTTAGAGGTTTTATGGACAGCTTTTATTACTGGCATATTTCTATTACGTATCTCTTACTCCTTGTCTGATGTCTTGAGAAATAAGCTTCAACTGTTTGCTTATGAAGAACAGAAAAATAACTAGGAGTGGTCTGAGAACGATGGTTTAGTTCTCCCATGCTAGCCTTTGGCAGTAGTGGGCTCTGCAGCTGCAAGGGTGTGTAGGTCTAGGTGGGAACTCAGTAGTGCTTCCAGTCTGATGCTTCCTAGTCAGAGATTTACACTTCAGGTGCTAGTCCTGACCGATGTCCCTCTTTTGCATGCTGCCATGTAAAAGATTTAATCAGCTTAAGCATATTAAAAAGTAATATTTCAAACATACAAGTGAGTGATATCCTACGGTTTTGAAATGTTTTGTAATCACTTGATTTTACTTTTTTTTTGTACTGAACTACCAATAACTTCATTGCTTTGTGGAGCAGATTAAAATGTAATCGTATTTTATTCATGGACTTTTGGCTGTATATTTCTTTAGGTATGATAAAATTCTTGCCTGTTTCATGTTACTTTCATAGAAGTATTTAATCTTGGATAAACTGTGGCCAGATCAAATAGCAAAACATTTAGAATTCAGAATTAAAACACAAAATAATAGTGATTTAAGATGTAGTAATATTTTTTCATCATGTAGTTGAAGCCAGAGACTTAATCTGTCTTAATCTGATACTGCATGAAAAGTGGTAGTGAATAAAAATTTGTAGCTCTCATTCTGTTCAATAACAACCATAATAAATTCATCTGGCATCATCACGTAACATAAATATGTAGAATAAAAATGGGTAAATGTGGGCAAAGAGAAAAGCTTCTTTCTTCAGCAGGATTTACAGTTTGATTTTTCTTTCTCTTGTGATTTCTTCCCATTTACCTACTTTTGCTAGTTTCACATAGTTTGTATTGATAAAAATTTTAATTCCTGATTTGAGAATTTCCTGACAATTAATTAATTGACAATTCCTGACAACTCTCTGAGTTTTAACTGAGCTAACCACTGATTGCTAGAGCTAATTCATCCAAACTGCTTCAGTAAAGAACCTAGTTTAAGATCATCCGGATTTAGAAAGTGACAGGACAACATAAACAAGAGCTGCGGTGCTACGTATGATGTCCTCAGTGTTCCCTTGAAACAAAAGGAATGAGAGATGTGTGTGAAACCCCAGATCAGCCGATCCACAGCTTTTGCCAAGAAGTTGACCAGGAGATGCTATCAAAAAATCTTCTGAATATTCTTGGAAAAAATCAAATCCTAGCCTTTTCTATGCTTCTTACAGCAATCTGAAAGCAGCTTGCTTCCCAGTGATTTTTGGCAACTGTGTGAAGAACTCTGTGAGGAAATGCCAAGGCCACCTTCTACTTCTAGGATTTGTATCCTGCAGGTGTTTGAACTATTGCTTGTGAATTAGGTTGTAGATTCATAGTTGCTGAAGAAATTGTGTTGAGCAAAAATCTTACTTGTTTCAGCTTTTCACTTTAAATGTCTGCACTGGATTTGGCTCTTCTTCTGATAGATGGGATTTTTTGTAAAATATGTCAGTGAAGCCCAAACAAGAATTAATATATTTTGGCACTGAAACATCTGTAGCACTTTTTGTTTGATTCTTCTATGTCAGCTCCCTTACTACCACTTTTGCAAGTGTTAGCACTTGCTGGCAGAGAGCGCGATCTGGGGATTCCGGCTATGCTGTTACAGGTTTCCTTTGTTGATAACATTTTGCAGCATTGTATACGCCTCAAAAAATTTCAGGTTTTTTATGCGTTTTGGCCAGGGAAGCCACTGTTCTGAAGCATCTTTGACGCTCTGCTTGGATGTTTTTGAATATGAACTGAATTTAATCTAAAGCCCTATTGCAAGCTCATCAGAGTTACTTTTAGGGTAGGATTAATTTCACCTACCTTTAAATGTCTGCCTCACGATTATATGAGTTTTGTCCAACAAGTCACTCTTTTCTCTCTATTGATTAGATCAGACAGACTTGTTATATAGCTCATCAGTATTTTTTTTTTTTTTTTCATTTAAGGCAGGGAGAAGTGGGGCATATCTCTGTATTACTTGTACCAAAGCTTGTTTGGTATGATAGTTTTGTTTACTTTTGTATGATATCAAACTGTAGTTTTTTGAAGGTCAGTCTGTGATTAAGACTTTCCTATGGGAAGTGCAAGGTGGATAAATCCTTGGAAGCTGAAGAAAGGAGCTTTGAGTTATATTAATTTGTTGTAGTGCTCTTGCTTTTAAGATCAGTCCTTATATATGAGAACACTGTTAATGCTGTTCCTTCCATATTAGAATTTGTGACCTTTCTAAAATGGAGACAACAGGAGTCTGAAACAAAGTCACCTCAGTGTGCTTAGGTTCCAGTGAAGGAAATGGTACTTGATTTCCTAATATTTTTCTTTCCACCTAAGAATGGTTCCTTTTTATTGGTGGTGTTTGTTTTGTCTTTCTTGGTTTGGTTTTTTTAATGTTGTGGGGTATTTTGCCCTCATTTTTGGCAGCAGATTAACGTTTACTGCAAAAACAACACCTTGGAAGTAGAGACCTGGAACAGGCTCTCTGGATCACCCTTGCCACTACCCTCCAGTGCAGGGAGATGGGAAGACAACCTTTGGCACTTATTGCAAATAGGAGGGATACAAAACCTGGTCACATGAATTCTCTGCTTTTAAGCAACATTACCTCTCATGTGCACAGGGTAGATGTTATTTCTTCTAACTGTTGATACGGACCCTAGAGATGTTCAGTCATCACCAGAATTGTTATGACTGCTTTTTCATAACTGGATAAATTTGAGGATTTAATTATGCTGGTTCTGCAGTTTGGTTTGAGTATAAATCAAAAGAGTAGCTGAAGATTCTTCTGAATATGAATCTATTTTTGGCTTTAGGAATTTATTTTATGTTGTCTTTTTAGCTAATACTACAAGTTTTTTAGAATTCAGATACAAATCTCAGGCTGTCTGAAACAATGGCTGGGATGGTGATCATAAATTTGCTGTCTCAGCAAATAAAAGAGAAAATGAAGGGAAGAATTATCATATGTGGCTTTCTTATAGTGTAGCTTGAAAAGCATGTTTGTTGGCAGTGGTGCCAGCTTAAGCATCTGCTCTTTCATCCGCTGGTGTATTCCACCTCATTTGTGCCAGTTAAAAATAGCTGGTAACAAAAAGGAGTGAAGTTACCATAGAGCAGTTTCTGACCCAGTTCACTACCCGGCCGCGCACACAGTCGTACGAAGCACGAGGAGCAGGGTGGGTGTACAAGGGTTCCGCTCTATGTTGGAAGCAGCACTTCTGCCAGAAGAGATTCTCATCAAACTCAAAAAAGGAAAGCAATGTGTTACATGAGTCCAGAGCAGGAAATGGATAGAAGTACTTGCCTTGCATTTGGCCAGAGCATTTCTCTTTTAAAATAAATGTAACAAGGCAGATTCAGCATCCAAGTATTCTCATCTTAGTCACACTGGCATGTGGAAGCATATTATCAAATAAATGGGGGGTAGGAATGTGCTGGCTTTTAGAGGCTTGCTAGCACTTCCAGGTCATTCTTCAGCCATGCTGCTTCAAAAATGACTGGAGGCTGTTGTTATATCTTCATCAAGGAGAAAATTAATGAGGCCAAGGGAAGACTTAAATTTTCATTAACACAAAGAGCTAATAAAGACACTTCTGTTTTTTTATCACTTTTATGGGAAATTCATCAGTAACAGCATCAGTGGCATATCTCGAGGTTAAGATCGTTGTGAAATGTGACAGCAAAGAGCATGTTCCTGTGTCTGAAAATGTGATACATTCCCTGAAGGTGACACTTTTCTTCTAGAAACATCTCTAAGGTCAGGTCTAGTTCCAGCAAGCTTCTAGAAAATGCTGTTTATTCCTTCTGTGATAATACCACAGCTTGACAACACCTGCCAATTTTTGAGGAAAAAGCTAGAATGTCTTCACTTCCTATTACTCAGTCAGAGGTAATGAAGGCAGAACTATATTAAGTCACTTACTTCATATATACGAATGTCAATTTAAGGGCGATGGCATATCATTAAATCAAATTTTATAAATGCAGCAGTTTGTTCATTTGTTATTAATATCACTTGACACATCCCCTTACAAAACCTTCTCAGATGCTCTGAACTCTTAAAATATTAATAATTTCAGCAGAGCTTTTGTCTTGATAATATAGTTACCTTGGAAAATTGCTGCCAAAAAGGGCTGTGATTATAGACACTGAGATTATGGGAGAGCCCATTGCTTTGGCTATGCTTAAAAAAAAAAAAAAGATTTAAATAAAGTTACGGTGATGTAGTATTCCTTCTCGTTTTGCATACAGGGTAGAATTTGGGAGGCTGGTTTGTGTCTCAGACATGCACTCTTGGAGAAGTGGCTGTGATGCTTGCCCTTATTCAGAGGAGGACACTTGGAGGCGGGGGAGGGCATTCATATGCTTAGGAACTTGCAACAGATTTCTACCTTTCTTGAGGCTTATGTCCCTTTTACAAAAGGCACCTGTGGCTGAGGAGATATGTTGCAAATGAAGCTCTGACCTGTTCTGGGGAGAGAAGAGGAACCACGGTTGGAAGCTTCCATCTCCCTCCAGCTTGTGCTCTCATAACCCTGCTTCCCTGCTGGTACAGAGGAGACGAAGCTGCCTAGTTCACACAGAAAACACAAGAATAGAGACAGTGTGGAAGGAGAAAAAAGGTGTCATCTGGAAACGGAAGCTGGCAGTAAATGGAGTTGAAGATATGCAAGATTTTGCTAGGGGAAAAAACTGAGAATTTTGTGATAAGAATTAGGAGGGTGAGCGGGTTCTTGTAGCTGGGACTGAGCCGGTGACATTGGCTGGTGTGTGGGATGCAGGATGGGGGTGGGAGAGGCTGAGGAGAGGGAGCCCTTGGAAAGAAAAGCCAAGAGTGGGAGAATTGGTCTGGCTGGACAAGAGCTCCCCAGTGCTGGCTGGATGCTGGCGCTTGAGCATGTCTGCAGAGGGCTCTGGCAGGCGGATGTGGAGCCTGGCTCTGTCAGAGAGGACGACAGGAGCAGGAGAAGTAGCTTGTGGATCTGCCCAGTCTTAGCCAGTGGTCTGACACAAGCGGAAGAGTTCATGTCTGGTGAAGTTCCATCCACTTTGAAGCCTGGAATGGAAGTCAACATTTTTGATGTCAGTCAGTGTCTGGGAAACAGTCATTCAAAGCGCTCATCCCGCTCTAGTTCCTGTTCATGCAGATGATGGATCTGTAAATTCAAGTAGCAGAAGTCTGCCTGTATTTGCATCTAAAACGTCCATCTGTGTCTGTGTGAATATTACAGTGACGCAGAGGAAACTCATCCGGGAAGCAACATTTAAACACATTATACTTGCACAGTCAAGCATTTAAAGGTCAGATAATGCCAGAATTGAGGGATTATTTTTTTTCAGAATAATCTTAATTCTTTCTTTTTGTGTATTTGTGCATTCATGCTATGACTTACGATTTTTTTTTTAATGTAGTTTTAGTATGAAATTTTGGAGTCTAGCTACTATATTGCTATAGATCAGGTTTGTAACAAGTAGGCTTAAAGATGGCAAATGCTGCATGATACTCCCTAGTTTTAAGATAGACTCCAAACTTTAGGAAAGTTTAGGTCTGAAACACTCCAAGCTTGGTGTTTTAGAATGTTTTCAAACACATTCCCTTTGTCTCTGTCTGAATTGTGGGGGTATGAAGGTCGTTTTCTCCAGGCACTCTAAAGGTTTTTTTTCCCTCCTGAGAGGGCTTAAGATCAAATAGGTAATATTTGAGAGTCAGCTCAGTGTGAACACGGTTCTGAGGATTATGCCTTTTCTTTATTTGGACTGAATAATTCTTAAAAAGCTTTTAATGTCATTGATACAAAAAACCCACCTGATGATTGTCATTGTTACAAGTTACATAAGAATTGGAAAAGATCCACTGTGCCTAAGACCAACGTAATAAATCAAAGGGGTTTTTGATCAGGAACACCCGTGAATTGATGTGTGTATTCAATAAAATTACATTTAGGAGAAGGCATGCATTCCCCATCTCCTTCTCTCTGTTAGCCAAACAGTCAGTTTCTTCCAGATCTTTCTAGCTAGCTGCAAAATATTGCTTTATGTAGAAAATACCACTTTTTTAAAAAAAAAAAAAATCCAAACCCCAACTTTTTTGCTTTGTGTAACAACTGTTATTTGGACTGAGCCTGTAGATGCTGTTAAACACTGGATATATTTAAGCAGGTCTGCATGTGTGACCTGAAGGTTGTGACAGGGGCAGAAGATTGTGCTGCCTTCCCCAATTAATTAGATTATTTCCAGCACAGAAATGAGTGTTTCCTTTTTTCCTGCTTGCAAATAACTAATTTTCTGGACTTGCAAGTTGCTTTCTTTAGGAAGAGAAGCCATTGGTGGAATCAGACGAGGTGTCTCAGGTGCCATCCTGTATATTTGGAAGGTCATGTGTGAGGTCACTTGCAAAAACCAGCAGGAATCAAACAATATGTTTCGTTTCTTATGGTTCCAAAGCTACTTCGGCAGTCTTCCTGTCTAAGCCTTTTCTCAAAGTGCCCAGAGTTTCTGGTTGTCTTACCTTTTCTGTTCCCTTCTTTGCAGTGTTTTTGTCCTTTTTTATCCTTGTCACCCAGAGGTAGTTTCAGTACAATCAGTTTTCTTTTGAAATGTTAGATGACCCTGGTGGCTCACAACTCAGCTCGCGCTCCTGAGACGGATGTGCTGGTGCGAGCGTGTTCCCGTTGTGCACTGTGGTCATGTTATACAACATATCTGCCCTCCCAAATAAGCACAGTCACCATTTGCATTTATCTTCACTGAAGGACACATCAGCTTTAGTGGATTTCCTCCAACATCCAGCACAACAACATTTGAAAATTGAGTTTGTCCCCGTTTCACTTTGATTTATTGATTTTCACAAGTCACCATTCTGCAGCAACAGAGATAGGATTGTTGTATAGCTTTTATTAGTCAAATGAGATACATTAATAGGAATATCAATTTGCTCTTGGCAGACCAAAGTGTAATCCTTCTGAACGAGCTGAGATCATTCCCTTGACTTTCAGGTTTTGTCCTTTAGACCCAGATTCCACAGACATCTGTATCTATACCTCAAATTTGCCGTTGTGTATAAGCCTTTGTGCAATTGTGATTTTAGTATTCTCCTATTTATTTTCAAATTTACTTTCATTAGGACCCTTAATCAAAGTGGTTTTGACTTCTTTGCCAAACTGGCTATAAGTGGGCTCTAACACTTTCTCGCATCAATGCTGAACTGCAGGAGTGGTAAATGCACTGAGCTCTTTTCCTTCTCTTTTCATCCTAGACCATAAAAGCAGAATGAGCAACGCTGCATTTTTATAGCAGAGCGTATCGTTTTGTATACCCTCTTCTGTCAGAAGAATCACCTCGTGAGAGCAGTCATGTTTGTGACAGGCTGAACTGGCAAGGACCTTTCCTGTCTGCCCTCTCCGTAACTCTTCCATTTCACAGCCAGGGTTCTGTTCCAGCCAGCTGCTGTGTATTTTCCTCTGGGAATAATGATGTAGTATGAACAAAACCATCATTTGGGCAGCAATTTTTAGGATAGGTTACAAAACCAGCATAGTTTACAATAAGTAACAAAAATGGATTAAAATATATGAAAAGGGAGAAGAGAATAAGTGTAATTTATGGAGAGACTTATGAAAAATTGGAAATGACAGACTTTTTAACTTGGAAATTACTTTTCTTTTGTGATGAATCACACTTGACAAAGTTATCGTCACCACATTTCTCCCCTGTGAGAGCTGCCCTGTCTGCATAATTTGACTTCCTGCATAGAGGGCAAAAACCTGTGCTTTTCCTTCAGTTAGTTTTATAGTAATTTTTTTCAATATCCCTGTCTAATGCCAGAGAGAAAGGGACAGATCTTTACATAACATGGCAACTATCTTTGTGCTTTTAATGTAAAAAAACCCTGATGTTTGTTGACATCAATGGAAAGATTAATTTTGATCTCAGTGGGTCTTATTGCCCACAATATGTAGCATCTGTTCTGTAATGTCGACTCTGAGTTAATACTTAAATCTGATTTTTAGCTAGCTCTACAGATAATTTTCTTTAGAATGTGTTGGTTTGCTTTGTTGTTTTAATGATCCCTCTTTACATAATCATGCAGTTCATAAAATAACATTTTAAAGTAACTGGCTTTTATTTTCCTGTCCTTTCTCCCTACCTTTTTTCTACCTCCTTTTTTTTTTGTTTGTTTCCTTGATTTAGGCAATTTAGCACATGCCTTATTTGCAAAATCATAGTTTGCAGTCAATGTATCAGAGATGCTTGGTTTTCCTCTACCCTTCACATATGGAGAAAGTTTTCCTAGTCCATGTGGATGGAATAAGCCTTCTTTTACTTAAAAATGGAGACAATATAGCAGATTTTTCATCATGGATGTTAAGTCTCAGCTTTAAAATAAAGCATAGATGTTTAAACCTTGAATTAATTGTGCTATGAGGGATATATTGGTTAGTTACAAACTGTACCCAAAAGAAGTAAGAATGTGGAGAAACAGAACTTCAAGCCTATGTTTCTTGCCTAACTGACACTGATAATGTGTAATTTGGGCATAGTGATTTAATTTTATTTACCTGCATAATGCCCCTTACTTCTTTGTAGTTACGAATCTTAACTAATTTAAGTCCTATCTGTAAACAGAAATTATATCAAGAAAATTGCATAAAGGGCACTAATGAAGCCTAAGTGGCTTGAGGAAATAAATATTCCATTTGGCTTTGGTGAGTCAAAATGATCTCATTCTGTACTCTAATTGCATCTTTGATGTTTTCATGCTAAAACCAATTATAGCCATGATAATAAAGAATGAAACTACCAATTGCTAAATTCTTGCTTTCTAACAACTCACACTGATCAAACACAAAATTTTACATCCTAGGAAAAGGAACAATGGCATGCAATACCTAGCTCCTAGATAGAAAAGCAGAGAGCAATGGACAAATATTTCTTTTTTTGTGCCTATTTATTAGATGCTGTCATGCTATGAGACAGCCTGGTCCCTTCAATGATATATTTCTGTGTTCTGTTGTCCACTGCCGTACTGTTTGCACCATTAAGTAAACGCCTTCTAAAGATGCCCTGGGGAGCTATTACAGAGCAGTATGAATAATACAAATTTCATATTTTGCTCTTCTGTCATACATTCTCTCTGGCTCAAAGACACGTTTAATACATCTGGCTACACAGTTTTCAGAGGATGTCACATTCATTTCTAAATATTTCTTACTGCTACAAATGCCTATTTGTGGCCACTGATACTAAATTTTTAAATTAATTTGCTTCACTTTTGTTCAAAATAATTTAATTTCTGGTATCGGTTTCACTGACTTTTTCTGATGAGTTTTAGGCAAATATTCACTAAAAGCAAATCTGGAACTTATGGGTTTTGGAATTTGCTCTGAAATAGTTTCTAAGACTTGTTCTTGAGCAAGCAAGCAACAGAAATGTGTAACGGCCCTGAATTTCAAATGTTAAATAATAATTACGGTACTTGCAGTGACCAGTTTTCAACTGATCCAAACTGAAATACGCTTACATAAAATCATTCGTTAAATCATTTAAAACCATGAACAGATGCAGAGAAATGGTCTTCTGTTTGCAGACCATTCCAGAACAGAGAAAAGGCTTAGGTATTAGTTACTGCTGATTTGAGTTTAAAAAAAGCAAGCAAGCAACCAAAACCAGACAAATAAAACACAACAAAACCCAAACTACCTCATATTTATGGATAACATAAAATATGACACTTTATATCACTAATCTAGTTTTGTATGGGATATATGTATGTGACTATAAAGCTGTGCGTGTTACTTGGCAAATGATAAATGAGCGCTATAACATAATTTAGGATTATCAGTTTACAGAGTAAATAGTTGAATAATTTTGAAAGATAAATTAATTGAAGGAAACTGCAGCATATCCCCTTGTATTTATGGAACAGAAGACAAATACCGTGTTTTGTTTTATTGAGTTCTTGTGTCGTCACAGTCCTTGTGTCTCAGCTGAATTATGTTGGCTTAATTGAGACTTAATGTGGTAATATTCAGGATGGCAAATATAAGGTGTCAGATCTCTCTCAGATACGCTCTTTAGAAACTTGAGAATAGAAAAACATGGACAGTATAAACTATTTTTGTCTACAGGATAGTTTTACATTTCACATTTTCTGACTTCAGTTCCCACAAGCCTTCAATTCTGCAGCAGGTGGTTTGTTTATTCTGACCAAGTCCTCCTGTAACTTCTAGAAATTCATCTCTGGACACTAACTAATGCTGGCATTCAGTCAGGCTGCGGTGTTGTGTGTTAGTGATGTGTTTAGCTAATATTTTCTATTACAATGAAATAGACCAATTTTATTAGATTGAATTAAATAATTTAATATTATCCAAGAAGGTATGTTTATAAATGGAGTAACTATTGTTACTCTTACCGTATCAAGTTTCAGGGCAAAATGGAATAATTCTTACCACATGGGCAAAACTGTATTATTAATTGAAGGTTTTGTAACAAAACCACTTGTATGTTGTTGAGTTTCAGAAAGTTGGATAGTTTGATTTGTATAAAAAAAAAATTTGCACTGGGTGTAGCAGAGTTCGTGTAGGTAGTTATTGAGCCTAAAAACCACTCTTCCTAATCAGCGATAGCCGCAGAGTATGGCTTTGAAGAGTTCTACAAGAGGAATTCCAGGAAGACCGTGCTCCTAATCATAAGCTAAACTTAAATTTAGGCCTCCATGACATCATAAGAAAAAGGTTTTCCACAATGTCACTGTGCTTCTTTGTCCTTCCCCCTGCCTCCTTGATAAGTACCTTAATTAGTATTAAAATATTTAAGAACGTTGAAAATAATGTCAATAATATAAACTTTTCTCTTTAGTAGTATGTGTTATACTATATAAGTTAAATTATAATTTTTTTGCATATTTTCCATAACAGATCCAACCAAGGAATTGTATGTGTATTCCCAAGAAATTTCTATATTTGTGAATTACGGAGTTATGATTGTTTGTCTCCATTCTCTGAATATGCGTTGTTGGCTTTTTTTAAATAGGCCTTGATGATTGCCTCCAACAATACATAAAAAATTTTGAAAGAGAGAAGATCAGTGGCGAACAGCTGCTACACATCACTCATCAAGAGCTTGAGGAACTGGGAGTCACTCGCATTGGCCACCAAGAACTGATACTGGAAGCAGTTGATCTGCTATGTGCATTGGTAAGTGATTTCGTGCATTGCTCAATAATCTGGGGTTATAAATTTCCAAACCAAAACTAAAATAATGTAGACCGCACTCTACAGCTATATGCTTGTACAGACACAGTGGCTTTGCTTCATTAAAGGGCAGACATGTACAGGCTTCCTTCAGCTGTAAAGAAACTATATATATCCATTTTATGATTATGTATGATGGTCTTTTATTGCTCTTCCTCTAACTTTCTTAGTCTTGCATTCAAATACTGTTGACTATTACTACTGGCATCCATATGGTTCTGTAATTACATGCCATATGCCCTCATATTTCACTGACATTTGCCACACTGTACTAAACCAAGTAGACCTGAGTCTTTTAACCATGCCAGCATTCAAAAGGATGGTACTAAGGAGCCAGAAGGTAATGCTAATTAGACTGGAAGATTGTTTAAAATGAGCTTTAAGACAAGACTGGAATCATAAAATTGACTTTATCTAAAATACAGACATGTGTGTCAATTTAAAGGGGTTTTTTTTTTAGCAACCTGCAAGCATCCAAATTTGGAAGAACACTGGTTTTTTGTATAACAGGTTATTATTTCAGTTGGCCTCTTAACAAAGTATTTGATATCAGAAAATTGTTTTTTTCTCTGATATTTAATTCATACCAGCTAATAAAACACAATGTATTAACTTAATTCTAAAGAAAAAATAACTTTGTGTAGGTGAACAGGTGTAAGGATATTGAAAATACAAAGAAGTAAAATAGTAAAATTATGTAGGTAAATTACATACGGTAGTCCCAGTATTTTACTACTTTATCAGTTCTGCTTCTGTGCAAACTGTTATCCTTACTTTATATATATTTATCCTTATTTTTTATATATTTAAAATTGAACTTAGGAGTTTTTCCTCTGAAACCTTGTTTTCCACCTAAAAGGAACATAAACACCCCACTATGTTATCTAAAGAACAACGCAGTTCTGTGCCTTGACACTAGTCAGAAATAGCAGACCCAAGAAATTTCCTCTGGAAAAAGAACTCCCTTCAGTCAAGTGTGCCCATTAGGAGGACCCTTGCTGATTTTTTTTTAGTATTATTATTTTTTCTTTTTTTAAACAAAGAAACTGTACCTCTTAAATGCTGGCCCTGCTGCTGGTCAATAGTGCAGCTCTTCTCTTACTGTGCTCTCTCATAACCTTATTTTTTCTTTTAAAGCAGGATGGGGATTTTCCAGCTCCTGGTATCATTTATTTAGCCTCCTGCCTTTAAGTCCTTACCCTTCTTTCTCACTCTGTCTCTAAAATGCCTGCTTATTTTTTTTTTTCCCCGCTTCTAAATTTTTATCATCTTGCCCATTCTGTGTACTTTCTGCTGAGTGAGTCTGCTGCCTGCGGCTCTGCTCTTGGGGGTATTCTCTTGCTTCTGACACTCCTGCCTTGCTGCTAAGCACAACACGTTCTTCAATTCTTGTAGCTTCTTACTGAGACAGGATCACTAGTAAAAGTTTTAGAAGTATAATATCTATTTTAAATCTGTGATAATTTATAAGAATTTTAACTATGTAACCAAAAAGCATAATTAAGATTTTCTCTTAATTCTTTTAAATAATGACAATAATTGAATGGTAGGAGACCTGATGCTGCCTTTATTCAGAACCAAAATACACTTCTAAAATATTACAATTGTATTCTTATTCTGTGGTAAACTTGACACGTTAATAGATTATTGCACTAAAATCTGACTGCTGGTTAAGTGATCAGTGAAAACTGTGAATTGGAGTTCATCACCATAATGAATTTTTAGACTAGCTAGTCTAAAAAAACAGAGGAAAGACCTTATGTAAAAAGTAATTGAAAAAAGGGGGTGTTAGGGCTGTCTGTGTTTTGCTTATGCCACTAACCAGGAATGAACATATAAGAAATAATTTGAATCAGAATGTCTTAAGGAGCATGTAATTTTACCCCTGATTTCCTGAGTTTCGTTATAAGCAAACAATAGAGTTTACAGGCAGTTAGAATACAGCCCCAGTCAGGGAGATGTCAGCACATTAGTGCATTATGTGTGTGTTTGTACACATGGACAGGGTGCATAGTGTACAAAGGAAGTATTTTTGTAGGTTCATATATACTTTAACAATTTTTTTTTTCAAAGCTTGTAATGAAAAAAAATGAAGGGAAACATCAATTCAAACAATCTAGTCTAAAATTCCACATGTGGGGGGGTGGTAACAGCAGGAGCCATGGTTTGCTCTCACAGTCCCTCCCTTTGCGCCGCTCAGCGTGGCGTGTGCTCCCAGTGCCATGCTGGTGGAGCATCCGCAATGCTGTGCACGCCGTCTTTTCTTCCCGTCCGATCAGATAGCTGCATTCCTGTTTATATCAATATATGTCAGTACTGCTTTGTACTCTGCGTATCATCCACTCACTGGGCCATCCCAATGAGCACCGATTTTTTTTTTTTTTCATTTTTTTTTCCATACATGGATTTTTTAATTGATTTATGTTTGGCAATTGGCAGTGTCCAAGTTACATGACCTATTTCTTTCAGGCAGGATATTCTACTCCATCTTAGCTAGATGGGTTGTGTAACGCTTTAAACAGAAGCATCTCCAATGTACTGTAGAAATCTCTCAGGTAAGCTTAGGCTCAGTGATGCATCAGGAATTCAGCTGCATGTTGGTCGTGAGTTGAGCTGGAGAACAGCTATGTTGCTTCAGGAAACCAAGAGACATTTGACTGTCTTAGCTCAAGCTCTTGGAACACACTGAAAGTTCATGTTGCGATGCCATATTTTCCATATGCACTCCCTAAGGGCCTGGCCATCAGCCCACTGGCTTTTGGGGGGGTGGGGAGTAGCTGTTTGGGGTTACACATCAAAGCGTGATGTCTCCACTTCAATCACAGTGGTGCAAACCATTACACAGCATATACGTAACTAAATGCTGATCCATAATTAGGGTTCAAGTGCAAGAGGAAACAAAAAATAAAGGAGGCAATTCCTGGGTTTTTTCTTCCCTGTTCTGCACCACCTTTTAACTGGACTCTCAAATTATTAAAGGCAGTGAAGCTTTGCTATTACACATTTGCCCTTGATATTTTATCCACTTTTCACAAATAAGCATGAAAAAAAACCCCAACCCAATATTATGTCTTGGTTAATTGATTCTAACCTTCATGTTATTTCTGAATAAAATCAGAAGTGATATGACTAATATGTACAATCACAGATCATAACTTTTCTTTTGAAAGAAAGCTGAATTCAGAGCATTCTTTAACTAGGCATTACATATGAGATTCCTATCTAGAAAAGATTCTACACTGGAAGAAGACAATCTGCAGTAGGAAAGAAGGAGATGTAAGAAATGTAAAAAGGGAAAAATAAAAGTATTTGATACACCTGTGCATAACGGAAATGGTAATATGGTGATATAGAAGTATGTGTTTTACCTTAAATTATTTAAAATGCTACAATAATCTGGTTTTTGAAAGGGTAAAATTGAAGTGTAAAAGGTGAAAGTATCTTTCACTGTAGGAGAGAAAGTACTGGCACTTTCTTGGGATTGCTCAGAGTTGAATTTGTGCTATGAAAGGAAAAGACGTAGGTGAGTAATTCTTTGGCCATCCTAGAAAGACATTTTTGAGTAGTATTTTAGTTATGAAGAAAATTGGGAATGATGGCTGTAGGGAAAATATCCTGTCTTAAACATCAAAGTCCTTTCTTACTAGTGTGGTCAGAAGCTGCTCTGCAATTATTTATTTGAAGTGACCTAAATAACATC
Organism: Strix uralensis; assembly: GCF_047716275.1. Taxonomy (NCBI): domain Eukaryota; kingdom Metazoa; phylum Chordata; class Aves; order Strigiformes; family Strigidae; genus Strix; species Strix uralensis. The sequence goes on from NC_133984.1 coordinate 3,134,170, forward strand.
TATGGGCTAAAAGTGCAGGCCATTTAGGATTTGGACTGTAATTTTATTAAAGCTGAAATACTATTCTGGTATGTATTGGAGGACTAGTTGCACAAAGGCTGACTCTGAAGAAGTAGTAGGGCCTGAGGAAAGTAATTCTTTGATAGACGGTAAAATATATTGGAAAGAAGAAAAAGGAGTACTTCTGAGGTCAACAGGGGTTGCTGTTCAAATCTACGCAAGTAAATTTAATTTAATTAGGACAATATTGGAGTCAATATATTGTTAAAGCCTGCACAAATTAAAATATAAACAGTCGAGTGTGAAGAAAGACTTTGATAATGAATGGAAGAAAAATGAATGTAAAATGAAAAGCATGCTCAAATATAGATTGTATCTAAAGTAATTAAAAGTACTGTTAATTCATAGGCATTCAGCTAGAGAAATTAGGCACTATGCCGTGATAGCATTCAAGGAGAAATAAAGATTAGAAAATTTCTCCCTGCAGTTACTGCAAAAGCTAGCAATCCAAGCATGATAGTTTTTCTGCTAGAAGGCAAAATAAAGTCACCTGTGGGTCAACATGTTTATAACAACTGGCGTGAATTTAATTTGCTTCCATATTTACTACTATTTTAAAAAATGTTGGGACATGGCTAGCAAACAAATATACTTTCTTTTTTTTTTCTTTCCTAACATTTTTCTAATATATTTCTTTATTAGGCTTCTCTTTAACAAAATTACAGCAGTAACAGTATTTTGTTGGTCAGATGGAAAGCGGTTTGCAATAATTTATTTTGAAGTATGCCAGGCTGAAGTGAAGCAGCCAGTCTTTCATAGCTGTCCCTCTATGAATACATAAGGTTGCTTCTTCTGAATTAAAATTATTCAAGTTTTGCTTAAATTAATACTACTTTTTAATGGCCATACCTACAATGATTTCTCTTGAGATCCTTTTTGTCTTTCATTCTGCTGATACACTTCTTGGTTTGTCAATAATGTGAGTATATTGGGAAGTATTTTTTCTTACTTTACCTAATATGTAATCAAGTTTCATTTTTAACAAGTCATTTGATATGTCAGATACTTATTTTCCCCCCATATTTCAAAGGTTATTCAGAGGTGATTATTCTAGACTGAAATCTTCATTTTGTATATATATTGATGCTTAAATAGATGGAAATAAATCTTCTTTCCTTGAAATGGAATGCCATCTCTCTTAGTGAGAGATGGAGATACTCCATCTCCTCGGTATAATGAGAAACCTGGCACACATTATTTTTGTCTATACAAACATATATGCATCCAGAGAGCTTTATTAATCTCAGTTGGAAAAGAAGTTCGACTTCTGGCAGTCCAGTGCTATTTATTATGCTGTGCCAAACCACTGAATTAATACTATCGAATGGGTTAGTTAATTATTTCACGTATTAGAAAGGATGTATTATCTTTTGCTTAGCCTAATTAGCTGCTTCATTCTTTTTTAGCCTTTCAGATCATGCAATTTGGAAAAATAAACTTTCTTAATGATTGTCTGTTTTTTCTCAAAGTCTGTTGCCAATTTTTTCATTTTTAAAAATCTTTTAGGATCAGGTCATTGAAGGAAGATAATTAAGTTTGTCCAAACAGTTCACAGTAGTCTAAAAGTATTTTTGTTCACAGGTACTTTACACACGTGCATAAATAATGATTTTGTTGTACTGGTAAGAAGTAAGGAATTCAAGGTCTTACTAACCTGGTATGCTGAAAAAGGAGATCCCTGAAAGTAACTACATATTATTTGTGTTGACTAGCTAGCACAAATGAAATCATTTAATTGTAAAATCACCCACTGTCCCCTTACCAGGTCTAAAGGCAGCTATGTGAGTTGATAGAAGTAGGTACAAGGTAGAGGGTGATTTTCCTTGATGTCTGAGTTTTCTCTTTGAGGACCACTACCTCTACACCAATCGTTCCATAGCAGGACATGTTTTCCAGGCTATTGTTTGCACAGTAAGGATATTTTGGAATACTGTAGCAGTACCACCAATGGTAGCAAAAAAGCTTAAGAGGCAAAATTTTGAGGTACCCAAGCACGGGATTGTTTTAAAGGGAACATAGAACCTAAGTGACTTATGAATTTGTGTTTTGTCTGTTAAGTTGCACTAGACACTTAGGCTTGAGCTGTTTTGAAAACTTTATCCTGTATTAATTTATCGTTCTTGTACAACAACCGTGCCTGAACAGTCAAGGCCACATAACCTCTAATGAAGGCCCAGAACCCTCTGGGTATATGATATCTGTGTATCTTGTATCCAAGCACAGATCAGAAATGGTCCTATTCAGGTATTTTATTATGTATATGGTCTGTTGTCATAAAATGAGCTGATTATAGTAGAGATAGAAGAGAGGCTGGCTGCTTTTTACTCACATTTCAGCTATGGTCCAAATACAGCCCAAAAGGGGAAGAGAGTGGCGGGTGGACTGCAGGGCAGGTGCCTCCCAGTAGACCCCATCTAATGCTTTTGCACAAGTAATGCATCCAATCTTTGTGGTATTAGGCTACCAAATCAGGCTATAAGTATTTCTGTTCTTCCTGCTTAAGGCTGAATTTATGTTAAAACAAATTTCAGGAAAAATACAAATTTGGTGTATTGACTCCTATCTTAATTCCTTGAGTTTATGTACATCAGTTGCCTGTAAAGCCAGACAATATTAACAGGCTAATGAGAGGAAACAGACTTTTGTTTTTCCTGTCTTTTGACATAGTTGAAAGATTTCCTCTTGTCACACGATAATTCTTTTTCAGAAAATAAGGAGAAACATGTTCTATTCAAAGTCTTAAAACTGTTCCAAAGCTTGTAATTTTCTTCTGAAAATACATTTGTTTAAGTACCAGTGAGAATGAGGATCCTAATCCATTCCGGGCTAGGCTGGTGAATAGGCTACTACAGGAACTACTGCATGCTTCTGAAAAATAAATGTACTTATTTCCATTTATAAATTTATAAAATAATCCATTTATAATAATCCATGACTGTATTTTATGTCTGGTTATGTGTCTGGGTTGTATTCTGTCAACGAATGTTTTATTCCTTTTCCTATTATGAGTTTCTGTCACTCACTGGTAGAGAACAGTGTGCTGTAATATGTACAATTAAACTGCATTGCTACTTATTAGGCCAGTGCAGTAGCAGAAATTTATGCAAATGAATAGGTAGGCTAATGAGATGGTGCTGAAAAACCACACATGTCCGATGCTGTAGACCAGGACAGGAGGGAAAATACTGGCTGAAATTCAAGCCAAATAGTGTTGGTATACATTATAATTTGTGTATATTCATCTACCCCTGGTTTAGGCAATGTTCATGATACATTCATTTCTGACATCATTTAGTTTTCTTTTGAGGTTTAGATCTGGAAGACAATGGTTTTGTTTAATTTCAGCCCTTCTGGATGTTCATTTTTTTCAAGACTGATGATAGTGATTGCAATTACTACTAGGGATAAAGGAATGGACGTTTTCCGTGCACAGTGATAAAAGAAAAACCCATATAGTAACACTGCTTCACCTCATGGTTGTTTCTGTTGAAACCAGCTGCCATACCATTGCATGTTAGAGTTAAGTGAATGTTTATTGCTGCTTTTGCTTTGATTTCTTTGTGTTTCAGAAGGCATCCTTTATTGCATAGTAGTCTTGTTTGCCCAAGATAGTGGACAGCAAAAATCAGGAAGGCCAGCTTTTGGTTTTCAACCTTGTTCCCCTGCTGCCTTGCTCCGATATTCTGAATTGCTCTCTGTAAGCTCTCTTGTGTCCCAAGTCACAGACTAGCCAAGGTTTGGATACTTATCTGTCTGCAGCAATGCAGAGATACCTGGTGGTCTCTTAAGGATACTTACCTACCCTTTGTGGGCTAATTAGAATTGACATATCCAATTAATTTATATGAATTATTGCTTTCCCTAGAATGTCAATGTCAAGTTTAAGGAATAGCCTGCTAGTGACACATGAATAGATTTTGCAGCAGAGGACTCACATTTTCTTTCCACACTAAAGAAATTAAAGTTGCTTGTAATATTTGTGTCCTGTGTCATGTTTTACTTCATGATAAAATGTGTTGCTAGACTTCTGCATTGCTTTTGATAACATTAGGGTGTATTTGATTAAAGCTTTCCACAAAAAGAAATCTTGTGACAGATTCTCATCAATGCTACCACAAACATTAATCTCTGAGATAAAATAGTGCTTTACACCTTTCTTTTTCCTTTTCCAGATGATATTTGTGGAGGACTTTGAGCTGAGAATTCATTTATGTTTTCACAGGGCTTTGAGGAAAGTGGGCATTTAATTTTTTGCAAGACTAAGTAGAGGAATAAGAGGCAAGTGTTGACCACCTTGAAGGGATGAAGCTCTAAATTGTAGTGTGAGAATGGGCGCAAGTGAGGTTAAACTTTCTAGCTCACCCTGGTTTTGTAATGGCGTTTTTTATGTTATAATAGTAGTTAACAAAGCTGTCATACAAAAACACTGGTACAAAATGGTCAGCTGTCATAACCTCTTCTTTTAAGAGTCCCTGCTTTTATATAGAATGCCATGGGCTACAGAATATGTAAATATGCTTTTCAGGTAACAGTATTACATGGTGCTTAACACTAGGCAACTGGGTCTTCCTTTTGTGTAAAAGGGGGCATTGACTTGGCATTTTTTTTAGAGCTGTATAGCCAAAATATCCAGATTCATGTAAATGTATGCAGCAAAATTAAGTACAGTGAAACTTTAATGAAAAATGGCTTAGATAACTTAGATAATTTTGGCTAAGAGCTTTTGAGAGCTGTGGAGGTAACACTTATTTCAGACAGTGGAGAAACACTGGCCAGATTTGTAAATCTAGTCAGACATGTTGCTCTGATTTGACTGTGGACTACATTTAAGGTTTTTTAAATTTTTGGTAGACACATCAAATTTTGGAACTGGTAAAACTTTTCTGTGGGTGAATATAGTGGAGCTCTGACAGTGGGAATTCATCATTCTGCTCTTTATTGGCTGACATAAAACATAATTACTGGTTGTTGATGCAAATCTACGTTAATTTACTGTGCTCAGGCTTGTAAAATCAGGTCTCATGTCAGTGGCTTAGTCTTTATCCTTTTTGCTTGAATTCTTTATGAACAAGAAGGGGAAAACTAGCAGTAACAAAAAGTGCAGCTTCAATACTGGTAACATTCCAGCTCTATGTTCTGTTGTCTTGCAAGTTCTACATACTTATTAGACCATTACAGATATATGCTTCATATTAATTAATTCTTACCACTGACTTCAAATCATGGTCACAATAAACATGGCTGGAAATCGGTGGCCTGTTCTCATCATGAGATTTTGAGAAGTTAGTGCTCCATTCAGGAAAGTGTAAAAATACAGATCTTACAAAGTATGCTGTGATTTCATAAAAATGCCACTAAACCACAATCCTTTTGTGCAGGACTTAAACTTGGTAATTTTAAGTTCTAAATTCTGGAGCACTCAATGGTATCTCTTCTGATCTTTTATTGCAAACACAGAAATAATACTTCAAGGAGGGCATATGGAAGGAAAACATTGTTTTTCTAAAATCATGACTAGCAGCACAGAGGGCTTTTAGGCTTTCTGTTAGAAACTAGGATATGGGTCTGGTGTATTGCTACATAACACCACTTAATTGTATACTATTGCATTAAACATTTTAATATATAATTTAAATCTGTTAGCCAGCTGAGCTTGGTAACTCGGGCTTAGCATGCTTTATTAAAAGAGCTGATTGAATTCCCATACATGTTTGGGTGTCAGAAACATCCACGTGAGAAGAATTCTCAAAGCCAATGAGGTGTTGGTGATCGCATTGCCTGTGTCTGCACTAGTCCATCCCTCTACCAACCTTAACAAGTTTTGAAAGTTTTAGCCAATCTCAACCACACTCAATAGAACAGGGAGCCCGCAAGGATTCCCTCCAAGTGCTGTAGGAGTCAGTAGGTGACTAGAGGGTGTATCGTAAACCAGTGACTTTCTGGGGGAAAATGCACTTGGTCCTTGGAGAGGCATCAGCCATCTGGCCCGTGATGGTCCGTGCCTGTGGCCCCTGCAGCCAGCTCAGGGGTGGCTCTCCCCAGCCTCTGCCACCAGCCTCTGTCCCTGCGTGGTGTGGAGTCCTGTGAAGGGGGGCTCTGGGAACCAGTGGGACAGTACCACTGCTCCCTGAACGACTTGTTATTCCTTATACTGCGATTTTAAAGCAGCACATATAAACATCTGTGTGTGACTCCTGGTTTGCTCATGTTGCGATAACTTCTGCTTGTGGTGTGCCAGCACTGAAAACCTTAGAACTAGAATAATGCAGGCAGCAAAAGACAGGCCATTGACTGAATCCAGCTAATGGAATATTGATTCAGACCTAGGTAATTACATTAAATAGTAGGGGGAAGGTATATTAGATTAAAGAGAGTACAGGATTCTATTTTTGGAACAAAAAGGGAGAATAATACACACTATTGCAAGAAGAGATTAACTTTTCCCCATTAAATGAAAAAAGTATTATTCCACTAATGTAAAATCTAAATTTTTTTTTAAAATAACCTGAAAGCTCAGTGTTATACAGAAATTTTCTCGGTTTGTTCATGTGTTCAAAATTTCAAATATCAAAGACATTTTTGTCTGTAATGGCCCATGTGAAATACACTGGTAATTCTTTGTCTTTTAATGAAAAATAATTGCACTACTACTTATATGGTATTTTAAATAACTAGATATATGAACATTTATGAATATTATGAACATTTAAAATTAAGTTTTTAATTTTTTTCTAAGGCTGTAGATTTTTTTCACTGCAAACAATAACATTTTATTTATTGCTTATGTTTTTTCCTTTGCAAAATGTTCTTTCCCTTGCAGAAAGCAATAGTTCATTTTTTCTTCAGGATCCTGATTTGAAATCTGTACTGAATGATGCAGTGCATGTTGTATTGCACTGGTAGCAAGCACTATACCATAGAGATTCTCTCCATGAAGGAAATACAGGGAGTACGTCACTGTAAACTGAGAATGATGACACTTTTCCCTATGGAAAATTGCTTTTCTCATTTGTAAGGAGAAATTTCTTTCATAAATTCCCAGTAAGTTATTTTTCATACCACTCCGTGTTACAATATCAATTGCTATAAGCTGCCTGAATTCCTGAGTATTTATCTGTGATCAGTTATTGTACAGATAAATTCATATGCATGCAAATATAAATGTATGCACATGCATATTCATGTAATTGTTGTTGACTGACTTTCTCGAGCAGCCTTCAGAGAATTCATGATAGAAATAGATAAATGAGCTTTTTTCATATTCTCATTAATGCCCATTCAAAAGAACCTTGTTACTAATTTAATTTTTGCATGCTTCTCTCTGAATTGTTATGAATATATGTAACATAACTCTCCTGAATTGATATAACTTTTACATGGAACTACCAATTCTGCTAGAACCTAAGCTAACTGTCTGACCTAAGTGAAATGGTCAGTGTCAACATTATATTTCCAGAAGACAAGCCTATCATTTATCCTCTGAACTTTGAATAATTCACCACTGTTTAAAATTCTAATTTTGTGTTACATACTGAACCTCTTATCCTCTGTAATCTTGCATTTCTGCCTTATAATTCATTTTAAAAGGTACTTTAAAAAATTGAGAAAATGAGACTTCCTATGATTGGATGGCTGGTTCTTACACAAAACTATGATTATTATGAAATAAATAGCAAAGTTTAATTGGTCACAAGGTTTTAGTAAAAAATAAAGGCTTGTGGTTATTGAACAGTGTACTGCACACGTACAGCTCCATTAGATACTGCTGAGAAGGGTGCAGCATGTGAATAAAGATCAAGAGAGTACTGGACAGGTATAGTAAAGTCTTGAGACTTCTTCTCCTTGAAATAAAGCTGGTGAAGTTCCCTGGATTGGCAACAGGAAATTTAAAGAAGAATTTGGGTGTAATTTAGGTATTTCTAAGAGAGACATAACATGTCAGCAGTAGCATGGAGCATGGCACACCCTGGGAAACAATTGTAGGCATAGTAACCACTAATGCAGGCAATATTTGGTAATCACTTTTAAAAGTGAGCAGATCATGGTCTAATATATTTTTGGAGGTAATATCTACTGGGTCATCTTTTGGTCTTGTTTATTTATCGTGGTATCCCCAATCAGCATGTTTCACCATACCCTGTTTCTGTACACATATGGAAGAGGTCAAGCCATCACAGATGTCTGGCTTACATATGGTTTTTAACTGAAGCCATATGCAGATCAGTCCTTACTTAATACTGAAGTAAATAATTGGAAACAATTTATCTTGTGACGTGAAAAGAAACCACAAAATAGACTAAATTACTTCATCCTCTCAGGTCTTGCTTTTGTGCGTATCAGAAAAGAAGTGCTGCCACACCTTTATTTTCCTCCTGGTGCTTTTTCTGAGAGTTGACATTGAAGCTATTAAATAGGCACAGATCTTGGCTTGACAGAGGACAAATGACGTGTGGATGGTGCAATACATTCACCATTTTAGGTTAGTGTGTTTATGAGAAGATTTCATTATTGCATGCTGCTGTAATATTAAGGTTTTGCTCAAAAAATATGAGAGAGCATTAAATACATTTTGAAATGGAGAAAATTTTTTAAATGCAAATTCACTTCCAGGGAGTTTTGATCTAAACTCTTTGTGAAGATTGAGTTGAGCAGAAAATGTGAATTAGAGGTACAGTGGGAGAGCAGTTATGAACAGCTCAGAGGGCTGCTGCTGAAATTCAAAGGAAAAGTAGTAAAAGCATCCTTTTTCAGATAAACTAAAGTACAACTTTAAGCATAGGTTAGGATTAGTCGCTCCTGTTTCTGAACCTGATGGTTTGTTGCCTCCACAGAAAGAACTCTACTGATGGTTCAGCACTGTAAATGACCATGCTCACCTTTACAACTGAAATGAGAGACGAGTTCTCCTTTCAGAAGGAATCCCTTATCTTAAAAGTTTCCTTTCTTAAAGCTTTTGTGAGAATGGGCATTAAATAGACAAATAGCTGTTTCAATGTTTTAGATGATTCCAAGCAAAAAGTAGAATATATAAAGCAGCTAATCCCCAATATAGCTTTAGTCCTATTCTCTTTGTAATGACAGATGATTTCAATATAACAAATATCTATTACATCTAGATCATATATTTTGATCTAGAAAATATAAAAATTTGTTTTGACTGCATATTGTTTAATAAAATCTTAAAACATCATTCTTTCCTACTATTGTTCTATAGTCCCTGCCACACATCTCCAGTCTAGGTTACAGCTTTACATAGTTAGTTATTAAACAGAAATATATATATATGAGATACAGAGCAAGATATAGGTATTTAGACTGTTTTAAAACAGGAAAAAATTCAAGTACTTGCTGAATGAGTAATTAAAACTGTGAAGAATATAAGAAGGCTTTAGATATTAACAAAAATTAAAATCTCTTCAAGGAGTAGAGAAAATAAAAGGCAGAAAACATTTTAAAAAAGGCAAAAAGTGATATTAAGGTATTCCTTGAATATGCCCAGCAGATTCAGAGGGGCATGATCTTTAAAAATATATTCAGATGTATTACAAAGTGAACCTTCTGTATGTTGAAAGTTTCTCAGACCAGTGGCCTAAGTCATCTGGGACCAGATGTTGTGATCGAGACATTTTTATTTGCACAAAAGGACACTTTTTCTATACTTGACATTATTATGGCAATAAGCAGTCTACCTAATTGAACAGCAGATTTCATATTTTTATAGATTTTAACCAAAAGTACATTGATGATGTGTCATAATGTGCTGGATCATACTGTGTGACCACATAGTATGGTGAGATATAATTTTAAAATGCATTTTAAGAAAATGCACACTTCTCCCACTGATTAGCCTGACAGAGATACTTGTGTTTTGATTTGTTTAATGTTGTAGGACATTTTTAAAGTCCTGTGCTATATGTAATGAGTTTAATTTTCTCACACCTTTTTGTGTTTTAGATACTTGCACCATAGTAATATATTCTTTCTCTCCACAGATAGATATGTATGCATACAGAAAAAGAAACATTAAGATGTTGCAGTTTATTCAAGCTTCCCCAGTTAGAGTATTTGGATATTGCACAATTTAAATCATACTGACTTCATTAGGATTAAGCAGACCAAGAAGGCTTTATGCAGTTTGTTCAGAGATCTGTAGCAAGAGCTACAATGTAAAAGCTACTTGAATGTTTAGGCGAGAGATAAGAACACGGGTTAATTCTTGATCACCCTAGCCATTTCATAATAGAAACTAGTACACTGTGCAGTTTTAGCCTGGCCTGTAGTGGGTCAAGTCTTGTTATAACCAGTGACCCTTCTGAGATCCATGAACAACAAATCTGCATGCTACATCTGTGGTCTTCTCTTGATCATCTTTATCCATAGTCGTTTCAAGGTCCAGTCTAGCCATATATTTTTCATGTTTTCAGAGGAGGTATCTGCAGTAATATAACCTCATCTTCTGTTTTTCTCTAACTCAGTTCCTCTTACCAGGTGTCCAGTCATTTGACTCTCTTAACACTTAAAAATAAATTTAACAATTTATTTAAATACCATATTCTGGAAAAAAAACTGCTCAAGGCTGGTCTTATGGTGCAGGTTTTAAAGGAAAGACTACCATGTTCTAATTCTTATCTGAAGTCAGAAACACGTGCCCTTTTCAGTAAAATATTTTTCAAGGCACTTTATGCTCTATTACATTTATATATATCTCAACTACAATGGAAATACTAAAGCTCCTTCTGGAAATAAAAAATATAATGCAAATCTTAAGTTTTAAAATAAGGTTAAAATATTTAATCTTAGCACAATATCTGCTAATTAATGTATCTATTTACAAGATAATAGGAAGGTATATGAAGTGCTTAGAAGCACTGTGACAAGTCCCAAATTATAGACTCAGGAGACAAGAAAGAATTGTGTCACAATTTGCTTCTGAAAGGTAGGGTAATTATAATGGAAGTGAGCGCAAGGGGGAGGAAAGCTACACATCAAAAAGAATCAAGGTGTTTCAGATCGTACAGTCTAATTTGTATTATGATGTTGCATATTTGCATAGTATTACCATAGTTATTAATAAATTCTATACTTTTATTTTTATGAAATATCATTGTGTTCTATGCACATAAAGTAGGTTATAATACTGCAGTTTAACTGTCATAATAAACTGATAGGCAAATGTTATTAAAGATAGTGAGAAGGATTTTTTTTTTTATTATATAGTGTTCCTAATTTACTGATTTAGAATGAGAAGAGCTTTTAATGAAAAAGCTGAAACAAATTTGGGCAATGTTTTACTTGAACTGCAGTCCCCAGCCATTAAGATGGAATGTGTTTTCTTAATACATTTCTAGTTTGCAAAACAGGGGCTAAGATTTTATATATTTTTAAAATAGATAAATTATTGAATATTTTACTTTAAGTAGCACGCATCCAGACGTGCCCTCTATTTCTTCCTTTCCCTAATGCAGAGCAAAGCAACTTTGTTTAGTAATCTAGGCTTCTTTTGCAATTTGGGATCCTGATTAATATCAAAATTCTGTGTAATATATTTTGGTGTGCAGTACAGCATCTCCTTGCTAGAAAGTAACTGGAACGACCATTATAATATTAATTCCACTAGACATTTACTACAGACAGATAAGTTAAACTGTGAAGTGGGGGTTTGTGATAAGACATTCTGAGAATTAGGTCACGTTGGGTTCAGTTGCCTCTTGTTCCAATGACTCATTCCTTTGCTCATAGAGCATGTGATTATGATCATTACCCAATTAAAATGCTACTGTGCAGTGACGAGTCTGGCACGGTATGGACTACATCTGACAGTTTCCTTAATAAAACTTACACTGTTTCTTTGATTTATTTTGTTTAACTTTTCAATGTGTTCTCAAAACTTGCATTTTATTATCATTATTATAATCATTGTCCCATTTTTACCATTCAGGAAATATGTTAGGTTTTAGGTTCCAGTCTCTAGACCTGAACTTGTATGCTGAATCTCTTGATCACTAGTGGATTTTGTTAGTTGGTTTTAGATGGAGGACATTTTTAAGCATCATGCAAGACTGCTCTTAGGTTAAGGTTGGAGAGAGATGGATTGGATGGACTATTAGATGGTTAAGGCTGGATAGCCATATCCAAAGAGTTAAAATCAGTGGTTCAGTGTCCAAATGGAAACCAGTAACAAGTGGTGTCCTTTAAGGGTCTTTACTGGGACCAATACTGTTTGCTAATGACATAGACAGCAGGATTGAGCGCACCCTCAGCGAGTTTGCGGATGACACCAAGCTGAGTGGTGTAGCTGATAGGCTGGAGGGAAGGGATGCCCTCCAGAGGGTTTGACAGGCTTGAGAAGTGGGCCTGTGTGAACCGCAGCAAGGCCAAGTGCAAGGTCCTGCATGTGGGTCAGGGAACAGGATGATCTTTAAGGTCCCTTCCAACCCAAACTGTTCTCTGATTCCAAACAAGATCTCAGCTCTGAGTCCAGACACTGGAAATCAGCAAATGGTGACAGGCACTGAAGCACTCAGCTTGCCCCAGGACGGGGTATACAATGTATTTAGTACAATGCATCAAAAATTAAGTGGTAGGTCAATAAAAAAAAGAGAGCCCAGTATGCTGTAAGCCCTAGTTATACCAAAACTTTTAGCAGACTGCAAGCCAAGTAATTTTTGTTTCAATCTTCATACCACTCCAGCAGAACTTTAACACTACCAAATACAATACTCTAATTACAAGGTATAACTTACTCTTTCTTTCAGCTGAATTTATGTCACCTCTGCTCACATAGAATACCAATCTAGATATTTTAGCACTTTATTTTAAATCTGTCATAAATACTTAAAGTGGGTCATATTCTGTGGAACCAAGGTTTAATACACACTTTTAATTTAGTATTTTAAATGTTATAGTAAAACTTGTTTACTTATTCAGATAATTTCAAAGAAAGGACCTTTTGGATTTACATGAAAAATTTACCTCTTTCTAGTTGCTATTCCTGTAAAAGATATTCAGCTCGTAGATTCTTTTTAAAGAGGAAAAAAATCACATGCCTGATGGAAATGCACTGCCTCACATACTTTGACTTCATACTACTTCGTTAACTTCAGTTTTAAGTTGTATCATAAAAATATCACCACAAAATTTTAACATCGATGTGATGAAATCAAAGAAATGTTTACAGAGACAAGTATTTTAGAATCAGGTTTCTGCTGTTAGGCTCTTAACCTTTAAAAACATACCTCCAGAAAGGAAATAAAAAAAAAAAAAAGTGTTTTGAAGGTTTTCATTCTATTTAAGCGTCAGAACTATTTATACTGAAATCATAGTGTGTGATTATTTTGGATTTTTCTTTTATTAAACACGCTGTGTTTGCCTGTTTATACTCATTAAGTGCTAAATGACTATATGCTATCACAAACACTGTAATTTTCATTGCGAAGATACGGCCTTTGCAGGAGCGGCGTACACAACGATGCAGCCAGCAGGGAGTTGTGGGATCCCATCTGGCCCGTTGTGTTTTCCCAAAGGAGATTCCAAAAGCCCAGAGCTGCTTTGGGGAATTCTCTTTCCTAGTCCTCCTAGTCCCAGGGAGGCAGGTGGGAAGAGGTCTCGTGCTGCCGTACCCACAGCCCGTGGGGAGCAGGAGGGCTGGTGGGGGCCAGACCCGCTCTCCCAGCAGAGGAGGGGCAGAGCATCCCCCCAGTGCTGCATCAGATGTTGCAAGTCCACAATAACTTTAACTCAATTTATGTGTAATCTGGGAATGGGTCAAAAACCAGTCTGTAGTGGGGAAGATGTGCCTGAAGATTGAGCTTTTAAATTAATTCCCTGATCCTGCTCACTCTACAGCGGTACTGGGACTCGGGCAGAGGGCATGGCAGCATCTTTCCGTGGCAGTTCACAAATAGGTCAGCTTAAAGCAACTGGGAAACCGAGCGCTGAGGAGGAGTGGAGCGTGCCGTGAGCCCAGAGGGGCTGCTTCCAGGGGCGGCTGGGGGGGCAGTGGGGGAGCAGGAAACTGAGACCTGCAGCCGTGGCTACCACTGCTGGGTTGGACTGATAAATTGGGGGGATTCTTTAAGTTTATGCATGAAACATAAAAAGGGGAGTGTTGCGCAATATTTAGGTTGTGGTATTTTAAATGCCTTAACATGGTGAATTTCATGCAAGATGCTTGAATTTCAGTCAGGGTTGTTTCCTTTAAGCCCCTCAGTCAGATCTACTGCTCCGTACTTTTATTTCTCTGAACTATACGGTTTAGTGAAAATTGTAAGATTCTCAAATATCACCTACAGAAAAAGCTGTGTGTGCATCCATGTGCTTATGCATATTTATACATATATTATACTGACTACTTACATGAATGACATCAAGAAGAAATACTATAATTAACAATAAATCTGTTTTTAAGATAACTTAAAGTAATTACTTATACAATATAAACTATTTAGCTAAAATTACATCCCATGTCAAATATATTTCAATGTGCATACGTTTTTTTACCTCTGTATGTCACATATAGCAAAACAATTTCATTAGATTAGTACCTTTAAGTATATAACAATGAGGTTTTTTTCCACAGAATAAATAAACTGTTCTTATATTGCAGTAATTTCTTGCTCTGCTTTTGATCTTCAGGTGTTAGTGTTTACAAAAAATTGATTAGCACTTATTTTTTTTCCATTATACTTGTTATTTTTTATCTTAACGTTTGCTACAATATCTGGCCTATTTTATCTTAGTAGATAACATTTTCATGGATAGTTCCATTAGCATGAAATACTAATTTGTGATGTTATTACATACCTGCAATAAGATATGAAAACACCCTAAGCCACAGCTGAAGACTTTTTTCATTCTACTTCTTTGAATATGTAAAAAACACAGGTGTTATATTGTCAGATGGATAAAAAATGCACCCATTTTTCCCACTGTCTTTTAAAAATGGAACTTCAAACCAGAATGTATATATAAAACAAGCAGAGTTTTTAGCTGGAATTGTGGAACAGACACAGTGCATGAAGGTTCATTGTCACAGTGTATTTAGTTATTTCTGCATTTTGGATTTATGACATAAAAAGGAATAAATATCTGTTTGGAGGCAGAGTTCCTATTTTTGAATTTCTAGTACGCATTTTTAACTATATGGAGTATTTAACAAGTTCTATCATATTTTCCACTCTGCACTAGTAAGAACAACAGTCTGTTTCAGGTTGTTCAAAAAAAAAAATGGTATTCTCTTCTGTCTTCTGAATTCTAGCACTTCTGGCATCAGCCACCTGTTTTTTCTGTACTTCAGAAAAACCTATCAACTGCAAAAGCCCTGGAGGCGATCTGTCCTGTCTCTTCCCTCTCGCCACCCTACCATAACCCTAATCCCTAGGAACACCAAAACAGGCATCTCAAACTGAGCAGGAGAGGGGAACTAGGGGGATGGCAGGAATTCCTCAATGATAATTTGAATATCAGAGAATTAGAAAATTAAATTGCCAAAATTGAAAACTGTGTTTTACAGGCAGCAAGCAGACTTATCCTTAAACCTAAATCAGTCGTACATCTCACTAACAAGTGTCACTTTAAGCACAGCTTCATCTTGGCATTATTGCTAATGATATTCCTCTATAATAAGCTTGTCTGGCTCTGATCTCACATTTGTGTTTAATTTCTACCTCTTGAAATGCTTCTTTCCAACTCCTGTCATTGAAGAGGGCATCAGGAATCGCTGAGCTCCAACCTAAAGTATACTACTGAATCAGTCTGTCGCTGAGCAGATCAGATAATCTCTATGTAACACTTGTTGTGTGTGTGTGTGAAGGTGATATTGCTGTCATATATTACACTCAGTGGATATACAGAATTTCCTACTGTTTCAACACTGCTTCTCTGTGAAGAAGCTTAAGTAAGTTTAATAGATTTACCGGTCATGTTTTCCTGTGTTCAATCTGTGCTGTTCTTTTGGCCCTTTCTGCAACATACCTGTCGGGTCCGTTTGACTGAAATGGAGTGTAGGCAGCTTTAGTCTACTTTCCATTCTCACTAAGCACTTTTGTGATCCAGATTTTGTAATAATTTGGCAAATTCTATGCCTGTGTATTACTAGACAAACAGCATTTGGGGTCACTTTAATAGTCAGTATTTAGTCTCCAAACCTGTATGTTCATTTCCACTAATTGAGTAATTTGGTAAAAATAACTATGCAGCAACCTTAAGCATCATGAAAGAAAACCAGGGAATAGAGTAATGCTTTTTTTTTTTTTCCCTACTCTTGATATGAAAAATAATCTTCCTATGCTAATGGCACCCTCTTGTCCCTTTTAGAGGTTTGGTGGTTTGTTTGTTTGGGGTTTTTTTTCTTTCTTTTTAAACCAGAAATTATATCTAGGATTTACTGTGCCAGAAAGAAATCACCTGCCAGGAGATAGAATTTTTCGGGCTCGGGAGCATCATTTCTATGGTGTGTCTCACAATAACAGCACCTACTTAACACAGTGAGAGCAGAATATACGGCTGTGAAAACTGAGCTCTGATATGGTAGCTGTGATAATGATTTAGTCTGGCAAGTTCGAGACTATCTCAGTGAGCGTCATGCAGATGGGATGACTACAGGAATTAGAAGAGATCTGGTTTCTTGCCGTGTCATGTACAGAGAAGGCAGGTACACACTTCCCTCGTAAGCTGCGACTCGTCCACCCGTGTTTTCAAGCACGTTCAATGAATCATAACTGAGCCAGTTTAAATTTCTGTGCGGACCCACCTGTTTGCTCTTTTCTTCTCTGGAACAACCTCTTTCATATCCCATCACCTTGACTGCTGACTAGGGAAGCCCAAAAGGGGCCTTAGCTTCCTTCAGAAGTTTTCTAATGTGCTGCCACAGTGGGGCCTGTGGGGCTTCATGGCATCAGAGCTTCAGCCTGGCAGACGGATTGTGTGGGAGGCGGCAGTGGGGTGAGCAACCTGTGCAGCTGGCATGAGGTGAGCTGTGGTGCAGAAAATTAGGATGACGTGCTCAGAGGTGATACTTTCAAAGGTTAATTTTAACCACTCTTTTTCCCAATTTATAGTTGGTTATGGTTGTTTCATTTAAAAATGAAGATCTTGGATTTGAGGCAAGCTTAAATTTAGAGCAATACAATGTCTGTCTTCTACGGAGATATTGATTCGCTGTCATTTTTGTAATATTTTTATCTTTGCCCCTTTATTGTGTCTTGCTAAGTCTCAACTAAACCACTAACTTGCATCAGCACTTTTACTGTGCTGAAAAATTTCCTTTCATCTTCTGATTATCTTTATGGCCGTATTTTATCTATGCTTTGCTATATTTTAAGTTTTGTATCAACATTAATTGAAGCTGCCATCGGCATGTAATTTATACACTTGTTCACTAGGTGGATTTCCTCAAACACATTTTCTGTTCAATTCTCTGTTTTCCAATGACTTGAAAAGATCGCTCCAGCTGATTACACTTGCTAGTATCTAGCATGCTTTCCGACTTTTATAGATTTGCTTGTTAAACTGTTTCCTTTCCTGCTTAGCTTCTCTTGAAAGTAAACTGACAGGTTTCCAGAGCTTTTATGCAATAATGAATTATTGGGTGAAACGTTTTCTACTTGTTTCCGCAGGGATAAGCAAGGTTGGACCTGGAAATAAAACCAGGAGGATCTGGTTTATCACCCTTGTAATGTGTTGTTGAGCGTGCAAAATCAAACTCTGTCTGAGGGGAAACCGAGCCCTGCCTAGCTGGTTGCTAGCTGGAAAAGGCATCCCAGTACATCCACCTACTCGTCATCTTGGCACGAGTAGAAGTTGAGAGAAAAATAGAGCAGGGGAGAGAATTCTTTCAGTGCTTTAATAAAAGAAAGATTAGCTGCAAATATTAAACAGATGGCATACTACTTTCAAATACAACTTGCTTTTTAACTTTAAAGTTTTCCAAAATAGAATGACTGACTTTAGTGATGCTGTTGCTAACTGTGCAGTATTTTTTCTGGAAAAATGAAGAGGAGAATTGTTCTCATCTGTAGCTAAACCAACGTAACTTTCATTTGTTTCAGTCAGTCCTAAACTGGATGTTTCCAAACCTCATTGACTGTGATAATTCAGGCATGATAGGTATATAACAATGAAACTAATTCTGTCCCTAGTATCTAAAATTATTTTAAAATCTAAGTTCTTTGCAGTGAGCTAAGATAGCAAAGTGTTTCCATTCCTTGTAAATTGCCCTCCAAGCTGGAGGCAGATTTATTTTACAGAGTGAACTTTGAGAGGGGGAATGGCTGGCAGAGAAGGCATGGGCCTAAGGACCAGCTGTAAGTGGTCCAAACAACTTTACCAAGAGTTTGTTGGTATTTTGTTTGACTTCCATACAAACCCATTTCATAAGCTTGGTATTGGTCAATACATTTTCCTTTTTTGCTGTTAGAAATTACTATTTCTAGTACAAATATCCTTATTAGTGCCCATCAATATTGTGTATTGTTTGCGGTTCATTATTCTCTGTTTTGAGGAAGAAGTTTAGGTAGAAAAATTAACATGATATTGATAATCAGTCATCCTCTGTAACACATACATACTTGAAATTAATAGTGGGTAATCAATCCATACTCTGAAAGTTGATTTTGTTTAAATGCTCATTAAATTCTTTCATATGCTACATCCTGTTGTAGCAGCAAGAAATCTGCGTTCAATTCAGTGCCTTTGAGACTTTCTATGTGAATTTGAGTGAATTATTTAATGTATATGAGATGAGATATCTCTGTGCTTGTTACCTGGGTCTAAGTGGGGAATTGGCTTGGTGATAAAAGGACAGGGACATGGATGAAGGAATGTGAATAAAGGAAAAGGGAGTTGTGTGTGGAAAACTTTACTTAGATTCAATACTGCCCCCCTGCCCCATCAGAATTTGAACAATGGAAGAAAATCCATTAAGAACTGTTAAATCTGAAGACACTGTCACTGGCTGAAGTCTCTGAACTACTAACAGCTGTTACTACATGCCTGTTCCGTTCTCAGATTCTTCCCTACGCAGTCATTGGAAACAGGAGTACCACGTCTTTGCTCTGACCTGGTTTGACTGTTCCCATATTACATTACACGTGGGACAGCTGCTCACCAACAATAGCAGGGTTCAGGAAGAAATTTCCTGTAAAAGCCTGTCACCAAGGCCATATAAGATTTTATATCTTATTCAGAGCATAAGTAAAAGGGAAGTTCTGCCAAGGCTAAGTTATTGCAAGTTGGTAGAGTGCTAACACAAATCAGAGTGAGTGAGATCCAGTGCAGTGGTACTGCTAAAGACCTGCTCTCAGCGGTAACAAATACTCCAAGCGGTTTCTGACACTGAACCGTAGCAGGTCGGGGATAGCGGACCGACTCACCTTCACTTTTTGAAAACGAGAAAGACCTTGAGACCCAGCATATGGGGGTTGTTTTTGCCTTCCCCTCAGCAACTTAGTGGGACCAGGGGGTGTGGGGACGCTAGCGTTGTGAGTGTTGGTGTCAGCAGAGCTGGTCGTGCTAATGACAGACACATCCTTTATGTCATCCACACAGTAGCCTGCTGCTTGGCCTAACACCAGGCATCCATAACTAGCCTATCCTTTCAGCCAATACCTTTCAGAATGTCCAACCTCACAGTTTTGTTCACACAGCTGAAAATACACTATTTCACTTAATTGTGTATCTTCTTTCCCCTCAGAATTATGGTTTGGAGACCGAAAACCTGAGAACTCTGTCTCACAAGCTGAATGCCTCAGCCAAAAATCTTCAGAACTTTATAACGGGTAGAAGGAGGAGTGGCCATTATGATGGCAGGGCCTCCAGACGACTGCCAAATGATTTTCTTACCTCTGTAGTTGACTTGATTGGTGCTGCCAAGAACTTACTAGCCTGGCTGGACAGGTAACTTACTATTCCTTCATCCTTTATGCATGAGAATAATTCTTTGGGTTGTTCTGTATTTGTTCTTTTTCTCTTGTTTTCATTTATTCTAATACTAAAATGGCAATTCTGTAATTCTAGCTCTAAATTTTGTTTTGCGAATTTCTCAAATATTGGAGGCAAAATGTAGTACCCTTTTCTGTCAGGAGGGTGTTAAAGTTTTCTCTAGTTACTTTTTCAGATTCTTTCAGTCTGATAGTATTTTGTGCGAAATGAATACTTTTTTGCTATTCCAAGTTGACATCTCACTGCCACAAGTGGTAACATCATCAGAAAGAAGGGTAAGGAAGAAAAGATTGTGGAGTTTGAACTGTCCTTTAGCCATCAGAAAGGCACAGAAAAGCTGGAGTGGAGCAAATCAATTAAGAATATTCAAAATAAATTATAGTACTTAGTCTGGAAATTAATTTTATTAACATTTTTATCAAGAGTAGAATTGATGTGTTAGGTAGAGTTTTGGTGTTAGTTAATGCTCAACAATCAACCACTGGGATTTTTTTTATCTACAAACTGAGAATTTGATTAAAATTCTCTCTGAATAAATTTAGTCAAAATTTTGACTGTGGAAAGACAGAAATCAAAGCATAAAATAGCATCGGAGCATTTATGTTTTGTTTCTTTCTTTAGAGTTATAGCAATGGATAGCTTTATCTTGAATCTGAATGCTCTTCAATGTATAAATGGCACCTGAGAAATCACAGTGAGAGTGAATCACCCTTCTTTACAGAATTTGTATAATCCTGGTGACATCTTCCTAACCTAATGCCAGCAGTCATATTCTCTCAGGCTATGACCTTGTCAGTTCTTATAAATTCAGATAGGGTCAGATTCAGCTAGAATTCGGAAAGCCTAAAGAAAATCCAAGTGTGCAGGAAGCTGTTAGACTAAGTAAGCATTACTTTGCTCTCTGAATTAAGGTGCTAATTGCTGCTCAAGAGCGATGTCATACTAGAAATGCTGCCTTTTTAATGAGCTGTACTGGACTACTTACAATTATTTGGAAGCTCCTATTTCCACAAGAATGACTTTGGATGTTCTGGCCAAAATCCAGTTTGCATCCTTCCTGCCTACATTGTCTCTTGTTTCAAAGGTGCATTTTACAAAAGTTGTGTAACTTGCTGCTGGAGATTGTCATGATTAGGTGTTTCACATCTCTGTGATCTCTATATTACATATATCTGCTTATACAGTCAACGGGAGCTATAATCCTTAATGCTGTATAAACCTGTCCTTCCTTTGTGACAGGTCTCCATTTGTCAGCGTGACAGAATACTCACTGCTGAAAAACAACATTGTTCAACTGTGCCTGGAACTAACAACCATTGTGCAACAGGTAGGAGTGGCTGAGTCCTCTTCATACTGTTGCTTAAAAATTACAATAATAAAAACATTGCTAAGCTTTTACTTCACAAGAAAAACTGTTTTAGCATTACCTCTCTGTTCTTTGCATGTTCTCTTTCTCTGGGAGTGATGGGAACACTTTTGGACTTTGATTATCCTCATATGCCTGGATAGATTGAAAGCCAGTGTGAAGTTAAAAATAATCCACTTTGCTTTTGAGTAGACAATTTCATGTCAGGTGATTTACCGTCATGCAATTATTAAACAAAAGAGCAAAGCCACAGTGGGAAACAGCTTAACCACTTCTAGCAGTTTATTACAGATTAAAATATGAATGGTCAAAAATCTCTCATGGACAAGTTCTTACAATACATACAAATATATCCAGGACCTGTACTGTGACTTCTTCACTTAAAGGAGAGCCAGTTGCATGAAAGTTGTTTAGTGATTAACAAGAAATATTCACAACATTAAATAAACCCAATATGGAACAAATAAGAGTAGTAGTATTATCATCACTGGCATTCATTAATTAATTGTGATATAGTACAGTCCCATAGGTACATAAAATTATTATCTGTAGCTACATAATACACAAGTAATAATAGTCTCTGACTGTGTCTGCCCCTGAAGTAGGACAAGGTCACACAGGTACAAAAAGACTGAAATACAAATATGTACAGCGAGCTTTTCCTCTTGTAAGTGGATAAAAATATTGATGAGACAAAATACTGGAGTACATGGAGATGTTTGAGAACAGGCAGGGCTGTCTTAGAATGAAGCAAAAGAGAAAGATGAAAGTGTTGTGGGAGGGAAAGCAAGAAGAAATTAAACACCTCTGCTATGAGGACAGGCTGAGAGAGTTGGGGGGGTTCAACTGGAGAAGAGAAAGCTCTGGGGAGACCTTAGAGCAGCCTCCCAGGACTGAAAGGGGCTACAGGAAAGGGGGGAGGGACTCTTGATCAGGGGGGTAGGGATAGGACAAGGGGTAACGGTTTTAAACTGACAGAGGGGAGACTTAGATGAGATCTAAGGAAGAAATTCTTCCCTGTGAGGGGGGTGAGGCCCTGGCACAGGTTGCCCAGAGAAGCTGTGGCTGCCCCCTCCCTGGAAGGGTTCAAGGCCAGGTTGGACGGGGCTTTGGGCAACCTGGGCTAGTGGAAGGTGTCCCTGCCCGGGGCAGGGGGTGGGTCTGGATGGGCTTTAAGGTTCCTTTCAACCCAAACTGTTCTATGATTATAAGAAAGCTTAGCTAAGGCTGTAGTTTTTTTAAGCATCTTAAACCAGCCCTGTCTCCAGTACACAGGGACCCACTGCCTGCCTCTGTCCTATGCTGGCACAGTTTTCCCTGTAACCTCACAGTAGAGCAATCATAGAACTCATTTAATTTAAAAGGTTTCCTGGAGTAGTAGCATTCTGAAAACTTTTTTTCCTCTTCAATTTTATTTTAGTTCTTGGAAAAAAAGAACTAAGGCTGATAAATATCAATCTTTGTATTTTACACTATTACCCTTAATTTATAATATTCAGCTTTATTCCTTTTAGAAGTTTTGTCCTTTATGCATTTTTGCAGTGCAAAACAGAGATCCTTTTTCTCTTTTCTTGGTTTAAAAGTTCCTATGTAGGCGTTTAATTATTTATGTATCTTTATTAAGCTTTCTCTTACAAGGTGTTTATAGCACTAGGCTATTTTTGATTTACAGAATAAGCAAAATGAACTTCTCTACAGTATAAAAAGTTTGGATTCTGATTCTGCCCTTCAGCTGTTATTGCACTTTGTGTGAGTTTGATTTTTTTTTCCCTGTGGTCTAAGTGAAAATAGTGTAATTTTGAATTGCTGTCTCCGTTTCTGTCGTTTATTTCACTGCTTTTGGCAGATGAAATTCAGTTCTCCTCTGCCAGCAATAGTTTGGTTCTTTTTTTTTTTTTTCTTCAATTCTTCATCTCCACTCCCAAAGCTGTCCTCCTTTTGACAACTTAAAAACAATCTATCTTTCACATAAACTTCAAGGCATTCCAATATGAAAAATGTTTAGTTGGTTCTTCAGGTTAGTTACAAATCAAGTTTTGTCTTTTCTTATTGTCAGATTGGAATTGTTTGATAGTCATCTATTAAGAGCTTTTTATAGTATATTAAACTTAGCACCAGAAAGAGTAGATAAAACAAAATCATTCATAGGGAGACAGTTTTGCTGCTACTAAATCTGAGGAAAATTGATCTTAATGTATGAAAGCAAAAATGTCTCACCTAAACCAGAATTGCAGTCTTAACTGTAGGCTAAAATATGAATTGATAATCTGAATAACTAATAGAAACCTAGATCTTGGATTCTTTCAGATACTCCTTGTTTTATGAATTATATATATTTTAGGTATTTAATTTAGTCAATGTGAAAGTAGCAGTCAAGGCTATGCGTTTGGCACATTGAGTGAGGAATATCTTCAACCTGAAGATTTATCTTGTGCAAAATTAAGATGCTTTGTGTGGATAACTTACAGCTGCTACTCAAGGTGAATTTTCTGCTAAATAGGGGGCATTGCTATGTAATCTTAGTTTAATATAGACACTGCTTATGAATCTTCTTGCTAGGATATACTGTGTGTATCTGATTGACATACTCTTAGATCTAATAAGGAAGCAGATTTTTTTAGATTTTAGGCCATATTCATTCTCTGTGTTAGTGTGAAGATGAGATCTTCATTCAAAATTTCATCCTAACAGAGGAACTGCAATGTTGGGTATTATTATCTACGTACCATGTAAATGCTACAATGAATAAGCAGTCACTTGTTTATCTGCAAATAGTATCTTCTCATACTGGTTATAAGAATATTGATCTTTATTCTCTAGTTTTAGAGAAGTTTTATACCTGTCCATTTATGCTTAGTAATGTACTTTATTCTACTCAGATTTCTTATCCCTCACAATCTCACCTTCGTTAAAATAAGCAGGGAAACTATAAAAGAATAGCATTATGCAGAAAGCTGCAGAAACATCCTAATTTTAAGGTGCAGTGTTCCATCAAAATGTGTTGATGATCATGTGCAAAAAAAAGCATGTTAGATCAGAGTATTGCAATGTCTGAGCTCTCTGACTTCATGCTGAAGTATAGCTCTAGCTTCAAAGTAGACTAGCTCTCATTTTTGCTCTGAAAATTAATCCCCACCAGACTAATTTAACTGAATTTCGATCAGGATTTGGTCATGCCAAGGCTACCCTGGGGGAAAGAACTGGAATAGCTGGGGAAGAATAGGTTTGGAGTTTTGTTCATAAAATGTAGCCATTTGCTTAATTTTTCATTACGTAGAAAGAGCTCACTAGTTCTAGTAGAAGTTGGTTTTCTGACTATTTTTTTCCTGGTTATGTCAAAGATGTTTAAATCTGTGATAGATGCTTTTGATACATGCATTAAACTGCATGAATAAACATTCTCTAAACAAAACGTTTGTCTGTGTCTTACCAAAGAATGTCAGCACAACTCACGCTAATTTATTTTCCAACAAAAACCAAACAAAATTTTGCTTGTTCTCCCTTTTATTAATGTTTAATTAACCTTACTGAGATAAATTCAGAGACCATATCACAGATTTTTACCCTGTGCTTAGTCAAATACTTTGTGTTTAGGATGAAACATGTTTTTTAAAGCTATCTAGTTCATACTGCGATTGATAGAAATTGTTCTTTCTTAGTAGCTTCCTGTACCTGGTCTAACTTTTAAATTAGCCCTCCTCTGAGCAGGTGGTTGGACTAGATAACCTCCAGAGGTCCCTTCCACCTGAATTGTTCTGTGATTCAGCAACTGCCATTAAAAACGTTGGTGTTATTTTCAGTTTGAACTTTGCAGACATCAGCTTTCAGCCCCTCAATCTTATTTTGCTTGCATTTGCTAAAGAACATTTTGTTATCAAACATCTGTTCACTGTTTTCTAAATATAGATTATGATCAAGTCTTTAACTTAATTAAACCAAGTAAAATAAGTTACTTTAGTGTATTTACCATTGTATATTTGCCTAATTTCAGAGCAATCTCATTCTTTTTAATGCATGAATTCCAGAAGAGTGTTTGATTTTATCTATGCAAGCAATATAACTTTAAATATCATTTTTTCACATCCACCATTCAAAAGTTGCAGTAGATCTTCACTGCAGTGTTCTATTGGGAAATGGCATTCAACTGGCAAACATCACAAAGTTTTAAGTTTTCTTCCAAGCTGCTCCTTTACAGGGTCTCTGTTTCTTTTCAGTAGTTGACTTAACTCATGCTGGTTTATTGTACTAAGTTAATGAACTAAATATTTTACATGTATTACTATTTTTATGTGTTAGTTAACTGTCCTCAAGACTTGTCATAAAACATTATTTATGGTATCTGCAAATTTCAGTAGTACTTGCATTTTTTTTCTTTGGGAATTAGAAACTAAAATTATGACTATAGTGTGGGTGAGCACAGGTCCTACTGACCTTTTCTCTTTATGAATATTCAAAAGAATACTGTTTTGCTTTATCAGAGTTATGAAGGTGTACTGCACCTTTGAGAGGTAGAATGTTCAGGTAGTGCAGAAGCTGGCTTGTACATAATACTCCTGCTGTGACTATTTTTGTAATTCCTGTATTTTATCATTTTACAGAGGGGAAATAGAATGCAGCTACTAATTTTTTTACGAGCTTTTTTAAACTCTAAGAGAAAACATTTTTAATATGTCATCTTGTTTATGGAGGATGCAGAAATAATATCACTATAACTATTATTTATTTTCTAAGAAAAATACATCAAAATTCTATAAATGTTAGTCCTGAAATATTTTTTTTTTAAATGAGATCCCTAGTGCATTGCTATATATCAGAGAAAAATAAATCAGAAGAATATTGTGACCTACATATCTTAATATTTTAGTATAACATTGCAAGTGCTTTTAACCTCTCAGTAAACTAGACTGATGTATTTTAAAAAAAAAGTCAATATGCATCTATTTTGGAAGGAATCCCAAAGCCTTTAACATTGCTGATGCTAATCTAATCTTGAATGTGCAACATAAGTATGGCTAACATTAATTCTGCTCTACAAAACAGTAAAATTTCAGTTTTACTATACATCAGGTCAAAAAATAGAAGACTTAAGTAATTAAGTTTGTTCAGAGTGAAGTTCATATTGTATTTCTAGCACAGAAATTAAAGGAAGCATTTAAAAAGGATCATTAGCTCTGAAGTCAAGCTGCAAGCCCTGCTGTGATCATTTTGTTCCCTTGGTACTTAGAGGGTTAAAACAAGATGGTGGATGTGCTGTTTGAAGTGTGTAAAACTTGTAGGAAAAACTGCCTTGGGCATTGCCAACCAGACTGACTAATTGAATTCTCTTTTTGTGCTGTAGAAAATAACAGTATGAATACAGAAGAAACATCAAAGTGATACTTGACCATGAAATGCTAATATAAATTCTTCTCTGTGTGACTTGGCACTCACAATCATCTGATTTTAACTTTCTTATTCTGTAACAATATTCTTTAAACTTTATTCACTTAGAAATTAATTTCTCTACAAAAGTGCCAATCCTGCAAAATAAACATGACCCTTAGAGTTGAGGGTGCGACAGTAACCTGTACCCAGGGCTGAGTGGCTGGGACAGGCTACAGCTGCTCGGCAGCAGCCTCGGGTGGGCTGAGGGACAAGATCCTTAAAGCAGCACCCAAGGAATAAGGTTTGAGAGCTGAGCGTGGCCTCAGTGGACAGGACATAGCCCAGGATTTTTGCTGCTGGACTCAAAAAGAGGAGCAGAGATCTGCCAGTGAGCTGCTATTTCTCTTGCAAAGAGTACCACAGCCTAAACTGGACATAGAGCTGATCTACTTGTCGAGTAAATGGAGTGAGATGTTGGAATTATTGCATGGGAAGTTTAAAGCAATTAACTGTTATTGCTAACATATTAAGATCCAGGACAGAGGAAATCTTGAGAACTATGAGGAATCTTAAGTTACTTGAGGGGATCTTGTAGGTATAGTTAGATTTTACTTTAAAATTTATTCAGGGAAAAATGACAAATAAACAAGACAGTGTTTTTTACTTGTCATATTCTCATTCTTAAAAATATGTTTTTAAATCCTTATCTTGCTTTGTAGAAAGCTTTTTTCCAATGTGGCATAATATTTGAAGAAGTATTTAGCAATTTCTCAACATAATTTTTCTGGTTTTAACCATTAATTCACTTAAATGTAAACAATCAGTGCCAATACGGCATTATAGACAAAATTCCTATGATAAACAAGGCCCCTGGTGAGGTGAGGATCCCACCCTGCCTGGTCCTCAGTATGTTTTGTGGCGGCTTCTTCATCATCCCCTCCCTCACAGGGCTCTGGGGCTCCCTGTCCCCTCACGGGGCTCAAGGGCTCCTCATCCCGTGCCCCCCCCCCATCCCTTCCCTCACAGGGCTCCTCATCTCCCCCCTCACAGGACTCCCTGTCCCCTCCCTCACAGGGCTCAGGGCCTCCCGCCACCACCAGGTCGGGGTGTCAGCCTCCCTGAACACGGGGAGATGCCAGGACACCTCAGAAATATTTTCTGCCCAGATTCTGTTACAGCAGACAGGTGGGTGTCGCGGGCCGGTGCTCACCGTGAATGAGTGTGTGGGCCTGCCTGCCTCGTGCCAGCGGTGGAAGGTTCTGGAGCTCTGGGGCTGCGGGAAGAGGGAGCTTGGCCATGGCCATTGGCCATTGAGTTTTCTGTATTCTCCTTTTAATTTTACATTTTAGTAAAATATAACTTGAGAGACTGTGTGGTGATTTGGAGTGCTGACTGGCAGGAGTGGAGTTTGGTAGAGCTGCCTCTGCACGTGGGCCCTCTCCTGTAAAAAAGGGTTAAATACTGGCTTGTCATCACTGTGTCTTGCTTTATAGAGGACTGTACTGAGGAAACCTTCAAAATGTTAAAAGGCAGTAGAGGCAGTACATCTCTTTTAGGAATCTGTATGCTTAGTTACATGAAGAAAAAGTAATATTCTAGCCACTGTAATATCACTAAATCAAAACACAATTTAAAGGAGTAATGGAGTTATTGAGTGATAAGATTTATTATTCTTAAAATGATAGCTAAAATAGGAAAATGCTCTAGAAGTTACAAGTCTTAAGCAAACAAAGAGGTTGATCAGGGATATTGTTTTTCAGGCCTACTTTAAATTGGTTAACAGCAATATTGTGTAATGGAATGCTGGGATGGAGTTGTTCTTTGGGAAGCCTTAAGGCAGTGAAACCCCCTGGGTACCCCTGGACCAGTGCTCAGCATGAGCAAGCCCATATCCTTTCCTATCCATTTTTGGTGAGGCTTTTGCCTTACAAAGTCCAAAGATAGAGCAGTTACGTGACCTCTCCCAGGAGATGGGACCACTGCTGTTTCTTGTCCCTTGCAGATGGTGTAGAAAATCAGGGCCTTGAAGCAAAAGATGGAGCAAAGCAAACTGACGGTGTGGACACACCAAGTTTAACATCTTTAGCATTTTACTTGTTGTCAAAATACTCTCTGTTTACTCTTCCTTCCCATGCTTTATAGTAACACAGTCTACCTAGGGGTAGGTCTGACACAACTGTCTGCACCCCACACAACTTGTAGAACAGGTAACAAACATTCTGCCTGATTTAAGGCCAGGCAATGTATCTCTCGCTCTGCACATCATTGAAATTCTGACATGCCAGATTAATTATATTCAGTTCCTTTTTTCTCACTATCATGAATCTGTCCTGTCAAGGAAAGAATAGATCCCTGAGGTTAACCAGACACAAGAGAAGTCAAGTTTCCTAAGACTGTAAAGTAACCTTTTGGTCATGACAAAACTCAAGAGATCATTTGTCTTTACAGGTACCTCTGTAAGAGATAGATATCAGCATAAAGCCTTCTTTTCTTTTTTACTAAGACATTTAAAATAATGTGCATTTTTTTTTGTTTGTTTTATTTTACCACAGGATTGTACAGTGTATGAAACAGAAAATAAAATTCTTCATGTGGTAAGTAATCTAAGTATTCTGCTTTGGTATTCTGTAATTCTACTCCATCCACTTAAATGATTAAAAAAAAAAAAAATTAAGGCTACTATAGGAAAATAGAGTTCCTTACTATTTGTTACAACTTCTGATGAATTAAATCAGTTGCTAAAAGTTAAAGTTTTCATAAATAAGATAAAATAGTTAAAAAGTTAAAAATTATTTTCAAGACCATCAAGAGAGATATCAGCTTACATGTTTTGTGACCCCCTGAAACCAACTTCGTACATTAGTTGTGCTTCCTGCCAGCCAGTTTAATGACTATCCCAGTACTCTAGATTGAACACTCCAAAACGTCTTTTTTTTGCATCAGCACAGGGAAATGGAGAGATGCTAACCAAACAATATTAATAAAATATTTTTTCACCCAGGACCTTGTTTCCACTTTCTCAGAACACTGGAGGCTTATGGAAGATGGTGTCATTCACTTAAGAACCATTTCTACCAAGCCTTTTTACTCTTTCCTGAATTGGAAGTTTTTCAAATTTAAGGCATAAGAATCAGCTTTCTTCTGGTATTCCCTAACTTACGCCTGTTTTATTTTAGCAGGCAAGGCCAGATAATCCCTCTCACTCTCCTCACACAGTTCCCTGCAGTAATGCTCTCTGTTATGCCTACCATTAATTACAAATACATCATTATTGTTCTTAGACTGTTTTAGAAGCTTCACAGTACTCTTACTAGTGTATAACTCTTACTAGGATTGCTGGCGTGGAACTCCAGCAATGGATCCATCAGACCTGATGCATTACTAGCTTTACTGGTTGTCAGACTGAGCACTTTGTGCCTTCAGCACTCAAAAAACCTAATGACAAAGGGAAATGGAAGAATCTTATACAAAGTTATTGATTACATGTTGGCCTTTAAGTTCAAATACTTTATATTTTCCTGGTACTGGCACTGAAGACTTGTACTGACACTAAGATAGATTTAAAGCCTATGGTGAAAGGGAAACCTCAAAGGATTTACAAGTTCAGATAAGCTTTTGACAAGCTCTAACAAAGTGCCTGACTCCCTTTTTTTTTTTTTCCCTCCTGTTTTTAAAACCCTTTACACATACTCTGCTTCCAGTAGGGATTAAAATTTGTCGTAAAACATTGATGTGCTGTTAAATTCAGAAAGCATGCAGTGACTGTTAGAAAAAAGCTTACAAAAGCTTACTGTTGTAAACCTGATTCTGAAAAGAACTTCTAAAAGCACCTGAAATCTTCTGGGATTTGAAGTGTATATATATATATTTATACACACATACATATATACACATCTTTCAACCCACAGTTCTAACTGCATATGACTTCTAGAAATACATCTTTAGCAGGAATGTTACTTTTGACTTTTCTACCCATTCTGAATGGAAGCCTAAAAAAATAGAAGAGAAGAGAGAAAAGTTTCAATTTTTAAGTTTTCCATAGGCTCAGCAGTAAAAGCGTGATGAACCTGAAGGAGCCTAGATCACGAGGCAGTAAGACTCATCTTAGCCTGAGCAAAATCACCTGAAACTACCAGATCCAGAACATACAGGCTCTGAGGATCAACCTGTTTGTCATCGTAACTCTGGGTGAAGTGAGAAGAATCACCATCTTTGTCGCAGCATGTTAAAAAGAAAAAAAAATACTTCAAGGATACTGAATTTAAGAATAAGCTTTGTAAATTGTTCATGTCTCTTATAGCAACTTTATTTCTAAAAATTAAATTAAATACTCAAAAAAATAACTGTGATGCTCTAAAGTAAAATTTTATATTTGTAAGGGATAGAATTTATAACTCTTAAATAGAACATGGAATTTTTGTTTATTTCTGAAAGATATTGAGAAAGATATACTTACAAGTGAAGACAGATTTATAAAATGATTATCCATGATTGACTTTCTCCATTGGTTACTGGATGGATTCCCTGAGGTGTGGATTTGTTTGGCAGAGCTCTGCACTAGGGCAGCATGTGCTCAGATGTGATTGCAGGTACACAGTTGCCATTCCCTCAGCAGTCATATGACTAGACCATGTCTACTCTGCAACTCAGGTATTATGGGAAAAGAGAAATTACGAAGGAGTGATCTTTAGGATCACTTAAACTGCATGTCAGAGAGTCAGGTTTCTTTTTTTTGGATATCTGTTCAGCAAAATGTGGTTATCAGGACTGCGTCAGTTCTTTAGACTAATATAGCATAGCTATGATAATTAAAAGTTACAACCTGCTAGTTGTTCTTTTAGCTCTAAATACAGATTATTAACTTACATTCATTGTACAGACCCAGCAGTGGCTGCCATACTAAAAATACTTTTTGTGACGTATATGTTTGTATGGCTTGTTCAAGACTTAGTGGTTTCCTAAAGATTCTCTTCTTGTCGTGGCCCATTGAGAAAGGCATAATAAATGGTTTTAGGAGTTGGACAGCCTGTAAAACTTGTAAATGTAAAGTTCCTCTGCAGCAGGTATTGAACTTCTTGAAGAACCCATTTTTATTTGAGATTTTCTTAAGTGCGGTAGTATTGCGCCATCTGGAGAGTATGCACTTTGCTTCTCTGTGGGTTTGGAACACAACACTAGTTAGTACACAAGACTTTGGTCCTTTCTATTTTTCTATGCCAAAAATACTTTAGCATATGTTAATGTACCATCTTATGTTGATAGTGCCACATCACGCATTACTTCCTGACCCTGTGCTGCTATTCATAAATTCTGCTCAGTTGCTCCCATTTATACTATCTCAGCCTTTGCATTATTTACATCTCTTGTATCTGCTGAACTACTTTTACAACAAACTGATATTTTTAATTATTCTAACATAGTTTTCTTGAATATTTTCCTCATGCTAAAATCCTACATAGATTTTAGTTAACTTTGTGAGTCATGGGGAGATCTTAAAGATTCATAAGAGTAAACTTGATTGAAAACTTCGTTGTTGTTTATTTTGTTCCAAAGTTTATTTACTGAAGAAGTATGAGCAAGTGACACCTGTGACATCAGAAAGTAGAAAGTGGTGCCTCTGGGCTTTAGTCTGCAGCTAATCTGTACATATGGCCTTAAATGTTAAGGCATAAGAGAGGGCCTCAGTTCAAAATCATAGCAATATTTTGATATGATGGTCATTCAAAAGCTGGATGAAAGCATATTCTCATGGACAGGGTCAGCCATCAGTTCATATGTAGAATAGCCATAAGTACATTTTTTGAGCAAGCCAGTTTCTGTATCTCTGGTGGGAGAAGACCGGACCTAAAGTTTTGTTTAGGGGTTCTGGCCCAAAGCTGAAACCACCAGAAATATTTCTGGTAACGGAGACCTTTAGATGCAGTCATGCATACCTGAATGGGATGCTTTGCATCTTGCACCTGATACAAAATACAAATGCCTCGTCCATGTCCAATATTACAGAGCTGTACTTGGATTTCCAGATGAGTAACTGTACAGTGAATGGAAATATAATCTATAAATCCAGTCAATTTATTAATTGTGACAACTTTCTTTAACTTATACGTATAGTGTCAAATGAGGTATTAGAAATCCTCATGCTTTTGCAGATGCCTGAAATAAAACTTCCCCTAAGAGATTTCACTAGAATTTGCTATAATTAGGGAAAATGGGAGTCCAGTCCCCAAAGGAAAATAGATGCTTACAGCACAACTTTGACCGGAAGACCATTCTGAAATTCATCTAAATGAATGCTTTCAGATTAGGTTCAAATATTTTTAGGCATAGCCTTTTTGAAGGCACACTTTAAGCAACACATGCAAATTTGGGAATAAATCTTTACACGTGAAGATTTCCTGAGAGTACAGATCAGTTCCCTTCTGATCCATAGACTTACTGCTTGCCTTTGATCGACAGGTTTAATCTGTCAGTATCACCATTACCATCTATGCAGTGGGGCTCCTCCTCTGAAGGTGTTTGTGTGGATTGGCATTAAGTTTTTGAGATCTTTAGCTGGAAGGCAGGATAACATAAAATTATTGCGTAGTTGTAGTGATCTAGAATATCAGTTAAGGGATATGTTCAAAGATGCATAAGAATTTTACTTCAGGAAATGGATTAACTAAGGAACCTTTCTGCCAGTGTAATTTTTAACAAAGGAAAAATTTTCTAAGTTGTATAATGCAGAATTCACCTAATTATCACTGTTGGTGGGGTTGCTGTCATTATTTGGTAGCCAAGATAGGTTATTAGGGCATTTTGTTAAGGCATAAGGTGTATAAGTTGGTGTATAAGGCATTTATTTTTACATATTTTACTCAACTTCCATTGTATTTATAATAATACATTATAATGAGAGATAAGATGAAGTTCATTTTTTTTTTTTTAAAGTACATGTAGTTGGAGTGGAGAAATAGTTTAGATATACAGATGTTCTCAGTGCACAGTAAAATCATTTGATGAGAAGAACTGTACATGCATGTACATTTTCTTGACATTTATGGATATTTTCTGTTCCTTTAACCTCTTGTTCTTGACTTTCATATACTTGTAGTTTTTGCAGTGCTAAGAAGTAAAATTATCTGTTTATTCTCAGTTAATTCTCAGAATAAGAACTTCTTCGCTAGTAGTTTCAGTTTAATATGAGGAATTATACTGACTTGTTTTTCTTTGTAGTGTAAAACCTTGTCTGGGATTTGTGACCACATCATTTCGCTCTCATCTGATTCTCTGGTGTCACAGTCAGCACATCTTGAGGTAGTTCATCTCACCAGCATTATGCCCAGTGAGGGTTTGGTAAGTAGCAAAGCAGTTTAAAGTTTAACTGTTAGAATACAAAATACAAGCCTCAGTTCTTTAGGGTGATTTCTTTTTTTAATTTATCAAGAAATCAAAATGTATTTTCATGCAGTCACCTACTTTTTTGGTAAACTGAATCAGATTTCTGAAACTGGTTTTAATTAACTTTTATCTAAATAAAAGGATAGTAATTTTTTTTTTTTTTTTAAATTAACACCTGTTTTACCTTCATGAGCAACTCGTAACTATATGAGCAGCTATAGTCCTTTGATAGCCGTATTGCAGTTTTTGGAATGTACCAAAGTAATCCCCAAATACATACATATACAAATAAAATTAACTAAATATCATTAATGTGCTTTGAAAATTATTAGTGGAAGGTATGTTTCTTGGTCTTGGATAAAAATAGTTATATGCCTCCCTGATGATTCAGTTCAAATAAAACTTTCAGAAGTATTAATCAAGAAAGAAAATAAATCCCTTATATTTGTAAATTGTTCACTGAACAGACTAGTTAGGTGTCTTTTGAACATCCTGGCTGCTCCACATTAGTCATGGGTCACACCATTAAAATTTTCTTCAGAGATGATAGTTTAATAATTATTTGGCTACCACTTTTAAATATTAATGTACTGTTACACTTTTTGGTTGAGGGATTTTTGTGAGGCTTTAGAGGTCAGTGGGTAAAGATTTCTGTCTCCCCTTGGTACTCCCTTACTTTACAACCATGCTGATGTTGGTAGGCTATGGGTTAGGGGTTGTGCTTGGGAACCTAAGATCTAATAGAAGCTAGGGTGTAAGGTAGCGCTGCAGGCCCTGGGATGTTCTTGCACATTCTTCTCAAGAGATGGGCTGCTTTCCCCAGTACAATCTCTTATACTGTCTTCAGCTGCATTCTCAGGATTATGGGAATTTTTTTTTGTGGCATGTTTCTTTGTAATTCAGCATGATTTACAGATTTATTTTAAATTTCTGCTAGTTGAAAAGTTTTGTATTATTTCAATATCTTACTCTTTGTTCTGACATTGAATAGCAATGAACATCATATGCAAATCCCGTCAAAGTTACAAGCGCATAATTATTTTGAGTATGCATATTAATTAGAGAATGATGTATTTTAATAACATGAGGGGGTTTTGTATGACTACATAAGTTTACTTTATTCTTAGACTGATTTAGTCAACAAAGAACATTACAACAGCATAAAACATTTAATTTTAATTCTGTGGCATCGCAGATGCTTAGCCCAGTATGTAATCCTGAAGACAGATGCAATTTGCTCGCTGTGCTGCTGCATTCCAATGGCCAAATGTGTTGCCTTCGTGGCCCAGTTTCCCCTCTTGGTCTGATTTCTGGGTTAGTTCAGTAATATCCAGGAAATAGCGGGTCAGTATCATTTACAGCTTGTGTAGTATGTATGCTGTAAATCCATCAGTGCTTTTGGCTTGTGTTAAGACTACTATATCCTGCATGCTAGCAGTCTGGATCTCTGTAGAGTTTTCCTTTCTATCCAGAAATGTCATGTGTTTCTGCTGCTCTACTTAGAAGAAAGTTCACTATCAGTGCTGAAGAGAATGTGAACACGGGTAGATGGGATGTATTTTCCTCAGAGGTGATGGAGCATAACAAGCAGGGCTTGGCATTGCTAGTGCTTTCCGTTCAGTGATAGCTCTAGATCTAGGACAGGGGTGTAGACTGGTGGAGGACAGGAAGAGTGCAGCCTCCTTCAAAAATGTCATGTCCTATAGGGAGCTGAAAATTTAATGCTGTGCAATATAGGCAGGTTCATTTCAGGAGTTCTTGGGTTTGAACTGCTTAGGTTAGACTGCTTGGGTCTAAGTAGCTTATCATGGTGTCAGAGTGCGATTTAAATCTTTAAGGCAGGAGTGACCAAGGTGGGAGTTGTTGGCTGTCATGTGGTCCACACTGTCCTTCAGACCACCCTCTTTTCTAACAGAACTTTGAGGCAGGCAGGGCCTGGGTTGTAATAATGCCATAACTGGATTTTATCGAAGAACCATGGTATAGTTCTCCATCCGCAGTGTACCCATAAGTTTATAGCCAACAAAACTGCAGTAAGTGGGCACTGCTGACAGAGGACACAAGACAAATACTGCAATCAAAATTGCCCGTCGATTTTTTTTCTTTTCTTTTTTTTTTTTTAGATGAAGTGAAATCACAGTGAATGACTGAGTTTTCTGTGCCTAATTATGAAGGCGCTATAACATGTTAGGTTGGAAAGTTCCTTTATAATCAATTTTGCTGACACTGTGTTCTGTTTAGAAGAAAATATGAAAAAGGACTAAAAATGGGAATAAAAGAAAATTCATGTGAAAAGGAAAAGAAAACATTAATCAGAATCAAATATAGAACAGAGTAATGAATTACAAATGGCTTTCTCATGATTGTATAGCAGTTCTTTTCCACAGGATCTCTGCTCCATTCAAGAGAAAAATGAGCACTATTCACTGAATGGAAAGTATTCA
The DNA here is from genome assembly GCF_047716275.1 of Strix uralensis. Taxonomy (NCBI): domain Eukaryota; kingdom Metazoa; phylum Chordata; class Aves; order Strigiformes; family Strigidae; genus Strix; species Strix uralensis. The sequence continues at coordinate 3,170,722 of NC_133984.1, forward strand.
GAGTTCCATTTTTATCCTTATCATTCAGTGTAGGGGTTGAGGTCTTATTTACCACACTTCAGCGAAGCTCTGCGTTCCCTTGAGTTACTAATTTCATCGTGAGGTTGTTGGGGTTTTTTTTATATGGCCTTACTGAGTGCTTCACAGACATTAATTAATTCATCCTCACAACACACTTGTGAAAATAGTAATGTACTTTTAGCTTTATAGATAGGAATCTAATGCACAGAGCAATTTGTGTCAAAATCACCAGAAATCTATTATTCAGGAGAAGTTTAGCACAGAATTTTTCAGAACATTGTTTTTTTTATAGTGTAAGTTTGAAACAGTCTCTCTTGGTTTAAGTGTAGCTAATGTTTTTGGAGCTACTGAGAACTCTAGCTTCAGCTTCATATAGGGTTGGCACCTAGAAAATGAACACAGTTATTTGCCATTGGTGAAAAATGTGTTGTAAATTACTCAGATTATATAAGAATTCAGTTATCTGGAATGATATTCAGTTGACTTAATTATGAGCCTTTCTCTATTTTCAAAACTCCATTTGCAAAACTGCTTTTATTGTATGCCTTCTAATTTCTTCAACAAATGAGCCAGAAATCCTATAGACATTGCATAAGCTTACACATAAACTAAATTAATGTCCAGGTCCAAGTCCATACAGTTACTACGTGGAGTCAGAACTCCTGTGGGGCAGTGTGTGTGTGTGTTTAATTGTTTAAATACATTCTGGATCATAAAGCATTTTCACAAAGGGACTGTATGTCATTTGAATGTGTATCTTCAGGTCTAACATTTTCTAACTTTCAGTTTGTGTTTTTATGAGCTTAATAGTCTTCTTTTTCTTTTTCTTTTTTTTTTTTCTCTCTCTAAAGTATCTTCTTTTTCAGTCTGCTTCATTAAAAAATATTTTTATCTCATGCCTTCCCCAGAATACATTCTCTGCTGGTAGTTTCATGGCAGTTTGCTGGACAAAAGAACTTGCATTGGGAAGCACACATTTTAGGTTCCATTCCAAGTTCTGATGATTGTGTTTGCATCCTGATCTCTGCAGGCATTTGCTGGCCTCCAGAAACATACTGGGTTTTTCCATTCCTTCCCCAGCTGTACCGGTCACACATACCAGTCAGATTGCTTCCTCCTTTTCCCTATTTAGTCACTGAATTTTCAGTGACAAGTACTAAAACAGCCTCCATATATTTTCTATTCAATTTAAAGTAACTTTAAAAATTGTAAAACACTTTTTCTGCTGAATTATTGTAGTACTGGGTATGGTAATACTATTTACATCTGAAGTGTACTGCATGATCAGCCTGAATAAGATGTCTGGAAGGCAAAACTTTGTTCCAAACTGCCAGTCTGACAAACTTGAAATAAACTCCTGTACTAAGAAAGTATTAGACTGTAAGAACCACTGTCAGCTCTGACAGAAAGAGAACATGCATACATAAGTTTTTGTGAAATAAAATAGAATAAAATAACTTTAACTTCATGATTTAAGAAAATTCCCTTCCTTGGCTTTTAGTTTTTCAACTCTGTGGGTTATTTATAGTGTCAATTGTAGCACAACAAAGGAAATTGGATCATTTTTATACTTACAAATGCTTTTTACAAATTACCTTTCTTTCTGCTTAGATGAAGATAGGTTTCCATTCCATTGCATTGCATGCTAAAGTTCCTTGAGATGTTACAATAACTTGTGGTAAATGACACTACATCATGATTTTAATTTTTAGACACTGCACATAACTGCTCAGTACAAGGCAAGATCTTCCTCAAAAATGTGGTATTTGAAAAATCTACTCCTCCAGAATTTACTATGTTTCAGAAGTCCATAGACCAGGTTCTACATTTAGGAGTCCCAGAATTTCTGTTTAGTGATTAGAAAACGCTGGTGCAGCAGCACCCACTTTAAATTTCTTGACTTGATGGACCCAGCATAAGCAATAGGCCCCTGAGACAAGAGTTTGTGTTATTGTTTGCAGGGGAAGAGGTGCAGCTCCTAAGCTTGCTACTAAATCCTTGAGGGTGAGGGTAGGTGAAAGGTATTAATTACCTCAGACTAAGCCCAGAGCCAGCTTTGGAGCCGTTCTGCTGTCAGATAAACAAAGGCAGGCTAAAGGGAACCCATGTTTTAGTTGAGGTGATGGATATAGAGACTGTCTGTAAGATGGGAGCATGGAGCATTTTTTGAGATTTGGTTTTTTTTCCTCATTCTACAGAGAAAAAAAGATTTTTTTCTTTGCATTAGAGCCAGTATTATTTTGGACTAAACTTTTTTTTTTTAATCTTCTGAACTTGATGTGCTGTACGGATATTTAAAGATACTTCTGTGTAGCATGCGACTTTAATCTTCTTTGATGAGATTAATGATTACTCTTAAGCAGGAGATTTTAAACAGGCAGGCTGTTGGGTATTTATTGTTTGGTTTTTTATCTTCTGATGCCTGAGAAATGTTTCACTTCTGGAATTCAGTAATACCTTTATTCCTTTTCCTTTCACTTTTTTTTTTTTGTTGCTCTCTCTTGTGTCTGAGCTTCCTACTGCTGATAGAAACAGTGTAATCTGTCACACTAAAATATACACTACTTATATCCACACCTTTGTTAATTTTCTGCAGAGGGAACTTCTTCTGCTTCATTTAAGAATTTAAGGGAAGCAAAGATTGTGGGAATAAAGTTTTTTATAAGACCAGCTGTGAATTATTGGAGAAAAAAAACCCCAAACAAACAAGCTGTCAGATGCAAAGACCCTTCTTTGTTAAGGATTATTCGTCTATCTAATGTTCAGCTATCCATTCAAATAGTACTTTTCTTTATGTGGAATTTGTAATTTAAGGTGATGGAAACCAATCTTTTCTGTTTTTACAAGAAAGGAATTGCAAGAGAATCCAAGAAGGAAAAGTAGACTATGAAGGCAGCTTATTTAGTGGAAATACACATGGCTGTCCTAAAACTGTTAGGGTATTAATCTAATTATTTCAGATTATTTTTAAAAGCTTACAGAAACTTGACATAGTTTCATCATGCTTGACATAAAGGTTCTCATAGCCTACCTTTGTTGTTGTCAATGGGTTTCTATTTAGGTAGGATTTAGTAAAAGGAGCATAAGAAAGAATAAATTATCTGAGTAAGATGGGTCAGATAAATACACAGAGCTGTTATTATGCAAAGAAAATGAATGCCAATAGAGAATTTGTTTAGGATTCCTATTAAAAAAAAAAAAAAAGTAAGCTAGTGAAAAGGAAATGTAAAACAGCAATAAATAAGGTAAAAATACTAGGTCATATCTTAAAGACTTAAAAAAACTCCACACCTATGTTAGAGTTTCTGAATAAATTGGAAGGAGGGTGTGATCTCAAAAAAGACCAAAATGCCAAAACAAACCAAACTCTGCTTATGAAGAAGAATAATAGAAGATACTAGAAATAAATCTTTTGAAAAGTGGAAGTTGTATTTCAGGAAATAAAGTAGAGGTGTTTAGTATAAATTTGGGCAAAGGACTGCAACATACAAGGCAGACCAAAAAAGATTTTCTAGAAGGACTTTTTAATGGCATGAAAGTTAAACAAAAAACTCTTTCAGCCACCTTCTTCAAGCACTGTCATGTCAATTGTTGGTATGCCTCTGTCCAAACTTGCTAGTTAAAACAAGGTTAAAGAACCATTTTACATCTGGGGCAAAAGATCAGGGCATGTAACAGTTCCCCAGTAATTTATAGCATTACAAACGTGCATCTTTGCTACTGATGCTTCATTGTGTTGTGCAAGTAGAGCCTGAACTCTTCTCCCTGTTGAAGTACTGTTGAAACGCGTAGACCGTTTTATTGTAGTTTTCAATACCTGAATTTTTCATGCAGAAGTATTTTGTCATATTCTGGCAAAGAAATGGTATGAAAACATGAATCATCTAATAATAGGTCATTATTACCCAAAAAGGAGTAATGGCCCACAGTTGGAATTGTTGGAAGTATGAGCCAGAAATGCTCATACTAAGAGTTTAGTCTCATTGCAAAATTCAGAGATCTTCAAATATTGTCTGAAATATCCACAGATAAACCTGGGAATAGTTGTTGACACTTAAAAACACACTGCTATCATTATATTCTAGTTAATTAACCAGATGATTCTGCAAGAAATTTTTCAAGGAATTCCACTTACAACACTGTTTTCTGGGGAATAGTCTTTTCAGAAGGGGATTTTAAATGGCTGATTCCTTCCCATATGTTTTCAAAGGTCAGATTTTAATTAAAAACCTTTAAGTCACTCCCTCATTAGGAGACAGTGGCAGAGTTACGCAGGAACAGTCAGGTTCTTGATATAACATCTTGTGAAACATTTCCTTGCTCTGTAACACCTCTCATATATCAGTATAATTCTTCGGAGTTTCATATCCGACATATCACAGTTATTAGAGAGCAACTATTTATTTCTAATTCATTAACTGTTGACTAGTCTGAGCCATCTTCGCAGATTGTGTGAGGATACTCAACTCTTGCCCAGAGATAAGGGATATAGTTTGTCGTTATTCTGTGCTCTGAGATCACTGGTGGGATTCAAGAAGAAACTAGACAGGATAAAAACCCATTCTTGAAAAAAAGGGGAGAAATCATTTTGAAAAAGGACTCCCGTGAAATTCAGCTTGTAAGGGCAGAAAATAGACCAGTAATAGGACGGAAGATTTGGGACTGAGTTACTTGGGTAGAAATAACAGAATAGGTTGTGCTAGTGAAGGATATGGTAGGAAAGCCCTGAAACTGGTTAGACAAGGAACTAGACATTTGTGAGCCTCAAGAGTAGAAAGAAAGGAAGGAAGAGAGCTGGGTGGAGAGGGCAGCAACTGAAACTGGAAGGAAAAAGATAGGAGAAACCTCTACAGCAGGACTCAGTTGTGTAGATGTAGATGTCTGGTACCATTTTAGATGCCCATCTTTCAGTTGCCACTCCAGAAGGTTCTCTGTGCTATCTGCCAAACACAGGCATATTTCTTGGTTACTTTGAAGTGACTGAATATTCTCTGGATATTACTGTTTAAGCAGATGAGTTGCATCCCTTCTGTCTGAATATACTGATTCTGGGACTGGATGTGTGGAAGAAAAAGCTTGTGGGAAGATTGGGTTAGGGACACTGAACAGAGCAGGAGAGACTAGAGCTGATGGGCAGGGAAGGGGAAGAGGTTTGTGTTATGGAGACTGAACAGGCAAGAAAACTTGTTTGAGAGGGATAGCCATTTGTGTTGAAGAGGAGGGACCAGACACAGAGGGAGGTCGGAGACAACAGGAAAAAAAGCCACTTCCTGATGAAAGCCTCCCATCCAGACCCTAGGATGGATTCCAGGATTCAGAATTTCTCTCATTTATGTGCTTTTTGTCTGTGAAACCCACTGACAAAACATTCTTCTTATTTAGTCTTAGCCTGAGGTTTTTGCTATTTTACTTTGACAGCTCATATGGCTGAAATCTATGAAATAGTTTGCAAGCAGTTGTGTAAAAAATTATATGAGAATAGCTCACAAGAGATATCTTCTTTTCCAACAGGTTTTATAACAGAAGTTAATAGGATCAAAATAGTCGATATGTGGATTCTCTTTTAATAAATTAGTTTACAATTTAATTATGCCTATGTAAAAATACATTACAGAAGAATATGACTCCCTTGAATATGCTGAATCAATATGACTACTTTGAGCCAAATAACTATTAAATAACTATTTCAAACAGTTCCAGAAGTGTTAGCAGTGGTCACAACTGGATCTACTTGGCTATTCATATCTGGACTTGAGAAAAAGGCTTGCTGCTTCAGTTCTTCCACAGTAGTATTTGCCTGGAACTTATGTTATCTGACAGAAAAATTTTCAGAATTTATTTCCATTTTTTTAGGCTTATTAACCATTAAAAAATGCTTATATTAGTGGAAATGGAATGAAACAATGATGAACAAAAAGGTAGCCAATAGCCCATTAAATTGAGAGCAAGGTCCAGGTCTTTGCCTCGTTCAGACTGTTAATACTGGCGTGTGCTTTTTCTGGGTTCACAGAATTAATAGCTCTCTAAATGACTAAGTTTTGCTATTTTGGACATTTCTTATACAACAGAGTATTTTCATTTTCCACTGGAAGTTTGGTGAAAGTGACGCCCTTACAGTCTTTTGTTTATATCAATAAACTACTGTGTGTGTATATATATATCTGAGCAATTTCAACTTCTGAGGGGTTCTGCTAACCTGTGCCAGTACTGCCTGAAATATGGTTGGAGATTCTAGTCTTTATCTTTACAAATGCTGATTTTAAAAAGGAAAGTGAGGATGGGGATGAAGCATACCAGTCACTAAAGTAGGGTTGACACAGATTGTCTTTTAGAAATAATATTTTCCTAAGTGTCAGTGTCTTTTCATGTTGAAGGGTAAATTGTCCTTTAAAAACCTTCCTACAACAGAGAGCAACTGAGAACTGGAGTGAACAGGGTCTTACACACTGCATTAGCTGTTGCAAAAGGATTGGCAACTGCTGACAGCATATCAAGGACAGGGGATTTTTAGGGAAGAATGTTTACAGGGTTGGAAAGAGTGATTTGAAGCAGGGAACATGTATGGCCTCTAGAACAGATGACAGAGACTAAATAAAGCTGCTTTCAGAATTAGTGTATGTTTTTCAGGAGGTTCCTTTCGAGAATACGTTCAATTTTGATTTCAGTAATATACTCAAAACTTTCTCCCATGTAGAAAAATATTTCTGGAGCTTTTATATATGATAGATATGTGTTATATGTATATATTATATAAAATACCTTGCATCCTGAACTATATAAAATAAAATATATAATAATTTTTATATTTTTTTAGATAGAATAATCTTCCAAGGTTTTCAGGTAACACAGATATGTCAAGAGATACAGCGCTACTGTAATGGTCAACAAGAAACAAGCTCTCATTATTTTGGGGAAAACAAGGATGAAAGCTCTAGGATAATTCAAAGATCATGAGTCATTCACTAAAATTATTTATTTTTATATATTTTGTTCTTAAAGTTCAATAGCTAAGATGAAAGAGCAGATAGCAAAACATAGGGTAATTCATAGTGATTAGTGTTTATGTCGCTCAGATGGCATATGTTAAGACATAATATTATAATTTGATTTTTTTGCAAAAATACACATAGCTTCACAAGAAGCTAAGAACTTTACGAAGAAATATGTGAAAAAATTTTGTGAAAAGTTTAGAACTATGTTCTGGTTTGGCCTTAAAAATCTTAGTCTATTGATTTGTTAAGTGGGGAATGAATCTTGTCAAAACAATTAGGGTGCCAGAACTGTGATATTAAATTTGATATTAAAAGTGTGGATGGAAATGTGTTACTGAAGTCTACTACGTGTTAAAATAGCAGACTTCTGTGACGGATGCAGCAATGTTGTGTAAAGTTCACTGTGGAAATCTAGCGTAACACAAACTAGATGGATTTAAATATCTATTTAAGATTTTTAAGGGAGACTCAAAGTCTCAGTAAGAACCTTTGGGGTTTTTCATACCTAGTGCTCTTGTTTATGGCTTTCAGTTGGCAAAGAGAGAATCAGGTGTTTGTCAGTAACAGTTGAAGGTACTCCAGAAACAGTAGAATAGCGACCACTGGTAAAATTAAGCCAACTGTATAGTAGGAAACAGTGGAAGACTCCTCAGAAACTTCTTTTTTCCAACTAATGACATTTTATGAAAGTGATTTCAAGGCTTCCAAGATTTAATTTGGACATCTTTGTTAATTACAAATGAAATAGCTTATAAAGCAGTCTTATTTAAGAGAACAAGTAGTCATGGTGAGTAAAATCTGAAATGGAGTTTCCTATGCAGCAGAGTTAAGCATCCTTATCAGTTTTGGCCAGTCTTTACTTTTAAGATTTAAATAAAGTTAAAGCTTGCTGAAATGGAATTAGTTTCCATTAAGGTAGAAGTCACATTTTCTCCGGATGAAAAATCAAAGCAAATCCATCTAGAGCAGGTTACTCAGGGCCTCGTCCACTCAAGTTTTGATCATCTCCAAGTCAGAGATTCCACAGCCTTGCCAACCTGTTCCAGTGTTTTATCATCTTAATGATAAAATCGGGGAAAAAAAAAATATTTTTTTTCTTTTTAAATTGAGTTCCAACTTGTGTTCCTTGCTTCTCATCCTCTCACTGTGCAGTTTCAAAAAGTTTGACTCCATATTCTCTATAACCTTGAATTTAGGTAGTTGCAGAGTGACGTGATCTTAACTTTATAGTAATTTTACCTCTTCTTTTTTTGTGCGTGTGTTTTTTTGTAAACACTTAGCCTGGAGATCTTCATTACTGTTTTGAAATAGGTTTCTGCGAACGAAATGTTCTTTCTTATTGCTGGGAGCTCTAAACTTCCATTTTGACAGCACAAGGTGATGCAGAATTATTGAAAGGATAATGAATCAGCAGTACAATGTACCAATTAGATTTCAAAATTTGATGGATAACCGTACTATGTGGAGAGATGTGAAGCTATGACCTTACTCCTGAGAGGCAAGAATACAAGCCATTGAGTCTCTCTGACATTTAAGGCTCTGTGTGTGTGTCTGTACAGCTAGATAGAGACCTACTTAGGTTGTCTCTCCGTATCATGTCCATTGCCTCCTTGAAGCAGAATTATTGCTGGACTAATTACAAAGTTCCTGTTAGTTCACCAAGCTCATTTTTCACCATACATTGGCAATATGAGCACTGGCTCATGTATTTGCTGAGTTAGGCTATGGTTTCATTTTTATTAAATCAGTAACTCTCTGAAGATGGGGCATTTGAGTTTAAAGACTATTCCTCTTTGTGGTTTCAGTTTTGATACTTCTTTTATGTCACTAGTAATCAAAGAGGTCATGTTAAATACTTCAAATACTGAATAGGAACGAGCTTTTATGCTGATATTAAGTGTTGAATTTGGCCCAGAAACTATTTTTGGAATAAAAAAAAAACATTAAGTGAGAAAACTATGCTGTTTATAATGGCTTTTGATACATATTTGTTTAACTTAGATTTGCAAATATTAATTGACCATGGTTCCTTCCAGTCTGTTCAAATACTATGGTCCTTAAACTGGAATAAACATACTATTTAAATTATCATGCAAACATTTATTTGTTTCCTACAAATACTAATTTCCATTCTTGCTCTTTTTTCAGGGAATGTATATCAAATCAACATATGATGGACTACATGTAATCACAGGAACAACTGAAAATGTAAGCTTCTTTATTCTAAACTACTCTTATCGTGCATGTAAGTATTTTCTGTATATCTGCGGTGCATTTTGTAATATGAAAATTTGCTTTAAATCAAGCCACTTTTTATTAATACTTTTTTCTTTATCTTTTCTGGACATGTATCAATTATCTTTGTAGAAACTTAGGACACTTGAAAGTAGGCATAGAAAAATATCTGCGATGAAGTTACTAATAACTAACAACGCAACAAGATTAAATGCTTGAACATCTGTCCTCAATTGTTCTTCCAATACACCTTTCTGATAGTGTTCATGTATATGTTCTCTCTGGCACAAAAGTGTTTTCCTTTATATTAAGTAAATTTTTCTCACATAAGAGCATCATCATTAGTCTAAAACAATTAATAATTTATTTAATTTTTAGATTAAATGATCTAAAATGATATCTGTTATATTTAATTTTTGCTCTCTACTTCAGATAAATCTCTCAGAACATAGGACAGTTCAGGTTCATATAAAAAAGAAGTATTTTTCTGTCAACAGAACAGTAGAAATAATAGGGGAAAAAAGTGCCTCAAGTGTTTATATTGACCAGAGTAGTCAGAAAATTGCAGTTATTATTAAGCGTAGTTATTATCTGAGCAGTCCTTAATATGTGCAGTCAGCTTACTTTATGCAGTGAGTAAATATTGTCATACAATGATGAATACTTTCTTGCTAAGAGTTCTTTGTTTTCTTCTTACAATGGACAGTAATTTTTTTTGGTGATTTTTATTTTGTTCTTATTACCAAATTAATTTAAACATAATGTTAGAAAAATTAGACTTTTGGAGGTGATGCCTGTACTAGGGTTGACTCATAGAAAATGAGTAGCTTCTGTATGTCTAAGCAATTCAAAAAAATAGGTTGTAAAATAATAAATTTTAAAATAGTTACAATATGAGCGGTATAGGTGGATGTAAAAAACATGGGTAATGGTGAAAGATAATTTAAAATACTATATTTTATATTAGACAGGTTATAGAATAATCTTTGATAAACCAGAAAGTTTTCAAAGCTAGCAGTAATTACTGACAGGACCATCACTAAGAAGGGAGAAATTGTGGAAAGGAGCAAATAGGTTTTGGTACATGCACAGAAGTGGATGGATGGTTTGACAATGTTAAAAAAGCTTAGTTAACAATCCAAATGACTGTTGTGTCAGGATGTATAAAATGTTCTTTTATGAAAATGACCATTCCTGAAAGAATTGTATTAGGAGGAGTTCAGTTCCATCACCTGCAGTAAAAATAGAGAAGAAATCAAGAAAAATGTATTAATTATCATTTTCATTGTAGTCCCAGAAGTGTTAGGCAAATCTGAACCAAAAGCACACGGAAATGCTGCAGCACATAAGTCAGTATAACTGATCATAGAAAAACTAAACGGTGTGACAAGAGCAATGAAGTACCTTCTAAATATCCTTCTTGTTACTTGACTTGCAATTCATAATTATAAATTTGAAAATAATAAATTTACTTCAACTGCTGCAATTTAGTTACTACGACAGACTTCATAATAGGACCCATCCCTTCTGTTTTTCATATAGTGTTTTAGTCACACTATTTTCATTCAATCTTGGATCTGTTTAACAGCGTATAGCTGGATAAATTGCAAGTTTAGATTTTATAAAGTTAATATTGAAATTATGTAGTGCTGACACCCAAGGAATGTAAAATTAGCACTGTGCAGCTAGCCAAAGATGTAAATACTTGCTGGCATACATCAGTAGTAGGCTGGCCCATATGGGTAAGCTTCATATGCGATATTTTGTTCTACTTGATTTATATATACTGAGTAGTATTGCATCATACAGTTTTTGTCACTCAGTTGTTAGGCAGTGTAAACCCATGGAAAGCTTGATGATTTGTGTGTCACAACTTTTGAGGACAAGTCTAATGTAAATTAAACTTAAAATTTGTTTGCTTATTTATATTAACACCATTGGCAGCATTTAAGAGTCTTAAAATAACTATATGTCTATTTTGGGTCCTGAAACACATGAATTATCCATCTTGATTATGTTGCAACAGATTTTATTCATAGATTGAATTACTCATGCTATGATTAATTCACTTTTTTACTGTAATTCTAATTCATTTTAGAAATATAATGCAGTTTGTAGGGAAATTATTTATATATTTATAATTGAAATTCACAGGAGTTACTAAATTGCCAGCCACTAAAATTCTTATTTTTATTTTGACTAAGATTTAGATGTCAAAACTTTTTGGTAAGACACCAGCATAAAGTTGCTTTTTTGTTTTTGCTAAAAGTGTATTCACATGTGCAGATAAACCAGCTTCAAGACCTTTAATTTCTGGCATTTCAGCAAATTGATTTTTCAATTCTTTTGAAGGGATAATTGACCTCAGAGCCAGTGTTTAATTTTGAAAGATAATAATTAGCTCAGCCTCGTCACAGTCAGGAAAGGAGCTAAAAAGAGAAAGAACCAGGCCTTTGCTTTTCCAACTAATGTCAGGTGAAGTTAAACATGAATGGTGGTGTTGACTTCAGTTTCCTGCTTACCTTTTATTAAAGTGATCAAGTTTGTATTCACATTGAATTCTAGCAATATCTTTCTTTTACATGCTTAGTCCTGTGCAGAAGAGCAGGCTGCCAAAATTCTGCAAATTCCCACTAAAAGGAGAAAGTGACACTTGAGCCAGGTAGTTCTTCACACCATCCTATAAAGTACGTTGGTAAAATCCTGTTTATTTTAGTGCAGAAGGACTGGGACGGCTGTAGTTGTGAGCTGGCTGTTGTAACCAGGTAGTCGAGCTCAAGGGCAGCACTCCCCGCTACGGGAGACACAAAAGCCCTTATGAGAGAACAAGCAGGTGAGGAGTTGTAACACAGCTTGTGTCAGGGAGGTTGGGCAGAGCAAGGTTAGGAATGATAGCAAGCAGTAGGCTGATGGTAAAAGCTGTGCTTGGAATAGCACCTATAACACACTTGGAATCAGTGTCAAATATTGACTATTTGCTCTATTGGCTGGGTTTTCCTTACTGATAGAATAATTAATGATGTCTCCTCCTGCTCTCCAGCAGCTGTGTAGGCTGTAGAATCTATTGATTAGTCAGCAGGTGCTGACTGTTGGAGTGATTTGACCTCCTCATAGATGTGTCTCTGGCATTTTATTCAGAAGTAATTGCAGTCTTTTTCCTCCCAGTGGCAGTTGGTGTTTTTGTTGTATTGCTTTCTCTTGTCTTTGTTCATTTTGTTTGTTTGTCTTATGTTTTTAATATTCATACACAAAAGGGATGGAAATAATGGGTGAGGTTGGTGAGGACTGTCCAGCTGAAGAGCTCTTGCCTGTTTCCTGGAAGTCTTGATCGGTATGCAGTGAGGTCATGAATATAAGCTTCTACACATCAACTTTAGTTCAGATAAATCTTTTCTTCACGTTTGACACCTGGCTCTTGTGCCATGGGCAATTTATGTTATAAGCTGGCTCCAAAAAGCATCCAGGAACTGAACTAAGTTTTGATAACATAACTCCTTTTCTGTGTGGAACTTCTCCAACAGTTTTAGAGCTAGACCACTCTCTGTAGCTGCAAGTGGCTCTTTTTCTCCCTTTCTTAAGAGTCTACTTCCTTGGACAAGGAACTTGAACTGTTACTCAAAGACTATTTTGCTTTAAAGTTTCTGCATTGTTTGAGATGGGGCAATCTGTCCTCAGCTCTCTGACTCCATATCAAACAAGTGGAGTAAACGTTCAGCCTTGTCCAAGTCTCCTAGCTGATCTACTTCCTTAATAGACAACTTCCACTGAGAGTTATTTCTCAAGGTGATGTATCAGCTCTTTTATTCTTTTCTGGTTATTTTCTCTTGAATTTTAAGTCGGTGTACTCTGCGTCAGTGGAACGCTCTTGTAAGCTAGTGCACAATGCAAGTAAATTGCCTTGAATTCTCAATTCTGTACTCCTGAGTATGACTGCTGATCTCCTGCATGCATTACAAATTTGTCTTACAGATTTAAGATCTGGTTTCAATGAAGCATTTAAAAATGGTTTGCTAAATAGCAGTTGGCTGTGTTCAAGTGGCTTTTCAATGGGTTTTAATCCATTTTAATGTGATCAGAATAAGCTATATTTAGGATAAAGGAGTATTTCAGCTCAGCAATCCCAAAATTATGTGAATGGTACATATAGAATAGTGTGTGTGTATATATATATATATATATATAAAAAATAAAATCTCCAGAAGAACTAGTCTGTCACCAATATTATCCATTGGTAAATTACCACTTTCTGTGTTCAAATGGTTAACCTAGTGCTGTCTTGGAAGTGCAGGAGCTGTAGTGTATTTGCAGAGTATCTTCAGCACACTTAAGCAGTAAAGATGCTATATAAAGGACTGAGAGACTTTTCGTTACACACATGGTTGGTCCAGCCCTGTCCCTGACTGTGCAGTAAGCTCAGTATTTGTTGACCTAACAGATTTACTTCTACGTGATGTAAATTCACTCAGTGTATTCCCAGCGAGACTGTGACTGCTTGTACTCCCCACGGAGAGGTAAAGAAGGTAGAATGGTTTAACAGTCAAAAAAGCTGTTCACCAGCAATAGAAGTGTGATTTCTAGATTACTTCATCGAATTGCCATCTGTAAGCAGAAAAAACATAATTCTTTATAACTACAGTTTTTATAAATACAACCAATTATTGTTATTTGATAACAATATTTCTTTGGGCACTGCTTTCTTTCCTCCTTCAACATTCGTTGTTTTAATTGTGTTCTTCAATTCCCCCTCCACAGCCTCTATGTAAAGTTAATTATTATATCTTGTCCTTAGTCTCCTGCTGACCAGTGTAAGAAAATCCATGCTGGTGATGAGGTAATCCAGGTCAACCATCAAACTGTGGTAAGTATTTCGGAAATTCTGTTCTGCAGGCTTTGCCTATTCCCACTGCTAAAAAGGTAGTAATTCTTCTTAGAAGATAACTGCCAAACTAGATTATTATTTATGGCTTTTAAAATATCATAACCACTGCTTATGCTTAATAAAAAAAGGTACAAGTTGAGTCAGTAACCAGCCCAGAAGGATTAAGCCAAATTTACATTTTGCACAGCTGCTGTGCAACATCATACTCGTTATATAAGGAGATCCCAGAATATTTCATTGAAGTTCTTAGACTTCTATTATGGATATGCCAGCTAGTTTAACTTTTTCTCTTAAACATGATTTTGCATTCTGTATAATATGGGATTCAGATTAAAACACAGAAGTGCTGTAACAGCCATATATTCCGAACCTGTTGGGGGAAAAAAGCATAGATGACTAGTGTTGATAGAAATCTGTCAGATTTTGCTTTCATGCATTCTTGCAAGCGGATTTATTTTTAAGCAGACGAGCAGTTTTATGAAGTTAGTGAAACTTAATCTCTTTAAAATCACATAAGCATGTGTATGCAGAAGTGCATGCTGAGCCTAAGGTATTGCAGTACACGATTTGCACACGTTTAAATGTGCCTACCATTGATTCCTTTCACAGCTGTATGTATACAAAGCTCCATTTTGTTTTATGTAGAAATACAGGAATAATATGTTTCTGCAGTGTTGATAGAACTGTATCCTGACTTAAAACGCACATGAGTTCACTGAAGAATTAATAATTTATTTATTTTCTAGACTAAATTATTTGTAATCGAGCTCTAAAAGCCTATTAGAGTGCCTATCTAAAAGCCTATCAGAGCCTCATCCAAGGTTGAATGATTATATTTTTCTTCCTGTTTTCTGATGACACAAGCTGCTGCCTTGTAACTGATGTTAGTTCCAATGTTGGTGATTACTGAAAAAAGGCAGTCAGGTTTTGTCCCAGGACTATCTTAAGTCATAGGGACTGTCCCTTTTAAAGAAAATAAATTGTATGTTGCAGAAGAATGGAAGCAGCGTTGCTGGAACTGCAGGTGAAAGGAACACTTGTATTTATTACATGAGTAATAAATATATGAGTAGCATCGACAATGACAATGATAACTTCCTGAAGTGCTTATAATTTAGCCATTTAACTTTGTCTTGCTGAACCCCATCTCCAAACACAGCAGCAGCAAAGTTAAGAAATCTCTTTCTATCTGTCATTTGTGCAAGGTGGCGTGCTGGGTTTGTGTGTGTCGTGGGGTTTTGGTAGCAGGGAAGGGGTCTACAGCAGTGGCCCCTGTGAGAAGCTTCTCAAAGCTCCCCTGTCTCCAAGTTGGACCCACCTCTGTGCCAAGGTCGAGCCAATTAGTGATGGTGGCCGCACCTCTGTGATAACGTATTTAAGAAGGGGAACCTGGGAGGAGGAGTTGCAGTTGTGAGGAGGAGCTGTGAAGGAGAGACCTCTGCAAACACCAAGGTCAGAGGAAGAAAGGAGAAGGAAGGGGAGGAGGTGTGCCAGTGCACAGACCCCCCTGCAGCCCGTGGTGAGAGGGCAGGCTGTGCCCTGCAGCCCACAGAGGTCACCAGTGGAGCAGATGACACCTGCAGCCCGTGGAGGACCCCACGCCAGAGCAGGTGACTGCACCTGAAGGAGGCCGGGACTCTCTGGGAAGAAGGCCCTGCTGTTGTAGTTTGACGCTGGGAGGATTGCAACACAGGGGAGGGACCCACACCAGAGCAGCGCGGGAAAGGCTGCGGCCCGTGGGAAGGACTCACGTCAGAGGAAGTTCATGGAGGACTGTCTCCTGGGAGAGGGAGCCCATGCTGGAGCAGGGGAAGAATGTGAGGAGTTCCCCCCCACTGCCCCCAGGAGGAAGGAGCAGTGGACCAACTGTAACCCCCATTCCCTGCCCCCTGCACCGCTGAGGCGGAAGAAGGAGAGAAATCAGGAGCAAAGCAGAGCCCGGGAAGAAGGCAGGAGAGGGGGGAGGTGTTTTTAAGATGTGATAATGCTTCTCACTCTCTTACCATGTCTGTTAAGTGTTGTTGTTGTTGTTAGTGTTTGAATTAAATCAAAGTTCTTTCTCTTCCCCTATTGAGTCTGTCTTTTGCCCATGACCATAATGGGTGACTCATACCTCCCTATCCTGATCTTGATTCCGGAGCGTTTTGCTTTATTTTCTCCTCCCCATTCCTGAGGGGGAAGGGGTGAGAAAGGGGCTGCCTGGTGCTCAGTTTTCCTCTGGGCTCAAACCACAACAGGTGGAAATATGAAAATATGACTATTAAAATCTTATGATTAGACAGCAAATATTTTCCCTTGAAAAGAAGTATAACATTAATTCACACTTTAAATGTTAATGCAACATGCAGCTCTTACCTATATTAGAGGGGTTTTATGAGTTGTCAGTTACAAGTTGAAATATGCATTAGACTGGCTTTCTCCATCAAACATACTTTTCAAGTGATAGACCTGATTTAATCTTTACTCCCATAGGTGAAATCCCCTCATTCAATTCATAATTGGCTTTCTGGATAGCATCTCTTTCCATGTGTGTTATTGCAACAGGCCCAAGGTGTGTGATACTTGCAATCCCTTTCCATTTAAGGGCAGTACCAACAGCTGAGTCAAGTGGCATAAAATACCTTTTTCTAAAAAAACCCCACTATTAATTATTCATTCTGAAGTTTATATCAAGCTAAGAAAAGCGATAAATGGCAAGCTGTTTCTTTTGGAAATTTATTCTTCCTTTGAAATGCCTGGGAAAGTCTCATTCTGTCTTCACTGTGACTTTGGAAATTCAGACAGTAATATGGAGTGTTCACATGTTTCAGAGGTATATGTCCAACCCTCTTCCCCTCATGGACTGGAAGTTTTAATGTTTTAAGTATCCCTTTGATGTTTAAGTGTGCCCTCTAAGCCACTTCTGGTACGTCTTGCAGCAAGCTACACTTAGCTCTGTTCCTTCTTCACCCAAAATATCACAAGTTGTGGTGATTAATATCATTACCATTATTTCCATTAGTGGACTAGAATAATTCAAAGGCAACAGCTCATTAAATTTCCATGTAGTCAATATTTTAATACTAGCAAGACCAGCTCATAAAATGAGGTGTAACCCATTAGAAATGAATGTCTGGGGGGGCAGTTGAGTAACCTTACAAAAGAAAGGCTTGTATATCTCCGTTGGTCTTACAGGTTTTTCAGAGCTGTAAACTGTTCTGCTCACCCGGCACACAAACCCAACCCTTCCTCATATACCAGCCTTTGACTCCACAGCTTAGCAAAAGCAAGTGCTAGTAGATGTAAAACTGTAAAAGAGAAAAATACAAAGCAGTTTGAAATTATACCTAGCCAAAGCTTGCTTGTTCAGCTGCTTTGTACTTCTCACTTCTCTCACAGTGTTCTCCAGCTGTGTTTCTTGTCTGGTAGTTGGTAGTGCCATTTCTACTTTTAGTTTGATTTCTGGACTGGAGATTAAATGCTTGCTTGCTTGCTTTCTTCCATTCAATATTTTATTCACTTTAAGTTAAATGTCACATCTTCATTCCTTCTGAAATGAAATTGCAGCAGAAGTTTGCATTGATTTATAACCAGTTATGATGGTTTGCTTTTCCCCTTTACCTTGTTCTGGAGCTGAAAGAACTGTAGTGTTTCTTTATTTCTTTAATGTATCATTCTGTTCAGTTCATTTCATATGAAGCATTTAGCATTGCTCTGTGAAGAGGCAAATTATTGCATTTAGTATCCTAAATACTTCCTGGATTGTTACAGAACTTTCAAGATAGATAGTTAAAATAGTATTTACAATATATGTATCCAGTGAAATCTACAGTCTACAGTTAGTTTTCCATAGAGACTCTATGTAAAGCATTAAAAGCCTAGGTAATAAAACTATAAGTGTTCATGTTATTTCTTATTCCTGCTTTTACCTGTTCATTGGTAAGGAAGTCTCCATGCTTTCATAAAAAGCATGTTAAGTTATACAGTGTAAAAATGCAGAAATAGACTTTCTTCAGATATTTGTATTCTGCAGAGATTCTGCATCCAACAGATTTTATCTTTGTTGTTCTAACAAAGACATTTTCTTAAGATTAAAGTTTCTGTAGCATTTTGGTTGTTTATCAAATATAAATACAGTTCAACACAATGTCTTTTGAAAGAACCTGTTCTGAAGATGATTAGATAGAGGAATTTTGTATTGCCACTAGTGAAAATACTTTCCTGATTAGAGAAAATATGGATCTCTTTTGATAAATTCCAGTCCTGTAACTGACTACTGGTATCATTTAATCTGAACTAGGCCAATGTATTTTCTAGATAAATTCATATTCACTCATTTAATAGGATCATTTGAGTTTTAAAACTTGCATTGATGTTCCCACAACCTGCAATAAATTCTTCCGGTAGTTAATTATTCTCATTGCTGGAAAAAAAAAGTCAATTTATTTGTAGTCTACATTTGTCTGGCACAAGCTTCTAGTCCTTTGATCTTGATGTATTTTTATCCATCAGACTGGAAAGCAGGTTTCTCATTTAGGTATTTTCAGGATGCAATCAAATTACCTCTTCACTTCTTTTTTTTGTAAGCTTGATAATTTGAGCACTTCCAGTTTGTCATCCTAACGCATGACCCTCCTCAGCAACCTCTTTAAATTCCCAACTGTAATATTTTGCATATTTAACACTGAGTTGCAGAGCTGTCTGGTGAAAGCATTCATTCATGGGTAGGGCAGTACTCCTGTGGTAAAAGAGTACAAATGAGACTACATTAATGTAGCTATTACCAACTAGCTCTTTACTCTTTTTGAGGCTTGTGTTCGTTTTTCATTCATACACAGGCAAAAATGAAACTAAGAGGACACTTTTATTTTTTCCTTAAGAAAACCCCACTGTTATTTCAATTTAAGTTTGACTCCATCAGGAAGTCCATTTTAAGAGAAGAATCATTATC
Source organism: Strix uralensis (assembly GCF_047716275.1). Lineage (NCBI taxonomy): Eukaryota > Metazoa > Chordata > Aves > Strigiformes > Strigidae > Strix > Strix uralensis. The sequence goes on from NC_133984.1 coordinate 3,189,779, forward strand.
TGTTTAGAAACTGTGAGAGGAGTAAGTTTTTAAACAGGTTTAAGAAGATGTAGACTTGGAAATAGTTGTCCCTGCATTTGAGTGGAGTCAGCACAGAAAATGGCATTTCTAATCCTGGAGGCACTTCTCTGGGGTTGTATAGCAATAGCAGAGGACTAAGTAAGCTGTCAGTGCCAGTCCCATTGAATTGCTGGATGTGTGGAGGTAAGCATTTTGGGACTGATGTAAGTAGAATATTTTGGCTGTATGTTTTCAAAATTATTCTTATTACCTACAATTAATATACTCATTTTATATAAAGCATTATCTGTATTAACTAAGAAATATCAGATAGCCAAGAGGTGGCTATATTAATACATTTTCCCCCTGAAACCAGTTATATTAACAAATATATTAAAAATATTAACAAAACAATGCCACTTATTTTACTTTACTTTTAAAATAACTTTTCAATGTACTTGAGAGTTTAAAAAAAAAAAGAAAAAGTTCAGAAAGTATCAAAGGAAAGCAGCTTACAAATTATATAATGCAACAATTGACAGAGTTAGAAAAAAAAGACTTCCTATGTGGAATCTGGTCTAACTAAGGAGCACTCTGCAATACAATTATAAAGATCAAAGAAAGAATAATAGTACTTTAAGCTAGAAATTAATTAAATCAGGCGATTCACCACTGGCTGTTAAGATCATTTAATCATTATCCAATTTCCTTATTTGCTTTTGTGCTTGTCCTTCTTGCTTATTAGATTTTAATAAAACAGCATAAGAAACTTTAAGAATAAATTATACATTCTAAAGTACTACCACACTCACTCTTTATTTTTCCCTACAGTAACAACAGGCACTAGTTCTGCCAGTGCCTTTTAGACTTTTTACTTCCTCTCTTATAAAATTATACAGAAGTGCTGAGTATGCCACTGCACATTTATTTGTTTGCAAAATTAATAATTACACCTTAGGTTCCATGGGTAGTATATTTTCTGCTGCTTAGTTGAAATAGTAAATTTCATATTGTCATTTATTTCAAGCTGTCTTATATATGAGACATGATTCTTTAGTCACAGAAATGGGACTGTCGTGCAGTGAAAATAGGCTAAAATTAAAGCTACAATAGTCACTAGCCAAGAAACACTTGTTTCTTTCAGTTTTCCATGAAAAGGATAGTATCTAACATAGAACAAAACAACAGTCATAACAAATATATAGGTATATACATATTCAGGATGAAAGCAAAGTTGGATAATTTAATGCCAAATCATCTACGTGTCTGTTTACTGAAGAGACTTAAACTTTCAATTGCAAGTCCCTAACCAAGGATTTTTAATGAATTGTCTGCTTTAGGATAACACTGTATGCTGGGGAAATGTAAGAAGCAAAACTTTTACTAGTCAATACTTCACAAGATTTAGTAGGTGATTTAGAGAGCAAAGGCTAACTACAGACATGAAGGAAAGTGGCAAGTTAGGTGAAATGCAGCATAAATTTGTGAGTATTAAATTGTGTTAACATTCTACGTTTGATAATTTTTCAGACAACAGAAATATTGCAGATTCAAATAAGTATTGATCTAGCTGCCTGACCACCTGTAAAATATTTGATCTACTTCTGTAGAGCAATGTGTTTGATAAACTAGGAAAAACAGACTTTTCAGAAAAATGAAAACTTTTTTTTGAGGATTAGTATTTGAAGGTCATTTGATGGGACAGAGAGCAATAATAATGCTTTTAGTAATAATTCCTGTTGAAAGCTAGATGTTATTCAGGAGCAACTGGCAAGACTCCAGAAGTCAGAATGTAGTAATTAATCCCAAATCAACTGAGCGCCATAGAAGTGATGTGACTGAAAATGGCAAAGATGAACTTGGAATTAATCAGGAACAGGTTTCCAGGAGAAATATAGTTTTAATGCCATTGTCTTGACATTGGTAATATCTTGTCTGAAATACTGTGTGATGTTCGGGTCATTTACAGTCATTAAAGGTGTGAAGTTACATATGAACATTAAAAAAATATAATGACTAAAAAAGAAAATGTATCATCTGTCTCATATGAAGAGAATTTTTTTTAAGGATTTCAATTTGGTTAACCCAGCCAGCTAGATCGGAGACAGAATTCCTCTTCCTTAACAGACAGAAGCTAAAGAGAAAGAACTCTTTAAGGTAAAAAACAATGTTGTGTAAGAGCAAGCATCCATACAAACATCTGTAAGTAAATCTGGTAGAATTCCAGAGGTCTGTCTAAGATGGTGTTTGAGGAGCTGATGAAAATGATTACATTATAGTAGCCTGCAGCTATGTAGAAGAGTAAAGAAATGGAGGTAGTAGCCTAGAAGGGCTCTTTCAGATTTAACACCTTTGCTTTGTGGTGTAACATGTTTGTCAGGTTATCTCTAAATAGCTGTTGTTTTTAACTAATCTAGTTACATACCCATACTTGATAAGGTTATTCTTTGGAATGATGGATGCTGTGCTTTCAGTACTTAAAGGAAGCTTATAAGAAGGATGGGAACAGACTTTTTTAGAAGGGCCTGTTGCGATAGGACAAGGGGTAATGGCTGTAAACTAAAAGAGGGTAGATTTAGACTAGATATAAGGAAGAATTTTTTTATGATGTGAGTGGTGAAACACTGGAATGTGTTGCCCAGAGAGGTGGTGATGCACCATCCCTGGGGACATTCACGGTCAGGTTGGACGGGGCTCCGAGCAACTTGCTCATTGCAGTGGGGCTGGACTAGATGACCTTCAAAGGTCCCTTCCATCCCAAACTGTTCTGTGATTCTAAATACATGATCAGCAGCCTAATACCCTTTTGCACTGTTCATTGTCAAATTACATGCTTTAAGTGTGTCAGAACCCCTGGCACAATTAAATAATTTCAGCACTAATTTATTGGTGTTAAGATATTTATTAAATTAATATCCTAGGAGTATATTTATTGAATTGTAAATTTGAGTCTTAATGAGAGCTCGTTTTAGATGGAGGTAAATCTGTAAATGCAGTGTCAGGTCACACCATCTGTGTTTCAGCACATTGTGCGTTGTGAAATACAAGTAGGAAAAGGAAAGACAAAAGATGTCAGGAGAATTACAACTTCTTCCCCCTAAAGATGTCATTCTGTTTCCAAACAAATTGCCACATGTTACTTGTTCTCAGGATTCTGCCTTTCAAAAAGGCTTAGTAATGCATGTCTTCCAGTAGCAGATCTTACATCTTCTTGGAATCTTGCTCTATTTCTCCATTAGTTAATGAAAATAACTATGTACGATAATAGGAGAACATTTGTTTTTCCATCATCAATTATTAGTAACAGTTAAGATATTAATAAGAAGAGTGAATCAGCTACAGGTGTTAATGATAAGCTTCCCATGCAGTGACAGAAAGTAGTCTTATGATCTTCCAGCACATTTTTGTCTAATAATATTTTCTGATTTCCATGTTAATCAAACCAATTCCCTTGATTAATTTCCCTAATGAGGCAAAGTGAATTATAGACTTAAAATACGAAAGGAAGATAGCCTGTTTCCTTAACAAAAAGTTGAATTTACACAAGCCTCTTTTTTTTTTTTTTTAAATGCAAATATGAAAAGAGGTCATACTCTTAAGGTTCAAATAAGTATCCAGATGGCTTTGCTTATGTATTTGAAGAGCCTTGAGGGGAAACATCTGTCCTGGTTCATGTAAGGGTTACTGCAGTCAAAGCAGAAATACTTGTTTTCAGGTGATGTGCAATATAGTATGTTCTAATATTTCGAAAATATTGCGTACAGTTGATTTTCAGATCAAGGTAGTTCTTAAATTCCTGTTTAGTTAATGTGCTGTGTCTCTCCATCCTAGGTAATATTAAAGCTGGCATATGATACAGTGTGTAAAATATGCACAAGTCTCACAAACAAATTAAGGTGTAACCTACCTTCCTTCTGTGAGGTGTACTCTGTATTTTTGCATTTCTTAGAACTTTTTAATTCTTCAGAGTCCTGATAGATGTTTAGGGTTTGATAAGGCAGTGAAGGAACTGAGGAACCATGCTTCTGCTTTATCCCCAGAATTTTCAGGGAAAGCAGAGAAAGGAATATAGGTATTCTACCCACTAGACACTCCTAGTTCCACTATCTGAGCTGTGTCTTCTAAATGTGTACCATAACCAATATGTATCATATGTCTTGAAGAAATTGGCATGGAGGTGAATAACTGTTGTGGTGGTTTTGACTACTGGAATCCTTTGATAAGCACCATCATGTTCAACAGTTGAGCTGGTTTTCAGTTCCTTTTAATAGACGAATATATCATGCAATTAATGCCTGTGCAGTTATCCACAAATGCACCGGTTTGTGTTTTCTTCAGTCTTTTTGTCTGTGTGTCTGTAACATTAAGAATTTTTTGTATTAGTTTGTTTTTCATACAGATAATCAGTGGGTTATCATTGACCGGGTAGCCTTTATTTTAAAAAAGGAGAAAAAGTGCTTGTCCAGCATGAACAGAGTTTGGATTTATAGAAATGCCAAAATCCCTAGTGCTGGTAGTATGCATTCCAAATCCCATTCAAACAAATCTAGATCTAAATGAGAAGGCAAAAAATCCATATAGGGAGGCTCTAAAGAACTAGGAAACACACTAGTTTACTGTTGGTTAATGAAAATGAGTTATGTTTTTCTGAACAAATTAGTTATGCAGTCCCAGCTACAAAATTATTGGGTTTAGGTATACAAAATCACTACAGCACTGTGGATATTTATATCATTATACTTTTATGGTAAAGCAATTTCATGTTATAGAGATTAATATTTTTGGAACTGTTATTTTTAAAGTTGTTCTATTTTGCAGTTTCCACTAATTATCTGGCTTGCACTTTCTATGAGAAAACTAACAAATCCTTTAATGTAGGCAGTAGTACAGAATTTTTTCCCTGGAGCCCTTCTTTCCACACTGAGAACTTACAAACCAATAAAAATTATTGTTTAGAGTAATCCTAAGTGTAAGCCACCAAAATCTTAAACTTCTGCCTGCCTCTTGCTGTTTTCAGTGAGTTGTTTTGCATTCTTCTAGGTTTCTTCCATATTTAGCATCTAAATTTTTTTTTTAAAAAGTATTTTTGGCTAAAATTAAAAAGTCAAGCATTTTAAGTCAGTAAATATCAAAGTTTCTGTGATTCTAATCTTTTTACAAATTCTGTGTATCACTGTGGTAGCAATTCTCATGGTGGCACCTGACTGTATTTTGTATGTTCTCAGAGCTATAAAGTAAGACTACAGCAGGCATGTGGCTTTCCACATTATAAGTTTTGTAGGCCTGGTTTATAAAGAGATAAAAAGTAGTGCACTATATTTCAATATGCAAATACATTTAGCAGAGAACACTGCACCATGACTAGAGCATGTGCAAATGATGTGCAAAGGTGACATAATCATGTCCTCCTGAATTTGTTGATTTGAATGTAATGGGTATCCCAATTGCTCCAATTTCATTTATTTGGGAAAATAAAAAAAGTATCATATTAGTCTTTTTTTACCTTCATGAGCCTAATTTTAATGTTAACTTCCATTACTGGGTGAAATATCTTAACCCATATCGTGTAATCTGATTAACTGAATGTATATGCTAAAAATGTTAAAAGAGCAAAATACCCTTTTGCTTGCTGAATACATCTTACTATAGCTAGAAGCTAGTAATTGCTATTAAAGACTGATTCTTTAAGAATAAATGTCAAAATCTGTCTCAAGGACTGGTTTTCAACTAAGATTTTTTAATCCACTGTAATGACTTCTATTTTTTCAAAGATATTTTTAGTACTACAATTTCTAATAACGTGTCCAAATTCCTAAGAGCATTTTATCATCGCCTAGTAGTAATGACTGCAGACTGTTCTCTAATAGATCTTGGTATTTAATGGTTTTGTCATTAAGGTTCTCCTTGGAATAATTTATCACTAAATTAATTATTTATCATACTTTTCTAAAAGGAGCTCATGGAACTCTAAAGATTTCAGCATTCTGAAAATTACATCAATCTATAAAAATCAAAAATAGTTCATTTTTAATTCTATAATTGAGTAAAAAAAATATATAGCCTCTGTCATTTTATAAACAAAGCACAAACTAGAAGAGCTCGTTTGGAATGCAAGCTGACATATTTGGATTTGTTTGGCTGTGGCCTGTTTATAATTGCTACCATTTTCTGCTTTCCTGTGGCCGGTGCATTTTTAGAAAGTTTTCAATAGAACAGCAACATTAAAAATAGAATAGAACTTTAAAAAGCTATTAAAATCCTTTTTTAGAATTACGACACATTTTGCAGTGCTTTCCAAGCCAAATGTTCACGCTTGGGATTCTGGCTTTGGCCCACTGTGGAGACAGGCTAGAATCTTACAGTTTATATCCCAACTTCTCCTCAGCCTTTCTAAGAGGATTTTAATTGAAATCTCTTCAAGGTTGCCTTTATTATTTTCCCTCCACCTTCATGTGTAATCAGATATTATCATCCTCTAAAAGGAAGTAAACTATACGTGTTATAATGTGGTGATATATGTAGACTGCTCTGATTTTGAGCACCTAATTTTTTTTTTTTCTTGTTTGTTTAATAGCAGTGGGAACACACACTTTGGTCAGGAGGGCAATTATGATTAAAATGTTATAATGAACTCTGACAGGTCAAACGTAGTCAGTCAAAAAGCATAGCAAATACAACAGCACTTAATGCTTGCATATACTTGTACAGTTCCTGCTCTTGTATTCCCTAAACTTTTCATTCTTAAATGTTTATGTTTAAGACTCTGCAGTTTGGCCTCAGTAAGGTTGCGTCTGGAGAACTGCTGTACAGACTCAGCATTCTAATTCCTGTTCAGTACAGATCTGCTTGACACGAGGGCTTAAGACTTGTGGTAGTTATAACATTTATGACAGGTCTTTACTATGGTCATTTATTACTACTGTAAAAATCTGCCAAGTTTGGAACAGAAAATGAAGGGAATAATTTAATACAGGCACTTTTAGAGGTACTGGGGGCTCAGCCTTTCTGTGAAAGAAATAGTCTTTTGCAAACAATATTCTGTACAGGATTGGATCCATACTGCTTTGTTTAGCAGAACTGTGGGGAGGAAGTAACCATCAGTGTTCAAACTAAAATCTGACTCAAGAGGTGTCTTTAAAAGGATGCAATATTTAAAAGGGTAAGTGGAGAGTCCACCCTGCACCTATAAACTTTCCTTGAGTGGCAAAGCTAGAAATCATGTGTGAATAGGAGAAGCAGCAAATAAGTCAGGCTAGGAGAATCCTCCACAGCCCTCCCTATAAATACCTACACGTGCCTTGCTGCTTCCCAGAGCTGAATGGGAACCAGTAACCTGTCACCTGCGAGTGACACACTTTCCAGTATTTCCTTTCTAGGTAGGCATGTTCTTGTCATTTGAGTGACTTCAGCGAGATCCTTGGTATACTTCCTGAAAATAACAAGATGAGACTAAATGGAGGCAATAGCTTAGCCCTTGGGACCTGGGGCTAAGGTTAGGTGTGAGAAACTGTATGCTTAGGTTTTCTGACGCTAGTGGAAGAGAGACAAATTTCAAAATTTGTGGTGTAAGTCTGGTTATCCAGATCAGGTCACAAGTACATATTGACAAAAAAATACAAGCTTTAGGAGTGAATCTTAGCAAATTCTAGAAGCGTTGTGATACTTTCCTGTCTATCAGTACTAATTTGAGTGTTACAGAGGATACATTTTTTGAGACTTTAATATTAAAGAAACTTCTTTAATAATAACATTACTCAGGAAATAGGGCAAAGCAACTTTAATGATAATTCACTGGGAAGTGCTAAGTGGTAGGAACTTCTTATTTTATTCATAGTGAACAAACTAATACATCAGTTGCACATAGGAAGGGCAAAAGGACTGCTGAATGGAGCCAAATTTATTCTCTTATTTAAACTAGTACAATTCCATTGATTTCAGTGGTGTAACTTGGGAGAAAAATTGGTTGAAGTTTAGAAAAATGTGAATTTTTATGAATTTGACTTTCATTTCTGAATTTACATATCTGACTCTTTTGATGCCCTTTTTTAATTTTTTTTTTTCTCATGTGCCTGTGGGTGGAAATATGGATAGAAATTCAGCAGCACTTAAATGTGCAAGAAACTACTTTTATCATAAACATCTTTATATACTGTCATTTATATTATTATTCAGTTTTAAAACCTCTTCGACCATTCAGAATAATAGATAGTGTAAACATCCATTTAAAAAAAAAGTCCCATAAAAAAACATTTTATGTTTTCATGTATAAACTGTTCATGCTAAATTCATATTTCAATAATCAAGAAGATTAAGAAATGTCTCTAAGTAGCTTTTTGTGAGCTGAACATATAAAATCCTTTCAGTCCTAGTAACGTTCTTTTTTATGGCTGTGTTCACAGTTTCTAATAACTTGAATTACTCAACTCTATCCAGTGGCTGTATAGATAAATCAAGTAAATAATCATTTATCTTCAGTTAGGATCTTAGAGCTGTTACATATATGTTACATATGTTGCTATAGCATAGTCTGTCTTCCTCCTCAGCAGTGCCTGTTTCAACTCAGGATCCAGACTGAAATTATTTCATGACTTCTAGTCCTCATCATTTGATTTAAAATGCACAGTGATCTTAAAATTATTAAAAGGGAAACAGTGTTCACTTACGCCTTATTTTGTTGAGAAACAGATAAATAAAAATCCAGCTTCAGCAGCATCATTTCAGTCCAATAAAAGTAATCAGAGTTTATAAAAACTGCTTATGTTTGCAAAGAGTAGGCTGTCATAGACCTTTTCAATTAATGGAAGACTTCCTTCACATTTAAAGTTAAACGGAAAGCTTTCAAATTTCAGTTATGGAATTTTTCCTTAGGTTGGCTGGCAGTTAAAGAACCTAGTAAATGCATTGCGGGAAGACCCAAATGGAGTGATTTTAACCTTGAAAAAACGTCCACAGAATACCCTGGTTTCTGCTCCTGCCCTTCTGAAGAATGTGAGGTGGAAGCCTCTTGCACTTCAGGTAAGAAGGCTGTTGCAATGCTCGTGCTGTGGTAAATCCTTTGCTTTATTCAGGAGAAAACACTAGAATTTCTCTTTGCAGTGAAAGGAACAGGAGCCTCTAAAAAGTCCCAAATTCCTCTGAAATAAGGTGCTGAGATAAATATGTGTGGCAATACTGTATGTGTCAATGAGATTGTTTTCCTCCTTATTTTTTTGTGAAGTTGGGAGCCACAGGAACTCATAAAAGGAAAGAACGCTTACAGATGGTGTTACTGAAGAACAAGGCAGCCTAAGGTTCAGTAGCTTGTTTTGACTGGCAGAGGCAACACTGCCTCGCTGTTTCCATTATTTCACAGTCTGTCAAAACTACTTGTTTGTAATCAAGCGTGTCAGACCTTTTAAATTTCAGGAAAAGTCTGCTTCTGTTCCACATCTCTCATCAAGTTTGAGTTTTTGGTAGCAATGCTAATAGAACCTCTGATATTTTCTGCATATTTACTCCTTGAAAACCTGTTGATATAAAAAAATAATTTGTGAACATCACAGCTGGTTCTTCCTACATCATCAACGTATGTAGGAGAAACTGACTCTCTGTAAAAATACTGAATGTAAAATGTCATTATTAAAGGCAAGTTTTTTGAGTAAATTAGTAACTATGCATGTTTATCTTTAATACTATATAATATCCTGTAATAACTTTCATAATGTGCAAACCTCACAGCATTGTTTTGTTTGGACCACATGATACATCAATTTGTTTCTGAATAATTTTTAAGTTAACAAAACAAAGCAAACCCTTCAAGCCTATCCAGGCAAATTTCCTTCCCACCTGGGACTTCCTGAGTCTTTCAGTCCCTAAATCCTATGCAGCTGCTTCACTTAAGGAGTTTGTGTAATCCTTGAAGCTCAGGAGTGCTGACACTTGGGTTTACCTCTGGGGGAGAGGAAAGGGGCATTATAACACCCAGAGGAGATTCAGAACTCTTCAGATTTTTCTGCCATAAGGGTGCAGGAATAACAAACATTCTTTGCTCTAGCAAGATGTTTATGTATCTACTTGTGAACTTCGTCTGAAGCCTCCAGGGAGAGCAAAATGGAAATGCATTTGCAACAGAGCTTCTACAGAGATCCTCTCTTTATATTAGTACATTCAAGGATCATAATTCCCAAGCAGCACTAGTTCTGGAAGTTTTGTCAGTGTGAAAACAATATGTACTGTATACGTGGCATGGTATTTTCCACAAAACATGCCAACATTTGTCATGGTAGCCAAATAAGTGCAAGTGCACCAAGCTATTTTTGTGGAATTATCAACTGTTTCTATTTTTGTGATATGTCTTCTCCTGATGACCCAGAACACAAGAGCCCCTGAGGATCAAACGGTGCTTTAAGTGTCATCCTCATAGGATATGTTTCTTCTGTTAGAGAATAGTGTTGTAAGGGATTTAAGTAAAAACGTAAATCACTTTGGAAAATAAAAAGATGTTGAAAACCAACTTTAGGTCGTCTTTAGCATTTTTAGGTCGTCTTTAGTCTTCATGCCACAGAGGCAAGCTCAAGTATTAGGACCTGGATACGTTTTAGGACACAGTTTTTGTTTTGCCTGTTTCCTACAGTTCTCACCTGGATCTAGTATTATTTATTATTGTCATTAATGACTTGGAACTAGCATGATTAAATTTCAAGATGATACTAAAGCTTGTGTTTCCTGGACAGCTGACATAACAGCTTGATGCTGCTGGACTAGAAAGCAGTGATCTCACTTCCCTCTCCCTGTTCTTGGCTGCAGAATGTCCTTGCCTTTGTTTGACTTTGCCATTTTTTAGACTCTCTAGATCAGTTTAATTTGTTGAATTGGTAGGAAGGCTTCTTGGATTATTTATTTGTTTTTCTGGAGTTTTCTACCACTAATGGATTAAATTGGCTCTTACAGAACAGAGGCTGTCAGAGGCTATTGACAGACTTTCAGAAATAAGCAGAATACATTCAGCATAGACAGAAGGTTTTATACTCAGACAAAAGTAACCAGCTGCATGAATGTAGGATATGGAATGATCAGTTAAGCAACAATCTGTAGAAAAAGATCTCAGATAAAGTAGATCAAGAGTGAAGACAATTCAGTAAATGTCAGACTGTCACAAAAAAGGATAACGTATATGGATGTGTTATATTTCATGGTGTGTTACATTATATGGATCCATATATGTATCCACGTATGTAACACACCATGACAAATAACACATGCAGAGCATTTCTTCCATTCTGATTTAGAGTTGGTAAAAACAAAGCAAAAGCTGTACATAGTTAGGGGAGGAACAAAGGAAGCAGGATTTAAGAACCTGAAATTCAGAGGCCAGAAATAATATTTGTTAACTCAGGTTGGTGCGCAGCAGGAATTTTTAAAATAAAAGTTATCATGCGCTCTGTTATTGTTCAAGGCACTTACAGGTATTATTCATAATTTTTTCCACAGTAGTTATGTTTAAAATTATACCACATGGTTAATTTATGAATTATTAAAGATACAGAATCTGTGAATCCTTATAAAATTTATTTCTTGGTCTCATTGTAGCTTTTCTTTGCTGTATATAGTTTCCCTTGATGCTTAATTAACAGCAGCAGAATGTTAACATATGCCGAAGTTTTATGCTACAATTATCTTTCAGTGAGACAACATGTCAGTCATACCATTTTCTCATTTTGTCTCTAGTTGGCATTATGTGATATTAGAAGACTATTTTCATTTTTAAACTCTGTGATTATCTTCCCCCTCAATATAAAATGGTTTTTTCATCTGCAATGGCAAACAGTGCTCTGTTTTTTAGAAAAGTGAGCATACCAGCATCTTCATTCAAATAAAATACAACATTTATTGTATTTTTTTCTTTTTATTTGCAGAAATTTTCTAATTGGAATAATCCTTCCTATTACAACTACTTGATCCAGAACATTAAACATTTTATTATTTAGCTTGAGAGATAGAATCTGTCAGCTGACATGAGTAGTAAAGCTTATGTCAACAGTGACAATTTTATAATTCTTACATATTAGAAAATAAACATTAGGCTCTGCAGCTTTATAAGTACCTTCAGAATAATTCTAGCTAAGTAGCTCATTTCAGATTTTGAAAACCATATGTATTTTGAAAGGTGTTGCTTCGTACAAAATTCTATAGCCTTATGAGAACAGATGCTTGTAGAGTGAAAAAAGGAAAACAAGTTGGTGTACACCACTTCTTGTATACCACTCAATTCAGTTTGCAGTTCATAGTTCAGGTACTGTACCCTGATAGAATTGGTCAGATGAACTCTGAAATTATGTGCTGCCCATTTACTTCACTATGAGTGAGAAATATCTTGGGCAAGGAAAGACTCTTAACACCTCAGACAAAGGAAATGCAGCAAATAAGTCATGTTCTGTTCTCTTAAATGTCTTGTATCAGAGGAGATGGTGATCTGTCATTTTCTTTGCATCTTAATACCACTCGTGCTTTTATTGACTTCTGTTGTATTCACATGTATTTCATAGTATTCTCTTGCTCTGAGGAGAAAAATTATTATTTACACATCAAAAACGGTGTATATTTCAAGTTTCAAAAAAGTAAAAACCCACAAGACCTGAAAACACTGAGAACATACCTGCTGTTTTACAGCACAGCTATACCAATTTACCAGTATGTGAGAAATACTCAGCAATATTGAGAGTTCTGTTTCTTATTGTGAGTAGCGTTTGTATTATTGAACATGTAATTTTTCTGAATAGTAGCTTGTCCAATTAGTCATCTGTATCACTGGCATGACTTAATCTATTCTGACAAAAATTACACACCATAGGAATTTATAGGGTGATACGCAGTTACAAAGCCCCATTTTCCCTTACCACAGGCAATCCATGTAGAAGAGTGACGCCTGTGTGTTTTCTGTGAATTCACCCATCAGGGGAATTCTGGGGATTGAGTTTATTCCTTCAAGGGAGAAAGCAGAGACTCAGTACCCCATCCTTAATCTTCATACCCCCTCAAAAGGTAAGGGATGTCCATGTTCAAGCCTCTTGTTGCTGTACCATCGGGCTTTACCAGCTTCCTGCATCTTCTCCTGCTGTTTTTTGCAGGATGCACTGGGGTCATGTTTGTTGTTTTGAACAGCACATTTAAAATAGATACAATATTTAATTATCCCCAATATTTGCAAAACGCACACAGAATCACAGCAATCTACTTTGTTTCTGAAACAGTTTGAATTTTTCTGTTTGGCAAACAATTGTTGATTTCTGACGAGTGTTGAATTTACCATTTGTCTTTCATTTTTATTCTGGTATTTCAGCATTGCTTAATCATTTTACTGATAATTAGCTATTCTCATTAAAAACTTTGAATAACAACAGCAGATACCCTAAAGTGTCACTTTTCAGAAGTCTTCTATAAACAAATAACTTTTCCTTGGGGTTTTTTTCATCTGTGCGTGTATTTGCACACACTTCATCAAACATTCATTTGTACACACACACAGTCAGCATAATCACTTCAAGTAATTTTACTGGAACTGAGATATAAGACTTAAAGGCCTGACTACATCATTTAATTTATAGTCCTGGTTGAGATGATATTTACTATTTATTAAAATTACCTTTTTTGACTTGGTGTAATACTGAAATGTTATATTAAATACTCTTATTAAACTAGTGTTTTAATAATATTAGAAGATCCTTGTGCTGTTTTGCAGATAGCTAAAACCACTGAAATTTCATATCTGATATCACAGACATATCTGGTGCTCACAGTGAAGGTATACATCTTTGCTACCTTCACTCTAAGCTCCAGATCATAGAAGAATTATATTTGCTGGAATGATGACAGAGGAGGAGAAAGTTCATTAAAGACTCCCAGGCCAGATGAGTGAAGGTTTCTTGTGAGTAACTAGCAGAATCGCCCAATATGGTTTATTTGGATTGGGTGCATCCTTTGAGGAAGGGATCAAAACAAGCATTGTTCCAAAGACATAATGGCCAGCAAATTCTTGGAAAGCACTGTGAAGACAGGTATTTCTCATAGAGAAGGTGGATAACATAAAGCTGAGAGGGAGAAGGCAGGAGACAGCTTATCTGAGAGCAATCATGAAGCAGTATATTTTCTTAAAAACTTAGAACCCTTATATAGGGAAAGTGAGCTTTGAGAGCATGTATTTCTGTAAACTCAGTGGGTGAGCTCTTACAGTATGCCAGTCCAAAAGGCAAGAAGAAGAGCTGGTATTTTGGGGGTGGGGCACTCCCATTGACCATTATTTTTCAAATGTATTTATTGTGAAATTGTGAAAGATGAATGAATTACAGTAAGGTTAGAAAAACCAGAAGGATAATGCTTGTCTTCAGAAGGAAATGCAAGAGCCAGGGAATTATAAGTCAGTCACTTAATATTCACAAACATTTTGTGAGCACTTGGAAGATAACAGATGAGTAAAAACAACATTAATTTATTATGAAGAAATCATTAAACAGATTTAATGCTCTTATGTGAGCAGTTAACTGGTCTGGTAGGTAGGAGATAAGCTGTATATCTTACTCTGATATTAATACCTTTTCTCATGACATTCCCATAAGTATGGCATAGAGAATTAAGGACTATGTGAAATTGAGATTGAATGGGTGGAAAATTATTGGATAACCTTGCCTAATAAATAGCTGTTAATGGTTCACTAACAAAGGACGTATCATTTAGTATTCAATGGATAGGTGATATTTGTGGCTTTGTTCCATGTTTTCCTGACAACCTGAAGGATCTGCTTACTAAATTTGCATACAGTGCTAAACCAGGAGGGTCTGCAAATGCAATGGAGTCTGGGTTGGTAATTAAAAATTTGGAAATTCTGGTTTGGAAAACTAGGAAAAAGCTCTAAAAATGTAATGAAATTAAAGAGGGACAAGTGTAAAGTATTCTTCTTGGAAATAATCAACTGTAGTTTTAAAGAATGTAGCAGCTGAATAATACGGCAATAATTCCAAATAGTGTGGAAATTACAGTAAAGAAAAGCTGAATGTCATGTTGGAAGAAACTCAAATACCTGACTGAGAGACATAAATAGGAATATAAACCACAAGATAAGTGAAATAATTGTTGTGCTTTATTCAGTGTTAGTACAGTCTCAGCTGGGTACTGAGTAAACCGAGTATACACTGGGTACACATAGTCTAATCAGTTGGAGAAAGAACAGCGCACACTACAATTCATTAGTGTTTTAGAAAACAAGCCCTATAGTGGAAGAATTAGGGAGTTTTTCTTGTTTTCTAGCCAAAATAAGGGGAAACAGATAGTATTCAGAATGTAAAATAAAATTAAAAGTCATGGAAAAGTGAAAAGGAAAGTTCTCACTTTCTGGTATGGAAAGCAGAAAAGATTACACTGCTATAAGGTTAGATTTTTTAAAATCTATCAGGAATAGCATGGATATCACCTCCTTTGGGGGCAAATTGAACAGTCATATTATCTTTCCCCACCCTTTTTTCCTATTGTCAACTTCATTGACTAACCTGGAACCTTGACAACCACTGAGTATACAATTGAAAAACAATTATTCATGAGAGACTTGGTATAGGGAATTTCTTTTCTGATTCTGAAATGGAGTTTCTGCTCGTCTTTCTGTGATGGTGATAATTTATGTTTTGACTCCTGGGAAACCGTATCCAGTTGCAGGTAAGTTGTGGGATTACTAGAATATCTGATATTTAGTCTCTTTACTAATACTGCCACACCAAAACTGCAGAAATGATGGTAGTATTCTAAATGTAGTGGCTGATACTGTGTATAAGGCAGTAGGTCCTAATTTCCAAAGATATGAGAAAGTAACTAGTGAATGATTCTTGTCTTTGGCAGTCACTTCTTATCTATTTATATTGATAATATAAAAAACTCTAAGACATTTGATTGGAGTATAAGAGACTTAACAATAAGCATAGAAGAGTAGTATCATTTGGGCCCTTATGCAGACCAATATTCTCATGAAAAAACATCCTTTTTTGGTATTTAGGATTGCTTTTACTTTTTGAATCACATAAAAATAATTTCAGTGTTTCTCTCTAGAAGATAGAAAACCTTGTATTTAGAAAAATGTTATAATTTTCCTTTGTAGCTTTCACCCAATTTTTAGGTCACTCTTTTCCTTCCACCTGTAGAAAATTAGTTGTATCTATTTAAGCACAATTTTGTATTTGAATGGGAATTTTTCATATAAAAAAATTTAAACAATGACACTAAATAAAAATACTTTCTATTTCTTGAACATAAATACAGACTGTTCCTCGGTTGAAAAATATTCTTTGTGTATATATCTTTGTATCCTGCACAGAATATTTGGTTGTAGTCCTTATAGCTATTGACTTGAGCTTCCCTGTGGCATTTGAGGAAAAAAAGACATGTTTAACTTCATTTAAAAACTAAAAAAAATATATCCTCAAAGACCCCCATACTTTATTAATACTTTTAATATTTATGATTCTCATATTTACTGTTTAGGTTAATTTCTATTTCATTGCTAGTCATTATAGAACCTATATTTGATGGTAGAATCATCACACCTATGGATTCAGTAAAAAAAATAAGAAACATTAGATGACTATGAATTCTGTTTTCTTGAAAAAAATCAAGGTATTCTGTCCTTGTTAACAATAAATCTTCTGCTGAAACCAACATTATGGTTATGAACACTTTCATTAAGTACAAGTACAGAGTTCTGTAATTAATTTTTGTATTAATGGCATTTAATAGTGTATGTCCTTCATCCCCATGTAATTGATTTTCTGCATTGGTTAAAATATCATATTTTGATTCTAAGTCTCAGATTTTCCCATGAGTTGGCTTTTAAATTAATTTCACTGGTCTTTTATTAGTTTCTTTTGTAACTAGTCTTGAACTCTTTGGTAAAACAGTGTTTCAGTAGACATCTTTTTAGCAGAAACTTCAGTAATTCAAAACAATGGCTAATCCAAAAAAAGAGGTCAAGATTCTTAAAGTTATGCACATTGGCTTCATTGTTACTTGTAGCACAGAAAATATTAATTTATTCTTCATGTGCTTTTTTTTTTTTTTTTTTTACAGCCTGTAATTCCAACCAGTCCAACAAGCAGTTCTACAACACCAACAAGTACAATGGGTATATCCTCAAAAATGGAGAACTCTGCACTCCAGGATGTTTTCATTCTGTCTCCTATGTCAGGACTTTATGGCCCCAGGTACTTATGTCCTAATGAATGTGAGGTTTTGAAAAATAAAATTTTACACTTTAATTTCACTAGCTTAATAAAAAACAGACAAAAAAAAAAAAAGCCCCACAATGAAACTAAATATTTAGTAAAATTAAGAGCTAGAAATATGCTAAGCAGCATGCTCTTGTTTTGAGAGACTTAGCTTTCACTTGGCTAGATACAAGTTGAGCAAAACCTGGTTTTAGTCCTAAACCAAGAAAGCATTTAAAGAAGTCTTTAATCATTTAGATTTATTTACTTTTATGTGACCACTTGTATCTTATTTTAAAGCATGCATTTCTACAAGGGAAATCCTTGACTTCTTGTGTTATACCAATTCCTTATGCTCCCTTTCAGATACTAGAAAACTCTTGACTAAGTTTACCTTACAATTAAAATGGAACGTAATGATTCGTTAGTTTACAATTACGTTATTGAATTGAATCGCTTTTATGAAAGTTCTCACATATAGCAATTCAATTATAGAACTTTGATTTGTAGCGTTTGGGAGAGACAGTTGTATGCTTTAGCTTTATCATAAAATTGTTAATTTCTCCATAATCTTCTGGTTTACTCTTTTTAGGGATGAAATTGGAATAATGTCATGTGATGACATCAGCAAATTTGGAAAGTCTGGAATGAAAGGCTCTGAGTCTCCAAGCTATTTTCTGGAGCATGAAAGTGGGAAATACTACACTTTAATTGAAGGTGAAGGCCACCCTGTGGGCCCTGAGTATGAGAGAAGCAGAGCTGCAGGAGTGCGGAGAAGAGAAAAAACACCCACTCACGGTAAACTCAATTTCTTTAACATTTTTAAATGGACTGAATTTACAGATTGTGCTATTAACACTGAAACACCCCCAAATATCTGTCATTCTTTGTTAGACCATGACCTGTTGGCTCTGAATACTAGACAAAAGTTTATGTGAAAGAATAATTGGTATAATTACAAGCTAACATTCATGACCAGGAGTGTGGAAGTTATTTATAGGTTTATTCTGCAGTGCATACTTAAAATTTTGAATGATGCTTAGTTCATATTATTTGGACAGCTAGCATCTTGATTTACTCAATTTCATTTACAAGCTCTTGGAGATTATTCTAGTTGCAATGTTCTGGGCTGTTAAACTTCAATGGAGGGCCTGAAAAGACTTACGCGTGTTATGAAAGTATCTATAAGATGTAAGGCCCTCCAAAATTCCGTGCTGTATTAAATGGATATCATTACATGAGTAGTATCCTACAATGCATTTGTTAATACTAGAAATATATTTTAAAATCTTGGAATGGGGACTGCTTAAATATATAAGATGCTATTAAAAAAATCATTAACTCTGGATTTTAATAGAAATCTTGTGTGTGTGTAAATGCATATGAGCATACAGGTCTACCAACATATAAGTGCTTGTACATGAGCATGAAGATGTACATATTGCTGAAGATTGAAAATTTTTTTGCTTATCTGTTAAAACTGATTTGGCTGGTGTTTGGTGAATTTTAGAATACTACTGAAATACAGTGATGTATTCTCCATATATTTTCAGTGGTTTTATTTTCAAGGCAATAAGTTATTTTCGTAAAGTTTAAAGAGATTTAAGATAAAATATTTCTTTTAAAAAATGTAATTATATCTGGTTTTGCAAATGGCATTATTTCTGAGCCTCAGAGAACATGATGACTCCTGATCAGAGCATTCTGTATGGGTAGATGCTATCTTTATATATATATATATCTAAAAATATATATGTGATGCCATCAATAAATACTTCACCTACTCTGAGACTAAGAGTTTTTTCCTTTCTCTCATTTTCTTAAAAATAGATCCTAATTTTTTTTCTTTGATATCTAGGAAAGGGAAAACCTCTCACAGGCTCAGATTAGTAAAGAAAAATGTGTCTGTGAAGAACACAGGTGATAAAAACACGCTGCAGTTTCATGGAGATAGTACCAAAGGCAGTTATAGTGAAAGATCCAATAACACCTGAAATGGGAAACAGTTGGGGGAAAAAAAGAAAAGTCTTTAAGCACTCCAGGCACTGATTCTGTTGGTCTGCCATGGAACTGGTTAGTCTGGTGCAGGATTTGATACCATGGATGTTATTAAATGTAGTTTCCCATGCTTGTTTCAGTTGTCAGTACTTAGAGACGATGTGGTTTTCTCATCGCTCTTCTCAGACTGCAGTGTTCTTACCACCATAAATGTTAGAAGAGAGGGCAGCTGACAGCCCCGGGTGCCAAAAGAGATTTTGATAGTTAAGATGCATAAGTATTTTCCTCTGTCAATGAATGGCTGCTGAGGTTCTCTTACTATGTGTGAGATATCTATGGCATAGTTTACATAGCTTACCTGGGTTAAGGTTTTAACCACATTACCTTTTGGCTAAGATCAGCTAATGAGTGACAGTTAAGGAATTTCCACTGCTGTTTCAAGAAGTGAGAGGGTAGAATTCAAGTCTGCAAATGTCAGCTGCAAGGATACTTCAGATTAAGTCCAGCTGCAGTGATAGTTCATCCAGCTTTCCAAGTGTTCTGTTTTCATCATTCTAACAGTTTGAAAGCAATCTTATGCTTATCAATTAAAGAGACCTTTTGTCCTGGTTTAGGATTTTGCTAACTACAGCTGGATTTATGGTAAAAAATGGCAAAATATCAATTGTAAAATGGACAGGACCTTGTATATATACACACTACCTTTTCAGAATAGGGAAATTTTAATAGATCTTTGTTATATGTAGGATATTTTTAGTAAAAAAAAAAATCTTTTGTTATATATAGAATACTTTTAGTAAAAAAAGCCATACACATGATTCTTGAAAGAGCTGTAACACTGAACGGTAGGATTCCATCTTAAGACCAGTAATATTCAGTCTTTATCTCCCTGATAAGTGACATCATTTTGTAATAAAATTAGAATGATAGATAAATCTTAACTGTGATTAAAATTGGAGCCAGATGGATGTATTTGGCTTGCTTTCATAAATTCATGCCACATGATGACTTAAAATGTTGGGCTCTGTGCCTGATCCCAGTAATATGCAAGATTTTTCTTGTGTTTATGATGGACAGTTCTGATTTTCTGTAACTTTGGAAATCTAGAAGGAATTTGATTTTAAAGTCTGAGGAATATGCCTTTGTTTCAAAACCAAATGTTAAACCAGAATTTTTTAAACTACAGATTAATCTGTCAATTAACTGACTTCCAAATCCAAATTTTGTTCTACTGTAGTAGAACATTTTGTACTTTTTGACTTAAAGATGTGTGTTTGAACCATCAAAGTGACAATATGTCTTTTAGTGGAAAGACAGGATTTATGGTAGATCCAATAAACTTGTATCTGATGCTGGAACCAGATAGCCACGGGCAAAGTAAGGAAAATAAAACTTCTGAAGTCTTTCATGGCTGAGCATTGCTAGGATTCACACAAATCACATTTGAGAAATTCCTGCCATAGATTTACCAGAATTAAAGCAATTATTAGAAACCAGTCTCTGTAGCAGCTGGTAAGTGGAAGGATACTCAGGCAGGTGAGACCCTCAGTATTGATAATACATGCAAAATCCAAGAAGGCAAATAAGTCCATTTTCTCAAACCATTTGTCAAAATTAAGCTTATATTTATCATTAGTGCAGTGGATTATTTTTTACCAAGATTTACACTCTTGGTAAAACATGCTATGGTATTTAAAGCTCTTGTGGCAGTGCATATCTCTTCTGTTTATGTGTTAGAGGCAAAAACATCATAAATATTTTTTTTTCCCTTTCAATTTATACTGGTCTACTTGTATACAATAATTTTTTTACTCCTCAGAAAAATACCCAAGTTGAAATCTCAAAACAGTTTATAGGTTACGTTTGTTTGGGAAAGAACCTGAAAGTAACATAAGCAGTATGCAAAATCACTAGTTCCTTTCTTTGGCTTGTGTGTTTCCTGTCCTAAATTTCCTAAATGTCAATCGTGCTGTGGCATCTGGCATTTGTGTTACAAATCTCTTCAGGGCTTCAGTCCTTTCTTCTCTTTACAGAAATACTACCAAGTTTTATTATGTTGATCTTCATTTGTTAGGTGCATTATTATTTTCATATTTTTGGTTTTTAATTTATAATTTTTACTTGTTTCTCATTCTTTTCCATATTACTGATCTTCCTTTTGCTTGATTTGTTGGGGTTTTTTTCTTAATTAACATTGTTCTTCTAAGGCCAAGTTTGAGATTAGAAGTTGAATAATACATTTGTAGTTAAAGGTGGTTTCAGCTGTTAGGCGGACAGGGAAACTATATTTTCCATACAATTGGAAACTAACTTTTACGCTAACTTTTATGGTATGAGCGAAAGTATAATGTGGGAAAATCACAGTACTCTGGGTATATGTTATCCCTTCAATTTTCAGAAAATCCTGCTATCCAGAAGCATACTTGTCTTATATACCTCTTTGTTCTTAAATCATCCTTACATTTTAGTAGCCAAAAAGCTGTATTTTGGAAGAATGACGAATAAAAAACTATACTAGCATACAAATAATCCACAGAAGATACTTTGTCACTCTAATCAGCTTGGGGAAATTGATAAAAGAAACTCTTGTTCACATTTTAATTCTGTACTTATTCTAGAAACAGAACAGTAGCAAACTACTTAAAAAAAAATTGCTCGAGTGCTAAGAAGATACACTAAATGTAGTCAACTGTCATACGGGGAAAAAGGAATATTTGGCTTTATGGGTCAGACAGAACTTAACCCATAATCTAGAGGGTGTTTCTGTGTTTTGTGATAGTAATGCACACTGACAAGGCCAAAGCACTAATGCTTTATAGTCGGTTTTGTAGTATTCCTCCTTTAATGGCCTGCTATCAATGTTCTACTGATACCATAGTAGGGAATGTCAGCACATTAATAGCTGACAGCCATAGTGCCATAAAATTGTATTAATTAAAACCCTAATGTCTGAGTCTTCTTTTTTGTTGTTTTTGTTACCAAACTGCACTCCATGTTTTCTTTTTAAGGCATTTGAAATTAATGTTCCTTGAAATGAGATCCCCTCATTACTCACCATGTGATATCCAGGTCAGATAGGTTTTACCGTTTAACTGATAGATATGTAATGTTGCATCTGTATTAATATCTTTCTAGTTTTACTAAAGCATATTAGTCCATTTAAAAAGTGCTTCTCTCTTTATTCCAAAACACTTATCTAACGAGTGAGCAAGTTTTTACAGAATAGAGTTTAAAATTAAATTTGTAATCTGCTTTACGTTTACAAGTATTTTCACCAAAGTCAGTGGTATTTTCCTTCAGATCAGTATAATGAAGAGAAGAATCCTGCATAAATGATGCTTAATTGATCCTGAATGCTACAGCTTTAATAATGCATAGGTGCTGATAAAAAGGATTGCTCTGAAGGGTCATGTCATGCCTGTAATTTATAGGCATTGCTTACTCTAGAGTCTTCTATTTTTAGTCTTCAAAAGTTATATTGGTTTATCTTGAATTGTTTCCAGGGGATTTAAGGCCTGTTTCTATGCCTACTGAGTACAGCTGGATAGGGGAGTCAAAAGAACAAAACGTGTACAAGAGGGGAAGCAGAGGTGAGTGTTTTTTTTTTTCTCTGCTGTTCTCCAAGATTTTTTTTCTTTGTTGCTTAAAATGCATGAAGGAGGAACCAAATCTATTTTTCTTGAGTGCCACAGACAATATAAAAGAGCCTGTTTAGTAACTGGTTTTTTGTGTTTCTATTTTTGAAAATTAAAACATTTGTATTAGTAGGAGGGATTTACTCTATTTAATTCCAGTATAAAAGAAAATAAACATCAAGGGAAAAAAGACTTGTAACATTCAGATACATGTTAATAGCAATCAGTTCTTAATCTTTACGGTTCTAGAAAGCAATAAATGATGTTACAGATGTAAGGTAATGTCCTTTGAGACACATTTTGATTAGTATGAATGAGTATTTGAAACCGGAATCAGCAATTGTACTGTCAGTGTTCAGACTAGCAGTCCTAATCATACAAATTTCTATTGATGCCAGTGGGTATTATGAACTTTGGAAGAAGCACAGTGATAACAAAGTTCCCTTTTTACATTTTTCCTCTGCTAAAAAGCAATTATATAATTCAAAAGAATATTCTTCAAATATACAAATACATTTATTTTTATGCCAACTGTTAAAGATTCTTAAAAAAATACTATTTTTTCCAAATCTTTTAGGCACAGTGTGGGTAGCTGAGAGGAGTTCAACTTGACTACTTATCGTGTGGCAAAATGGAATTGATAATCTTGAAAATTAATACAGGATTTTAAACCACCTTTTTCAGTAAACTTCCGTTTCAAGAGAAAATGAATGTCATTTAAGGCACAAGCCTTTCCTGATTTATTCCAAATCTGTTGATTTATGTTTAGTTTGTATTTCACTGTTACAGATTCATTTCCTCAGACTTGTTGCCTGGCGGGTTCCCATTTTGAAATTGTGCCCAAGTATACTGCACATCTCCTTAAGACCATTATTCCAGTTTATCACATTCCTTGAAATTACAGTCCTTGTGTCTGGCATGGTCCCAGAGATGCTCCCTGCTTGATACAACTTACAGATATTTTATATATACTCACTTTCACCTCAAATGGCAGGGGGTATCAGTACATGTGGTACCGAGTCCAGTGCAAGCCCTCACGATTCCCTTGACGTTCACATGGCTCTCCAGTTTAATAGTACCAAGTGATGATCTTTGACATTTCACTGAAACCTTTTGGCTTTATTTATATTTTCTTTGTAACACAAGCCATATGATGTGGACTAGCTTCATACTATCTATCATGCAAGGACCTGGGTGTGCATCACCATCTTTTCTGTGCCTAGGTTTTGTGCCAACTACTTAGTTTGCTCTTGATTGGAACCTTGGTACAAATAAGTTTGTCTGCAGAGGAAATGGCTTCAGATGAAGTGGGGAATTAACGAAGCTGACAATATAGATGCAACCAAAATGGTTCTCTGTTTGCTTCCTCTTACTAATGTTTCTTTTTTCTTTTTTTCCCTCCAACAACTGACTCTGAGAATTCACTCCTGCGGTATCTGAGTGATGACAAGATACTGGTTATCCAAGAAGAGCCTTTGACACAAAAAGACAACAAAAGAGACACAGGTCATAGGTCAAGAAAAAAGGGCAAAAACACAAGCAGTCCAAACTATCCTATCAGTCCATCTGTATTGACATCTACTATTAATGTTAGGCTTGAGCCTGGACAGCAAGATATCTTGAATTTTTCACTAGCAGAAAACAATACAGTTCCACTTTATCACGTAAGTACATAACAAAAAACCTTATTACATGAAGTACATGAAAAACACTAAAACATTTTCCTTTTAGGGTTGATACAGGTATAAAGGCATATTCTTCTACTTGATGTTTTAACATTGTATTTTATAGTCCAAGAAAATTGCTTAATGTCAGTATCACGATAGTGTTCACATAAGAACAGTCTAGACAGAATGGAAAAATGCAAGGCAAGGACAATTTTATATCCAATGCTTTAACTAAAATAGTGCTCTTAATTACTCAGTCTCACTCAGTTTAGTTTAATTTGACTGTATTATTTTTTCAAAGGTTCATAAGCATCCTATACTCAGACTCTGATAATAATTAATTATATATTAGTTTACATGCTTTTATATTTCCACTTCAATCACTATGTCTTGTAAAAACAGGCAAGCTTAATGGAGTTACTGTTTGTTTAAATTGCAGTACCATGGCCACAGTCTAGTAATGTGATTTTGTTCATACTGATAATAGAGGAAATATTTTGGACTAAAAACTATGGAGATGATATAAATCATTGGATGAATGACCAACCAGTTCTTGTAGCCACCATGAAAAAACATTGGATTCTCATGACTGTCGGCTAGTGCAGAATTTCACTGTACTGATTTGGATGTCCTGAAATAATCAGTAGCCTTTCAGAGATCAGTCCCCACTGTTCATGCTTTGTATGTGTATATTGCCTTTTATAGAGGCGTTCTTAAATTTTACTTGTGGTCCTACCATTTGGAAGCAGACTGCTCCATTCTCATGACACAGAGTAGTAGCTTCAAAGTATTTTGTGTTCAAAACTTACAGTTTTTTACTGAGAAAAAGTCTATTTCCTCCTCACATTCGGTATGGAAACTTTCAAAGGTGTACTTATTTTCTGATCATAGTGAATTTCCTCCTAGAAAGAGGTAGGTGAAAAAGCAGGATTTGTAGCAAGTTGTTTTGGACTTTTTTGCATTTGGGACTTCTACTTGGTGTTTCTCTCTCTGAGCAAAGTCTTGAGAGATGACTGTATTTGCATCATCTGAGAAGGTTCACCTCAGGGGTGAAATATGTCCAGTGATTGATCTTTGTTGCTGCAAGCTGTTAGCGTTTGATAGTCTGAAGATCAGATACTTTTCTTCTGTCTTCAGGAAATTTAAGTTTCCCTTTCCTATGCCACTTGAAGTTAGTCTTTTTGGAAAAGGTGGAAGGTCTTTTTCCCCAACTTCAGAGAAAGTCAAGTAGTTTATAAATCGAGTCATGTGATTGTTCAGCAAGAGATGTTTATTCTGTCCATAAAGTCTTACAGAGGTTATCAGGATCACAAAGTCAAAAAAAAAAGCTTTTAAAATCCAGAGAGAAAAGCAGTAGCTAGTTTACTAGGATGAATCAGAAAATTATTATGCAAGTCTGCAAAAAACTGAACAATATTTCATAACTTGGTAGATTAATCAAGTGGCTTTAGTTAATTTTTGGAAGAGTGATGATTGTCTGTTGAATCACCTGACTTCTGAAGAAAGGGTAATGGGTCATATGGGGTAAGATGCTAGTTGTACCCTTCATATAATGGTAGTTGTTGGTTATATTTCCAGAGTCAGGCCTGTTGTCACACGATTTATTTTTAATCATCAACACAACCTCTGTTTAAAGTTCCAAGGCAAAATAAATTTCCTGGCAAAGTTGGATAAAAGTTGTTGTTTAATTCAGTTAAACCAAAATTTACCGCTTAAAATTTGTTACAAAATCACCAAATTTAATTGGATCTATTGCCCTTCCCGCCTAGCAATGGTAAAATTCATACCTTCAGGGGAAAGTATAAGGAGGCAGATGTTGGGCAACATACAAATCCCACCAAAATTGTCAGAGGTTGACAGTCTTGAAGTGGATACTCTTTCAGAAATAAAAATGATGTCTCTCTTGAAGATTTATGTGCCACATATTCATCATGATTTCAGAACCAAAGATATATTATCTTCATGATTTCCATACCGTCATATGAGCTTTGTGTTCTGTATAGCAGTTTGCAAATCGCTCTATACAGAAAAACAACCAGTTTCACATTATAGAAATGTTATTTTATCTTAAATGTCTGCAATATTGTAATATGCAGTTTTAAATTACTTTTGTCAACATTAAATTATTGTTAAATTATTGTTTTTTGTTTTCTGTTTGTAAGTCACAGTGACTAGGAACAGTTCATTCAGTGGCTTTCATTGTGTATTAAAAGAAATGCAACTCCTTGAAATGGATATGATAAAGTAGTAATATGATATTGTATAATGACACAATGAATATGAAAAAAGAACCTAATGACATAATGTGTCAACTGTAAAGGGTCTAAAGGAAATGCAGGAAACTGGAAAAAAGGTGGTATCATGGGAGGAAATAACATAACATGTAGTGGCTGGTCTACCCAAAAAGTCAGTGCAATACCTGTTTCACAAACTCTATTATAATATGCAGTAATTACAGAGGAGGGCACATGTAAAATGATTATTCATGGACTGACAGAGCGGTATAAATTCTTTTATCACCATAAATTTTCTGAACAAGATTAGACACAGACCTTTGCAGTCCTTCGGGAGATAGTCATAGGAATTGGAATATCTCAGGCACTTAGTCAACTGTCTTATAAATATACAAGAGGAACTGAGTCTACAAATATACAGAAGTTGCTGACACAGGTTTTGTGGGTTCTTGCCAGTACAGAATCATTCGTATTAACAACATCTTTCCACTTTGAATACTGAAAGAATTCTGAAAAGCGAAGCAAAAAATTGTTTGGCATATCTATCCTGAAAGATAGCTACCCAGAATGAAAATGTTAAATATCAAAGAACATATAACGGCTTTTTGGTACCAAAAAGAAAAGAAAAATAACAGATAGTTGCATTCCTAGATAGAAATTTAGGTTTTTTAAGTAGATCATCTCATTTCCTTAATATCTAAAGGTGTTGCCATGATTTTCATAAGCATTTTTATATATTTACCTATTTGGATAGTGAGATTTTATTTTATTGAGAATTCATTCTACAAGACTAAGGTTAATTGAAAAAAAATCCTTTTAAACTTTATCTAACCAAATAACCATAAAACTGTTTTTGCTACTTTTGTATTAAAAAAAAAAAAAAATAAATATATATATATAATTTGTCTGAGGTCAGCTTATCTCTTCCTTGCTCTTCTAGACTGTGTTTTGGGTTTTTTCAGCTGTGCAGAGGCAGTACTGTCAGATGACAAAACTGGTTTAGATTTTTTGGTTTGTTTTGGGTTTTTTTATGGAAGTCAAAACTGCAGAACTGTTATAATCAAATTTCCATGAATCCCTCTACACTTAACACATGCCCAGAACAACTTTTGGATATAGATCAAAAATTCAACCCAGAGAAATGCTTTGGGAAATGGAAATGATAATGTTAAATAGTATCTTAATCATCCTTAGTAAAGGGAGGGTGATAGTGTCTTGTAAGCAAACAAGATGGAAGGAGAAATCGAGATACACAGTGTCACTTTGTCATTGCTTTATTTTCTAAGCCCTTACATAAATACACACTTAAAAAAAAAAAAAAAGCACTTAACATTAGTTTAAATTACAGACATAAGAAGTTTTACAAAATTGGTAATTGCATAGATTCACCACTAGATTAATGCTTTGGAAGGAATGTTGATTTGGAACATAAAATTAAACAATTAGACTGATTTCATAAGTTGCTGTGAGGATGCAGAGTTACTATATAAAATGGATATTTAGGTAATGCAATATTGGCAGTATGCCCAGGATATAAAATGATGCATAAAGCTATGTTGCAGTAAAATAATACTGTCAAGAAACACTGCCCCTTTCAGGATATAACTAATTTAATTGATATGCAGTTCTGTGATGCATGTCACAGAATTTGAGGAAGAATGAATTACAATTAACAAGGCTGTTATAACTGATTATCAATCAGTAGAGTATTTCTTAGAACATGACTTACTATGTTTACTAGTGCTTCACTTTGAAGTGACACTGTTTACCAGATAAAGCCTACATAGTGAGACATGTGTAAATATACAAAAATATATCCGTTATAGCATTGCTGAACTACACTATTGGAATAGACTCCGAGCTTACAAGAATAGAGATAAAATCTGAATGTGTATTTATTTTGTATTACCAGAGCTCATTCTGAAGAAAATTAACTTGTCAAGTAGGACTCCTGTACAATAGATCAGATATACATGTGAAATTTTTCACTTTGTGTTTTTCCACGTAAAACAAAACACAAAGTCTTGAATGGAGAACACTCTCCATCTCTAAACTAATGTTCAGGATTTTAAAAAACTCTAGTGAACTGTACCTTTTCTGCTGCTCTGTTACATTTCACACTATGGGAACCAGCTTCTGTCTAAAAGGAATATTGGAGTTCTTACTCCAGACCCAGTCTGAAAATCCACATGGTGTTCAACCTGGTGGTTTTACTGCCTCAGGTTTGCACTGGTTTCTGAAGCTCTGAAATTTACTTTGCTGGTTACTACATTAAATTCTCAAATAAGATAATGAGCTCTCATCTGGTTTTACTTGGTGATAAATGTTCTGGGCATATTATCTACAAAATAATGGGATATTTTGTTTTGTAGTATCATATATTAAGAAACTGGATTGTAAACTACTGAATCTTCTAAATTTTTTGTGAATTAGAATTCAGTGTGTTGAAGAGACTTTATTTTTAACAAATTTTAAGATGGATTCTTCCATTGCAATATTCTCTACATAGTAAACTAGAAAAAAATGGCTGCTTTAGGGTAGTTATCGAGAATGTTATGGCAGTAGTCACTTTTAAAAGATAATTTGAAGCATTATAGTAGTTTAGGGTTAGTCATTGTTTCACAGAACTTGCTTAACTTGCTTTTCGTTTTCTTCCTGCTGATCACAGGAAGTTGGTAATGCATGCCTTTTAGCACAGAATGATGTAAATGTGATTTAACTGTTCTTGGAGCTGCAGAAGGCAGCTTGACAAATGACATAAAGTTTAATGGTACATGCTGAGAACTAAAATGTGTGCAAAAACAATGCAGATCTGTTCTTCTGTAATGCATGCATGCTGGGATGTGCCAGATGTTCCAGACACTTTTTTTGGGTGATAGGCAGTCTGAGTGCTACTATGATAAGTACAATAATTAAGATAGTCAGGGAGAATCATATGTATTCAGCTCCATATGACTGAAGGAGGAATCTTTTACTGCCAATTTTGTAGGAAAAGTGCTCATATTTTATTTCTTCCTTCCTGGTTTTGCAGGAAGAAATAAAACTGTGCTAACTGACAAGGATGAGAATTACTTTCTTCAGAGTTTTATTTCCTTTCTGAATCGCTGAATGAATTCTATCTTTGCTTTTTATTTAAGTATTTGTAATATGGAAAACCTTCTTTCCCTACCTTGCAGGCATGCTGAGAAATCACTGTGAGGATGATTATGTGGAATCTAGCTGCTCAGAGAAGCTAATATTAGCCTTTCTAGCTCCCATAGCTTCAAACTGATTCTGTCCAGTTGCACTGATTGTAAGATAAGATTATTTTTTATTTGTACTGTACCATAACTGTGTACATGACAGCTTGAGCTGGAAAGTATCTAGCTAGTACTGTAAGATGGATCCTTCAGTAGCAACGTCCAATAATGTATTCCTTTACAGTTCAGACATGATTCTCTAAAGTACACTCTTCATTAATCTATACACAGTTCAAAAGCAAAATGGCATTTTACAGTACAAGGGAAAATAAAGGGAAATAAAATGTTAAGAAATGTTATTTTTTGTTAATAATGTCAACGGTCCTTAGATTTCCACATTCATTCAGTAATCAAGAACTTCATAATCAACCCAAATACAGGAAAAAAGGCCTAAAACAATGTTAGTTTAGAACTATGCTTGTCCTTGATTTCTATAAAAAACACCTATTTGCAGTAAGGAGAAGCAAGAAGAGAGTGAGATTTGTGTCAGGTTTTAGTCCCGAGCAACTTATTCCATAAAATAAGTTCTGTTATATGCTGAAAAGTTTTGCCTATGAGTTCCAGTGCACTAAGGAGGTGAAATTACCATTGAATCTGAACTTTTGGTACCCTTTATACTCTGTATACTGCAAAGTGAAAACTGTGTATAGACTCTGTAAGTTAGACCAAATTTAGCTCATGTATCTGCATGGTGCAAACAAATATTGAGGTTTGCACGGTCCCACCTCTCCAGCCTGTCCAGGTCCCTCTGGATGGCACATCCCTTCCCTCCAGCATGTCGAACGCACCACACAGCTTGGTGTTGTCAGCAAACTGGCTGAGGGTGCCTCGATCCCACTGTCTGTGTCACCACCAAAGCTATTAAACAGTGCCAGTCCCAACCCCTGAGGAACGGCATTTGTCACTGCTCTCCACTGGGACATCGAGCTGTTGATCGCAATTCTGAATGCGACCACCCAGCCAGTCCTCATCCACCGAGTGCTCCATCCCTCAAATCCATGTCTCTACAATTTAGAGACAAGGATGTCACGCAGGGAAGTGTCAAATGCTTTGCACAAGTCCAGGTAGATGACATCAGTTGCTCTTTGTCCACCAGCGCTTAAGTTGCTATACATCTTGTGTGAAATTAAGATTGCTAGTATACCACATGGAATAATTGCTCATCCATAAAACTCAGTAGTTCTAGTTAGTTTATTGCAACAAAATCATATCCAGTGTCTGTTCCAGTAAAAGCGTAAAGAATTTCAGAGAACACAAAGATATTTACAAGTTCATATGTTGGTTTTCTTTGACAAAAAACCCCCACCCATTTCTTTGGAATACAGTATTTATTCCTAGTTTTTGAAGAAAAGAACTTTTTTGGGGGTTTTTTGGGGGGGTGATGATGGTGTGTATGAATATATTTGTTTAGTTTTTATGCCTTTGATGTTTGGATTAAACATCCCTTAAATTTCTTTAATTTCCCTTAAATTAAAAGAGTGGATTGATAAGGACAAATGCAGGCTTTGGACAACATAAAATACAGTTTATCCATGGTTGTGATTTGTCTTTTGGACTACTTTTTCTTTACTGCATAGGATAAGTTTTGTTAGCCACAAGGCAGTCTTCCTTTAGATATTCTTTTAAAATACATTTTTTTAACTTCATGCATTATCTGGAATAGGGGGGTTTTTTGGATGTAACATTTTGCAAAAAATAGAACTTCCTTTCTGTTGCAATTTTGCTGCTTTCTCTGTTGTTTCTATGTGCCAACCTGATGTTCACACAATTAAAAATTCTGAGTGGATATTTTTCTTCAGTGTTTAGTTAATTTTCTCACCTGTCATCTTGGTTTTTTCAGCATAAAAATTGAGTACTTCTGAACTGTACATGGGTAGATTGTGTGAGGTTATTTCCTGCCTCTATTATCTCTCCTCTCAAGAGTGAGTGGAAGGAAAACCTCAAAGGCTGCTTTCGTTTTTAGCTGAGCATAATAATTTTGCAAGTGTATTCAATGGGTTAAGCATTAGCTCACTGAGCTAGAGAGATAAGTAAAGCCCCTGGCAACAAGGCTACTATTTCACTTTTGAACAAACATAATGTAAAGAAATCCTTAAGATAATGAATATGTGTGTTAAGGAAGCAGAAGTTGTGTTTGTAGGGAATTGAATATCTGAGTATAGGAGAATGGAAGAACAGTATTTATAATAAAGGTAAAAGAATCTTTTTTTGCATCTGAATAAATGATATATCCAGATGGAATTAATATATTGCATTTGACCACTGAGATTAGTAACACTCATTATCAAATTATTCTAGTGTTATTACCAACTATTCTAGTCTCTTCCACTAGTAAACAACAAGTAAACAATGGCTTCTGAATGTTTTCCCACTATCTCTGCAGTTCAGGGTTGTTTTGTTTTCTGTGATTTATGTAATTTCTTTACTTAGGAGAAAATATTTCTTTTTATTTTGAAATCCTGATTCAAGGAGATAATTTTTTTGTTTTCAGTTATTTGTAGAAACTGGGGGTAAGTAGGAGTTTTTCCAGGATTTACTTTGGAAGAGGATCATCAGATCTGCTTGTTAGACCGTATAGGCCTTATTGTCCTTTCAGTTCTACTTGTGCAAGTCAGAAGCAGATCCACTGAAATCCCTCGAGCTACGTAAATGTGAAGCTGACTGAAGAAGACTGATAGGTGCCAGTGACCTGAATTTCACAGAATTTGTGCTTTATAGTCTGTGACAGAATGACAAGACTTGTGCCTCCTGAGCCTCCCACATGTCTACGACTCCTGAAACTGGCCTTTTAGTAAGAAGAAGTAAAGTTTTAGTTTGGGAACTAAGATAAGGCAATTTGTTTTCTAAATATTAGGAACTGTTAAGAAGCAAGTGCTCAAAAAAAATTATATATAAGGTTGCTGAAATTGCAGATAGGAGTTTACCACGTATAAGTCATTGTCAGTATTGCATCTGTGCATGCAATTACAATTACACAAGGAAATTAATTATAGCTATATGTACACATTTATAGAAATGCCAGCGTGTAGTTTTTTCCATACATGCTATCAGAGATCCTTTTATAAGGTTGGCATTTCAAGCTAGCAACTAGATTCTACTCCAATGATAGATTCTTTGGGGATAAAAATTCAGTCAAATAAAAGGTCATATATATGTGTATATCTGTAGTAATCCCTAGTGTCCTTACTTAATACTGATGATAATATGTATGTTATTAATGAGTCGGTCAGGAGCAGAGATTTTTTTTTCTGGTAAATTTGATAAAAACTTAAATGGCATAAATATGTTTTCTACCTTTCAGGTGCTCATATCAACTGTTTTCTCCCTCTCTATACAGACATTTCAGTGAACTAATAATCAGTTATAATTTGCCTAATCTGAGTAATTAAACAGCTAAAACATTTTTTTTTCTTTTTCCCACTATTATAGAACCATTGTAAAATTTCCCTACTACAGACTGTGCTTTAGTTAGATTATTCAGTATCTTTAAAAATTAGTGGTGTTGAAAGAAAGACCTCTAGAAAAGCACGTTTTATTAACAGAAGCACATTTCACGCTAGTATGTCTTCTTCAGTTTAATATATGCAAGTTCACAACATCCTAACAACTGTTTCCAGCTGTACTAATGGAATATATCTGATCAAAAGGCATCTTGGAACCACAATCCAAGGTGATCACCCACGATATAGGTGTTCTTTGTGCATTTCTTTTGGAAGGAAATAAGTAACTGGGCTAGTTCTGTAGTGGTAGTGAAAATTTGTACTACAGGTGATGAAAAGAAGATGGCCAGCACAGTGTGAACAGGGAGGATTATTTTAGCTTTGTCAGGGAAGGGAGTGTTGGATGAGTCCCATTTGGGAGAGAAAGTGAATAAACTCTGATTTGGAAATGCCTTGCTTTTACTTTGGGAACAGTTTTGGAAAAGAAAGACCTCTACTGATTAAGAAATAGGATGGGAAACACTTAAACCAACTAAAATATTATTCCCACTTCTAGTTGCTAAAATTAGTAACACTAGAAGGCAGAGGAATATGAGAAAAAAAATCTTTGAGCCTTCTAGTATGAATAAATTCTATTTTTATAACAGTAGCACGGGTAGTGCTGCTGTCAAAGTTCTTTTCCTCGGTTGGCCACACAATATTTTGCTAGGCTGTCCACAGTATTTTCAGGGATGATCAGGTTGGTTCACTCATATTTAACAGTGCATTAGCAGCAGCAGAAATCTGACATACATTATGCAGCATTTTACTGAAGCTCTTCAAACAGATATTTTGCTTTAGATGTAGGCTGTTATCTCTTACAGTCTGCTTCAAGAAAATATCAATATTTCTAATTTTTGTAAGTTCTTTAGGCTAGATTTCAGTGTACTCTAAGGAGAATTAAGTTGTTCATACACTCAAGAAAGCCTGTTATAGTTTTGTGTACTCAGTTACTCAGTGGGGAGCTCCTACCTTTGCCTGGTTTCCGCAAGGTATGTAGGAGAACTCCCTGCTTTTAAGTGTAAGGGCACCATTTTATTACTTTTCATCAGCTAAGTTCTCTTATTTGAATGGTAACCATCTTTGATACATTTGGTAAGATATTTTAGCTGAATCCATTACCAGAGAAGTAAAAGGCTAGTATTTAATGTAGCAACAAGAGAAAATGAAAAGTTACTTGTACAATTTGTAGCATCCTAGTTACTGTGGAAGATAAGAGACAGGAAAGACTATATAAGTGAAAACTTTTAAGTGTGTTTCATTTATGTTGTATTGTAGGCAGTTTTGCCATGACATATTCTTGGGCTTGAGTGCGGGTTCACTGTGGCAACATTTTGTTCAAAACATGAATGTGTCACAGAATGTACCAGCTGCAAAATCAGGAAGGTGCTTAGCATTCTTTAATTTTCTGCCCTATGATCATTACAGTGATCATTATGAAACTTCACGTCCTGATGTAGTGAGCCACTTTTGACATTATATAGGCTGTCAGTACCTTCATATGCTTGATAGTCTGGAAATAAATCTTTTCCATTAATAATTCTACTATATGTTCACCATGCTCCTGTGGCAGGCTGGTTGTCCTTTGGATATGAGGAGTGCTTTGGATAACAGGAATGCTTAAGAGAAAAGAAGAAAAAGTAGTCGTGTAGATCTACATGGTCCTGCTTAGGGCAAAATGTCGTTCCAATCTTAGATTAGATAACTAGTCTAATCTTACTAGATGCAAGTAAGTGGCGAACAAGACTCCTCAGACGTTTTAATATTACTGTGGTATCATCAATCCCCTCCAAGCTTATTAGTTATTACCAGGGCAACTTGATCACATAAAGGTTTTCTGCCTGCTTGAAGTGGCAAATCATCTATTACCAACGTCATCTATTGCCAAAATATCAAGTGGCAAATCATGTATTACCTGTAGTAGGAATGGCATGGTAAAAGATAATAAATGATTCTGTATATGGATACACCAGGGAGATATGTGAAGGAGGGAGGTGGCAAAATGCATGCTTGTCCCCTGAACATTTTAAAGGTTTCTTAAAAATAGTTAGCCTATACCTGTGTTACAGCCCATGTGGTTAAACAGACCCAGCAGACTTCCTGTCTTTTACATGCGCAGCGGGCAGTTCGGTTCTGTAACTGTTCTCTGAAGTCACCTGTAATTAAATATCTTTCTGTATGCCTGAAGTGGTGGTATTAAAAGACAAACATTATACTTAAAAGAAATAATCCATTTGCTCTTCGGTTAGTCAGAAAGCATATAGTCAAAGATTTTTCAAGTGCAGATTTCAGCATTTATAAACGAATACGTGTTAATTTTTAAAAATACATTTTTGTACTTTCAAGTTGAGGAACTGTTTTTTAGCTGTGGGAAAACTTCTCCATCATAAAGCATCGTTTAAAGTAACCAGTCTTAAGATTTTATTTTTAATCTTGAATCACTTACTACTAAAAGACATGTTCATTTCCAAACCTCAGAGGAATAACCAGTGTAGTAATTCAAGTTGTGTAAAGCTGTGTACGAATGGTATTAAAGTGTTTTGATGACACTTTGTTTTTCTGAAATTCTGTATTATACATTGTAATATTTGTCCTTTACACTTAAACTCCCTTTCAAATATTAACAGTTTTGCAAACATTGACATTCTAACAAATTTTAGCTCCCTTATTTTAAAGAGCTTTGATCGCAATTATAGAGCAGCTGAAACTATTTTATAAGTGCAGATGCAAGTTGCTCTAAACATGATCTTCATTGTGAAATAACATTTAGTTAGAAATTGAAATAAACTTTCCATTTCCTTTTTCATAGTTACAGAAAGACTACTGTGGTTTACTTCTGTGACTTCTTTCGCTGCAGATACCGCTGTGTTGAGTGCACCAAGGAAGTATAGTCTTTAGTCGTGTTTAATACTATTTGTTTTTCTTCTACAGAGAGCAGGGGACACAGTCAGTGGAGATACTGAAAGGTAATTACTTCTGTTATTCTGTATTTAAATATATACATAATCTATCTGGGAATTATATTTACTTGTTTACTTTTAGAAATTTAGTTGCATTATTTGAGGTAAAAATTTTCAGTGTTTAGTGATACTAGCATTAATATCATTTAGTAAATGTCTTTCATTTGCTAATATCAAATACAAATATAGATTGCAAAGATTGAATAAATACCTCAGATGTAAGTTCATTGAAGATTACTAGGTAGAAAAAATATACTACAAAGTAGTAGATGTTTTCCCCCATCCTTTTTTCTTTTTTACTTTTGAAATTTACTATTTCAGAGTTACTCTGAGAATGAAAAGTATAATGCATGTTTAGCATGATTTTTTTTTAAATAATAGGCAGAATTTTTCAGTGAACATCTACATGCTAATTCACTCTGTACAAAAATTACTGTTTATATTTGTGGCTTATATTTGATAAATTCTAAGAATGGGGACTTCAGTTTGTCCCTTACATTTGAATTCAATCAACAAATTCTAATGAATAGAATAGTGATTTTGTCTTTCTTTCCTTTGCCATTTATCTGATGAAGTATGTTCATATTCTAGTTGCATCCAATAAGTCATATTAAAAGAATAAGTTTGAAATAACAGATATTTGGGTATCATAGTACATCATAATTAAGATTAATTGGAATCTGTTCATATGTATAATTATTCTTTTTTACATTTTTTTCATCCTGTATATGGCCTAAATCTATTTAAGAAGCTAAACCATTCACTGAATAGAAAATAAATTACATTTAGAGTACTTTCACCAATCTAAAGTATTTACAATTGATGATGATTTTATTCAATGGTATAAATACTGCTTCATTACAGCTAGAAGTCTGAGGTACAACAGTATTAGTTGTTGATCGCTAAATGCAAGTCACCTCGTGCCTGATTTTTCAGGATCGTTAGCATTTTTACCTCTTTATATGTGTATTAAACATCATAGTTCATTTCAAAGGCAGTTAGAATGGTAAGAATTTACTGATGTTTCCCCAGTTGTAGGGTGCTGCACATGTTTAAAATGGCATTCAGCTAAATTGAGTAGCACCGTTATAGAGATGAAAGTGAGGTAAAGATGGAGTTCTAAAGACTTTTTCTAGGGTAAAATTCTACTTCATCTTCTAAAAGACAGTCTTGTCTCTCCATTGCCACCATTTTAGTAGTCCATTACCTCATCAGCCATTACCTCAGCTAAATGTTGATTCTTATTTTTACAATAAGTATAGTCCCGCTTAGTATTTTGTTCCAATTCAGAGCCAAAGCATTATCCATCTTGTAGAAGGCAGGGGTTACATGGCAGGGGAAAGCGTGCCATTCTCAGTTTGTTTTTAAGAAACAATTGGATTTTACCTTTTTGCCTTTACCCTCTTATATTGGAGTTTTCAGAACTTACTGTTTTCTTTAAATCTTATGTATTTACTGTTCTCACTTAGTCTCCCAACTCTTTCACACCAGGTGCTATTATGCTGTTCTTCCCTCACACTTGTTCCTCCCTTCTGTCACTCTTTTCTCACCCTCTTCATTCCAGTATGGCTGCTCTCTCCCTCAGGTCCTTCTTACCTGATTTTGTGCAAGAGAAAGAAATTGCAGACCCCTCCCCCAAAAAAGTCACACTTCTCAACCCTTACTTGTCTTCCTTCTCCACACTCATAGTTTCTTGCAGCCACAAGGAAGAGTTGCAAAGGAATTTTGTTCTTCATAGAGCAAAGTGTGCCTAATTATTCTGGGGGGATTGCACATGCTCAGTTTGGCAGGGACATTACAACCCAGATGGAACATCCTTGGTGGACGGGACACAAGTCTCTACTGGACATCTGCCAAGAGATATTTTCCAGGGACATATGACTTGATGAAATTTTGGCAAACTTCCATAGCAAAAGGCTATTCTTTTATATTCTTTTATAGAACGACTCTCTCTTTCCTAATCCTTCTCCCGCACATTTTAAATTTCAGGTCCAAAACATGACCATATTATATCTTTTTGATATGTTGAAAATGTTAACCAGTCAGAATTTATCTTCTTGCTCCTAAAAACCTTCTTTTAAGGAGTTTAAACAGCTTAAACCAAAATAAAAACATTTCTGATATTTATCCCATATAGTTAGGTTTTGGGGAGTGTGGATAGATTCACATATTTGGATGAAATAGCATTACCTTCATTAACTGTACAGTCGCTTATAGAGTTTCCATAATATGATTGCATCGTTCATTTAAAAAAAGAAAAAAGGTCTAAAATGTCTAGAAGAAAGACATTTCTTGCACACAGTAGAATGTACTGCAGGCTGCAGGGAATATATACTGAAAACACTAGCAGCTATGTGAGAAATACGAGACTACAGGATGTTACTATGAATATCTAGCTT
Organism: Strix uralensis; assembly: GCF_047716275.1. Taxonomy (NCBI): domain Eukaryota; kingdom Metazoa; phylum Chordata; class Aves; order Strigiformes; family Strigidae; genus Strix; species Strix uralensis. Next base: position 3,228,609 of record NC_133984.1, read on the forward strand.
TTTTAACTCATCAAATGAGTGGAGTGTAAAGCAAGTCTAGCAGCTCTTTTTTAGCCTTGAGCAGAACACAAGCTAGGTATTTCTGCATTACAACTCTAGTTTCTTCCAAACTCTTTTGGCACATCTACATCACTTATTTGGCCCAGCACTATGCGCAGGGCTGGACTTTCACCATCCACACAGAGCACCCACACCCCTCGTTATAAGGTAGTGTCCTTATACGTTAAACTCTGTCCTGTCTGACCAGTGCAGAAAATCTGAGCTCTACTTTTAAGCTTTCTTGTGGCTAGAAAAGTAGGGCAGCCACAGGCAAGTTACGATTCTTCACTACTGAACAGGTGTCATGATTTAGGAAATTACACTGCAATTGGAGGTGGAATCACTAAATATGTGAGGGTTCTGAGGTTTTAGGAAGGCAATCTAAATTTAAATGCTTCCTAAAGAAGCAGCCAATTTGTTTTGGTTTTGACCGGAAGCAGTTTACCCTCGTTGCTGTTGTTTCACAGATGAGAAGGGGGTAATGGGCATCTAACATGTACTTGCTGCTGCAGCTTTTTTGCAAACAAACATCTGACTATATGCTTAGCAGAGTTCACTGTGTTCTTTGATCTTCATTTTACTTTAGAAGGATTTTTTTTCTAGTAATAGGAAACTTTGACATCTGTGATTGTAGACGTGTGTGCGTAATGTAACCGTGACATCATTACAGAGACCTGGGGTTTGAAGATCTTAACTCTGCCTAGCTAACCACACAGGCTGCAAGGGAAAGAGAAGGCAGAAAAGAATTGGATCATTTGTGCATTGCATAACTGCTAGCTGCATAAACAGTTTTTATCAATATTTTCACTTAGTTTCCATGTGAAAATGCTGCTCAGGTTCTTTTTTATAACACATTTTGTCGTAAATATTAATGCTTAAAAATTGTTTGAATCTTGTACAAAGTGGCAGGCTTTGGAAATTATTCTTTTTAGTTGTGTTTAATGCTGGAGAGGTAAGAAGAGATAAATATTTTGAAAATAACTTTTAGTCTTGACATCGTTCTGACAACTTTGCATGTGCAGATACACCTGTATTGCAGTGACTGCAGAACAGCACAGATGCATCCAAGCTAGCTGGCTGTGACTTGAAGTATCAAGTAATGCCTGTAGCGTAGTTCTGAGCCAGTAGCTGAGCCAGCATGGAACTGAGAAGGGATTTCAAATCTCACTACAAAATACTCAATAATTAATTTGCAGTGAGAGTTTACTTCTTGTGACAGGAATACATTACATAAGCTATGGAGGTTCTAATAACCTAAACGCAAATCATGAATCCAGGCAAGGTGGTTAAAAATGCATTCCTGTGACCAGGTAGATCAATCCAAATTGCTACATATGTGTTCATGTGAACCAGCCATAAGGAAATTTCACATTGTACCTAAAATACTTTTCTGCACAAATATATGCTGAATTTTATTTTTTTTTCCTCGAGTTAATTATGGTTGCCTTGACCCTGAGCCGTAACCAGGTTGCACTTGAAGTAATTCAGAATGTGAGATGTGAAGGTTGAGGAGAGCTTCGCATCCCCCTTGCATCTAGAAATGTACATCTCCCAAGTATTTGCCAAGTAAAAATGAGCAGGATGATAGGTGCCATTTTCTAGTTGTTCATAGCTGCTGTGGATCAACAGAGTTGTTACTCAAGCTCTCTGTGTTTCAAATCACCGTATGCTTCTAAGTATCCAGGTGGCAGCAGGGACTAACAGTGTATTTCCAAATGCAGGCTTTGCTGTTGTCCATAATGTTTAACCAACAGCTTTGAAATTATCTCTTGATCATCTGTGCTGTGTACTTGAGCTCCTACATTTATGTAACCTTATGAAACAGGAGCCAGCCTACAGAGGACTAGCAAGAAAAGCTCTCAAAACAGTCTGTTTACGAACTGTGCATCAATCTGGACATTGCACATGGGTCCCCAGTCAGAATGCTCAGAGCATGTTGGATCATGACAGAACATGAAATGCGCTACCCAGTAATTTAGACCCAGTTATCTCTGTTCCAGAAGTAAATTCTGGCAAATTGTCTTTTTTTACCTACTGGAAACTCTTACAGATTAAAGAATTACTGCAAATTGGAATAGGCAAAAGATGAGTTTGGATTGCTCTGTTTGGTCAAATAGATAAATGCAAATCAAAGAAATGATTAGTGTCTAAAATTGTTGTTTAATCAATGTTAAATATATATTAGCAGTTTGTTATAACTAGAATCATTTTATATTACTTCTAGTTTATAATCCTATCCATTACTGCCAGAGTAGGACCTTAAAAAAAGTCAACAATATAGATTGTAACTATTACAGATACCAAAGATGAGGAGAAAGGTAAGTAACACTCAAAGTAATTATTTTTGTTTCTAGACTCTATTCATTCATTGGGATTTATTATCTGTACCCTGTCACCTGTGGAGAAGCTAAAATGATAGCAATCTAATAAGATACATCAGTTTGTTCTGATACAGTTATAACTTTCATTTAGTGATGGATTTAATGACCCTGAACAAAATAGAGACTTGGGATGTTATAATTAAGAGCACTGATAATCTGTAAGAGACATATTATTTGACCTTCTTTCTGAGCATTGCTTCTGTGATCAAGGGATGCTTAATTTGTATGCAGCTCTTTAAATCAGCCCTAGCTTTCACTAGACATTCTATAAATTTTACAAGCTAAAACACTATTCCTTATTAGAGCTTATGGGACAATTAAAGATGTGTTGTTGTCTTTCTGTGGCAGAAAATGAAACCATGTTCCTCAAAAGGAAAGGAGGAATGAGTGTCAACATGAGGTGGTATTCACAGTTGCACTTGCTTAGTGATACTTGTTTCGTGAAGAAATAGCAAGTCACTTCTGTTCACTATAAAAGGAATTTTTGTGTGAACAGAAAGTGCAGGATACTCAGAATTCTGGTGATGCTCTTAAATGGATATCACTGCTCTGATAGCAAAAGTGCCGAGATGTATGCAGCTACACTGTTGATTTCACATACTCAGTGTTTGGTAGGTGACAATTCTCAGCATTCATTAGAAATCTTGTACCAGGTATGTCTTTACATTCTCATTCTTACAGCTTTTATCAAACACACTACACTGGGATGTAGTGCTTCTGCTATCCCCCATACTTCTAGGTTTTTCCATTCTAATTAGTTTTCTAGAGATTCATTACCGCTATTTTCTAATCATACAACACTGTTCCTCATTTGAAATCCTGATTACAAATCTTATCACTAGAATTGCACTTCATTTGCATGTCCTTTAAGATGTGAGTTGGAAGTTAGCACACCTACTCGAGTCCTTTAAATTCTCACTGTTCTGCTTCCACCTAGGTCAAAGTACTTTCCATCTTTTTTTAGCTCATTCTGGTTAACATTTCTACTTTAGCTGTATGTTCTGCATCATCGTTCTGATTGAATACTGAGTCAATATGCATCTAGTACTGAGACCAGAGATGGATTCTATTTAACCTTGGTCTGTGCTTGCTTCTTAGTACCTGTATTTCTCTAATTGTTCTTCCCTTTTTATATTCGTTTCAGTTTGCTTAAAAATTGTAATTTAGTCAAAGTTCTGAAGAATGGATAAGGAGGGAGGCAACCTTTTTATCCACAGGAATTCCAGCATATGACACACAGCTAGGCAGACCATATCAAAACTCAGAATAGACATTGCTAAAATCCTTTACGTTTCTGTCAAATGGGAATACCTCAGAAATCCACTTGAGGAAAATTGTATGATAGAAAAAGTATTTTAGAATGAGCTTTATTACAAAGTTTAATTTCATTTAAAGTCTTGCAGTTATTTGCTTAGTATTTTGCCTTTTTTATGTCATATTATGCAATGAATGTTTCTGCAAATACCCTGAAATACTTGTTTGATTTGTTATTATTTATTTTTAAATTGGTATGTTACTCATAAGTGATTGGTCTTCCTTTTTCTAGATTCTGCAGTTTGTTTAAAAAACAATATTATAAATGAACAAGAAAACAAGTGTTTAGTAGAAGATCAACTGTTTTAATTGATTGGAGAAATAGCAGTTCAGGCCACTATAGCCTATCACTGTACATTCCTTCCCCACCCACACCCACCCCCGCCAGCTTCTTTTCCTTTTCACTTCTGTGACAACTGTTTTCCTGAAAAGAAAGGTGAAGGAATAACTCAACCAAATACAATCCAGAGTATTTCAACCAGAACTGACAACATATTGTGGTTCCCCTATGTCTAAATTAATTGGTTCTGTCACTTTCACACAGACAATTTACTTGTCTAAAGAGAAGAAAAGATCAGTATTTCTTCTTCTGTGATCTGTAGATTTGAATATTTGAGGAATAATTAGATTTGGGGAGGAGTATTTTATAGACATAAAATCTTAAAAAAAAAAACAAAACCAAACAAACAGCAAAAAACAACTCCTGCAGACTGTTTAAAACTGTTCCCAAATAAAAAAATTATTGTACCTTAGAACACCTATTCCTGACCCTTCATAAGATGCCAACTTCTGAAGAGCTTTCAAAAGCTTGATTGCAGACTGCTTCTATAACTTTACAATATTTTTGCAGGTAAGAGTCTGTGATTACTGTAAAGAGACACATTATTGTGTTTGCATGGAAGCAAATAAAACTTGACTAAGGACTTTTTAGAGAAAAACACAGATGTATTATATTGTGGATTGACTGAGAGAAAGAACAGAAGCATTGAAACCAACACTTTCCAGATGGGTCAAAGACGGGATTAAAAAACAGACCAGAAACTGAGGGGGGAAATGCTCAGCACGATTGAAGTGCGTTTATGGCATTCTCATGGGCAGACGGAAATGGAGCATTAATGACAAAATCTGCCTTGCAGTGGTTTGGGTGTCTGTCCATTCCTTTACCAAATGTTGTACTTTTTTGGTTTTCAGTTGTTTCTTGCAATCCTTGTAATCTAGACAGCTCAGAACTTCGAAGTCTTGCCTATTAACTTTTATGATTTCAATTTTAATTAAAATTAAATTCCATCTTTTCACTGCAGTCCGGAAATCTCCTCTGACTCAGGACTGATAATGATTGCATCTGTAAGCATACATTTGGAAATGTGTAGAGCGTGTGTGTATGTATGCACTACTTATTCAGATGATTTTATTTTTTTGTGTGTGGTTATTTGACATGCTTCTTCCTCTCTGTCCTAGATATGCAAGTTCTGCCATTGACCATCAAGGAAGCACATCCATGAGGAAGGTAATGCTTTATAAATGTACTTTAAAAATAAATAAAAAATCCCCAACAGTTCAACTGATTGTCATATTTTTAGAAAATACTTAAGATATCACAAACCTTGAAATCTGTCTATATTCTGAAACATCTGAAACTAAAAAGCTAGGAATAATTTCCATATTCTGAAAATTGGCTACTGCAACCACAGCAGGTCAGTGTGTAGGCAGTACTTTTAAAGTTTAGTAGGAACCTTAGTATGTCTTCTGAAGTGTGTACTAGTTTTGGGAGGAGAATCATAGAAAATGTCTAGGTCAGAATGGACATCTGGAGGGAAGGTAAAGAAAATTTTAAAAACTCATAAAATATTTAAATAATATGAATACTAAGGGAGATATGGGATTAAGATTTTCAGATTTTTATGGTACCAGTTTTGAAGGTCTTCAATGGAAAATATCTAGACACTATTTTATTATTTAGTATTTTGCAAATATGTCATATAAAGGACAAACAACAGAACCTTCCTTTATAGAATGGCTATTTCTTCATTTTGACTTAGCATGTTTTTCACTAAGTAGGTGCTAAATAACTTCTGAAAGTTGCCAGATGTCATTCTGCCTCCCAAATATTTACAAAGTGAGGTTGAAGACCAGTGACAATAGTGGAAGATCTATGACTAAATTTTCTGCCGTTTGTGAAAACCTGCAATTGTGTTTATTGATACACTTGCCCCTCTCTGCCAATCCTGCCTTGCCTGCTCCCTCCCCTGGAGAACACTTGGACCTGTGGCTGTTCCCCAGGATTCTGGTGCTGCAAATAATCTAATCCACATAATTTGAGGAAATTGGCACCATGTGCCCTATGATTTTGCTACTGAATGCACTGCTGGCTGTGTTTGGAACTTGTTAATGGCTTTCCTTAAAACCTCCTGAGGTTCAAAATAGCAGAGGTACATGCAACCAGTTTTGCATTAATAGGCTCGGTTTCCTTCCTCCCGACACATAGCTGAATCTCTAGTCTGCAGGGCATTTTTTAAACATTGCATAACTTGTCATTTGGTGATTTGTGACAGCACTCCTACTACTACACTGTGATTATGTTGAGGTCTCATTAATTTAGCTTCATGTAGCACAGATTCAATTCTGTCACTTTTTTTTCCACAGTGTGCTTCTTTTTGGGTTGGGATGGAAGGGCATGCATTTTGTGTAACATTCTACTTGGTGGTGTGGTTTTGAGATGAGAACTTAAATGCTGACAACCACAGTATGTTCTCCCATAATCTGTCTGTTTCCCATAGCAACTCTGAGTCATTTTGAAGTTGCAAGTTCTGACTATTTTCTTACAGTGTTTACCACAAAGTTAATTATATAGTAGTACCTTTATCTCGCAGAATATGAAGCTTGAATTCTGTAAGTTAGCAGTGCTAATTAAGTACTGATTCCCAAAGTATTGCAAACCTTTCACTTTCTCTAGTTTTCTTGCTTTGAATACATTGTATGTGTGCATAAATGAAACACAGTAAGACTAATTAACTTATGTTTTTAGAAGAGCGAATATTTTCAGCTCTCCTTGATTTGTTGTATTTTCATTATTTTTAAAACTTGTGTGTTGACTGATGCATACCAGTTTCTGGTGAGTATCCCAATGTGTGTATCTTCCCGTTGTTCCATTTTTCTTGCAGTTCTTTACAGTTTTCATATGTGATTAAATTTAATTTAATTATAGGGTTTTATTCCATCACTATATCTTTTTAGCCTAAATTGTGGACAAATTGGGTGATCTCTTTTTCAGAAACAGATTCCTGCTCTGTCCTAATGCATTTTTATGCAGAAAGAGGATCATTGAACAGATTGTTTCATTCACAGTCACCATAACTCCGGCTGGCACAATAGGACTGACCAGTACTGCTGCTGTGGCTTGCAATACATCAATAAAAACCCAATGTTGCTGTGCATCTTTAATACTTTCTCACAGACTTACTTTTGTTTTTTTATTTTCTGACTGTTTTTTACTACATTCCCTATAGCACAGAAGCAAGCATTTATCTTTGTCTTCTCTAGTGCTCAAAACAAAGAGATAAATTTGCAGCTATCAAGTTAAATGGGGAATATGTACCGTCTTACGGTGATACAACGCATATACACTTACAGAGCTTGTCACCTGTCAGAATTACAATATTTTTGTGAAGCATTCATATACTGTGGCTGACTGGGAGAACAGCCTGAGATAAAGAGAACACAGAAAGCTGGTGTTCTCTGAGTCAGCTCTCTCAGGAGTCAAGAATTGCTGATTTCTGCAAGTCACTAGAAAATGTTCACGCTGTAAACGGGCTAAATTGCAGAAGGGTTACAAATACGTCTGTGCATGTGCAAAACAACTCCCCTCTCCTCCACTTCTGTTTAAAAGAAAACTTTGTCTCTCCTGTAGTTGGAGATCTGTTTTCAGCTGTTGCTTTTCTATAGTGCTTAAACCGTAATCCTTCATTACCCTAAATAGTAATTTAAATTATTTTTATTTTAATTATAATCCTCAGTTATTTTAAATTTTAATATTGTGACATTTAAACACTTATTTAATATGTTGCACCACAGTTGTTAATAAGGACTTTCATAGCATGCGTTTGCTTTCTGACCCTGTGCTGAGGAGCTGCCAAGGTAGGGTGAGCAGTCAGGTGATCTCCAAGAGAAGGTAATTATCTGCAGTCCTACCACTAGTTAAGGTAGCGTGGAGAGATCCCTGTCAGTGACTCAGGGGCCCTTTTTCTAGACCCTCTACAGTATTATCTGTCACAAAGGAAAAATCAAGCAAATTAAAAAGATGACTTGTTCTATGCTACCCTTTGCCTGGATCTGCTGATTTATCACACTGTGAATATCTGCTGGCTTTTCTACTGGTAATAGCAGCACCAGTTACCAATCAGGCAGCTACTTCGTCATATTGACCTGTAATTTTTCCCCTAACACTTACATACTTGAGGTAAATCCTTACCATCTTGTGAGTAGTATCCCTGTTTTTCAAAGGTTTAAATGATGAGATGCTTTAAGGTTTTCGTAAGAATCTGTAATGATTTTATAATTCAGCCAGAAAAGAAAGATTTTACTGTTTTCTCCTCAGAGTTGTTCTGCCAACCTACCAACCTAACAAACTTAATTGTTTGCTGTGGTTGGAAACAATTAAAGAATGTGACTTCAACATGTCATTAAACACATGACTTTACACATTAACTGTATAATATTTGTGGTGGATATTTCTTTTTGAATGAATATTTGTAGAACTATCTTATGTATACTTACAACAAATTTCAAGTATCATTAATTTTATTAGGTCATTCATATGAGTTTATATGCTTAGTTTTCAAAGTACTGCATAACCATTCATGCAAATAATCCTTAATGATTTGATTGCAATCGTAATTAATAACTGAAAAAAATTGGGATTTTATTTTGTAGATTTAGCACTGTGTTGTTTCCTTTATGATGTTTATAACAGTAGTAAGAGAAAAATGAGATCCCATGATAACTGATCCTATGATAACTAACCCTAATATAACCATGGAGATGGTAGTGAATGCCAGCTGTTTCGTGTTACTACTCTTGCCTGCACTGGTTTTTCATAATTATTTTTTTTTTCCTTACAGTCATTCCATTACGCTTCCCTCAGGGTAAAAAGCAGAAAATGGTCAAAAGGTAACTCATCTGAGTTAAGGTTTTGAAACTAGAGTATGAGATTTCTTCTCTGATAATAAGTGACCTGGGTCAAATGCCAAAGTTCAACTTAATTCAAATATTTCTAAATTTGATTGGTAAACACCAAAATAAAATACCAAATTAAAATACCAAATAAATGTGTTATAAGATATAATATTGCTAGACTTGGTAGTAAAATTTCCACTGACTGACGTAGAAGAAAGATAGTATCTGTACATTTTGCCCTTTCCTTCTGCTCTCTATCCATTCAGGGCCTATTTGAGAAACAATGAACATATGAAAACTAGTTACAGCATAATAAATTCATATGAAAGTATATGGTCAGTGAGTTCTTTTTATTCTATTTGTTGGTTTAGTCTCCTTTCTATGAAAATTTTCCTTTTATTGTACTATATGTTTTTAATACTTCTAAACCTGACCAGGACACAGCACAGTATCTTATTCTAAAAAGAGCAAAATGTTAAGAACTGGGTTGTAGAATGTTACAGAACAAAGGATGGTGTTTTGATGTTATCTAAATGCCTTCACTGTTTCTCAGATGTAGGACAAATATAATTCTTTTAGGAATATAAACTTGATTTTTCACAGAAAAGTGTCTAATTTTTTAAGGAAATTTCCTACAGAGTTTTTTTTCAGGAAAAATGGTACCATAATTAAGAAAAAAAGTTCTTATTGATATTTACAAGGCACACTAAAATTTTCAGGCTTTCAGTTAGGATGTATTGAAATAACAACAAAAAACCCTCAACTTTTCCTGGTGGTGTGCCTTTAAACAGGATGCAGTAAAGTTAAAATATTGTTGTTCAGTTAAATTCAGGATAGAAGAAATGTAAGCATGTGCATTTTTATAGAAGTAGATGATCTTTTTATTTATTGACTATAAATAATGACTATAAAAACTGAGTTTTAAAATGCCCAGAATTTGACAGGCCTTCTACTGCTAAAAGTAGTAACAGAAGATGTCCGGAAGAAGTAATATTTACATCTGTATACAGATTATGTCATGCTCTGAGTTTCAGATTGAGGCTAAATGAATACAGTTTTACTTTGGAATGATGATGCTCATCTTAATCAGATAAACATGCAGCCCTAAGAAGAATGAACCCTCTAGAGATTAAATAAACCATTGCATAAAACAGGCCCCTTTTATTTTGTATTCATGCTGAAACCAAAATTGCAGAGCATTGTCGAATTTGGAAATTGTCCATTCAATGTCCTCTCCCCGAAACTGGAGAGGATTTGGCTTGAAGGATTTTGAATTGAATCATCATTAAAAATTCGTGGTGCGTTTATATTGAGAAGAATAGTTCTTTCACTGTTTCATTCAGTGAGATGTCTCACACTGTTGTCGCGTTCTCAGGCAGCTCTGTAACGAGTGGGAGCAGAAGACGGATTTCCTGCAAAGACTTGGGGCATGGAGATTGTGAAGGCTGGCTATGGAAGAAAAAGGATGCCAAAGGTTATTTCACACAGAAATGGAAAAAGTACTGGTTTATTCTGAAGGATTCATCCTTGTACTGGTACACAAACCAGAATGTAAGTATACTCTATGTTTGGAGAAAGTAAAAATTAAACCTTAACCTTTATAATTCTCTTGATTAAAGTCTATTTTTACATGGTAGCATATGTCAGTGAACTGCCCTTTAACTGCCAGGTTTGGTTTGCTCTAGCTGGAAATATTTCAATTTAAATTATTTTTGAAGGTCTCCAAAGTCCATGTACAAGCTTAATAAAATAGCAGATGTTCATGGCACTCTTAAAGAAATGAATACATTAGTAGTTAATAGTTTTCCACAGACATTTATTTGGACTAACACAGTGTTCACACGCAGCTCTCCTTAGTTTCAGTTGTGTGGGGAGATGTATCCAGTGTAACCTTTCGTGTTAGTTAAGCATTATGTGAAGCAGATGTGAAAATCTGAATTTGTAGACCTCTTTATCTCTAAGTTATTCTTATATAGATGTTCCTCTTGCTTTTTGCTGAATTAGTCTGGAGTTTGCAGTTTTTCATGTGTAAAACGCTGTTCTTGGCAAAATGTTATTGAAAACCACTGGGCCTACGCTTGTGCAATCTGCATATATGTAGGAAAAATAATGGAGGGGAGAAGCCAAAAATCGTTAGACTGCTATTCTTCTTCCATTTGTATGCATTGAGCCTCAGTGCCTGAACTAAACTGTCTGTGTACAGCCTGCTTTGATTACTTGGTATTTTAGTTCATATTTTCCATTTGCTTCAAGAGGACAATTTTACTTACATAATTATCCTCAGTTTTAGTATTTTCTTGTCAGCCCAAAACAGTATTGTTTCAGACTATGGATGATACAGGTTTTGTGTTGTACATCTTGTTTGTTTGACATTGTTACATGCAAGGTGGTAGTCATTAAGTCTCCTACTGATTTTCAGTCTGTTGTTTACAGCCCAACCATAATTCGTAGTACACTTGCTAATACTTTTCAAAAATCTGACTGGTGTTAATATGTCTCCTTGATTTTCCTGGTAAATTACTTCAAAAGAGCAAGAAGCAACAAGAGATACTTTCTAGTTATTACTTTTCCATTTAATCACCGGTGAGCTCGCTGTAGGAACTTTCTTAATTATTATTAGGAGGGCAGATGGTCTGCACGATCATGACTTTTGAAGGAGGCATCCACAAAACAGTTTTAAAATGTAGACTATGTGATGATGAAACAGAATTCTTCTCTGTAGTTGTTGATGTCTTGAATGCTATTTTAGGTGCTGGATTTGGTGCTGAAAAGTTTTCTGTAATCTTCAGCAAAGGGGAATTAGGCTGACTGCAGCTCCTTTAAGAAACTGGCAGTTTAGTTACTTCATAAAAGTTATTGACACTGTATGATGAAGTAAATACATTTTTTTAAGTAAAAACATCATGGGGAAAATATGTTCAGTATTTCAATTAATTGGATGGTTGTCCTTAGCATAAGACCCGAGTGGCTACTGCTCACTTCTCTCTTCTTTAAGTTCTTCTTTACTATCACTTCTCTTTTCATAGGATGAAAAAGCAGAAGGATTCATTAGTCTACCTGAGTTCAGAATAGATAGAGCAACTGAATGCAGAAGAAAACAGTAAGTAATTGTCAATTATGTTTATAAATTAAGCTATTGCTCTTGGAAGTATACTATACATAGTACTGACAATTTTCAAAGCTTAGAGCAGGAAGTTACACAGAAAACCTTGAAATCTGTAAATAATACATAATAGGACCAGTTAAGTTTTAGTGTCTCTGTTATAAAAGCTACAATTTAATGTAAATTCCATAAACTCTCTTACAAAGAATTGGATCTTTGGTCAGCTTTCCAGATAGACCAGTTACAACTTCAGTTAAGTGAGTAAAGTAAAAAATAATGAATACGTTAGCCAAGAGAGCAAACTTTCTTAGGTTCAGTATGGTTATCTTGATAAGAATCGTGTGCAAGAAACAATTACCATAAGAAATACCATTAAAGATATCATAGCAAGGGATGGTGAATATCATCTCCATTTTCTCCTTTGTGGAGGAAGCTTATTTACCCAATATTGTGTTATTCTCAACTGCTAAAATATTTAGGTTCCATATGCAAAATGAACATTGCGTTATTGCTTATGTGCATATTGCTACTACTGCATTATGCTCCCAGTAAAAAGCATATGCTAAGCTTTGCCACCCTTAAGGCGTATTTAATAACAGACACTCATTGGAAATTGTTTGTAAGCAGTGTTGGGGTTGGAATTCATAGCTGCCGAACAGCAGGTTTAACAGAACAATTCTAACGCTTTGAGACTAGCACTTTGCTGGTATTATTTGCGTGTGTCTTCTGTGTGCTGCATCTGGATTTTTAAAACTTGCTACCATGAGGAGCTACATAGCATAGCATTAAAGATACTCTCTTACTAAAGCTTTCCTAGTTATAAATAAGCATCCTGAGTTTTTGTTGTGCTTTTCCAGGGACTAAATGTGGTTTTGATCTGAGGAATAAAAGTCTTACAACTATAAACACGTATACAATAAAGCTACTGAAAATACGAATTACAATACAGACTACTCATGAGAAAATCAAACCTCTTCAGTTGTTCTTGTCTGGAGATATTATTACTGTCTGTCTGAGAATGAGAAGACAGTGCATTTATACTTGTATTACTCCTCTCAGCTGAGGGTATCACTGTAGAAATTAAACATGAACTGCGCACTATAAATTCCTCTGAGGAATGAGTAGATATTAATAATGATATTGAACAAAAATACAGGAAGAAGAATCCCCTTTTGTTAGAATATAAAACACTTAACAGACTTCAGTGAATTAACCAAGATCAAACAGAAGGTCATTGCGCACAGCTAGAAATAGCTTCCAGAGCTTTGCTTGAAGCATTAGAACACATTTCCTCAGAACATTTCTTAGAGAACAATTTCTGTAGGGTATGTACACAGGAAAAAGTCCGATTAACTGCAACTTTGCATGCTACTGAAAAATGAGTACCTTCAGGCTTTGAATCCTTTCAAAAATAGGTAGATCCAGGGGTAAAAGTCTAATGAAGACGTTAATAGTATTTGCTTTGTTCGCTGAGCTGAATTTCCCTTTGATTTCTTCCTTCATGCACTATCATTTGTATATTTCCCCCATCATAAAAAGCGCACCTTACATTTGCCACTGCTTTACCTGCTGCTCTGAAAACTGCAGAGCCAGTAAACCCAGTGTTGCGCTCACTTACATTTCAGTACGTCCAGTATATGTGAAGGGAGGCGCTGCTTGTGTTAGAGCCGGCTCTAACCCACAGCCTCAGTAAGCGTGCTTCCAAACGCTTACCTACCCTCTTCTGTATTGTCTCACCGAGGACGGGACTAGGCATGATTGTCATTGCCTGAAAACTGCTATCTGCTGAAAAGCTGATGGTTCTGGTGAGCCTAGGGACAACTTCCTGTGGTTTGATCCTTCTGCATTCCTTTTACAAATAAAATTAAGGTGATGGTGACCCATTTTGACCCAGCATGTTCTGTAAAAGTTCTAACTCACACTTCATTATTCTCTCTGCTAGATTAGAGGGAAATATTTCAGTTAGGATTTCCTTGCCTCCTTTTCAGAGAGCTAGTGAAAGAAAGATTTTATAGGATCAATTCTCACTTCTTTCCACTTTAGGATACCTTTTTCATTTAATAGTGGAGTTTTAGTAGGTGCTGGAATGTAACCTAAAATTCATTGCAAGTTTGAAATCTGAAAATATAAACCTGGTTGTGTTCTTACTCACTTCTATATTATTTGGTACATTTTAACATTAATACAAAACCTAGTAAAGCAGTTACCTTGACAGTAACTAAGGACGGGGGGAAAAAAAACTAGTTCTTTCCTTTTTTTTTTCCCTTTGGTAGGTTCATTTGGTTTTAAATTAAAATTGCCTGAAAGGTATGCTCAGTATTTTAGTGCATAAAGAAGTCCAGCTAAAATCACAGGGTTAGTTTTCTTTCAGCTCTCTCAAAAGCCAAACTAAGAACATTTTGGGACTCAGCTTGGATTTCACCTCAAATTTCTGTTATTTTCAGAGCCATCAATGAGAAATGTTCAAACCTTACTGAACAAAAGAATATGAAGTCTTACTTGAATAATTAATAGATTTATCTTTTCCACTGTTCTGTCAGGTGGGGAATGCTGTTTTATAGAATGACTGTTACTAATGTCCATGGGATATATTGAATGAAATAGTCTTAAGAAAGCTTTCACAAGAATATATCGTAATTGAATGCATCAGTCTGTGTGGTTTGATGGTTTGCCTCACTAACGCATTTAATGAAGGTACCCTGATTATTATACGAATCATGGCATTATCTCAGACTGTTTTAGCTCCCCAGGCTATATTTGGATGTAGAATGACCTTGTTCCTGAGAGAGGAGGTTTCTTGCATTGACACCGAAAAACTTTCCACTGCTTTTAGGCAACACCTGCATCTTCATGATTAAAAGTTATCATACTGTATTAGAAATCTTAGTTATTTCAGTTTGTGTGATGTGGCATGACATGAATATCATGTTAGTTTCAAAGATACTGATAATTACAATGCCCCATGATTGAGTTGATGAACAAGACTAAAGATTAATGTAACTACGTATATAATTAATCACCGTTAACTAGTGCTTTGCCTGAACTTACAACAATTTCCACCTAGTGAAAATTTTCGTTGCATAATTAAAGCAGATTTAGGTCTTAAATTTATGAGAGCGTATGCCATACTGTTGGTACTTCATACTGAAACTGTGCAGTCAGAATTCTATATAAATGTCATCGATACAGTATAGGTAGGCATGAAGTTATATCCTAAAGGTTGTTACAATTTCAGTAATTTTTATTACTACTTCTGAAATGAACTTGACAGTCTTGGTAGACAGCAAACCAAACAGCAAACCCACAGCCCCCCCCCAGGAAAGAAGGCTGACAGCCTCCTGGGCTGTGTTAGCTGGAGTGCAGCCAGTAGATGAAGTGATTATTTCCTTATACTTGATACTCATTACACCACGTCTAGATCACTGCATCCAGTTTGGGACCCTCCAAAACAAGCCAAAGGTAAAAATACAGGTATTTTTCTTCTGCATTATTTTTATTTCTCTATACATCTAGAATTATTTCCCTGGAGACTTTTCTGCAGTTTTTAATGCTAATGTATCTAAATGCTTCCCTAATAATTATCTTTGTGACACTGCTGGGAGATGAAGATGTATTTATTGTCACACTTTGTAGCCCATAAACAGGACTGCAAATCATTTAAATGAAAAGTTTCCACAGAATTGGGATTTCCATTTCATAACATTAAAGACCTATTTTCTTCAGAGTGTGTAAATACGTAACAGTGCAATACATTACTGCAGCTGTAAGTGCTCGCCATTTCACTAAATTATCAGAATATCAGGCAAAAAGATATTAAGGAACATTCATGTAGTAACCAATTATTGTCTGGTTCGCTGTGACTGGGCATGTGAGAACTCCACATAAGCAGGAAGACCTTCAGCATTTAGTTGATTTACCCATGAAAAAATTCTTGCTCATTCTGCATTTTATGACACATTCACAAATTCCGTAACAACTGGGAACAGGGGTCCTACAGAAAGTAGCCTTATCTGTTGCATAATCCTGATTCACCTCTCTAGCATGTCCACCGCAGTTGAGGTAGTGTTCCTGTGAGAATGTAATGTTCGAATACATAATCATAGGTTGTATCACAGTACACGAGCATAGTGGAGCCAAATTTAGGTTCTGTTTATCACACTAACTCTGACATAGTCTAACTTCTAAAAGGCTGACTTTGAAACCCTAATATTAGCATTTTAATACTTTTATGTATGTAAATTTCCTGTCTAGGAAAATAATCCTATTTACAAGCAGAAAGTCCATCATGTGATACTCTAACAGGATTAATCAAGAGGATTAGAATCTTTAGATCCACCACATAATCCTCTCCAGTTCAAGCCAATACTTAAATCTCAGAACTGGAGGATGGTTGGGCAAATGGAACACTAGAAGGTGGAGAAGTTGCACAGAGTTCAGACCAACTGAAAACTGACATTGCAGCAAAAGATACTTTGTGAAAAAAGCATATCATGCTTAAATAGTGGAACAATGCAGAAGTATTTGTTTAGTAATTACTTTCTATTTTGAGTATTAAAAATTAAGGTCTGTAAGGAGGTATAGTATTTGTGAATTAGTGTGTAATTAACAATGTGTGACGTACCACTCTGATATATGTGTGTGTATACAGGCATATACAGAACTATTTCACATTTCTTATTCACAGACGGATATAATGTGTTTTACTAGAGCAGTTGGAGTTGCTGGGAGTCAGCTGGCATAAGGGGAGTAAAAAGTTCCACATTAAGAAGTAGGAAACTAAGAATTATAAGAATATTTGACACTAAAATCACATTATACAAATAGGGTAAAAGAAATCATAAGTTTGATCAGAGTATACTTAAAACTATATTTATATAATAATCAAAATCTTAAGCATTAAAATCTTAACAGTCAGTAGATATAATTAAAAAGCGTATGCCCTCTAGTGGGCATCAGAAAAGTTTCCTCCCTATTCGGGATTTCCTATGTACTCAAATTTCATTGACACAAATTTCACACAAATTTCTTTTGCAAAATTACAAGTAGCTAGGGAGATGAGGATCTACAGTTGAAATTATCCATTTCCAGATGCCAAAACAATACTTAAATACCTCTCAAATCTTCTTTTATGCAGTTAAGATGTTTTATGATGACCCTCTGTGCAAAGGTAAAGTTACCTTTAATATACTTCTAGTCTCATGACAAAGGAAACTGCACACAAGTTCAGCTCTGCTGTTATCTCATTCTTCTGTAGAACTTTTGTTAAGAAAGCCTGTTACTCTACGCATTAGTATGAATAATATAAGAAAATCAGTGCGCCCAAGTGAAGCTTCTTCAGCTTTCATTTTTGTCTCTGAAAACTGCAATAAATCATAGTAATTAATAAAACACTCATTTGCATTTAAGCTATTGATAGTGGAGATGTTGCATCACAGGTTCTTCATAAGCCATGTGTAATGATTCCTAATCTTATTCTTACATCTGGTAATTACTATTTAAATGTCAGTGTTTTAACATAAATGTTATGAATGATAGTGTGGTGGTTTTTTAACATTTGCCAACTAATCAAAATAGTCTTTAGTGCTCTGAGTTTGTGGTTTCCTTGATAGCAGTACTCCTTTTAATTATATTCACACAAAAAATTTGTAAAAAATATGATTATTGTTCTTAGCAGTTTTCAAATAACCGCTCAACTGAGGGATTATACCATATAAAAGCATTAATAAAAATCATTTTTATGTGAACCAAAATCACCCATGCTGTCAGATGTTGAGCTTGATTATTTTCTCATGCACGTAGTGTGAATAGACTACAGTGCAAGGTAGTGATGTCTGGACACAGCTAAAGTGAGAATCAGACCCTGTCTTGTGAAATCAGTCAGATAGAATTGACGTACGCTGGCCAAGCGGCTGGTGACGGAATTGCCATTTGAGAAAGGAGAAGGACTATTAGCAATACACAGAGCAATGTCAGTCTTACAGCTGCCTTTTGTCATGCTACTATGCAGGACCTCAGGTCAATGTAGCCAAGAATATAGTATACTAGATTACTAACATTGTACTAGTTACACCAGTAAAGCAGTACAGACTTTTAAAATTAAGTTAAATCTGTTGTCATATGCTTTTGAAACTATTCCAGTGATTCCTAATTTAACTTGCACTTTTCAAAGAATTTCACTCTATAAATTAACCTTTGCATAAATTTAAAATCACTAAAGGTGGGGGAACCCCTAAACAACTAGGACTTCTTGAATCAAAAGCTATCTGTGAGAACAGACTGTGCAATAAAAGTAAAGAGATACGTATAACGTAACAATAAACAAAAGGTTTAAATTTAAACGTTCGCAACTCTTATTTGCTAGGTGGAAGATGAAGGAGCAATGAAGAAGCATTAACTACTAATGACTCATGTTGACTGCAGGAAAAACACAGCAAAGATTAGTAGATTAAGATGAAAAGTATTTGGGATATGGTTGGTTTTAGAGTAACTTGACAAAGCAATTGCTGGAATTAAAAGTGACTAAAGAGTTAAGACTGTCTAAGGAACTTCTTTACTATTAATCCACTTCCAAACAAAGCAAACCTGCCACTGATATTCCTTAGAACTTTCCATACTGCTTCTGTTAAACTCAAATTGAGTGAAGATTATAATTAGGGATTAAAAATATATTGTATCAAATTTAGGAAACATTCCTTTATTTAAGTCTATTCTAGAGATTTTACAGTCTTATGACTAAGTAAAGGAAATCTGAGTGTGCTGTATTGTAAATGTTGTCTCCAGTTGAATGCAATTACTGGCTGGATATTCATCTTTATATTCCTTCTCTTCATCATTTATTAACATCAAATAAAATTTGGATAAATTGATGTGTATCTTCAGAATCAAAGTTACAATAAAGATAGGAGACAGTTATAATACAGAAGTTGGCAGCCCTCTATACATGAGAAGAGGTGGTGGGATCAAACTCTCATTCCTTTAGCTGATCTTTGGAATACAACTAAGAGGTACTTAAATATACCAAATAAGATTTTAAAATTCACCCAAGAAGTTTTTCGATGTATAATGTCAGTGGTTATTGAAAGCATTTATATTTCTAAGTCATTCAAGGGCTTCTGAAATTTTTACAAAGTATCAGTTAGGCTCGCAGATGTAGATGTCATCAGATCAGTATAAGTTTATCCAGCAAAATTCCAACTGAAGATTCAAAATGCCTATGAAACTTGAAAATCCTGAAGAATCATAGAGCAGCTCAGTCTTGCATATTTGTAGACAAACTGTTTGAAAGAAAAGGTATTTTTTATTCTTTGTGCTTATTTTATAGTGCCTTCAAAGCATGCCACCCCAAAATAAAGAGCTTCTACTTTGCAACAGACTGCCTTGAAGAAATGAATAGGTAAGATATGTTTCCTCTTTACTGTGGTATATGCTTTATCATGGTACTCCAATAATTGAAAATAATATTTCATCTCACATAGGAATATACTCTTGGAGCATGATGTAATGCTGATTGATAGTGTTCTCAGTACTTTGTTCACTTAGTCCTCCATTAATTTTAGTACGTACATTACATTGTGTGGCTCACTTGCTGAAATTTTGCAGCCACATGTCACAGTTCTGCAAAGGTGTATTAGGAAAGTTAGTTGTGGTGGTCTCATCTATGTTCATTTGAATTTTTGTTTGTTAATGAGCATAAAGTTTATCACACTTCTAATTTTTTGTTGACCAAGGCTAGAAATATTAACGTGGGATAAATGTTTCTGGTACATAAAAACAACGCATACGTACCAAAGCTCATACCTAAGAGTACACCCACATGATGGGATAAGATATTTTAAAGTTAGCTCTAGTGACAATCCACAGTAATGTGACATGACCTAAAACCAGAGAAAAGCAATTTGAAGTAATTTTTTTAACAGGAATGGGATTGAACTAATGAGATGCATTTTTTTTCACACCAGAATTTGGTAAAAAAACAAACAAACAAACAACCACAAACTGTCCCATCCCCAAGAAACAACCCCAACAACAAAAAACCCAGTAGTAATTCATTTTATTCATGGCATCACTGTCCCAACAAGGAACAGAGGCTAGCAAAGTTCCGTTGTTGGCATTGCTGTAAATGTCCTTGGATGTGCTGGGAGGGCATTCAAAACTTGGCTGGACAAGGCCCTGAACAGCCTGATCCAACATTAAAATTGGCCCTGCAGTGGGTGGGTGTGGGAACAGACGACCTCCTGAGATCTCTTCTAACCTAAATCACTCTGTGCTTCTATTTCATGATTCAGTGATGAAGGCAGAGGTTAGATAAAGGTGGGGAGGTACCTTTGATCCTCAAAGACAGATTCAAATGTTCTACCTCCTCCTGTTACATCAGTAATTTGTTTATTCCCAGCTGAGGTAAAAAGCAAGGACACATGGGACAATGTTACCATACTTTGAAGGCTTAAATCTTTCCTGGTGTAGACTGCTGAAACTTTGTGATTTGGGTAATTCTTTCTGTTCGCAGACTTAGAAGGACACAACTACCTCCAGATACAGCTGGACTTTTTTCTTTGGAGTACTAATGCCTAAAAATTATTTTTAAATTGAACATTTGTATTCTGGGCTTACATGGCCCTTCAAGAAACACTGTATTGATGTGTAAGACTGGCTGTGTTAAAACAGTTCAGGCTAGTTCATCATCCATTGATGTTGATGATGAGGTTCAGCTATCAGGGGTATCTCACTGTGGCTAGATGTCATTTTTAGGACATAAATCTGCTGAAAAATACTTTTCCCAATTAATAATGTTCTGTTGTTCAGTTATGTAATATGGCTGAGATTTGTTTGGTCCAAAACTGAGGTGAGGATCTTCTGCTATTTTTAACTATGCATGGTCGCTCCCTTGATTTTCGCTACTTTGATCACTATGATTTGTTGAAGCACCATTGATCATATCTTTCTATTATACCATAAAATGTTCTGACTCAAGAAAAACCAGGAAGTCTTGACATATATTCAATAAACTGCTCTTACAATATTTATTGATTTTTCTACACTGGGGAGCCAACGAAACTGTCTTTATGACAGTTTACAGCTTTCGTGGAGAGTAACAGTTGGAAAAGTGCCAGAATGTATTTTCATATCATACTGCCATGTTAGTTTGGAATTTATGAGAGCCTTTTGCCTGACTTTTTGGGTCTGGTCCCCATGAGAGAAGCCAAAGGGTGAACTTTCTCTTGAAGTATTTTTTGCAGTATTTTTCCTTCAGAAATGCTGTTCCTGTAGCGTAATTGCAATTCACTCCCCAACCCAAATGATAGATTACTATGCTACCTCTGTAAAATCCCTGGACATCCCCCACAGCATTTTACATGCCACCTGGAATTCCTTCTCCCAGATATCCTGTGTGAAGTTTGAAATGAATAAGCAAGAGTCATAGATGAAAAATGCACTTAAAATACTAATTTCACAAATCTGTGTCTTCCCAGCAAATTGCTAGCCATGTAATCTGAGGAAATAGGGCAAATACTCTGCGTGGTATCTCACACTCCTGCTGTCACCATGAAATTTAACTGGATTTTCTATGCTGACAGAAGGGTAGATCTTTCATGCTGCAAAGTAAAGGAGTTTAATATGGAGAGGAACACAGCGTTTCTTCAGTCACTATGTGGGGAACATATACCCTTTTGCCAACTGCATTTACCACCAGCTTTTGTTTTAACAGCTGTTTTTACAGTTTCTTACTTCAGATTCACTGTTTACTATTTTTTTTTCCTCTCCAGAATATTTTAATCTGCCTTTAATACTGCATTGCTGTTGAAAGAATTGTATACCAATGGGTAGTAATTGATTTCTATGTAGCAGATAGAGTTACTCTGCTGCAGCTGAATTTTGCCTGCTGTGTTGCATGGTGCAGACAGACTTTGGTTTGCAAAATTAATGCTCATGCTGTTTTGTCAGGTCTTACATGAGCATAGTTGTGTTCTTAGAAATGAATTAATAATGAAATTGATGAGCTCATCTTTTGCTTGCCACAGTCACGAGGTACTCCAAGCTTGTTAAAGGCCTTATTTCCCAGAAGTGTTTCATCTATTACCATACCATGCATAACCTGTTTATGGCTTTAATGCTCCTAAGGAAATTAGCATTGAATTTAATATTCAGTGGTTTAACAATATCTACTTTATTTAAAACTTTCATGTGATTGAAGTGTGCAGTGCAGTGCATTTACAATCTCCTTATGGACTCCAACTATTAAAGTAAAAAAAGTTCCTATTTTAGGCTGAATAATTTGTTCACATTTGATTTGAATAACTGGGTTAACTTTGCAATTTTAATAACTCCCATAAATCTTTTGCATTCAATCAAAAAATATAACAAATATCTGCTACCTACTGGAATAGAATGATGATTGGTTTTGTAAGGGTCACTCCCAATATTTTCCAAGTAAAGACCTGGAAGATTCTAACACAATATTTTTCTTAGACAGATACTGTTTGAAAATTGAAGTATTCTGAATTAAATCTCTATTGATTATAAACAAATGTCAGGGTGCATATCCTCTGTATTTTTATGTTTACAATATAACCAAGTGAGTTACTCAAGGCTTTCCCTAAATCATCCTATTTATTACTAAAGTTCATTCAGCTGTCTTCCTTAAATTCTGGGCATGCTAATCTCCTTGACAGATCTTGACCAAAACAGATGGTGGGCCAGTATTAATGCATCTTTTACAGTTTTAATTTATTTTCAGTCTTCCCTTACAAATAAGCTAACACCTAAGAAAAGATCTTGACAAGTAAAGATTTCAGACACAAGCCCCTATTAGACATTGACCCCCTTAAACAAGAACTACTGGAGAAGTGAGCAGAAGAGTAATCATGTCATATCTGTCTGTCCTAATTTAAGAGTTCTTTAACAAATAGAGCCAAGTAAGTTATTAAAGAGCTCTTACTCCTCAGTGCCTTACCCAATGAAAAGCAAGGAGATAATTCTGCAGAACATGAAAGGTACTTTTCAAATAGAACTCCCTGAAATGGAGATTCCCAATAGTGTAGTAAGTAAACATAAACAGCAGGTTTCCCCTTCTTCCTTTATGCTCCTATAAACTTGTTTCAAATCCAGGAAAAATAGTTGGTGCCCAAGGCCACTTCAGTCCTCTATTTTATTGTTCTCACATAAAAGCTCATAAATTGCAGCACACGTAAAACAATTTTTTGATCAGAATTAGCTGGAGGCCCCAGAGGCTGAATGAAACCATGATGTATATGGGAATGAACAGTGCAATAGTAGAGCCACAGTGCTCTGTCTGGGGAAAATACTACACTGGGAAGTACTAGTACAGAGCTGTAAGTCTTCAAAATCTCCTTTTTTTTGGCTAGCCACCTAACTCCTCCTTTCAACGATTTATGGGCTACTTGCCATGAATTTGTGAATTACCTTTTCCTCCTGAATACAGTTCGAGAACCACTGGCTTATAGCATTGCACTAGAGGAGTTCAAAGGAGTTCACAATACATAATTGCAATTATCCAATATGCAATCCAAATTAGCATTCAGGTGTGAATTTATCCCTAATGCGCAGGAGTTAGGATTTGCATTGGCTTTCTGTACTAGTTTAAATTACAAAATTAACTTAATCAAATTCTGCTGTAAATAATACCATTGTGAATTGGTAAAGTTCTTCTGGGAGTCAGATGGTTCAACCGCATTTAATATAGCAGATTTCGTGATTATAGTGCTGTACATCTCTCTGTGATGAATGAACATGCATTACAGGCACATATTGTGATGTTATACTGGAGATACTAAGTTAACACTGCAATATCTGAAGTTTTAGTAATAGAAATATGTAATATACATAATTAACTCAGGTATTTAACAGTATTGTTTGGCCTATTTGATCTGATTTCTTTAAGAGTATGTGGAAGTAGAATTACATCATTTCACAATAATTCATCCTGTCTCTTAAAAAAAGTTCACCTCTAAAACCCAAAAAACGCCACGCATACCTTTTCAGGCCGTACTAAACTCAGTTGCCTTGTTCATAAAGAATGTTTCATTTCTCCAAAGCTTTCTTTTGGGCCAGTCATTGGGTGAAAGCTAGGGTAAAAGCTTTGAATAACTGAGTAAAATTACAGCATGCTTTAAATGTTAAGAAATCCTGGCTTGGATACACTTTTACAGCTTTTCATCCCTTACCTGTACTTTTGTAAGAATGGTAGAAAGACTGTCTGGAGAATACTACATGGTTGCCCATGTAGTGGGCAACCACATGTTTGTGGCCAGCAGGGACAGGGAAGGGATCTTACCCCTGTGCTTGGCACTGATGAGGCCGCCCCTTGATGAGTGGGTTCAGTTTTGGGCCCCTCACTGCAAAAAGGCCATTGAATGACTCGAGCGTGTCCAGAGAAGGGCAACGGAGCTGGTGCAGGGTCTGGAGCACAGGTGTGATGGGGAGCGGCTGAGGGAACTGGGGGGGTTTAGTCTGGAGAAGAGGAGGCTGAGGGGAGACCTCATGGCCCTCTACAACTCCCTGAAAGGAGGGTGCAGAGAGGGGGGATGAGTCTCTTGAGCCAAGGAACCAGCGCCAGGACAAGAGGGAATTGCCTCAAGCTGCGCCAGGGCAGGGTCAGACTGGCTCTTAGGAAGGATTTCTTTGCAGAAGGGGTTGTTGGGTGTTGGAATGGGCTGCCCAGGGCAGGGGGGGAGTCCCCATCCCTGGAGGGGTTGAAGAGTCGGATTGACCCAGCGCTGAGGGATCTGGTGGAGTTGAGAACGGTCAGTGTGAGGTTCATGGTTGGACTGGAGGATCTTCAAGGGCTTTTCCAACCGAGATGATTCTGTGATTCTATGCTGAAGCACATAGAATGTCACAGTCAGTGTAGGAAGCAATAGGTGCCTGCAGCAGCTGGTGCTTGCCTTTAGGTGGATGCCCAGAAAGTTCGGTGAATTATCCAGATTAATATGGTAAATCCAATAGGACAAAGGTCTTATGGGTAGGGTGAAATCCAGTAGCCGCATTTGACTAATAAAGAAAATATCTTATTGTCATCTTCGTAGATTCCTTGAAGTATCGGCTTGAAACTCCAAGCTTGCCATAACAATGACTATGCCTTTTTGATTTGCCTAAGCAGTGTTAGTGCTGTCACGAACACGTTTGTAAATGTGCTTGAAATTGGGCAAGAGAAGTCCCAGTTGAGTGAGATTTTGGGACTGTTTTGGTAGATTTCCTTAGGGTTTATTATTGGTTTTAGCTGAAATTATAGTCTATCATAAAGTTATTTTGTGTGTATTCTCTATGATACACAACTGTATTTATACAATAAGATGCCATTTCATTTGTTACCAGAAGGGTAATTTATTTGCTACAGAAGTAGTGAACTTTTTTGTCTATCATCCACGGGGAGAAAAAAACAAAAAAACACCCAACCAGACTTACGAGTACAAAGGCATAGTCTTGCGTTTGGTTGACAGGGTGAAGTTAAAAAAAAAAATTCCCATTAAGTGCATGAGGTAGATGCACATGCAAAGACGGCATAAATTGCCATGGTTCACTTGTCAACTCTTAAGCTGTCTGGGGCTTTTTTCATATTTTTCCAGCCTGACAAATCTAAGAAGACAATGCATGAAACAAGATCAACAGAGTCATGTCAAATTATCAAATCAGAGAGTACTTACAGTTTATCCCATGAATGATTTTACTTAACAAATTCCAGCAACTGTGACAAATAAAATAGTAGAAATGCAGGCTGCTGAGAGTTGATATATTTAGAGAGATGAGCTCATTGAGAAGACTCTGCTCAGTGTTATATTTCACTGTGAGACATCAGTTACGATTTTGGGCTTCTTTTGTGTTGAGGAAAATCGAGGCATCATTTGAGCCATACCTATTATAGGGAGCTTTATTCTGTTAAATGAATATCTTACCTGTATAACCATAGAAAATAATGAAAATACTGTACCTTAGGAGCCAAAATGGACAATGTATTGATTTTTTTGGTGTCCAGTAAAAAAGACTGGTCAGGAAGAAGCCAGCATACCAAGTACAAAATCAATTTTAAAATATAATTCTGTGTTGCAAAGAATTTTACAGTGAATTCCGGAATCTGATTATCCCAGTGATGTAAAAAAATTATAATACAAAGTTTTTAATCGGAAATTAAATATAAATTGCACTGGATAAATCCTACATATGGAATAAATGGTTCAAGGGAACCTATATTTTAACAGACTTAAAGATTACTTGATTAAGTCAAATTTAACCTCTACTTTAGTTCTGTTTTTTCCTTTTAACGCAGTAATCTCAAGTGTAGATGCAATCTCAAAGGAGAAGAAAGAGATATTCCTGCACTGAAACATTTCTAATACAAACCTGAGACGACAGTGCAAGTATTAATTGATGAAAACATGCAAGAAAGATAGGAAATATATAACTATTTACTTATTCTATTCTTCAATGCCTCAGTATTTCATTGGTTTCATTTTTAAGGGAAAATTTAACAGAAAGAAATAGTGAAAGTGGATAGAATCTTTCTTGAATTTACATCTTTTCAGGACATATCCTTTACTTTTTCACTTGAATTAAATCATTTTTTCTATATACCAGCCATCTTGTATATGCAAAAACTGTATCTAGCATTGAGGATATTAGTAAATAAAACTTACTTGAACCACAGAAACTCTCCACTTCCTGACCTGTTCTCTGTGGATTTATGGAATGGTTTTAACTACAACCCTAAAAATAACAGCCTTGCACCTCTTTTTTAAAAAAATTATTACCTTCTTGCCTTCAGTTTTTATTCTCCTATGCTAAATGTAATAGTTCTCTCAAATTTATAACTGAGATAGTTTTGATTTTTCTACTTGTGCTATTTTAGTCTGGACTGTAGAATGGAATAGCCAAGTGGGAGAAGTGTGATGCCACTGTAAAAACTACTGTTGCCTTCAATCCTAGAACCTCACACTGGCCTGGGACTGGCTCATCACCATACTCGGTGGGAGTAAATTATAACAGTCAGTGACCAGAAACTTACTGCATTTGTACAACAAGTAATGGCATTTTCTTGTTTTTAATGTAGTCTGTTAGGACAATGAAGCTATACAAAATTGGTTTCCTGATGGTTTGGTTCACTTTAACATTTTCCAGTGTTTTTATTAAACGATCAGGAAGAGAATGTGCTCCTGACTCCTGACAATTCAGGGCATTTCAAGCATGACTCACTCTTCAATATCAAGTTTTGATTATTGTCACAGCTACTTAGTTCATCATTGATGTCAGTGCCTTTGTAATCATCATTTTTCCAGGCCTGGGGGTAGAATCAGACTCTTGGAAGAGGACCTGGGCTGTAATCCCCTGGTACTAACCAGAATTATCTCAGTAAATTTAACTTAAAACTTCCTACAATGCTTTGGGATAAAATAGGACTGCCAATGACAGTGGTGCCTGTTTGTAATCAACAGAACTATTTAAAGCCAAGTCTGATTTATTTGGAATTTAAACCATTGAGACAAAGTACAAAACTTACTTATGTATTTAGATTACTTCACCTGAGGCTTACCTTTCCCTGCATTTAGTTCACTAAAGTACAGGCAATAAAAAATAATTAATACTTTTCTTGATCCTTTGTAAGTTATTACAATGTATCTCAGTAAGATAGATACTATATCTTATGAAAATGTTGTACAATTTTGAAGGTAAAATGTTGAAGCAAATTATCCTTGGGATATTTAGTATGGCTCCATATCATCACAACTAATTTCTATCTAGAATGTAAACCCTGTAGTTCGTTGAGTGGCCTAGACTCAAACTTAGTGAAATGTGCTGTGTAAGTTGTTTAATTATCAAGAGTTGTTAAAATTATGAAAGGAAAAAGGCAGGGTTTGGGGGGGGGGGGAGAAAGTCCAACTATCTGCCTCAAGGACCCAAGATATATAGAGATGTTCCTGTAAGATTGCTATACATGTACCTGCCAGAATATCTCATGTCTTTTTGTGGTCACGTGAAATTCAAAGAGCTATGAGGGGTACAGCTATATAAACCAAATTAGACAAATGTTCTCCTGGGTTTTTTTCACTATAGCTGCTTGTCAGCTGTAGCATATAGTCTTGCATTGCATGACCTTCAATTAAACATGCAGTCCTCTACCCCCTAGAGTCCAATTCTGACACATACTCCCATTGCCTTCCTGAAACCTGATGTTTGCCTGCAAGGCATTCGGTGCCGAGTTCACAACCAAACGGCTGAGTTTCCAAGCCTTCCACAGAGAACTTTTTATAACCTTGACTGCCTGTTTTCTTAAAAATGGAAGTGGTTTGCTCATCAAGTAAATTCATCAAGTTTACACAGCATTCCTTTTGAACTGAGTTTGCACTTCCTTGAAAAAAAAAAAATGTTAACTGTGAGAAAAGGATCTGTAATCTCAGCACTTCTATAACTCCTGATTAATCTCAAAAACATTCACCCGTGCTTTTTTTAAAAACACAAAACCTAAAATTGAGATTCTTTTTCTTTTATCATAAGAGATTTTATCATTATAAGCCACTGAATGTCATCAGATAAGCCTTTTTGTTGTCTTGGCAAAGAGCTAACTCTAAATTGTGGTAAATGAGGTAAAAAAGTACTTGTAACTGTATCTGGGGATCTTCTTGCCCTTTGGAAGAGAAAAATCTGAGCAGTCTTAGAGCGGGAAGATTACCTTCTGCTAATTCCAGATTTGGACACTGCCATATGAATAAAGCTGATACTCTGTGTAGGCTAAAAATATCCATGTTCTCTTAAAGATTAATATTAACACTTTGACTGTTATCTATGTAAGCTTCCAACATTTGAAACCCTCAAATTAACTATGAACAACAAGATAAATTTGGCAAGAAATTTAACACAATATAAATTTCCATGCACTGACCACCAAATAGCTGAGTCTCATTTAACTTTGAAAATGGTAATGAGTCCTAATTTATCATTGGTTCTTAGGCAGAACCTTAGTTGAAGTTGCTGAGGCATTCTGCTTAACTGCCCAAGCCATATGGTAAAGGATGACTAAAACTATTTTGCTCCAATGCTGATGAGTTTAGAAATTCCGGAACAACTGTTGAAAAAATAGTGAATACAAATGCTTAATAATGAGCAAGGGTATGATGTAATTTCAATTACTGCAATAAAGAATATGCCTTTCAAAAGAAGCAAATGTCAAGTGATCAGCATGCCGTTTGCTGAATGAAATTATGCTGGTGAGCACCGTAGAAAAGCTTTTCTGTAAACCTGTTAATCCATTTGAAATTTACTTCCTCATGATGAGTTATTGACATGCTGATACAATGTCTCTGTAAGCAGTCCTAACCCTGCAGCTGATTTTTGTGACAACTAATCATCATTTCCATTTTTATTTCCAGTTTGCTCACTTCTGTTTTAATACTGAAAGGCAAAGCGGTATTATTGTACAATTCTTTATATTGTCATAGTTTTGCAAGTAAATTAAAACCAATAACAATTCCCTGTAAGAAGTAAATGTTTGTTGTCCCCTTTGGATACTTATGAAAGTCATAAGATATGTAGAACGATTTGCTGAAGGCTATACAATGAGTCAGTGTTATATCCAATATTACAGATTAAGATCGTTGCTCTGAGCAACTGCAAAGCGTTGCTTAGACCAGGAGATCAATACATGCTGAACTGTGTGCTATTTTTAGTGGAGAGTGCACTCTTCCTTCATTTTCTGCCTCCTTGCTGTGTACACCATATACTATGCTATTAGACCAATAATACATTCACATATGTCCTTAGAAGCTTTTTTTCTGTTCTAGTACAAGTGAGGAAGAATTACACTGAATAGTTTTCTTGCTTTAATCTACAGAAAACTTGTCCTTATGATATAGTATGTATTGTATACTAATGTCTTTCCTGAAGTCTTTGAAAGATGCTTTTGTCATGATATGATTCATTAACTAAGATAATAATTATTAACAAATTTTATGTTGCAGTGTTAAAAAAGAAAAAAGCCACATCTAGAAAACACTTACGTGCAATATACTACGAAAATAATGACGTAGTAAATAAATTAGTCACTGAGTAAAGGAATACTTAAGAATGCATCCCAATCATTACAGATGTCTAATAATAGGGCTCTTTTCTTTGGTTATGTTTCCTTGTTGATGAAAATAAGCCAAGTCTTGATTTTTCCATTCGCTGAACATTAAGAAGTGGCTTTCCTCTCTGTGTTAATTTCCTTTTTCCTGTCCTTCAATTATATATTGTATAAACATCCAGTAATCTTGTATAAAGAAAACTCTAAAGGTATTTTCCCCAAAATAAGCTATAATATTTTCCTAATGAAACAAGGGCATTTGGGGACAAAGAAAACAGAATATCAATGTGAAATGCAAATATTAAAATACTTTCGATTTACCAAGTCTTGGTTTAGAAACCTAAGATTCTGTATTAAAAAAATGTTGATATCACACCTCAGCAAGCCTAAACATTTGTATCACCAGGATCATGAATCTAGACTAGCAAATAACCAGTCAGAACACTGTCATAGTCTGTTTTAACTTTTTGAGTATACAAATGTAATACAACTTAGTTGCTAATACAGGTTTTCATGCAATTATTATAATAATTCTATCTCATTTTATAGTATTTTGGCAATTCAGGCAAGTTCCTGAAATCACTAGAAGTAGCAATCGGAATGGATGCAATATGTTCCTTTACACAATGTGTCTGGAAACCATTCCACACAAATAGTTTGCAGATGCATCTTGGAGAGAATATGATTCTGCTTAAGGTGGAGACAGCTGGACATTCTCTGTTCTACACAGACTATTCTAAAAACTTCATTTAGTCATTGCTAAAGTTAGCATATTGGTATGTATGCTCCACATTTTCTTGATGACATAAGGAAGATCGATGTCATGATTCTTCAGTTTTCTAGGCAGCAGAATAAAATGTAATGTCTGATATTGCACTAGGCAAACATCCTCCAGCAGATGTGACTAGAAGTCCAGAAGTACATTACTGCATTGTACATGACCTGGAACATCCTTCACTTAAAATTGTTAACGACTGAACACATCTGAATCATGTTTTTAACAGCCTGAACTGTGCTCAGTTTTAGACTGAGCATTGTCTCTGACTTTTCCAAATGTTAAGAACGTGTATGTCCTCAGATTTACACTAGGTGTTCCTTTTAAGTATCTCTCTTCCTTGTTTTTTATTGTTCTATTAGATGGATGAATCGTTTGGGTCTCGCAGCAATTGGTTACACACCTGATGACAAGGATATTCATCCAGATGAAGGTAATGCTTCAGAGATTATAATTAAAAGGAGAGAGCAGAGAGTACATATCTGTCCATTATTTGAACGAAGGTGGAGATGTCATAACTGACTTCTTTATTAACATACATGCCATATCTTTTAAAATACCAATTTTCATAATAATCCTTATCCTTGAAGAACTATATTGGTGCCACCACCAAAGAAAATAAAATCCTGAGTAATACTTTTAAGAAATATTTAAAACAAGCGATACATAGAATGCAAGGTGAGGTATGATCCCCGAGTTCCCAGCCATCGGGTGCGGTCATCACCCTACAGCAAGTGAAGACATCACAAACATGGGTCAATATGTGCTTTAGAACCGTTTTTGCATCTCTTGAGCTCGATTGCCAGCCTTGCCTTTTTCACCATCGCCCATGGTGGAACCTGTCATGCTAACATAATTAAATGAAGTGTTGAGGCTCCGCTCTACTCTGGCATCCAGAATGAACTTTCTCTTTGAAAGTCTGTGACCAGGAGCTGTTTTTTAGGTACAGTGGGAGTTAGGTGCCTAACCTGCTTTCTGGAATGCTATCCTAAAACGCGTTTGAAGGTTATTCTACATATCTGTGTATCTTAAGTGCCAGACATTTTCACAAGTCTATTCCTTAGGGACTGCCAAACCACCTAGGTGACTGTGAAATTTTACTTTTGCATCCTAATGCTATTTTAAAATGCGGGACCTGCTTTCTTGTGGAAAAGCACATGAGTAAAACCCCGAATGGTTTGTTAGCAGATTACTGGAGTGAAAGCGACCAGGATGACATGGACGGCTCTTTAACCCTGAAGCAGGAAGGCTCTTCAACACTGTGTGACACTTATCATCGAACACCCTCAGTGAGTTATAAATATTGCATTTGACAGTAGGTCACCAAAAAATATCTGTGCGCCTTGGGTTTGCATTTTCCTTGTTTTGGAATGTTTAATTACCATAAAGGCAGAACAAAGATGGATCTCATTGTAAGAATGAAATTACTGCAGTTCCTCCAGAGTTAAGACCTGAACATTTCCACGACGAGTCAATTACAAAGGAAGGAGAGGTGAATGTCTCCTTGCACAGATATGTCACCAGACTGTAAATATATTTCCTGTAGGATTTAGGAGACTACACCTAATAAGACAAACAGAATATTCAAATGTTGACTTTGATGCAGAATATGAAAAGAATGTGGTGGATGGGATAGTTTGTATTAACTGAGACTGTTTTTCAAGTATGAATATTGGATACTGGATGCTAGAGATTAAGATCAGATCATATTCATGCAGTAATCATGTTTTAGTACAAACACTTTTTTAAGAACATATCTTTAGAGGCAAAGGGTTTTTTACAATGTGAAGCATTGTGTACAATACCATAGTAGTGACAGTATTTTCTGTTAGTGTCAGAAGATGTTAAATAGCTGGTAAAAGTACTTTTAATATATTGCATACAGCCAGGTTTTGATAACTGAGGGGAAAAAAAAACATTTTGTATATGGAGAGGCTCTAGTAGCAAATAAGAACATTTCTATTTATACAGAACATAGACAGGCTGTGATAATTATTCTGTTTCTAAGCACAGATAGGACTGTTCTCTATTTTTCTTTCAGATTTTTCTTCAGCGTGAATGACACGATCCTCTCACAGCCAGAACCAAAGAAAGAGTGACTGAGACAACAGCATCACATGGGTGAAGTTCAGACTGATTTTCACCCATGTGATGCTGTTTTATCAACTGGGATACAGGTTAAGCCCCTCCCTTTCTGTTTTTTCACTTTTTTGCCTTTCTCTTTGTTTTTGAATTAAAATTATATGCAGACCCAGCAGAATTAATTAAAATCATTTGAGAAGTTCAGCAGTCCCCCAAAATTCAAAAATCTTCCTGGATGCTGAAGTGTTTTTTTTCTGTTTGGCTGGATACTTATCCCCTAAAAAGAGAAAGGAAATCCAATTATGGTTTCTTTTGGGGACTTCCATGTTTTCACAGCACACTGCTGGACCGAGTGTAGACTGGGCAGGTCTTCAGGAAACCTGTGCCAGTATTGTATTGTTCTTTCCAGCAGGAGTTGCTCAAGGGCAGAGAATGTGCAAAACAAGAATAGGGAGTGGTTAAAACATAGCAATTGCATAAAAGTTCTCACTGATAATTATGTTCTGTTTACAGAGGTTCATATTATGACATATCAAAACACACACATCAGTCCATTTTATTAGTATATATCATATAATGTTCTACACTGTAGTCATTTTCTTGGGTCTGTTCAAAACGTCATCTTATAGTCAGATGCTTTTGTATCTTTTCAGGTGAATTCTTCAAGTCCATTCCCTGAAGCCAAACACGGTCGACACTTTTCAAGTGAATCAACATATTCTCATTCTTCGGCCGAGGATTCTCGCCAAGATGTAGCAGGAAGCACACACTCCTCGGGATGCAGACCTCCCTACCGAGAGAGGCGCTCGTGGCAGGATCTGATAGAGACTCCGTTAACCAGTTCAGGGCTCC
The DNA here is from genome assembly GCF_047716275.1 of Strix uralensis. NCBI lineage: Eukaryota > Metazoa > Chordata > Aves > Strigiformes > Strigidae > Strix > Strix uralensis. The sequence continues at coordinate 3,262,394 of NC_133984.1, forward strand.
ATTTCCTTCAGACTGTTCCTCCTGATGCGGAGTACATGAGTGGCCGGCCTGGAATGTCACCGGACAAACGAAGACAAGCAACGCTACCAGTACAAAGGCGTCATAATTATGAGCAGGAAGGGCCTTTCCCTTTGGTGGAATGTCAAATGGGACATAGCTCTCACAGCAGGCCACAGAAGCAACGCAGTCAAAGCCTTCCCCGTAACAGAGATGTCAGGGGTAAGGGACATGTAAAGTCCATAGAAGGAACAGATGAGAAGCTAGAAGAAAAAATTCCTATTAGAAGGCATAATAGTTTCTGTGCAGAAGGTAAGCTTTTGGAGATGTTCTGGTCCTCTTTACTGCCATGGCAAGCCAGAGCAATATTGTCATTATTCTCAGTAAGGTTTTTGTGGTTGAACTGTTACACGTCGGCAAATTCATCAGTCACTACCCAGGAGTTTGTACTTGAAATGCTTGAATATAGTGCTAAGAATATAGCTTTGGGGCTAATCAAAATGTTCTTGTTTTATGAAAACAAAAATTGGAAGCCTGTGTTATAGGGTTACTTTACACATGAATTTACAGTATTGCTTGCTGAGTTTAGAGACCTCATCTGGATGGTTAGATTTGTAGTTAAGTTTCTTTATTTTCTTTCAGAAAACATAAAAGAAATTGGAGAAAATACAGATGGCCTGCAAGAGCTGTACAAATCTCTGGAACAAGCTAGTTTGTCAGCTTTTGGAGAGCAGCGTCCTTCCACGAAGCAGGAGTTCCGCAAGTCTTTTGTAAAGCGATGTAATGATCCAGTTGTCAATGAAAAGCTTCACCACATCAGAGTTCTCAAGAGCACTTTAAAAGTAAGGCTTTATCATTAATTTTGTGTATAAGCAATATAAACCAGTAAAAGTATAATCTCTTAATGTTTTCCATGGATGGGGCTTTCTTTGTAGCTTTAGAATTAAGTTCTGAAAAAACTAAAAATACTTGAAAGCAAATGTTCCAGTTTAAGGAAAAAAAAAGCTATTTGGCACTCTTTATAGGCATGTTGTAGAAAGTGCCAAGGACTGAGTTGCCAAACAGTTTAAGCTGTAATAGTTCCTGAATATTGGTAAAAGATTCCAGTGTCCATAGTAGTTTCCCTAGCACTTTGCATTAAAATGAAAGAAGAAATAAAGTGCTGAAATACAAAATGTGGCACAAATTTCATTTTGACATGTACTGTGTCCTTCTGGAATTTGACAGGCGAAGGAAGGGGACCTCACAGTTATCAACAGCCTTCTGGATGATCCCAACTTAACATCAAAGAAGTTTAAAGATTGGAAACTAAAGAACTATGAGTTTTTCCTGGACATTTGTGAGTACAGTGCTGCTGTGAAATCTCAAAATGGAGCCTCTGAACTTGCAACCTCAGCACCAATGCTGACACATACACACTCGTTCATTGAAACTCACGTGTGACAGGACTCATATCCTGAATAATTGCTGGGTGCCATGAAAAATCGATTAAGACAAACACTGTAATATTTATTGATAATGTACTCAGCAGTACTGTACATAAATTGGATAAGAGAATAGTGCCACAGGATGCCTACTACATTGCATGATAGACAATAATATTCTTTATTAATTTTTTTTGTTTGCTATTATCAACCAATGTCCGTACCAAGCTCTGCATTAGAAAGAAGCAGTGCAGAAGTGTAACTGAAAATAAATACCAGTATATTTAAAGTACTGTACTAAAACTAAGCTTATAGTATGAGCTCCTACAATCATTTTATATATTTAGATATATATAAAGACATATCTATGTATATAAAATGTAACATGGTAGTTGACATTTACTTTTAAAATGCCCTAAAGTTCACATTTTCACACATTTTTTTCTTGAGAAAAATATAAAATGAAAACATAAATACATTGGCCACTCTTAGAGGTGAACGTTTATTTTTGCAACATTTCCAGGTAGTGACCATTTCTGCAAATAAAAGGACAGAGTTATCAAAATGTAAACTCAATCCCTATAGTGTGCCTTAAAATGTACACTGTACATCTAGCGAATAGATCCCAATCTGGCCCTATGGGCATACTGTACATGCCATTTAGATACTGTGTTTGTAACATACTGTGCCTGCCTTTAAAACGAATGACACAAGCGAGCAGGTATGGCACAGAGGTTAAGCTATGAGTAGAACAATGTTGGCTGTTCACTAATGCTGCAACTTAAACTGATTTTAATATAATTTGAAGTATTTCATGGTGAAAGAAAAACATCTGCGCTGAATATGGTACATACTGCAGGTTTTCATAGTTTCTTCACTGTGAATTTAAGTGACACATGACTGTGAGTCACAAAATTCAAAAAAGCTCTGATGCTTCAAGGACAAGAATTAAGTTGAAAAAAGATCCTGAACTAATCTATTAAATTCTGTAATAGACTGACATCTAGACATCTAGAGCTGAGAAAATTATTCAAAATTATGTAATGTCTGGCAATAATTTTTAACTGTTAGTAGTACATTAGCAAGTGGGTGAAGTTATTCAATACATCATTTGAAAACCAATCTGTATTGATTGGTTTGGGAAGACACACAAGTCACATAGTGTATTTCACTTCCTTGCCTGGATGAGAATGATTTCTAAGAATCAGATTTTGGAGAAAATACTTGTATTCTTGGGGGGGAAAAAAAAAAAAAAAAAGAAAAAAAAAGATTGCTCTGAATGCTACTGAACATAAATTTCAAACATCCATTCACAATTTTCTTTGACTATGCTTGCTAGAATAACTCTAGAAGGCAGAACAAAGGGGATGTGAATACAATTGATGTCATTTCACTTAAACACAGATATTCACTGCTAAGTTTTTCACAAGATAAACCTAGTTGTCTCTCAGACATCAAGAACTGTAAAGTTCATACCATTCAATATAATATAGGAAAAAACGTTATCTCAATGAAGTCCTACTATCCAGGAAGAGATTTAATTATTCACAAAGCCAGAGCTGGGTGAAGGTATCCTGTTTGTTTAGTTCATTCTCCACAAAGCAGTGGTGGTGGGTTGAACTTGGCTGATTTTAGAGCCAGCTGGAACTGGCTGTGTCCAACGTGGGAGCAGCCCCTGGTCTTTTCTCAGAGAGATCACCACTGCAGCCCCCCGCTACCAAACCCTTGCCATGTAACCCAATATAGCAGCTGAAGAAACACAATTCAGATTTGTTTTTTACTCTCATTTGCACTGGCCTTTATCTGAACCACGGTAGATGCAGTGATTAAACAAATAATGGTCTATAGCAATATAAGCCGTTATTAGTAGTGTTATGGCTATTTTGAGTTCTCTGCATCACACAGGCAACTGAGTCACAGCATCATTGCAACAACCACATAACAACAGTTGGATGGAACATACGTGAAGGCATGTTTCACCTGCTGCAACAGACTAATTAACTCCATACTTAAGAATCACTGAAGACAGTGGCTCCTTAAATGCACGCTTGGAGCCTAATCGTATTTCCATTGAAGTAAACTGCAAAACTCCTGTGACTTCAGAGGAGCAGGATCACATTGTATGTAGCTTGCTTGAATATTAAACATGCACTTCACCCTCTGCCTAAGCACCTGAGGCAATAAAAAAGGTACAGGAAACAGAGAACAACAATTTGCCACCACAGGTTTCACCAATATTGGAGTTGCAGTATTCATGCAAAATGTAGAAATAAATTGAAATATATTTACTGGATGATATTTACTGGTAGCTACTGGACAACTGAATAGTTGGAAGCATTAATAGAGAGAGTTTGCCTAGCTTTTTTTCATATCAGATCTCTAAAAGTTATATATTTCACTATTTTTTAATACTATCCTTCATATGATGTAGGAGAAATACTACATAGTAAAGCAAGCAATGGGGTAAATTACAGAAGCCATTTAGAAACCAATTCATACTGTACATGCAAGCAGTGGTAAATGGTCACAGAATTACTTAAACGGATTGAATTTTCTAAATCCATAAAGAAATTTAAACATGTCTTTTGTTTCAAACTCAAAGGATGGCTTGTGTTTTCATAATAAAAACATCTACCTGATTTTAAAATAGCTTTCAAAAAGGATTTCAAATGCCACTGGATTGTAACTCAAAACAGAAATGACAATTTTCCACTGAGCATATTCAATGAAGTCCCCAGTAAACAATGAAACAAGATATCTCTCTTCTAAAATCCTACTTATGGATACAGCTGAAAGTGACAAACATCATTAGGAAAATATATTTCTCAAAAATAGCACAAATAGTAAGGAAAATAGACAATCTTGATTTTCATTTCTGAAAGTTAAAAAAATATATTTCTGAAATATGAGTAGATGAGATAAGAACTTGAGAGATCATACTTTTGCTCAGCTTATCTTTAAAATCTTTCAGTGTCATGATTTCACCTTTTCTGAAATTCTCAGTCATGAGTCTGTATTCTGCTCTTGGAGAACAGTTCTCATCAAATATGATTTGCACTGAACAGGCAAGATAAATTATACAAGACATTCATAAGATGAACTGATATACACTGGAGAAATTTCCTATAATGGAGTTAAGATTAACAGGCAGAAGAGTTTGAAAGATTTGTCTAGCATTGCTTATGCCTTAGAGCAAGCAAAATCTAATTGTTAAATTAAGCAATACAGAGACTTTATTCTTCCACAAACGTCAGCTGGCATTTGTGAAATGTCATTCCACAAGAATTTTGTCATACTTTTTGCATGTGTACTCAACTCCTTACTACCACTAATTTTTCTTTCTGGTTCTAGGTACTAATCGAGCTGTACTATAGAAAGTAATGTACAAAGTCACCATAGCACAATTAATTGGAATTTCATTATATTTGAAATAATTGGAATGCAAAGTGCAATACAGATATTGTATTTAAAAATTGATGCAGCAAATCCTGTTTACATATTAAAATATATCAAATTCTCCTGGACTGAAAGGTACTTAAACACACTCTACAATGCAGCTGAAATGATTGTGGTAGTCTTGAGCCCATATTTTTAAATGAGAAAAAAAAATACTTTGCTGTTGGGTTCATCAAGGGAAATAAACAGCACCAGTACAATACTTCTATTAACTTACTAGATTTCCTGCCTGAATGCTTAGATAAAACTCGGTTCTTAGCATACACAACTACATGAAGAGATTGCTTGGATGCATTTTATCTATCCAGATCTTATTAAATTTAGTGTCTTCATTCAGAATTCCTGCAGGCAAAATGTCCCTCAGCCAGCAGACTTTCTCTGTGACTCCACAAACTTAGTCCTTTTGTTACCGCCTATTTCTTATTGTAACTGATTTAATGCTCCCCCTAAGCTACTGATCCCCCTCCTTTTTTAATACTATTCTGTATTCAGTGAGATCTTGGATCTTTGAAAGCTATTTTAGTAGCTATCTCAGCGGCACTTCCTGAGAAAACTGAGACCTTTTTCTTGGTTTCATTAATTTAAGTGAAAACTTTCCTGAGCTTACTCTAATTAACACAAACAAGAAATAATGAAAGGAGGAGAAGGAGGCTGTCATCAGTCTGTATGTCCACATTCTTTAGTACAACTAATGCAGAAATACTGGGCCCACGCTCTGTGACGTTTGCCCTCACAGTAATTGGGCTGTGCGGGATTGTACAGGGCATCTCTACCCTCCATGACACAGGAGGGTGCTTCACCTCGTGGGCAAAAACCACCCTGCGGTTTCATCAGCTTCTGATACAGCTGTACTTTCTCAAACACATCACTAGCGCTTCTTGAACTGCTTTAGCACCCTAAGGGAAGACTGATCAATTGCTAGGAAAAGATTTCGGAGGATGAGATTTTCCATCTTTTCCAAGCAGGGAATTCTAAGTATAAATCAGTTAATATTCAGATCTAGACTGCTCGGTTTTAAGCTAGAAATGTGGTGCACCACTTGCTTGTTCCAAGGAAAAAGAAATGAGTGTTGCAGAGAATTGCTAGATGTACATGGGCACTTAACTTTATTCTTACTGTCTTCAGCAATTATAGCCTTCCAGGCCAAAACACTCACTCTCTGATCCGAAGTTTTGTGAAGGATGGTGAAGGCACCTTTGAAGAGGTTACTTTAAAGAGGCATTAGGAAGTGCTCAGCTGGATCAAAAATGGCAGAATTCTACTGCTGACCTTTCGAAGATTTCACTTTGAATGTTAATGGGACTTCTGGAAGAAAAATGAAGAATCTGGTAGAAATTCTTCAACACAAATCTGAGGAAAACAGAGTAAATTCTTATCTCTCTTATCTTTGTCTCAAGTAATACAAAGTAGACCTAAGCCCATCACATACCTTATTTGCCATATTCTTTCATCATGTAGTCTTAATTGTCTTCCAAAGTGATAAAAGCATTCTTTTCTGCAAAAAACTAGTGGTACCTATGACCAAAGTGATATATCTGGGGGCTGTTTACATCCTGGTAAACCTTGGCTGTTGGCCCCTTGGGGTGGGACAGCTCTGCCAGGCAGAGCTATTTTGTGATATTTCCCCAACGGTTTGGACAAACTCTTCACGCAACTGGGGCCCAAGTGCTGCAAATGTAGGGTGTTTAAAACAATCCTTGGCGAAAGCAAGATGCAGCACAACTGATCAACACAACTTAAGCCCCATCTGCAATGCCTGCCAGCTACCCCCAAAACTAATACAAAGGATGCCTACCATACAATTTTATGTACAGTTTAAACACTAAATCTGTTCGCATAAGCAAATCTTGTATCTCTGCAGAGATCCTGACTGCTGCCTCTGGACTCAGTCCTGGAGAGATTCCTTAAGAGAGCACAGGTCTGTTTGTATCCCTGGGCCTCAGCCCTGAAAACACCATTTATAGTACACCCAAGTTCATGTAGCATAATGTGAGAAATAAGTGGTAACTTGGTCTCATAAAGAATTTTTAATTTCTCCTTAGTTTTCACACTAGGGAAACTGTGCATTTCTAGGGAAGACAAGGGCTCAGGTTATAGCAATGCCTTTTTGCTTGGGGTTTGTAGGCTTGTAGGTCTTCCACATACCGCATGCCTTAGCCCACTGAGCTTAAAATCTCATTAGAGACAATGCACCACCTTCCCTGTGGCCAAATTATGTTTATTTACCACTAGTACAAAAAATGGGTAATAACAGGAAAGAATGAAGAAGCAATATTAGCTAATTAATTTATATTAAGTAATAAAAAGCTCTTTTTTCTTCTAGAATGCTTCCCTCATTAAAGCTAAGGTTCCAAGTAGCTTTTTCAGGCACACTACTGCGGGGATAGGTTCCCCCTCTGCTCTTACCCAGCCGAGTTCACGCTGTGTGGCTGAGGCTCTCGGCGGGCATTAGCTGGGCAGGCATCTGAAAGTCAAACCTGAGCCAAATCACTTGATGAATGGAATATACATTGCTATTTAAACAGAAACTAGTAAATTGTGTGTTCTTAGTCGATTTTAAAAATTATTTTCTTTACTCCCATTACATATAAGCATAATGATGAATTCTGATCAGTTCCATTCAGCAATGTGTAGGCAGGCAACTCTCTATTCTTGATACAACTCATAGATGAAGAAGCATCTTTTTAAAGCTTAGTTTCTGTGGTTTACAGTTTATACCATACTTCCACATTCAGCATGAGGATTACATATAATATCCTTTGATCTTTTATCAGTTTTCGAGATAGCTGATATACTACCAGGACCTACTCTTAATAAAAGTGTTTAAAAAATTCAGACAGATACTGCCTGTCATTATCTTCAGGAAAAGAACCATATTCATTCTTAATGCAGGCCAGACAGTTTATTTTTATCAGACACATGCAAGTGTTAAAAGTGACAACTAGGGACTTTGCTGTATGCATTAATGCCACTGTATGAGCAGTATTTGAAAGAAAGCAATGTTGTAAAAATTATAAAATATGTCAACAAACTGTTGTTTGACCAGCTAGCTCCTGTCCTCACATTTCTAGAATATTGTTCATTCTCAGGCATTGCTGAGGGTATCAATACAGATCTTTTTACTAGCTGTAAATGCATCTGTCTGAATGCTGCAGATTAAATAAGGACGCCACATTATACATACTGACTCTGTTGCATTTTTTTCACTAGCAACCATGAAACAAGTATGTCTTAACAAATCGTGTTCACTGGCCAAAATACCAGTAAGACCCTGTCACCAGTTAAGACTTCTGTTTTACTAAGAAACAAGGATTTCAGCTTAGAAATCTGAAAAGAGAACAGGTTAGGATATAAGAGAAATGCACTAGTATAAATAAACTTTTTACATTTGACACATACTGTATTACAAAGAAAATATCCTTGTAAGACCATTAATTGCTGGGCCATAGGTGACTTCTGTCTAGTTTACTAAAGTAGCTAATAAAACTTGTATAGAGAGCCTTTTTTAGATAACGCTTACACGTATGAAAATGTATGACACCCTTGTACTATGGCTTGCACTTTACTTGCATTAAACTGTGAAGTAGGCTGTAGTAATGTCTCTGTATATTCAGGGGTTGAAATACCAAAGCACTAGAGTATCGTACTGCTGGTGTTCAACCTGTACTGTTTATTAAACCTGAACATGCTGACAACGTGTATTTTGAAAACTCCGCTAACTTAAAATCTTTAGCAAATAATGCTATGGGGTCTCCATGGTCTTTGTTTCTTTGTAAATATAAACATTCTTACTGTTTCTGTAGCAATAGGAGGTTATAAACCAAACTTTCACTAGGACTGTTTTCAATAACAAAAAAATCTATAGCGCCTTGTATAAAAATCATGGAGACTCCATGACCTGTGGGCATTTTTTGTTTACAAGCAGTATGTATATATGTATTAGAGGCAGAACTGTTATTTATCACAAAGTTATGTTGTGGATGATTCTTTCTAAAATAAATATATGTTTTCTGTCATTATGAAAAATATTTTAGAGCCATCTTGAAAAGTTTGAAGTGTCAGAGCTTCAAATACTAGTAATCTTTCATGTTTCAGCCTTGTTTTTCTAATCAGCTGTGAGATGATCTGAGAGGTAATGGGAAACCACCTGCCTATGCCAGGGAAAATGTCTGAGTTATATCGCAGTTTATGAGCACTCTGCAACTTTTCTATACTCACCATCTCGCTTAAGCGCTTTTATGAGCAGATGCTCTGTCGATACCGTAGTAAAGTCCCTCAGCTCATTGACGCTACAGAGAGAGAAAATTAACTGCTCTAGACTAATACAGGTAAAACTAGGTTTCAACCCCTGGATAATACAGTATTTCTTCAGTTTCACAACAGTATTTTTAATTTTATACTTGTCTATGTTGAGAGATGATCCAATAGTTTATATAGGCAATGAACGCTAGGTTTCTTTTTTCCCCTCTTTTCAGATGAGTTCTGTGTGAATTACTGTAACCGGCTGCGTTTTTTCTATCACAGATTAACTTGTTAACTTTTTGTGTGTCTACAATGAAAATTTATGAATGGAAAACTTCACTGTGTGTTGCTCACTGGGCATATACCTCATGGTACATTGCACAGACGTGTAAGTTGTAAGTTGCACTGCAACATTAAAAAAGGAACATATTGCTCTTTTTTCAAAGATATTAACTTATTTAAGAGATATAGTCTGTACATTATTAAAAAGAACATTTATTCTTCCTAAATTCAAACAAAGCTTTTGTTTTGGGGAAAAAAAAAAGTTGTAAACTTCAGTTGTAAATTTGGACTTCAATAAACGAATTATCAGCACTTAAGTTTTGTGCTTGTGCGTGTGTGTGTTCTCCAATACCTGTAATTAGGATGAATAATCACGGTCCAGCATCAGTCTGATTCGAACTGGGCAGATACAGAGTTTATAGCCAGCTGATGATCCCTCCCTTGGGCTGCCCGCACCTCCCAGGCCATTCCAGCAGCTCCAGATGTGGCTCCTGAACACCAACAGCCCTCAGAAAATTGTTCTGGGGGTTTCCTTGGTCAAAGCATACGCTGCTTGCATGGGGTTTTCTCCCCATTTCATGTTTTCAGGTGGGGACATTTGGGATTTGCGCTTTTCTGACTGAAACGTGAGTAGTAATCTTGTATTCTGGAGTAGATGTTGGGGGTAGAACATTCTCTAGGAGCTAAAAGGAAAAAAAAAATAAAGTATCAGAGAGATGTTAATTCATGACCAGAGTGCAGCCTCTGCTACAGCCACCCCTGCGCGCTGCCTCCGTTACAGGCACCTACCGCTGAGAGCACTGCAGGGGCCGTACTGAGGGAGACCCCACAAAACTCCACATTTAAATGGCAGGCACGCTGTGGGGCAGGATTAAATAAAGACAGCTGAAAAGCCATCACCCCCCCCCCCCTCCCCGCTACTGCCGCTGCTTATTTAGCGACGTTCATTCCCGCCGACGCCCAGGCGCCCGCCTCGCTCCCGTCAGGCTGCCCCGGCGCTGAGGGACCGGCCACCCGCCGGAATTCCCGCTCTTTTCCCCCAGCGCAGGCGCGGCCCCTCACGGGGCACCCTGCGGGCGGAACCGGCGCTGTCCGCGGCTCCCGACTCGGCAGCTGCCGGGGGACGCGGGGACCGGCCGGGCTGAGGGGGAGCCCCGCCTTTGCCCCCGCACCCCCCCCCTCGCCAAGCGCTCGGCCCTTCCCACTCGCCGTACGCGCCCGCGCGGGGCTGTCGCTAACATGGCGGCCAAGGTGAGTCCCGCCTTGCGTGAGGGAGGGCGCTGCGGCTGCCTCGGCCTGGGCTCCCCCTCCCGCTCACGGACACCGCGGCCTCAGGGGGAGCCGGGGACACCCCGTAGGGCTCCTCGGGAGCCCCCACAGCAGCGCTGCCCGCCGGCCCCGCGCGGCCTGCCCGTACCCTCAGCGCCCGTCGGAGCCGGGCCGGGCACCCCGCGCCCCGCCGGCTGAGGAGGGGGAAGGAGCCCCTTCTGCCCGCGGGTCACCCGCGGGACCGGCTGGGGGGCGCTGAGCTCGGGAGGAGCCCCGGGAGAGCGCGGGGTGCGCACGGCGGGAAGAGGATGGGCCCGCCGGGCCGAGCGGGGCGTTGGGGTGGTGCTGGCCCAGCCCTCGCTGGTCACCCTGCACAGCCCTTCCCAGTGGTGAACTGGGGCTGGTTCCAGCACGGCTCTGCTCCAGCCTGGGGGAGGTTAGAAAACCGGAGGGGTGGGGACATCCCTTCAGCCTGTAACCGGGGGTTCAGATGAAGGAGGAGTAGGAAAATAACCGGTCTCTTGCTTTCTCCGATGCAGAACTTGAGGTAGAGAGAGCTGGTTTGAGAGGGTGGTTAAATTGTACGGCAGGGAATAAAAGTAGTGTTTCTCTTCTGGCTGTTCTCCGTCTGCTTACAACTTCTGAAACACCTTCCCCTCCTTACTCGAGAGATGAAATATCAAGATACTAATTTGGTAGTAAAGTGTGGTGTTCTACATCCCTAAAATGCGGATGTTAAAATCATACAGTTACAAACTAACAGGGTCATGAGTATCTAAAATGTCTTTAATTGTAGAGATAATACAGTGTCTTTAAACGGAACCATGTGCCTTTCAAGAGCTAGGCTTTCTCTCAAACATTTAGACAGGTTTTGCAGTTTTCATAGTCACATTGGTGAATAGGTTGCTCTCACATATATCCTCATATTTACTTTGGCAAAGCATTTAAAATGTGTATGTATCTGCAAAGAAAAAGATTATGCAAATGAGGACAGCCAAGGGAATGAAAATGAAGTGTTTTTACCTTAGTTTGTGATCAGACAAGTACCTGAAAAAAGAAACTGTATTTGGCTTCACTGTATGCCTGGGTGATCTTGAAGTAATACAGTTTAGTACATAAATTGGAATGATTCCGTACCTTTAGTGAAGTGATGTCACTTTTAAGTGTGTTCTTTATTATTTACTATGAAAAATTAATAGAGTTTTATTCTTTCTTAAGTTTTCACTCTCCGTGGGTTACCATCTGGCAAACAAAGATTAAAAACAAATCTGTGGAGTATCAGTAAGTTGAGTTGAAGTGGAATGATGCTTTGTTTCACTTGTGTGTGGGTTTTTTTGCAGTTGTCATTAGAGATTTATAAACACATATCCAGATTAAAATCCAGGATTTGGCCTGCAAACTTCTGACAATTTTCATGTTTTATGTAACTTCTGGGAAAAATAAAAGAATCCGAGACAGTTTTCTGTTCTACCTCAAGGCATCTAAGTGGTAGCAGAAAACCATAAACTTGTGCTTCTTACTCCTGGAGTAACAGCTCTCCACTGAAAATATGACATCCAGTAGCTGCTAAAATTTTAATCTTATTTTATTCTGGCTAGTAGATTCTGATTTTATGATAGAGAAGGTACATATGTTTTTATATATGTATTTTTATATATATACATGCATCAGGTTTTTGCATATACTCCTTTGATTACCTGTTTTGATTTTGAGGCTTGTTCCTACCTTCAGGGCAAGTTTCCTTATTTGTGCTCCAATTCTTGAAGCAAGGATACAGAATTTGCAGAGTTTCAGTGAGAAACAATACTTAATGTCTTGGAGATTAGTGTAAATTAAATATATGGCTTTATTATGCTTTAGTTTGTATGCTGCATCTTTTTTATGGAAGACAGTGAATTCTTTTTAGTGATGTAGTTTTAAATTTTTTTTATAGAATCTGTATTTTTGATCTTTGATAAGATTCTAACACTTTGAAGTAGATTGTTTGAAATGCAAACACTTAAAGCCAAAACTATCCCAGGTACATTTGACAGTTTTATTACTATATTTTGATTAGTTTTACTCTAGCTCTACTATTAAAAGGCATATCTGTAACAATTTTCTGCTAGAGAGCATATAATAAATTTCTTCAGCAAATAGTTGCTCTTCAGTCTTCTCATCAAAAATAATGCCATGTCTGTTAGGCTGCACTGTTTAGTGCTTTGAAATAACCAGTGTGCTTTTTATGTCAGGGGGAAAAACCGACTTGCTGGTGGTACGTGTTGCAGCGTGATGGCAGTGTCAGGAGCGTGGCACTGGTATTACTGGAAATCTTCTGACTCTTGCCATTGACCTTCCCCCCTGCCTCCATCCAGAGCATTAAGGCTGGTTGTTTCTAATATCTGCAATTCTGGTGATGTTTAGATCTATGTTCATACTGAATTAATCTCCAGAAGATGTCATCTGGGCTCGTGGCTTTTATAACTGCTGGTATTTAGATCTGCTGCCATTAGTGACTGGGTGATTTTCTTTTGTTAGTCTCATAGGGCTTAGGTCAGAGCATTAATTCATATAAAAGCAGAACTAGTAGTAAAATGGAGAGCAGATGTTGAACTGTTTCAAGTTAAAAAAAAAAAAAAAGTAAATATTTCCTGAATTTATTAAAGAGAACATTGGTTTGAATCAGTTACTGACTGACATTCTGGAGCCATTCTACTGGCTGACCATGTAATTCCAGGATTTTTTACAGCTTGAGCTTCTTGAAGGTGTTTTTCTCTGTACTTCTTTCCGAGGCTTTGATATAACTACATGATCCTGGCATTTCTTAGTTCTCAATAACTTCTTTTAAAAGATTTCACGGGTAAAATATCTGTTAATTGCTTTAGCTAAACAATAGCTGATTTTCCTTGTTTAATACATATCCTTTGAAGTAATTTTAATAAAATAATAATAAGAAACAACTTAGCTAATTGAGGTATTTTTAATATACCTAGTCATTAGGAAAAGGAATAGGATGGACAGCTCAAAGTAGTGAAGCCTCTTTTATGTAGTCAAGGTGACGTTGCTTTTCTTTCACCTCAGTTGTTTGTGATTTCAATAGAAAAGAGTGAAACCTTGGAATAATTGTGCCAGTGTAAATGTTAGGTAGTACAGCTGTTCGCTTGGATTTTTAAACATTTATGCATCTGTCTTCAGGCATCCAAAAGGGAAGCAACTACTGTCAGTCAGAAATTGGACTACTTTCATCATTCCTGGTACAGCTTTCTCTTTTACATTTAGCACAATGAACTTGTTGTGAATTTCTAGAACAAATTAATGAAATTTGTTAAGTGAAGGATATAACTTTTTCATGGTTTCTCACTTCTAAATTTTATTTTTCTTCTAGTATCTACTGAATATTGGGATGTTGTCTTGGTAGCATCGTGTACTGAAACAGGCAATCTGAATACATTTTAAACCATTTCCTTTAATGATGCTTTAAAAATACAGACTCTTCTTTGAGGGTGGGTGTCCCTTTATCAGTAATCTTCTGTAGCTCAGACTGGCATTTTGCTCTAAGCAACATTACCAGAAAGATGGTTACTGTGTTAATTGGTTCATATTTTGATTATTGCCATCCTCTCTCACCTATTTTCTGTATCCCGGGGCTGTTCAGTGCTGGGAGAGCTGCTCTCCTGTGCTGGGCACAGTGGAGTCGACAGAGCTTCCTGGTGACTTTTTCTGCTGAAGTGGTCACGTTAGGCACCAAAAGGAAAAATGACAAGTACTCCTCAGTATAGCAGTCGTAACATGAGTTGTACTAAGTGTGTTAAATCATTGATGTTTAACGTTAATTAACATTATACGTTAAACCTTTTGTCAACATGTGGCTAACTGAACTTTTTTCACAATGCTGGTCAACATACATGTATCAGCATGGCTGTATTTTCATATATGTAGGACTTTTCTCTCTAGATTTCTGGAAGAGCTGTCACCATCATCTTTCCTTCTGACCGTGTCCACGCTTGCCAGCATAGCTAGGTCAACATGGGAAAGACACAGTTTTTTAGTAACATGATTTTTGGTATTCCCACCCCCACCCCCCCAATCCAGACCTGTTGTTGGCTTAACTTGCAAAGTGTCTGCTCCCACGGCCGAGGAAATGGGCAGTGGCTATCACAAGTCCTGCCTCTGAGTGGCTGCCGCGCCTGCCAGCCTCTGTGGGAGGAGGAGCTCGCTCAGCCTCTGCCTTCATCCTGTCCCCGTCTCCCCTGGCTGCCACCCCCGATGCAGCAAGAGTTGGATCTCCAGCTTCTGTCTGGTGGCTGTTCAGTGCCCCCAGGCCTCTTATACTTCACCTGCAAAGGTGAAGTATTTTGTGGTGTCACTAGTGTAAATTAAGAGAATAGTACATGCTAGTCAACATGGTTGCATTTGCAGTAGTGGCTTTGCCAGCTGAGATTTGCTAGCCTGGCTGTGCTGGAGTTGTGGGGGATTTTGACACTTCTAGCTGATGTAGCTGTTAAAAAATTTCATAACATCAACCTGACCTGAAGAGTAAAAGTGGTGGGGTTCTGTCTGCCCCTGGCAGGCTTTTAGGGTGGTGCTGTAATTATGTTGACAAGAAGGGTTTATGCTTCAGGGAGAGGGAAGGGGCACGCTGGCTCTGTGTTAAGAGCAGGAATACTATATATTAATAAAGACCATCAGTGTAGAGAAACCTTAAGTAACCCTTCCTCCCCTTAGCCCCTGTGCCAGAAAATGCAGCTGAAGAATAATTTTTAGCTGTATCCTACAGCTTTCAGCTCTGACATTGTCTGCTTGCCCCTTCTTTCCTAACAGTCCTCATCATTGCAGCGTCCTTTGTCTCCTCCACTCTCCCACAGCTTTGTGTTTCACCGTGATTGTATGATTCTGAAGTTTTGCTATGGTGATCGCACAATTACTTTAGAAGTGGTGGTGTTTTGCTGTCTTGAGTAGTTTAATCTGCACGTGATTGACATCTGATGAACCTGAGCTAATTCAGGATGGTGCTTTTGCGTTTCTTCGTGTTCATTGTGTTTTCATCATTATAACTAAATGCTGTGGAGTAAACCCCGCTCCTTTGACAGGGTATTTCCAGCTGAAAGCTGGGATAACAATGAGGATATAGTAGAGTTTCATACTAGGAATTTAAGGTATTTCCCAAAATCAGGGTGGTTTTTTTCCCTGCTTTTCTATTTTCCTGGCACTCTACCACCATCAGCTCTAGGCAGATCATGGGAACGTTTTTCATACTTGTTTTCACATTTTTCAAGTTTCAGAAATGCTTCAGGTAGAGAACAGAACAGAAAAGTCTTTACTGATGTATAAGAAACCGTAATCTATCGAAGTGGCAGATGCTTCAACATATTGTGGCAAGTTTTTAAAAATATGGTATGCCAGTGTAGTTAATGCCAGCTCTGGCTGTCATCTTAAGGCAGTCATTTAAAAAATATTCATGTGAAGCTGTATTTGAGTTTAAGCTTTGTGTAATATACGATGTTTCTTCCCACATTAATGTTCTAAGTAGACATCAAACACTCATGACCAAACCTATATTTCTGTAATTTACATTGTAACATACGTGATTCAAAAGGTTAAGCAGGTGGTTCTTAATTCCAGTTATTGCTGTGTATTTTCATTTGTTGTCGACACGCAGTTATTCCAAACAGACGGTAGTTGAACTGTTCTCTGAATTGGAAAGGAGATGACATTTTGTGTGACATCATGGAGAATTCCTGTAGATAAAGTTGAGGTGCTTTTTGCAGAAACAAGAGTCATTCATTGACTTGGAGTACCTGTATGTTGAATAGATTAGAACTTCAGGGATGATGGAAGCATCAACATGGCTTTGAACGCAAAATTCTTCCTGGTATTTTAGACATAACTGTTGTTGTCAGTGATCTCTAGCTTTTTCTTTACCATTGTAATTTGAAAAAATCATTGTAGAAGTGGTTTCTAAAAGGCACACTGTTTTAAAAAGGTTTTAAAAGTGACTTGTTTAATCCCATATTTGATCAAGCACAAGACAATAGTAAAATCCAGACTTTGCTGGGGTGAATTTGTTATTTCTGCATTAAGACTCCCTTTTTTCATCTGTCTGTCGCAGGTGGCAAAGCTGGCAGCTGTTTCTTCTGGTCTGCCATTTGCATGTATTACTGTATATGCGGCAACAGAACAGGAATCAAAAAGTCAGCTGGTGAAGCCAAATCAGGTAGGAATCTTACTGTTTGTCAGTCTTTAAAATAATAGTAGAAGAACCTGCAGAATACCATCTCTTTCCATTGAATTATGTTACTCAGTAAATAAAATACATAGCTAAGTAGGATGTGATAATAACAATTACCTCCTGAATAACTGACCACTATAGCACAAATAGAACATGAAGTGTTACAATAGTAAGTTTTATCTCATTTTCATTACTACGTTATTTTCAGACTGAAGCTGGAAAAGGTAAGAGTATAATACTGATATTAATCGTCTTTTTCTGTTGTACAATTGCTAGTAATACATGCGTGCATCTTCCAACTATTCTTGCTCATGCTTTCTCTGAATAAAAGCTATTTTTATCAGTCAGTAATTCTACTTCTTAGAACCTATACAATACTTGGAGTTTTCTGAAGAATTAACCTGTAGCCACACTTGTGTAAAGTAACTTTGTAAATATAAAAGAGCATAATTTGATACAGAGGTTTTGTTTGCAGTAATGGGAACACTAAGGATTTGCAGTCTTGCAAAACACCCTTCAGCGTAAACACTAATCAGTATACAAAACTCTGCCCCTGTGGTACTGTTATGCTTTTCTTTCCAGCTTCCAATTTACTGTCCACCACCTCTGAAATTGAAATACATTGAAGAACAGCCTGGTTACTTGCAGAAGCAATTTTCTTCAGTAAGACAGATGACGGGCCGCTATATTGGATGGTGCAAGGTAAGAAATACCTGCATCCAAAGTTTCCTACAATTCCTGACAGCACTTGACTGAGACATTGAAAAACCGGCATACTTCACCCTGAAGATTTTTGCAGTTCCTTGTATTAGCATACACCTACTATTTAAGAGGCAAAAATGAACCCTTCTCTCATTTTTCTCTACCATGCTTGTAACAGGGAACCTGTGCGTTCTCCCTGTTTTCCAAATCAAAAGGCAGTGAGATCAGAGAGGTCTGTTTCAGTCAATGCTAAACTAGACCTCGGCCAACCCACAGTGTCAGGTTCAGAAATCTCTCTTGGTTAACCTCTTCAGCAGCAAGAGTCACGTAGGTAAATTCTTGCTAGCAGAACTTGATAGCATTTAGGAGTCTGAAATTCCATGGAGGGAGATTGAGATGCATCCAAAGGATGGGTTAAAAGACCTGATTTAGGTACTTTAGGAAAGGCAAACTGAGTGCATCCAGTACAACTGTTAAAGCAGGCTAGTACTAACTAGTCATCAAAAATACCTCCCCACTCTGTTATTGAATATTCTAGACATAGATGAAAATGTGATGCCTGTCACCATTCTCTTAACTGCTGGTAAACCACAACTTTTTACCCTGGCTGTTGTTGGTATAAGAAATTTTATGCTGTTGTTTTTCTCTTACAAACAAAATAGATGCTATTATTTGAAAAAGGCAAGGAAATCAAAATGTCTTCCTGTATTTTCTTTAAATTTTGATT
Organism: Strix uralensis; assembly: GCF_047716275.1. NCBI lineage: Eukaryota > Metazoa > Chordata > Aves > Strigiformes > Strigidae > Strix > Strix uralensis. Next base: position 3,280,701 of record NC_133984.1, read on the forward strand.
CCATTGGTCTGTGAAAAATTTGTCAGTGAGTGCATAACTGAAATAATTTAGGTATAAATCTGTATCCAACTTTTCCATGCCCTTGGTCATCAAGTGAGTGTTTCAGAAATTGACTAGCAGTGACCTCTGGTGGTACAAATTCTGTGTTACTGCAGACAAATTATTTCAGTGAAATAACTCATGATAATCTTTTTCATTAATCTCCTAAAAAATGTGTATCTACTCAATTTGTTAGCAATCTGAGGACAATGATACTAATAATAGGCTAGTAGAAGGGTTTTTTTCTGCATAAAGAAAAACTTGTAATTAAATAAATTGAGCAATTTGAAGGCAGTGGTGCAAACTAGTTGAGCACACGTCTTGGATCAAGTCAGTGTTGCTTGTCTTCAGCAAAACTGAGCACCGTTTTTACAAACTAAAAGACAAAGTCAGTTTTAATGGGTAAGTCTCTCTAGGGAAGAGGAGATTGTATTTTATAATTGAATTTTCTTATGTTATACAGTTGGCATCCAGATGTTTTACTACCCTACAGTTTTGTTCCCGAGATGTCGATTTTGAAAGTGATCTTGCTATATTAAAGAGATTTTTTGAAATTAAATATGGATGGAAGTTTTAAAAATATAAATATGGTAGTCAAAAAGGGTATAGATCTCAGCACAGCCTCTGTAGAAGTTCACTGATCTGTTTTTTTTAAGTTACATAATATTTCTTTGTCTCATTGTGCTGAGCTGTATGTATCAACTGAGTAGTTTTGTACTGAAAACATCTACTTTTACAAAGATTATACATTTATTTGGTTTTTTTTAGGATGCTTTTGTCTTTGTTAAAAATGGAATAATGGATTCAATTCAATTTGGAAAAGGTAGGCACGTCACATATTTTTGAACTGAGCATTTTCTGTTGTTTCCCCTTGCCACTTAGAAGGATGGTTGAAACAGCAAATTCTGGTTACAGGGGAGAGGAGAGGGAAAGGGTGGAAGGGAGGGTGCTGGAAAACTTTCTGCAAGTGTGAGGGGAAAAAGCTGGGACCACTGTTAATTCAGTATGGGTTTTCATATCTTTCCTCAAGTGTGAGGAATGACCAGTTAAATAGTATTTCTTGTTCCTTTGGTCTTAGTTTTGTTCTTAAAATCACAGTATCATGGAATCATTGAAGTTGGAACGTCTATAGGTCCATAGAGCTTTCTGTAGAGGCACCTCTATAGATAGTCTAGTCCAGTCACCTGCTTAAAGCAGGGCCAAAGCAGGTTGCTTATGTCTCTGTCCAGTCAGGTCTTGAATGTCTCCAGGGATGGAAATTCTGCAACCTCCCTTAATTATAAAAAAGGCTTCTTAATTCCAGCACAAGTTACAGGCAGTATTTGCATTTAAGTTCAATATCAGAAACTATAGATAGAAGTTATTTTCCATAAAAATAGTATATTTGGAGATTCCGAAATATGTATTGTCTTGTTTAATCTATATTAACTCAAAGTAAAATCAAAACTTAAAACTCTGCTTTCCTTTTCCTCTATTAAGGAGTAACATTTTACCAGACATAAAAAAGTATCTAAGGGGAAATATTGTTAGCTTTGCTGCTGTATTTTGAGGACAGACTGCAGACTGTGCACCTGGAAAAGAAGGCATCTTCATTCATTAACAAAAAATCCAGTCTTGGACAGTTTTCAGTTTGGGATATTTATAATTTTACTTCCATCTTTATTTCTTAAGTGGGAAATAATACAAAAGGATTAATATTGAATTGCTATGCTGCTTTTTTTTTTTTTTTTTTTTTTTTAATTTTAAGATGCTTATGTTTACCTGAAGAATCCACCACCAGAATTTCTTCCCAAAGTTGGCGTAATTACAGTATCAGGCCTAGCTGGCATAGTGCTGGCAAGAAAAGGTAGGGTGTTTTGCTTATTTTCGTTATTGGTGTGTTGAATATGTAGTAATTTTAATGGTCAAAAGATTTTTCTGAAACATAGACAAAAACCTGTGTAACTAGTATTACAAAAAAATCCTTCCTGATAAATTGAAGGGATATTATTAAATAATTCTTTTAGAAGCTGGCTAAGACCACACAGAGCAGGATTATATAGTCGTTTTTAATGGTGGAATCAACAGGAATTCAGAGTAGGACACTTGTTTTGAGTCTGTTCATTATTGGTTTTCAAAACCTGTGTATATGGGAGGAAATTGGAGACAAATGAACAGCTAAGGTTACTGAATATAGCGAAAACTAAGGGAATTTAGAGGAAAGAAGCTAAAGAGTGGCATCTGGCAAATGGGTACAAGAGAATACACAGTGGAAGGCATGGTTTCGTCAGCTTTGAAGCCAAAAGGGTAATTTAATAGATACAGCCACCTCTCTTTTCAAGAGAAATATTAGAGGACTAATACTTAACCTGCCAGGAAATATTGTTCACAAAATGTTAATCTGCAATACCTGAGTATGTGTCTATCTGAATATTTCACAAAGTAAACAAGTTAATCAGAATATTGGCAGATTAGTAAAAGCAGTTATCTTGTATCCCTGTTACTTTTTGGTGGACAGATTTAAAAAAAAAAAAAAGGCTTGGGCTTGAGAATCTGTCATCAGGGCTCATTGTCAACAAACAGGAACCTGGGCCTGGCCCAGCTGTTCTTGCGTTTGAACAAAGAGGCCCCAGTTTCCAGGCTCCTGGCTGCTCCAGGGGCTGCAATCTGTGTCCTCCAGAGAGTGTGTGTGTGGAGCTGGTGAAGAACCACAGCAGCCCCTGAATGACACAGACGTTCTTCTTATTTTTCACAACACTGGAAAATCTAATTTGGGACTATTTCTGTTCAGAATATCAGTATCTCCTGCAAATGTAACTGCCCTAAACTATAATTACACCCTGTATTCTCTTCTCCAGCCCTTATGGGGATAAGTTTGATGTAAGCAATGGTTAAACAATTGCTTTTAACTGATATAACTGCTTAGCTTTACATTTCATTAGTGAATAATTATTTGAAATATTTGCCTTTATACAGATTCTAGATTTAAGAAAATTGCTTATCCATTGGGACTTACTGCTTTAGGAATTTCTGTTTGTTACCCAGCTCAGTCAGTGGTGATTGCCAAGGTAAGTTTACTTGTATTTGAATATTGAATTAACAGTGAATTTAGTCATAGCAATCCCATTTCACTTGAATGAAACATCATGGGACTAGGAGTCAGAATTCACATGCATCTTCATTAAAACATATAATGCATCACAGGTGTGATGAAATAACTGAATATAAAAATGCAGCCTCTCAACTTCTAATCTTCATTTCTCAAGTAAATGAAGATTATTTTATCTTGTTGAAATAAAAGTAAATAAAAAATAAAGCCTTATTAAACTTGATAGATAGGCAATTTGAGATACTGTACAATTGCATTTCCTGTTAGAATTCCTTGTTTTCCCATTACTGTCATCTTGCCGTTTTCTGCCTGATTAGAACATGTCTTAGCTGTTCATTTAGAAAAGCAGAACTATACTTAATATTTTGTATGCAAGAATTATTTTCACATTGTACTTTTCTACATACAAAGTGAATTGAAAAGCAGGATATAAAGTCTATATATCTCTTTCTCCTCTATAGTTTTCCAGTGTTTCCCTATTTAGAAAAGCACATGCTACTTCATAAGGATTCTTCGTAGTTCCTTGATGAACTTTGTATTTATAGTTTCAAAACAGCACTTCTGTGTTAAATTGATGAGATTTATTAGTTGAACAATTAGAAATTGATTAGTTTAGCTAGTTGTGTCTGGTTCTAGGACTTGCCAATTTTTTAGTTAAATGATCAGATTTGACAGAAAACTTTGTGCTGACATTGCCAAAACACTGCTTGCTGATCAGATTTTATTTTCATTTTGAGTAGGGGGATATAGCCTATGAATGCTGCCTGTGGATTTCTAGTACCAATGTAAACATTATTTAAGATTTGCTTGATGTAAGAGAAATGTGCACTAGATCTTGAAAAGTAGATGATAAAAATGTCTTAGTACGAGGTCAAGCATGTTCTCATGCAAATATGCATTTCATTTGAATGGTCTGTGTATCTCAGTATTTTTAAAGCTGTTGTTAAAATACATTTTTTCTGAAAAAATAGGTAACAGGGAAAAAGTTATTTTCTGCAAGCCATCAAACCTATGAAGCTGTGCGATCATTATGGGCAAAAAAGGAAGATGTTGCTAAGGTAGGCTTTCCTGTAACCCATAAATTCAAAGGGAGAAAAAAGTAAATTAGAAGGTCATGTACTATTCTGCTGATACTGTTTAAGATTACTAATTGCATTAAGTGAGGCACCAAGCCCCCTCTGATATTTTTGTAACTTCAGTGTTTAATTGATGTCATATTTATTACCTTTCAGACCAATAGATACTGAGATCCCCTATGTAGTCCCACAATACATGCAAGATGCACAAGAGAAGACTGAGTTTCTCTTCTAACTCATTTTTAATCTTGACAAAAATAATCCATTCTGATTCAAGCTTTGGTCCTGAGCAGACCACTGAATTTAAGATAGACACACAGAATTACAGTAGGTATGACTAGCTTGTTCTTATGTAGGAAACCCTTATATTTAACCCTTCCAGGTAGTCTGTTTTAATTACCCTGTGATATGAATTGTCCATGTCTGTTTTTTTTTTTCCTTGTCTGTCCTCACTGCAGCCATAGTGATTAAATGGTCAGTAACCTCTTTATATTGACCTGTTACGTATACAAAATTGATCACAGTTTTTGACATTATCTTCTCCCTAGTATAACCTTTTCTTATAGAGCAGACTTTCTAACTCATATATAATTCTTATTCTCCTCTGAGCTTTCTCTAGTTTCTCTCTTATTTTTCTGTTTTTAAGGGGTTTTTGTGTGTGGTTTGTGGTGTTTGGTTTTTTTAAGTGAAGTGGTCAAAATAGGACATAGTAAACCAGGTGAGGCCTCGCCAGCACTAAGTAAAGGGAAATATTAACCTCATGTAAATTACATACAGAATTTGGGTTAGTACATCCCAGAATTAAACATTTTTTTTCTACAACCTGAAAGGGTTTTTCTCCAATGGAAATTCATAAACCCTTGACAAAAGTAGTACTCCCCTAAGTAAAATTTCAGCTTTGCACAGTGATGGGGGTTTTTTGCCTTTTTTAAAAAAAAGACAGTTTCTCAGTTATATTAACATTTAGAAGTATTTTGCTTTAAATTTATGGTGTTCATTTGTATGCAGTCATCACCTTTTATTTCCACTGAGGAGCACAAATGGAATTCTGAGCTTTGAAAATGAGATTCAGATAAATGTCATTAAACTGATAGCGAAACAAGAATTGATGCGGCATTTATATAACAACTTTATTTTTTCCCTGAGTGAAGCCTGTTCCCAAAACAATATATTATTTTTCATTACTAGGGTGTTACCATGATTTATCTTTCCATCTTCTGTTAACTAAGGGTAGTAAGTGTCCTGTAAAAACTAAATGCAATTTCAGTTTTGTGTAAGACTAGGTTCCTCGTCTGCAGATGAACAGTGACCTCCTTGTGAAGTACTTGGAGGGTCTCGGGTAAAAGCACAGTATCAGACTTAAGTATATGCTCATGACAAAGTAAATTTCCTTACATGTGAATTTGAAGTTATTCTATCTGAACTGTGGGGTTCTTTCATGCATTTTATTTTTTCCAGCTGTGTCCCTTGCATGCAGCTGACTTTAACATTACTATCTGAGTATCATTGTATGATGTCATATCTGAAAATAATTTCATAAAAAATAAGCTTTCAAGTCTGAAATAATGTATTAAGCATATACCCATGTGCATTTTTTTATTAATGTTTGGTTCACAGGTGCAGCAAGAGTCAAAATCAGTTACAGAAGAAGATAAGAAAAAGAAAGAAATTTCTAGTACAAAACCTGAGTCTGCTATTGAGTCAAGATCATTTAACAGAACAGAATCTTCTCCAGTAGAGTCTTGGAGTAATAAAGACCCAATGCCTTCATCAGGTGAATTAAACATTTCAAGTGTAATCTCAGGGCAACTTGCAAATCCAATTACTTGACTTAATTTTGTAGTTACCCTTGCTTTAAAATGGAGCAGGCTGTCATAGCATATTATTCTTGAGAACGTGTTGTACACACTGTCATTTAGTATATGCTTCAGAGCCTCAGGGAGGTGATCATTTTCTCATTGTGGACCCTGTTACAATATCAGAATTCTTATATATGTGTTGTCCTCTCTCAGATGTTTTCTTTCATTCCGTGTGGTGTGGACCATTGCCCGTATTGTTAGCAATGAGATGATACCATCAAGTACTTCTGTTAAAGACCTACTTTAAATTATCCTTCTGTTGTCAGAATACCATAAGTGTAATTTAAAGGATTACTGCTGGATTTTTGTGAAAACAGCTAATTTGAATTACTGTTCATTTCTCTGTCTGGGTTCTATATCTCCAGATATTGGTAAAAGAGGAATGCATAATTGACAAAATGGAGCATTGGATTTTATTTTGCTAGGTTTTTTGCAGTGGTGTTCTTTGTTCATCTTAAGTTGTTGAGATAATCAACTAGATCATGTAACAGCATATTTATCGTACAAATATTTTGATAGGCTAGTTACTAAGAGAAATAGTGGAATTACCTATTAAAGGAGAACTAAATTTGTTTTAAAACACTGTTAACCTTTTGTAGGGGCAGTTTCTGAATTTTACTTGTCACTTAAACTTGCTTCTTTTTATTGTGTTCTGTACCAGAACATTTTTTTTTCTTCTGGAAGGCAAGCAGAATATATTTGGATGGAGTTTTTAATTATTTTTCTTTTATTTTCACTATAATATACACTCACATCTTTCTTTGCTTTGCACCTGTAGTTTTTTCTGATTTAGTTTGTGGAATGCTTTGATCTGCTTTTACATTTGCTTCAGGCCAGACTGTCTTTAATGGTTTTATGGATATAGATATCTTCTGTCTTTGCTTTCATGGATGGAATTAGTTCATGTCCCTAATACAGCCAAAAATGTCCATGCCCTGAATTAATCTGTGGAGTCAGAGACTTTATTTTCACTAGTCTAAATGGGGCAAAGCTTTTAGGAGAACATAACAGCCTTTGTTAAACCAGCTGATGTAGCTGGAGAAGCAGCAGAGGCACAGTCCTAGAAAACCTGCCTTTACATTCTCTTAGATCCTCTGGAATTACAGTATCATTAAATATGTCAGTCTTCATGCATTCTCATGCAGGATGAGTGTGAGGGCTCAGTGTTTTAGTAAACTTAGTTCATTGCTTTTGGAAGTCACGAAGTGAAACTAGGTAAGAGTGTTTGTCTTCATCTGGAATTCTTCCATCTGGCAGCAGCTTCAGGGAAGATACTGATTCAGTTGGTTTTGGGACACAGCTGTGCTCCTGGGAGCAGTGGGCGAAGAAAGACTGGAGATCTTTTTCCATGTCCCAAACTTTCCCTTCCTTTCCATGTGTAGGGCAAAGCATCACTATTTCTTCTCTCACCCTGCTGTGTTCAGGAAGTAGTATTAAGCTGTAAAGAGTAGGAGGAAGACCTGCTCTTCATCTACTGCTCTGTGCTCATAACTACAACATGCCTTCATTGTCCTGTATCACTTACACAGTTTTAACTAGAACATACATATTTTGATCTTTTGTAAGTGTTTGGTAAATACAGTAATTCTCAAAATGTGTCAATAAGCTTTTTTTAATATGGCTCAAAAATATATATTTTTAATATATATTTTTTTAAAATTAATTTCTTTAATATCTCTAACAGGAACAGTGAAGACACCAAAATTTAAGCCTGATCCAAAACTTGTGGACCATGGTCAGTCCAGCCCGGAAGATGTGGATATGTACAGTACTAGAAGCTAAGACAAATCTGCTTACAAATCTTTGCAAAGTTTCACAGATAAGGGGGAGGGAAGAAGGGAAGGAGTAACTCTTACAATGTGTACTCTGTGAGGTATAATTTCATCAGATATTTTCTTACATCCCAATTTGTATTATTGACTTAGGTGATTCTGTCTAGTGACTATTTTGTTTCTCGCTACTTACAAGCAGTGAGAATTCGCTCATTGTCAGTGTCATTAGCGAGACACTGAGAAAATGAGATTTGTCAGTGTCTTCTCACAATGAGGTTTCTCTGTGCCAAGCTTGTTAATAAATGTCACTTCACAAAGGATATTTGAAAATGTACATGTATCTCTATACTTAGGCTCAGCTGTTCATTGACCTGAAAGAATGTGATGGTGGGGTTTGCAGAGGCTGCTTTGTCTTTTTTCTTTCAGCTCTGGAATGAAGTGCAACTTCTTATTGGTCTGAGTACCCTTAAAAAGTCAGTTGTTCTACAAATAGCATTAACTTTAATGTTTGTATAAACAAGGCACTTTTTTTTCATTGCAAAGTCATGTGTTGTTGTTTGCCTCTTTCACAAAGGTGAATGGAAATGAATTCTTGTCCTGCATGCTTCTTGTATATTTAAATGTCACTTAAGTTGGGAGGAAACACACAACTAATTTCTAAAACATCCTTTATAGACTATGCATTAGTTCTCACCTTCTTCTAATACTGTGAAGAACTGTATGCAAATTGCTTAATCCATGAAACTGATACTGTTTGAATTTATCTAGAATGCATTAGCAATGTTTAGGAAATTGGAAACCTTCTGTAGTTTTGAGGTTTAAAGCGCTGACAAGTAATAGGCAGAAGTAATAAGGAGCCAACTTTTTTTTCCAGAAGTTTGTATGCAATCCGCATTGATCGTGGTAAGATTTTTGTGAAATTCTGTCTTTTTCCATAAGAATGAAATTAGAAATAGATTAAGTTTCCTAGGATGAAACTTTCAAACACCACTTTTATCATTGTGTATATCACTCTACTTCTGTTCATCCTCCATTTCTCTTCAAAACACTCTTACAAGGGTTGGAGTAGATCTGGTGGTCTTCCTTGAACAAAGTACAACTCATTATCAGTACACAGTGGTGATCAGCCTGCTGCCTAGAGGTGATCTCATCTGTATCTGCTGTGGCACTCCCCTAACACATAAACTGCAAAAGGACGCTGCTGGTAGATTGTCCTCAATGTGTTGAATTCTGTTATATTTCAATTAATGAAAAAATGTGCTTTGTTGTAAAGTTGAGGAGGGGAAGCAGGAACAAACTATACAAACAGATAGTTTGGTTGGAAGACTTAGACCTGAAAAGAAATGCTGCTTCATATGAGTGCATTCTCAGCACTGAAGGGCTATTTGCTCCTCTTTTCGATAAGAAGAGATTTCACAACCTGATTCCTTAATCTAAAGGCTGCTAATGCAAAGGCAAATGACTAGTGAAATACAGGCAAACAGAATTCCTGGTGTCACTGTGGGACTAGCAGAAGTTGTGAGGGGATAGTGCACAATGGAGTGTGCACAGGGCACAAATGGTGAATGAGCAAAAGAGTAAGTAAGGCTTTTATGATGGTTCAGAAACAGATAAGTATTGATATTTTGGAATCCAAATTTCAGGCAGAGTGTTGGACTTTGTTATACAGAGTCCAACGAAAAGGTCAAGTAAGTCAGTAAGTGAAGTTTAAAGAAGAAGAGTTCTGTTAAACTTGCTTGAGACAGCTGACTTAGAATTTAATGTGTTTTATTTCTTTAATCATCTCTTAAGGCCCAGGAAACTGTCAAAATTCAGGCAGCAATCAGAGGATATTAAATCAATCTTCACAGAGCTCCTGGACAAGACACATTTAGTGTTCCATCACAGAGAGAGGAGTAGAAAAATTAGATGGCTGGGCTTCATATACTATTTCCAGGGAAACAGATGAAGACATAAGGCAGGAAGTGAAAATGGTGAAGAAATGATCATTTTCAAGTGCAAGACTGGATGGCAGACATTGTGTTATTATCTGTCTCCCTTTGATCAGATTCTGGATAAAAAACATAAAGGAAAAGCCATCTGCTCTACTCCTAGATTCTATTTAAATTCTAAGTTAGGTCCTTTGAGTGATACGCTACCACAGCAAGTCAACAAGAAAGGTAAGATGATGCAGGTTTGCATGGATTTTGTAGGGGTTTACCATGGTGATGTTTTTTGGTATGTAGTGGAAAAACTATGCACAGGAATTAGTCTTCTGGGAGCAGGGAGAGAAGCTGCCTTGGATAGCTGTTAAGGGACAAGCATGTCTGTGCTTCCCAGGCAATAGCAGGCCTGAAAATGTACCTGCAGTGCCAAAAGCTAGTTGGGTCCTTACCATACTTTAAGGGCATTACCACTCAAATCTCATGACAGAACTGAAAGTCTCTGGTCTGCAGATCACTGGTGGTTGGGCAGTCAAGAATTAGATGTTTCATGCAAACAGTTTGTGTTTCAACTCTTGACCTTACAAGAAGTTCATGCTGTAAATGGACAGGATGCACAAAGCTGTCCTTAGGCTGTATTTCAGCCTGAGATTCCTCCTTAGGGCAAAATTGTAATAGAACTATACCTCAGAGTTAAATCATCATTCCGAAGTCTTAGATATGTTTTCTGGGACATAACTTAAAATTACTGCTCCCACCCACTTTGATGAATGAACAGTATGAGGAATGCAGCTCTAGAGCTCATAAAATGCTATCCCTGTGCTGTGTCATTTCTTCTTGGTGGACAAGAGGAGTGAGCCAGCACAGGTTTATTCCAGTACAAGGTTTGCCTCTTACTGCCACTTCTTAGTTTAGTTTTTGTGTCAGTGGAGATTTCTCTTTCATTCTTCTCTACAAGACAGGGTAATCTTTCACTTGTTTGTTTTCAGTCAACAGTTTTTGTTTAATATCCCCACACAGTTGAAAAGCTGGGACTAAAATTAGAGGCTTCTGTTTTGGCACTGAAACAGATACAGCTAAAGACGACTGTTTCCCTGACTGCAGCCAAAGAAAACGAGACAAAAAAAGTATGAAAAGTTTTGTCACCTGTCTGGGTGTGTTCTCTGCTTTCAGAAAGACCATAATCAATCTCTCAGTTGGTATTTGTCTGCCCTAGAGCATAGATTTATTAGTAGTGGGAAGGAATTTTTTAGTAAAAACCTGGAATATGATATAATAGTTCTTTGTGAACATAAACTTCTATTAGTCAGTCAGTGTCTTGTCCACCCATGTGAGATACACGATAAGAGAAATTTCTAGAGGTACCAAAAAAGATGGAGGTTATTATAGAGAAATTTGGAATGTATTTGCTGAAATGAAGGCACCCAAATCAGATTACTGATCTGCTCTCATAGAAATACTGGAATGGTGACTGTGAATCTTTACTGCTCAGCTGCCATTTTGTGAAGTGTTTCTTTGTCAAATCTAAAAAGGTGCTTGCCCTCTTCAGTTCAGACATCTGAACCTCCACGTTTTAGATCATACTCTACAGATGGCTTGTTCCAGATAACTACAAGGAACTGTAGCCACATCTCTGTATTAATAATTTATAGTAAAGGTGCTATGCAATGGCTTTAAAAAAGCAAATTCAGATCTACATTGTGCTGTGTTTGTGAGTCCTCATTTTAAATATATGTGCCTGACTTGATCTCTTTAAGATTTCAGATCTAGTACGCAAAGCTGTTAAACAATGAAAAATTAACACAACTACACAGGAAAAGTTGCATTGCAAGGCATGGTTTTATTAATTCATAATGAAACCTTTGAAATGCCTCTCAAATGTATCATTAATAGTCACTTAAAGTTTCTTTCATAATGCAATAATACAGTAACATAATAAAAGTAAGAATGTATTCTGTAATTTTTATATGATGTAAGTTATATATTTGTGAAAAATCCACTGTCTTAAGGAACTGGGTCACATGATGATATTTTATAGTATAGAAATAATTTTAATTTAATGCATGTTTTTTATTTATGATTGATTGTATTCAATATATAGAGATTTGGAACTTGTTGATATTAATTTTTTATTTACATAAAACTGATTGTGATACTTTATTTTGTCATATTGTTGTGAAGCACCTGAAAATAAAGGGTGATAAGATACTTTCTAAAAATTAAGTTTAACTTCTGTATGTTGTCTCATCTGTAGGGCAAATTGTCAATTCCTTTTCTCTAAAGTACAATTTAAAAGTTAATTGGTAAACATGACTAAGTTACACCTGTTTCACTAATGTTGGGGAAGAAACTTCACCACTAAAGTGCTGAAACATACACTGCTGGAAGAAATCACCAAAGTAACACGCAGGACTTATTAATGCTCAGCAGTCAGTTGTTCATGCATCTTAAATGTTGAGAAGTGATTCCATTTTCTTTTCTTGGTAGTTTCTTCTAAAGAATGTTGTAGCTCAGAACTTGGAAAAAAAGAAGGCTTTTAACTGTGCTGGAAGAATGACAGATACTGTTAAAAGAATGAGGCAGATAGCAAATATATTTACCTCAGTGTGGCTCCATGATAATCTTCCAGGTAACGTAATTTCTAATCCAAGGGCTGTAAATAATGTAATACATAGTGTAACCTACAGTGTAACTACTTCAAAGAAGAAAAACTCTGTGATGTGGCTATTTTAATGGCAGATTATCATGATTCTTGAATAACTTGGGAAATATTGTGAAGATTTTTTTTTATGCAACAGTATAGTTATCTTGTAGTAAAAGTTTGGAGTATTTCTGAATCACATTCAAATATGGAAACTGTATTTTAAATCTAAAAAGAGTGTGGTGTCCAACAAAGCCTATACATTTTTAAAAGGAGCATTAGTATGTACTGGATTGTGTGTAGTTTTTATTTTAAATTACAGGGATTCTAAGAAGCGAAGCTCAGATATGTGCTGATGGTAAACTACAGTCAAGAAAGACTGTAATTGAAACCATTCTAGAAGTTATATTATTTATATTACCGCAGTATTCATGTGCTCTTCTTGTAGACCAGAGCAAGTGTACAAACCGAACTGAAATGCTAAGGAGGAGGAAATCTAAAAGTTGGAAAATCTTGTTGTTACACTATTTTTTTTTTATTTGAAGAAGCTTCTTTACATTTTGAAGTCAAATGGCTAGATCTATTTTGTGTTGCAAAATCCCCAAGTATATCAGTACATACTAACAAGTTGTAGAAGGAGAAAAGAGGGAAATGGAAGTTTAATCACTGACTCAGAAGTGGTGAAAGGGACATGTTTGGGAGTTTTGCATTTACTGTGGGGCAGAGTCAGAACATCATTATTCAAGCTGCAATTAGTTCTTTGCCCTGTTGTTTATGGGCTGTAGAAGGCTGCTTTTACTGAAACAACTGAAAGAAATTCCTTGTGTTTTCCTTGCTGTGATCAGGTAATAGCTCTAAACTGGAGCTATCGTGGTTTTAAGCACTGGTAACTTTTTGTGCTTTATTGGTAGCAGTCCTAATACCAGTATCTGAGAAATACGTAGTTTTCTGTTGTGCCTCCCTCGGAACCTTTGCAGTGGTAGAGTGAGTGTTCTCCAAAGCCATCTTGAAGCAGATCTGAAATGAATTAAGATTAAAGCAAAGGAGCAGTTGACCAGCTTCCACCATTAATTTTGGTCAGTAACTTTGCTTTAGTTTTAGCTCTCTGAGCAAATAAAATTAGCCTAGGTGTAGTCTACCTAGACTGTAGATGTAGAATGTGTAACTTTCCACTTGATGTTGCTGTGTTCCAGAAACTAAGGCAATAAGAGAAAGAAGCAGGTATGCTGTGAAATAGAAAGCGAACAGCTGTTTAGGCCTATGGGCATGGGTTTTATTTGTTGTTACCTAAGTAGTCACTAAAAAGAGAAACCTACTGATGGCCTCCGCCACACTTCTGTGAGGCCTGGTCCAAACCTGTTGCATTCAGTGAAGTGCCAACAGAAAGTCATAGTTTGGGGTTTATAATCTGCTTCATTAGAACATCTCACCAGAGTAAAAATTGCAAATTGTGTTTCTGCATTTTTGTCTCAATCAAATTTAAAAGCCCTAGGTAAAGGTGTTTGCTTGTCAGGTACTGGCATTCAGCAGCTGTGAGCTGAACCAGAGGGGAAAAAAAAAAAGCATGTGTAAGAACTGATACTTCCCACTTCTGCCTTACGTCTGAAGAAGGATCAGACAATTTTTTTCTACTGAGGTATATGTTAATTTCTTTGTTCTTGTGAGTGTGATTCTGGGGTCTCTTCTAAAGCAGTCTCCTGGCGGGCTAAGGATCAGCCTTATCATCTGCTGTAAATTTAAGTGCTGTCGGGCTTTCAGCCAAAGCAGTATTCTTTCAAGAATTTGCTAGGCACTGATTTTTACAGATCGTTATTTATCCTTTGAACAGTAAAAGTTAAAGTTTACCTTTTGCTGTTAATGTAACTGCGTTTGGCATGTTTTCATAAGCACCTAGCTCCTGTCAAATGAAGAAATTCACGTTGGGATTTTATCAGTTACAGAGAAATTTCACAGGCACCATCCTAAAAAACAATGCTTGTCCTAACTTAAACTCCAACGCAGTTAATCTTTGACAAACTTTGGGTGTATCCGCATTTCTTCCTGTATAGTTCTTCAGGGTGTCAAATCATTCACACAGAGGCCATCACATATTCGGTATCCTGTTGTGCGACAAATGTTGAGAATTTTTAAAAGACTTTTTAAATAATAAAAAGGCAAGATGACAGTGTGGGGGTGTGCTAAGGTGTCAGTTTTTGTTGCCGTTCTTCCTTGCCAGAGGGGCATTTTCTGTTCTTTTCTCAGAAAGGAAACACAATTGCAAAACAGAAAAGTTAACCCACAAAACGTAATGGTAGATGCATACAATTACAGGATTCCGTCTTAGCTCCTGTCTCACCCCTGTTAGCTTCAGGACCAGCGTGCCCTGCACACCTTTCCGAAGCTACATTCAGTCTCAAACAAAGGGATAGAGGAATCTTTCTTTTGCTTTCTCTAATTTGCAACTTGTTTTGCAAATTGGCTTGGGCTGATGGTCAGAGTACGTGGAGCAGCTGAGGCTACTTCCCCCACCAAATGGAGGGTTCCGAGTATATATTCCTCCTGTGCCCTACCACATTCCTCCAGGGTTTAAAGGCTTCCTGCTTATCAGAATAAATAGTTAAGATGGTTAAAGCAATTTAAAAACTAAGTGTTCATTTCACAGGGTGTCTTACCAAACTCCTGCTGTCTAGCTTATTCATAGCTTTAAAGAAATTGCCCAGGAAATAAATAGTAGAAAATATTTTTATAATGAAGAATTAAATAATAGAGATTTGTTGTTCAGCACCTTGTTCAGATCTCCATTTCTCCCTCTGACTCTCTTCTCCCTTAGTCCTGCAGTTTCTGAAGTCATTGGCATGGAAGAATAGGCTGTCTCAACACTTAAAAAAATAACAGTTGTGTAAGGAGTACAAAAGTAGCAAGAGTTTCCATTGGGGGAGTCAGGTGATCAGAGAAATAACTGTGGTGCCAGTCATCTGCAGGTAAATGTGCATAGATGCTTTTATATTGGAAAAACAATTCAGCAATGTGAGTCTATAAAACCGAGTACTATGTAGGAGGTCTTGAGGGCAGATCAGCTCTGAAATTGAATAAACAAATATTCTAGGGAAAAAAGCCCTAACAAATGCATCCCTTCCAGCCCAGAAGAGATGAAGAACAGTAGAGAAATGCTGTTGTCATGGCATTTGCTGTTTTGTGTTTCCTGTCTATTGATCTAGGACTGTAACGTTAGTGTGCATGTTCCCTGCGTGTGGATTTTCCTCATACTTGGTGCTACTTTAGAGCTATTGCAAATGAATACAGGATATAGAGTAACTAGAGAAATAAATTCCTCTCTAGCTGTGTTTGTTAAACTCCTCCTTCCCTGGAGGAGTTCTGCACTCTGGGCAGATGTATTTAATTTGTAAAATGAAGTATTTGTTGTACACATTTACTATTATTTATTTTGCATTTGTCAGTCATATTTACAATGAAATAAGGGTGTTTTCTCAATTTTTCTCCTCTTTGTTTTTTTTCTTTCATTGACCAAAACAATACTAAGTAATACTTCAAAGGGGTTAACTTTGATTAATTGAGGCAATGAGTGGACTGTTGATTTAATCCTATGACACCAATGGTGTGCATTTGGAATACTTCCTGTGCAATAAGGTTTCTAGTAGGAACTATTATAAATAACTTTATTAGCTATCACTGCTGTATATTTTAATTGATAACGCTTGCTAAGATGAGTTTGAGTAAAGCAGGTTTTAAGTCAATCATTCTTGACTGAACCAAGACCAAAGACAGCTCAGCACAATTTGGTGAGTTTAAATTACAAAACCCTTTACTGCGGACTTAGATGTCTGCATGTAGTACATCAGTGGAAAGAACTTCCAAGCAGAGGGATAGGAGAAGTCCTTTATAAATTCATCTTTCTCAAGTCCTAGAGAAACAGAATAGCCAGTAAGTGTTGACGCAGAAAACAGCTGTTATGACAAAGCAGGACAGTTTATTATTATACAGAATTACTCACAAATACTCTATTCACAGTCAACATATGTCTATGTAGTTGGTGATTTGGAACTCACATCCAGGCATCACACTGTCAACTAAAAAATAAAATAGCATTGAAGTGTCCTTAACTACTTTTAAGAATACAGTTCAGTTTTCACACCAAATATTCGTGTCACTGGATTGTGTTTATGTGTCTTGACCTACAGTTTATAATATGCAAGCTGTATGTGGAGCCACAGAAACCAAAGTTTAAAAATATGGTGTAGGTCAGCAAAGCAGTCTTCATCCTGCCACCTGAGTACAGTTTCCTGTGTTACGTACGCTGTTATTTTTCTCTTGTCTCAAATACAGCTTTCATTACGTTTTTAGAAGATCGTTGCGAGTTATAGGTCAGGAAACCATGGGTTTCAGAGGTAAGAAGAGTTTAATTACTGTGAACATCAGGAGATTTCCTTTTTTTAATTTAGCCATCTTAATTCATTCCAGTATTTACACATTATAAACAGCATTTTATGGGTAGAGGTAAAAGTTTTTATATTTAGGAGATTTCCAAGACAGAGCTTTTTAATACAGATAGAGGAAGGCTGCATTGAAGAGTAGTCTGAGAGAGTTTAGGATGTCATTTAAACCATGTTTACATTTTGATAGCTCTCCACATTTTATTTGCTTATTTTTCCCTGATACAGTTACTTGCACTTGGATTCTTGGCACTTCTGGAAGCATAAAAAGAACTTGAGAAGATTAAAAGTACTGCAGACCCCAGAGAGGAGGACAATCAATGAGGAAAGGTGGGAAACAACAGTGTGAGGGACTCGTGGAGGAAGCAAATACCAACTTTTACTGGGGTAGGTGAAAAGGGGAAATAAATTGGCAGTACAAGAGAAGGCCTTGGATTGGTGTGTGGGAGCTGTGATCACATCGTCCATTCCTAACTAACTGTGGATTGTTTTAACAGTATCAATGACAACAAAATACTTCAGCACTAGCTGGGATAGATGCTCACTTTGGTAGTGGTGAACAGGGAAGATTCTAGTAAGCCTTTAAAAAGTGATCTAGGGAAGACACTATAATGGGAAAAGATGTCACATCCCTGTCTGCGATGTCTTCCTCTCTGTTCTTTGATGAGACACAATTTCAAGACAGTCCTGAGGTGTTGCTGGGCAAATTTGAAAATGATGCAAACATCAACGCTCACGGTGCAAACATCAAATCCAGGCTTGGAAGAAGATGCTGCCAGCAGAGAATCAGAAACTCCCAGGTAGGAAGACAAACTTTTGGGATGTTACTTGGAATATACTGACTTTCTCATTCCCTTCTCATTCTCATTTCACAATGAAGGGAAGAAAAAGACTGGCAAGCACAGTTTAGTCTCTTTTCTGAGCTGTAGACTGATAAAGCAATCCTTCCTTCTTAGTCTTCAAAATATGTTTGTGCTTTTTTTTCTATCTGGCTATTTTTACCCAAAATTCACCTCCCCATTTTGTGTAGTCAGATTTTTACCTTCTATCCCTTTTCTTTCCAGATCGATATGTGTATGGAAGGTATACTCTTAAAATGAAACTTGGAGATTTTTTTTTTTTTTGCCTATCAAAGCGTCTCCATCTGGTTCTGATCATTCCTTCCCTACCCACCTTGGGGAATTTTTTATTTAAAAAATACATCTGAAGGAGAACTACAACTTTCACTTGTGCTATGTTTAGATATCGCAAATGAAACGGCACTGAGTTGGGTCACTAGCAAAATCCTAATAAGAATTATCATTAATTTGCAAGTAGTAGTCTTGGTGTAGTCAACACTATGATTTGAAGTATTTATTTCTCCTAGTTACAAATAAATGTTCTAGCTTGGTGCTAGAATATGCTGAACTCCTTGCCCTCCTTGATGCAAGCCTCCACTTAGCTTTAACTTACGAATTAACCTTCTCTAAAAGATAATAAGGTATAGTCATTAAAGTTGGTATTTAGATCTTTCGCCTTTGGGTTTTTTTGAGTATCATCATGGTGCTTCGCCTTGCAATGGACAGCCATCTCGGTTTTAATTTTCTCTCTCAATGTCTCCAGTGGTGTCCTGCAGTTTCTTGTTTGGTTGTACATTATAGGTCAAGAATTCAGGTACATCTCCGTAAATCAGAGACTTCAGTGGCTTTGCACCACACCCTCGGGGTCAGCTTGTAGCTTGCTGGTATAAATGATGAGTACAGCATTCAGACCGAGTCCTGCATAGGAAAGAAACAGGTAGCAAAAGATGTAGGGTTTGAGTGCCAAACATGGTGACTTTGGATGTCTGATTAAGGTTGCTGATGAGGAAGTTATTTTTAGACAGCCGTATGCCTGTGAAGCACTTTAAGCACTCAACTGCTGGAACATAATTTACAGCCCACAATGTTTACACAGTAAAAGGGATGGAGGAGAACCGATATTAATGCGAAACAAATCCTTTCGTAGACCAAAATAAGGAATAATCCTAATGCAAAACGCAAAAAGGTTTTCATTTGGATTATAATTAGAAGGCTTGAGTCACAAATGGGTTTCATGACTTTTAGCCTTTGCCAACATTCCGGAGATGATACACAGTGGAATTCAGATAGAACCACACTTAAATAATGCAATAAAATTCATAATAATATAAGCTATACAATCTACTGGCTAATTGGAAGATGGGTGCAAATTCAAAGTAAATAATTTAAGCAGGTGAACCTTCATTTCTGAAATAACTTCAGAATTTTGAAGGAGCAAGTCACTGGAAAGTAAGATTTAGCATTATCTACAGAGTACATCATATGAAACTTAAATTTCTGATACAATTAGAAATACAGCCCACTAACAGTATGTTACTGTATAACTGCATTAAATAAATATTTGTTTTGTTTGAATTTACAGCCAGCTGCACTGGAGTTGAGGACTTTAAGGCCTGCCTGAGTAACACAGACAACTTCTGTCCTACTGATATTTCTTGTCAATGTAAAAACAAAAAACCTTTTTTGCAGTAGGGTGTGGGGTGGGGTGGGTTGGTTGGTTGGTTTAAATACACGGTATGTAAATGCAGCTTATCAAATACATTATTAATGATGACCTAAATTTAGACCCTGCAGTGTGCTTCATGAAAGTAGATGTTGATCTTCATTCACAATCTGCATAAGCTCATAACTCTGCTACAAAGCATCAAATCTGGGATATAAGTGCAGCATTTTCTTTTTTAGAACATATGTAGGCCATGTAATTCGTAATGTAGGTAATCACTATAATCCTCAATTTTCACATGCTTGCTATGGTCTCAGGTATGTTACTTTAGAACTGAATTATGCTGTGTAATGGCAAGTCAATTTTTTTCCATGTTGGTCAAAATTTCTTTGGAGTAAAAAAAAAAAAATCAGGTATCTTAATATCCTAGTCTCTATTATGTAGTTGTGTTTTTCCTCTTTTTTTAAAAAAATAATCTTATCATCTGAATAGAAAATCTTGTTCCTGTATCTAGCATATTTGTTTTTTACTTAGAGCTTGACCCTTAAACTTGACAGGAAATTAGCAAGAAAATACCAGGGCAGTATTATGAAGCTCATCTGTTTACCTGGTGGATTCAAGGCAATTTCTCTGTTGTTTATGAACATGCAGCTAGCCTCCTGTCTAAATGTTAGTGCAACTCCAAAGGAATAGAATGCTACATTCTTAAAACTATAAATATGTATTCTAAATCATATCTAGGGCAATACAAGTATTGCATATAAATTGCATTGAGAAAAGAATTTTTAGTAGGGAAAATCAAGGTCAAAGTTTCAGAAGAGGTTACCCAAATTCAGACTGTTTGTGTCAACAAATGATGCAAAATCCCTATCAAAAGAAACATCCCATCATGAGAATGGCTGGGGACATTCCATTCTAGTGACATCCTTTGTATTAGTGGGGGAAGTAATGCTTGGGGAGGGGAAAAAAAGAAGGCCAGATTTAATTAAAATAACTTAGCTTTTTAAAAAAGCAATATTCTTATCCCATTAGAAATGTTACTCTTAAAAGCAGAGGGGACATATTCTGTGAATCGAACATGGGCTGTGTTGCTGCTTTTTCATGGAAGGTGCGTCAGCGTCATAATGACAGATGGCAATGTGACATTTCAACTATATCTGCACAGTCTATTCTGGAAATTCAGAAGCTTTTCCATGCTTACAGCTGGCAAAAAGATCTTTGACCTGAGTCATGCCATGACTTGTGTAATATACCCTATTCTCAACAAAATTTATCATTTGGACTTACTGGAATGTTAACTTGGACTTGGTTGACCCCGAGCCTGGCAGAGTGCATTTGCATTGAATCTAGAATAAGACGTGTATTACTAAGAAAAGTAACATCTTTAGACAAGCAGGAAAGCTATTGAATCTCTTGACCCCTGTAGTATTCAATAATAAATAATTATATAGCAAAGTATTTTACTTTTTTGGTATTACTTATTTTTAAATTAAAATAATGTTACTAAAAATTAATATTTTTATTTGCAGATGTGATTACTTCAGAGTGGGCTGGAAGGAGTATTGGTACATGGGCCCCAAATGTAACCACCTTTGGAACACTAGATTTGATTTTAGTAACTATTCTTCCTGCAGTAGCGCTGGTTATCATAGTTGTAATATTTTACTGTATCTACTACTGTAAAAGTGAAAAAGCTGGGTAAGTTATCATGGATGCAATTTTTTTTGTAATCAGAATGGAAGTAAAGAAAAAGTCTGGTATTCTGATTAATTATTAACCTCTGGATATTTAAATTAACAAGCTTGCCATATAGCATCCTCTGCCAAAACGCTGTTTACACCCAAAACACTGTTTACACGATTTAAAACTAAACCAAATCATCTTACCAGAGCACTTAACAGTTACTCAGCATTTTACCACTGCATGCAGAACTTCACTCTTAAGTAGTTGCTTCTCCTCTTCAGGGCTAAGCAGGCAAGCTTTAAAGATTGGTAAGTACATTTACTACTTTAACTCAAGACTACCAAATCTGGCTTGCTGATTTATTTGCTATTAAGTGTTGGCTTTCTTTCCACAAATTTAAAAAAAAAGAAAAAAGGGATAAGACCAATAAATATTGACAAGAGTCTTGGCCATTGAACACAATATTTTAAAATGATGTTCAAATAGGTATTTCCTTTTAGACCAGTTAGCAGACCAGCGTTGAAAAGAGAGGTGGTTTGGATCTGAGCTCAAACCACATGCTACAAGCTCTTCCCTTGCATCGTCACGGTGCTGTTCCAGCTGCTGGGTGAGCTAATTTCAGCCTGATCAGCTGGTAAACTAGGTCACTGAATGCTCTTACTGGTACCAGTGTCCATGCAAGGAAAGGGGCAGGAGTTCCCAGTCAGAGAGGAAGAGTTTGGTACATTGCCCAGACTTCAGCTGGTTTAAGCTGCTGCAGAACCATGCCCACAGTTCTGTTTGTTACTAATTACACTTCACCAAAGCACTGGCTATTTGTCTTGAAGGTTCTTCATTTGTATGAGGGTTATCAGCAAAGTTCCATGAGGATTTGTGTAGTGTTCATGTAAGAACAGGTAAAAGGCAGTGCTAGTAAGGTGATGCATTTTGCTGCTTAATACTCAGAGGAGTCAAAAATAAGCCTCACTGTGAAGAAGTACAGAAAGAACATATAATAATGATTGACTGGACAAGAAAATGACAAATGAAATTTTTTGTTTATAAATGCAAACTAATGCATGTAGAAAAGCAGTTTTAACTTTGTACTTGGCAGTCATCTCTAAATGAGAAATTAGAACTCAGAAGGGGCGTCTAGAGTAGTATTTTTCTGAAAAAGTTTGTTTTGCTAGGGATTTCAGGAATAAACTGAAAACAGTATGAGGAACATTGTAATACCACTGCATGAATCTTAATTACACCTACACTTTGACTACTGAATGTAATTTTGAGCCCCCATCTCAGCAAGCAAGGTAGCACATCTAGAATTTCAGAGTCATTGGTATGATTTCTGTATGAGGAGAGGTTGCGTGAGAAATTACTATTCCCTAATTTTAATGTAAGAACTAGGCAATGTGAAATCAGGCAGAAGTTTTAAACCAACCTACCAAAAAGTGCTTTTTGATAAAACGCATAATCCAGCAGTATGTACTCATAGTGTAAATTCATTTTTAAAAAAATCAGCCATCTGTTCAGGGAGGCAGAGGTGTCCAGACTGGATGTGTGCTCGCAGGTAGGTACCATCCTGGTCCTGCTTCACGTGCTGCGGTTCATGTCTTGGAGCAGCCTGGGAGTGCACACGCTGATTCCCTGCACATTAAACTAACCAGGATATACCCTTCAGTCTCTGATGAACATTCAGTCCCCAGGCCAAACTAGACATACTCTGAAAAGCAAACCCTTCTGGAGTGCATGAGGTGTCAGGGTGGGCTCCCACTTGTGTTAGTCCGCTTTATTTGCTGCTGCAAATGCAGCCACAGACTCTGCTCCAGCTCAGTCAATTAATGACTTAGATGCTGCTGGCTAAAAGTTACATGGATGTATTGCTAGTACTTCAGGTATTTATGCTGTTTGCATACTGTTTCTTTATGCTTTTACTGTTTCTTTATGCTTTTACTGTTTCTACTTTTACTGGCTGTTCTCAGTGTGTTAGGTGGCCTGAGTTAGTCTCTTCCTATATTCTATATGTGCAAAAGTAAATTTTGCAAGTACGATGTGTCAGAGTACGGGTAGAGAGGCCTAGTAAAGCTTTGATCTATGTTGTTTACTTTAGAGACAAGAAATCAGGCTTATTTTTGTAATGAAGATGTATGTGGTAACCAGCTGGTGCAGAGCAGTGTAATTGCACAAATCAATTAAAACAAACCAGGTGGTACTAGCTGAGAATCTGACCCTTTGTGAATAAACACCACACAGTTCTGCAGGCCCAGAGCCTAAAATGAAAACTTTATGAAAATTAGAAGTGTTTGTTTCAAATACATTTTACTCAGTTGGAAGTGGAATGAAAATTCATGGAATGGCTTAAATTGCAGTAATGTGACCCTTCCTGCCTTTTCGTGTTGTGAGCGATGCTTTCCAATGACATTTTTGGAGGGGGGGGATCAGTGTAGATGATCAGAAGGATATGGCTGTACCAAAGGTGCTGTTTATCTTTGTCATCTCTCAGCTGCATCACCTATGAATGATAGTACCTAACTGCTGGTAGGGCATAACATAAGCATTGTTGGCAGAGTTCTAGCCATGTTTGTTTAAAATTCTCTGCCTACAACCGAGTTAGGTTTGGGGCTAGAATATTTAACCATTTCCTGGTTTATTACTTTATTCTAGAAAGGAGAAACCGCCTACATCAAATCTGAAATTAAATTACCTGCAGCACCTTTGTAACAGAGTGTTTCACTGGGACCTTTGCAACATTCCTGTGAGACAGAGCAGACAGTCATGTATAGGATTACACAGGTGATCTGTGACAGAGCTGGGATTTGAACTTTGGTGCCCAAAGGGCCGGATGCTGCCTTTTTGGCTAGGCTCACACTCTGCCGTGCCAATTTTCTTCATTAGGCAAGAATTTCTTTATAGTAGAGATCATCACTTAAACTCGTGGGTATCACAAGAACAGATGGATAAATGGATTTCAAAAACAGAATGGGAAATGTGAAATACAAAGAAACATGAAAGGGAATATATTTGTGTGTGTGTGTTCATTTCCTCAATCAGTACATGAAGTGATTATTTTACATATTAAGGAGTGTATAGTGTCTGAGAAGAAGACATTGTAGGCTGTCTAAGAAAAGAAAGAAAATAATCTAGTCTCATAGATTATTTCCTGTTAAATATATTTGTAAAGTATTAGTATCTTGGAAATGCAGTGGGGAAAAGTAATGAGGCATGAGCCTACCTTCACCAGGAGATGGTGCTGTTTAATTTTTAACTAATTCTGAACTTCGTTCAACTGATGCTACCATTTTCAAGGTGTGAATTAGACCAAATCCTGCACACTTTGTTAGGGAAGAAAACCTACTGTAAAAGGAACTGCTTTGGGTAAGGGCTGCAGTACTTGGTACTTTCTCATGCTCCAGACTGCAAGCTGCAGCCCAGAGGCAGTGCGTGGGACATTTCTGCCTGCCTTATCTCGCTACATGTGGTGGGCATGAAAACGTGAGCTTGTATAAAGCCCATTGTTAATTGAGTTTTTGCTTTCATGCCAACAAGGTGGGCTAGTGCACATATGGCTCTGCAGCCTGCAGAGCCCTCGCCAAAGCTGAGAGAGGCAAAGGAGGAAACTGAAATCTGCATCTGATGGCATCAGCTCCTGCAGAGGAACTACCCTGAATGGTGCTTCTCTCCTGAGAGTGCCTTGTCTTGAAAATTACTTCAGGTTGTTATACATTTAAACAAAGACACCTTTAGCAAACAAACATCACTGATTCATGTTATGAACAATATAGAATATTTTGTTTCTTCATGTTTTCCTTCTTCCTCTGTTTGGCAAGACAGCAGCCAGTCTTTAAACAACAATATTCAATGGATCTTAACTGTTGATCACTGTGTTTAGTTTATTTTTCACTCAGTTTCGCATAAATTGGAGCTAAATCCTCTGTTATTTATGGAGTGGCAGCTTTCTGAAATGTTTAATCATAAAAGACTCAACAAAACTTCCAGGCCTTGATAAGACCCTCAATACCTGGTTTAGTTAATTGTGCAGAGACTTACCAGGGTGGGTGTTTCTCAGTTATATCCTAGAGGTGCATTTTCTGCATTATCCGAATATGTAAAGAGGTTTTTTTCTACTGAGTCTTTTAGATAAATTGATTTTATACATTTGAAAACATGTCTATAACAAACAATATATTTTTTAACTGATAAATTGGTTTATACATTTTTTTTTCCACCAAAGACAACTGGTAACATTCTGTGCCTGGTGAGCTGGTTTTGTAATTTGTTGTCATTTTGCTGTGCGTAACCACCTGATCCCCTACATTAGGATGACTGGGTTGGACAAATTCCAAAAGCTGGACTGAGAAGACAAGATTTTGACGATGTCCCAACTCCAAGTCAATTAGAGAATTAGAGGTATGCTGCTGGTTTTGTGTCTTTTTTGCTCATTTTCACTTTACACTCTGGTTTGGAGACTTAAAAATGACTTTGTAGCTTTGCCAGTGGCAGAGCAACTGACAAAGATCCAGTAAACGGCTAAGCTTTTGCTTGGATTATTCACATTTTGTGGCTTGAGTCTTTGATAGAAAGATTATTGTTCTGAATTTTTTCTTTATTCTCCTCTACCTTGCATCATTCTAACAGTGTTCCTGCAAGAATTCTAGGACTATTTTGTACATTATTACTAAATGTGAACTAGCACACAGGACTAAATTTATTACCAAAAAGTCTGTGTGTTTCTCTTGTTTCTGAAGCTAAATCCTAAAATACTGATTTATCCAAAGGCTTGTATGGTTTTCGTCTAATAATTACAAATTTATTCATTTTCATTATTTTTTAGAAACACAGCTTCCTTAGTTGTGCTTCCTCATTTTAATCCTCCTCACTAACACCATCAACTGTTGCAGCTTCTAGCCGCAACTTTTGCAGAGCACTTGTTTACCACGAGGCAGCTAAATGAGAGCAGAACATTGTCCTCATGAGTAGCAGGGCTCTACTGCAGGAAAAGACTGGACCTTTCTGACAGTTCAGTCCATCAAGGAGGTCTGATTTTTTCAATATAAACATTGAAAATGCTGAAGGTATTCCTATCATGAATTTAAAACATTTTCAAAATAATCATAGCAATATAGAAAATTAGGTTAATGGCACTGTTCAGTGTAACAGTGAGGGGGAAAAAAAGCTCAAAGAATATGCTGCTGCTTTAAATTCACTTTTATCTATGTTTGCAGGATGACGGTTTGACAGTAACATGAACTTAAAAGAACATTTAGATGTCTTAATGTTATTGCCTCAATGTCATGCCTGCAGTAGTGAGCTTTATTATTTTTTATATTTCAGTTTAACACTTTAGGTAGTTTGCAGTATATTATTAGGTATATGTTAATAACCTCTTTTTTTCTCTTTTTCATAGTCCCATCCATCCTCAGCCATAAAGGAGACCAGATCCAGCAAGAGACCATTTTTCTAACCAGCGACCTCGGTATGAGAAATTTGGCTGTCCAAGCAATTATTTGCCTTACGCAGGTTATGCAGAGGGGAGACAGCATCAGGTATGTATTAAGAACATACCTGTGCATATATATTATATAAACTTGTGTCTTGGTACTGAGTACAAATTATTATAATTCAGGTTGGTGGTATGTCACTAAGTAAAGATGTGAACTAATAAAAAGACTAAACCCACCTTTTACTATATGGGTGTTTTCTTCAGGAATATTACATAGCTGCTAATTTCATTCTAGTCTGGATAAATTTTGCAGTGTTTTATTCATTTTCTGAGTCATTTACACTTAGATACTACAACTCATATAAACAGGGTTTTCACCAAACTGAGGGATGGCTGCCCAAGAACAGCCCCTGCAGTCAATATGGAGATATCCCTGCGGCTCTGGCAGAGGAATTACTGGAATTCTAGGTTCTAATTCACTGTACAGTGAAGGGAATTTATATGGCTGACATGAAAAAATAAATGCCTAAAAGCTCTGTGCCCATTTCAGCAATACAGCTTTTTCATGCCAGCAGGGCTTGTGATTGCACTGGAATACTGTGAAAGATCAAGCTATTGGTTTCCAGTCATGCTGAAAACTTCTGTAATGGTAATAGAAAAGAGTGCTAACTCTCATGTAGCAGCTGTCTTGTTACATTTACTGACAATGTAAACTTTTTAAAATGACAATAATTTCCAAATTCTATCCTGAATAATAATGCAACCGAATTTCCACTGATGCATGAAAAATATGAGTTAACAGTTCTATTAGTACTTCCCTCTTAGAAAGCACCTTTCCTTTGAGACCCTGGGGTTTCTGTTCCCCTCCCTCCACCACTTGATAATTCAAACTTATTAAAGCTTCATGGAAAGTTGCTATGATAGGTTTCATGTACAAATAGCATGATGTACAGAGAAATTACATTATTTATTCCAGAAGTTATGAAACCATTTATATAACTGAGTGTTCTAGCAGACTTCCCCTGCCCCAACAATTGAATGATTTGTAGACACACTGTAAGACTTTTCTGTGCCTGAAAAATCAGCCTCTTCAAAATTGCTAAATGCGTTAGTCAACTACCAATGTCTTTCTGGCCCAGATCGTGATAGATCAGTATTCTGTGATTACAGTTTGTTTATGTAAATGAGCCTTTTGGGTTATTTCTGTACAGGAGGTACCAATAATTGATACAAATGATCAGTAGAAAACAGGCATTTCTCTTCATAATGGAGTTTTAAAAAACCCACAAACTGAGTAAAGCTGCTTGTAAAACATTAACATTTTTCTTCTTACAATAAGAAAACTGACAGTTCAGAAAGGCATATGTTTCACCTGCAGAAAAATATTTAAAAAGTGGGGCCTTTAGTGTAAGTGGAAAAATAAATAAAAGGAGTTGTGATGTGCTTTGACTGTCCTTAATTAAGGTGAGAAAATTACCTGTGTGTTTTTATTGTACAAGTAAATCTGTTGCCAGTCATGCATTATATCAGAGCCTGTAACCTAATTTACCCATCTGAGGTGTTCTTTTTTTTTCCTCGTGTAATATCTACAAAAATAATTTTATGAGTAGAAAAATTTTCTAAGTATGCCAAGAAGTATGTGTGTGCATGTGTATTTTAGAGTCCCACATTCCTAGTTGTTTGACATTAACTCAGTGGAAAAATTGTGTAGGAAGGAAAATACAGGATTTTCCTTCAAGAGTTTTGGTCTGTGGATTACTTGAAAATGACCACTGCAGCGTCAAGAGAAATGCAAGTGGCCCTGTCTGGCCATGTTTTGTCTTCCACAGTAGCCCTGTGATTTCTTTGGCCCTCCTTTTTAGGCCATAGAAACTTCCTTCAGTTGTTTAAAAAAACACATAGTAAAAATAGCAACAAAATGTTCTGTTGCTGCTTTCTAGCTGGCCCTGCTGAAATGTTTTTAAATACTTTAAAACCTGTTTCAGTTTGTGTGCATAAAGTCTTAATACGTTCAGTTATTTGCATGAAAATAATCTCCCAAAGCTATTGGTGAGTACACATTCAGAAGCAGCACAGACATTCAGATGCTAATAAAAGAAATATATAAATGTAGTGTGATTAGATACAGGTTATTTCAATAGCAAGGATACTTGGGAGTGTATGTCATGCCACTGATTTAATTCTAATCTCTTTACAGAAATACTAAGTACCAGTGCTTCCTATATCTGAAGTGTCTTGGAATGCTGCATGATCAATGGACGATCCAAATGTGGAGAGATCAGTAAGACCTTGTGGGCAGGGACACAGAGGAAAGAACTTTTAGTGCTTTCTAATAGTTGTGGCTATTGCAAAGAAAAGGTATGAAAGATAATTATAAAACAAAACATGGTATTAGTATCCAGTTTGTTTACTGTGTAATTGATGACAACTTTTTGTGAATACCTGATCTTACAGTTCATGTAGCTGCTTCTAAGTGTTGCTTAAATTGTTGCACATCGGTCAGGACACAGGGTTCTTTTGTGATTAACTGTATGTCCTGTGCCCAAATGACGAGAAGTACTTACCACAAAAAGCTGCCCTTCCTCAGAAGAAACTGATGAGAGAGAAAAAATTATTCTCAAATTTCAGCATGAGAAATGACAAATACGGATGCTAATCATTATTCTTCCTTGTTTGCTTCCCAGGATGGTTTAAATCCTTATCGAAGGGGAAGGGGTTGCATTTTTGTCATATTCCTCAGGAAGGCCTGTCAAAGACAGCTGTTGCCAGGTACGGGGTTTGCTTCTCGGTGTCCATTTGTCTCACACGTTTATCTGTGATGTTTGCTCCTCTGTGTGTCGTGATCTCCCTCCACATGCTGGTGAGCCGTGGTTCTGAGTCCAATGCTGTTAGTAGGACCATGAATTCCTCTTAATTGTAATTATGAAGATTCTTCAGGGCATTGTAGCATGTAGAGCCTGTTGTCCCCTGACTGACATTGCTTTGTTTTCCCCCTTAAAAAGCCAATATTTAAAGAAAGAAAACAAGACACTACATACAATTTTGAACCGTGTAGTAAGAATCTGGATTCTTGTTACACCAATTACCTGCAGAATTAGGTAGAAGGGAAGATTCTGTTCTCAGGCACAGCTATTTAGTCTGGCGGACACTGGCAGCATTGTACAAACATAACCAAGGCACTTTGCTTCCTGCTATCCCAAGATGCATCAAATACTGAAGTACTGAGTAATGTAGCAACTTCAGCTTATGAGCCCATTCCGTTTTCCCTTGTTTTTCACTTTGTCTTCCTTTGTTGGCTTGTTGATCCTAACAGCTGAGTTTGCCTTTAAAAATGCAGTGGCTTTCTTGGTAACTGGTTTTGTAAAATAATGAAAATACATGAAGCCATGGAAAATTGACTACCTTGCCACTAACGAACAAATTAAAGATACTGAAGTCCTGGATATATTTCCCATTTTCCAAAAAGTCTCAAGCATATTATTTTAACATTTATGTTAAATGATTCTTTTCCTTAGTATTAGGTAATATGTGAAACTATAAGACAAATCCAGAATCTTAAGGTTTTTAGAAAGGTGAAAATACAGCATTTCTCCTATATAAATCAGAATGCTCTCCTTGCAACAGCTCCATGCCTTAACTGCATCCTGGCACTGTCCATGCTCTCCACAACTCTGTTGTGCCCAGGCTGTATTGGCTTTCCTGTGCAAGTACATTAGTAGAGAAGCCAGAAACCTACTCAGACCTCTTCATTTCGCTTCCTGTTCCTTGGGAGTATTTAGTGAATAGGTACAGCTTCCTGCTGGAGAAAAAAGGAAGGGTGGCTCCAAAGCTGGCATTTTTCTTGGCTCTGTAACTCAGCTGCCATCCTAGCTGGTATTCTCTAATCTTCAGCCACAATGCCCTTTTTTTTTTCTCCTTTCTCCCAAATGTAACCAAATATCCAAAGTGTGTAAGTTTCACTGGTTTTACTTCTGCTGCTGCAAGATACCCGTGAGCATTTAAGTCTGGACCTAGCACATACTGAGGGCAGATTTGCCAACTGTTAAATCATCTAATGCTGGCAGAGGAATTTTTCATGGATAGTTGAAATCACTGGCCCCAAAACTCATTAAAAAGAATCCAAAGATCTTCTGAATGTGGACTGCAAACTTGCCTTACAATGTCTTCTGAGACTGCAGACAGCCTAGAACAATGCTTGTTCAGTGTTGAGAATTCTCTTGCTGAATAAAGCACAAGGAAGCTAAATGTTCATATTGGTAACATCTACACAGCCAGCTTGAAGAAGCACCTTGTTCTGGCATCACCAGGGGATGAAGCATGAAAGAATGCCGTTGCTTTTACTTGTCTCAGCCACTGTTGTCTCCACGGGCATGTTCAGTAAAAGCATCCTACTATCATCCAGTTATTTTTCAATTTCTATCAGAAACAAGAGAAGTGAATATGTTTCTCCCTCTGTTATCTTCAGAAACATACAGAAATGCTGTTAGCACATCTGTTTAGATCCCAGACTATCAGTTTAAACTGTTTTGACCCCAGAAAGTCAGATCCTAATGTGTCGGTGAACTTTGTCAGTGAATTGCTTTTGTTCCTGTCACTTCTTAGCCTACAGTAGTGCCACAGTTTAACAAACTCTGGTGGTTGTTGACCTCTAGCTCTGTTTACCAACCTGAAAGTGATCACAGAATTTGAGTGTTCCATTTGATATTCCACCACTCCTTTGAAAAGGAATAGGAGAAAGAGAGAAGGCAATCCTGTCAAATATACATGGTGCTGGCAAGAGAAGAGCTATCTGGAAGGTATGCACTCATGCTGCTTAAATTGAAATGAATAAAATTTCACAGAGAATGAAGCTTTCCTCATCAGACTTGTTCTCTGCTCTTTAGTCTCCAGCAGATGAAGAGTTGCAGGACATCAGCCACATGGATGGGCGCTGCTCCTAATATACTTAACCACTTATCCTCAAGTCATCAATATTAACATCAGGCAGGTGTATGTGAAAGAAAACTGTGAAGAAACTGCTTAAAATACTCTGGTGTCACTTCTAACAACAACAATAATATTAAGGAATACCTTTTTGAATATGCTATCTGCCAAGCATTGTGCTTTGGTTGTTTGCCTCTTGCCTGGAGAGCAGAGCAGCTCTGTAATTCTTTGAAATCTTTGTGTTCTGAACTGAAGGGTAAGGAGCAATTCTGGTTGTTTGCTAGGTATCACGGTGTGATGTGTTACTTCCCCATCAAGTATAAACAGTTTAAATTGGTATACAGAGTGGTGTTTTGGCTTTTGTGCAGTCTTTGTGATTCACTGCTGCACTTTTTGATACTTGGATTCCTGTGATCTTGGTGTCTTCGTGGGGTTTTTTTGTTCTGTGCTTTTGACCAGTGCTTTGGATTGATTTTCCTTGTAATTGCTGCCTCGCTCTGCAAATTTGCATGTTGGGTCTGATGTTGAATGTTGTGTCACGCTGTTGGCAATAGCCTTGTTGTTGCTTGTTGCTATTTTATGCTCATTTTGCTTTTGAGATTTCCCTTGATATTACTCCAGAAGACAGAATCCAGCACAGATGGGATTTTGTTGAAGAAAGGGATAATTAATCTCTCTGTAGTTCTGCTTTTCTGATGGTATCACCTTGTGAGGTTCTCTCTCACCATTTCCCCAGGTATTCAGTTTTGCGATTACCTTTTTTGGGTATTTTCTCCTCTCATTTCTTAATTGTGTTGATCAGTTTGAAATTATTTTCTCATTAGAACGCCTATCTTTTTGCTAGAGCTAGAAGAACCGATTAGAATGTTTTTAATACCATATTTACTTTGGTGTATGGCATGTTATGGACAGCTTTACCCCACTATTCTGTTGTTCACCCCTTAAAAGAAAAAAAAGGGGAGGAGGGTCAAATGTGGGAGAGTTCTGTGCTAAAGAGGTGAAAGTCCAGGAGTAAGAATCTTTTTAAGAATTCTGGAAGAAAAACACATGTTAACTCGGTATTTAACTGCAAATTATAGTTGTGTAGTGCAAAATGAGATTTACTTTGATTTCCGTACATAAACATGGGTGCTTGGTGCTGTTTTTGATGCTGTGTGGCATTCCATCTGACGTCCTGCTGCTGTTTTAGAGGAGGGCAAGTCTTCTGTAGGTTGTCATATCTGCCATATCCATTTTGGATATCCTATTAGACATGTAGGCAACTGAATCCCGCTGTTCATGAACAAAAGTAATTTCAAATGTAAATGTAAAGGCAAAACTTTGTAACATAAAGATTAATTTCTGAGTTATCTGTATTTCAACCAGAAAAAACAAAACAATTGCTTGTGTTTCCCTAATGGTGTTTGAAATTGGACCATTACAGTACTACATCTATTCAACACCCACTTAACAAGTCCCTTTCTAAGGCAGAGGTGTGCATATGCTAAAATACTCTTAGTTTCAGGCAGGTTTAGAAAAATTAAGAGTTTACAACCATTCAGTTAAACCAGAGAACATGGGCTTCTCCAGCCTGGAGGTTTGCATATTTACACTTGTAAGCACATGCCAGTTTTAGCTATTGAACAATTTTACTGATGTGGTCACTAAGGTATCACGCTAATTCTTTAGGATACTTTTTTCCTTCTTTTTTGCTAGACCTACCGATGTCATATTAAAAGAACTACTTGGGTAGAGATGGTGGTATTCACGTAAAAAAATGTGAAGGAAAATCTGTGACTATACCAAGAGTTTCTTCCAATTTACTATCAGTGTTGGGGTTTTGTCAGCTGTATTCTTGAGACTAGTAATCCTGGCAAGAATGTATTTTAAATAGCAAAACCCCTGTCTTTAATGTTGTAGTCCTGTACAATAATGAAGCAAAGACAGTCCCAGCTGCCTAGGTGGAGCGCCTTCATCTTTCTTTTGAAACTAGAAGTGGCTGTACCAGTTCATGTGGGATTTCCAGTACCCGCTTTTGCAACCTTTTATTCACACGAGCTTTTGCATTCTCTCCAAAATGTCTGTATGTAGAAATACTTGAAATTCAATGCCAAATACAGAAATAGGGCTGGACCTGACCTTATTTCAGCAAAGAATTTCCAAACCGTGTGGCCTGCCGCCGGGGCTGGGCACTTGTTGCTTTCTGCTGCTCACGGGCAGCCCCTGGGAGCACCGCAGGGGAGCTGGGGCGGGTTTTTACCCGCAACACACACACATACACACACACACATACCCGCCCGACCTCCGGAGGGCCCCTCGCCCCCCTACCCCCCTCGGGGGCAGCGGTGGCTGAGGGGCTGCTGCTCGCCGTGCTCCAGCCCGCGCATCGCTGCCGTTGGGCGAGCAGCCGCCCTCACGGTGACGCCTCACCTGAGGGGGGCTGAGGGAAGGGGGGGTTGGGGGGGGGGGCGGGGGGGCGCCGTTTGTGTATTATTTCCCGGCGAGGACCCGAGGCAGGGCGCCTGGCGGTCATCCTCCCGAAACAGGGAACGCGCAGCGGCGGGCCCGCGCCTCTGGCGGTAACGGCACCGCTGTGGGGGGGGGTGTGTGGGGTGTCTGTGGGGGGGTTTGGGGAGGGGGGGGGGGGGTGTCGTCTCGGCTCCCCCCGCTCGGCAGAGTGAGGGCAGCGGCCTCGGCGCGGCGGGTGCGCCTGCTCGGCGCGCGCGGGGCGCGCAGTGACGTGCGGCGGGGCCGGCGGCGGGAGGGAGGGGGGGTGTGGGGTGGGGGGGGGAGCAGGCCGCGCGCGCTCGCGCCCCGCCGCCCGGCCCAGCCTGTGATTGGTGCAGGCCCGGCCCCGGCCGCCCCGAATGCCAGGCCGCGGCGGCGGCGGCGGCGGATCCTGCGGCCCGAACATCCCCCCCCCCCCCCCCCCTCCCCCCTTCCCTCCCTCCCTCCCCCCGCCCCTCCGGGCCCCCAGCCCGCGGCTCGGCCGCCCGGCGCGGGGACCCGCACAGGTGAGACGAGGCGTCGGAGCCGGGCCGGTGAGGGGAGGGGGGTGTGGGGGGGGGGGGGGAGGCGGGGGGACGGGGACAATGAAGGCGGCTAGGCCTCACCGCAGGCCGCGCCCGAGGCCTGACAGAGCCGCCGCAGCCGCCGGCGAGCCCGGCCGCGGCCGCCCCTCGGCGGGTCGGTGAGCCTCGGCCGGCGGCGGCAGCTGCCGCGGCGGGCGGGCGCGGGCGGGCGACGCCGGCGGGCCCTGTGGCTGAGGGGCCTTTTTCGGGCGGCCAGAAAATGGCGGAAAACAAGATGTCGGCCGGCGGGGCGGGGAAGGCTGCGGCTCCGCGGGCTGTCGCGCCGCCGGGACGGGGGTTATCCCCGCCTCCCCGCCCCGTCGTGACACCCGGGTCCCGTGCCGCAGCCGCGGGGCAAGAGCCTGGCGGCGGCACGGGGCGCACAACGGGGGCCGCTGGGCTGAGGGGAGGCCGCGGGGTGCGGCGGCCCTTCCCCTGCGCCCCTGCTGCGGGCGGCGGCCCCCGGCCGCGCCGCCCCTCCGCGGGCTCCTTTGTCCCCGCGCTCCTGCTCCTCCCTCGGCCGCCTCCTTCCCCCGGCGCGGCGGGGCCGCTGGCCGCTTCTCCCCCACCCGGGGATGGGGCGTCCGGCGCCCGGGGCCGCTGCCGGCCGCTTGACGGTTTTGTCAAGCGATCCGCGGGTGCGGGCCCCGCGCCGGGCTGCCCGGCCGACACCTCCGCGCTCCCGCCGGCCGGCGGCGCGCCCGCTCCGCGAGCACGCGCGGGGAGGGCCGCGCATCGCGGCCGCGCTCTTCCGCAGCCGCGCAGCCCGTGTCGAGTAGCGGGATGGCGAGTCTGGCAGCGGGAGCCGCACGCAGCCCCGGCTCTGCAGCGCCTTGACGAGGCTGTCGCCCTTCTCTCTGCCTGTGGTTTTTATTACGGGAAGTTTTGTGACTGCCGTGGATGTAACACGTAGATGTGCAGCCTTCGATTTTATTAATTGATTTAGGAGCCTTAAGCGCGTTTCAGGCAGTAAGGCAAAAATCTCATTCACTGGTTTTTTCTTTGTCATTTTAAATGGATTTAGAGTGTAAGTTTTCATGGGAAGCTTCATAGGTGAACACAATAAAGGACTTTAAAATGGATGTGTTAGTTTTTCATACCCAGTCTTTTTTCTGTAAAGGGCTTGCGTTAACCTGCTCATTATGTTATGAATTGGGTTCTTCTGCTGAAGATTTTTGCAGAAGCAGGATGTTTGTCGTTGCTTTTCTATTGATTGCTGCGTTAAAAATTAGGGGAAAAAACACCCCAAACCCCTGTAGCATCTTTAGGGGAGGATAATTCTCTTGTATTCTTCTTGAACTTGAATGTTAAGAGATAATTAGAAAACATCTGGTTTGGATTTTTCAACTACATATAAGTTGATTTATTGTGTTACATTGCTCTATTTCTGAGCTTGATCCTTGTGCTTTCATCAAAATGTCATATATAGCTTATGAATATCTGAAACACCTGACCAAGTATGACGTTGTGTTTTACTTTATTATACGTAAATAAGACTTAAATATTATTCAGAAGAAATTGCTATTTTAAAGGAGTGCTTAAGGGCTGATTTATGTGAAAATGCATCTCCTGAACATACTGGGAATAATTGTACGTGTAAACTGGGGGGACGCTTAGCATTTGCAGGACCATACTGTTTAGGAGATAACAAAATGTACTCAATACATATTCTTTATTTATTTATTAAGTTGTAATTGCCATTTTGTAGACATTTTTTACGTTACAAAAATTCTAAATATGGCAACAATGCCTGGAAGCCAGCCTATTGATTGGGAGCTTCATTGTACCTCTGGGTAGAAGAATGACAGCCTTTTTTTTTTCCTGGGAAGGGTAGAAGTGCTAAGGCATTCTTTTTTTTTTCCCCTCCTCAAAATACTCTGCTGAAGGTCTCTCAATTCAGGGTGTTTTCTGAAAGTTTTCTCAAAAATTAAAATATTAATGGTTATTTTATGATATTTTTATGGGAAGAGTAGGCTAAGAATAAATCAATGTGTGTACTAAGAGCAATGCTTATAAGGGCCTGGGCCTTTACCAGTTTTTCGATTGAGTGTTGCTATTGTAAGTATGTGTTCTTAGGTAGTCCCAAACTGCCAACCATTATCTTTGATTTTTAAAACATACCCTTTAGAGTAGTAATTTACAGTATTGTACCTGCATGTAGATAGAGAAGTCGTATATCCCTTTTTTTACTCTAAAATTCGTTGCCTGGTCTCACCTGAGCCCTGTTTAAGGAGGAGCATTGGCATAAAGAACTGAAACAGGTTAAAATCAGCCTTCTCCTGAAGCTTGTTAGAAGGAGAACTGTGTTTTTCAAAAAAGCAAAACAATATCAGGTACATACATATTTTTAAAATGTAGCCTTGAGACATTGCTCTGGGGGTCTCAGCTTAGGTTTAATGAAATTCTTCATTTTGGAGTGTGATGGTGATGTACTCCTTTCTGGTGCAAGATAGCATGCTACAGTTAAAAAAACAATGAAAATATTAATGGAATGTTATAAAGTGATATTATTTTATTGGGTGATGCTAATAAAGCATTGTCACAGTATTTTCTTCTAAATACACAGATGAGAAGGGGAATTGAGAGGAAAAACTTGAGATCTTAATAGTGAGAGACAAGAGAGGTATGGATAAGTTTAGGGTTATGACTGTATGCAGAATTGTGGTTTTCTCCCTTACTTCTCTTGTCCTTTTTTTAAAAACATGATTAGACCACTTCTGTGATTGTGTGGGTGTATAACATGGTGTACTACAGAAAGAAGCTGTGAAGAACCACAGTTAATCACTGTACTACATTTTTTGCTGTTTCCAGTAATAAGATCTGCATGCATATGTGGCGTGTGAAACTAAATCATCTGCGCTACTGAAATCTGTGAGCAAAAATATCGAGTTGTAGGAGAACTGTGGGCCTTATCTCTTGTTAATTGTTCCAGCACTAGCAGCAAGGGGTTTTCCTGCTGTCACTGCATTCCTTTAAAACCCAAGAGGAGATAGAAGAAAAAAATAAATCTGTGATTGCATAGTTGATCCAACTCTGTCTGCATTGAGGGTTTAGAAGAATATACTTAAGTAATGGTTGGATACCTGCTGCATCAACTGAGGTGTAGCTTCAGCATGTTTATTGCTAGTGTGTCATCATCCATCTCTGGTTTTAGTGGAAGTTTAAGGTACTCGTAGTACTACGTGCAGAGAAGTTGCCGTCCTATAACTTTGGTAATTTTTATAGTTCTGTTAACTACTGGGAAGATACTCCTTTTAGTGATAATTTGCTTTCTTTGCAGAAATTTTAATTTAAATTAAAATTATAGTTTTACTTTGTACTGAATTTTCTGTGTAGCACAATATGCAGTATATTTGGGCATCTAATTATATAATCTGAAAATAAATTGCTGATTGAGAAGGAAGAAAAGCCTAGCATATTCTTCCTGTAATCTCAGATTGATACAATTTAAGATAATTTTTCATATCCATTTAGATTAAAAAAGGATTATTTGAGTGTAAAGGCTGTGGTCAGGAAATTATAGAGTATTGCATTAATTCTGGAATCACTATATTAAATTAGCCATATATGGTCTAGAGCTGCATCTTATTTTGTAATAGCAAATATTTGTTAACTGTCGTGAGAGTTTCAGATGGCTGTGACGATAATTTAGGAGTGATAGAGCATTGCATTGAGGTTCTGAAGTGGCTTTGTAGTTCTTACAGTGGTGGAAGAATTTCATTTTTGAGCTAAAACTTAAAACTGTTTTGAAATTTGATTGTGTGGGTGGAATTGGGTTAGTTAAATCCTTGCCTGGTTTCCCCATTGATAATGTTTGGCTTGTGAGTTCATAATACTGGGTGGTCTGTGCACCCAACTCTACTCTGTTATGGCACCATCAGAAATTACGTTGGGGAATTCTTGTAGCTCTGCGAGAAGAATATTAGTTGTCAGCCCCAAGAATTAATATTGTAGATTTAAAGACAGATTTGAGAGAAGTAGGTTTGAGCAGATAGTACGGGGAGAAGGTGTTGAAAGGATGATAGTGACACTAGGTGATACAAGTTCTTTGGTTCTTTTGTCTTCTCAGTTAAGTTGAAACCTCCTTGGGGTGGATCCATGACTTTTTCTTGAATTTGCCATCATTGCGGACTGCTTGCTGCTTCCTTCGCTTGAGGATTTCAGAAGTATAAAAGAAGGAACAATTTCTGCTCACTTTCTTCCTTGACAGTGAAGATGCAGGAAGCATAAATTGTGTTTTCCAAGTTTTTCTTGTTTATCTTTAAGATTATTTGTTACTTGGTTTTGTATTATTTCATATTAAAAAAAAACCAACCCAAAGACAAAATTGTACCCACCTGTCATGAGTGTCTTGGCCTGCACGGAGTAGGAATTCTGCATCACCTGCTGAAGCAAAGGCATTTAACACAATCATAAAAACGGAGGCAAAACAGTATAGCACCAAAACTGACTTCTTTTCACATCGTCTCACCGTGGTGGCTTTCTGCCGGGCTTGAGTGAGGTCTGGAGCACCCGTTTCCCTGTGCAGAATGCAGCAGAGATGGCCCGATACGGTGGGTCGGCCCCGCAGCGTGGCCCTGGCGCTGGCCGAGTGCCAGCAGCCCCTTCTTGATGCCACCTTAGTTTGGTACCAAGGATCCAGCGCGCTCTCTTCGGGTGAGCCGCGAGTGTTGCAGTAATCGTGGTAGCTGGCGTTAAGATGCTTTGATCTGTTCAATTTTCAGTGTCTTACCATGGACTCTAGTGTCTGGTGTTGATAGAGCTTCATGTTTTAAGAGAAATTAATGTCAGGTCTACTGCAAAGTTTAGTTTACTTCTGGATTAGTGCGGTAGTGTGAGTTCCATTAGGTCCTGGCTCTTTCTGGATCCCTTGGTTCTGGCTTACAGGTGTATCAGAGATTTCAGGCACTTCAGCCATTTATTCTTACAGCTGGGCTTATTTTATTACTGCCTTGCTTGACTGTGTTAGCTCTTTATTGTGGTATGTCTCATTGCAGTAGGGTTGTCAAATATTTTGTACCACAAAGTACTCGAAGTTTCTCTTATTTTGGATTTAGGTGCGTAGACTTAAAACAGATTCTTGCAGTAGGATAGGGGTCAACTTTTTATGAGATCCAGAAGAGCAAAATGAAGGTTGTTATTACAACAGTAAAAGGGTTGGGGTTTTTTTTTTGAGACTTACTCTCAAAAGCGTTTGTACTTCCCTATTCATCTCTGCACCACCCAGTTCCAGGTAGTTCTGAGTTGAGCTCTTATTCTGCATTCACTTACCACAACTCCTAAACTTCTTAGTTTCCTGTGTGATACTGTCACTTCCGATTCTTGGGTATGAGAGGGCAGGAAAGTACAAGGTTTTAGTCTTGTGCAATAGAGATTTTTTTTTAAGATAGAGATTTTTCACCTATGAAAGCCTTGCTCTTGGTATACTCTTGCTGCTTCTATGGAGTCGCTTCATCTGTTTTATCTGCTTAAAAGTCTTCTGGGTTACAGCAAATGGCAAAATAATTCAGAATCCCCACACTTTAATGCTCAGTAGCAATGCAAATAACATGGAGGAATGCTAATGTATCCTTCTCTCTTGTATTTTATGGAAATGCTATCAAAGAAATGTTACATGCTTTCTCTTTCATTGAAAGAGTTTGTGTAGCTGTACCTTATGAAAGAGATTCAGCATCCTCAAGACAGATATGATACCAGAAATGGAGATCTTGGTAAAATTGAATTTAGTGAGAAGCTCAACATTTACTCTCCATGTGTGAAAATTCTTGGATGTAATTGGAATTTCATTTTAATGAATGTGAGACTCTCAGAAGTAAAACTGACATGACTGTGTGGCAAGGTTTGAGGAACTGGTGTAATTTTAAAAGACTGAGGAAAATAGGCAAGTCT
The DNA here is from genome assembly GCF_047716275.1 of Strix uralensis. Taxonomy (NCBI): domain Eukaryota; kingdom Metazoa; phylum Chordata; class Aves; order Strigiformes; family Strigidae; genus Strix; species Strix uralensis. The sequence continues at coordinate 3,320,994 of NC_133984.1, forward strand.
GGCAAAAGAGAAATTGGGAAACAGAGGCCCCTAAGCATTAAGGGAAATTAGAAGGGCTGAAGCAGCAAAGCAATTGTCAAAAACAAAAGAAAGAATATCAGGCTAAAGATGTAACAGTGAAGGATCCCAAAGGGTTGGTGGGTCTGTACTATCAGAAGCTTTAAAGGATCAGTTTTCTATTAGGGGGATAGTGCAGATAGCTGCGTAGGACCAGCTTTTCCCTAGCAGCAGAAATGAGGCAGCACAGAAGGGACAGTGAGGGAAGATGAGATTTCCAGAATAACCTGACAGTTTTGAAATAAAATGTCAACCAGTATGGATAATACAATCCTAATGCTGGAATGGTGAGTAGAGATGTCAGCAGAGAAGTCTGTTGAGCACTGTTGTTTCTTCAGTATCACAGCAATGGAGACGTTGAAATAAGTTGGCCTTTCTGAAGCTTAGCTGTTGCCTGTTCTGCACCGTGCCTGCAAATCTAACTGAGGGCTGATCAAATTTTCTACCAGGCCTTTTGTCAGACTTATAAAATGAAATAGAGAGGTTCATACACAGCCTTCGGAAGAGAAAATCAGCTTTGGCACTTTTGTTCTCTAAATCTAGGCACTACGCCGCTTTTTCAAAACTTACCTATAGTTAAACATAATGTTCAATTAAATTTACACGTTAGAATTTGTTTTGAAATATCTGATACAAAACTGTGAAAGAACCTGGAAAATTGATACTCCCAATACAGTCTGCGCCATTCTTTGATGCAGCTCCACACATCCATAATCACCGGTCTTGATAATTAGTTAAAGAGTGTACAGACAGGGGTAGAGCAAAGGGGGCTTCTTTGTGCATGGATGCCAGTATACGTTGTTATGGTAAGGCCTGTAGTTAGTGATAGCACACGGGCGCTATTGATGGCCCACTTGTACTTCTACAGACAGCTACAATTTGCTTAAAGCAAAGCTAACTTACTTCTTGACAAAGTTTCTGCTTCTAGGTAATAAATTACCTGTAACTAGGTTCAGTTGCTTACTAAGATGTTATATTGGTTTGTTACTGTGGCCTGATGCTACAGCTGGTACTGCAGGTGAGGTCTTTGTTGTCAGTGAGCTGTTACTCTATGGAGAGAGTCTAATAAAACTTAAAAATGCTGTAATGTTCAGTGGGGGAGTAGAAGGTTTAGGCATTTCTTGTGCTTACTGCTGCTGGAAACAAAGTAATGTAGAAGTCTGTAGCCCTGCATGCTGAAGGTAAGTAGAAAGCACTTTCCAGTTAAATTCTGCAGAACATAAACAGAGCTGTTCTAGGCCAGGCAGTAACCAAAGACTTATGTAAAAAGAAACGTGTTTAAGTCCTGACTAAGAATTACTGATTTGTTGGGGTTCACTCGAATGTGTAATTCTTTTGATTACTGTAGGACTACTTATGGATGGAAACATTTTCAGGATTTTAGGTCAAACAAATGCATAAACAGAAGAACAAAGCAAAGTGAATTCTATGAAGTACTGCATGTTTTTTTCTTGAAGTTTTGGATAAATACATTTCTGTGTTTGTCAGTGTGACACATTAATGCAGTAAAGCTAATCAACACAGTAACACTGCTCACCATAAATTCTGATTTTGCTTTTATTGCAGTTATTTGTGAATGAACTTAGCTGAATATGGATCCAGGTGGTGGAAGTCTTGGATTGCAAACACAAGAATCCAAAATGCCTCACACTATGATTATGCAGGATTTTGGTAAACACTTTAACTATTAAAAATATTTAAAAGGTTTTTTGCAATATGTTTGTAAATGATATCAGGATGTAAAGTTGACTAATACAATAATGCCATTTGCATGACTTTCTTGAGAAAATTCAATATTTAAGGTGGTGTGTGTCTTTGTGTACTTTGGTTGCTGATCTTGGAATAGTTGCTTATTCCAAAATATTGAAGCAGTACTGAAAAGACCCAGAAGTTAAGTCCGTGGCCCAAAGTGCTCTAGAAAAGGCAGAAAATGGTGATCTGGAATTCAGCGGTTTTGTAGTGAGTGTGCTTCTGCTTGAAATCACGGTGATTAGTGTTCCATCTCCAACATACAGGAGATGTAAATAACATCCAGTACAGGATGTAAACAAGGTCTGAGCTTCTGTGTGCTTACCTTGATTGCTGTCTCCAGTTCTCCTTTAGGGTATTTCAGTAAATGTGGTGGGAAATAATGTCTTTGTGTGACAACAGATAACTTACTATGTAGACAACAGTTTACAGATTTAGCTAAATCTGCATGTTCACGTGTGCTTAGAAATCTTCTGTCAAGAACATCAGCCCTGGGACTGTACTGGTACAAGAAAACTTGTTTCTAAATTGATTTTTTTTTAAGTGACTACTCTTTCATTTGATGGCAGTGCTAAATAACCTCAGCAATTCTGAGGGTTTAGAGAAAGCGCAGCAAGAAATCTCCACTCTTTTTTTGTGGGTCTCTGTTTTTGCGTTATGACAGGAGATGACCTTCTCAAGTACTGGGAAGGACCATGTCTTCTACCGTGACTTAAAATCCCGCAGAGTGTACCAAAATAGTTGCATTTGCAGTACAATGCTGAATATTTTTTTTTTTTTTTTCATTCTGATAAAAACCATTTTCTTGAGAGTTTTATTCATTAAGCTTAAAACTGCTATTTATATGTGTGTGTTAAAATAATTCACTGTGCATTCTGGTTTATGTATAGAAAAGTAGTCTGCAAATATGACTGGCCAGTCAAGTCTGTTAATGAAAAACGGGTTTCTGCTTCTAGCCATTCCTTGCAACGTGGCAAGTTGTTGGAAATTGTAGTATAAATATTGCATACAACTGAGTATTTATTTTTAGCAAGACCCACGCAGTCTAAAGGATGAGAGTCCTTTCATTGTAACAGCAATTAACATATTGTTACCACACTTCCCGTCTCGTGCAAGAATTCTGTGACGGTTCAAATTGCTGCTGTAATCAAAACGTTTTTGAACTGGAATTTAAAGATGACATTGCAAACTGGCCTGTAGTTTTTAACATGTCAGCATTGTAAAACCTAAATTTGGGGCAAACTCCATGTTATGTCTCAAAGGGGCATGTTTTGTTTTTCTTAATTTAAAGAATACAGGCTGCTTTGGATAGTCTTTATTGGGTGAAATGCAAAAAGTGGATTGTTGAAAAGTAACAGATTTGCACATCTGTCTTTAACTTATCTATACAATTATTCCATTCCTTAGATAAACTAATTGCTAATGCAATAATTTTAACATTTTTCTCCTCGTTCATGATTGTTTCATAGTGGCTGGAATGGCTGGCACTGCTCATATTGATGGAGACCATATTGTTGTATCAGTCCCCGAAGCTGTCCTAGTTTCTGATGTTGTTACCGATGATGGAATAACTCTTGATCATGGCTTAGCAGCTGAAGTTGTCCAAGGACCTGACATCATCACCGAAACTGATGTTGTAACAGAAGGTGTGATCGTTCCTGATTCTGTTCTGGAAGCTGATGTTGCTATTGAAGAAGCTTTAGATACCAGTGATCATGTTTTGACTTCTGATCTAATAACAGAAACTGTTAGAGTTCCCGATCAGGTGTTTGTGGCTGACCTTGTTACGGGTCCCGATGGACATTTGGAGCATGTGGTGCAAGACTCTGTGTCAGGAGCCAACTCACCTACAATGGTTTCAGAAGAAGTTCTTGTAACGAACTCTGATTCTGAAGCAGTCATTCAAGCAGCTGGTACTGTTCCTGGCTCCACAGTGACTATAAAAACAGAAGATGATGATGATGGCAAGAGTACATCTGAAGACTACTTAATGATATCTTGTAAGTTAAACAAAGGTAGATACAAACAGGAGATTAGCAGAAGTAGAAGTGGTCTGGTGGGGAGCAGTTCCTATAACTGGACTCCTGCTGCATTCTGTACTGGAACTCTCATAGTCTGTTGCCCAGTTAATTCTTGATGTCTGGATTTGGGTTTTCTCTTGATGAAAAATCCATTATCGCTGATACAGCAAGAAAGAGGATGACGTGCTATTGCGGAATGAGTGTGTATGTTTGTGTTTCTGAAACTAGATACTCCTGAAAATTAAGAAAAACACATCGGACAGTTAAACATTCCACAGATTTTGAGTATAATGCTTTTTTTTAAAATATACGGGTATATTACCATGTTATGTAGATTCATGTAAAAGTAACTTGTTGGGTTTAATCAGTAGAATCCAACAAAGATAGTTTTTTTAAGATATCTGACTCATAAAGTTTTCTCTTATGTGTCCACAAAATATTGTTCAGCTGTATTAAAAATTATAATAGGCATTTTATTGTATGTTGTGCTGTTCTGGACTGAACTTGACATTAAGGAGTTGCGTGCATTAATTCATCAGCTATCTAACACTGGAGAGTGGCTGCCAATTTCAGTTTCCATGCAGCACTCAACTCTGAGGAAACTGTATGGTCCTATACTGCTTGTTGAGTGAAAGCTACTGAAAGGACCTTAAGTATATTATGTTTCTTCAGTGGTTAAATTATACTCAAGATACCAGTTTTTATTGTTACACAGATTTGATAAAATATATGATTTTAGATTTTAGACTTACCCAAATTAGTTACTGAAATGGGAGTAGGTCAAAACAGGTTTTATTTAGTCAGAAGCAATATGTTAAAAAAAAAGGGCAATGCCAAGTGTGTCAAAGTGTCAATCTGTTCACAGCAAGCTGCATTTATTAAAAATTTCAAGACAGAGGACTTGACTGATTAGTGATTATGATGATTTCAATATTTTATAGCATTTATGTCCCTTATGCAAAATGTATTTTTGGTATTTATTTTTTGTTCAGTATAGGATGGACAGCAATGGTTTTTTTTAATCATTCTATCATTACTGTAATGCCATATGTCACTAATCAAAGTCAAAAAAGGTTTTGTGAAAAAAGAACCAAAAAAACCTCAGTCTAAAAGCAAATCAGACCTACAACAGAAACATTCCTGTGTGTTTGTAAATAAAAGAACACCACTTTTACAGTCAGTTGTTTCATTGGAAAAATTCCTCCTTTCTGACAGAGTACTTAACGATGAGTTGTATTCTGTAACTGCGGTATTTCCAACTGCACCTTTGTAATTGTAAGTAGTCATCTTTGGAATTCCTTCTAAGATAGACAAGTGTGATTGGTAATGTGATCACTGCACTTAGACCAGAGCATCTTAAACTTTCAGTAACCTGATGACCTCAGGTGTGTCTGATACATTTATAGTTTTGTCAGGTGTTCTCAAGCCTACCAATGGCTTTTGTAATGTTTCAAAGCCAGTTTGAGACCTAGTTTTCAGCAAATTAGATTTATATATATGCATAATCGTGATATGCCTGATTAATCACAGTTGGAAGCTACATTATTAATCTAGAATTTTGTTTTACATAATAAATTGGATAACTTAAGGCAATCATAGAATTGTAGGATGGTTTAGGTTGGAAAAGACCTTTAAGATCATCGAGTCCAACCATTAACCCAGCACTGCCAATTCTGCCACTAAACCACATCCCTAAGTGCCACATCTGCAGGTCTTTTAAATACCTCCAGGGGTGGTGACTCAGCCACTTCCCTGGGCAGCCTGTTCCAGAGCTTGACAACCCTTTCAGTGAAGAATTTTTTCCTAATATCCAGTCTAAACCTCTCCCGGGGCAACTTGAGACTTTCTGCTCTTGTCCTGTCTTTTGGTACTCGGGAGAAGAGACCGACCCCCATCTCGCTACACCCTCCTGTCAGGTTGTTGTAGAGGGCGATGAGGTCTCCCCTCAGCCTCCTTTTTCCAGGCTAAACCCCCCCAGTTCCCTCAGCCGCTCCCCATCAGACCTGTGCTCCAGACCCTGCACCAGCTCCGTTGCCCTTCCCTGGACACACTCCAGCCCCTCAGTGTCTTTCTTGTAGTGAGGGGCCCAAAGCTGAACCCGGTCATCGAGGTGCGGCCTCACCAGTGCCGAGTAGAGGGGGATGATCCCTTCCCTGTCCCTGCTGGCCACGCTGTTCCTGATACAAGCCAGGATGCCATTGGCCTTCTTGGCCACCTGGGCACACTGCTGGCTCATACTCAGCTGGCTGATGACCACCCCCCCCAGGTCCTTTTCCTCTGGGCAGATTTCCAGCCGCTCTGCCCCAAGCCTGCGGCGTTGTGCGGGGCTGTTGTGCCCCAAGCGCAGGACCCGGCACTGAGCCTTGTTGAGCCTCACACGACTGGGCTCGGCCCATCGGTCCGGCCTGCCCAGACCCCTCTGCAGAGCCTGCCAACCCTCGAGCACATCAGCCCTCCTGCCCAGCTGGGTGTTGTCTGCAGACTTACTGATGGGGCACTCGGTCCCCTCCTCCAGATAATTTATAAAGGCGAGGTCTCTTGCCTCTGTTAAGTTTTGAGGCTGTATTATGCTGTGTATGCCAGCTTGGCCCAACAAAGTACCTGCTATTGATTTTTTTCTCAGGAAAAATTAATCTGACACAGTGGCTTATTTTTTGTTTGTTTTTTTTTTAAATGTTTTTAAATTAGCCTTGAATTTGTTACATTTATGAAGATAATCTCTTGTGGAGAATAAACTCCCAGTTTATTGAGCAGTTTAAAACCCTTTTTATTTGCTTACCTTTTAAAATTGTCAAATATTAATATTGTAGAAAGTTAATTTTATGATATTCCTTTTGGGGTGTATATATAGGACTGTTGAACTTTTTTATCATGTAAATCACATCAAAACGATAGTTTTAAAGAATCTCAAAATACTTAGCTGTCTTTTAATAAAATCTACCATCTAAAAAGGGGAGACTTTACATAAAATGACAGATAATGCCCTTAGGGAATACCACCAACTGTTCTGTGGAACACATTTTGGGAACTTGTAAAATACTACGTTTCAGGGTGTGAAGCTGAGCTGACTGTGGAATTTTAACTTATCCCACTCTTTTGTTGGGAGTTACAGTTTAAATATACTGAAAGGTGATTTTTCGCCGTTTTAAGATGACATTCCCATGTAGGTGTATTATATGCTATTGGTAATTATATTTTTGTGTAAGTACTATTTGGAAAATAATGTTTGTCTTGATAGTTCTGTAAACTAGCTGCATATGATTTTGTAATTGGAAATTTTTGCCAGAAGATTGTTGCCATTCTGCTATCTCAGTGCAGATGAATTCAGCTTTTTTAAACCAACCTTGTAAGCATAAGACTTAAAATCTTTTTTTGATACATTCATAACCTATGGCATGGGATATGCACGATCCCTTGTTTTAAATCTCCCGAATACCTGTTTGAAAGGGACTTTATAAAAAGGAAATTACTACAAAATGAATGTCTATGGTGTGATCGTGAACCCAGTCCATCTCATACTGAGATGGGAAAATGATGAGCAGTACATCCCATTTTGCCAGGCAGGAGTGAGCACACGTGTAGCTTAAAGCATACCCTTTTTTGTTTTTCAGGTTTGCGATATTCAGACCCACAGCGGATTGCCAGCTCCCGATCCGTGTGTTGGCCCTGCATGCACTATGTTGGTGACCTCATACCCACCAAAGAACAACACTGGAGCTGGCCTTTAGGGGTAAGGTACTGTTCCACCACGACCTCCTTTTTAGTGTATTACAATGCAGTGTTACATCATTTGCTAAACATTTTAATATTAATACTCCTATATTGTAACCTATGGGATATAAAATAAGTATATCAGACATTAGGAAAAGATGAAAAATTGTAAAACCACGGGACTTATCTTGCCCTCGTGTTATCCCTGTGGGCTCCTATGGTGGGTGTGCTATCACCAGCATAGTGCATGCTGAGGCATCACATGAAGTGGGAGCTGGCAATCCACGGTGAATCTGGACATCACACACCTGAAAACAGCCAAGTAAGGTAAGTTTAAAATTGGAAGTGTGCTGAGTTTTCCTTTAAACCTTGTTTATTCAGGAGGATTCAGCATATATTTACAAAGGTTCTCTGTTGTGTTTTTTCAGTTAATTTTAAGTGACGAGATAATAATATGTAGTGCTTCTGGTGGATGAGTCAGATCTGGAAGACACTTTCATATTCCATTGACATAAAGTAAGCATTCCTGTTCCTGAGAACTATCACTGGGAAAAGTCATCAGATGATTTAGCACTGATGGGTTAGCTGTGATTTCAGTCATCTTCCCTATACAATAGAGTATTTTCACAATCTGCTTTTGAAAAAAGTCCTAATAATGCAACTTGACAAAGATTACATGTCCTGCTGTGTTGATTGTTTTCCCCTTATATAAATGTGTTTAAAAAAGATTGAAACTGTGAAATTTACTTCATCTAAGACAGTAATTTAAGCAGTAGCAATTGCCACTTCAGTGTCTTTTGTTGAGGTATTTGAAACAAAAGGCAACATTTTACAAAAGACAGTCTATATCAGTATCATTTTCTCAGTTTATATTTTTCAAATTGTGTTATATTACACTTTGCTTTTTTAGAAAAGTGCTTCCAGAGGCCCTGGGTACAGAGGCTTCCTGATGTGTTTCCATTACTTCAGCTTAAATTGTAGAGACTGAAGATCTTTGAAAATACACAGGATGGTTGATGCTGTGGGAATAACCACTAATTTTAAAAATAATGTTGTAAGTTTTTCCCTCTATGACAGGGCTCCGCATTTTTTAAAGGATATTGAAGCTTTGAGGGCTTTACTTGAAATGGTGAAATGCAGCATGTGAGCATACATGCTATAGTCGTGTATTTGACTTTATATTTTTGGCTGAAAATATTTATTCTTGTAAAAATTGCAAAATGCCGCATTTTTTTCTTTATGTAATCTTTGTGGTATTGCAGTTGATGTCCTGGTAAGGCAACTATCTAAAATGATGTGGTGTTTCCTTATGTTATTTCACCAGATACATACTGGTGTACAGTCATTGTCACCCAGTGTTAGTTAAATACTTGGGAATTTTTGCCATAAAGAAAACTTCTTGTCACATATATATGTGATTACTGTTCAGTAGGAAATTTCTGTAGTTAAATAACCTTCCAGTATGGAAATACTTATTTTTTGTGTTAAAGTGATAATGCATTATGTTTATAAAATGTATGAGTTTAGACGAAGCTGGTGTTGCTTGAGTTGCAGATTTGAAGATAACTCTACTACCACCTACCAATTCTAAAATTACAGTAACAGCTTACAATTAGTGATTTCTTCCACACAGCCTTTAAATATTCTTTCTGCATTTTGGCAGCATGTCTAGTCATACAGCTATATATATAATCACTCCTGCCTTGTCCTGTTCGTTACCTCAAGTCCTTCAAAGGCTCATGCAAGGATACGTGCAGTGGAAATGTTCATTGTACGAAAATTAAACGTATGTTTATAATTTTGAAGCATGTGAATAAGAAACTTTTATAAATGTTAAAAGCCATGCAGAAAATAAAATGGTCATTAATAAATTCAAGCATAGTAAATGTATGGAAATACTTTTTGCCAAGATAAGTATCTTCTAGCATCTTCCCTTTTGCTGTTAGTAGATGGTGCATAATCCTTTCTTCTAGTAACTCCATTCTGGAAGCATAAAAAATTTCAATTAGCAGATGCAGTAACACTCCCATACTAGCTGTAAAGATGGGCTAATAATGTGATGCTGGTAAATTTAAGTGTCAGAGGACTATGCCAGGTTCTCTGTTGTGGCTTTCTTGTCTGTGGTGTTCATAGTCTTACCTTTCTCATTGTCCTTAAGGAAATGTGAACGCCATGCAGTACGTGTCAGATTTGAACAGATTAAGGTGTTGATGTTGCTGGCATTGATTTTAATAGAGATTTAGAATGTTTTTTGCTCAAAACCCAAAGCCTGTTTTCCTGAGGACATTCTTATTTTTTTCTACTGATCCAAGTTTTGATATTTTTTCAGCAATGCAATTAATCTCTTATTTACAAAAAGAAACAGCTAAAACATAGCATTTTTTAATGTTTGTTTAGTTTTCATCGAAATACATAATTTTCAGAGGTTCTAAAAATGAAATTGAATCCTTATTTGTACTAAACCTGAATTGTATCTAGTTCTGTCCTCAATAACTTCTATACTTTTCTGATGCAGTCCAAGATTTGTGAAATAGAAAGAAGGTTCATCAATGTGGGGATGAAAAATAGTGTTAGTTGGATAGGTGTTTCCTTGGAATCCTGTCCGTGAGTGGGAAGAGCTTAGTTTGGGATTGCTGTGGTGGATTCCCACCCTTGTGCAGGGAAGGCATCTGCTCCTTTTCTAGCAGGTTCTGACCCACTTTGCATGACTACCTGGAGTATTAAAAGCTTAAACTGACTCCAGTTGACCTCAGTACAGCAGGCTGTAGCCTGAAGCAGTTAAAAGCAGCTCTTCAAGAGCACTCACAGCTGCACTGAGGGCAGGAAGCTTAGAGGGGGATTGGGAACCACTGCAGCCATCCCAAGGTAAGACAGGCCTTTCCTCAGGATCGGAGCCCTCAGTGTCCCTCTTGAGTACGCTCTATTCTTAGTCATGAAACACTGTTGTTACTTTAATATTAATTTTAATGATTTTTTTTTTACCTAGTATGCACATATTTTAATGTTATGTATGCAGTAAATTGCTATTTCCCTGGAATGTATTTAATTCAGATTCTGTTTACATTTTTGTGCAATTCTCCTCTATTTAGAGGACTTCAGTGGGTGTTAAGCATTGCACAGGTTTGTGTTGGCCATCTGCACAGGAGCTAATTTTATCCACTGAGAGAAGTGTGTTGGCAATACATATCTCAGGAAGATGCTTAGCTCAGTGGCCTCTGTATTGGCCATTTGGGGTATATATATGTGGATATCTATGTGAATACCCTTTTTACCAAAATAGTGCTGCTTCTACACTTCTAATAGTTTGAATGTAATTTTTGTTGTATAAATACAATAAGCATTTTGAATATAGAGACCAAATAATCAGAGTGACTAAGTTGCATACGTAAAGAAGTCCATTTCAGCTAGTAGTATTTGGATTTATTGTCACTGCATCGTTTAACCAGCTGTATATTATACAATCATCTTCATTAATTTATACGTTTTCAAGTGATAAAGTGGATAAAATCATAATTTTCTTTAGGGTGAAGATGTAGTCATTAATTTATACGTTTTCAAGTGATAAAGTGGATAAAATCATAATTTCCTTTAGGGTGAAGATGTAGTCACATTTTTGTGACTATTTTCCATATTCATAAGAGTTTCAGCTACTAAATTTTTGTCACCACTATCTTAGAGTAGTGAAACTTTTTGGGACTCTTAAGCTGTAACAGACAATTCTGGGCTAATTTTGAACATGTTTAGATAGATGTTTAATTTTACTTACTGATACATTTTTGCTTTTGAAGTGTAATAGTTTCAGACAGAACCAGTTACCACGTGCTCTTTGGTGACAAGCTCCCTCTAGTGTTCTTCATTCTCTATTTCTTGCTGTGTTTCCTGAGTTGCAGTAGGATAAGTACTGAACTTCTGGAATCTCTTCTAAGTATTTTGAGACGAACTGTTTTGTAAAGGCCATTTATGAATACAGACCTTTACTATGCATGGGGATAGTAGTGGAGAAAGTCATGCTGCTGATTACTTTGACTTTTAAAAAAACGTGTTTGAACCTCATTATTATTCTCTTATCTTTACAGTGGATGATGTTGGAGAAAAATTGGACCATATAGGAAGCACTCCCTTGAAAATCAGCACTGAGGTGACGAATGATGATGTTGCTAAAGATGACGGGTTTGGTTCAGAAGTTATCAAAGTGTACATATTTAAAGCTGAAGCTGAAGATGATGTCGAAATAGGTACCTTTAAATTCTATGTAGTCTTCCAGTAATATGAAGTATTCCAGGGTGTTTTTCTTTGTTTTCTTAATTCCATGTAATCCACTGACTGGAATGTTTTGTAGAATGTGACATTTGTGGGTGCTGCCCGTATGCGGTAAAATACTGGGTGTGTATTAGTCTAAAGTTCTTTTTTGATTAGTAGTATTTATTTGCAGGCAACCAAAACCCAAATGTAGAAGTGGTTGGGTGCCTGCAGCTGTTTTTCAGCTGCTGCTTTTGTCTGACATTGCAAGGCTGGGTGTCAGCAGAGAAAGGCCTCTAGAGCGGATGCCTCTCATTGAACAGTCTTTGGTGGCCTTGATGCAGAGAGAGGGAAAGATTGCTGGGGCTTTAGGCACACAGTCATTTCCAAACCTAGCCAAGAAACTCAGAACTGCTCTGCAGGTCTCTCTTGCAAAGGGTAGATCCAGCACTTCCAGGAGCTTTGAAGTGGACATACAGCTAACCCATGTTCTGGTTGTTCCACTTGTTCTCAGAGCTGAAACCTCTGGCTTGTTCCACTTTACCCTTTGCATTAAGGTACTGAAACTCCGCCGCACTGGAACATACGTGGCCTGGAGCCCCAGAGCTGTTCACAGGGCAAATCAGCCTGACTCTGTTCTTCCTGGAGTGGGGAAAGGACTTCATCTCCCATGAACCGCTAGCATTGGCCTGGCTGTGCTGTGAAAATCTGGAACTTCAGACAGAACTTTGCTGGATTAGATCAGCAAAGTCCTCCAATTAGTAACAGTCCTGATGCTGTATTTCAAGTAGCTTGAATTGCTACTTCAGGAAATTTTCAGCTATATGATGCTTTTATTTTTCTTCTCTGAGAAGTAAGTCATCTTTTCAGCTCAAGTTAATGGCAGAAAAGGATTGTTCCAGTGATGATCAGACTTCTGGCTAATAGGGCAGCTGTCTCTGGTTTTCTCTCTTTCTTAGGGTAGGTTCAGAATTAGTTAAGACTGTCTTATAAGTTGCTTGATGTCTTTTGCAGTATAATACAAAATTTGGAGCCTATTAATCAAGTCCTTCACAAGGTTGCCAAAGTAACTTTACATATTTTACTATCCTGTTTGGAATTGACAGTATCTGATTCAGCTGAGGGTTAGTGAGTATTTCTGTAAGGCCCTGGGATTTTCAGTATTGGATCCTTAATTCCTTTCAAGTATGAAAAAGAGGATGTGAAGACATTTTGGCCACCATTGCCTTCAAAAGCATGAGGATCTCTGGACACTGTATTCCATAGAGACATCACCCATCCCAGTGACTTTAATATTATATCAGTTTTCATCAAGCTTGGGAATACTGAAAATCCACGTTTTGATTGCAGAGGGAGAGCTGCTTCTGTTTGGTTGGAAGAAGGATGTTTGGCAAAACCTCCTATTTACAGAACACTTACAGGGAGTGACGGATCAATGTATTTGATTTGGACTCAGCCTCCTAGCTGAGTATGTCTGATCAGGACCATACCTAGTAGCAAACAAGGACTCTTGGCGTACCAGGTGTTAGCTTGTTCTGCTGTAATCTGCAGCTTCTCTACTCCCTGTTCAGTCCCTGCAATGCACGGAAGGCAGGCACATCAATATTTATCTGCCACCTCTCTCTGACTCAAGCATCAATAGCAAGTTCCAGGTTGGAACTTGTTCTTTTGCCTCTGTTCAAGTAAGTCAGTGGGCCAAAGCCTCTTAGTCACCCGGAGAGGGGCCATATGGGCAGTTGTTCTCATTTTCTCCTTTCCAACCGTTACTCTTCAGATTGTGTTGTCTCCAGGGATTCTGCAGGCCCTTAACGTCTTTCTCTCTAGATAATATTCTTGTCGTTGAAGTAATTGACAGTAACGTTTGCTCTTTCATGGTTTTGAGAAGTGTGACCCCAGTATAAGTTACTACTCAGTCCCATGTAATGAGTCTGGGACATGAGTTAGAATCTTTGTAGGAAAAATTACCTAAGAATCAGGTTTTGCAAGGTAAGTAAGTAGGATCTGGGGAGAGGAAGAGGGATACGAATTCACTGTTCACATCTCAAGAGAGAATTTAAAGCCTGTGTTTGGGGCAAGTTAGAATTGCAGTCATTTTTATTAGTGAGCATGGGCAGGTGTGTGTTTCCAGTCGCACCTGAGTTGGCTGCTAGCACACATAAAAGGCTCTTGATCCTTCTTGTTTAGCGGTCGTCCAGTCTTGAATTTATCAGAACAAACTAAGAGATCTTTTTCCTTATCTGCTCCAAAGTATCAAACCTGCATGATTTTATGACAGACATAGATGTAAAAACATTTAATTGGAGTTTTACGAAACAGCTTTGTTGTAAATAAGAAAAAAATACTTAAATCTGAAATGTATCTTAACAGTGGCTTTGTTTACATTTACTTAATGTGTTTAACTTCTTTTTGTTAAAGGTGGAACAGAAATTGTCACAGAGAGTGACTTTCACAATGGACATTCTGTAGCTGGAGTAATTGAACAAGGAGGTGTTGGTAGAATGCAGCGAGAAAAAATGGTTTACATGGCTGTTAAGGACTCTTCTCAGGAAGATGAAGATATTAGTAAGCATAATAAGAAACATTTTTGTTTCTCATGCTGTTTTGTACAACAATATAAACATCATTCTCAAGGACTTTTTTAATTTTTCTGAAGGATTCTTCAGCCTGAAGTAGTAGAAAACTAAGCTCATCTTCCCTAAAAATAAAAAGCAGGCTATAATTATTTTAAAGTGATGTGGATAAATGCACTTTGTGCATACTGTATGCAATCATTTCATTATTTATATTAAATTTAACATGTCCATGGATGAAGTTCATGAGGTTAGTCAAATTTCTCATTTTTCTGTTTTCCTACTGTGAATTGCCTTATTTAATCAGCTTTCTGGCAAAGTGGCAAATAAATGTCATCAGTTACAAGTTTATAAGTTTATATATTTGAGTTTATGTTGGTATTTGGTTTGGATTTGTATTTATTGATATGTTTTCTCTCTTTAAGGAATGTCTGAATAAACAATGATCCCCTAAGGGAAGGGGTGGTTCTATATGTGAAAGGAAGGAAAGTAATTTATAACGGGTATCAGTCAGAGCGAGAGCAAATTAAATGAAGGAAAATTTAGGATGAGCAGAATAAAATTAAAGATTTATTCTTCTCCTTTAATCCAGGCTGTGCTGAAATAGCAGATGAAGTTTATATGGAAGTTATTGTAGGTGAAGAAGAAGCTACATCACTTCCCGACACACAGCTGGAAGACTCTGGCGTGAATAAAACTTTTGTCCCTGTTGCTTGGGCTGCTGCTTACGGTAGGAATCAGTGTGCTTATTTTCTGAAAATCCCTTCCATTTTTTTTTCCCTCATCTAGCTTCCAGAATCTCTGTACAAATGTGATGGTCTCTCACCTTTCCCAGGGGGTTTGGAAACAGCTCCTTCTGACCTTTTAGTGCCAGTGGAGTTAAGTGATTTGAAAAATTATTTTGACATCACTTGTGACCTTTTACACATAAGGTCCTTAGTTTTTTTGCTGTTCAATACGAAGAAAACAATTTCATTTTTACATTTGGTGGTTTTTTCCCCAATGCTGGCCTGTCAAACATTTACCAATTACTTTAGTTGATTGTCTTGCATATAATGAATGGATTGCTATATGTTGAGTTTTAAGACGTAGAAATGAAAGCTGTTAGGAGAATTTTTATACTGTTCTTGATTCCAGCTCAGATGTACAGA
The DNA here is from genome assembly GCF_047716275.1 of Strix uralensis. NCBI lineage: Eukaryota > Metazoa > Chordata > Aves > Strigiformes > Strigidae > Strix > Strix uralensis. The sequence continues at coordinate 3,336,492 of NC_133984.1, forward strand.
ATGCGTGGTTTTTAACAGTTAAGTTGACTGCTGAAGATCTTGCAAAACTAAGAATAGCCTTAAGTATTTTACATTAGCTAGGAGGAAGGGGGAAAAACTTTTAAAAGGGAATAGTAGGAATAAAAGTGTAAACATGTTTCTAATAATTTAAGTTTATATGTCTGTTTTAAGCCTGTTGGTCCTTCAGGTTAGAAACGAAAAGAAAAAAGGTAATTTGTTCTCTTCCACCAGGCTTCAAACAGCAGAAGTGTCTTATCAGGATATATTGTGAATTCTGAATATTCTTTTATTTCATAATCTTTTCTCAGATTTTGGCATGTTAAATGTATATTAAGAGGGTATCAGCTCATCCATGGTTTACGTTCTAATTAAGTAAGCAAGTTAGTTAAAATTCATTGGTGTAATATTTCTGAGCACAGTAGTTGGGCTGATAAAGCGGTTTAGAACCACAGAGCCTTGGCAATAGCAGTAAACACTTGCAATCCAAAATGAGGAATATAATCTTAAGGTGTTAATTCTGTGTCTCCCAGAACTTTGTAGTGCCTCATATAGATGAGTGCTGAGCGGCTGGTAAGGGATAAGTGTTCCGCCTAGTTCTACTCCAGAAAGATAAAGTACTTTGATCTCAAGAACAAATGATGGATTTCAGATAACGTTGTTTCTGGATTGGTATCTGAGGTTATATATCAGGTTAAAGTTTGCAGAAACAATCATATTAATTATGAAAAGCAGGAAAGACAGTCAGCAGGGTAAGCATGCAAACACAGCTTTAGTGGATATTAACTATTCACAAAGATGTGATTTTTATTTCCTGGGGTTCATAATTACAAAATACTGAACTGATTGTGTACTGCACATCTCAGTTTGGATAGAGTTAAGCTGTTACTTCCTAGCTAGGTTAGTTTTCTCTTATTATCAGACTTTCAAAGCCATCATCTTTAAAAACAATTTTAATTTATGACTAAAATACCATTTTCTGCAGGAGATGAAAGAAGGCTACCCAGAAGATACGAAGATGGTCAAGCGGCAGGTAAGAGCATGTAACTGTGCTTGGTACAGCATTAAAACTAACTTGCTGTCTTTGAAAATACATAATTTTTGTGTCAGTTCTCCTAATCAGTGAATGCCAAAAATTATCCATAAAGTATATATTGAAGGACTCCACAGTCTTTCTCTGCTATTTTGAAATGAAAACAATTCTAGATGTGTTGTAGGCATTCAGAGGGGGTGGGGAAGTTGGGAGGATCTGCCAGGTTTTTTAATAGTTTTGTAGTCAGGAAAGAGATAATGTAGTTGTTAAGAAGTAAACCCAAGTTAAATAAAAGGAAACAACCAGCATAACTTACAAGAAATGAATGTCTTGAGAAGTATGAGAAGTCAAGGAATATATTTTAACATTAATCAATGTTTAAACAACTATATTCTTGACTTTTGCCAGGAAAGATAGACAGTGCTTTATATTGGCACTGTTCTTTTTTTGTATGTGTTCACTGTAGAGGAATGGGTAATATTTTTTAAAAAAAGTAAATATGCTGCTGTGCAATTCCAGTCATCAATCCCAAAGAAAAAAGTTGTTTAAGGTTTTTTATGGTGTCTAATTTTTGTTTCTAGGAAATAACTTGGATACACGATTAGAAAACAAAAACGGTAATGCAACACAATACCTGCAGATTTGTGATAGCATTAGCACTAATAGAGTGCTAAAACAAAAAACCAAGAAAAGGAGGAGAGGAGAGGCCAGGCAATGGCAAACAGGTAAACACTGTATGGTTATGCGTATTGTCATGGAGTGGCACTTACTCCTGTACTATTCCTTTTTTTGTTTTTCTTTCAAGCTGGTGCAGAAGTAAAAAATATAAATGATGATTTGCATATTTCCTGTGTCCTTCCCCCCTCCAATTCTGTGCATAGAAAATGTAGTAATTTTTGCTATTCAGAGTCAGTACACTTAGGACTGATGCAGTTCATGTGAATTTTGCAAGCTATTAAAAAGTAATCATGGATATATTCACTGCACATACAATATTACTGATCTGTTTAAGCAGTTTCTAAAACAAAACTATATAAACTATAGGTGCTGTGGATTGGTTGTTTTTAAACTACTGAACCATTCTCTGTCTGCTGCAAGTGTAAGTGCATGAATCTGAAGAGCAGTTGGCTGATTTAAAGCTTCTTAATCAGTAAATGTGTTTCCTTCATAACTTGTTTTTGTTTGTTCAAAAACAGCTGTTATAATAGGTCCTGATGGACAGCCCTTAACAGTTTACCCTTGTCATATTTGTGGGAAAAAATTTAAATCCAGAGGATTCTTGAAAAGGCATATGAAGAATCATCCAGATCATATGATTAAGAAGAAATACCAGTGTACAGACTGTGACTTTACAACTAACAAAAAAGTAAGTTTCCACAATCATCTGGAAAGCCATAAACTTATAAATAAAGTTGATAAAACCCATGAGTTTACAGAATATACAAGAAGATACAGAGAAGCAAGCCCGTTGAGCTCTAATAAACTAATACTGAGGGACAAGGAGCCTAAGCTACACAAGTGCAAATATTGTGACTATGAAACTGCAGAGCAGGGACTACTCAATAGACATCTGCTTGCAGTTCATAGTAAGAACTTCCCTCACGTCTGTGTGGAGTGTGGGAAAGGATTCCGTCACCCATCAGAGCTGAAAAAGCATATGAGGACCCACACTGGGGAAAAGCCATACCAGTGTCAGCACTGTGTCTTCAGGTGTGCTGATCAGTCCAATCTGAAAACTCACATCAAAACCAAACACGGCACTGATTTGCCTTTTAAATGTGAGCACTGTCCCCAGGCGTTTACAGATGAAAAAGAACTGCAGCAGCACACAGAATTATTTCAAGGGCATAAGACTCACCAGTGTCCACATTGTGACCATAAGAGCACCAATTCAAGTGACCTGAAGCGACACATTATTTCAGTTCACACAAAGGATTTTCCCCACAAATGTGAGGTATGTGAAAAAGGTTTCCATCGTCCATCTGAGCTCAAAAAGCATAGTGAAACCCATAAAGGTAAAAAGATACATCAGTGTAGACACTGTGACTTCAAAACATCAGATCCTTTTGTACTTAGTGGGCATATCCTCTCAGTTCACACCAAGGACCTGCCTTTTAAATGCAAAAGATGTAAAAGAGGATTTAGGCAGCAAAATGAACTTAAGAAGCACATGAAGACCCACAGTGGAAGAAAAGTTTATCAATGCCAGTATTGTGAATATAGCACTACGGATGCGTCGGGCTTTAAACGGCACGTAATATCAATACACACAAAAGACTATCCACATAGGTGTGAGTATTGCAAAAAGGGATTCCGTAGACCATCTGAAAAAAATCAGCATATAATGAGGCACCACAAAGAGGCCATAATGTAATATATGATCTCAAGAAGGAAGCAATTTAGAAACTGTGATATGATAATTGGGGAAAAAAAAAATCTCATGAACTGTTTCTCCTGGTTTCAAAGCTTGATATTAAATCATAACTTTACATTCTTTGTATTAAAAGTCTTAAAAAGTATTAGGGTTGACAGGGGATATCATAGCCCTATGATTGTTGCTTATCAGAACCTAAAGAGCACTATAGAATGCAGAAGGATGGATGAATGTCTTAAATTTGCAGAAAGATGGATGAATGTCTTCAAACTAATAGTATTACACATTGTTAAGCTATAGAAGACAAAACAAAGATGATTGTGTTATCCATTTTGTCAGTAACAGCGTTTGTCTCCAATATGAAAACAGTTCAGATATATGGTGGGGTTATTTACAAATTGTTTGCAAAGGCAACTGAGTCTTAACTTCTTGTGCAGTTTTGAAAGGAGAGTATTAGTCACTTGATCATAGCGTTTTTGAATCGTGCCTGGAAATTAAATTCCAGAACTGGTCAAACCAGGGGGGGTTGTCCCTTTTTTTTTTTTTTTTTAAAAAAAAAAAAATTCATTGGGAAACTTTTTTGTTTCCTTTATTAGTTTAGGTCCAACAAGTAATTTTTTTAATGGTTTTCAAAGCTGCTAACCTATTTTATTGCAGGATATGATGTTTAAAATATAGCATTATGTTATGATCTCAAAGGTGGTGTTCTGGTGCTAGGGTTAAAGATGTGTATGTATATAATTTCCCTTTTTTATCTGAAACTACAGTTGAATGTTGTTCAGTATGGCACATATAACAAAATTAACTTTGAATTTGACTTTTTTTTTTTAAAGGATAAAATGGATGCAGCTCATAGTGTTGTGACTCAACACTAATGTTTTTTCTCGCTACTTTAAAATCTTCTCTAAAAAGAATATTAAAAACAAAGTTGAAAAATGTAGGGTTTTTTTAATTAAAATTCAAAGTACTTAGAAGTTCTTTAGGGCATTGTTCTTAACAGGTATGACTATTATTGTCCTACCTCCTAATAGGAAATTTTCAATATAGACATAAAATTGCACCTTTTAATCAATTCTTTAAAAAAAATCTATACCATACTATAAACATGCATTTTCAATCTGTAAGAAAGTATATATGCAGTATTTAACCAGAAAAATATGCTGCCACTAGAGTTTGGAGGTGGATCTTCAGTTTACAGTGTATACATTTAAAATATGCATCCCTTTAAACAATGCTTTGTGTTAGCATGCTGCAAATCAAATGGCGCTTAATATAACAAGCTGGTCTAGGGCTATTTAATGAAAAACCTGTTCATAAATGTTATGCATATAATGTGTATTTTTTACTTTTTTAGTTGCTTCATGTTTGCACACAGCTGTTCACATGATAAATTGTAACTTCATGCTATATTGTGGCTTTGTGTTTCAGATAATGTTCATATTTTGTTTTTGCACCAGATGAGAATCAGTTCCTTGAGAATAAATTTTTTTTATATTTCTAAACTTCAGAAAGTTAAATTTGGGAAATCTCTTAGAAAAATACGTGTTTTATGTGGCTGTAAAAAATGATGTACACGCTGTAAAATAAGATTGTCACTGTTATGTGGGATTATTATTTCTAAATGTGTTACTCATCGTAACGGGCATACAATAAAACGCATCTCTTGCACTCCAAATTTTTTGGAGTTTGCTTTTCATTTATGGTGTTTAGGAAGGTCGCATGCTATGTAAATTTGCCTAATATTTTTAATTATACATTATTCATTAATTAAGATGTAATAACATTCCAAGTAAACAGGTTACTTGAGGTATATTTATCAGACTATTGAGGGGAGAATATTGGGATTTTATGTGACTAACCCTTTAAAGTTACAGGTAACGTATTTGTGCTTATTTCTAAAATAATACTGACATTCCTTTGACATTTTTCCTTTGACATTTTTTTCCTTTAAGTGAAGAGAACATAAAGCTTCTCACACATGTTGGGAAAAGCCAGGTAGGTTTTGTCTTTTTATCTGTAATAAGAACAGCTTGCAAAATGAAATACTAAAAATATTGCTATCTTAATTTCCCTCTCCTTTTAGAGTACTTGAATTACGACATCAGTAATAGATTAACAACTGTAAGCATATAATGTGATATTAAATGAACTTTTCATCAAGGATTTCCAACGGGCTTTTGTCCAGTGGGCTCGTAGGTTTTGCACTAAAAACCAGAAGTGATGCAGACATGAACCTATTCATGTGGGTTTTGTTTATACTACTTTTTTTTTATATGCCCAGCAATCAAAGGAGGAGGCTGTAGCATTCAAAAAAATCTTGGAGATTAAAGTTGTGGGGTTTTGACAAATTTAATGCTTTATTCCTGAATGTTGTATTGAATATATAGACTGAAGGAGTTTCTTCATAGCAGACTGAAGATGATCGTTCTGACTCTGTGACAAAGCACACATCCGTGCTGGCTCATTTTTCCACCCTGCAGAAGGACGCAATAATCAGGTACTTGAGTATTGTGAACATTTTCTGTAGCCAAATTTGTAGAAAGACTTAATCCCACATTGCCGAAGCGTCCATCACAGTTCATGGGGTACAGAACAGGATGTGGGGGCTAGAAATGACAGAAATTAGACTTTTGGAGAGCCAGCATTTTAGATAGTATATGAAATCTGGGCATAATGCATTTAAGCATTGCACTCAGATCATGTTTTGATACATGTTATTGTTAATTCTTGGTATTTACTGGTGAACTATATTAAAATTTACATCTTACAGTGTATGTTTGAAGTAGTGTTTCTTCCAAGGAATGCAGTGAAAGGCTTTGACCTTTACATACCTGATAGTTTAAAATTATGTACGTGGATTAATTCTTTCTGTGATGAACAGTTGTTCAGGTGGTTGCTTAGTTAAAGTCAGTGAGTGGTATCTACTGTTAAGAGCGTGGTACACTGTGGGGCATTGGTTTCGTTACCTAGATTTGCTATTGTGTATCATTTTTTCTTGCCCTAAAACCACATACCGTAAAGGGCACAAAATTTTTTTTTAACATATTTAATGATAGAAGGTAGATGATGGGTGCTGGATAAAAGTTTAATTCATTCACAGCTTCAGCATTATATTAATGAATGATTAATTTCTGTAACTTTGTATTACAGAAGTTGAAATTGGAGTTGAGGTTTAACAGTCTCTTAAGTCCACTTGATGACATTTCTTTTTAATTAGGGAAAAAAGTCATACTTTTGGAACATGAAAATCTGAGAGGAACATGTTTTTCAAGATGTGAGGGAGGGAATAGTGGTTGGAAAAAACACAACCTTGTCCCCTGTGAGGTCTCAAGATGAGTTGCCACTTTTCTTCGACTGGCTTACGCATTAGCATTTTGAACGTTTCTTTCTTTATATTAATTGTTTGTCTCCTCTTCTCTTGGCAGCGTATGGACAATGCAACCTAACTAAGAAGGACTGTGAAAACAAGGTCTCTCAAAGAGAGGAAAAGCCTCAAGACTTAACCCACACAGGTTAAGGTTAATGGTTTACTACCCGTATGTTAAATTTGAAACAGTTCAAAGAAGTAAGTTTGTCAGACTTTTTGCTTGAGCAGTGGTTTCAAAATTCAGTAGCTTATGTTACTGCTGGGTGAGCGTGTGCTGCAGCTCGGCCCTTTGCTGGTTCTGTCCAGTGCTGCTTAGAGTTGATTACTTGAGGCTGGACTTAACGTGTTGTTCTGCAGTTTGAAATTCCTGCCCGTGCTTCTGCTCCTTCTTCCAACACTGACATCTTTCTGTAGAGCTGTGGGTGTCAGAGCTTCCTATAACTGTCCAGCTGGATGGTGAATAGGCAAAGGAGGGGGGTGGAAGATGTTAAGAAGGCTCTGGTGGTTTAAAAAAGAAAAAAGTAATACTGGGATGGATGGATGGAAGGAGGAAAGAATCAACAAGGCCTGTGCGGTGTGTTGCAGGCAAGACATTGGGGCTGTGGAGGAGAGGGTGTAGAAGTTGGGGTTAGGGAAGGGGAGGGAAATAAAGGAATGTGCCTGCTAGATGAAGAGAAACCTGAGAGGAAGTGGTGTTAATGCCATGCTCTTACTTTGTGTATGTTTGAGTAATTTAGGATCTTTCTATATTTCTCTTGTGTATGTATTCATCCAAGAACACTCAGGTAGAACCTTGGTTTTTTCCTCTTTTTTACGTCCTACAGCCGTGTTTCCCCAGTAACTGAAATTCTGTATTAAAGCAAGCAGTTGGCTCGTATTCTTGACAGAAGGTTTTACTAGAAAGTAGCATTTTAAATCTTCACCTGAATCCTCAGCAGTTCGAGGCACAGTTCCTAGATTCTTTTCAGTACATTTTCCCAGTAAATATTTAAGAGAATTCATGATGGCTGTTGTATTGTTACCATGGAGGTGTCATGATTTAAAAAATGCTTCATGTCAAATCACAGTAAAATTTGTATCTCAGTACTTCCACAGATCCCTGCTCTGTATAGTCTGTACTTCTGCCCTGCCTGGCTCCCTCCCCTGAGCTGGCAGCAAACCGCCTTCGGTTCCCCTAACAGATGAAGCCTTTAGGATGGGATGAAGTGCTCTCCAGGCAGGACCTGCTTACTCATTTTCAAAGCAGATGAGCTCCTACGTGGTGGTAGGAAGCAGGTGAAAGAGAGACTCTACCACGTGTAAGCCTTGCAAGTGTTTTGACTCCAGTGTTGAATTGAATGATAACAGCTGGTGGTACTGTATTTCATTACTTGTCCTGAACACTGGGAATGGTCTCCCATCACTGCGGTGAAGTTGCACAATCTCTGTTCTTTTAGAGGTGCTCTTTAGTAGATGTGATCATCTTTCACGCATACACGCCTTCCTTGTCTTGCTTTTGCCCTATTTTCAGAAAGGGCTTTGAGCTTTGCTGTGAAAACAGTCCTGGCTTGTCAGAATTCTTACCAATCGGCCCCTCAGCAGTGCGAGCTGACAGGGTGCGTGACCTTCCCCAGCACTGGTGATGGGGTGTCGCGCCACAGTGCCAGGAGTAGGGAAGGTGCCGTGTGCTGTGGGGCTGGTCACTGCTGGGAGCACAACACCGAGGAGGTCCAGCTGTTTTTGATGTGTTTGGATTTCTCCTCTGCCCACTCCTGCGGTGCTGTACGTGATGTACAAACACATCATGGTTGCTTGAGCAAGCAGAGAGTTTCACAAACATGGAAGGGTAGCTCTAAAATGTCAGATTCGTTTACTGTGGTTTTTAATTTGAATGACAGACTTCGGAACTCCTAAAAGCCAGGAGTGCTTAAAAGTGATTCATGTCTTGATCATCTGTATTTTTCTTTCTTCAGGTTTCAGATGCCCACAATTAAAGGTAATGAAATTGAGAAAAAATACGGAAGAACGCCAGCAGAGTGCTCTCAAGGTCAAGGTGAGTTACCTTGATGTGCTATTCAACGTCTACGTCCACTCTTCAGGCAGAATGCTAGAGATGTCAGTAACTTCTGAACCAGGGCTCTCTGGCTTTTATTTTACAGCTGAGGCAGAGAAACTGTTCCCACATACTGAGTTGTGTGGAAGAGTCAGTAGTAGAAAGCAGAAGCCAGTTCTCTCCTGCTCTTCAGTGCAAGAACAAGAAAGGCCATGTGCTGTCAGATCTGCTCAGGCAGTGAGGCTTTGTTTAGTAACTGTTGATAAAGACAGTCAAACGGGGCAGTATGGATATTGTTGTAAATACATGAAGTAAATGCTGTCTTTGATTTTTCTGGTTTGTTCCTGAAAAAATGTAGAAGGCTTAGTGGACCTACCTGAAATTGAGGTGAAAAGCTAACTAATGTGTACTGTTTATAATTAGGGCAATAACTAGCATTTACAGAGATGAGTGGATGAGAAAAATGTGTTTTGTAAACTGCAGCAGAAATAATGTTAGGTAAATTGGGTTCTGCTCAACAGAAAAGAGGCAATAGCCAAGATTACAGCAAATAACATGTACTTTTATAATAAAAAGTACTAAATTTGCTTTTGAAGAAGTCTGATTTGAAAACAAAACCAGCCCCAAATGGCCATTATGTTTCATTTACTAGCTTTTTGACTAGTATCTATTGCTTCATGTTATCTGTGAGTAAAATGTGGTGCTACAGCCATCAGCGCTGCGGCATTTACAGTGTACAGAAGTCTTAAAATACTCTTACCAAGCCTTAGAGCAGCTGATCCTTGCTACACAACACGCTATTGACACCTGTCTTTCCCAATTGGCAAACGGGTTTTTAAATACGATGTCCGTTACCCATCTCTTCAAGTACGGGGAACAATCAGGTGTTTCCAGCTTTACCATCACACCAGCTGTACATGCAGAACAGTTCATTTGCCTGATCTTGGCCTTTGTTGTGAAATTCCACCCCCGGCCCAACAGCTGGGGCCCGTTTCTGTCCTGTAAGGCTGGTCAGTGCCTGCGCTACGCTCTTGCATGGTCCCAACTCTTAGTGAAACGCTGGTCAGTGCTGCTGGGTGGTCAGTGAATGCACCCTCCCACCCTTGCAGTGGCTGCAGAGCACATGGTGTCCCTGTTAATAACTCATGTTCCTGCTCTTCGTAGCTTCTTCTGAGCGGTTTGTGTGACGCTTCTGATGAGTCAAGCCCAGCTGAGATGGTGGCAAAGAGCACAGTAAGTCAGCACATCAGTTTGCGTCTCCTTCCGTCGGGGTAACTGCATGGTTATGCACAGGTAACGGTGTGATGGCATCAAACAAGTGCCACATTCCTCCTCTTTCATTTGTTTTTATCATTTAGGTCGCCAAAGGTGAAAAGTCATTAGATGACAGTGTAACTAACATTATTTATTGGGACAGAATACACTGACAGTGTTCTGTGTCAGTAGCATGTTAACTGTGTGTGTATGTACCTTCTCTCTAACTGCTGCACACAAACGAGTGGGTTATTTTAGAATCTATTACTGATTTCAGAGGGGCAAGGCACTCCTCATTCAAACAAGGATATTTAATTTTTAACTAACGAAAACCTCTTTCTGTAGTGCTAGGCTAAAGTCATTGTTGTGTGATGGTGCAGACTCTTGCCTGGCTTCTGCAGGCCCATCTGGGGTGGCTACACGTGCTGGGAGCAGGTTTTACACTTGTCCCTTTCTCCCCGTTATGAAGAGCATGAGCTTGTCTCTGACATCGCAGCATTAACCGCGTGCAGGGCTGGCAGCAGGAGCAAGGAAACATGACTCCGTTAGTTGTAAAGATGCATTTAGAGGAACGAGTTGTCTAAAGAAAGGCAGTATCACACCACCTGAAACACCCCCCTCCAGCCTATCACGTAGACACGAGCTGTTTCCAGTACAGACAGACGAGATTCAGGAAGTTTACTTGGGTTTATTTCAGTTACACATAGCCTACAGCCTTTTATCACCATTAAACATTGTCTATATGTATTATTTGTGAAGAGAAATACATGTCTGCAGAAATAAAGCAAAGGAGGAACCCTATGATACAGAGCTAGCACCTTTTGATTGCATAGCTTAAAATTTCCCCTCTGAGTCTCTGGACAGTGTTGCTTAGACAACTGCTTAATTATTAATACCAATTAATTCTGAGAGAATTTCTGTGGTCCTGCGAGGAGCAAAAATTGTAAATGGAAGGTTGGTCTGATAATGAGATTTAGTCTATGAGCTATTTTCATACTAAGCTTTTCTATATAAAAATATACCAAGTTCTTGAAATTTTCAAGCACAGCAAAGTAAATACTTGTGACTGGTTTGGGGGCTTGTAAAGGTTCAAGCTGAAAATACATCAACTCTTAGGTCAGTAACATTCTTTAAAATTAGCATTTGCCCAGTAAGGTCACTGAACTCAATAACTGGTATTTGCCAATTCAGTAGCTAATTTTGAGGAGTTGTTTATCTGGTATAAGTTATTTTCCTTTGTGTTTTAGCTTCCCAGACCTAGCAGGTGTAAGGTCAGCGCTTTCAGTGAGGTATTTGAAAGTTCCCCATGAAGGTTGTTCCTGGGGTTTCCTTCGTTAGACAGTAGCAGATGGAACAGCCATCGGGGAGTCTGTCCTGAAAGCAGCCATCACTGTGTACGGGGCTTAAACGGGCATCGCTCTCACTGCTCGGCGTGAGGAGGTAGGACAGAGGAATAGGGACGACAGTATGAAGAGGAAAAGGTTTCAGACATCTTCCTTTTGTCGCTTCAGGACTGGCTGAAGAACAGAAGTTGCTCATGTCAAGAACAGAAGCGCACAGGAGCGTGGCGTGCCGCTCTCGAGCGAAAAGTAAGTGTGTGAAAAAGTACAAATAACGTTTGTACCCCAGTGTTAGTGGCAGATTATGGACGGGGTGACGCAGTTGTTCGTGGTGAGGTGAGACAGTGCTTGCCATCGTCATCATGCTTCCATGTTCTTAATGGAAGGACTTTTCCCCAGCCTTTCCCACTATCAGACTGAACCTTTTTTTGGATGCGAAATAGCAAAGAGTAAAGCAGTTTTAGTCATCGTGAACTCCTCTGAGCAGCTCTGATGGCTTAGAGATTTCTTTCATTCCTAAAAGAAACAAGCAGCTTGTTAGAAGAAAATACACATAAGAAAATACACAAACTTACTTCTGTATATAAACCAAAGCTGCCTGGTCTATAAAGCATGTCTGGTTTAATGATCTATTTCTCTTCTGTGTTTGGCTGTTCAGGTGTCCCAGGCGGGCAGCGAGGCGCAGCCCCTCAGCGCTGGACGTACCCCTCAGCTCTTGGCCAGGGGCAGGTGTCGGAGCTGGTGCCACTCCCTGGCTCCGGGAAACACAAACCCAAGGACAGAAGCGTTTTTGTACTTAGGAAAACAACCAAGAACAGGAAGTTACCAGGTACCTAAATAGTAGATTATTATACCATTTCTACTGTAAAAGTTTTCTCTAACACAACTAGGACTGACACTGAAAGTACTGAACGTTTCAGTACTTTCACTTGCGTATCAAAGGACTGAGCATGATAACTAATCACTGTTTGAAAGACACGTACAGGCTACTTGCTTTCAGAATAAACCCCACACTGTGCAGATACCTGTCAGCATTACTATTCGATAATGAATGCAGATAGAAAGATTTGGCTGAGAGTACATAAACACAGAAAAGTACTCGTGGCGTAAAGGTGGAATTGGCACTTCTCAAACTTATCAAGTTTATCTTGCAGCAAATCAATTTTGTTTCAGCTGGAACTTGCACTAGGGATTGATAGAGACCTTGGGAAACTTAAAATACAAACAGTTCTCATTTGTTTAATGATACTGATCTCTTCAAATGCAGAGTACGCTCATCTTTTCCATTTTTTTATAATGAAAATTATGGGTAACTTTTCAAGTAAGCTAGGAGAGAGAGGGTTTGGGCTTTATCAGTGGCATTTCTTTATTACTGTTTAATTCCTTGACATCTCCCTAGGTTGCAGTGCAACTGGATGAGTTTGAGATCAGTAATAAACTGCTGCTTACCAGAGACCTCTACCTTTTGTTTCCTTAACCCTACTCCAGGTAACACAGCCTCTTAGAACTTGCCAGATGTTTTACCCTTCATCTACCCGGCCTGCTCACTTCATTGTCTTGCTCTTGGTCACGTTCCCCACAAAGCCACTTGCTGAACCCCCGTTTCCGTGGTGCCCTTGTTCAGAACGCGGGGGTAGGAACTGGCCCCACTGATCTCTCCCAAGCCTTTACCTCCTGGAAGACTTTGCAACATGACCTCGTGCGCTGTAACGTAAATACCTTCTGCAGTCCCATTTTTCTGTTTTTACTGTGAATCGCTCCTTACCATGCCACCGCTCTTCTGCATTTCCTGGGCTAGTCACTGCCCTGCCTCAGTGTAAGTTTCAGGGACGTGGCAGTTAATGTATTTCAGTAGTAGTTTGGAGTCATTACTAGTCCTGGTTCAGAGGAACGCTGCCTGCCCTAAATACTCCTTCACCGGCGAGCACAACCCGGAAAAACCTCCCGCCCGAGTGACTCGCCGCAGCGCGATACAGGCAGAGGCTGCTGTTAGAGCAACGCCACTTCCTTTGTGACAGGCAATTCCGTGACAGAGAAAACAACAGAAGGTTATTTTAGTTATACTCCACCCAACAATTAGTGCCCTCTCACAAGAGACAGTAACAGTTCCTGGACTTTCATCTGTCACTTTGCTTTTTGCAGCCCAGTTAAATGAACACTACAGCTTTCTCTCGGTGTTTTGGCTCATACTTTCTTTGAAGTTAAACTGCGTACTTGGGCATGGCAGAGACTGAACAGTCAATCCCTGGGTGAACTTACGTGTTTCCATATCTCGCCAGTCCTTTCAATTACGATAGTTTGGGATTTATTGACAGGTGACGTAACCTTGTAGTCATCAGAGAGCAGACCCAGAATAGGATACTGATTCCGGTACCTGGAGGAAGAAGAGTTGCACGCCTGTAAACTGCAGTCCTGTGGCCAGATTACTCTGATCTCACCCCAAAGTCCTCCCAGTCATTAATCCCCTGCCTGTCACTAGTAACTAAAAGGCTCATACAGGCTTTTAAATGTCCCTCGACGCTGCTTGGCCACCCCGCCACTTGCTCGTGCAGTGCTCAGCACTGAATCCTCCCCACATGGCAAAACCTGTCTCAACTTGTTCCCCCTTTAAGTTAAGTTGAACAGGCAAGGTTAAGACATTTGCAGGAATAACTTGGTTAACAGAGGCTGTACAGTGGGAAATCAAAAGGATGTATTTTCAAGAAAGGTGAATAACTACGTTACTTCTTAGTGATGATAGCTGTTACACCAGGGGACTGACTGCCTGATAATTTCTCATGCTTCAATCTGAAGAGGTCCTGAGAAAACCAAAAGTAAACATTCAAATGAAATCATGTTTTCTGAAGTATTAGTTCACTGAAGTCACAACAAAATATTTGCAGAAATTCCTCTCAAAGAGTAGCCCAAAAAAGTCTGTCCTTCCGAAAGACTGGCAGAGGAACAGCATTCAGTTAAAAAAAATCCTGACCCCAATTCCTGAACCAGGAGAGTACGAGTGGCCTCCTAGTAGGTTCCCACCACCCAGTAAGTGGAGGCTTAAACATAAAAATTCTCAGAAGAGAAGTAAGTTGTATTATTTTACCTCTTGCTGTTGTTTAATAAAAGCATCTTTCTCCTCCAACATGGATGTCAGTTCATGCAGCCTTATTTGCAGGTCACTGTTACTTCCTTCTCTCCTTGATATATCTTGCTGGAATTGGCACAACTGAGACTGCAAAAGACACGTTAGGAAGAGGAGGAGTTTGGTGCTCCTTGCAGGTGACCTGTCAGTAGGTATCTAGGACTCTGGATGTATTTTTTCATTAAAATAATGAACAGTAAGACCCAACCCTTTTCAGATAAGCCTGCTGGGTTGCACAGTAAATTCAGAGAGTGTAAACTGGACTGAATTCTACCCAGTATCAATTTAACCATTTTATAAATCAGTGAAACTAATACAACACTGAACAAGTTGAACTGGCTTCCAGGGTGGTAAAACACTACTACAGTGATTTGAATGAGAGATGGTTCCTACATACAGTTTTGACTGGGATTTATTTTTGTTTTCTGTTGGGGGTCTTTTGGCTAGTTTCTTACTTTATCAGGACACACAGAATATCCCTTTAGGAAAGACTGCTAATCTGATTGCTCCACAGTTTCTACATCTAAGGAATTGCATTTTTTTTTTTAAATCACAGTTTCATATTCTACCATAAGGGTTTCTGAGCCATCATTAGTGTCTATGTATAAAGTAACTGCAGAGCCAAAAGATACCTCAAAAGTACCTACGGTAGATCTTTCCTGTTCCTTAATTTAAAAAGCAGCTGTTTACATGCAGTCGTACAAGGTGAGGAATGCACACACACCAAGTTAAACAGCTTACCCTAAGACTGCGGATCTCACGATCTTTGTCCTCTCTCAAGTTATTGATCATCTCTACGTAACGGCTGGAGAGCTCATCTGTGGTGGTCTGTAGTGTTGGATTAGAGCAGGTCTACAGAAAACGAAGTATTTTTTTATTTTAAAAAGAGGGGTTTTGTCATTCATTTTCATACATTAATGCACCTGTATCTGTGGAGAACAGCTGTTGAACAGAGAACACGTGAGCCTGTCACCTGCAGCCTGAGGCTCTGGATCTCCTGCTCCAGGGCCCGCTTGCAGTACTCCAGTTCCTTGAGCTGACACTCCTTCTCCCCCTCGCTGAGCCGCAGCGAGAGCAGCTGTTCCTCCAGAGAGCGGCATTTGGCAGTACTCTCCCTGAGTCCTTGCTGGGGAGCAGAGAAGGGGAAAGAATGGATGGGGTTGTGTGAGGAGATCACCAGGATACTCCAAGGCCAGCACACTGGCTAGTTTTTGGCTGACATGTAATTACACTGAAAATAGGTTTTTAGATTTACCTGCTGCTGACGATTATTCTCTCTCAGAGAAGTCAACATAGTTTCATATTCTTTTACTTGAGAATCTTTAAAAGCCAAATCCTTCTTAAGTAAGACACTGTCAGTTTCTAACTTCTGTAAGACAAAAGTGTTTATGGTCAATAGCTGCAATATTTCAGTAAACTTTTCCCATATTCAGAGTGCAACATACGGAGTCATTCGTGAGGGATGCTTTAGAACTGAGAAAATCCTCCATTTCCTTAAAGCTCTGGGCTTTTAACCGCACAGCACACAGCTGCCCATCGCTGGAGGATCTGTGGCTTTGTGTTGTGGTAAGCACAGGGATCCCAGACACTGCACTCTCAGCCTGTCCCAGAAAGAATTCTTTGTAGATGTTAAACCAACAAAACCCCCAAAGCGAAGAGCACTTCACCGCCTGGTTCTGCGGTGAAGGTGACAGTTCCAACTCCCCTCTCCCCTCCCTGTGCTCTGCATTTCACAGGAGAATGCTGTGAGCTTCGCAGCGGGGCTGAGCACCGGGGCTGGGGTGGGAGACATTGGAGCTTTGCTCAGGGTGATTCTCTGGGGACCCACAGGGGCCCTCGGGGCCACCAGCAGCTTCCTGGGGAGCGAGTGGAACGGAGGGAACAGCCCTTGGGGTGAACCCGCAGCTCCAAACACCCACACACCGCACGGTCTAGGGATGCGCGGTGTACGCCAAGGCAGAGCTTGACATCGCCTTTCCCTCAGCGGGGTCTCTTCTTCCTGCGGAAGTATTTGGGTTTTTAGGCTTCAACAAACCTCATCCACTGTGCGAATCGTGCAAGTTCATTAATGAACCAGCCATTTCCACGGAAAGCACCTACAGCCCGGGCTTCACAACTTAACATTTCATCGTAACGGACTTTCTACTGACGGGCAAAAACCAACGGATGAGGCTGTGGGAACTGAAAAATGCAGCTTACCCCCAAGTCGTCCTGCAGGTGGCAAAGCTCCTCACGTAAATTTTTGAAAGTGGAAAGCACAAGTCTCAAAGATTTATCCGATGTCACTCTCATCTAGGAGGGGAAAAAATGAAAATGTACACTTCTGATTACTGAGTAAGCTCAGTTTACAACGTGCTTGACAAGAGGTAGAAAACTGCTATACAGCTAAAAATAACTTCTGTCTTAGAAGTACTGCATGGCATTCTTGGAAGCACCCACAGTTTCTACAAAGAAATAAATTTTCATGCACTTTGTTCTGCAAATGGCAGTTTTTGAATTACTGCCTTGTAACACAGGATAACATTTTTTAAATGGAAAGAACAAGAGAATAAAGAACAAACTGAATTTGTACACCAATAAAGGGGAAAACAAATGTGTTAATATTGCACAACCATTTTTTGAGCGTTCAAGAGCTTTGTCACTTAGACTGATTTAAAAAAATTACTACCCTACCTGAGGAGCCATGGAGGAATGAGACATCATCTGTGAGATCTGGCAAAGCACACTTTCAGCCCAAGGGCAAGAGAATTTAATTAAAATTTTTAAAAATTTAAATAAGAAAAAGCCATACAACCAACTCCTCCCTTTAAAAGGAAAAAGATCCCAAGATTAAAGGAGTCAGCTGGATGAAAAGGAGAGGCAGTAGCACACAGTAGCCTAACACTGTTCTCTGCGTGTTAACAGCTGTGTATTGATTCATCCTGAAACACCAACTGTTGCATTTCATGATACATTTCTAAAATTTGAAAGAAGAAAAACAGATTTTTGAAAGAACACACCAAGGAATTCCTCAAGTTTTGACTCATCTGGAAGGGCTGAATATTCTGTACAAAAGATGTGTTTTTCACTATCTGGACAGAAGCGAAATCCTCCTGTCTGTTGCTCTTCCTCCGATACCTTCCCTTGACTTTATTTGTCAATCACTCGAGTTGAAGAAAGCTATCAAGATCTCCAGCAATGTGGTGATTAGCCCCTGTCCTAGTTTTTTATCCCCCTGGTGCTGTTACATGACTCAGGATTCAAAAACATTTCTAATGTAACTAACTCACCTGTTCTTTGTTTTTTCAATTAAAGGGGAATTTCAGTTTTGACTTAATGGTTTTATTGTGAAGTATACTGTAAGAGTAAATTAGAAGGAGGAATTAAGTCAAAATGGTTGAATTTAGACTAGAAAAATATAAGTAAATCCCCACTAAGCAACTGCTTAGTGCTAGGGGTTGCTGATTCCAGGGGTGTCCTGTACTTCTGAGCACAGTTCTCCATGCTCTTGGACTCAAGCCTCAGGGCACACCCGGCAGAGTCTTTATCTGAGCAGTTGGACAGCTCACTCAGAATCCTGCTGGGCTGTAAAAACAAACCCCACGTAGCTCTGTCCAAGAGGCCCGAGAGCACGCTGAGGGGGTGCTGACAAAATCTGGTTCCCCAAAGGACATTTTGGCTGCATTTTCTTGAAGCACAGGTGTGAGAATGTAAAACCAGCTGGACTTACAGAAAGCAGGAAAGACCCGTTTTGGCTCTTTCACACAGGTGAGCTGAGCCAGGTTCCTGGGCTGGTGTTCTAACACGAGCTTATGAAGTATTTTGGTGTCAGTGTCCACTGTCATTGTAAAAGAATCACAGAATAACTCGAGTTGGGAGGGACTTGGGAGGTCACGTTGTCCAACCCTCCTGCCTAAAGCAGGATGAGCCGTGCAGTCAGACACCGCTTCATTCAAAGGGATTTTTCTACCAGGAGGTGACTGGAAGCTGCAGCTCCCAGGGGGGATGAGGTGATCCCCACCCCAGGGAGAGCAGAGCCAGCCAGAGCCGCTGAGCACGCGGGGGTGGGATCCTGCTCTGACACGCCTCCGTGCCACGGCGTCCTGGAGCCGATGCTGGGATTCACGCTGCAGCACTGGTTTAATGCTCTGTCACAGGCAGGGGCCGACTCCCAGCAGCTTTCAGAGCACTTCGTGAAGGGGCCAAGTGCTTTTCTAAAACACACACTGCAGTGGCGCAGGGCTGGGGAGCCACAGAACAAACCCCAGTGATCAGAAGCGTGGAGCCGCGGTGCCTCAGAGCCAAACCCTGTGGCGAGATGGCTGCGGAGCTGAAGAGCAAGAGCACAACTGACACAACGGAACCAAACCCCAAGTGGTTACGTGTTGTTACCAAATGTCATGAGCACGCCTCAGAACCCAGTGCTATGTTGGAGGTTTTTAGCCGAATGTTTGTAGAAGGTGAGACCTGAGTTACAAGCTGGCGATTGATACCCAATTCAATATCCAGTAAAGCACCTGCCATTTGCCTTTAGCTTTTGAAGTAAAGCATTGCTATACAACACAAAAAGATGAAATGTCTGTGTGCTCCTGTACCTGATCAAAAGCCAAGATGGTTTCCAGTGAAACTGCAAGAAAGCACCAGTAAAGCTCAGTTTAAAATACACAAGCAGTCTGTGGAACCAACTGCCACATGTCACTTGAAGCCACTTGTACAATCCCACACCCTCTATACAAAAAAATGGAATAAGCAGAATATAGAGCAAAGTATGTGATGTACAAAACCCCTGGCATGTGTAAGGCAACTTCCACTGTTTCAAGTTACTATAGGCTTCCACACACCTCCTCCCCCCCACTCAAGTACCTGGAGGAGATAACGAATCTGCTGCTTTGTTGCCTCAGACAGTCCTTTGGGAATTAAATCTTCAATCTCTTCAGTCTACGCAAAGAAGGGAGGAAAGGGGAGACATCTTGATTAAGAATTTTGCCTGGTAGGTCATAATGTGGTTTCTTCATTAATTACACGTGTCTGCTATGAAAAACATGTTTAGTACAAGGCAAATAGGAATGAAAATAGATCAAAGTGTATCCAGAAAATTTCCAAAGTCTTATATATGTGTGGCATATAAAAACTGAGATGAAGCGATACATGAAGCATATATTCAAATCACTTAGTTTAACATTTATTTTAGAAGCAGTATTCAAAACAATCCTCTCTCAAAAAATAAAAGCTGACACTAAAACAACTCCCAGCAGCTTATGATAGGAGCAAATCTCCTGTTTCTAAACAAAGACGACTGTCAAGAAACTAAAGATGACCGATGTGTCACAGGAGATACCACCACTGATTAAGTGGCATTGCTTCGTGCAATATCATCCTAGACCAGTATTTCTGCCATAAACACTCCACCATGAAAGAGAACAGAGGTGCTGCTGATGCTGTCACAGCCCAACTCACCAACGTGAGCTTTCTGTAGACACGGGCAGTCTGTTCCGCCAGCTCACCTCCCCTCTGCAAGAGGCAGGAGGAGCCACTGCAGCGCCTGGCAGCACACGCTGCTGAACAGCAGCTTTACTGGCAAGAGTGAAGGATCCTTTGAAAATACACGCAGCTGTGTAAGTGTTTTACAGTGAAACCATTATTGGCACAACAGGAAAGACGCAAAATTTGACTCTCATACTGGAATAATGCAAATTATTAAAGTTTCCTTTCAGTATTATCACATTTGCAAATACATGCCTAGCAGTAGGTTTCAGGCTCTGAATGTTACTAACAAGCAGGAATCATTAACCAGCAAAGATCCGCATCCTTTGTTTAAGCTGGCTTGGCTTAATTTTCCTGGAGATCCACACCATTGTTATTAACACTGCATGTCAGGGAACGGCTTGATGGGAGCATGCCTGATGCTTACCTGACACGTAAACTCAGTGTCGTGGTTCCTGTAAAACAGAAAAAATCCAAGGGACCAATTAACAGGAAGCTTCTTGAGAACTTTTAAGAGTTCTTGCCCGCATTCACAACTACTAAAAGATTATCTTTAAAATACAGAGCAAGAAGGTTCTTTATCAGATGAAGAGCTGTCCCCTCCCTTTTAAGGTGGTAGGCAACACAGGTTGTTGAATATGACTCCACGCAGAACTATCTGAAGAGACAGGAATGCTAACAGCAGGACAGCTGACACAGCCAACCATCTCCATTTCTTTGGGCAGTTATCCCAGTTATGTTCGGTTAATTACATTCTTAATTGGCTGGGTCATGGTTTACCCAGATAAATAATGGTTTACCCATAGTTCTGCTATGCTGCAATATACTGACATGCCCGAGGTGTTTACTTTGCAGTGTCAGGTTTTCTTTCTGTGATGCTTAAATTTCACTTTTCCCCTCTACGGGACCATTTTCCTTATTTCAGTGGGCTTGGCAAGCACCACTCGAGACTGGGAGTGAGGGGGGAAGAATGAAGCAGGTGAGGGAAGGGTAAGAACATCGTGAGGACTTGGATTAGTGGCTGCTGTGACTCTGCATTCCTTTCAAAGACCGTCTGTAGGGCTCTGCCATGTACACGCTTAACATCCCTTTGCATGTAGGAACTGGGTGTTACGCCTTATGGCGGCCATCTGCTGATCCATGACGTTAACACCATGACAGAACAAAGGAAAGGGCAATGTGTTTGGACATTTGGGTTGTTTCTTCAGGATGTAATAATAAGATGTAATAATAGAATCGTATCATTAAATATATGTCAGAGCATGCTGTAAGTATACTTGTTTGTATCCCATGCAAACAGGCATGGGATACGTAATTCTTAATTGCATATTAGTCTAATTTGAAAAAGCATCAAGTTCAATAAATTTACTTGGCTTACAGCATTTTTATATCCTCAGATACTCAGGAAATTAGATGAATGTGTAAAATACCCAGTCAGTTCTAGTTGTCAGGGAAAAAAGAAAACCAACTTGCAAACAATACTGTCAGCTGTGCAACACCAGGATTTCTGGGGTGCAGAAATGACAGAACAGACGTAACGTCAGTACCTTCCTCCTATCTTTTCCACATGCTGTAGTAAACAACTGTACAAGTCGTTGGTCTTGCGGTTCAGTTCAGCAAGGAGCTCACCGAAGTAGCGGCAGTCCAGCTGGTCATTGTTTTCCTGAGAGCAATTCACCTGGCAGAAGGTATGCAAGAAGGTCATAATTGAGTTCCCTTCTTTGGGGTGAAAGCCGAACACGAAAATGCTACAAGTAGGATGGATTTAGTTTTGTTTGCTCTTAGTAATTTGCAATTTGTTTACATTGTTCTTTTCCTTGGTATTGAGTCTTCCGTATCTTTTGGTTTTCAGTAAACTATACATAAATAAATTACTTCCTGTACAACAAGATACACGTAAAGTAGTAGGTTCTACAGCAGTATCATCATTGCAGTAATATGGAAATCGTTGAGAATTAGGAACTCTCATTAATAAATGTGCTTCCGTAGTGGTAGTGGATAAAACACCTGTGGGCAGCACCCAGATAAAACCAGGTGGGTGCAAGACTCCCCACTGCAGAAATGGTATTTGAGTTGCCACAGTTCAATGTTTACGTATGTGAACAATAAAAGAATTTCAAGGGCAACCCAAACTGAGCGAACCCACGTGGGTCCCTGGAGTATCTGGCTGTGGAAGGTTCCGTGTAGGTCTAACCCTGAGGTCAGCACGTACGTTTGTCTTGCCACCTATACTCTGAACACATGGACAGAAGGGCCGCCACACTCCCTCCCCCAGCTCAAATTGTAGTATCCACCCACGACAAACCTCCTGCAGCCCCTGGAAGCTCCATAACTTGCAGCCTGCTGTAAAATGAAGGGCAAAGGAAGCTGGTTTTGTGCTTCCAGTGAATCTCTGTCAAATACTTCTACATCAAACTGAAATATATTTGAAGTCCTTATTGATCGGTTTAGGTAGAAAGCAATCCTGAATTGATGTATGTCAGGTTTATAAAAGAATGTATCTTTTCTCCAAAACTAGAGGCATAAACCTTACATTACTCAATTGTACAAAGACTGACAGATGAAACCTGACTCAATCACTGGTAACACTCCCAGATAAAGAAAAAACCCCAAACAAACCAGCCAGACCTAACACGTCTAAAGGGCAACAGAAGGATGATCAGTCAGTACACCTAAGCACAGGTCTATACCAACAAGAAATAGGATACAACACCCAGAACAGGTTGGTTTACGTTTTTTTCTTAACAGCATGTGAGAAACAGTTCTAGACAATGTCTGCAATCACAGCGTGTGAAGTTACCTGCAACAGACACACAAACTCTGCTGTTTACTTACAACAAGTGTACGGTGCTTAATTACCCTACTATGAGTTTGAACAAAGACTTTTGAGACTGGCGATTAGCAATTTCATCTATCTGTAAAGTTTTGTGCTCTGCATACAAAACAAAACCACCCTGTGAATTGTAAGAATCTTACCGGTTCACAGGTTTGAACTGTTACCCTCCTCACTGTATTTCCTCTGCAGTCATCGCTCACGGAGACTGGAATTATTTCACAAGGGCTACTGGTCTGGGTCTGTTGGCACTGGTGAGTGACTTGAGGCTGCTCGGAGTGCTGGTAGGGCTGGACAACATGGCACTGATCGGCCTGCTGGGGAACCTGACACTGCTGGGAAAACTGATACTGCTTCTCCTAGAAACAAGAATGGAGTTTTTTAAGCTGCTGGACACAACGAGATGGAAGCTTAATATGAATATAGAAATGAATGAAATGTGGTTTTGCATGGAAAGACTGATGACAGTTTCAGATATTTTAATAATCCTAATAAAATTGCTTTGTTTCAAACCGAACATGAGTTTGCCTCTCACTTTCATACTTCAAGGTTTTAAGTCATCAAGACCTCAAAGTTTAGGAGCTCCAAATGAAAAGCACAAGAGAGACACTTTTCCTGAGTTGTATGTTCCATGTTGTTACTCTTAACATACTCACGCAATGGGGACCTCTATTACTTCATTTAAAACACACGCATACCCTGTTTCATTAAGCATTTTAGAGATTAAAAAAGAGTTGAACTCCTCAGTTTTCATTATTTCAGAAAAAAAAATTAGTATAGGAAATGGCTCAAGACATTTTCCTCTATAAATGCTTTCAGCAGTTCCAGATTCAGAGCGTACAATACAGAAGGGACACATGCCTCTTAGAAAAGTGAGGTTTACAAAACCACCTACCAAAACAATAAACTAGAAACTAGTTTACATTCCAGCCAAAACACTGAAAATTACTGATTTCAGCAAACTTAATTGTTGGTCTCAATCATGGTTTTCACACGTTTACTTCAAAAAATACACATTCTGCATCCAAGTATATAAATGCAAATCCTGCGGATGATTTTGACTTAAAACTCACACTGCAGTTACATTTAAAAGGTTGGACCAACCCCTAATTCTGCACCAAAATCAGAGCACAGCGCCTGTGCTGCATCCGCATCCCACAGTGACACTGGGGGAGCAGAGCGAGGACCCAGGACTGACACCCTCCGATCCGAGGGGGTTTTACGCCAGGTTTGGAAGGGGCTCCGCGCCTGGCAGCAGTGGGAGCACACTGGGTGCACTCTTGCAACACTTTCATTTCACCTGGAAGAAATCTAGCTTGCACGGTCCAAGACCACAGTGCAGTGTAAACCAAAGAGTGATATGTGGTAGGAGACCGGAAAGTTTTCATCAAAACTACACTCCTGATTTGACTTAAAACTATCTATACCCTGGGTAAAAAAAACCCAAACAAACAAAACAGAAGTAGAAATATGGTTTCCAGGACTAGACTTCACACTTTTTTTATTATTTTCTTTGTACACCATCTGTGGAAAGAAAGAAGCTATTATTCATAATTTCCTCTTTCTTTTTTCCCCTTTCTGCTTCAGAGAATGGGTATCACACCTAATTTATCTATCTAAAATCCAGAATGGCATGAAAACTTCAGTTTTAAAAAGCAAAACAAAAACCAGATAAGTCATTCTGAAATACCCTTAATTTCAAATTCTTTCCTGTTGAAAATAAGTGTTTCAGAGCAATAAAAAAGGAGTAATATTTTTGCTATTGACAAAACACCAATTCTAAGATGAAATTTCAGACAGCTTTGCCAAATACATTTTTTGAAGAATGAGTAAAAAAAATAATTGTCTTTTCAATTCATTTTTTGCAAAAATTTTTATTGGTTGTTCTGTTGTGGAGTTACTGCAAGAAACTAACTCTCAGTCAGTATTCAGATAGACTGAAAGTGCTAGAGCTACAACAGCAGTTTCCATTGTTAGTCTGAAATAATAAATTCTTAGTAAAAATATAGCAAGTGTTACAACTTGTGCTCTCTTCACATATAGAAATTATTTCATTTGAGAATGTCCTACACCTCAACAAGGCAATTCTCAGGTTGGCAGGAGTACTGCCCCCCCCACCCCCACCCCCCAAAAAAAACAACCCAGAAACATTAAATTTCTGCTACCACCTCAATTTTCTTTTAATATAAACAACCAACTTACTTGGTGGGGATTTAATAGCTCATATTTCCTTATTGTCTTTTCATAGATGACATTATTTCCAGGACAGAAGTTCCCTCCTCTAAGAAATGGGGATAACGGCTCCTGTAAAACATTTTAATAAAAACTCTATTCATAAATGTTGTCAAACAGTAAATTCAGAATTACTGTAATTTTGACTAAAAAATGGTAAGGGATTTTTTGTAATTTGAAGACACATATACTTCAGGATAGTTCTTTAAGATATGTACATTTGAGTGTATGTCCATTTGGAAACAAAGTGACTGTGCTTCCCTCTAGACAATATTTGAAATAAACATAGCAAGAGAGAGTTAGAAATTAATCTCCACTAGCAATACTAATGGAGCACATTACCAGAGACTTAACTGCTGAGAGGTGGGAAGCCCCACTGGCGATTCTGTAGTATTTTCAATGTCTCACCATCAGAGGTACAGGCCATGAGATTTCAAGCCACTGAGCATCCCCCGCTGGAGGTAGCTGAGCGCTTCACCAGATCAGGGTAATTAAGGGCAGAAGAGTTACACAAGCAGAACTCCAGCACTGAACATTTTTCCTACCTGATCAGGATTCTCGATAATGATCCTTCGAACAGTGCCCTGCAAGGAACAAAATAAGCAAAGATTCAGTGATTACTGTCCTTTAATCTCTTAAAACCTTTTACGCTCAGAGCTCAGGCTTACATGGATGCCCAAAGTAATCTAAATAGTCATCAGCTGTAAACATACTGAGATCCACTGGCCACAATCACCTAGAAATGTTTTAAAGCTGGGGCCTTTCCACCCCAAAGGGAATAACCCAGATACAGCATGGCAGTACGCGATCTGTCACTCTCAGTTTTAAGAGTTTGTTTTTTCTCCACCACCTCTTGCAGGTCTGAGGAAATTGTCCTTATTTTCTGTAAGTGCTAAGAGAATATGATATACATCAAAGCGGACATACTGGGCTTGGTCTTCAAGGATCACATGTCCCTATTCCACAGACAGTCTTTTACTTATGGTCTTTCACCTTACATATCAAGGTCAGCTGGGGTAAATAGATGTACATCTTGAACACTTCTTGTTTCACCAAGGGAAGGCAATTTGGATTTTGCTTAAACACTGAAAAGAAAGGGCAGAGGAACTGCCAACAAACCACATCAGGTCACTCTCCAACACGCCAAGCAGTGGCAATTGTTTCAAAAAGCGGTCACAAAACTCTGTAATTGACACCTGATGTCACAGGGAACATTCTTGAATGAAAAATGCCTTTTTAAATTACAGAAATCTGTAAGTGGTAACAGTTTTGTTGATTTTAAAATAGATTTTTTCACTTTTTTTTCCCCCCCAGCACTGTCCACAAGCAATTGCAGACACTGGCTTCCATTTTGTGGAGCACCACCAGTTATACCAAATCGTTCACGCTGCCTGAAGTCTCCACATCTAGTTCTTTATCCAAGTAAGCAAAATTCCCACTGAATCTAAGGATCAGGCAATTAGTTAGTTTATAGCGTACTATTTATTCTTCCTCACAGTACAAACTTCCAATTTTCTTAACAAATCATTTCTTCCCTTAACCGTGGGCAGTGCTTGGGAAGTTTATATTGCTGCAGTTCAGTCTCAGAGACATACTTAACTGGGTAAGAGCAGCTCTCAAGTAGGTCAGATTTCCAGCTGCAAACTGTTGCATAAGTTTAGGAAGCCTGAAGCGGTTTTCCAAATCTCCCAAGAGTGAATCATACATAACAGCATCAGGAAAAAGAAATCAAAGTAATAAAGAAATTGTTTTAGTGGCTATCATCGTAATTAAGAAATCTCAAAATTATAACTGCTGCAGAAATCTTAGAAAGCTGATTACTCCTCCTCCCACATGCTGTGTCCTTGAGGTAGGTCCGTCAAGGAAGGGAACCCACCAATCCCAACAGAACTCTCTGTATTGGGGCATAACACCGAAAAGAAACAATATGGACGTCTAGAACATACAGCCCAATTCCTACATCACACTGACACCTACAGAATTTGAACTAAAAAGTAAAATACTTTAAAAATGAATGCCCACAGGAACCTCCTTCACACCCGTTTGACAGCAGGCATACTCCTGTCTCCCAGTACCTCCTCACACCGCTGGCTCTGCCTGTCCTGGAGCCCTCCGGTGCTATGACAATCCATGGCAGAGCAGCAATTGTTCTGAGTCAGAGCTGACTACCATTGTATGGCACATGAAAACAAGCTGAGCATTGTGCATGAAATTAGAAGACATCAATTTACTGAAAAGTTGGGACAAACCTGCCTGAACTAAATCATGCTGCCACAGGGCTTTGGAATACGTAACTCATGCTGCCTAGTTGAGAGAGGATAACGCGTAAAATTATTTTATCTAGCTACCTACGTGTTCTCAGAGGAATACATTCAGAACTGAGAAGACTAGAGCATTAAGTTGAAATATCTTTTTACAATATTCAAAAGGACAGTCTAATCATATGTGGAATATTATACAGAAGCTAAGAATGTTTTGCTTGGATAAAATTATGCTTATTTTTAGGATACCCAAACTCTTTAATTTCCAGAGAACTTTGATGCAGATACGTTTCCCTCTCTCCTCTACAAACAGGGATTTGCCTGCCCTTCCTCCTGTACCCGCCAAGCAGGCTGGACTTGCAACAGGCTGGGAACCGAGAAGCCAGAAACCCCGTGACTCTGTGCCAGCCCGGACTCCCCGCAGGCAGCTCCCTGCCACAAGATGCCATCTCCAAGGCCTCCAGAGCTGCTCCCTCGGCAGCGCGAGTGCCGCAGGAGGTACGCTGCCACGGACAACAACCTTGGGCTATTTTCATTTTTCCATCATTCCCAAGGGGCACAGCTCAGGCTACTCTCCAATTTCCTACCATGCTTTGGAGATGCAATGTTTTGTAACTGAGAGAAGGAAGAGGAGGGTGGGATTTTAAAGGGGAGAGCCCAGCGCTGTTGTGGATTTCAGTGGCATGACTGGGTTTAGGATTTATAACGGCCTGACCCGTTGTTCTGGGTCTACATTTATAAGGATAGTTTCAAAAGATACATGCTAACACTTTCATTATGACTGTTGCTACTCTTTTAGATTTTTAAATAAGATTTTAAAATTTTAAAATAAGCATTTGATAGATTTTTCAGTTATTTGATAGATTGCACAGTTATCCTGTGCAAATTTTATGTAAAAACAATCAGTACACTAACTTTTATTTCAACAAGTTCCTCCTAGCTTCAGACAAACCAGCGATTAAGGTGAGAATTTAATCTATGTCAAAACCCTTTATCCATAACGTATTGTCTTGTTAATTACAAGCAATCCAGTCATCTAATCAGAATTTATGAGTTACATTTGGCAGCTGAAATACGGAAATGGCAGGCTACGTTTGAGGGCTGTTTCAAACAATACAGACAAATCTTACAAGCTGGTTAATATTACACCATTTTAACAAGGGTAGGCAAGAGCCCTGAGCACATCACAGAACTGAGCCCAGACATGAAAAGATCTTACAGAATTTCTCACATGGATAGAAAGCTCCTACAATGGCTTCCAGGATTCTGCCCTCTGCACTGACAACAGACGTCTTGTGTGTGCCATTTCATATCTATTTTTTCATGGCCACAGTGAGAGGGTTCATACGTGTAAGCCATACTGGAAGAAAATTTATTCTAAACAACATTCTTCATTTAGATCAAGCAGACAAGAGCAAAATTTGCCATGAATTACTCCAAATGAAACTTGCCATGGCATTAAGTATAAAACAAACCAAAAAAAGTAAAGAAAAGTGAATCCTGAAGCACAAAGAAGTCATGTGTCCTATATGCACACACCAGTTTCAAATCTTCCCTCCAACTCATTAAAAACATACATAAACACACTAACCATGTGACTAAATAATAAGACTGTTTATCAACGGTGATGTAGACATCTGTTATCGTAAATCTACAAAAGCTCTGCAGAAATAAATTAAATACTGCTCAGAGATAGCCCTTTGCCTTATCAACAGTTTAAACTACAGCTCTAGGCTGCCATTAACTGAAAATTGTAGTGGTAAGTTAAAACATCTATGCGAGTTAGGCATCATATCATTATTCAGTTTATGCAGCTACATATGATCTGCTCAAAGAGCAACTGAATCAACTCCTTGAAAACTTCCTACACTCTTCCCAGCACTTCTGACAACTCCCATTCAGCACCACATACACAACTTCTGTCTACTCCCAGCCGCCTTCCCCATTTGTTACTGTTTTCTTCTTTAATAACTTCCTAATAATCCTTATTAAGCACCTTCCCTCTCCACCATTAAAACTGCAACCCACACAAAGCCTGATCTGAACTACACCCTCTTTTGTCTTTAAAGCCTAATCCAGCAAAACACTTCAGCAAGAAATTTTCATCAGCACGACTTAATGGATTCAGAGACTAAAACAGTTGTTGACAATTAAACATACTTCGTAGAGCAGAGACAGCATTTGAGTCTATGATCAAATTGTTCATGTACATATTATCTGAGTAGAGGAAGATTAGGACTGCAGTATTTATTCTAATGAATATTTAATTAATTGAACGCAATTCAGACTATCATCTAGCCTAGTTGAGCAGATCACTTATCTGGGAGGTGAGAGACCAGTGTTTACACTCCTGCCCTTGCAAAAGAGGGATTAACCGCTTTGGTACAGCAGGAATGTGTCGTCCTATCCAAGTCACATAAAGCTATTAGCGAAGCCACTCACTTTACAGAATTTACAGAAGCCATCCTGCAGAGGCACGCAGCCATTGGACTATGCAAATACAGCTCTGGAATGAAATCAGACTTTGTATTGGTCTTAATCCGTCTTCTTTTTCATAATTAAATATTTTTATACCACAGAAGATCAAGTAAGAGTGACCTTGAAACAAATACAGGTTGCCATACTGAGTATAGCACACCAGTCCCACTTCTATCGATATTAATGACAGTCTAATAATGTATAAGACACACAAATGGTTAAGAAGAAATTTTGACCTGCTCTTCTGTATTTATAATCAAACCTGTTCTTAAGTCACTCGTTTCTAGTTTTGGTTTTAAGGTTTACTTAAGATATCAATGGTGTATATTTATATTAAATTCCATCAATACCTTCAAGCCATTCCCTGAATATACGCACAGCAACGAACCTGCTAAACTACATTGTGAAGGCTTTCAAAGCAAAGCTAAATGAACTCCATCACTTCCCTACCCGCTTACTCGCGTACGTTATTAGCCTCATCGATTCAAAGAGAAGGGTGAAGCACACACACCTTTATGTTACATTTACATGAGCAGCACCAAGAAAGCAGAAGTGTTTGTGTGGACATCCCATGGGTGGGAACCGGAGCGCCCAGCCTGCAGGAGCGGCAAACTGGGCCCCTGCTCCGGCTGGGGTTTTACTGCTTCATCGACAAAACGGGCAAAAATATAGCAACAGAATAAGGTATTTAGAAGTTCAAGTTAAAACAAAAAACCCCACAAAACAACATTAAGAAAAAAAAGGCAAATTGGACTTGCCAAACAGGAAACAAATGTGGGATTGACCGATCCATTCGAACTCAAATGAAAAGGAGAAATGTCAAGGGAAATTAATTTTAAGCGTTCTAGATTCAGTGGTTGCTGAGGCACGAAGCTTTCCCTGGGCGGCGGGGCCGGGCGCGATGCCGTGAGCCGCCCGTTCCCCAGCGAGACCCTTCCCGCCCTTCCCGGCCCGGCCGGCGCTGCCGAGGGCCGCCCCCGCCCCCTCATAACCCACTGCCCACCGTTAACAGATTAAATAAATCTGTTTATTTAACCCCTTTTTTAGTGTGTTTAACCGCGACGGGTGCGGGGCCGAAGGACAAGCCCCAGTGAGGCCTGAGGGCGACCTGTTCCGCGGGGAGCGGCCGGGTCGCGCCGAGGGGCCCCTCAGGGCGGCGGCGGGCGGCCCAGGCCGGCCCTCCCCGCCCCTGCCCCCGCGGCGGGACGGAAGATCTGTGGGTTTTTTCCAAGAAAAACCCTTTTTGTGGAAGGACGGAGCGTTTTTAAAGGCCGTCGGGGGCACGCGACGTTGTCTCTCGGCTCAACCTGAGGCAAAGGACTTTTTGAAAGGAAAACCCGCGGGCGCGGGGCGGGTACCGACGGGCTCGGCCGAGCCCACCCCGCGACTGGAGACCCGTCCCGACCCTCCTCTGCGCCGGGCAGGAGCCCCGCAGCCTCCTCGCCCTGCCCGGCTGCCTCACGGCCCGGCGCCGCCTTTGCCCCCCCGGGCGGCCTTTGGCTTCGACGCCGCCTCAGCCCGGGCGGGAAGGGGGAAGCGGAGCCGCGGGGCGGGCGGGCAGCCCAGGCCAGGCCAGGCGGGGGGAGCAGCGCCCCGGGAGGGCGGGCAGGAGCCCCGGCGGTCCCCGCCGTACCTGTTGCAGCGGGTCGCAGCCGGAGAGGACTTGCTGGTAACCGTGCGAGCACTCCAGCGGCGAGGCCGCCCGGGAGGAGCAGGACGTGCTCACCCGCCGGCAGCCCGGGCCGTAGGTCCGCACCCGGTCGTAGGCCACGCTGCTTTCCTGCTGCTGGGGCGCGGGCTCGAAGCACGGCAGCGGCCGCGGCTCGGGGCAGGGCGGCGGGTCCCGGCACGGCGGGGGCCGCGGCGGCGGCTCCGGGCAGGGCGGCGGGTCCCGGCAGGGCAGGGGCCGGGGCAGTGGCTCCGGGCAGGGCGGCGGGTCCCGGCAGGGCAGGGGCCGGGGCAGCGGCTCCGGGCAGGAGAGGGGCCGGCGGCCGGCGGGGAGCGTGCTGTAGTGCTGCTGGCGGCGATAGTAGTGGTGCTGCTGGTGCTGCTGCTGCTGGAGATGCGGGGGCAGCGTGAGGGGCTGCAGCTGCTGCTGCCCCCCGAACATCCCGGGCTCGGGGACCGCTGGCTCCGGGCTGCGGAGCGGGGCGGCAACTGCAGCAGGGAGCCGGGGCAGGACGGCGATTAGTACCTGCGGGAGAGCCGCGCCTAGGGCGGGACACACCTCCGGGCGGCAGAGCCCCGCGGCCGCCTCCCCCTCCGCGGGCGGGCGGGCGGCCAGGCGGCCCGGGAGCGGCCGGGGCCGCCTCTGGCCTCCGCGGCGGCGGGAGGGCGCAGCAGGGGCGCAAGATGGCGGAGCGCGGGGGCGGCGGGGCCTGGCGCGGGGCTCCCCGCACCCGAGGTGAGGGGACCGCGCTGGCGAAAGAAAAAAAAAAAAAAAAAAGAAAAAGGGTGTTCAGCCCTTTGTTATTAATCTGTTTACAACGTGTGTAGGGGGAGTGTAAACACAGAGGTGCCTGCTACTCAATTAAAGGACTAGAATACTTTTCACAGGGCGTTATAAACTTTTCCTCAGAGGGTTTTGCATCTGCAGGAGCCATCACCTTCTCCCCTCAACTACTGGCAGTAGCAGCAGTTGTCTGGGAAATGGGTATATTTTCTAAATGCAGGCAGTGCTGCATCTGCACCACAGCCTTCCGCAATCAGATTGAGCATTACGGAGGGACGACAACACCATGCTGATCTAGAAAGGATGGAGTTGGCTACTTACCCAAAATCTCACTCCCTAGAGAAGAATGTGAACTCCAGCTAGTTTCTCAATCCAGCATATTTTGGTTCGGGTCCCTGTGGCTGCATCAGGCAAGCCCTAACTGAGAACTTAACTTTGTTCTGCAAGGTCATGTAGCAATAACATAATTGTAGAACCTTGTGTAATAAATATTATCCTTAATAATAAACCTTAGATTCTTAATTTTGTCATTTTGTTTCCCCTACATGCTCACTATGCTTTCAGGTCACACAGTACAGTCATACAGAACAAAAAACAGTTTCTACAGTACCATGTTACGGCAAAACACCTTTGATGTAATGGAGCAATATTGGCTGCATTTACGTGGTGTTACGGTGGCCATTCACTGAAAGCTCCATCTCAGAAATTAAAAAGTGGCTACAAGATCTCAACAGGCACTTGGGAAGCTATGAATTTTAGGATGTCCTACAACAATTCAGGATTTTAAGGTACTGTGACATCTGGAGACATACTCATCAAATATAAAAAGCTTCACTTTTTCAGGCATTAAACCCAAACAGACATCTAGTTTACATATGAGTGTATATAAAAAGCATTTGAGGTAAGTTCTATCCCACTGGTTTCGAAGGAACTATATGCAAAGAAAACCTATGTTCTCCTAAAACCTCATTCTTGGTTCACCAGCTTGGAAAAGCTGTTGATGGATTCTCAAAAAACAATTGCAAAAAGACCATCTCTTGAAAGGCAATGAAATACAACAGCCCAGTCTCTATTTTACACAAACCATAAGAAACTGGTTTATGCTTCAGTAGGAAACTACAGAAACTACAGCAATACTCCTCAGGGGAAAAAAAGTGCTGTAATGTAAAATGTGGAAAAGACTGTTGGTTAGCCAGCTCAGGAGTCTTACCCGCATGCAGTATACTGCCCTGTTTAATAAAGAGTGTCTTGGAAATTTCTTACAAGGGTCAGCAGAAAGCAAGCCCTAAGTCATCCTATTGTAATGGAAATACAAAATAACTTCCGGAAAACTTTGTAGATGTGGCGAGGATTATTGGAGTCATAAATAATAACAGTAAGTAATATATGCACGGTGATCTGTACCAGTTAATGAAAAGAGCCTCAAACAAAGCATTTGAATTTTAATGTGACCAAAGTTTTATATACATCTAAAACCAAGAATGATACTGCATTCTCTATCTTACAGGGTGTTACCTGTTTGATATGAGTTCTTCTTGTGACAGCTGTGGCTAGGAGGAATAAACTGTGTTTTGATATAAAATAGCAGAGAAAAATACTCACTTGGGAAGACCACTACAAGAAACATTGTATTCTGATGTCTACACTTAAATTAGTTAAATTACTTGTCATATGAAGTTGAAAAACTGTCTGAAGGGGTTGAGGAAGAGAGGGTTAAGAAGTCAGCAAACTGGCAGGCAGCTGCACCCCATAAGCAACTTGATAAGGCAGAGATAAAAATCTGCTTTCAGCTGAAAGGAAGACTTTAGAGATAGAAGGGGAAGTCAGACCCAGCTGGTAAGCAGAGGCTTCAGTTTTCTGATCCTCCCTTTGAAGGAAGGGCCGTAATGCACTTGAGGTTTGATGGAAGGTGCCTGTCTGCAGACACTGATCCAGATAGCCCAGTGCAGCCACTTTGTTCCTGTTAACCTCTTAACCCTGCACTACCTGGGTCAGACTGGGCTGATAGTGGGACAACACCTGGCAGAGAAAGGAATCTAAGCAAGACACCGCCTCTCCTCATTCCAAATGCCTGGGACAGCCTGGCTACAGAGCTCTGCTCTTGTTTAACCAACAAAAGCTTACCATTAATTACCTATACAGATGAAGCAAGGTATTTTCAGACAAGACAGCAAGTGTCTAGACCTTGCTGTTTAAACCATAAGTAGATCATTCTCTTTTTAAAAGATCAGCTCTGTCAAATCAGAAGTTGAAAATTTGTGTATTTATAGCAACAATGCCTTGGTGATGGTCGCAGCCTATTTTATGCAGGTCAGGCTTCATGATCTTGCCTTTTATGAAACTGATGGTATAAGCAGATTGCACTGATTTTAATGTGTGTGTGTGTGGTGTGTCCGTCCCCCCCCCCCCCCCCCCCCCCCCTTTTGGTTCTCAACTGCTTTTTTTCCCTCTTAATTCTGTATGGATATGTAACATTTGTCATCAGGCAGAATACAGAGTAATACTTTACTGGAAGTACAGAGGCAGAACGAATTAGACAGAAGAAAGAAATTAGACTTTGCTTATAATATGAAGATATACGGATGGAGAAGTGACTGGTCAGGGAGAGGGGAAGGAATATAAATGCTTCCAAGCAGTGAAGTTAAATCTACTCTTTTGCAAACACAGGTGGCAGCCTGACACCTGGGAAAACAGAAAATTTGATCTTTGACTGCAAAGCTGGTACATGGTGTAATAAAACTGTTTACCTGTTTTAGAGTATCTTTTGTCCTCTAATTCCTCCTTCTTTCATGAAACAACCACAGATGCTCTGCATACAGAAACCTCTGGAACATCATGATGTCCGATCTTGTGATATATTTGTGTGTCTGTAATCATGCAAACACACAGAGGGTAGAGGGGATTAGAGGAGTCACTAGGAGATGAGCAGGGAAGGGGAAAAAACAGACGAGTGTTGAGCAAAGGTCTGACTGGGGAAAACCTAGCTAGTGTAGAGCGAGCATTGGCTCTGTGGCACCTGGAGCCCCATCTGCCACATTTCCATAGCAATTTCAGGTTAGAGAATACTGAGAGAAAGGATGATAGGTTGTTCTTTGTACTGTCTGATCCTTTGCCTTTCTGCTTCATGCCTCTGCAATCACAACATACTCCATTTCCCATGAGGAAAAAAAAAAAAAGGCACCTCTTAGGAAATACCTTGATATTGTTTTAGGACAGCACTAGCTGGCTATTTATAATTAAAAACATAAGAACAACTACACCAGTTCAGATCAAGATGCCATCTAGATCTCAAGCAGCGGCAGATGCTAAAGAACCATCAGTATATTCCAAAAAGTGTCTGAAGAGGACAAGCCAGTGAAACACTTCTCTCTCAGTTCTTCCCCACTCACCAACTATTTTCAACTCTGGGTATTTTGTAAGGACAACATGTTATTTTCTCACCAGTAACCTCCAATCTCACATACATGGACTTGCTCAGATCCACCCCTTGAATTTATATAAACTTCTTGCACTCACAAAGTCCTCTGGAACTTCAGCAGATCTGCTACTGCTGCATGAAGAATCTCCTTTTTGATTCTGGCTCCAAGTTCAACAGCCCCTAGTTCTTCTGTACCACTTTATCATTTCTCCATTAAGCCCTCTCTCTTCCAGGCTAGAAAAAAACCCAGCCCTGTTCAATCTTCTTGGTAGAGATGTTATTCCATATTGTGGGTGATTAATGCCCTTTCCATGACCCTTTTCCAGTTCTAATAGATCATCGCACAGTGTTCCAGATATGGAAAAATCATGGATTTATACAATGGTGCAGTGATGTTTACATTTTTGTTCTCTATTATTTTCCTAATAGCTTAATGTTTGATTTGCTTTTTTTGACTGCTACTAAGCTGATATTTTCTTGGAGTTATTTGTCATGACCAAGAGTCTTGCACTACAGCAGTAATAGGCTGCTCAGAGCCCAGAATTTCATGTTTCATATAAGCATTACTGTACTCTCATCCACAATGACTTTTTATCTGCTGTATTATTTTATTTAGAAATGTATTTTAATAAGGTATCTTGCAATGCATAGCTAGCAAGATTGAATCTGAAAAGCTTCTCATGTGATTTCAGAATTTTGATTCTCTTTCTACATTCCAGTGTTCCAGTGGTAAGAAAATTCAGCAAGCAGAAAGGGTTAAATAGAGTTTAGGGTATCTTTTAAAGACTATCATTTACTGTGATGGCATCAACTAATGATCAGACCACAAAGTGACTGTTGCAAGTTTGAAGGAAAACTCTCTTATCCCATTAATATGTTCCTTATAATAAATTGTGCTATCAGTTGAAGTTTATACACTTCAAAAAGAAACACAAATCCTTGGAATATACCAAAAAATCTAGACTTAAAAATTGCATCTAATGATTAATAAGCTACGAAGATTTATAATCTAAAATTGTCAAGGAACATGCAAATCCACTCCTACTTTTGCTATACCAGTAGAGGGGAAAAATAATCTTTGTATTATAGTGTAACAGCAGTACATGGAGTGGCAAAGCAGAATAAAATTACTTTTATAAGGACACTGTTTTTGTGATGGCTGTCAGTATCTTCAACAACTCAAAAGCTCAAAAGATTGTATTTCATTCTATGAAGCAAAATACTACAGTACTGTACTTACCCTTAAGCAGAAGTCACTCTTTTGTTCTAACCATTTGAATTGTTGAGGTTATTTAACAGTCAATTTACTTTGTTTCAGGTAATTAATACTATTCATGAGATTGGTGATCAAAGAAAAAAAAAACACGTTGAGCAACTTTTCTCCTATCCATTAAAGACATTATTCAGCATGCTAAAGAGTGAATGTCTCATTTTAATGAAACATTACCAGTCATCATTTACCAAATATTGACTGCAAAAAATAACTTAAGGATATAACATTGTATGCTAAATACAGAATTTTATCCAACAATAGGGCTTAGTGCAAAATAAATAACAAAAGACAATGCTAAACTTTCCTCTCTTGATGATGGCAAAAGTCCTCTGAGCACCTATCAGTGATATCTATATTATGCTGCCAGTTCTAATTTATAGTTCGGTGGTGCTCCAAGAAAACTGATAAAGCAAAAGGGCCTGCAGTCATGTGGAGCATGGTAAGGAACAGCTGATCTGTGGAGCTAGATACTTTCAAGTTTCACGCCAAGGAAAGATATTACATTCATTATGACCAAAGAGCAGGAAATGAGTTCAATTCCAAAGCAACAATTTGCATTTCCCTCTCCTGGACAGACTGCCTAAGGAACAATCCTCTTTATTAAAGGAGATAAAGGAGCTGCGATTGTGACATACTTTAAAATAAATGTTGGTATCTTGAATTTTTAGGGAGAACAAGACAGGGATTTGGGTATTTATTTATCTTTGCTTTTACTTGTACATGACTAAAAACATGTCACAGAAACGACTGGTCTGTCTTTAAAGAAAATCTGAAATCATAAGCAAGTAACAGAAAAGTTTAGAATTTGTCTAAAAAAATTTAAAAACTGGATAAAACTACTAAAAGCAAGGGAATAAGTTCTTAACACCTGTAAATAAAATCTACTATAGATTTGATGGACTATTTTTCTACCCAATAACCTGAATGGTTTAAGATATACTTAATTTCAGATGCACTATCATCTCCACATTATTAAACTGCTATAAAATTTCTATGGCCAAGTATGAAGGATGATAGAAATAACAAGTGTAATTAATAGACAGTTCTTTGGTCAATGTATGTCATTGCTACACAGAGATTAGAACAAAATATCTAAACAGCTCCAGCAGTCTGGTGACAGAAACTGGAATAGGGACAAGTTAACCTGCTTCTGTGGCCACACTGTTCTAGTATCCAGTCAGGCAAACTGAAATACGTTGTCTCCACGTTATGACCTATATATCCTCTTTTATACCATACCATTTGGCTAAATATATTTAGTTATAAGCATATATCTTTTTGTCATGAAATTTAGAGGGTTTTTTCCATAGTTCCTCTTCCTTGGAGTGACCAAATTTTGCTCTATTCCTGTAATTTATACCCGAAATTTCAACTAGTTCTGTGAAGACAGAGTTTATGCTGTTTTGTCTTTATGTGACATGGAAAAGTTTCCAGGTTATAAATGCATTTAGCAAAGTTTTGGTTTTGCTTAAGTAAAACATTATGCAAGATTTAATTTTAAAAAAATATTCATTTTGACAATTCAATTTTAAATTAGGACCTTCTTTTTTGAGAAAGCTTACATTTCTAGTTTGTCTCTTACTGGTCAGGTAGAAAGCAAGAAACCAACTTGAAAGCGCCTTTTTTTTGCCATAAATCTGTAGTTGCTTTTCTCTGATTTCAGAAACAGAGCTCATGACAATCCTCCCACATCTGTTTCATCAGCTGATTAAAATGTAGATCTCCTACAAGGTAACACATTTTTGGATGATGGGCGTTACTCTAACTAACTCATTATTAAGAGAACAACTTTATGCACGATCAGCAACTTGGCAGCATAAACAACATGAAACAGTTCTTTTAAACAGGACTTGATATTTTGTTTATGAGAGCTTTCATTTAGTGTAAGGCTTTATGGCTTTTATAACCCATTTAAGCACAAAAGTTTTTGTTATCTTTAAAACCATTTTGCAGTGAAGACTGTTTATCTAGCATGAGAAAGAATTTGGATAGGAGCCTTACGTAAAGCGATTAATATTTGGTTTTCTGATTGTGTTGTATGATTTGTGGTGTGTATTAGAATACACTGAAAGGCAATGTTTCTTTTTTTCTTTTTTTTTTTTTTTAAAGTCCACAAGACACCTGACAAGTTTTAACTTATTCTTCAAAAAGTGAGATTCTTGTGCTGATAGGGACTGACTGTGCTGTTACACTTAGTTTTATAACTACTTTTAATTTACATTTAAAGTTGGAAAAAAATCAAAATCAAAACATTTCAGTTAAATTTATATTTTAATTTTAATTTGACGATTTGAAAGATTGTGTTTTAAAACCACAGCTGCTGGGCTTTCTTGAGGAAGGCATTTTTATTTTGCCCAGTTCCACTAACTGTCTATGCTCAAACTTGCTTTACTCGTGCCTACTGGAAACACAGCAGCTGGCCAGTCTGTTTTGTCCTTCTACCCAAACTAGAATGCAAGAATTAATTGTGCCAAGGTAAAGCTAACTCTATTACCATGCTGCTAGTAAAATCAGTAACTGCCTTGAGCCAGTAAAATGTACCCAGTGTTAGAAATGGGCTTTAGGAAGCACAGAGATTTGTCTTGCAACTCTTTCACTTCAGTATCTCACCCTTATTTATGTACAGTATGAGTCAGTGAAAATGAAAGTTGAAAGCGGGATGATTAATGATCGGTGGTGCATCAGCAACGTGCATCAGACAAGGGAACAGAGCATTCCTGACAGAAAAAGCAGGGGCTCAGTCATCCCGGGCTATCAGCTAGCAGAGTTGATTTTACTTCTAATTCTCCAAGAGGAGTACTAGCTTCAGAGTCATACCAGACTGTCAAACTTCTTTGATTTTAACAACATTTCAGGAATCATGTAGGTACATGGTAGGGTCACATACAACTCACCATTTTGGTAAGTATTGTAACTGATTCAGAAAGCATTTTCTAGTTTTAACCTCTCCAAACAGTTACTCTTCTCTCAACTTCTGTACATTTCCTTCTGGATCAGATATTCAAAGAAGTCATACAAAACAATGAAAATTTTAATTCTGTAAGTGCAACCCCCTGCATACACCTTCTCCTAGACAACCACATTCCGTTGGGTTGTAAATGTTTTAAAACAACCTATCATGATATGGAGGGTTACTCTTTTATTATGAATAATGTTATACTTTGTACCTTCCTCCAAGGTAGGTCTTTATACACACGTTTTCTATACAAGGCTACAGAGTAAGAACAAAGTCCATTGAGCAGTGAGAGATTAAAGAGTCTTGGCTTTCACTAGCTGCCTTCCTGTTTCCTCAGTTAAAGCAGCTTAACAAATTAGTAGTTTCTGCCATCTCTGGATATTGTTTTTTCTAAGCAAGTAGCACTCTGAAGAGGTTCCCTGTTGTGGGAATACTGATGATTTACATAGATATAGTAGTTTACATGCGCACAATACCTAAAATTCATGCTGTTATTTCAATCTACATTAGCTGATGCTTTTAGGTTTGTATCAGATTATTTACTTTTTCCTCAAACATTTTTCCATTTTACAGCGATGCATTTAAATCTTACAGATTCTGTTTTCTATGTTAACTTATTCACACAAAGGTAATACTTCAGCTTTCCTGCTCTGCTTTCTATCTGGTTCACACGTAACTGTTCTTTAACAACTATTTTTATTTGTGCATTACTATATTTGTCAAGAAAAGTCTTTACTTGCATAACTTCTCAGGTATACGCATACTAAAAAGCAAGCGTACCTACACACACACATTAAAACAAGCCTATGCGTGATATGTAATATTGCTGCATTAGTTAAGTTCTAAAGAATCTGCTTTAACTCTCAGTTTCTTTTGTCCTGTAACAATGGTGTAACATAAACCCTTCCTACAAACTTCTCAGAAGTTAAGAGCTTCTGGGACGTATTGTGTGAAACGGTAGTTCCATTCTGCCTGAAGTGCATTTTCAGTATTCAGAAAGACAAAACTTTTCAATCTCAGTGTATCTGTTACATCAGCAGCTTATGAACCAAGTGTTAAGCTACTTCTGTTGCATGAAGAGTCAGGTTGTCCAATACTGTTCTTTCAATACTGGCATTCTGAACACTGCTGGAAGAAGTATCCAGAGGTGTGTGCATGGCCCTAACCTCAAGGCAGCTGAAGTCAGCAGCAATATTTGTGCTGTATTTAGTCCCTTTAGTCAGTGACCTACAAGTATCTTGGAATATTTGCCAAATAGGTCCCTTCCCCAGCTGCTATTAGACCAGTGAACAAGCTAGAACCTTCAGTCATAAACAGGTTCAGGCTTTAAACCAAAAAGAGGCTTAAAAACTTAAAAGATACTGTTTTAAGACTACCCTGTTTTCATAAAATCTTAAAGGCAACATCAGATATTTTGTAATACCTGTAATGAGAGCCGTTCTGACGTGAGAGGCTATTGAAGGTAATCAACTTGAGAAACGTTTACTTCCTGTACAAGGGAGATATTGGTCTTCCATGCTAATTTATACCATCTGAAAAACAAGATTTATTATTTTAAGATACAGATATTGGATTTTTTTTTTCTAAAGTAAAAACAGAAGGATAAATAAGAGGTGGCAAGTTTCAGACACTAGGTCTTTGTCTGTGTACCTGGTCTATGCCATACCTGTCTTCGTTCATTTATCAGCTATTCTTATCAGTCATTAAAGCTACTGGTAAAATTCTCACCCCATAACCATAATAATAATACTACTAATACCCATCTTAACTGTATCAGAAAAGGTGTTCCCCCACTACTAGCAGCCCAACTTCTCTGTCTCTAAGGAAGATTATCCACGAAGTAGAATGAAAGCGTTTTACACCAAAGAGCACATGGCTAAAATAAACGCAGTATAGTAGGAAGAGGCATGTGCTTTGCAGACGGTGAGAGTGAAGAGAGAGAATAACTGTGTTCTCCCCCACAAGCTACTAATTCACAAGCTACTAATTCTGCGGTCAGTGCAATTTAGACTATCACTTCCAGAACTCTTGACTTAATAATTACTGTATTATTTTAATTGCAAGTCAGCTGATAACTCAACTGATTCGTCAGAAAGACACAGAAGAACCTTCTACCTGTGGCCA
Organism: Strix uralensis; assembly: GCF_047716275.1. Taxonomy (NCBI): domain Eukaryota; kingdom Metazoa; phylum Chordata; class Aves; order Strigiformes; family Strigidae; genus Strix; species Strix uralensis. The sequence goes on from NC_133984.1 coordinate 3,378,500, forward strand.
AAGTAGAAGTTAATCACCAGGAGCCTTTCGTAAATGGTCCATCAGTCCCTATCTATCCACCTCCCAATGCTGTTTCAGCAACATGGCTGGTCTGTGGGCATCCAGTCTGTAGTTTTATGAACTGGGAAGAGTACTGGAAAATCATCACCTATCAATAATAAGTTTTTCTAATGACAGGAACAGAAGAAAGAATATTCTTTAAGCAGGAGTGACTAGTTCAAACCAGTTCTGCAGGAAGCTTCATGCACCAAAGATCAAGAAGAATGCTAATGTGCAATCATTGAACAGAATAGGAGCCAAAACTTGATATAAGGCACGTAATGAATAATGCTATACAATCAGCTTCTATACACCCACAATGTATCTAAATTTATAAGCCATACATGCCATTGGATAAAATTTAAATGCATTTCCCATCATTGAAGTGTACTATCCAATCTGCTCTAACACAGGACCATATTGGGATTGAGTAGACCATTCTGTTTGTAAGAAACTTAGCAGAATGTGCTGGTATTTATATCTCATAAAAGCTGTTCAGTAAACACAGTACAAAGACCTCTGATTTCACCGAATGCACGAACATGTGCAAAGAATTTCATTCTAGGATTTCGGACATGAGAGAGCTCTCTCTGTCAAAAGAGTTTAACTACCATTCCCCCATCCCAGTGAATTAAACATCTTTCCACCTGGAAAAACTGTCCTGGCTTTAGAGATAAGAATTTCAGAGTTCTAATGACAAACTCTGAATTTGTCTATGACATAGACTTTAAGGGAAGAATGCAGTATAGCTTCCTAGAGTCAACAGTCGGGTTTTTTTTCCAACTAATCAGAGTTTTGAGGGACAGGATTTTGAGGATGCAAAACTCGTCTCTGTTCCTGTTACATTTCTGTGTGGACTTACATATGTTGGTGTATTTTTATGGATATGACAGTTCAAGTCTGTAAGAATGACTTATAATTTCATTCATATTGTACAGATCCTTTGTCAGAAGAAAAGTGAAAGAGAACTACAAAGCACCATGATTATCTTTGTTGCATACAATTGCAAAACCTGCTTCTTTAAGCCACACAAACTGAATAGGTAATAAACCAGTAAACCAACAGAATAAAAGCATATCAGGTCATAACTTCTACCTTGACAAGGAAAGGAAAGAAATCTAAGTCAGCCTCTGCTGAGGCTGAAAAGGAATGAGGCACACTTTATTTCTTTTATCGATTCATCGTCAATGGAAGGTGGAAGGGACCTTGAGAGGTCATTTCATACATTCACCTGTGCCAAGGCAGGGTCAGCTATACCTAAATGCTTCTTAAAGTTTGTCATTCCCTTTCTAGGAACAGCATAACCTCTGTAGACAATCTATTCCAGTGCTTAACTGTTGTCATCAGAGTATTTTCCTCAAGTTTATCTTAAATTTCTCTTGCTGCCACTTAAGACCATTATTTCTAGAACTGTTTGTGGTGAACAGACAGAAAAATGCTATTTCCTTTCCCAGGTTAAAGAATGTAAGACAACAAAGTTAATAGTCTCAAATAAATATCCACTTTAAAAAAAAAAAAAAATCAAAACAAAGCAGAGACTCTAGAAATACCTGAAAAAGTACCAAAAGGAGACATCAACTACCTTGGCAGGCTATTGCTCTTTGGGCAAACCAAACACACTCATTTAGAATTAGTCAGGGGTTGCAAAACTACTCAAAAAGAATCCCAAAAATCTCTACACTTAGTCTGGAAGCTGTTTGGGTTTGCTCAAGAAGTTACGAACCGCCCTTAGGTCAGACAGGATGTTTGAGAGCTGATTGCACAGGGATAGGTTACCTGGTTCCATGTGATGTTGCCTTCCTTCTGGGAGTGACCCTTCCCTTCTCTGGGAGCGACCTGCAAGGGACTGTTAAACCAGGAACTATCATCTTTGTTATAAAAAACCAGCAAGAGCCCCATCACTGTATTAAAGCAGAGTGCTTCATTCCAACTTGCTGTCTTCAAAACGGGAAAGAGGATGACATTTCATTTCAGATTTAAGCTTCAGAGCCTTTATATGCAAAATGAAGGCCAGCACGGTGTCGTAATTCCTCTTCTAAATTCTTTCACAAGAATTCAGAATTTGTTGCAGAATGCTGAGTTCATTACCTCCAAAAGTTGTGTGTGCTAACAGAGTCTTGCACAGTAACTCAAACTTACAGCATCACTGTAATGATGGTAGTTTTTACTGTTTGCGTAGTATTTGAAGACAAACAATAAAATATAATGTTGAGAATCTTCAACTTTTTTCCTAAACTTTACAAATTATGGATTTCATTTTCTGTTCTGCACCTTCTCTCACTGAGATCAATTTTGTATTATAATTTACGGAAGTTACCTGATTCTGGGATTCTTAAAATATGAACAGAGTTTGAAAATAACTCTTGAATTTGAAGTAGCTTTGCCACTACTCGTTGGGCCAATGACTGAGCAAAATACAATGCAAAGAGAAAGTAAGTGAGCTGACAGAAATTACCTTAAAGGTCTTTATATAGAAAATATAGAAAAGTTACAAAATAATATAGTATCATACATAAGTGATCTGGCTAATTTTTAAAAAAATGTATGCAATTAGTTTCATAATTCACATGTTTATAGTCTGATAACACTAGAACAACAGAATGGACCATGCTACATTCATTGTAGACTAGAGCATGAAATGCAAGTATTTCAGAAGTATCTTAGCCCAATGCACTGGGAAAGATAAGTGACTAGGCAATTTTATTGTGACTCAGATTCAAACAGTTTTGATTTGTAACCTTGGTATTGTTTTGAGTGGATGGCAATACACATCAATCTTGTGCAAGCATTTTACAGAGAGAATTATGGATATAAATCAGGAAGAAGGTGCTTTGTAGGGTGGAGTTAGGAGTTAAACTTCAAAGACGATGAAATAAAGAACAGTCATCGCTACACCTAACAGCTGTCCTTCTATTGTAATTAAATAGAACATTAATTTCCAAGTGTTATGACATTTAATCAGCTATATAAAAATAATAATAGTAATAACAATGATAAGCATCATCACCAAAGTTATTATGAGAGCAAGCCAAGATCACATGCCCAATATTTCTAAAAGTTGCTAAGTTACTATAGACAAGCTGTTCAAGACTGTAAGTACTGTCCAAAATATTTTCTTGGAACATATCCTGATAAATTTCTTTCTTTAAAGAGAAACTTTGCAAGGAATCTCACAGTTCCTACTCATTAAACGAAACACTATACTCTGCCATTGTATTGTGTCTGGCTATCCTTATAAAGATGTGAAATAATTTTTTTTGTTTTAGTCAATACACATTCAGGAAAAATTTTCATTTTGTACCATATTACAGGAGGCAGACTCAGTAAAGGGATGTTAAATGATTCACCACAAAATAAAATATTGTAGTTGCAGACCCAGAATAAGAATCTTGACTTTCATTCTCTGATATTTACACCATTTTCCTTTGCCACATAAGAAACGGGATTAGATATATACATTCCTCTCTTCTGTAGTACAGTAATTATAAAATCCACTGGCCTTCACTAAATTAAACCCTATCCCCCAGACGTTTCGAGTTAAACATAAAAACAATAAAAAGATGACAGGAATGTAGATTAATACATTTGATCAGTTTTGCCATAATTCATATTGTAGAGAGAAAAAAAAAAAGTGCATGTTTTGAAGTACTTGGGGTGGAAAAGGATGACTCGATGGACCTCAGCAGTTCCTACTGCAGTTTTGTGTCTGCCCTTAAGTGGCTTTCTGGGCACTCAAGCACTGACACCATGCTGGAACCTTTTGAGCTCTTCCTGAGCTGCAGGGCTCAGACAAAAGGGTGAGCCCAGTCCACTTGAGCTACACTAAAACTCTATCCACAGAGCAAGTGCTGTGCCTGTTATGACGAAGCTGACAGGACATTACATTCTTTTCCCTGTGCATTTTCAGTTCCTTACACCATATATAATAGATAATTATTTGAAGTGCATTTCTTTTGTTGCGAGGTTTTGTATGTTTGTTTTTCAGTGAGCCACTTCCAACAAGCACAAAAACCACCAGTGCTAACCTTATTATTGGTTAGGAAATCCTTCTTAGACTATTATGAAGAGTTCTTGGAAAAGAAAGGTATCCGTTATGTTCCAACCAGATTTCATAAGGATAAAAACAGTAATAGAGAAGAATCATTAAAAGAAACCGTCATATATTTTTTTTTTTTTGAGTGCAGAGATATAACATAAGCTAATGTCTGAATTCCAGGAGCCACCCTGCCGTAGAGAAAATTCACTCTCAGAATAAAAGAAAGGAATATAGTCACAAAGAGCTGCAAGTATCTCCTAGCTTGGTCCATGTAATCAACCAAAACCACTTCTGCATATTCTGCATACATGTCCATTGCTCCCTTTGATACACTTGAAACATCAGCTAGTTCAGCAGCTGGCAATTAGGCAAGGAATAGTGACTGGTAGGAAGGAGGTCTTCTCAAAAAAAAGGCTTTTTTCAGTTATTTTAAAGAAGAGCCAATTAATCTCCCTTTCATATATTCTTGCCAAATAGTGACAGTAGGAATTTTCTAGTGAACTTGGTCTTATCTTCAAGACTACTATTTGGCAAAACAATTACTTCCAACCCCTTCCTAACAATCTCCAATTAATTATTTTTTTCTTATGTTCTTATGTGCATAACAGCCAAGTGATAGCCCTACCAGCATCAGCATTTTTACTGGATGTTATGCCCTGTTTCCCACACTTTGCAATGGTGTTATATTTGTTATTTAGAACAAACCCAGATTGTTCCTGGAACTGTGCCTATAGAAACTACTGCTGTAATGTGTTTATATGATATATAATTATAGGCATGCTGTAACCTGTCCATAGCCACTGCAGAACAAGCTGCATTATCAAAAACATAAACCAGTCCCTGGATTAACTATTCAATCTGATATATTCCCTGTCTTCAGTAGCTAATGTCAAAGAAATTAAATCAACACAGGTTACATTTTTGAGCTTCAGTAGAAAAGATGGTAACTATATAATATTCCAAGCCAGTAACATGACATTTAAAACTACTGAATACTCCCTAACGCAACATGGATTTCAAGCCACTACGTCTGAAGATTAGGCTACTTAGTTAATGTCAGGCATCAGGATTTGAAAATACTTGCCAAAACCCACAAAAAAATGTAGGAAGAAAGATCGTACTCACCTACCAATGGAGTGAGTCATAGTATTCAAGCAGTTGAGCCTATGTATGCAAATATAAATAGCAAAATGGTTATAATCCTAGCAAACAACAGATTATTATAGGTTTTCATCTAAGTAATGTGTCAAGATAAATAATTAGGATTGTCTTTAGTACACATTACCTATAGGGAGAAAAGTCTTTATAGAAATAACATTTTAGTTAAACAGAATAGCAGAGTATATGAAAGTTTAATTATTAGAAGAATTACACTGGTGTACTTCACATGTAGACTTTAATACTGTTTCATACCCAGTATGTTATATTTTTCTAACATCAAACGTCTAAACAACTATATTCTTGATAAAAATTATAAATACATGCCAATAATTTTGTTTATGCACCCTTTTCACCATATGCTTTTATTCAAGCCAACAAGTTACCAAGAATAATTTTTAAATCATTGTAATGCTTATGCTTTTTACCCCATATGTTAAATATCTTTGTTACATGATGTCTAAGGCAGATTTATAAAACCTTCCTTCAATAATATTTAATGAAATTTTTTGATATATTATCGTATAACCTATTGCTATAAATACACCATAACAACAGTTAAAAAGTGCTTCTGATAGTATTTTTGTATATGCATTCACATTTACAGATGAGTCAAACCAGAATACGAAGTGTAAAAGCCGCTGTGTTCCAAGTGGAGAGGGACAAGCAGGGTAGGATCTAGTGTCGCAGTTTGTCATTTTACAAATTTTATTTTGGATCAGATCCAAACCAAAGAGAGATGTATTTTGCAATTATTAAATGGATGTGGTCAAAATAACACAAGAACAGCTGGTCTCACAAAAATGAGTTACAGATGGCAGAAATCTTGCAATAGCAATCTTACAAAATTTGGTAGAAAAATTGTGTGATCTGCCTTATCAATTCACTGAGTGCATTCCTGCAGATGTGGGGAAAACAACTTTTGATCTCTCATATCTGACAACTTCTAATTTGTAACTCCAGTAATATTTTGTGTGTGTGAATTAAATATGATTTTTTGATTTAGATTCGCTCCACATTTATAATCAAGTGCAAGAAATAATTATACAGTATTTTCATATGGAGTTCCCATAGTGTTTTCTGGGACATATAATATCATTACATCATGACATTATTAAAGATTATACAGTAAGTTAATGCAGGCTGGTATCTGTACTGACTGATGAAGTGGAAGAAAGAAGTAAAGAAATACACAGAAGAAGTGCCTTACTGAAGTAACCGTGATTAGAAGGGCATTACAAGACATGTTTGAAGTTTATTCTTCCACAGAGAAGTTCCAAAAGAACTGCACAGTAGTACCTCAGTTCTGTGCTCCTACAGCTCCAGCTCTTCCCTCTGAATTCTATGCAGGTTGTTATTATACACAAAGCTACATGATGTTTTAGTCAGAAAAGTGACTGTCTTGTAACTCATTTTTAAAAACTAAAGTTTTGTACAATTGCATGGTGTTCTTTTGAAGGATGTCTGTCATGCATTTTAATATTAATGACATTTGAACCAATATAGGAAGTATGAGGCATGTAAGTTCACTAGAGAATGTTACTTAATTACAAGTATATCCAATTATCTCTTAATGACATTAATTTGTGTTTACAGACATGGATAATACTGTATATTTAATACATCTAGGTTTATTCTAAACATTAATAACACCTCAATATGTAAAGTATTATAATCCATTTCTACACAAAAAACAAATCAAAACAGAAAAATCCCTTTGAGTCTGCCAGTGGGTAAGCATGATAAATCCATCATTAAAATGGTAAGAGAGTGAAGATTTTTAGCTGATAAGAAAATACGTGTGTATACGGGATAATAATTTTTTCTCTCAAGTTCTGTTACAAATTTTAGGTTACTTGAGGTAAAACATTCATATCTACTGCCTGCACTTTATTACAAATTCCATTTCAGGTGATCCTGATAGCAAACTATTGTTTCTCACATAACATGCTCTAGGCAAAGCTGATCCCAGCTCATCACAGTGGCTTGAATTGGGTGACTTTTGATGTCCCTTTTTCTATGATGTGTAAATATGTAAATATAAATGTATATATGTGTAAATATGAATTTATAAAATAGATTAGGCAAATTATTTTCTGAAATATTCCTTTCTCCCCATTACAATCTCCTGCAGCATGATCTTCTCACAACTGTTTTCTCAGTGTTTTCAAATCTGAGGGGGCACATTCTGAACTCAGTTACATGGCAGTAAGTACTGAGTAACTGCCCTGAAGTTAATGGAATTACTCCCGTCAGAACAAAGTGAAAAACTTGTCCGTTCTCCATTACAGAGGCAACTGAATTTTACCAATCAAGTGAAGACAGAGAAATCTTTCTAATTACATTTTACGCCATGAATATAAATGTCGTGTTCTCCTGGCATATCCAGTAAAGTACACTTGTTATATGTACTACAGGAACAAAAAAAAAAAAAAAAAAAAAACCCAAAAAGCCCACCTCCCATATTCTTACACGCAAGTAGCTCAGCAGTGCTAAAGCCATCCTGACTCCGTAACCCTGCCCTTTGAATAATTCTGCTGACACGCTCGGAGGGTTCACATGAACAGGGACAGCAAGTGTTGGCCTTTTGTGTAAAGGCATATTTAGATAGAAGGTCACTCAAGATAATTCTGCTTATGAAGACGACTGTTCATTTGAGTCAACCAATTTTATAATTATGTGTTACTCTTAAAGTGGAATTTTGGATGTTATTTTCTTTGATATCTTTATGACTCATACTTCAGTTGAGCAAAGCAAGCTACAATTTGCTAATGCAAGTGTGTACAAATTTGAAACTGGTTAGGTCGGGTGTGTCTGCCTATAGAAACATACATTTTCTTATAGTTTTCAATAAATGTTACTGCTACAAAATTATCTGGCTACATCTTAGTTGAATTTAAATTTTTCATAGTTTGAATACCATTCTTTAAAAGTTATTTCAACTGGGTAATTGCTGAGGTTCAGAACAGGAAAACTGCACTAATTATGAAAAAAACAGTAACTGAGTAAGAAGTTGTCTATCTTGATCAGGTCACATAGGTTATATAACCAGTTGGCATCACTTTGCATCTGTTGTACATGCAGGCCCGCTTCCCTCCCATATCCTATGGAAAGCAGGGGACAACTGGTTTTCATTTGAGAGAACGAAGACATGATTCTTTTTGTTTTCCTTCAGGCTGCAGCTCATAGTCTGGAAAGCTTGGAGTGAATCTGCTGCCTCTTTACCATTTTGCAAAGACGGAGGGCAGCACAGCTCACAGCTCATTTCTACTGCTACATGGAACGCTGCCAACATCATTTGCAGGGATTCGTAGTCCATTTTACGTAGATATTATAGTACAAGTTAGACAAACTCACCAGACACAGCAAAGAGTGGTAGCATGTAGGCACTTACGGCTCTGCTCTCCCATTCTGTGCTTGTGGGGTTTGGCTCAGGCACTGGAGGAATAGACGGGGCACTCCTAACCCGAGCACGGACGTCTCTGGAGCACAGGTAACCCAGATAATGCAAGAGAGTCTGTAAACTGCTTTGGTTATGCTAACAGCCGAACAAGTCGTCAGCAACCCCCAGAAGAAGGGAAATAAAAAGGTAGTTTGATCCTAATCTATTAGATCCAAGTAGCTGTCTTCTAGCTGAAAACCTAGTCTTTAAAATCTTCTTATCCTCCCCTCTAGGCTAGTACAGCTGTGGACTATTACCAGTTCAGGGCTGGAATGCAACTGTAGTCATCACGGTATCAAAAACAAGTTCTAAACTTTTTGAGGAATCTTACCAACAGACTGGGACTTTTGGGAAAAAAATATATAGTTTGTATTTAAACATAGATAACCATCCCCAAGTGCATTTACTGGTACTATTTGAAGTCCCAATTTATCATACACCTGCTATATACTGTATGAGAAAAATAAGACTTACAAATCAATATTTCAGCCTACTAATTCACTGCTTTGCAATATAGTTTATTATTTGTAAATTTATAAATATGTGGAAAAGAATTGTATCATTTGCTTTCTCAAAATAAATATGTTTTTTCACCTACCAATCCAAATGTTTCCAAAGAACTGAGTGACTAATATCATCTCTAAAACTGTGATTATTTTAATAAACATAAAGCAAGATATTGGACTAAGTATGACTCCAACTGTGAGCGATTTATAGTGATAAAAATACACAGATGCCATCTGTACCAACAGAAGAACACTCATCACAAATTTGTCTTATGGTAACACTTCCCTTTCATTTATACTGAAATGAGCGCTATTTCTTTTAAAATGATACTGACAGTAAAATATGGCCACTTTTAAAATGAGTAACCTAACAGTAGGAGAAATACACTGAAAACTATGAATTAAAATACTCATTTGACTTGCTCGAGGCCTCCATGATGTATCGAATGCTCACCAAATATTAAGCTCAGTTTGCCAGACTAGCTATGCTAGCTTAGTAGCTGCTTCCATACTAAGAGTTTTTGTTGGGTGTAACACCCCTTACCCCTCCCAAAGAAAATCAAAACAAAAAAATACCTCAACCAAAATGGCAAAAGCTTTAAGTTCAGAACCCAGCCTAAGTCATTAGTCTGACTTCATCAGCTTGTCTATGATACGTTTGCCAGCATCTTTGCCAGTTCAGCATTAAGCAAGAGGGCCATGGGGTATGCACCAGGGAAACTAGGGCAGGTAGTGAGAACACAGTGATAAATATCAGTCAACTTCAAATACTAACAGCAAGATCAAAAGAAAAGCAGAATTTAAATAAAATCTGCACACAGAGAACTTCATTAGCAGCAGTTGCAGAAGCAAAGATATGATACCCATTATTAATTTATAACCATGCACCAGATACTGAGGGTTTTGAGAATGGTGAGGATACCATCACCCGTACAAGTGTAATAAACCGATGGCAAGTGCAGTGCGCAGGATTGGTTCTAGCTTGGTCCCCCCTGCTGAGGATGCACAGGCACAGCTCTGCCATCTTCACCTTGCATTCTCCGTTCTGCCTTGACACTGACCTTCACTGGATGCAGTGAGGGAGGTAGATTACGTACTTCCACAGACTTTTAAAAATATTTTTTACTAGAAATGGCCTTAAAGTACCCCTATTCTGCTCTGGGTTCTAAATTATGGCTAGAATGTAAATTACAGTGCAAAGTAAATCCATATTTATTTCTGATTTTTGTTCTGCAACTGTGCTTCCACCCCCACTTCTGTCAGTGTTCCAGCCCTTCAAAATTTCCTTTGTATCAAAAAGCTGACAGATTTATCTCCTGAAAACTTCAAGCTAGTTTTCATGTTGAGATTTGGGAAAAACGGAACAGCTGTCATTCAAGCATACTTCAGCAAGTGGCAAGCCTGTTCACTTTCAAATGTTTATTCCCCAAAAATCAACACTTAAATGACATGTCCTACTGACATGTCATAAAAAACACATTCAGATCTGACAGACATGTGGAACAAACATGCGCTAGAGCCTGAGGTTCCAGAGTTCCTACACATCTGATGTTTGGGATATTTTTAATATCACTTTCTTTACTGTTTTAAACTGTGCAGATTTTGGTCCGGTGGTCATTGTGAGTCAGGTTATGAATTTGCCTTCTTGGAGAGAGACTTGACAATAATTCCACCTGAAGCACCACATGCAGGCACAGCCAACAGTAATGGATGAGCAGCAACTGTTGCCACAAGCTGAAGCACTGAAGCTGCTTCTTTCAGGCAGATTTTATGATTCTAGTGTCCAAACAGGACCATACTAGTATGCTATGTTCAAATCCAAGATCTTTTTCCTCCTTAACCAAATTGTGAGATTAAGAAGGCTACACTTACCAGCTGGCCAGTAGGCATTTCTTCACAAGCCCATTCATTCCTAATTTGACATTACTGTGAAGATCCTCATTAAATCTTCTAAAAAGAAGTGCCCTGCATGCAACACAAAATCCAATTTATCAAGGACTAGGGAAAGACATAGTTAAAACTCAGTCCTTGATAGCTTTTCCTGTAAGAAACCAAACAACTTTTAGATTCTGCAGAAATATCACAGAAATGAAATATAAGTTTTCTGTACTACATATAAGATAAACCCCAGCAGTTTAGCTTCCATCATTTAAGCCTTGCTACTCATTCTAGGGGGTGGATTTTTAATTCAAACTTTGATGCTGCTATGTTCATTATCAGATATTCCACACTAGTCAAATGCCACTTACGTGCCAGGAAGACATGCAAAAGTAGCTGATCTGAAATTATTTCCCCTAATGACATTTTCTTTCTGGATGCAAATAAAAATTGTGTATAAATGTGTATCTGTATAATGCAATTACATGACTTGTATCAAGTAGACATGATAAGTACAATCCTAAATTAAGTAACTGCACATGAAAATTCTATGAAAATATAGTCCTGGTCTTTTTATAATCCTCGTTCACCTATCAGCAACAAAGTATTATGGACATTTCTCTGCTGATTTTTAAAAGTCAAAATAATGCAGTGTTCTTTCTCAAGTAGTAAGCATTCACTCTTACCATGGCTGACCGTTGATTTTTTACTAATATTAATGGAAAAAAGCCCAGCAAGAAGTAGACACTTTTCTATAAAAGGTGCCTATATATACTTTCTACTGTTTAAGCAAAAGTTGCATAAATCTTTATGCTGCAAAATGGTTTCATCTAAACATTCTGTCTTGTGAAAAGTGGTGGAAGATTGCTTCAGGTATCTGCATTCATCAATGCCCCCAATACTGAGAACAATGCAGCAGGAATAATTTAAAAACGTGACTAAAAACGGAAAAAAAAATGCTAATTTTACATTCTTTACTATGAATTTACAGAGATGAATGGCATCCATGTACCAACAGTTTTCATACTTTCATACCCCAAAATTAATAGGGGAACGTGTCCTAAACATCTTTGTGTAAAAACATCTGTAAAGGAAAGAACAGACACTTGAAAATAAGTGTCATACTGTAATCTGCATATAAAACAACTCATAACTTGAAGAATAAACAAGGTTAAATTGTTTGTTTTCTTCTGAAAAAGCAAAACAAAGGTAATAATTCACTAGTCTATAAAATTCCATTACAGTATTCATAATGGGTATGTTCATGCTATTATCAAAAGTTATACTTCTCAGCTGTACTGCTGGGTCTCAACTTTTGTACCCATTTTATGTAAACTTGCACTGCTTGCTTACTTCACAGCTCCTACAGACTTCACCTTTTATCTACAAATGGACACTCTTGATACTTCTGTTTAAAATCTGTCAACTTTCATTTAATTGAAAGAAAAATGCCTAATCAAAGCCACCGAACATAAGCAATTGCGACATATGGCTCCCCAGCTGGGAAAGTGTCTGACCAGCGTATCAGCAATTTGAGAGACAGAGACAAACAGCCCCATCAAATACCCTTTCACCAAGGGACAGGTGCACTGGGATGGAAGCCAAAAGACCATGCTTCAAAGGCCCAATTACTGAGCAAAACCATACGAAGGCAGCAGGTATTGTTCCTCCATTTTACAAATGAGGTTACTGAGAGGTTGGACAAGACCCCTTTTGGAAATAGCTGGGAAGGGTTCCATATGTCTGTTCTGACAAAACCTGTTTTCATCCACTTAACTGACACTCAAAAAGAGAACTCATACAAATGTATGTTTCTAGTTACGCACGGTGTGCAGACACATACATTTTTATCACCAGCCTCAGTGTAAATATTTAGTTTATCACAAACTATTACAGTTTTTCTGTGAACATTTTACTCAGAATGGTTACACACTGTCCTCCTATTTTCGTTGGGATTGAGACTACATACCTTCCAAGAATGTGATGTTATTTCCCTCAAGGTTCAGTGAAAGCAGACCCGTTGTTAGGAAATCCAGCAAGGCGGATGGCAGAGAGAGGCACATGAATCTGAAGGTGGAAGTGGTTGATAAGAGACCGTATCAAATTGAGGGTCCCTGTCTGTGGGAAACGGCGCACAACAGAGGATAGTAAGTGAACAGAAAGGCACAGAGGCAGGGACAGGACAGGAGAGAGAGAATGAGACTGCGAACCCCGAAATAAGGAGAGTCCAAAAGAGAAAACTATGTGCAGATTAATGCAGGGAGACTACAGGAGAAAACAGAGTGTGGGCAAGATGGGGCAGGGAGGTGTGGGGAACACACTGGATTGCTGGGACAGTGAAAGAAAACGGAAGTAGAAAAGGACAGTAATAAGGAGGGGAAAAAATTGCAGCTCAATACATCCTGAGATACATGACAAGTATACAGAAACTGGCCCCAAGGAGCCACAAGGAGACCAAAATTTGGAATTACATTAAAAAAATTAATCCGAACTTCAAAAATAAATTTAAAAATTATCACAGTGATCCCATTTTTTCCAGAGACTCAAAATCCAGAAAGCACATCAAAATCAGATCCATTAAAACGTTTGTCTTAAAGTCAATCTTGGTAAGATTTTTTGCGTTTATAGAACCAGAACTGTCTCCTTTCAAATGTATATAAAGCCTTCCAAGTGTCTGAATAAACACATTCAAATTCAGTCCCAGAGCATATGCTAAGTATCTTGGACACTTTCAACAGTCTTTCAACTTCTGTTTTTAAACACAAAATGTTTAAAGCGCAATGTAATAGTTGTTGTATTCAGATATCATTCAAATCACATGGTTAAACTGATTTTCATTACATACTTCAGAACAGTTGATAGTAAGAAAGTTAGAGAACACCTCCCTCTACTGTTCCTTTCTTGTAAAAAAAAAAAAGTGCTTAAGTAGTTGTAGATCAAAAGCTGAAAGTAGAAATACTTTCAAGATAAGCAAAAAACCTGTATTTTTCATGGGACACTTTTTTTTAAAAAAAGAAAAACACTATACTAACCTCCAGCTCAGCAAAAAGAGGGGATTGTAAAGCATATTCAAAGGGAAGAATATTATCTGAGAAAGCAACAAAACAACCAAAAGGCATACTGAAGGGCATACTGTCTTTGTATTTGGATAGACCAGATCCAGCAACATAGCAGTCTGTGCATGAGAACCTCAGGTGAAACAGTCAATGTTTAGCTTGTGTTAGTATTTCAGTGATAGACTGTTCCAATTTTCTTAGGTACTAAAGCCTTATTTCTGTTCTGACCATGTCTATGTTTAGGCTTTGGATCTTAGGGGTCAGCCCATGAAAAATATACTCCAAGCACCAAGAATTAAGGTTCAGGAACTAGCGTAATCAATCAAATAAGGGCATCAGAGGACTGGCACATTGCATCTATCCGAGTATCCTGTCTTTATAATGTCTAGTAGCAAACCCTTAGGGGAGAGAGTGTAAGAATCAGGTTAGACAGTGTGGTCTTTCCTCAGGTATTCTGCCATAGCTTCTGATAACCAGGAGTCTGAGACCAAGATTTCATCTACTCTGTTGTATTGAATAACAACTGATCAACTCTGCCTTCGCTAATTTTTCCAATCTCTTCTGGTCCTTTTAATCCTAAAAGTTTTACAGGTTGCAAAAAAGTACTTCCTTTTACTCATTTTAAAGCATAACACTGATAATTAACTGCTTTTTTTTTGGTTAAGCAAGACTGTGATTAATCATCCTGCATTTACTTTCAATCCTTTCTTCACTGTATCGCCCATTATCATATTCCCCTTCTGTCCTCTCTCTCCCAGGCTGAACAATCCTCAGCCATCCAGGCTCTCCTCATACAGAAGCCATTCGTACCACTGCTGGTCTGTATCCTTCTCTGGCTCTTTTCTGGTCCCACTGCATCTTTCTTAAACTGAGGTGACCAGCATCAGTGTTCAACACACAGACACACCTTAAGCAGTTACACCAGCACAATGATGTTTCTGAGTTCAGCTCACAAAACACATTCTAAGTGATTCTACGCCCACACAAAAATTTGCCCATTGATTCAGCTGGATCAGAAGTTCACCACAAAAGTTAACTTAAAAGTAAAATCTGAATCCATGCATTTTGGATGTTTTTTCCAAATCAAGTATGAGATCAATTTGATTTTATTTTGCTTGTTTATACCTATGCTTTATCTATGATGAAAGTCAGGCCTAACTGTAATAGTCCCTGAACGTTGCATCTGCTTTCCTAAAAGGAACAGTCATGTTCCTACAATCTACAGTAAGGTTCATCTAAGAGATTAATAAACAGCTACAGTACAAACTAATGATTAGTCTTTTCTGCAATTATGAGGATGTACCTTATGATTTTTCACATTTGAAATTACATTTTATCTTACAGTTCAATACGCAAAAAGTAGTATTTTATAAATACCAAAAGTAACGGTCTGCTCCTCAACACACTGGTTATATACTCTTAACAAAAACTCCAGTATTTACTTGCAACAAAAACCATTCTTTGGTATCAGTGTGACTTTTATTTTAGGACATTATGGTTAGACTTTAAATGTTTAAAAGTCATTTTTTAAATCAGTCTTCAAAGTGAAATATAGTGCATGAGCTAAGATAAATGCAAGATTCCTATTTAGGATAGCATGTGCTATCTCATTGTCAAAAAACAGTTTTGAAAATGTGTAACGGCTACATATGCAGGGTTTTTTTGTTTAGGTTTGTTGGGTTTGGTTTTTTTTTTAAATGAGATTTTTATCCAATATGCCCAGAGGCAACTCACACTTTCATCAGCTGCAGTATCTGTAATCATCCAGCTCTTCTGCTAACTAGTAGATTCCATAAGAACAGATTTTGGTCAAATGAAAGCATAGTATTAAAATGCTCTCAGTTCTACATGTGCAAGCAGGCTGGCTTTTGCTGTCATAAGCATTCCCAAAACAACTTTAAAAAAACAAGCAGAAAGAAATAGGATTTGCTTTGTACCTTCAGGGGTAGGAGATGACTCATTTAAAGAAACACAATCAGCAGTGACACAGTCAGCTCTCGTCATAATTTTCTGCTCCAAATAAGCAAAAGTTCATCTCTGGATAACTGAAAAGATTCCTGCTTTACATGTGGTTTTAGAAGTGAATGAGAACAGAACTTCAGCAACTCAACTTTAACTAAATGTTGTAAGCAGAGGCATTACAGAACGTTAATAATTTAAAATAGAGATGTGGTCCGTGAAAAGGTAAACTACAATACTTGTGTGGTAATTTTTGTTTCTTTGCTTTGTAAGTGAAGTATATAGAGATATGTTCGTCATCCTTAAAGGAAGCAAAGAGAATCCTGACATATAAAAATCCTTTGAATTCCTGGTACTCCTTAGCTTTAAGATGAGTGAGGAGCTGCTGCAGGCTGGTTTGGTACGTTGGGATGGGAGGGGACTAGGAAAGAGCTCAGGTTGTGGAAGTGGCACAGCAGGTCTGTGCACCTGCATGCATAGAGGGGGAAAAAAGATATGGACAGTTCAGTGGCTTTATTTTCTTGCTTTGATAGCATGGCTATGTAATAATCATTGCTGTTTCATAATGCAGAATTCTCTTGTTCATATAGTTTAAATATTCAAGACAACTCTTATTAAAGAATAAAACCAAAATTTTGCCCTCAGTTATCTTTTCATGCCACTAGCTAGTCCTTTGAATCTGATTATTTAGTATTTTAATAGTTATTTTCAATATTCTTTGTGTCTGGTTGAACTACTTACTCTTAAATTACTTCATTTCAAGAACTGCGTCAAGAAATTCTGTTTACTACTAAGCTTTTCCATGGAGATATTATAGAGAGTACATTTTGTACAATGAACTTACTACTTGTGGGCCATAATGCAACAGAGAACCTTTTTTGATATTACGTGACCTAAAGTTGTTTTGTTAATTTTGTTTAATCCATTTATACTTTAGTCCCTTCAGTTATCAGACTATGGAGCTAATTTAATCAGGAGACGTTTATACTTATTTCTGCAAGAAGTAGGTATATGCACTGAATGCATTTCAACTATCTTACCTATGAATACCAAAAGGAAATTTTAGTCCAATCTATGCTCAGTCTCTCAATGAGTTATCTAAACCATTGCAAATTAATTTAAAACACTGTTACAGAAAATACAATAAATCGCCCTATCATGGCCAGACAAATAACATCTAAACCATTTTAGGCATAATACATCTAACTCACCTAAAAGCTCAACAAAGCCCAAGTTACTACAATTTTTTACTTGTTTACTTTTGCCTTTAAAAAAAACCTAAAACCAAACCAACCATAAAAGCAGACAGTCACAAATTTCAGCGTAAAATTAAGTTTTTCATCCTCTACCTACTGAAATATTTTAAATGTACCACTTGTAGGTTGTGCTTGAATTATCATCACTTTAATACACTAAATCGGAGTAAACGCAGAAAATAATATTAAAATATATACAAAGTGGTATAGAAGACAGTGATAAATCTGTAGCATACAGTTTAACCTTAGTTTGCAAGGAGTTAAGTTTTCTGTTGCTGTGTGTTTTTAACTTACGTCACTCCAGAATTTGTGCTTTTTCTCCCAGTTCCCCCCCAGAAGCACCACTCATACACTGCACTGTATTTCTTGCTCAGGCATAATTTGCCAAAACAAGCAATAATTCAAGCGAATTCAGACCCAGCTATGCTCTGGCATATATTCTGGGAAACACAGCGTAGCCCTGAAAGCTGAGGAGCGGTGGTGCCCCGGCCCCTGCCCCGGCAGATGTCAGTGTAAGGCAGCGCTGCCGGCGGGAATCCAACCTCCACCGCAGAACTTGGATGAGCAGCAAAAGCAGAATAGCAGGAGATTGCCTGTTTTTCTGGCAACATACAACTATTAAATATAGGAACAAACAGAATTACTCATTTATTGAAAAAGAACAAACAAAACTGAGCCAGGATTTGGAATAGGTAAGGTCAAGGCTACATAGAACCGTAAGGCCAACTAAGGACCTGAGATCATCCAAAGGTGTGGGACTATGCTTACAAATTTTCACAAAATTTGACCAGCTGTGTCCAGACAGTCCTCTCTCACCCCAGAAGTTCTGTCACTTTTCCCCCTCTTTTCTTCATATGTATGAGGGGAAGCCCTGAACATACGGACAGTAACATTTCGTTTTCATTTTCTTAAGATTATAAATTATTCAAAAAGAAAACCTAGGCAGCAGAATAATATTGTACCAGCAACGCTAATTTAATTTTCTTGTCTTTACACATCATCCTTCCATATTTAATTATATGACCACATACTGTTTCCCCCCTTATCTAGTGCAGAAGACAAAAGCATGCTCATTCAGGCCAACATCCAACATTTCTCTCAGTCTTTATAAATTCCCTACTTTATTTATTTCATGCAGAAACTGAGTAAAGAACCATCCGCTTCCTTGAGGTCTTTTATTTGAACTGTATTGCTAATGGTCTTCTTGTAAGTACTAATTACCTTATATGCCCAGTTCTCCCAGAACATAAAATTACATTATGAATCCCATTTGACAAACAGAGACAGAGTAATACACTGCAAAACACAATGAATTGCTGGAAAAGTGGAACTGAGAGTCATGTTTACTTTTGCCTCTTTTCCAAGAGAAGCAAGTATTTCCAATTTATACTAAGTTCATTTGCAGCCCTAAAAAAATCTAGTAGTGTGCATCTCAAAGTACCCCTAATTGAACTGCTCTTTTTCTAGGTGACAACCTGCCAAGATTGAAACATTCGCCAGGTACTCTATGCAAAATCTGTTACAAGGAGAGGACATGACCAACTTCACTTACAGGCCTCTGGAGTTGTTGGGGTTTTGTGGTATTTTTTTGTTTGTTTAGCGCACTGGCCATTTCCAGTGTAAATAGAGGACTGTGCTCCCAGGCAACAAACTCACAGCATAAATGTCTGTCACTCTCTGAAAACCAGTTACCTGCACACAGACTGAAGAGGCCCTGTGCTACAGGATTCTTACCTTTACATACCATGTATTAACAGAAGAAAATAAACAATGCTTATACTAACGTTTCCCAAACAACAAACGTTGAACTCTGCAATTTAGCTGTCTAATACGCTGGATTATTTTTATTACTTCTTTCATTTCATTAAAAACAAAAGCACGAATACCTTCAAACAAAGCATCCTTATCAGGATTTGAATCTGAAATACCAGGCTGATAGCCATCAGCACTCATATCACTAGCTTGACTACTCTGGAAGCAGCAGAAGGTAACTTTAAGCTGTTGGTCCAGATGCTAAATGGGCATACCTGAATATCCTCATGTGAAAGCACGGCCAAAGACAAAGTTACGGCACGCTCTCCGCTGCACATAGCGTGCCCTGTGGATGCTGCATGTCCCATCTCTCAAACATTAACTAACTGGCTTAGTAGTTAGGTAGCCAGGAGACTGGCTACTGGAGTCACGTGAGGGGTGTCCATCTGGCCAGCACTGCCGCAGACGCTTTGCTCCTTGTAGCTATGGTGGTTTAGTCAACAACTGGATTCTGCCTTTCTCCAGGAGGTGCCGGTTTACTGTGTGCTGCTGGTGCTGACTTGGGAGCTGCCCATCTGGAGAGTGGTTTGGAAATTTTGCCATGCTATCAGAATGGCACGGAACAATGTGAGAGTGGCATAACAGTGGCTTTAGACAAAATAGCAAAAAACTGCACTTTTATCACCAGAATGGCCTTAAGGTTAGGGCATATCCAAGGTAGATAAGAAAAGCTCTTTTGTACCTGAAGATTACTATCAGCTTCCCTTATCTGCCAATAAGTGCCTGATGACCTATTACCTCTCCCTGATATCCTACGCTTAACTGAGAGATCTTCTTTTTGGAAAAGCAAGTAGATCCACTCCTCCCTTATTTTACCTTTCTTTCATACCTGGGCTAGTTTTGGAAAACAGCTTTTAGGACTTCCAGACCAAGGAAAGTATTTAAAAAATAATCCAGGGAAATTCAAAAGCAGACAATATCTCTGTTGCTATTTTTTTAACATTTTCCAAGCCACAATCTATAATCTCCATCTGTAATCTCTCTGTTTACCTCTTGCTGGCAAGATGAGAAAACACAGAAAATACTGTACCACATTACTTGAAATATTAAAAGAAATGCCAAAACTTCTGCAATTAAATGGACTATAAATAATAAAAAATTAGGTATGTTATAGATGTTCAGGAAATTTCTCTATGGTAGCTGCTTACTTTACAGTCTGGTCAAAGTTTACCATTTTGATGGTATTTTTAAAGAAAAAGAGCACTTCCTTCCTAAGATGTTTGATTTCCTTGTTATAATCAAGATATTAAAATTTTATTTCAGTAGATATGATTATAAACTAAACAAACTCACTTTTAAAGTCCTGAATCAAGTATATGATCAAATGTGGAATAATTACATCAAACAAAATTATGACTTCACTGATTCCAGTATTTGTTTCTATAGTGCTTTCATGCTTATATGAACTAAATATAATGCTTAATACATATTCTTGTAATATCAAACTGTGGCAATATTTTTAATCTCTTTTGCATGCAAGCATTCATAATAAAGTAGTATTTTCAATGTTATACGTAGCACATACAGAACAAAAATGGTGCAATTTTGTGGCCTTATTTCTACACAAAGGATATAATAATTTATAGGATTTATTAAGGCTATAATTATTAAAAACTCAAGGCAAGTTAAATTTTCAACTGTCATTTAATTTATGGAATGTGAGTGCACATTGCCTACAGGTAGCACACAGAGAAATGTTTATTTTGTGCAATCTAGTAAAAAGAGTTTGGAGTTATTTCTAAATGCTGACGTTATGCAAAATGTGCATTTCTGCAAATAAAACTCACTGTTTTTTATGTTATATTGCAATAAAATCAAGACACACATTGTGAACAAGACTTTCAGACCGATTAGGCATACAATTACATGTGCAGAAGGCATGCACAATTGTGCAGCTAATTTGTGCATGAAATTACTTTGATTGCACATACTAATTGGATAAATGTGTGTGCAAATGCCAGTAGTCATTTGTGCTAGCAATTATCCAATGCGCATACATAGTCATGGCAACTGTATGCATAAATTAGATGCAGTCTTGCATACCTAACTGGTCTTGGTTTTTAATCAGAAATCCTTTTTTTTCCCTCTACCAAGTCACTTGGACACAATATTTTTGGAAATTTCATACTTATTTTTTATTCAGACGAGCCAAAACAATGAACATTGGCATTACCAAGTAATCTTATTTTTTAATGAACAGGAAGAGGAAAAGAAGGGAGTTCTCTTCTAGAGATGGAGAAGATGAGAAATATAAAGTATAGTATACTCTCTCTATATATATCTCTCTATAATTATAAAACACAACAGGAACAAGTAAGTATACTTCCATGACACTTACCCGATTAAGAATTACAAAATTTGTTTGTAGGTCATAATTTAAAAAATAAGTAACTGTGAAAAATTTTCTGTATTGACATGGAGGTTTTAGGTAATTCTTCCAGACATGACTATCACGCTTGCACACTTAAGTTCAGTGTTCACCATCTTCAATATTAAAATAAATTCTTCCATGTAAAAGCAATGGATTGGAATTAAAATACATATCTATACAAATATACAGGTAAGAGCCCAAATCCTGAATGAATCCTTAAAAGAAATAGTTGTTTACATTATTTCTTTCAAATCAAAAGAGATAGTAGGAAAATATCTTCCGATAAGAATGGGCTATTCAAAGGAGTCTAGTGGAGTTTGAAATTCAATGGGAGAAAGGTACCATAAAGTCCTTTAAATCCTTGGAAAATCCTAATCTAATCAGATATTGAGCAGCAAAGAAAAAAAAAAAGTGTAAGTGTGAAGTCTGGGCAGTATTATAAATCTACCAAGAATACTAAATGCTTACAAAGCAGTCTTGAGATTTTAAATCTTTTTTTTTCTTTAGTCAAGCAAGTTTATTTTGCTAGCAGAAGGTATGTTATTATGAGTCTATCTCATAAATGAGTAAACCAGCTTCCTCCCTCAATTATTGTCTTCAGTTCTGGTCACTGTCTTTCAAAAAAAAAAAAAAAAAAAAAAAAAGCACAGAACCATCCAAAGGGCTCTAGAGAAGAGCAACAAAAACGATCAGAGCTATGAAAAAAATATAAGATGAGAGTCAAAAATAGGACCTTTTTCTTTAAAGATGAGTAAAAGACATGATAAAGAGATAAAATAGCAAACATATAAGAAGGTAAATTAAGTGCTTCTAGTGCTTCTGTTTACTCTCGTAAGAGAGGCAACAAATTGAAAGGAAGTATATTTAAAATTAAAAAAACACCACTCTTTTTAAACAAAACCAAACTATAATTAATCTGTGAAGTGCATTTCCAACAGATATGACAAGAAACAACGATCTTACTAGTACTAACATGGAACCACACATCTCTACAAAAATTGCTAACATCTGCAATTGTTACCAATTTTTAGGAAGGTTTTATATCTTTTCCCCAAACCAAAAAAACTACATCTCTTCAAGATAAATTTTTTGTTAGAAGATGATTGTAAGATATCCTTTTAACAAAACCCACGTACTTAATAGAAAGTGTTTCTCTGAAGTGTTGTCTCCACACAAATCCTACTGGGGGTGATCAGCATCTTAGTAGCTCAGAGGAATGATAGCTCCTCGACTAAGACTTTCAGAGGAGCTGTGCATCTAATGTAGACCTTGATGTTAAAAAGAATGTGTCCTGAAAGTATTTACAACGATCAAAAAAAGCACCTCAGCAGATTTCAGTAGGGAATCATCTGATACAAGCTGTGACTGACAACAGGATACTACAACACAAGAAAGATTCATATAATCAAGAATGACAATTGTAATCTACTAGCAGTTTGTCTCCTCAGTGGCTTTTTTTTTTTTTTTCAAAAATAGTGGCTATATCATTACACACTCTTCCTCCCTATTTGTAGCCTCTTTCCGTTCTGCCTCCCAATGTTGTATGATAATGCTCTGCCTAATACAAAATTATTTATTTTACCTTTAAGGTAAGCAGAAAATATGCTCTCTTTTGGAGTTAAGGTCAAAGAAGTTAGGGTAGGCTAGTTTATAATCTGATATAACACGTTTCCATCACGGCCTGTCAACAGTCCTTATGCCTAATACGTGGCATTTTCAAGACACAGACATATTCCTTTTTTTTTTTTTTTTTTTTATAAACCACAGCTTTCAGCATTCCTTCATCCACTCACATTTACTTTAAAAAAGATGGAGATCTGAACCAAAACAATCTTTTGTGTAGATATCACTAAATCTAAAGTTCCACTGAAGAATCACTTTAATCCTATAGTGACTAAAGAGCTTACGTATTCCAGGAACATACAACGAGCTTTTGCTTACATGGAGGCTATATGCCACTCCTGAGGGAGAAGTGACTTCTTTGGCATTTGACAATTGAACTCCAGAACAAATCACTTCATTACTTAGTTTAGTACAGTATTAGCAGCAGTGTGTTTGAATCCACTGGAAAAGCACTGATCATAAGTAATTTGAGTGATAATCATATGGTGGTAATCAGTATATCCATATAAAATTTATTATATTACTGTACGCTAGGAGAGATTAATAGTTAGCAGGTACTTACAGCAATTAAATATTCTTGTGGTTGGATTTTTTTCTTTTCTCTGAATTAGTAGTTAAGGACACCATAGTGTCATAAAGATTTGAAAATATAGAAAAACCTAAATGATGTATGTCCTATGTCCTTAGAATTAGATCTAACCTGAAAGGCTCAGGAAATGCCATTTGTAAAATAAGTGCAAACTTCTGAAAAACCCCAAACCCTTACGTGAGAAATACAGAATTTGGGTTTATGATCAAGATTCAACATACTAACATTCTTAGCATTCACTGAGGAAGGAAAAAAAAAAAAAAAGTATCTACATTGCTAAACATTGTTTTAAAATTCTACTGTTAAAGACAGAACGAAAGAACTAGGAACAACTTAAAACTGACTGCCTACTCACAGACCCTTAAAATTATTCCACTTCTCTGACTAATGAATAGACACTACTTTTCTGGAAGAAAAAAAAAACAAATGAACTGAAAAAAAACCCAAACTCGCTCCACAGTTAGAGATACTAATCTCTTTCATGCCTGATAATGCTCTGGCACATTGTTATCTACCGTGCTATGAAAAATTAACTAAAAATTGTTTTCTAAACATCTCCAAATCATTCACGATGCTATCAGCCTTCTGTAGATCACCTTGCGTGCATTTCTTCTGCAAGCTGTAGAGTTCTGGTCTATTCAGTCTATCCTTGTAAGGAAACTGCCCCATACTGCCGATTATTTCAAGGTCTTCTTACAACTTTTCTGGTTTTCCAAAAAGCTATTGAAAGTAAGGGTATTTCTGACACAAGACATATGTGAACTTCATAACTAGTAAGGCTTTGCTTTAGCGGATGGGTGTCTTCATTTTTTGTTTTCTGTTTCTTAAGTTTTACGTTTCTCTTTATGAGTGGCCACTGGACATAGCAGCAACACTGAGGTGACAGTTTCAAAGAAGTATTGTCCTCTGCCTTGACTGGTTAGAACCATCCTGAAAATTTACTTAATGTTTTCCCTCCCACATACAGTTTTACTTCAAATGTTTTTTCCTTAAGTTGAAAACTCTTGATTTTACAGGCTTTGCAGCAGTAAATCTGTGGACTAAAGCTAGCCTCTGATACCTAGGATACCTAAATCTCATGTGATTTTGGGCAGGTCACAACCTCCTTGTTGAGTTTTCTGTCCTCACAAATGGGGATATCAGCCCTATTTATGAGGTTTGCAAGTGTGCATCATCCCATTGATGGGTATGAACAACAGTATTATAAAAATACTATCAAACTAAAAAACTATGCTATGTATTAAGTTCCATAATGTTGAAAGGAGGTGGGAGAGGAGGTATTTGGATTTTGATAGCTTTTATATCATAATAAAGATGGAAGGATAGCAGTTTTGGAACTTGTTGATATGCATGGAACTCCAGAAGCTCCTTTTCTTTCACTGCATTGCATCTATCACGGCTATTCTCTTCCAAGACATAGAAAAATGATTCAGCAGAAATTGAACTTCCTCATTTCTATGCTGCAAGGGCTCATATTCATTTTCAGGGCAGTTCAGAGTCTCAGAAAGACAGTTATTGTTAGCATGGACCATTCCTGAAACCTGAGATGCCCTGCTGAGGACACTCCATCAACAAAATCACAGTTGTCCTGCTCTTGTGTAAGTGATGCCCTGCTGTCCTCACAGCCTATTAGATTGCCCCAAGAAAATGTGTCCCATGTCACTTACTGAACTCTGAATTTTTAGTTGTTTGCTGCCATCAGGTGTAATACAGTTCTCTTCCTTTTTTTCTCCAGATGGCAGTGTTCTCTACGTACAGGGGAGAAAGGAGGACTCTGAAGTCTCTTCTAGTAGAAAGAGCTGTTTAAAGTGTTCAAACTTCTTATACCTTTACTCAAAAATGTACATATTACAACTACTATTGAGTTCTAGCAGAAGTAAGAAAGAAAAATTTAATCCTCCAACACAGATTACAAAAAACTGGTAGTTTGGGTTTTTTTTAAACAAATTAGTTTTTAACATACCTTCCATGGAAATAATGTGGAACAACAGACATAGTTAAAATAAATGCCACAGATAGATCTTGTGACTATTTACAACTAGAGCTGCAGTTACTGTTTTTCTTGAATTTTAAACTTTGAAGAGTTTGTACAGAAAAGACAGACTAAGTGTCTTGGGTTCCAGCATTATGTTTTCAGTCAAAAAGACCAAAAGAGAGTATGGAGAATTTGAAAGAAAAATGGAGTAACTATGACACTGACCAACTGCAACCTCTATCCCTGTTGTTTCATATGCAGAGAACTTTGTATTTATCTCCAAGTTTCAGCCCTGAGCCATAATTTTCTATGTATCCAGCTTCAAGTCTGACTACATTTCAGAATTTGAATTTTTTTCCTCTGGAGATATGTATTAAGTGGTATAAAATGACATAGCAGTCCTCAGAGCCAAAAGTCATCTTTAGCAGTAGATAGAAAACTTCCAAAATATTAAAACAATAAGTGATCTAAATGTAGATTTTTCTTACATTCTAGTTTAAACAGAGCTGGCTTCTTTAGGCAATCTCAGTGGAAAAAATAAAAGGAGAAGAGGGGGCTATGTTTCAGTTTAGCTTCACTTCAGTGACTGCTGTTTCTCATTTAACAGAAAATCTCTTTCAATTCAGCTCAGTTTCTTGCGCTCTTTTATGTCCATCAGCTCTTTCCCAGTCTAAGTAAAAACAGTTTTGTAGGTTGTTGTAAAAGAGATTAAATCACCACAGCAAACAGTTTTGGTATTTTCCCTTCAACTCCTCCAATTTCTCCTGAGGTGCTATTTTTCTCCAGCCATTTTTCAGCATGCCTTTTTAGTAAATTAACCAGTAAATTAAAACAAATCTCTATAATCAGAGCAACAATATTCAGAAATTACCACATATTTTTAAGGGCAGAAATTTACTTTAAACGAGCTATTCTGATTCCCGTGTCACAGCCCTAGAATATCAGTCTTTAATTCCAGCAACTTGTTATATGCCTTGTATGAGCTCTCATACTTTAGAGTAAAGCAATTCAGACTTCGTCTGAAGACTTTTTGAGAAAGAAAAGCCATCGCTTTCTCTGGTTGCTTGTTTCAGTTTTCAATTATAAATTTACTTTGCTTGAGATTCTAGTCCTTGCTGTGTTTGTGTTAAAGAGACTTTAGCACACAAACCTCGATCCAGTGAAGTTATTTGTATGCTAACAGTTAGCCTATTAAGTTCTTTTTCAGTAGATTAGCAAGCCAACCTTGAAGTCTCTAATTTACAAGTGTTTCTCTAGCCTGACTCACATTTGAAGCTCTTCTCTGTGTTCTGTAAGTTCCTCAACATTGTTCCCAACTTAAATACTAGAATTAATGAGAATACACTGCAGAATCAAAACCAAAAACATACTAGTCTCAGCAGTGCACAAAGTAATTTTTCTATTATTATCAAATTTAGCCTGTATTACATAGCATTTGCTGGGACTTTCTGTTGAGTCATTTAGTACCATTATTTTTAAAGCCTTTTCAAAGTCACTTCCTTCCTGGACATCGCATCCATTCTGCAGTTATAACCTATTTTCCCTGTTCTACAAGAATACATTTGACTACAGGAGCATTAACATGTAGTTTATTATAATGGTCAATGCTTACCATTACAAGCTGTATTACTATGCATAATGGCTCTGTCCTTGTCAATGCTTATTAAGCCATAATCATTTTGTCATTGGCAAATGTTCTGAGTGGTAGTACAATATTTATGTTACATTATTGATAAGAATATTGAAGAATATAATACTTTTCTACCCTACCAGAAATACTGACTTTCAAAGACTATTTCCCATTGTTAGCTCTGTTGTGAGGTCTCTCTGCTGATTTAAATCCATTTTACATGTGTTCTATTCATAATGTTATTCTCTAGCAAATGTTATTTGCTCTAGCAAAGCCAACAACTTGCATCTAAAATATGTATTACATCTGTATAAATACCTTTATGAACGCTAATCATGAAGAATGATACAAAAATAATCTAAAAATACTTGTCATGCATAATACAATGCTAACTGTCAAAAGGAATGGAATTCCCTACAAACTTTTTCTTTTCCATTCTTTGCGTGGGATTACTCAAATTAATCAGACTATAAGTAATTCCAAACTAATCATAAACTCTGCTATCAAACAAAAACTAGAAATTGAGTCTGGTAGAAAAAGACCAAATAAACACTTGGAAAATATCCAATTTACAATTATGTGACTCAAAAATTGGAAATATAATTACTAATATTTATTTCTACTGTGTATATATTAAATTTTAAACAAGGTGCAAAAATGAATGCATCACACGAAAGCTAAATTCTATAGGCTAAGTTTATATGTGATAGCACTGAAGAAGCTAAAAATGCAACAAAAAACTGTTAGAAATACCACAGACAAGACAGGTTATGTGAAATTAGGGAAGAATCATTTTGCTAAAAGTTAGAGTAAGACTTGAGAGCATTTTAAGAATAGAACAAGATTCTTCCTAAAAAGTTCTACACATTTCAAGAAAAGCTCATTTGGAGCAAACTCACTAAGATTGTTCTAAAACCAGAATCATATACAGACAAAATGGGTACTATAGATGAAATATAAATTGAGCTACTACAGCACTTAGTATATACTATTCAAATTAATATTAGCCTTTTTTAAAAAAAATTAAAAGAATTCTTCATTTTATTGAAGATGTACTTTTTTTTTTTTGACCAGTTTTCAATTTTATATATTAATCCTACTAAACTACTGCCACTTAAATGGCAGTGATGAAACAAACCTGGTGCACAGACTGAGATAATATTTTCATATAGATAAAAATAAGTAATACATTTAAGTTTGAGAATTTTGTGGTATTTTTCTGAAATGTTTAAGTGTTCTTTTTCATTATCTGAATACTTACAAAATTGCTGCTGAAAAATAGAGTTAGCCAAATCCTACCCAGATGACACTACACATCCGTGTATTTTCTCATTCTCTTTGATGAACACCGAGCAGACAACGCAGCCATCTGGTCAGGGAGAAAGAAATTGTGTAAAAATGAGATATGCGTGTGTAAATAAAAGATTGATGAATGAAGCCCTGAAAGCTGAGATGAAAGTGAAGCAGAACAGACAGGTAAATCATTCTGATACTTATGTTAGTGCTGAAATTATGTTCCTCTACTTTCTTATATTTTTTTCTGCTGACAGCAGTGCAGGTGACAAAAAATACTTTCAATTTTGCTGCTGACACAAGTGGTGGAGGTTAGCAAACTGTTTTAGTTCTATTGCTGAGAAAGCATGCTTTAGTCAGGAAGAAGTGAGAAAGTTTTGTTGCTTCATTTTTAATTACTTGCGATGTATCTACATGCTAGTGTGCTGACGGTTATTTAGCTATGAAGTGCCAACTTCAACACTACCTCCAGAGCAACCTAAGATGGCTTGCCAAAATTGAAGCTGAGTTTAGAAAAATGTAACAGTTCTCAACCTGTTCACTTTATCTCAGGCACAAAGGGTTAAATAAATCTTTTTGCCTACGGTTTCAGACGTATGTTTAAGCTAGATTTCTTCCTTAACAAGTGTCTGAATTTTCTGGTGTTAAAGTATGTTTAAATAATGTATTTTTTACAGGCAAGCTTCACCTAAGAGCCCCCTAGACTGAAAATGTAATTAGGATCTGTTTTTTTCATATGAAAATCAAATGGTACAATATCTAATGAACAACTGGTTTAGAAACCAAAGAACTCTACTTGATGCAACTCCTATTCTATTTCAGCAGGAGATAAACCGACTCTAAAAAGCACTTTCTTTGTCATCATGTAACTCCATGTTTCCTGCTCTTCTTTTTCACTATAATTACTCTGCGAGATGGTTTTTAAATGGTAAATTTATGTTTTGGCAATGAACAAAAAAGATGGCACTGTGCAAAAAAACCCACTACAACTAATTTTTCACATAAATAATCATTGACATTACAGAAATCTTACTGAGTACACCTAGAACTACATCACCGTAAGGAGAAATAAATGTTAATGACTCATCTAACACCTGAAATATCCACTCAGTTCTGTAATCTTCTGCATAACTTTCATGAAACAGACTCATTTTATAGATCAGCAGTATCAATCTTATTTCTTAGTTTATTAAGGATCCTATACGGTGCTTGATATTGTGAATTATATAACCATGGAAATCAACATGTTTAAGAAGTTAAGCCTTTTTGATTGACATTTTCATATTCTGTGGATATTGGTTCCCTTATAGTTTAGGATAAAAGACATTTTTTAAAGAATGACCCAAACCAAATCTGTATCACCTACAATTTCAAAGATGTAGGAGTCTGAAAATTAAGGTACTCGGAACCTCAGAGCTGCAAAGTGACAGAATTCAGTCCTTCTGGCTCAAAAATCACAGGCATCTACCATTAGATCTAAAAGATTTTTTCCAACAACTGTCTGCAACAGCACATCTGCTGCAACTGAGCAGCTCTGAATCAATTAAAAAAAAAAGGCAAGAATATATATTATGAGTATCACTTTATTTGCCAGAACAGTTTAGGGTTAAGTTTTCAAAGGCAGGAGCAAGCATTTGATACCAGCCTCTTCTCTGACTGAAGTCAGGCATCTAATTCTAAATTAGAACTTTGGAAAAAATCTTGTATTTTACGTTTTTTTAGATATTAGATTACTGCACTTACTATAGCTATATTAATAATAAAAAAATAATAAAGCCAATTACTGACAATTGTTGCTTAACAAGGTTAGTAAGATAACCAAATACATGAAAGCTAAGCCTATGCATTACTAAGTAAAATCAGTAATAACTTTTAAAGATGTTTTTTTAAACTTAAAACAGTAGTAGAATCATAAAAGTTTCAGAATGTATATGATCATTTTAAAAATACACTGTTATAGCAATGATTTCTAAAAAGATTTCAGTAAGGAGTGCAAGATTTTGCCATATTTCTTGGCATAAAATGAATAAATATGTTATTTTCCTAAAACTAGTCATGTAACAATGATCATATACAAGAAGAGGCCTTAGCTAAAAACTCAATTCCACCTGTGCTTGTTATATATGCTCCAAACTATATACCACCAGTAAAAAAGGTAAGCTTCAGAATATGAAACCAGCATTTCTACCCTTACATCCATTCTAAAGATATTATGGACAGAACATAATATTACCTATTAACAATAAAAACATTTTTTAAATTATTGTTAATGTTGGCTAGAAGAATAGGTAACGTTCTGAATGTGATAGTGTTAAGAATGCAGAATGTCCTTGTAGGAACTTCATGTATGTAATAGCACCACACCAAGAAGGAAGAGAAAACCTATTGTTAATAACTCATTTAGTGCATAGGGCTGCTTACTGAAGACCTTGGCACTGGGGAGAACTCAGTATATACTGTAATCACTATCTATTTTTATTGTGAACTGTTAGGAAAGAGACAACAAGGATAAAAACACGTGGAAGCTTATTACTGAATGAACTGGTGCTATGGAATGGTGAAGAACAGCTGTCATACTGTTATCGCTTACTGACACCCACAACAGAGAGCTGGGGATGACATTTAGCAATGCATGAAATGCCAGAATCACAAAAGAAAAATGACGTCCACAGATACCCATCAGTTACTGCCTCCTCAAGTTTGTATTTTCTTTTAGAGTTTTTAATGCACATTTTCATCTTACAGTTGCTCTTTAGATGCAACATGCATGCTCCTTTCATGCTGCAAAGTGTCAACAGGAAACATAAATCTACCAAACACTGAGGAAAAAACTTGTGTCCTTATGAATAAGTGTTTAAGCTTTTAAGTACCAAAACCCCTATGCCTTAGGAGTTCATTCACGTCTATGTCAGGGAAAGAAATACCTGAGTATATACACGCTCCCTTGCTTATGATGGATACTAGGACAGCTAACAGGCTTTACCTTGCTTTCAGGAGCTCACAATCCTACCACAAGCTGCTTAAAATACAGAGCTGAAAAGCCCCAGAACCCTACTGCAAAAAAAATAGAGTCCCTGTTTGCACACTTTGAGCCATGGTCTATCTCTGTCCTTGCCACAGCTTTTCCAAAATGTAAACATGCCATAACACTTTCCCCCTAAAAATAATTAAGTATTTGTGAGATATATCAGTACAAATAAATATTAGAGTTGGTTATATTTAAACAAACAAATCAAAAACTTTTTACACTTGGGAATAGACATTTACCATACTAGCTTCCATCTAGGCATTAACATCAGTAGTAACAGAAAGCTCTTGAATAAAACACACTACAGACTCCTCCTTGATAGAGAAATGCTAATAGTTCACCACACAAATTACTATAGGAATAAAAGGTATAGAGTAGCTTAGCTCTAATTTTAGTTAGAAGGCAAAAAAGGGAACAATGATTTAATCTGGGCTCTACCATTTGTTTCTTCTATGACCATAGGGAAATCAATTAACTTCTTTAATTTTTCTATTTGCCAGTTATAAAACAGAGATACTAAAAATCAGTCATTATATCTAGATGAAAATCAGACAAATGATAAAGGTAGAAAAGAAGCAGAATTATCATTAATCCCGTAGAATGAAAAGGGAATACTCTCCTGAACTTCCTAAAACAAAAATGAAAAGGATGATTTCCTTTGGGAAAATAAATTGCAAAACACACAATTAACTGGTGATAATGTGTGGGTCACCTGGCACATTATTTAATATAGCAACACAAAGTTTATTAGACATAACTGAAATAAAGAGACACAGTCACTACCTTGAAGAACTCAACATAACAATAAATCAAACAAACAAGAGGCAGGCGACAACCGAAGTAGCAAGGGCAGGTGGCTGTAAAGGGCTGGAATGCAGCACAGGAAGAGTAATTTTACTTTTTCCCTGTTAGAAAATGCAGTAAAAGTTACATCTAGTTTAGTTAATATCTTGAATTCAGACACATAATTATATTAAAAAATGTAGTAATCTTATAAAGTCAGTCTTCAAAGGGCATTCAAAGCTTGGGATAATGCATGAAGGGAAAATGAAAAGAAAAAAAAAGGACAAATTGAATCAACTTGGTGTAATTACGGTAACAAGAATTAACAAAAACACCCAAAGCATATCGGAATGGAAGGGAGTTGGAAGTAGCCCAAAGCTTAGAAGATTTAAGTAGCCAACAGTGCTAAGAGGAAGAAAGCAAGGCAAAACTCCCATCACTGCTGCTGACGTTCATGAAGCACTCCAAGACCCTGCGTCCAAAGAGCCCAACAAGCTGACACACGTGGTCACAGCCAAAACTCACTGTCATCTGTATGAGCCTGAGTAACAGCTAGCCATGCTCTGAAACCAAATGGTATGGGTGGAAAGCAACATTTTTTGTTAAAAGGAATTTTATTTCAGTTGTATTAAATTTCAGTCAATAGCAGGACCTCCAAGACACCAATTCTAGAATTCAATCTTTTGAGCCCCTCAATCTCCCAGTCTGAGACCTCTTCATACAACTAACATTCATCTAGTTGGTCCCTGAAGCCTGTCCTAGGACTGGGAGGGGAAATTTCCAAGAAGCATGTAGGAATAGGGCAAGTAAAGAGCAAAGTAAAGGTGACTGGAGGAAGAATGAATACATTGGACTAAGTGATACTGAAAAGCTTATAGCTACACAACGCTGGAGCAGGGACCGAGGTTAATGGGATTTATTAAGCCTGTCTGCTGTCTCTAGGATGGCAGTGCCTAAAGGCTGAAAGGGGTAGTATGGCTCAGCACTCCCTTTGCTCTTCCTCCCAGTGCTGTGTTCAAACATACGTTAAAAGCAGAAATTAATGAGAAACTAAGGTGTCCTCTCCCCTTATTGGGATTTCTTTCCCCTCTGAATCAAAAAAAGGGAAAAACCCAACAGTCAGAACAACCAACACATATGCAAACCCAGCAGTTTGTCAAGCTTTTTGTTGTTTTCTTTTTCTTCTTCACAGAAGGACTTCTCTTATCCTCCTCTTTGCTCACAGGCACATGAAAAATAACATAGAACCGCTATGAACAAGGCTTTTTTATTTAGCTGTTTTTTGCAGAATATACAGTAAAATGAGAAGTGGTCAAAAAGTAAATGCAGCCTGGGTAGAAGACTGGACAAGTAGAAAAACTAAACATTGTAGTCTGATACTATGCAACAGTTTCAGATAAATGTGTTTTGATGATTTTGAGCAACTGCCTTCAAAACAGAATGTGTTGTTGAAAAGGATGCTGTAGAAACATATTTCACATTGAAAGGTTTTGTGAAATTATATAATCTGTAAAAACCAAAAAATTTGGCCTCTGTTTGCTTTCCTTCCGTTCCTCATTGTTATTATTGCCTCATTATACAGTCGTTTGTACTATGTTTTGTCAGACATTTACTATTGCATAAATTAAAGTCACTGAATCTAGTTTTGCCTACAGGTCTTTATGAAAATACCAGCAACATTTTTATTTGAATGTCAAAGTTTGTCAACCATTAAACTGATTGATTTTTCATTATGCAATTCAATAGAAGAAGCAATCTCCAGTCTGTATGCAACATTACTCTGAGAAAAATACGCATCTTTGAAAAATCCTTCCTGCTTATTCTTTAAAAAAGGTCTCTTCAAAAAGGAACTATGTTTTAGGGCTGGCTTCATACATTTTATTAATATACTAGCAGCAGATACGATGCTGTAATTCAATTCAGTGAAACAGAATGACTTCATCTGTGGTAATCCAAAAATTCTTTAAAAACCTTTCCAAGTGGCTTTGTAAGAAAAATATCTATTGATTTCAACACGGCTTAAGCCCTGCAGTGTGAAGCTACCCTAGCATCCATAACCCCAACCAGACTCAACTCCATAAAGCAAGCTCCTTCAGAGAGCAGCACAGTACAAGATTTCCTGGAGGAAACGTGTCTCAGCCCAGCACTGGTCATGTTCAGAGAACAATTTTCTCAGCTTGCTTAGCTCTTACTCTTTGTGAAATCACCAAGGATGACAGCCACAGAGTGCCTGGAAAGAACTCAAAACTTACCTCATATTCCTCTAAAAATCCACAAAATTCCAAAATTTACATCCAGAGTTGCATTTTGTTTTCCCTGTGCAGGATGAGCTGGTGAACGCTGGTTCATCACTTTAGCCCTGCGGAGCTGAAAAGCAGGTACAGGCTCAACGTTGAGGTGCCACAACAGCACTTTCCACTTGGCAGTGACCATCCCTGGTCAGAGAAGCCATTATTTATCGACTGCAAAGCTTCAAAAAATTCAGAGGAGCCACCCAAAAAACCAGGCCTTCACTTGTGTCATCCTGCATTGAACTGCATCACAGATTTGGTTTACTTGTTTGTATTTTCTGAAGAATGAAGTGACAAAGTCAAATGTAACCACCTAGGAAGACGGGGGGTTATTTCTCCTTCTGGAGTAATTGAGTATGTACTGAAGAGGCATCACGAATGCAAGGCAGAAAAGCGCCAAGTCCTTCAGCACGGCAGCTGAGAAGAGCGCGGAGCAGAGACGTGCAGATCCCCCCTTCCTCAGCGCTGCCTGGGGACGTACCCGTCCCCACGGCGTGTCAGCCCAGGCCTCCTGCTGCTGGTGCCACCGTCCAGGCCAGAGAGGAGACAGGCCGCACCATCGGCAGGGTTGGCCTTCAGCCCTGTGATGAGCATTCACCAGACCCTCCCTGCAACTTTTCCGAGCCCATGAAGTTACAAACTATTTTATCACCTCTCATCAAATTTTACTCCCGCCACCAAGTACATCCCACGTGTATGCAATGGAGGTAGGGAACCAGCAGCACTTACCTTGATTTTCTTTACCTTCTATTACTTCCCATTTATTATTCAAGTATTATCCATTGGCCTGGCACTATTAAACCTCCTTGATCATGTTTGACTCAAAGATTAGAGTGTAGAGCACACAATCAAAAGACCTGTTTAATTTAACTGGGACATGTTACAAGTGTAGAAACAGAACCCTACAAGTACGCATAATTCAAGCTGTAAAAAAGTGAATTAAAATAAGACCATGAACTGTATGTTCATGGTATACATACTGTATTTATAAATTGAATACAAAAGGACAGCAGGTGAAATACTATCCAAAACATGGCCATAACACTATTTTAGGAGTTCCTTCAAGCATACTTCATTCACATTTCTGTGTTTATTGATTTTTCTTACAGATATCCCACTGCTTTTATTTAAAAACCTTCTTAGAAAACAAGATCATTTATGCAAATAAGATATTACAAATGTTTAGAAAAAGGCTGTGTATAAAGAAATCCATAAAATTCATGGTCCACACTAAAGAGATGACATGGAGTACAAAATTCAGCAGTTATTTTGCACTTTATAACCACAAATAGAGTGCATATCCACAGTTGTGGTAATAAACTGAAAGGTGAAGTGCTGCCTAATTACCTTATTTATAAACAGTTCCACAGAATAAAATTTGGATACGATTCTGATTACTTAAATTCAGTGTTATAACTCCAAACAGTCTTCAAGGCGGACAATATTTCAAACTTCAGATCTCAGTTTTCTGAGATTCCTGCTTAATTCAGTCTGTTTATTTTTTTCTTTCTCAAAGGAAAGGATGTTAGGCTCTATTAAGAAAATAATAATCAATAATTAAAAAACTCCACGTTTAGTGCATGTAGCAGTATTTTTCAGATTCACTGGACCATGGACAATGAAACTGAAAGCTAATGTCAGGTTAGAGTAACTTTATTTTTAATTTAACAGCACAGTCAAAAGCACTTTACTACAAAAAAATTATGACTTTCATTATGTCTATAAATAGGCAACCTACTGAATTGTCACACAGAATGTTAATGACATTAGCATTAAGACCTAATTAAACAATAAAGCAATACGCATTACAATCTGCCAGTAAAATATGCATAATCAGAAAAAGATTTTTTTAAAAAGTATAATTTTATGTTATTTTTATTAAGCAGTAAACAACGAGTTTGTGCTGATGGGTGAAACTTTACTTGTAAAACAAAGAAAATGTCATAATGGAAAAAGGGACTTGCCTAACAAAACATCTGCTATCCCAACCACATTATAATAGTTATATTTGATTTTTTTCTCAGAAAATCATTTGCACCTTTACTCAAGTATTACTGCTATCCATTTTTACAGTTATCATTAACACTGTTCATTTTCTTTCTCAAATACATCTATTACTTTTATATTTTATTGACCTCTCAAAAGTCTTTAGAAAATATCTGTCACCATTTTACATCTTTTTAATGTGACATTAAAGGGAAATGACTCAACCGAGTTCACTGAGGAAACCAGTGCCAGAGCCAAAAAATATATCCATTTCTCTTGAATCTCAAGTTGATACATTATTCACTGCTTGTTGTTACTCGTCATTTGAGTACTGCTTCTTCCTCCCTTTATTACACTTGTGCACATGCATACATTTTCAGACATTGCATCAGAGATGACACTGGAATAGGCCATTTAAAGAGATTTGATGCAAACCAAATTTTTAAATGTATACTCTATGCAGTGTGCACTTCAAGCGGTATCTTAGCAGAGATGAATATGTCCTTAAAATGTAACTGTGAGGGCTATTAGCTTTTACCAGGCTCACATTTTCATTTTAGATTCAGACTGAGAGCCTGGAAAGTCATCTAAGGTTTCCTGGCTTAAAACTTCCATGGAAAGAAAATTCAAGCATCATGTACAAGTGTCATCAAAATAAGTTATTTTACGATGGCTTCCTTAATAGTAGATAGCATTTTTGCTGTTTTTCATAAAAGCATATTATTTTTCTGTCTTAAAAATGTATGACGTAATGATGACTACACCATTTTAAAACTATTTCAGCATCCAAACAGGGAGCAGGAAAGTACCACATGACTTAGCTAGTAAGTTCCTGTAAGAGTCATATAGTGGATTCTCTCCAAATAATCTATAGTCTAAAAATTATTCACTGAAGGTACTTAGCTAGGGCTTACACAAAATTTTTGGCCAGGAAAAAAGGTTAAATTCACTGAATATTCACAACAAAGGACTGAACTTTCACACTATTGAAAAGTTCCCAGAGCAAAGAAATGTTTTGTTACATTGGTCTGACAGCTGGTCTCTCATCATGATTAAATGGCTTTCCCTTGGGTGAGCTCCAGAAACATGCTCAGGTTTGAAACAGAACAGATTCAGAATTCCACACTGGCCATTACAAAGTTACTTATGTATGCAGAGTCTAAAACATTGCACAGGAGTGTTTGGATTTGTGATTGAATTTTTTTTTTTTTTTTAAGAGAGAAGACTCTTGTAAGCTATCCTTTTCTAGACTCAAGCTTCCAGTATGATGTCAGCCAGTAATTAAAAAACTTGTTCCTCAGTCTGGACATTCAACTCAGGTTACCAGCTTACCAACAAATACCACACTGGTTTTATGGCTTGTGAACTAGGCCTCGAGGTATCAATGAAGTGCAGTCTAGCACGATGTTATCCAGATGTTTTATCATTGCGCTAATATGACTAACTTAACAACTTCAGGATTGAGACAAGAATCACTTCCAACAGCGAAGCA
Source organism: Strix uralensis (assembly GCF_047716275.1). Classification (NCBI taxonomy): domain Eukaryota; kingdom Metazoa; phylum Chordata; class Aves; order Strigiformes; family Strigidae; genus Strix; species Strix uralensis. Next base: position 3,416,703 of record NC_133984.1, read on the forward strand.
TTTCTTAGTTCAGCTCCATGGTCAGAGCAAAAGAAAAGGAATGAGATAAAGCTACTCAACTAGAGAATAAGCTTCCTGAAGTTGAAGCAGCAAAAAAGCAGTTATAAAAGCCAAAGCCACATTTGTTAGCCACCACTGGTGATTGCCATCATGCAGTAACACCTCAGAAGGGAAGCCTCCTCTGTTTGGGAGAGCAGATGGAGCGTCCAGAGCCTTTGGCATGCCTCACTTACTGTAGTCTTAACCATACAGAATGGAAGAACAGCACTAAATCCTTCTCCAGAGACCCAAATATATTATGAACTATGGGGTGGCACTTGAGAAGGAAGTATGAAATCCTGAAAATCTGTATCTAAAAATGTGGGTGTTCTGAGATTTCGTAAAATTCAGCATTATCGGTATTAAGAGCACAGTTTCCTTGCACCATGCCTCTTATGGTAATCAAAAGATTAGACTGTCACTAAAAAAGTATTTCAGTTCTACTTGATGTCATATCTTTCTGAGTAAAAAAAAATAATCTGACAGGCAATAGGAAAAAGTAAAATCAGGTGAAGTGATATACTGGCCAGTTATAAAACTTGCACCACTCTCAAAGAAGCTTTTCCCCAGGATTGAGAAGACACCTACGTAAAACTGCCACTTGAGTGGCATTATACACACTGCGAGTCAGCCACTGTCTACGCAACCATTGTTTAGTCAAATACATCTGGGTCAATATACACTCAGGTTGATACCTTCCATCTTTTTGTCAATGTATGCAAGTAGTGTAAAATATATTGTCTCTTAGAATTGTGACAGGAAGAGCATTTTCTATTAAAGTCTTCTCTGATCAGAACTCCCATGCAGTCAACAACTGCATCTTCCTGATACTTCACTGTCAACTTTCTAAATCTCAAATGTCATTGAGATTTACAACATTCCTGCCTGGCTCCCCAGCCAGATTTTGAAGAACCATTCACTCTTACAAACATGAACTGGCAGCGTGTAAATAAACATAATGGTGGAATTGCTAATAAGCTCTATTTCCACCAAAAGTAATTTTTTTGCTAGATGTGAGATTGACAACATGAATTCTACATGGCTGACCATTTCCTACTACTTATCTCTACAGCTGAAAGTATCCTTCTATGGTAACTTTTTATCACATTAAAAAAGTTATTCTTGAAATCATAGACACCTAAATTAAGATTTCCATCTCATTATTGAAGCAATCTTACTATTAAATTGGGTTGCAATAAATGAACATTTAACTTCCAGTGTCACAAATACTTCTACATCCTACCAGAGATACTCTGCATTACTACTTACCCAAGACATGCAAGCAAATGCCCTGCCACCACAACTCTCTCACATATTTTTGACAGTTTTGGTAATAACTGGTAGTTCTAACTTTTGGACATTTTATAGTGGTTGATTTCTGCAAAAGTTTAAACGATAAACTTTTATGAGTTAATAATTTTGTCATAAGATATATATACACACACAGTTAATTAATACTATTTGAAAAAAATTGTTATGAGTTGTATACACACACACAAAAATCAATTAAATTTCATGATGTGATCTCAGTAACTTGCTTCCTTAATTGGAAAATTAGCAATTGCATTAATTGCAGTCACAGAATCCTAATAAAAACATAAAAAAAGGCATCAACAGCAGACAACCGACCAGAATCTGCAGAGCTTATTGATAATTAATGGGTGAAAAGGACATTCATTGTGGCAGAAAAGCTAGGAGAGATCTCTAGGGCAGTTTAGAAGGGGATGACTTGCAACTGATATAAAATTGTGAGATAAGTAGAAATCTAAAATGTACTGCAGAGGATTATATAAAAGATCTACAGTATTAACTGACTGAGCACCAAAATACACAGTAAAGCATGGATAAACATATCCACAGATAAACAAAAAATAATACTCTTATGTGTACTGTAAAGCCCTCAGTGCATGTGCTGGGTATGACACCATTTTAATGTTACTCCATTCTTGGTTAATTGTGCCTCATTCTGAAAAGCACACACGTATTTTTTTTTTCTCCAAAGTGCATAAACTGTTAGAAATTGTGTAGAAATCTCACTTCGCAAAAGTGAAAATAGAAGTGCAAGACTCAGGTGATCTCGGAGCATGAAGGTTACAACAAATAGCCCCCATTTTATCCTCCCCCTCCCACTACAAGAATCCTGTTTTAGCTATTTCCATTTGTTTGTCTGTCTCTCCTTTCTTCTTTGCACCACCCAAGGAAAGTGCGTAGTTCACATGTTTTCCCACTCCCAGGCTGGAAAAGTGTTGAAGAAATTAATTTTATCCTTTCAACAGATGAGATTATGGATTGTAAGTGATCTAGTCTCTTACTGTGTGAAAACAGTATTTTAATACTCCTGACTTGTCATTAATCAATACAGTACTAGCAAATTGTACTTGAAATTAAGCTGTTGCAACTCACATTGCTGATGTAGGAAGATTTGGAGGGGAGAGAGAGGGGGACCTAAAATACAATGAGATCCAGAACAAAAGGAGCCATGCAACCTCCTGAGTACAGAAATGAAATTGATACTAGCTACCTAAAAGGAATCGTTAGAGGAACTCTGACAAGATTGGGAAGTGCATGGAAAATATAAAATACAATATAAAAGATTAAACCCCTGAAAATTCCTTAAGTCCTCTTCAGAGCATTTCAGTGAAACGGAATAAAGCACGTGCTCCATCACATTTCCACACAGGAGCTGACAGTGCCTGGACATTTCTGAATCAGCAAGTCTAACATGAAGATTTTTTTTTTCAGGGGTCAATTTTCCCATTGATGCAAGGAGGATTTACACATGCAAGTCCCATTAACATTAATAGGAGTTACCTACATAAATCCCCCTGCAATGATAGGAGAAAAGACCCCATAGTCCGCAAGGATCCAAGTTCTAATGATTACCTGTCAAATGGCCCTAAGCATCATCATTGCCAGAAAAAGCAGACGTAGCAGCTTCAAGGCTGGAAATACTTCCAAAGGAACAGTAACTAATTGCAGTCAAACAGATAAGGCAATATAACAGCAGAAGGGAAAATGGCATAAAATTGACTGTTTGAATATTAAGGGTTAATCCAATTAACCAACTTAAAAAGAAAGTACTCATTAAAAAAGGAATTCAAACATATCAAAGCACTCCTTAGGAAAAAAAAAAAAAAGTGTGAATATTGTATGAGCTCCAAGGTGCTTGAAGGATAATACAGCTACTTGTTTAAAAATTCAATTAACCTTATCTTTCTTTAACTTGATTTATTAATAATCCTACAGATAAATTGCCAGTTTTTAAAAAGTCATGTTATCTTTTGAATACATCCTGTATGACAAGCCTTAAAAACTACTTCAAATAATCCTAACCCTCACTTTGTATGCTTAAATCATTTAAAGCAAGAACAAAATGCAGTTCAGTGCATGATTTCTGCAAAATAAAAGATCAACAGTCTTATCTACTGCTATTGCAAGCGAGCTATTGGGTACTCAAGTACCATAGGAAAAACATTTTATGTTTCCATTCACCACAGGAACGAGACATGAAAACAGTTTTTAAGCAATCAATGTAGTGTAAAGTCATAGCCTACAACTTGTAGATTATTCCGTTTTATCTAAAATAAAATCTGCAGTATTTTAAAACTTTGCTTCACATGGACACGGAGCACTAAGATATTACTTTATATAAACGTACCACTACATATGTAAACTTCAATCTTATTACAAATGTCAACATGATGAAAGTAGACAGCAGAATTATCAGGAAATCTCCGCTAACAAATGAACTGCTTTTCTTGTGTAATTGAAAGAAAACACAGAAAAATGCACTTGCAAGCAAACCTTTAATTTTCATCAACCGATTTCCTTGTAAACATAGAAGATGAAAAATTACACTGTGATCCCTATTACTGAAAGACAAATAGGGACTAGGTCCTCCACTCAGTTCTTTTACAGATCTGTAGATGTTAAATACAATTACCATATACTCATGCTTTCCAATACACATAAAAATTACAGCTAAATGAAGAGCCAGTCTGCTTATTACTATATATAAATAACTGCTCAACCACAAGCATCCAAAGATAACTGTTGTTTAACACTGGAAACATTTCAACCACATATTTTTCCGAGGACTTTAGGAATATACACACAACGGTACCTATCCAACAAACAAAGAATGTAAACACTAATAAACCAGTTTTTGAAATGCAAATCGGACAATGTATTATGATGCAAGACAAAGTGAAGTTAGCAGTATCAGTTATGCTGTAAAAAAATAAATAAATTAACCTTTATGGCATGAAGCCATTTTAAAGGCAGGCACGTGCACCGCAAAACTGTACAACAGCCTGGATGTATCAAGTTCAGGCAGTGCTGAATATTCACTATTCAATGGCATATTTAATTTACGTACAGTATTTAAGCACTGCGAGAACTATATCTAAGTTTATGTAGAAGTTTAAACCCTGACTCATCAAAATTTACCAATCTCTATATCTAGATATACTACTAATCTATTTGGTGTACATTTTAAGGTAAATCTTTAAGTAAATGCTAAATATTTTTCATCATCTGAATATTTAATTTCAAGCATTGTTCAGAAGAAGTGCAAGTTTATCATGGTCATTTACAACAGCTTTCTCATTTTGTAATTTTTCGTACAAACTAGGCTTATAAATACTTCAATAAATTTTATTGTATAAATGCTTTATGATTTATCATTACAAAATGCATAATTTACAGCTATCGCACTAATTTTAATCCTACTGACTGCGATCAATACAAACCTTTGGAATTATCAGTTGAGCCTTCTCCCCACCACAAAAACCCTCAATTAATGATCATCTAAACCTCTCAGACACCATACTTCGCAAAATTAACTACTGGCTTATTAAAGGCCCGAACACTGCAACAAATCCAGGGAAACTAACAACAGGTACGCTTCACTCATGATTTTAAATTCTGTTGGGAAAGCTATCATTAAGTTTAAATTGTGCTATTTTGCTGACTACAGTAAATTAAGTCGCTAGTGAAAATATGTGATCTATTAGATCTTATTAAAAAAAACCTGAATATAAAATAGTTTCATACTGGATTATATTTTTTTCTAAATTACTGCATGAATTTCAAAACCATACCAGAAATTTTTCATTATACAAACTATAACATATTCTAAAGCCACTCCAGAATTCTCAATTTATTGCCTTTAAGTTCCATTTATAAAACCACTTTGATGGACAGATTGTGAAGCTCACCTTCAACTGTTTAATTAGCACAGATCCAATGATTTTTAGTAGAACTTCAATACGTTGTATCAGAAAATCATCTTCTGATGGGTAAACAAACTTGAAGATTTTTTCTTTTGACTAAAAGATGGAGGATTCCTTCCAAGATATAAAACAAAACCAAATTCTCTTAACAAATCATTAATGCTGTTTCAGCATTTTGAATTCAAATGCTTTGTTCTACATTTTTTATTCAGCTACACATACCCCTGGATCTGGTGGACTTATGACTATTTAGAAATGTCCCAGCTATCAATGAAACTATTTGATGAAGAAAGATTATTCAAGCTAAGGAAAGTAAGGCAATTGCAAATAATACGGCTATATGGTTTTTAAACCTCTTTTTCTTACCCTTCCTCCCTTACATTTTAGTTTGGGTCAACCTCCTCTTCTACTAAGAGAACAGTGCTAATTCATTCTTCATTATCCTCCTTCTTAACAGCAGCACTATCTCCGCTACTGCTTTCCTCAGTTGCGGATTCAGGTTTTGTCTCTGGTGAATTACTGAATCCAGACTCTTCTGGCACAATCTCATCTTCATCGTAAATAATATCTTCTGGATTCGGTGGTGCTGGGCAAAATTCCTCTGCAGGAAACATTTCTTGGAAAATGGTCTCAGCCTATTCAGAAAAAAAGCATAAAATAAACTTTACCTTGAAATGTAATACATTGCAGCAATATTTTACAGATATTTAAGATTAACCTCTGTTCTTTCAAATCAACAGGATTTAATACTTTGACAGTATTGTAAACACAGGTAATCCATTCCTTCTTGCAGTCCTCGAAAAAGAAAAAGCAATCTATCTTTTTACATTGTTCTACTAGGAAAGTCAAAGCACAAGGCTTTTTAAAAAATGCTGGTCATTCTACACCGTATGGAGAACAATGATGATGACTTTTTGCAAGCAAAATTATGTTTTCCAATATACAAATATCCCTAGCTGCAGTCAAATCCAAAGCAAGGGAAAGACCTTGCCTCTTTCCGGAGAGAAGAATCAATTTCACATAACAAGCAAAACCAGGGAATTGTTAATATGTACAACCTACATCATATCTATATAGCTTTCCTTCTTAAAATTTAAAAATTACAAAAAAGTTTGCATTTCTGTTTTTCTGAACAGCTCATATGTAGCTCAACTGAGAACTATTCTCATCCAGTGGAATATTATCATTGAAAATATACGCATATTTGTATACAATACATGTATAATTTATTCAAAAACCATGTCTATCATTTCAATGTATTATGTGCATACACCTATGTGCACAAATTGTGTCTTTCTGAAAAGAACTATATAAGCAACTTTTATTTAGATAAAAAGACAGTTACTCTTAAGATATAGCTCAAGGATTTAATTTACAATGCACTTATTCTTCATGCCATCAAAATTTAGAAATTAAGTATACACAAAAAGTTAAGGTTTTTGACCACTGCAATGAAAGATGTTAAAAAGAAATGTGGTTTTAGTTATTATTACAACATACAGAATACAACTACAAAATCTGGGATAGAAAAAACCAAAATAATACGATCTTAGAATTCTTGAGAATCAGACATTTTCTAAAAACAAAGGAGGCCAAAAATCCTTTAAAAAACACAAGAATGCAAGGAGCTTTGTTACCTAGTGTTAAATAGTTTTACATGTTCTTGTGCAAATAACCTATCTATAAGCTTATCTTAAAAAAAAAAAAGCTACAGACACTCAGGAGTTTATTTACTGAATCAACATCCACTTCCCACTTCCATAAAGATTTTCTTTTCCAACCCCTTAAGCTTCTAAGGCAAATGGAAACAACTGATGCAGATCCCAGTTACATTCTGGGTTTCTAAAAAGGCAAAGGAACACTGTCTCTTGATTTAGTCTATTCGGTAAACTATGCCCTAAAGACGACCTGTGATGAGAGCTCCCACATAGGCAAGAATGCATTTAATCTTTATATTCATACTGCTACCAGACACTGCACTGAAGAAGCTGACAGTAGGGTCAGTTAACACCAACTGCAAAGGCTGATTACATGATGCGGATTCCTGGACAAGAGGGAATTGTTTTCAGATTAATACATCATTGAGCATGTACCAAACAGCTTTCTGTGATAAACTTCACTGCCCACCAGCACTGGATTTGTATCACCAGCACGTGGATGCAGGACTCCACTATTAACTGCTTAAATGACCCTGTCTACTCTCAGTTCAATTTCATTTTTCATTCTGCTTCCTAAATTTCACTCTTTCATACTCATTTAAAACTATTTATATTAGTATATTAAAAAATATACAAAAAGATTTTATTCTCTGCTTCAAAACCAGTGTTTTGTAATTTGATAACCTTGCCTAGTAAGTCTAGGGGGCAAGGGGATACAAATATCCTACAAAAAGTTTACAGAACTAACTTTTTGAAGGCAAGAGTCTGCACTTGTCCTTGAAACTCTAAAAATATACTTCAACTATTATTATATTTAATACTGAAGAAAGGTACCATATTTTGCACTGAATATATGACAAACTAGAGCAGACAAACATTTCCTATGCAGTTCTCAACAATTATTTGCTGACTAGTTGGAGACTGAATATCAACTCCAAAAATGGCCAAATAATGATGAGGTTGAACGTGGAAAGAAACTCTCAGTATGTTAAGTAGGACATCATGACATCGATTATAACTGAACAATTTAATGGTATAGAGTGCTTTCAGGTCTAACAATTTTTTAAGTTAACCTCATCCAGCTCAAGTAATGCAGAATAACCAATAATAAATTATCAGCTCCTTCATTATAACACTTTTGATACTTATTGGAACTAATTTAGTAAATAGTTCCTTCAATATTTAGTAGTTAAGTGTAACAGCTTTCAAGTGTGTATGTTCGAATTAAGCATTAAGACATAAGCATGTAAAGCATTTGCATAGATACTCTAATTTAATAACTGTTAGAAGTTGAATAGAACGATGTTTTGTTACTGTTTTATTGTATCCCAGCTATACACCTTGATGGCATGTAAACAAGTTGTATGGGCTTTCATAGCAACTTTTACAGAGAGCACCACCAAACTAACAGTAGTTTGAAATAGGACACACTTGAATAACTCTGAAATCCTTCCAGATACAGAAAAACACGTAATCAGGTTAAAGGACAAATACTGGCATAACAATTTTAGTGCTTCCTCTTATGAACATGAAGATGCCTCAGAAATCTGAAATACTTCAGGGAACATACTACTTTAGAAGATAATAATTCATGTCAGGTTGTAGCAGCGAAAAAAGAGAAAACGGAAAGCCAGATGCTTTACTTGATCCATACATACAGAATTTGAAGCAATCATAAACGGCACTTTACATTTTATTTAGCCTATCCTCAAGGAAGACATCAAAATTAATTCAATATTATACTAGGAATTCAACTAAATTAATTTTACTAAATTAAATTTTACTAAATTAAAATAAGTATGAAGTCATTTTTATACTGAGCTGTAGATGGATAATTGCCTGTAAAAGTTGTGGTGTCTTGCCTTCTAAATAACATATTATCAAACAGCATGACATATAGAAGTTAGTAATACTAACGGTAATGAAAACATAAATCATGGGAAGTATCATTAAAACAGTTAACACAGAATTGATTAGAGAAATTAGATTCAATTTTCCAAGCTATCTCCAAGACTAATACACATAGTGGGTTTTTTGTTTGTTTTTTAAAGTGTTCTCATCCATAAGTCTGTAAATATTTCATGTTTGGAGATTTCCATCCCATTGCTACAAAGATGAAAGTGATCTGGGGATAGAAGTCACACCAATTTATATGTATTTCCCTCCTCCACTTGTCTAGAAGGTACCTGCATGCTCAATGGGGAGGGTGTATTCTAACTGTGAGTTCTGCTTTATCTTCAGACTGTTCTTCACTTCGTTCTCACATACACTCCTCACTTTTATTTTCCCTTACAACTTTTAATTATAAACATGTTTGCACTAAGATATTTTTCAGTCTAACTAGTGACCATTTGTTTCAAAATTTAAAACAGGTTCAAAAAAATGTAGCTTCTATCTACTCTTTCTGAAAGGCAGTGTTTTAGGCTCTTGATTGTTTCTCCTCTGAGATCTGCTTGTTTGACATCTATCTCACCGATGGTCAACAGATTTAACACAAAACCTTACTAGAATATTTAAATGCAGCTTGATCTATAATACCATTACTCACTGGTAAGAAAAAGACAAATCTGAATGCTAGAAAAGGTGGCTATCTAGAATTAGAAACAGACTGTTTTTTAAATGTATTTAAACTGCTTTTGACCTCCACTGTTTTAAATAACAGTTAAAAAACTCTGATTTAGAAAAGAACTCATTTACCACTTAAAACTGCTACCATAATAATTGTCTTGCATTATTTTTTGTCTTTACGGTTCTCTATCCTCTTGAGAGGCAAATTATTGCCTAGTAAAGCAAAATGAAGGGTACTATTAGCCCTTAATTATACTGTTCTGACACTACAGTTCAGGCTATGTCAGCCTTTCTACTTTAAAAATCTTATTTTTAAGAGGTTTATGACTTAAGTCATAAAAAATTCCTGCAACTGGTTAGAAGATGGCATGCACATTCTCTGAACGTGGTCATTAAAAAAACAGCTTTAAAAATGACTAGTGCCAGTTAATCCTACAAAGATGTAAAAGTGTTCTCACATTAGTTCTGAAAGCACCCTGACATCACAGTGATGCTGTGGCAGATTTGCCTAAGGATTTATACCTTCCTTATCAAGGTGGATCTCTGAATGCAAGAGCAAAACAGAAGCATTCCTGTAGTTGTCTTTTGCTGCTCAAGTATAATCTACATATTTGCATGATCTTGTTGAGCATGATACTGCTCAACAGTAGTGGGGAAGGCACAATGAGTGGTACCCACAAAGTCCTTTGTGAATCTCTGTGTACCTACCCCTGAAGATAAGGTGTCCCTGCATATCCTGCCTACTGGAACACAGAAGGTGGCTATTTCAGTCTCTCCATCTACCTAGTTTTGTTTAGGGAGCTTTCACTCTTCACCTCCAATTTCAAAGCCCTAGTAGTTTGTCTTAAATTGAGTAGTGGTATGATATGCCACTACTAGGAAAGCTGCAAGTGGTTCTCAGTTCAGGATTGTAGTTAGCAGGAATGAGGTATGTAGACAACCAAATACTGAGAATCAAAAATCAGAACTGAGTGTGACTTGATGCCAAATACTATCTTAAGGTCATGAATAGAATGACATTCCCTTCAATTCCTTCAGACTCAATTACACCATAATTTTTTAATACAGTGATACTAAGGCAAAGACAAGGTAAACAGACAGATAGTTTAAAATACTGGATTAGTACTTATGCTGGAGTTTTTTCCCCAATAGATTTTAGGTTTACGACTATGTTCTGCAACTACTTTGATGATCCTTCCTACTTGAACTGTAGATAGGCTTTTCTGACCTTTGATTTCTACTGCTTCTCTACTACTGCACCTTCTCTTTAACCTTACAAGCAAAAGGCTACATATTTTGGGGAGTTATCATTTACATTTCTGAAATATTTGCCAGTTTTTCCTTTCCACAGTATTAGAGCAAGTAACCATTCTACCAAGATCATCATCTTCAGGTACTGCTGCCTTCCGGGTTCCCTTTACCTGTTCAGATTAACTACCTGTTACTCCTAATGTTACTGTCTCAACTGACCTTTTCTCCAGTTTCCTCCATTCTCAATCTCACTGAGATACATTTTGCTCATTAAGTTAGATTTTTTTGTATGTCAAGCTGTGAAGTTTTATAGCTGTATTAGTACTAATTACTCAGCATAAAGTAGAATAACCCAGAACAAAAGTAGACTGTACTGGACTTCCTTGGTCTTGAAAATTACACTTCTGCAACCAAAAAAAAAAAATCAAATCTGCCCAACCTGTTTGACAGCACAGTCATTTCCTAAAGCAGAGTCTGGTCCAGAACAGACATAAACATTTGAGGGTAAGCCATCATATGAACTTTTCTCAACTCCTGAGGAATCTCTCATGTTGAAGTAGACTGCCCAGAGGACTCTAGGTTTTTCCAGTTCTTCATTTTCAGCCTCTGAAAAGAAAAAAAAGTGTTTCCAGTAACCAATGTTCACGTATAATAAGAGAAACACATAATCTAGAATACTAAAAGTCAATTTATTAACACACAATTACTGTAATAATTTTTTTTCTATTAAGAGCTAATTAATTTTAGTTTTCGTTCTTTTCTGAGGTACTCTCTCATCACATTTTGCTTTTCCTTTACAAGCATAGGTATGTAAACTCTACTTATTCTGTACACACTATGTCACATAAGAACCAATTATCACCTAAAAGCATACTACCAAGAAGTTTGGTCTAAATTTAATGTCTTTCCACTACATGTTATCTAGTTTACTCTGGATAAATTCCATGAGCATATGACAGTCTGAACACGTCCTCCTGGGCTGTGCCAACTTGAAGCTATTGCACTCCATATGCAAAAATATTTTTGATGTATACTTCCCCCCCCTCATTTAATAGTTTATCTTTGTATGGGAACTCTTCTCATAAGACCTTTATGTGCTTTAAGATTGAGCATCTTCAAGTCAATCGAAGGAGACTAACTAATGCTCATGGTTCAAATAAAAGAAATGTTAAAGAAAAGATCCACAAAGAATAGCTGCCCCCCAAATTAACTGCAGATAAAGAATTACCAAAACCCAGAAGTACTCTATTTAAGATGTGTGATACACAGTACGTAGAATCTCTAAACTGTGGAAATACTGCTAAATGAAAATAAATGATTCATTTATATTTATCTATGCTTATTGAGGACTTGTACTGTGCTACAATACTCATTATGAATACAAAGTGATCATGAACTACATCTTGCTTGTTCATCACCTGTACCTTCTTGCAGTTACTTTGCACATTCATATAACCCCTCTGCATACTGGCAGAAAAACCTCTGGGAAGATGAAGGTCACTTTTTAACAGTGCAGAATGCAATGGAGGAATACACAACATAGATTCTTAGCTTAATAGATACTATTTGTTTGGCATATTTGCTGTCCCCTGTTTGGTATTTCACCTCCTCTAAAAGTAAATGAAGCTTGTAAAAGACCTTGTGAGATTTACTTCTTTCCAAGGAAGAAAATTCTAGATAACAGCAGCATTCAAACCAGTATTTTAAAGCAGTTGAATTAGGAAAAAAAAAGAGATAAATCTATGCTATTCCTTTAGTATCTTTTTATAACTGTCAAATATTAAAAAAAAAATAGGTGCTAACCATACTGAACAGTTTGAAATATAAATTAAATTCATCAGCCTGTGAAAGTCTGAGCCTTAATACAGGGCAAGATGCTCTTTAATATATTTAAAAGTTCACATTGCTCATAAAAGTTACTTCTTCCTCATTTCGGCAGGAAAATGAATGGAGTCCTCTTCTCCAGGTGACTTTGCCTCTTTGACCTGCCATGGCCCAGTGCTCACTTTATCTGGTGATTCATTTTCAATAACTCCAACAGTATTTGTTCTGACATTTTAATTAAAATACGACCACTACCTCATCCTGATGATAAAAAGGCCTATGTGTCAGTGAAAACTAGCTTTTCAGTGCCTCAGTGCACCTGAGGACCCCTATGATCACAGAGTTTCTACAGAAGAATTTCAGTCAGGTTCTAAACAATATATCATTTCAAAACTGGATCACTTTAAACATTAAGATTAATGCTAACCCCCCCAAATGATTAGAAGACTCTAAACTGCAAGCTAATCTTCTCTTCACCAATTGAGTCTTTGAAACACATGGTGCTGTCTTGAAAATTTAAGATATATGTTAAATATTAAAAGTTGGAAATTAGCAGGCTTTAAATTAACAAATATCAACATGAAAAGTGTTTGCAGCTCTCCAACCTAATACAGCTCTCTATTTACAAACCCTAGTTGTATTATACGTATTTGTTTTGCAAAGGCTCTTGTACTACAAACCTAGTAAAAAATTTACGTCTTTGGGACATCAAAGATGCCTTTCCTGTAAGCAAAAAGAAGGAAAATGCCTATTATGTAATACTCCCTATTAAAAGTATTTCGTTGTCTAACAAAAACAATACGATATTTGCTTTTTCATTAAAAGGCAGAAGAAAACAAATGTAAAACTGGAAAAGAACACTGAAAAACAAACTTGTGAAAAGCTGAACGCAACCTTTATGAAACACTGTTCTTGGTTACAGAGCCCTGAGAGGAAAAAAAGGCTGGCCACATAAAAGACTGCTTTTTTTCCTTCAAACAGCAGAAAATTCTACCTAAATTCCTGTTATGCTTCCCTAATGAGGCACAGTAGCAAATATTATAAGCAAACCAATTATAAATATTATAAAACACTTCCACATCTTACTAAGTGGCATATATATGAACATAAACACTTCACTGACAGTTAAGTATTGTTTTCTTATACAAGAACTATGATTTACTGTATTTAAGTATGAGCACACCATATTTAAAAATGCTTTGCCAAGGTTAGAACACAGCAACACCTTCTATGTGCACACTACCTATTCTATGAGCATCTACCAAAAATATGATTAAATTCAAGATCTCGGGATAAATTTCACAGACTTCTGTGGCACTAGCTCGAAGTATCTCAGCGACAATTTCTTTCTAGGCAACAACTGCTTTGTCAACAGCTACTTTCCTCTGGGACTGAAATTGTCCATCTCAAGGTCACAGTTCATGATAGTAGTTGGTAAGGTCTCCTTGAATTTAGGGCCAAATAGTTAATTATTGATAATGGCTGGAAATCTATCTTCCTGATAACACTGCAGCATGTAACGATTTTATGCTTCCACCGCTTAAAGGAGAATCCAGAGAATTTCAACTAAAAACAGCAACAAGGAAGCAACTGAAGAAGAGAACAAAAAGATGAGCAACAGTCTTAGAATAAGAGAAGGCAAAAGAAAACTAAAATCTTATAGCACTGAGCACATCTGGCAGCTGGAGGAGAAAAGCATTAACTTTCAGGGGTTTGAAAACTTTTGTTAGGGATACCCAAGTGATAGAAATCACTAAAAAACAGGATAGTGTAAAAAAACAGATTCACAAATATTTCATTTCACTACTGCACCTTTGAAAGACATGCTGAGAAGCAAATATGTTTCCATGAAAAAGAAAGTGTGAAAAATTAAAAAGGTCCTAGACACTTACAGTATACTGAAGTTAAACCACAGCTGAAGAAGACTTGGAACATTAGATCATGAAATACAAAAAACCTGACATCTGTCTAATCAATCTCACTCTCAAAATAGATTCCTTTATTTTGAAATGCTGGTATCTAAATTGCAGCTCACCATATGTTGACTCTGATGACAGATTCAGATGTTCAGTAACAGATACTTTAGTTACAAGGGTAAACTATATTTTTGCAAAATAATCTCTTAATACTTCTTTTATTTATTTTTACCTTTTTCTGGATTTAGATTGAATAACTTCTGTACAACAGGCTCTAAATCTTCTCTAGCAGTTTTAGTTGATGGACAGGTTAAATGGACTAAATCTGTTAAAAGAGAAGACACACTAATTACAATCACCAATACACAGATATATAATTTACAATTTTAAAAGGCACATCAGGCTTTAGAAATCACTGCTCTTCATATAATCACTTCACTGAATCCAGAGAAGTACTGTATTATGGAAATACAGTGTATATACACCACACAGAAATTTTCTTAATACATCTTGTAAATATCTCCCTCTTCCGTACATGTTGGTAAGATGGAAGTATAACTTAATGTTGGCAGTGCAGACACAGAGAAAGCCGTTCTATGAAACGGTGTCTATTGATACCAGGAAAAGCAGCACCAAGATTCTGGATGACACATCGTATTTATCATTAATGACCTCCAGAAACCCCAAGAACATTCTTATCGGTGTTGACAGTCTAGTAGTTCAACAACGTTCTAAACCCAGAAATACCACTACTTTCATCAGCACTCTCCTTTAAGAGCTAAATTGGGACTGAGTGGGAATTTGGAAATTCGGCTACTCACAGTTTAAGTCTGGCTGTACTGGTGTAAGTAGGAAGCTATTTTTCTCCACTGAAGTAAAAAGTTTGAGCAAGACTTCCATTTCATTTATTGTACTAAACAGTAAATAGGAGATGAAGTGAATAGACACACGTTTTAAGTTACAGCTCAAGTGGGCTGGCAGCTCAGTTTCTCTCCAGCCACACAGAGAATGAAGAACACTGAGAACACTGTTATGTTTTGACAAACTAGAGAGAATTTAAAGATAAGCACTGCTGAATATCAGAGAACTGTTCTACAACACTTCATTCATTCACCTTCTTAAACAATGGGAGAAACAACAGTTTTGTGTTTGGGTAAGGGTGAAATTAGGTTAGGTGGGCCAGCAAGGATTTCTAGGATTTGCAAAACTGATTTCAAGTACTTCATTTCAAGAGGTGCTCTGTACACATCAGAAACAAATCACAGAGTACAGCAAACCCATGCAGGAAAAAGATGGCATGAAAAGATTATAGACCACAAGAACGTATTTTTGGAACTGTATAATTAATCAAAATTCACCTTACAGCATAAGCAAATCAATGTCACTAAATCCAATTTTGAATTTGTGAAAATTCACAGTTTTGCTTGAATAATGCAGATTTGATATTTAGATTTCTTGTTAATGCACTTGTTTTCATGAAAAAAAAGTTGCTAAACGGATTCCTCACAGAACATACTGTTCCTTTATTTGTTCTGTTTTGCAAGCTAGTGAAGTTGCTGACTCCTTGGAAAAGATAATCACTTGATGCAGCGCTTGACCTCTTTTCTGTTCCATTGGTCTCTATTCAGATACAGAACCAGGTACTCTGCTGCTTTATCCCCCAATTTTACATCCATTCACTCAGATATTTAAAAGCTTCATCTTTAAGTTTTTTATAAAACCACCTTAACTGACTCATTTGTTACTGAACAGTTGTCTGCAAACTTAGCAGCAGAGAAGTATCTGTCAGAGAATCATGAAGCTGAATGTATCTTTGTACAAAGTTTAAACTGATTCTTTTTTTCTTCATTACTGTACATTTCTGATCAATTTAACAGCAATGTACACCTACAGCATTATTTTAAATCCATATAACATTTATTTCTTTTCAATCTGAAGTCTGGCTATATTTGTGTCATTATTTACAACTATGTCACACGTATCTTGTTCCTGGCTGCAGTTATGCCACAGAAAGTTTGACACTGACTCCAAGAGGACCAGAAATTTAACCCTTCATGCTCCTCTGCTTTCGGACTACACACACACAGGTAGAGTAGGGCTGATGGTTGGACTCCATGATCCCAAGGGTCTTTTCCAACCTGAATGATTCTATGATTATATTCAAACATTAATATTCTTTTTTTACTGAACCAAAAGCAAACCTTCTGTCTAAAAGGAATACGTACTAAGTAAAAGAAAACAGGTGGTGATAATGAAAGTCTCCCTGTAATCTTAACTAAATGTTTACAATCCCAAACATTGTAATACAATCTATTCTGTGATTCTGTGATTCTTTCCTCAAAAAAAAAAGCTATAAATCACTGAAGTTCACATCATTTACTTTCTATAAAATCTTTTTTATTATCTTTAAGGTTATGGCTATGAGTCACAGTCATCAGTATATATTTTGATTATATTTGATTTACTCAGGTATAACTGCATTAGTTACAGTGGTTGCCAACATTTGTCTTCAAGTAATTCTTCTAGCAAGAAGAACGATGAGTTTAGTTCATGATTTCATCATTACAGTCTCAATTTTTAGGGCAAGTGAAGGAGTTTGGTTCCACTCAACTGGCAATACAGATTATGTGCCTGTCATTTATGCAGTGTGATCAAAGAGTAGATGTATTTGTATACTTATCTTAAATAATTGTTTGAAGGAGAAATCAGTCAGGTTAAAACCCATTTACAGATAATGATGTAAAAGTTTTTAAAAAAATTATGAAATATGTCCCATAACTAGAACTCAACTATACCTAAAGTAGAACTACATTACTTTAATACACAAAGACAAATTTCATTACAGAATATAGTACCTTCTCTTCTGAAATGAGAAGAATTTATGGAGAAAATAAATAACAGAAACCTTAATGTTTCAGCACCACAGAAATTCTCATGAAACTAATAATTTATATCTACTTGAACATCAATCCTTTAGTTTCACTTCCTGATATATACCTATTTTGTGAACACTTAAATAAAGTAAATCAGTTATTTAAAGGATAAATATTAACAATATGCTTTATAGCACTAAATTCTTAATTACAGGATTATCTTTTTTTTATTATTTAAGTAGGAAATATAACTTTAAGTGACTTGATAGTTTAGTTCACTCTTCTTATGCAAAGAACCGAGTTCAAGCCCAGGTAACAGTGAAATAAATAGGTTATTATTACAGTTACTTATTTTTTGTTAAAAAGCATTAGGTCAGGTAACCTCTAATTCTATTTATCTTCCATAGTGTCCCAAATTGGTAATCTATTTAACAGAACTCAGAAGCAGAATTTGGAAAGAAAAATAAATACCCAATAAGAACATTTTGTTGCTCATCTATTTCAAGTTCACATAAAATACCAACAACAGAGTCATAAAGCTCTGTACATAGAAAACCATTAATGGAAATAATAGGATGTCCCTTCTAGAAATGTGATCTCTCAGATATTTTTAGAATTAAAGAATCTAATGCAGTAGACAACAATAACAAAGTTCTTAAAATAATTTTTATAACTTTAGCTCACAATTTCATGATGCAATCCTTCCCTCCAAATCTCGTAATGGGACATAATCCCACCTCCACCAAAACTTTCAGAAGATAAAAAGCCCCCAGACAGTGTACTTCAACATAACAGTTCAGCTAAGGTAGTTCATTTTCATAAAACAAACTAACAACAAACTACCAGTAAGATTCATGTGCTTTACAGTATTTTTTTTTTTATACTGAAGGAAAGATTTATTATTGTGTCAGTGAAAATATTGTGTTAGGTCTATTAACCTACTTATTAATTGTTCAGTATATGCCAATTAAGAAAACAGGAGAAACAAGAACATATGCTCCAAAATATTCTGCTACAAATAATACTGAAATATACTTGATGCTTGTACTGAGAACCTATCCTTATGAAAACAAAAATTTGTAGCATTTTTTATGAGGCCACAGAGTCCTACGGCATAATGAGTGTCTTAAATTTCAAAGGTAGTTTGAAAGGAAAAAAAACCCAAACATGCAGCTATGTTAACTAAGATCCCACCTTTTTGCTTACAGGTTTTTTCAGAAATGATTTAAGAAAATACTTCGGGTGGGTTTTGGCCCTTTAATTGTCATGGTAAACTAAATTCTTGGCAGAAAATTTTACAAAGAAAACATTTCTAAGCTAAAAAAAATCTTAATAATTTGACTTGAAGACTGCACAATTTTAGCTAGTTACAGTGGAAAGGAAACAGTCTGCTAGAGCTCACCTCTAAACTTACCTGCCATTCTACTAAACCTTCAGTTGTCTTAAATGTTGCAGAATAAACAAAATGTGAAATTCTAATACTTTTTTTAAATTGAAAAACAAATACGGCAGTCATAACAAAAAGCTCTTTGTTGGTGCTATTTTATAATTACTGTACAGTCAACAGAATATTGTCCCAGTACTAATAAGACTACAACTATCAAGCTTATTAGCCACATCAGTGTTAAAAGAAACATTTGATGGTTGATCCATTTGGAAGTAAAGAACAATATACTTTATTACCATGAAAATCACAGTAAGACTTAAATAATTATCACATGTAAATTTTTAAAAAATCAAATGCAACATGAATCTTGTAGTATGATTCCTAAGCCATGTGAAACAGTACACAACTGGTATAGATTGAAGACAACGGACTATTTCTCTCATCTGCTGATAACAGTCGCCTAGCACACACTGTTTTCTCACGTAATAGCCTGATCATTGTGCAGCAGATGAATGATACACAAATACTTTATATTTTGTTTCAGAGTTGACAAAGAGAAAAATATAGTTAAGATTGCATATACACTGTACTTACAAGTGTCCTTCATGCACGTCATGGTGGAGGAACACAACTCAATGACACAAACTGCTGGTTTTCCTGGATCCACTGGAGGCACTGTCAAAATGGAAACCTATCAAGCAGAAAGAACAACTTATGTTAAAGCAGAGTAATACGGAGGCTGAGGAAACCAACACAATTCTGAGTAAAGGTGAAAAATAATTGCAGATAGTCAATACAATTTCATTTTCTGGTTTATTAGTAACAATGTGTGCAATCAATCCTGCAGAATTTGAGCATTCAAGAATTTCTACCTAACTCAGCAAGGCCACCTTAGTTAGGAATGTCTGCAGCAGTAGAACAGAAAGAAAACCTCCTGTCACAGCCCTTTCCAAAAGGATGACAGTGTAGAAACTCTGTTAGCAAGAGACTGCAAAATTGTTTTTGAACACGGGGCAGAGCACTGCTAGGCGAGAATGACTGAGGCACTTTTATGTAGGACTGCTAGTAGCAAGACTTAGGAAGAACAGATTTCTCTGTCATATATGTTCTTATTTTGTAGATCCTATTTAACCTACAAGAATACAGGAAGTGTCCAGAAGAAACACTTAACACAGATTAATATCCTCTAAAATTAAGGCCTGCAAAGACTGACAAAGCAGAAACGTTTAAAGAAGGATCTGAACGCATACAATAAAAACTTCGAACAGTAAAAGCGAATGTCAAAAAAACCAAAATAACTTTGAACAAAGTGTAGATAAGAAAAATTAACAGTTAATACTAAGGGTAACAGTTTACGAAAAAGCAAGCAAAATGAACTGCCTTAAAGACAGCAGCTTAGATTAATTAATATAGTGCAAACCAACCAGGGAAACCCAAGTCCTTTAACTAAAATAAAATTCCTAACAGTTTTATAGAGACTAATGGATTAAACAATTATCAGTTGAGAGAACTGACTAAAAAGCTGGATTCAATCAGAAACAAAAGCATCAATTAATTCCTACCAACAACTAAATATTAATACATACAATTCACAGTTCATAAGGAGGTGATACAAAATTGATATATACCTGTTGCTCTGAATCTGTGTTTAGTAGAGACTGATCTGTAATGAGCACTGCTCTGGAGATCTGCCTACAATTAAATAAAACAATTATGGCATTTCACAAAAACATTAAAAATAGCAATTTGGATTCGCAGTTTTGGCAATACCAATCTAGACATAATACTGTGGGAAGGATATTTAACCATATAATTGTTAATATGACTGTTAGCGGGATATTTTGAGTGTTGCTGAAGTAGGAACATTAATGTAGTATTTTCAATGACCAAAATAGGTGACAAATAAATAAGCCAGTGCAGTTATATAAAACAGCTTAAATACCCTTCTGATTTTTAAAAAATTCTTTTGTTTATTTGATCAAGATTAGTAGCAGCATGTTACAGGACTTTTTATGTTCCAAACAGCACAGAACACTTTGGATTAATGGGAAATACACTAAGGTGGAGTTCATGAATTGAAGGTTCTAATCCTCCACTGCCTGTGATTATTTCTGCACTGCACCTACTACTACAGTTTTGCTACTATCTTCTCTGCAGTGTTTTGAAGACAAAGGCAGTATATGTCCAATGTTTTTGGCACGAATAAGCAAAATCACAGAAACCAATGACTTGTAATACTTTTCTAAACCTGAGCAAATTTAAAAGCAAGAACAGCAATAGGCACCTCCACCTTCCAAACACTTTTTAACACATATGAAATCTCTAACACACTTAAGAGATAATGCTTTTTTTTTTAAATATGGAAAAGGGGAATATGATTTAGAGGACAATTTGAGAAAACCTGAAGATAGAAAGTATACGGTATGCCCTCAAGTATATAGAAGAGAAAAATTATTCACAGAACTAAACTGTACTGCAAAGA
Organism: Strix uralensis; assembly: GCF_047716275.1. Classification (NCBI taxonomy): domain Eukaryota; kingdom Metazoa; phylum Chordata; class Aves; order Strigiformes; family Strigidae; genus Strix; species Strix uralensis. The sequence continues at coordinate 3,437,935 of NC_133984.1, forward strand.
TAAAGCAGGAGACAATAATCTCTTAAGCTTAACTTGCAGGGTACTCTATACATTATTATTTAAATAAATCTCTATGTTTACTGTTTTACTACATACCTGTAACACACTTTTGTGCATACGCTCTCTGAAAGGTAACTATCTTCCACAATAAAATAGTTAGCACTTATTCTTTGGCCAAAATGATCCACAATAGCTTTGCAACTATTTTAAAAAAAAAAATCAAACCAAAATAAGAAATTTAGATATAAGGCAACAAACACACGCGTAAATTTCTGAAATTGAGTTATACAGCACATCATTTATATCTTTCAAGTAAGTTAGCTACACATTTCCTTAAGATGTCAACCCTTAAACCAACTCAACTGAAACTGACAACTATATCCTAGACTTATACATTCTACCTGGTATATACTAATTCTTACATGCAATGTCATTATAGATAATGATATCAGAACATTATTAAATTGGTCACTTTATAAGGAAAACTAAATATAAGCTAATAACACCGGCATTTGATTGCACATGAAAACAGCACACGTTTCTTACCTCATGATACATGGAAAAGTAATACCGGGAATTATTTTGTGGATGCTACCCTAATGCAGTGTCATTTTTCCCCAGTCAGCAACCTTTACCAAAGACAAGTTTATTTTTACAGTAATATTTGACAAATTAAATGGCAAACTAACTGAAAAGATGTAAGGAATAATCCCTGAGAAATGTGTGCATCAGACTGTTCCAAAAGAGTTTTTCTGAGCTTCTACATTTGTGACTAAATATACTATTTATCTCTAAGTTACACACGAGAAGGATTAACTAAGTCACACTGCTGTAAGAGTAACAGAAACGTTCCTGATAGAACCAGTTTGTCTTTGAATATATACAAATTGTAACCCAAACATGTGTACCTCAGGCAATACTTGAAAAAGTTAAAAAAACCAACAACAAAACTACAACAAAACCAAAACCCAACCCAAGACACCCCCACCGTCAAAACAAAATGAGAATAATTAACAGCTGAGACACTACTACAAAATTTTTCAGAGTCAAGTGTAACAAAACAGACTAAAAAACTTATAAATGGGACAGAAATGCAAACCACAGGAAAAAAGCAATTCAGAGAGCTTAAATGAGAACAGGATACAAATTTCAGATTTTAATGGGGGGAAAAAATATCTCTATCAAAGAACAAACTTCAGACTTATATATAACATATATGAAACTAAATTATATATATGAGACAAATAAAAAGAAGGCTGCATACAGATACTAACTAGAAACAACCTCTACTGCTGATTCCTATATGCCATGATTTGTGTTCAGTTTAATTGTACACATTTTCCTCAAAATGAGACATGGCAAACATTTTTAGAAACCCCTACAGGTTTAAAGAGCACCTATCTTAATGAATGCTTTTTCTGTTTAAAGTGCAAGGAAAATACATGCACTACAATTTCTTTCCCTATAGTTTGCTTCCATATCCTAAAAATCTTTAAGGCTTGGTATCAATTTCTAAAACAAGATTTTAAGGTTTTCTACAATATCAGAACATTTACTGTACAAATAAATAAAGCAAATTAGCTTTACTTAACTTTTGCTTGGTGTATGAAAGTTACCGCTTTTTAAAAATTAAACTATTCTGAATCGGTATCTCAATGTTTCAGTTGATGTAATATACAGGGTTCAAACCAGCAAATCCTCTCACACACATTTACACACACACACGCATGGGCAAACATCAAAAGAAACAAAAGGATGCCTAAGATAGAGATCCCTTACAGATTTAATTGTGTTGTATCACAGCACAACATTATTCCTGTATCAGTATCTGACACACAAGTTATGCCTTATGAATAAACAGCATTTCTGTAACTTCAAGTTATTCACTGGCTTCTGTGATCCAAACAGTCTATGAAACTAGAGATGAGAACCAAACGTAGATAAGTAATAGCAATCAGCTGGCACTAGCTTTAGTAAACCAGTTGCCTCTGTAATCTGATATGAAAATTGAAAAAGGGTGCACACAATGCTTATTTGCAAATGTTAAGAGGTTTATGACAATTAAGCACATTTTTATAACACTAACTGCTCATGTTGATTTCACAGGAATCTGGGTACTACATACACACCTATATTCAAATTCAACAGGTCACGTGAAAACAGTAATTAAAAGAAGTTTAATGGTACAAGCACTGTTTAACTTTAAACATGTAGTATTCTTCATACAGTTTCAATCACATTCTATTCAACATGTGTTACACTTGGAACTTTAAGAAGTTTTTTCTCAATGTTAACCTAACTAATTTAACTCTCAAGCACGCATTTGAATACTGCAAATAAACAAGGAAGTCAAGCTGCTACAGTTCATTTCTAATTATAACCTTTCTTATTGTTTATGAAACAATTTCCCCTGCCACCCCCTAAACATTACTGAAGAGGAAAGGTTGATTAAATGTCATGTTGCATCACTCAAAGCCAGCGAAAGCAACTACACACTTTTTATTTTCCTGCTAAGTGTTGTTTCCTCTCCTTTGTTCAGGAATAGCTATCAGGTCATATGTTTGATAAGATTTTAAACAGAAGAAGAGATAGCACTTTTAATTTCAGTCTCCACTTTACTTCAAAGGATGATGCTGAGAAATTTTCTTTCAAGTACTGCTTCCAAATATGGAAAACACTTATGCACTGACATTATCAGGTCTCTGTCATCTGATATGTGTTGCGACAATGAATCATACAGAACCCTCCATTGACCTTCTTTCAATGTGTCTAGATAAAAGGATGAAAATTAGAATCCATCTCCTTGCAGTGCCACGAGTTATAAATGTACTTTATAGGGCTCATTATCCAAACTAATGGACTAAGGGCGACATCCTTGAAATGGACTTACCAGCACTGACAAAGCCAGTATGCAATATTTCAAGAAAGATATGTAAATTACTATGTGTTTGCTATATCTTTTTATTACAGATGTATAAATTTCCATTTATCATATCTTTTCCATTTTTGAGACAGAATTATGTAATTGGAAACATATGTAAAGTGTGATCAACATAAAATGCCTACCACTATTATTAATTCAATCCATGTAATTTAAAATACTTTAAATTTTATCATATGTACCCAACGTGATCTATAATAAACATAGAGAAAATAAACAAGAAAAAAAATAATTTTCATGTGTACACTCATTGTGCTTTTCCCTCAACCTAAGGAATATGATGTGGTTTTTATTTTCTAACAGCATCAGAGTTCTATCAAGAATGCTGGATGTTCTGCATATGTATTAAAACAGCAGACCTAATCTGATACAATACGTAAAAAATAGAAATTTGAAGTGGATTACCAAATTACCAGAAACTTTAATGTCTATAAAAAGGGCTATAGTAAAATGATAAAAATAATTGTATAGTTGGGGATGAAATCTACTGTTCTCTGTATATACAGTTACGGGTAGCAAAAAAGTGATAAAGCAATTCAACTAGATATTGAATGGTGTTTTATTTTTCTTGTACTGGAAAGAATGTTAGCCATGTCTAGAAAGGAGTTGGAATAAGCTTTGGTGCTATTTAGGGACTTCAAATTAAACTGTAAATTATCAATAAAAAGTTTGAGAAGAAAATCAAGGCTGTAGCTGTAAATATAATTTTCCTTCCATGTACTACAGCAAGAATATTAAAAAGAGTGAAAAAATAACTGCACTAAGGAAGATGCTTATGAAATAGTAATGAATGCTGCACAATTTGATTCAATTTCTACTGTTAGGAGTTTAACCTATTTGTAACCAAGGCAAGCTGCCTCTGAAACTACAGACAGCTGCACTGACAACGAGATATGAATTTGTCTGTTACCAATTACTATTAATGTCCTGTTGACTCAAAAGCTCAGTAACTCATAAATACCCTCATTAACAATTTGATAGCTGATTTTTATTAGGCAACACAGTGAAGCCCAAAGTCAAGAGGAAACTAGAGCTGGTGCAGGGAGGTAATGAATACACAGTAAAGAAAGAGAAAACATGAAGAAAGAAAAAGAAGGGAAAGGAAATAGTGATGATCTTAGCAACAAACTGGATAGCTTCTAAGTAACTAAGGAAAAGACTTAGCAAATAAAAGCACTATTGCATTCAGGTCAGAGAAAAGAAAAATCAAGAGAAAATAATATAACTGAATAAAAACATAGAACTGGGTGAAAGAAACAGATTTTTGAGTGACATTTTTGCTATGGTGAAGATGACTGAGACTTTGTAAAATTATTAGGAAAAAAAGAGAATGTTATATGATCCTTCTTTCATTGCTAAAAATACACTTTTAAACATATCTTTAGCAATGAAAGACCTAGGCTGCATTATTTTCCTCATCTCAAAGAAGTCTGACACTTCTATACATTTTTTTTTGTTTACTTTTACTTTGATGTAGAAATGCTACTTGTAAAATACCTGCTTTGAAACTACGGGAGACCTAAAAAGAGACCACAGAAGCAGGCGGGCAGCTCCAAGGAGAAGGCAGGTGACCAGAGTTGGGAAGCTGGATCTGTTGTGCTGCTTCATATTCAGTATCAGATAATGGCATTATTAAAAGACCAATGATTTCGGAATAATGAAAGCCTGGTAAAGTCTTGCAAAGCAGCACTCCACCTTTTTTGGAATACATATAACCTTAACAAAGAAAAAGTCCATTTCAAAGGTCTTCCAAACGTGCAAAGAAAGCTGAAAACTGGGGCAACCAGCACCACTGACAAGTCAAGATCTCTAGAGTGGTGTTTGGAAGTTGCTAACTGAAAGCTTTGTCTTTCTGAAAGAGCAAGTTAGCTATTTAGACATTATTGGAAAATAAAGCTGCCTACACTAAAAGTTCAAATATTACTGTGAAAATAAACTACAGAGTTTATGAAAGGGGCATAATTTCATTTGCATGTGAATTATGCACTTAGAACACCACACATGATGAAATACTATCACATTTGCATCTCAAAGTCTTAAAACTGTGCAAGGAACTTCAGAACCTTAAGGAACTGACAGAAAGATAAAATCTGTTGTTTATAGAATTTCAGGGGAAACAGACACTACTTGACCATGTCATGACAAATCTAACTACAAGTACTATGCTGAAAGAATCGCATTTGCAATGCAACTGGAAAGTAAACACATTACACCGATCATTTAACTACTAATTTTCCTAAATCTTACTATGTTTTCAACATTTTCTATAGAACATTTTGAACTTTTCAATTACAGAAACTAAGCTGAAAACAGACTCTTAAGAGAACCGAAGCCCGCAATTAAAACCAGTAACTGATAAAATGTATGTAACAGAAACCATGACAATTGACAGAGGTGTGAAAAATGCCACTATGGAAAAAACTATGGGTTGATTTTTCTTAGCTCAACTTTAAACCTGCCTACAGGCCTGATATTGTTGTAAAAGAATTTATCCTAGGATAAGAGGGCAGCATAGTTTATGACAACAATCTACCTAAAAACTCATTAAAGTCTTTTCTCTTGGAGTGACATGCATTATCAGCAAAGATTAATCTGATGAGTCTTTAGGTGAGCTCCATTTTTAAAAATGCAATAACAGAGGGCTTTGTTGTCATCTGATGAAAATCAATTAGAGTAGGTAAGGCCACAAGGAAAACTAACATCACTCATCACCAGCCCCCCGGCAGCTGAAATGATTTGTCTTCCAAGCTTGGGTGATCAGGAGCTGTAGTAATATCACAGGGAAATTAATTTAGTTTCTATATTCTAGACCCACTTTCCTTGTTCTGGAGGACCTATACACAAATTACTTTTAATCAAGGTTGATGTGTTATTAATACCAAGGAGGATCTTTGAAGAATCATTTTTTTTTAAATTGACTTAACACATTTTTCATCTGTATTTTGTATATAAACAGAAGGTTACTTATATTACCCTTACCGTCCAGATTCTTTGTCCACTACAAGGCACTGCACAGAATGGCGAAGACAATAGATACCACCAAATACAGCACACATCCTAGAAACATATTAGGTAAAAAAAAAAAATAAAGGTTACTCCTATCACAACTAATTGTAATCAATGTGAGTGTGTGTCATTAAGCAAGGCAAAGTACTGTGCGTGCTGTAGTACATTTTCAATGACACGTCTTAATCTCTGAATCAGACAATCAAAAACCAATCAAAATAAAGCATGTTCTATAGTTTTTGTAAAGGATACGTTGATAACTTTTTTTGTATTAGCGTTTATCTTCATCCTCTAAATTGTTATGTTAGCTTCAGCACTCATTCTCTGTTACCAGCTGCAGTCATTCAGGATGGAAAAGCACCTATTTACTGAAGGTGCATAGAATATCTACTGATATTCTGACCACACTACATTGCACGTGGTGTAGACTAAGAATGTAAGACACACGATGACCATACCAACCTCCTACCAGAATTCTAAGTGTGATTCAGAAGTAATTTCTCTACTCTTAGAAAACACACCGTGGGAACTTCATTGACTACAAGCAGCTCAGATTTTGAGCTCATTGAGAAGTGCTCCAACAGAATGAAGATTTCTTACAGTGTAAAGATGACCTCTTACGAACAGTGATTCCTCTAGGTTCTGCCTATGTTATGATATAGATGCTTGAGATACTCTGTGCATGGACTGGTAATAAAAAAAATTCCTAAATAAAAAAAGGAACCAGCTTCACAGCTCAGCTTTTTCAGAAGCTAAAGTATAGTACGATATTTAGCAGTTTTCCACTTACAAACAAAAGCCAATACCCAAACCAAAGAAAATTATGCTGCCCAAACATTAAGCCAGTATCACAACTCACATGGTTTTTAAACTCTAAGGAAACTCAGTTTTTAAAGAAACTAGATTATGAAATTTAAGTATGAGGGACTCCATATGAAGTCAGCCCACTGCAAAATTTCATCACTAGTCAGGCAGTTTTATCACTCCCTTGTCAGTATCTCTGACACACCCTTCACCAGATGAATCTGTCCTACGCACAAAGTCTGAAACTGCTCTCCCATAAAGCTACACAGTAAAAGTTCAGTTGGTCTGGTGATAAACACGATGTCAGGTGAATCCCCACATCCTAACTTCCTCTATCTGCCAAAAAACCAGCTTAATCTCTGGGGATTACTATTCTGTTGATTCGATGCAACACAAGGTAAATTAATTCACAAAAACCGGAAGTTTCCTTTTCCTTTTCTGCAAGTGATGCCTAAAATTTTTACTGGACCCACATTAACACTGAAATGACTGTGATATCACTAGTTTTAACATTTTTTTTTTTTAATTCTGGCTCCTGACAGATTTTACTATAAACTCACATTCTTCAAAATGCTGTCGAGCAAGTATATACAACTACAGTATTCTTTTTGCTATGTATTTTTTAAAACCTCTTTAAACTTTCTGTGAGAGCACTGTAATGCAAAGAAATTAACGATCTTACAGAAACAGAATATATGTTAGAGATTCTCAAGGACAAAGCTTCAAGATTAGCTGTGAATTAAGATAAACTTCAGTCAGTTTTTTGTTTACAGTGCATTATTCCAGGGGCATTCTTACTATAAGAATAATACAAAATGCAGAGGATGAAGTTCTCTAAAACTTGGTGTGACAAAAAGTAAACCAGTAAGAACATTTTTTAAAATATTTTTCAAATTACCTTAAAAAAGAAATAACCTTTCTCTTAAAAATTTCTAGTCAGCATGGAAATTACTTAGTGGAAAAAAATAAAGAAAAAAGATGGGGGAGATGTGTCTGATCCCCTACAATACAATTTCAGGTTTGGACTGTTTGCAGTGTCTGATGTATCTTAGGAATCTTTAATGTATTTTTTTTAATTTATTTACTTATTTAAGAATCTCCAGTGGTTCATTCAGATCAATCAGCTATCACTGACCTCTTCTCATGTATGCTGAAGAAAAAGAATGAACAAATAATCTGCATACTGACATAAACTGCATATCCTTTCCTCAGAGAGAACCGCTCTATCAGAGACAACTGCCAAATGCTATCAAGTGACATTTGACAACTCTACATTTGTCCCACAAGTTAAATACACCTGTGTTCTTCTTGTGATCCCTATTATTCAAAAGTAAATAGCCTCTTATGAGTAAATCACAAAACAGTCTGTAGCACATTCAATGCAGTGACACACTGTTCCATTTTATAACGCCAGAGAAGGAAACTGGGAGTTTTTTGGTGTTCCTGTTATTCAGCAGAGCTTTGGTGTGGCCCAGCCATTTGATGTTCAGCTCACAGATATAAGGACAGAGCTGAAACTGGCAGGGCATAAAAATCAGAAATTACACCTGCCATCTCATTAACAGAGTCTGCCTAGGTATTGTGTTTAAAATAGAAATGTGCAATTCTATTTATCTTTTGGTAGGGTTTACACTGTAATTTAACAGGTGAGTGTGACTATATTTCTAATACCTGCCTAGTATTAGCTAGGCATCCGACTAGCCAAAGCAAACAAACCAGATCCGAAAGGCAGGCTGGTTTGGCAGAACACAGTTCTCCCAGACTTCTGGGATGATACCAGGATCTTCCTGGTTTACTAACAGGTGGTTTTCTTGGTGGGGTTTTTTTGTGGTTTTTGTTTGTTTGTTTTAATTTTATTCTGAAGTTAAAAGAGCTTTAGATATCTGTTCTAGATGGCTGCAAACCTGACTTCCTAAAATGGAATGAATCCATATGGGCATTCAAAAGTCCTATTAGATAGTTGAAAGGCAGTTAGTACTGCAATACCTTTTTTAAACTGCATGAATGATGCATCACAGGAAACGGCTGAAGCGTGTTACCAACTTGCATCTGAGTAGTACTCCAAAAGGTAGCAGTGTAAGGAAATGTCAGCAATATCGCTTACTACAGGCTGAATCAGAAGATCCAGTTCCCTAGAAATACCTCTTCTACCCATACAAAAGCAGGGATAATACACACGTTAAGTCCCAGCCTTGGTTGTCTGGATTGTTGAAGATGACACAAAGGTTAAACATCCACTGAGGAATTATTATAGAGACTTGAGCTACAGGCTTATTATCTCTAATGCTGCAATCAATGGCTTCTGGCCTGACAAACCATGTATTAGGATCTTTCAAACCAACTTAGATGAATTTATTTCATATGTTGTATAAAAGAGTAGCACTATTAACCTAACTAGAACTAAGATTCCTTTGTTAAAAACTGTGAATTGTATTTTTCCTTTGACTTCAACCACAGTCAAGGGCTTTTTGATATATGCGCTTTATTTTTCTAGCATGCTTTGAAAGAACTTTGCTGCTTGGCTGCGCAAAAATGTGAATTACTTATTTTCAAGAGTAGCCTGCTATCCAGTGGAGGAGGGCATGACCTGTTTTCATAGTAGCCCAGCGGAAAACTTCTCTTTTTAAATGAAAATGGAAAGGAATTTTAATTGTGTTGTGCTAAACAATTACAAAGAGCCAAAATACCTATTAAAACAGCCTAGCATGAAAAATGACATGATTAGGAAGAACTTGCCAAAATTATTTAAATATGGAAATTGAAATATTAAACTAAACAGCATCCCAATAATTTATGACAAAGTAAAATCACTGTGCTAATGTTACTTTTATACAATAGTCTATTCAAGATGATTTGACTGTACTTCAAGTACAAGGCAACTCTTTGATACTATTAACCCTAAATGACAGACATTTAAACTGATATTACTCTAATTAACTGGCGACTGCCTACACCAATAATTCAAGTTTCGCTGAAAGATAGCAACAACACTGTACTCAACTTCAACTCTGCCCTGGTGACATCAAATCCTATTACAGCTAAATTAACAGTTGTGAAAATTTTTGGCCTGGTAGTCCTCCATCATACACAGCCTTTAAATGCCATTTCAGTTCTCATCAAGGCAGGAATCAGCAGCTGTAATTTTTAATACAGCTGTGAAACAATAGGACATATTAAAAGCTGAATTTTTGACAGCATATTCGTGATGATTTATGATTGTATATAATTTGATTATTCTATTAATTTTACTGATTACTGATTCAGCTAATACAGTGAAGGTCACTTACAAAATAAATCTTCATTACATTTCACAGAAAGTAACTGCCTCCAACTAGTTGTTTTCTTTAATTAAACACTAATGCAACAAGAGAGAAAATAGGCTTCAGGGTTGCTGCATCTGTTGCTACAAGAGGAGTTTACTGCTTTGATGTAATGCTCCCCGATATTAATTGAACAAAAATAGAATGTCTCTCCATCTGACATTTTGATTTTCAACACAGAGATACAATGAACACCCTTAAATTGCAGAGTTATCCTTAGTTCATTCTGAAACTACATAAAAGAAAGGGAAAGCCATACCACATAGTTTTACACCAAAAAAAGTAGGTTTTATTTCTAGCATATAGATTGTCTTCTACTTTCTAAAATGCATGGAGCGATTAATTAAAAAATTGAGTATTTCTCTCCCCAACTGTACAGTCCCATATTGCAAACACTATCTGCTTCCCTCCTTAAAGATGAATACTGCCATGTACAGCACAGCAAGCTTTGGAGAAAGATCAAAAAAACCATGCCAGGTGCTGAATTAATGAATTGTTCTCTTTCAATTTATTTTACACACAGAGAAAGCTGTGACCTGGTTCTTATGTTAAATTCTGTGGTTCCTGAAAGGTCCCTAGAACTTCAGCATTTCCTACAGTATTGTTGTGTGTTCTAAAAACATTAAAATGGAGAATACAGACAAATCAAATAAATAAAATGGCTACAGTTAACAATATAGAGTTCCCATAAAAAAATCAAATCGTAGTATGTGCATCCACCCGGATGAAGACAAAAAAAAAAAAAAACACAACAACACAGCACTAAAGATAATAATCAATGTCAACCAGAACTGTCCTGACATTTGGAGAGCTATTGGAAAGGATAATATGGGACAATAAATGCTTGAGCAAGAAAGTGAAGAGTCAAATATTTTGACTTTTTCCTGGAGACTGTGTTCAGCATTCCTGTAAAAGTAAAAAAAGGTCCCGAAAGATTACAGAATCAGCCTAGTCTATAAATCCAATTAGCAAAATGACAGTTTTAAAACTGTCACAGAGCTCCTGCACAGTTATCAACTGGAAGATAGTTAACTTCTGAAGAGTATTTTGCAGGAACCACAGTTGTTATGCCTCTACTCATATAGCAAGATGATTTCTTCACCAGATCTTTGCTTCTGTCCTAAAACCAAAGGAAATTCCGAGCACTGTGACTGGGAAATGCTATAGAAAGAATTGCAGTAATGGCAAAGCTCCCAATCAAAACACTGGGGGGAAAAAAAGACTTCTGCTCATTTCAGTTTCAGCAAACTCTTTTCATGGAGAAAGACATAAGTGGCAGGAATAGTGACAGATCAGGGAACAAATGCCACCGCTGAGCAAGGGATTGGATTTAAAATCCAAATTTCCTTCTAAAACTAAGAAATTGCTCCTTTTTATTGTATAGTATTTAGACTGCTAAATTTATAAAAATATATTCACATATTGTGAGGAATTTTAGTAGAGCATATAGTATTTGAGAATAAAATAAGTAACAAGATAACAAAGAGGTGTACTTGATTTTGTTTAGAGCACAAAACTCAAGAATCTGAGTAATATATCTAGTTATCACTTACCCCAAGATGCATTAGACCCACTGTGCACTTTTTTCCATGATTACAAAATAGTAATAATTTACATTTATTTCATCAGAATCTGGCAAAGATTAATATTTATTGTTCATGATATCTGAATGGCCAAATTTGCACTGAAGTGCAACTATTTCAAGAGTTTTAACATTTGAGCTCCTACTATGTGATGTGCAAGTTTAGGGGTTTGGCAAGTCAATGCTGCCTTTTATAGGCTCAAGATTCCAATTCTGTTTTCTGAAACTCAAATGCTAGAAGACATTGCAATAAAAATCTTAGTTCATCATACATTTTTGTTACTAGACTTCCAATCTCGCCTCATGCAAGTGTAGATTTATTAAGCTGTTTCTAAAACCTGAGAAAGTTCTGTTGGCAAAAATAAGACCACATTAAATGTCTGTTTTCACTTAACAAACTGTTAGTAATTTAAGCAACTCCAGTATTAGCAAGCTAATTACTAATACAAGAGCCATGTTACCAATGACTCTTGTAGAAGACTTGTTTAGAGAGTCTAAGAGTGGTAGAAAAGTAGCTTAGGTGTATCCACTAATAAATTTCTAAAATGAAAAAATAAACCAGAGACCAGTTTATCTAATCATGCACTTGAAAGTCATTAACATCACAAACATCTTCTGTAATTGTGCACACTTGTTAGGTATCCTCTTCTACAAACGTTCAACTACGAAACTAATTTCCCATCTTCCACATTTAAAATAACCACAGGAAAAAAATTCCTCATTTAAGATATACTGAAGTTGCACAAATATAACTACAGGAAAAAGTGCTAGCATGTATGTGCCTAGTATTTTACAAAAATCTGCTCTAGAATAGCAGCTGCTTAGCTTTAAGTCATTTCTGAAGGAAAAGTCTACTTCTGAAGTGCCGCACTAACTGTGCATACAAGAATTTTGGTTCAACACCTCACTGGAATTTTAAAGAAATGTTGCTTAATACTGGCTTATTAAATGGAAGAATTATATAAACATTTTCCAAGGATATTGCAATTAACACTGATTTTTACTGAATTTAGATTAAGAATAATTCTCTGGGATGCTAAACTCAAGAAACAGGTGATTTACATGAAAGTGAGGTGAGGATCCATCAGGCAACATATTCAACCTAAATAAGTAACAAGTGTCCAGGAAATTATGGCTAAAGCACTGAAATTACTACAGAGGAGGAGAAAAGTAAGAAAAAAGAAGAAAAGTTTAGTAGTTTCTGTACTACTGTGATGGCAGTTAACTACAAACACACTCTGAAGACTAATCTCTATGGAAGATGGAAGTACGAGACCTGCCTGGCTCCAAGTTCTATCGACCTTGTAAGAGAAGAAGCTGTTCCTCGCACAAGGTCGTTTAGCTGCAATTATACAACATTTCTTCCCTCAAAGTGGAGCTTGGGAGATCAGGACCGTAGGGCAGAGACACAAAAACGAGTGACTAGAAACCAGTCACTAAGCATTAGCTCATCTATAAAATCCATTTATGTGTTCTCTGCTCCAGAAAAGACATAAAAATTCAAGTTATCTTAACCCTCAATGAAATTCAAGGACTATTTTACTAATTCAGTAATGTTTTGGAACCTACCTTCCTCTGTCTTCTAGTTTAATGAAAAAGGACTCTGCTAAATTACATCTGCATTTACATCCCAGATTTGCTCCAATAATAAACATTCCTGTCATTTCCATAGATCTTCTGATAATGCTGCAACATATTCATGTGTCTGAGTCATAATTCTCAGGAAGCACATATAAACCAGAATCTGCATATCCCCACCCAAGCAGAGAGTAATTCACTTGTTAAGAGACTGTTAAGAGATAATACCAAATAATGTATTAGATATACTTCCTTCATATTATCGTCTTAATTATTAAAGTGAATAATTACTGAAATATCATCTCATTACAGCATTTATATTTTGTGCTTTTAAGTTCCAAATATGTTTGTAAAATGAAGCAAGAATGATCAAGAATGAGAGCAGGACAATTAAGTTATTTTCAGCCTTTTTTAATATGTAATGTTACGCTTATTTCTACTATACCATAGGGTATATTCTAACCCCTATAATACAATTTCTTCACTGAAAACTTTTCCATGCCTAGTTAGGGATCTGAAATCAATACACTTTGACAACATTCATATGAATCAGAACATTCCATGTGATATATTTTAATGGTTGAAGGCCTTCACGAGGTATAAACTTCTGAAGAACACTGTATTTCTAGTCAGTAAAATACTGAGCAGAAAAGCGCTCATATTTGTAAATATTTTTTCAAAAAAAGAACTGACAAACATCTCACTGTGAAGAAAGCTAAAATCTAAAATGGGAAGGTATCTTCAAAGTTTCACACACTTTAGAATGCATTTCACAACAAAGGTTATTTCCAAATTAAAAGCCTTTTCCTGTCAAATTCTGAGAAATAATGTGGGCAAGGACACAAAAGCATTCCATAGCTTTATTAACGACAATGCTCACTGATCTGTGAATAACCTGAAAAAAATGAAGATTATTGAGTTACTTTACCAATCTATCCATCCATCACTGGTGAACAGGTCTCAGAATGATGGATTATCTCACTTCGCTGATGTTTATCCGAAGAAAGAGTTTCTCCTTAGAGGGAAAAACAAACAACTGATCCTACAAACAATCATGCTAACTACACTTGCCTGTTCTACATTCATCTGCCAACAAAGTGAAGAGAAATATATCAAATTTGTCTTTAAAAGCCAAACTACATCAAAAGTTTTATTATTTCACCGAAATGCAAGTGAAAACAATTAAAAAGAAAGCAGCACTGCAGCTACACTTACTATTCAGTATTTTAGTAGAAACCAGGTCATACTGACATGTTGGTAATTTCAAAATAAATTTTCAGGTCTGAAGAAATGGAATAATCCTAAGTGATAAGAAATATGTAAATACGAAAATATGTATTTTGAAGTGTAGCACTGAACCCGTATCTCAGATACGGCCTATGTTTTTTAAATCACCTGTGATTCTTTCACACTTGCACAGAATTGCACAAATTGCACACATGCTAAGACTCAAATCTGTCATATCTGATCATCACAAGGAATTAACATTGTTTGAATATCTCATTAATATGCCAAATCACACAATTAACATACAGAGAAGTTCCACATATTGCCTAGAGACATGATATTCACGTATAGATTCAAATGAAAAAGATGTTGCACTAAATTTTTAATATATCAATTCTAAGTGCTTATTACAGTCAGGTTTCCTGAAGTCCAGTCTTGATTTCCTAACACTAAAACCTTCCTAGGGATTGTAACAGGGACATAATTGGAAATGTTCAAGTACCTGAAACAACCTCAGAAGCTTTGACATTTGTAGCAGGTAATAGCTCAAATGTAAGGGTAAAAACTGATTATTCATTTTTGAAATATATACAGGAACCTTCCAAATCAATCACACAATCCATCATATTTCAGCCTGGACTCTTAATCTTCTTGTAAATATAGGGACTGAAAGAGATGAACCGTCTTAATCAGATCTTTCCTCCATCACAAAATTACTACTGTCACTGGCACTGACACAAAAATGACTAATTTCAGCTAGAATCTGTAACAACTACTAAAATAAGGTTATATTGCCCACCAAATACATACACAATGTAAAAGTCCTATTTATAGGAAATGCAAGTAATTAACTGACTACCCATAAAATCAGTAAATCACTAATTCCTATGGCAAAGCAGTTGAAGACACTCCACCACCTCAGCACCTATTACCACAACCACATCTGTCAATTCTTGGATGACTCTTAACAAAGAGAAAAAAAGACATATATCACCCGTAGAAGCTTTACAAGATGACAGACAGTGTAGTCTCCAATTCCCTCTGAAACTTCAAATGGGAAAAAACTGCATTACTACTTCTCAGAAAGTCTTGTTACCATTTGGATGTTCGTATTTGCAAGAGACCAGAAAAAAGAATCTGAAACCAAACTGAAAAGAAACTATGCACAGTCTTCCCCAAAATTCAGTGTGTTCACAAAGGAGGCACTAAGAAAAATCACAGAAGTGAGGCCACAACCTACAACTGACAGCTCATCTGTCAGTCATTAAACAACGCTGGTCATGGGTGAAGAGAATCACAACTGAAAGCTTACAGAAAGACTTCCTCTCAAATGAAAACTGCAAATAAGAGGCACATTTCATTGAGGTGAACTGTAAAAAATGAACTATATGAAACAATATTTGTAAAATAGCACTTCCAAACACTCCTCAAAATCATTAAAAACTCAAAAAGTTTTTGCTTCTGAAAAACTAGATGGAAAGAAGTTACAAAAGATGAATTTTGTACAACATTCAAAACCAAGTATGTCCTCATATTTGACATATTTCAGACTTTTAAGTCAAGTATCTTTTTTTCCCCTGTTACAAAGGCAAATTTGCAAGCTGACAATAACATTAACCTCCTACATCAGAAAATATTTGGGCTATTTCCTAATGTTTTCTAAAAACAGAAAAAGACATCAAGATCACACTAAATATTCTAAATATTGTAATCACCGAGACTTTACAGTTTATAATGATGCCCAATTATAGGTTTTCTTTAGTGACATTTTTTCAAGAATGTCACTAAAAAGATTTGCAACGAACATGTTAACAGCAAACTGCAAAACATACATTGATTCCCTTAGCTGCCTTACATATCAAAGCTTTGGTGTCTTATGTTTACCATATCAAATGTAAAGGCTTACTTTGATTTTCCTCAAGAATGAAATATTACTACATTTATTTTTATTAAGCATACTACTACAACAACTTCATTAGAAAGCAGAAGACTTAACAGTTTCATACCAAGAAGTTTGAACCCAAGGAAGCTGTTACACAGGCCGGAAAAGTTTTGCTGCTTGTCATCTCAGAATAGCATGAGGCTTCCAATGACCTTCCTTGTACCACGAATCCAATTTATGGAGATAGAAATCTCACATCTGTACCTCGACATATTGGGAGGTACATTACAGTGATATAAAAGTTTAATTTTCTCTCCTAAACCATACCTGTTTAAACCAATAAAGAACTAACACCGCTTTTACTCACTCAAGTGTCGTCAGTAGTTATAAAACGTTGTACTGTTTATGCAGAATTCATTTAGAATGCAAGGATGTGACTTACAAATGTCTTTGACTCATTCACATAAATATGCATGCATGCCATTTATAACAGTAGCCTTGATGAGAACACACAGTGTAACTGGCTGCAAGAAACGCTTAAGAGGTTTACATTAAAACAGAATACAGAACGGTGGTTAGAAATCACAGAACAGGTGACACCTTACTCTGATAACCTGGTGATAAAAACTGTAGGGTATGATGTATAGGTTGTGGCGTTACCACTTTACTATACAGTCTGAACAGTATTCTTCAGATACTGCTCAGTTTTAGCAAGACATAATACCCAAGGCAGACCACCTATAAAAAATGTGATTAATCTCACCAAAAATTGTGATTGCCTCCTAAACTGTTCACTTAAAAACAAAGACATTTAGACTTTATTTGGATTAGATTGTTTGTAATACAAACCTTTAAAAGGTATAATTACTTCTTGGTTTGACAGAGTAATTTGCTTCAACTATTAAAATATTGTCCTTACTATAAGACTGACAATTTAGCAAAAAAACCCTCAAATGCAGCAATAAATGGACATCAGTGGAAAGTTCAAGCCATCTTAAGAATTCCTGTGATCATGGAATGCTTTTCTGATAAGAATATCTGTAAGATTTCTAGACACCACTATTGCTAACTCTTGAAACATATTGCTGTTACAGATCAGAAAATTCATGTGCTGGCTATTAAACAAAATAAAGCCAAAGGGCTTTCAAGAATGCAAGAGAAATTATATTGGGAAGGATCTACAGTGGAAAAATGGAACTAAAATTCTAATTTCAATTTTAATTATTAAATTCACTTTTTTCCCAGGTATTTGAAACCAAGTAAGGTCTAACAGCAAAAATTATGCTACTATAATGGCTCTGATAATATTTTCATTTATTAACCTGTTGGTCACGTACAGATATCTAGTCCCACATGAAGTCCTATAAAAACAGAAAGACATCCATAGTCTACAAACACAAGTTCTACTGCAGGACTGTGTCCAGAGTACTTACCTAAAAACAACTCTTGTTCACAAATTGTCTGTCCAGGCATCTAATTATGTAGGTCCACATTTTTTAAAATCTCCATATCTCCATAAAAAATCTCCATTTAAAATCTCCATAAATCTCCACAAAAACCAAGTACAGTTTAAGGAACAGATGAAAGGCTATTAACAAAAGATGTTACCAAATAACATTTCTATTCAATGTAGTACAGAACAATGCCTAGCTGTCTAATGAACTAATGGAAACATTAGGTAATCTACATATATACATCATACAAGACAATTGCATGAGGCCTTCATTAGCTGCTAAGGCCAAATAAGACTTTCCACAACACGGCCAGCTGCTGGTGCCAACCAGGTACTTTATAGATACCTTCCATGAACTATGGTAATTATTCCAGAATGTTTCTGTCAATGTATAATTGCATCCATCCTATATACTGCCAAATAGGCTCAAGCTAGTAATTTAAGTATTAGCAGTAATATAGATACTGTTAGAGAGAAGAAAATCAGAATCTATCATACAGACAAGACAGGAAGATAATGCCCAACAGCGTGCTGCAAAACAGAATTTCTTACCAGTAGCACATGTAAAAAGCAGAAATTGTCCACCAACAAAAAACAAAGCAGCTAAGACTCTGCACTGATATTTAAACAAATAATATACAAATATATCACTCAGACAACAAAATGGCCTTACCATGCAATACTGCTTTTTTTAAATAGAGCTAATGTTTACTTCAGACCTACAGGTTACTACATTAAAAACCCACATAGAGCAGATGGAAAGGCTGCTTGCCAGCAAAAGAAAAAGATTAAAAAAAAATCCCTCAGCCTTTTAAAAGCCAGTTGAACTGATGGAAACAACTGAAAATTAAAACCGCCCACCCTCTGCACATGTATTCTTGATGGTCCCCAAAAGCATCCATCAACAACTCCTCTGCTAGAGCTACGATCCCTAGCACACCTCAGGAGTCACGCTAAAGACTACATTATCATTGCCCACAGTTCAACTGAAGGGGTTGAAGTGGATGTTGTTTTATCGTGGAATCAATAGGGTTTTTTTGGTTTAATTACTTTCTAGGGCTCTAGTAGTGGAGAACATATGGCTGCTGTTTAAGATGTGAGAATGTAAAACTGCAGCCTGTATACGGCTTGGTGTAACAGGGCTTCATGGTATCTTTTCTGCTGTTTAAGTCGTAAGTGGA
Source organism: Strix uralensis (assembly GCF_047716275.1). NCBI lineage: Eukaryota > Metazoa > Chordata > Aves > Strigiformes > Strigidae > Strix > Strix uralensis. The sequence continues at coordinate 3,456,909 of NC_133984.1, forward strand.
AGCTGTTGGGTCTATACAGATCTACAAAATGATGCCAAGAGAATAAGGACATTATTTCACGGCAGTTACCCTGTTTGTATAAGGCTGTGATGTAACAAAGGTGAAAGAATTACATATTTTTTAAAATTTAATAATGAATTGGGACATGTGGCACAATTTTGCTTCTTTCAGAAAAATCCAGTTCATTATTAAATATCCATCTATGAGTGGTAGATGCACTCCCAGCATTAATTAGTAACACAAATTGAAAACATGTTTCCTCCTGTAACTTCAGGAAGACTAAAATACCAATCTTCTCAGCCTTCCAAAATGCTCAGTCACCCTTTTGGACAGACATCACTCCAAGCCTCCTCTGTCACTTTGAGAAAGGGATAGCTACGTACGAGTTCAATTATCTCATATAAGTACTAGGAACTTATTACCATAGGCAGCCCCCACAACAGCCAGCTATAACAAGTTGCACTTGTAATATAATGAAAAGTGTTTTAAAGTATTAGAGTAGCATAATTTCCAGCTTTTTTTTTTTTTTACCCGGGGGGGGGGGGGGGGGGAGGAATTTCATAGCCATCAAAAACGTAAAGCAAATAAAACCAACATGAAATTGTTAACAGGATAATATCAGTTAGCATTAGGTTACCAAGGATTTTGTTTTTGGAAGATACGTGTTAGAAAAGTGAAGCTTACCTGCAGAAACACTGTGGGATCTCTCCTTGACCATACAGAGGAAACAAAAATGGTGTATTGCCATAGCGGCCAAGGCACTGAAGAAATTTTTTTGTTGCCTGAAGACCTTCAAGAGTGCTGCAATCAGTCTCTGAAACCATTGCAATAGAGTGAAGAATGAAGTGCTGCAAGCTGGGTGTTAACTTTCGTGTTCTTAAGAACTGAGCAAATGTACTGTTCTCGTAGTCTGAGGAAAAAATAAATTTAGGTAAAGGGTATAGTACAACATTTGTTTTAAGTTGAAGCATGTGGGAAAATACAAGTACTTTTGTACTTAAATAAACAAAAGCAATCGAGTTTTTCAACAAACACCTTGCTGAAAATGGACAATCCAATTCAATGAAAGTTAAAAATTTTACTCCCAGAGAGTGAGTCTTCTCAGAAGGCAAAAATATCACTCCACTATAATATTTCAAAATAACGCAAACCCATCGTATGGGCCTCCAACCATCTAGAAAGCAACCTTTAAATGTTGCTTCATCTATTCATTAAGTTAGACTTGATCTAAACCCATTTCTCAGTCACAAGAGAAAAGTGAACAACTGCGCACCAAAAATCCATTGAAGTGCCTCGGGATGCTGGTTCCTGTAAATTACCCAAAATATTATACCTGAATGACATCCATTCAAGAATAGTACTGTTGAATCTGTGCTGATATGGTTAGAGTGTATATTTATTCACAGAGAAGCCATTCACTTCGTGTCTTAATCCCAAAATGAGAAGGCACAGTATTAGCTTCAAATTGATGACTTGCCCACAGCAAACAAGTACGGATGAGACACAAAGAAGATAATTTGAAATTATTACCCCTTGAAATTATTACCATTGCTAACACTTTTTGAAATTCAAAGAAACACAGCTCTTTCAGGAGATTTTTAACGCAAGTGTTGCATGTCACTATATAACTAAAGTTTTTCAGCGGTATCTTAACTAAAGGATTCTTTTTTTTTTTTTTCCTCGCAGGAAAAGACTGCATTTAAGCAACAGCATACTTTCATACTATTAAGAAACCTGCTCTTAAGCTTACTTCAGCCATGGATAAATACATAGGTAATTCAGAAACACTTCTACCAATGCTGAGACTGGTATTATCAAGCTATATAATTCTGTTCAAGATTCAACCACTGTTTTATTACAAATGAATCTTACTACCCTTTGTACAGCCATGCAGCAAGTCATAAAATGACAGGGGTTTTTTGTTTTATCATTCTAAAAAAATTTTCAAGTTTTTCCTCACTTCAGACTTCTTACATAACTCCAAATTTTACAGAAAAAAGCTTTAAAAAAAAAAAATTCTTCACTATCATGAACTCTCCCTATTAAAAGTCTGCCTTCCCACGAATGTAATGATCTCACCAAGAGCAATTTTAAATTTCTGAAGTCTTTACATTAGACTAATCTCACTCAAAATATTCCCAATTACTTCCTAGGCTATTTTAAAATGTAGGAACAAAATCTGTTTAACTATCTGGAGAAGTAAAATAAATCTAATGTCATTTAGGTACATGTATCAATGGATTCACTTAAAAATTGATGTGGCGTCTCCTTTTTTTTACTTAATAAATTTTCTAAATACCACCTATATTCTCACTCCGAGCACCTCCACTTCTCCCAGCAGCAGCAAACTGGAATTACCTGTAATCTATAAACCACTTCAGCCTAATGAGTTTTTCCCCCTTCAGGAATTTCTGGAGTTCATGACGGACCTTGTTTCTCCTAATCTTACCAGATCATTCTCGATATTGACCAATTGTCTTTTGCATGTGTCTCAAGTGTTTCAAACGTTTGTACCTAATCTAAGGGTCTTGTTCAAGTAATCAAACCAGTATCTTAAGAATTGTTTCTTTTTAACACTAGATTCTTTCAAAATACTGCCTAGCCAGGCTACTGTAGAGCTACAAAAGCACTGATATGCTTCATACTGAAACTTATGTCAATAGTTTAACTATTCCTCTTTCCTCATTATTTCTACTTGACAGAGTTTTCTTTTTTTGTCTTAGCTTACTTTTAGACTCCAAAAACTGGGAACATCACTTCATTCTTTGTACCCTGAGGTGCATAAACCCAAAGCACCTTCCTTCTGTTAGCCAATTTTCCTCTTTGACCTGATGCTCATTATTCTTCACACATTACTGCTCCAATCTATTCAGATTTTCTCTCATCTAAATAAGCCAACAGTTGATAAAGACACTTTGAACTTGCCCTCTACAGTTAAAAGGCATTAAATTACATTTAATTTAAAAGTTAAAAAATACGATTTTCTCCATTTCTGATTTTGTGGCAACATATTGTGAAGATTTACATATCCAAGAAAGAAGAAAAATCAGATACACCATGCAATACTAAAAAATGCCTGGGAGGGGGGAGGAAACACCTAAAAATGATACAAAACATTTTGCAACCTTCCTGTAATATATAATTTTGCCATTAAAGAAAAATGTAAATAATAAATGATGTGGGAACTAGAAGAGCAAGTGCCTAAACAGAAGAATTTAACATTGAAGTGAAAAGGTCACAAAAAGGTCAAAGCATACTTTGAAAATGAATCTATAAAAATAAATTGCGTGAAAACACAGGAGAGCTATCAAAATTATGCATAACTGAACGAACTCATAAGAAGAGAGTGTACACTGTTCAATGAAACACTACCTTGGTATTCATCAGGGTGTTGTTCATAGTCCAAACAAAATGTCAGAAATTTCATTAGCATTCTCTTTTCCACCATAGTGAGCTGTCTGCTATTGAAGACATCTGCTCTAGAACAAGGTACCTAGAAGATATTTTTTAATAGTTTCAGACACTCTCCATACTCCGGATGTGAAAAGCATAAAGCAACACTATAGTCTGATTACCTAACAAATATTTTAAATTACTTTTTTTATTATAGTTATTTTCTTACGTATTTCTTTCCGTTATTTTCTATTATAACTACACAAAAATATTTTAAAATTTTTTCAGCCTCTTCCCCTTTTTATTTCCCTTGCATCTCTGACTACAGAATTAATCAAAGCAGTTTGTATTAATTAACAGTGCCAAAAATCTCCCGTTGCCATTATCACACCAACTACTTTCCCTGTAAGTAGCAGAGACACAAATCAAGTCTATACTGAAAATACTGAATCTGAAAACCTGAAACCTGTGAATCTTCAAGAACTAACTGTCAAGGCAACTGTGGTCTAAATATTTGACATGAGACAAAGATTTTTGTCAATAATTTACTGCACTGCACATTCTTGTCTTATAAATTTGGGTTTTTTTAAGAAAAGCCAACACATACAGATGCCTTTTCATTCCAGAAATTAAATAAAAATCAGAATCTTAAGGAAAAATACTAGCTTATTGTTACAAAACTCTCAAGGAACCAATTTCAAGTTCGACTTGAAAAAGATGAGATGTAATACGTTATTTTACGATACCTGTTCTACTTTTCCTTCTCGAAAGGCAAGAATTCGTGTTGCGTTTTTAAACTCTGCATATCTGCTAACGTTCGATTTGATCAGAAGGTCAATTAACAGACCTCGGGAGTAAAGCAACTGCACAGTAAAGAAGAAGAAACAGTGAGTAAAGAGAAAGTGCTTACACCAGAAGAAACCAGTGATACCAACAGTATTCATGTGTAAGGCATTTTCTGTAACTATTTACAAGTACACATAGTGAAGTAAAATCTGAATAAAAGCATACCAAGATGTAGTATGTGCAAAACAATATTAAATGAACTGAAGCGACACACAAATGGAGGAGACAAAGCAGTCCACAGGAGAGAAAGGGAGAAGGTGTCAGCCTACTGCTCATTTAATTTTATTAGTCTGGGAGTCATAACTTGAGACAATTTTTTGCATTGTCATCTTGGATAATTTCTTTGCACTGTATGCTACATATCCTTGAACACTGTATTTTACAACCTTCATTTCCCCATATCAGTAAAGTACACGATGCTGTCTGTTTAAATCATTGCTACTTGTTTCTTAACTTACCTGAAACGATAATGTCACATTTTCTAAAGGTAAATTCCTTAAACCCCTTGTTAAGGTTTAGTCATATTCTGTTATATTAATTTATTATCTGTCTACCTTTACTCTTTCTATAAGCCACAAATATGTTATGAAATACTGAAGGGACAGAAATGTAACTATTAACTGAAGACAGATACCTGAATTGAAAAGCATTGGAGATTAGTTTAAACATGCTTCAAGTGTTGTAACAGAATTTGCATGATCACACAGGAATTCTCACGATAAAGGTTTACTGGAACACTAATGTGGACACTACAAGAAGTCCGTGTCCCAGTGTCAGAGAGAAACCAATGCAAACTGCTAGCCTGCCCTGATGACTACTCTTCTTCAGAATTTCTGGAATTCGTTGCAATTAACACCATGAAACAGAATGGCAGAGAAAAAGAATAAAAAGGGTACAAACCAGTATTATCTGCTTAACCACTATACTCTGACTATTGTTCCCATGTCAAGAGGTATCTACATTTGGAACACAGAGACAAAATTTGAAGTAATGCCTTCCGTAGTGTCTACACAAAAAAGGTAGTAAATTATTGAAGACAGGGTTTTTTCCAGTTTCCAGAGGTTTTAAAAATCTTTTCATGCAGAATATGAAAAATTAAGCATTGAACTTTGCAAAAACTTCTCATTGCAGAGTATTCATATAGTCTAAAGCACAGAAGTTAAAAATTTCCATTTAACTTGAATTTGCAGGGCCATATCCATATACTGTGAAGTATGTAAAAGGGAGATTTTAAACAGCATGACAAATATGTCAGACTAATAGCTTTTCCTCCAAATAGAATGCGCACTAGTAGGAATTCAACACAATAATAACAAATTTTAGTCAGCTTTTGTGTTACAGATTAACTGTAATTATTTTTTATTTCCAGTAAAATTTATTACAATTCAGGGCTTTAGTCTGAGTATAGAGAGACAACGCAAGTTTCACAGGAAGATCTAAAACCCAGGAAGCACTCCAATAGGAAAATTATTTTTCATTTTAAAAACATCAAAGATCTGCATGTAGACTGATTTTCTGTGTTTAAAAAAAAAAAACTTTTAATGGTACTATTTAAAAAGAGCAATTTTGCAGGTATTAACTGCTAAATTTCAGGAAATTTACTTTTATGGACATATTTCTGAGCTATGTTTTATGGTCTCTTTGGTTATAAACAAACACTAAAGAGCACATATGAAATAGCTCTTGTAAGGGTACTAATTCATGTTTACTTCTCAAGAGTGGGTTTTTTTGCCTTAAAGGTACTGTGTCAGCCCTCCTCAACATTAAAAGATTTTTTTTTTAAATTTCAGCATTTTAAGCAAAGTAAATGTACCGATATGAAGAGAGTCATTCAGTTCCTACCTTGGAAACTAAATCAATATTAAACCTTCTGCCTTCTCTAACAATTTGGGAATACGTGATTTTCTTTGGTTCTTGGGCAGAAATTTCTGAGGGTGCAGCTTCAGTTTTTCCCAATTCCAGAGTGGGCTTGTCTAAAGCTGTACTAGGAGAACTTTCATTCTCAGAGATTATTTCTGCATCATGTCCTTCTGTCGCACTTGCTGGCTCTGTGCCTGTAGCCTTGCCTGGCTCCCGGCTCTCAGCCTCCGGCAAGGCGCTCTCCACTGGTGGGCACTCCTTCTCCGATTCCTGAGCAACCCCCTCAGCACCAGGGGCTCCAAAGACAGGCAGCTTTGGCAATGCTCCAGCTTCTTCAACATCTTCAGCTGAATCCTGACTGATAAAAACACAAGGGGAAGAAGGTGGGGGTGGGAATTAAAGAGTCTTAAAAACTTGTTTAAACTTTTGAGTTAATGTCAGAATGGGAACCTCAAGCATTTCCATGAAAAGCATTAGAATTTCTTTATCCCGGCCAAATCAGGTGTACCACCCACTAAGGAATTCTGGTTCTTTAACTGCAAAGTTATAATTCAAGAGGAGTATTATTTACTGAGGAGAAAAAAACTGCAAAATAACCAACCACAAAAACATGGTCTTCTTATTTTACACAGACTCAAAAGATAGAATGAGCTTAAAATGAAAATCAAACCTCTCATGGTGAAACAAAATACACAGCTACATAAACAAAGGAAATTTAATATTTTAAAAAAGAAACAGTAAAGCAATTTGATTAGGTTTTTCCTATGAATTAAAAAAAAACCCTTTGAAATTGAAATGCAAAAATGCATTAAAGTCATTAAGCTTAGATATTTTAAAATTCAAACTCACTGAAGAAAACAGAAGTGCTTTATATGACTGAGACTACTTCACATCTATCATCACAGCAAGCCCACAAGAGAAGCATGTAATTTTGACCTAAAGTTTAAGTAAAACTTTCAGATTACTTTTTCAACTCTGACCTTGCATTCTAATTAGCTGTTCAAGTAACAGCCATACAGAATAAAGTCCTCTCATGTAGCAATGTTATTTTTATGCAAGTGTTACAAATTTGTGCATAGAAGATGAAGGCAGCCAGTCCAAAGGAGGGATATTACTACACAACATTTACTCTATGTAGTCCGTTTCACTACACAATTCTTTAAAATTCCTCTTATAAAGCATACCTCCACTTTTAATCTCATCTCCTCTTTTTATCTTGAACTTCAATGACATTACCTTAGAAACTAGTACTTTTGAACTTCGAATTTTAGTTTATACTACCAGCTGAGATGAATCAAATCAATGTCATTTTAAGTGAAAGGAGTTCAGCAATAATTTCACACTATCTTTTTATCTTCGTACCACAAGCCATTAATGCACTGAATAAACAATTTAATCTTGGCTGAAAACTAATGAACTATGATTTTAAAAGTGACCTGCAAATGGACAGAATAAAATTTCAGTAAGTAACAGGATGGTTAAAATTCACTGAACAGCAAGGAATTATTCAGTATACATCTAAAGATGATCCCTCACACATCTGTAGCCTTACAGACGGAAGCAGGGGGCAGGATTTCTGTTAAAAGAGGGAACAAAAACCCTGTATCCTTTAAAAGTTGCTCCTCACTTATGAACTCAGGAAGCTCACAGGGGCTCATGAAAATAGAGTTTGGAGTAAGTCTCTTGGCTTGTTCACAGCCACCAGGAAGCACTTACTCATGAATGGGGTAAAATATTGCCCTGGGAAACACAGGAACTGCTATAAGGAAGCACTAATGAAAGAAGTCTGTTTCTGTACATTAATTATGTCTTTCTGCTTCATATTGCAAGCATTAATTAACTATAAAATATCACAGAAAGATAAGTACTTCATCAAATGTTTTTTTAAAAAGTAATCTCTACTAAAAATACAAATGAAAGTCAATTAAATGTCGGGGTTCTGTTTGGATTTTGGGGTTTTCTTTAGAAATTGGAACATGGTGTTTGTGAAAACTGCTACAGTTGTGGCCATTAATGCTATAACTAAGAATGAAGCTTTTATTTAACCCATGCTAAAGATTTTTATAACATAACTGAATTCAGAGACAAGTTTTCTTTCTACCTTCTCCCAAAATAAATGTGCAGTTCAATCTCATTTTAAACATACATGATTATTTCTTTTTAAATCAAAGTAAAATTTGGATTCACAATACACTGTGGTTTTTCTGTATCACTCTGAAAAGCAGTATAACAGAAATGTTATATTATTTATATTTCAAATCTCTATTCAATTCCCATTAATGAATACGTAAATCTGCATGATTTGCAGCACTACACGTTTTATAATGAAAGCCTAAAAACTGTATATAATCTGAATTCATGACATCCTTCCTATAGGAACAAATATCCCTGAATAATGTAAGAACTGTCTATAAAAATGACTCAAATTGAACTTCCATACAGACAATTCTTTTCCTAATTCAGAAAAAAATAATACATCTGCAGACAAATTGTTGTGTAAATTTAGAATATTATCTTCCACCATTCATCAATTAATGGTACTAACAAAGGAATATCTTAAAATGAATGTGTCTTATTAATGCCTTGTAACAGCAACCCCTTCAGATAGGTCAAATGAAAAATTGCCAACCAGCTGGTTAATTTATTCAGCACAGGTGTTCACTATTTATTTTTCAGCCATTTGCCTTTTTTCAATACAGCTTGTTGTAGACACAGTATTCTTTTCCTTTGATGGATGCACTTTGTTCTAAGGCCATTCATTTCAGATTTGCACTGTGTATATTATACTGCTACCCAGCTGTTTATTCTTTCAAAATAAATGTTTAATGGTTACTTCATAGGAGTTATAAAAGTTAAGCAAAAACAACAGAATCTAGCCAGAACGTGTAAATTGTCAGAAACAATAATTGACTCTCTCAGAAAGTTTTACGTTATTTTGGAAAACTTTTTCTTTGCTAGGTTTATTAATCTTACCATTCTTCCTTGTGGGTTTTTGGGTGATAATCAAGAGAGACAGCATTGTACTGCCAGGCTAAGTTAAATGCTTAAAAGTAGAATCTTCTACTTTGTCCTGACTCAAGTATAATGCTCACTTCTATGAAGTGTGAAATCTTAGCACTAGGGGACTCATTTCTGAGCCAGCCATCACCCAGTATCACATCTTCTTAGCAAAATCATATGCGAAGTTAAGAGACTATGAAACCTTTCATCTGATTTAATACTGGTTCTGAACAATATTTAATATGGCAACAGGATTGCAATTACAATATTCAAGTGATATAACTTTAAAACAAGCATAACATTTTATCTGCAATACAGTCAGGCAGACATTACTGTGCAATATAGAACTTTGGAATGTTCTGAGCCTGTGACCTTCAGATTGTATAATTCACACTTGTATTTCATTCTGTAAACATCATAGATAGAGGAAAAAAAAAAGTTTCTATGTGAGTATCTGTCAACGTTTTGTTTAGCTACCTATGATACTATCTAAGGGATTCAAGGTTAAACTTACATAACTATCCCAAAGAACCTTTCAGGAATTCAGAACAGCATTCAGTTGAGTGCAAAATCCAAAAGATAAAAAAGATAAATAAACACAAAGAAATAGTTCAGTTTTCAGTTGAGGCCCATACAATCTCCATTATTACTATGCTTACATGCTGTTCGGCATTACTGCTACACAACGTTACTTTTAGACGTTCCTTGCTTTTCAATATGACACTGAAAAGCTTACTTCTGCATGACTTATATATAACAAAGTATCATACTTCCCTTTAAAAATCTAAACAAAAAAAGGAATTTGTATTCTTAACTTCCGCTAATGTAGACATACCTCTACAAATACCTAACTAAAAGATATTTACCACATACCAAGTCCCAAGACGGTAAACTATTCTTCATGTGCTTATGCAACAAACAGCCACAAAAGTAGAAGTGTCTACTTCAAACTAAGCATGCATTTTTTGCAGGTTGTATGTAAAGTAAAAGCTGAGTCACCTTACTTCAAAAACAGAAAAAAGGTGACGGCCCAAAAAGGCTGTTATTAGATTACCAGGAGCCTTTGAGCATGCAATTCCTTCTAAAGCATCATGGGTAAGCACTGCTTAATGAGTAAGTTAAATCCACTGAGTATAAAAATCATTTTAGCACAATTAAATATTTTATAGTTACAGTACTACTGTCCATTTGTGTTCCTATTCTCGTGTACTTATTTCATTTTACATGTACTTATGAGTTTAATTTTTTACTATGAGAATAGCAGCTTTTAGCCAAATTATTAATGGAAAGAATTAATAGAAGGTAGTTATGCACTGCCATCTAATATGTACAACTACAACACTTCTGTTTTCTACTCACAAGTAAATTACCCACTCACAAAGTTGGTCAACAGATTATAGTGCATGCAGATAAGTCATCTAAAAGATCAGTTAACTTCAGTGAAGTGCAAGGGATTTCAACAAAAGCACAAGGACATTAAGAACATTTTAGGTCATGGTTACTTTTTGAGACATCATGCAATATGGTAGTGTGGTGAAATGTTTGAAGCCAAAAGCACAATCTGATTAGTTGCCTCTGGGCATATAAAATTATTTGTGTATTTCTACATTTATACTTACTCGCCAAAACAGAAATCTTCCACATGTTCAATAGTTTTATCCTTCTTGCTAAGAGAAATAACTTCTTCAGTCTCCAGGATCAGTTTTTTCCAGTCTTCACATTCATCGATATCTGTCTTTTGCTTACAAAGAACAGTTATAGAATTACATTTTGTACTGTTAGCTGCTATTGAACTATAAATCTCTGTAGTCCCTAAGAATTTGTTGTACCATCTTATATTTAAAAAGAGAATCATCTTAACTGTCTTAAGGTTTTTTCTATTCAGATTTTTTGAGTTAAAACAGTTACAGTTGATTACTTTATTATAACATGTGAACATTTGTACTACATTACTAGCTCTAATAATCTGAAAATACAGTGTTAAATGAAACAAGTTTTAGTAGAGAGTTGAATATAACTTTGAACACAATCTACTAAAAGACAGGTTTGCCACAGGTTAGTTCCAAATTTCATGACAAAACCCTTTGAACGGAGACCATATGAAAAAAATACAGTGATTTGGGTATTAATCTGTCCACACAGGAATATCTAAATCATATAACAGAAGCCTGAAAATATTAAGTTCTGACATTGAGCAACTCAACTGATTATGCCAGAAGGTAGCACTAAGTAATAAATAGGCATGAGCCTGAACTGAAAAAGTTCCATCTTCTACGGACCAACAGGCTCATAACGCTTCAGTAAATAATATGAACATCCATTTGCTAATATAGTCCAAGTGCTCAATCTCCAAAATAAATATCCTCTTCAGAAGATTTCTAGTGGACTGTCATGAATTAGATAAACTTTGGTCATTGAAAAATACACTATCAACATTCATCTTTTTGTCCTGGTTACAGGACGTTTCAATAGAAGGATCCACTAACTACCTTTCTCCCAGTTAAGAAGAATCAGCTGAAAGCACACAAGAAAAACAAAAGGGCCTGAAACACCCAAGAGTGGAAAATAATCAAACTGGAAAAGACCAGATTATCATGTACAGAAAGTGCTGGGAAAGGAATCTAAACAACAGTGTAGTTGCTTCTAAATTCAAGAACCCAAAAAGTATGACTGAGCACTAGACTTTGGTCTCAGATAATACTATTAATAAACCAGGCATATCAGTCTTTGAATGCTAGGCCAGATGGTTAAGTCTTAACCAGTAAAGTTGGAAACTAGAAACCTCTTTCATCTGTCGAATTACCAAAGAGAAAGAACACTGTGGTAATTTGTCCTGTAGTAAATTATGCGACAAACCAAGATTTAACGTTAAGGAATGTTAAAAGAAGTCATTTGGGAAATTTTTACCTGATTTTCTTTAATCCAGGACAATAATCCTGAAAAACTAAAGCTGGCCCAGTTTCCACCATAGTAATTTTTTCTGTAAAGAAAAAACAACAGTGAATCTTGATGGACAAATAAAATATAGCTTTTTTAGGTTTAAAGAAAAAACAATCAAGTTTGAGACATTCAAAATATTTTTCATGAGAGATTTCACAGCTGCAGAATATAAACATAGGTATAATATTTCACAGTTCTTAATGAGATGCAAAATTTCCATTTTCACTCATTTCTATGCATCCCTGATCAAACAGACTATAGTCTAAAATCAAAGTGTTTGGAGGGTAAAATGAGTAATGCTGAGAAAAGCACATGGGATACTCCGAGTAAAAGGCAAATACAGAGAATACTGTTACTTGGCCAAGACTTTACCTCAAACATGTACATCACTACAGACATCTCTACTTAGTCGCCAAGCCAACAAGCCTGCCAGTTCTCAGAAATGCCAGTTGAGTTTCTTTGTACCCATACCACACTCCACTGTTCCAGGTTCTGGCAGGACGCAACTGGTTTGTCACATGAGCACAGCTACACTGCTTCTGACCCAACCTGAGCGCGAAGTTAACACAAGGGCATCGCATGCCGCTTCTAAACTAACAGTGCCTCATGCGGTGGCTACACACAGGAGGGTTAAGTAAACTGAAACTAGGTCCAGACAGTAGAAACCACATCTCTCTTATCCATTATGTCAAATAAAGGAAAGTTCACTCTATTATTTATCTACCACTTACAGAACAGATTATGCTTATTATAGACTGTTAAGATGCTCTGGCAATTCTTATTGAACTGCATATACTGTAGGTGGAGCCACAGGAACTGATTTGTACAAAAGGATCGTACCTCCCTGAGCACTTCGCAGTTTACATTTACCACGTTCTTTCTTGAAAAATGAGTTTACTTCTTGTAAATCACAGAAGATTGAGTTCTTGAGTTCAAAGAAAGTCTCTGCTCTCCCTTTTTAAAATTTTTCTATCAATATTTCTCTAAATATCAGTTGGATTAATTAGCTTTTGTTATCATGCATACCACATCTTAATTATTTAACCACTATTGATAGGAAAAATAATAGAACAATTAGAGTTTTAAAAATCACTAGTTCATGCAAAATAAAAGTTATTTCAGGATTTAATTCTATTTTCTGGCACTGTATGCTGGCACTTCAGAAGAGTGAAAGATACCAAAAATACCCTCCTGAATGGATATCTAATGTTATTGCAGACACAAAAACCAAACCAAACAAACATTTAGAGAGGAAAGCGAGTTTTGCATTCTACAGAATAATGCAAAGACTGTTAAATCAAATGGACTTAGAATCTTATCATAACCTCCTCCACTTTTAAATTGTAGCGGTAAGTGTGATAAAAGTGAAAAATTAAATTCAGGTTTGATTCTACTGTTTAAGATGGGTTGTTTTTGACAAGGCTTATCTGCCCTGACAAAGACTTCATTCAGAGTGTCAGCCCCTTTACAGTACCGGGGGTGATGCTCTGTACCAGGTTGCTTACTTAGCATATGAAGGACAGATGTCTGCCAGACAATGCCTAATTGCTCCTGACTACAAACTGACCTAAAAAAGTCTTTCAGCTACTGCAAGGAGATAGTGAAGAACATAAATAGGACATCTCTTGCAAAGACAACAAAATCCAGCCTTCACTGAATAAAGGTGGCCTCAACAACAGAACATGGTGTTTAAGGCCATGAACTGGGAGGACTGGGTCTACACTTTAAGAGAACACATAATCTACCCTGCAATTTGGTTACTCTAAGCAGAAGAGCTCCATCTGCTCCATCTAACAGATCTGCTACCAACCAGAAAGTCCAGTCATCTGTAAAAAGGAGTCCATACTTATCTTGTTCTGTGAATGCCATGGGTGAGGCTTAAAAAGTACTGCTATTTGGTATCATAGAGATTACAAACCAATGAGGATTAAACATATTAAATGCCTGATTCTGTCAGATTCACTCTGTAAAACAGAAACTGATAGTTGTGTGCAATGATAACCCCCAGCTTTGTTTTAGCTGTCAATGGTGCAGGTTAATTTCTTGCTTCTTCTTAAGATTCCACTGAATAAGAAGTTCAATATCCATATATTATCTGCCACTTCTGGGATTTCCAAAAAACACAGTCATGAAGATTTATTTTTAAGGGAATCTGCTGCTTTAGTTGCAAGTTTCCTTGAATATGGAATACAATCTGGCTGTCAGAGCAAGCAAGGCCATTGATCACAGAAATCGCAGAAAACACCTGCCTAAAATTAGAACTAGGTTTTTTGAATCTACACCAATATAAATTCATGCATATTTAGAATATTTAAAATTAAAACTTTCAGTAAGAGAAATGAATATGTTATTTTCACAGAAAGTTACAAAAGTTTATCTGGGAGCTGTCAGACATCTCCGATATAAACATTCCTCCGTTCATCAGGTGGATTTTCCTTTGAAACTACTTTTCTTTTAACCACTGTTGATGCGAATCAATCTTTTCAACAAAGCACTCTGTAAGGCTGTTCTGACGCTCAATCAGTTTTGAGAAGACGGTATGGCCTTTCTCAAATGGAAAATGAATCGCAGCTGTCCTTCCTTTCCTCTGGCATCTGAACACCTTTCCCAAGTTATGCTGTACCACCACAAATATTAATCTTCTATTGAAGCGCCAACTTCCAGATTTTTTTTTTTCCTGGAATTTTAATTAGTTTACCCTGCATTACACGATGAATCAGGATTGCTTAATTTTCTCATCCGAAAACACTACAGAAAGAAGGTACACCAGACATGATTACTGATATAATGAGCAAAGTTTTTGTAAAAATCTTGAAGAGGAATTCTGAAAAGAGCTCACTAATGGTTTTACAATTAGGAGTCCTTTGTAACCAAATATTTTTGTTACAGTTGCCCTGAAGATGAACCGAGGAACTCCTTAAAGTAATGGTCAAGATCAAAGCCTAATTAAAGCTAAAATATTCTCTCAAAATCTTAAGAACTAAGCTCCTCTCTTCTCTTGCTATATTAGCAAACTACAAAGAAGGATATTCTCTTCCTTTTTTAGGGTTATAATTCAATTATCCTCTAAAAATATGAAACATTCTGAAGGTGTAACAGCAGAATTAGAAATTAATTTTTCTAACAAGTTAGAGCACAGACGTTTTCCTTTTCTATCATACATTATT
The DNA here is from genome assembly GCF_047716275.1 of Strix uralensis. Taxonomy (NCBI): domain Eukaryota; kingdom Metazoa; phylum Chordata; class Aves; order Strigiformes; family Strigidae; genus Strix; species Strix uralensis. Next base: position 3,472,115 of record NC_133984.1, read on the forward strand.
TCCTAGATGATATTGTTCAAAACTTCTCCTGTATTACCTGGATTTTCATATGAATTAAAATACTGTTGCTTTTAGTTCACATTTTTCAAATCTTAAATCTGTAGTTCAGAGCCAATGGAAGAACTGCTGAAGTCATTTTTGTAAAGTTTTGGAAATGTAGCCCAAGTACAGTTTTAACTCTGCAAAAAGCTTATTTCTCTCTTCTCCTACATTGGTTTGGGGGTTCTTTTCCCAGTTACTAACACCAGTTTTTCTTCAAATACTTCAAAAGAATTAGCAAATTCCAGCTCAGAACACTGAAACTGCAAACTGTTTCCGACTGATTAACATTCTTGGAATCTGAACCAAGAGAATATCTAACACGTCCTTTCGAAGACAGACTGCAATTTGAGAAATTGAACACTTTGGAAAGCACGAGATACACAAATAAAACATAAGTAAGAACAGAGAAAGTATTTCATGGACTATGCCTGCTAAGAAGACTGTCCTTCTCAGTGCCATGTCACAACAGCCATGGTGCAACAGTCAAAGCTGGTGATGTCTGAAGAAAAGATGCTGATGCCTCACGATTGCTCCCAAGAGCTGCCTGTATGTGTCTGTCCTGCATTTGATCTTTGAGAAAGAAGTCTCGAACCATCAGAGTAGCTGTCTTTTGTGAAGGAAGTTACTGCCACATCAATTTTAAGGATCTGAACACAAAATGACTTCTGTTTCAAACTCATAAAGTTTCATGTGCTACCTATTAAGTACACTGTCACATGTATTAAGAATTCCCATTCTGGCACAGTAATCATGCTTAGGAGCATGAGAATTGGACTACGCTTCCTTGCCTTCCAAGAGGAAGGGTTTAACCCAAACAGCTCTCGAGATCCTTCAGCTCAATAAAAGGGTGATGGTGGCAGTCACTTGCACTACATTATGTTGTACCCTGGGATATGAACATGACCAAAGGTAATTATCATGGACAGGTTGAGACATATTTTATTCTAATACCTTCACTATGAGATCATATCCTAAAACAAAATAAAAATAAACCCAACTTTTTCAAAAAGGTCAAAAGATATCAGAAATAAGATTTTTTTTGCCTAGGTTTTCTTACTGAAAGTTAAATAATTCCTTTATTTTTCTTAGAAGAAGTTAAGAAGCAACCTTATCTTTTTCTGGGTGCTGTACTTACACAGCTACCCCACTTCACAGAAGTTAAAAGATCAAAGAGAAGGCTATGTGAAGACACAGGTTATATTACATCATAAATTTTACAAGTTCTGAAAAAAGTGAAACAGATTGTCTAGCAAGAAGTGGAACAAACTACAAAAGCAGGTATCTTGGAGTGGGGAGGTACTGGGAGGGTGCCCACCATGCTTTTGGACGCTCAGATAAAACAATTTTAGACTCAAGTACTCTACAGGCAAAGCTATGGTCAAAAAATAAAAGAGACAGGCATCAAGAAGCAAGACATGAGAAGTAGAGCAAAAAGGGCACAAAAGAGGAGCTAAAATCCTGCATCTTGACACTCCTTTGCCTTTGAATAAGTCAACAAGGAAGGACAGACAATAAAACTACAGTCCACAAATGCTATATTCTAGATGCTGAAAATCAAAACCAAAATGTAGGAAAACATACCTCACCTCCATCCTCAGTAACCAAACTAGTATGCAACTATATAGATATATAAGAAGCAAATAAGCAAAGGACCAAAAGTAGAAAACATAGCAAGCCATCAGGAGAAGGTCCTATGCATACGAACAATCAGAATGGGAAGTATATTCAAGTGATCAACTTTTAGTCTTGATCTACCTTTCTTCAGCAACTTCAAGCTTAAACTAAGTGCCAATCTCCACATTTTAAATTGCAAATTACTTTTCTAAATGACTTAACAAATATCCTTGAAATTTCACATGTCAACAGCTCATTAATACCTACAGTAAATGTAGCTCTCTGAAAAGAACCACAGATTTTACGTTTATTGAGACAGATAGCTGGCACAGAGAAATAGAGCTCCTTCAATTACTATTTGGCAGAAGCTAACTTTAGTTTAAAATCAGTCTACAGGAATTTATGGCAACACTGCAGTGAAGTGACTATTTTGAATAAGATTAGCTACTGTTGATGGCGATGCTTGGACAGTGTTTATAAATCAAACTTAGAACTTAGTATTTTATAATAGGCCACTTCAAAACTATCTTCCATAATCACCTATGCAGTATATTATGATAAATGCAAACATGGCTGGAGATTAAAAGTAATAAAATGATGTACACAAGGTAATGAGTGCAAGCAAACTATAAACAAAGACTTTGACCACATATGTTTTCTATACCTGGTGCCTAACTTAACTCAGACCTTTGTAGAGAACAAAAGATTAATCAAAGTAGCACACCTAACACCAGATCTTATTTTCTGCTATTCTGAAAAAAATTTAAACTCATGATCTTTCAAGACGAGAACAACATGTATTGTTAAAAAGCAATATTGTAAACATAAACAGATTTTTCTGTTGACAAATTTTCCATTATACTGCTACCTCAGTAAACTGTAACTTGAAAACCCATCCAGATATGAGCATATTAAACTAGTCATACAATAGAAAAGATGTTTTAATTCAGATGAATCTCTGGCAAGCTTTCTAAGACTTAACTTTTCACTTAAAATTCAAATGGCATCAGGGTGGGGGTTTTCCGTTGTTTTGGTAGGCTTTTTTTGCAAGTGTACTAACTTAAAACACAAAAAGCAGATGGCTTGAAATGCCTCCCTATTTATGGGGAAGGGGCTGTACAGTATAAACATTTAACTTTTTTTGCCAAGATAAGAATTCTAGACCATGACTCAGTGAGCACATACACCAATTAAAATGACAACTATTAAAATGAGTGAAGAACACGTTGGTTAAGAACACCTTCCCCTGACCTTAGCCTGCACTAGAGTTGGAAAATAACTCCACAAGAGAAAGGAATCTAATGTAGAAGCCTTCGTTTTCATCATAAAAACAAAAGCATGTGTGAATGTAAATGAGCATATTTAAGTGAAAACAGAAATAAACAAAATCTGTATTGCACAGTTCTAATTGCCTGCTTCTGTGAGTTTTCTGAAAGGCTCTTCATCATAGCTAAAAATAGGCATGGATAAAAGAAATCAAAGTTCCAGTGGCTATAACTATTATTACAGACTTTGATAGTCGATGAACAAGAAAAATGGAAATAACAGAAGTGGTTCATTTAACAAAATCTAAGTAGGCTACCGGTAATATATGCATTAAGCTTCAAATCCAAATGTAACTATTTTATTCATTCTATATCTGCTTATTCTAAAATAAGGTTTTTAATATTTTGGTTAGCAATCTAATAGCTAATTTAATAATTACTATACCAAAATGCTTGAAATTAACATACCCTTATACATTATGCATGATGCCTTTATAGTAACTTCAGCATCACTACTACGTGGTTACGTATTTCTTTAAAATTATTACAATCTTAAGAGCTGTCTTTGTTTCAACTGAATTAGTTACATTAAATATGGAGCACCAGGTACTGTCTTGCTGTGTACTACCCCCCTGCGATGTAAAATACTAGAACATTAGCCCATTTAAGGACTTTTTTCCTTATGGTTTCTAGTTTTCTATAGGTTTTGAGAGTAGTCCATAGTGCCTGAAGCTTCATTAAGATGAGTTCTTAAACCAAATACCCTCCTGTTGATAAAAACTACTCACTGAAGTGCATCACCTGTCCTCACTCCAGTCCAAGAGAGGAAGCCAGAGACTTTGTGGGCACTAAACAGCAAACTGAGCAATCGCAAATCGTATTTCATGTAACCAGGTTAGTGAGCTAGTCTTGAAAATTCTGCAATTGTGAATGATTTCAAATTAGAAATAAATGTATGAAAAATGAATGGGTCCTTTGAAGGGCTGTAGGCAAAAGAGGTTACAGAAGTTTAATCTTGAACTGATGATGTTCAGAGAAAAGGAACAACAGAAAGCATATCCTTTTTAAGCTCTTGGGGCAAGACACAGGAAAAACCCAAAACATGTATACTCTCTCTGGAAAGAGTCTCTAAACCTAGGTGCTGGCCACACAAGTGCATATCACAAAAATTTTCACAGCTCAAAAATATGATGTAAAAATAAAACACTATGCCAACATTGTAATTTTTGGTGAACAAGTACCAACAGTCAAAGCATCTAAGCTCCCAGCACTCTTGCTGCTACCACCACCTCAAAACCACCTGTCACCTGCTGGATTTCGGCAGAGAAGTGTATCAGCTAGAAAAGAGGTAACAGGTTGCCTGAAACTAGTTTCCACACAGACTTTTACTTGTTATTAGCAGAGTTATGATTTTAAACATGTAAGATATTTTCTTTTCCCCCAACTTCAGATCAAATTTTACTGAATTATCCACTTTGGTTGCATGCCCATTTATTTACCACAGCTGAAATACAGAAATTTGTTTAACCTTAGAAAATTATTATGCATTTTAGGCTATGACAACATATAGCAGCAGCAGTAGTGCTTGCTTCCTGCTTATGACTCTCTCCCAAAACCGTATTAGCCCAGCAAATTGCATAACTGCACTAACAATGGGACTGAAAAAGTAGCAAGGGGACAGGAGCCAGCTATAATCAAGATCAGTGGCAATGCTGCCACAAAATGAAAAAAAAAACCCCAAACAACTGTATAATCATCCCCTGAGCTCACATAAACTACAGCAGGCACAGTGTAGGTGTCTAGCACAGAAATCTCACAAAATACACTGCATTTGTTATCTTCCAGAAAAACACAGACAGTAAAGCAGCCTCAAAAGCTGCCTAGTAATGATCGACCATCTCAAAAGAGTTATGAGAAAATTAGAGTTTTAAAGTGCTAGATGGGAGAGAGGAGTATTTTAAGCTTACCTTGGTCAGCTGAGGCCCCAGCATTTGATCTCAAGCTTGCCTCAGAAACCAAAGCTCTAGATTTGAGTCATGCTACTAAATTTTGCTGAGCAGGTGTAAAAATAAGCCAAGGTGCAAATATCCTATTTTTTTAAAAAAAAAACAGTGTGCATCATAATCTATAGTGACACAGTTCATAAAAAAAATTTAACTTTGGCTAGTTGGTAAAGAGAAGCAAAATGAAGTTAATCTCTTCAAAGGATGTAATGAAATACACTACTCCAAGCGCTTCAGCAAATCCTTCCATTTTTAAGTGCAACAGAAGTACTTTTTGAATCAACTGATTTCAGTGGTACTCTGCACTCTTCTTACAGACTGATTTAGCATGGGATAGAGAGAAGACAGCAAACAGAAAGTACTGCTGTGTTCATCTCCTGCCTTAGCAGCCAGATTTCACTCATCTTCACTCTGATAATTAAAATGCAAAAATACTTGTATTAACTTCTCTAGGCATTGAGAACTGATATACATGATACACTAGTAAAACATTTTGTCATGAAATGATAATGGCTCAGGTAAAAATTCTCACAAAACCAGAATGGGATAATTATTGTCAGGAATGATAATGAAGGGCACTAAACCTGTAACCATTCCTGACTGTACAAAAGGAGCCGTCAACAGCGTCCTTGACCACATCACTTACGTTTGAAATTACTGAGCTAGCATGGAAAAACTGCCTGTTCTACTGATGGAAATAACACCCCAAAAATAAGGTAGAGACAGAAGTGTAAGATTACTTGACACCAGATGAACACAAATCCTGAAGGGCACACTGACAGACACAGACATACTTCTAGCCAGTTTAACTCTCAAAAAGGAAAATTATTGAAGTAACTTACGAATCAACGTGAAGAACTCTCTGGCCACTTCTGGCACATGCTGCTGCAATAATAGATTCCGGCAAACCTGAAAGGACACATACAACTTTTAGAACTTAGTATGTTAAGATATATTAAAAAATGAAATAAAGTTACAACTTGGTCAGAAACAGGCAATTCAAACAAAATAAAAGTTTACAATGTGAGTCACTGAATTTTAATACTCTCATGCTACTAAAATAATGAACACTATTTTGTGTTAAGATTTTGCTACGACCCTCTTGAATGCAACGCTTTTTTCTTTAATAATTGCATGGCACATGTCACCTGCGAACACTACTACCTCTGAATTAAAGCTTGTCAGCAGTGTCTTCTCTAAACACCTTGTTACCATAAACAGATTGAGCACTTGCAGCACAACGATACCCAAATTGTAATGGGATGCTGTGTAACTGTACCTTTCCTGATACAAACAGGTATTACCTGAGGGCATTTTTGTTCACTTCAAAGTGTCTGACGTAAGGTGAAGACTGCTTTAACAACCCATTAAAATGGTGTTTTAAAATTAAGAAATTTGTGGTAAAGGCTGCCTGCCCTGGCATATTGTCCAAGGATGATTGGAAAGCGTGAGGGTAAAAGCCTGTTAGGATGGCATTAAACAATTATGTACGGCAGGCAGGGTCCTGAATGGTGCTCACTCCTCTGTATCACCTGTTAGCAAACATCTCTAGTGTGAACAGGTCTTGGAACTGTATTTGGACTTTGCTTCCAGTTGAACTGGTTTGCTCCCAAAGAGTGCCCAGGAGCACGCAGACCAAGACCTGAGTGTAAAGCTGAACTGCCAGCGCATTAAGGACATAATGAATGCGAGATGGTTGCCCTTAAAGTGGTATCCCTATCAAAATCTCCCACATCATGCAGTTGTGCTCTGTCAAATCAGTATGCTTTCACTATATTTAGAAAAGATATGTAGTAAAAAAAAAACAACACCAAAAGGCTAGTGATACTTCTCTACCAGCAGTACCTGCTTGGAATGGCACATGATCCCAACTGGAAGTTTAATAAATAAATGAGGCTGTTCTCTAACTTCTACTCCCACTCACCAGATTTTTACATGCCCACTGACTAGATTCAGAAAAGCAGCATAACTCACTATCTAAAAAGCTGTATGGCACTAGCTTTGGTGAAATCTCTTTTTAAGTGATTGATTGGCTGTTTAAGCAGGTAACTCAGTAAAAGCGATTAAAATTCTAAGGGACTGGTATTAGGAGACACTTATGCTACGTATTCAATTAAGGGATGAGATTAAACATAGTGAAAGGAGTGTTTCACTGATCTGATTTATAGGGCAGTGGCAGAAGCAGCTGTACTAGTAACAACTGAAGAGAGACAGAACCACAAGTGGAAAAAGCAGGTGGTAGGGCACAAACTTCATTGGCTAGCTTCGCACCAAGCATCACCTTCATGAGAATTTCAGGCCTGCAGTTGTCTGTTTCTTCAGGGAGAATACTGCCTTCATAAATGAATAAAAGGTCAGTGCCTGTTGCCATGCTGATGATTCATTTAAAACACAGAATGCAATATGTTAAAGGTTACTGGACAAATATTTACTACTTGTAAGATACCAGTCTTCACTTACCTAGAGTAAGAAGCTGTTAGCCTTTAATGGGATATTAAGTACAATTTAGTACTCCCAGTGACAGGAACAAATAATTTTAAATGGTTGAGCTATTACTAATTCTAGAACTTGAAATACAGTCTAGAAGACACCTAGTGGGACTTAAGACACAGCAGACCATAGTTTCACCAACTCTTTAAGCCAGCAAAGGCAAATACAACCATCAACATAGAAATTCAACCTCTCTACCCTTATCTTCAGCCATTCCTGATCCCCTTCCACATGAAGTTGATGGTCAGTTTTTGGCAGACCAGCTCCACAGTGGTGCTGACAGTCCAAAAGTACAAATGTTTATATCAGTGTAACGAAGGACATTTAAGACAGGCATGGCAAATTTTGCAGGAAAATAGCTACAACTTCCCCACAAATCCTCCATTTTTAACACTTAGTATTTTGATGGATTAAAAAAAAATATCTTTCTGCATTGATAAAATAGAAAAAATTACAATAGTTTTTTGCATTGCTGACCTGCCACAGCAAATGAAGGCTTATCATGGAATTAATCTCCATGGGTAGAAAGAGGGATGAACAATTGTATCAGTTCCTGGAACGTTTGTTTCACAGCCTAAAGACCAATATCCTAGAGTTGAATTTTTGGAAGAACTCAAAACACAGACCATTCTGAACAAAGAGACAAGGAGAAAATATGTAACTGCAGTACACGCTTCAGGACTGTCGCAAGATCCTGGCTGCACACAGCTTTATTATGTAAAAGCAATTCCACATTCAGCTGTCCTCTGAAACTGTTTATATATGTTTCATTTCTCTCCATCTATAAACTATCTGGAATAGAATCTACAACTAGTATTTTGTTTCTAGTTCCTGAAAAAGGTTTTCTCTCCTTCATTTGGGCACAGAGAATATTACTCTAGAAATGGAATTGAGAAACTTGTTTCTCCTTCCTTATTGATAAAAGCCACTGAGAAAGTGTTGTAAAACATGACCAGTGCTGCCCGGCTGACCAGGACTGGAGTTATAGCTACTAGGGCATAACTGATTGCTTTAAGCTTGATCCAATTGATACTGTGTTGGAGGTCTGTTCTTCCATTAACCTTGGATGAAATTGCTCCCCGAATTAGCTTCCTCACTCTTGAAAGCTGGCATCAATTTTCTTCACCAACCCTTTGCTTGTAAGATACTGTGGCCCCCGGAGTACCCACTGGCAACAGAATGAGAAAGTGTAGGAAAGGCAAGGAAGGCCCATGCATTTTAGCTTTTGGAGAGGCTCTTACAACAACTTGATGGAGCAAGACACCATTTATTCTTACGTGACAAAACCTCGGTAAACCAAAGAAATAAGACTGTGCCTTGGCAACGGTTTCTGAATTCTCTTCTCCAACAGAAATAAAAGCACACAGAAAAGCGGTAGCTTTGTCAAATGCAAGTTACTCCTCCATTTGATCTGGACTGCACAATGGTTACTTTACAAAAGCCTTTGCCAAGAAAGGCTCTGGTAAACAGACCATTATAATATAGTTATAGATAGTCACTCTCTGCTTAAGAAAAAAAAAAAAAAAAAACACCACACTAACTCAGAAAAGTCTCCACAGAGAAATGGTAGAGATTTATTTAATGATAGCATGTGAAGCTGAACTATCTCCTACAGTATGCTCACACAGCTGTGCAAAATAGGTCCTCTTCAGATTATTCAATAACAGAGAAATACATTATTTTTATTAATTGATCCTATTTGGAAATAGTTTCCTATTCTGAACTTTGATCGGTCAAAAACTCTAAACTGGATTATATTCAGGTTTTGAAATGCATTCAGACCCTAGCTACAGGGTAGAACAGACTCCAAAACTTCTCACAGTTCGGTTTGAAGATTATGATTTACTAGAGAATTCTGGTGATTGCAGGGGAAAGGCTATATCGCCCATATTGATTCTGAAGTTTCACTTATGCCTAATGAGTAAATAAAGCTGGGTACCTGCAAAATGGTTTTCTCATGAAGGATTATTCTAACACTTCCTGCCACTCATCCCTCTTGGGGAACAGTCAGCTGTTGATTTTGCCAGCTTAAGGGATGAAGGATATAGCACTAGAACCTGTGTCACTCATGACGTTTAATGTTTTTGAACAGGCTGTTGAGTAGTGATGTGGATCCAATAATTTGAATCACAGAACAGCAAGATCTTAATAAGAATCTACATTTCCTTTCAGATTATAAAAAAAAAAATATTCGAAGACTGTACTCTATCAAAATCAGTAATCAAACTACTGAATCAAGAAATCTGCCCTCTGGAATAATTAATAGTAACAAATATTTTCCTACTAAGCTTTATGCTTATTAGTTACTGTGAAACACAGTACATACCTGATTTTATTGTATCTGAAATGAAAAGGGCTACTGCAAAAGAGCATTTTCTCAAGTAAGTTTCAAATACAGACAATTTTTAGATTTGCAATGGTATTAGCAGGAAATAATTCTGAATAGTAATTGCATGATCCAACCACAAGAAAGCAGCAACAGATCCAGACTTCAGTATGTTATACATAAACATCTGGCAGCATAAAAGGGATTTATGTAGAGAAATAAGGAGCCCATACAATTCTTGTATCAATTTAATATGCTGACTCAGAAGTTCTTCATATTTGAGGCAGAATCAATTCAGAAATAGCAGTGCTTGTTATCAAGAAGTATAAACACTCTCTGTGCTTCCTGGCCCTTTCATATCCAACTTTAGAATGCTTACACATGAAATATTTACATCATGTTAAATTGTCCTGAACCTCATTTCTCTTACCAGGAAAAACAAAGATAAAGAGTTTTCCTTCATGAAGGAGGACTGATTAGTACCAGTTGAAATCTGTATGATCTTAAAGCCATTACCTTCTTTCTCCACTTACTAACCTCCATTTATCAAATGCAGTATTAGGTACATTAGCCTCTCCGGCCTTCTCAAGGAAACATTAATTTAAAATTTCTATGAAGTAGGACATTACATCTGCAGACAGATATAAAAATAAGTACAAAATTGGAGATTTTACTCATTAGTGATCTCTGGGTCACCAACATGTTCTAACAGGTAGAATTTCATAGGTACTTCTTGACACCTATCCAGAAAGTGATGCATTTGCATGAATCCATGACACTGCCTCACTGAAATACAAGCGCAAAGTCAAAGTGAACCAACTTCTAAGTCTTTCTAGTATTGGTCCAGGAAAAGTGCTGACCACACACTGGCCCTGCTGTGTTTGGACTTCTTGCATCCTCTTGAAAGATACTGAAAAAAAATGGCAAGCAGATTCAACTGTAACAAGCTGGCTCCGATTAGACTAACAAAACATGGTGGCGTGGCTCACTTCAGCATGGAGAAGCTGAAGTTAGTCCTATAAACTCTTCTGTTTCTCCAGCCTTCTGTATAATGCATTGGAAACTGCTGCAAGAGATTCCAGGAATACACCCGAAACAGTTGCAGCACCAGAACGCAGTAACCCAGCAAGCAGATAGTATAAACACTCGGTTCACAACGATCTTATGACGAAGAGTCCAGCCCACTTTTGATAGCAGTAGTTGTCACTGCCAGCTGTCTAAGCACTATTAAAGCCTTCTTGGACACGTAAGAGGAAGATTTATCTTAATAAATCTTACAGATGTGGCTGCTGCAAGCTGACCTTGAAGTCTACATCTGGTTGTTTCCAGCAACCTCTGACCAAGATAATTTCCTCTATATGAATTTTTGGACCTTGTCTACAAAGCAAAATCAGCCATACTTTCATTTTCAAGAATAAAGTGTTTTACAAGTAAATAAGCAAAAAAAAGAGGAATTAGATACACATTATATACAGTTATCAAGATACCAATTCTATTTTCAGTTCCAACACAGCAAAATTAAAATTAGAGATAACTGCTAAGCTAGAAAACTCTTCAGCTTTAGAAGTCAACTGATTTTAAAAGCTTTACAAAATAATGAAAAGTTATAATTCATCTCTGTGTAATCAAAAATTAATTTCAGGCCTACACATTCTGTGTCTTCTGATTAGTGGCTATACATAATGCTATAATGATGCACTGCCTCTTCAAGTGACTTTAAATGGATACATTCAGTGCCTCAAGCAATTTATAAACTAAACAGCTTCGTCTGTGTGGAAGCATCTTGGTTCCTGAGTTGTTCACTGTAAACTATTTCCCAGTCATCCAGCTGATAAGCTTTTACTGAATTACACAAGATTCATCTTGAAAAAGTCTAAATGTTTAATTTGCTTCACTGTATCTACTAAATAAATCACAAGTGGCTTTTTCATAATATAAAATGTTGAAGGGAAATATATTAAAAATGCTGGAACACAGACAATTTCAAAACAATCTTCTGGAGTCAGATAGTTGACCAGCTGCAATAAATTCTGTTTGTATCCGAACTTCTAAAAAGAGAAGAGCAGCTGACTCTGGAGAAGCTCACTACACAATCTTCATGGTGTGTTTTTGGTATTTTATAATTTAATCGCAAATGAAGTTGAAATACTTATTGTATATAATATTTTAGGTTAAAGCTAGCTAATTAAAATTGATAGTAGGTTTGATTCATCTTATTATATGCTCATATTGCAGAATAATATCAGAAAATATTTCTGCATTACAGAATATGGTAGTGGCATAGAAATGACAATCCACTAAGACAAGTAAGAGATCTTAACTGGTCAAGGAAGGAGCCACAAGTAACAAGTTTCTTCTCCTACATTAGTTATTCCATATAGTTATCTGCGTAACATCAGAGGAACATGGCAACGAAAAACACCGAATCTCACGGTGCAAATAAACGTTACTTAGAAAAGGAACACAAGCAGACACTTATGCTTCAAATAAAAATTTAACTTGTTACTAAAATTCAAGCTCAAATCAAGCAGTGTTCCCTGAAGAGGAAAATAAATAAATAATTCACTAAATAAAGAAATCAATAAGAGAATGCACTTTCTGAATTTGGCTCCAAGTCACAACAGCCCAGAAAAATGAACACCAAAGGTATCAGAAAAAATAACATACATGAGATATAGACAACAGCACGAATGCAACACAATTTTAGCTTATTAAACACTTATATAAAAATTGTATAACTGGATGAGTCATGTCTCTGTGTGGTAAAGTTCTACTGCATCTAAACAGTTCACTCATGGAATGTCTACGACACTGAATCAAGGTAACAGATTAAAAAAGTAGTACCCAATTTGGCAGACCACTTTTTGAACTATAGGTGAAAGCAGATTACTTCAAGGTGAAGAACTGTGTTTACTGGAAAGGAACAGCAGCTTTACTTTTCACAATGAGAGGGCTACCTTCCTGTAGAAGGGTAATTTTTGCAGAAATAATCAAATTTGCATACTTTTATATAAACAAATATTATCTTTACAAGTACATCCCCTTAAATCACATCTATTAAGTAAGATGACAGGTAAAATCCAGAAGAGCCTTGGTGTCTGAAAAAAAAAAATTGTATTGAATAAAGAGGTTTTAAGTGGATTTCTCTAGCACATACTACAGCTATGAGTCTAATCTTTGGTTTACAGATAACGCAAACAAACAGCAGACAAAGAAAAAGCAAAGCACATAAATTAAGAGATCTGTATAGTAAGACACACTTTTATTTTTACCCAAGTCTGCTAATACTTTCACTTCCTTTTCTGACTCCCTGCGGGAAGACAGCTTGCTCTCCTTGTTCCTTACACATTTTTAAACATTTCATAAAAACAGCTTTTAGAACTAAAAAGTTTCTACTCCTACATTAGTAATTCCATATAGTTATCTGTGTCCTCACAGAGGCTCTTACAAAACGCTTTTGTTGGCTCTAGAGCAACCTCAGCACACCAGGAGGGGTGACTTCTTGTAGGACTGAATTACCAGCTTTACGACCACTCTCCGAACAGTGGAATGATGTTTTCTACTGGGCATAGACAAACGTGTCTTTTTGACTACCCTCGATTCAGACTAGAATTTCAAAGTATCTAGCTAAGAATTTTTGTAGAGGCATTTTTCACCTTGATGTGCAGATGACCTACTCTGTATTTTTCACAGTAGGATCACAGGAGTACTACAGTCTCTTATTTTCTAGAATCAGAAATATAATCTGGAAAACCTGAAGAACATTAATAGGCTGAGAAGGACAACAAAAGATTCACAAAATAATGAGTTTTCTTACAAGAGCAGCGAGGGACATATCACAGTATCTGGGAAAGAATCCTATCTGAGGTACCAGTGGGAGTCCAAGCCTCCAAGAAGGTTATCACAGCACCTCTGCTATGCAAAAAAATTCAGAATAGAAGACATGCCAGAAAACAACCCCTCAATTTTAGTCAGGTTAAAAAAAAGTCAGTAAGAAGATAAAGGTATGTTTACTCTTGGGGAATACTAAAAAATAAAAGGGGGGGAAGGAAGAAAACTGACGCAGTGTTCATTTTGTCTGACATGGACAGGTAATGACTTATTTACAAATGATAATAATATGGGTCTATTGCCTCCTTCCAGACATCAACATTATACAAGTCAGTGCCACTGTATTAGTCCACAATGACCAATGACATCAAAAAATATCCACCTTCAGCTGGTTTTCCATCTAGCTTCTGTTGTAAAACTCTAACTGCTGGTGTAAACTGAAGACTGTATACTTATATAAGATAATGTAACCAAAATATCAGCCCAGAAGATGTATCAGGAAATATTTTAGGCATATCCTAAAAATATCCTGCAATGATAAAAACATCAGGAATTATTCATTTTTCAGTTGGTTTTTTTGTTTTGGGTTTGTTTTTTTTTAAATGAATCTTCAGTTTTAACTTCATAATTCACATCTATAATATTTAGGTCAGTTTTTCATGGTATATTTTTAAAATTGTATTAGTATCTGGAAGTGATTTTTCCTAACACTCTAACACTATACTTACATAAGATAAACATAAAGTACTTATACCACTCCCAGCATATCGAACAATAAATAATGGATTCTCTTGACAGGACTTTGATGACCTGGCAAAGCCCGAGTGCTTTCAGCCAAAATCATATGAAACCATAAATCACTCTTTATTTTATAGAATATTTCAAAATGGATTCCTGCTTTCTACCTTGAAAGTCATTTCATGTGTTATTTATAACCACTGAAAACCAGAATGGAAAGAAAATTGCATAGAACTAGGAAATTTACTGTGACTGCTTTTATAAAGAATAACTCCTTTTTAGAAAAAAATTAGAATTACTAGCAGACAAACTTGTGAATACAACCACCTTTTAAAGAGCCATATCCTTTATTTTACAACCTCACCAGCAGTTAATACAGGTCTTCTGTAGTATGAGAGACGAGTTTAAGAAGTTAAGATTGAATATAATCCAACCAACTGAAGAAATTCAAAAGTAAGGATGATCCTGCATCCTCATCCACACCACTGCGAAACATGCACAGCCATGTTGCAAATCTTTGCACTTACAGTAGTTTCTGCCATAAATTCAACACTGCTGAATGTTTTGCCTATGAATTTTCCTATTTGACAACTGCCTAAAGACAAAAGCTCTGCCATTGACTCCTAGCTCTGTCATTCTCAAATAGGTGCCTGCTTTTTGAGATAAATATTTATGAAGAACGCATGATGTTCCCTCTCGCTATAAATGTACTACCATTTTAATGTCTGCACCAATTTAAAAGTTGACCCCACAAAAGCTTATCAATAATGAACTCATTTAAATGAACATGCCTAATGCCCACCTTGAATTCCTCAAGCAAGCACTTACATCGGCCCTCCAAAACCCAGATCCTACAGGCCTTTAGACAAATAAAAATCACTGAATATCACTTTCCAAACAACAGACCTTCCAAAATACAACTGCTCTGAGGATTGACAATACTGCCCTGCTTTGGCAGAGAATCATCCAATAAATCCATTCCTGTTTGATTAGTGGGTAACTTGTCCATAGTTCTACAGTCAAAAACCAGGGAAGTAGGGATACAAGAGGCCTGGAGTGGGGGTAGAAGGAGGACTTCAACACTGCAACAAAAAAGGGGGTAGAACAAAAGAATGGTATCGTAACAGCTTTAATTCTCATATTGTGCTGTCATTGAAAACCTCAAGATATGCCCACCGATTTTGTGTCATACGTTAATCTAGTTTTCTTTAGAACTATGGATATAAATTCCATGATAGTAGTGAAACTTTTGCTGCTGAATCCACCAGGACTAGTATTTTTGTACTACACATCCATCTTGCTCCAAACTTGCCCGCGCAAGAAAATGTTTAAACTGGGTTAAGGAAAAGTAGTTTCTTAAATAACTGAATTTTCTTTTCCCAGAAAAATATTGAGGAAGTAATTGAACCTAAGCATTAAATGGAGCACTGATGACTAAAACTTGGTGTGAGGTTCCATTTTCATTAAGCTTACTACAGGGAAACAGTTAAATGAGCCTGAAATAAAAACAAATTCAAATCTAATGTTACCACTCAATCTAATTACTAAAATTAACAGATGTACAAATTATAAAACCAGAAAAAGGCCACACATGCAGAAAAGAATGCAATTACTACTATGCAGTTAAAAAGATCATTAACACAAACATTCTAGTTATTACGACAATTAAATATCCATAGGTACACTTATAGGATTAGAAAACAGAGTTAAAGACAAGGCTAAGATATTCCCTCAGGAGTCATTTCCCAGAAGAGAAGACAGATGAAGTTTGAATAATCTTCCATACTGAGTAATATAATACAGATTAAAAAAGCAGTCAACAGTGTTAGTCACCATTTACCTATGTTCTTATTAAAAAGGAATGCAAAGAAAAGACAATTCCTAAAACGTGGAATTCTGAAAATCTTTAAATCAGTTATAGCAGTATTCTCTACAGGTGGGCAAAAACACATCCTTTAATACAAATCCACACCACCACCACCACGAAAATACAGCAATATTTCAGTGCAATAATTTAGCTCAAAGAATTTCCTTCCCCCAACATCAAAGCTCTAACATTACACAATCATTCCAAAGCAGGGAAGATCGTATTTGATGGGTGTCACATTTCAAACTCTCACTAGCACAGACAGTTCAGCCAAAAGTGCCTTTGCTGGTGAACTGCCAGTTTCAGGAGAATTCTTCTAATAGCGTGCCTAGGCGTGCACACCCTCTTCCGTTGGTGTCACCCTGCCACCAACCACGCTCCTCCGCAGTGAGCAGCCTGGTATTACTTAACACAATTACTTAATTACAAAAGCTCCAAAAGAAAATTTTGGCAGCAGGTTTTTACCTTTGGAATCATGAAAAGATTGTCTTATTTATGTAAGTTATAGTCAGCTCTTTAAAGAGGTAACACCTTCACTAGCTTCCATAGTAGCTAGAATAGCTACTCTTACTACTACAATTTTCACCTTCTAGCTTCCTTAGTACCTAGAATAGCTAAACAGCCTAACATTAATATTAATTTTATAAACCTCAGAGTTTCCTTTAATTTTCTACATCACTGCATCATCTACATAAATACTATTTTTCTCATCGCAGTAAAAAATTAATCATCCTCAACAATCAAAGAAGTTACATGATTTTTAATATTTCACCCTTCTAGTTTGGTGCTTTAGCCTTTCATTATTTACCATTCTGATCATACACTCAAAATATTCATAACTCTGAACACATATGAAAATGTCAGATTCATTACTGCAGCTTCCAATCCATACAACAGGGTTAAGAACACAGAAGGGATCTCTTAATTTGCTCAAGAACCTTAATTTTGCATTTTTAGTAGAGTTATGGTCAACAATGAGGACAATACATTTTTATTTATAATCTCTGAAAGTCCACTACTACATCAGAAATCCTTTGAGCAATTATACATACACTGTAAGGGGATTACTTTTTTCTGGTAAACATTGAAACCAGCAATTACATTGAGAAACTCACTCATTCTATTCCAAATTGCTAGAAAAGCAGTCTTAAATCTGAAGGACAAAATTTGACAGATTAGTGAACTCCGAAAACATACTTCCTGACTTCACACATAAACTAGTAACATTTAGAAGTGTCTTCCCTTTTGTGCTCCAACCAACATCCTGAGCTGACTGTTGAAGCTCTTCATAAATGCAAACAAAGTGTGAGTGTAAATCTGGGACCTATAAACAGTAATGTATTTTGAACATTTTAAAACTAGAGCTCAATTTAAGGTGAGGGGTTTATCAAGACCTGTTCAAACCAGGCTACTCACTGGGTTCTACAAAACAGAAATCGATTGCAGTACTTACAGATAATTATGATACACAAGCATCAAGTATCTTACTCCTGAAGGAATATTTTAGAATTGGTCTTGTAGTTACAGTGTTGTGGTGTGTTTCAGTGAGACACTCAAAACCTCCATCATTATTTACCTTAACAAGAAACAGGATGAACTTGTACAGAAAGTGCAGGCAGTTCCAGAAAGTTCAGAGTTAAGTCTCTGATACGTGCAATCATTCAACTTTATGTTTGTTCATATACTGAGAAATACACTTTAGTGAGGAGGACTCAAAAAAAAAAAAAAATGGGGGCTATCTGTAAACAGGCATAGAGATTAGAAAAAAGTTCTGTAAATTCTTGTATTATAGGATACAAAAAAACCAAGAGAGATTATCAACATATACCATATATACTGCAACAACACGGCATTTAGCTCTTCAGAACTATTTTCAGTGCATAAAAGTAAACTCGACAAACAAGAAAGTATTTTAGGAATAAGGTCTGTCAAGAGTTGCAGAGGCAGGCAAGGCTTTCTGAAGCACTAAAGGAGCAGCTGACCAGGGTGTACAGGGGCAGGAGGCGCACCTGACCAGCTCCTAAGGACGGGGTTCATGGAGAACCCCCTCCCAGTTAAAAGCCCCGCACCACACGTACCTTCGTGCCACCTCTATTTCTAAGCAAATCTTGACACTTAAATCTTAGTAACAACCCTAGAGCTGCCTGGGAGTCCTCGGATCACTGGCGCAGCGCTGTCCAGGCAGGTACCCTCAGCAGCCACACGCAGCCCCAGGCCTCCGCGGCCGGCCCGCCCTCCCCAGACGCCGCTGCCGCCCCACCGCCCTCAGCCACCAACTCTGCCCCGTTGCCCCCTCTCGAGAACCAGCACCTTGACACTATCCGCCCAGCCCCTGTCCCCCGCCACCGCGCCGTCTCCTACCAGTCCCTATCACCACCACATCAAACTCGGTGGGGAGGTTGTCCGCCATCTTGGGAGGGACACCGTCACGTGGCAGGCGCTGACGGAAATGGCGGCGACGCCGGCAGAGACTTCCGGCCTCCGCGCGCGGGGGCTGCTGGGAGCGGTGGTTCTGTGCGCGGGGCCGGTGGCCGCCCGGCCCGCCAGCAGTCTCCCGGCAGCGCTCTGCTGCGGGGTCGTTCTTCCCGCGGGCTCTCCGAGCTCTCTCCTTACTACCTTCTGTAAAGCATGCGGAAGCCCCAGCCTGTTCAGTTCTGGCTGGCTCTTCACAAAACACGTTCAAAAAACGTTCTTCGTGTGACAAACGGTGGCCCCTGCCTCGAGTCTCACCCCCGCGCACTGCCCGGCTGCTGCACCCCCGGGGCCAGGCTCGGCCTCTTCCCTCGCTCCGGTCCCTGCGGGCCCGCTGCCCCGGCCCTATTCTCGCAGTCTAGCTTCTTACCCGTCTAGTTTTCTGCTGATCCAAAGAACCAGCCCTTGCCGGGGATACAGGAATGCTGTGGGAAACAGCGGTGAATGCATACAGCGATCAGTAAACTTTTAGGATACAATATTATGGCTGCATTCCACCTACTTACTTAAAATGCTAAATACTTCAGTGCAAACACACATTTTTTTTGTACAATTTATGTGTCAATTCCACTGAAGTTTCCTGGATGACCAGTTCTTCTGTAACTCACAATAGAGTTCATTTTTATTTCCTGCTGCAGTGTTCCCAAAATGATTTATATTGTTTGTTCAATCTCCTTGATCACTTTATTAATATATCCAAGAAAATATTTCCCCTACTATTTTAAAAAAGTTCCCTTACTCCCCAATTGTGATAATTTCTTTCCTTTATCCACCACATTGAAGACAGACTTTAAAAGAAAGTGTATTAGTTCACCTATTTCTAGTCATTAATCTCATGTCCTTCCTTGTTAATTAACAGCCATATTGTATGTTGGATTGTTCTCTGCATTCAAAAACCTATTTTTCTCAACCCATCAATTAACTCCTTCTTTTCCTCTGAAGCCTTAAGTCACACTTCAGTCTTGCTCTGCCTCTTCCCTCACCTTACAAAGAAATGAAACAGGAATCAGGGGTGAAAAACTGAATCTGCTGTTTCAGGTAGCCCCCCCTGTATTACCAGTCTGAGTGAAAAAAAATTGCAAGAATAAAAAGATATATTTGAAAAAGGCAGATACAGCAGTGTAGGTAAAATAACCTAGCACTGAATACCTGTGCCAGAACACACTGGAAATTTCTGGAAAGTTTTGCTTTTTATTTAGCATTTATTGGCCTATATGGCTTAAAACTAATCTCTTAATATTATTCATTGTGTATGATTATATTAAAGTCTTAACACCTTAAATCAATAATAACAATAAACCAGCTAGCAGCCTGTTAACACCTTATTACAAGCTCCTTGTTCACATAGCAAGAGAATAGTGAAAATAGTATAAAGCGACTAATGGAAACCAGAGACCACCTTACCCCTGTGGTACTGCCAGACACGCTAGAACAGAGTACAGCACAGAAAACAGTCTAGCAGGAAACATCAACGCAAGAATAAAAAATACATAGCTTTAAACATTAGTACTTGATTACCATGCTAACAAATATATAACAGAGAAAATTAGTAGTTATGGCTTCAGATATAAAAGTAGCAAGATCAAATCTTACGTTCCTTATATTTATGCTTTCAACTGTCCCATAGAGATTTAAAAATAAAAATCCATTCTGCAGCTTCCATAGCGCAATTCTGTTAATGAAGCTGTCGTTTCAACTTTTTAACATGTAACAACAGAAATTTAGCTCCTGAATTCTCACAATGTTGGATCACCCTGACCTAAATGTCTTGAGTTGAGGAACAAAGCATCACTATATTGGCTAGAGCAGATAAGACAAATTCTCGTTGCACATCCTTTTCTTGCTGAGGGAGGCCATACTCATGAAAATATAATTTCATTGTGAAAACCTTTTGTTATTGTTTAGTATAATTCTAGGACTGCACTAGAACAGAGCTATTTCACTGTCAATGTCTTACTGTTTCTCAAGTGCTTAAGTATTTATCGCACCACAAAATGCTGTTGTTTGGTTCTGTGAGTTCCTGTTAGCTTCATTCACAAGATGCAATCAGTGCAATCCTATTTCGTGATGACAGTCATTATCCACTGGACCAGAAATTTTTCCTAGTACTATTTATTTGACAAAAATGATTATTCAGGATCTTTAACTGGTCAGCCCCATACAACACAAAAATATTTCTCTGTACTTTACAGTTTTATTATCAGCAAATGTAGAAGTAAAATATGTAAGTATGAATAATTTTTATGAGAATTTCATGGACCTTGAGAAAATGTCTTACCATGTTTTTCTCTTTAGCTATTTAATTGCAATGTCATAGTAACAGAAAGCAGCATACCCAATTCTGCATGGATGAATAAGCACATTCAATAAAGAAGATTTAACAGAGTAAATCAAACACTGGATTAAACATTTTCTGCATAACAGACCACAAAATGGGCATTCATTTTACCAATAGATCCTCTACATTAGAAACAAATAGAAATGCACACCAACATAATTAAACTGCACATCCTGTGGCCTGATTACAGAATTTCCCTATATTTTGTTAAACTAGGTCTCATCAATTAGAATTGCCAAAACACATTCAAAAATGCTTACTGACAAGACTACAGGTAATTTTTTTAAACATTTGTATTAAATACATTTATTTTTCTATGTTTTATGAAATAATTCTCAATCCGATATATTGCAGAGGATTTATAGAGCATTTTTAGCAATAACAGTTCAGAAAGACACATGCAAAGATCAGTTTTAAGATTCCACTTCTAGCAGTTCTAAACACTTTTTCTGTGAGCAACTTTTCCTACTTTGATTTTAAGCAAAACATCTCTCATAAAAAGATAGGATTTTGCTTTATATCTTTTATTTGGGATTTTCACATATTCCTAGAACTACCTTTGTTACTTTAAAGTCTGTGTAGTTAATATCTGACTTTATCAAAATACTTTTTGAAAATACAGTAATCTTAGCAAAACCCCATGAACTATGTAAGTGTTTTAATTTTCCCAGGTAGAAACACTGAAGTCCAAGAGAAAATCAGGAAGAATCAGCATTAGAATTATGGAGTTTCTAGTTATCTCAAGATCGAGTCTCAGATCATTTGATCAAATATTTCTTCCTCCAAATCCAAACAGCAAATACTTCTTATTCACTATGATTAATTTTATTTTTTTAAGTTATTTAGTCTCTTTATCCTGCAGTGACTTCACGTGTGAAATCTCATTATTCATTCCATTATTCACTCAATGGATACAGAACTTAATTCTACTTGAGTACCAGTTTGAATAAGGATCAGCAGCAGGATCGGGCCTATTAGCTGCTTGAAACATCTCTTGAATAACCTGATTTATCCCAACTAAATGGCTCATTAGTTCAGGCAGCAAGAAAATGTTTGTGTGTTGCTGAAGTTATGCATGGTTGTCATATAGAGTTTGCTGTTACGCAACTGTCAGTCACTCAAGCATGCACAAACTAAATTGTTCATTAACTACAGAAACAGCCACTCTACATTCAAGCATGTTTGCGAAAAAATAATTTGTTTCCAAATATATTCTAAACTCTGATACACCTTTATGGTAACTACTTCTTTGTTACGACTATCTGAATTTTTCTTTCTTGCTGCCACAGCTTGCAGTGGCCAGTCCCAATCATGCCCATAAAACACATTACATGTGTCTTATTAGTTGCATTAGACCCTAAACTGCAAATTCTCAGTTGTATGTAGACACTTAATTCCCATGCATGCTATGAATATTCCTTTGATACAATAACCTTGTCCTTGGTAGATCAGTGAACTAAACATATTTTAAGAACCCTGAGTAATTAAGTCTACATTCTCTACCTAAGGAGCACTGAAACTAATTTTGAAGTTGCCCTTTTGATTACTAAGATGTGAGTGAATTATAGGATTGTTTAGAAAGATGGGGAAAGAGAATTACATTTCACTCTACTTCTGTAAGCATGCAAGGCAAGAAGTCTATTTTTCCAACCTTTAATTAATGACATTCTGCAAAAATTCTGTAGGTCTCTCACTGCAGTCAAAACTTTCTTGTACAAAGTGAGCACAGAGGAGAAAAAAACAGGTTCATAACTTTGATCAGGCTGCCCTGCCCAGCATAACTGGCAGAATATGGGAAGAAGGCTCCACTACAGCTTCATTAAGGATTGTCTGGGAGTTTTACAGGCTTCCTAAAACTAGAGATGTGCAGGATGAAGGAGATGATCTTTGCAGTAGCCCAAAAGTTCCGTTATTTTTTAAACTACAGGCTAATCTTTATTGCTTAAAATAGCTGATGAACCTAGGATGATGACTAATACGCAGCAGTTTTTATTGCTTGTCTCTTAGAGATACACGGAGGAAAACTTACTTTAGGAATTGGAGACCCAGAGAACTACTGGTAGTAGAATCTTGATTTTCATTCACCTAAACCCATGTTATTAGTACATTATATGCAATATATGGTGTCAGTTCAGTTTTTTATTTGGTTAGATTGCCTCTCTCAATGCTCTGCAACAGTGACTAAAATAATTTGATATAGCACGTGAATTATTAGTGCTGTATCTTCTTTTGTAGTGGGTGGTTTTTTTTAAGCATTTAGGCATGTTTGTAAAACAGCCGTGTTTACCTGCCTAATTTTCATTCTGCATCTTATTTTTCTTGATAAAAATGTGTACTTTTTAGGACTACTGAGATAGAGACAGAATGGTGTAAATTGTTTTTGAAACTGAAATAATAATATACTTAAGCAAAGGACTAAAACATGTTAAGAAAAAAATAATCAGGAGTTTTTGACTGTGTTTTGGGTTTATACACTGTAAATTTTGAAAGGAATGTGTTCCTTTTCAGAAGTTTCCTTCACTTCCCTGGTGGATTGAAATGCGTACTTTACTGTATCTAAGAGGTCCTTGAGAACACTTGGTGGTATTTCTGGCAGAAGTTTGCATATCACATTTTAACACTTCTGTTTCAGACCCTACACTGTATATAGATTACCAGTTCTTCCTATTCATATGAATAAAAGAATATGCAGCTTATCACCATTGTGTCATCATTCTGTAAATGAAAACTTAAATGGTTCTTCAAAGTATTAGAACTCCCAAATTCAAGATTGCTTAATAAGATGGCAAAGTCAGTTACCTGAGAAAATGCTTTCCTATGGTGACATCAGGTAATTTTGAAGTGTGGACTATCCACACTGCAGATACATAGGCAAGGGCAGCAGTCAGTTCCTGCCTAGTGTCGATGAAGAGGCTGCTATCAAAGCCAAAAATGTGATTTAGAAATACTGTGGACTAATGCAGGGTAAGTTATAAGAGAAAGCAAGCAACAGAACTTAAATGTGCTTGGACATACACAGCTGAACCTTACCTGTGCTAGTAAGGATTTAAAATATAAACTCTCATAGAATAGATGCATTTTGTATATGTATCAAAGTATGTTTGTATAGCTTGATTACGTGTTCTAAGTGATAACTTGGCATTTTAAGAATATTATTTTAATAACCGATGTCTGTCTTTTGCTGAAAGACGACATTGTTAGAACAAAATTTGGTATCGATAACATCAATATAAATTGGGAAGAATTACTGAAATTATGCCATTATAAACCAGGATGTTACAAAGCAGAGTTTAATGCTTTGTGTCCTAGGAATTCCGTTATTTGTATATTCCAGCATCTAAAAGTCTCGGTCAATTACGACATTTCAGAAATTGCCAGACAAAAGAAACTGACTGGATATACAGGACTGCTATATAAAGTTGTGCAATAAATCAAGTTTAGTAAATATGGACAAGTGTGTCTAATGGTATTCAGTTACTGCCTTATTTCATTTACAATATTACGTGAAGCAGTTTTTATTGCATAGTAAGAGGTTTTCAGACTTGTGTTCTTAGGGTTTAGGAAGAATGTACCTTTTCTAACACATCTGGAGACTGTAGCTTATGTAAGAAACTAATCTCTTTTCTCTGGAAATACTCCCGTTCTTTTATATATTGCATTTCTTTTATTCATCTCTTTTGACTTGTTGCCAATTTATGAATATGGATTCTTTAGCCATTAGGGCATACTCCTACTGCATTACCATCAACAGAAGTTTTACCACGCAAAATTCAGCCTCTACATCGTGGTCTTTTCTGATTGATTAACAAACAATAATTACAGTTAAAGGTGAACTATATATTGCTTTAAACATGAGATAGTAGTAATTATCTCATTTCACTGTATATGCATATTTAAAAATGTGCCCATACAAATACTGAAAAACAGCAATCAGTCTGGGAGAAGGACAATACAGCATATGAGGGAAAAAAACCCAACCCAACCAACCACAGAGTGGAAGGCTGTAGTTTCTTATTTGAGGAGAATGACAAGTGCAAGATTCTTGAGTATTTTTTTAAACAGTAGTATTCTCCAGTCTTGAAAATCATAAATGACGCATGGCTGAAAAGAAAAGAGAGGATAAACCAAGACTTTAAGTTCTGAAACTGATAAAGCTCCCTTAGGAAACTCACCATAAATATTATCATATAATTAAAAGGGTTTAAAGTAGTCCATAAAGCTAAGTGAATTGATGTGTCTCATATGCAGTATTTTTACCTAGACTTCACCAGAGAAACCATAAACAAAAGACTATAAAGGCCTCAGATGAAATGAGTTCCTGCAAGCTCGGATTCTTGTGAAGGCACACTTATCACCAAGGTCTCAAGCATGAAACTGTATCCAAGAGACATCTAAAAGTTAGGAGTGAGTAACAGTGAGGGACTGATTTTCAAGTAAAGCAAGCTATCAGTGGTAACAGTAAGGTAAAAAAATTAAATTAAGTATAACTACATTTGAAATTATGTAAGCAGGTGAATGAAAACGATAAAGCAAACATTATTCTCACTTTGAGAAAGTCTGCGTCTGAGGTTGAATTTGCCTCAGTTCCAAAGCGCTGGGTCTGTCAGTGCTCCACTTCGAGCTCTGCATTAAGAGCAGAGATTTAGTTCAGGCTACAGTGGTGAAAACATTATCTGAGGGTATGTACAGCCAGTGGAGGAGCTGTCAGACCCTCTTACTCTATTTCCCTTTGAAAAGGCATATATGTCACTTGTAGGAGGGTGATTTTGGGAGAAATTTTAGTTGTAAAAGGGCTGTGACCAAAAAGAAAGCCATCAGCTTCTACAGCCATCAGTCTTGTTTGTAAGAAACAGGAATATGTGTATCACCTCTTATTTTTAGTCGGTAAATTTACTAAAGCCATATAGAGCAAAGACTTCCTTATTACGCATTTCCCTCACAAGATTACAGTTAAATAAAGTTTTGTATTAAAAATATTCTGTTTAGGATTTTAAAGCCAGAGACTAGCAATAGTGGTTCACTGAAATTTTTAAGAAACTTAAAAAGAAATTATGCTCAGCTTGCCTCACAGAAATGAGAACAGGTCTAATTTTTCCTTCAAAAGTTGTAAATCGGTGCCAGACTATATGCAGTGATGCTTTTGAGAATTCAGAAAGGACGCTTATGATTTAACATCTATTTTTCATTAATCCAAACATAGTACACTCCATTTAAATGCTAGCTTTTCTCGTGCAGAAAATAAGACATCCACATTGTACTTATTAAACTTTAATTAAACTGTATATGTCTAGGAAAAGAATGTTCCTACTGTAAACACTATGTGGGTCAGCTATATTAAAGTATTTAATGTTTTTTATAAGATGTTTGCATTTTAATGTGTTTTCAGGGGATGATGCAATTGAGCATTCTAGCATATCTGAAACCTGAATTTCAATGCCATTGCCTTGATAACTGGGTGTTCTCCAGTCTGTGCATTCTTAGAGTGATAAAGTATAAAATGAAGACAATAGGTGGTCAAATCTGGTTGTAGTCTAAGTGAGAATATTAGGTCTGACTGTAACAACTCATAATGCATAGTACTAATTAGAAGACTTTTTGTTTGTTTGTTTTATTCTTAGCATCATCTTTCTAGGGTCAGGTCTAGGCTTGGTGGTTGTTAGTCTTAGCAGATGTTTACATCATAGATCCATGCAATACATACAGTACAGTTCTTTGAGAAGTTAATTTTTCCAAAAGCAGAATTGCTTATTGTTCCCCAACATCTGATTATTCCTAGAACTATAACCATCTCTCGGCAGTTTTGCATCACAGACTCCCTAAGGGAGGAAGGAAGACTTTGAGCCATTATACTTTGCTTCTGCTGTGTGCCTAAAACGACTCTGAAACTCTAAAGCAGAACTAATGGGAACACAATGTTCACTCCCCTTTTTTGTATCTACTTAGGGCCTTATGACTGGCACTACCTCCTCTGTTTGATTCAATAAATAAAAGGAAAGAATAGGCTATAGCTCCTCACATTCTGAGGGTGCTATATGAGCATTAATCTATATAGCTTAGATAGACCCTTGTATCGACCCTTCAGTTAAGCCAGAAGAGACAGGATTTTTTTCCCCACTTCAGAAGAATGCTATGCTGTTGTAAATGTTGAGGCAGATTATTAGGAAGATTTGCAAGAATAACTACTTAAAATGGTCACATTCATTTTAAAGAAAAGAAATATAATTGGTATTTGCATAGAAGAAAATGGATGAATTTAAATTTTAGTTGATTATAATTATTGTCATCATAATCATCATCATTATCTTTGTATGTCTAAATGACTGATTCAAAGAAGAATTTTAACACATTTCACATGTCAGTGCAATTCTTTTCTGTTCTCTGCTTTAGTGCTTGGGGTTTTTCATTTGCTTTTTTCAGTCTGAACTTTTCATGGAAGCTATTGTAATCTTTTTAAAAGGTGGAAAAATGTTTCAAAAGAAGTCAAATCTAGAAGTATTACATATGTAGATTTTATTTTTTCAATAAATATAATCAAATTGTACAGCAAAACTGATACATAGGTACTGTGAGATGGCACTTCAAAATGTTCTTAAGAAAGAGATTCTGAATAGTAAGGTTCTACCTGGCTCTGAACTGTGTGACCAGGTAAGGGATGTTAAACAGTGATAGTTACATATAAAGTAGTAGGTGAACTAACTTAAGTGGTTGTGATTCATATGAAGATATCATTCAGAAAGTCTGATGATAAATTGGAACTGCACATAGACATTGGGCTCCTAAAGATTTTCAAAGTTACTAATAGTTGTTTATACTTCAATACTATGTATATTGATACAGCTGATATTTAATTATGTATTCTATGTTATTGTTGCTACAGTAAAAAGCGTGCATTGTACTAGTAAATCTATATTGTGTGTTTCTCAGTATTGACAATTCTGAAGAGATCAGATCCACAAAATCTGTTGGTGAAAGCAGTTTCTTCTTTACTGAGTATCACATCAAAACAGGAATGAACAATCAAGACTACAAAAGCCTTATACTGTGCATAGAAAAATTAATGGAAGTTTTGTAATTCCTATTTCCCTGAGAACCCTGAAATTACTATGAAAATCATGCATTTGCAACAGAGAGATCATCACAGTTGGTTTGATAGCTACAGTTCCTGATACCTGGCATCTTTGAAAAGCAGGACTTGGTCTTCCCAGATCTTCATCTTAAGTGTTATTCATTTTATTTGGTTCCTTTACCCTCTAAACTTTTAATGGAAACTATTCCTAACATGAAGAGAAGAAACCTCTTCTGAACTAAAACTTAATCTCCCTAGCAAAAAGTAAATCAGCAGTGTGATTCTCCCTGATCTTACAGTGCTGCCATGTTAGCCCCGTGAAAGTGTGCAAGCTGGAAAGCCAGCATTTTACTTTACGCTGTCCGGTATGAGGCACGAAGTGTAGAGTGGCAGATGCATCTTTATTATCAAGAATTTAAGCCTCTGTTATACAATTGTTATGTACTGTGCACATCTTTCTCGGGTGGTCTTAAAAGGCTGTAAGTAAACAATGAAATTGGATGCATTATTAAATAATGCTAAATAATGCTAAAGAGTACATTAAAGGCAAGAGAGTACTGTTATGTGGAAGAGGAAGAAGAAAAGATTTAAGTCAGCAAAACCAAGCTCCAAAACAATGCTTTTCAGTCTTCTAATTAAATAATGGCTAGTATGGGTAGCCTCTTCTATAAGGACTAGTAAGTCAAGTGTTAAAATCTTATTTCTGACCAGGGTTACTGTGACTTATGAAAACAATTGCTCCCTGCAGTCTTGCAGATGGCAGTTTCCTGATATGACATCAGATGGTTTCAGATGGTTTCCTGCATGACACGGAATTCCCTAAATAGGAATCAGGAAGATATATTCTAGCAGATGCCTTATTTGTCTTTGTTAAATTAAATTATGGTGTCTTTTTTCTTATTAGGATGAAGAGAAGTATGTTCATGCCACTACACAGAAAGCACTAGCAACTTTTAAAAAACATGCTTTGAGCTGTATATAATCACAGAATAGATGACACTGTCCAAGATATGGACTGAGTAAGAGATAACCTGTTTTAAGGATCTCCCCGAACTGCCTGCTGTTAGAAAGACTGACAATTGATGAGTTGGAGCACCTCTGGCCAAAAGACAGTCTTTGAAGTTTTGAGAGCCTTCTGTTTCCTTACTGTGTCCAGGAATTTGAATTTTTAACATATACTTTGTATGTAAAAGGACTGAACTCCAAGATACTGAATTCAAATAAGTTTCTCTTAATGGAAAATATCTAGCAAACCCAGAATTCCTGGCTAACTTCATGCACTGAAGCGACAACAATATGTTCAGTCAACATTAATTATTAAAATAGCAAAGAATGTTGGTTTCTGAAGCTCATTCTTGCTCTATCACTTCTAAGGAAAAACATTTTTTTGTTTCTCAGTTTTCTTTCATTCCTTTGCTTATATCCTTACTTGGAGATTAAACAATATCTAAATATAAAATAACTCACAGTCCAGAAATATTTTTTGTACTTAAAACTATATCCTACATTTACATTTTAAGAAAAAAAAAATTAAATTCCAAGGTCTATGTTAAGCTATGCTCTATTCTATATTCATAAGACTTTGTGAAAAAAATATGGAAGATCTTGTCATAGTATATTTAAAATAATGATGGGTATAATTTAATCAAATGGTAACACATTCCTCTAGAAAAAAATTCTGAAGAAAATTATTTGCTTTACAGTCTTCCTTAGTGCAAAATACCCTAAAATTCATGCCATAATACTAATGAAAGATATCAGTAGTGGTCTCATAGAGTACTGAAAGGTTTCAGCATTATAAATATGGGTAAGGATAATTTTTCAAAACTCAAGCTACAGGAGGGTTATGTGTTAAATGATCACAGGCGTTTCAACCTGTACTTTTAACTCGTGGCCTGACCATCCTTATGCCTCCACGAGTCATCGGTAATTCCATCAGAAAGTCAATGAAGTTCAAGTATATAAAGCCAGTTTTATGTAAGATCACATATTTCTTTGTAGGTTATCAGTGTATGTCACATCAGTCTTGACGTGGAAGTAAGAAAAGAGGGAAAAAAGTAGAGAAAGTCAATAATGTCTCCTGAAAATGAAGCCAGACATTGTTATTTTTCATGTGACTGTTTCTCACTTCATCCAAAAACTCACAGAATGTACTGAGAATGATTTTGAGGCACAGAAGACTGGTCAGGTTAAAACCAAAACCTACTCTTAAATATTTGATTCTGATCCCGCTCTATACTCCTTTGACTGAGATTCAGAGAGACTCGTTTCTACAATGGATTCAGTCCCTCTGGGTCATGCTTCTTTAACAGTGGCAAAATAGTAGAATGAGTCCCTGATGAGGCCTTTTCCTCTGCTTCCTATAAAGAACTATAGAATATACTGTAGATAGTTTCATGAAATAGTTACTTTTATTCAAAAAAGCATTAGGTTCATTGTGTTTTCTTTCAACCTCCTTCAGAGTTGTGAAAAAGTATGAGCAAGAGCTAGCAAACAATGGCAGTAAGGCTTCAGGACCAGGCTTACTCCTTTGGGAGTTGAAAAATAGATGAGAATTCTGAGGGAAAGGGTTTTGCAAAGTGTGTGTGAAATCAAGAGCCGGTAGTTGTACAGATTACTAGCCTTAACTTCCCTATACATCCTAGACTGTCTTCTAAGAAGTTATTTAGGATTTTTGTTCTTCTAAGCGAGTGGGAGGTAGAACATTTTGGACTTTATCAACTGCAAACAGTATTGCAAATGAAAGTATTTACAAATTTGTTAAGTTATATTCTAAATGAAATGTCTCTAACCTTGTCAGGCTTGTGGTTTAGGGATCAAAGCATCAAAATGGCATGTGCTACCTCAACCAGTTTGGACCAGTTCCACTGATTTTTACTCAAAATTCCAGACTGATTTCAATCAGAAATGGCAGCATAGACTGATATTACTGTATGGTTTTCAGAAGAAATGCAGTATTTTAAAAGACAGTATCTTAAAACTGATGTACAATGAAGAATACCCATTGATGCCAATTTCTGTCAATAAGATTTCTGTAATTTGAAGACAGTAAAACATTGAAATGTCTAGTAGCATCTGAGGCAAAAATACCATTCAATTCACTTCCATGGAAACAGAAGCAGGACCAAATTCCAAATACTAAAATATTATCTGTGTCATTAAGTATTTAAATCTTTATTATTTCATTACTGGTTTAGATATAAAAATATATCTATGGAATTTTAAAATATGGTAATTCCTTAATATTTACTCTCACATTTCTAAAAGATATGTACTCCTGAATGATGTAAATCAATTATCCCCGTATGTGTGAAATGCTGTAACAAGATCAATGAGACCTGAACACAAGGAGGCATCTTAGGATAACAGCTGCAGATGCATGCATTCTCAGGGAAAAAAACCAAACAAATGAATACACACGGCTCACCCTTATGTTTCTCCCTCCCCCATATAAACTCCCTGCCATTATCCTTTCCAATTGTTAAGTGCATAAAAAGAAAAACAAATAGGAAGAGGTAGCAGTCCATGTATCAGTACGGGCAAAGTACAATAAATGGTCACTCTTAGAGCCAAGGTAGAATGAATGCTTTGCATTCAGTTTTGAAATTTGTTTTTGATGGGACTTAATGGTCGGAGTATACTTACAACCAAATGCTGTCTATTTAATGGCTGTATGGAAAACTGCAACTACATATCTTTACTGTCTAGAAGACATATTGGTTTTACAGATGAGCTCAAGATAATTACTTTCACAATATTAATAATTCTGCCAATTGGATTTCCACAAAGTAGTTTCAATAAAATACTAAAAATAATTATTCAATAAATCAATTACACTTCTGACTGAGTCTGGATAGCTATAAATTGTTTTCTCATTGATAAAATTCTGTTTATGAAAACCTGTTTTCATGGAAAGGACTCTTTAAGATTTTTATTGGAAAATGCTTTGCAGTTAAACAGAAGATACAAGAATTAATGAGAGGTCCACATGAGCCTTATATGTTTAAATAAACAAAAAAAGATTACTTTTTTATTGTTGCTTGAAATAGAATGTAATGTCCATGTTTAAAAACACCAAAAAATGTAAAGGAAAATTAAATACCTTCTTATCCCACTAGATGGTGGTGCCTTCAGATTAGGGCCGAGATGCTCAAACAGACAGTACAGGAAAACTTTTGCTTTCTTTAGCTGACCTGCAAATATAGAGAGTGAGAGATGAGGTTAATCTTGTTCCTCTGGGGATCTTAACAAGCATTCAGGTATAATGACTTACTGAATATATTTGAGTACATAGTATTGTGTTCATAGTAGTTTGCTATCAAGTGTGTTTTAACTTCAATACACATCTAATAGTATTAATTTTTCTACCTAAAGAAGGTGTAAACAATATTGAACCTTAATGATGATTGTATCTCATGTAATACAGCCTTATTATGTTAAAGTCCTGGCTTTGCAATTTTCCTGCCTTCTATCCTCAATCAAAATCAAAATCCATATTAAAGTAGCGAATCATTAGCAACAACTGCACCTTGTGTTCATATATTTCACTGGAACGATCTTAAAAGTACTACTCACATTTTTATGCAACACACGTACTCCTTGCTATAAGGAGTAAGGTATTTACACATAATTTAGACAAAAAGTGACAGTGTCTAAGCATTGAAGGGTACATCTCTTCAGTTCTAACAGTCAAGCAAAATTTTAATGAATAGTAAAAGTAGATGGGACCTTTTTTGAGAGAGATTTTTGTGCTTTAATTTTCTCAGGTTCCTACAGTAAATGGTCAAATCCTTCATGCCTCAAGTATAGCTTGAACTGTTGAGTTCAGCACAGCTGCTGTGAACTGGAGAGCTTGTCTCAAAGGCCGTGTCTGTTGAAGACTGTCCCAAGAGCAGGCTCAAATCACATGCAACTGTTGTGCAGGGAGGAATCCTCCAGATGCAGACTCACACAGAGCTGGGACATGATGTTAGAGCAGACACAGAATTAAATGTATAACCCTTGCCAGGGAGCTCGCCAGCCATCAGTCATGCCCAGCCAGGTGGTCCGAAGTGAGTCTGCAGTTCCCCAGGTGTGTGGGAAGCCACGTGGGCAAGCTGCAGAATGTACATGGTTGCTCCAGAGACCGTGCTCTCAGATTTGAGCAAAGGTAGTCAGTGATCAGTTGAAAGCAATTTGTGAGACTTGCACTGAAAAGAATAAAATCATTCTGAATTGTTTTAATTTTGCTTAAATCTTATGAGGTACATTGATAGTATGAAAAATTTAAGATTAAAATTAAAAGCTGTTTTATGGATGAGGAACTCCAATAAGCCCTAACATCAGACTTTCCAATTGTTCTTTTTAAAGATGGTGTAAAGGTACAGAAGTCAAAGATGTCCAGAAGTGTCTTGGAAAAGATAGCATTAATCAACAATCCCAGACCTTTATTGTAGTGGACTACATTAATTAATTAAAATTTTAAAAATTAATTCAACAAAATGTAAAAAACATAAATTATTGTTGCTCAGTGTATTTTACTTCACATCACCCTGCTCCCAGGTGATCACCCAATTTACAATACCTAGAGTCATTTAAATAATAACCCCCTTCCTGGCACAGTCTGATTGATGTTAGTTTGCTCTATATTCCTGTCAATTTACTCTATTCCTCCTGTTCTACTCTTGCACTTTCCAGTTTCCATGTTTGCGACATCTACTCAATTTCTCCTTTCCTTTGCAAGTAATGTACATCAGTCTGAGTAGCATCAAAGTGTTGAGATAAATCAAATTAGTATGAGTTCCAAGCAAAGATTACAGACCGAATAGTCCAGATACTTTCACCTAAGAACATCACAGCCAAAAAAGGCTTAATCTGCAACATTTTAATGAGCCCCTAGCAGGGGAATTCCTTTGTATATGCAGAGGACTGAAGCAGAAGAATGGATATAGAAATGGGTGTGGATGCTTGGTTCTTCTGTACGGCGTGAATTATTTTGCATGTTAGAATCTTCCCTGACTGGATGAGGGAGAGAAGATCTGCTCTTACTTTCTCTAGAAAAGTGGGTAGGATTTTCTGAATGCCCAAAGCAGCAAAATTCACTCCAATCATTGTAACTCACTATCGTTAGGGGTTGAAATGCAGCATTTGCCAAGAGTGCAAGTTCCTTTATTTGATCTCTTTGACTGTACCAGTCTAACTGCCAATCACAGGAAATACCTCTAATAACTCTTCCTTTTACTTAATAAGGAATACCACATCTTTAAAACATTAGAAACAGATGTCACTGCATTACTTCACTGCTGATGTATGTAATAGAAATGACACACTAATTAATTTAATGCAGTATAAATGTACTGATTATTTATCATGGCTGACAATAAAATTATGAAAACATTCAATTACAATCAGTGGTAATTCATTATTTATTGATTCTGCATTATGCACACATTAATACAATACATTTAATTACATAAGAGAAGGGATCATTTTTCTATTGATACTCAGACGTTTAGATTCATCAGTTTTATTTAACATTCTTGATGTTTAAGTGGGAAGTTTTAATCCAGAACTCAAAAAAACCCTCTACTGAAATGTCAGAAATAAATTGAATACAAGTGTCAAGTACTAGTGCGTCTAGAAGAATGTGGGCAATAAGAATGACATACTAATTTCAGCCTCTTCTTTTTCTCACGTCAGTGGCCTACATTTGTTAATATGATCATGGTTACTCTTTCCCAAGTAAACCAAAGGCATTAAACACTAAGCTAGCAAAAAATTAGTAATGTGTTTTCTTCCTTTTGAAGCCTTTACCCAGAACTAGCAGTATGAGTGTTTTGCATGCTCCTGATGTAAACTCAAAGATCACTAGGGTAAGTTAAGAGCTTTAGACTGGGCCCTGAGTAATTTTTTTGTTAAGGACTAGGAGAGTATTGTTGTCACTAGGACTCCAGTCAGGCTGGAACTTAGAAAAAATGGTATTTTATTTCGTTATGACTAGGGTGCATTGTAAATGCATCTTTCAGTTATTTTTTCATCCTTCATTTTGGGCCCACAGTTACCTCTGACCCTTGTAAATCTATGTTCACATTTATCCCTCCCATTTATTTTAGTGAAAATCCAAGTTGAAAATCCAAGTTCTTCACTAAAAACTAGCATTTTCTCCTATAATCTACTCACATTGGACATACCTATATCAAGCCTATAGAAAAATTTCATAATACTAAAAAAATAGTAATAAAAAACCCACCGGGAATCTTCACATTGCAATATCTATAGAATTGCTTTTTTTATTGTCCTGCCTTATGTTTGGCTACAGTAGACAGATAAAACACAAACATCACTATTGAGCCTTCCAGTCTTCTAGAAACAAAATTATTATTATTTTAAATTAATTCCCTACTGCTTCACTTAAAAAGCCATCATTATTTTTTATCATTGTCTCCTCCTAGTCAATTGTGTCACCCATCATTTTCTCTAGAGGATCCCTGTGAGCCAGTAGCCACATTTATGCCAGCTGGCAATAAGTAATTTCTAGAACGCTATTGACTGGCCCTATCAGGAATGACTGGGGCTTTCCTCTCTTCTCCTGTGTCAGAAAAGAGCTCTTTCACATTTCACTCCAATGGGGCATATGTAACGATGATAAAAACAAACACAAACAAATATAACAGAACCTTTGCTTGACATCTTGCCACACAAACACAGCTATAGGACTAATATACAATACACCAGGATTTCTGTAGCTGACAGTGTTAAGAAAACAGAGTATTTTGCATACCAGTCCAAAAGGAACAAAAATATTGAAACTTTAATTTTAAATAAATATTCTAAAATACTTATTTCAGCTATAGGGAAGCTTACTAGTTTGTACACATTCAAATTACATACTGCTGGACTCCATTCAAATAAACCATCTGGATACTTTATAACTGACAAGATATTACTGTATGATTGTTAGGCGTTAGTAACTTTGCCTTGTCTTAAATAAAATTACAGAGAAATAATAATATTCATCAATATAGTTGATTTGTATATGCTTAGTTGAACTGGACAGCTGCTGGGTATTAATTCTCAAACCTTGAGCATTTTCTTAGTTTAAGAGCAGGTCTTCTCTCCATGGATAGTCACCTCTCAAGGGTACTGTTTTTACTACAGCCTTTATGATTTTATATTGCTTCATGCCACTCCAACTTGCTGGGTGTTGATGCGCAAGGCTTCCTCTGGCCTTGCAAAAATTCAGTTTTATTTAGAAATATGTTTAGCTTATGGAAGACATTAAAGTCAAAAAGGAAAAAGAATTCTCACAGTGGAATTTGATTGTCACATTAATCTCAAAGCAAAAAATGTCTTAAAAAGGACAAAGTCAATGAGAAGTGTTTAAATCTGATTTATTAAATCTCCTAATAGCAATTATGTCCAGAAAATGAACCCCCAAAAGTTTCTATTTGAACTTAGTTATTTGTTATTTCTATCATTTCCAGTATATAAAAATCTCAGATGAGTTTAGGGCTTGATTTTACTAAATACTTTGCTGAAGTAAATACCCCCTGCCCCACAGAGCTTCCAAGCTAAGGTTCTGATTCTAAAAAGATGTATGAACTAGTTAGGAAATATGAGCATTCTTATTGAAAGGTATTCATTTAAATCTAGCTTATGTGAAAATTCTGCCATAGTTTTAGGCAGCTAGAGTAGGGGCCTAAAACAAGTGGCTAGTCTTCTGAGAACACACATGTAATCAGTGGAGAGAAAGTGAGGTTCCTCCAGAGCGTAATTTAGATCATTTAAGTTAACAAATATAGCAATTTAGTTAGTATACAATCATCTCCCCTCATCTAAAATTGGGTTACTCATAATGCATAAAATATTAAACTTTGCAAAACGGGTGCCTAACTAAGCAAGCTTAACAAAAGGAAGGAGAAGATGGCATACACAATCACTGCCATCATGGAAATTGTTGAAATGCTCTGTTGGTATTGCTTCTTTGGTATCCCCCTGAAAAGTTTTGTTCATACTTTTCTGCTTGCTTTGTTTAGTGAATGCTTTAGGAGGAAGCTAAAAAAAAAGGGGGTGTGTGTGTGTGAAAAAGTTAAAGGACTAGGAAAGAAAAAGAGATAAAAGATTGAAAAAAAAAGTAGAAACAAATAGGAAAGAAGGATATTGATACAAAGGAAGAAACAGAAGAAGCTGGGAGAAGAGGCATAATCTAAGTACACTGGGAGAAGCAAATAACCAACCTAGCCAGCACGTCCTGGATGCTGCTGGGTGTGTATCTGTCAGACTCGACTTCTTCATATAAGATTTGTCTGACCCCCTTTCAGGACAACTTGTTCAGGGAGAAGGGACACGCAAAACTTAGCGGTGCTTGTGTGAACTAACCTGGTCCAGGTGAAGGAGATACAGGATCTGTCTGGCTCCCAGGACTGCTGGGTTTTACTTGTGTGCAACTGAATGAGTTACCATATGGTGCTTCTGGAGGCTGCCCGACAGTCAGGCGTGAGGAGATGACCGATGCTATTGTATCTAAAACACAATTGATGCCTCACTTGAATCTGGAAGTTTCAAGCAATTACACGCAAGACCTCCCGAAAACGGCCGTTGCTTCCCGTGACTGATCACCCCCTCCTCGTCTCCCACCATCTCCCTCCGTCCCGCCCGCGCAGCACACGCTCCCTTCTCCAGAGAGACCGAGTTTGCTTTAGACCTGACTCTCTCCCGATACGCTGCGACTGCTTCCACCACCACCTCCTCACAGAAAACAGTAACGACGCAGCATCGGCTTCTCAGGCAAGAAGTGGAAAGTCGGATGCACTATTTCTCTAACGGAGACGCGCACTGCTACCCTCTCCCCACGCCCCATCTCTCCTGATTTCTTTCAGCTGTGGCAGGGCACAGGTGTTTTAACACTCGGGAACGTACCAGAGCGCATCGACGGCTGAAACTACCTTGGAAAAGGGGGGCGGCCGTGGGCCGGCCCCCAGCTTTGCCCTCCTCTCCCTCAGCGCACCGGGGCAGCGCCCGCGGGATCCCCTCACGGCCCAGGGAGAGCCCGCCGAAACTTTCCTACCCCGCGGCGCAGAGAGGGAGTTTTCGGGAGCGCGGGCGAGGCGCTGGCCGGGCGGACTCTCCTCACATACCCCCCGCCAGGCCGCCCGCCAGCCCCGGCCCGGCCGCCTCACGCCCCGCCGCCCAGGTGCTGCGGCCGGCGCTGCCCCGCCCCGCCCCGCCGCCCGGCAGCCACTCGCCGAGGCCGCGCTGGAGGCGGGCGGGGCGCATTGGCTGGAGGGCGCTGTCACTCTTCTCCCCCCCACCCCGCCTCCTCCTCCCCTCCCGCCGGCAGCGCTGGGGAGGGGTCTGGGCGCGCGGCTGGCGGCGGCCGCTGCGTGTGGGAGGGCGGGCGCGCGGCGCTGTTTTTAGTGGTACCGCAAAGAGCGCGGCCAGAGAGTGCGCGCGAGGGGCGCGGGGCTGAGGCGAGCGGCGGCGGGAGCCGGGCTGGCCATGGCTGTCTCCGCGCCGCCCGTCATCGCCGCAACTTCCAGCGGCGGTGCGGGGGGCTCGGCGGGCTTGTTCCGGGCGGACCCGCTGTACTCCAGCCCCGCGGAGTCCCCGCGCCTCACCAACAGCCTCGTCAACAGTTTCCTCTCCTCCGGCAGCGGTGGGGCCGGCGCGGGCGGTGGTGGCGGCGGTGGCGGCAGCGGGGGCGGCGGCAACGAGTGTAAGATGGTCGACCTGCACGGGGTGAAGGTAGCCTCGTTCCTCGTGGAGGGGCAGGAGCTGATCTGCTTGCCGCAGGTCTTTGATCTCTTCCTCAAGCACCTGGTGGGAGGGCTCCACACGGTCTACACCAAGCTGAAGCGGCTGGATATATCGCCCGTGGTGTGCACGGTGGAGCAGGTCCGCATCCTGCGGGGGCTGGGGGCCATCCAGCCCGGCGTCAACCGCTGCAAGCTCATCACCAGGAAGGACTTCGAAACTTTGTACAACGACTGCACCAACGCGAGGTGAGCCGCAAAACTTCGCTCTTCCTCCGGCCGCTGGGGGCCGGCGGCCCGCGGGGAGCCGCGCCCGGGGGTGGGGGAGCGACGGGTCCCGTCCCCTCTCCCGCGGGATCCCGCTGTGTGTGTCGGGGGAGGGGGGGGGTGTGGAGGATGTGGGGGGCGGCCCTGAGGGCTCTACGCGGGGGAGCCCCCGGGCCGGGCCTGAGCGGGGGCTGGGGGGGAGGCGGTGGTGCCGGAACACCGGGCCGACACGGGAAACTCTCCGGGATTTCTCCAGCCCTGAGGGGGCCGGGAGCGCCGGGCGATTCGGCGCGCCGGTCTTCAAACTTTTCCCCTAGCAGGGAACGCTGATAGTTCCCGTATACACTTTTTTTTTTTTTAAAGTTTTCTCCGTTATTTTTCTTCCGCTGAAACTTTGAGTTCTCCTCAGGATCCCTCGCTCCCGAGAGGGCGAGCGCAGGCGGCGGCGCTCAGCCGCTCACGGCCGGCCGGCAGCTGCCCGCCGGGGGAGGCCGGGCGGCTCCCGGGCAAACTGTTGCTCGGTACCATTCCGGAATAATTTTACGTTATGCAGTCAAGAGGTCTGGTGTGGCCGTAGCCCCTGCCCTGGCGTGCTTAAATCACTAAGCCCGGAGCGGGTTGTATTCATGGGAGATCCCTGCTGGGTCCTTCATCCTTGGGGTTATAATCCCGGTTTGTGACCTCATAGCTGCTGCCTTTAGAAATGATAATGATCTAATAAACACAAAAACCCTCTCGGGGCTTAATAGAAATACATAGTGGAGTGGGGTAGGGTGTAAGACAGGGTGTTTGGAGATGACGCTTACTAGTTTAGCAGTTCGTGAGATGCCTCTTCGGAAACATTTGCATTTCAGTGTGCTCCTGCTTTCTCCCTGGCAGGAAACTTTCTTTACGGAGGTTGTTTCAGAGAGCTTTGAGTGCGGTATCTGACTTGAAAGCATGCGAATATGTATTAACTTTGTTTTTTGTGTCACTAGTTCTAACCGCTTAGTACTGAACGTGTGGAGTGGGGTTTTTCAATAACACCTTAAGTACGCGCTAATTTGGGGCCTGATCCTGTTCTCGCTTCTGTGAGTTTAAGCAGGAGCAGACCGGACATCCATTCTTGAATAGCAGTATTTGTTTTGTTTCAAATTATTTTGTTACAGGTGACGCTTTAGAGATGCTTGCACTCAATTCCTAGATATGTTTATTTGAAGTATGTGGTTTTTCACTTGCTCGTGTGCTGTTTCTGTAACACTTTCTCCTGCTGCCTCTTTATTTCAATGTCATGCACCTCTGTGACATCACAACTGCTGCTTTATTAAATGATGGTGCTATAATACGGTCTGAGGCTAATGTATTTGGATAAAATTAGTGTAAGATTACTAAGGGACACACTTAACATGTAAATGCTTCTCTGAAATGTTTCTGAAACTCAGCTAGCATGAAAGTTGACCGTTAAAGAAATGTCTAATTTCTGTGACCGCGCCAAAGTTCTCCTTAGGGAAAGGCAGGATCTGATTTGATGATACAGCCTTCAGATGCAATGTGATGATTTCTGCTCTCTTACAACCAATGATTTTAAGATCCAGAAATGCTGAAGTGTTAAATGTTTGAAACTTGTATTTCACGACTTTTTTTTCCTTTGACAAAGATTTATGGCTGTGATAGGATAAGGGAATAAGTAACGCAGGGAGCAGCTGAGAAAGGAGGCCAGGGGAGCTGTAAGTGAGGAGCTGAGCAATGTTCTGAGAGAGTCTGAAAGGAGCAGTCAGTGGAATGAAGACCTGGTCAAAGGCTGAAGATACGGCAAGAGCACTGGTGAGGGGGGATCTAATAGGACAGAAACATGCCTGAAGGGAGTCAAAACTCTCAGCTGCGAAAGTACATTCAACATGTGTGTAAGCACAAGCTCTCCCTGCCTACTTAAGAAAACACTACGTATTTTCACCTGTTCAGGAATAGCAGATCCCTTTACATTTCTTAAAATGTTTCTCATTTATTGAAACATCGCTCAATGAAAATGCCACTGGTTCAAATAACCTACTGATATCAGTGTATTTCGCGTTCATGGTTTCAGGTGTAATGCACGGTAAGTGTTATCAGCACGTATGAAACTTTTCTCAAGTATTGTAACTTAACAATGTTAATTGTATTCCATCATGCTAATTGAATGCTTGATGTATTTACAGATTTATTTTTTTCCTTCAACAGCCCATACTTAATGGGAAACAATTTTGGATAAAATTAGCTAAATACATGAATGATCTAGTTTTTGTTTGCTGTGAAGTGACCTGGGAGCCACTGCAGTGCATGGTACCAAACAAATGAAATGCGATGGAACTGTTAGAGCTGAACATACAGTATTTGGGTTCTGTACCTGGGAAGTAAAGTCTTGAAAAAAAGTGATCTTTTAGAAGCAAGCCCTTCAATATGTGTTGTTCCACTGCATGACTCTAGCATTACTTTCAACTCGGAATATTGTGAGTTGCTTTTGTAATATATATATATTTTTTAACTTAAAGAGAATTGTATATATTTGAATACTGTAGAAATACTGAATTAAACTCAAGAGCTGCCAGAAAAAGCAATAAGAAGTGCTGGCTATCAATTGTTTTCCATGTGAGTTTACTTCTAAAAGTCAACGTCTATTATGTTAGTGTATACTTTTAATTATATTTTTAATTGGAATACAAACCATCAATTATATATAATTAAAAGAAAGAGAAATTCTACTTCTGTTGCTTACTCTGTTGCATTTTTCTTTAGTGGATGTTGTCTACAGAGCTCATAAGAGCTCCAGAGAAATATACCTGTAAGAGAAAGATTTTTTTTTTTTGGTATGTTTGTTCTGGTTATGTAATACTAGTTACCTGTACCTAACATCTTTGACCTCTGTATTTTTTTTCAACAGTATATGTATAATTTTCATTCACGAGTAAACAAAATGTTCCTCACTTTGATTATTGTTAGTCATCATCGTCTAATCTAATTTGGAAGCAAGGTTTGTAAAATGAAACTAACTGTTCATTTCATTACAGGTAACATCTTCAAGTGGATAGTGAGTACAACATATTTACAAAATTTAGTTACCAATTTGCAAAACCATAGAAGATCACTTAAATTATGGACACATGCTTAATTTTAGTAGTAAAGCATAATGTTTACTTGAAGTATAAAAATATAATGGGGTTTTATTTAAAAATCAAATTCAAAACTGTAGTGAGAATGTTTTTATGATGGTAAATATATCAATCCTTAAAATTAGGATTAGATGAGTATGATTATGACATGTTCTGCAGGGTTTTGTATTTGATGGATGCTGTTGGCTACTGAAAAAGCATAACGTTGGTCTGGATTATTCAGTGAATAGTAAGAATACTTCCCAGAAAACAGCATTTCAGTACATGGCTTATTTTTTACGATTTGAAGTATCCAGTTAAGCTAATATTTTTTATTTGGCTATTCACAAATAATAAAAGGCTTTAGAAATGAATTTAAGCAGTAAATGCAGACATTTTATTTTATGAGATAATGAGGGTCTAGTCATGTTGTCTATTAAAAGCTATCCTATAGTCAGCAATACTCTGTCTTTTATTAGGAGAATGATGTCAAGATTATAATTAAAGCAATTCAGTCATGTAGCACTGCACAGAGCTTCCTTGTATATTGTTTTTAAATGTGGCCATCTGATTATATAAAGTTCTTTGACTAAGTAAATATTTAGTATGCATTCAGACTTGCCCAAACTTGTAAATTTTGGAGGTGCTAGTGTGTTAAAATAATAATAAAAAAATAGATCAATTTCTGAGGTTCCTTTTCTTGGAGAGGAGGCTCCAAACATTCTCGAGAGAGATCACTAGAATAGTGCATTCTGCTAGAGATGCAGAAAGGAATTTTTCTACCTTCTGAACAGATTATTTATACTTTTGGAAAAATCCCTCTTTCTTTTTGGACATCTTGAAAGTCTGTGCTTGTTTAAAACTACTAGAATACTTGAGTATTTTCATCAGATGCATATCTAATCTGGAGAAGCCTTGATTAAAATTCCCTTCTTTTTTCATAGCAATAGAGCTCCCCATTTGAAGTGTAACATGCTTTTCCTCCAAAATGGAGTATTTGTATGTTTCCTGCATGTGTATATGCATAATACATATGTAATTTTCTACTAAGACTTCTACGACTGAAAAATACTGTGTTTTTGTAGCAAAGACAAAAAAGCTAAACAATTAGGTATTAATGATATTCTTGTTGCATATTCAAAAGGTCTTTGCAAGCATTTCTTCTCCTTTTTTTCTTTTCACCATTTCAACCTGCAGAACTCTTCACTGTCACTTCAAATCACACAATTCTACAAAGATAAAACAACATTTAAACTCATTTGCTTTGGGAGGGAAATTGAGCATTTGCACCCAATAAGCCTGATTGTGGAACTGCATGCAAATTGTGTTTTGATTTATCTCTTTTGCACTTTTTTCCATTTGAATTGATCTTGCATTAATTTTGCCAAGCGGCTCTGTGAGGCTGCAGATGTTGCCCTGTGTTTAATAAATCAATGAGACAGATCTGAATGAATCACTTCAGATGGATTCTCTGCTCGGTTTGATGTCTAGATGTTATTCTTAGCTTGTTATCATGACAGATGCATTAATGTTCCCATACACTGCCAGCAATGTCAAAGAGATTGAAGCTTTTAAAGTGGCGGTATCCCCTTTTCCCCCTTCTGTTGGAATAACTAAATTGCCTTTAGGAATAGGTCAAAATATAAATTTAATCATGGCATCATTGTGGGGAAGATGCTAAACTTCTGATCATATTATAACACAAAGTCAGACAAATACAGTTTCATACAGAATGATTAATTATTCCAAAATAGTGGAGATCAATATTAAAATCTAAACATAGGATAGCTCCTTAATAGAGTAACCACTTTCTCAACATTAATATTTCATTGCAATAAGAATGATCCAAATAAATAATATAAGACTAGAACATGTTAAAAGTGTTGCTATAAATAGAATATCATTGTGTCCAAATTGATTACAGGCTGAAGTAAGGCTTTTTTATCTTTTGTTTTAAATTCTTATTAATAATTTTCTTAAGTTAAACGTATGTGGATTCAACATCTGTTAGATTTAAAATAGGATTACTTATTTATTGTGTTTCTGTTACTACTTACCACTTAGTGCCGGATATGTTAGAAAAGTTGTCGATCATGGTTAATTTCTGATCTGTATAGTCTGGTATCCATTATCTTGGAGCAGAACCTGTGGAACGCAAATCATAAAAGAGGCTGGAATGTGTCTTTGTGGAACGGTTTTAAATTCTGGAAAAGATTGCACAAAGTGTAAAGTACTCTGCCATGAATAATGAAGATCTGTTTCCCACGTAGACTACGCACAGTGTTTATTGGCTTTTATTCCTTAGTGTTTATTAGACCACTTGTGGTCTTCCTTGTTTTTCTTCAGAAGATAAAATACTATTTCGTCATTTGCTTCAATCATTTTGTTAAAGCTGATTTCTTTCTCTGTGATGCTTTATTTTAATGTTTAAAATTATCATGAATGTTCCTTTTCCTAATCTCCCCCCCAAAGAGAAGAACTTTGACTTTTTGTCATTA
This sequence comes from Strix uralensis, assembly GCF_047716275.1. NCBI lineage: Eukaryota > Metazoa > Chordata > Aves > Strigiformes > Strigidae > Strix > Strix uralensis. The sequence goes on from NC_133984.1 coordinate 3,516,766, forward strand.
AGGCTTCTGAGAATAAATTGGAGAAACTGGCTGTAACAGATCTAGATTTATGTTGGCATTCTTGGTATTCTTGCTCCAGTAGTTCCAATTTGATAAAGGAAACAATATATGTAATAGAAATTCACAGTTTATTCAAATGAGTTTAAGCTTTAGCATTGTTATGTTTGCCTTTCTTTCACCAATATATCAATGTGTGGCAATAGCATTATACTTAGAAAGCCTCCAGAAGTGACCAGCTCTGTAGATGGGAAATTATTCTCACACTGGGGCTGTGGTTGGACATGCAGCCTCTCTGTGTGCGCATTTGTTTTAAGGGCAGGTGAAAATCAGCTTTCGTAGAACTGAGGAGCACAGCAAAAATCACTGATTTAGAAAATCATGTTTTGCTGCATGGCAGTGGCCTTAGAGTCAGAAACTAGTATCAACCTCCCTTAGTAATTTTGCAGAAAATACTTTAAAAGACATTCTGAGGTGTTTTAAACAATTCTATCTTGTTTATTTCGCTACTTACAGACTGGAATTCACCTTGTGTAAGAGCTATTTGTCAGTATCAATATTAAAAAGGTGTTGAAATCTGGGCTGTAAAGTCCCTGTTTTGACTTTGCTGAGGTGAACCTCTCTTTCATGCCAGTGGAAGTTTGCCAGAACAAGGGCAAAGAACTTATGTTTCTAGGATCTGAGCCCTTCTTGTCAAAGGTGGGACATATTTACCTAAAACCTGTGTTTTAAAGAATTGCGTGTATATGGTGTTTTCAAACAGGTACTACATTTTTGTGTCTAATCTTGTTCTTCCTGAATGTAGGATCTTTTAACTTTTTCTGTGCCTGTTCCAGAAATGATAATTTTGGATTTTCTGAAATTATGAATGAAATTATCCAAATCCTTACTTCAAAATACCTGGCAAGTTCCCATCTAGTTTCTAAGTTCTTCATGTGATTATCAGTGTAATAAAACCCTGTAGGTGAACAGAAATGCAGCATTTTAATGATTCCTTATGTAAACAATACCAATAGCAAAACCAAACATAATGATACTTTAAAGTTATTGCTGTCTGTGACATGTTCCTTTGGTGTAAACTAAGGGAAGATTTTTATGTGTTACAATTAAACATGCATTACCAAGCACAAGTATGTTAGTTAGTAATGATTCTTAGTGATTTAGATTTATCCTGCTTGATATTAGAACTGTCCCTTGGGGCTACAGGCTTTTGATCTTTGTTCCCTCTTGGTAAAGCATGGTTATCCGAAGTGGTTTAGTAATAGGGTTTCCCCTCTCCCCTCATTCTACAACCTGTAAGAAACACTGATACCTATTAACTAATGTACTTCGATACCTGCCCCAGAAGGTTCCAATATCCGAATCCTGTAAAACATAAATTTGTTTGCTTTCCTTTCTTTCTGGTAGCACAGCTATGTTGTTGTTTTGTGTGTGCATATAAAGTTTATTGTCACTAGCAGGCACTGGGAGATTATATTTCCTTGTCAGTACATCTTGACCTGCTAAGCCCATTTTACTCATTAAAATACATTGTGTCAGAGCCTTTCTTGACGCAGTTACAAATACCACTTCCTCAAAAAGTAAGAACCAAAACAAATGAATAGTGCTTGCTTTATTACTGCATAGTGGCTTAAAGTGTAATGTTTAGCAGAGTATATTGTTGTGTATATGTTGAAGTATAAAATGTTCAATTGCAATTGTGTCTGATCTTATCAAGTTTCTGGAAATTGATATCTGGTAACAGCATTTAACCTACATCTAGTCTATCTGCTATCTATGTGATGGGTTAAAAAGAAAAAGTAGTATTGATCTGTCACTGGATTAAAGTTTGAAATCGGCAACAGCATGAGCACAAAAGGCTTTTTTATGATTTCTCAGCTTGCCATTGATCTACCAGTTTTATTGCATTCATTATTTATTAAAAGAATTTGCAAGCTAAACATAACGTTAAGCTAGTTTGCACACAGGGACTGCACTTAGGAAATTGAATGGAAATTGCATTAGAGATGAACATCTGTGCTATTTTTCCACTCGTGTGTTTATGGGTTTGTATAAAAGGTGTATTGGATTAACAGTTATAACCATTATAGCTTGCAGCAATATGTTAGAACCCTAAACATTTAGTAGTTATTTAAGAGGAAGACTCTTTTTACTTATACTAAAAAGTATGGTAATGCTATCACAAACAGTGCTTTTATTGGATTATTCTTTATTAATGGGCTTTTTACTAGTAATGTGTAAAACTTGAGGTATCTAGCTATATTATACATGTATTCTATTATCTATGCTGCATAAAGCTCCATTAATATTGTCATTAATTGAAGGTTTCTAGTGACAGTATTAGTTAAGGATTTTGCACATAGACACCAAAGTATTGAAATGTATTTTATAATATGCAATAGGAGTGTTAATTATTGAAGGATGTTCTTAATATGTGTTCCTTCAGATTTTTCCCAGTGATTCAACTAGTTTTCTGTCCTTCTTGAGCTAGGCAGTTTCTGTAATATATCGTATCGTTGAATCAGGTGAAAATCTGAAATATTTCGAACTCTTTTTTCCACTTCAGTTCACAAGTTCAGTTGCCCTCAACAGTAGCTGTAGTTGTGTGTGACATGTAGAGAGTAGACCTAGAATTCTGAGGTCATCACCTGTAATGATTTTAGGTTTTTTTGGATTGTGCTCCTTCTATAAAAGAGATTATTTTGCTTGAATACCCGATGGTGAAATAGGGAAGAACAAAGAAAAAATTACTTTGGGGTCTCTGGGTGAAAACGTATATATTTAGAATCAGGATGTTACCTGTTTTATTTGGTCAAAAAGTATGTGCAGTCTAGTCTGTTTATGACTCGAATGTACTCAAATATGTCATGTTTTGCATCATCGGTGCACTTCCCTTTCAGCGATTCTATTCGAGACTCAACCTGATACATCTCACCAGCTTGTAAGACTGTTAAGGGTTTCCCGTTTGAAGAAGCAGAAATGTTCTTCATACCGGAAGGTTGTGCTTACTCTTTTGAATGCCACCTCTACATTTCTTTTTTGTCTCTGGTAGGATGAACCCTTACAAGTCCTAATAGTGTTTTGAACAGAGATAGCTCTTATTTTTAGTTGAAAGAATCTCAGTACTATTTTTCCGCAGTTGTGCACTCGTTGTTATTAGTCTTCCTCATTGTTGTTCCTGTGATCATGGTTTTCGTGTTATATTTGAACATATTTATATTATTGAAAACATTCATCATATAGTTTGAACACATTTCAGCTACCCTGGGAATAAAAGTGGAAGTTAGATTTAATATGGGATTTATGTAATTAATATATATACACACATATTGATTAATATATCCACACATATATAAAAAATAATGCATTTTAAACTAAATTTCTGGATTATTCTGAAGCCTCTTCCAAACTGTGGAAATCAACTTTGATTTTTTTTGAAAATTTTGTATACGTACTTATAAAGAGAGAGGCTTTGGAATAATCCAGAAATTTAGTTTAAATTGCATTTGCTATGGACATGAACTGAATTTTCTAAGTTAACTTACATGGCTGTATGAGCTATCTTGGTGTCCTTACCGAAAGTCTTTAATTGTTTTGATGCTTCTCATAGCCATGTAAGTGAGTAACATTCTCAGCATGTAATTTTATTTCTGTCCAGTCTGTGGCAAGAGAACTTTTAGCTAGCGATGCCTTCATGGTACTTTCAATCAGCAGAACATTAAGTCATTTTCCTCTCCTGTTTCCAAAACTGTATGCACAGTGGAATTAAAACAGAACACTTTATATAAAAAAAGTTAGTCAAAATTATTTCACACTAGATGTGTACAGAATTCCAAATCTAATGTGTTTTGCAGAATCACAGAATTGTTGAGGTTGTCAGGGTCCTCTTGAGATCATCTAGTCCAACTCTAGTTTAAGCAGAATTGGCTAGAGCTGGTGTCCAGAGCTGTGTCCAGTTGGATTTTGAGTATTTCGAAGGATGGAGATTCTCAGCCTCTCTTGGGCAACTAGAAATGCCTGTGCTGTGGAAGAAGGATCTTATTGGCATTTATTGGGGTGACTGGATTATGTGGGAGCTGTTGAAGCTACGGGTAGATGTCGGCTAGCCACTGACATGGTCACTGCTCTACCGATGAGCTGCTTGGGCCGGCCCGTACGGATGCTCTGCCACTGCATTTGTACTTACTGGAGCAGCGTATGAGTTGTATGTAACCCTCTGAATCAACCGTGTCATATTCAGATTGAGCTTTCTCTGTCTCACAGATGATTTCCTGATATCCTATATGTGTGTGCTGATGAGCTGACTTGTCTTATTCCCCACCGCTACCTGAGAAAGAATATTTGTAATTAAAAAAAAAAAAAAGTAGCTGTAAGAAAGCTCTTAACACAGACATTGTGCCAGTAGGGGGATTTAGTTACTTCTATGTTACAGTAATTTAAGAGTTGCTAATTAAGAAGATCAAGCTAGTTTAAAGAAAAAATACTTTGTTTCATTTAGGACTTATAATCAGTATATTTAAAATATTATGCATTGTGCTTTTTTTTACACATGTAACGGTTGTTTTTGCCTAGTACAAGTTTTGTGTGATAGCTAATAGACTGTTTTTATAACAGTTAATCAGAAAATGTCTTGTGTCTGTGAAACATTATCTCTGTTGTTTTTTTGTGAAATTGATGAAGGCACCTCGCTTCACTGCTGCAGGTCTCTGGAGCTGCTTCTTTTTATCCCCGTATTTTTAAATGTTGTGTGCTGAAGGGGGCAGTTTTCTAAAAAGCCTCTCTGATAATACTGAAAAATAGAAGTAGGAAGAAGGTCAAGTCTTTCCAATGAGACTTAAAATACATGTTTAAAAAAACCTTCCAACCGCCCAAAAGAACAAGATAGTAAAATACTGGTAGTTAGGAAACAGCAGAACATGAATATTGAAGCAGGACCTAAGGTAATGAACTCAGTGTTTTTTGTTGTGTGAGCTTGTTATTGGAATATGTATTTGTAGGTCTGGGGAGTTTTTTGTAGGCTTGTAAGGCTTTTATTTTTTTGGTGTTTTTTATATGGCAATTCATGTATCTGATAGCTGACTTCTCCAAGTACCTTGACTTGAGCACCTCATCATTAAGAAATCATTTTTACCTGCTCCAAGGTTGTTCTGACTTTTTTTTCAGAGAACTGAATAACTAAGTGATATGTCAGTGCACTTAGTGCTCTCCTTGTGAGACTTGCTGAAAATGCCATATATCCCTTGTGCTCCTCTACTGCCTCACACGTGTGTGTGGCACAGCAGCGTGCTGCGCTCTGACTCGGGGCCGTACCTGTGCCGAAGGGGGTGATGCATTGCCTCGACTTTTGCAGCCACGATGCGTCGTTTAGAAGGAGCCCTCAGAAGAGGTTTGGCCAGAATGATTACTGTAACATGCTGCAAACCTCGCTGTCATGGAAGTGCTTAGGAAGGGCAATGGATCCTGTTATCATACGCTAGAAGTAAGACTTCATGTCTTGGATCACGACCGTAATCACTGTCACTTCTTTCTGCTCCGTTTTTATAAATTGCCTTACTTGGTGCACGACTGATTTTTGGTTCAAACAAATCTGTGTCTTCCTGCTGGAGCTCAAGAAAGTTTCTGTCTTGCAATTTCATGAAATACTCTTCTCTTGCATGTTAAGCTAGAGGGGTTTCTGATCATTCACTTACCTTGCCTTTTAAATATGCTTTCTTCAAAATTTCATTACCCCCCCTCCCCAACCAGCAGTCCTCTGATAAACTGTTCCATCTTCTTAGTTATTCATCCTTAAAGGTTTACAGTGTTAACTTTTAATCTTACCTACTGAAAAATTTAACCCTTTATATTGGGAGAGTCTGTCTGTATTCATGTTGGTGTGGAAAGAAAACAAAAGATATTTGTGATACATTTACTGTAGGCATCTTTACTGAGTAATGCAGTGACTGTTGTAGAGTAGTTCAGAGTACGGCAGTAGACTGTTAGATACATTTAAGAAACCCTTTTCTCTGAAGATCAGTCGAGTGACTGATTTCTTATGCTCGTGTATTCTGATCCAGATAGAAACTCTTTATAAGAACTTTTTTTTATCCATTCATGTGAAATTTATGATCGTATAAGCTCTGTATTTTTGCCATTTTTTCCAAAATTGGCTATTAACAAGAAAAAAATTAAATGCCTGACAGGGTTAAGCTATGTCTGCTGCTGAGTCTGGCATGTAAGCCAGCTAGCTTAGGGACTTACTCTACCAGCACTGCAATTTGATTTAAATAGTGTGTTGTATTAGGGTCTGAATGATTTTTTGGTTTTTTATTGCATCTGTGAGTGTAGTTAGATAGGTCTTGTATTGGCTTCTCCTAATGTACAGCAGGTTTGTCTGTTCCTGTGTAACTTTCTAGTATTTGTCAGCCAAACAAAAGTAGGAACCTTATGCAGGTTGTCCTCTACCTGCATGTTACAGAAGGTATGTGAATGTAGCAGCCTCCTAGTGCCTTTCAGTGCTCTGAGATGGGTGGATGGTTTCAGAAGGAGATGTGGTTATTTTAAGTTGTTGTCCTGCCAGTGTTAGGTTATAATAGCTGCTCCATACATCTGCTTTCTAGGGGGGGGGAAAAAAGGAAGGACGAAAGAACATCACACACCACATCTTATGCCCACCTACTGCTAGCTCACAGTGAAGTTGTGTCTCACAAAGTGTCAACCCTTAACAGGAGCTGGTTATTGATTTACAGGGAGAAGAAAGGAGGAACGGGGAGGCCGAGCTGGCAGATGCAGTGTGTTTGTCTGGGATTCCTGGGTGCTGAGAAAGGGTGAAGTAACTATGTGTTGTGTGCAGTGGGTGTGCGATAGGCTGACACGACCAGAGCATGTTAGGATTGCTGCGGGAGAGGTGGTGATCTCTATACTGCATGCAGAGTAAGTTGAATTTATTGCAGAATTTCTTGCTATGCCTATTCTGCGATTCTCCTTCCCCTTTCCCCCCCATTTTCTGCAGCCCCGGAATTTCTCTTTGACACCTTCAGGTACTTGTGGCCACGTGGCTACACAGATTCATCTTTCCCCCGTCACCTAGATTGATCTGTCTTTGACAATAACAACACAATAACTAAATACACAAATGGCATTCCACTGTAGACAACAAGTGCAGTTTTCATTTGTTGTGTTGAATGGTCATGGAGTTGTCTTCCAAGTTCTGAAAAAATCTTTTAAAATTTCCTTAAGATATTCTTGAGCATATTTTGACATAAGGGTTTAGTAGACCCTCTGGCCTTGTAAACATTTTTTTTTTTTTTTAATCTCTGAACACCTATTTTGGGGGAAGTTTTTTGTTTGTTTGGAGGGTTTTTTTGATGCTGCTGTTAATTTTTCTGCTTTCTGATTAGAAGCTCTTTTATAGTATCTTATGCACACAAAGTAGTTTATCTGACCATGTCACATTGTTTCCAAAATAATCGTTTATCTGATGATGTCACATTGTTTCCAAAATAATCGTTTATCTGATGATGTCACATTGTTTCCAAAATAATCCCTTTTGTCTAGGGCTGTGAGAATTTGAGTGATAATAAACAAATCTACAGACAGTAAGTGTGCAAAGAACATTTTTTTTTTTTAACTGCTTTGGATGATTGCTTAGTTCTGTTATGTGGCTGTGGACCAAATTGGAAACTTCCTTTTTCTGCTCTTGACTCTTCATAATGCCTTATTCTGAAACATTGTCTTGAATGGGACTTTTTTCAGAGCAGATCAAGCCTTTCTGTTCGTCATTGTGTGTCTTGGAGTGATGCTGTTGAGGATCTTAAAATGTAGGTAGTCAGTGGTGGTCAGGAACTGACCCAACTGCCTCATGAGATAGAAAAAAGCACAGGAGATTGAACACTGAAGGTATTTTAAATGTTAATAGCTCAGTTAAAGAATGCGATAATATTTGGCTATAAGGTTTCTATGCAACACTATAGGGGAGGCTGAAGGAACATGAAGGCTTTGGATCTCATGTGAGGGAGGAGATTGCTTTGTCCTTTTGACCTCATTGCAGATGAAATTCTGCAATGGAACCGTTGCAGAACCAGAGTCTTTCAATTGATTTCAGTGGTTTTGGATCAAGAGCACAGAAAGCAATCAAAACTAAATGCATGCCCGTGAAGGAATCTGTAAGTCACTTTGGACCACACCAGGAAATGTTTTGTGTGAATTCGGAAGTGGAACAATGAAAGGATCCTTAAGAAATCAGTTGTATCCCCTACATAGTTACCTAATCTCATATTTGGATAGCTTTTAATTACTCTCTTAAGTCCGTATGCTCATATAGAAAATAAACATAGAGAAGGTGTATAGTGGAACCCCAACACATTCAGGGAGAATATCTGTGTGTTTGATTTCTTCTGATGAAAGGCACTACTACACAAGCTATAAGTAGTAAAAGTCAATAAATGTATGCATGCATTACCTGCTAAACTTTTGCTAAGAATAGGGGATTATAGGTTGTTCATGCAAACTTGTGTAGGAATTTTCACTTTTCCCATTGTGGAAAGTGTTTACCAATGGTGATAAATAGAAAATATTTAGAATGAATAACTCAAAACTTGTTACTATAAACTTGTTACTGTGCATATGTTGTACATTGCTGATACTGAGAAGTCCTTACTTAATCTCAAATATATGAAATATGAGTATGCTCAATCTTGATTATTTTTACTCACGGGAGGGGGATTTAATATTCTAAGTGGAGGTGACTGCATGCAAAGAGTAGTAGAAAAAATTATGCACCCTACTAGTCTAAAAAGTAGGAAACTGATAATAATTATTAATAAGCATGTACATTGCATGAAGCTTACGTTATCATAGACAGCACCCTGGCTATTTAGTCAAATTGATTTATTCTTGCAGGTAGAATTCAGAAGAGCCTTGGGTTTTTTTCATAGCTGTTGATTCAAGTTCTTGGACATCTTAAAATCAGTTTCTTCTTTTATAACTCTTCAGTTGAAAATTATTTCAGCAGAGTATCGGGAAAACTAGTATTTAAGAAACTTTAGTTCTATTCAAGGCCTATTGATTTCAGAGCAGTAGCAGTCTCTCAGAATACAAGGGATTGTTCATTACTGGTATTCACTAATATAGGTGGGAAAACTTTAAGCTTTCTTAAGCTGAGACTGAAAAGATGATGAAGGGTAAACCATCAAGTACCCGGATTTCTGCATATTGTGGAAACATAAATCACAGTCAGTAATTAGTACTTTACACATGCACCTGATTTTTTTTCTGGGAAATCCTATGCACTTTCTGAATGGGAATGGCAGTTGCTGGACTATTTATTACTCATTCTGGTTCTGGTGGAGAATTTGGCCTTGTATGTCATTTAGACTTTGTGACACATGTAGCCTCCCAGGGCCTAATGACTTGTCTGCAGATGGGCTGTTATTTATTACAGTCATGTAGAATAAAATTGATTGTCTTCTAAAATTAATTTTTCATTTGCCTCCAGCTCTGCTTTAATAGAGGACACACAGTTGCCTGTTTGCAGAAATACTGTTTAATCACATTAATATCTCAGCCCCCCAGGCCGGTGAAGATAATTGTACAAACGAACAGCAAAATCTGTATCTTTAACTTCTTTTTATGATTAAATTATGCAAATGACTTATCTCCTGCCCTTCCAAGCACTAATCATCTAATTAGGAATGATGTGTTAAAGGGATGGTTTTGAATCAGGAGAAGGGGAGAATGGAGGAAGCAGAAAATGGGCCCTGACAATGAAACTGCTGAAGGTTCTATAGTGGTACAAGATAAATCTGTGTATTTGTTCAAAAAACAATAATAAAAGCTTGTTGTGCTATTTCTAGCCTTGCTTTAATGATCTTTATCATAAGAAGATAATTCTTCTGTCTGATCTTTGCCCATAGTTTTCCATATTAACTTTAAATTATTAAGGTTCAAGAACTGAGTCACTTAGTACTTTATTTTCCAGTTTTCATAAACAAGCCAGTGCAAGTGTCTCTTATCTGGCTTCAGTAGTAGTATGGTTTGAAAGACAGAATACATGTATTTGTACGTTGCTTTTTATAAAAGTGCTTGTGATTGTACTGCTAGATGTGCTGAGCCTGTCAGATACTTTTCTATTTGCATATCTCAGTCTCTCTTTTTTGAACACTTAACTGCTGGTTAAAAAAAACCCAAAAACTTTGTCTTTTAATATGAAAATGCAAGTGCCCAACTAAAGAGAATGGCCATCTCTTTGGTAATGACCTGTTCCTGGTTTGGGGAGTTTCCCTTTGAGTTATGAGTGAAGCTCTGCTTAAATTTAGATGTTTACATGATCATACATTTATATTTTAAGCATATGTATACAAAAGAATCATGCCTTGACCTCTCCAAGAGCCCTATTTTCTATGTTTTCTATTTCGTAAGCAGATTTTGGGTTTTTTTGTAATTCGTGTCTTTATAAGCAGATCCTCCTGCTTAAGGCACTTTCCCACAGTGGGTTCAAACTATCTGTGTTATTACTGTTGCTAAAGGTACGACAAACCAACTACTGTGTCGGGTGATAACACTGAGAGTTTGCTAACACATGACTTTTGTTTTCCCTTTACTCAGTTATTGATGTACTTACTGTACATGATTAAGATACAGTATACCAATAAAATAAGAATATTCTAGAGACTAACTGAAAATTTAGGTATTCCTACATGAGAATGTATTAATTCCTTTGTCAATATATGAGAAAGTATTCATGAGAGTATGTGAATTCATAGAATAATACACAGTAGGTCCATGTTCTCTAAAAGCAAGGTACAGACCAGTCTTCCAGACAAGATAAATCCTGCTGTGTTTTCTACAGATCTGGTAAATACCTTCACTCAGCTCTTGTCTTTTATAAATATATGAAATAGTGGGAAAAGGTTTACCATTTATGACGATCAGTTTTGAAAGTTTGAGGGACGTGTTGCTTGCAACATCTGCCTTATTCATTAAGGAATCCCAGCTACCCTGCTTGTATGTATGGCTTGTGCTTATGTGCATGTATGCATACGCATATGTACACACAGGGGTTCACTGATATAATCTGATAAAAGCTTAATAACTTCCCCAGGAAGGTGGGAAACAGTGTTTTATAAAGGGAGGTGTCCCACATAAATGCTGAAAAGCCAAAAGCAGTGATGTCAAAATAATCTTTTTGTTAATGATTAGGTATATGTCATAGGGATTTAAAAAGACAAAAATCACACAAATTAAATTTGAAAGCAATTAAAATGCTGACTGTGGTAGATAATCTGGCTTTTCTGTGTTGTTTTTGGATGGTTCAGTATAAAGAATGCAAGTCTGACACAAATGTAAATTGCTGGTGGAATGTTTCCATAAACACTTTATGGATGGGGAGGCTGCGTTTTTTTCTGTACCTTCTAGCACTATGATTGAATTAAATTTGTTCACATCTATCTTTATGTGTATTTGCATCGTTATCACCCCAAAATTCTTCACAAAAGGAAAGATTAGAAGACCTTGTTGAAGAACTCTCACAGAAAACTTTTGTACAGAGAACATTTGTATAAGTAATTTCAGTACACAAGGCCTAAGTATATTTTGTTAAAATTATAGAAGACTCAGAAAGAAGAAACAGTTTCTCATTGGATTAAAAGGTTCTGGGATTCATTGGGTTTCTAAATTGCTATGAGGGCTTTGAGCAGAATGGTTTTCCTCTTAGGATAGGAGATTCTATGATACTTAAGGAGCAAATAATCCTAGACGTCTTTCTTTTTCATTTGCTGGATCCAGATATTCAGTGCAATACAGATAAAAATAGAGGCCTGGTTCTTGCACTGATACTGTGTGAGAAGTCAATGGAGAGAGTGATGGACAGCATCCAGTTACCATTCTTTATATGACTGAATTTCCTAACCCTGATGGCTTTTTTGCTGAGGTATTTTAGTATGGTAGAACTGTAGTACTGAGGTCAGCACATCTGGGGTGGGTATCTGCTGAGATACCTCATTGCATCTGATAGAAAGTACTGTTTGTAGATGCTGATCTTTAAGGTTTTAGCATCAGTGATGAATCTAAAAACTTCTGTAGTCTGTATTGACCAACTATCATGTATAGGCAAATTGGAAGAAGGTGGTTTGCAGTAAGGGTTCAGATATCTCTTACTTTTCTGTGTCCACATAGGCTCAGGTCTTTATTTTATCCAGTTGCTGATTCAGATGTTTTTCTTATCTTTGTACTGGGCAGTTTTCATTGAGTAATGATACATGACAACAGATCTCAAATCATTTTATGAAATAAGTTGTTAGTTTTGCAAGAAGTTGAACTGGAAAGAATTCTTGTAAGACTTCACAATTGATAGATACAGTAGTGGAGCCATCTCATAATTTTTCCTTTTGCATTTGTGTTCAGAAAGTATTAAATCATTTAAGTACATTCCCTCGAGTTCTTCCTCTTGGTGGGTTAAGTGTTGGGCTTACTTTGAATGGCTAATTCTCTATGCTGAGATAGACGATAATCACTAAAAAATCTAGTGGCCTTTCTTAACACAGTGCCCCACAGTAACACTTAATCAAATTGTGAAGTCTCTTAAATGTGAGATTTTTAGCCAATCTTGACCTCTCTGTATGTTCTCGAAACTGCTTACTGCCTATGCATGGCATATTGAGAGAAGTTGAGATGAATGTATTTCAGTTAGAATTACTAATTGGCCTTTCATTTTATGAACAAAAGGATTATACCCAAGTAAAAGGGAGGGAAGCTAATACCGACTACTTTTTTTCTTTTGTTTTGATTTTTCTTTGTTTTATAATAATCTGATACACGGAATAACCCATTTGAAGCTATATTGTTGCTGACAAGTGGGACACCTGAACTGGGTTTTCAGTTTCCATGCGTCATGAATATTTTGAGGGAGAGTCCACTGCATGGCTCTGACTTTTCTGTGCATTATTTTTTGTTTTCATTCTGTGTCAGTGATTCTGCGTGTTTATGAGACGATGGGTGGTCTTACCGCTGGCAGTAGTTTTCAGGTGGCTCTTTAGGGGAAGAGAGAAGTTGCTGCATCAGTTCATGAGCCTGTAAAAGGGATTTTCTCCATGTACTGTTTGTACCTCCTGGAATGCTTACTGCTTTTGAGGAGGGTATTCTTAACCTTTGTGGAATGTACTGTCTTTACCTTTATGAGCATATGTTCCTCCAAAGAACCACCAATTAAAAGATCTTCCAGTTGTCCTTGGGATTTGTGCACTTAAAACACTGTTCAATAGCTGCTAATATCTCTCATGCTAATAGAGCGACTATTTGTAACAGTGAAGTAGATAATAATCTTTAAAGCAGTTAAGGTAAAGGCTATTTTAATATTTATCAAGTTTGAGTTATGTATTAAACTAAAATAAATTATTGCACAAAACACTAAACCAGTGTGCAGCTTCAAACCAGTATGCACTTCGCATGATCTTAAAGGAAGATCCCATATCACTGGTAAGGTCTAAGCCAATTGTGACATTTAGGGGCAATGAGAATTTTTACAGAGAAATGGTCTTGAGTAAGTTATCGATTTGTCTGCTAATTTTGTATTAGTTCAGTCTAGAAATGCAAACGTATTCCCTTCTGTGGTCTTATTGTGGGTTGGGGTAATTGAATATTTTTGAAGAAACATACAGTTCTGTCATTGAAAAGAGGTTTTGGCATATGTTGAGAAATAGTAGAACGCTTAAATGTTCATGGCTCCAGACTGTCAGTGTACATTGAGTATGTCATGCATAGTTTCTGAAATTGTGGATAATACAGTACAAAGCCATGTTTGTTAGATTTCCTTGACTTCACAAGAATACTGTGACCAATCTATCTTCACCCATGTGGGTGAAACTCCAGTTGGATATACTGAAAGCAATATGGTTTCATGCTTTCCATGAGTTAATACCTTTCTAGGAATCATTCTGATTTCTGCAGTACTTTAGACTTTGGTGTTTGCAGACCCTTGTTATTAGCCATGTTTAATGCAAAGCATGGCTTGGGCAGGTGGTCATCTCATCTTTTTCAAGTGGCTACTTTGGCCAGTTTCTAAGTTGGTACCCTAATGGTTCTCTGTATGTGCAGAACATACTTAGTATTGTTATTAATATCACAGGAAATTAATACCTGATTTTGGCAGTGGACAGAGTAATTGTTTGGGAGCTGGTGAGAGTGCTTAAGTTGTGTTCACCTTTATGAAGCATGCCTGTACATGTGTCTTCTATCTAATGGGTTGCTAAACCTTCCAACCCTCTGCCGGTAAACAGGATGAAGTAGTAATGGGGCACATCAATTTCAGATCCATTTAAATATAAACAGATTGCCTGAGGGCTCTTTATGTACTTACTTTTATTAAGAAAATACTGGTATTAGTTGTATCACAACAGGATCTTGTTCCTTTACCTTTGAGATCAGACGTGTCTCTAAACCTGTATAGGCAGCCTGCCTGTAAAATTATCTATCTGAATAATTATCTAGATAGCAAGGATATACATTATCTAGTTTAGCATTTCTTAACACAGAGCAGTCAAAACCAAGCGATTGTTAGGATTACTTGGAAAAGTGTATAGAACAAATGGAAAACAGTGATATATGACCATGTAGATTCAAGGTGCAATTTTCATCTTGAATATAATGCAGTTCTGGTCTCCTTCCAGCTATCTGCCAAAGGACACAGGAAGAAAAAAATCAGAGTGAGAAATAGAAAAATGATGAGGGTGATCGGTAAAGAGCAGCTCCCGTATTGTGTGATGAAGGGTGGTAGAAAGCTGTGTGAAATCACAAATGGCATGGAGAAGGTGAATAGGGAGTCCTTGTTGATGGTTTCTACTAATGTGAGAATTAGAGGACAGGTGACACTAACAGATGTTAAACTCAAAGCAAACAAAAGCAGGTGGTTTTTCAAATACAATAAACTCAAAACTCTTTACTACAGGTTGCTGTGAATGCTCAAATTTATGTGAGTTTGACAGACTAGACAAATTAGTGCAAGAAAATTCTCTGAGAGGCTATTGTAGAAAGATATGAGTTCTGATCAAAATTTTGTAGTTACTCAGTGCATATGAAGTTCTTGTTCTTCTCTGTGCATCTGCTATCAGCTGCCTTTAGCCAAAAGAGGAGGGAGGAGAGATACATTTTTGCTGCTTTGAAGAACTACATCTTCTGGATTGCTTCTAATTATTAATTATGAGGTACTTGTGAACATTTTGGAGGGACTCATGAAGAGGACTTGAAGTTGCAAAGTAAGGTAATTGTGTTGAAATGTAGCAAATTGGAACGAAAACCATGGAAACGTAGGAAACTTGTTAAATGGGAAATTCACTGAACACAAGAAGCCTCCAGAGAGAAGGGCATGGGGAGTGGGAACCTTCTTTGTGCATACGTGCACATATGCGGAAGGTGCTCTGGATACTACCAATCTAGCAATCCACTGATTTTATTTTTAAAGTATGTGAATAGTATCACTTCAAGAAGAATGACTGTGTGTTAGTGTTTTGCTGATTGGAGGCCTAATTCATCTGAAAGTCTCTGCAAAATCACCCTGGCTTCCAAACTGGGACACTCTCTATTTGTGAACATTGTCGATACCCAGCAGTTCATCCTCAAAAATGACTGTCCTATTTTATAGGTGGCAGAATTAAAATTGTCACAGAAGAAAGTAAGCTAAACTAGTCCTGTTCACCTGTTTAATTTGTTGGTTGATAAGCATTATACTTAATGACATATGTAATCCTTTTTTGTTCAAGCCTTTCGTTGATAAATAAAGTTGTAAGGCTTGGCTAATTAACTCAATAACTGGTAAATATCTGTTCTGTAGTGAAATATGTGATGTCAACTTGCTCATGAGTTCATTTCAATTCTACATTTCATTTGCTTTCTCTTGTGTTTTTGAATAACAGCATTTGTCCTCCTAGCCACAGCTGCTATTTGGCTTTAAGGAGAGATCAGATTTCTTCGAATAAAAACAGTGTAACTGTCAAGATAAATCAGCTGTGATTTATCAGTTATCAATAGTAGGAATTAGGAATGCAACATTGATATCACTACTTTTTTCAGGTGAACGTAACGTTTAGAAGAATAGGAAGATTTTTGGTATAGAGTTATGAACCTTACATGTGGGTTTAAGTGTGCAGATAAATGAGGTCTAACTGCCTTTCAAGTGGCCAAATCAACATAGTTTGGAAATAGAGGTTTTCTTAGATATGCCCTTTACTCTGTAGTGGAGTATGTAATAGTGGACTTTACTAATGAAACTTTGTTGTATAATGAGATATTCTACATTCAGTCTTAAAATAAACGGTGGGTTTATCTTTGGCGGGGCGGGGAATGAAAATCAAGGCAGCCCAAGAGCGTTATGGGTGTAGAACCACTGTAAGGGAGAGATGAAGCACATCAGGTGCCAGAGCTTTGATCCCCTTTGAGGATGCAGCATAGTGCCCTCTGGTGAGTTTTGGGGATTCACATTTGTTTTCTTCTCCTCCCCTCTGTTTCCTTATTGCTGCCACTCTTCCCCCCCACCCCTTTAAAAAAAATTTAATCGATAAATCTGATGCTTTCCACTTTTTTTTTTTTGAGGGGAGTGGGGGTGGTAGTGGAACCCAGTTGGTTCTGAAGTTAAACTCTGTCTGACTAACCAGATAGGTCCATATGGATGACTCCGCTCAGTAAAAACAAGAAAGCATTCTGATTGTATTCCTCTGAGGAAGATTCCTATTGCTGTTTTTGTGTTTCTTCAAGATCAGATTTGTGCTCATGATACACTTACTGGACCACAACAAGATGGAAAGGCTAGCCTGTAGGAGAAAGCATTTGACCTGTGGTCCCAAATGTTAAGGATCCAATTTTGTTTATATTTTTTTCTAGTATAAACTTAGTTATCTGTTTGTTTTCTAAGGGATCTCAGAATAGTCAGAAATATCTTCATACTCCATTGAGACTGATATTATGTGTGTCCAAGAAACAATTCTTTAGCTCCTTTAATAACTGTATTAAATAGTTTAGTACTGTTACCCTTAATCACATAACTGATAGTGACCTATAAGAAATAATGACTGTTCCAAGTCCAGAATTTTACAGTGACTGCAGTGACTTTTCTTCATGTAGAAAACTGTTTCAAGACTAGCTGTAGGCAGTATTTACTTTCACAGTTGATGGCAGGGAGAACCTAAACACCATCTTTTAAGGCCCTAATGCAAGAAGCTGTCCTTATCCCAGGTTGGTGCTGGGATGACTTGAACACTGGTCCCAAGACCGTTTGTAATTAGAAAAACATTTCTAGTCAGCTTCACAAAGTGGAAATCCAAATGAAACCAGCAGTCTGATTAGTAATAAAAGCTTGAAAATGATAAATTAAATCCCTTCATAAATGAAGGTTGTAGCAAAAGGAAGAATTGAACTGCAGATAGGCATAACTGCTTGACTTGTAAGTGGCAATTTAACATTGTGAACTGGTTTTATAAGTACATCAAATTTGTCAGTGTACACAACCATGGGGAAAGAAGGAACCTCTGTATTCCGGAAATATTCTAAAGCTGATTTAATGTAGCAGCACAAGAGGATAATAGCAAAAAGGAAGAAAGAGAGTGAGGAAAGGCAAAACCAGTTCATGTTTACTCTAGCGAATGCATCTGACATAATAGAAGTTCCCTTGTGAACTAGTGTATGGCATTTTCTCTTTGTTTATAGTGAAGTAGGATGGAATAAGAACAACATGTAAAAAATATTAAGGGAGAAGGAAGTAATGACTTGAAACTCAGGGTTTTTTGATCCCATCTTCAGATTTCAGGAGGCAGAGGCACCTGCTGGGTAGTAAAGGAGAGCTGGAATGCTGGGTGTCCCAGGTTATAAAAACACAGGGTTTATGCAGTTCTGGAGGCTGGCAAAGAAGGGGACAGCACTTAAGGATTTCCTCTTCCAGGCATCTTCAGTGCTTTACAGCCCCTGGGGTGTGAGGAGAGAGTATTATGGCTGTAATACGGGCCAAAGTGGTACAGAGAACTTGGTAAATGAATTCTGGTAGCCATTCAGCATATGGCTCTGTAAATCTTTGCAAATACTGTTTTTTTTAACTCCAAAGATGTTATTTAGAAATAAAAGTAGACAGACTGATAACTTGGTGAATTTTCAACTTTATCTGAACAGACGTGACTTAAGTTTTAGCAAGGGCAAGCTGAATCAATTTTTGCATTATTAAAAAAAAATCACTTTTAGGCAGATAATGCATGTGTGAATTATAAAGTGGGAATGAAGAAAAAAGTGAATGCCTTAGGTATTACTGTAGGAAAAAGTTTAAACGAATGGGAGCAAAGCTATCTGGGAGCATTGACAATGTGATCTTTTTTTGTTACCTGCCGACACTGAAAAATTCTCTTTTAGCAGGATAATAACCTCGGGTAGATGATTAATTTAAAAACAACCAACCACTGTGTGTGTCTATATAATATATAATACACACATAATAATCTAGGAAAGTAACGTACATCTGCCATAATACAGTCTTTTGAAGCTGGAGAGCTACTCAGAATCCAGTTTAGACTTTAAAAATCAATTTTTAGGAGCGGCCTAGTTTCTTTATATGGTAAAGTATAAACTTTAAAAGGATCAGTATTTCTCCATTACATTTTTAAAAATAAATTTCAGATAATTTATTTTACTGAAGACAATAGGAGAGAATAAGTCATCTTTTCCTTATGTATTCCTTACAAATTTTGTCCGTGACTGGTTGTTTATTTTTGGTGTAAAATATTTATAGAATATATGTAATATGGAAGGAATACATTCCAGAACTCGTTTGAGTAGAGCAGTTGCCCTAGAAGACCTAGTGGGAAGGGTGAATAGAAGACGGTTATGTAGACTGAACAACCTTGTGTCGTTATGTTTGGTTGTCAACCCACAGCTAATCAAGCATGAGCTAGTTTGATTCTTGGTTAGAAGCCTTGTAAGAAGGTGCTGTGCCTGGCAGGAAGTAGTGATTCTGTTTTGTTTGAATCACTGCAGAATCAATGTTGCTTGATGCTATGGAATGCGGCTAATGGAAATATCTTCTTCAAGATTTGCAGAACTGAGGTTGCATTTGATTCTGGTAATCAAAGAAATTTTTCTCTGTAAAAATTCCCAGAAATGTGGTATTCCTAGACAAAATGTTGTGGATTGTTGCATGATAAATTATCATTTTTATTATTTTCTAAATTTTATTTTGATATATATGCACTATATTTATGCTATATATGTATAATTCATAATATAAATTAAACAGTTGTTAAAAAAAAGTTCATTAAGCATAACAAAGTTTTATTTGCATTTCTATGGCACTTACTGTTGTAATCTCAGGATTTCCCTGAGGTGTTAAATCTCACTGTGTGCTGCAGATAAAAGTGCTGAAATAGTTTATGAATCTCAGGTCTTAATTTTCAGGTACTTGACAAAAAGCATGAAGATCAGATATCCCAGAGTTCACCTGACATTTTATTGGATATTGGGGCAAGATGCGTAGTTTAGTGGCTGGTTTTTAAAACTTAAGCCAAAGTCAGTCAGGGTCAAAGGAAAGTTAAGGCACATCCAAGAAACAAAATCTAGAGGCAGCTCTTTCTCACGTGCTGCAGATATAGCGGTGTAGAAGGTGTACCTTTACAGAAATCTGTTTAATAGCAACTCTGTATTATTATGGGATGAAGGTGAAAAGTACTTTCCAGATTCTCCTCCTTACGTTTTCATAACAGCAGCCTTAAATTTTACTAGTGTTTTCAAATATTTTGATTCTTTTTCATGTGCAAGCTCAGTTGGAATTAAGATGAAAAAGCCAAACAAATTGAGCTTGCCACATCTATGGTTAGGTAAAAATAGGGTTTTACTTTATGATATTAAAACAATGAATTACTAGTTCATTTATAGAACAGGCAGATCCTCTTTCTCAGTATATTCTGGTTTTATTGTTTATAGTTCTCTGAGTATCCCTACATAATTTGCACTCTACAGATAATGTAGACTTCTGAAGATTTTCAACCTGGAATTTGTATTTTCTTTTTGTGGTGAGAAGTAGAGAAATAGGGAACAACCCTCTCATCATTTATGTATCATGACCCAGCATCTCAGAGCCTTGGGCTATTATTTCAAAATCCAATATATTCAAACTTTGGCCTCAGAGAGCAGTAGGATCAGTACACAAGAACAATAGAGTGATAAATATAGATTTTTCATTAAGGAAAAGACTATATCCTGTCACTTTTGAATCAGTGTTCAAAAGAGGTTCTGAGAATTCATAGCCTCCTATAGGCTTTAACGTTATTTTTGTTGCGAAAAAGAACTTAACAGCCTTTTCATGTTACTGTGAGTGAGGCATTGTTGACACACAGAAATAAAATTTTAATATATGCTAAAGGAGAGATCCACTAACACTGTGACAGTAATTTAATGCGAGTCAATTTTGAGCCATGCATAATTACAGGCGTGGTGTGGAGCACTGCTCAGTCTTAAGGATGGTTTGTGTAGAGCGACACAGATCCAGTTGCAGTACAGTTGGCTCGCTGGGGTAAGCTTCAGTTTTGGGAGCTGGGTTGCCTTTCTTCACTGACTTCTCTCCTACACTAGAAATTTGGTAGTTGAATTATGGTATAATTCTTTGTAGCACGGAAACTGGATTTCTAGTACCAAAGTTAGGTTACTGAATGGATAGCATATGCTTTTAGGCGTATGCTGTATAAATGTACATATGTACATGTAAGCACACCACCCTCACATAAGAAGGGGTGTATCTGCTTAGGTTCTAGAAATTGCTGAACTTCTCAGAGCCGTTAACACATATGTTACATTCTGGGAGACTCTTTTCAGATTTTAGAAATGGTTTTTCTTTTCATTTAAACAGATTTTCACTCAATTTCTGTAAATAGAGCAGCTGTGATAGTGTACAAACAATCACAATTTATGCTGAAAAGTGATTTTTGTGCTGTTTGTTTAATTCTCAAGGAAACAATTTATGTTCTTATTTTGAAGCCAACAGCCTAACACTTGTTATTGAAGAATGCACCAAACAGTGAGAAGTTTTGGTGTCTGCAGTAAATTTAAGAAACCCATGTTTTTCACTGGGCTCAGTTACCACAAAAAGGACGCTTGACCCCATATGTTAATGTATATGTTCCTACTTAAACACATGTACTTCAAACTTGAATGTAAACAACAATACTGGGAAGGGTTCCTTATGTACTTTGTACATATGCAGTGATTATATATTGCTGTTGTACCTTTTTTGAAGTTTACCAGAAAGACCTGTGTTTGATTTGGTGGGAGGGAGGGTGGAGGTGGAATGATAAACTATGGGCTTGCTTTCCAGCTCCTGACGGGGAGATGCTTTATTCGGTATTGTTATCAATGCGAAAATAAAATTACAAAAATAATATTATTTCAAAAGTTTTCTGCTTGCTTTTAGCTGACAGGTCTCTAAGTGGATATAGCTTTTTCCACCTGCAATCAAATGTAATAAACCTTCTTCACTGCAGAAGTCAAATTCCTGGAAAAAAAGAAGTTGGAAGCTCACACTTACACCATAAAACCTTGTTTATTGCGACCATCAGTCTTCGAAGATATGCCCCACAATGGGGTTTGGTAAAGCCATTACAAGGTGCCGTATGAGTTCCATTTGCCTACAGTAAATAGAATGTCAGAAGTGTCAGGGGGAAATAAATATCGGGCTGGTTAAAAGGGAGCAGAGATGGCTCAAAGCATCATTGAGAGGATTGATTTATCTGGCATGCTGTAATGACTGCAGATGTGGATCTGTTATTCTAGATGAGCAATGAATTTGATGAGCTGATAACACAGGGCCAGAGAGGCCTGGTTTTAATTACTGATGAGGAATTTATTTGTGAAGCACTGTGATTTACTGAGGGTTTGTTCTGTTATTGACAGGTGACCTTGGGGCTTTTCTCTTTTGATGAATAAAAAAAGCGGCATTTTTTAAAGGAAAACTGTTTTATCAGTGCTATGAATACAGCGAGGTCATTTTAGATAGAGTATTGTCTTTCAAACCATCTTTATATATAATTATTTTTTTGTAGCAGTTGTTAATTGCCTCTTTCATTGAGATTGTCATGTATGCTACACTTGCTACTTGAGAGAGACTAATTTTGCTGCAGATTTTTCTTAGCAAGAGTATGTTGGGTAGAACTTTTGTGGTAGAGATCTTAAAGCAAATTACAAAACCTCAAATTATCCAAGTATATATTACTGGGTTGTTTTTTCAACTATGCGTCTCATCCAGCATGTATTACTTTTACTGTCCTGATTTTCCTTACAAGCTACCAAGGGGAAAAATATCTAAGAAATATAAGGAATCAAAAGGCTTTTTTTGTTTGTTTGGGTGTCTTTTTAGGTAAACATATTGTCTTAATTATTTTAAACAGCAATTTGAGATTTTCATCAGGATAGACTCTTTTACCTGGCAGAAAGTTACTGACATACCTATTTTTATACACTAATTTTACTTTATTTTCTCACCTAAAATATACTTTTCTTTTTGATCTGTACATGTAATGGGAATTTTAGAGTAGACTTCTGTGCTTATGCTCTTAATTCTGTCTTGCAAATTGCAGAATATTAACATCAGGATAAATTAGTTTCTGTCTAAACTGTGTCAGAACTGTGTGCAGGTACTGTAGATGTCTTCCAGTTTGTATGTAGTATTGGATATTAAATTATAAAAAGCTAAATAGGAAGCTATTTGGATGTAACCTTTTGTAGATGATGTTTTGCTGAGTGTATGTGATAATCTTACTGTATCCTAGGGAGAGGAAGATACTGGAGCAGGGAGGTAGAAGACCTTCTTTTTTGTTTCCCTTTTGTGAGCTTCACAACAGAAGTGGTATTATTCAGAAATTTCCTTTTTACTGCTTTACTGTCAACAATTTTTTAGTATGGAGAAAGCTGTTAATTTTAGTATTTTCATTCAGTATATTTTTGGGAAATGAAGAGACTTTTCTGTCTTATCTAACCAAACACCATTATTCATTTGACCTATACACGAAAGTGTGTTCAAACTACTTAGATATTATTTTCATTTATTGAAGCAGGGAATTACCAGCTCATTGAATAGGTGGTGACAGGCAGATGTCATGTCTGTTTTGATCCAAGGGTAAAGAAATGCTTTAGCAACATAATGCCAATGATGAAGAATTTTCTGAGGTGGAAGGAAGAAATGGGGAAATAGCTGAAGTCTGCACTGTGTACTAATGGGGTGCTAATACTAGCTGGAGTTCCAACACTTCTACACAGCAGAGCAGCCCTCTTAGTGAGCAATGTAGTGTGAACCAAAGGAAGACTGCCAGGCAGTAAGTGGGCGGGAATAAAGCATTATCAACCCTGTAAATAATGAAATTGAATCTAATATTATGAGGGGTTTTTTGTTTAGTTTTAAAACCATGAAATAGGTCTTTTCAAAAAGTGTTTTTGTTTGGTTTTTAGTTTTTTCGCAGACTTAGGTGAATTTTGTTTGAACTTTTCATATGAGTCAAAACCACATTAGAAATGGAGATGGAAGAAGGATGAGGAGAATTAAGAAAGAGGAGAAAGGAAGAATTTTCCTTCATTTTTATATGAAGTCTTACTTCCTGAGATACTAGAAAAAACAAAATAAACGAAGATCACTTGACTAAATGCAGAAAAAAAACCATCCCAAACCAAACCCACCAAAACCCGCAAACCCCTCAAAGCAAACACCTCCACTTCTCTACCTCCCCAATACTGTAGTTTTGCTCCCTTACTCTCTCCTTATATCCTTGCTTTTTCTGTGGGTTTTTCCATGGAAGGGGAACAGTTAGCTATTTGTGAATAGCATGTATCTTGTTATAAAAACACGCAGTGTTTAGCTCCAGGGGTAGTATTTCAATTAAATACATCTGTCAATTTTAGATCTAGTCATGACTTAAATATTGCAATTAAGCAAACTGCAGTTAATAAGGGTATTAAATAATGTTCTATTTTACGGATTTACTGGTTTTAGGTCTTTTTATAAAACCCATGTGATTTTTAAACCATTTAAGTATATTTCACCTGTATAACTGAGTATTTGCTTAAGTAACAACAAAAATCCGTCTCCACCTCTTTTATGGGACTTGGTTTGGTTTGTTCAGAGACTTTGTGCATTGAAATGTGCTAGTGTATTTTGGCAGTGGAAATGCCAGATTTTCAGCTTATGCAACAGCTTAAATAGTAAACTTGGACAGTGCAGGATCATAGAGGAGGTGGTGGTGGTTTTTATTTCATTTATTTATTCAGCAAGAGAGAGGTTCACCTGTAGTATGCTGTTGTCCACACAATAGTTTCTTAGTGAGTGTCAGCAGTTGTAGATATAGTTAGTAGTTTAACAGAAGACTAATACAGCATTAAGCCTGCAATATTTTGGATCCCACTTGAGCTTCCTGATGTGTGGTGGGTTTTTTTTTGTTGTTGGGTCCCCCCCAGCTTTTATTTTAATATTTTTCTTGAATAAAGCTGGCTTGTATTTTGCCTGTCCCTGTATCAAATGTCTTTCAGCCTTTACATAAGAGGAATGACTTCAGACCTTTAGAAAGTATCCTTGAGGCAAATGACAGTGCACTTCTTTATCTCCTTCAGTTACAAGTATTGGCCATGTTCATGTGAAGGGGCTGCTTTGCCAGATGTAATGGCAGCAAGGAACTGTGGTCACCGACAGATGTACTGAAAGTAATGGGACTTGCATGAATTTCAAATACATTTTGCAAAGCAATCCTGACATTAGATAAAGAGCTAGGTAGAGGCTCAAGAGGTGGAATCATGTCCCCAGATCTGCTGTAAAGTTCCTGTTGAACTCTGTATTGTGAAAGTGTTATCTTTAGGGAGACCACGAGGCTAACAAGGTTTGTGTGTTCAGGAGTCACCATGGTTCTTGGTTGGATTCTGTTCAGTGTCCACACTGTTACCCTGGGACACGGGTGGACATTGAAGACTGATTTGGTAGAGAAGCACAGGCCTGTAAAATGTCCTAATTATCCTCTAAGCAAGTCAAATGCTACTTCAGAATACTATGTGCAACTTCCCTGATATTAATAAAGTTAAAGAATATATTTTGTGTGTGTTTTCAGCAAGTATTTGGGTATTTATGTACAGTTATTGCAAGCTCAAATTACAGTAGGGGATCTGCACCTGCTGAGGTCAGTTGATTTTTTTGTCATTGATTACAACAGGAGATGACTGCATCCCACAATTTCAAGCAATTGCAATGCTATTTATAAAATTTGTTTTTTAAAAGCAATACTTATGTAGCATCTTAACATGCAGAATAAATATAACAGATTTAGCAGACTTGGAAGTTTTTACAGCTTCTGTGGGACTAGGCTGAACTTGGAAACAATGCTCCAGAAGACACATTCCTTATTGCTGCTTTCCCCAAGTGCCAATCTGTGTTTTGTGTCAGTGTAAGTATCAAGGATGCAGGGGACAAATAAGCTGTTGTACAGAAATTCTGCTTGTTTAGACCTTTCTTTTACTCCACTCCCCGCTCCCTGCCCTGGGATAATTAATGTAGTTCTTGTTTTAGGGTTATAGTCTGCTTCTGAATTTCTTCTTGCCCTCATAGGAAATGTTCTGTGATAGTTGTGTGCATGAAAATAATTTCTTTTATAAAGTTGGCATTGTAAATTAACTGAGACTTTTCCTAATTCCATGCCCTTCTGTAAAAGTCATTTTACTCTCTGTCAATACCTGTGATCCAAGCTGTTGGTATAAGGGAGTTGGTGCTTTAACTCCTCTTTCATCCCTGTGTGGCCACTTTGTGATTAGCGTTTAATGCCTTCAGCTTCATTGTCTGGATTTACCGGTGCCGTCAGTGAAGAGAGCAAAACTTGTGAATTCTAGGCCGCTTGGTAGAGTGTAACAAGAAGCTGTCTTTGTGAGAAGGAAATACAAACTTGGGTCTGACTCTGAGTGTCTGTTTAATGAGTATTCTATTTTTAAATTTTTTTTTTGGGTGGGTGGGTTTTTTTTGGTGGTGGTAGGGTGATACAGAAATGACCACATGTTGCTGCTTGCCACTAAAATTTCCTGGCAGCCCTCTGATGGAGCATACTGCTCTGGGCTCCAGAAATTGATTTCTGAGGAAGAAAACCTCACTTTTTTTCTCCCACAAAACCCCGCTATGTTAAAATGCTAAACCCCACTTTAATCTGTAGGCTGAGCTTCTTAGATATAGATGTGTGTATATATCTAGTGAGTGCCCTATTTGCTAGGCTGTGCAGAGACTTGCAACAATATGTAAACTTACGTATTTGAATTGCCCTCTGCTGTTGCTACATGACAACATGCAGGAGTAGCAGATGCAGTAGAAGGCCTGTGAGGCAGATAATCAAAGTGATTTGGAATATTAATGTTTCAGTAGCAGTATCTTACTTGAAGACAGTCTGTAAATGGACATAAAGATTCTGTTATGAATTATAATTACTTTAAAAATGTGTGTTTTCGTATTTGAAGATGTTGTTAGATGATTTTTCTAATGTTCATATGCAATCGTGTGTGTGTGTATATATATATACACACACACGTAAAGCAATCTAGAGGGGCAAGAGTTTGCACTTTCTGAATGTTTAGCCCACAAATGCTGGGGTCTTGCCCAGTGCAAGACAGATTATGGTCCTGTCTCTGCCTCAGCGAATTGCATACAGCCATTAGAGTGAGTTACTGCATTTGTCATAATTAATGTAGAAGCCTTAGAACAGAAATTAAGACATGTAAAGTGTGTTGAAGCTACAGATGTTAAAACATAGTTAACTGTTAATATCTGGTGGGTTGCATGGTACTGTTTAAATGTTCAAATGTAAACAGCCAGTCTGTTTCAGGGCAGAGTTATTCCTGGTGATCCCTTTATCCTGTGGAATAGAACAGTATTTCAATTTAACAGTTCTCAGTAGTTATGTGAAAATTGTGAAGCTGGAAGCAAACAGTATTTTCTCCCATTGTGAGTGGTGAGAGTTTAGGTAGTCAGAATGAAAAGTACTGATATGGCTTAGCTGAGATATCTAATGATGTTGTAAGTACAAAGCAGGGTAGCTGCAAGACACAAAGTGCGTGAAGGTGAAAAGTCAGTATTTAAATACATGTCAGGTAAAGGAGTAAGTGTTCATTTAAAAATATGTATAGCAGTACTTTCTTTAAAAGGTTGTAATCTTGAAATGTTATCTTTTTGATCATAGAACAGTATAATAAGGCACAAACATTCTAATTCAGTATGGTAATAATCTGAAAGGTGCCACGCGCTCTGAACATGCTCCAAAATGAGAAGCTGAACTGTCCTTTCAGTCCACGTAGAACTAGTTCTGGTATGACTCAAGTCACTGGTTGTTTATCAAATCCACAGTTGTGTAGAACGGAGCAAATATGGCTCATGTTGTCTGTGGAGTTTTATTAACACAATAAAATTTGTCTCCTCTGTTGTTGTCAAGATCTCTGGTAACTTTTGTGAATGGTATAATTGGAAAAGGATACAGGAGTGCTACTTGCTTTCTAGCAGTACCTGACATCCTGTCTAGTTTTATTGCTCTATGGTAGTAATTCCTGTAGAAATTCCAAAATATTTTTATTTGCACAGTTCATAAAATTAGATATATTCTGCTTAGTTAAATTTTGTATCAGAATCAACACAATGTTGAAGATGAAATGTTTTATTGTAGTTCCTTCACCATTAGAAGATCGGATTTTTATCATCCAAAGGGAATAGTGACCTTGCCAAGTGTAGGGAGCGGAGCTGGGTTGCAGCATTCACAGCTTTTTGATCTCAAACTGAGAAGCAGTACATGCTTCCATGGGCAGATGCTGACTTCTGTAACACAGCCAGTAATTACAGTGTTACATAGGTAGAGTAGAGCCAGTTCCATGTAAATTAGTAGCCAATACTTGTGGAAATAGGATTTCATCAGATGTGGCTCTGTACAAAAACTCCTTGTGGTATACCTGCACTCAGGTTTGAGCTCCCTTCTTGCTTCTGTCGAATTTGAAGGTAAATGTTTTCTTGACTTGGCAGTCCTACTTTAGTTCTCCTGTTATCCATATGGGACCTCTATTTTTAAATGTTACGGAAATTGTGTTTGGGTACCTTCCATAGAAGTAGAGACCTGCAGTTGATGTTTTTTTTCTTGATGTTGTATTGATTATTGGTATTGTTAGAAGGTATGCAAGATCGCTTATACCTTCAAATACCTCTGTCTAAAACAAACAAAAAAGCCATGCCTTAGTGACATTAAGTTAGTGTTGAGGGGACTCAAAGAATCTAACAGTCTAGAAGATGGTGGGTGCCTGTGTGCTTGCCATTGTGAGCTTTTTTCCATGTGAGGCTTGCATTTATTCAGAGATGCTGTGTACATGGCTGACTTCATTTAAACTGGCATGGACTCAGCCTTTGTAGTTCTTTATAAAATAGGTTGTTGCACTGTCAGGCATCAATAATGCCATTGTAGTGCACCTGCCAGCTTAATGAGATATCCTAGAAATTCATATTTAAGAAAATTCAGGTTCAAGTTTAGTTTGAAATCAATAATGTCAAATTCTTGGGGGGGAGGGGAGAACATGGCAAGGAGCACTAACTGAACACAAATGTATGGCATAACTGGTTTAGAGCCTTTTAATTCTGTTTACAGTATCTGTAAAGTATATGTACTTAAGACAAATAGGGGAATGTTTATTTAGTTTTTATTTAGATTTCTATAAATTTGTCCTATGAAAATTAATTTTAATTATGTTAGGATTTATTTATCAGTCTATTTTACCAAGCATACCTCTAAAATGATATAGTTTAGTGTGGTATTCATTTACATAATTTAGAAGTGAATAGTGAAACATGCAGTTTTGCAGAGATCATCTTTAAAATACTCTGATTATTGGCATCACCAATAACAGCTCAGATGGGATAAAGCAGCTCTGTTTATAGACACACTCACACTCAACATAATCTCATGTTCCAAGCTTTTTGTCACTACATTAAAAGTCATTTTTGGCTTATAGCATTACTTTGAATGTCTTCTAAGTAATTTTTTTTTCTTGTGGTATGATGAAAGAAATACCAGTTGAATAGTTAAACTTTGACTGGTTTTGAAAGAGGAAAAAAATGTCCAATTTCAGGAGCAGATTTGATATCTTTCTGGAAAAGAAAACACAGAAATCCATTCCTTTGATTTATGAGCTTGTGGTGTTAATGTTTGAGCAGATACTGGATATTTGTGGAAATATCTGTAAGTCTTGAAGGTTTCGCAACTTCCATCACAAAACTGTGTTACTATGGAAAAGTGGTGTTCACTCTTGACAAGTGTGACACTTAACCAGGGAATAAAAATAATACAAACCACACAATACACAAACTGAGGAGGGAGTTGTCTGTGCAGACAGTTTGTTGACACTTTATTGGAAAAGATTTCTCTGATCTGCTTGTTGGGAAGGAACAAAAATACATCCGAATGGGACAGAGTTGTGAACATTTTGTTGGGGATGTTGCTACATATACATACTTTCTAAATTGATGCATAGTTGTTACAGGTTCGGGGCCTAAATGTTAGACAGATAGACTGTCCAGGCCTGATGAAATGCCAGTAGCTTGTTAGGAAAAGCAGAATCCAACACTTAAGCACTTTTTTAGAATGAATGTCTTCACAGTTTTCCATGAAGATGCTAAAATGTAAGGTGTGTGGTTCTTGTCAAATTGGAAAAAATAGCGTGTCTCTTTTTGTTTTTTTTTCTTTTTAAGTTTGTTTTCCAAACATGGATGCAGAGAAGACAAAAATGCGCATTTTTTTCTTAGCGTAGGCTGTCAGAAATGACACTCATGAAGGTTTATTTCCGCAAAATATAAAAATGTGCTCGTAAAATGGATGCTCTCATTTTTTTTCATGTTTAGAGTTGGCTGTAGTGCAGTTGAGCATTTGGTGCTTCCCCCCCTCCTCCTTCCTAAAGATTTGAGGGTAGGGGCAACAGTGTTTGCATATAGGGTGGACTCTGGTACACCTCGTGTTGAAAATAGCCTGAGAGATTCTTCCTTTGTTGTCCCTTTCCTCCTAACGGGGTCTCGGCGTAGGGCTCTGAGCCAGACTAGCTCAGTGTGGATGTTGTTTTGGAGTCTTTTGAATGTGGATGTGAAGCAGTTTGTCTGTCCTTTGCTTCTCAAGAATTCTCTTTTTAAAAAACAAAGCTGTAGCTATGAAGTAGCCTATTTGTCCTAAAACTTATGAAAAGGAGGGGGAGGGAGTGCTGGGACCCATCTTTATAACAACAATCAGCCTTTGTAAGGTTTCATTCCAGGCTAATGGCTGGTGAAATTGTTCTGGGTAGTTAAAATGAAATGAAATGAATTAAAGAACATGAAGGAGAGCAAGCAGAATGGTTTATTGCTTTTCTTTGAAGGCACAATAGCTATACTCTGTCTCTTTTTGTTACTCATATCTGTGTGGCGGATATTTAAAGTCAGGGTTTTGAATAGCATGATGGCTAAATGAGGGCTATAAATCGAGGGCTATGGTGCAAAATTCTAGTGCTAGCAAGTACTAAAACACAATACCAAAGAGGCTGGGGTCTAAAATTGTTTTAGACTGATGAATATGCAGACATAAACCCAAGAAAACTATATATATTCCCTACCAAAAAACCTCCAGAAAACATTAATGTTCATTTTTTTTAAAAAAGCAAAACAAGTATTTTCAACACATTAATGCTTTCAGTTTATGTTGGAATATTACTGATATTTCCTTAAAAGCCTGAAAATCCATACTTAAGAGTTTTACTTAAAAGTGTGAAAAACAGGAAGTAGTCAAATAATTTTATTGATGTGAAAATGTCAAGAAGTTGGTGTATAGTATTTCATTTATAAACCTATGAATTTAGCCAAAAGAAAAAAAAAAAATCATGTGTTAGCTTGCTGATAGCAACACAAAAGTTTCCCCAAATGGGATAATGCAGCTTAGAAAGCACCTGGTTTAAGACTGTTGTTACACAGCTGAAAAAATAAAGTGTCATATCAGGTTGGGGTCACGTTTGTCTAAGAAAAACTAACAGGAGGATTTCTATTGTCAACACAGGAGATGAGCAGTACGATAACGGCAAATTATACTCTCTGATCCACCCCTCTGTTATAGAAGTGACTAGAGATTAAAGCCTCAGCCAGGAATTTCATTATTCTTACACATTTTTCACAAAGGCAGTATTTGCAAAAATACTGGTAAAGAAGGGTTAGAAATTTTCATGAAAGCATGAGATCATTTTTGACTGCGTGTGCATGCGCATATATATGTGTGTACTACTATAAGCATATTTAGAACCAAAAAAGATACACAGTGCATCTATTAAAATTAGTATATGTGCCTAGGCCTTAGGCTTCATAATGTGGAAGTAGATGTTTGCAAGGATTTAGTTCATGTTACGTGAAAGGTCTGGGGTTTTTTTGGCTTTAATTTTTTGTGGGGAGGGGGTGTGTGTTTCAAGACGTTAGCCTAAGAATATAAACTAAAATTGAAGATAATTTTGAATATTACAAGTTAATAAAAAGTGACAGGTTTTCAGGGGGTGAAGAATACAGAGCTTGGTTACTTTCCAAACAAAAAAAGTTTATTAACGATACTGGTTTTATTGCCACTCAATTAAGCAAAACCGAGTGGGAACCTAATTTTTCAGCTTTTTAATAAACAGTAGCTCTCAAGCCTTTTTGTAGTTGAGTCTCCGTGAGGAACTGGCAATGCTGAGTCCAGCTTTCTCCCTGGCTTTCCCTGACAGGCTGGGACCTCTGATGCTTCACAGCTCTCCTTGTTAGTCCCCAAATGTGCACGGTTGTGTCTCTGTTCCAGAGAGGTGTTTCTACTTCCAGCTGTTATCCTTTTGCTGCTCCAGAGGCTGTAAACCTGACCGGATCCAACTGACCTGTTGCAGAGCTGGTGAGGTGCCTTTGTGCTCCCGGTTTCTCTCAGGGTTGCAAACGCATGAGCTAATCTCTGTGGATCCCACTGGAGCTGAGGTTCTACACTGGAGTAGATGGACACCATCCTTTTCTTGATTGTTGAGGTCACTCAACAGAGTGGGTGAACTTTCATTTTCCTCACCTTTTCTTCCTGCACTAAATGTCAAGGCATTTCTTCTAAATACACAAATACTAAAGAAAAAACCATTTAGTAGTGACTGTGTCTGTCTCCAGTGAAATGCAAATGTAGCTAGTTCACCTTTAAACTAGCTGGATAGGCCCCTTGCAGCAGCTGACCTACAGCAGTTCATTGCTTAGGGCTGCAAAACCTGTGGAGAACAAGACATGTCATACTTTGTCAAGCTCCCTCCTGGTATCCTTAGGTTGCTGCCTTACACTGGCTGGAGTAAAGCTGCCTTGGTTCTTCATACAATTACAGTGGAGTCACTGCAGTGCAGACACAGTTCCATGAAACTATTATGTGCACTCAAAAAAACCCAAACTAAACCAAAACAAACCCAACCCCAGCATAAAAACCCCAAACAAGGTGGGTGGGAGAGTGATGTACTAAATCATGATAGCTCTTGTTCCATTGTGGGTGGACAGCCAAGCTGAAGGATGCGATGTGCTCCTGGGTGATGCTGTCTAGATCTGCCCATCAGTGTTGAGAGTTGTCCTGTGAGACTGGTGTGATGAGTGGCACCAGAGAGTGACTTTTCATCTCCAGAGTATGCAGGTATATCCATGTTAGGTGGAAAGCCAGCCAGCACTGATAATGGTTGCCTTGTCTTTCGTAAAGGGAGCCTGCTGAAGAAAGAAGATAAACCTCCCGAGTCACACTTGGGGCCCACAGAAGTAAGAGCAGATATAGCATCTATGACCAGGAAGCTAGATGAGACCTGAGGTGTGCTCCACTTCATATACCTCAGCTGCTAATGAACTGTTGTTAGCTTCTCACGGGCAAAGGCTGCGTTAGGATGAGCTATCCAGTTTTATCAGTAACAAGTATGATAAGCCTTAGAGCTTTGTTAAAAGAGTACTTTGGGGAGTAGAAGCAGGAATCTGAGTTGTAACCTGAGCATTTTGCAAGCGTGAAACCGCTGCACAACTTGTGATAGAAAGCAGCACTCATTTTTTTTATCATGTGTTAAGGAAGTTCATCCATCAGATTTAGGAGATGGATTAATTCCTACCCTGTGGCCTGCTGTGAAATTGCTGTTTGGCATTGCCCATCTATTATTGGAGAATGCTTTCTGCTGCACCTGGCTTTGTAGTTGTTTCCTTTTTGAAGAAGTTAATAATGCAAGGTATTTATTTGCATGTGCTTTACCATCAATAGGAAGTATCAGAATGTGACTCCAAAACGAGAGGTTGGCTTTGTTGGGTGGTAAGAAGTCTGGATGTGTGCCTGCTGCCATTGCCGAATATGAGCGTTCTTGTTTCCTACTTGGGAAGCTTTTTAAATTTCCGAAATATGGTAGGTGACTGACATATGCTTAGGCAGACACTAAGAAAAGCTTTTTGTAGTTCTACTGTTCTTTGAAAGTTTTAAATGTATATGTGTCCATGAAAATATTTATTGCAACCATATGAAATGGCCCATTTTTTACCAACTGCTAGTGTATTTCCATAACGAGCATGTTACATTGGGATTGTGTTTACTTTAATAAAATTCTTCACTGCTTCACCCTGATTGTATCTGTTCTTGGATAAGAATAGTTTGCAGGGCAAAATGAATGAGTAGCTTTATGCATAATACAAGAGTATCAAATTAATCAAAATGTAAGGTGCTTTCTGCTTTTTAATACTGACTAAATGTTTTTCTTGCAGAAGTTAGTTGAGTTGACTGCAAAATAAATTGTTATATTAAGATGTGTATTTTTTTCACCCTTTAAAAAAGATTTGTCTTGTTCTTTCTAAAAAGAAACCTGCCCCAGCGCATGCAAACCCTGTTAAGATTATTTAGCTATGGGAAGAATGCAGTGCTAGAGTGTATGTTTGAGGCTTAACTGTGACTTTGGGAAGCTGTGACAAATACTGAGGGTAGCGAAAATCAGAACAGTCACTCATGAGTTTGGTTTCTCAGGTTTCTAGCCTGATTCTGATGAGTGAAGGACAGTTGACCCATTAAACCAGATTGTTCTCTTCCAGTTTTCATTGCAGCTGAAAGCCGTTGCTGATATTATGAACAGCTAGTGGTGAAAAACTGGAGCCATTTCACACTTGTGTGCTTTTTAAAAAGAAATAAAAATGAATAAAAGCTTTATACAGACTACCAAGCAACCAGTATGGTAGGATCCTACAGTTAGTGGTACCTACTGTAGTGTAGCACTGCACAACTGACACTGTCATTTCGATTAAGTAAAATCCTTGGGGGAAAAAAGCAAGTAGTACATGGCTTAGGGTCTTCACCTCTTCCTTTTTTTCTTCATATACTGTGGATCCTCTTACAATTGTTCTTTGTTCAGAAACAAAAATACTGGGATGTTGCTGCTTGCTTCCCTGAAGTTGCTTGCCATATCGTTAGTACAGCTGTTGTCTGGTCTGTAAACCAGTAACTTTGAGGTGAGAGGCTGTTTTCTGTTCTCGCTGTCCTGAGCCATTCAGACTTTTCATCTGTTTTGCTGCTAAATTTTGCATGGATAAGAACGGCATTGCCAAAGGGCTCTTCTGTTACGTTTTTACTGTTGATCTGTACATTTTGTACAAGTTTGATAGTTCATAAGTAAGGACAACTGTGATGTACTGTTCAGTGTTAACATTTTTAGACTATGTTTAATGTCACTGATGAAATTGTGTAATAATGCCATGAGTTTACAGTAATTTAATACAGAATAAGGAACTTAGAATATTGATCTTTCTGGGTTATTACATTTGCTTTTAAAGGTAGATGAAGCATTAACACCTGAGACTGCAGCATTGATCATAACATTGTCACTGTAAAAGCCTAATGGCTGTCAGTTTACTTCAGAGATAATATAAAAAGCAGCCTACCTTTAAATCAGGTGATTAACTTGCTTCTCTGTGCTGAGGCTGGAAGAGCGTTTCCACTAAGTTTCAACAAAGAGCAGATTCACAAGATCTGCTTTCACCACACAATGGGAGTTTGCCAGTGATGGTGACGTGAATTTTCGAGTTGCTGAGCGTTTCTCAAGTGGGCTTCCCATGATGAATACTCAGCCTTTTCTTAGGTGATGTGCTGTGTTGAAAACCAGTTTCAGAAAATAAGTTTGAGGTGTGTAGGAATAGAGATATTTCAAGATTTTGTTTTTACAAATATTTGTGGTGTTTTGTGGAAAACTGACTTGGAAATGTCACAGGTAGCCAGTGATGATGATTTAGGGCATCTGTAGGGTGAAAAGTGTTGAGAAGATACATTTTGAAAGTAAGACCTATTTTCAGTGTTGCAAGTATTTTTTATGAAAAATCACTGTTTGCAGGTGGAAACCTTTGTTTCAGCTTAATTATATAGTTCTAATTCTGCAATGATTGTTTCAGTTTTGATAGCCTCAGTAGGTTCCCACACTACTTTAACTGTTTTTCAGAAGTTTTATTTGATGATTTCAATAAAAAGGTTATATGTGGTTGGTTTGGTTGGTTGTGATTAATGTATTTATAATAAAATATAAGAATTTCTGAAAGCCTTTCATAACAGTCTGAGAGTTAAATTTAAAATCTAAGTAGTTCTAGAAAATAGAGGTCTAAAGCACTTTTGACAGAAGAGGTAAATACTAAATTTTTATAGTGTCCAGGAATATGAAGAGAGCTGTGTATTAATACATGATTCTCAAAGGCATCTCCCACTCTCTTCTGCCATTTTTTTTCTTCCTTGTGCTGTGGTTGCTTTTTTGATAAGTAAATGTAATGAATTTAGGGAGTTCTGGGAGGACGGGAAATGAAAGGAGTAGACATTTAATACTGGTAGTAGTATGTATTTTGTACATAAAACCTTGAATTAAGATGTTAAAAGATCAAGAAGTTGTTAGTGTGATACAATATTTGAAAATGATTAATGAACAAATACTGTGGAGGGTTCATGATTTCCCCTCCCCTTTTTCCCCATCCTTTGGAGTCCTGAAGGTACCTGACAACCTTTAAGGTTGGGTGTTGATTTCTGAATCTAATAATGTAGTAAAAATCTCATAAAGTAAAAAAGGTCTCATGGTTTAAATTTTGGGGGTTGGTTTTTTCTTTTGCTTTTAAGCAGTTTAGCAGAAAGCAATTAAGAGAGCTCATTCTACTGGCTAATCAAAATCATAAACCAAAACACAAAATAAAGGCAAAGTATAAATTAGTGCTGCTGAAAAAATGCTCCCAAACCAGCTGTGCTTACATACATCAAGTTTACATTATTAACTATACCATTTCTCCAACCAGTATGTTGTCAGCACAGAGGAATGAAGCCTTCATCTTTACCCATTATTTCCTTTCATAAAAACTAAAATAACTTCATCATAAAATAAGATGGAAAATAAGGTCACATAGATGCACTGTTGAAAATGTGCAGTTTCATTCAAATGTATTTGTTTAAAAAAACCCCCCAAAACCGGTGAAACTGCATTTGAAGAGTTTGTTTAAGAGGAACTGCAGAGCTTGCTGAGATAAAGATGAAAAATGTGTGTGCGAGGTGGTGGTGCTGTTAGCCCCCGTGTTGGGGCTGACAGATCAGTCCAGAAGTGGCATCAGGGCAGGGAGACATCAGCTTCAGTAATGGAGAGATGTCTGGTGGAAAGATTGCTCTATCACAGTGATGGGTTCCTCACATGTTATAAATCTAAGATTGTTCTTCCCTGCTGCAGAAATGAGCAGCTCTTTCTCCTTCCTAGAATGAAATGTCGGATAGAGAAAGGAACAGAAATGAAAGCGAAAAGTGAGGAAAGTTATCTTTTTAACATAAATCTCTTGTGGAAACAGTATCAGACCCATTAGTGATTCGAAAAACAGCACTGTGCCAATCTTCTCCCTACGTATGGAAAGAAACAAGCTGCTTTATGGTATCTCCTCTCTCCCTTCCTCAGTGCTTTTAATCTAGGTGCAGTAGCAACGGACTGCTCTAAATTCTGTGTGGAAAGTGAGGTCCAAGGTGCTGACAGCTCAGGGAGCCGCTGCCTGTGCAGCAGTGAAAAGTTGGGAAATGGAGGTCCTGCACATTGTCTGCCGATTGTGATGAGGAGAGAGCAAGGTGTGGTTGTCCAGTCCCTCCTGCCCCAGAAGGGAAGCCCACAATCAGCCATCCAAAGAGGACCCCAAAGCAGCAAAAAATGATACTGTGGCAAGCACTTGCCAGGGACTTGCTTCTCTGCTGGGATGTCTTTGAGAAATTCGAGGATTAGCCCATGGTGCCTTAGGCACTGCCTATGAAAGCTAGCTCTGAGTATAAGCAAACTTTTGTTTACTTTTTTGTTGTTTTTTCTCCCTGTTGCTGCCATTTTTGCATCCTTTGTGTCGCTTAGTTTCATCTTGTATAGAGTTTCTTCATACCAGATACCAGGGTTTGCTTTAAATCCTTCTGAGTTTGTTCAGAATGCTTTGGGAGTCCTGAAAATAATGCTTGTGGTTATGTTTTTCTTAGATGGAGGCAAAGCTGGTGAACTCCGAGGTTTTTGTTGCCCTAATAAGCAAGTACTTCGTATTCTTCTTATTCCTCTGTAAAGACAGATACACAAGCATAACCTAAATTAATTTATCTTGGGAAATTTATATGGGCTTTGATAAAGCTTAGTTAGCTTGTCAGTATAGATTTCATAGTAGGAAATACAGAAATTTAGATGTAATCATTTATCTAACTTGCAAAGGGGAACTTGAAACAAAATTTGTTACTAAATATAATTCAAACCAGGCAGAAAAGCGTATAGTTAGATACATGTAATGTGCTTTTCAATGGGTAGATTGTGTTAAACTGACTTGATAACTGTGTTTGATAAGATTACTGATTTTCTAGACATAGGAAAGGCTGCCTTTGCTATCTGGACTTCTGTAGAGCATGTAGTATAGGAAATTCCTGGAGAGGTTGGTAAAAATGGGGAAAAAGTCTTAAGGATGTAAATTGTAATTTGTAATTATTAGGCTTAAGGAGGGTTACCAATTGAGTTTTCAAGGATTGTTTTGTGACTGATCTTATTTAATATTCTTACTGATCGCCCTGGCAAAAAGAGTGGGTGTGTGGTAATGCCGTTTGCTGATGAAAAATGTAAGAAGATATTGTCAATATATAGGAGAATAAAAAAGACAACTTGGTGACTTGAAGGACTAGAGTAATAGAAACGGGATGAAAATTAGTGAGTTGTAAGGCCAATAATTCACTTGAGACAACTGCCAGATCTGAAACACTAGGCCAGACAAAATAATGTAGTTGATTAAAAGAAAAAGACTGTAAAAGATGCTGAGAGAAGGAATGGTAGAGACAAGTGAGAGAAAGCATCTGGTTCCTATTAAAGCGCAGATGATTAAAGCTGTTCCAGGTAGGGTCTTGCCAGTGTCCTGAACAAAGGCATCAATACTTGTGTCTTTACAGGAAGCTTCACTCTTATTTTATCTAGATAATTCTTGTTACCTAGAATTATATTTGGATTTTTATGCTCTGCTCGCATTGGTGACTTGCTGTCAGCTTACAGTTGGTAACAGATGATCTGCTCCTCAGTGAAGGCAGTGGAAAGCCTCTGAAAGACCTTGGAACACTCTGTTAAAATGGTTGTAACTCAACCTTAACTACTTTTATCCGTCTTGTTAAACGTTTTCAGATATGTTTCCTTACTGGTTTTTCTTCACTACTTAAAAGTTTTTCTGCCTTCTCTGAACTGTGTATACTGTCTCTTCTGTTTTAGTCTCTTAATCGACTATACTGTCTTTGTCTCGCCTAATGTTTCAGATTCTTGTGCCCCTTTTAATTTGTTCCTCCCTTGATGTTTTCTTATTTGTATTTAGTGTTCTACGTATTTATTTTTACATAGTACTTTTGTCTTTTTGTTTGTGTAATCTGTATGTTCTGACTTTATTATGAGCAATCATTTGAATCCCTTCTGTGCCCAGTGGGACGCTTGGTTGTGTTAGGCATTGTGCATACACAATCTTCTGCCTCCGGACTAAACCTTACAGTCCTCAGTAACCTTTGTTTTTTGGGGGGCAATTTTTTTCTTCTATCTGTTCAATCAAGGAGAAGAACAAGCTAAGCTTGATGAGCGTTAGAGTATTAGCACTGTGGTTTTTATCTTGCCTTCTCATTTCCACCTGCGAGGAATAAATATTCAAGTTGTAGTGAAATAAAGGACAACATTCAAATCAGACAGCACCCCAGGAGGGTGAGGCCATGCTTTCACAAGCAAGCTGTTGATTCTTGTGACTGAGGTTGCACAGTACACGAATAAAGTAACAAGCCTGGTTTTAAAGGGATCCAAGCACTTGCAATTTAGTGAGAATGATCTGAAAAAGGTTCCTCAGAGCAACTCAGCACATGAATATCGGTGCAAGGAATGGAGAAACAGTGACAGGATGGTTGGTGTTGGAAAGTACCTCTGGAGTTCCTGCTCTCCAAACCCCTGCTCAGCCAGGGTCACCTATAGCAGGGTGCCCAGAACCATGTCCAGACAGCTTTTGGAGATCTTCATTATGTCATCTCAGTTACTCTTGATCTTAATTTCCTATGTTTATTTGACAATGCATATAGTTCAAATAATTCATAGGAGAGGAACAGCCCCAGAGGTTCCTCTCCCATGAAGAGGAGGGGAACATCCTTCTCCCTTGTTGCTTTTTTCCATGTTTTCAAGGAGTAACTACACTGAAGTATATTGCCCCTACATTTTGCAGTGAATGTTATGATGATTTGTACAATTTCTCAAAAAGCCCGAAAAAAAGCCTGCAAGAATGACTTAGCACTTGGTGACTGGGAGCTTGCACGTGTTCTTTTCCTGCAGTTCTGTTGTATTCTATATTCTAAGCTACATGCAGTGAAATTATCTACTGTGAAAATAATACAGATATCTTATTTTAAGACTTGACTTTGGAAAGTTGTGCTTGATTACACCAATTGATTTATTGTTCAGAAACATTCCAATAGTTTGTTCCAGTTTCTGAGCTGTCTGTGTACTGTCCACTCTGCTCTCTGCCCACTGCTCCTTTTAGCTATAGCACATAGGCTGCAGGCTATTATTTCTCTTCTCTGTGTGCCTGAAACTGCTAAAACTGGGGATAGCAGATGGGTAAGTGGATAAGAAATAGTGAATAGTAAACATTAGTTTTCATGTTTTGTCTTTTTAGACAATTATTTTGCAAACACTAATGTAACTTCTGAGATTTACAAACAGCTGGTGGTTGTTCAAAGACTCTGGAAGTAAAGCAGAACTGGACTGTTTTATTCACCTCTCTGCTAACCTCTGTTGTTGTAGCTGCTCAGCCTTCCCTCTGCACGGTTCCTTTCTCACCACCTTTGGGAGGTTTTCCTGCTCTTCCCCCCAAGTTTTCAGGTTAGTAATGAAGTGGTGTCCTCCCATAAAAATGTCATAATCCTGGAGTGATTTAAAGTGCTTCTGGATCTGAGATTGATGACACAAGAAGTAGTTTGCTGTAATACAGTTAAAGGCATCATGGTCTAGTTGCCAGAACTAGGAGTCAAGGAACTTAAGTCTCATTGCTGGCCCTATAAATGATTCTTGTTGTGACCTTGGACAAATCACCTAATCTCTTTGTGCCTCTGATTTGCTGGTTGTGAAATGGGTATACTACTGCTCACGTAGCTTCATCAAGCACAGTGTGAGGAGTGCTGTGTACAAAATAAATTTGCCATGAGGGGACAGCTTAAGTCTATAAATTCCCTATCAAGTAAAATTTATCTGCTTATCTGAGTTTATCTTTACTGGGAGCCTGGAAACAGAAGTGCATAAAATTCTGTGTGAGCTTTCTCATCAGTCTTGGCTATTTCAGGATCTCACCCTTT
This sequence comes from Strix uralensis, assembly GCF_047716275.1. Taxonomy (NCBI): domain Eukaryota; kingdom Metazoa; phylum Chordata; class Aves; order Strigiformes; family Strigidae; genus Strix; species Strix uralensis. Next base: position 3,557,607 of record NC_133984.1, read on the forward strand.
TCCTGTCCTGGAATCAGACACTTGCTTCCCTTGCCGTGTATGTTTTCGTTTTAATCCACTTGGTGTATTTTTCAAATTTATAGTGCCTGTTAAGAAAGCAGGTTTGCCCAATGGGCCAGTTGCTGTGTTTTAAAGAACGTATTTATTATATAATCGATTTCACTTTGCTGTTCTAATATTCAGCAAGGGTTCATTTTTCCACAGTTATGAACCTGTCTTGTGCTCACATCCTGGATGTATACGTAGACTACCTCTATTGACCTGTTGAAGGTAAAAAAGCAAGGAAGGCAGATGAAATACAGCCAGTCAGATTTTGTAGGCAAATATAACTTCCTTGATTTTTGTTGATTCTTATGGAATTTGCTCGGTTTCAACAACTGAGGATTTTAAGAAAAAATGGTTAATATTATGATTTTCACAACAAAGTATGCATTTGTTGGCAACAAGTACTCCTGATGAGTGTTACTTACCCTGGAATCAATGTAGCTGTCTTAGCTGCCTGAAGGTAAAATGTCTCCCTTCCCTTTTGTTCTTTGTTAGTAACTTACTGACTAGTCTCTTGGAAGCTATAAACACACATTTACGCATAAGCTTCTGTGTAATATCTGTTTTGCTTGTCTTTTAAATACATTCCAGTTTTAGAACAAAAGTAAAGTCAGAAAAGGTCCCTGTGTTGGTGCTAGCAGCTAGGAAACTTCCACGATCCTCCAATTGGAGGTGCTTTTTGTTTATTGGAAAGGACTGGAAGTAGATAGGAAGGAAATTAGATACAGTATGTGAAGGCTTATGTTCAATTCTTTATGTATCAAACAACTTAATAACAGAATTTAATTTAAAATTATTTTCCTGGTCTATTGAGGGGGTTTTGTCTACACTGTAGGAAGATTTTTATTACCATTTAACCTCACCGTTTGAGTCTTTTCTTCTTCACGTTTTCTTTTAAAAGATGTATTAAAAAGAACATACCAGACTGAGAATGGACATGACATTCAGGTTTAAAAACGGAGTGTTTAATGGAATCATGAATAAATGGAAACAGATTTGTCTGTCAAAAATTAAATAGGAGTATTCTTTGATTAATATCAAAATCTAATCTAAAATAGTTTTAGCCATTTCATACAGGTGACATCTGTGCTTAAATATAATTTCCTCTCCCTGTTCTGGCATGACTGTTAATTACTTACTCAATGTAGTTCAACATTTAGTTAATAAATATGTCAAGCTTTTACCATGGTGTTCTTTTTGCAGAGTTGTGAATTTGCAATTAGTTTTAGATTTACTACATGGTGACAGACAGTGCTGTATAAATAGAGGTTAAACACACAATTTACATATTAATTTCATGATTCATTTATTCAATGATTTATGTGGATATAGATTGTATTTAATCTCTGTGCTGTAGTTGTTTCAGGCATGACGAACAGAATCACTATACTGGTGGAGAAGTAATGATGTCTGTATTGAGCTACAGAAAGCAAAGAGGAAAAATAAGAGATTTTTGAAACCAAATTATTCATTAATCTCAATACTTTTTGAGAGGCTAGTGAAAAGCAATCATAGGTTTCTAAAGCGTTTATATACAGACACTTATACATGTGTACACATGCACATACATATACACTGAAGAGTTTGATACTCCATCTTGTCTCTATAATAATGCATATTATCATTAGGTAACGGTTTGTGCCCAATTCTGTTAACCCTGGAAGCCAGGAGATTAGTCACCATCTTCTCGTTCTAGGGTTCATACTGCATGTGGCCTATTGTCTGTGTTTCAGACTTATGTGCATGTGTGCTTAAAATTAAGTGTGTGCTGTGTATTGACTTCAAGTCTATATATCTATTTCTTGTGGTCAAAACATTTGCAGTAGCTCTCTCTTCATTTATTACAATGCAGCTCCAACATTGTAGGTCATTTTAAAAGGGAGTTTAATGAATATTATTTTATCTATAAAAACATATTTCTCTGGTTTTATCCATAAGTTGTAATTTTGTCTGTTCTAATTGAAGGGAAGAGCAAAGTATTCATAGGTGAGATGAGAACTTCAGAAAATTCTCTGTATGCTCCCATTTTGTATTTACCTATTATAGATACATGGATATATAAACTTAGACTAAGTTCATTGTAAATATAGTTAGGTTTATAATTACTTAAGCTCACACAGATGTATTTGATACTATGAATGTACTAACTTAAAGCATGTTTTTGGTTTAGTATCATTTTCCTTTCTGCCAACTGTGAGAGTATAAAGGCCTGAAGTAAAGATTGATCTTTGACCTCATTTAGCAGAAATGGACTTGATACACTTCAAGCAGTGTTGAATTAAAATGTATTTCCTATTTTGGTGTTGTGCTTGGTTCCTGTTCCCTTGCAGTACTGTGTGTGTAAATCTTGCATGCCTCTTTTTCCAAGTCTTTTGTGATAAAAGAGGGAGGCTCCACCTTCAACATGTTTTCCGAATCCCTCTAGACAAACAGTGATTTAGCACAAAAAAAAAAAATCATAATTGAAACAAATAAACCAGGGTAGTTGAAAACAGATTAAGAACCTGAAACAAAAGACATAATTACTCACTTAATTCATTAACATAAATGGCACATTATTAGTTGCTTTTTGAAAAGATGGGGACCTCTTCTCTGGGAATGTTCTAGGTACATCCTTGGCTTCTTCTCTCAGGCCCTGCTGTGCTGCGCCGTCCTCCCTGCACCTTCCTCCCTGCACCTTCACATATATTTTTCACATACATTTCAGTAGATTTTTTTTTGGAGGAATGCTTTGATTTTTAAAGGACTGAAAAGAGCCACTGATTAGGTGAGAGTAACGGATGAATGATATTTTTCTTTTGAGATAATTAGGTGATGGAGTGCTGACCACTGTTGGTCCAAAACGCTTCAAGTTGGAAATTTGGGGAGGGGGGAGGAGAATCCCATTTTGCTGCAAGGAATTGTAGCAGTGTGAGTTGTCTTCAGTCATTGAGCAGTGCCATCTAGAGTATACCCATGGGGGAAGATTCACACAGAAAGCTCGGGATACCTTCTCTCCTTCGAACAGAAGTGAAAAGAAAAAACAGTCTGGAAATTATTTTTCTTGGATTAAATGTCAAAGAAGCTGCATGGGGGCAAACTGACAACTTTAGTCTCTTTCTTATATCCATTCTTCTTCTCACACATTTGTTCTGTAAATTTTTATGTGTACCTAAGTATGCAGATGTGTGCAAGCACATGCATTTTAGTAGTATTTCCATTTACTTACCTGGAAAGAGTTGCAAAGTGTATATTGAAGCAGCCATTTCTGCTTTCTAAACCGAGTCCCTGAAATATGTTAGTAGAGGCAGGGAGCAGGAACCTCACTTCTAAACCCCTTGAAAGTGTAATGTGCTGAGTAGCTGACTGCAGGGAGCAGGTGTCAAACAATATTTAAATGACATTCTCAACAAAATAAATATTGAGCTGCCCTGTCACTTTGGTGGGAGAATAATCTGCTCAAAAAAAATCCCATTCATTGTAAACTGCCTCTGACATTTGTTCTTCAGGAATTATTTGCAGTTTATCTTCTGAGCTAGAGCCTTTTATCAGCACAGCAGTTGAACTGCAGTGCAAAAAAAAATGGTAATTGAGTATTTTATCAAACGCTTCCAACAAAACGGACTTTGCAAGTCGTAAATGAAGATTAAAACCATTGTTGGCAGGGATGAACAAATTGGAATGATTTATTATCCGAAACATCAATATGTCACTGCTCAGAAATGAAATAAAAAGAAACAAACAACTGCCCCCCCTTCCCCTAAAATGTGCACTTAGTCTCAGCCAAGCGATGGAAGGTAAATACATGTTTTAATTATTTGTGCTAGAGAGGCTGTTTAAAAAAAAAAAAAAAAGAAAGCATCCTCATAATGGCACAGCTGCTGTGGGACATTATGTGAGGAAAAGAGACAGTAATAAGAGAACTGTGTCAAAGGAAAGCAACTCTGAATGTGTACTTCAGCTCTCCTGATTACAGAAGGAAGATTAAATATTATAAATGGGGCAATTTGACAAAGTGGATTTACTACTTGTGTTTAACACCTAAAGAGCCAGTGTTTTTAAAAGGGACCTTATCTCACTTATGTGAAATGGCTTCAAAAATAATATGAGAGGAAAATATGTTGCAAAATTGTCTTATTAGGGTATATAAATAATTGAATGGTCAGGAATAAAATAAGTGAATCTGTTACGAGCTCTGTATCAGTTTCAAATTACAAAACCGAGGCCATGGGAAGAGTCTTACAAAGATTATAGGGCTTAGGAGTTTTATTTTCTGTATACATTCATAAAACAGGAAACTATATAGGCTTGATCTAGGGACTTGTTGACACCGGTTTGGCAAAAATAGCTCTCTTTAATAATGCATTTGCTGTCTCTATGGTGAGTAGCCCAGTAGGCATCAGTAGGCTATCAGGGTTAAGCAGCGAGGCCATGTTATTACTTCCCTTGCCCCTGCTTGAAAACTTCATTATGTAGACACCGTGTAGACAGCCTGCACCCAAGCACAAGGTTCTCGGCAGCTTGGGGGGTGCACATGTGTCTTTATGGTGTTACAGTAGTAGTTCTTCTTGGCCAGGAGCTGGCACATACTGGGCACGTCATGATGGGACTGCAGCTGTGGTCTGGAGGAGGCAGGCCGTGGCTCTCCGGGGATGCACGCTGCTTGTTCAGTCTCGACACTAGAAGGTATCAGAAGCTTAGGTGTGCTTAGGGAAGTTGGGATTTTCAGAAATTTTAATACACATTCGAGGAATATCTAATTTCTTATGGTTCTTAATCTCATGCAAACTATGACTTGTGTTTCCCAAAGATTTGTGATTTGACCAAATTTAGGGCTGGTGCAAAAATATTTCCAGGGACAGTTCTAGTCCCTACTAAAAAGAATTGTAGCATTTCCAAATAAGACACTCGGTTTCAAAGTTTTAACACTGAAAAATGTTCTTGACAGAGTTTGAGTTTTTTCACAAATTCACTTTCAAATGTGAAATAATTTCAATCTCCAGTATCTCAATTGGACAGAATTATATAACCGATTGATCTCGTATATGAATGATCTTAATATGGCATTTCTAATTATGGAGAAAACCGTTAATGGATTTATTGGAAAGAAAGAAAACATATGTTGGAAGATTGGGATGCGTGCAGTTTTTTCTTAGTATTTAAATGCCATAAAACTAGGGAAGGTGGTATGAGTAGAATCTTAGAAATATTAGTTTAAAACCATTTCATCCCTGTTTCTTACATCAGGCATGATCAAAGGGTTCTGCTTGGATCCTTTGTTTATGAAAAGATCAAAATGACTGGGGGAAATTATTTTCAGGTAGCTTACTGGCTGCTGTTTTCATTTCTGAATCAAGGTAATCACAGACTTGAAACTTTTTGTAAGTTTATGTGTGTGGAGCCATACTCTTCACATCCTCACTTCCTTTAATTTTCTTCCTCTTCTTTCTCAGTAATGTGCTTTTGTATTGAACACCATTTTTTTTTAAAGAAAAAAATAAGGAAGGTGGAAGAAAAAAGTGAAAGGTGCTGTTCTGACAGCAGGTTTACCCATAACTACTTTATTTTTATTATTTAAATGAGAGATAAAACTTGTGCACCAATATTTTACATATTGTGGGGTTTTTTGTATTGAATAAAGGAGACAATTTAAAAACAGCAAAAAAACCCAAACCCAAAACCACACACAGAAAACCGAAACAGTAATTAAAGCATTTCCTTAGCTTAAAAAAAAATTTTCTGACTCAAAACTACATGGTTCTTGTCTCTTCTGAGCGGTAGAAGTCTGTGTTTTCTGGAGGCAGAAGACAGCTGGGGAACTCAATCTCACTATGCTGGAGTAGAAAATTATGTCAGAGAAGTCTTGACTATTTGCTGTCTCATACCTTGTGTGCAAGGGGAAAAAAAGCATGGGCGAAGGAGCATAAAGCTGACTCCGATGAAGATTCATGCTGGTTGAACTAGTCATTACTGTTAAAATGGACAGTGTGAATATCCTCCAGGTTCATGCTTTAAAAGAGGACGGTTGGTCCTGAGAATGCCCAGTTCCAAGAGAATGTCTTAATGAATTGTTCTTCCTACCTCATAATTCCTGAGATGGCACAATGAAGATAATAAATCAAAAAACTTGCTTGGTGGTAGTAAATCTTGTTCCTAAGCGTTCATTAGGAATGTCAGATATCATTGCTTTTAGGTGGATTTTTACCAACCCCGATAATGGGGGAAGATGCACCAACTCTGTGTGAAGCTGTATAGCAGTGCAGCTATCTTTGGGGAAACTTTCACAAATTTTCAGGTTGAAGTGTTGGGACAGGGGTGATGGTAACATGCTGGTCACGTGGGGCCCCAGCACAAGGTGCAGCAGTTCGTCCCACATCCTGAAGAGCTGTTTCCAGTGGAGTTTGCAAAATCAGTCTTGGTGTCCCAGCTGTCATCCTTTGTGCTTTGCTAATACTTTTAAGACATGACTGGCTAGTAGAGGATTAGCTGAAAGAAATATTTGTCTAAACTTTTGAAAGGGTGGATATGATAAAGCCTAAGAGTGAGTAATTAAACCTTTCTATACATTGTTTTCCAGTATAAATGTTTCTGGTTTACTGTTATCAAAGTTTGCATGTGTGTTTTTCTTGTGTGTATTAAAGAAACAGACCTGTGTCCGTTAAACGTGACATTTTGCACTCGTTTAACAAAGTTTAGATGTATTTATGCCCAAGAAACTGCTTATTTTGTTTTGTTTGTTCTATATGTTTGGGAGAATGACATGTATTACACGTTTGTTGCTTACAACACATTACTTGAAGTTGCTGGTCCTTGCAGGCTGAAGGATCTTTTTTCTAGCACAAGGCATCAGGAATCTGTAGTTTTTTTACTGGAATGTTTGGAACTTAAATAGATGAATGTGCTTCTTGTGGCAACCTCCTTTCTGTGCAGAACAAATTTGCCTTGGAAAAACAAAACCGCTGAAAAACCGTTTGTGATTTTCTTGTAGAATTGCGGTGTTCTCCTCACAGCTGGAGTGTCTTGCCTTAAATACCTGTGTTGGTGTGAACTCTGGATGTGCCACTGGCATGATGTAGCTTCTCTTTACTGAGGAGAAATCATGGCCCTCGAGAGCCTTTTCGGAGGCTGCTTCATGATTCTCAGGAGGCACTGAAGGGGTATTTGCAAACATATTTTTTCTTTTTATTCCCCTTCTCCCCTCCCCAGATGTTTCTCTGTAAAGTAACCAAGAATAAAATACTATAGTCTTAAGATTTGTGACATACATGAAGTAAAAACCCATAGATTAATTGTGGTTGCCACTTCTGTATGTTTCTTGAACGCTGTTTTTAGTTGAAGTACTGCTCTCTCTTTTTCTGTTTCTTTCATGAGAGACATATTGTGTATGCCAAAACCAGGCATTATAGTTTATGAAAAAGACAATATTTCCCAATCAGAGTGGTCTGCCATAATATGTTAGTACAACCTTGACTTTTTAACTCTCTACTGGACCCTACAGAAGATAATTTGTTCCATCCGCCTACAAAAGCAGTTTTTAAAATATATGTATTTTGAAGGAGAAGAGTCCAGCCTGTTCTGGCTGTTTTTGAAATGTTTTAGAAGTGAAACAGATATATAGATTGATTGGTGAGATACAGAGCCTGTTTCTGCTCCAAAAGTTAGATTTCCGAGTTGTGTAGAGTACTCTTAATGTGTTCTCTGGTCATTGTTTTAACTGAGAAACTTGAGATTTGTTAAAGATAGATATCTCCTGCTGTTCCTTCATATTGCTGAGGATGTAAGAAAATAGTTTTATCATTTAAAAAAAGGCTTAATTTCTCAGTCTGATGCAGCTGCTTATATGTTGCTACTCGTTTGATTATTAAACATCCTCACCATTAAACTCTTAAGTGGAGGAGAAGAGGCTTCAAAGTGATGAAAGTGTGGGGGGAAACACTACTGAAGAATATGAAAAGAAGGAATTTACTGTGCCTGTGGGAGGAGAAGGCAGAGTGGGAGGTGCCAGGGGAATTGAGGGGAGACCACCAGTGTACAGGTTGTGATGTACCTGACATTTTATATCTGTAGCTTGGTAAGTGTGTGCAATTAATAGTGGAAGTAAATAGGAACAATTTCCATGTAAACTAGGCACTGGGAGGGAAGGATGACATCTGTCACATGCCTTTTTTCTTTTTTTTTTCCTTTGGTGCCTGTCAAAAGTCGAATTTTTATGTTAGATTGATGTGATGGTAGTGGTACCAATTTTAGCAGCATCAGAATCCTCTGCAGGAAATGCTGGTCACAGGCTCTTTTCCTTGACATGCTGTGTGCAGAGCTAACATACATTTACAGCCTGATCCTTTCCATAGCAACTGTGAGTTGTCGTATCTACCATGTTGTTGCTTCTGAGTAAACCTCTGACATCATATAAAGAGTTCTAGATATCTTTCAGTACCTTGCAGTAAAGGTGATCCCTGGGAATTGCTTGCTGAATAACTCCTCAGTATACTGTACATCACTTTTATTTGTTGTAATAAAGTTGGAGAGGCTATGTACCATCTGTACAATGTTGGTTGGAAGTTTGTTTAAAACATTATGTTCCAGAGCCATTTGGAGTTCAACAGAGATAATATTCCATCTTCTCCAATTAAAAAAAATTATCTCCAGTAACATAATATTAAGGTTGGAAAGTAAAGCTCTTAGTAATTGGGCAAATGCCAAATTTGGGAAATATGACCCTTTTCATACACTAGTTACATAAATGTATGATACTTTTTTTTATTAAACTACGCTTTCACAGATTCCTGAGTTACACGTAATGTGTTGAGGTAAACAATGTCTATGGAAGTTGGTGGGCTTCAGGAGAACTGGCTCCAGTGTCTGTTCTGTATAGCTTGGAAGAGGGGGCAGGAGGACTGTCTTGCAGGACCAGCCCTCTGGAACCGGTGCAGAGATGAAGGCAGATTATGAGTGGTCATCTCCATCCATAGTTGGTCCTAGACCTCATCAGAAATAATTAATCCCTTAGCAACCATACTTAAAGTAATTCTTGTGGTATATATCACGAAAAGGTCTATGCTGCCTCACATTCTGAACTGCTGGTTGCTTCATTGTTTGGTTAAAGAAATGTCTTTGAATACTGACAAAGACTTGCTGACTAAGGAACATCTTGGCTCTAACCCTATAAATTTCTTATATTGTAGCCATTTCTACATAATAAATTGGTCATATCATAGAATTAGAGCAATTTGACAGGCCTGTATATGGCAATTAATCTTCGTCACCTTTTCTCTGTTCATAAATTTAGTGTAACAGTTTACATGTTGGTACAGATTTAATTGTTATCCTTAAGAAATTTAAATGGGTGAAGTGTAACTTTCTATCCCACCTATAGCTATCCCACTTATACCAGCTCTCTATAGCACTAGCTTAAACTATATAGGGAGAATAACATTATCAAATTAGCAAGGCTTGAGGCATTCTATGAATAGTATCAAAGTATGTTATGCTGGCTGAATATAAGGTAGTTTTGGATTATATTTAGCTCTTCTGAGTCAACATCTTCTATCAAGTTCTAATATAATATGTAATAAAAGAAGTACAATTAAAATAAATTGTTTATGTACTTGTTTCTTCAATCAGCAGTTTTTTTCTTGGCCCCTAATGTCCCAGTGACCTTGAATTTTGAGCAGCTAAGTAATAGTACCTATTAAACTCTCTGCTACCCAAGCTAAAATAAAGTACAGGACAAAACATATACTCTGCAGGCTAAATAAAATAAGATTGTTACTCACAATTTTAAAGACTGCTTCCTTATTGTTTACCTTCCGATTTAACTTATGTTTAAAATGTGCAATAATTAGAACATGTATTTGGAAAAAAAGCCCAGCATTTATGAGCTGATTTAACCAACACTGAACGATTTTTGGGAAGTTAGTTTGGTATTTTCCAAAGGTGGTATCAAGAAACTATTTTTGTCTCTTCAGAGAAGACAAATATTCAAGAGTTCTTTCCGTAGTCTGAGTGGTAGTGATTTCCTTACCTGGAAGAAAAAGCTTCATTCATACTTAATTGTATGATGCCTGTAATGTTCTAAGAGCTGTTCTCTTGTTGATTTCTCTTCTGAGACTGCCGGCAACTGTACTAGGTTAGCACTGGTTCTGTTCATGTAAATTTTGAAGAAGCTGGACAGAATCTGTCAAATTTGGTCTCCTTGTGCATCCAGGTCTGCTGATCTCTGTGGCATACTGCTAAGTCAGTCTAATATTAATTCTTTGTCAGAAAAAGGTGACTTTGAAGTAGATCTCCCCAGGGTATCTGGGAGGATATCCTTCTGTGAAGCAGTGCCTGTGTGTATCTATCTCTGGATTTCAGAGTTGTGTGATCTCCTGGAGGCAAAATTTAGGATTATGCTGTTGGGCAGAAGGTGTCCAAAACTCTTAAGCTTCATTGTACCAAACAATCTTCAGATGTGACTGACTCACTAAATGGGTTTGATACTGAACTAGTAATCAAAAGCTGAAAAAGTTCTTCTATCCCCAACTGAGCCTCATTTTTCCAAAACCAGCAGGTTTCTTTTTTAAAAAAATTCCTGTTGCAGCCTTAATCTAGTGGACGTCATGGGAGAGAGTTAATATAGCAATAAATGTTGTGAAACTTCATTTTATTATGCAGTATATGATTGAAGTAAAACTGTGTGCCACTCTGAATTGCATTGCATAGGTGCAGTTTTTACCTTTTTCTTCTTTTAAGGTAGCCTTTTACTGGCTGCTGTAGAAAGAGAGCTACTTGCTTGAGGGATCAGATTTTCATACAGACTTGTGTATTCCAATGGGAAATGCATAAGTACATCTGAGACACAGCAGCATTTGTGATAATACTAGGCAAAATAAAATGGTGCCGACTCCCCAAAGTCCAAATAAAAATGTGCTGAACAGAAATTTGTGTAATTGCTATTAGATGCCCTCTGTTGCGGTGGTGTCCACAGTGATGCTACCGCCCTAGACAGAATTTTGGCAATCACTATTCTTTGATGTCCATGTGTGTATTAAGTATTCAGTAGATGTGAGGAAACCATACTTTCGTTTTTTCTGATATCAGCAATGTGGTGCTGGAGCGAAAGGTCCCCTGAAGTCCCAGGACTTGCTGTAGGAGGACCCTCATCAGCAGTTGGGGCGTGCTGGGGGGCTGTGCGCTGTTTTTTCCTGATGAACACGCAGGGTTTGAGGACTGAGGAGCAGGTCTCTGTTCTGCCACCCAGGCAAGTGCCAGCTGAAGGGCTTTGGGCCAGGCAGGGGGGTACCTGCCAGAGGAAGGTGGATGGTGGAGCTGTTACACTGCTCCTTCTCCTTCCCAGGTGTTTAACCTCCTCAAAATAGATGAATATCATCTCTAATGAGACTAATAAAACTGCAGACCTTTCATGATTTTTGCCAGAATAATGCTATATGTCTAAAATTATTTATAAAGGGAAGTGTTTTCCCTCTGTTACAAGTATCTTATTCCTCCCTACTTCAGAGTCTTCAACATACTTTCCTAACTGCATGATGTCCACCCATAGCAGCCTTTCTGAGGCGAGCCTCTGTTCCCATTTCAGACATCCTACCTCAGTGTTTAAAATACGTTTTTGGTGGGGCATCTTTAGTTAAAGAAGAGCTCACTGCTTGTGCTGGAAGTTTCACTCAACCACAAACATTTTTCACAAGTTGAACTTAACTACAAAAAGACTCAAAATTGCTACTTCATAGCTCTTTTTTAGCCCTTTTACATCCTGACAGCTGTAAGTGTTGGAGCATATTTAAAAAAAAAAAAAAAATCTTATCCCAAATTCTGAATTAGAGCAGGAGTTGGAGCATGTTTTTTCTTCTACCTCTTGAATAACGAGACTCTGTCAGGTCATTTAGAAATAATAATGCTAATTGTGTTGATTCAGGCTTCATGTATTCAGAAGTCTTTAGACTTAAACACGGCTAATTCATATATTTGTTTTGCTCTGTAGGTGGTGTATATGTATGTGCAGTGTGATCTCAGGGTTTTTCTTATTTTTTTCACATTTTTTGTAAGTTTCTGAGATAAAAGGACATAAAATGACAGTATTTCTAGATCTCAAGGGAGTCGTTTGGGTGTAGTATTTCTATTCAGCAATGGAAGTATGTTCTGTATATGGTCTTAATTTCTGTGTTTTCCATTGGTAATGTAGAATGTCAGCTTCTAGATTTATACCATAGCTAAGTACAAGGTTGCTTCAGTTTCATACTTAATTTCATTAAATACGTGGAGGTTTTCAGAATTTTCCTTCAGAATGTGTTGGCAGTACAGGAAGGATGGTTAGGTAGCATCATATTTTTGTAAATCTTTTAGAAAATAAAAAATTCTAGACAGCTAGAAATCTGACAGTTATGAAATCTGTGAGTTTGGAAAATAATTTGTAAGATGTGCACATGTTTAATTATTTTATGCATTTGGTAGCTGACTCAGGTCACATTTGCACCAGAGAATAAGTTACTGTGTGTTAACAAGTATACAAGAGAGATGGTTTTCTTCAAGTAGTTATCAGGTCTTTTGAAGTGAGAGGTAAAATGCAAAGGGAGGGCATGAGAATGACCCTGTGCCAGGAAGCAAGCTAACTAATTGCTTGATAATAGTGGTTTTGGGTCTTCCTTGTGCACTGATGTCTCCGTCTGCTGCCACTGATTGGCATTGTGGTGATGCTCTGTGCTCTCCAGAAAACAGAGTGGAGGAGACTGAGTGATGAGAATAGTAGATATAAAAATCTAACAAACTATCCTTGCTGTGAATTTTTAAATGGTAATTCTTTTAATTAAAGCCTGTAAATAGCTCAGGTAGGTCAGTTACAGACAGTATGTATCAAAGAGCATTACGCAAACTGCAGTTTGAATTTAAAGGATTTTTGTGTTGATTTTGGGAGAGAAGTCAAAGGTGGCCTGAAGAGAAGCGAAACAGCCAACTTAAAGACTTGGGGTATATTTCTCTTTTGGGGATTTTTTCATATAATCTTGTGACAGAGTATGGTTGGTTTAAGAATGGATGTCAAACTAAGTATGTACGTTCTGTGCCCAAAACTGGGTCCTCATCTTCATGGTAGTTTACTTCTGATGATCCTCGTCTTTACTCCAGCCATCCCCAAAAAGAGTTTTCGTTTTTTGTTCTGAGAAATCATCTCCAAGATTAGGTTTTACTTGGAAAAGACTTTGCAACTGTCTTGATCAGATAATAGGCATTAGAAAAGGAGAGGACGCAAGGAGGCTGTCTTTCCTTTCCTTGCCATGCTGTAGTCCCTGGGTAGGCAGGTACAGCCCAGCTGACAAATGGCAGTGCCCAGAGGTCCAGGGGAGATGTATGCAAGATTGGTGCTGAAAGGAGACTGTTTTATAAGCGGTACAATGAAGGATATATTCATTTTATCAGTACCTCTAGTACCATAATAGTTTTGATTAATGGAATTGGTCCTGGCTGCTGCTTGAATCTCAAGTTTGAGTGAAAAATCTGTGTGGAATGCGAGAGCACAAGTAACTGTGACATTGCATGAAACGGACCATTTTATTTCTTGCAATTTTCTGTCTGCAGCAAAGTTAAAAAACCAAAAGGAATAGGTTAAAGACTTTTGTGCTCTTGCAGTTGTGCAGAGCAAGTTCAAGATGTAGATGATTTCTATTTACACGGCTGTCAGTCAGACATTAAATTAATTACAAATAGGCAAAGATTTCACAATGAAACAAACAAGGTCTTTGACATAAATTATATCCTATCATTAAAATATTTAGAAATGTGTAATTATGGTATTTAGCAATGTTATTCAAATTATAATTAATAGGAGCCTCAATAATATTACCTCTTCTTAAGTGACTTCACATGTTGAAATGCTTTCTTTTATCTTTATGTGCATTTTGGATTTAGATATCCTATTTAGGTATTTTTATACTCTTCCTTCAGGGATCATTATTCTAGTGCATCGTGTGCAGAAGTTTCAAGGTCAGCATTACTCGAACAGTTGTAATAGTCCCAACAGAAAGATAAATATATATTGACTAAGGCTGGAGCTTCAATTCTTTCAGTTGCTGAAGGTCAACAGCCCCTCTGAGGTGCTCTCCAACCTTCAAATGTCTATAGGTTAAATCACTGATGAATTACTGCACTTCCCTAAATGAAGGAAACATATTCTAGACAGAGGCAGCTCATAGTATCATGCCTGTTGACTGATGCAGTCTTGAATAACTGAGAGGAAACACTGTTCTCAGACTTCATGGAAATAAGTACGAACCTGAACGTCTGAATTTGGTGCATTAGAGCTATAATGGAGAACAAAGCTCCCGTTCTTTTTCATATGAAAATCTTGTCCCTTGCGTGCTGGCTACATTGAAATGCATTTATGATAAAATATTTTTCACTAACTTGAACTAAACAGTAGCAATCACTGCTAGTGATCAGTAGCTCTTTGACTGAGAGTATCTGTGAGACTGCAGTGACAGTACTTGGTCTCAATATTCAAAGGCAAATTTCCTCAATACACTGTTCTTCTCGGCTTCCCTGTCACAGGAGAATATACAAACATGCCACACTGTAAACAACGCAGAATCTTCTCCTTCACTAAAAATATTTTGAAGGCTGGAAGTAATCCTCTTACAGAGCACTTCAAACCCGCACAGTAGGGTATAGTGAGACTAAATGAGATATTTGGCTTTGCAAATATTCCAACAGTATTCCAGAGAATATGATCTGCAAAGGTCAGCTTGAGATCACCAGGGGGGCAGAATAAAGAATCTTATGTTGTAGCTATGTATTTTATCTGTTAGCCTTTTACATAAGCAAGCGATGTAACATTGGGATTTAGACTTTTCAGCAAGTTTAAGGGGCTTTAAAATATATTTTGATTTAATAGTATCTTAAAATGTCATTTCAAAATGAAATACTCTTAAAAACTTCATTTTGGAATGTAATTTAAGGCACGTTATCCTAGATATTTTCAATATTTTTAATTTCAGTTTGCTATTTAGACTATGTATACAGTGAAGCATCCTTACATAAAATTCAAATTAAAATGTTACTTTTTAGAAGATCTATTTTTAAATGACTTCTGAAGTCTGAGTTGTTACACACAGGTTATTTGCTGCAGTTTTAATATAGCTTGTATCAGGAGGTTCAGATTGACCTGTAGCTAGTCTAGAATCAAGAGCTTTATTTTTTTATATAGAGCTATATATATGTATACATCTTTGTATATATATACTTTACAATTTATGATATGTATAAAATACTTTATACTGGGATCTTTGTTTATAGTATTTTAATAAGAAGCTTGCTTGTTTCTTAATACAAATGAAAAAGCTGATATATTTATCAACAGGGTGAATGTATTATGAAATATAGACTGACTAAATCAAGTCTTGTGGCCAAAATTTTGAAATTTAAGGAAAATGTTAAGCATCATAATGCCTGTAATACTAAGCATTTCTACAACTTGTTTGGTGACTGGTTTTACTAACGGGTTTTAAGACTTTAATGCTTGACACAACAATGGACTCATTAAAAAATTGTGGTGACACTATGCTGAACTTTAACTGACAGTAGCCTGGAACACCCTTGGAACTCGGGTGTCGTCTGTTAATTATAGTGTACACTGCTATTTCTGGATCTGCTGGGTACATCTCTGTTTATGGGCTACTTAAACTCTGTAGGCTTCATTTTGCCTACTCGTGAGGAAGTGCCACAACATCTTTCAACTGGTAGTACATATTAGCATAAGTAATTTGAAATAAAGTTTGTGACTTACTATTCTGAATTCCTATCATATTCACATAGGGAAAGTAGCTTTTAGGTTCCTCATTTCCATTTTCTAAAACTAAAATGAAATAAATCTTATTTTAGAGAAATAAATTTTAGTTTTCTAAGACTAAAGTGAAATATAATTCAAAAGAAGTAATTTTCTTTTTAAAATGAGTTTATTACAGAATTACTTACATAATTTAGCTTTTAGTTTCTTTCAGTGGTTGAACAAATACAGCATAAGGCATCTCAACTTCATCCGAATGGTAAAAGTAGACAGTATACTGATAGATACATTGCACTGGCTTTACTGTCTGGGTAAAAATAACCTTTTAATGTTGTCATTGCTCCAGTCTAATTCAGTTACATTATTTTTCTATCTTTTGTCATTTCATCCTGATGTGTTATGAATTTGGAAAGTTCCTCTTTTACTTGTCAACATAATTTTCTCTCATTTTCTTTTGTCAAAGCTTTTCAATTTTTACACTGAGCTCTCAGCTACCATGTCGGTATGTAATTAATATCAAAACAATTGCAAGTACAGTATTTGATAAGTTTTTCTTTGGCAAGCATAGCTATTTAGTGTAGTTTGTGCAAGAACAGGTATTTGTAAAGTTAAAAGACTTTTAAATATAAATTTAGAGGTATGGAACACATTTCAAGAAATCCAGTTGTCCTGGTGGCAGATGAAATTCAACCTCAAAACACAAGTGAGTGGATCCATTTTCATTATCTTGAACAGTTCAGAGGGATTATGTACAGTATAAAACTTCAGAAGCCTATTCCACAGAAGTGACTGTAACACATTGGGCAACATTTTTCTAGTTTCAGATTATTTTCCCAACTTTTCATTGTGCCATTTATTAAATGCCTTTGTTATCTGAATACAACTCTTGGGGTTTGGTCCAACAGCCTGTAGGAAGATGTGTTGCTAAAATGAGGAAATGTGAGAGAAAGGGAGGTTAGGAAGAATTGGGTTTCAGCAAATAAATTAACACAGTTTTAAAAATGCCCGCATTTCATAAAAATCAATGTTTAGATTTTATTTGCTTTCAGCCTTCTGTGTTGTGTTTTTTTTTTTTTTTTCTTCAAATGGAAGTTGGTTCCCATACATATACATGACACTCGGAGTTGAGAACTTTTATAAAACACCGCATCCTGTGAAATCTATGAAAAAAAACTTTGAACCTTGGTAACATAAGTCTTCGATAAGATTTGGATTGCAACGGTATACCCTTAGGGGGAAATTAGGAAACACTGAAACTAAAGAGTGTATCAGCAGATAAGTGCAACCTTCTGTTTGTGCTTGTGACCATATGTTATTGTCTCAACTTCTGACTCATTGGATTCTTCCTGAAAGATTAAACCACAAGGCTTTACAGTTTAAGTGACAATTACGTATGATTACTGAAGTCTTCTTAAATGCTGCTCAGTCCCATTGAATAATTTGGTATGAATTGTAGCACAAATGGGAAAGAAATTATGTGGCCACAAGCTGTGTTTGACGTGTTTCAGGTGTACCAAATCTGTGTGACCTTTATCTTGCTGTGGAAAGCCTTTGTTTTATTTTATTACCATTAGATTTCACTATTGATACAATTTCCTGCATTTCAAAGGACTTTAAATTTTATTGAAATTTGATTTGATGTATGAGGATTGTATTATTCTTGTCAAATTTGTTTTTGGAAAGGATGTTGTTCATCCTCTGCTGTTGTTGATCTTTAAAACTTAGACTGGTTGGGGATAAAATCCTGTTCAAGGGGAGGCAAAATTGATTTGGACACCTATAATCCTCACTTTGCTTCCTTTGTCCTCCTGAGCAAAGGTTGCTAGAGCAGAGAAGGATCAAATTAGATCAAGTTAGATTGGTCTGTCCTGTTGCGTGATTCCATGGGAGGGCAAAGCTGTAGATGACAACGGTGGTCGTCAATATTTCTGGTAACTTCCAAGTGCATCCTTTTATGGAGGATTGCCTGCAAAAGGTTGTTCCATCATCCAGTCTTCAGAAAAATCTTATCTTTGTTGAAGAGACTAGGGTTGCTGCTCTGTGTCTTGTCTCACTTGTCATTTTATCATCTTTTGGGTTCTCTTGCCCTGGGGAGGAGAATTGGAAAAAAAAGGTAAAAGTCTCATGATAAGGACAGTTTAGCAGGGCAACACAAGGAGAGAAAAAGTAATAATAACAATAATACTAATAAAAGAATGTATAAAGCAAGTGATGCACAATGCAGTTGCTCACCACCTGGAATCTGATGCCCAGCCTGTTCCTGAGCAGTGATCCCTCTTCCACCATGGGCTCCTCCAGTTATATACTGAGCGTGACATCATATGGTATCAAATATCCCCTTGGCTAGGTTGGGCCAGCTGTCCTGGCTGTGCCCCCTCCCAGCTTCTTGTGAACGTTAACTCTGCCAGCCAAACCTAGGACAGGTGATAATTTGTTGCCTGTTTTTCTAAACCTGCTATAAATGGAGTTTCTGTTGAGTTCTTTAAGTCTAATGCTAGATGGGCCAAACCATCAGAAATGGACCCATATGAGTGTCTCCTTAGACATTCTTACTGATACGATCTCATTGCAGTTATCAGTATTGATTCTAAGCATTTTTATTGTCTTACAAATAAAAAATGAACATTAAAGGGGAGAAAATGTAAAATCAAAACAATTTATTTCTTTAGAGACCTTAATGTTAATAAAGAACAGCATAAACTCCTTTAATCAATCAAAGTTGTCACTTAAATGCAGTAGCTTGGGCAGAGGATAATGTAATTCGGCAGAATTTTCACTGTCTTATAAGTACCAAATATAGATTAATATATAGTTCAAAACACTTTAATTTTTAAACTCTTGTCTGTCTTCTTCACTGCTGAAAAATTATTCTTGAAAAATAAAGAAACTGCCCTGTGGTCAAAGATAGTCTTAACTACCTGTCAATCAAAAGGAGAAGTTTGTTGAGACATTTAATTACAAGATAATGTAGTCATCAAAATCTCGTTGTGGTAACTGACAGCTCATTTTGGACTGAAAGCGTACAGCTACCTCCCCTGAGGTCAGAGATGTTCCGAGGTTAACGTAGTAATGACAAGTCCTTTATTATCACATTATGACATTGAAAAAAATTGCAATTATACTAATAAATTAATAACAGTAATAAAATGACAGTCATAATTGCATAATATACATGTTGTCAACGGCATTTTTGTTACATGGCTGGAATTCATATTTTATCTGCATATCTCCCAGTATATTAAATTTTCCCAATGCAGTGCAGGCATGCAGTGGCTTATGAAATTTCTGAGAGCCTGAGCAGTTAGAGTAACTGCTGTGAATGAGACTTTAAGGCATGAGTTGTTTTTCACTTCTATAGATCAAAAAAAAAAAAAGTGAAATTAAAGAATTTCACACTCAACTGTAATTAAATGTTAGTATTCATTTTTAGCCATATCCCTAAAGAAAATTTCTCTTATCAGATATAATAATGGATAAAAAACCCGAATGAATTAGACATGAACTCTTAAACTGTTGCTCCTCAGTTCATAAAAAGAAAATTAAATCAGACAAAGACTCAAGTTTGAGTGTACACCATGGATCAGTGTGGCACAGGGACGGTTCATATTACCGATACACTTTCCGTTATCATCCTGAGAATGGAGCAGCAGTTTTCTCCTTTTACTTACAGTGAAGTCAAAGTCTTGTCTGATCTAAGAGACGCAATATATTACCCCATGACCTGGTGCTGCTCGCAGTTTCCAGCACACAATGAATGTTCATTTACCTCTGTAAATAGGGAATTTCATGGCTCTTTTAATTCAGATCTTCTTTAAAACTTTGCCTTAGAGTGGGGTAAATTGCCTATGGACAGAACCAAACAAAGAGGATGGGATCAAGATATTACTGTGTTTATTTCAATGTTGTTGAATTCATAATGCTGATACTTAGATATCTTCCAGTTTGATAGTTAGCCATACCTTTAGTTTGCGTATGTTTAGTTTACTAGTTATAAAATTACAATGGTAATTGCAGAGTTTCACCCATTTATCCATCGACAGTAGGTTTTCTTCCAGTGCTAATGCAGCTTTTTCTGACATAATGCTGACATCTCTCTGTCAGCTTAAAATTAATAAATATCTCGTACACTTGCAGCGGGGACAAGTGTGCTTTGTCCTTTGGTCTTCTGAAGAGTTCATCTGAGCTGTTGACTCACTTGTTATTTTGCCTACGTTTTCATAACTACTCTGCTGGTCGTTGTGAACAATTTTGAAGTGATGTAGACGTTAAGGCTTTTCATCTTTTCCCAAATGCTGTGAAGAGCATTGTCCTGACATGCAGTATTTGTTTCAAAGTCTTAAGTTTCAACTTCTGTTTTTTGTGGATTAAGCTCTGTGTAACTTTTATCTCCAGTCTCTTCCCTTGTTTTATTTTCTTTTTACAGCAGAGTGTGAAAGCAGTTTTCATGACCTACAGTTGTTCTTTGATGAATTCGAATTGGGTTAATTCTTGCTTCAATTCTCTCCTCCCTCCCTTCTTCCTGCTGCTGCTTCTCCAGATTTGCTTTCTACCCCTGTGGTTTCATTGGTGCTCTTAGGGAACTGTACCCTATGCACACTGCATATCCAAGTGATTAACTAGCTTCTTTAGGTGTTG
Organism: Strix uralensis; assembly: GCF_047716275.1. Lineage (NCBI taxonomy): Eukaryota > Metazoa > Chordata > Aves > Strigiformes > Strigidae > Strix > Strix uralensis. The sequence goes on from NC_133984.1 coordinate 3,578,035, forward strand.
AAGAATTTCTTCTTTTTTCTTTTTTTCCACGAGAGCTGGACTTATTGCTGGTATTTCTAACTTAATGGGCACACACTTTCTGACCAGTGCAGCTGTGGTCTGTGCAAGAGCTTAAACTGGAGAGAAACAGGTTGCTGCGTGGGGTTCAATGAAAGATTGTAATGGGATTCTGGTTCTGTTCTTCTGTGTTGGTGAAAATGTATTTTATAGTCAGAAATCAATAGCAGAGGGATAAAAAGACGAAAAGATTGTCTGTGAGGTCTAGGGGGGAGAACGTCTCAAAAAACAAAGTACGCTAAGGACAAGGTTATTTACAAAAATAACTCATTAAATAAAGAGAATGTATGTATTACTGTAGTCCTTAGATATGGACAGCTAAACTTGTGTTCATGAATGTTAATGCTAGTTGTTATTTACTGCTGTTTATACAATTCCTTTTGAGCCATGAATGGCTTTCAAATTATTTTCCTTGTCCATATGCGTAGTTAAATAATTTTGGTTTATGTTTTGTCCAGTCTTCGCTTTATTTCCTAATTTTTATTTTTAAGTTTGTATTGCAGTTTTGGGGCAAGAGCCCTACAGTTGTTCTGCCCTTTAAATTATTTAATGTTTCAGTGAATACATAAATACACCTTTTTGTACAGTTACACAAAAAGTAAGGAAAAGCTTAGAGTACACTCACAGTGAGGCACTGTTATCCTGAGAGAAATCCTGAAATACTGCTTTTTCCTTTGATTTGAGTTCCTTTGGTACCTCCTTGGAAGGAGGTGGCAGATAAGGCGTTACTAGTATCTCATGATGTGATGTTGAAATCTGCTTGTGTTCCCCAGGCTGCTTGTTCTACAGGATTCCTTGGAAAGACAACTGTAATTTGGGTTTAGATTTTTTTATTTTATTTAAAGTTTATGTAACCTTACAAGGAGAATACAGAATTATTTCTCGCATAGACAATTTTAATAATTTAGATATCATATAATTAACATTTACAACATTGGATTTACTCAAAAGTTTAAATAATTTGATTGCATTTAGGTGAACTTGCAGAGAAGGATTTAACGTATTCCCATTACTCAGAAATGAGTTTCTTGGAAGGGTTCAACCGATACTTAGTATGTGAAGATGCTGAAGTTTTGCAATAAAAGACTTCCATTTTATTAATATGGGAGAAATAATCTGTTTCCCCCTACTTTTATCACAAACTTAAGATGGAAGCAGACACCAGATGTTGAAAATTTTGATTTAAGTTATTAGTAATTTGCAGGGATGTAAAATATTATCTGTATGATGATATTGCTGTCTGTATAAAAGCAGTTTGTTATGCTAATGTAGCTATTAAGCAATATGTAATAACAGAAAAGCTGGGCAATGAACCTATAGCCTGTATGAAAACTAATTCTGCTCCAGACACAGAATTTTAGTTTCTTTCTTCTTGTTTTCTGTTTTGAGCAGACCATTTGGGTTGGTGGCATCTGTCCCGTGCCATTCCCTTTATGCTTTGTATGCTGTGTCACCTCTTGGGTACGCTTCAGAAAGATCACCATCTGCGTGCTGGGGAGGAAGTGTTTTGCCCCTTAGTGCTAAGAGTTTGAGATTTTCCAATACTAAGCACAAATGCAATTTGGCAGTAGCCAGAGAATAATGTATTTGCAAGCAGTCTGTAAAGAGTGTGTAATATTCTACACTTTTTCCTTTCTAGTTTTCTTTCTGAAAACTCTTTTACAATTTATTTTCTTCTGAACAGGGTGATACATTATACATGAGGAATATATAAATGACCCATAGAGGACAGCTTTTTACTGTGACAGAGCATGTTTTATTTGTAGGTGATCGTTGCTCTGTCCTTCCTAAGGAAAGTAGGGTCCAACAACTGTGTTATAATACTTGGTTGGAAATTAATTACTGACTATCGTATAGAAGGAATAAAGCTAGGTTTTGGGTGTTTTTGAGCTCTGCTTAAAAAATAAAAAAAGTAAACAATGAACCAAACTTCAAGCTTCTAATAGTTATAATTAGTGCTGAGTATTTTTGGATTATTTTTTATGGCACATCTCATTCTTAAATTTTGTTGCTTTTTCCCCTAGCCGAACATTTTTTTTTTATTAATAGCTTTTCAGAGTAAGAAGCATAAATTACTTTTTTTCCCTTTAATATTAGTGACAGCAATTTTTGAATTAGATAACATAGGAACCAAAGAATTTGATGTTGAATAGATACATGAGTTGTAAGTAGTACGTTAGCTGATAAATTCCATAATGTTTAGCTCAACAAATTATGAAATGCAAGGAAAATAAAAGTTAAAACTAATGTTTCATTAATTTTAGTCTAGTTGCGTGAGTCTTACATATTTCAACAACTCAACGCAATATGATTCCTATTTTTCTGTTCATGTGCATGTCAGTAATTCTCTGGAGATACTGATGAATATCAAATAATTAATTCAGTTGAGAATGTTTCTCTGTAGCAATGGGTAATTTGTCAGCTTAAGGGGAAAAATTTTTTTAAACTATCCATTATTCCTAGATTTAGTTCGTATCAGTGCTGATTTCCTGTTCCAACAAAAGTTAAATGTGAAAGGTCCTTTTATTTGAAAGATTATCTGGGTTCAAAAGAAATATAAATGGTAAATATTACTGAGATGTCTGATACAAATCCAATTAAAAAAATAAAACAAAACAAAAACAAATTAAAAACCACACCACCTTTTAAAGTATGCAGAGTTGGTATCCCCCTTGTATTTGGATGTATTCACTGTTGGTGAGAAGTCTGTGCATAGTTTAGTAACAAATACCCATACCCAGTGATGCTGGGCTATTTAGCTGCACTTTTCTGAGGGTGGTTTGTTGATGTGCCATGTTTTGCTTTGGCTGTTTGTCTCAAGTGAAAGTAGACTTGCTTTTTATTTCCTTTTGGTTACACTGCGCTGCAGAGGTTATTGCTGCAGAGATGGACACTCTTGAAATTACAGGAATGGCAGCTAGAAAAAAAATCTTGAGAAATAGGAAACAGTTGAAGCAGAGGATGCTGATATACATAATGCCAAGATAACTGGTTTTGAGTGGAAAAAGTACATAATAGTTTCTGAATCTATATCAAGGAAAATAATGTAGGTCACTTAGGTTTGTAATCCAAGGCCAAGATGTTGGAATCATGCTGAATAGAAGTTTTGTGAGAAATGGCTCAATAACTATAAAATGTAAGTAATAATTATGACATCTTTCACACAGTGATATGATACAGATTTCAGGTCTTTTTACATACCTCTTTTTTACATAACTGTGTGCACATTATTTCATGTATTAATACTTCATACATTAACAATGTAATGATATTTACAAATGTGTATATAGAGAAACAGATAATTTCATAAGTCAGTATAGTTTTGTAAGTAGCATGTTGAATCTACTGAGATTAATTTGTGTCTGAGGGGACTTCAGTCAATAGACGTGATCATAATTTTTAGGTAATGTTCTAGGACTGCTTTGTTAAATGTACTAGACTAGGTAATCATAATAGTTTTCCATGGCCTTGGTATCTGTGGTCCCAGGGGTTAAGCCCTACCTTTACCATTGTCTGTACAGATGAAGGTGGTCTTTTGTTTTGCACTAAAAGGTGTTTGGAGTTTCTGGTTGTTATAGTTTAGCCTAAAGTTAGCAAGAGCCGATGTGTTGTGTCAAAGTCTGCTGTAGGGGATGTTTTTATCTGCAGGGTGTCATGGATTGACAGAGATATCCGTCCCTAACTGGAATACAAAAATTCCCATCTAACAATGAAATGTGTGGAAGCAGATCTGCACCTGGAACAGACTGGGCACATCCTGAGCCTCATATTTCATTACTTTACATTGCATTTAGTCACAGCCATAAAAATTTGATGTAAACCATTACAGTCTGGTTCAGTAGTGTGTTTCGATGTGTGTTTTGGTTTTTGTTTGTTTGCTTTTGTTTACATCAGTTTTCCACAGGTACAGTGATCACAAGGGGAATGTCGCAGATGAAACGGCTGTTGCTGCTGAGTGCTTCCCATTCCCCTCCCCTGCAGGAGTCACAACCTGCACTTTCATCCAGATCCCTCTGAGTATAGGTCATTCAGTAACCAGTTGAGTGTGTAGAATCTTGTTCACATTTAAAGTATAATTAGTTTCTTTATCACTTTTTATTTTTTTAAAAAAAGAAAGGTAATGTTTTGCTGATTTTACACAGACCTATTATTGCAATTCTTTCATTTTGCAAGAAAACCAGTTAGCAGTTAAAAGTGACACTGCAAGAATACTCGGAATGTTTTGTAAGAGAGAGCATGTCAAAGGCAGATAAACAGAAAGCTGCACCCAAATTTCAATAAGCATATTTTTGTAATCTCTGAAGAAATGAGAGGTTGGATGCACGTATAGGTATTCTATATATAGAGGATTTACTGTATTCCTGATATCTAAATCTACAGATACAAGAATTCCATTGTAGGGGAGAAACTGGTTGTCTCTGTCAAAAAGTTTTATCAGGATTCTGAAGTCAATAGGAATTAAACTCACAATTCTCATCAGAAACTCAGAGGTTTTGCAAATACGTTTATCTGTAGTGTACACAGTGCGGTGTCCCTTTTTGCCGCTTGTTTTTTTCTGCTCTTAAAACATTTATATTGTAAGATCTTACTGATCTTTATTTATAGTGTGTGTTTATGTGTATTTAAGTTTTTTCTGTATTTGAATTTAAACAAAATCAAGCACAAAACTCAAAATTTAAGAGCCTGTGTCTTTGAAGGTTTGAATCCCATGTGAATGTTTTATTTGATGCCATGTCTGGACTATTATTTGCAGAACTTTATTGCTTTAATGCTTACATCTCTACAAAGAGACTACAAAGCATCTCAAATATGGTAGTGCTTCTCTGGTTTGCTTAAAGTTATGTGTTGGCCTCATGCTCAGTCTAGGCATGTATAAACGGTTATACAAGGGGCTAAAAAGATGGAAAAGTTGTTCAGATTTTTGGACTTATTAGAGACATCTGGCTCTATGCTGGCCACCTAAAAGTAATTGAAGTTTCCATATGTTTATTAAAAAGTAGAAAGTTACTTATTTTTACTGTTGTCCTTCTTGCATGTAAGCTTGTTTTTGTGTCTCCAATTTGCCTTTTCCTGGTGGCTGAAGCTGATGTGTTCCTGACATTGCTGGTGCTGTGTTCACATGAGTCAGCTTTAGATGAGGTGAAATTTTCCTTGGGAGGCTTGGGGTAGGGGGGGAACCTTCTACAAAAGAAGTTTCAAATCTATTTTGTGCAATTCTTTTACTATATTGCTTCCCTTGTAATGGCGAAGGAAGCCCCAACAAAAATTCCCTTACTTTATTCTCACTTGTTATTATATAACTTGTGATTTATTTTATCCTTGTTACCTACATTCCTTTACATCTGATCTTAATCTTCCACGATCCCCTTTTGTTTCACTTTCTTTTGTTTGTTTCATTTTCCTTTCTTCCTTTCCCATTTGATCCAGGTAGTCTTTTATTTAGTGAACAAGTTTTGATGATAGTGTGAAAAGTCTGATCCTTGGAGCACACTCAAAGGATGTAGAACTCATCAGCAAGGTCACTCTGCAGATAATGGAGACCTGCTTGGCTTCTGCAGGGGGAGTATGTGGCTGGTGAAATAAATACTGGTGAAATCGCACGTAAGCCAGAGAAAATAAAACTGAAAGCTTTAATTCCCGAATGTGAAACTTAACACTTCATGTTCCATTTTCATCTTATATAAATAGAAATATTGAGAGACTGTGGTAAGAATCAAAAGTGATATCACCGTCATTCTCATGGTGAAGCAAAATAACTCTATCGAATAATGTGAATATCTTTATTTCTGGAAGGAGGAAGACACAAAAAAAGGAAACCAGAATGTAAAATAATCGCTTTTGTTCCCCCAAATCGACACTCCCCCCCCTCCCTGCTTTTCCCCCCAGACTTTCTGTTTTGTTTTGTGGTTGTAATGCAGTCTCCAGTCAGTTCTCATTTGAGTTAGAAGATGGGGATATTATATGCTTTTGCTTAGCTTTCAAGTCATTCACCTCTAATTTCTGAACTGCAATTAGAAATAAACTTTTTTCTGCCCCTACTTTTCTTTTTGCATTCTAGGGTAGCAATTAAGAAGAACTGGGTGAATAGGTTACCATTTTATCCAACTCTATTACTCTGACTGATGGAGCTATTAGATAAAGGCAAACTGTAATTCTTTATTACCTGCCTGGCTCATTTCTGCACTTTGCCCTGGAGAAGAGCTGCATAAAAGATCAGAGTGTTATTGAAAACTCTTGAGCAAATATTGAGCAACTTGCTTGGTCACTCAGGTAATGACAGAATTTCATGGAGAGGTAACGTGCACATGCGAGTGGTGCCCATTCGTTTGGGTAAATATGTGGTGAGAAACTGCTGGCATGGTATAGCTGAAGTAAGATGGCTTTCGGAAAGAATAGCTGAGAACACTTTGTGTATGATAAATACGCTTATAATTAGTGAGATCATTAGCATGGACACCATGTACTTAAGTATTCACAAAGAAGTCTTTAAGCTAAGCAGTTAGCTTCACAATGAAGGAAAGAGACAAAATGAATTATATACAGCTGAATAAGCTTTTCAGAATCTCCAAGGAGGTGACTTGTCTGTTGATGGCCAGTGGGGGTCGAAGAGTGAAATAATTACTTAACAGCGTGTAAACAATGTGAGATGTGAAGTGTGCATTTTTTTCCTTTTCTTTTTCTTTTCCTTTTTTTTTTTCATTGAGAGAGTTTCTTGTTGCGATGGCTCCACTGGGACAAGCAGCAGAGAAATTTGATTAAATGGATGCCTGGGGTCATGACCCTGTCTAAACATGCTGCAGCTCTCAGCATTAATCAAAGAATGTTAAAAAAAAATTCTGACCTTGCTGCATATGAGTATTGGTGAGCTCTGAATGCAGTCGTAGATGGATAGAGGGCTGTGTGGCTGTGTGAGCGGCCTGCTTACAAAGAAGAACAGAAGAGGAGGCAGGTTTCAAGGACAATGGCAACCCATCATGTTGTTTTAGTTCATGTTATGGGACTTTCATGTGATGATAGCCCATCAACAGCAGTGAAGTTTGGAGATCCCATTAGAATGCAGTTGGGAATGAAGCTTTTTATTATGAACTACTGCTGCTTGAACCCTGCGCATGGAAAATATTTACAGCTCTGTGATAACATGTGAGACCTGTGGGTTCAGAAGGGTTCTTGGCCACCTCCCCTTAGTTTAATGGATCTGAAGGAAGCAATTCTCCTTTGTAGGAGTAGCCAGGATTAGTATCATGCTTATTGTTTAAGTGTGTATTTTTAAAGAGTTCTTGTAGTACCAAGGTGAAAGGTCTTGATTTTTACTGAGCAAAGTACACAGTAATAGAGGTTACAGTAAATCAGTGAATGATATGTGGGCATAAGTCCACAAATTATTAATTTTTTTAAAAAAATTTATTGTATTCTGGATGCCTACCTGAAAACTCCTGATCCATTTTATTTAGCTCTCAGTAGCAGCAATTCTCATTGGAGGTAAGAATATTTTGGGTAGACAGAGTTATCAAGTGAGTCAAGTCTCATTAATGTTCAGTTCTGGAAACAGTCCAAGATGGGGATAGACCTTTCATCTGTCTTTTAATTCTTTACCTGGGTATTGGAAGCAGTGTAATCACAATACCATACTAATTTCTTGCCTGTTACCCTGCTGTAGAGTGGGATACTACTTCTCTAAAATGAGTTTTGCAATATTTCATTGTGTTTTACTTCTATTAGATGATATGAAAGACGCTACATAAAGAACAGTCTTGTGGATAATATCATAGGCTCTGAATTAGAAACTTAACCCTGCTTAGTAGAAGTGCATATTCTGAATTGTATTTTGTCCTCCTTTGAACAAGTATTTTGAACTTCTCTTATAGGTAAACCAAGTAATAAAATGGAGATGATACCTTTAAATGCCTTTAACTGCATTTAAAGGCGCATTGGTTAGCTTTCAGAAGGCACATGCCTTAAAATTTATTTTCCAGTAATGCCCTCCAAATTCTACTCTCTACAAGGACTTTGTTGGATGCTCTTTCCTGAGAGAAATTAGTAAATTATGTAGACAACTTGCACCTAATCTAAGTAGGATTTAAGGGAAAATAAAATACTACACTAGTATAGACCTTAATTTTTCAAGAAGGTAAGAGTACAGAGGAGATGAGTAACTCCATGTTAGAGGAATCAGTTTCATCTTTCTGTCTATTGTTCTCCCTAATGGTGTCACTATTATGAAATGTTCTTGAGCTCATTAATGGAAACAGCTCCCATATATCCACATGTTGGAATCTGGTCAAAAACAAATGCCTGAAATGAACACATTAGAAATTACCAATCTATCAACAGGTGTAAATAATGTGAATATATGTGTAGAGAGCATCTATATGAAGAAAATATCCCAAAATTTGGAAACACCTGAAGTAGCTGTATAAGGAAAAGCAGTAGTAGGGATTACATTCAGTGCTGCAGCATGAACAATAGATCCACACTGTGAACTGTAGAAACCTTCAGCTGAAATTTTAAGTTTGTTTTCAAAGTGTACTGATTCATCATGGAATTCATCATAGAGTATGGACCTTCATTCAGAGGTCACTCGTTTTACTGTCATGACTTTGCACGAAAGGCCTAGCAAGCCAATTTTCAGTAGAGCTATACTGTGTGTGTTACTGTGATAGAAAAGTTGCAAAAAGCAAGCCACATACTTGAATTTCAGAATTACAAAAGAATAATTTATGAAAGTTGGTTTAAAAGATCATTTATGTAATCTCAGAAAAGTGGCCTCTTCTGAGACCTAGCAAGAACCACCAGTTACAAAAGGGTTTTAAATTACAATGTAAATCACTGATGATAAAAACAAAACCTGGTCAAGTTGTTGCTGACTTCTGCATGGCCTTGTCAAATTGAGACTACTAACATAGGGGTGATTGTTACCATTATTTTTGTTACTCTTGCTGGACTTCCTGGTTTTAGCTCCTACCTTTCTTGAAATTTCTTCCTGAAGAACAAAATAACTTTATCTTAGCTCTGGACCTTCTCACAGACATAGTAACTTTTGAAAATTCACTGATTGGAAGAAACTTAATATTTGAAAAATATTCAGCAATGCTAGTGAGTTTGGTTGTTTTTTTGTTTTTGTTTTTTGAAGTGGAACCACAGAGAACTTGGAGAAGCAGAGGTGCAATTTTTTACTAGTTTGGAGGGGCAGTTCAGGTTTCAGACAGAGGTAACATCAACTGTGTATAGCTATCATCTAGAACATGACATCTGTCATAGCCTTCTGCAAGGAGGTAGGAGCTGTTACGCTGTGAAACATGAACTCAAGGTGAACACTGCTCAGAGCTAGTTCTGTGCTAATCCTGGTGCCTACAGGGGAGTGCGTTTAACTTCAGCTGCAACTTCCCTGTTTGTGTGGGCAACTCCTTCCTCTCTGGCCCTCCTACTCTGTCTTCTAAACATCTTACTCTTCCAAAACAAGCTGTTGTTGCTCTGTTTCCCCACCAATTTAGAGCCAATGTTCTTGGTTCTTGTGCTTGGGAAGGGAACAAGACCTCTTATGCCTCCCAGTTTTTCCTATATGGTATCAAACAATCTCTTTGCAACTGAAGAGCAATGTTGAGTGCCAGTTACAAGAGCAGCAGAAATTGTGACATAGGGTTGGATTGAATTCCTGGTGGTTTCATAACAGCTCTAAACAGTTGTCAGAATACTATATACTTGGCTTTGTTAAGAAAAGAGTTAATCCAACAGCAGGTGTTTTTCAAAAAATCCTCCTCAGTTTCCTACCTCTTGAGCCTTTAAACCCTTTTGAACTCTTTGACGAGATTTGGACAAGTGATGATAATAAAGGCAATGGGTGTGCCATGATGGGCCCCAATACTTCTCTCTGAGAGAGAATAATTAAGTTTTAAAAAGTTTCTTTTATGCCAGTATCATAAAATTCATTACATCTGTCAAATGCATGATTGTTGCGTACGATCCCCTGAGGACCGTTATGTCCGAAGCCCTTCTGGTGGGGAGTTAAGGTTGTTCAGATACTTTAACTGTGCACTTCTAATGTATATGATTTGGGTGCAGTTAATCTCTGAATTTCTTAACAGTGCTTCTATGATAAATATTTTGTAATTGTAACTTTTGAAGTTTTAAGTCATTGATAAACATTCCTGATTTATTAGCTTTATTTTACACTGGTTTTTGTCTGTGATTTTGTCTGGTACTTGCTACGTATTTCTATAATTACCTATATTTGTATTTAAGAAATTATGCAGAGGGGGGCTGCTGTTGAACTGAAGGTGATGGAGGTCATTGCGTTCATGTCAAGCTGTTTGTATCTTTATAATTACAGTGCTGAAGAGCTGTTTTGTTCATTACAGAGCAGGTTATTCGTATATAAATTCCTTTCTGTGAATGTTTCTGAAAAAGAATAAAAAAATCATGGCACATCAGTGTCCTTTTACCATTACGCTATGACAATCATAACACATTATGCCATAACTAACTTGAGGATTTCCCATTTATGAGACTTTTTTGTAATAAGCCTTATATAATTGTAAAAATTCATTTAAACACCCCCACCCATTTTTAGTCACTTTAGAAGCAGCATTTGATATTGTAAAACAACCTAAATGGACAATGACTTTTAAATACCTTTATTGACCTATGCTAAATGTAACTTGTATTATTAAAGTTGGAATTTCCTTTATCTAACACAGAAACTTTTTTTCACGAACAAAAAAGTGCTTATTTTTGTGTAATAAAAATAGAAGAAGAGAAGATGACCAGGTCTCAAGTTGTGCACATGCATGTAAGACTAATTTAATGTGTTTTTTTAGCAAGATGAGTATCTTGAGTAGGAGTTAACTGGTTAAAAAGAATACATTTATAGAAGTTATAGATTAAGAAAAAATATGATAGTGTTCAGTAAAATTTTTTAGATAATTTTTCACAGACTAGTCTTGTGTATTCAGTGTTTCACATCATAATACTAGGCTTTTAAGGTTTACTGTCAACTTGTTTTATCTGTAAAAGTGAATTTACTGATTGTGAAAGTGGAATTGATGCATCTGTAGACTGCAATTCCTAGCTAAATACCTGTTTTATCCATACTTCAGACACATTGTGAACCATTGCAGGGTTAAGAATGTTTTTTTTCTGTTCTGCCTCTGCAATACTTAATCTCTAATGAGTCTGCCAAGAAGTGTGCTAGTCATGGCTGAAGTACTCCTGATGGGTTGTTCTGTTCACTCTGGGCTGGACTGACACCGCTGATGATTTTTTCATTGGTCATCAAACATCTGTCAGATGGCGAAAAAATTTTTTCTAAGTTACACAGACCTATACCTACAACTGCAGCTGACTTAAAATGGTCTCATGATCTTTGCTATTCCTTTTTGCTGCTTGGGTCAGTACTTTCTCCATTCCCTCCTTACATTCATCTTATTCCTGCAATTCTGCTCCTGTTTGCTGCTTCTTGTGTGTGTTCTGTAATACAGTCAGAAGTGCAGCTTGCAAACGATTTTTCTTTTTTTCCCTGTTCTTTTTTCCCCCTTTTTTGACATGACATTTGATGCTATTTTTTGATCCTCCAGTCAAGAATATGAGTGTCAAATGGGTAATATTTTGGATGTGCAAATAATCATCACAAATTTTTTTATTAAAGTTTTTAACTAGTACTGGTGTGCGTAGCTAGGCTCACCAAGAGCAAAACATTGTGTGACTCTGTAATTAGCAGAGGATGGGGAGTTGCATGTTGCAGGTTGTGATTAAAGTGATTTCTATAAATGTCACAGTTTTAGAGTACAAATAAAACCAGTATCTGTGTGTCTGTAATCTCTGTACACATACTTAAATACAGAGCCTGGAAGCCGTGGTTTGGTTCCCTTACAAGTCATGTGTTTATTCGGATATTAAAAGGAACTTCATGAAAAGCATACTTTTTAACAAAATATTTTGTTAAAAAGAGTTAAATTTATTCATCAGTCTTGCTAAAACAATTCTACAGTAAATATTTTAAGTAAGTTTCTTAGGGAACACAATGGGCCATCTAGACTCAAGTCACATTGACAGCACTAAAAGGCATTGCTCGATTTATGAGAGCGCTCTGTTTACCCAAGAATGTAGAAATTTCCCTTTCTAAATGGGACAGCCTTATCTTTATTATTCCAGTGCCTTTTAGTTTACAGTTCTGCTGTAAGCAATGTTTCAGGAGCTTATTTCAGGATTCCTAAATAAATGAACAGACAAAATTAATGCTCAGTGCTAGCAGTCTACATTTTATATATTGTGTGATTGAAAGTAAGCCTTGCAGAGCAGCAGAAAAGAAAAATGACGATGGTACTTTATTTATACAGAATTTATGTGATAACAGAAGGTAAATTGAGCTTCTGAAAATAAACCTTGTTTACAAATCTAGGTGTTTTTTTTAAAAACACAAGCCAAACCGTGATGGCAATGAAAATCCAGTTCCAGGAACATCAAAGAAGCTATCCCTCTTCTTTTTAATCAAATATGTGTCAGAATAGCTATAATTGTACATCATATTTATTCAGTTGATGCAAGACCACTACCAACCTGCACATACCGTAGCTGGTTTGTAAATGCTCCTCTGTCACACGAATGGGAATAAAGCCAATTTTTTATTTGCAAAAAGCAGCATTCCTTTGCGTAAACCAAATAGTGTAATGCTAATTGCGTTGTCTGTATCCGGATGTCCCCAGGAAGTATCACTTCCATGCGTTAATACGGACGCAGGGTCTTTGTGTGCAGAAGAAAAGTTTTCAATATGTTGTGTCAATAGTAACTAGAAAAACAGCTGATGTGAGTTCAAGCACAGAGCATTCTTTCCTTGCAAAGATAAAATTCTACAAAATATAGCAGCTGATGGGAGCTAGAGCGATGTGTACTGTTTCCATCTTAAGATAAAAATCTGATAAAGAAAACAGCTGATGTAAGTTAAAACAGACTGTACTATTTATATGCTAAAAATAACATTTTGAATGCTTTTGCGTTGAGTTATCTTTGGTGCCTTGAGCAGCAATTAATAATTTACTCTCTTTCTTAATCTGGTTTTCTCCCTTTTTATCAATGGACCTTCACTGGAAAAAGCACTGACAAGTCAGTAAGATTCTGTGATTTGATATACTTATGTCTTTAACTGATGGGTTGTTCTCTTTTTTAAGCATACTGCTACTGCAGTACCTCTCTCATCTGCAGCTGATATTTTACTTAATGTGCTTTTCTCAATTCTGTTTTGTTTACTTTAGCATGTGACTGCTTCCCTCTTCCAACCCCATCTTCATCAAATAACCCATCATTCTTCAGGGTGAACCTAAAAACACCCACCACAACCCCCCCCACTCTAAACAAAATCAAACAACCCAAAAAAACAACCCTGATGCTTGCTGTACCAGACTGATGGTTTCATCTGATTTAGGGAAACACTTTGGCCCTGCAATAAGGCACCCAGCCAAAAAAACCTATCTGTTGTTTTTACGTACAAGTTAGTCAGGTTCCAACAGTAAATTTTTTTAAAAATTATTTAAATAAAATGAATCTTTAAAGTTGATCTGTTTTTCACTTCTTTAGTAATGTTTGTTATCCTCTAGATTTTTGCTTGAGGTCTTGCCATCTTATTGTAGAAACTAATTATTATTTTTAAAGTTGATGAGAGGCCCATGGTTTAAAAAAATTGTAATCTGAACACAGGGCCTAAAGTGCAGTTTGGAGAATAAAAATCCATGCTAACCAGGTGGCTGCGCTTGAGTGATCAAGATTTAACATTAGTTTATATCCTTACCCACACTTCATGGTGATTAAATATGGAAAAGCTTTCACCGAACTTCCCATTTTGTGTATTTTCTTTACTTTTCAGTATGTACACCAATTGAAGAAAATCATTAAAACAGTTCATATGTTTGCCTAACTTGGCTTTTTTTGCCCTCAGAGTGCTTGTGCTGCTTAAATGCATTTTGAATTTTCCCAGGCTTTTGAAACAAGTGATGAATCAGCCAGTGCAACAACAAGGCATGCATTTAGGACTCGTCACAGCCTCCCTACCCGTCCCCTGCGTCCTCGGCACAGGGACGCGCTCGCACGGTCTCTCTCATTACAGCCTAACTTCAGATGTTTGTCTTTCCCTAATTAGATACACGTAATCCATTCACCCGGGTTGTGACGTTCCCCTTCCCTTGTCCTCGCTGTCTTCGGCCAGACAATGAGCACAAAGATACAGTAGGACTCGTTTTCTCATTATTGATTTCACGCACCAGCTGGCAGCTGTTTTAGCTTGTTCGTTTTTATAACCCTCTGGGCAACTTTTTAAAAGTACTTTTCTTTGACCATCTGCTAAATGCAATTGGTTTAATAATTAAAGACTTGCCATCCCTTTTCAGATAAATACAAATGCTGTTTCTGCAGCTGAGAGTTCAGCATTTTTGTTTTAAGCATAGGTGGGATGTTTTTTGTCAGTGCTGGGAGCGATGCAGTGATACAGTTACAGCTCCTTCAAGGATCTCATCTCTCATGTTAATAAGGGTGGGGGAAGGAACTTTTCTATGGGTTTGTTTCACAACCCAAACTGAGTGCGGGGTGGGGGAAGGAAGGGATTGTGTCCAAGCTCTGCCTGTTTTTAAGTCCTGAGAATTCCCAATTCTTGCATTTGTAGGAATTCAGGGAAAACCTGAAGTGCGTAAGTGCACAAGCAGTATATTTCAGTCTGAATTGTGTATCAGGGCTGGTAATAAGGAGCAGAAGCATTCGGAGGTATTTTGCCAGTGCTGGCTGTGGCTGCACTGATAGTAACAGGCCCTGGAACCACCATCTGCCTCTTCCCTGACTGGGATTGGGGCACAAACTGGAAACTCATGGAAACTGTAAATGTTTCAAACTTTTCTGGTACATTCATCTTTGGTTTTTTCTTTTCCTTTTGAAGTGACAGAAAGTGAGACGCTGGTGTCTTACTTGGACTAATTTGAGATAAGATTATAAGGAGTACGTTAAAGTTGTTTCTTAAAAAAAAAAAAAAAAGTGCTTTATAAAAGTATAAGCAAAGACAGGAGGACACTACTATGAATGGGTCCCTTGGAGCCCATGGTTTCTCCATGTTGTGTGCTTCATAGGCAGGATGTGTAAAAAAGATCCAACCTTAGTTTGAACTCATCTTTATGCTGTGATTAGATCTAAATTTTCCCATGTTTCCTTCAAAAAGGGCTGCTGAAAAATCCTTCTGTTTACCAAACAGTTTACCATTTGTTTCTGATGTACCTCAAAGCTGACCTGTAGGATTACTCTCTTGAGAGGTGAAAAAGGGTAATTCATTTTTTATGTTCCTTTAATCTTAGAATTCCTTCAAAAACTCGCTATGCAGGAATCGGTGCTTTTTATTTTGCTGTGGCATCAGTTATTCACCAAGCATTCTTTGCTGCACAATATATGCTTACAAAATTGGTTAGAAATTTGTGTGGAAGAAGAAAGCCTATCTGAATTTGTGAGGGTTTTTTAATACAATTGAATGAGACTCTTTTCTACAGAATGAAAAAGGAAATAGTCATATGTTTTCTTAATAAGATGAAAGATATCTGTGTTTGCTTTGAGATTTTTATGTTTATTTGTTTTAAAAGTATTCCCATCTTTAATATTTTTGTACGTTACAAACATAATCTTGTTCCAGACAGCTGTGATCTCTGGTCTCCTCTAATTCCTAAAGTAGACAAGAGCAAGTCAAATTTTCCAGAGTATCTGGCTAAATATCCCCTGAAATATAATTGAACTGAAAGTGAATGCTTACAGTAAAAGTTCAGATTAGAGTGCAAAGTTTGCATGAGAAATTCCTTTCTTGAACTTAATCCTGTGGTGGTTTTCATATGAAGCATTCTCATCATAGATTTCATGGTTGTAGTATTTTTTTAGATTGCAACAAGTATGCAGTAAGCTGTGTAAACCATGCTGTGCTTTGGATAGGTATTTTTCTTTCAAACAAACCTCTTCATTTTCTGCTGCTTAATTTCATGAGCTGACTCACTTTGTGAGGCTGTTAATTACAAGCCTGTTGAACTCCATATAAATGTGAAATGGGCAGAGGAGATAAATACAATTTCTTGTATTTGTTGGAATAACACAGTTGACAAAATCAATGACAGCTGAACAAAGGACATTTAGGTCAAAATGATGTTTCTCTTTAGTAGTTTAGAATTATTCTTCCTTGAATGCGCTAAACCTCTTAAAGTGTTTCACAATACTTTGTATAGTTTCTTTGAAGTGTCCTTTTCCTGTGCTAAGTTTAGTTATAAATGAACTGCAGGCAGATGAACAGCTGATAGGCCAAGGCAGGGAATTTGGTTCAGGATCAGGCCATGAGTTGTGGTGCAGGCTCTCATGGGCACAGCTCTACCGTGGATAGAAATCTGGTCAAATCCTGCAGATCCTGGGACGACTGCAGGAACCGCTGCATTTGATTTTATTTAAATATAGTTAATGCTCCTTGATTTGCTCCTTGATACTGTTTACATTAACTTAGGAGTGTGGGAGAAACTGCTCATCCTCTGCCTCTCAGTGCTGGTCTATGCAGACATCTGAATGCTTCCTTCTTTCTGAAATCTTTGTAAAGAGGTTAGGAAGGAAAACTCTTAAAAGCAGCTCTGCTGACCTTTTCCTGCTTTGGAGCTGCACCCCTTTTCCAGAGAGAAGGGCAGAAACTCTGGACAGGGCTTGCAGCACAGTGCTCCATAGGTCTAAACCTTGTGAACAAGTGGATTTATTGGGTTTTTTGGTAGCATTTTACACCCAACTTCTTTCACTATGCAGAAGGCAAATTTTTCACAAATAGCGCAGTCTAGAAGTAAGTTCAAGGTGTGTAAAAGGAACAGTCATCATAAAATGTGTTCATGTGTCTGCGGTTCCCAGGATAAATATTGTTGTTTGCGCTAAGTAATGATTTGACATTGGTAAATTCTGAAAGCAAGAAATGGTGTTTCAGCAGTTATTTTTTTCTTGGGTTTTTTCTTTTTTCTTCTGACAAACCTTACCCAGATTTTTTTATTCTCAAGTGGCTTTTTTGGTTGCTGGGCTGTGGGGTGGTGTTTATGACAGGCAGGTTTCTTTGGGATGTGGCTACAGACAGCTGTCTCCTTTTGAAAATGGACTTCTGGCTTTGAGGTACGGTTTGAAATGGATGTTGACATGTGTAAATTAATCCAGTTTGTCACATACATTGGAGTGTGGCAGTGAGTGGGTTTTTTTCCCCCTTCCTCTTCAGCCTGTCCCCTTTTAATAAAAATATAGACAGAGGTTTTTTTACGCTACAGCCAGAATCATTATGTAATTACTTAATTGATCCCCTATGGGATATGCCTCACATCTCTGCTACAGGACTCCACATCATGGTTCAAAACCAAAATGTGAAAGGATTCATTCTCTGCTAAAATGTGCATTTTCTGTACCATGCCATTGATTGCTTTCAGATGGTGAACCGGAAAGGATTTATGTCCTACCACACTTTTCTGTAAAGACTGTCAGTAAAAATGGGATCTCTCTGCAAAATTTCAAGTCCTGAATAATTCCTGTGCTTTTAAAATGGGAATGCAGACTCTTAAGTGGAGTAAACTATTGATAATGCTATAAGCAATACACTAAAAATTTGATATATCTAGTTTTGTCTCTAGTCTAATAATAATACTTATAAATAGAATGTTTTATTTATGGCACTGAAGGAATTTAGCTCATTAAGTGGTGGTCTAGAATGATTTGCCAGTTTTGATCCTGTCTCCATGATGGTGCAATACATTGTGTATGCCCTTGTTTTCCGTCCTGTGGAGTGACTGATACCCTCACCTATATATAGAAACAGTCAAACATTTTTTGCAGATCTAATGAGCTGGATTTTTCAGATCTGTTCTCTAGCTTGTGGCATTTGTGCAAGCAATTTATGCTGATCTCAGTGAGATTTAATTGTGCAAATAATTCCCGTAGGACAGAAGGAGACATTAAATGCTTTGGACAGTACAGGAGAAAACACGGTTGGTCAGTGTTTCTATGGTATAATCTTTAATTACAGATAATATAAAATAAATAGTGTATTGAGAAGTTTTTTAGGGAATGTTAACACTAAATTTTCATTTTATTTCTTGCTGTACAAGTAAAATGTTAACTGCAATTAAAAGCATGTTTTCAAAGGAGGATTCAACTCAAGCTAAGAACCCATTGCTCAAAGTAGTTCACGTAAAGATATTATGCCGATTTGCATGTCAGAAAGCAAAGCTGTTTACATCAAAGTATAAAAATGATTTTTTCTAAATACTATAAATTTTGATGTATTATTTCAGTTTTATGCAGGTTCAGTTCAATTAGTATATTCTAACTTCTGAAGACCCTTTGAAAAAAAATCATGACCACAAGCACTGCTGGAAAATAAAGTCTTCAGTAATCTTCTGGAATAGAAAGAACAGCTTATTTAAGATCCATCATCTTAAGTTCTGTAAAACTAAAAAAAAAAAAAAAAAAAAAAAGACAAAAAAACCCCAAGACCAAACCTTAAAAAAATTCCAGATTGGTATTGTTGATGCTTCCAAGTGAGTGAAATGCATAATGGTGAAGATGGCTAGATAGTAATTATTTTTCAATTTCACATACTTTGTTGTCAAACAAAATAGTTTCTTGAAGATTTTTTCTATTTGTTTGCAAGTTATGTCAAATACAGCAAGATTTGTAGGTGCCATTAAAAATCTATATTGATTTCCCACAGTCAACTGGGAGTTTTCTTGAAAAGTCAGTCATTAGTTGAATGAGTGTCCAAACTATGTTCTATTTTCTCTTAGTAGTTCAACTTTTTAAGCAAAAATGAATATTTTGTAGTAGGCTCTGAGTTCTGGCATGTAAAGATTCATATTTTTCAACCAGTGCTGCTGCTGTAGTCATGTGCTGTTCTGCCCCGTGTACCTCTGAAAGTGATGCTTGAGGCTTCATTATTGTTTCATGTTCTAATTCAGTTGGATTCAATCTTTGAGCTTTCCTAGTATGCAGTGCTTTACTGTCTAACCCTGAATATATATTTAGCCCTGCAGTGATTCATTGTGCTGGGCAGTGACAAACACCAATGAATTGGAAACTCTTGGCCTGAGGATCTTGCAAACTCAGGATAAGGGTGGGGGAACAAGATTACAAGCAGAGTGAACAAGATAATGGCTGGTGATGGTAGACCTCTTTCCCCCTCTCTAATGCCTGAGGTAGGATTTAATTTAAGGGGTTAGAGGAGCAAATGAGAGGTAAGAGGTCCAGAAGAGAAAGATGCAAGACAGGGCAAGGCAGAGGGTTTCGGTGAGGTTAGGTGACTGTCCTGCAAAGGACGGCGCTGAAGAAGACAGTCTGTTAGCAGCTGGGGAAGGCGTGTTTGGAGGCTGTGGAGCACCTGATGATTTACCCTCAGTGCTTAACCTGCTCTGTGGGTTAACTGCACTGCCTACTGCAGCTCCTCTAGTTTCTTAGCTTCTTTCTGCAAAGTGATGTGGAAAAAGAGGGGGGGTTATTACAGGGGTAGGGGTTGAGGTTAGCTAATGATTCCTGTTACTCCATCCATGTCCTTTCAAGTTCGGATGGTGTAAGTTTGGATTTGGGAGACTGAAGGAGCTAAAGCTTTGCAATATGTATTATCTGCCTCCTGGGATGCAATCGTGCAGCTTGTCCTTGTGCATTCACGGTGTCCTGGAGCTGAGTGGAAGGAATTTAGCTTTTCATCTTGTTTCTGTTGACAATTCCTTTCTTACACTCCTGAGGAGAGATTTTTCAGAGAGGAGGTGGCACCATCTCTACAGGTCAGGTAGAGTGGTTATAATTAATTGATGATACATTGTCCTTACACTTACTTTCACGGACAGCTTATGGGATATCTACGCTAATGGATTGATCCCGTTTAATGTATATTAGTAATTAAAGAAAATACATTTTTAAGAGGCAGGATATATTTAATTTTAATAACTACCTTTCCCTGAATCAAGAAGTCTTTGCACAGAACTCTAATGGGTAACATTAGTCAAATCTGTGATAGATCAAATTGTTAAGTATGAAGGGTGTTGTTAATGTAACGCAGAAGAGAAATCTTGTGAGGTAACTCTGAATAACACACAGAAAGAGTGCATTCATCATGGTATGCTGACAAAACATCTGAGTAATGATGGCCATTAAATCTTTTGTCATGGCTAAGATATGAAAAAAGAAAACAAGTTAGTGTGAGCCATTTAGGAAAATTGCCATTTGACATGTAAACCTTTCTGTCTCTATGTATTCATTTTTATATTATGGAATGAATTTGCATTTTAGAAGGAAACTTGATTTGCCTAGCAATTATGGGGGGAAAAAGGTGAGTTTCAATCTCTAGTTAGTCAAACATTTAAATGGAAAGAGCGGAGCTTTCTTTCTTTTTTAATTTAATTTATTTTTTTCCCTCCTTGATCCTTGAGTTTGGTTTTAACACAGTGTGAGGGGAAAAAAGAACCCCACAACACTGAAGAAGATTTGATTTATTGATTTATTTATTTTTGAAAAAGACCCAGTATCCTACCTTCTCTATTGTCTTTGCATGACCCTGTGTGTGAATAGATTTTAATTGGGCTGCCTTAAAGCCTGGGAGAAGGGAGTGATTCAGAAACGCTCAGTACTGCTCTTGTTTCCTGTATAAATAAGCTTGCTGAATTTTGTGGTGGGGGATTGGAAGAAGACAAAATTCAAACAGAAGTGACTTCATAAAGTACAATTTCAGTGATTATACAGATCTGTAAATATCTAGTCCTTGCTGATGCTTGTGTTGACAAATGATGGTCTGTGTTTATCTGTCTGGACACAGATGTTTTTGTGTACTAAATTACGAGTTTATCCATCAAAGGCAGAATCTAAGTCAAGTTTCTGCTATAGTGCATGTTCACCAAAGGGTTGTTGGGAAGAGCAGTACCTCATTAGGCTCAATCCTGTCCAGTTTTTCTGTAATCTCTGTATGCTTTTAAGTACAGGTGATGTCTTTAAGTTATACCATACTGTGCATCTTGAAAGTAAGAAAAACCTGTAGAAGCCTTTCTGAGAAGGGCATGAGTTTTAGGGAGAGAATGTCTGTCCTGTCGGAAAGCGATGGCCATTCCTCTCCGTGGCACTGCTGCTACCTCCACTCCACTGGTGATATGTGGAATTTAGTGGAGGGCATCTTATTCTTTTGGTGACATGGCTATTAATTGCCCTTTCAGTTTTATCTGGTATAGGTCAGGAAAGACTGTGCTTCTGACCAAGGACATAGAAGTGGACAGAAAAGATGTGATTTGTGAAAAAGCCCTGTATTTTTTTTTTTTTCCTGATACTTGCTTGATGTTCCTTTGGCTTCCTTGTGCTTTCAAGGAGAAAAGGGTAATATTTTATGTAGTTACAGCTAGGAAAATATATATAAGGAATCACAGAAATACTTTACTAATCAAAAAGAAAAGAAGGTATGCCGAAGCAGTACAAGGCAGAATAGCAGCAAATATCACATAAAAGATACTATTAGACATAAAGAGAAACAGTAGCAATTGAAATCTCCAGGAAGAAAGAAAGAAAGAAAAAGAAGTTTCCAGAAGTCACATAATGGAATCGAATTGCCATTCTCTTCCCTTTCTCTCCCCAAGCATATTACCACATTTTGCATTTTTGGACTGCGTGATGATGCTGAGAGGGCTTTAGTGGTGGTTGACCCACAACTTGGAGTTGAGGCAGTTTGCTGCTATGTTGTTTGGACACACATACTGTATCTGCTTCTCTAGTATTTTTGTGTTTAGTCTCCAGTCTGGCCACATCTGTGGCATCTTATGTTCACCTGAAGAAGAGGAATACTGTGAAGAGTGTTGACATTTCCTCCAACAAATGGCTTTTTGTGAAAAGAACAGCCATAACTAACCAAGCCAGGAAACTCAAGAGAAATTGGAGTTAGGCTGTAATCTTTTAAACTCAAAATTGATACCTGACAGCACAGACTAATGTGGTGTGAGTAATGCCAGAATTTGAGCTGCTTGTGTACATTAGGATATATTTAGAGAAATTAAATTACTTTTAGAACTTTGAAAGTTTTAATTCTTGAACTGCTTGACAAAAAGGACTTTTTTTTACTTAATTGTGAAGACTTTAAACTGATTTAGTTTAAAAGAGCATCTGAGACCATCAGTGCAGTTGCTGAAACTAGCGGTGAATGGAAAAACTGTGACAGCAGTTTTGTTAGAAGAAGTGGGAGATGCTGAATTGAATTATTTGCACAAAGAAGATTGGGGCCGATTCTATATCTGACTTTCCCTGTTACCATATCTCAACTTTAATATCTTACACCAAGTTAAACGTGCATTGGGGTTTCAGGAGATCTTAGATTTACTGCTAAAAAATAAGCAAAGAGTGTATTGAAAGATGGGCTGTTTATTTGTAGTCTATGGTTCTGTTGTACTGTTAGAATATTTGTTGGGATAGCTGCTTAGATAGATATAAATGCTTGCGTGATGACAGATGTGAATAAAGCAATGAACTTAAGAGTATTTGGTGAAGTCACTGAATCATAGTCTGTGAGAGAGCATTTCTGAATTGCTGTAACAGAAATAAGAGACACTGAAGAATTACAGTAAGAGAAGTAAAACTCAAGAGTACGCAGTTATTCTGATATGGTGGCTGAAAAGCCAACCGGTAGTTAGTTATCAATTTTAGGACGTTGATGGAATTGGCATTTTGTAGCAGCTGGTTCCAATACCACATTTTCATAAGAAGATAAGTAAGAAGAAACTATGATGTTGAAATGAAGAAAGAGTGTGTGGTGAGACATTTTGAAGTTGATAGAAAGGTCTGTCAGGTCACCAGAGTGTATCCACAGAAGCAATGTTCTGTTATTATATTAGGAGGAAATGAGGCAAATTACAATAAAAACTACATTTAGCTAAGAAAGAATTTGTAGCAAAATGATCCAGATGGTTTATCTTAACCCTGACAGCAAAATATATTAACCAGATTAGAAATTTAGACATCAGTGATATGGGAGGGACTGTTTGGAGCAATGCTTCTGTGGCTCAGAAAGCCCTTGTGGGAGAGACGTCGCCTTAAACAGCGTAGCTGGTGAGTCATTGCCTTGAGAGAGCCAGAACCCATGACCAGCACTAACCCCTTAGTATTAGTAATTAAATTATTACTGCGTTAATGTGTTTGGAGAGAGTAACCCAACCAATAGCCTTTCTCTGGAGACGAATTCTTAGGTTTACTATACACTTTTTTCCTGTGGGGGTGGTGGTGAGAGAGGGAGCTCTGGTGGCCCTGCTAAAGATACTGGTGTTGTGCAATAAACAGGCTGATTAAAGATGACAAAAGTGAGCAGCCTTTGGGGAATGCTGAGTGCTGCTTTAAAAAAAAATCTTCCAGATGACTTTGAATTGCCTCAAATTATATGCAGTAGACAATCAGATGAACTTTGCTATTTTGCACAACTGCTTATTAAAGGTCTCATAGCTTCTCAAAACTCATCCTCTGTTCTTTTGTCCAAGACATGGCATTGAATATCTGTGCTAGCAAGCACAGTGAGACTTGGTTGTATACAAATTACTTAGGCTGTACATTGATGCTTATACTTCTAACAATTTTGAGCACTTACCAGTTTAGCTCTGATTGAACTGAAGTCAGAAGAAGAGGAAAAAGTTCAATTTGCCTTTACAGGTATTTTCTTTCAGGTGTTTTTCTTTTACTCACATTATATAAAATGTATCTACCGTCTAGTTTTCTGTTGTATTTCTTGCAGCAATATGAAATTTTAAAAATTACTTTGCTAAAAAATTTCTATTAATTCTTGCCCTTGGATGTGTCTTCATCTAATTAGGGAAATGGCAGCACAGCTTTGCAGTAGTTAGGGTTTGGGGGTTTTTTTGATTGGTTACTTGATTGAATTTATTTAAATAAATGGTCAAATTTTAGTGATGCAAGTTTTATTTTAATAAACATGGCTCTTTGGAAAACCTGAAACTCATATATGCAACTTGGAAACAATTCATGTGTAACTCATGCAAGTTTATTGAGTTTGTTTTAGTGTAATCCCTTCCAAGGGTAAACTTAAGATAGCTTTGAAACATTAAACAGTGTGGTATTTAATTAGCAATATTTATACAGTAAAGAAAGAAAGGCAAATTCTGGAAATTCTTCTGCAAGTTGTTACAGCAAAGTAGCAGCCCTAAAAGAACTCAAGTGGATTGAATCTATTTATAATTTTAAACTGTAGAGGCATCTGTAACATAGCTGAAAACACACATGAAACATGGAGAGAGGAAAAAACTGGGAAGGAGAAGGGGTACAATAGCCAGTAATGGAATAAGAATCTAAGGAATATGTGTAAAGGTTATGAAATCTTCTGACCTCACTTAGGATATTGTTTTTGTTCTGGTTACCATATTCTTTAAAGATGTAACATTTGAAAAGGGGAATTTGATTGACCTTATGACTAAAGATAGGAACTCTAAAGAGAGGCTAAAATCATGAATTTCTATAACCTTTAAAGAGCAAAGGTTGAAAGGCATTTAATTGAAAAATATAAAATCTTCTGAATTATATATCACTATATAACTCTATTTCTTTTATATCAGAAATTATTATAAAAGGAAGACTATTTGTCAGTTGAGGAGCAAGTAACTCAGCAACCTCTTGCTCCTTTTGCCTTTCTGTTTCAAGCGCAAGGTCCAACAGGCACCAAGAAAGCAGGCTTCCCTTTCACTTTTAAAATTACCAAAGCCTATTCGGAAAAATATAAAAATGTGTTAATAAATGAATGTGGAGAAAAAAACAGAAATCTGAAATTACTCTCAGATGTTCAAACAATCTTACTTACTGATCATTGCTTGAGAGGGTTGCAAGGATTCTTCTGAGTTTGGCAGTGGTTATAAAGTTGGTCAGCCTTTTTGAAGTGCGCACAGACATTGGGGATAGGCATGTCAGGGGACTTAGGTTATATTTTGTGCATATTGTAAGAGCAGAAATACCGCTATTTTCCTTCCAGTAGGACATAAAAGGACATTGTGTGTGTGGCGGGGGGTCTGGAAGTATTGAACAGAGGTTGAAGTGGATGAGTCAGTATCTAGAGACTAACGCAGAAGACCCTGACTGTTGCTAGCTGACACTGTTTGGTGATTGGTCTGCTCTCGGAAATGTATGATTGAGTCTCGGTAGTTGGCTTGCGGTCTTCAACAGAGACCATGGTACAACTTTACAGGAAAACTTGCAGGATTTGGTTCCTCAAAGTTCCCAAGGTAAGGGAGTGGTTCCACACCCACACTCTTCAGGAGAAATGCCTCACTGCTGTATTTGTCTGCTAGCAGAACTCTTCCTGTGAAGGAGCAGTGGGAGATGAACCAAACCTGGAGGAAGCTTTGCAGCACTGTTGTAGCCTAAAACTCTTCTGGAATTACCAAAACACAGTATTTAATTTAAAACTCATTACACATGTAAACAGGTTTTAAGAGATGGTATAACTAGATGAGTTTTAAAATTATGCTATTCAATAAGTATTTTGTCTAATTATGTAATATTTCAGCTTTATTTACTCACTGAAGAGATTAGCATAAGAAGACAGGCTGGTAAAATCAAGAATGCCTGAATCTTATATACTCAAGAAATATACCCAAGAAAATAAGGTGCATTTATGGCCTCATGTTTATAATTTAAAGGTGCAAACTTGAAAGTTTGGACTTGAATTTTTTCATATGTAAAACCATGCTTTGTGATTTACCAGAAAGAACAATCTTTATGGTAAAATGCTCAGGTCCGGGTCAGTCTGCATCCATCTGTGACAGATCATTCAAGAACCATGTTTTAAAGTAGTTGGTAAAAATAAGAAACTGATAAAAGGAAGATAAGCAGCTGCAGTGTCTCTTATCATGTAGTTTGGTAGGCTTTGCAAGGCCAGTGACACCAAAAAAGAACTGAATCAGCTGTGCTATTAACTTGTAGAAATGAAATAACTTTCCTAGGAAAAGAAGAGCTCTGAGGATACACTCGGCATTTCCCTTTATCTTTGATGAATGTCGTTTCTTGTACTCTTGATCTAATGGAGTTTTTGCCACTGACATCACTGTTTAGATACAATAATTTAAACATGTTCATTGAGTTTAAATTAGGCAGCTTTTAAATGCAGGTCTAGTGCAATCTAGGACTGTGCAATAGTTTTCTTATTTGCCTCTTTCAGTATACAGTCACGTCATCTAAACATTTTATGCCAAGAACATTAGGATGTTTTTGTTATTTTGTATTTGTAAATAACTACCATTTTGAGAAGAATGTCTGGTCACTTGAGCTCATGTATTGATTGAATCTTACTGCTGAATAGGATCCATGAGAATGCTGAAGGTCCCATTAGAAAATACATAGCTTGATATATACTTGATGAGAGCTACATTGATCACATTCACATACTGAAACAATTATTGATGGAATCTATGATGAACAAGTCATTCTAGTTGTGATGAACATTGGCTTCTAGCAGACATTTGACACTGAACCATGAGATTCTTTGTTGTTACAGCACATCTGAGAAAATCATTAAGCTTTTTGAAGCCTTTACAGGCTGGGTCTAAGTATTATTTGCATTAAGACCCATCAAGTTCCTTTCACATCAATTTTGGCGTTCTTGTACAAGTACATTAGCAACTTTGTGTTATCAGTAGCTGTAGCGTATATTACAAGCAGAAGTATAAATGTAGCTCACTTAATTATCAGCATGTACATGTTCTTCCTATGCAGACAGTAGCAAAGTACCCTATGAGAAAAAGCAGAATGTGTTTAAGCTGTATAAAATGTGCTTATAACATTGTGAAGACAAACTGCAGCAACTCTAAAGGAAAGACTTGGAAATATTTGCTGTTCAAAGTTCTTTTGGTTCCTATATTCTTCTCGTGGAAAGGAAGGTTGAAAATCAGAGAAATGTCTTTCTAGGATTGTTTTAACCAAGCTTACATCACTGGGAAGAGTGTATGCTGTCATTTAAAGAAAGTATGTGTTTGTGTATTTTTCACACTGCAAGTCACAGGATTTAGTTGAGAATTCTTAGAGTGGAAGCAGATTTCCAAGAATTGTAACAGTTTTTGCAATCTGAAATGAAGAAAACTGCCTGTTAAAGTAAGCAGGAAAGTCAGTAAACACTCTCCAATGACGTTCAAACCATTTAAATGGTTATGTAATGTTCTGTAAATGATATCAAACTGCTTATGAGCAATTATTTGCAGCCCATTTCATGTCATTGAACATGAAGGGAAGAAAGATGTGCTTGGATTATTGGCAAGTTCGTTACGTGCCAAAGTATTATCATATATATTTGGGGCTATGAAATCTGCTTCCAAGAGAAACAGGAAAAATTTTTGACCACCCATAGACTAGTTGAAGACAGAGCTCATGAATTCAACAACACAATGGTTAGAAACTTGACCAGCAGAGGAATACACTTCGTCTACTTAAAGATCTGAATTGATTTGTGTAACAGCCTGAATAACGAATGTGGATTTTTATTTTGGTCTCCTGAGTGAGCGATGCTGTTTCACTCACTGCAAACTCTTGGCTTATGATTTTTAAGTTAAATTTGCTTGGTATAATTTTAGATTCAGGAAGAATGGAAGAATGTCGTTATCTTAAAAATACAACATTTTTAATTGTCTTTTCTGAAAGACATTGATAATTGCTATAATGTTATACAATAGAGAATAGCTTGCAGATTTACTACTGTTCTAGTATTTAAGTCTTTGGAGTTCCCTGACCCAGTGTACTCCGGCCTGCGGGCTTACTGTCAGTCCTCTTGACCTTTTTGCACTTGCCATTTTCTTTGTTTTTTCAGTAAAGTGGTGTTAAATGTAATGAAGTAGATATATAAAAGCTAATAACTGCTTGGAAAGAAGAGACTATTTGATATAAGTGCATGTAAAAGTCTCTTATGAAAGCAAAACAGGGTCATGCTTTGTACTTTACGTGCTGGGTAACTGATGGGCAAAACTCCTTGCCAAAGGATGTTGAAGGGCAACCGCAAGGCTAATTATTGTCCTGTATCTTCCTGTTTCCAACACACACACATATATATTTTTTCCAATATTCTTGAGGACCAGAAATTGGAAGGTCATGAAAAAGAGAGTTTAACGATCTTAATGCTAGTAAGTTTTGCATCGACCTACATCAGAAATGCATGAAGTAAAAAAATGTTAAAAAGGATTATTCAACCCACCAAACTTTCCCATTAAAACAGTTCAGCAGTGATTTTTTGCTCAGGATCACTTTCATTAGGTAACCACTAGGGATGTGCCACATGTAGAAGAATCAAATAGATGGAGCTGACTCACACTTGGACTTGCACAGGTATATTTGCAGAATGTAGGCCCTGAATAATTTAGAAATCAATAGTACAGAAGAGATGCAGCTCAGTCTTACAGCGTACTGAAAAAGTTATAATTTCGTAAATTTTTATTTTATTTAAAACCTGGGCCGCTCCAAACTTTGAATATTTTTCAGTTTTCTTTCCAGAAGCTCTTGGGTGGAGGGGAGGTGGGGGAAAACGTGGGAAAATACTATTAAATGCAGAAGATGGAGTAAAGGAATAAAATACCCATTTTACTTCAAGTTACTTCTGAAACCTGCTCCCAATTTTTGTTTTTTGCAGAATGTTTTGCAGAACTTTCTGGTTTTGAAAAATGTATTATTTTAGCTAAAAAAGATGAAAAAAATTCTAACCTTGTGTTTTCAAAACATTTAGGATTTTGCTGTTTGCATAGCAATACATGTACTCAGTTCAGTGGGAATTCAGGCACTGTGTGCTTTGAAACACATGAAGATGGCATGTTGTATGCCTGCTATGATGGATAACAAATTCATCTCTGAGTACTTAGCTGCTTGTTGTGCTGGTCTTAAATTCTAAGAGTTTCTGCTGCTAAATGCTCAAATTTGCCCCTTCCCTCCAGATTTTTGGAATAACCGATGTGAAAATCTCTGGGGAAGCTGCTTTGGTGAAGTGTGGTATCAGTACTAAATGCGTTGCAGCCTGTACAGAATGCCTGTTAAAAGGCATGATAAAAGCAAAGTGGAAATGCTAGAGGGTTTTGGAAGAAGCATCTTTTCACATGTGGTCACTCATCATTAAAGTGAGCTAAAACACTGATACATTCTCTCAAGATAGAAGTTGTGGGTTGTTTTTTTTTTTGTCGACTAAGCTGCTCCTGTAAGCACATTGCAGGTAACATGGTACTCCCTTAGAGCTTCCTGCACCAGAAGGCATGGTTTAGCATTGGGTGATCCTTGGCAAGTAAAAAGTAAGATTTAGTACATTTTTAAAAGTTTTTTTGTAGTGAGTATGGCATCAAGTGAGAGTTACACAAAGATCTTTTCAAGCATATATGGAAAGAAAGTAAATTTAGTGATGTTGCTTCCATAACTGTAATAAAATTGTTAAGAAAATTATTAAAAAATTGAAGAGTGACATTGGTGATTCTCCACATCATTTAAGCAAGAGTAAATACAGAAGAAGGAAAAGACCAGAAATTAAAGTTCTTCAAGAAATAGTGAGCTACTGGGTGGTGTTGTCAGGGTAACTGTAAAGGGTGAAATAAAATATCATTAGATTTGAAGGCGTTTGGACTTTTGAAGCTTTTCAAAAAGTAGAAGTTACTTAGGCTCCCAGCTATTCCTAGGGAAACGTTCTTGGCATACACGAATGCATTTTGAATCTTTCCAGTAATGAGGGAACGTTCCAATTGTTAGGGGTTTAGCATTGCAAAGAATGGATCTTTAAATATCATAAACCATTGGAAATACAGATACTAAATGCCACAAGAGTACGTTTCTATTTGGGTAGACAATGTAGAGGAGAATAATCTTAGTAGGACTCATTTGCTCTTCAGATGCTTCAAATTTATGTCTGTTTGTCAGTGCTGCGTGAATCAATCGCCTTTAAGTATTTTAATACATCTTAGTTACACTTTTCTTGTAACACAGAGGAAGGAGAATGTTCCAGCATTCTACCAAGATTGCAAATTCAAGTGTCCCCTTCAGCTTACTACTACTGGAAAAGGAAGCAATGTTAGAAGAAAATGTTTTGAGAAAATAAGTGTTATATAGTTTAAGATAGTACTTTATATTTTTGTTTGAAGTACATACAACATAGAAAATGTGCAGGGTGTAATAAACAAATGTCCTGAAAACAGAATATATGGATTTTCTTGGCTGATTTCTTGTTGTAATTACATCCTAGTTGGGAATACCGTGCAAAAAAGTTACTGTGGCTCCCTGCATCTGGGGCTGGTTCTGCCCTGGTGCTGAAGCGGAGTGATGGAGCAGTCGCAAGGGCACTTCGGGTGCCCCCATGGGGGCTGCCCACAGCTGATGATTCCCAGGGCCACTGTACTGTAGCTAGAGTGGCCTCCCCTGCAGGGCCTACCCTAGCCCACCTGAGGAGTGTGGGCAGCGGCGTCATTAACAGCTGCGATGTGAAACTCGGTCTTTATTTTGTGATGTCTGGGAGGGGATAACTGTGTATAGAGAGCTTCTGTTCAGTACCTTTTTTTTTTTTTTTTTAACATGTCGGGGTGTGTGTGTGTGTATGGATGGTGGTTTTTTCCCCAAGACTTTCAGCTGCTTAGAGAAGGTAACCTGTCATGGCAATGTTTGTCAAATTTTCCAAAACTAACCATTCTGATAGGGCATTGAAATACACGAGTGTGAATTTACTCGGTGAAAAATGAGTGGTTTGCTTTGGCTTTTTTCAAAGGAATCTTTACCCGCTCCCCCTTCACGTATTCATGTTTGTACCGGGTGGGCGGTGGGGAATGACAACTGATTTGATTTTTGGGGAGAGGTTTGGTGAATGAATCTAAAGTTTTCATGCGTTTTTCTTTTTTAGGTTTATTTAGTAACAACTTTAATGATCCCGTTTGGGAGTACTTTGTTAAGGGTTACAGAAAAAGTGTCACAGTGACAATTCTCAATTCTAAAGAGAGATTTGAAACATCTTTCACTTTAAATGGCCTGCTAAATGTTTTGGAAAGTGAAACAATGCAGCAGTAGTCTGCAAAGCAGGATGTTCTTCTCATCCTTAGCAGTGAGAGTTTGTTCTCTAGTTTCTATGCCATGAGATAGTAGCATCGTTGACTTGCTACTATATGAGCTCTCTCTTGCTGCAGTTTGTTTATTTATTCCTGCTCCCCCCCCCAATGGCAAGAGGACAGTTCATTCCTTCTAGATGCAGGACATCTTGTTCCTAATGACTTAAACTCATTTTTTCCCCCTCCTTGCATTCCAGATGCTCACAGATGATAGTTCTGTTATGCTATCAGGCATATTTGTTAATAAGAAAGTAACTTAAGTAGTTAACATAACAGAAGTTGATTTGACCTGCCGATATGCATTTTTGCAGAATAAACAAAGCTTGTTATCTGAGATTTTATTTATAAGGATCTGCTCAAGTGATCTGAGATCCCCCCTTGTTTGCATGTCCTGCCCTAGACCTCAGCACATAATCTCACTGTACTGCTGCCCTTTTGACATCTGATTGCCCTTTCCATCAGTATCCATCCAAAAGCATATTTGTCTAAAAAGGAAACAATTAAATTCCAATCTCATACAGAAAACCTTTACTTTTCAAAGAAAACATACTGAAAAAGTCACAAAGTCGTACATGATGGGGAACCCTAGCTAAATCAGAACCAGAAGTCATTAGGCCAAATTCAGCTCCTGCCAAAATAGACACCAAGTCACTGATCTTGATGATACTTTGCCCCTGTTTATATTAGTAATATTATATGCACTTAGTTTTTGTTTTCCATTAAATCCTGTAGTAAGACTATGTTATATTGTATGTGACAAATATTAACATGTAACATAAAAAGTATGATTGGTGAATACATCAAATATGAAATGACCTACGTGTTATAACCAACTATGACAATGGACTAAAATGACTGAATTCTATGAAATTCAGTTTAAACAATGTTACTGTCATCAAATACTTGTGTGTCCTATTTCATGAGAATCTGAGTTGCATTACAGCATTTTTCAAGGATAGCAATACATTACTATAAGTGCACAGTAATGCAGAGAAAGAGCAGATCTGCTGCTTTCAGTGTTTGCATATCCTTTTCTGTTTGTACATCTTCAAACAGTCCCACCTGGGAAACACCTTTTTTTCCTTCACGCTGAGTATTGTACCCTGATTTTGACCGTAGTCACAGGCTGCATAGTTTTGGATTTTAAGTTTGAGCACCGTGTTTTCCATTATCTGTGGCTGCAAACAGCTTCTAAAAAGGTACAAATAATTCATAATGTATTATCAGTGGCATAATTGAGTTATACTCTTCTAATGTAGGTTTGATAGGGAAGCAGTCCCCATGTCTTGTCTTCAAAGCCCTTCACGCTGATGATTTACTAAAGGGAGTTTTGTCACCGGTGGCTCATTGTAACTTTCTCCAGGAGCAACCAGGTAGATATGCAGCGTGGCGCTGTCAGAGTGAAGTGCAAACCCGATTTACTGTGTGGCCATCCTAATTAACATCAGCAAAGAAGAAAGGAAAGAGGCAAATGCCTACATCTTACATGTAGAGTAGAAAGTGGTGTAAAGGGAAAAAAGACTTTTTTTTGTGTGTTTTTTTTTTTTAACTGTTAACATTCAGCTGTCAGGTTGTATCTGTTGATTATATACTATAGATTAAAGGTTGATTATATAAACTTAAGGGACTAACGGCTATTAAGACTTGTTTTAGTTTAAGTGTGTACCGTATACGTATATACAGCTAACAATGTCACTGTTTCTTCCTTGGTTTGCTGTTGAAAAATGAAGATGTTTGTAATTTGATCTTTGGAAGAAGAATACAGCCTGGATGGCCACTGATCAGATTAGGAACTTTTCCCTGTGTTCTTACCCAGACTGGTAAGTCTGCAGCATAAAATGAGGAACGAGCTGTGAGGAGGCTCATGGCTCTTGCTGACAACCCACATCCTTAACAGTAGCAAGTTGAAAGTTGGTGTGGACAGATTTTACTCCTGTAGTTTTTTGGCAAAGGCCTGTTTTTATCAGTGAACTTCTGAACATAATTCTTACCTGAAAGAAGTTGAAACATCATAGTTTTGTCATTAATTAAATTTCCCACAGCTACTGTTTAAGATAGAAATGACTGAAATGACATTTCCAAGGATCTGGTATGTCAGTGACATTTCCCTGGGTACCACTTCTCTGCAGGTGGAATTCCCAGGAATTATTAAAGCCCCATTACTGATATGGCTAGCTAAATCCCAACCCAACCTAATTTTGTTACGTCTCCAAGTATGCAGGCTTGAATGTGTGTGGATTTACAGTGCGTGAACAACTTTGGAGATTTCTAACTGCTAGCAAGACTTTCTCTGTTTAGTCAGTTTTATGTTACTGGAAAGGGATTAACTGGTGCATTCCAAACCAGCAGAGTTAATGGACTTGTAAGCTATTATCTCCTAATTGTAGGATTGCAACTTGCTCACCTATGCAATCTTTTTGTCCAGTTCAAGACCAAAAAGTGTGCTAAATTTTTGGTGGCTGAGAACTAGACAAGTGTCAGTATCAAAGGGACTCTGCCACTATAGCTGGTGACTTTACTAACAGCAGTTTAGCTGGGAATGCCACATGATGTATCTGTCCCTTAGCAGAATTCTTTTTGAAATATATATAGACTGAGAAACATCTATGTGCACGGAGTTACCGTATAGTTGTTAGGGGAAAAGAGATGCATTCGCTCGCTTGACTGTTTAACAATTGAAATCACAAAAAAAGACTGTAAATGCTTTCCTATTTGATATTCAAAGGTAAAGCAAATTCAGCTAAGTGAATTTAAAAAATTGGTCTTAACGATGAGGTTAATATTTTTTCCCAGCTCTCTGATTGACAGTTTAATGGAGATTTTATTGTGTTATGTTAATGATGTCATTGGAATATATATTTCTTTGTTTGCATCTGTCACTTATAGAGTTAATTAATATTCTGCTGGTTTCATATAGCTTTTTTTACAAAATCAGTTCTCGTTGCATATATTAGGCAGCTGAGTCCTTAACTTACAAAAGAAAAAGTTTGCAGTGTTCTGACCAACTAAATGTCCTTACAAACAGAAATGCATTTTGCTAGTGATACCTTCTACAAAACAATACTAAAATATTGGTGTAGTACATAAGCCTTTTACCACCCTTGAAAACCCAGCTTGAACCTTGAGCTAGTCATTTACATGATGTTTCCTTGGGATTACCTACATTCTTGTCCACTTTGACCTTGTAATTTTGCTCACAGTTGGAAATGTAATGCAGAGTGACTAAGATAATGTTGTTTACACAGACTTTAAGTGGAGTGACATTATAGTCAAGCAAGTGTCACATCACCCAAAGTGAAGGAAGACTTAATTACCATAATCCTGTGAATACTAAAATTCCTTAGCCATGTGTAGCATAATAATGTAATGTTCTGCATGTTACATTTAATAAGCTGAAGGTAATGTATTAACTCTCGGGGATCTTTTAGTTATCTTAAACTGAGAGCAGACAGATTTTAGCGGGTCAGGAGAAATTCTGTGGTCAGTGTAGATCCTTGGTGTGTTACACTGCTAACAGTATACCATCTTCCTTTAAATGTGTAGTTTGACAGGCAAAAGAAAAGTGAAGCAACTGTACCAGTGTCTCTGATCTAATGGGTATAGTCTGGGTCCAGGATTTCTGCAGGTGATGAAGGCTAAAGTTCATTAAATAAAGGAATGATAGGAATGGGACAGTCATAAAAACATCCTGTGTGATGGCAAAGATACCATTAAGTGGAGTGTTAAATACTGCAAGACTGGAACAAGCCATTCCTTAAATATTCAAACAATCCTACCTTTTTGCTGATAGTCAGTGCACCAGCCTTATGTACTAACCAGAATAAGAAGTGAGATCTTGGATGAGTATATAATCGTAAAAGGCAAATCATGAGCAATTATTGTGATTCAGAAAAGTAAAGTATTTGTCATGCTCTATTCTGAGCAGCATGTAATAATTTTATAAAAATGGAGTGACTATTCTTAATATATGTTTTTATTTCAGTAACACTAAGTAGTAGTGCACAGGCTACCGCATGCATTAAACATATTTGCCCTAAAAATCAGACTATTTAACAGCTGAAAGAATGCTGTTTAGGCAAAACCAGAGTACAGCAAATAGCTGTTTTCCTTTTACTACTTGAGAGCCCAGAGAGTTCTCCAGATCCTGTCTGGCCCATTGTCCTGTTGTTTGGGCACGACACTTCTGTGGTCAGTGGCCAGCAGTGATGGATTCAAAAGCACGGGTGAATAACCCACTGTGATATAGTATTGTTTGAAATACAAGTTTTGAATTTGCATCTTACTGAGAGTAGCAGCAGATATAATGGTTCATCTTGGAAGGTGGTGTGTGCTTTTATGTAGGAACTACTTTTTAAAATAACTGTAAGTATTTAGTTTGAGTTTAATGTCTAAGGTTTGGTTCTTGGGACTGCAAACCAATATAAGTTTACATAAAAATGTGGAAAAGCTGGACATTGAATAAGTAATATGTGTTGCTGCTGTATGATAACAGAATCATCTATTTACATTTCATAGAATCACAGAATCGTCTAGGTTGGAAAAGACCTTGAAGATCATCTAGTCCAACCATTAAATGATAAATGATA
Source organism: Strix uralensis (assembly GCF_047716275.1). Taxonomy (NCBI): domain Eukaryota; kingdom Metazoa; phylum Chordata; class Aves; order Strigiformes; family Strigidae; genus Strix; species Strix uralensis. Next base: position 3,613,742 of record NC_133984.1, read on the forward strand.
TTAGTGTACAAACAGGCAGAAGCACTTGAGTAGTGATTTGATAGATGTTGTTAGTTTGTGCTGGCACAAAAAATCTTTTCGCTTACTTACACCAGCGTGTAACCTTGATGCAATTGCCTTTAATGGAATTGGTCTTATTTGTGGAGAGGGGGTGGGGAAGAAGGCTTTCTGTATATTTGTAAGGATTTTTTAAAATGGCTGTTGGCATTAAGGATGCTCTGTGAAAGGAGGGTGCAAACTGTCATCGCGTGGCCTGTGTTAAGGTTTTGTTGTATTACAGCGGCCTTTGAAAGATGTTCCTTAGAAGTGGTGCTCTGCCCTGGGAATGAAGTGTGGAGGGAAGGCAAGATGGTACCCTGCTGTCTCCTGTGGCTATCCAGGAGGGCATCTGTTTCTGAAGAAGCAGCAATGCCAATAGGAGCACAGGTTGCACTTGGGCGTGCAGCACATCGTGCTCCCTCCTTGCTGAAGCCTGGCCTGTCCTTCAGCCAAGGACAGGCTGCCCCTTTGGTTTTGTGCCCCTAATTGCCTCTGTCCTATGAAAAACCAGTGGGGGAAGGGGTGGTCAGTCTTGTAAGTATTTCTGTGGTAATACTGAGAATCAAATCCTCTATACACTTCCAGGAAAAATAAATCAAAATTTTGAAGAATGACGTGAGTATAGCAAAACAACTGTTAGCCGTCGTCCTGATGCAGAGAGGTTCTCTGCTTACTGGGGTGTTAGTAGACGCGCACATACATTAGAGGCATGCTAATATAATTTTCAAGATACCTCTTTTTTCTGTTTAGTTTCCAACCATTTTGTGTGTTTAAAATAAAGTGCTAAATCTCTGATTAGGGAAAATAATGTAGACTTGCTGTTTCTCAGATTGTTTTTGTAAAATTAAGCCCTGCTTAACGCTGCTGATTGCCAGAGGTCACTCCTTGCCCTGTAGTATCCACTTAGGGTATTAGGAGCTAAATAATAGAAGACAAAACAAATGCAAATCACAGAGAATGTAGATTATATATGAGAAAAGTTTTGTTGTTCTTTTTTAGAAAAACAAACTTCCAGTATGAGCAGTGATTGCCTCAGCTGTGCTACGTACTCATTTATGCATCCATGCGCTCTCTCTGCTGGCTCTCTTGGTAGAATAGGATGATTTGGGGCTGCCACTTGAATTTCTGAAACAAGACTAAAAAGCTGTGGAAAGCAGAAGCAGCATTTCATGAAAAACCACCTTTGCGTAAACTCCTATTCCAGCCTGTGCGTTGTTCAGGGGGTTGTTCGACGGCTGCTTGTGTGCAGATTATTTTTCATTGCTTCAAGCTGACCATATTTCCCTTTGAAATCAGGGCATTGGAGCTTTAACCTTGACACTGTGGTAATGCAGAAATCCTGCTGCACAGCCAGCGAGCTGGTGCTGGCGAGCGCGGAGCACCTGTGAGCACAGACTGTCGGGCTGGATCGGGGGCCCCAGGAGTGCGGAGGCTGCAGCTGCCGGGCTGAGCAGCAGTTGGAAGCGCTTCCTCGCTCCCTCTCGCCAAGCCCCCCGAGACCCACTAAAGGGTTTTAACTTTCTTTGGATGTATAATTTTTGTTGATTAACAGGAGTTCTGGGAAGGAGCCCTTTTGTAAAACTGATGACAGGGAGGAGCTGCCTGGGGCAGAGGCTGTCAAATGATCTCCTTTGTGACTGCCATAGTGCAAATATTACCAAGGAACCAAAAATCCCTTCCCTCTCCCTGGGGGCGGCAGTGCTTGAACGGGAAGCTCTTCATATCGCCAGAGATGAATCTTACAGGTTCTGTCTTTTTTTTCTGCCATTTCAAATTACAGAGTGGTTTGGAATATGCAACTTTACAATACCATTCTTTGGAGCAGAAAGATCAGAGACTATTCCAGAGATCAGGATGCCAGATCTTGGCTTTTGTCATTGCTGACTGCCTCAAGTAGGTTTGTTTTCCTAGATGACTGAGTAGTTACTGCTGTCCTGGTTGAGAGCATTTTGGGTCCCAACATGTTTTCATTTTCCTTGTAGAGATTTCACACGCTCTCCTGTATTGGTACAGAACGCAGAGGGTGGGGAAGGCTTTTCCAAGACATCCAGAAGTGCTGATCATGAAGATCTGGAAGAATGGTCAGAGTGACCGGTGCTTGGGACATGATAAACACTGTGTTTAAACACGTTTAAAGTTTAGTTTGGATAAAATCTGATCATACTCCTTAAATGGAGCTTGACTGGAGGGCCAGTGTCAGTGGCCACTGGAGTGTCATCACTTGTGTCCATTTTGCAGGGGAAAGACGCAGCATTTTTGTTTCAAACTTTTCACAGTATAATACGAATTATTCTACTATAAAACTAAACCAGTTTTTCTATCATTTCTTTTCCATTCCTATAAAAATCCTCCCAGTCACTTAAAAGTTATATTTTTGAAAGAAGTGGGGTATAAATATGTAATTTATTGATCATCATCTGTGCTCAGAGAGAAGCGGAAGGGTCTGGGGAGGCAAAGCCCAGCGTTGGCGTGGGGAGGGCAGCGCTGCCTGCCCTGCCTGCACCCAGCTTCATGGAGAGGCGGCAGCCTTCTCAAATTCCTGCAACTGCAAAACTAATTAGTGAAATTAAGTTGAAAATGCTGTAAACAAGTGAAGTTGTTATTCATTCCGTACGGCACTACAAATGTGGGAGGACATGTTAAATGATAAATTAGGCATGAACTGCTTTAATCTGTAAGCTGAACATGCTAGCGAAGGGCCTGCATTTGTAATTAGTATTGGGGGCCACAGGAGAGTGGTGCCTCTTTTAAAACAGTGACAGGGAATTGATCAGTTTAGGTTGCTGTGGCAACCAGGAGCCCTCCATCGCTTTCCCCGCATTCTCCTATTATGCCGTCCCTGCGTTTAGAAATATATTTATGAACTGTAAAGATAAACTACTCAATAATGCAAAAGAGGCTACGATGCTCAAATGCCAAACTGACGGGGGCCAAGCGGATGCCTGACTACCCGATAACAAGCTTAAGTGTTCTATGGTTGTCATGACATTTCTTTTACAAAGCAAATGATGTCTGCAGAAAAAAAAAATCTTAAAATTAGCCGAAAATGCAAATCTCTTTATGAGGCTGTCACCTTCATAATAACAGACAATAATTGATGATTTATGAGATGCCACCATAGCAACCAACTCCTTCAGCACCCCCTGGTTCCTCTTATACAATAGGCTTGGGCTCCTGTGAAAAAGTTTCCAGCGTGAAGCTCAGGAGATCTTCTAGCATCTTACTCCATTCGGTCTTATTAAATGAGATTCACAAATGTTGCAGGGATTTTTGTACTCATCCAACACATTAAGCGACTGTAGTACCTTTTGGAAAAGCTATGTAAGGCAGGACCGAAATAGAGTGGTTTCAATCAAAACCTTTTTAGGAAAACAGATCATTTTTATTTGCTATTCAAGTTGAAATGGAAGCTGAGACACACAAATTGCTGCCGTATACTTGGCTTTTCAGAGTCCTTTGTCTAGTACTTGTATTTAAAAGTATTGGTTACATAAATCATCCCATTTTTTTGCCTACTGATGTATAAGTTAAACTGACTATTATGGAATAAATGATGTTTTATTTGGATTGCAATTTCAATGACTGCAAAAAAAGGCTTTTATTTACAAACGTGTATTTAAACATGTATTTACACGTTATTTACAAACGTGTATTTAAATGTCTCATGGTTCGTTACATCTGAAGTGTTATTCATGAGAAATTTGCTCTGTAAAAAAAGTTTGTAGTCCTTCAGATTTCCGTCTTTTCTAACCGATAAAATCAAGTTCAGGAGAATTAGGGTCTGTAGTCTTGGTTGAAGGTCATATGGTACTAAGAGGTATCAGGTGTCTTCATGTCCAAAGGCCATGTTATTTGCTCTTCCTCATGAGAACCCTCATATCACAGTTCTGCATAACTTTGTCCCTAAATTTGGTACCTAGAAAGGCTAATTTAGTGTTGAGGGAGAAGAACTGGCATTTGCAGTTTCTGCTTAAGGTGCTTCCCCCCCCCCCCCCCCATAATTCCTTCTCCTCTCCCTGCCATTAATGAATGGAGATTCCAAATGTGCCTTTTATATTTCAGTTCTCTTTTTTAAAATGAATTGCAGTAGGAGGAAAAATCCACTGATTAGAAAAAGCATTCTTAGAGTAATATGTTAATTCTTAGCCCATATCTTAAGATCCATACTCAGACAACGGTTCCAAAAAAAGTAATAGAACTTATTTGAATTAAGAATTCATGATCTTTCCCATTCTTTTTTACTTCGTCAAATATGACAATTAGAGCTGTCAGTTCCAGAAAGTGATTTCTGGTAGAATATTATCTTTCGGTCACCCTGCCTGGTTTGTAGAGAAAAAGAGAATAAATAGATGGAAACCCTTTATGTTGTTACTGGTTATATGTAGGCATTTACTTTTCTGTTCACATTTTGATATATTTTCCATTTCTTAATTTAACTCTTTTTGTAACTTCTTATGGAATAGTTTTTATAGAACTATTTTTTTTTTTTTAAATAGAGATTTCTTTACGTATTTAGGATGAAAACAAATAAGCTTGGTGGTTTCCCCCCTCCCCGGCTGTGTCTTCTTTGCATCCTCAACTCTAATTTCAGCAGAACTTGCTTCTGTCCTCTTTCTCTGCCACTGACTGCTCCAAAACAACAGACTGACCAAAAAAACCACAAACTCTGTAACATCTCCTACCTCTTTATGGATAACCAGGTTTGAATACTGTAAAGAAAAATACACAGAGTAAGAACAGGAAGTCAGAAAGGCTGTTACCTACGGTGATCAGTACAAAATGGGTATGATTTCTATTGCTGGACCCTTGAACAACCTCTCCTATTTTGTATGTTCTCTTTCTTTTCCAGTGTTGATATAGTTTCAGGAGTATTGTGGGCATTTTCTGTGCTCCTCTGGAGCTGGGCTCAGTGTAGAGGTGTTCTCATTAGCATTTTACAAGCTCTGTGTGTGCAGCAAGTGTAGAAATTGCAGTAAAATTTTTTGCAGCGTATTGACCTGAAGTCCATTTGAAGTTGATAAATACCAGCTGTTCAAACAGAAAATTAAACAAAAGCAACTCAAAACTTACTCTGAAGTAAACAGGTGAACAGTATGTAAGACAAAGCAGTTCCCCAAAGGCATTTTTAGTACATGGTCATTATTTAACTCCTGACTGAAAATAAACAATGCTGACAGAGTGTGTGTTGGGGGGCTATGATATATGAACAGTGTCAGTACTGTAGGCTGATAACCTATAGCTTGACATCCTTATCTATAAACTTTGACAGATACATCAGTTTGTTATTGTCACTTTATTAACTTGCTTTTATGATAGCAGAAGATAATCTTTCTCAAAGTCTAACACAGCTAATACTTTACTAGGTAAAACATTTTTTGTTTTCCCTCGAAAGGAAAATCCTTTACAATTCATTACGTATTGAAACAGGATTCACAATATGGAAAGGAGTTGTTTGCATATCAGCAGCAGACAATAAACTGTTTTGTCACATTAAATTATTTATGCCAGAGTCATTCCGACAGCCTCTCTTAAAAAAAAAGAATATATTGCTAGGAAATGTAGTTGTGGCTGCTCGAACTGAACACTTGCTTAATAAATTAATATTTTGGTCTTGTGATTTTTAATTGGAAAATAACAGCTGTTCCTAGTTGGAACTGTCTACTTTGTCTTCTGGTGGTTTACAGCAGAGCTGTAATAAAGATTTCACAAGCCTTCTCGCTCGCTCTATCCCACTCCCCGCTATCCTGCCGATGCCACGGGGGTGAGTGAGGGGACAGAGCTTGAGCTGAAGCAGCATCACAGCATGTACAAAAACAGTGCAGACTTTTTTTTTTAAACTCTCAATCTTACTTCAGAATGTTAGTATGAATTATACTTCCAAATGAGCATTTTTTTTCATGTTCTCTGAAACTGAGTTCTTTACAGTTTGTTTGAGTCTGAAACTTTGTCCAACATCTGTTGCATCACTTCATGCCAGACTTTTTCCTCTTAACACCTTGCCCCGTCTATCCTACGCTTAACGACGCATTATATTTTCAAGGCTGTATATCCATGTGCGTTTACCAGTGAAGGAGATGGGAAATGATCCTGTAAATGCTCATACGTTTGCTTATTTTTATACAGAGCAGTAAGGCAAGGCCAAGCTGCTCACCAGCTGCCCGTACCCACAGCACGCTCTCGGTGTGCATCAGCAGGGTTGTGGTCCTTTGGGGTGGGTGGGTGGGTAGGGGAGTATTGAAGGGCTATAATAGGACAGCAGAACTCAAGTTGCACAAGCAGCCTGAATTCTGAAATGATACGATTTTGTGGCGCATGTGTTGTCTCAGCAGTGGGCTTTTACATTACTGTGCGTAGGTGTGATTACTTGAGATATTTAGAAACGCAGTCAAAACCCCCAGAACTTCTGTAATCTGCAGCCAATGTCACCTATAAGGATCTTATAGTTACTGGATTGTCCAGACCTTTCACAGGGACTGGCGGAATAGCTGTACGTGCTGCAGTTGTCCGTATGAGCCAGCAGTGGAAAGAGGGGACGCCTTTGGCAGTGCTTTTCATTGATATTTGCTGCTGTGGAAATACTGAGCTGCACTTGTCTTTGGAGAGTACTTCAGCGAGTAGAAATTTTCTGCTAGTCTTTCACAGCTCACATGACAGGCTTTTCTTTCCTTCTCTGCTCGAACACCAGTTCTTCACTTTTAACATGCCCTCATCTTTCATCTGTCTTCTTCAGACTTGCTCTCCAAGTCCTACTTTTCTTGCCCTGTAAGGTCTTGTCTCACTCCACTGTACTCCAGTTATCCTGAAATTATACCTCTGCTCCCACCCTAGTTTGTAATCTTATTTTCCAGTTGTTTCAGGTGTCTCCTTTCCAGGAAGTTCTTTGTCCCCAGTCTGTCAGCACAACCATCTCCTCAGGATCCTTGCCTTTGTTGGCCTTAGCTTCATGTGTCTTCCTTCAGCTGCTTACCTTGAACACAACTCTGGTTTCTTTTTGCCTTTAAAAGATTTGCAGGGGTAGGAGATAATTCCCCAGTGTCTTGAAATGTTCCATTTCTTCTGCAAACTATGTTTATGGCAGGGAGTTGCTACTGAGGCTCATTCTGGGAAGCCAGAATAGATTTGGGGAAAAAGGGGAAGGTAAAATTAAAGTGGCAGTGACATGGGCTTACTGTTGATCTAGGCAGTAATTTAGGAGAGGAGAAGGAGGAGATCCAGGCAGGAGTTTAGACCAGGAATTGAGCTGAGGCCCCAGTTTGCTTTGTTGTACAAATTTTAAGAGAGTAGACAATGCTAATTATCAAATGCATAACACTGGGAATGGGGAAAGGATGTTAATAAAAGGAAGGTTCAGTTTATGAAATCCCAATTAAGTATGAGAAAATATGGATTTTCAAAACTTGACAGCTTTTCCAAAAATGGGTGTTGTGAGGGTGCCCCAGACCCAAATCTATTTCTGCTGTATAGAAGTCAGTATTATGAAACATAAGAGTGTAAAAGGACTATGTGTAAAGAAAATGCTGTCATCATAGCAAATGGCAGTATTTTTCTCTTGCCTGTTTCTCCAGAATGGTTCAATGAGGTCTTATCAACATTGTGCATTTGTATGATTTGCATAAGAGACACTGCAACCAAGCCTGCCCAGGGTATATTACTGGAGCTTACAAATATTTATTGTTTGGTTTTATTACGGTAATAGTATTATGTAGTATAGCATTATTACTTCACAAATGAAATAATTTGTGTTCCAAGTCAAAGCTGTATGGATGAGAAAATATTAGCTTTTATAAATCATCCTGTTTCTTTTAATGAATTTGTAGATACATGCTGACATTTTTGGAAGAGATGATGCAGAATAAACTCAATCTTTAAGGAAATATATGTGGCATCAGAGAAAAATCTTGCAGTGTAACATTTGGTCTCTTTCTTCTGTTCTTTATTTAGGTGAAAGTAATGTTCTTAATTTAACCAAATGCAAGTTTAGCATGGCCTAAAAAAGTAAATCATTAGAGAAAAGATGGTCCCTGGTTGAATGGCTGTAATGAAACATAGCTTGAGGAAGACAAACTCCTAATTCCTCTAAACAGGTAGAATTCTGCAGTATGTTGGTAACTAAACAAAATGGTCATAAACAGAAAGATTTTTTTTAAACAAAGTAAAGAATTGTGAGCATTGATATTAATATCATAATGCATTGTAATCAGTGTAACTCTTCAGATATTTTCCCTGACTCTCTAGATATCTAGTGCTGCATCAGTTCTTTTGCAGCTGCATTGCAGACATGCTGCCACACAATTTTTGGTACACCCTTGATGACTTTTACTACTATATCACATTGTCAGCTGCATGACAGCAGCAGTGTTCCTGGATCAATATTATATTATGTCATTTTGTGTTGTGAAAGAGAGCCGTATAAAACTTCTAGATTTGTTTCTTTGGAAACGTACAGCGGAAACTAAAAATGGCCTGATAACAATCTGCAGTAGTAGTCGTGTATGAAACTGGAAAGGGGTGGATGAGGGAAGTAAGTGTGTAGGAAAACAAGAGGCTTTGAGATATGAGAGAGGAAAAGTTAACACTGCTTTTACATACTGGGTTGTATCGTTGCACTCAGAGACTTTAACAAACTGCAGATAAGGTTGTTGTACCTTTGAATCCACTGGATTTTGCTGCATTTCTCAGGTAGAGCAAGACTATGCACAGTCTGTTACCAATTATTTATGCAAGAAACAGGGTAATTATACCTACCCACATCAGTTAGTGGATCAGGAACTCTCCTGACAGTATGATTTAGGAACTACCTGATTGTTCTGCTGGTTTCTTCCTCTTGTAACCTGTTGTTCTGAACAAGTGGTAATGTTAATACCAGAGGTGAATAAATGTGTTCACTAGAATGCACCTCCTGAAAAAGTTGATGTGCATGTTTACATAAGAACTTGCTAATGTAGTCACAAAGATTTTTAAATTAGGATTTGGAGTGGAGTGACAAAAGCTTAGAAGTTAGTATAAATAGTGACAACTGGTCAAGCCTTTACAAAAGCAGAAGTATGAAGTTGTTGTTAATGTGTTTAAAGCAGGTATGAGAAACAGACTGCTGGCTTGGTTCCAGATCACCTTAAAGTTGTGTTGGATTCTAAGCAGTACAGGGAAATAAAACAGGAAAAACAACAAAAAAAAAATTCAGTATATGATCATAATTTATGTTTTTTATGAAAGAGAGTTGATCAGATAATTCACATAACTAGAGTATTATTGTAAAGGATATGGCTTGTTCAGGAAGCAAAGCAACTAAAGAGGAAAAAGCTGTTGCCTTATAAAAGAGGTCATGTGCTCTTGCTCCATGAGGGAGGTCCACGCTCTGGAGGGAAATGGCCTGGGAGAAGAGCACTGGATAAGATGGTAGCCTGCTCTTAAAGGCTACCAAAGCATGAGGGATCCATGTGGATTTAGATAGAATCATCCAAAGCACAGGACTTTGTGGTAATGGGAATTTTCCAGTCCAGACATACAACCAGCAAGTTCTGGAATGCTTTACAGAAGCTTTTTTTATGTATATACATAAGATAGAGAAAGCAGCTTTAAAGGAAAGTTTCTCATTTTTTTTAAACTCAGGTGTAATCAAGAAAGAAGAATTAGTTGAGAATGTAAAAATGTAAGGGAAGTTGGGTGAGAGTGGCTATGAAATGATAGAGTTTGAGCTGTATGACAAGTAGAAGAAATAATATATAATGAAAATGATGCTTTAAAGTAATGCAGACTGATGTATTTGAGTTGGGAGGTAAGAACTCCATGGTGGTAGAAGGGTAAAATTTTCAATAAACCCTGCAATTCCTTTAAAAAAAATTAGTATGGGCATAAATACAAATGATTCTGTTGCAGAGCAAAAAGAGCAACTGTAGAAGGAGGTCAGGTTTGCTAAGTTGGGAATCTTTCTATGACAGTCTCAGAAGCAGCATGCTAAAGAGGGAGATCAGTGAAGGCAGTTGGGTTAGAGCAGAATAGCATGAGCATGTGGAGACAGTATCAGAAAGGCCAAAGAAAAGCAATCAGCAGATGCCTTCCAGAGTAAGAGGAATTGGTTCTACATGTTAGATTAGATGTTAGATTAGATGTTTTCAAATCAGTTGGGTGTGATGTAGTTAAGGAATGGTGGATGAGATGTTGGAGTAATTAACAGCTAACTTTGGTAAGTCATGGAGGGATGAGTGACGTATCGGGAGAGTGGAGAGAAGGAAAGAGGAAGACATGTTTGGAAATTATAGACCACTCAACTTCAGATCAACTAGAAAAATACTGCGACTAATAAACTGTTTGTGAGTGCCCAGGAGATAACAGACAACATGGATTTGTCAAGAGCAAATTATGTCAAACTAATCCAATTTCCTTTTATAAAAGAATGACAGTCCATAGAGGACAAAGGTGAAGCAGTGGATGTCATGTATCTTTAGGAAGGTTTATGATAGTGTCTCACATAGAGTGGAAAATGCAGTCTAGGTGAAACCAATAAGGATAGATGCAAAACAGCTTTGAAAATTGTACTTGGGACAGTATTTATCAGTACACTGTCAAAATCAAACGCAGGGGAAAAACTGGGAGTACAGCAGTTGTGTAGATGATCAGTGTACCATACAGCAAATACAAGTCAGCAGTCCTGTGGTGATGTGAACATGGGAAAACTGTGCTGGGTGGTATAAAAATAAATATTGTAATTGCAAGGCAGGGTGGAGTAAGTTGAAATTTTGTATCTGATTTTTGAAGCTAAAATTTAAGAAAATCTTGGACCAAATTAAGGGAATCAATCAAGTGCAACAAGCGTCAGAACTCTGGAATGGTTCATGTGGAAAACAGCAAGTAGTAAAACACTGATTTCAGACATTTTCTCAAAACTCACCTTATGTTTACTAGTTAACTAGTATGGAATTCTGCCTCTGTAATACTTGGATATTTAGTAATAAGTTGAAACTAAAGTATTGTTGTTTCCTTCTCTTCCGATGTAACAAGGAGTATATTATATTCTGTCGTCACAGTTTGGCTCCTTATGCCCGTTGTAACTGGTTGCCAGGACTGGGATTTATTCCTCTAACCCTAAAGACATGGAGTTCATGATCTCTCAAAACTGCTCTGTGTATGGAAATCTTTAATTTGCCTTTACCTATGGGGGGGGGGGGGACAAAAAGGAAGAAGACACACACACACACACACACACCCCCCTTCCAAGCCTTCAGGCTTCACTGTCCACTACAGGGCATACTGTGTTAAATTGTATTTCAAGAAAACCTGGCATATTTGTTCTTTTGGGGAGTTTTATTCAGAAAATGCAGCTCAGTCAAAGTGTTAAAACAATGTATCTTTTTAGGAATACATAACTTTTGTTATTCCTTGTGACTGTGTTGACAAATACTCAAGAGGAGTCATTCCACTTAATAAGGATTTTTAATAACATTAAAACACAATTTATTCTTTCCTTAATATGACAGGTTTTTATCTCCAGGGGATGACTGGGTATAGATTATAGTTGAAGGGCCAGTTTCTTTGCTAGATTAGTCTTCATTGAGGGTTCTAGAATGAGGAGGAGCTAATCCCCATGGGTTGGGTCTAGATGCCCGCCAGTCATAGAGCTTGGTGAGTCCATCAGGTGTGCTTTCCCACTTGTGTAACAGGAATGATGTGTGTGTCTGTCTAACTGAAGCTGTAATTAATTCTAATCACTTCCATTCCAAAATTGTGAATTCTAGCAGCCAAACTGTATTTTTCTTTATGTGCCAAATGCTACATTTCATAAATATAATTATTAGGACCAAAATGAATATGAATCTGTTTGCAGTATAAAGGAGAGAGTAGTACCAATGGTGATTAAGACAGGGTAGCATGATGGGTTTGTACCCAAATATTACTGTTTGCACAGATAGGATAAAAATGAGTTCTTATTGAACTTGGTCTGAGAGGCAGGCTACCTGGATTACAGTTACTGGGTAATTTTCTGGTCTTTTGCTTTCTCATATGCAGATGCTATCAGTTACATAGGATTAAGTTGTGACCTAAGGATTATAGTTCATGCTTAACATCTGGGCTAAGTTTTTGGATGTTTATTTCCCGTCTTATTTTCCTGCAAATTACAGCCAATATTTTTACCATAAAATTTTGTGTTGCCCAGGACAGTGTCTTAAGACCATTTCAGTTATCTCTTTACACTAGTTACATTCTGTGTTTAAAGTATAGTCTGTAGATGATGTAAAAAGAGGAGATCCTCATTTTCATTTTGCCATCTTATTCCGAGGGCAATTGCATAGGATTGTGCTTGTTAACAAAAGAAGGAGTCTGATTTTTAAGGGCTGCAAATCAATCTGTAGGATGGGATTTGAATCACTGTCAGTGGAAGGAAAGTGTGTTTATTATAACTAAAATCCCACGTGTTCATAATTGACATAATTAGAGGCTATATGCACAATTTCCCTGTAGAAAAGAAAGATAATGATTTTGAAACCTTGTTTGTTAGGGCTTTTTAATATACTTTATTAAAAAGGAAAAGGAAATCTGGTATTTGCAGCGGTCTATACTCTTACTCATGTGGGAACTTCAGATAAAATAGTGGCTTCCTTTACATGATCTGTACATCATTACAAATCATCATGCTGCATTCTGTTTCACAAAGCCTGGTTGGAAATCATGCCTTTTTGTCAGGATATATTTGGATAGCTTCTTGATTTATCTCCCAAAAATTAAGTTGGTGTTGCTGGAAGCACTTTATTATTTTGCCAGGAATACATATTCTAGATGTAATTTTCTATTGACTTATATGCTTTTGCCATAAGTTTCCAAATCTAATCTAAGAGAGCATGATTTCCTCAATATGTAGAATAGGAAACCCAATGTTTTCTAAAAAGTAGATACTTGAGAACTACTGTATTGTTATGCTGTCTAAAGAGATATACCTCAACTCCTGCTGCTCAGTCCTATGAAAATTCTAATTTTCTAGACTTTTAGATCCTGCTGTTGAAAACACTAAAGGGAGTCATGCCATCCTGTTGCCAAAATGTTGGTTACAGGCTTTAATATAAAATGACCATTCTGTAGTCAACATGCTATAGTGACACCAGTAATAGGTAGCATGCAGGCGATGAAATAATACATTTCTTATATTTTTGAGAATCTTCTTCAAGTCAGCTTCAGTAGAAGTTGATTCAGTAGGAACCACGAACATTTCAATTTGCTCTCTCCAAATGGTAGTTTTTGTAATAAAAAGTGAATTTTAATGACCAGGGAAAGCTCATTTGAAACAAAGAAAGCCGTCTGTTAGTTTTATTTTGATTGACAAGCGTGCCAGGGATAAACTGTTGGCTGACACTAGAACATGCCTCATCAGAGCAGTCTACAATGTCCCCAAAGTCAGCTGAAAACGTTAAATAACATAGAGCATCAGGATCTTGGAACGGTTTGAGCGACAGGAAACAAACTGTTTTTTGTTTTTCATTTGGTTTGTTTGTAGGTACAAAAAAGAGTCTGGTGAGTGTTTACATCTTCCCATGACATTTTGCACTAATACTGTTGCAAACAGATTACAGAGTAGAATATTAAATAAATACCACAAAAGGAACTCCTGGTTTTCAGTTTCCCCTAGTGCTGAATGACAGTAATCCTCTCTGACAAAAGAGGGTTATTGCCATTAGTTAATCCTGTTATGTAGTTCCCTCAACAGCCTGTAACACACGTTGATAGAGACTGGGAAAATCTAAAATGTCAAATTAAAGAGGCCACTGATCATCTTGACCATAAGGCGACCATAGAAGCAACCCAGAGCTGGATATCTGCATCAGCAGAGTATTTACCTTCTAGATCTAAGCTGAAACGATGCATTTGGGCTGAAAGATGCACATTGTTGTTGTCATTCCCTGTTGGCTGCTGTTTGCCCAGTGAAGGGATGATTTCAATCACCTTCTACGCATGCAGTGTATCAACTTCAACGTAAGTAGATAACAACACGCAGGAGTTAAACCTGTTTAGATCATTTTTCATGTGCTAAGCCCTGCCAGAGCACAGAAAGTGAAATCTGCAGTGTGCAGAAATTTTAGCTAAGTTGTTGGTGTTGGGCAGTCATCAAGACTATTTTTGTATGTCTTCAGTTTTAGTTAAGTCCTCCCAGTAATTCTAAAGTTACATGTAAGTTATGGGTCAGGTGATTGTTTAAAAAAACCAAAAAGGCATCCATGGACAGTTAGATCATCAAAGCTGGGGCTCGTGGTGAAACAGTTAATGAATCTGTAGTTAATTTAAAATTATAAAAGGAGAGTTCTTGTGCATTAGGGTAGAAAGTCTGTTTTGCAAAGTAGAGCCTTGTCTTTCACTGCTGCCTTCAGATAGCAGCTAAGACTTTGGAGTCAACTGAGTCAGTTACTATTAATCATCTTTGTTACCATAATGAAGAAGAGGCAGTTTCTTTTCTGATCTAATACTGTCTGCTGCTTTACAACAATATTTTCTAATAAAGTCACTTCACATGAGGATGGTTTAAAGCATATCCACCATATCTGTTACATGGAGACAGACGTTTTAATTCCATCCTGTGAGGTTGAGGATGCTCTTCCACTTATATTGTGACTTTGAACTTCATTAAAATTCGAGTGATTTGCATGATTTGTGTGCTTTCCCTATTTCAGAGCATGCAGCAGATTTTTAAAGTTGCTGCAGATCTGAGTGAAACTTCAGCAAAACATAAGTATATTGTTGTGGCAAGAGACGCTAGTTCTTCTTTATCTGTCAATGTATTTTAGTGCTTTTCAGTAAGAAAATAAAATGGGAAGGTTGCAGAACAATTAAAAATATTGGGCGCTCATGACATCTTTTCATATGCATATCCATCAGTTTTTTTGGTAGCTAATACGTTTCTAACTAATTTTCAATAGTCACGAGTTTGGCTCCACTAATTTTCACAGAACAATTAATAAAGTTCTTATGCAGCATATAATTTAATATCTAACACTGGAAGCAATCTTTAATATATGTTCTAAACATTTAAAATGCATTTAGTTCTGGCAGTTTTGAATGCATGTAAGTTATTTGCAGGGTATTTGAAAATATCTGAACTAGTCTTTTCAAAATGGAGTGCGTGTGTGTGGGCCTCAAGTGTTAGACGTTAGGATCTCTTTGGGATATCCAGTAGGAATAGTTTCTCTGTGTTAGGCTGAGTTTTTTTCTGAAGACCATGGGATGTTTGGTAAAGGAGAGGCAATTATGTTTTAGCTATCTAATCTATCAAATCACAAACTGATTTTTTTCAGAATACAGGAATTACTTCAATTACTGCTTTTTCTTTAAATAAGCCTACCCTGAAAGCCTGTAGCTCACTGTGCTGCTGCTTGGAAAATGGCTAGCCATTTATTTCTAGTCATAGCAATTGAAATCCAATATTTATTCATTTACCACTCAGTAATATATTTGACAGATGTGTTGAATAACTGAGTAAATTGCTGCCTTTAAACTCCTACCCTTTTTTTTTTTTTTAATTCACAGTATCTAGAAACACTGTTGATAATATAGTAAGTTACAGTATCTACAAATTAACATTGTTGAGATGCTACTTACTGTTGTGATTATGGCTTCAGATCGGACTCTTTTTTTTTTTTTTTTTTTAAAAAATAAAATAAATCACTGATTCAAATTCACCCTGAATAAGCTATTACTGTGAGTAAAGTCAGTTCAGAAAATGCTGTAGAAGTCAGATCCATAATGTTCATTTACAAAGAGCAGTTGGTTTGGGTGTTTTGAACCCGCTGGAGGTTTTAACTATGATTGATGCAAGTTGGAATCTCACAGCTCGTTCTCTGTATCTTGGAATAGATACGGTGTGTCTCTTTCTTGTTTCTTTTTAAAACCTTAATTCATGCAGCCCAAATATCAAAGTGCTGTTCCCCATGAAGATGTGGAGATGAACTCAGGTCTCCGTATCAGACAACAGAAGGACCCATGCAACCTGCAAATCCAGCGTCAAGGGGTGATCCACTGTGGTTAACGGAGGATGTAATGGATTGAAGAAATAGAGTAACAGAGGGTGTTGGTTTGTATGGTCAGCCCTGGGATGCTAGTTGAAGAATCCAATTTTATCTTTTTATCGTGAGACAGATCTTAAAGATATCTGTATAAAAGGTCTCAGGACCACAGATAGTAAGATCCTAATAATAACGTAAATTAAGTGCACTCTTCAGTGTCCAGCTAGATGTAAAGTTATGCTGTGTGCTTTGTATTTATGTTACTGATACAGAAATTGTAAGGTGGAGAAAAATACTGTAGAAGAAAACCTTCAAAATAACTGTGTTTATATTTATGGAAATTATTCTCACAGACTAGTGGGAGATTGATTTGCCAGGGCTTTTTGAGTACCTTATACCGTTGCACCTACATCTGCTTGCTTTTGGTCATAGATATTCTGTAGGATATCCAATACAATTTTATAGTTCTGTTTCTTGTGAAGACATTTTCACTGCTGAAATAATCCTTCATTTTCTTGAATTACTTGCCTAAACAGTGGATTTATCCACTGTTTGTTGACCTTTTGTGATGGGGTGACTACATGGAGGTAACAGGAGCTCTTGTAGAGGGAAGATGCAAAACCTGACACACGGTTGTGATGGGTCTGGTCACTGGGCATCAGACTGTAAATACAGCATTTTTGTTAGGAATATAGCATGCTGTCCTTTTGGGCTGAAAAAATTAATGGTCTTTAAGAGAGGTGGAAGATTCCTTGTCTTGTTATTTTTTCTGGAGGTATTAATTCATCACTTCTACTTTTTCCAGACTAAATGGTGAAATGGAGAACATCTTTCCATGTTGACTTCCTTGCTCATGTTTTGTAACAAGAGGAACTGCTGCAGAGTAGCAAGCGTAGCTGACTCTGCAGATAACTGAAAGATGTAGCAAATAATTGCTTTTGTAACTGGATCAGCCAGTGGTAGAAAACTGATGAAAAGAGTTTTTTCAGACTTTGATTCTTCTTAGTGAACTAACTATGATTAAGGCCCTTCCCAATAGTAAGACCATTGTGTTAGCCACTCTCAAGTACTAAATTGATAACGGATAGTAAAGTCTGAACATTTAAATACATCTTAATAAGCCTGCAGTAGGGCACATCTATCTAAAGAAAGGCTTTTAATGAAAGTGTGTTACTTGTCTGCATTCCCTATTTTGGGATAGGCAATTTGGGAATACCAGTTTACCTTCAAAAATATGTTAATCCGAAGTACAGTTTTGTTTTTTTAATCTGGTGGTCATTTTTGCTCAAATAATGTGTTAAGAACCTTAATGGCTTCTGCCAAGCGTTAGTAGGGACAAACAGAACACAAAAAATGGGAGTGAGGTTCCCTTTTCCTGCAGGAGTGCTGCAGGTGATCTGTTCTCACAGCATTTTGTAGAAGCACAAGAGATGCAAATAAGTGAGTCCTGATGAAAGAGTACATTTTATTTTCTCACTTCATCTCCTGCTAGAAAAGCTTAATGGTGTTTTAGAGCTGATATTACACCTCAGAAAAGGGGTAATGCATCTTTAAAAGCTAAACTACATCTTCTTTACTTTTATCAAATTCTCTATAAATCTTTCATGACAGTTTATTTAACAAAGTGTCATTGAAACTGTATAGATGATTGATGTGACCCATGTAAGATCAACATGAAATGTTTGTAAATGTCAGCAAAATGTGACCATCTAGAAGCAAGTAAGGATGGTGTTGCTGTGAAAGTGAAAAACAAACAGAAAATGTTTATCTTATTTCTTACTTTCTTGGATGAAATTACAAATTCATAGAAGTAGTATTATATGATTTTTCTTGGACATCATGCCATGAAGCGGGGAGGAAGATCAAAACTTGTCTTGACATACTGTGCTTTTACTATTTGCTTCTTTTACCATGGATAATAGTTTCTCACCTATTACAAAAGGATTCCAATTTCACTTCTCAGAAGAATAATATTAATTTGGATAAAAAAGTAATAGAAAATTGACCTGAGTCTGAATGAACTGGCTTTATTCAAGCAGTTGCTGTCATCAGGAGAGCTGGAAACCAGTTGAGGGTGCCTTGACCTACTACTACTATGAAGAATGCTAATCATATGAAATCAGATCTAATGGTACACGTGCACTGTCACCAGAAGTTTCGTTAAGATGTTAACCTGTTAACTCTATATCAGTGCCATGCTTCTGATTTTTGTACAGTTAATTAAAAAAAAAAAAATCAGAAAGATTCTACCGGAATCCTTCTGAACTAATTTTTGAGGTCACCTTTTTGTTCTTCATTCCTGACTTATCTTTTGCCAGGATCCATGGGATCCGGGAAAACCAGTGACTTCTGGGGCTCTTTAGAGCCCTTTGAATATCCTGGGGCCTTGCATAGTACCAGCCTTCAAATTGGCTCATCTTTAATGCTGCACAAAATGGCAACATATACTATCTTATGTCCTGCAATTTATAGTTCTTTGTTGTTTTGGTGGATATTTATACACAGGTAATGTTCTGGTTCCTTAGAACCAGAATTTTGCAACAAGAAATCTATTGTTTGTTATTTTGTTCCTGAGAATAAGTATGGAGAGATGTTGCAGAATATTTTTTGATCAGAGGTAGATGTTTTTGCATGAGTTGGTGAGCTTTAGCTCTTCAACTGTTTTACCTCTTTTGGCATAGCAGGTGCCAGGGTACCGCTGGGCCATTTACAGGTCCTGCGTGGAGGCAGTGGAATACCTGGAGCTGTGCCCCAGTCACTTCTGGCTCTGCAGTATGTGCCGTGCACCGCCGGACACTTTGTCTTACCCCAAAACTCTACGTACTGAGCTGCTCTGGGAGCAATGCGGTCACTTCTCTTCAGTGTAGATGTCTGTAAAACAGTCCTGGAGCTCTGCCATCAGATTTGCAGCAGGTGTCCAGTTTGCTGTGTTCTTTACAGTAGGTATGATCAGCCACCAGAATTTGAAGGGAAAAAACAATATTTATCACCAGATAATTACAAGCGTGTGTGTGTATGTAAGTATGTGGAATTCTTGGTTTGCTTCTCAGCCCAGTTTAGTACAAACCACCTAAGATCTTAGGGCTCAGACAGGGTCTCCTGCTTCATTCATAACCAACCAAAACAGCTGTAATCCTCGTGAGCAGTGCTGCTCAAAGTGTTCCGAAGGAAGTTCATGAGAGCTGGAGATAAAAACATTTTTGGTCAACAGCCAAAGAGAGTCTGAGCTCAAGCCTAATGGTTTTTATAGCATTGCAAAACTTGCCTGTTTGCCAAGACCTTCCCACAGTAACTGAAGACAAGGTACAACAGCTCACAAACATATTGTTAAAAAAAAGAATCTGAAGGTGAAAATAAAATCCGTTCTGGTATCCACTTGGAGAAAAGCCTTTTCAAATTACTATAATGAGGTGATAAGATACATGGTGTTAAAAATCTTGTAAATCAGACATGTTTGTATTGCTTTTAAATTAAACTGAGACAACATCAAAGGAAGGTGATTGAAAAATTTAGTATCTAAAATGGGAGACAAAATAGAGGAGAGAACAAAAATCAAATACTGTATGCTAATGTGTTTTCAGATGCTACAGGATCAACTAAGCATAGCACAGAAGCTGTAGTCAAATTAGCCAGTATTCCCTGTGATCTGACTCAGCCATTCCTGTTTTTTTCTTTTTTTTTTAATTCCCTATATTACATATTGTATGATGTATGTGTTTAAAATGAATATATTGGCAATAGAGTATTACCTATTTACCGTGTACTGCAGCAGTGCCTCATTATATGCCATTGTATGGTAAATGGAGAATCTTTGGCATTTTTGTGGTAGTAACAAGAGTATGTGCTATTATGACAAATAACACTAACATCAGAAGCTCAAGTGTCAAGTAGCCTTATTCAGGTAACAGGAAGCACTCGCGTTATACTGATACCTCTAATAACCACAGTGCCCTGTTTTGAAAAGTATTACTTCAGATGCACTTAAATGATTTGAAAAGATACTTGAGTGCTTTTGGAAGAAGCATTGAGAAGTTCTGGACCATAATTTAGTTCTGTGTGAAGATGTGTGTGTGTCTGCATAAACTTTAATTTAAATGGAAGACTGCTTAAGTTCAAGTAAGCCTGTTTGTGACAGATAAATGGTTAGTGAACTGTAAGCAAAGCAGGGTGTCTTAGTTATTTGTAAACTGTCTTCATTTCAAAGTAACCTACATTTGTGAGTTAATTTATTTTTTAATCATAATTAAATGATAATCTAGCATATGGTTATCATAAAAAATACAGTAAGTAGGTGGAAATTAAAAAGTGGAGAGTTTGTGAGTTCATGCTGGTATTATTAACTGGTCACTAGTAATAAAAAAAGGCATAAAGAAAGCAATAACCAAAGCAGAAAGGATTATATAACAAATAATTTATAGGTAAATATAGATTGCATATTTTTTAGGAAGTTTGAACAGGCAATCAAAAGAGCCTTGGTGTTGCACAGTTGATTATAATTATTCAGCCTCCCTCACTTTTCTGCCTTTCCTCCCTATCCCAGTCTGCCAGATGAACGCCTCTCTGTGCGCCAGTTGGATCCTTGCATCTCACTTGCACAATGAGAGTATGGTTATTTCTTATAACCATGGTAATGAATATGCAAATATCATTAAATTAATTGGCAGTTACAGTTTTCTGTGCTCTCACAGCACAGAGAATTCCGAGCTGTTAATAGAAAAGCAAAGAAACTGAGGCCTCTAGGCGACCAATATAAATTCATACTTTTTTTTCTCCATTTGTTCCACGGTACTACATTTCCTGAGTATGAGTGTTGCACGTGCTCATGTTTTTCTGTAAAACTCCAAGAATCTCTTTCTCAAATTCACCTTTGACGCAAGTCCAAATAAAAAAAAACAAACCAACAAACCAACCCCTACATGTATTCTGATAGTACGAGCTTTGCTAATCTGTGGAAAAGAAATGATGGAAGCAGAGAGAGAAAATTAAAAGCATTTTTTGTTTGCAAATGTCTTCAGTATATGGATAGTTCTGCTTGCTTCCATGGCTCCTTGTACTTCAATTTAAAGTATTGATATAGAGGTTTAAGGAAGATTTTGCTACCTGGTTTTATGTACAGATACATATACACGGTAATAGTAAGAGCGTCAAGCTTTGGTTTTTTTCTATTAAAGCCTGCAGTCAAAAGCAGGGTTATTATTTAGTCCTGATTATTATAGCTATTACCAGGAAAGCTCTGATGCTTTTACTGCAGCGCACAATCACACTGTGTGTCAGACTAACATAGGTCAGAAAGTTGCTTAATTAGAATGAGTAAAGGGCTATCACAGTTGTACAGCATCCATGTATTTGGGTGCATTGAAAAATTCATGTTCATATTTAGACGTGGCCTTTCATAAGCATTTGCTGCCCTACGTCCCTCCAGTGTGGAGTATATGCATTTAATTCTTCCTTGAGTAATTTAGGAAAAAGATAAAGTGTACTAAGAACTGCTGAAGCAGTATTATTTTTGGTGTTTAACCATATATGTTTCTACTACTTAGAATGCAGATAAATTGTGGGAATTCTTTTTTAGCATGGATGTGTGCCCAGTTCCGAAAACTTAACCTTTTTTTAAGGGAAAAAGGGAATTTGATCTCTAAAATCCCACCTGAGCAGTGGTTTCCTATTGCACTTAGTTTCTGTTAATTATATAGAGCAGGTAGTCAGTAATCTTTGAAGATAATAAAGATTAATCTCTTTAGTGTTCTCAGCTAAAGAAATAAGTAAAATGAATGGATAGTTGTGAAAGAGTGATATGCAGTTCTACTGTGTCTTCTGATTACTTTCTACGTTACATCCTTTGCATACATTAAACATTAAAACTGTAGAAATTGTTCTAAAAATGACTGTATAGTGTTTTTCCTTGGCAGAAAGGAAAACCGATGGCTTGAACTGGCAGCCAGCCAGTTCAAAATCTCAGTGGAAATCTATAGCTGGCTTAGACTTTGGTCTTTAATTGAAAAATGAAAATTAAAATGTAAAATGTAATTTGTTCAAATGTAGAGAAAATTGAAATATCTACAAATGTACTTTCTTGTCAGGGCTATGCAGGTAAAATGACACTTTTCTACAAATTATTATTTTTGATGTAAAAGGCACACATAATTTAGTGACAAGGAGTTTGGACATCTCAGTTTGAGACTTACTTTGAAGGGTACCCATGGGGGTTAACCATTAGTTGCATATTTTCTTCCTGAGAGAGAAATACTGAAGGTGAAAACCAGCAAAGCTTTTCATGACAGAAGCTCCAGGATGATGTACTTCGGGAACCAGAGGAGCCGTCTTCTGATTTGAAGTTATGGCTTGAACCATCTGTCTGTTTGAACTATCAGAAGGAAACTGTAGATGTGGTTTAACATTATTTAAATTTTAAAAACTTCAGTGTAATGTTTATATAGTAAAAATCCAAGGTGCATTAACGTATGGAAAGCTATTAATTTAGAACAGTTTTCATTTTCTGTTTTGAAGCCAGATGTTTGTAGGTGTCACCTTCCAATCTAATGAGTGCTTAAATGGCTTTCTCCCCCCTCTTTTAACACTGCATAACTTCATGTGAAGAAAAATCAATTCCCAGAGGCCTGCGACACGTGGATGTATTTGATGAATGAGAAATAGTTAGTGCCATTTGCTCATAATAAAGCTTCTTGCAAGAATTTAAGACAAACAGCTATCATTAAGCAAATAGGGTAATACTGATTTTTTTGTGAAACATCAGATTAAGCTGTCTGCTATTTAGTGACTAGATAGAGCAGCCCAAAGCATGGGTGTTATGCTCACCAGAGTTAGTGAACAAGGAGTGAATTTGCCATCAACCCATTATTTTTGGTTAGGAAAAAGAGAAGATGTTAGCATTTTGGAAAAGTGGAAAAACCAGGATGAATCTAGTAGTGACAGAGTCGGCGCTGCTGGTGTATGTGTGTGGGATGGGGCACTCAGGAGTGGTGGGGGTCAGAGCTGAAGGTGTCCAGCAGGCAGGACGGCGCTCCCACCATGTTGGGAGCTCAGGGTTGATTTCAAAGGCTGCTGCCTGCCGAGGCAAACAGAGGGATGCTGGGAAATGGCCTTTCTCCCAGGTTTTCACCTTTAACATCATTTGAGACACACAGTTTTGTAGGTTCTCTCCTGTGAACTATATGCACGATTCACAGAATTGTGTTACTTTGTGCAAGATGGAGCTATCTGCTAACTTCCCATGCGCGCACACACACGAAAACCAGCGGATGCCAGCTTTATAAACTATGTCAAACTTTAATTAAAATAAACTAATTATTTAGTAGCTACTGTGGGACAGATGTTATTGAGACTTTTTGCAATGAACTGTACAACAGCAAGATAGGGAGACTTTCAGGACTGTCAATATTATTAATTCAATTAATACATAAAGCCATGTAGCTTTTAACACTGTTTTTGCCTCCAGTGTATTTGTAGCCTCTATATATTGATCTTCTTACAGATTCATTGTAGAATATGTTTTGTCTTCTTACATGCAGTATAATTACACTTTAATAGTTATACAAATAAATAATACCAATATGTTAGAAGAATAATTTCCCATTCCAAATCCTTTAGTTTTTCTGCTAAGTGCAGCTATTATGTAAGCCATAGAGCTGTATATGAATATCACATGTAAGATGAAGCTTTCTGGAGGGGTAGGGGAGGATGTCATTGCACACAGTGTGAGTGACTGTGCCACTCCTGTGTTGTGACAAGTCATCACATAACAAGCACAGATAAATGCCCCGCCCAGAGTGAAACGCCATTATTATATATTCTGTTTATAAAACACCGTTGAAGTGTCAGTCAATCAAAAGAGTAGTGACATGTCTTAGTGAAATGAATGGGTTGGTGAAACTGCACAGTGTGGGGTGCTGAATGCATCCAAGAAGGCAATGGATGGCAGTCACGTGGTGAAGGGACTCTGAACCTTCTGGTGTGTCACAAGTGGGTGATTTCATGTTTTTGTGCTTATTTAAACTGATTACTCTAAAAACATTTGTTGTTCTGTGTATAGCAGCTGGTATGGTTTTATTTCCCAGACTATTGTACTATAGAAATGTGTAGAATTTTTTATTTCTGAGGTGTAATCTTTATAATCATAGAATCATGGAATGATTTGGATTGGAAGGGACCTTAAAGATCATCTAGTTCCAACCCCCCTCCCATGGGCAGGGACACCTTCCACTAGCCCAGGTTGCCCAAAGCCCCGTCCAACCTGGCCTTGAACCCTTCCAGGGAGGGGGCAGCCACAGCTTCTCTGGGCAACCTGTGCCAGGGCCTCACCTCCCTCACAGGGAAGAATTTCTTCCTTAGATCTCATGTAAATCTCCCCTCTTGTCAGTTTAAAACCGTTACTCCTTGTCCTGTCCCCACAGCCCTGATCAAGAGTCCCTCCTCAGCTTTCCTGTAGCCCCTTTTCAGTCCTGGGAGGCTGCTCTAAGGTCTCCCTGGAGCCTTCTCTTCTCCAGGCTGACCCCCCCCAATTCTCTCAGCCTGTCCTCACAGGGGAGGTGCTCCAGCCCCCCAAGCATCTTCATGGCCTCCTCTGGCCCTGCTCGAGTAGGTCCATGTACTTCTGATGTTGGTGTCCCCAGAGCTGGACCCAGCACTGCAGGGGGGTCTCACGAGAGCAGATTAGAGAGGGAGAATCCCCTCCCCCGCCCTGCTGGCCTCACTTTGCTTGAGGCAGCCCAGGACATGGTTGGCTTTCTGGACTGCGAGCACATGTTGCTGCCTCGTAGTCAGTTTTCCATCCGCTGATACCCCCAAGTCCTCCGCAGGGCTGCTTTCAATCCACTCATCGTCCAGCCTGTATTTGTGCTTGGGATTGCCCCGACCCATGTGCAGGACCTTGCACTTGGCTGTGTTGAACTTCATGAGGTTTGCACAGGCCCAGCTCTCCAGCCTGTCCAGGTCCCTCTGGATGGCACATCCCTTCCCTCCAGCGTGTCAACTGCACCATGCAGCTCGGTGCCAATTGGCAAACTTGTTGAGGGTGCACTCAATCCCACTGTCCGTGTCACCAACAAAGAATCTTGAAGGGATGACTGATGATGAAACGTTTATTTTTCCTTCCCACCCAACAGTTTCTCTAAAATTCAAGTTAAAAGAGAGTTAACAAAAGATAGATAGTTAAATCAAAGCTGTTGAAAAGTGTGAACTTGAAAATCTCTTTCTGAATCAGTTGTGTCAGGGTTGCTTTCTTGTGATTTTAACAATCCCACTGGTTCTTCAGTTGTCAAAAGATTTCCTGGAGAAGCAGGAACTGGCTTCTAATCTGAAAAATAAGCACATTAAACTCCCCAAAATAATAAAAACAGAGCAGTTGAGTCTGAAGAACAACATAACTGCATTTTCTTTTCCTTTTCTGGATCTCATTTGAAACAAATAGCTCAATATGTAGGGCATATGAAATTTTGAAGAGGGATATCTTTGCATTGTAAAAGTTAATTTAATGCTTGTGAAGGATGCTGGAAGCATGCTGAAGTGAGCTGGTATTAGACGAAAGTTAATAACTGGACAACATCAAACTCCATATTTGCCTCAGTATGTCTTAACTGTTCAGCAGAGGGGTTTCAGAGGTGTGATATAACTAAGTCACTTTTCATTGGTCAGAAAGAGTCATTAAGAAGTTGTTGCTCACATCAACTGTGGTTTGTCCTTTGATCCATTAACTGACGTTATGCAAATTATGAAAAAAATTACAAGGTATTCACAAATTACTGTTATGTGTTTATATTTTATGCAATTGCTTTAATAGCAGCTAATAGCTAGAAACAGTTTGGAAACAAACTGTTTAAAGCAGTTGGATAAAAAATTGGGTGGAAGAACATAAATAATAGGCTAGTTTTAATAACATAATAAGAATACAATAAATGGAGCAAAACCTCAATGACTGTAAGGTATGAGCAGTGTCTCTGTAACAAGTGGTTATTGCATTAGCCTTTCACCTTTTGAGATTTGAATTTAAGACCTGGTTGAGGCTGCAGTTAATGAAGTTGAGTGGTTTCACACATTCTACTTGGTGCAATTATCAGTGATGGCTCTAAAATGCCTCGGGCTGGGCTAGCAGATGCATTGCAGGTCAGTGCTTAGTTGCCAGAGCTATGTGAGGACCTTACAAAATGCCGCCTTTGCTGGCAGTTTTGTCCCTTGGTACATTTGTAATCAGTGTGTTAATTCAAACAAAAAAATGAAAGGAAAAAAGATCAGCCAGGGTACTGGCATTACATTTTGCTGTTGCTCTTCCCTGAAGCCACTGCCTTGGATGTTGGATATACAGGAAATCACTACCAAGTCACTGGTAGGGAGGCTTGTTCCAGACCGACTGATCAAAATAAATGTGGAATGGAGGTTTTATTGAGACTTCACCCACTGTTATGACAAGCCATTAAAAAAATTAATCTAATTAAAAATACATATATTTAGCCAATTGTTTCTACTTAAAAGGCTTGTATGAAAGGAAGAAATTTGTTTCCCAGATTAATTTTCAAGTCATAAGTTACCTTGTGTTCCCAGTGTTAGATGCTTAATGATTATGGGCTAAGCCTAAATAAGAGTATAAAACTGATTTAAAAGTAGGAAATGTATGTCAGTATTGGGTTTGATTTTTTTTTTTTTTTTCCTTGTAGTTTGAGCCTATCATTTGCATGTAGGTCATGTTCTTGTGGTTTCTTGGAGGAATTCTTCATTAAAGCTGTGACCATCCTGTCATTGTATGACTGCAGGTGTATGAATAAGGAAAATGATACTGGGCTGTGATGTATAGATATCCATGAGAAAGTAGCTGTAGGGATGAGGGAATGTGGTTAAATAGGCAAGGAAATGTCAGACGTGTGTTTGGGCACTTAGGCATGCCTGATCTGCTCCTGTGCTGATACCGGTTGTACAAATACTGGTATTAGTGTAAAGCAATTATGAATACATTCTTATTTAGCTGGAAATGGTAATGATGCTTTTAAAACAAAATGTTCCACATGTATATATGGCTTACCTAAAAATATTTTTAAAAGCTACAGAAAATTACTGGGAAAATTTCGGAGGTCTGAACATGTTACTAATTGAGAAAATCCAGGAGAGGGGCTCAGCTTCCTCCATCAGAGTCGGGTGACTTAGTGGGTGTTCTGTGAAACTTCCTTCCATGATAGAAAGAATATTGACTCTCTGATCTGGTTGCTTGAAGACTCCCCCAAATGTTCATCTTTAGCTGACAGATTGAGCTGAAAAGAATCCATCATGTTTGAGTCGGGTATCTATAAGCGTGCTCGGGGCGGTGTGTGACGGCGGAAGAAGATCAGCCATATGGAGGTGGCTTTCTCCGAGGTACCAGCGGGTGCAGTTGGTGTGTCTCAGTGCGCCTGTTGGCACTGTTGGCAGCCCCGCTCCCCGAGAAAGGCATTGCTTTCAAACATGAGTAATTGATGAATTGTATGTAATATGCAAATGTGAATGCATAAATCTCCTGAATGACAGCTTAATTTATGTGAGCCTTTAAGAATGTGGGATTAGATTTTAATTAAATATCTTCAAAGGCACCCTGACTTACTCAGTTTTTTGGCTGCTGTCTGTATGAGAGTTTAGGAGGGGACAAAATCCTAATTTTAAACATATTATTTACTGTTTTTCTAATGAATTGTCACTGAACAAAAGCTATATATATCGATGCGTGTATTTTAGGGACTGTGTTAGATAAATCTAGTGGTAGTGATAATCAAATAGAAGTGCCATGAAACTTGTTTGAATTGAAATCATTACTGCCGCTAGTTCACTTGTTTCTGTATGTTTAAAATGAGTGTCCAACTTAAAGCAAGTATAAATGTTTAATTTAATATTTTACATTCAAGAAGTACGTTAAACTGCTAAAACCAAGTATTTCCATTTTAACAGTTACTGTTGCTTTGACTGTTAGCCCAAATGTGATGAACGGATTGGTTCTGTTAGGGCAGTTAGAGCTAAATCCCAGCATGGCTGCTTCTGCCAGTTCATAGTAGCTGCAGGAGATTATCTACGTATGTAGAGCACTTTGAGGTACTAGAGTATAAATAGCGGGCACCTAATTTCCATGATCCTAGAAGGGGCAGATTTTCCTGCCCTGGTCCCAGCAAATGGCTTCAGCAGTTGATGAAGTTGAAGCAGGCGGGAGCAGTTCAGCTGGAGTCAGCAGAACCATGGGGAGTATTAAGTGTGTCTCCTGGTGTTTTGCTGGACCAAGATTATCAGTCTTGAAGAAGCAAAGCCAGTGTGATGGGAAGAGGATGTAAGAAGACAATGAGAGATTTTTGCATGGAATTTAAATATGTGTAAAAGTCATAGTTAGACCCGAGTAGTGCCATAGTCTTAAAATTCTTTTTAAAAAGAGGCAATTAAGCTAAGCAATGTAACTACTCCCTCTAGTTTGGCCAACTCTCTGAAATGATACAGCAAAAAAAAATGGTTTGTTACCTCTTCATAAAGACCTTTCATTTAAACAAGGAAAGCCATGGTAAATAACAAATGTCAGCATGAATTTTTAGAATTGTATCCTGAAACACTGCTCAAAACAGATGAAAATGTAGATATTTATGATTAAAACTGTTTAGAAAAATGTCAAAAATATTTCATGGTACCCTGATACATTTCAGAATTAAACATGTTCATTAAAATGCTATTAGCCACAATGTGCTAGTAAGGCCCAACGACATTGTAGAGGGCAGGATATGAGCGGGAGGATCCTGCTCTGTGCCGTGGATGGTCAGTGGTCTTTCATATGCAGAATGTGAAATTGTGGTTGATCACAGCAGAGAAATTTCTTGAGCTCCATTACACTTTACAAATTCTAACAAAACTTGACTATGTCTTATCTAGAAACACACCCAGAAAAAATTAAAAGTAAATTAATTTCAAGTAAAGTAGTTATTAATTTTTAGTGTAATTTAGCAAAGAATTTAAATATATACATAAGGGGCACCAAGCTTACTGAACTCATCTATATGATGATGCCCTTTAGGTATTCATCTGTAGTGTTTCCATTTACATTTTGCCCCTTTACTCACACCCACTGAGTTGGATCCTTGCAATAAGACCAGAAGTTCCAGATCTCTTTTCTGGCTGAGGAACCGTCTTTGAATTGGTCACCTGCCCTACCTTTTGTGCAGGCCGTTACTCCTGTTGCAGGCATAGAGCAAAGCTCGCTCTTTCTCCATCTTTTGGGGTGGTGTGAAGGTGTTGGTGCTGACTCTTTCCATCCAGGGAGAAGCAGGTAGAGGAAGGGGCAGGAGCTTTGTTTCCTCCTGTGTTCTAGGTCATTCTTCTCCTTCTTTCTTTGCTCTTTGATACCATAATACTAGTTCAGGGAAAGTAGCTGAGATGAGAAGTTTCCCAACAGTGGCAGAATAGGCATGTGGCTGTGCAGTGGATGTGAGGCCAAGAGCAGAGAGTTTGCAGCGATATTCTAGAGGCAGATAGTTGTGAAATACTCATCAGTTGGGGTAGATGTTGATTAGAAACATTAAAGTTGGAGGAAATTGGTTTTGAGTCTTGTATTACACAGTTTTTTGGGCTGGAAATAACTTTACCTTAATTTTAATTGTTACTCCTAATGTAATACAATTGCAAAACAGGTCAGTCGTGTAAACAGTACAATATGTAAGCACGCTGTATTTTTCAGTTTTTTGGTGCAAGTACTTAACCGCATCCTTTGGTCAACTGTCTTCATTTAGTTCCTGTGTTTTGAGCATGGTGGTTGGAGAGATGTTCAGTTATCAGTATTAGAGCTTGCTGTCTGAAAGTATTGACTGTTGCATAAACCATGGTAACAGATGAAAGAAGAAACTTACAGTTGCTGTAAGTACAGTATTTTTTAATGCCAAAAAGTAAACAAAATCTCTAGGTATGCTGCTTTTTATTATTGAGACTAAGGACTAAGAATTTCTTGAAATAGGATTGTAGACTACATACAACAGTGAGAGAGATTCCTGAGATTCAACAAGAAAACACTTCTGGTATCAAATAGAAATCTCCCCTTTTAAAAAAACTGATGAGGAGAAACATCACCAAAGTAGGAGACCAGAAGCGTGCCTGGAAGGAGTTGCCAAAAGTTTGAGAAATAATCTCATTAAGTGGTGCAACCCCCTAAGTTTAAACTGTTTTAGGTTTTTTTAGCTGTTTTTTGTAGGCAGAGATGTGAGATAGTTATCACCCTTTTTCTCTCCCCCCCTCCATTTGCACCCTTCTGGGCCTTCTATATTTCAGGGTATCTCCCTTACATGGTAGGGTCTGGGGGGAATATCTGAAGGCAAAGTCTTTTCTGTACATCATTAAATCTTCTGCATTTGGACACTGATGGATAATGTTAGCTAGATATTTTATTACTGCATTATTTAATTATGTTGACCTGTTCCTAATAGATTAATGTTTCCTGTAATTATGCCTGCATTTAAAACTCCAGCCTTTGTAACTTTAAAAAATAAAATTCCAATAAAAATAGCTGTACAGATAAGAACGTGGTACTGAATTAAATTTCTTTCCGGACATTTTTGGTTTTATGTTGCTAAAGAGCAAGAGCTATTTTAAATCACAAGATTGAAAAAGTCAAGTTAAAAATAACCCTAAAACATAGAAAGGCTGGTGATGGAAAATGTAAATATATAAATACATAATTGTTAAAGATAAAGATAAGGGTAAAATTCAAATATAGAAGAGAGAAAAAGCCAGTGCAATTTTTTCTGAACAGCTCTGTGTTGATTCATTTTTAGTTTTGACCAATGTCTTTTTAGTTTGGAATCATTTGGATAAGGGGCTGCTGCTTTGTGAAACACTCAGTTGGATCCTGATAATTACTACAAATTTTAGTCTCCTGTACAATATGATAGGTCTGAATGTCTTTACTAAAAATGCAAATGTTAAAAATATATGGCAAAAATTTTCTGGACTTTAATGTGCACATCAGTTATCAATTGTGTATTTTTTGGCTGGAAAGTTAGAATTGATGTCCAGTTTTGTTTTGCTTTTTTAATCAGTCTCAGATGCTCTTTTTTTCCTTTTTCTGATATCAATATAGTATGCTGATAAAGTTTATCATAAAACGAGTGTAGGCACAAGTGCTCGTTTCTCCCAAAGACTTTCAGAAACTGAGGTCTAATATATTTAACTGATCCAATCTCAGCATCAATTTGTAAGGCAGTATGCATGTATCGTAATTAGGTGTATTTGAATAATTTATGATGGTCCAAAGTTTAATTCCATTAAGAAATGCACAGAAGGATAATCCTGGAGTTCTTACTTGGTGCACAGACTTGCAAAGAGAGATTCTGTCTGCTGCTCCCAGGAGCTTTGAGGGTGTGAGCGTTTTATAGGGTCAGTCTTGTTCAGGTAGATGATAACATTTCTATCCAACTGTGCTATAGTAGGGATTAATAGGAACAGCAGCATTTGGTCCACAACGGAAGGGATATGCTTTCTGAAGTGTGTGATCACGCTTCAACCTATTTATAACTGACTTGAAAATAGCTTCTTATTAAGAAATCTAAACTTGAGTAATTTTAAATCATTTTTATGCTCTGCAAAATCACTTTAATCACTGTTCGAAAGTTAAAAATGAGCATACTTCAGAGAAATAATGCAATATTAAAAGTGAAGTCCATTCCACTCCTTTAGGGAAAGCATGTTTTAAGAAATTAAAATAAGAAAGAAATTTTCAAGGCCTCATAAGTTCTCTTTTTTTGTTTTGTCTAGGAAATGTCTGCATCCAATGACAATAAAAATGAATGAATAAATAAACACAATGAGAACATGCTTACCAAGCACCAAACTTTGGGATTTCATGACAAAAATTGGGCTTACAATGAATTACTGAAAAAATGTTGTTGTACATTTTCCTTTGAGATTACAACAGTGCAACCTAGGCAGAATTTCGTCCCAGATGGATTTTATGTGATTTGAAAATAAATGACTTCTCATGTATTTGAAAAAGAATCAAGTTATGTACCTTACACTTCTTTTAATGTCAGTTAGTCATGGTAGAATAATGCTTTAGAATAACTGTGCTCTTTTAAGTAGCACTGAAAATAACCTTTTCAGTTAGCTAAGGAATTTATTCCGTCATTAATATTTGCTTAAGGAAAAGCTGTACAATTAAAGCTAAGGAGCAGCAGTGAGCAATACTGAAGGAGAAAACTGAAAGTGGTGTAGCATGGCCATTCTCAGAAGGAAAAGCAAGTTCGTTACGCATCATTACAAAATAATGTGTCCGGTGCAAATCTCTGTACTATACATGTTTTAAATCTAAAATACCTCTTTGGGTATTCTGAAATAGTGGTCAGAAGTGTGGAGTGGTGAAATCTTTGTAAGGGCTGTTTTTCAGAGTTGTATAATCAGGGCAGCAAAAACTTAACCTGTTCCTTTCACTTCCTCAACTCTGCCCACAGGTGTCCTGCAGGGATTTGAGGTATTCTGTGCCTTTATACCACTTGTGCTTTAAAAATGATAATTGTTGATTTCTACAGTGTCATCAGACCAGTGAAAAAAGTTGCGCTGTTTTGGCTGGTATATGCCAAGATCTGCTTAGATGCATTGTTTGATTTTGAAGATTCTTTTTGCATCTGCTATTTACCACCTATAATATAGTAATGTAAATCTTAATCTTTCATTTTAAATCAGCTCATTCTTATGACAATCATTTTGACTGCTGTGTTTTCAATTCCCTCTAGCTTGGTAATATCTTTCTTGTAATTAGGTTGCCTAGAAATACACATGCAGTTCCAGGTATAGCCATACAGGAGCAGATGAGTTAGGGCAATTTTTTCCTTTTCTGGCATGATGCTTCTAGGCATGCAGCCCAGCCAAAAGTTGGATATTTTCCTTGTTTTATCACATCTGCCTAATTTGCAATCTTTTATAACACGTAAATGTCTCTCAGCGTATTAACATTACAGATGTTGCTTCTCTTTTTCAGAGCTACATTTTCATTATTTTTCATGCTTCATTAATTTTTCTTTTTTTAAAAAAAAGAATTAATTTTTAAGCTGCTTTTATTCATTCCGATCTCACTGATGTTTTTTGTAATGTTTCCCCTTTCCTGTCAATGCCATCTTTTCTGTGAGGTTTTGTTTAAACTCTTCTGCTTTCCTTTTAGAATGTTTGTGAGGATACTAGATGGAGTTAGAGCCAAATCAATGTATTGCTGAATCTTCAAGGTAGCTCCTCTCCATACCATCTTTCGCTCCGTTTCAGTCCATGAGTGCTCACATCCACACTAATCTTGTATTAGAACAAGCCACTCTGTTAGTTGATTTTTGTTTTTAAATAGCAGTCTAAATGTATTGCATCTTTTTCCCCATATATCAATTAATTCTGCAAGTCTCTTTCTAGAAGGATTTTACTCTGCCTAATGGCAATGCAACTGTGTGCTATCATCAGCCTGAGATCGTTCTCTTTATAGTAGTTTAACTATTTATCAGAAGCAGAAGTTATTTCTCCAGGTCAGTAAATACCTAGACCTACCTAGACTGGATACCGACATAGAACAGATTTTCATGCTACCTTATCTGGAGTCCTTTAAAGTATTTTTTCAATAAAAGCTACTTTTAAAATTAAGGGAAAAGAACTCATTGGTCTGGAAACTAATTGCATTGCTTGAACTCAGGTTTTGCTTATTTGTTTGTTTATAATAAAAGGAAAGTTAGTAGTTAATAATACTATTTAGAAACAGTTTTTTCTGCAGCTGTAAATTTTTGCACTAAGGTAATGGGTATGTTTTTATGTATTGTTGATACAGAATTGAAGCTGTCCCCGCATGATTTCAGTTGCAGTGCAGGGTGAATTTTCCTGTTTGTAGTTATTTTAAGTGTCTCTGTAATACAGACTTTAAAAGACAATCCAAATACCTCTTGACAATGAACAGTGCTTTCCAACTTCAATAAATTTTGCAAGATTATTCTGTAAGAAAATGCTAACTAAAACCCCAGAGAATTCTGGTGGCAGTGTGAGGAGCGTAAGTGGTAGTTGTGTTTCTGGTGTTCAGACACTGTTTGATGTGTGTTACAGAAATGCTTTCTAGTCCTACATACTTTGGTATATGCCATAGCCTATAGGGTGTAGTTAAAGGCTCTGTTGCTGCTCTCTGTGAAGTTACCTTTGACTTTGAAAAGAACATCTGTGGTATTGGAAACAGGATTAAAACTTATGGTTGTATTGAAACTGCAGAAGGCCCCAATGTCTTGGTCTTAGCTTTTGGACAGCTGTTGGAGGAGGGGCTAAGTCAGAGTCCCTGTGAGGGGGGAGCCATTGTGGTCACTCAAAGATCACAGTTCTGTGGATCTTTATGTTTCTTCATTATTTCTTTAATTTGAGATTTTCTTCATGAATACTGAAGTAAAGGAACCAATAGTCTTAAAGAATAGTAATCTGTTCCTTTTTGAAGGCTGATTGTTTGCATGCTGAGTACTAGTTGCTGCTGTGGCTAACTGAACAGTGTCTCTAATGCCTGAGATGCTGGAGAACTCACACTGTCACCTGGTCAAAAATGGTACTGATATTTGTTCATCTTTATGTTTATCCCTCTCTTGATGAAATAGTGCGAGTCTGATTTTGTTTTTCATATAGTTGCTGATAGTAGGTTACTTTCTTTTTCTAGTAACACTGAGGAAAGATAGCTATTGCTTCTCTTCTGAATTTATTTTTTTTTAAAAACCCTAGAACTCTTAAATTTCAAGGAAAGAAATGTGTATCTAAAATGATAGAAACTGGTAATAATGGGACACATTAAATTATGGGAACAAGAGCAGTCCAGATGACCATCACCGTGGAATTAAGCAGTTGAGTTTATTGTCAAATCAGTTAGTTTACTGGCTGATGTATTTGGTAATTCT
This sequence comes from Strix uralensis, assembly GCF_047716275.1. Taxonomy (NCBI): domain Eukaryota; kingdom Metazoa; phylum Chordata; class Aves; order Strigiformes; family Strigidae; genus Strix; species Strix uralensis. The sequence goes on from NC_133984.1 coordinate 3,648,642, forward strand.
TGTAAGTTAATTAGTTCCAAGCAGATATTTTACAGCACTATGGCCTGGCTGTAAAATAATGCAGCTGGGTTGTTTTCAAATGGGAGAGTCTTCTTATGTAATTTCTCTACAGCTTTAAAAAATATCTTAGTGTTGTCTGGAATAAAGCTAAGCTGGAAATTCTGTCAGCCATTTAGTCCAAGGTGATTACACCAATTTGAGAATGTCAACAATTACACAGTACTCATGCTTAATTAGTAAAAGGGAAGCACCTGTATTTTTAGAGGAAAAGACTCCAAGATTAGACTGTACAAATTCAAGTTGTAACAAAAGACAAAAATGAGCATATTATTCATCCTTGGGGAAAAGCAGTCACTGGATGGGCTCCGTTCACGGAAAAAATGCGACAGATAGTTCTTTTTGCATATGGTTTCTCCATGCTTTTGTACTGATGTGTATCAGTAATGGTGTTTACAACTCTTTTGTCTGTCCAACAGCAAAACAAAAAAATTAAGAGCACTTCTGGTGGTTAGACAGACCTGTAACATTCTCACTTTAATATCTCAAATTTTACACTTGACACATCATTCCAGACTGAAAATGTGACTTTTTATTTATTTTCTTCAAATCACTTTCTTGAAACCACCATCTGGTTGAGGCATTAAAATAGGCTATATTGCTCGAAGAGTTTTATTAAGACCTTTCTTTGGCTGTTAATTGCACATTTATAATTATGTTCTTAGAAAAAGATAAAAGAGTTTTGAAAGATTATTCTTGGCAACAGACCTAAGGTGAAAACCTGCTGTTTTAATGCGTAAATTATAATGTGTGTGGTTGTGAAGAGTGGTTTTGTGAAATGCTCAAGTAAGCGCAAGAATCTGAGAGCTGTCAAATAGTTTGCACTCTTAAGGGGCTAATGTTCATTGAAAAACAACTCATAATATGCTGTGCCTGAAGGTTAAATGAGTAGTTTAAGTTAAACACAATCACCAACTTTCTGGAAGACAGATAAAGGAAACAATTGTTCCTCAAGCAAAGTTAGAGAAATGAAAAAACAGCCTCACTTTGATGCCTGTTTAAAATCATTAATTTTCCTGTAAGCTAATGTAAATCAAGGATTAAACAGAAACTGTTACCATCTGACCCTTATAAACTAAACTTCTGTGTGGCTCATCTATTTGAAGTCAAATCTGTCCATACATCTAAACAGGAAACTGAATGAAAACATTTTTTCTTTTCATTTCCTATATCCTGCAAATTTTTTCAAAACCTATTTCCTTTCAAAATTTAGTCTGCATACTTATACATCTTTTTTTTTTCTCTGTAGGGTTTTGTAAACTGGCCACCAGTTACTATACAGAGTGTAGTGTAAGAGCGTGCTTTCTGGGTACTGCAGTTTACTCATCTGTAAACATTTCTGAAAGTACCTATTTTTGCTGGATGGTTTTGGACTCTGTGAGGGATCCAAGCTCATATGTGAGTGCCTGTGTAGTATATAAGTATCATAACTATGATCAGCTGGATTTCATGACTGTAAGTGGCAGATGCTGGGGATTCAGGATTACAATTTTTACCTACAGTTCAGGGTGATTTCCACCTTGTAGATCTGTATTTCTCTGTCTGTAGTGACATTGATCTCTAGAAAATACTTTGAACTCTACAGATTAAATTGCTATCTATTAGATTATTATTATTACTATTATTTATTTGCTGCAAGGATAAATGACATAGCTCTGTTGCTCACCACTTAGGTTTGACTACTGTTGACAGTTTAAAAAGGTGGTAAATATCTTAACAGATACTGCTGTCATCTGTCATGTTGGAGACATACATAGCGTGTGGTTTATAGAAAACGCTTTGTTCACTGAATGTGTCTGTTTTCTTGTGTGTGTGTGTTTGTCGGTAAAATTCTCATCTTAATGAACTGACTTGCTCTATGTAGCTTCATTATCAGATGTTTCCATGTCAAAAGATTGTCATTTTATACCTGGTCAGTTCAGCTTCATAACAACATTATGAGCAGTCTGAAGTCAGATTCTTCACTCTTCAGCAAATAATCTAACTGTAAAGGTCAGATATGGACAGTGAAGAATTCACAGCCCTTAAAGGTACTGAGTTGTCTCTCTCCTTTTGGTCATATCTCTGTCCTGCCTTTGTAGCCCCTTGGTGCAGGATTGGCTCCCAATATAAGTTGCTTATAGCAGCACTGTTGCTGTTTATGATGTGTCACTCCTAGGTAACAGACGTGCAACAACTTCTGGTGTTGCACTATCATGTATTGAGTTTCCAGAGAGTCGCTACGTGTTTACTGCAATCCCCATCTTCGGTAGAGTTACATGGATAGCTGATACCTGAGTATTTCATGCAAACAAATGCGAGGTATGCAGTGTTTCTAGGCTCTGTGTGGCAGTACTCAGTATGTTGCTCTACACAGTCATTTTGGTTGCTTACCATTGTTTCTCTTCTCTCCGTGCATGGCTGTAGCCTAAAAAGGGGAAGTTCTGAATGGTTTTCATTTGTCACACACCTACAAAATAATTTTGAGATACACGCCTGCGCAATCTCAGTGTGGAGGGCGTACCTCGGCTGTCTTGGTACTTGTTCCTTCTGCCAGTTTGGCTATGAAAGATGTAGTCCCACATCTGTGTCCACCTGATTTAAATGCAGTTCTGAAGAATCCTGTAGCTGCTGTTTGGCGACATAGTTACCCCACGAGTCCTTCAGGAGAATGTCCCTCCCTAAACAGAATAATATATTCAGTATAGGAGGTGTTTTATTTTTTCTTCAATAACTGGATGAAGAATATAAAGCCCATTGCTTTTGAAAAGAATTCTTATGCATGAGGAGTGGTATGCAAGCATTTTCATTAAAGACATGGTGCTAAGGAAGATGATGCTAGAACAGCAAATTGCTGCCATTCACAAAGGAGGAGTCTGTTACAGAACATGGAAAAGGAAAATGTAGAGGAGCTTTTGGAGCCCTAATAATGGGCACTTGATAATGCACTTTTAGCAAGATACCTGACAAGAATTCTGTCTTAATGTAGTGTCTACATGCTTCCCCTCTTTTTTTCTGTAGTTCGCTTGAGTTAATTAATAAGTATGTTGGAGGATCGAAGCGGGAGAACAAGCCTCAGAACTCTGGAACTGACACTTTTCAAACATACAGCATCAGACCAAGACATAGCACATGTCAGAACTGTCACCTTCTGCAAAAACACCTTTTTTCCTTGATTTTGCAGTTAATTGAATAATAGTTGTATTCATCTGGCTCTTCATTGTTGTGTAAAAGCTGTGTATCTTGGACTGGTCCAGTGGAAGACAATAGCAAACTTACTCTGCTTAGCAGGATAAATGGTTACAGTGTTAGAGCATGATCCCACTTGCATTGAAAGAAAAAAAAAGTTCTTTTAATGATTTTGAGTGTAGCAAGATAGGACTTAAATGAATTTGGCTCTCGACCAGATAATCCTCTTTTGTTGATGTTAAAACACTGGCCACAGCAGTGATTACAACATAAGAATACAAAAGAGGCTTTATTTATACTTTACTTTTTCTTTCATGTTTCCAATCATAAAAATAAATGTCTTATTAGAAAAGAAAAATTTTACTGGTTTGCTTTGCATGCTAGGAGGCATTAAGTATTTCCTTTTTTTTAGGGGAAATGTGTCACTTGAGTTTAAGTCTGTTAAAAATAAATGAAGATAAAACTAATTCAATTTTAGAATATATTTTTTTTATTTGTTGAACAACTGTTGTTTTAAAATGGATAGCCTGCTGAGAAAGAAACAAAGCCACTTCAACAAAGCAGGAAATCAATAACCACAAGAAAGCCTAAAGAAAATTAATGCATACAGTGTGAGCAAGTGACACAGAAATTATTTTCTGGTGTAAGAATGGTAATAATAGAAGGCATATGGAGTGGATGAAAAGCATGATAGAAATATACATAGAAAAGACGTGTTCTCCATTCCTATTTATAAATAATGACCTCTGTGTTACAGTATTTAAACTTTGAAGGGTCTAGATGGTGGTTTCTTCCTGATTTCCCCACCCCCTAGTCCTAGGTAAATATTTATGCTTGCAAAATTTAGTAGGCCGGCAGCCATGGAAACGTATGTCTTTCATTTATCTCCAGGAAATCTGGTTACAAACACTCTTTTACTTGAATTCTTTTAGTCTTTTTCAACAGCTTTTAAAAAACCATCTTTATTAAGGAGCAGTGAATTGTGCATATGATGTATGATTGCAATTCTGGTGAAGTCAGTGGCAAGACTGTATTTGCCCAGAGCAGGAGCAAGATTGTGCTTACACAGTCTCCTGCCATACAAGCCAATACACATCTCTGTATTCTTGAAGCCGAGTTAGATGTTAATTGTTCAAACTGAGGGAAGCAGCAGTGGATGCTAGTAAGTTAACACATACCACATACTTTTTGGGAGAGTCAAACTTTTCCATCTGAAGGGAGATCTTTTGAAGAAATCAACAGCAGGTATGACTTGTCTGATAAACCATTGTATCTACTGTAGGAGATAATTTATTTCAGGAAATCACTGAGCTTGTGAATAACTCATGCCACTTTTCAGTGCCCTGAACTGATTTTGACTTTTTCTGTAGTTGGCGGCTTCTGGTTTTTCCTCATCATATATGAAAAAGTCTACATGATTTTAAAAAATGCATTTACAAAATGACATTGTGTTTCTCTGTCAGTGGCAAACCAGTTGTAACTGTGGTGAGAAAAGTTTGTGGGTGTAGCTGTCAATAGAAAAGCAGAAAAGCTTTTGGTCAGAAAAGTACTTTTTTAAGTCAGGTATAAAAAAACATAAGTAGTATTTGAAGCTAACTATGAGTTGAGAATAATTACTGTCACTTGGGTTGGATATGTATCCGTTAGACCACCTGGGAGGGAAAGGGTAAACGTTGCTGGTGGAGCAGAGGGAATATTACCAGGAAGGGCAAGAGTGATGCTGTAATCTCTTAGGGGAGGGAATGAGACCTGCTGCTCACAGAGTGCAACAGGGAGAGGTCAGAGAGGAATTAGATATCATGAAACTGGTGTCTTTATTGAATCCATGTTTTTGGTAGCTGGCTGAGTTACAGATTCTAGTTGAAATGTACTCCTTCTCATATAGTCCACACTGAGGTTGGCCAGATTCAGAATTAGAGTGCAGCATTGTTTGTTTACACAACCTTTTCAATTATCTGCCAATATAGAGAGTTTTAATCGGGTAAAGTTTGTGTGTGTGTGTGCATATGTGCACGCAAAATACGGCAAGCTTCTAGGATTACTGCAGGGTAAATTGTGCTTAATGTAACTGATGTTACTACTCTGGTTTTATACTGAGGTAACAGAGAGAAAAATTTGGTCATAAATCTTGTGTGTATCAAGATACTCCTCTCCTGCCTCTTCTCCAGCTTCAGCTCCCTTTGCTGCTCCATGAAGCTGTTCATAGTAGTGACAGTCCTGATGTGATGTTCTTGAAGAAAATTCTCACCTTTTTCAAGAGCCATGTGGCAGTATTGAGATAAATGGTACAAATGGACCAAGGTTTGCCTCAGATGCAAACTAAGTTTATTAGCATATAATTTTAATCAGGCTTCAGGCAGATTCAATATCACCTTGGAGAGCAAGATCCCTGATCTCGTTTGGAGAAGTTTTAACTTCAAGAAATGTTTGTTAGGCTTTAGAGTCTGTTCCTAAGCCTGTTACTAAAGTCAGAATCTCTGAGGTCGGGAGACTTATGAAGGTGATACCTACCAACCGCCATCACGGTGTTTCTCAGATACCCTGCTAGTCCTTACAAAAGCTACCCTTTTATTCCATATTGGTGAGGCATTTACTCCTTCATAATAACATTACTAACTTTTCTGTCTGAAAAAATTCATTAGAGTTATTTCCTTTAAATTAAGTCACATTTTTTTAAAATATTAATACAATTCTTCTCTTTAGAGATGAGGGGTTTTTTATAATTTATTTCAGTGTTACATGTTGAATATCCCTAGTACCAGCAGAGGCAATACCGTGTACATTTGTGATAGTTTTTAAGTCACTTGCAGGAAAAGTAATGTGAATATTTGTTGGACAAGCTGCAGAATTTACTGTTTAGCATTTATCTTCATACGAAAGTTTCTTTTTTCTAGAAGAAAGCTTTTGAAAAAATGTAAAAAAAAAAAAAAGCACAGGGTTGGTTTGTTTGCATTTGTATGTTTATAGTCAAAATTAAGGCTTTCTAATGTTCTTAGAGTAAACCTATACCCTTTGCTTATTAGCTGAAGACTAGCTTGCCATGTCCAGTAGCACAGTCACCCATTGAGGGTCAGGATAAGGACAGGGAGATCTCCTTGCCACAGAGGTGCCGCCATCTTTGCTGGTGGGCTCAGTGGTGCCCTGTGGTGGGGCCATTGTGGAACCAGAACCAGCGGGAACCGGCCGTGTCCGGCCCGGGGTGGCCCCAGCCTCCCCTCACAGAGGCCGCCCTGCTCCCCCCCCCCCCCCCCCCCAAAACCTGGAGACGTAAGCCCAATACATAGCGGAAGGCCTCAGAAGCATTATCTTTTGATTTACTGCCAAAAATATTAAGATGTTATTTGTTCAGTCTGCAACTCCATGCATGTGGAGAAAAATTCTGTTGAGTGTGCTTTTCAGAGTAGGGGGAAAAGGCCAGAAGATACCCTGTGGCTCAGAAAAGAAGCTGGACAACACCAGCAATGAAGGTTGGTTTTTGTTTGGTTGGTTTTTTTGTTGTGGTTTTTTTTTTAAATAGTAGCAAAAAAATTATTGCAGTATTGATTATTGGAAAAAAAATAAGAATGCAGTGGCTAATCCATTAAGTAAGGCCTTTAAAATGAAAACTGAGTGGCTCTCCCAAAGCTGTGCTATAATCTTGCAAGTGTGAGCCCGAATCAGGATTATATGCTCAGGAAGGAACATATTTTTTAACTCAAAGGAGAGGAGTGTTTTTAAGTCTCTAAAATACAGAATGATGGCTAAGATTTAGGGGGAAGATCCAAGACTGGACTTACACTGGTATTGGTGCTTAATGCCACAGAGCTATCTACCAAAACATTATCTGAAGACATGTCAAGGAGCAAGTAGCCAGGCACTTGACGACATCCCCACAGGTTCATACTGTAGTGGGGATTGCTCTTCAAATATGTGCAGGTATTTGGTAGTTTCCCTTTGGAGTGCTTGCTAGATGCCTCTATTTTCAGAAGCTGTGAATACTTTAGCCTCAAACTGAAGGAATGGCATTTAATGTCCTCAGATACAGGAAGGACATCAGTCTCCAGTGTTGTGCTGGTTCTGGGATCATCCTGATCAGTGATTTCCACTTGTGCCTTGGGAGTTTTACTGACCGGTAGGGCTAGGCTAAGCAGGGCTGTTGCAATGGGCTCAGCGTACGGTCCCATTCATATTAGCATCTTATAATAACAGGAAGATTTTAAAGACAAATTTAATGTGAATTTTGAAAATTTTGCTTCTACCCTTTTTATATTTTTGTGGTCCTAAAGGTTTCTGTTTTATTATTTAAAAATCCTCCTCCTTTTGTACATTTGCAGTAGAAATAGTAACCTTGTTTATCTTATATATTAAATACTACCAGTCACAAAATCTGGAATGGTAAAGGTGAAGTAATGTAGCTACTTATATCACTTATTTCATTTCATACTGTTCCAGGACCACCAGCTACCTAAAGTGTATTTTCCATGTTGCAAAGGTTAACCTTCAGATGTGTACTTCTGGATACAATCACCTAATCATAGAGGCTCCTTTTGATTGCTGTGAACAATTCTTCCTTTCAACATGGATATAGGTGCAAAGGGTGGTACAGAGGACTGTTTCTATGTTCTTTCATTTATTATTCTTTGAAAGATGAATTTCTATTTTCTAACTTTGAAGAGTCTTTGCAAAATTGTGAAAACACTGAAACTTGTAATGCAGAGATTAAAAACAGTTAAGGCAAGAGTAGTTTCCAGCTGCATCAAAATTGAATTGCTATGACAATATTGTACCACCACACTGCAATATACCACTGTTGCGGAATTAGCTATCATCTCATGTGGTTATGTGATACTCGGTGCTGTAAATACATCAGGTCTTGCTATTAGGTTTCTGTCCATAGATAATAGGCTTAAACAGTCACATTTTTTACAAGTTTCATTGAATTGAGTCTTATTGAGATACAGCTCAGTGGAAAACAGCCGTATTTCAAAAACCTTTCTTTGTAATAATGTTCCTCTAAATTGGCATTGAATTCAGATACAGGTCAAAAGTAAAACTTGTAAGGATCTCATATAATTCAGACACATATGACATATCATGAGTATTTGTAATAGATGGTGATTGCCTGCTTGGAAAGTATCCATGCAAATATTTGTAGAAGTATGTGTGTGGAAACTATAAAATAGTGCTTGAAAAAATTGGTGCTAAATTAACTCAGAGGAAAGCAGATTTATAGCTCCTCAGTGTAATGGCGTATCTTTGCACTAGGTTGGTCTGTATGCTGCAATGTATGTGATGTTCAGCTACATTAATGAAAGTGAGTTTCCTCCTGCCCTTTCTCATTCAGTTTTCAGTTCGGTACTATTTTTTGTCTTTGGGGCAAATCCTCATGATTTTTTACACATAATTTTCTCATTCAGGTAGTTTCTTTTTAGGTGAGACTGGGGCTGTTCATTGTCACCATGAGGTCCTCACAGGTTCCTTTTCCTGAGAGACGGTCCGTGATTGAGTCCCACAGTCCTGGCTTTGGGACCCACGTCTGAAAGGAGTAATGGCTGGGCTGAGCGATATCCTCCAGCCCGGGGCAGCACCTGCTGACAGCCCAGAAATTGAGCTGTCAGTTGGGGAAGGAGCCCATCAGGCTCTGAACAGACCCGCAGTGAATAGCAGCAGGTAACAGAGACCTGCGTGGTCCTGTGCAGTTGTCCATATGCTGTGTTGAGGCTTCCAGAAAGAGAATTACTGAGGCTTTCTGGGGCTCTTTGAGGAAGGCAAACCGTTAAGGGCTTGCCCATGTAAAATCTTTATTCAGTCTGTGTCTTTGCCAGCGTCAGCTGTAGGCTGTTCGGAGTGGAGCTGTGTTTGTTTCCATGCTGACCCCAGTGCCTGTCTTGTCAACTATTTACGTCAATGTTGTGCTTTCACATACAGGTGGAATAATCCCAAAAATGTTCTCAGTGACTTTGTTCTACATAACAAATAGTCAGATATTTTAGGAAATGAAAAAATATCCAGAATGCAGATTGCATAATAATATTGCCTATAATCTCCAGTGGTTCACAGCTTTCACTGGAATCAAAATCCAAGTAGAATTATCTGCGTAGGTGAGTCAAGGTTTGCAAGGCTCATTATACACTTGGCAATATCTCTGGGACTTTCACATTTGGTTTAGCTGGACATCTTGGGTGAGCATTGTTTTGACAACAAATGTGTAATTTAAATTTGTGGTTCTGGTTATGTAGTTAGTGGCACGATTCCAGCACTGACAGGCCCCCCTCCTGCTATGTTTAATCTAGGTAGAGTAGGTAACAATAGTTGTAAAGACACAGGCAGGAACTTTGTCCCACTGGGTATGATCACAGTTGCTAAATGAACTGTATTTTATCCGTGCCACTGCATCTGCACTGCTACAGTTACTAATTTAATGTAGTTATATTAAATCAGTGTGTGTATACGTACATGTGCTGTAGTCATGCTTTCAATTTCATTACTGACATACCCTTAAATTGAGCTGGTGCAGTGTGTTACATAGATAGGCCTTTCGTCTTGTCTGCAGCTGTGAATCACCACAATTCTGAAATTTGGTGATTTATTCCCCTTTTTCCTGTGACAAGTGTTATTTGACAGGAAAAAATTAACAGCAGGAATGTTGAGGTACTTCTATATCTGCAGGCAGAGTCATAAGTAATTTCAGAAAGAGTTATTTAAAGTTTTAAATCCCAGTGAACCAAAAATCCTTTTTTGGTTTGAAACTTATTTTGAAATGCCTGACTTCAGAAGTAAGCAGTTGAACTTTTTTAAGTAAGAACCGATCGCTTGTTCTCTATTGCAAGTAGATTATGGTGACATTTGAATACTAGAATTCAGGTAATTTTTTTGACTGTAGACCCAAACTCAAGTTTTAAATAAACAACCTAATCAGTAAATAACCAGACCTTGTAGACCTTGGTGGGGATAAATCTGTAAAACATGTCTCTATGAATTGAATAGTTTTACGAAGAGTATTATCCGGTATTGACTCTTTCATAATCTTAAGTTTTTCATGTAGTACTCTAGCAGGGCTTCTTAATATATTTGTTTAAGACATTTATAGAAAGCCTGTTTAAATTCTGTATTATCTTTCTGCACAGTTAAAAACAGGTAGTCCTGAATTTGTGATCTTTTTTAAAGTGAGATAAGTAATAGACTGCACTGAGATATATTGAGACCATGTTTTCAAAAAAAAAAAAAAATTTACTATCAATTAGGTAATTTTATACTTCTCTATACCACTTCAGTATTTTTCCAGATAGCTTTATTGAGGATGTTTCAATGAATCAGATACACATTTATTTTTTTAAAATAAAAGTATTTTCTTTAATCCTGTTGTACTATCTGAAGACCTCTTCATGTGGCAGGCAGAGAAATGCCTGCCCTGTCTCATACAGCAGCTAGACTAAGAGCCACAGATAACTCCTAGTTATAACTCTCAGTCACAATTACTGCAGAAGGAGACTTCTACTTTTGCACTTCTCATAATTCTTAGTGTGTGTTCTGTTTATTGTTTTCTGAGAAGCATCTAAATTTACATATCAACTGATCAGAGAATGTCAGCTTTCAATTGTGAAACTTTGGGAAGAAAACACCACCGCTCTTCTTTACTCTTCTGACCCTTCCTAGAGAAGAAACACTTAGAAGTGTGACTTCTAGAAACTTAAAGATTACAGAATTAAAAGCCAGATAAAAACATGCAAAATGAACTTTAAAAACACTAGAATTTTATTTATTCTTATGATTTCAGGGTCATAATTTGTGAACATTTGGGGTTAGAAGTACTGTAACTAGGTTAAGTAAATGAAGTATAAAATAGCTTCACGGTTACACTTTCTGTCAGGTGAGTAGTCAACCCTTAAATTGTCCATTCCATCACCTTCCTTTCTTTGACAAAGAAGAAATATAATGAATCTTTATCAAGAAGATGTCAACACTGGTATTAATAATCAGAGATATATTTGGGCTCAGTTGTGGAAAATGTGGAAACTAAGAATTTGCTGTGGGCTAAATAAGGGAGAATAAAGCACAATGGATTGCACCTCCTCTCCCCAGGCAGGCAGCCTTGTCTGCCTTGCCAGGGGAGCCAGCACTCCCAGGATGTGCAAGACACAGCTGGCATCTAGAAAATAAATACGTAGGTGTAATTTAGAGTGATAGAATAGAGGGTTTCTCTGCTCCCCAGAAGATCTTCAGGTGGCCAGTTGAGGAACACACAGGGTGAAGGGACTTGGCTTGCCTGACTCCCTGGCTTGTTCTCCAGGGGATCCAACTTGCTACTGTTCGGTGTCTCACCTTGGACCTTGGTGACAGGCTTGGTGAATCACGCTTCCAACTCCTCCATGTCATTGTTGACTGTGCTGGTAGAAGCCGAATGGAGGTTCCTCCAGGAGTACTTGGGAAGGTGCAGCAGAGCTGCCTCGAGGCAGCCCCTTTTACCAGCCGGGAGTTTGAAGCGGGACCCAATTTTGATGTCTGTGCATGAGAAACTGGCTGTGGGCTGTGAGCTGGGGAACCTGGAGACTGCAAGTTAGAAGGGGAAGAGTGACCATATAGACAGGGCCAGCTGGTGTGATTGCTCACTTGCTGTCGCTGCTGCCTACCCAGCTGGTGTTGCTGGGGAACTTGCTGGATTAACCAGCCTAGTTCTCGGTAAGTGAAGTATATGTGATATTATTCAGATCTATATGGACTTGCACTAATCTATGACTTTTAGGAAGAACACAATGATATAATGTGCAACTTTCCATTCTTAATAGTAAAGTTAATCACAGAATTACAAAATTTCTCACGCACAGACATCAAAATTGAGTCCTACTCCAAACTCTGGGCTTGTAAAATAATAAAGATGTATTCCACTTTAGTCCTGGCTCTGAACAGTTGGGTGGTATTAAGGAGTGTCAGAGCTTTTCTCCACAGTTCCCTTCTGTCCACTGGAGTGAGAAGGGAGCGCGCTGAGCCCAGGGAAGATGAGCTGTGGCTCTCCTCGTGCCAGTGTGGGCACTGTGTTATAACAGGAGAGTTGCCATAGGGACCAGGTTCTAGTTATCGGCTCAAACAGCTTCATGTATGATTAATGTTAATTGCCCATTTTGCATGGATGACTTTTTTCCTCCTGCTGAATGGGCTCTTGTTGCCTTTGATGTGGCTGGTGATCCAGTGTCCTGCAATGGTTAGACAAGTGATCAGTTTGCCAGCGCTGAGAGGAGACAGAATCAGGTTGCAGCGAGGTCAGAGTTTGCTTCTCTTCTTAAACACTGAAAGGTCAAGTAGAGTTTAACTACCATTGGCTTCTTTGAAATGTTGTAATAAATGCCAAAACAAGGAGATTATTTTAAATCCATGCTACAACTAAAAATCTTAAGATAATAGGAAATAATTTTAAATCAAATTATCAAGATGTTACATTTATTGGTAAAGGCTTCAAAAAGTACCTTTCACAATCACTAGGAGGTATTTCATGGTCCTTGAGAAGAGCAAAATTTTAATTTGTGGATCCTGTTCCAGTTTCAGGAAAGCAACTAAGATTGTGGGGTTTTGTGGTTGGTTTGGGTTTTTCTGGTTTTTGTTTTTGTGTGTGTTTGTTTGTTTGTTTGGGTTTTTTTACTTCTGAGTACTTGCACCAGTTACTGCTGCTATTATCAGACCGATTTATGCAGCATGTCATATGGTACTTCTGTATTTCTCCTTTAAGCCTAATAAAATATGTTGCTATTGAAGAAATCTGTGATACATATGAGAGCTTCCTAAATCACAAGTCTACATATTTTTATACCAAATAGCTCAAGCCTCATGGAATCAATAATTAATTTATTAACTGGATATCTTTTGAAAAAACAAAATCAGCAGTCCTTGCTAGACTGCCTACTGCCAATTCATAAATAGTTGATGACAAAAATGAAAAGTGTAGAAGTAAAATTCAAATCTTAACGATCAAAGTATCGGGTACCTCATCTATCACAACTTGGAATAAATATATCACAGAATGTGTCATATCTCATTGACACTGCAAGACATAATGCTTTCCCTTGTTATCTAGCTAACTGCCAAGTCTACAAAGTTTATAGGCTGCTAAGATAATGTGCTGGTGGTAATCCACTTCAGTTGCAGAAATATGAAGTACTGTTGAAATATATTTCTACTTGGTTTATTCTTTGCTCTCAAGAGGATAGGATACTATTTCAGTTCCTCTAAAGAAGCCCAGAGAATGAAAAGCAAAACATCAGGATAAATTATGCTAAATGGTGGACTAGACCCCAGAGGAAATCATGCTTCTGTGGTACAGTATTCCTCCATTTATCTTACAAATGTTACATCTAATGTTAATTTTGTAAAGGGAAAGCATTCAAAGATTCATCTGATCCTTTTAATAATAGCTTTAGTGTTATAGTGTTATTTGTCAAACTCATACCATCATAACTTACTTTTCTAGTTTTGACAGACCATTCATACTGAAAATATTTTGGGCTACTAATACATAACATTTTATTTCACAAAACACAAATAAGCTAGTAATTAAACTCCAAAACTTAACAAATAATTGCCAGCAAGCAATTACCATTCAATTAAAGAGTAATTACATGGTTATTTGTGCCCTGTAAAATAAAGCATTACTGAAATCAGTAACGCAATCAATATTTTAGCAGAAACAGGATGCTGCAGTGATGGACCTTTCAACCTGTGCTGATTAAATTGTCATCCAAATAACAGTTTCCTAGTTAAATCACCACATGTTTATTTGTCTTGATTAATATGCAAATTCACTTCTGATTCTAGTAAATCTCCTATATTTAAAAGCACAAAAGTAGAGCACTATCATACATCAACAGTGATGTGCTGTATGTTTCCACTGATTAATTACATTTCATGAAGTGTTGATAAATTTGTGGATTTTATGAAATATAGTTGTCTGTAATGAGTGTAAAATAGAGCTATAAATGATGGAGCTGATCAGTAATTTTAACAAAATCACAAAAATAGCCTTATTCTATGTTTTGATTCAAATTAAAAATCCTTGGGATGTCTAGGGAATATATAAAACTTTGAGAGGAAAATAATAAAATTAGCTCTCAACAGGAGCGGAAAATAAAGGAAAAACAGACATTAATGATTTCTAAAGATTTCACTATATAAATTTGAACTGTCAAATACACTGCTTAAAATTTAATTTAATCTCTGACAAATTTAATTCCAAACAAAATACAAAAATGAACAAAATTCAGATTAGTTCATTTTTCTCTTCCAGAGTTAGTGATTTTGCGGGGGTGGGGTGGAGAGGATCACAAGAATGACTGTATAACCATAGTGTTAAACATGGGTAAAACACTAAAACCTCCAATCATCTTCTCTTTCAAGTAATTGATGACCCAAGGGCTTTTTGGGTTTGTTTCTGGTTTTGAGAGATGCTAATAGAATTTTAATCAGCTTAGACTTTGAGCTGGCCAATTTATTTGCATATATTTAGTAAAAAAGAGTAAGATTACTAAGTTTATTAATGAGAAATGGTATCGTACTTCTGTTTTAGTCTCCATGGTCTTCACTTGTGACCATAACTCTTGTACTTTAAAATGTTTTTAAGAGATAATCTGTAAACTAGCAGTTTCTAACTGAAGTAACATCTAATTTAGAATTGAGTCATTTTCTTTTCACAAAGACCTATTGATGGCGAATATAAAATTTATGTAGAGATTTTAGAATCTCAAATATATTTAAAGCTAATTGTTCCTGTTTATGCTTCCTTTGTTATCAATTAGGAAAAGATTTTTCTACACTTCTTGAATATATAACTTTCTTGAATGAGATAAATGAAAAGGTGAAGAAGAAAATGCAGTAAAAGAGCAGGGTGACAAAAGATTAGGAGAAATAATATTAAATAAAGTTAATATTTATATGCTAACGCTGTTAGCATTTATATACTAATACATAACCACAAATGATGTCTTACTCTCCCCAGATGATAATTCTACTTGCCTTACGATCTCTGTTCAAGGCATGTATTAGCAATTGTCTCCAAATTGTGAGAGTTAGATATGTTTTAAATAGTAAATGTGAAATTTGTCAAAATTCTAGACTTCGTAAGACGATAGGAAGCAAAGTAGGTACTGGGAGTGTTAAGACAGACCAGTGAGATTCCAGTGCTTGGTGATGCCAGCCCTAGCCCTGACAACAGCATATTCACAACATAACGTAAATCCCATAAAAATGTTGAATCTGCTAATGTTTTTGTTTCCTTTCTGTATATCTTATAAAAAAATAATATTTAGAGCAAACATTTGTCCCCTGTCTCTATGAAATTTCTGGTTTCATGTTTAAGTAAAAATGCCAGAAAAATTTATTTCAGGCCAAAATGGAACTGGAAATGTTTGGATTCAGCTATGTTACCACGGTACTTTGTGAGTGCTGGTGTCCTCCCAGGCAGAAGATCTTGCCTCATGATAGGTGACATGGTCTCTGGTCATCTCCGGGCAACCTAGGTGGAAGTGTGAGGTACCTGCTGCAGGCTCGGCAGCTGCGTATCAGAGTGCCAGGTGGCTCCATACTCTGTTCCCATGGTTCAGAACCAGGCACAGAGCATGAAAGGTGCTCACATGTCGACTGCAGAACACAACGTACAAGACCCAAATAGTTCTTTCGCAGGTTGTGTATGAGTGACAGTCAGCTCTAAGTAGCTTCCAGCTTTGAGTTTTTCATTTAAAACCTAACATTAAATTAGAGACAAAAGACTTTGATTTTATTTGAACAGGTTCAGCTGGGAACAATTCCATTCAAATTATTATGGCTGCAACTGTAGAAGTAAAACCAGAATCTGGTCCCTAGTAGTTACTGCTTTATAGTAATATTCACTAAAAGGGTGTGAGTAGGTTAGAAGTGTGCTGCTTTTTTTTTATCTTCAGAGTCTATCAAACCCTCTCCCCAAAATTACCACAATCCCAAAGACACCAAAAGCCAGGGAAGACAGTGCTGTTTTCCCAGTGCTGCTTGCCATACTTGTGTAAGCAGGCAGGATGTAAATGCAGTCTGTGGGACTCTGAGAGGGACCTGAGTAAGTTTTGGTGTGAACTTCTCTTTTGTCATCTCCTAAAACTTTCTAAACTCTGGGCATCTATATGGGTCAGTGCACAACCACAGGTTGGAGAGTTTCATTTCTGCTTGTAGTATATGCTGGGAAACACCTACAGATCTGATCTGCTAAACCTGTGGGCTGTGTGTTGTCTGCTCAGAGTCAACAGTCATCGACATAAACTGTTGTCTGTGCAAAAGCTGCGTAACCAGGAGTGAAACTCCACGGTCTCCCCTCCTCTTCCTCTGAAAACCCAAATCATAAATAAAATGTCTCTTCATAAAAATAATTGAAAACTTTTTAAAATGTTTTCTTAGATTGATATCAACATACAGAGTTTTATGCAAAAGATTTGTTAGTATTTGAGCTTGAGAAGAGTCAGTTTTGTAGTTTTGTTGATTGAGCTCTTCTGCTGGAGAAAGCTGCTAATTTTAGCTGTTTTGTAATTTTTTTTCAGAGACAGTAAGTGCCAAATTAGCACTTACACATTCGGGTGTATAAGCACAGACTTCTGTAAATCAAAAGAGCAATGATTCTTTTTTGTTTAAAACCCCCACATACCGGCCTTATACTGTCTGTTAGACTATTCTTGTGCAGTGGATGATTTCAGCAGGTCATTTTAGTAGAGAATGCATGTGTGCCTCTGACTTCCTGTGAAACTCAAATACTCTTATTTTAGCTTTACTTTATTACAGCCTAGTGGATCTGGGCTCTTGTAGTAGGCTTTACTACATAGCCATCATAGTATGATGAACAACTTAAAGCATAAAAAAGAAAAATGGAAAAAGTACTGAATAAAATGAAATACAAAATGGACAAACTCAAAGCTAAAAAGAGGGGGGAATAGTTTTATAGAGATAAAATAATAAACCAAAAAAATGATTTTGTGCTACTTTGATGTACAGTAAAACAAAATAACACTAGCACACTGTGAAAAATGAACAGGTTAATGGTACCTCTGTGTAGTGTTGCTGGAAGTTGTCTTCATTTAAACGCAGAGTTTGTCTTACATTGATGGAGGGCTTTGCCACTGTAAGCTGATAGAGTGAGGTTTAACTTAAATTTCTTTGTGAACTAGAAGTCATTTTGGAAATGCTTTCTATTCAAACCTCATTCATTGTTGCAGCTTAGTTATTTTATACAATGTTTCACTATATTTTGTCAAAAGCTCTATTATTCAACAGAGGAAAATTTGTTTTGACCAAAGTGAAGCAGCAATACTTTTCCAAACATGAGGAGTTGCATTTTTATTAGCTGGCTTGGGGAAGAATTGATTCAAATGTTTTTTTGGTCTGTAAATCTCTGTATTATGATGGCAGCTGGGTAGGATGATTACATGTATGCACGCTGATGTAAAGGATAAATGTGGTAGTTGAAAACAGTAGTTAAATGTAACAGGTCCATAAACAGATGTTTAACATTTTGTATTAAAAACTGCAATCATAATTTGTAAACTGGTCAAGGGACAGGGAGATTTTTGACAGGAGTAACATTCTTGATGTAACCTATCTGTAATAATTAAAACCACCAGTCAATCAGTAAAGCTAAATAATCAGTTTTGGAAAAGCTCAGTGTTAAATTATTGCTGCATCATCAGAAGTAGACAGTTACCTGCCCTGGTTCAGAAGGCAAGGTTTAAGATTATGTCGCATTCAGGGTTTCAACTTCTCATCTTTAGGCAGCACAACTTTCAGTTTTCTGTGGTGCAGGCATGTAGCACAGACTTTGGAGCAATTACTGCTGAGACCCCTCTCCACTAGCCACCTGTAAGGTCATGGAAGCCCTGGATATTGGAGGAGCTTGACTAGTGTATGGATAGTAGAGGTAGATATAGATGTGCCTTCTGCGAAGCAGCCCGATCAGCCCTGAGCTGGTCTGTAGTGGCAGCTGGAAGCAGTGTGGCTCTAGTCGTCCTGCACAGGGTCTCAGCTCATAAATTCTGGTGCACCCAACCTGAATAGCTCTGGCATCCCTGTAGTCATTGCATCATTAATCCACAACCCCTGTAAACCGTGGCTTGGGAGCTGAGTAATGCGTCTAGTTGCATTTTCAAGACTTGGCACGTGAATTACACATGCATATGAATTTCTTGAGCTCCATTTTACAGACAGTAATACTAAGAAAAAGATATTAATTAATGCAGTAGTGGTGCAATAGGGCTAGAAATATGGATTGTTTTCTTTATGTTTCTGTGGTGCAGAATAAAAAAAAAAAATCTTACTGGTCATTTATGTGACTTTGAGCTCATGATTGTGTTAACTGTAGGTGCTGTTTGGCAGTTCTTGTATGTTTAATCAATGTATTTTTCTTTTTTTCCTGAGCAAGAATTTGTAATATATTTTTGTGTATCACTGATAGTTCATATATTTTATACAAATCAATACCATATATAGTAAGCAAATATTTCAAAAAGAAAATAAGTTTTCATTTATCCTCTTATTTCATCAGCTCACGACCAGGAAGACCCCCCAAGCGTTCACTAGGAGTTGCGATACAAGAAAATGCACGTCTTCTGCCCCATGGAGTTCCAGGCCTCTTATCACCAGGACTTATCTCTCCGACAGGTAATAAAATCCATCAGATGATCAGCCTCATCTCTTCATACTGCACAGCAGTTAAAATAAACTAATATTGATCTAACTGCCTTGTCCTTCAGGGCTTTTTCAAGCTTTACCAGAGGTTACATTATTGGATTTTTTGAGTGTTCATGAAAACTCTGTTTTGTTGCTGCAGTGACTGAAATCTAATGGATTTGTAATTTAGTTCTTTATTAATTGTAATTTCCTTACAGAAAATTCCATTAAATGCGTTATTTTAGTAAAAGAAAAAAAACTGAGAAAATGAACTGTTGTCTCAGAGAACCTGTAGCATGCATTTCTTCCTTTCAGATGCATGTGTATTTTTGTTCTCATGGGATATGAACAGCATGGCTGATGTGTATTGTATTGTAACGTTAATGTATGCTGGGAAGATAGAGAAATGCTTGTACAAATTATAGAAGAAACACTTGAAAAGCAGATAAGTCCACATTGCCACAGTGGATTGTGCTTTAATAATCTGTATCCAATATCATAATATGGAAAAACTAGCATGAAAATATGTGAAATTATAAACAAGCCCTAAACATAATTTAATGCATAGTATTTTATTTCACTTCATTAATTTATTAATAGTGTTTCAATTAAATCCTGTGCTATCCTGATGAGTGTTTTAATTTTTTATTAATTGATGTGTGCTAAAGGTAAGTTTAGTTTGGTTATAAAGCTATATTAACATACTATATTCATAGAAGTAATTGTTTAAATATTCAGCAAGCTTAGCAGTTGTAGGATTACTGTCAAAGTCCAGTCTAAATATATTGTACCTCCATAATAACCAAATGTAGTGAAGTGCTTAGCAGAATATATAGTCATAGAACATCTTACAGGAAAACAAGAATTAAAAAAAATGATAGGGGTTTAGTGACTTCTGTCTTGATCTTGCAGATTACTCTGCTTGCAGAACCTATTGCACTGCAACTGCGTGCCTCAGTGGGTCTCAACGTTCAGGGGAGTAACAAAGCTGAGATCTTTAATTTCTCCTACAACTCCAGGTGTCACGAGGGCTTCACAGTGAACCAATAACCTTTGTCACTGTGGAAGTGGGAATGAACATGCTTAAGCAACAGTCACAGTAACCTTAACTGATGTAGTTAATCAAGTACGAAAGCATTTTGCTAGACCAGGCGCCACAGTTGAACTAGTGCAACTTCATGTACTGTTCATATATGTGTCAGGGATCAAGAACTTTGTTTTCACTCTTATGATGACCAGCTTATAGATGAGGGGCTTTTTTAGTAGCTCTGTCATGTTCTTAGCTCAAGAATTTCATGGATTTTGTGTTGTTTATGTTATTACCAATAGACAGGAAAGCACGAGAGCCACCTTTCATTAATAATTTCTTGTCAGAAATCCAGAATATTCCCTATTACTTTTCCACCCTGTGTGTGTTCAAATAGGACATGAAATTATGCAGGCTACCATACTGCTTTAAATTGTGAAATATTTTAGGATGCAGTGTGCTGAGTATGCACAGTAAAATAGTATCAGACACATTCCGTGTCTCACAGATATTTTAAGTATCACGGAGTTTGAGTAAAAATTCTTTAAGTTGGATTTCTAGACTGTTGTAAGTTGTTTGGAGTCTGAAGTGATGACTGGGATACATCCCACTTTATTTAACACATGAAGGTTGCATGAGAAGATTGGCCCCAGGGGGCTGTCTTTCAGCTGAGGCCCAGTGTGGTCACCTCCGTGACCCTGGGAGCTGCCTGTGAAAACCTCTGCATGACCAAGTGCCAGAAGTCACAGACAATGTGCCTCGAGTAGCTGAAAGGGAATTTTGGGAGCAGCTTGTAGGTGGGAGAAAATGCACATTTCCAGAGCACTGCAGTCATTGAGGAGCCTGGACAAGAGAGGTCCCGCAGATGAAGCAGCTCTGCCGCGAGCCCGCAGCAGGCAGCTCCACACTCATGGCCTCTGTAGTCTTGTCACTCAGGAATCAGAGCTCTTAAACTTTTTGAGTTGCTTTATCTTGTTCATAAAGAACAGTGTAAAAGTTGGGGGAATGGCCGAGTAAGGAAAGGTGCCAAAAGAGCCACTTGTAAACTAGATGGGGATTTGAGCTGTTGTAAACTTGAGGAAGCACCTGGGATATGAAGCCTCCATTAGCTTTATTTATACCAATTTACAGTTAATTACTCACTGCTTTGCTCTGGTTGCCTTCAACACTTTTGCAATTGGATTCTTTCCTTTTGGCTGAACTAAGAACAAAATGTGTTTTAACACTTCTCACAGAATAGCATTTTTCTTCCAGACTTCTGAGTGGTGGATAATAGACTAGAGTAAAAGTTGTAAGGATATTAACCTGTTGTCTACGTGCTAAGTTTTAATTTGGTTATTTATGATCTCACTTGCATATAGTTTGCTCTGGTTCTGACAGTTTTGGCCCACACAATTTGTATGTAAAACTGAATCCATTTCTGCCCCTGGCTGCCCCCTGCTCAGTGACATGGTGGCTTGGTGGAGGCTTTCTGCTTGGGGTACTCTCTGCTCCCACGTGGGGGTTTTGGACGGTTGTGGGAGGGGAATAGGACCAGGCCTGGGGCAGAGACTGAGGAAGGTTTGCAACATGGTAGGACTGGATCCATCCCTTCCAGTAGAGCAGGTGCTTATATGGAGGCAAGAATGACTCTTTACATCTTGTGGCTTCTTTAGTTACCTGCTTCCTCTAACTGCAGTGTAATCGCCCAAAGCATTTCTTTTGGATGTCTCCTTGTCCACTCCTTGATAATCCATGTCTGATCTTGCCCATTCTCCCTACAGCACAGATAGGCAGATGGTTATGTTAATCTGCCTGTGTTGTTAAGAAAAAAATAAAATCACACACACTCTTCTTATGTGGCTACTTCATTTTCTAATGTGTCTAATTTAGCACCTGAGTGGTTTTCTTCTTCATATAAGCTCATTTTAGTAACAGACTCCACATCAGCAAATGCAGCATCCATTCATTGCAGTTTTTCATTTTTACCTCCTCTTTAGTCTTCTGTCAAGTTAAACTGAAGGAGTGTGCGTCCAGGCTTGCTGTTGGTTAGATGGATAGGTCTCAAGAAGTTGCTGTTTTGTCTGCAGAGCTCACAGATCTGTCTGTAGAGGGTATTACAGAGTGATGATTAGTAACTTCCTGCAGACTTGAGAGAGCCATCTGTGTTTCCACTCCTTTAAATGTGCTGTTATTTTCATCACCCATTTGGTTTGTGTCAGCTCAGTTTACATGGTAATTTTCACATAATAAACAGGTAGTTAAATTAGGCACACCGAATTTCCCAGTGTAGAGTGTAATTTTTTTTACCTCTTGGCGAAGTGGTCTACAACTACTCTTATACATAAGTAATTTGTGAAGGAGGTATAAGTGAGGCCTTGACCTTTTTAAATATTTGTAGGTACCTTCCACCTTTTGAGAATGGGAACATTTGAGTTACGATGAGACTCAAGCAGCAGGGTGGTTAGAGCTGCTGTGACTGAGAAAGGTGAGGTGGTGTGTCTGGGATGCATGTCACCAGGAAGCGCTTGTGTAAACAGCACAATAACTGTGCCCAAACTGCATCCTTCCAGAGCTGATGTTTAAGTACTGTCCATTTCATGTTAACTTAGGAGAAAGTGGTTTTCTTCTTGTATTCATGTAGGAAATGTGGAAATCAGCATGGTGCCCTTGCCTGCTGTGAGAGCAAAGGAAAAATCCTGTATGTCACAGAGGGATGGTCATCAAAGGCTCAGTTCTTCAAACAATGCAGTGTGATGAAGTGACATTAACAAAAAAAGGCTTTATCTCCTATTAATGTACAAGTCTTTGTCATCAGTGTATCTTAACAAGACAGTTGGGATTTATTTATGGAATAGGTTCTCAAGGAGGTTTTAGGATCTGAAGCAGTAGTTTGCTGTGGGGAGAGAAGCTGAAATCCCTTATCTGATTTAAGCCAGTAGTTCAGAAAACTGGTGATATGGAATGAAGCTGAAAGAATAGTTGGATCTTTTGATAGCTATCTGTGCCAACTTCAGTTCTCCTACACTTCGTTTAGGTTGTCCCCAAAAAAAGGTTAGAAAACCACTGTATGAAGTCTTCATTGCAGTTTTTCTCTATTCAATTTGAATTTCTCTTTTCAATTAGAATGGCTACTATTATTTCAATAAAAACAATTTGAGGGCTGCTCCATTTTGTTTTCAAGATATTGGAGAGGGTGGCTCATGAAGAAAATCATCCTGCCACTAGAACTTTGTTAGATTGTGCTACAGGGCACAAACCTGCTTTCTGGGGCAGTTGTTTTTTTTTTTCAGGGGGTAGGATGGGCATCTGACTGCACAGGGGCTGGGAATCCCGCAGCTGAAGTTGATGGGGAGCTGGAAGGTCTGGTGAGGCTGG
Organism: Strix uralensis; assembly: GCF_047716275.1. Lineage (NCBI taxonomy): Eukaryota > Metazoa > Chordata > Aves > Strigiformes > Strigidae > Strix > Strix uralensis. Next base: position 3,671,890 of record NC_133984.1, read on the forward strand.
GTGCAAGGAAGATGGATGCAAGCCTGTTTGAAACATTTCTGTTGCCCCTTTATGTTTCTGAGATTTGCTGTCCAGAGGTGCGAGCAGCCTGGTGGGGCCAGTACAGTGTACGCTGGCAGGGTAAGTGCAGTATAGGCCAGTGGAGAGATTGCGGTGAGGATTTAGGGCTGAGGGCTGCTGAATGCTCAGCACAGGAGATGGGAGGAAGCCTGGCTGATGGGGAATCCTGTGTTAGAAAAGGAAAGCAAGGCATTTTCAAATGGGTACTCAACTTCGGTGGCCTTTACTGGATGCGAGGTGAGAGAATTCAGAATTTCAGAGGTTAGACAGAGATTCACCCGCAGTTGATGGTGGTTTGGTAGTGAAAACTTGTTGGAATGTGCTGTGTGCAGAGGCTGGTGGTGCTGCCAGGAGCGGGCAGGGTGTCCGAACCCCTTCCTGGTGTTAATGCCTCCTGATTAAACCCACTGCCAGCACCTATCATCAGGTCCCTGCTATTTTCTTACATTGGTCTGCCCAGGTGACAGAAGCAAACGACCTGCATCTCCAAATGTGTAAGATAAACTGCTATTTCCGTTATCAGCTACATTAGTTTCACCTCCCTTGAAGTGATCCTTTTTTATTTCATGAACAGACAGTTAAAATAGACAGTCTCATTTGCTGTTTGTCTAGAGTTTTTGAGAATGTAATAATTCGACCTGTTTGTACAGATACAAATACTTTTTCAGTATAGTTTTGTCTTATTAATAGTTAAAAGAAGCTGTTGTGAACTGAATAGCTCCATGTAATTAATATTTTAGTGAAATTAATATTTTAATAGATATACTAAGTCACATCATTGCAGGACTCAAATAGAGTAGCTCACAGGAGTATGATAACTTCATGTGTTACTTCAATTCACAGTGATAGCAGCAGCCAATTAGTCTTTCTACAGGGAAGAGAGGATAAAACAGTATTTGCTGCAGTCTTTAGGCACTTCAATTTGGTGTATCCTTGTTAGAGGAATGAATGAGACTAGAGGCTTTCAAGGTCTTTGGTATCCAGTTGCTGTTTATCAAGGGGCACACAGTCAGCCAGCACAGCCCCGCTGATGCGCAGAGCTGCTTGTGGGAACTCTCTGCTGCTGTCGACCCCACGGATTGTATCCTTCTTTCCATGTGGGACTGGTGCTGCTCCAGTGCCCACCAGTCTCTCCTGGCAGAGGACCTGTAAGATGCACTCAGGGTCAGAAGAGCCGCAGGGGCAGCAAGGACGGTCTCTTCTGGAGGGACGCAGTGGAGCTGGAGGTGGCGAATCTGTTCCACGTGTAGCATTGGCTCAGAGACTGGCATTGCCAAAACCAGGCTCTGAAGGTTTGCCTCTCTGTATCGTAAAACCTGCTTCCAAGAAAGAGCTGTTATTTGAAGCAGCAGCATTCACTCGGGGTCGCTTTACAGAGCGTCTATTGACCGATTTCACCTCTTGGGGTGTTGGATGTAGGGCTGCTGGGACTGGCAGCTGCTGGCAGGAGTCCTGGAGCCTCCAAGAGAGGGGAGCGGAGGATTGTAGCATTAAGGGAACCCTTTCCTTTCCTTTCTGAGCACACTTAACTGAACATTTTGTATGTTTACATCCTATTTCCGTGGCTCATTTCACTGTTTACGATTATCCTTTTTTTTTCCAGTTGTCATAGATGTCATCTTAAAGTTCCATTTATAATGAGAAACATATGCATGACACTTTCATTGTTGGCATTACCTGGCTTGGTAGAAATTATTATTTTTAATCAAAGGCAAACATACTGATTAAGGATGCCACAACACTCCTCTGCCTATGGGGAACGTTAACAGTTTATAAATTGTTCTTGGTGACAATTCAGTAGTGAATTACTTTGATATATATGGCTAATAAATTAATATGATTAAGTTAATGAGTGGTACAAGTGTTGGCAAACTCCACTTGTCGGGCTTTTAATGCTGCTCCACATTTGCAGCTCTAGCTTCCCCCTGTGGTGAGAGGATCAGTGCTACCTACGCACTGTCATTGTGATAAATGGCATATCCCACAGTGCCCTGCACTCCATCTGGTGTGTCCCCAAAATGAGAAATATTTTATACAAATCACACACTCAGAAGCTCAAAGGACTGTAAAAAGATCTATTTTTTCAAACAATAATAAAAATGCATACATCTCTTTAGCAACTCTTCATTTTTACTGTCAGAATGAATGCATATAGCTTTGGGAAATGAAAGCTTGTGTGAGTAACATAGGAAAGTTATCCACTACACAGTAAAGCTGACAAATAAGTTACATGCTCACTCTTTTATTTTATCATGAAATGTTCTTAGATAAAAAATGATGTTAGAACATCTATTTAACTGGATTTTAAAATTAAAGACCATGTATGCCGCATGATTGAGTACCACCCCATCTCATGCCAGCAAATTTCTATGCTGAAGGGAGCATGAATTTGAGTGAATGAGGAATGCAAGATCATATCATTACTCTTTAAAATGTAGCCATTCAGTAGAGTTCTGATAATCTAAAAACTATACTTGGTGACTGTGAGTCACTCGGTTCCTCTCTTTCCTTTTCTCTTTTATTATTATCTTTCTTTGGGGATTAATTTTTAGTGTCTGCTTTATCTGGGTGGGACATCACATTTTTGACAAATGAATAGTTAAAGCTGTTGAGAATTTACTGAATGGTTAACCTTGTTGTAGATTTAATTTACACATAGCCTCAGCTACTAATTATTGTCCGAGAAGTGTGAAACTCAGTAATATACTTTCATTTTTAAGCATTTGCACAGATTTTTTTTTTAAAATTTGATCGTACTGAGTTCCTGCATCTTTTGTGATGACAAAGTTCAACCAAAGTGGTCACACTGAGAGAATGAAGACTATATTATCTTGACACGCGGGGCAGGTCTGTACTGAATTTATCTTGATTTGCAGATGGAAGGGAACCATTTGTAAAAGTTGGCTGAAATACCATAGAGTTAGCAAAATCAGTAAATTTTCATCTGTCTGGTTTTATAATTTGTAACATTCTTTACTACCAGCTTTTCTGTTAGCCTCATGCCTGATGGCATTGAGGTCTAAAATGATCACAATACCTGTCTGCTTCTCTCTGTTGCATCTTTAACTGACTTTGAAACTGCTTTAGCTCTTTTAAGTCATCATTAAGAAATGTCTTAAAGTCAAAAATAGTATCAGGAGGTATGACAGATTTATCTTCATTGCTGTTTTCTGGAGGACTGTTTCGGCAATAACAACACACTTTTAGTTGAATAGTTTTTGTAAGGTTTTATTTTCCTTTACAATAACACGATTAAGTTGAACAAATAGTTACAGTCTGAAATGTTTTCCATTCGGTACCGTTAACCACTATCACAACAAGTGTATTTAAATGCCTTAAGAGTGTTTGTGTAAGAATCCCAGATTGCATATTGTGCGGTCTTGCATTTTAATATAGGAAGCTGGTTTTTGGATTCACTGAAGTTATATTGTCATTGAAGAATTTTTACACTCATGCTAATGGAGAACATCAGATGTACTGTAGGGTGATAATCCTGTGGTAGGCAAATCAAGGATCTTCAGCTTCTGGGCTGTTACCTTGGGTGACATAAGACCTATTCATGATTCTCCATTTTAAAAGAAGGATATTTTATGCTAACAATAAAAATTGGAATATTGTGGTATACAACATCAGAGACAAGAAGCATAGATCGTCACTGATACCTCTACTCTGATTTAGATTTATCCAGCAGTATTTTAGAAGCTCAAGATACCAGTACACACTTAAATTTTTATTCCTATGACTTTGGAGAGGTAACTGTCTATAACTGTTTAAATAGATACAGTTGTAACTGGCTGGATAATACATCTCTGGTTGCAGAAAAATGTTGATCCATCATCTATTTGCAGTGCTAAAATCTACTATATTTACATAAATAATATTCTCTTAAAATGTAACATTCAGAGCTATATTAGATTTGAGTAGGGTGGTTTCCTAAAGGAAAGCTTCATAAGGCTGCATTTTGGCAAAATTCTTGGTATAATGACACTGTTGCAAATTTTTCAGAAAAAAATAGGGAACAAGTCTCACTGGATTAAAAAGTAAACATGTACTATACTTAAATCCAAGTATTTCCGTAGTTACAATTCTGGTCAGGTATTAAGTACTTTTAATGTAATTTAACAGCTGGTGTTCTTTGGTCCTTGTCATATAGACCTCTGGAGACCTAAACAAGTGAAATAAGTATGTTTTTAAGATTTGCAAACAAATAATCCCGTTGATCTGGATTGGATTACTTGTTTGCTTAAACATAAGTGTTTTGCTACTTACTATAGTGTTTTGGAGAACATTTGCTGTGAGGATTCTTTTGCAAAAGTGTGAATTCAGTTAAGTGCCTATGTCAAACCAATAGTCCCTTTTCATTGTCCTAGTGGTCTTCATTCTTCTACTGTCTTGTGTGGACTAGGGTCATATTTTTTGAAAAAAAGTTGGAAAAAATGTCGATGACATGGTCCTGATTGGGAAGTCACCTGAAAGATGACTGTTACTTGTTCTTTTTTGGCCACATTGAGCAGCTCAAAGTGATGGGAGTGGCTTGCACTTGGATTCCAAGGTGATGGATGGAAAATCCTGCTTGTCTGAGGAGGATGATTTGCAAAGCACCGGTACTAGTTCTCCCTTCTCCTGGAAATATTTCTCCTGGAATTGAGACAGTGATTACAAATAGTAGAATTTTTTTCATTTGCTGCTGCTGATTTCTTGATTAGCCTTTGCATTGGTTTTGCAGAGGAGAGAGCTTGGTATGCTGAAAGTAAGAGGGTAAGTATGTTCAAACTAGGCAAAGAATGCTGTGTGTGATCAGACAGGGACAATTTGGGCCTGTCTGTGTAAAGTAGTGAAAAGCTGCCCTGGTAATCTGGGAGAGAAGATTTTGGCATGTTTTTATGCATGTGCAGAAAATTGAGAGAAGCAAGTCTAGCAATGAAGGCTGCCTCAGTGTCCTTTCTGGAGAAGCTGCGTGTGTAGCTGATCTCCCAAGGAGCAGACCTTTGCTATATAGAAAGTACAGCGGCTGCAGTTGGTGTTTCCTCCTGCGCAAGAAGAATGTGCTCTTCTTTCAGCCCTTCCCAAGTAATAAAACATGATGCCAAGTGCTGGCAACAAATTAGGATTCATGATGAAAAGGAAACATCTCTTACTGAGCATTTTGAAGAGGTGCACGTTTTTTTATTTTGAAGCTAGCATAACTAAAATAGATGTCGTTGTCTGATTGTTCTTGTTAAGTGACTAGGACCATATTAAGATTTCACTGCAAATGTATTTTTATTGTATAAGCTATTTTATCACAGTCAACATTAATTGGTGTAAAAAACCCCAAGCTGACTTAATGAGTGCAGTATCATACACCATCCTTTTGCTGAAGAGCGACACCTCTTCAGTTTGCAGAGAGGCATGCTGATAGCAACTGGCGCTGCTGCTACCCTGTTGTACCTGTTTTAAAGATACATGTAGCACCAGAGTTCTGGAGGATTCAGTCTAGAAACTGAATTCATCCTGAAAACCCTTTGCCTAGAAAAATAATTCCTAGAGCTACCAACCTCCTGTGGCTTGAGTATGAGAAGCTTTACTTCAGAAAGAGAAGCATTTTATATAATACATGCCTGAATGTTAATGACAGACATTTTATTAGGAAAGGAAAGCCTTTATTAAAATATAATGATCTACATTGTTTTTATGTAATCTAATGAATTACAGTAAAAGCCTGAGAAATGAGCTGGAAAAGGTAGAGTACTCTCCCATGAAAGCGAGCTATGATAACCTTTTTGTAATTCTTTAACATGTTGAAAGAGTATTTCTACACAGAGTTATTAAATTAAGCAAGGTCACCTTTTCATTTTATTAACAGATTTAGTTTGCCAGATCATGGACTTTGATACTGAAAAATGTGGATGAATCATGCAGTAACATATGTCAAATAGAAAATTGGTTATAAAATGTTAAATCATTTTGATACACATTGTAACTTTGTTTTTACCATTGCACAACTGTAAAAATTAAAATGCTTAATTACTGTTTTTCACATTTGCATATTGATTGGATATGCTTTAATAATAATAATGATATTTCTAAGTGGATCATCTCTCCTGACCGAGACAGTCTCAATCTAATATTTGCATAAAGGGAAGAAAATATTCTTTCCAAAAGGAATATAAAATTCTGTTCTTTTGACATGCAGTATACAATCATTACTTTGAAAGGTTAGCTATAAATAATAACCAGTGAAACTGGTCATAGGCTTAAAGATGAGCACATATATTGCATTTATCAGTCTGACCCCAGTTCAGCAAAGCAGGAATAAAACTGGCATAGTGTCATGCAAGTTGTTCATGTGCAATCCTAAATCTCTGCATGTATATTATAGTCTTTTTATATAATACGTGTATGAGGACGAAAATTGTATTTAACGGGTGTTACATAAATTTAACACACTATCTTGCTGTAAGAAGTTCTTTAAAAAGAACTTCATAGTCATTTCTGATTAAGACAGAAAATGTCATTTATATTTCCAGTCTCTTGGAATTACATTTTTCCCTGTATTTGCATCTGTCAGTTCTTTTGTCTAAGTGAAAATAATGCATAAGCCCTTTCCTGGTATGTGTAACAGAACTGAGAGGACATCCCATCAGTAGCATCAAACTTTATGTAAATAAAGGAGTTAATGGAATAAATTATTTTCGTATTGCATATCTGGTTTCAAATGAAAATACAGTAATGTACAGATGTAGCTAAATCTCACTATCGTTAACAGCTCAGTAGTTCTGCACACATATGCAGAAAACACGTTCTTGCTACTCAGGGCACGCAGGCGGGGTGCAGCAGAGTGCAGTTGACTTGGCCCTGGCAATCGCAGAGCAGGTGACTTGATTACACTGAAATCAGGCAGAAAATGTCCTCTTCTGGCCACTCGAGTGAATCAGTCAAATTATCGAGTGGCAAAACTAATTCTATGCCTTGGGCCATCAGAGCTGCCACTTCCTATAAGTCAAGCCTTCACTTAGTGTGAAATTGTTTTTTATTTTATTCTCTTTCATTTATTATGCTTATTTCAGCTAATCCACTTAGTGAATGTGAATTATCCAGTATACTAAAGCGATTTCAGATGTGCAGCCTTCTCATGCTTTACTGGTGAAATACGAGGGCTGCTCTCCTTTTAAGGCACTCCTGACTCTGTTATGACCTATACAGTTAAAGTAATATTTCAATTTTTCAGATGAGAACTCGAATGAGGAGAAGAGGTTGAATATGATTTAGAATTAACTAAAAGTGCATATGGTTGAGCTTTCTTTTAAAAGCAGATATAATTCAGATGGGTCACATTTTTAAGAACTAGAAACATATCTGCAGTGAGTTGTAGGCCATTAACTACCAATTCATTTGAAAGAGTTTGACGGAACAAATATTCCCTCGGAAAGCATTGAATATTGTTTTCAACTTTAAAATATTGCCTTAAATTCTGGCAGAAAGAAAGCTGAGATCTGCTTAAAGCGCTCATACAGGTGATATACCCTAGGCAATCCTTGGGTATATAATTCTGTCCAAATGGCAATCCCTCATTTGACTGTGCCCTCTGGTACACTGCATTAACATTTTCCAATAAAAGAAGAGCAAAACATACGGAGTCTTTTATTTCAAGCAAAGAAAAATCAAAAAGAATAATGAGAATAAAAAGTGGAATGCCTGTGGCGATGGGCAGGGGAAGTTACAGGGGAGTTGCTACAGCAGAGTGCATCGGGATAGCAAAACAAAAGTAGCCAGAAGGCACCTCCCATAGACATCTAAATATAGGTTTCCTATACGTATAAGTACAAAAATACCTAGATGTGTGTGTGTCATGTGCTAAAACAAAGAGGCATGATTCAGGAGAAACCAGATACATTTTTTTAACTCATATTCACACAGTGCTTTGAGCTGACCTATGTCTTGGGCAGATGAGGGGACTTAAGTGTGAAAGGAAGTAAGCAGAGCCTGCAAAAGAAAAGTTGAAAGGATCATATTGAGATTAAGATGGATGCATTGCTGACAGTGTCAGAGCAACCGCTGCTAAATCTGGGAGGCACTTGAAAGAGTCTCTCTGTTTTGTTATATATGGAAGTCAATAGGTTATTTGGGCTAAGAACACCCTATTATTCAAATTCAGCTGACCCAGAAAGCCTTGCCATCTTTCGGTGGCAATTTGGAGGGCTTTGCCATTTAGGTGGTGGGGTTGGTATTTCCCAGTACAAAACTGTTCTGTTTAGTCTTGTATGACATATGGATATATTGATCTCATTTTTTTTTTCCTGAAATGTGTTAGATTAGTCTGTATAAGGCTTCAGAAGGCTATTTTGTGTTTGCAGCTGGATTACATTGCTGAAAACTTCTCACCAGAATCTCTTTTAAACCTATTGAACATCAAGGAAATGTACCATAAATGTTTTGTCCTTCCTGTTTTGGAACTCCTTCATTAAAATTTTTAATTATAGATAATATTTCTTCATAGTAGCTTATCAGTCCTATGTATTAGCTAAGTGTGAGTCCTAATCCTGTTGAGAATTTATGTTCATTGATGGAAAGTTTTCACTGTAGATTGTGCATAGGAAAATATCGTGAGAATAGTTTTTTTGCCCATTGATATGGACATGTCCTTCCCTTTCTGATGTGTCTCTCTTGATCTCCATTTTTCATTGCATCATATTACTCTGCCTTTCCCCTTTATTTTTTTGCCCTTGAATTTTATGTCTACACTACAATTTGTGTTGACCTTGAGGTTGCCCTCAATTAGCTGAGCCATTTCAGTATCATGGCCCACACCAAAATCCTCTGCAGCGTGCTTCTGATTTGAAAAGCAGAGCCATCCTAGAAACTGGTATGCGACCGTTTTTCTCTTCCTTTCAAGTTAGTGTTTATTTCCAGGCAATAAAGAGAAGGAGTGATACAAAAGAGATAGAAATCAGAAGCAATAAATCATAGGATTGCTTCTGGTAGGTTTCCTGTGCTCAAGCCTGCAGTGTCTGCGCCACCTGCAAACGGAGGGGGATTAGGAAAGGTTTGGATGGGAGAGATAAATCTTATCCCTGAAGGTTCAGCAAACCTCTCAGGATCCAGAGGGTGCCTGCCAGGGATCAAGATTGGGAATTTGATGAGTAACGGTCAGACAGCAGGTTAGGCTGGCCTCACGTTTGACCCTAAATAGGAGGATGGTGTTGGAGTGGCTGAATCACAGTATGGTCAGGTTCTTTGCTCTGCCATTGATGACAGAAACCCCAAGACCCTGCTTTGTACGTCTCCTCCTATGGCCATGCTTGGTTGCGTGCCATGCCCTGTGTATGGAAAGCCAGTGTTGGCCAGTCTTCTTTGGCTGTCCCCATTCAGTATTGGAATTTGTTCTCTGGACAAAGTTCTGTACTGAGAGCAGCAAACCTTGCTATCTCCTGGCTAGGTGGGGAGTGGGTTTGGCTTGTGAGTAGACAGAGATGAGGGTAGTTTGTATTGTTACCGTAAAAGATGTGGTACCATCAAAGGATGGCCTTTGATCTCTTTGGCTACTTCCTGTTCTTTTTTACCTCTTTCTCTTATCATTCATCAGGTATTTTTCTGTTTTTCAGATTCTGATCTATGGAGCAGCAATGGTCCCAATGTGTATTTGTGTAACATCTCTCTAGAACTTCTCTGCTGATACAGTAAAATTAACAATGAGATCCAAGTAGTTTACTAGATAGTAAAATATTGCTTAGTTTTATGATTCACTACCTGCATATTTTTAAAGGCTAAGATGATTAGCCACTATGTTAATTGAGGAACTGGTTGGTCTTGGTAGTGAGCTGATTTTCCCTTGTTTTCCTGTTTTTCAGCTCAAGATGATCATATTGGTCTTTAAAAGAATGGGTGAACTGTGACATCTAATGTTATCACTCACATGTCACACATGTATTTTTGCTAGATGACAGTCAGTAATATAACTCCAATACTTCTATCTTCTGCATCATCAATTTCTGTTTTTATACATCTTCTGTGAAGTAACAAATGGAAATTTTGCAATGGATTTTGTGTGATGACATTCAATTGCAATTGGAAGGACAGTTAAATATAGTGGTGAAATGATTTCTCACAAATATCAGTTAAGGGGCTATAATCATCTCTTTTAAAATGTGCTCAAAAAACTTTAAATTTTTTCAGCCACATCTTTTTTTTTTTTTTTCCCCCAACTTTAGGTATTTTATTTTAGCTTAAAAAATAAAAGAAGTTGCATTTGTGTGCCTGAAATCAGTTATCAAGATTAGAGTCATTTGAATGTTAGGTTTTGACCTGTGCTTTTGTAGTGAGATTCCTTCATCAAGAAGTTGAAATAAAATATCAATAACTTCCTCTTAGTTTTTACGTTAAATCCCAGATTAAAAATTAAACTTTTTCTGAAGTGAAAGGTCTATGCAGTGTTGGTGAATCTTGGTTTACCTGTGACTCTGAAGATTCATGAGTTAAATTAATAAGATAGAGGGGGTAGATAGTGATATTGTCAGTCCAGACTTCTAAGTATGTTAGTATTTACTATTGATAAAGTAGTCCTTGTTTGCCTGGTTCTACACATTTACAAGAAATGGCACGACATCTGTGCTAGTCCTAGATAATTGTTTCTCCAGCACCTAGATCACATTCCCCTGCATAAATTTAAGCCTTAGTGAAACTGGATTTTTAATGTAAATATTTGTGACTATGGTTTTACTTTCTGTCTTGCTTGGAAAAAAAATTAAAATTCTGGTTACCTTTGCAGTTAAATAGACCAGCTGAGAAGAGTTCATAAAGACATAACATTTTGCAGCTTTGTTTGTATTAAGGGGAATTCAGGCACTCATGGCAACTTTGGCAGGAAAAGTACTTAGGATGGCTGTTGTACTAAGGTTAGTATGGAGGTGGCCACATCTTGATTTTAGAAGGCTTTCAGTAAAAGCTGTCCTGCCTCAGACACGGGTTGGTATTTTGCTGGTGGTTAGACATGGACAGAGCATGGAGGTGGGCTGTGGTGGTTGGAGCAGGGGCTCAATGCATCGTCTGTGGTGTCCCCTCTTCTGTATGACATTCTGTGAGAAGGGGGCAACTTGGCTGTAGTAACAGTTTTAATCTAGATCTTTCATAGCTGCTGACGATTATCTGAAAGAGGGTTCTGCTAGTTAGGTAGTTTTTCTGGTAGAGGGTGTGGAAATGACTGCATGCCTAAGAAAATGAGAACTTGTGGTATGGCTAAATGTTCCCTTGTGCATCTCTTACATTCACGCCATAATACACTGGAGTGTCTTATTTTCTATATTTCTTTTTTGTTCTTTGCAGACAATTTTATTGGAGACAATTAGCTATGTAATGTATATATTAATCAGATGAACTTATGATTTTTCCTTTTGGTAGGAATGCCTTGTTTTCTCAATTTGAGACATTCCTTCAAATCTATGGTGAACAATATCTATAAGCAAAAGGGAATTGAAGTATCTTCCCCAGGTTAGTTTTAATTTTGCTCCATGGATGAAGGAAGATGAAAGGCAACCTCTTCCCAGGATTATTTAACATTAGACCTTGAACCTAATTAAGGGATTTGAGATTTTTTTTTTTATATCGATTGTTTCAAAAACTGAGAATTATTTAAAGCACCTCCTAATGGGAGGTGCATGGCTTCTGGCATGAGAATGGTCTGGGAACTCATGCGGGATCTTCTGGCATCCAGTCCCCATTGTGCCATTTTGCTGTGTGTTTGGGTTCTGAATAGCAGATGTCCATCTTCTTGCATCCCCTCCTCTGAAATGATGCCAACAGTTGGATTATACCATGTAGGGAGTGAGGAGGTTGATTAGTCAATAGATGCAAAATACTTAGTTGGTTGAAAATGTGTATAGTACAGTGAGGCCATGAGTATTAGTCATGTCTTAAAAAAAATCTTGCACTCAATTTCAGGGCATTCTGCCTGCGTAAGAATAGTGAGAGCAGACTTTCATGGTGAAATTGTAGAGAACTGTCATAGATTAATTAAAGTTATAGGCCCTCCACATTTGTACTCTATTTGGGACGTCACTTCCAGTAAGCTTTTTAAAAGTGTAGTGGTGCAAATGGAAAAGTTTCAGCAAATATGAAATGTAACAATGAAGACTTTTGTTCCTCATTAAACCGTTTCTTTATGTTTCCTGATAGATTTTTGTCTAAACACTTGCTAATCCCAGAGCTCTGACAGGCAAGGCCTGCTGAATTAGGCCAACCACTGCTACAAATAGCTACTGCACATGAAACAGTAATCATTGCTTTCCAGTCTATTATTAGATTAACTTCATAGGGATTGCTTTTTTCTCCTGTGAGTTGATGCATAAATGACATGCTTTACCCTCCAATAAATCTAACAGCAGAGTGGCTATGACATGATGTTCATACCCCTTAGTCCCATGACAGATTATTTTTGATGGCTGCAGAAGTTTACAGCAGCTTGAAACCATTAGAATTTAAAGGCATCATTGAAATTTTACAGCGTACCTGACTCAGACACAACAGGGCTAGTACCAAGCTAAGTTTGTGGTGTATTGACTCCACGTCGTGATTACCTGTCACAGGGAGTCTGTCTTAGTTACACCGATCCCCAGCTGTCGTTCGGTCTCACGGCACTGCACCTTTGCAGTCTCTCCTTGGAGAACATACCCTTCTGTGCATAATGTTCCTGTGCTTGAAACTCACCTGGAGACAGTCGGAACAGCTGAATGCGTGTGGAGACAGTGTTGTGCACACACAGGACTTCATATACTTGCATGGGTGAACATACTGAAAAGCATTTGAACCTTTGTTGCTTGTTAACCTTTTTTAAGATTGTTATATTGCTGATGGTCACTTTTCCCCCACTTAGCAATAAATAGAAGTTTGTATTGTTAAAGGATGAAATTCAATTTTAGTAGCATATATGTGCTTTAAATAGTGTTCTTTTTTTCCAGATTTAAGAACTTTGTTTTTTCCTGGTGAAACCCACATAAAGTTTGCAAAGCTCAAGACTCTTCAAATCCAAGGTGTTTACTACTATTTATATCTCATGTGAATGAATGACTGTATTTGGCTCTGGTTCTGAACTGTGTTTACCTGTTGTTCCATCCAGCTGTCTAAAATGTGCTGCTTTTAGATGTAAGAATCACAACTATAAAATTGCTATCTAACTTAATAGGAAGATATACATTGATTTCTATTGATTTGTATTTGTGTTTGTACATACCTAAAAAGCATCATACCAAATCGAGCTCTGTAGATTTCCATAAATCTCTCAGTAGATTTCTATTCTATGCGGTTCCTAAAAAAAAAAAATGTTTTTCATCTAACAGCTTTGATTTTGTATTCTGGACAACATGATTGAACCTGCTTGTGTTCGTAACTTCTGTCCTATAATAGGTATGTCAAGCAGATTCAGGTCGATGAATCTGGTATCAAGTAGAGAGCTAATCTTAACACAGATCTACTGTAGCCTGACAGTTTTATATTTGACAAATATCCTTTTTAAGGAATGGCATCATAGAGAATAAGATATGAAGATAGTATCAATGATCATTATTGTTGATAGACAAATATAAAATTCTCCAAAGAAAGCTTTAAGGTATTTGCTCCAATTAGGCTGCCCATTTTTCTTAAAACAGATGTTTAGTAGTTACATGGATTGAGTCCCTTAGTAAGCTGTTGTTGGAAATGGGTTCTCAGTTCTGCATATATTGTGGTCACAGGCTGGCTTTTTCTGAGTACTCTTAAGCATAACTGTCCTTTTCTGTTTGAGAGAGAAAATAGAACAGGAAATGACAGAATTTTTTGTGGAATTCTTAAGCTCTATAGTTTTATGTATCAGTATGCTTATAATCTTTTTGGAAATAGGGCTGATTTTATTAGGGTAAAATATTTATGCATTAAGAGGAGGATAATTAAAAAAGGTATTGAGAAGGCATTTGGAGCTTCCAAAGGTGAACTTTCACTACAGAACCTCGAGCATTAAAAGCTATGCTCATTAAATCAGGGAAGAGAATTAATGCATTCTATACCCAAGCACGGATTGAATTCGGTCTTATTAGGACATCTTGAAATTTGATTTCAGGTGTTTACAGCATTCTTGAACAGGGTTTGTGTCTCATCTCCATGATACTGTTTACTTGCATATTTGAATACTTGAGCTGCCTAACTTAAGTCTAGTTGTGGTTGATCTACACACTGTCGTGACAGCAGTATAGACAAGGCTGTGTGGTTTTTATGGTGCTGTGCTCGCCCATAATGTCTGCAGGAGTGACCTCTTTTCTTTCTCTTAGTATGGATATTTATACCTATTTTGTGATCTTTAGTTTTATAAATGATGATGAAATTATAATCAGTTAGGGTCTGTCTCACAAAACCTTCTGCAGATGAAACAAAAGGTGTTGACAATACAGGGAACCATACAATTTCAGAATTATGCCATTTTTCTTCTGACCCGTAGGAGTCAAAACTGAAGGGAACTGAGGAATAGTCCATTGTTTATGTCCATATGTAACCTTGCAACATGTGGATTAAATCTTCTCTGCACCTGTAGTATAACATTTTCCTCATGCTACAGAATAATACCTTAACTAAAACCACAGCAGCTTTCTAATGACTTCAAAGAAATGAAAAACCACATTCAGGTTGAAAGCATTTTATTGTTTGTAATTTTTAGCATAGTGCATATTAAATGTAATAACTGATGAGTTTAGTAGAATAATCTCTATTACCATATGCAAAAAACATGCTTCATGAGTTATATACATCTTTAAGAACTGTTAACTTTTATAGAATTTGCTGCAACAAATCATTCTGGGAATGCTGTATACTTGTGTTTTCAATTGAGGTTCCAACATTTGGTTGAAGTATCTTCCGTACTTCTATCATCTCATAATTTCCGTCAGAGAAAAGAGAGAACGATCTGTGTGTTGGGTGGGAGGATGAGGGAATGCTAATTGAAACCATGTAATAAAAAGGTAATTTAGCAAAACTATTAGTTTTTGGTTTTTTACTATTTTAAGCCTATTATTTTTAAAATTACTTCTGTATTAAAAAGGCTGTAAAACTACACTGAATGTCAGCACATTGCATCTTAATTCTCATTTTCCTTTGCATGAATAGTAAAATCTTTATAAATAGAGAACTAAAATTAATTGAATAAACTTCAGTTGAACATTTTTATGTTTCTGTTTGAATTAAAAAAAGCATATTGTAGACTTTTTCAAGAACATTTAATGGTTTCTAGCATTGACCACACCTCGAACACAGTACAGGAAAAAAAGTGCTGATGGAGAGAAACAAAATCCAAGAACAAATGTTAATTAGCATTACAAGATTTACAGCTGTGTTTACTGCTGTAATGTAGTTGCTAACACCCGTATCTATTGCTGGATCATAGTTCTCCATCCAGTAAAGAACCATTGTCAGCGACTGCTTTTTTCAGCCAGCGAGTTGCACCAGCTCAGCACGGAGGCCTACCTGGAAAAATGGGCTACAGGTTTGACCCAGATAACTGATTTTTTGGCAGTTCTCTGTTAAGCTGAATTGCTTTCTCCATCTAGTTCCTACAAACCCCTCACAAGAAGGGCCTTTATATTACACTGGTAATACTGAGGACTTGGCAAGCAGGGGAGGTAGTGGCAGGACTGGAGCAGCAGAGCGGAGTGCAGCTGCTGCTACTCCTGGCTTTAGGCAAGTCATTATGGGGTGTGATCTATCTGGCCAAGAAACTGAATGAGAACAAAGAATCTATAGGTTGAAGTGGATCACAAATGGAATTGGTTGCTCCTGGTTTGGTAGCTTGGTTTCGGTTGTTTTTTTGTAAAAAGCTAGTTCTTGCATTTGGGGTGTATTAGTATTGTGTAGCTGTGCTGGTGCGTGCATTGCAGGGGAGGCCTGTGCTGCAGTACCGGGTGTAGAGAGGTGAGCATCCCACCTGCAGAAAGAGGTAGATTCTCCTCAGTTCTTAGGGTTTTGTGGTATCTCTTACACTGCAGTACTGAATTCTTGTTGTTACACAGAGTGGGCTTTACAGCACAAGATGAGGTGAAACCAGGCTGTGACAAATAGTCACAGGAAACCACAGAGGAAAGCAGAATGCAGAATGAGCAGCTTTTCTGTATCTCTGAAAGGTACCGAATGCTTCCTGAAACAGCAAGATTAGTGTTTGGTCTTTTTCCCCAGTCCCTGATCTGGAAGTGATGTTACCTGCAATTTCTGAGCCAATACCGTGGCTTAAATACCATTTACTTCTCCTGGTGTATCTTGATCAGTAATGGATGGCAAATTTTACAAGTGCCTCCTTTTTTCTGAAGTTGAAAACGGCTACAATCCATTTAGTGTAATAGAAATCACAAAGCAACCCACGTATATTAATTAGAGGACATACAAATCAAAGATGTTACTGTTCAGTCGTTGTTTCTAATGGTTGAAAATGCTGTAATAAATTATTAATCATGTTCTGTTACGCCATAACTTCCAAAAGTTTTATGATTTTTCAGGAAATATAACATCAATTTAGAAGTATGACTGTAGCAATAAATGTAGAAGATAGCATTTAGTAAATCCGGGATACTTATATATAAACAACGTTTTCATATGAGTATATTAATATAAATAGAACAACTGTTTATAGCAAAAACCTGTTGTTATTAATGATAATAATCATTAGTGAATTAAAAGATACAAGAATTCATTAGAACGGATTCCTGACATTCTTGAATCTGAAGACATGGTCTCAGCAAGGCATAAAGTGGATTAGTGCCAGTTTTTCAGAGCATTAAAAAGATTTCTGAATCCATACATAAAAGGTTTCCATTAGCAAATCTTACATTAAACCAAATTACAAGGTACAAATTGGGTAATTCATATGGCAGTTAGAGTGATCTAAACTTTTTATTTCCTGATGATGATTATTGTATTCTGTAAATCAATACACATATATATTTAAAGCTACCGAATAATTGATGCTGATGAACTCCTTCTGCATCCCTGCGTGATGTTTTAAACAGCTTTTGCGTGCAGTTACATTTTGAAATGATGCTTGGTCTTTTGAAACAGTTTAAGTAGTTTAGGGCATGTTTACATCCATGAATGCTGTCCATATCAGGTGTCAAGGTGAAAAGATACAAACCCTCTAACATGGAGTTCGCTGTCCTTGTGCGGGCAGGGAACTTTTTTTTCGATTGTTGTCTTGGCATTTCAATTCAACTCCATTAGGCTCCTGAAAATCAGTAACAATTGAGGTCATGGCGCAAAGTAAAGTAATTTTTGCTGCAGTGGCCTGTGTTTACAGGAAATGATGAAACATGATGTTAATTCCTGTTAGCTACTATCATATTTCCACCCCATTTAACTTTGGGCCACTTTGAGGGTGTGTAAGAACCTCATGGGCTCCTGTCTCGATGACCCAGTTGTAAGGCTAAATTGAAGAATGTCCTTCTGGATTTAAATATCTGAATCTATGGTGCCTAAACTGGGAGGTTCTGGTATTGTTTTTACATATTTTCTAAATTTTATATGAATATACACATTTCGCAAGAGTTTAAAAAGGAAGTTGAGCACCTAAGTCAACTTGGGGAATATTTGCTGGAAGTGTAACTGTATTTCACTGCCTGCATACTGCTCTTTTTTTCTAGGAAGCAACAGCAGCTTTTCTTACGTGCTAGGAAGAACTGGGAAAGGTTCCCAGACTTGGAGCCTATGGGCTTGGTTGCAGCCTCTCTTCTAGCTGTGGTCATTACATGTTACTGGCTCTATCTTCATGGAGTCCTCATTAGTGCTCCCCTGCAGAGAGCAGTTGTCCCCTCATATCTCCAGGCTGAGCTGCTCAGGACACCCTTTCTTAACCCTTTTCAGTCAGGTTAGTTTAACAATTTAACGTATTTTTGAAATGAGGTACAGAGCTACAGCAGGAGTGGCACAGCTGACACACCTGACAGCAGTGTCGCGCACAAGTTGGTAACCTGTGCCTGATGTGGTAACTTCCAGAGTCAGTAACGCTGCAGTTGGAAGGGATAAAGTAGAGTTAAGCTCTTTTAAAATCAGTTTCTACTCTCCAATTTGGGTGTATGAATGCAGTCCTGTTCCCCTTGTTTCACTTGTGGGGATTTGCGAGGTTGGATGTTTCCTGGGTACCCAAGTCCTGCTTGCAATGCCCTTCAGTCTCCAGGACGTTACACAGGGCAAGTAGACATGGCACAAGACCATGTCTTCTGGAGTGGCAGCTGTTGCTGAGTAGGATCTATTAGGACATACCAAACTACTGGAATTTTCTTCATCTTAGTCAACAAATAGACTACAGAATGAAAATAGTTTGTATATATTGCTACCCAGAAGTATATTACAATTATCTTTAAAGAAGCTCATCCAGAATTTTCCAAACATCGGAAAACAGTGAATTACAGTAAATGAGCTGCTGTATATTCAACGAATAAGTAACAAAGTAAATGATCTATAGCAATTTATTATAGTGGATTAATTGTTTTACCTTCTTGTTACAGTTTTAAAAAATTTCTTGTAATGGCTTAGTGCCATGTCTTAGGGTTGCCTTTGACGCACCAGTAGCAGTGCTAGAAAGAAAATACTTAAAGCAAGGTTTGCCCTGGTAGAAGATCTGAACTTTTCCCATTTTAAATATGAAAAGTCAAGAGAGGTGTCCACTTAGCATACATAGAATTCTGCTACTTTATTGACGTGTTCATACACAGTGCAGTGCTTCATATGCCTTCGCCTGACTGCAAGGGAAACCCCATGTTCACTTTCCTGAGCTCACGCCCGTTACTCCTCTAAACGTGCTTGTGTGCGTGGGCCTACGAGCATGCACGTGTGTGTGTGCGCATGTGTATACACACGCGGGTCGGAGCAGTGTTGACAGAGCTTTTCTATTTGCTGTCAGTTATAAATGCTGGGATTACCTGGGCGATTGTTTTCTCAGAATGCCATAATGTAATCTCAAACCTAATACTCCAACAACCATGCACTAATTAAAACTGCAATTATATTTTTGCTCAAACAAAACGACTTAATAAACATTATCACAAACTGTTTACCCTTCCCAAAAACAATTTATGCTCACTAATACAATTTCCCATTAAAACTGCTGCCAGGTAAATTAAAAACTCTTGAAATAGTAAGTAAGTGGGAAATTAATTCAACAGTTTAATCTAGAGCTAATAACAGTTGCAAGCTCAGAAAAAGATTGCTACAGCGGGGAGTTAATTAACAGCTTATTCCCCATTTGATAAAAGTAATCCACTCTAATTCCAGTGTAATTTACCTCAATGTAATATAAAACCACAAGCTGCTTCTGGTGCTAGTAATTATTAGCTTTGTCCTGTGGCCACACTGACAATAAAAGTCAGCAGTATCTTAATAATAAGAGGCAGTCTGCTAAATGCCCACAATTAAAGATGTAACATGAAATCTTGAAACTGCAACCATCATGTATATTGCTAAACAGACTGGAGGTACAATTGCAACAGAAAGAAGCATGTCTAATTGCTGTCCCTAGTTCTGATAACCAGGTGTGCCTTTCAGAAACCCAGGTTACTCTGCTGCTGTAAGTTCTGTCTAATAAATGCACTGGGGAGGCTATAGGATACGGGTGGCAAACAGGTCTGCTTGTTGTTCCAACTTCTGAGCGAGCCAGAAGTTTTTGGTGCATTTTTATTATTTTCTCTGTTACGCAAATGAAATACAAAGTTTGGAGCTCTTGACCTGAAATACAATACTGGGATCATAAATTCAGTGTGGCTCTCTTGACCTCAGCTATATTCAAGTCTATTTTCCTTCCTTTTCTCTTTTCATGAGGTTACAATCAGGGATCAGGTTTTATACATTCATATACGTATATGCATACACACGTACACGTGCACAAACATATATACAAACATTCACCTATACAAATATATGAGAAATATGTTTTATTATAAAATTTCTTGTTTGATCCCAGGATAATATTTTCTGATAATTATTTTGATTTGCTCTTGAGCAATCGTGACAGTCTATCACTAGGGAACTCAAACTTTATTTAAGTATTGCCTGTTTTTTTGGTTTGGTTTCTGAGTATCAGGTAGACTCCCTGGTTGACTTGCATGATGTGTTCTTAGCACTTTTCCATTGTCACTGATTTAGGGATGTCATAGTAAGGATAAGGATAAGTTAGTACAGTGTAATCACAATTTAACTTAAGTGCATGAAATTAAATGACCTATTTTATCATATAAATACTGATACTTGAAATACAAAATGTATGGCATGATTTTAACCCATTGGTTATTAACAAGGGGTGAGTGGTTTTGATTTTCTGCTGTCACCTAAAACATTTGTTTACAATATTGATGTACTTGAATAACTCCCTTCTGAGACTTTGATGGATTTCTCAGAAAAAAATTGCCTACTGAGACACGCTACATTGGTTAGCAATTGCTAACAAATACATCTGATGTTATAATTGTGGGGGTTTTGTAATTATTCTAATCAGAGAAAGAATTAACTTTAAAGGCTGACTTTGAAAATAAAAAGCACAGGTTCCAGGATTGTGTGCACATGTCATTATAAAGGTGTCAGAGCTGGTGCAAAGGTGAGGACAGTGGCCGCAGTGATGGTTCAGTTACAGATACAGTATTCTTTCCCACATGTTCTTCAAGAAATTTGAATTTTCTTGGGTTAGTGCAGATGTTGAGAACTGAAGTAATGCTTTTTGCATGTCAGGTACGATATTCTGTATACTGTCATTTTTCTGCTAGTGCCAGTTAGCAAAGCCAATACATGTTTTTTCTACATAGATGTGGCTCTTCCTTATTTAAATATTAAGGGTTTTTTTCAGGTGGAAGTTTTGTCTGCTTTGAATACTGATTTTTAATTTGTCTGAGTAATCAGCTCTTGGGCAAGGAATGTTTTCCCAGGGAGAGCTGGGAAAGGCCACTGTATTGTACGTGCTTCCTTCTTGGCAGGGAGCCTGCTCTCCTTCATTGAGGTGTTATTTTTTTAAACTGCGAGGATGGTTGAACACTGGAACACCCAGTGGTGTGAAGTCTCCATCCTTGCAGATACTTGAAACCTGTCTAGACACTGTCCTGGGCAATCTGTTCCAGGTGACCCTTTTTCAGAGTGGAGGGTTGGACTTACATGATCTTCCAAGGTCCTTTCCAACCTCAACCTTTCTGTGATAATTCTTAATGCGCTGGAATTTCTCCTTGATCTAATGGCAATTTACTGTTTTAAGGTTTCTCTTTCAGGCTTTTTCCATCAAGTAAGACAAGGTAAGAGCTGTTAACTGAAAGAAACACATGAGAGAGGGGTAGACTGAACACATGAAATGACAGTTTTTTATTTCTGATAGCAATAGTAAGAACTCTTAGGAGAAACTGTTAGTGTCTGAGTATAGCTATGCTTAAACTATGCTACCCATTCCCACTTCATTTATTTACGTAGTTAGCAACAATTAGGTCTACCAAGTTTAAACTTAATTTACAGTTCTGAGTTTGGAAAGATTTATTTTTCTTGTTAACCAAATTTTCAGTAAAATAAATAATCTTGACTGTAAAGGATTTTCTTTCCTTCTGGCATAGAAGTCATCCATAATCTGTATTTTGTCTCTACATAAAATCTCTAGTATGAGTGAAGTGATGCTTAAAATTCCGTAGGTCAAGGATTGAAGCCCAATCATTGTGGATGCTCAAAGTAGATAGGCCTAGAAATGAATTAGCACACCTCATCAGCTGCTCATCCTTGCTAATGCAGCCCTCCGTGCTTCCATGGCAATCACTGTGTCCATGCTGTCAGAGCTGTAGCAGACCTGGGGCAGACTTAGAGCGGTTCTAGCACAACAGCTTGAGCTGAGTTATGCTCAGCCCGAAATTATGCAGCTTAAGGAACTGCTCTGCAGTGCAGTTTAGGCCGAGGTGTTCTAATGGCCACATAAAGTCTTAGATTTAAATATGATTTCACAATTGAGTAATTTGTGGTTTTTGTTTAATTGCATTTGACAACTCAGGAGAAAAACACTTAAGAAATATTTGAAAAAAAGACAGTTTGGTATTCTCGTTGCCTGTTCTTCAAACATATCTGCAAGGTTATCGTTATGAAAGGTTGTATAGAAATTAATACAATATTTGCAAGACTTTGGTACTCTTGACAGTTTTAATACTTATTTAGTATTTAACTTTTCAACTAGACTGTGTAGGATATGATGGTGAAGGGCTGAGACTTGCAGGAGAGACTCGGGGTATTGCTTTGTGTGTCTCACGATGGTGAGTTGAGCAAGGAGGCTCCTTCCAAGTGGTGTGTACCGTCTGTTGTGTGGAGATGGCCAAGAGAGTTCTGTGGCTACTTCAGAAATTCTGTAATTTACAGACTGACGGATTAAAATAAACTGACACCAAAAGAGCACCTGCTGGGTCAGAGGGGACGGTGGCTTCTGCTGGCCATGGAGCAGGGAGGAGGTCACGTGGTAGAGGGCAGGGCAGGGAGCGGGCTGGGTGCTGTTGCAGGCAGGCAGGGGGATGAGCAGGGCACTTGCCCAGAATCACCCTTGGGTCGTATGGACAGACGCCCTCAGCGCTGGTGCGGCTCCCGCTGGCCCCTGTCACTGCGACGCAGACCTCAGCTCAGCACAGCACCGTGCTGAGGATGGGTGCTGTTCCACATGTCCTCTGCATGGGTACCTGAGGCATGAAGCTGAGAGACAAAGAAGGTGCCTCATGTACAGGGCACAAACATCAGCTCTCTTCAGTTGGTTATTCACCAGCGGTATCATAGTCAGTCTCAAGGTGCATTAAAATAACCTCAAGGACACAACTTGATTTCCATATCAGGCATGGTTAAACTTGTTAGTCATCATGGATAAATGTGGAAAAACCTCAGCCACCAGGGACACAGGTTTGAACCGACTCTTCTTGCCTGTTATAAATGTACGTTCCTAAAGAACAGATACATTTGGAGAGAGCATATGCAATAAAAAACAGTAGACCATTAGAATAATTTTTCTTAAAAAGTTTAAATTTCACCAAAATATTTAAAAAGCAAATTAACTGTTTGTGTACAGCAATCCACAAAAACGAAGTTATGCGATATTCCAAGTTCTCCGTTTGCAATGATTCTGACTCTTCCACAAGAACTTTTACACTGAGTAGGGTAAATTTGCAGAGCAAGTGGTAGCCCATGGGCCTGGATTGCTCTTGGATTGTGTGCATGAGTAAATAGCAGTCTGTTAGAGGACCATACTGGTGATCTGTATGGGCCTCCTGTGTAATCTGGGCTATGAAATTTCACCAGGCGATTCCTGCGTTAAGCCTGCAACTTCTAACTAAACTCAATCAGTACCTGAGCAGCACATCCAGTCCCAGCTCAAAGATCCAAGTGAGGGAGAATTCATCCCATGCCCTGGCAAATTGTCCCAGTGTTTATTTATTTGTCCTATTAAAAGTTGACCTTTTTTTCCAGTTTATGTTAAACTTTCTGCCTATTGCTGCAGATTCATTGAACTTTATCTCTGTGGTCAAGTGCTAGCCGTTTTTCTTTCACCTGTTGCCTTTTTCTCTCACTTGACCCTGAAGTCAATGAGCTGGTAGCAGATGTACCTAGTGACCGGGAAAGAGCAGGTCCCTGACACAGAAAGAGAAATTATATTAGTAGTGTTGGTAACAAAAGTTGATGTGGAATACGGCTGCAAGCAGTGGGGGCAGGGATTGGGATTGACCATGGAAGGAGGATTTCAGAGCTCTATGTTCAGGAGAGAGCTAGGTGATGCCATTCATGATTTATATACAGTTTAAACTCATGTTTATAGTCATACAACTTGTTAGCACATTTTTAGCAAGTAATTTATTTTCTTCTACCCAGTTTGTCTGGCCTTTCAGACAACTTCCATTATGCTAATGTAATTAATATACATTCTAAAAAGCAGGATTGCAGCAGTTTATTTCAGGAGTGTCTACTTTGCTTTTTTAGTTTTCTTTCCCATGCTGCCACTCAACATTTCACAACTAATGCTAAAAGAACCTGCTTTTCTGCAATTCTTTCTGGCATGGAAGGGCTTTCCTGTATTTCTCTGCCTCATTGACTCTCCATCTCATTTAAAAATCTTTGCTGAAAATACATCTTTTTCCCCTTGCATGACCCTCATAATTTTTATCTCTCTCTGCTGTTATTTTAGTACGTAATTTTACTTTTAAACTAGCTGATGGCCCTTCATTTGAGAAAGGGCAATCAATAAATTATGTGCTGATTGTGGATATTCTTCATATTTTTGTATTTCATTGTCCACACTGTAACAGTTGATATATATTTTTGTTGTACTTTTTCACCTTCTTCAGGGTACCATTATTCTTGGCTTTTAATAATTGAAAGAAAATTCAATCTTTTTCCATCACAAAAGAGAAAGAACGAAGGAATGAATATCTACTGCTAAATATCATTTATATCAGTTAATGACATTGCTGAGGAAACACAAGCTTGAGCAAACTCAACATGGGTTGACCAAAGAAAGTGAATGGTTTTCCTGAATAATTTTTAGCTCATGTCACTAAATCATCAATTATCAGCTTCTGGAGGTAGTAAACTTCTATGAAAAACTGACTAAGAATTTCTGAAATACTTTTTTTGTGAAAACAAACTTTTTGGGGGGAACTTATGTGACACCTTTAACAAGAGAAGTTTTGGTCCTTTTTTCCCAAGGTGTGAAGGGGAGCTCTGCATCCTTCAGGATAACTTCAGGGTGACTAGAACCTGAGTGTGCAGACCGGGCTGTGCAAGGCTTGGCTCCATGCCTGTGCTTTTCCACTGGGACAGGTCTGCATGAATAATAACATCCATGGGAAGTCAGTCTCTCCTGACCCGGAGGGTATTTAACTAGTTACTCCAAGGACAGCTCTACCAGGAGAGGGGTGGGAGATGGTGGTGTAGCCCAGTGTCACACTGCTGCCCAGATTTTGGAATTCTTTGTTTACGTGCAGAGGCAGCCATCATAGGAGCCGGCCTTCCTTGTTGCCCAGGGTTTTCTTGCCTCTGACAAAAATCTGTTTTTCAGTGGAACACTTCTTCATCCAAAGGCTTTTAAATGGGTTTTGCTATAATTTTGTGTGGTTGCGCCTTTTTTTTTTTTTCAATGTAAAGAGGATACTAGTGACTATAACTAGAATTTGTAATTAATAATGTTTGCAGGAGTGAAATTTAGAGAAATAAGATCCTACCTACGGTAAATATGCTCAGTTCTGACAACGCAGAGATCTGGATATGTGTGCAGGTAATTAAGCACAAATAATATGTCCTTTACTCCCAGATGTATACTGATATTTCTTGTAGGTTAGTTCTGTGGTCTCATTACATGGAAATTAAGAAAAAAAAAAGATAGGATTGAGCAACTTTTGGCAACTTAGATAATTTTTCTGCCCATGAAACTTCATTTTTAGCACTTTTGTCAGCAGTGGTATTTCTTGAAAAGATGATTGGAACATATATGATGAGAAAAGTTTGTCTTAATGCTGTTTTATGTATTTTTTTATTCATTTAATATAAAATATCTCTTTATAGAGCACCACCCATGTATGAATTACTTTCCCACCTTTCAGGAACGGTTGGTGCAGATTCGTCTTCATGCTGTCACTTGATAACTAAATTGTAATATGTAAAAAACCAGGAACATATTCTTAGGTCATCTCAATGCATGAATCCAATCTCGTAAAGATTTTCATTATAGTTTGAGGGATGAGATGTGCATCTTATTCATTTGCTCATACAGATTCTAGCTGCTGACCCATTCATCAAATGCACAAGTCCAGGCCAACAGGAATGATCTCTCCAGGAAAGATAAAGAGCAGAAATTTCAAATGAAAGACATTGTTCTTTGTACCAGCTCACCTCATCTGCCATCACTTGTAATTGATATTATCTAGCTTGTCATCTGCCACTGTATCTAAGCACTGCATATCTATGAGAGCAGCTGGGGAGAAGGGGTAAATAGGAGCCATAGAGTTTATAAAATAAAATTAGGGGAATTCCATTTCCCAGGTGTTTCATATGCTGTTAAGGGAATGCTGGAATATTTTTAAGTAGCCTTTCAGTTGTTTCAGCATAGCAATTTCTGAAAAAAAGAGCAAGCAGTAAACACATTATTGGCGAGGGAATGTCATCAGTCAGCCAAAAGCAAACACAAAGAGACACTACCTTGCAATCTGAAAATGCTGATTGCACTTTCCATGAAGCCAACAGCAAAAACATGCCTATTTTATTTCTTACTTTTGGTAAACAGCTTAATTAATTAATATCTTGTTGGCTAATGCTGTGCCTGCAGCATTGCAAATGAATGTGTTCCATGTTGGACTGGTAGAGCTCCAAAAACTTTGAAGCTGACACTCAATTTTGTAGATGTAAACCAGAACGAATTTAGTATGATACATTCTCAAACTCCTTAGCAAATTGAAAGGGCAGGTCTTAAAGCCATAAATGTTATTTACTAAATTTTAAATATACTCACCAGTAAGTTGTGTCATGAAATATGTCAGTGTATCCAGAGTACCTCTTATCGTGCCAGGTGATTTGGTAACAAATAATCAGTGCTGGTCTGTTTTGCCCAGAAGTCTTTGATACAGAAGACTCCTGCTTCAAAGATTACTTTCCTGGTTAAACAACAATTGTCATATTACAGTTTGCTGAATTGCATGAAAAGCTCCTTAGAGTTGGTCCCTCTGGTAGAATTAAAAATTTGGTAAGGAATATCTCGGGAGTGAGCAATGTACTGGCTGTGCTGCAGATAATGTTTGCAGGAGATGTGCAGAATTCCTGAGGTCTGGTTCATTATGATTATTTACTTAGTTACTGATTTCAAGATACATGACAACTTTTGTTGTGTGCTTGTTTCTTTCTTTTTTAGGAGTATTAACATGAGGAATCCTGATAAAATAGCTTTCATTTCTCTCTAGGAGTGTATGGGTAAACAAGGAAGAGGAAGCAAGTTGCTGTAACTGCAACAGTGCCACTCTCAAAATTTAGTTCTAACTATCCTGGAAGTCTCTTCAACTTGGTAATAATATTGTTTGCAAACTCCTAAAAGTGGATAGCCAAAATATTTATTTTAATGTGCATTTTTATTAAACTAGACAGCATTATTACTGCCACAGATTAAAGACCTGTAATGTGACTTTAATATTGTTATTAGATGTTACTGTCTTAGGATAGCGCTCTGAAGATGAAATAGTTCTCATTTACTTTTCACCATAATGAATACTAATGTGTCAGGGGACAATAGGCATCTTCGCCTTCTGTTCAGTTTGGCCAAATAGGAAAGACAAGAATGGGAGACAACAATTAGTCATCTGTGAGTGAATGCAACTGGAAGTTGTGAGTAAAGCCAATTGAAATCCAGTCGTACAGATCTCCCTCTCATTTTTCTGTTCTGACTAAATAAAATAAGAACAGACAGTAGGTTGTGCAGTTTCCAAGATTTCTGGTGGGAATTATTCATAAGAGATTTGTTATTTCTACAGTGGTTTACAGTACCATTTCATCTCATTATTGGTGATGTTATGCTCATCATATTATGAGCTCTTTCAGGAAGGGAAAAATAACTGATTTCCTGGAGAGAGTTTCTTTTTAGCACTTGCAGCTAGAGAGTAAATATTTTTGCTCAAGAAGAAAAATATTTAATCTTCTGGATGAAATTAAAGTAATGCTCTCTTCAGTAAGTCTGGGTACCTATCACAGGTGTAACAGATAGAACAAAATCTAGTTTTATTAGTATGTACATAGGAATATGTCTCTTTACCCATTGTTAAAATTGTTCAGGGCAATTTTTTTCCAAGTTAGGAGCCTGCATTTAGTTATCAGAACTTACTTGCTCTTTGAGCCCACAATGGAGTATCTTAAATATAGTTTATAGTAAGTAACAACAGGGACATATGTTAAAGTGGTTACAGATAATATTTTTATAGTCTTAAAATGTTTTGCTTTTGGCAATAGAGGTTACATATGAACTTGGTACATATGTGATCTCTTTCTCACTTTGCTCGGCCTAAGGGGCTTCACAGATGTTGGGTAGAAGAGCACTCTTCCTCTCCCATGCTTGCATGACTCAGTCCAAATTCCAGAGGTTTGGGAGCTCTAAGGCTTCCAGCCAGACTCACTGTCTGAAGAATTGGCAAAAAGTTTGTGCATGCTTTTGTCACACATACATCATCATAACACAGATATTAGGAGTGTAGTTTATCAAGGTGTTACTGCTAAGCACCTAAGAACAGCAGTGAAATTCATTGGATGCAGTTGTATTCCATCACCGCAGTTTTGAGTGCTGTTGAGTCTGGAGTATCCTCAAAATCAAATTCAATCTATGTCTAGACATGCATATAATGTGAGAGTGTATCTTCTCAGTGTTGTGGGTTTCTCCCAGCAATAAATAAGCAAAATACAGCAGCATATGTTCTACTAGGTTTTACATTATTTAGGAGAAGACAGTTCTGTGGGATATTTTAATCATGGAGCTAGTTAACATTTCATTTTAATTAAGTATTTTTATCATGTTACCTAATGCAAATTATTCTTTTAAGAAGGCTAGCATTTTATATCAAGCATAAATGAAGCAGCAGCACAGTACTTCTCTGTGTGCCCTTGCCTGTTACTGCAGGGTCTGTGCACTGGCAGCGAGACTTGATGGTGTGAAAGCGCTGAGGGCTCCTGTGCTGCCTGCGAGGAGCGGCCGCTGCTGGCAAGGCTTGCGTTTAGTTCTGTTACACCTTTCTGTGCTGCTATTTTTCTTTGGAAAATTCCCATATTTAAAAAGAAAACAAAAGAAAACCTCATAGTGTTAATTTTTGGTCTCTGGCTGTTACTTTTTAAAAGGTGTAGTTATTGATGTCTCCATACCAGATGGTGTGATCCCATGATGCCTCTTATAAAATGTGATATATAAGCATATATCTCAATAGTTCAGTGTTCATAATACAAATCACTCTTATGATATGTTCCAACAGATAAGGCTGATCCTTTTATATTCCCACTAAGGACCAAATTAATCAAGCACTATTTTGCTTAGTTTTTGCTTTATATTCTGTGTATTTTATTTGGTAGGAGTTAATTTTTATACATAAATACTCTCTTGTTTTTTAATAAATTCCTTTTCTTACACAGAATCAGACACAGAAGATTATGAAGAGTTTATTTATTTTGTTATTTAAGAAGCATAGTATTTTGAAACTTGAGCCCACCAACATAACGGTTGGAAGACTCAAGAGATAACTGTGTTTACCATACATCTGAATTATTTGTACAGTATTCTACTAATTAGTCATTCAGCAAATTTCTATATATTCCATATAAAGAGGTCCTTTCTGATTTTGAGCTTCTTTGTTCAGAAATTCCAGTAGGAACAAATTCCATAGTTTAATCTGCAGATAAACTTATACGTTCTCCAGGAAATGTATAAAATGCAAGATGTCGATTTGTGCTACTAGACAGTGAAAAGGACGAGACCAAGACCTGTTGTGGTGGTGACTAAATCCACTCTATAATTAATGTTGTAAGTTTTCGTATCCTTCAAGAAAAACAAGGGCTGCAGAATAGCAAGCGTCTGGCTCTTGAAACACAGGAAGTTATTTATTGAAGTTCTGTAGGCTTAATGTCTTAAGGATAGAGAAGTGAAAATAATCCTAGCTTCAAGAAGAACAGAAAGTTTTCAATGCCTGAAGAAACATAACTACGAAGAGAAACAGGGCATGGATTCCATGTCGGGTGTTGTTTGTTGATCAGCAGAAACTGTTGAGAATTAAAGCATATATATTTGCTTGTGTGTGTATATATATATATAAAAAAAGTGTGTGTGTATATATATATATATATATATACAGGTACATATGTAATTACTGTCAACTTTGAGTTTATCTTAAAACTCACATCAACTGACTGTAGGTCCAGTTAATCTCTGTGTGTGTGCCTTCCCCTCGCCTGCTGCGTTTTGGTGGAATATAGGTGTTCAGCATATATCCTCGTGCAGCAGGCAGGGAGACTCCAGCAGTGACTGTCCCACATTTCCTTTCTTGATGGCTGGTTCTTTTGCATCCTACTTCTGTGTTGCCTAGAGAGAGACGGGGGGTGGGTACGCAACCTTACTCTGTCTAAAATGCACGTTTACACTTCAGCTAATATCCACTTGCTTCAGTGGCTTCCATCCTCAATGTATTCAGTGTTTCCTGTCCTTCAAAACAAGATACTTCAGTACTTCTCGGCATAGCTTTTCTATGTTGGTTTAAAAATTAGCTGTCTTTCTAGATATGTTTTTTTCTTTCAATTTCTAATCCTTCTATTTTAAGGCAGGGATGTTTAAGCATCAGGTTTGCAGTAGTGTAGATCAATACTGGCTTGCCTTTGAAGTTAGGTAGAATTTGAATGGTAAGGTTCCAGTTTGGCTGGAGGTGTAAGTCTTCCGGTGACAGTAAACAGAAGTAACTGAGGTGTTGAGAAAGTAAAAAGGTTTATTTGTGATGTATGGCAGGGTCTTGCAGGTGGGTTTAGTACATAAAGGGACGTGCATATTTGTAATATTTGAGAATGACATAGCTAAAATATTGCTGGGTGCAGGTGTTCTGTACCTGGAGAGTCAGATCCAAGCTTATTAGGTTTTCTGGTCTGCAGAGATCTTCAGTGTCCAGGTGGGTTCAGCAAATCATACATATTGCCTCAGCAGCAGAAATATGGTACATAAAGTAATAAATAATATAAAAAGGAGTAACCATGTCCTTTTTTAAAAAAAAAGGCGGGGAAAGCCTGTGATACTGTCCCTTTTTAAGAAATAAATAGTATAAAGGAATGAATGAATGAATTATTGCTTTGTGTGGTTCAATTTGTGGCTAGATGTTGGAGAGCAAATGGCTGAGGCTTCTTGTGCCTTTTTGTTTTGCTTTAAGTGGCCCTTGAGAAAGGCATTGTGATAAGTGGAGAAGTATATGGGAAATCACCTCTTCCTTTCCTAGGTTACTTTTAGGGTTTGTGGTCAGGTATGTCTCCTTTAATGATGATAAATACCTGACCTTATATCTTTGGAATTTCTCAGCTCTTTATCAGTTCTTTATCATTGTTATAACACAGTAATATAATAATTTGAAAGTAAGATCAGGAAGTTCTTCCCTTGTGTATAATTTCTGTGTCGTTGCTAAAACCAAAGGTTTGCATAACACAGATACAGTATTTTCTGTGGTAATATATTTTGTGGTATAAATCATAAATTCTTACCAAAACTCTAAAGAAGCAATTTGAAGCTAGGGGCTGGGGCGTTTTCTGCCATCACTGTTTTTTATCAGAGAGCTGAGCTGGCTGGGCTGATGGAACTCCGTTGTAAATTTTGACTGTGTAGCCTACTAAGTGGTTTATAGGTTTTTGCAGTGCTTCTAATGGCTAATGACAATTATTTTTTTCTAACAATAATAATAATTTAAGCATGTTGTTTTAATGAATGTCATCTTTTTCCTCAATTAAGCAAGTTGTCTTCAGTTACCAAACACCATTGTTACTGAAGGAGTTGAAAGTAATAGCTTGCAGATTGTAATCCATTTCTCCCTTACTACTATTTAGTTTACAAATTTGGATGTCCATAGTACTTTTTAGGAGGATTACAACTGTGAAATAATTTTGTTAAAAGGATCTGATACACACTCTTGGCTAGGGACACAGTTGTTTTATTTGAATAATTCTAATACATTTTCTCAGTGCTCTGCACCTCCCCTTAAAATTTCTTGCTAAGAATACCAGTGGTCCTGATTTAACAGTACTAGTGGGTAATAACTCTTAAGTTTGCCTATGGTTAGGAAAATATTTCTTAAAATTGTTTATACCTATCTAGCATTAGCAGCAACAGCTAAGTTTGACCTACTTCATTCCAGTGAGAAAAAAATCTAGCCAAATACTTAGAGAAGTTTTTCCAAATGTTGGTACATGTTAAAGTCTTACTGAACTATTAAAACCTCAGGACTTCAGCTAATTCATTTTAGTTGTGATATGGCCTAAAGTTGAAGTATTTTATAAAAGCTAAACAATGCCAAATGCATTTGGCTGAGATCAAAAGCCAAATCTATTTGTTCTCTTTCATCTTCAGTGTTCCATTTCCTAGGAGTGTGACCTTAGTCAAACATCTATTAAAGTTAGCTTTTGATCTTACTCCCTTTTCTTAAAAAAAGAAAAAAAAAGTCAATCTTTAAAATTTTCTTCCAGAGACAATCACACTATTGTGTTTTAATGTTCCAGTAGTGTGTGAGTAAATAGGATTCTCTGATGTATGTGATAGAACAGTGGTTAAATGGGACAATCATTTTTGTGTCAGAGACAAGAATCAAAAGGAAGCATTCTTCTGAAGCTGTTAACTGGAAAAATCCCCCCAGGTCAGTGGAAACATGTTAACTGGTCAATGTGCTGCATTTTTTGGTCCTTTGATGAAAATGCCTTGTAATTTGATAACAGGTAGCTGTTCAT
This sequence comes from Strix uralensis, assembly GCF_047716275.1. NCBI lineage: Eukaryota > Metazoa > Chordata > Aves > Strigiformes > Strigidae > Strix > Strix uralensis. The sequence continues at coordinate 3,704,383 of NC_133984.1, forward strand.
TTGTAATACAATTTTCTCTTCACCAGTCAAAGCTGCCTAGTGATTAATCAGTAAAAAGGTTAATTTTCTTCTCAAGTATGAGCAGTTTAGTGGCTTTTTGAAAGAAATAAGGACTGATGGGTTTGTGGATATTACATCCTTTATTTCCTGAATAGAATTATAAAGATGTTTCTTGGTCATCCTACACATTAGGGCAGCCCAACTGACATTCACTTCTCAGCTTAAGTGAAGTCAGTAGGTCTTTCTTAAATACATGCTAGTTCCTAAAACTATACAGAGGAATAAAATTACAGTTAAGATTTTTATTTACCATAGTGAACTGGTCAATTACAAATTAATCCACAATAACTATCCTATTAAACCTACTCTTATCAATGTCGTGCCACTGTTAGGGAAATCTCAATTAAAGGATATAGTAGGTAAATACTGAAAAGATTTATTTAAAAGTAGTATCTATGGAAGAAATAGAATGTGTCTTTTTAATAAACCATTAATTTGATGGATGTATTGCATATTAAACTTCTAAAACCAGAGTTAAATGCTTACTGGAAACACATTGGAATATTACCTAGATAAGTTTATAATAATATATAACACTCAACCTATCAATGTGGGAAAAAGCCTTAAAATAGACTTAAACCTCCCAGCTCTAAAAAGATAGCTGCAAAAAATACAATATTAATATAGAGAAATGGCTGAGGACTGCAGAGTGTAATAATTTTAAAGGGAGTGCTTGCAAGGGGTTGCTTATATAATGTAGACTTCTGGAAAAGCAAGATGAAGAGATACCTGCAGTACTTTTCTGAATTGGCTAAAAAATTTTCAATACATCTTGGACATCATTTATATTAAATAATTTTTAAAGTAAATTTCAATAGTTTGAATAAAAAAATCAGAGAATCTATTATAAGATATGAATGTACTTTGACTACTGAAATAGTTGCACAAAAGCTAAGCTAAAAATGTTTGTTGCCATAGTTTTAGAAGAAATGAATCTGCTATACTGATGCAGACTCAGGAGTAAAGACCAGTAGAGTTTATCTGTAAAGATTTGCAAGGGCAAAGAGAATATTTGCATAATTTTAGATTACTGAGTGTTTCAATTCAGTGACTAAATTATTCCTCTCCTTCTTGAGCCTGCATTTGGCTTGGAGGCTGCAAGTTAATTCAGCTTGACCAATGAATAGAGACACATCCTTTAAGATTTTTTAAATGGTGTAGTTCATCTTCTAAGTATTATTTTTATTCACCACCTGGAACAAGAAAATAAGCTTCCAGTCAGTGTCTCAACTTTGAAAAATGTTCCTTACCTTGCATAGCATAAAATGGAAATAGCTATTCTGGCATAACTTCATAAACAAAGAAGATATTAACCTATTGGGACTAAATTACTTGTCTCCTTTGTTATTTGTGTAAGTAAATGTGCATGAATAAGCTTCAACAAAACTATATGAAAGTAACTTAAAAACCAGAGAGATCAGAACAATCAGAAGCAAAAAATGCTTAAAAAAAAGTAGTTAAGGTACACGCTCCTATATAATCATGTTCCATACACTCTCTGCTTGTGTGATCAATAGTCATTAATTTACACCCCAGAGGAAAATACAGCGCTCTGTGTTTCTTTACCTGTGGTCTAAACATAGCTAGAAGTTACATCTAGTTTCTCCATCCTGTGGGCTGCCTCCTTGTTTTTCCTTTGCGGTATTAGAAATTCACATACCCATCACCTATTTGCAGAAGGTGCGCAAAGCAGCACCTCGGCTTTGACCCAAGGAAGTGTTTGGGCAGCATTCGCTGCCTGACATGGTTGTTCTTGACTCACAGAAATTTGCTGGAAAGTTGCATGAAAACTTGTCCTTTCCCATGTATGGCTGATGGGATTGCTGTCCAAACCCTGCTGAAATAAACTAATCTAAAACATCTCATTTTCGTCTTAGAAAGAAGAAATACATGGCATATATATGCCATGACACATCACTAGTGCCAACTCACCACAGAACCGTACTTAAAATAATCAATTACAATTCAAATTACTGGTGAAAGGGACTTCGTGGCAAAAGCTACGTTCCTGATGACTGTGTGAAGCATAAGATTATGACTGTTTGGGATGGATGCATTATTCCACTCCCTGAATTTAAAAAAAAAAAAAAACAAACCCAAAAAAAAACCCCAAACCCAAAAAAAAACCCGCAAACAAACAGATTTTGTTATGCCAGAAGTGTATAGAGAAAGAGATCATAATATAGAAGAGCAGGTAGAATCTTCATTTGAGGAGGTGGAGACCTGGAGTCTAGTCCTTGCTCTCCCATGTGTTACTTTATTTTACATTGAGCAAATAATCGCAAATTCGTTTAGGAAAACTATGAATCAGCTATTCCAAGAAAATTTTAAGTCATGTTTCTACACTATGTTCTACATCTTTTGTCAAATTGATGGTAATTGTAAATGTGGTATGTTCTACCTTAAAGCTGGAGGTCCGCTTGGAGCCTGTCACTGATTTCCTGATTTTTCACTGAACTGTTTTCCTTTCTTGCCAGACATTACTGCTTTATTAGTCTGTCCTAATACCATCCAAAAATACTTTCACTGTGAATAAGCTGTGGTATTTCAAATGATCTTAAAGTGCTAATATTTTGCTTTCATTCAACAGCCAGAATTGAAAAGTGATTATAGGTCTCAGAAGAATTTATGTTCTTAAGTGATGCTGCTTTCAAACTTGCATCTTCTGAGGTTGTGTTAATTAAATGCCATTTGGAGAAGAGTGCATGGGCTCCCTCTTTTCATCGCTTAGGTTATTGTGCTTCAAATAGACGTAATAATTTTGTGGGTTTTATGAAGTGGTCACACATTTCTCAGCCTTAAGCCTGCTAAGAGCAGTGGTAGCTGTGTTATCATAGCATTCAGTTTCTGTTCTGGCAGAGGTCTTGAAAAATTGCTTTTGTGGAAGAAATATCATGTGTAGGGGATGATTCTACAAAGTTGTGCAAGTGGAGAAGCCTGGCTTAAATTTTACCATCTGAGCTAGCACTAGTCGCCACCCCAACTGATGATCTATCCCCAGTAATTTTGGTAAGAAGAATCTAACCTTTGCAAACATTCCCACTGATTTTAAATTGATTGCAGCGGGATTGCTGCAGAACTGGAGGATTGCAATGCCTAGGAGGAAGGCAGAATTGTATCCTTGGTTGAGTGCTTCATCTACGCTTGCAACTTAAGCTAGTTTGAGTTTGATGAATACAAATTTATTTCCCTCCTTCTAGCCAGTGCGAACCATAATGGAGAACAGTTTATTGTTCACAGTATTTCTGCTGTTCATTTGCAAGCAAAGTTTCTATGGTGCAGTTGCCATCTTGAGCAAAGAGGGAGCTCACTGCTGCTGTTTGTAGCTTGGTGAGTAATAATGTGAAATTATTATTTGCTCAGTTTCAGTTCAGTGAAAACATCTGATAAAAGACTGGAGTAACATTTCTCCCCTCTAACACTTCAGCTTCCAGGAGGGGTTAGGGAAGGGATCTGCGCAGTATGATCCTTGAAAGCCTGTAGTGTTGGTCAGCCTGGTCCTGCTGAAGTGAACAGTGGCTAGCAGGGGTAATATTTTAACAATCCAGTCTCTAACAGCAGTGCAGATCTTGACAGTTTATTGAGGTTTCATCTGAAATACTGTAGCACAATGAATTTATGGAACTCAGTATTCACTTAAAATCCTTGAAATATACCATTTTTTAAATGGTGATTTGAGGCAGCTGGGACATAGCTGAGCTGTGCCATCTGATACAAAAAAAATATTTATGTGGTATTTTCCAATCACAAGTAGGAAGTAGCTTGAAATCACTCACAAAGATATCCTTATTCTCAGAAGACTTTCCAGCCCAATTAATTTTACAAACTCAAGAGATTTGTGCCGACTCCAGATAAGCTTTCAGACTTTTTGGTACTGAACTGAAAGGACCTCCAAAAACTTCAGCAATTTCCCCATCATTCCTCCTTATGGACAAATGCTTTAAACCCACAAAAACTGATTTAATGGGAAAAGAATAAATGTGGAGAAAAAAATAACAATAGCTAATTCTAATTTCAGATGGCAGCACATGCACCATGACAGACTTCTGTGATTATAGAGAAGTTACAGAATGTCCATAGTGAATATGAGGGCTGTTAGGTTTAAATGTATTTATAACATCATTTTAGGTTCCCATGAACCCAAATGTCTTCTAAAATGGATAACTAAGTCCTGCAATCGGAAGCAAATGCAGTGAGCTCTGAAGCCCAAGAGAAGGTGGCCATTAAGACCTGTTAGTGTATCCAGGCCCTGACTGTGTGTGAGCTTTCCAGGCCATTGGGCAGTCCAGGTTGTTTTGAATTTGACTCAAGTAAATCTGAGATTGCCCACCTGGGCTGCGTCGCTAGATGATAGTGCACAGTCGGGTGCCAGTGTGTGCCAATACCCTCCTTTGTCCTACCGAAAGAATTTCTGAAGGAATGCCTGCTCTGCAGGTTGTGAGGCCGGTGTCAAAGGTCTGGTTTCTTTTTGGGGCTGATGATAACCACCACTGTATTCTTTCCTGTGGCTTCTGATATTTAGCACTTTGGAGTTAACATTTTTTTCTTATAAATGGAATTTATTTTGTATGTTGCTCTCAGGGAGGTAATTTAACATTTCTGGTTCAGTTTTTAATTTTTCAAGTCCTTATCTCAAAGAATTGTAATCTTCATGACAGCATTATGAAAGCATAAGCGGATAGTTTGAGAATTTGGATGATTATGAGCATTAGTTTAACTTGTCTTATCCTTACTGAAATCTGAGTCCTAATGCATGAATTTACCACTCTTTTGATGTATGAAAACACTTTTTAAGTACACCACATAGTGTGAGAGTGTTCATTTTATGTTGAAAATTTTCAATGACATGACTGAAATTGCATCAGATATGCACCGAAGAACATACAAATTATCTGTATAAAGTGATTGTGATCTTTTCAACAATAATTCAATGGCTGATGCATGTGTCTTGTGTATGCTTCCATCTTCTGAAACCTGTAGATCAAAAATGGGATGGTCAGTCAATCAAATATACAGAAGATGGTAAAGGTCACAGTAGTGCAGCATACTAAAAGTATTACGCATTACAGTCTTGACAAATCATTCTCATGGCATAGATTGTAAAAAGGAGCAGAAAATGTCACAAAATTAATCAATTCTCATGAGACACACTGTAAGAATGAAGGAAAAAAAATTAATGTAACCCTCTCAGTGCTCTTTGTAGTTCTGATTTTTCTGTTTCATTCCAATAAGATAAGCTGCAATTTTGTTTAACATAAGATACAGGCTACCTTTTTGGATATGAAGTAATCTGTAAAATATGTAGCTTGGTATTGCTGTGTATCAGCTTGAACATGAGTGCTCATGTTAACATAGGTTTAAGTACAAATTCAGGATTAAAATTTCTATATACTTCAAACTGAGCCCCCTGACAGGTCTTTGGTCATATCTTCATGTGGATCGAGAATAAGATACATCTCAGGTACAAGGACTTGATGGAAGATGTTCATGTTAAAAATGTTTCCAGTCTTTCAGATGGATATCAGGGAGGGTAAGATTAGACTATACAAACCACAGAGGTTATAGCTGAGGCGAGAAGCCTAAATAATAGGGGCAGACATGGGATGAAAGCATCTGGAAAGCAAAATCTCTCCATATTTTCAAGTGAACACCCAGATTTGTAAGTATCAGGACTTTTGCTACTGTCTAAATATGTGTGAAATTAGAGAATGACAACCTGTTACTTCTGTGAATTACTCTATGTAGTGGCAGGGATGTTTTGATGTGTAAAGGTTTTAATCTTGTTTATGCTTAGGTGAACTTTTGCATGAAAATATAATTTAGAATTAAAATAAGGTGAGCAAGCACACCGTGTTAAACAAAAATTACTAGGATTGCAAAATCAAGCCGTCAAAAATTCAGAAACATTCGTGCAAGCCTAATTCTGATCCCTTGAGCATTTGGCAAAGTCTTTAAATTACATTATCACATACTGGGTTTTTTCCCCAGCATAACTGCCTGGTTGATGATAGAGAATCCATTGACCTGTGCGGGAAGCGAGGTTGTATGATGAAGAGACCTATCTGTAGGTCTGTCCCTATCTATCTGCTGCAGAAGTGGAAGCTTTGTAGGGAATATTCAGGGATGTGCAAAGGCAAAGAATAAGGTGTCTCAAGTAAAGACTGTGTGACAGTTCATTGCAGCAGCGAGCTGACTGGAGCTTCCCTGTGGAAGATTAATTTCTCACAATTCCAGACAAATATGCATAATACTTGTTCAGGATTTTTCTCCCTCAATAAGGTTCTTTTGCCCTAGTGTAATTTTCTTGACATTTTAAGGTGGTGGTATTTAAAAATTTTAGGCTACTTGAAAATTTTAACTCTTGTTTGAAATGTTTTGCTAAGGATGGTCTTCAGTAGTCTCTGAACTTTCATTAACTGAACACATGTAGAGACTTAGCCTTTATTTTCTCCTTCACTTTGTAGCAGGATAAATACTGTATAAATACTTCCAAATTTCTTACTCTAAAGATCAATTTTTGCTGTTGTTTGGGGTGCTTTCCTGTTGCAAAATGGGAGAGAGGAACATATTTTTAAAATATGGTTGTAATATCAGACCAACTGGCTGCAGGTAACAGAACAGATGAAAGAAATTCAACTGTTGTAATACATTTCTTGGCTATTGACTACATTTCAGCTTGGCAATGTCAAATGGATGTAGCATGGATTTCAGTCTGGGCTCCAAAGTGTCCTCCCAGGGCCTGGGGTGAATACTCACACAGGTTAGCCCGTGATAAAGCTTAGCACTATGGCGCTTACACTGAAATCCCATCCTCTACCTGCAGTGGCCAATTACTCACTAATTTCTTTCCTTACAGTCTCTCAAATGTTTCACCTGGATGGATTATTATGACCTATCTGAAATGGTAGCCAGGGTATCTTTGAACAGCTGTTGAAAACAGAACGTGCGCTAGAGCTAAAACTTTCCTACAGTTTCTAGTTGAGTCAGTTTACAGAAATGGAAAAAATCTGCAATAAAACTTATGTGTTTGGACCTGTCTCCAAACTGCTCTAACGCTTTGGTCATTTTAATGTTCTTATTCAAGAATTTGGTTTCACTCTCCTTTGTGTTAGTAGCTGGGTTTTACCTACTTTTTTATGACCAAGCGAGGATGATTCACTTCAGCTACAGAGAAACCTCCACTTTCTAATGTGAATATTTAAATTAATTAGCAAATTCTTTCCAGCATTCTGAAAACATAAAGTACGTTATATGTATTTATTTTTATTAATTTCCTTATTGGAAAAAATAGGAAAGCAAGCATATCCTTTTCAGTCTTCCAAGGCCTAATTTATTGGATGTTTCAGAATTGTTTTCACTGTTTGCAATATGGTATCTCATATTAACATTTCATACTACCAGATGTTTCATTATTCCTGTTTTAGCACATCATACTTGACCCATAGCAGATTTGAATGCAAATAACAAACAAGCTGATGCACAATGCTTGACTGTTAGATGGAAATAATATAGCAAGGCTAAACTGGTTTTCATTTTTCCTTTTGAATATTATTAATTGCAATGTGTTGACTGTTAATTTAATTAAATGTTTTGTTTTAATATAAGACCATTCTTCAGTTCACTGACTCACCGTTTCATTTAATTAATTGCAAACCTCAGGATTTGATTACTCATAGTTCTCCTTTAGTTAATTTACTTGTTCACAGTTTTGACAGAAAAGCTTTCAAACTAATATGAAGGAGGGGCACAGTCTAACTAATTAGGGAACTGAAAAAAAGAGCTGTAACTAGAGTACAAGATTAGCAGATAGTCAGGGTCACCTTAAAATGCTCAGAGTCCTTGTATTCACCATCAAAATCCAATTTTCAATGACTGGACATTAGTTAAACATGGAGGATTCACTTGCACACAAGACACCCTGCGTTCCTCTGTGCAGGAATGAAATTGAGTTTTGGTTTCTTATGTCTCCAGAAGCGTATTTGCTAAGGAGTAAATGGTGATGTTTACTCGAGGCAAGAGACACTGTGCCCTTGTCTCCTGGTGCTCAGGGGAGTGGGTGGGTTCAGCACTGCCTCGGAATGGGGGACCAGCCCTGAGGGGGATACGCTACAAACGACCTTGTGATCTGTGGGCCATGCAGTGAAAATTCTTTTTTTGTTGAAATAATTCCTGAGACTTCACAGAGGAATAATCTTTGGTAGTCTTTTTGTCTGTGTAGGGGATATTTGAGTAAACAATTAACCACTAACTTCAATAGGATGCAGACAAGGGACGGAGAAACCTCTCTGGCCTTCACACCCTCTCAAGTACTTACAGGTACCTTGGCTTTGGGAGCAGAGGATGCATTCAGTGGGTCCAGCCCTCACGGAAGCAGCCAAGCCTCACACTACATTCCTGTCTGTTCCATCTCCAGCACCCCCCAGGCAGTGGGTCTTCCCCAGAGCAGTGCAGCACGCCATGTTGAGTAAGCTGAGTATGGCCCTAATTTGGATCAAAAACCTTAATTTGAAAACTTCGGTGCTTAGATATACTTTAACTGTGGCTCAGAATACAGTCGCAGAATTTTACTTCAGTGTAACCTGAGCATAAAGTGTGCTGGTTTGTGTGTCCTTGAAGGGTTATTTCCGGGCTAAATTTGTGTGTTGTACAGCAGAGTTATGCAGACTTGTCAAAGGGAGAGTACACAGTGTCCTGACAAAACCGAAATTACGGAATGAAGATTACTAATGGCAGTTGGTTGTTTTGCCATATGCACGATGCAGGTGTACCTGAGCGCACACCATCACAATCTGTTATGCAATTGTAATCAAGATTCATATAGAGAGAGCTGACCCAGAACATGGCTCTGAGATTTCCGCATTAGCGCTGATGTGACCCTCTTGAAGATCCCTACCAGCTCTTCAAGGAGCCACTGTCTTTCAGCCAACTGGTGGCTTGTGGGCTACTGTTAGCAGGACTAGTTCTGCCAGCCACATGGTTTCTAGCAGTTTTGAAAACAAATCATTGCAACTGTGATGAGACTCATGCTTTTCTGTTGTTGTTGTAAAGGTTGTAAATGTTTGATAATAAGCAGTACATAGTTTATTTCCTGGGTGTTTAGTGATTGATCACAGCTGGCAGAAGATAACTGAAGGAAGAGAAATTTAAAGTGTAAATGGCGAGAAAAAAAACAGAAGCTTTGAAGTATGTAGTCCAGCATGTCGGATTTCCTAGTGATCTTTTTTTTTTTAGGTGAAAGTAGAGGGATAGCTGTATACGTTACAGCAGTTTTCAAGTACATTTTTCAAAGTGAGGTACTCTAAGTGAGATTCTGCTGCTGATAATGATTCATCTGAGAGGATGAAAATGATTCTTCGGTTCTTTGTAGATCTTTAGATAAGTCAGTTGAAGAATAGCCCTCTTTGCCACAGCTAGCCGGAGCTGAGTCAATTACAGAAAGGAGTTTTATTAATAGTTAAATTAAATAGTAGCTTCAGTAATGTTAGCCGCGGCAGTAGCCTTAATTGAAGATTATGCCAATGGGTGATTTGCTGTACGTTTTCTTCCATCATTTCAATCAGTAGCACACCCTTACTGCTGAAACCGTTTGCTTTAACCTTAATTTTATTAGCTTTCAGAAATGCAGAAGGATTAGTACAGTGTTTTTAAGTGCCTCATACAGTCAGATTCTGGGGCTATTACTGCTATCACAGTTCAAGTAAGAAATTACATAGACTGGGGAATAAGTGAATAAGAGTATAAAGACTTTGCTGATACCAAGCTTAGAGATAGTGTAGGCTATATCTGCTTCAAGTTTATGCCTGCCTGCTCAGGATCTTCAGGCTGTAGAGCTTTCTACATTAGGACTGTGCTTTAAACTTTTAATGCTGCAGTAGAGTGACTTTGGTGTGGCAGATGGCACAGCATAGATTTCTGATACATCACTGTTTTTTGGCTGTTGTCCTTATGGCAGCTGTGTCTGGTTAGGGAGCTCAGAAATGCCTGACAATAATTACCTTTAATTTCTGCAGGCGGCATCGTGATGATTTTGGGACTGTGTTTATTCTTTTCTGTTTGTTCCTCGGTGCCCTTTCTGCTTTTGTTATGCTTCTGATACAACTGTTCAGTAGTTTTTTGGGGGGGGGGTGGTGGTGTCTGTTGTTTTTATACAGTGCCCTGGGTAATTTTTTGTCTTGTCTTTTCTCTGAATGTTTTACTAAAGGTCTGAATTTACTTTCCATTTTCTGTTTATCTCCTTATGAATAGTTTCTTTACTCTTGTATATATTTATACTAAGTAAAGTTTTATGACTTACTGTATCAAGAACCTGTATAAATACTGACCCAGATGAAAATATTTCCTGGAATATTGGTTCATCTGTACATATTTGGGTACATCCAAATGACAAAATGTTATAAAAAACCTCCATGTTCAGACTCTTATGTTCTTTGTAACCTTCAAAATAAATGTGAATGCATATGGATTTGAAGTATAAAGTGAAAAGAGAGTAGGCTGTGAGTGGGTACAAGTTCTGAAAATGCTTTAGTGATGGCTGTACCTTAAAACTTAAATTGGTTGGGATGAGGAGGAAAAGTGCAGGTGTGCAGGTAGGCAGGCAAATCACACAGGTGCCTGGAAATCTTGAAAACAGTAAATTCCTCAGAAGACTTGTGTTGATGTTTGTCTTTTTGAACTTACTGAAAATGATGTGAAATTCACTTAGAGAGCAATCCCACTTCCTTTCGCTAGAAAAAAAGTGGAAAAGTTTATAGACTATTTCATCTTCAGAAAGTGTGTGAACAGTTTTATCATTGAAGATACATTCTTTGATGGATTAAGTGTGAGTGATGTCAGGCAGAGAATTTGTAAAAACAGGAGTTTAAACATCAGGATTTTATATCTGCTTGATAAAAAACCTGTAGCATTTACAAAAGAACTTTAAAGGGTATTAGAAAAAAAGGTATTTTTAAATAAAAAGTGAGTACTGTTACGGTATAGGTATCTTCTCTATGAAGTGACCTAAAAGATGAGATTATTGAGGATATTTTCTGGTTATATGTTTGTACTTAGTGTATATTAATAATGAAATCAATATAGTATTTCATGTATCAATGACAAAACAGTAAAACAAGTGCCTAATTAGTGTAGGTTATATATGTTAGATATGGCATCAGTGCTGTGGAAGTACAGGAGTGTGTAACTGCAGCTTGGTTTTGCAAATGTTGGGAGGCTCTTAGGCAAGATGGAAGGAGGAGGCCTGAAAAGAGGGCTTGTGTAACTCCCATCTCATAATCTGTCATCTCCAATTTACTGATATTAATCAGGAATATCTTTGCTGAAGTTAACCAAATTGCTGTATCCATATGTGATAATACCTCTCCCTCCCCCATGCAGTTGGAGTCTATGGATTGCTTGCTTACTTAAGTCATATTAAAATAATGAGAATGTTTGCGAAGCCTATTAGAAAAGCAGCAGAGCTAATCTAAATGTCAAATTCATAGCAGCTTTTAAAAGAAAGTATCTTAATTTATGGATGTGTGGCAGTATAGGATGTGAAAATTATTAGTTCACTTTAATCAGTATCTAATCTCTCAGTAAGCAGTACTTTCCAGAAACAGCAAATTATTTAATTCTGTTTCGATGTACAATATCTTTGTGAATTGATACAGCATGCACCACTGACAAAAAATCATGGGTTTTTTTTGGTAAATGCAATTCAGTGACTTTGTGAAACTATTGCACAGTTACAAGACAGCCAATAGGAAATATTTAGCTTTGCTTTTTAGCAAATGGCAAAAGCAAGTCATACTGTGCTGGGAGTAAACCCATTTAATCCATAACTGAATGAATACACAGTTATACCTGTAGAGACCTTTTGGTTACATGGCCTTATTCCCTGTGTTTTCCTGCAAGACAGATGAACTTCAGATAAGATATTTTCAGTCACATCTTGCCCAGAGTAAAAGTAATTTCATACTCTGTGGAAGAAAATCTGATCTCTGACTTACTGACCAAGTCAAAAGGATAAAATTTTAAAAGTTTACTCTTAAGGATAAAAAAGTATTTGGAATCTAAATAATAATAAAATAATTATGGTAATGATGGTAACCTGTAGCTTGATGCTACTCTATTTCTTCTCTGTTACTATTGGAAATTAATTGGTTTTTAGTAACTTGAAAATCTTCTGCCCCTAGCCCCCCTTAATTCTGTGAGTTTGTGATGGTCTTAATGGCTTCTTAAAGGTGGGATCAAGTTTGTAATACCAATACTGTACTCTTCTAATATTTTCCAGTAGTAATCATGTTAATCCAAACTAACAGACTTCAGAAAAACACAAAATAGTATTTGGATATATAATATAATAGTATGTACAACATTGATTGTTCTGTGTTAATTGGCTTTGAACTGTTGAAATTAAGGAATACTGTATCTTACTAGTGTACTTGGAAATTATGTAGCAGCTAAATAAGTCAACCAGAAAGTGTTCAAAGTGACAAAATAATCAAAGTGATGGGAAATTATATTTAAAAGTATACTATTAAATAAATATTCTTTATGCTATACATGTTAAAAAGAAGAAAAATAAACATGAATGAATTAAAAAAAAACTCCTTAGAATGGTGTACTGAAATAACTTTAAAATAAAGATAGTGTTCAGAATAACATTACATAACTGGACTAAGAATGTGTATTGAATTTATGTGACTTATTCTCACTGAAAGGAATTTTGTTCTTCATGTTTCTCAGTACTGTATGGTACGGTATGATATTATTTTTATTTATTTATATTTTTCCAGGTCTGACAGCAGCTGCCATGGCAGAGGCTATGAAGTTACAGAAAATGAAACTTATGGCAATGAATAGCCTTCATGGAAGCGGAAGTCAAAATGGAACAGAATCAGAAAATGAGGAGCTCAATTCTAATGCAGGTAAGTAATGCGGTGCGTGTGAGCTGCAAGGGAGAACCTGGTTTTGTGCATGGGAAACAAAACCAAAAATCTGTCTCAAATTCTTCTGCTCTTTTATTTTGTAAGCTTTGCTCTGCCAGCGTCAAATCAAAACTACTGCACCTATTCCTCCAGTACTTGCCAGTTTTCCTCCTAACAGACATCTTCATTAGTATTTTGAAAAATACTGGCAAAAGATTGTTTTCATTATGTTAGAACACAGATATTTTAAACTGTTCCCTAAATATATTTGTATTAACAAAAGGCTTCTCTATTGGCAATAATAGAGTGAGTCTAGAGTTTTCCTGTAAATGATGGAAGGTTTCCAAAACGTCAGGTTGTTGGAACTCATAATGAGTTGCACAGTTCACTGGAGAAAGGTAAAGTAGGGAATGCTAAATCACCAACTTTCTGGCTTTTCTGCATTTTGTTCTTCCCTTGAATGGATATTTGCAAACCACAGCTATGAAGGAGAGTTATGACAAATGTTTGTTATGGCCTACCTGGCTGAAATAACCTTGGGTAGATGACACTGACACTGAACACATGTTCAGTCTGTACTACTATAAGCATTGGTGTAAACTTGAACGAAGCTCCCCGAGTCCCAGCTCCACAAGAGTAGGGTTCAAAGTTTAAGTTGGAAATGGATCCTTTGAAGAGGATATCTTCTTTGATTATTCTAAGGTCTTTTTCAGATGAATAGAAGAGATTTTTACTTGGATAATGTAGAGAACCTAGAATAAGATCTGTCTCAGAAAGCTTCTAGATACCTATTACAATAAGAGCAGTTTCACTTGAACTCACTTTTTTTGACACAAACAATCGTACCGTGCACTCTTACCACTTTGGAAACCTATGCATCCTTTGTTTCCATTATCAATTCAAGAACAGAGGCATTGTCTAATCCCTCATTGCATTCAGATCTCCCATCGGCATTCACACGTCTCTGAAGTCACACATGCATCTCTAAAGACGAAGCTGCTCTAACAGTTTGCTTGCTTGGATGGGGTGTAGTGTATATGCATTGTACCATCAAAATGGTAATTTATTAGACCAATAAAGCAGCAGCTGGGAGGTCTTAGACTCATTTTCTAAAGGAATAACTTTGAATTCATGACAAATTATGCACAAAGCAGTCTTTCCAAAAGTGGTATTGCCTTTTGCTAATTTTGTGTACTCATCTGTATTGAAGAAATCTGGCTTCTAATTCATGCATTAAACCCTTTCCCAGCTTTCTATTGTGTAGGATATGTATTTCTTATTCACCTCTCAGACCCTAATCAATTAGTGCGTATTGAATTCAGAGGAAAAGCACTGAAAAAGCGTATTTAGTTTGTGTAACTCTTACAGTCTGTATATAGTTCAAAATTAATTATGAAGTTTCACTGAATGCTAAGAAACATGACTGAAGATAGAATTCCTACAGAAAAGCAAGGAAGCTTCATACATAAAAGATGTAGGGTTAGTATTAGGGGTTTTAAAAGCTGCTTTACAAAAGCTTCCTAATTTGAATGTTCATGGTTTCATGTGTTACCTGATACGGCAAAACTGGTATGCTTCATATGGGGAGAAACTACAGTACAGTAATTAATATTATTATTTTAGGTACCTCGTTGACAAGTTTTATGGGGGACTATCATATCAGCCTTTCGACAATACGTCAAGAGTATGCATATTAAATGTGGTTTAGCAATTCAATGAGTTCTACAACTGACTCAATACCAATTTAAATATTTGGAAAAATTCCCACTGACTTTAGCTGAAGTTACAGTGGGGCCCAAGGATAAAGGTATGGTGTCAGTTATGTAAAGATGTCTTCTCAATTCTTTCCTCTTTTCATTGCCTAATTCAGTAAAATTGCCAAGAGCGAATTTACTGGGTCAAGTGCCAATGTTGCTTGCAGACAGAAATAAGTCCTTAACAAAAAGAACTACTACTAATTATATTAAAAATCACAATTTCCCCTCTTCAGTATCTGCAATGGCAGCATTAGGATTATTTTTGTAATGCATGGCTTCTCTCTTTATTGGAGGATCATTTTTTAACGATTTACATTGAGCAGGTACAGCAGGGCATGTCAAAAAGGAAAACCAAAATGAAAGGAATGTAAAACTTGACTGTACATTTCCCTATACAAAATCACTGAGGAATTACCAAATGCTCCCTACAGAAAACTCATTGGAGACTGAGGTGGGGCATGAAGAGAGTGGGCATTTTGTTTAGAAGTTGATATACATTTTGTAACTTTGATTCACTGTGAAGAGAACACCATGATAATTCTGTGTGCATGAAAGCTTTACCAACTGTTTGTTTTGCTCTAGACTCTTACAGTTTAAATGACTATTAAAAACAAAATGGGGATGTGAAATGAGAAAGAAAATTGAATTTTGAAATTTTTTTTACTAAGAAGAGGTAAAAAGGAACAGAGCAAAGGAGTCAGAAGCCTCATAAGTGAGAAAAACATTTTACTTTAGGAGAGAGACCTACGGTTTCTTTGATTTGAGGTTGTGTTTAATAGCTTCTGTAATGGCTGCAACATGACTCTGCATCTAGATTTCAGCATGAGTAACAACCTGTTCGTGTTTCATTTAGCTCCAAATGAGAAATTCTGTCTTTTATTGTTTTAGGAAATTAGTCTGTGTACTATTGCTCCTGGAACTTTATAATTAATCACTAAAGGTTATGGCTGTGGAGAGTTTGTGGGAAATAGATGTCTGAATGATTATAATTGTAGCTGTCAAATCAGAAATATAGTTATACAGAGCAGAGGACCTTTTGCTTCCTTTGATTTTATGTTTTTTTTCTTTTTACTGTAACAAAGACTTGAAGGGTTGCAGTTTTACTTAAAAAAACAACTAGAGAGATTGTTGTATTTTTACCTCAGTGTTACACATTAACTTCCTTTGGTGAACATAAGATACAACACCACTAAATATTTCACATTAGGATGTGTCCCTTCCTCCTCATTCCATAGTCTGACAGATGAGTGGAATAGTCTCTTCTGCTGTTTGTTTTGAATTAAAAATGTAATTGATCAGTGTTAAGTCCTGAAACTTTATTGCCAGATTTTTTGGAAGTGTGTCATTATGTAGCAGCCATTAGTATAGTAAAAAAGTGTTGAGGTTGTCTTGTCATATTCATTTCAATCCCCATCTGTATCTGTTGAAGTTAGTATGAAATAATTCTGGATTTGCTTCTTTAGTAATGCCTAGAATGTCACTTCTGTAGTATCTTTGTGTGTGTGCACCTATGATGATGGAAATTTTTCAAGAATTTCTCTATCTGAATCCAAAATTCATGCTACCAACTTAAAATCTGAACTCTTAACTCTAGTGATCACTGACTATAATTCCTCAGATATTATATTGTCCTCTAGGAAATTACAGGTGTGGAATTGAATCTTATAACTGTGTCTAAGGAAGTGGGGAGTAAATGTGCCACTTCTTTTCCCGCTTCTAGTCCAGCTGGTATGCTTTTGCCGTCAGGTCCTATCTACCTCCTTTTTGTGATATTACAATAATCTCAGTAATGGTGGAGTTTAGTACTGGAATATTCTAAATAACTTACTAAAAAAAAATGCTGTAAGAGACAATACTGAAACTGTGAAAAAAAATGTACCAAAACCCAAGTATTACATGAATTTTTTAATTGAAGTAATGCATTAGTTCACATTGCTGTGAAGAATGTCGTTACACATTTGAACATTAATGTCCTCCTTCCACTCTCTGCAGAAGAAAAAGAGATTTTTTGCACCTTCCTACTCATCATATGAAGTGTTGAAGCAAACTTCTTAGGCAGTTGAAAATCTCATATTTAATCTGGCACTATAGGTTCTCTGGCCCCACAGTCCAGCTGATCTCTGCTAGCTGTTCCTGTGGCTTGGTGTCTGTCTCCATCTTCTTGTAGGATCTGGGAAAAAAAGGTTGAATTTAGAGAACCGTGTAGTTGGGGACATAGGTGTCTGGAAGTGGGAGAAATTAATCTCTCTGGAATCTCAAATTCCTGGTGGCCATAAGTCTTTCATAATCCTATTCCTCCTTCTTGGCTACTCCATGTGAGTCCTTGGAGATGAGACGGTTTGTTGACAGCAGTCAGTGCACACATCTGAGGATTGCCGGGAGTTCAGAGGGTTGCCATAGCTAAGGCAAGTCATGCTGTGAGGCATGACTGATAATACGTGCCAGGAGTGATATGGCCTTTCATATTCCACTTTGGAAAATGAGTAAGATCAAGAGTGTGAAGCTGGCAGCTGAAGCCAGGTATGCTGGATGCATGTGCAGATCTCTCAAAGCCCAGCCACGTAATCGATTTTGTTGTTCTATAGAAATAAGATAAACAAACCTAAACCTCTCTGGTTGCACAAAAGTGTTTCTAAAGATCATCTGTTTCATCATCATGCAATACTAAAATTAGGTGAAGTGTATTCTGGAAATTAGCATATAATTGCCTAGGGAAATTTGAAAGTTATTTGAAATCAGAGCTTTTTTTTTTTTAATAACATGGCAGCAGGTAATTTGTGCAAGTATGTGATAGAACTGGAACCTGAAGGATAGATTGCAAAATACAGTATTGGTGATATTACCTGAACATCCTTTAAGCTGCATAAGCGAAGAAGGATCAGTGCATAGCAATCCGTGACAGTACCCGTTTGTACAAAACCTCAGTGCAAAGACTAAAGCAGTTGTTTCCTTCTGTTGGCTTTTGGAGTTAGCATGCATGATTTAATAAATGTGTTTTGCTTTCCCAAGAGAGATATCAAACAGTACTAAGTGTTTCAGTGGTATTTCCTTAGGAAGTCAAAATGTTATTCTGTATGTAGAGTCTTGTTGCTGAATTTCCAGACAAGGAGCTAAGTTAGGCAGAAAAGAAAGGAAAAACACCCTAGCTTTTAGCATATGAGGATCAGAGAAAAAGCTCTATATAGAAAAAAAAAAAGTGTTATCTTTTTATCCTTTTTTCCCTTCAGTACCTGCCATGCAGTTTTCTCATAAATGCAAACATCCTTCACAATCTGTTTAAAAAACCACAAATACATCACTCAGAGGAATATTTAAGGAACCATCAGGAGGGAAAAAACTCATTGGTTTAATGGAATGCTGTCAAGGAAAATCAGCATCACAAACGACACAGGGGCAGAATTGATACTTTTGCACTGACATGTTAAAAGAAAATCCCATGCATTATTTAGAAAACCCAGAAATCTGTCAGCTGTATGATTGCCGAGTTAGCAGAAGCAGGAGGATGCTGCTCAAGTTGAAAAGAAACGCGTAGGCACAGATCCATATTGTAACCTTTCATGTTCTCCACCCACCATGAATACCCAGCTATTACACGGTCAGCATTTTTTAGTTTTTCTCTTTTAAAATTTTCAAGTGCTTGAAAAGTCAAAAGAGGTAGGTCTTTTATTCTAAAAAGCAGGATGCCGAGGCTGTTATTTTATTGTAAGGGTAAAAATGACAAGACCAGAGAACAGATTTTTTTAATCCTTGAGTGCCATGCAGACTTCATGTAGTCATTTTTCCTGTTGTTAAAGCAAGTATTTTTGTTACGTGAGCAGAGAGTTATTGTTTCAAAGATGATAATTTTATTTAACGTACACAAAACATTCATGCCATTATAAAAATATAACCAGTCAAAACTACTATTAATATTTTTAGAATCAATTGAAGAGCTAGTGAAGCATACATTTAATTTTCTTTAATTGTTCTTTTGCCAGGAGGACTATATACAGTCTTGAAGTAAGAGAGAATTTAGTATGTTTTATTTTCTGTGCCGTCCATCCAAAAACTAGTCTTGTTGGACTCTGGCTCTAACAGATCTATTAAAACATTTCTTCCTAAAAATTGAGACATCTGTGCTGTTTCTTCAGACGTGTACCTGCGCTGGTCGTGGTGAGTGTGAGGATACTTGCTTTTCATGCTGGAAGTTGAGAGTAGCATGCGGTGGCTATGTGGACCTTCCTGTTCACCAAGTTGTGAAGTGCAGTTTGCTGCTAGTTCGCAGCCATCGAACACAAATGGATTGAGCACTGGGATAGGTGGGATAGATGGAAAAGATGATGGTTTTGATACGCGTTTTTTCCTCAGCATGCTCCTGATGTTGTACTGTGATGTGGTACAACACATGTTACACAGCTGATGGGAACAGGCTGGGAGATAGGCAGTGATGGTCAGAGTTATGCAGAGACACCACTTAAAAGATCTCCTGGAGATCAGGAATGAGTTCAGAGCACTTCACGGCTCCTGTTCAGCCCGTCAGTCTGGGATGGGGGTTCTCTGGGGGAGATTGGATGCTGCATAGGACTGGGCCATGTTACAGCGTGCATCTGAAAAAAAAAAAAAAACCCAAACTACTGAGCCCCTGGACAAGACATTGGTTCTTCAGGAATGACAGCGCAGAGGCGAGAGAGCGGCGTGCTGAAGTCTGGTGTGCGAATGAGGCTCCTCTAGGTAATGATGAAGGCATGTATGGCCCCATAGGTGACCAGCTGTGAGGACATGCTCTGCGTAAGAGTGCTTATCCCAAGGCCATAACACCTGAAGAAGATTCACGTAGTGATAAAATTCAGAGGCTTTCAGGATGCACTTCCATACATAGGTTTGGAGGTGTGGTTTCTTGGAAGTTTCTTGAACCCAGTTGCAAGTGATGTCCAAGAAATAGTAAGCTTTCTTTTTGGTGAAAATGGAGTGGGGGAGCTAAAACATTCATGTAACACTGAGGCTTTAAAAGCTTTATCCATTGCTGCTTGTCAGAAAATGTCTGTGGTTGTTGTATGTTACAGAGCAATGAATTCCCTGCAGATAATTTAAGTGAGGCCTTCCTGGAGCCAGCGACTGATAATTCGGGAGGAAAAGGTTGATGTGTTGTTTTCTTTTTTAAGATACAGCTCCTCAAACATTAGCTGGGAAGTGATAAGTTCTTTTTTCAGTTCAGTTGTACCTTGCTTGTATTCTGCTCTATTCCCTTCTGTTTCTTCCTAATGGTGATGGCTTTCATGGGCCCTCTCAATTATCCTAAGAACCCAGTCTCTGTGTGTGAAGCTGGGAAACAAGATGCACATATATCTATTTCTTTGGAGAGTGAATGTCAGTGGATAGATTATGCTGTGTTGCCTCACCACTGGGCAGGATTCAATACCAAGGGTTTTAGCATGCTTTAGTGAACCACAGTTTCAGTGGAGTGCAGAAGTGAATTTGTTTCTTATCTGCAAACTATGTTAAGGTCCCATTTTAGACAGATTCTTAAGCAGTTACCTATTGAATACATGTGAGTACTTTAACTGTCTTTTAAAAAAAGTATTTTTATTCATTTAAATATAAGCATAAATCCTTTATAATGTATATGATTCACACATAAATATTGACTCATCAGCTAATATTTACATACTTGGATTGACTGACACCCAACTCACAAATATGAAGTAGCTCTGGCTGTAGTTTTAAAACTAATAAAGGAAATACATCTTTGGACAACTTCTGAAAATTAAATTCTCTGTGCTTTTCTCAGTAACTCTGAGGCATCTCTGAGAGAAATTTCTGTTTCAGGTTTTTGATGCTTATATATGATGAAATTAATTGATGTTTGTATAACATCATATGCTAATGTAAACTATTTTAAAGGTCAGGCAAATGTAGGTATTATAGAGACTTCTTTTTAGAAAAGTTCTTACTAAATGTCTAAGCTCTGGTTTGTGTGAATGTTTTTAGGGTATATTTTAAATGGATTCATGACAATTAGATGCTGCTAAATGTTTATGAATGAAGAATATATATTCTTGTAAGTTTATATTTCAACAGTTAAACATACCACAATCTGCTTCCTCAGTATATTTTGGCTGTTATCTTATTTGAAGTCAAAGAACTGCTGTTCCTTTTTTGCAGAGCATAAAGTACATTTTTTTCATAAGACAGAATTCCTTACAATGCTCTCTAACTTTTTTTGGAATAAATTTAATCTAGAAAATCAAGATTCATATCTATTAAAAAAACCCCCTTCTAACGCCAATTAAAATACCTCCGGGTGCACACAGCGTAATCATAAACAACCTCTCTAGATTCTTGCCATATCTACTATCAGAACTAAGTGCAGCAAAAGATAAACTAATGACAAAATGCAAATGGTATGGCTAAACTGCTTAGAATTGAGAGCTTTCACATGTCTGTCACCTTTCAGATCCTTTACAAATTTATAGTCTCAGAGTGCAGAGGTCTAAATCTTCAAAGCTTGAAAAACAGAGGTGCAGCATGAACTAATCTTCATTTTTTCCCCTATCTTCTTACAGCAGCACTAATGGAAATGTATTTTGTTTAATGACTCTGAAATCCTGTTTGTAATTAGATGTGGGAATTGGTCTTACTTTGTAACAGATGATACTGGAATAATAATATGAGAGATGCTACGCTGAGACCACTATCCTCCTAAATCTATATCATTTTTCATTTTATTGACAGGAAATGTGTTCCTGGAACAAAGAGATTGATTTTAAAGAGTAGAAAAAGAATATCTAGTAAAAACTCAAATGAAAACATTTTAGCATTACTTGAAATGTATCACAAGAGTACATTAACCTTTTAACTTTATTTTTAATTTTAGTAAACAGTCTTCTTATAATTGTTGCTTTGTCACTGATATGATCTTTGAATTAATGCACCAAAAGGTAGGGAACTTTAATTAATGACAGGGTGCATACAATTAAAATGCATATCATATTTCAGAAGGATTATTCAAAATAATTAATTTTGTCTGTTAAAACACTTTTACAGTCCTAAATGAAGTAATTAGGAGTGGGCACAGAACATGTGAGTGCAGGCTGAGCTCACACAGTCCCTTTAGAGTATTAGTCGTCTTCACTAGATCTTGATGTCATAAATCATTTTGGCCACTGTAGAGCCAAGGCTACATTTTTCCTTGGCTTTAATTTTAACATTTGTTAGTAGCAGCAGATATTTGTGGTCAGTATCAACCTGCGGAAGGAAAGACAAGGTCTCATGTTTCTCTGCAAGGCACAGGAGCTGCCATAGCGCTGTAGGGAGCGATACTTATCAGAAATATGCCAAATTTAGGACTTTCAGTATAAATTTTTATTAAGACCAATACAGATGAGATACACTGCACTTTAAAAGGAAAATTATTGCAGTTTAGACATTTTAGTAGGCTTCTGTGACTGCTGAAGGACATGGTGTGAAGAGTACTCTCCTGCCCTTTGGGAAGCAGAGCTGCTCTCTGAGGCCAGCGTAGGGTGAGAAGGGATCTCCAGGTGTCTCTGCCTCTCTGGTCTTGATACTTAGCGGAAAGGGGAAAGAAAAAGAAGAGCGTGGTCCAGATCTACCTTTCTGAAACACGTTTTGTATTTTATGTTAAACCACTACTGGATAAAAGCAAAATCAGTCCTGAGAGCAGGAAACATCAACTGGTGATCAGATGAACTCTGGCAATTAGGGATGCCAAAAATGCTAAAAGTACACTTAGCGATTTGCAGATTTTCCACAGTGCTACCAAAGAACAAGAATAGTGAAGTACCATATGTCAAATACATTTTTTTTTTTTCCTTTTGAGGTCCTTGTATGTACTCTGTTTCAACAAAATCTTATCTGCCTATCATTTTGCACAAAGTAACGTATTTGTTTGAACACTACGGTGTATTAGCATGCTTAATCAATGTGTTTTAATTTCCCATTTCAATAGTTAGGCATGTAAGGAATCCAGTACGTAAATAATTCCAGTATGTTAGGAAAAGCAGTATTAGTAATAGTTGCTTTTGTTAATACTAGGGAGTCAACTTCAATCTCACATTAATGATATTTTAACAATAAAAAGTATTTTAATATTTTAATTACATTATAAAGTCTGGAACATTCTGGTTAAGGCATATATAAGTTAGGATGAAAACTGGCATATTACCTTTGATGCAGGCCACATGCTGAGAGTCCCCCAAAGGATGTCATTGATAGTGATACAGCTGCCAACAGCAGGAGTCTCATGAATTACAATTTTAATCAGATTTAAAAAAAAAGTCCCCTAACGTACAGTTAATTTATGTTTGATGTAAGAAATATTTGTGGTGTGATCATTTGGAATATTTTCTCACTCAAAAGAGTAGCATTAATCCAAAAAAGCCCCTTTTAATAATGTGGGGTTTTAGTTAAGGATTCAGTACTAGATTTTTGCAGAGTGCCCTGAACTGACATTTTTGCAGCTGAGATTCGATAGCAGTTTTACTTGCAACAGTTGGCGCTGTTTAAATGTCTAGCTGATTTGTGAATTTGATGAGACAGAAGTCACAGTGGTCTCAAGTAATTCTGCCTTTACTTGCACCCACAAAGTAAGAGGCATCCCTTAGTTCTGGAGTAGGGACTATATGGGTAAACAGGACATACACAAATCAGAACCTTACTACTTTTTATAGAATACCTTGACTATCTTGAATAGTTATATTCAAGTTTTGTTTTCCTTTAATAAAGTTTTGATCCACAAGAAAATCGGGATTATGCATTTATTTCTGTGATTTTAAAAGTAAGCATCTGACAGTTTTGCATAATAGGTTATGCTTTCTGCTCCATATTCTGTTTAAAAAAAGCTGGAATCCAAAGCTGTGAGTGACATTTTGGTAGAATTTTAGCAAGTACAGTCATTACCAAATTAAAAATAGATACAGGTGGGTAGTCTGTGTTTTTAGCTCCTTTTAAGAAAACCAACCCCTAACTGTATACAAGAGCAGCAATTTATCAGATCATTCTAGTTACAATTATGAAAAACAAGCAATGTTGTTTCGGACCAAGAGTAAATGTACCTTTATCACCAGAGTGTGTTAGAAATCTTTAATTTCCATGCCTGCAACATCTTCTCCTCAAATGAAATTCTTACTCTTAATTTCTTAGAAGCGTAATTTAAATTAATAAGATCACTGAAGAATATTAAAACCTGGTCCATTTAGTCATGGAGAAGAAAATCTTGTTGGCACCATATAATTGAAGTTACTAATTTGTCCATAATCTAAAGGGAAAATGCATGGATTTTTAGTACATGTTTCAAATGCCATCTTAATGTGTTTATTATCTTGGAAACATAACCAATATTATTTTATCAGGTAAGTAACTAATAGGTATTTTAGGATGGCCAGTTCATGTGTTAGTTTTTGCAGATAGATGTTTCATGTTGGGAGGCACAGAAAGCATGCATCTCATGCTATTAGCATAGCAGTATCTTCTCAAACTGTGATGTTTTCTTGAAGAGAAGAGTAGGTAAGGCTTTACCTGAACCATTCTTGTTGCTGAAGAAGAGACCATAATGTAGATAATGATCCTCTGTTGTGGATAAACACTCAGGGCTGTACCCTGCAACGTGCTGTATTATGTTGCAGGGAACAGATCTAGGTCAGGTAGTAGACGCAGTTTAGCAGTGGCAGGGTGAGTTCAGCCCAGGCCATTGCCCTGCAGTTTGGCACTGCCTCTGGGTCTGGTCTCTGGCAGTTTGTAGTGTTTGGGATGATAGGAAGACAGCACTTTCAGGCTTCTTTTCTTGTCTACACTCTCAGTGAAGCAAGAACTCTGCCAGCGTCATGTCTGACTGATAGTTGTCCAGCTTAATTTTAGAGATTTTATAGGCTTACTAATCATGACCAGTTTCCCTAATGTTTAACCAAAGTCTTCCTTATTACAGTCTTCCCTTGCTGTTTCTTGGTCTCTACGCTGTGGGTATGGAGAACTATTTACTCCCTTTTATCACTGAACATGTCTTTTATCTAGAGAAGACTATTAGTGAGTCTCCTATCTGTCTTCCCTACATTAAACTAACCTGCTCTTCTGAACATGCCTCATACTGATGATTCTCGAGGTCCCTGGTCAGTCCTCACTGCACTCCTCTGGCCTCTCTCCAGGTGATTCATATCCTGCCAGTTCCCAGCCCAGCCCAGCGCTTCGGTCAAGGCCGTGCCGGTGCTCAGTGCAGCAATGTAGACAGGATAGGGAGAAAGAATTTCCTCCGGTCGTATGTACAGCTATCTTGTATAAACGGGTGAAAGTCTTATTCTCCTGCCATTTCCTGGAAGGAGGATACTGCTGACCTGTGTTCATCTGCAGTTAACTATCACCGCTAGATCTTTTTTTTTTTTTTTTTTGTTAATATTTTTTTTTTTTGCAGAAGAGCTATGCAGGCAGTCAAACACCATTCTGAATCTGGGAGGATGGTTATTCCAGCCTTTCACCTGTCCTGACCAAATTTTCACATTATATCACTTTTAAACGTTCACAGAGGTTTAGATAGATTCTAATAAAGATCCAGAGTTTTGGATAGATTGGTTAATTCTGCAGTGTATGCTTATGATATAGACTCTAACATGCTAACATCTGCCCTTTAATGTGAAGTGTTTCATTCAGTTGAGTTTGGCCATTTTATACTTTATTCTGTATTTACAGGTTGACTGGAGGTACATTCTGAAGGTAAATTAAAATTGATAGTTGAAACTGAAAAATCAGCATTTCCTGTTTAGATCATGTGCATTTTTTAAGCTGTACAGAGCCATCTGCAATTAATGCTCTTTGTTGTATATCTTCTGTATTTACAGTATATTTGACAATAAAACCTTTTTTGACATTTAATCAGTAGCAGAGTTGTTCCACTCTCATTATATATTCATGAACTTTATCACCAAGACAAGACATAAATGTTGAGCTTGCCTTTAAGATTAGACATGCATTGATATTTGAAACCTAGAAAATTGGAAGGTTTTGTGTCTGTTCTACATTTGTACAATATAAAAATGAGAATAGATTCTTCTTTTAGTAAGATGCTCAGGCTCCTCTGAAGACAGAGACAAGTGAAACTTTGGGACTAGGGGAACTTCCAGCATACCTATATGAGCTGTATATTCAGTTACTAATGTCATGGAACGTGAGAGGCTGTATTTTCCCCTTTATCTGCAAGGCATATAATGTTAGTCAAATTGTGATTTATTTTCTCATATTTAGGGTGGAAACTGGAAAGGTAGTAGGAAGACGTGTTGTGCAAGTTCCTGTGGTTCCTATGGATCTGTTTTCTGATTAACCATCTTTAAGAATTTGATGTAAAGGGGATTTTGACATGTCATCCTTGAGAAATACTCTTCCTCATTTGAAATGCCTGGGGGTTTTTTTCTTGATTTTGACAAAGTAGGTATTTTTTTAGAAGTTGAATCCAACTTTATTCCCTTCCTCTGTAAAATCCTAGATCCAGGGAGAAAAGTCTTTTAGAAAACACTAGAATAGCTAGCATGGGTAAGATTTTAATTTCGTTTTTTATAAATACCAAATGTATCTGGGTATATACTGTATGTTAAATAACATTTCTGTGTTAGTGAGAGATTGAACTTTAATAGAAAAACATTATCTAACCAGAAGGGCATTTGCATGAAACTTGTAGGTATCTTATATTTAGGAGGATAATCTCTAATGAGCCTCTCTGAATTTAAACTCAGTGATTCTGTCTGTAGAAGAAATATTTGCATTGTCCTATTGCTAGCGATTGATACTCATTTTCTATGCAACTAACGAACAGCTCTTCTTTCTTTGAAACTGCCTTGAATAATTACAGCCCAAACCCTGCCCCTGTACTATGTAAATGGAAAATCCAAGTCATCAGATAGCAGTGAATCTTCAGTTTGGATTAAAAAAAAGTATTTTATTTATTAGATGCAGTTATGGCACTGAAATAAATGGTTGGTGCAGTTATACAACACCTCACCTTCAAAATTTAATCATCTACAAATGCCATTTATTTTTCATAAGCTCCTTCCCTTTTAATATGATTCATTAGATACCCTTCTCTTTTTTTCCCCTGCTGTTTCTTCATCTATTTTGAATGTAGACTGCAGACATTTATTTCCCCTCTGTCTTAACTTATGGTGTGGTTGATGTAAAAATATTTTAAAATAATGTTCATATTATTTAAATAATTTCAAATTTTAAAGTTTGAAATTGCAGATCTATTCTGCTGTAACCTACTTCTTATAGATTTGTCCTGGAATTTTCATTGAGGCTGATTTCTTTACTTTTCAAGAAAATTTGTGTGTTTAGTATCCTCCCATTTACACCACATGTAATTTAGAAAATTCCCCTGCATAGATTTCCTCAAGCATGCAGCAGAAGTTCTTGCAACTGGTAGAAAGCTGAACATTCCCACTCCCCAGCAGGGGAGGGGCACTGATGGAAAAAGATACCTCGGCAGAAAGTGTGTGTTGCTTTACTCCCCTGTGGTTGGTTGTAGCTGTCGAATGGCTCAGAGTCCCAGCAGTGTGGGATTAAGGCAATTTCCCTTCCTCCTGCTGCGGAACGTATCTTTTGCACAGTCATCAAGAGCTGAGGCTCTGTAGTTTTACATGGCTCTTTCTGATTCAGCGTGTGAATTGGTAAAGAGGGAACCTATGCAGATCAAGATGAATGATTTTTTTAAGGGTTACTGATATCCAATGCACTATCTTTGCAAATGCTAGTATTTCCTCTCCTCTGTATGTCTGCAGTTGAATGTGGTCTGAACTCAGGGATTGAATTTGAAATTGGAAGTATTTGTGTGGCAGCACGTGAGGTATGTGACAAAAGCACGGCCTAGGTAGACAATTGCCTCCCAGCTCCGCCATTTTTAGTTATCTTAATTGTATACACGCAATAACTTCTAATTCAATTAAGACTAGCAATATTCCACATTAGCCTGTCTGTTAAAATCCATGCAGTATACTATAAAAAAGTCATTAGTTTGGTAATATCAATTTAACAAGTTTTAGCTCATTAACCTTGACACCAGCAGTGCTGGAGAGAGGAACCTTTTGATACCGTTTTTCTCAGCATATACCAGGGAGCTCTGAAAAGCTGTTGAAATCCGTGGCTGTTATCCTCAACCATCAGTTACAGCTGGGTGTTAGCTCTTCTATGCACATACCCCATAGTAAGCCACAAATTACATCTTTTCAAGTCAACTTTATAGATTGGGGTAGTGTTTATTCAGAAAAAACATTTTTTCCATAGGAACTTTCAGCGGGTTTTAGATGGTCCTTTAACAGCACTGCCAGCTATTTCCCATGTTCCATTTTTCAGATATATACCATTCCAACATCACTCTTAAAAAGCTTACCTGAAGTGCGGCAGATGAATGTTTGTGATAACATTTTAGTAAGCTGAGTAAGGTGCTAATTGCAGAAATACTACTTCAGTTACTTCTTTTTGCTATCCAGGTTTGCTTTTGAGAAATCAGTTACCTTTGTAATAATGTTGTTGTTTTAGCTTTAGAAATCTGATATAATACTGCTGTAGGTACCATTATAAAATAGGAAAATGAGCAATCCTTTAAAACTAGGGTACAAATAAATAAAAAAACTCTACCAGTCAAAAAGCTGTTGTTTATTGTACACTTACTTTTATACTCAAATTGGATGTGTCTGAGTTTCAGAATTGAGAAGAGGTAGAGCAGAACTCATGTTTAGCCTCATAATACAGCTGTAATCACAGGGGCATTTGAAAAACAGCAAGAAGGGATTCTATAAAAACAAAATGTATTTTCTTGGGAATGGCTTCACTTAATCCCTTGCAGTCATCATGTCTCTGTCACATTTTATGATTTGGGGATGGGATTTTGGTATAAAGAGAATTAGCATCCACCTCTGAGCAAGGGCTATATGAAATGGAGGAGAAAGAAGAGACTCGTACAGATGTTTTAATGTGGAAGTGGGAGAACAAAGCAAGATGAACATGGAAAACAGTATTTCATTTTCAGCTCTCTTTGTCCTATTCCTGTCAGTGTAAAATTTTTCGTGTGTTTATTTCTGTTTTATCACCTTCCTTTCCTTTGTTTTCTAGCTTGCTCAGTCAGAAACTGCCTTTTACTACCTTTTAGGCTATGGAAGTATTCTTGAAATTGCCATCCTTTCTGTGTTCAGTAACCTATTGAAGTCAGGGAACAGTTTTGATCCTTTTTCTCCTTTTGCCTGTGCTTAAGTGGGTCACTGTCCAGATTTGGGTCTCCCCATTGCATTGTGGTTTCTGCCCTTTCTGAAAGTCCCCCCTGAGCTTTGCCCCCCGGCCTGGCCAGAGCACGTGGCCCTCAGCCAGCCGTTGGTCTTCCTGCAGCAGCTCGTGCCAGTGCTGGGGGCGAAGGACAAGGGGCACACTGAGGTGTAAAGAGATCGGGCAAGTCTTGCAACAGTTTTCTCAAATGCAGAATAAAAGGCAAGAGCTGGATTGGGCATGGTTGACTACAGCAATGCTGACACACGTCAGGAGCACCCACAGAGCCGTGTATTTTGGCTTTGTTTGAGAGCACTCAAGTCTCTGTGATCCCAGGAGATGAAGGCTGGCAGCATGAGTGTCGGTAAGTGTGTACAGCTGTGGTGCAGGTGTGAGAAGGCAGGACAGAGCTGGAGGGAGCCGCTGCCGCTCTCCAGCCAGGTCATGGGCAATTCTTCCCACCGGAAAGCCAAAGCTCTGCTCCGTGTGACTTAGTGTGTACACAGTCAATCACAAGATTAAAAATCAACTCGGAATACTTTAATAAAGTGTCAAGCCAGAAGATGGGCAGCAAATAATTTTGCTCATTTACACTGTTAATGAGAAGAGGGTTTCAGTAAAAGACCAAAGGTGTAATATATGCAGTTTGAATATTGCAGACTAATAAAAGAATCACTATTCTGAACTATATGTTAAAAACTGATTGTATAAAGGAACAGTTACCTCAGCCAAATTTTCAGCTTCAGTAAGAAAAAACAAGGTAGATTTAAACTTAAATATAAACTATTCTTTTTTTTTTTTTTTTTTCCTCTCCTGGTATGCTTGCCTCATAAAAAGTGAACTATTTTTTATCTTCTATAGAAATCTAATCCAAAATGAAAAAGTACATTAGATAAAGCTAAAATTACATCACAAAAGTGCATTAGATAAAGCTGAAATTTTGGTTGACCTGTAGGTGGCAGGGAGGAGGGCAGTGTTGAGATTGAGAAAAGTTTTGCATATGCAAAAAATCAGGAGGAGATGTACTTTGCAGAAGTTCTGTGAGTTTGAAAAGGGATCATTTCAAAAGTTTTCAGCTTTGACAATATACCAAAGAACTGTCCTCTACAATACAAAGCAATTACATTGAAAATTCACATTACAACGTAAATCTATTAAATTGTTGCTCTTTTAAGATATTTAACATTTTTCTTCCAAAATTTGCTAAAATTCCTTCTGTGCATAGGAGCTAGGCTTTGTTTTTTAACTGAGGAGCGTTTTTCAAGTAATCTGTATTTTTTTTTAAATAACTGAAGAAAACATGGATGCAGGGAACTGCAATTTTATGAAGTCTTTCATCTAAGACCTAATTCAGATAGAATCACCTATATATGAAGCAGAAAATTCACATGTGGTGTGTAGTTAGACAAACGTGTGTAAGCCAAAGCTGCCTCTGTAAATATTGGTTTTCTTTCTAAAAGGGATCTTACATTATTTGACATTTATGAAAAACTATGTTAGAATCTTTTGTGAAACATACAGTGGCATTTCTTCTGGCAAATAGATTTTTTGGTATCTTTATGTTAAACTGTATATATGTGCACAGTTTTATATGTGTATGTATGAACGTATCTCAACATATTTGAAAGAAGAACTACAAATCAGGCTGCAGATTTGTGTCTTTTAATTTGGAGGTTTGTAGTCTGACCATGTTCACTTTGGATTTAAATACCTTTCAAGGTATTCAAGCTTGATTACTTGGCCTCACTTGAATAATATAGCTTAGAAATAAAGCTCATATCTGGGGAGCTGTCTTATTATGACTAAAAATCTATTACTTCTGAGACCTTTTGTAGAGTAAAATGTGTATTGTAGACATTTCACTTAAGGTTTTTTGACCAGTGTTTTTAAAAGCTAGTGCAACTGAAAAAATGGAGGTCCAGCTGCATAATGTGGAGCTAGACTTTAAATAATCCATATTTCAGGGGGATCATGCTCTGGGGTTGTTGTTTTGACCAATTACATGGATAGAGTATATTTACAGAATGAGACGCCAGGTACGAGAATCAGAGCTGTGGAACAGTCTAGGCTCTCTATGGCACTGAGGGAGGCAGAAGCCTTCATCCTTTTGGTCAAAGCCACAAAACCAGCACCAGTGCTATATATCACTGCCAGATCAAGAGCTGTGTTTTGAAATCACAGATACTGTGCCATAGGTGTGCTGATACAAAGTGCATTGCTCTTTAAAAATCTCTACTACTCTTTGGGTTTTTTTTAAACTGAAAACTGCCTAGAATCTCAGAATTGAAAATCATATCTTCAAGCTTCCCAAACTAAAGAGCTTTGGGAAGAGTGTATTTGTCATTATGTTTAATTTGCACATACCTCACCAAAGAAAAGGCCAGGGGAGCTAGGCCGAGAACACAGCTGTACAGGCAGCTCAACTAATTGCCTCTCCATCCTCAACCTCATTTATCTTCATTTCTTCCCAATTATACCAAATTATCAATAGTCTCTGTTGCATCAGAGTCTTAATCCCCTTTATTCAGGCAGCATTAGATAGTGGCAGATGAATTCTTGGAGGGAGTCAGGGTAAACAGCCATGAAATGCCACCTCTGGCAGATGGCATTGCTCACAAGAAATGTGACAAAACATTTGGAATTTGTTACTAGGCATTGGTATGAGAAGGCAAGCTGTCAATATTTTTTTAAATGATAATCAAGGTGGTGCATACTTATACCACAAGCAGAAATGAATCCTGTCCAAAACCTCAAGCTTAGTTAAGTTCAGCTTGGCACTGTGCTGTTGTATTTTGTTGCTGAAGCCTTTCACTTTTTCTTCTTAAGAAATATTTTCACTTTATCCGGTATTAATATCAACATTTTAATAATGTTCATTCTGATGATAGTTGTTATTTATGGTTTTGTATACCTCAGAAAGAAATACTCATTTGAAGACATAGAATATCCTTTACACAATAACAAATTTAGGATGCATTTTCTTGAATAGTTTCTTTAGCATTATTTGTCTTTTTAAGGGGTTTGATCCTGCTCCTTAGAGAAACTAATGCAAAGCTTCCACTGATAATTCATTTAGGAGATTTTGCACTAGAGATTAGATGAGAGCACCTAATGGCTAGGTTTGCTGAATGAGAAAGATGTTCTGAAAATCAAAGATTGATTGAACATGTGAGGTGTCCAAGTGTTGTGGTAGGTATATATTCAGCTATTACTATGAGCAAAAATGAAAACTGTTTTTAAAGGAAGTACCAAGTTGGCTGCTAATATAGTTCAAGATTTTTTGCATGTTATTTTTAGACTGACATTAAATGAAACACAGTAGATTTCACTGCTGACCTTTTATGTGAATTAGGTTTACTCACAGGCCCTCCTGGTTTTTGGCGGCATTCTAAATTTTTTTGAAGTCGGTAATAACTTAGTGCAAGGAATCAAATACCAGAAATAAAAAATAGTGCATCTTTAGATTTAGTATATACGTTGCCAATGTTCCTCATACTGACACAACTTGTTGGAACTGTGCAAGTGCAGGTGTCTGGACTTACTGGTCCTTCATGGAAACTGAGGCTTATGACGGTAAATCTTGTTGGAGAGCTTCTGCAGTCGTTCCGCTTCTATATAAAAGGATGTTAGGCATCCCTTTTGCAACCTCTTGTTCCCTAGTAAAATCTCCAGTGTCACTGAGTTCTGTGTAGATGCTTCAAGTTGGCAGAGGTTTGGAAGATTGTCTAAATGCATATGTATGACGTGCCACAGACTGTATTTAGTTCTTGCAAGCCACACTTTATATTACACAGACTTCTTTTAGTACTGAGAATTTTTTAAAATATTATAAATATATAATTCACTTATGTTACTACAAATTAACTCAGAAGATGACAATATGTAACTTGAACTGTTCATAGTAATTATTTCAGAGAAATAGTAAATGATAAATTGTTGAAACATGAATGATCTGATTTTGTACGATAATGTTACCTGTCTGGTGGACGTTCTCAAAGCCTCTCAAAATCAAACTAAACTATCTGGCTAGTTACAATAACATTCAGAGTACATGTATGTCAGTGGTTGTTTCAGTAAGTTGTTAAATATGGGAAAATATTAAGTAATTAAAAAAAAACCCAAACCAAATCAAAAACCAGTTGGTTTGTGGTGAGTGAAGGTGTCAATGATTGTCATCACTGGAATATGAATCCTAGTCCCTTGCTTGCTGGCTGCAGTTGTTGAGTTTAGAAGGATGTATGTTTTATCCTTTCTGGCAGCCAGCCCTACAACTGTGTTCAAGATCTGAAAGTTAAGCTGTTTTATTTCTGGCTTGTGCATCATCAACAGTAATAAAAACATGACAGACCAAAATTTTGACCTTATTTCTATTTGTGAAATGCGCGTGTTTCTGAAGACAGACTTCGGTCCTACAGTAGAAAACAGTTATTTTTTTTTGTTGATGGTGTTAAACCAGAAGAGATACCATGTTCTAGTACAGTATTTTTATCTTTGTATAGAAAAATAAATAGCGATAAAGTCACACACTTATTACTAAAAATGTTAGCAATAACCATTCAGAGGCAGAAGGGAGCAGATCAGTTGTGCAAGAATGAACCATAATCCTGTGGTTGCCTTTCAAAATAGTATTGAACATTTAAAGCTTGTCCTCTCTTTTGAGTTCACCAACATCCTGTCTGTTGAAATAATGATCTGTGCAGATTTTTGTAAGCCCTCTTTTGCCAAAAGCACATTCTGTAAGCTGTCAGGAGTAGGGGTGTCCCTGACCCAACTTTCCAATAAGAATGCAAACATATATTGTCTGCCCACTAGCTCAAACTTGCTGGGGTTCATACAGCAGTGCCTTGAGTGACAAAGAATAGAGGTCACTTACTATCTTTCAGGGAAAGAGATGGCATATGCTTTTGACATTGACATAGGTCCAAAAGAAGGTTTAGGTTTTAACTCTAAATTCCCTAGTTCCAAGAATAATACTACACATTGTATAGAAGAAACTGAATAGGGATTTATTACTTATTATTTCACCCCCTACAAGAACTAGAAGACATCAGAGGAAGGCTGCAAATGCTAAGTTAACCCCCCAAAACACACCTGCAAATAACATGAGGTAGCTTTTCATACAGTGCATAGGCAAGCTGTGGAACTCCTTGCTACAGGATATTGTAGATACAAAAAGTTGAAAACCATTTAATTTAATGGAAGTAACATCTATTAAAGGTTATTAAAATCAAGAAATTTCCTAATACATAAATTGTTGGAGAGTATTCTGGGAAAATGTCACTATAGGTTTTCTCTGTACTTAAACTCTTGAGTAAGTACTGCTTTTGGCTCTTGCTGGAGACAAGGTATTAGGCTGGAGGGACTGTAGCTGTTCATATGCAGTCATTCTGGGAGCCGTTATTTCCTTAGTTATATTGCACACACACAGACATACACACACACCCCATATCATGACTAATTTCCTTTTACGAAGCTATAAATATCTGAGTATTGATATGAAGATTACAAGCTTTTCCCCACCCCCCTACCCCCTTCATTATCACAGAGTTAACTATCAGGTAACAAAGAAGAAAGACTTCATTTATTAATTATCAGAGCTTTTCTCCACTGTTTCACATTCCTTCCTAGGCAAGCAGCAACTTGTTTTGATTAATATTTATGCATGACTAAAGCAGCATGAGAAGAGAGGAGAAGGGGTACAGATAGCTACCTTTGAGAAGTGCTTTTCGATATTAGTGTATTTTTATGAAAATTATTATAATAGTTTGTATAGTAGATATTATAATAGTTTGTAACTTTCTGTAAATACAATGTTTCATCTTGCTAAATCTAACCTTAATGGTGTGAGTTGAATCAGCTGACCCATTGGGTTATGTTTGGTATTTTGAGTTTAAATGAAGATACTGCCACTTTGAGCAGTTTGTGTTTTTATCAGATTAGTCCCTTACATCATACTGCACTGTCTTGCCTTTTCCTGCATCTCTCTATTTGTGTTGAAACATTTTTCCCATTTTTTAACACTAGTTACCCAAGGAAAATGCCATCCATATTTTTGCAATTGCCTACCAAAGGCTGTTTTGCTGAAAAGTGTTCATTGCTACAGCAGTAGTTCTTCTACGCTGATCTTAGGAAGTAGGAGAAAACACCCTGCTGTATTTTAGTAGCTATCAGCATTTGTGTGTATGTAATCTGAAGGGATGAATGACCCAGTCTGTTAGAGAGAGAACAGGTTTTATGCTGTTACAAGTGTTTGACGCTGACCACCTGATTTTAATTGTGAGATCTTGTTTTGCCTGGAAATGCTATTGTAGGACAGTCTTACTTTCCAAGGTAACTGACAATAAGACTACTTTTCTGGTATTGTGCTTTAGCACTATAATCATCAATCATAATTTGGGATCTTTAAAACACATTGCATTTACCATTCTTTCCTTTTCTCTGTTCATTTTAAAGGGAAGGAATTGATGGTTTGGGAGGGATGGCCAGGTTCCTAAATAAATATTACATCTCTGCTTTTATCTTCTAAAAAAAGTGTCTTCCGGGAATTAATTGTTCTTAATTAAATTGGCATCAAATATTCTGACATATTCCCAGTTATCTTCAGTATCCTGTTGCTGTGAAATAAACTTTGATTTTGCTGTCATTAAGACTTTTCAAAAAGTTTAGAAATTATATTCAGATTTCATATGCCTTCTTATTGTATAATTATCAACAGATTACTCCACCTAAGTTGTGACAGACATATTTTTTAAGTATGACTGACTGATGGACAGATTGGGAATTGCTGAATTAATGGGCACATTTCAAAGCTTTGGCAGGGCTAAGCAGTAATTACATCTGCTGAACCACTTGATAAGTTTTTGGAAGTAGCCCAGTAAAGCCATCACTGGATTTCTTGAGTTTTAATATCTTACTCTACACACTTTCATGGCTTTCTTGCAGGGCACAATCCAGAAGTTGATATAGCCGAATACACACAGCTAAACAAATCAATGCATTAAACCTTTAAATGCATTGCAAATCTTCCATTTAGATTTTCAGATGTGTGTCATGCTTTTGGGGGCTGATTAAAAAACCTCATTCCCATTTTAAAGAAAGTTTATTTGGGGGTAATAAGGGACCACAGAAAGTGTCCATGCTTATGTGGCCTCCGTAAATAACATCATTTACTGCCAATACGAGGGACAGAATTTGGCGTTAAATGGGTCCTAATCCTGACCCAGAACAGTTTTATGTTTTTCTGACAGGAAAGTGACAGTGTACCAAGAATATAACCTGGATGGTATCTTCCTATCCTTACTGTAGTGAGATTCTCAGTCTATCAAATATGACAAAAATTGTTTTCTACCTACTCTTCTCTTCCTGGGACATTCAGATGCTGATACCGTGAAAAGACTTGACAGGAAATTGTAGGCTGAAGTGTTTTCAGCAGAGGACATTCTGTGTAGGCCAAAAAAACGACCGTTTTTCCCAGTATCGAGGTGAGATTAGGATAAAGTAAACAGTCTGGGACACCTGAAAATGCTGGAGCTAGGAATGCTGGCAAATAGGCCCATGTTGTTTTAGGAATACGGGGGTTCTAGATAAGCCCAAAAATTTCAAAGGCCCTGTGTGTGTGCTGGACACTTATAAAAGAAGTTAGAGGTGATAAATACTTTGAAATTATCAATGCTGAAATAGCAATGCACTGAATACCTTTTTATTTGCAGCTGATCTTATGCTTAATATGCCCAACAGCATGAAGAATGTGTTTAAAAATAATTTTAAAATAAAATTGGACAGTGAAGATGGTATTGCTTTTAACAATTTGAGTTCAATTTTTCAGAAATGTATCACAACAAAAAATAGAACGACAGGCATAGATTGAAACAGTGTGGTTGTTCAATTCAAAGGTACCTCTGACAGAGTGGATTTCATTTAGCTAGACCAGACAGTGTTAAGGCTGATAAAATGAATTTGAAACCAAATGAAAAGAAACTGTCACAAAATTGAAGTTTGATTACTTTCTGGAGATCTTTCAATACCTAAAAACAAGACACTAATTTAATCGTCACAAATATATTTTCACCCAAAAAGTTTTTTGGATTTTGTTTTGGAGAACACAAATGCACAGAGAGGTTTATTGTTAGAAAACATGTAGCTTTAAGAGTTACTGTATAAAATCACTAGAATCAAAGAAGGGTGAGTAGCAGCATTTTCAGAAGAATGAAGCTGAGCTTATTCCTTGCATTTCCTTCAACTGAACAAAGTGAAACTTAAACAGAGGCATTTTGCTTGCAGACAGGTACGTGATTGTAAATAACCTTGCAGTGGCTTTGTGAGTACAGCGTGTGTCATCAACAGCACATGTGTGTATTCCTTAGGCTGATTTGCCCTGTTTGGTTGCATTACCTGTGATTTAACTCCCTGTGCATCTGAACTCATCTGAATTCGCTGTTCATAGGGACTTGGGAACAGAGAGATACAGAATTTGGCCACTGGGCTGTAAAATGGCATTAAGGGAATGCCTACCTCTCACCGCATTCTAATTTAGAAATGAATGGACTGGGGTTTGTTACATTAGTTTTGCGTTTGCTTAGTTGAACATGCACTGATAAATAAGTTCTCTCAAATAACCTGTTAAGACTGGTAAATACCAGATCTTAATTATTAAATATATCATAAATAACTCTTTCTCTTACCAAATCCATGTAGTGTCTCTCTTTATTTGTGCCCTTTGAAACATGCACTACATTTCTGTGTGGGTGACTCTGTACAGTGCAGACAATCAGGCCTTTTTTTTCATCCATAATGTGCATTTAGCTGCAAATCTGAAAGCAGAACTGTACGCCACACACTGCTGTGTGGCCTGAACTGGATGGTTCAAACAGGTCAGACCTTTTTTTAAGCTGCTTCTGCTGGGCAGCCAGTGCATTCTGCAGTCTTTTTGGATGGCTGACCAGCTGGTATCTCTGCCTTTTTCTTCCCGCTCTGGTGTGGCTACGTTAAGGAGACAGCAGTCTCAGTGCTTGCTTCTGACAAGCGTCAGGAGCTCTGGAAGATGGAGGTTCTTGTCTCTCTTGCCCTTTTTTAATGCTGAGTACAATCTGTTCTGGGACAAGATCGACTAGAATGCAAACAAGATAAGGAAAAATTACCTTTTTGTCCTTTATTTTTATCTGTTGGAGAGAAGGTCATATGGGCAGTGGGTAATAGTGTTAAATGTAAAGCTTTTTGTAAAGTATATAAATGATGTATTGGCATTTTGACAAATCAACAGACTTCTGAGTGCTCTAATAATATTCCTATGACACTTATGAATCAAGTTAGTAATACTTTAATATGAAATATTCTTTCTCATTTAAAATAAATAAAAAACTATGTTTCCCTTCATATACAAGAGTTTAAAGTAAGTTCCATTGCTGTTTTCTGTCGTTTCATTTTCTGTAGTGATGTATATTTGCTTTTTTCATATATTTTTTCCCCTTTTGTTTCATATATATCTAAAAGAAATTGCTTGAAGTCCACCTCTCTATATACAGTATGGATCATTGTTTAATTTTAGACTCCTTCTATATTAAAAAGTGAGAGCCTTCATTAGCATAGTGTGGACAAAGAAATTGTTTTTTCCTAATACAGATTTCTTCAAAGACCAAACCTTTTGAATATAATGAGAGAAAAAAATTTCAGCTCCTGAAAATTTATTTCTTTGCATGATTCATATCAGAAAGTTTCAATTTTAGTTTCACCTATAAGGTCATCATACCAAAGACAGGATTTAGAATCAAAACATGACATCTTTGCCATATTGATGGCACCTATTTGGACAAAAAATTACAATGAACAGAAATCTGAAAAATTGTAGCAAAACCTAAACTTGAAGTATCAAGGAGGGTTTACTTTTTCTAGATGCATTCACTTCTAATTGTTACAGTAACAAAGAATTTGAAAATATGCATTGATACATATATGTCAAATATGTATTTGATGATATAATATGCTGACAGCAGTGTTACTAAATAAGAAAATGTGTATGCTCCAAAATGAATACTTTTTTTAAAAAAATTGCATGATAGTAAAAGTACTGAGTATATTACCACAGGTTTACATTTCACGTGTTTGGTTTATAATGTGAATCTAGTTCTGGCTTACTATTAATTCATATGTAAATTTTTCTTACTGTGTGGGAATAGATACTGCAGGGAAGGATGCAAGCTTTCTTTTAAAACTATTATTTTTTAGCTGTGCAAAGGGACTGTGGGTGGGATGAACTGAAAGTGTCTGTGGTGTAGAGCACAGGAGTAGGACCCGTGAGACCTGATTCTGTTCCAGTTTCACCATTAGTCTACCAGGTAACACGGAGGAAGTTGCTTCATAAGCCTACACCTCAATTTTCCCACTTGTAAGTTGGAGATAATTGTACTGCCCTTATAAAACACATCACAATCAAACAGTTCTAGGTAAGAAGAAGTTCTAATTATCATTTTCTTTTTAGGAGACTTCCTACCACATAGTATATGCAGCCCAGATTAAATGATGAAGCTGTTATCTATGTGGTATACTGCAGACTACAGGATACATTTCATTTAACATGCACTTTTATTATACATCATACACTCAGCAGTATTTTTTTTCCTTTCTGTAAGGAGAAGTGATAGGGAACATAAGAATACAGGAATGGTCTGTAGAGATAAGTGTATCACAATTTATTCCTGTGTTGCTGGCACTGAATACTGGAGCAGATTTACAAGTGGAATTTGCAGGGAAAAAAGTTATTATTGTCCCCATCTGCAAGGAAAACTGGTCCAGTGATTTGGACTGTACGACATAATTTAAATTCAGTTTCCTCTTCCATTGCAGGTTTCCTGATTTCCTTAAGCAAGTCACTTTTCTGTGCAGTGCAATTCTCCATCTGTAAACCAGGAATAATTGTACTTTCTATGGAACGTACAACAGTTGTAAAGCTGGGCACAGAAAGCTGGTAGGGCACTCTGATACTACAGCTTCAGGGCCACAGAAGTATGGTGGGTAGATGCATGAGGCTTTGGAAAGACAAGAACTTCCAGAAACAAGTAAATGAGCTGAGAGTTTAGACCATCTGGGCCTGGGGTTCGAAGTATTGGAGAAAAACAAATGGGGCGAGGTAGACTTTT
Organism: Strix uralensis; assembly: GCF_047716275.1. Taxonomy (NCBI): domain Eukaryota; kingdom Metazoa; phylum Chordata; class Aves; order Strigiformes; family Strigidae; genus Strix; species Strix uralensis. The sequence continues at coordinate 3,744,469 of NC_133984.1, forward strand.
AGATGAAGAATGAAGTTTTTTCTTTTCATTCAAAAATCTCTGACAAACTGTCTTGTGCAGTTTTCACAGCCACTGCCCCGATACATGAAATTACATGTATAAAATCTATTTCTAAGCAAAAAAAATCATTATAAGGTACATCTCTTGTTTTTTGAGGAAGAATAAAGTCTAAATGTTAAACTTAAATTTACTGAAAAAGTGTATGGAGAAAAATAAAACTCAGTTGGTAAATTCAAATGCTAAGTATTCCCTCAGAAAATCTTTTTAAAATTACACATTTAACTTGAGAAATACTTTACCAAATAATACCACCTCTGTTTCACAATAGTCAGAATGAACTAAGTATCAGTCAAATGTTATTTGAAAGAGCTGATATACAGTATATTAAACAACAAAGATGCTGACACAGCTTTAACTGTAGTAGTTCTTCTAATTACTGCCCTATGCCATGTTATATTATATCACATGGCATAATTTAGTGTATCTTTCTTTGTCAATGTATTACTCATCATTTTACAAATTACAAATGTTTTATAGGAGGGTAATTCATACTTGGACATAGTGCTAAAATGATGGAGTGATTTCCTTTTTTCTCAATCATTGATCTTTCAAACTTTTTCATTTAGTGGTATTACTCATGTTTATTAGCTGAGTGTTGTCATAAAGAATGGAATTTTTCTGTTACTTTCATATTCAATTAAAATGGTTTTTTGCTTGCTGCCTTTATCTGCTGCATCACAGTAATCTGTTTACTTATTCTAATTGAAATTCTTGTTCATAAATTTAAAACAAAGTCAATACTGCAGTTAGACATTTTCATAACAATCTATAGTCTAATTGAAAATATGGGGCATACCTGAGAAGGGCATGTACTTAAAATACCTTTTTACTCTAGAAAAGTTCAATCTAACTTTTTTAAGGTGGTTTGGTTTTGGGACCGGATGTATTGTAGAATTCACTAACACGGTCTTCTTTATGGCTCTTTAAAAGGAACTTGTTGTTATTCACATGTGTAAGTGTAATATAGAAGAAAACTACAATCTGTAAAATTGCTGCAGAACACCCTCTCTTCAGAAGACCAAACAGATATTCTAGACCAAACCCAGGAGTACTCAGTTTGCTGTACTGTGGTTTTGTTGTAGACAGTAGTTACTGTACATAATAAGTATCTGGACTCTTTAAACTGAAATTCCTCAATACTGATGATTTCCAAGCCCAACCTAAAGCCTGGCTTGTTTAACCTAGCAAAGTGGTTTCACTTGGGACATCCCCAGGATCAAATCCAGCAGTGGAGGGAAAGCTGTTTAAGCTCAAAGATAACATAGCAGCAAGTTAAATTGTTGTAACCTGTTCAGGGATGAATTTAAGCTGGAATGCTAGTGAGCATTGGAGGGAGTGAGTAGTGGAGCAACTCTCCAGAAGATTAAGAGCAGCAAGAGACCTGATGAGTCCGAGTGTAGACACTGACTAGTCTCTGGCAGGGACTGGGTGGCCAAGTTCCCTGTGATAGCAGGAGATTGTGATTCAGTGTCTCAGACGTTCCCTTTTTGCCTGCCTTACTTGTGACTGATGTTTACTTGGACGATTTTATCCCTAAATATTTAGCTTTTCCAGTTTCCAGAAACTACTGTTATGAAGGTAGGTGATGCTGAAAGTTTCTAATAATATTTTTTGCCTGCTGCATATTTATTAATTTATTTTTAAAAAATTCAGGTGTTGGTTTTGGATGCTGTGGTTGTGCTAGGTGCTTAGCTATGAAGAGTATTAGCTCATTGCTAACCGAGCAAAATGTCTTTTGAAGAAAAGTATATGCTATCTGTGCTTTGTTTGTACCCTGTTTTGCAGGTGGGAGTGAATCCTCCTGGGATAAAGACAAGCTTCAGTCTCCCATTACAACAGGATCACAGCACAGCATTGGTCATCCCACACTGTCAGGGCAGTCCAGCCTTGGAAGTGCGCACCCACTCAGTCCTCTCCAGCAGAATCACCTGCTCACCAACAGTACGTACTGTGCTCTTACAGGGAATAAAAAAAAAGTACATGGAACCCTGCTTGGAGGCTGGACTTGCATTCCTTCCCAACCTCCTTGGGGGTGCAGGAGGTGGATGGGAGACACTCGAGGGACAGGAGGGTCAGTCTTCCTGCTGCCTGCTGCGCTTGTGCATCATGTCCAAGCTACCTGCTGGGATACAGCCGCCCTCTCTGAATAGTCACCCACTGCTGGGTTAGGGACTCTCAGTCCTTAACTGACATTTCCATGGCTGGACTGAAGGGAAAAATTACCATAAAGTTGCTTAAAATTTTAGCTATGTGAGAAAATTCTCTTCCAGGTGAAAATGCTGACAACCAAATAAAAATATGAGAACCAGCAATAAATGCAAAATGTCTAGCTAAAAGCGAGCAGAAGCAATCCCTCTGCCTTGTTCTGCCTTGTACCTGCCAGATGTGGGCAAGGTCATCCATTGAACCCAGCTACCCAAAGCAGCTGGAAAAAAATGACATAGATAAAGTTTGAATTTGGAACTGAAAGCTCCCTTCAAACCCATCTCTGTTCCTTCCCTTAAGAAGGGAGCAGGTGGGAAGCCAGCAGTTCCCCTTCTCCTTTGCACCTGAAGAGGGAAGGAAGGGAAGGGAAAGTTATTCCAAGAAAGATTAATATTGTAAAGATTAGTGAGGAGTGAAGTTAATTCAAACAGATGATGATGGATGAAGAATGAAAATCTCACTATTTCTGAACTCCTGTTATTTGTTTAAGCTCTTCATTCTTAAAGTTTTGAAAGTTGATTTTTGGTGTTAGTTAGATGAATGACATTTCTGGCTCCTTACTCAATTTTAGGAGCAGATAGTTCCTTAGGGCTCCAGACTTGAACAAATCAAAGCTCTTGAAATGACTCCTACAGTATGGGTCTGCTTTGTTCATTGGAAGGTATGGACCTGAGCATTTTGAGTTACGTGTCAGTAGTTAAGAATCCCCAGATCATAGGACTCAAATTCACTGTAGTTTATCCTTTCATTTTATATCCTTGCATAATTCGATACCTGTGTATATTTTATATATAGGGATATTGTGATCTTTGCTGTTGAAGAAAACTTTAAAGATTATTTTACAGTAGATTTTGTAGTAGGCAAATGTCTATAGGCTATTAAAGGGTTTATTGAATGTCAGACATTATGTCCAATGATTTGCAAGTGTAGGATATATTTTCATCATAGTCCTCTGAAATGTTTGACGGATTGTGTCTTAAAACTGGTGATGTGCTGTTAAATTCTGTTTGTAGTTTGCATTTAGTTTGCATGTCAATTGGACTTTAAGTAGACATACAACTCAATGTGGCCAGATGGTGTCTGGGAGTTTTGGAACTCTATAGAGTATGAAGAAAGATTATTGGGCTGTTAAGGGAGATATGCAGGGGAACAAAGGCTTATGGATGTAAGCACTGAAGGGGATTGTCAGTATGGTTTGAAGTGAAGGGAGATGTATGTGGGCTTTGTTTAGTATCTATCATAATTAATATTGTCATGGATCATCATATAAAATATATAGCGAATCATAATACATCACAGTTGTTGATCATGACATACTGGAGCTAAACAGAAATAGTGTGGGAGCTCAGAATATATACAATTCTGCCTTTCTTGGTGGGCGCAGTGGTGTTTTTATATCGCTATAGTCAAATTGAATTGGAATAACATAAGCTGTATCAGTCAATGATATATTTTATTGTGGATTCTGTCATACATCAGAATGGTGAGTGGCCTTCTCATTTAAAGTAGTTAAGATAGAGCCAAAAGTTAAAAAACTTTTAGAAATAATTAATGTGAATAGCATATGGTTATGACTGGGTATATGATTATGTTATTTACTACTTGTACCTGAATTTTTTAATGAGAATTTCTAATCTAAATTCATTCAGTCTGGCAGAATGAGTCCTATTTTTTCTGGAAAAATAATTTTGGATGCCCAAGGGTAGCTATCTTCAAGTAGTCTCTCTAAAGAATTCTTAAATGTAAAATAACCCAAAACAATTTTTTCAGTGAATTTATGTCTTGGTCTTGCTTTCCATTGTAGTCATTACTAAATACAGTAAGTAATACACATGATGAAACAGAAGAATCCAATTCTTGCCAGCAGTAATACCACCTTTTTGGCAATGTCGAGATCTGCAAGTCAGTCCAAATGAATTTCGTACTTTCTTAAACTGTTTTATATCCATAGCAGAAGACAATTTAAAGTGATTTTTTGGAAATTAAAACCTCTGGCAACAATTTTAACCTCTCATCACATGGTCCAGTTCACAGACCTTCTCTACAGTAGTTCAGTAGTGTCTGTAGTCCAACACACAGCTTCCTGTGTTCAAGAAATAGTCCTAATACAAAAATTTAGTCTCAGCTTACTGTGTATGTGAGGTAATAATAGCAAGAGGACATGGCAGGAGTATATTGTCAGATAAATATCCGTCTGATATATTGGAAAAACATGCAAATATCTGCATGTTTTGTGGGTTTTTTCTTTATTGCTCTTAATAAAGAAATCACTGAATTTATACACTTTCATTCATTTTGCTAATATTGTGTTACTTTACAGCTGTATGTTTTTTTCCCCTAATAGAAACCATACAGCCTTTTCTGGAATGCAAAGACAATTATTTCCTGTGTAACATCAAAATTATTAACACATAATACTACTGCGTTTGACTAGTCAATGTTCCAGTAGAATATAGACTCTAAAAATTAAGGTGTTGTGTTATAAAATGAGGGACTGACACCCATAACCTGCCCGTGTTCTCTTTTAGGGATAGACCTGCCGTTTATGATGATGCCCCACCCTCTGCTTCCCGTCAGCCTACCTCCTGCTTCGGTTGCAATGGCAATGAATCAGATGAACCACCTCAATACGATAGCTAACATGGCTGCAGCAGCCCAAATGCACAGTCCTCTTTCCAGGGCAGGGGCCTCTGTTATAAAGGTAAGAATCATCTGCGAGACTTAGAAAAAAATAGCTTTTTGTGGCTAACAAAAACATTTACAGTGACTTTCTTAAGGAGGATAACTAAGAGGCAGTGAGCTTATACTGCCTGTAGCACACCTGGTCTGCTGTTCCTGATAGTGCTTCAGTCTGAGGAAACACCCACGAGTACAGTCAAGAAGTTAAGATGCTCTGCACTATCTACAAATCTGTAATGTAATTAAAAACAGATACTAACACTCGCTACAGGCTGGGGGAATAAGTAGTACTGCATCTGTTAAAGCTCAAAAGCAATTCTAAAATGTTTAAAATCAGACTTAATGTTACACTTAAAAGAAAATGCTATGGAACATAAAGGAACTCTAGTGTGGTGCAATTCCAGAACAGGTTAATAGCAGAGAAAATCATCAGAAGTACCTTAGTGAGTATAGTCTTTGGTAGCCACACCTAAATTTCCTTCTGGCTGGATAAAACATGTTTATACTTTTGAAAGGCTTCTGATAGGCTCTTCCAAGCAGGTTGTTGAGAAAATTTCATGCCTGTGTTGAGAGCTGAAGTCCTGACACACACTAAAAAAAAAAAATATGTTGAGACAAAAATTTCCAAAGTAGAAGGGTATAGGATCAGTGCACGTGAGGGATTGGTGCTATGGGATTCTCTAAAACACAGTGTCCTCTTTTTTTTGAGCAAAATTGAAAGGTTTTATCAGTCTAAATTTTGTGTGTATTTACATGTACATGCATGTTTCTTCTTGACAAAATTTTGTCAGCTATCAAAGGTAGTTATTAATCCATTTTTTTTGTTTTTAAATATGTGAGTCTTTAGAGCTATCTGTTCTGGAAAGTGCGTGTCTTTATTTTTATATTTATGCTCTTTTACACTCAGGTATCCCCCTCATAATGGAATCCCAAAGTTTTGAGTTGCTTTATTCTAATAACTCTCACTGATTTGCTGAACTTAATGTCTTGTATCTTTATTGTAAAGCATCTTAATTATAAAATATGGTTACTTAATTATAAAATAAAGTTACTGTTGCCAATATTACAGGTCAGTTGTAAGAATAAATCTGGTGGGGTTGTGGTGTACTTCCTATTGTCACAGCTTGCCACTGCAGGAAATTTTGTTTCTACATCGAGCGGGAAAAGAAACTACGAGTACAAAGCTACATGTTTATTTTTCATACTCGTATTTAGTGATATCAACATGCTTTCAGGGAAGAAAGCAGATCTCTTTTGTCACATTATAGTAGCATAAAATATTGTATCTCTCTGTTGCTGAGGTTCTGGAGGTCTTTGTTTTTCTTCTGATCTTCTTCTTCGCCCTGAGCATCTCCAAAATTGCCTCAGGTTGTTTTTCTTCTTTGCTGAGAGTCCACTTCCAAGTTAGGGCAAATCTTGTTATTAATACTTTGATTTTGTTTATATTTTGTTTTCTTGGATTCTGGGAGGCTGGTAAAATTCAAGGAGGGCATTCCCCAGGTAGAGACTATTTAGGAATAAGATCTATAAAAACAACTTCTTACCATCATTGTATTGGCACAGTTGTTGATTGGGTGGGAGAGACATGATATCTCTGATGTCCAACTGTCCATTAGTTAATGCGAGTCACTGAATTGTTAGAAATTAATTGAAGTTCCATTCGTTTCACTCAGTAACCTTTTCTTTAGCTGTTCAGAGACCTCTTGAGAAAACCATAACTTAAATACAGCAGCGGAATATTTGTAGAAGCAAGTAGACTGCATAAGATTTGATTATATTTTAAATGCGATCTGTATGTCAAAATGAAGATTAAGTATGGATTTGTAAACAATGCTAGTTCTTTGTGATATAAACTACAGTTTTTGCAAGCAGTTAGGTTTAAGGATGCTGTTTAGCAGGCCCTTGCTGATGTTAGTTACTCATTTACAGCTATTTTTTCCCCAACACCTGCACTAGAGGATACCCAATATCTCCACAGCAACATTAGGTCTCACCAGCACTCTAGTGGGAAGTATTTCCTCTACATGATGTAGAGGAAGATACACCGGTAGCTAATGTGGCAGAGGTAAAGTGTGCATCCATTGCTGTCTTACTCTCGCCTGTCAAGTGATGCTGCATCTTTCTCTCATTTGTTCTGAGTGCTGAAACTGTAGATGAATTTTATTACAGAGACTGTGAGGCTCTTTTTGTCCTTTCCTTCCCTTATGTACAATCACCTAGCTCTGAATGACAACTAATTAAGATTAAATCCTTGTACAAAACACAATATGTAAAAGATACTGCTACTGTTGTTATCTGTCAGCAGTATTACTTTTATTATATTGCATTATTTAAGTACATTTAATAACTACAAAAAATGACTAGTTTTAGATAGATTGCAATTCCAGCATCATGTTGTTAGTTAAAATGGGAGAAATGAATCGAATATATTGAGTGCGTATCTATTTCCATATTCTGATGACTAAAATACCACTTGGCCTGTTTTCTACAGGTGTGAGAATCAGCTGCGTTATAAAGGTTTTGAATGAAGTCATTATGCTTTTTATATCACGTTTGCCATTTAGAAATAAGCTGTTCTACCAAGATATGCATGATCAGCAAAGTTAACATTTAGTGCTCCAGAAAGAAATGTCATAACTATGAAACTTGATTTCTTCCTGACAGGAACACTATAAATTAGGCAGGCACAATGGCCAGGCTCACAAAACCTTCTTAGCCATCTATAACATGATCTGATGTGATTATAGCAGCACCCGCTAGCAGTGCTATAGCTATAGTTCTGATAGTGCCCCTGTAATAAATCCAATCTTTCAGGGATTTATTGCACATCTGAAAGAGCTTGCTTTGTTTGAAACTTTACTCAAATGGTTCTGAAGAATCTGTGTATTTGAGGGTCTCACATGGCAAAAAAAATTTGTCAGCAACACTGACTTCGCCACCATGTCTCTTCTCCCTCTTGCATCTACTCTCCTGTTTTTGTTTTTTTGTTTTGTTTTGTTTTTTTTCCCCCCAGAGCTCTTTTTCAGCTGGATAAACTCTGCAATCCAGTTACCAGCCTAGGTGTAAAATGCTTTGCCAGCCTGGTCTTGAGGATCAGCCTGGGGTGAAACTTAGCTGAAGTACACTTGAATCATGGTTTAGGCTAGAAACAGTAGTGAATAAATGCAGCAGTTTACTGTCATCCAGTAATTTTGTTCCCGAAACACAGAAAAATCTACTCAGTGACAATATTTTAAGGTCTTCAGAAGTGAAGTTTGCATGGGCCCTTTAATACAAAAGAGAAAGTTTTTTTCACTGAAGTTTATAGAACAACTCAATTCCAGAGAGCAATAACTACATAACATCAAGATTTTTCTTTTATAGTGGACCTATAATGAATATGACTAATTATGTAACTAGTCAATATGACTATTAATATTCATTCACAGCATATTACACAGTTTATCATAAAGGAACTTCTAAGATTTATGCTGAGAACACAACTTGAGTAGAATGCTGAAAGCACACCTAAATTGTAACAGATCCTTTAAATTTAATGTGGTCCAAAGGAGTTGAGACCTCATGGCACAATGTGGACGGAAAATACATGAAGAGGTGTCACAGCAAAAATGGGAATAGCTCTTGTGTTCACTGACAACACTTCTGAACCTCGGAATCAGACCATGCCCGTATAACGGGCCATGTCTGTAGCGGAATGAGGCCTCACGCTGCGGATCCTCAAGCCGTGTACGATAAAGGCATCAGGAGTGTTAAGGTTGTGTCATTAAGCCTAAAGTCTCCATTTATACAGGTTAAGCCAGAAGGGGCTTACATGACTAAAAAACATTAGCTGACATGATTTCAGACAAAAGGCAGGGAGAGGGTGGGGGGGAGGTTTGGGGTTAGGGAAGTATAAGGAGGGCTGGCAAGAGCCAAGTTTCTGGTGCTGTGGCTGTGCCAGTCGGTGTATATTCACGGAAAGGTCACTTTCCCAGATGTCCTTTGAAACAGGTTGATGGGAGATACTGTGGTTTGAGTGGGCTTGAAATTGTGGGAACCGAATCCAAACCAGGGGCCTTAAGCTGCTCACTTTTATGTTATATTTCAAAACAGTACTGAGAGTAATGAGGCAAAATTTTATCACAGAGATTTGAGAGGCTTTTTTACCCTTTTCTCCCAGTTTTTCCTTGCTTCTTGTTCTATTCACCCCATATATTTTGCACTTCCCTTGCTCCACTTGCTCGTGCCTCACCCTTCCTCCTCCATTTCTCCTCCTTCTCGTTGTTCTCTCCCTTTCCTTCTGGCTCTCTAACAACCTCTTCTGAGCTGCTGAGAGATGTGCTTCTCCTGAGTAGGAGTATTTCTGCAAATTGGTTTCCTGCTGTCCATTTTTTCTTCTATCATCATTTCCTCATGCTTGCTGTTTTCCTATTTTTCTCTTAATCTTTTTCTCTTAATCTTTTTTCTCTTACTCTTTTTGCTATTATCAAGGTCCCAAAATGTCAAAAAAGACATTTAGGTGAAATGCAATTTTTTGTTTTGGTAGGGAAACTGAAATCTTGGACTTCACATCAACTCTACACAATTTCTGTCTGAATCTTTTGGTCAACTGATAGACAGTACAAAGCATTATTTGTACAGTGTGATCTAGACACGTAGAGATTTTTGAGTCTCCTTTCCTTTGTGTTCTGTTCTTCTCCTGATTTTGTGGGATTGTTAAAGCATTTGTAAAGGATGTATATGACATGATTTTAAATTCCCTAAAGAGAATACAGATGGGCTGTGTAATTATTGCTGAGAGGTGCTATTTTCTATGTGCTGTACAACTCATATTCATAATATTTACCTGACAGCCAGAAAAATGTGGCCATCTCAGAATGCTCTGAAACAATTCTTCTCAGTATAAAAACATTTCTCATAACAGAATTTATAACATTTAATTTCCTATCTTTCTGTGCATTCATTCTGAATTGTTTTCAGAATATTACAAGATTTATAAAATAAAACTTCCATAAAATTTATGTTATTTTTCTCATTATTAGATTTATTCTGTTCTGTTTCATAGCATGTGTTCGTTGCTGGCAGCTTACTGCTGAAATGGGTACTAGAATATGTTAGGGGAGTGACACGTGAGACAGAGTAGTTGAAGTTTGCTTCTTACAAGGCTAGTTTTTGTGGCTGTATCTGTAGCAAAGGAGAAGTGAGCGTGCAGTTTTGTATCTTTTTGTTCACTGATACAGAGAAACTACTATGTTGGGAGATGTTCAGGTCCCTTGCATTAAATTTCTCTCATCTCTTCTCCTTTGAAGGGAGGCATATCCCCCTCCCTGCAAGAATACCTGGCTTGTTAACACTGAGACACCTAGTTGCTAGGTTAAAGAATAAGCAATGAATACTTATTTTAAACTTGCAAGTGGGAAAAACTACAGTAAGAAGCAAGTACATCTCTTTTTTGCAGAGCTTGCAAGGCAGTATTGTTAGGCCAAGCACATACTAGCTTTTAGTTCTGGCTCAGATCTTTTTAGTATTGGCTTAGTCATTTGCATTTGTACTTAATAACTAATATAGCTATAAAGTAGATTAGATATAGCATTATCATCATTAGTCCTGGGAGTGCCTTTCTTTCATTCAGTAGCAGCACTGGGTGAAACAATTCATAGGAGGATTACAAGTAGAAAGCTTCCACTGCAAGATCCTTTCCAAATCTAGTCAATATTATACTTTCAGATTCAAAGTAAAATGTAAAGGTAAAATCTTAATATGCGAATGAAGGTTGCTGTAGTTTTCGCAGTGACTGCTAATTTAAGAAATGGTGAAGAAGAAAGCTCTTGTTTGGCTGTTTACCAATACCATCTGATTAGCTGCGGTTTTCTGTTTGGCTGAGCAGCTGGCAATTAATGAATTGATAGGAAGTAGTCACAAGGTAATGGAATTAGCAAGTGAACATCTGGTATTAAAAAATAGTAAACGTAGAAGAGTTTGATTTCTTAAATTTGGTGGGAAAATAATTGCCGGTTTACTACAACTGAAACAACTATATGTACACAGTGAAAAAACTTGCATTTTAAATGGTAAAGTACATATTTTTAAGTGAATGACTTCCCGATACACTGTAAAAGATGAATGAGATCCAGCTGGCTTTCAGACATACAGATCCTATCTTAGTTTTTAGACCAGCTGTTTACCTTGTTCATCTCCAGTTCTTACAGCAATTGGAGATACTATAAGTGGCTCAGAAGACCAACAAGTCATCCATACTCTTCGTGTGTGCCCGTTTCCAGATTAAATGATTCAAAATATAAACCTAACCACAAAAATAAACCTAACCATCTCTTGCCCAGAAACAGTAACTCTAACCATGGTATTTCTTGTCGGCCACTGTCCAGCATCATTGCAGATTTAGCATAGCTCCTGCTTACTGTGTCAGGATTATTCTTTTTTCTTTGAAAAGCCTGAATGCCAGTTATGTGTTGCTTTTCTCAATAATGCATTAGTTAAGGACTGTAAACTTTAGAACACTATTAAAAATGTACTTGTTATTAGAATTCAAATAGTATTAGTTTCAGCTAAAGTCAATTGGAAAGAAATGTGTGTCTTAGTATTAACTAAAAAAAACCCAACTTAGCAAGTCTTTGCTAACTGAAATTGAGTTAACTTTTCTTATTCTTCTCTCTTACTGAGAATTCAGCCAGGGAGATAGGAGCAGTGATATCACAGGCATGAATCTGTGTGGCAGTTTTGGAGAGGAGGTGAGGAGGTCTGCAGCCAGTCTACGGGCTGACTGCTCCTGGCTTCACAGAGCCCTCCGGAGAAATGAGACTCTGGTTCCTAGATTTTTTTAACTGAGTAGTCCATTTTGAGAATCCGAGTGGTGGTTTGGTAAGCACCGGGAGATCAAGGTGTGGCACAATAAACATTCCAGTGGGGAGCTAGTGTGCAAATTAATGTTGGAAAATTTATTCTGCCAGAGCCCATGAACACCTTTTTTCCAACGTGGTCATCTGCTCTGAATCTTTCTTACAATAGTTGAAAACTCTAGTCTAGACTTAAAGACAGTAGAATCCCCATTTTTCCTTCCTCTCTGTTTCATTAGCATGGTCTGGTGAATTCCAGCTCTCCTGCCACTGCAGAGCCCTGTAGAGTACAGAAGCAGCACCTCAATTAAACATGAAATATCAAGATAAATGTCTGAATAAAATATCCAGGACTCAGACAAACTTCCAAAACCTGCTTGTCAGCAGTGAAATGCCATTAAATCCTCTAGGAACTCATTAATAGATTAACATTTGGAAGAGTAATTACAGCGAGATTAGATCTACGAATAAAGAAAAATAAAGGAAAATCCAGCAGCATCATTTCTCTAAACTCTTGACACAAAATGGAGATCAATACTATAAAAAATCAGAGGTAAGGAATTAAGGTCAAGATGATTATGTCAAGAATAGGTAAGCTGTTCATATATATTTCAAATAAAACTAGTGTGGATGCAACTGTTATGTAGTGTTTCATATTATTTGTGTGCAATACTACCTCACAGGGGATAGAAAAGGGATATTGAGGTGAAATCAAGGATGTATCTGGAAATTGGATGGGTTGATGACTTCAGTGCCGTTAACCTAAATCACAACTAAAATTAACAATGTCAAGCTTTGTAGCTACATTTTCTGAGCCAAAGCAAGACACTGATCTTTAGTGAGACAGAAATATATTACCCTTCAAAAGGATTAAATACTGCAAAAGTCTTTTTTGAGAATTTATGTTACAGCTCAGTAAAGGGAAGAGAAAAGATAAGATAAAGTAGGTGCTATAGTTAGATAAATAGGTGAGATCTTGAGAAATGTTTTCATTTTTCATAAAATTCTCACAATCTGTAAATTTTATATATATAATTCATTGCATTATAACCTAGAATATGAATCTTGCAAATTTATAAAATAGGAAGAAATACAAATGGAAAAAATATTACTTTATTTAGAAATGCTTCTCTCTTACTGTGAGCGCACCTACTGTAGAACCAGGCTGCACAGCAGTGTGCTGCTGGGAACTGAGCTATTTTCAAGGGGAAAAAAAATAAAATATATGAAAAGTAACAAGGTTGTAAAATACATAGATGACAAATAAAATGAAGTCATCAACGTGTTAAAAAAATGTTAAGGTTTTAGATTTGCAATTTTCCTATTTAAATGCCCTCATTGATTTGTTACAAATACTGTTAACCCTGTGTTTGGAAAATGGTGAGGACATTATCACTTGTGTTCTCATTTGTAATAAAATAGATTAACTTGCTGTGAAATTTTAACTAGGCTGAGACACAACAGTAGCTACCTAATGAACCAGAGCACATTGCTGTTAAGTAGCTAAATAGATGCATACTGATTACAGGACTGAAAAATGGATCTGTTTACTTGCAAAAAAAAGAGTCTGTTCATAGTGTTATTCATTATAGTAAGGGAAATTCAGCATTACATTTCCACACAAACATTTAGAAATAGACAATTTCTCGATCCATATGCAATCTTACATGATGATACTCTATTCTCATTTGTAGTGCATATGATACGGAGAAAATTTCAGCTCCTTTGTTGCTTGTAGGGAAAAGTGGATCCCTGTATATGTAAATTTTTGTAACTAGTAAGACATTAGATGACATAATCAACTAATTCTCTTAGAAAGTGATTCACTGCGTGATTAAGAATGACATTATTTGACACTTTTATTTCTGTCTGAACATTTCAAACCAAGACCCTGAGTTTGAAGGCAAATTACTTGAAGCAGATTATTTTATAGCAAGAGACAATGGGAAATGCAGTTACCAGAAGGAGCTTGAATACTTTGCTTTTCCAAATCATCAGCTTTTGAATTACTCAGATAACTCCCATTTAAAATGACATATATGGCTGTTTGTGTGATATCTAAGTGTTAATTCATAGTCATATTTGTTCATAGTTTTTTTTGCAGAACAGTTGGCATGTCCTCTCCTTGGCTATTCATTTTCATGGTTGCAATAGACAATGAAATTTACTTAAACTATGTACTCTTCTGTGAAAGTAATAATTTCAAAATGATATCTTAATTGTAAATTGAGTACTCTTTGTGGTAAAAGGAGAGGAAATAGTGCCAAAGAGGGCTGTTAAAACTGAAATCCAGGCAAACAAAATTACAGTCGGAGTTGTAGCCTGTTAGGAGTAACCTATTGGAAGCTATTATTTACACAAAGGTGAAAGACACATAGTATTTATAAGCTCAGGATTACATGTATATGATTCATCATTTATTTAGGAGAATACTTCTTGGGGTAAGAATGTGACTTTTAAAAGTAACCTAATAAGCAGCCCATCCACAGAATGAGTCATGGCTCTCTCTTACTCTTCTGCTCATCTCAGCAACCTCTAAAACCACTGTTTTGGAAGCCAAGAAGACGACGACACAGGAGACTTTAAGATCAGTGACTTTGACTTTTTTCCCCCAGAATTTGAAAATTTGTTTAAAACCATTGTTTTCAAAAGTTTAAGAACTTGTGACTCAACAGAATAGAGTCATGTTTGTTAAAACTTAATAAACATTTTTAATTAACGTTCAAAAAAACTGCAATTAAAAGTCCCCCTTTAAGATTTGTTAGTTATTGTATGTTCATTAAATAACAGATAATTAGTGAAAACAGATCCATTGAGGATTAACAGCTATGTAATAGATACACATCTGTTACATGATTTAGAGGCTCAGTTGTTATTTAATGTACAATAACTATCCTATTAAAAACACATTCAGTGCTACGTTTTCAGCTGGTGTGATTGGAATAGGCAAATGCCACCCCTTGCTACTAGGAGGATCCAGTCTCAGATTCCCTTTGCATCATTCTCAAATGTATCTGTAAATATGAAGATGAGTGTGGTTTGGAGAGATGGTTTTAATGGGTAACAGAATATTCTTAAAATATCACTTACTGCCAGTGCTATCAATGAATTGCCTCAATAGGTTATGAACAGAAGCTATTATGTTAGCTATTTATAATGGAGAAACTATTAGAATCTACAATTCCCTTCCTAAAGCTGTATTATTGATCTAGGATACTGTCTAGCAAAAATTGCATAAAAAGTTCAGATGCTCTCTCATTTATTTTCAAAAGCATTATGGTAAATTGCCACCAAGTAGCCAGATTGCATACTCCTAATGAAAAATCTTTGAGAATAGGTTAGAAAGGCAGAAAAATTACGAAGTTCCTATGAGACAACTTCCCCAGATTACACTGTAATTGTGATTTTTAATGAGGTGGGGGCAAGAGGATCTCCCTTTTTGAAAAAAAGAGAGTTATATTTCAATTCTGAGTTTCTGCAGGGAACAGCCAGTTGCCAGGGATGAGGGCAACTCTGAAGATACAGTTTCTGGAATTCTGTAAATTCAAGCATCTCCTTGTGAGTGTGGATCTACACTTCCAAGGACTTGTAATAGAGGGTTTAAAACATAGAGGGATTTTAAGGTAAGAATATCTGGACTATCTCAGGCCATGATCTGTCCCCTTTAGAAGATTCTTACTTTTTATTGGTTCTGGGAACAGGAATGAAGGATACTGGAGTTGTGAATTAATTCAGAAAAATTATATGTGTGGAATCACTGGGTTGGAAGGGATCTCAAATGGTCAGATAATCTCTTGTCTTCCTCAAGACAGGATGAATTATTACTTATGCCACGCTTGTCTAACCTGTTCCTAAAGGTTTTTACTGATGAAAATTCTATGGCATCTTCAGGCAATCTGCGAGTATAGATACACAGAACTGTAGAATTCAATTTTGCTAAATTTTTATAATTTCTTTTTTTTTCTCCTTACCCAGAATGCTATATATATTTAAATTAGAGGTTAATGTCAAAGTTGTGTGTGCAAATGTACACATAAGAATTTGCAAGCACATTCTTATTTTTGTTAGCCAGTGGTGCTTTTCATGCAAAAGTGAAATTCTTACCAGTGCCACAGGTTTTAAAATTTGTCTGCATGCTACCCTGAGAAGATACTGATGTAATTTATTCAGGTACAGATTCTAGCGAGTTTACAAATTTGACTGCATTTAGTGACAGTTTAGTCCAAATCTAAACTGTTTACTTGAAATGAGACTCATATATGTCAATTTTACTATCCATAGATTAAAAATAGTATGTGAAAACATGAAAGAACATACTTTATGTTCCTATGTGTGAAAAAGTTAGAAAATAAAAAGTTACCAAGAAAAAAAAGAGAGGTGACAAATGCTGTCATGACACAAAGGATGAAAAGCTGTGCCCAGATACATTGCATGTAGAAGGCTGTACTTTTTTTGGCTATAGAAGACTATACTGCTCTTTCGATGTGAATTCTGTTCGCTATTTATCTTGGAAGGACCAGTTGTTATTGCTGTTTTAGCCAACTTCATTTTTTTCATTGAACTTCAGTGAAGTTCATGAATCAAATTGCACAGACCTTGTTTTATTTCTGTTTCAAGGAAAGGATTCAAGACAGCCCTTCTCCAGCTCCATCTCTAGAAGACAGTCAGCGGCCTGGGAGCCATGCTTCCTCCCATCAGAGCAGCAGCGTGTCCAGCTCGCCGTCCCAGTTGGACAACACACCAGACAGAATTGGTTAGTCCTCTGCAGCCTCACACCCCTTTGCAGTTACTGACCTCAAGAATTTTAGAAGTTCCTTGAGGCCAAAATTTATTTGCTGAGAAACTCAGGAAAGCACTCGCTTGCTGAAAAAAAACACAGGAAGTTCATCACTATAGTTTGTTTTATTAGGTTCATCACTATGCAGAGCCCAGCAGCTCAGATCCATTCTGTGCCAGTATCCACCCCTGCACAGAAGATATCACCCCTTCTCTGGTACAACCAACTTCTCTCACATGCTGGAGTAAGAAGGTGCCTCTGAAGGCACCTAGAATTGAAAAGTAGCAAGATATCTTTTTCTTTGTATGTATGTCAGAAAAGTCACAGATAATATGATGGCTTTTCCATTCCGAAAACCTCCTCATGCCCACACGTTCCCTCATCACCACGAGGCTGAGGGCTTTCTGATTCTTTTTGTCTCCACCACAGCTTTCACAGCCTGTGCACTATCGATCTTGTGTTTAAATGCTAATTCAGTCTAGAGGAAGTTTAGGTCCTATTCTTGGTGCTTCCAAGAGGGATGTAGGGCAAGTCAATTAACATCACATCAGTGTATGTCAACACTGTTGTCTTCACAGTGACTGGAGCCCATGCAGGCATTGCTGAGCTAGATTTAAACTACAAAAACAGTGCAGTCCGTGTAAGTCAGTGTAGACTTCACTCCGATCAAATAACTACTCAGCTGCTTGCTGGAGTTTTGCAGTTTTGACTGTGGTCCATGCACCTGTGCTGTGGCACTGCACAGCACAGTTGGCTCTACACAAACTAGTCAATAGAACCTGAACTACTTTACCTAAACATTTGCACACACAGGACGGAGACTAGAAAGTAGATTCCCCTCAGCTTTTTCATATGTAAAACAGGGCTAGAAATATTCAGGACAAGAAATGTAACTTCCTATAGCAACACTGAAAAAGGGACTTTTGTCCTCATTGCAGCTTTTGAAAGCTACTGTAACTTGTTTTATTAATAGTAGTAGCACACACTGCAAGCCTCTGGGCTCCAGAAATGGTGCTGAAAGTTTTTAAAGAAAACTTAAGCTTTATTTATGTTGAACCGAACATTTCTCTGTGTTGAAGTCTAGAGCTTATTGTTGTAAAGATGTGTATATATACTTTGTATCTATATATAAGAATATTTTTTTTACTTTTGCAGTTTAAAAAAAAAAAAGCTTTCCTTACAGTACGGCGATGAAGTTTTTTAACAAGTGTCCTCACTGGAATAACTTTAAATTCTTTAATTGGTTAATTGCAGAGAAGGAAATGTTTTAATCAAATAATAAAATGGGCATCCCGAAATCGTAAATTTAACACCTCTCACTGATCTTGCAGGTGTTAAGTAAATTTCTTTTAGCACTACAGCGTATTGTTTTTTCGCTGTCGTCCCATCAATTTGGGTTACTATCTGTCAATCTGTATTTTTTATTAAACTTGCTGCTTTATAGATAATTACTAACACCTAAATCCTTAGATGTATTTTTCCAAAAAATGATTTCTGTGAAGTACTTTTCTAATTAGTTAATTTGAACATTTCATAAGAAATCACATTCATCTCTGTAGTGATTTGGGTTCTATCTTGGTATCTTTGTTTAATCAACTTGAGCAAATTTGCTTTTGCTGTATATTTTACTTGGCTCTAAGTGTTGAACTGGGGCAGTGAAATGGTTGATTATGGACAACAAAAATGGTCAATTGCTTTAGAACTTATATAGTAGAAATAAATATTAAAATGCCCAAATATTGACAAAGATTTAATTTAATTTAGTATTTTCCTCTCTTCTGGCTTTTTTTTACTGACGGTGTTATATAGCTGTGCACTCTGATTTTTTTAGCTATGCTGACCAACAGCAGGGAAGGAGAACTCATTGATCAAGAAACTGGGACCAGCCTAAAAAAAATACAAAAGGAGAAAGGTAAAATTACAGACTGTTTTTCTCAGGCATTTAATTACACTTACTATGTGTTTTATTCCTTTTTGTAGTATTCTGCATATGCAGTGGCATTATATTATAAATTTAAGAGAGCTAAGTGCCTAATTGCAATGAATAATGTATCCAGTGAATTTACATGGTGTTCTTAGGAAGTGTAAACAATCAGGTCTTTGCTTCTCTCTGTTTATATAGTATGGGGCTAATATTTTGCTGGTCTTTTGACTCAATTATTTATGAAGTTCCTAGCAAATATTTGATTAGTCACATGGTATTGTTTCTTTGCCTCCAGGGGATGTGTGTGCAGACTACGCTAATGCTGGTACGTAGGTGAGGGAAATAAGCCATTTTTTGTGTCTAATAATATTACATGACCTCACGAGTGAGAGGCAGCAAGGGAAGGAGCGATGTTTGGCCTGTAGTGATTGTCCTGTAGGCAGGGAAGTGCCGCCTCTGCTCAGTTCTCCCTGCAGTGATTGTTGGGCACTGGAGAAAGCAAGCGAATACTTTGGTCTGTGCAGGTAAGCACTGGGGAAGTGTTTTAGTGGCAGAGAGCATGTGGCTGCACATCGAGGAAGAAGAAGCCATTTTGGTTTGTTGCAAATATAACAGAAAAAAATTCATATTAATAAGCGAGAGGTTTATTCTGGCAGTACATACAGAAAGGACCATACAAAATGAATGCCTGCAAAAAAATGAAGATGGGATATAGTTCTAGAAATAAAAGCTGAAGGTAAGTGGATACTGGAAAATTACTGCAAAGGCATATACTGAGGGAGATGTTAAGGTTTCGGAGTGAAAAAGATATGAAGGAAAAGAAAGAGAAGGAAGTGACCAAAAGAGGAGGCAACATAAGCTAAATGTACTTATAATCCTACTGTAAATATGAACATTTGATCATAAATGAAAACACAAACTGATTTATATTTTGATTGAGGTGATTTTAATGTATTTTCTGAGATAACTAAAAGATGGGTATAGACAATTTTATGTGCTGCTCGAAAGAGAATTTGAAGGCTCCATGTGCCCTGTGGTTCCAGAGTTGTATAAAACTGAGCAGATTCATGATTTTGTGTGATCAGCTCTTTCCATAGACATCTATGACTGATCCAGTCATGAGTAAGAGCCTGAAACTTCCTCCTTATATTTTGTATTTTCATACTCAACTTTCTCTCTTCTTGAAAGCTGAAGAAGTTGTTTTCTATTCACTAGTTTCTCTAGGCATTTCAGCACTTTCCTTATGAACCCCAAAAGAGCCTTTTTGTGCCATTCTGAGATAATTTTCTGTCTGGATCATCACACTTAAATCCTTCTCTCTTGACTTCTGTTGGCATTTATGAACCAACACCAGAGGCTAAACAGTTATCAACCATACCTTCATTCCTAAGATTAAAAAATTGTATTTCTGTAGTAATTACATAGGTGAGCGTTTAAATCTGAAATTGTAGCTGATTTTAATTTTGTTGAACTGTGCATGGTTTCTTGCCACATGTTTAGCCATTTTTCCGCAAAACAATTCAATATCCTATGGGGTTTGAAGATGCAAATCATGTAGTTATTGGTAGTAGCAGTTCTGTCACTCAGGATGGATGAAGGAAGGTACAGTTTAAGAATCAGAAAAGACAATTCAGAAATACCAAAAAGCGTGAAAATAATTTAAACCCCACCACCTGTGAACCCAATTCCCAGGCTCCTGTGATCATTGAATGTTCCTTGTAACATGTACGAAATCACAAAGATCTGATGCTAACATTCTGTGTACCATAATTCACCTTAAGATTAAAGTTGGATAGGTTTTTTCATTTCCTGGTCTACATTTTTGCATAGTATTATCTTTCTTTAATTGATTATGTACTGGGAAATATGTCTATACATGTGTTACTTCTGTGTGCCCTTATGGGATTTTTTTAGGATGAACTTAGTGCTCAGAGATTCATCTGCATCAGAAAAAAGTGCTTCAAAATGATGAGACATCTTAAATTATCATTTTAAAGATAAAGTTTCTAGTTTTCTACTTGGTCTGCACAGGTGAAGTTTTGTTCTGAAAACATGAGAACGAGAAATTATTCCTTTTTGTCAAGTAAAGATGTAATTTTCAAGGAAACCCACAGCTTCTGAACTGAAACCTCTTGATGACATTATAGTGGGACAAGTGCTGAAATTTTCAAGGCACCAGCATTGTATTTCCAACAAGTCCAAGCTGATTTTGCGTTTGGCAGTGTGACAGACCTGTATGACAGTTCCTGTAGGAATCTCTGTTTTATAAGATACAAGCACCCAATAACGGAGGGACTGCACCAGTAGGACAGTCAAAACTCTGCTTCTGAAAATCCCCAGCCTGTGTGTGCTGGGCCTTTCTGTCACCCCATACAATGTTTGTTATTCCTCAGTGATTTGTCTTGCTCCTGTATAGATTCTTTGTTCCTAATACTATTACAGTTCTCTTGTGTAATTATTTGGGGCTCTGATGCACCTCAAATCTGTTGAATGTTCTTCATAGTCAGATGTGGACAGTCACCGAAGTGTGTGATCTGTGCTGAGTTGCTCAGCAAAAAACATACATGTAATTTGTATACAGAACAAGCTTTGTTTTTCAAAACCTGCCATTACTTTTACCAAGGCAAAATATATTTACCATGGAAAAGATTTTCAAAGTTATTAAGAAGGAATGTAGTTAAAATAAAAGTATCAACATTTATTAAGTATGACAAGTAAGCGGTTTATACAACCGTGGCAAACATATGTTTTCACATCTGTTTTGAGTAATATCATCATGATTTTAAAAATGATTTATAGCTCTGCAGGCCATAAAATGCCAGCTTTGCTGTAAGTTGGAAGTTTTCAAACAACAAAGAAATTGTTGAAGGCATATATTGAACATGTTTTCGTGTTATACACCTTGATACAACTTTACAAATCTGAGCACTCTGTAACAATTAAGATAGCAACGAATGAAAATTAAGTAACTAAAATTTAGCGGTAGTACTACTTACGTGAAATCCTAGCATAAAATACAATGAAAGTTTTTGTAATGATTATAGGCAAATACTGCGATATCCTGCAGGATACACAGTTTTTGTTTTTCATGTCCCATTTTAAGTGATCTCAGCACCAGACAAAAGTGTGCTACTTTGTTCTCATCAAAGTAATTTCAAGGTAATTAGGGCTGAAGAGAATATCGCTTAACAGTTTTTCTTTAAAAGACAGTTAATTTGAAGTTGTTCCAATTATGTCGAGCTGTTTGCTTGTTGGTGGGCAGAATTTACAGAATTAGTGTCTGTCTCAGTGCAGAGGGGTTGGAGCCCATTTACAGACCATACCTTTAAGCTTTTTGAAGGAGAAATGCTATAAAATCTCAATTACTCTGTGTCCTTTCATCACCTTTTTTGGAAGTATGGTCAGGCTTAACATTAGAGGACAACAAAGTCAAACATCTTTATAGGCTTGCAGTTGGTTTTTTTTATACAAAATACATTATATTTTTGTCAAAGGTCTTTAACCATTGTGGCGCACAAGCATTTTGCCAGTGCATCCATGTCAGGGTGTGAGTGAGAACCATATGAGGAGTAATCTGTACTTTATTTTGAAATCACTGGTGAAAGGAAACAGAAAATCCCCCACAGAACATAGCCCCAAATGTTTATAGAAATTCTTCCTGATTCTGCTTACTTGCTGTGCCTGGTTTTAAGCAGTTACATTTTGCCTGCACAACTGCTCACAGAAACTAAATTTTAAATTCATCTGCTTCACTATATATCCTGGAAAAACTCTCTGTCGTATGGGAAAGGATTGTGTTTGACACAGCCCTGTATGGGCTTTATAGAAACCTCCATATGAATTCTGGCATTAGGAAGGTTAAACAAGCCAGAAAAGAATTTGGCCATGCCTTCCAGTTGGATTTAAATGCTGGTACAATTATTCTGTTTGACTGCATGACAAGAAATATTTCAAACTCCTCATTTAGGATGGAGTAATAAAAGGCACTGGCCCACCTCTTGCCCCAGTGAAATCGATGGGAATGTTTGTGACGTCTTCAGTGGGAACAGAGTTTGGCCAGAGCCTGTGTTTTGGAAGATTGCTCCCCCAGCTCGTGTTACTGGTTATTACTCCAGACAGGAATGGCACAAGCTCACAGGCTGCGCAAGTGCTGCTCATCCTGGACCGACAGCATGCCCTGAGCCCTGGTGACAGCCAGCACACGCCAGCCCTGCCCCTCGGCTCCGATTTTAGCAGGGGACAAGCGGGACCTGGGGGACCCAGTGTGCTTTGACCAGGCATTCACATGAGTGTTTGGGGCGCTGGAGCCACGCTCCACCCTAAGTGAACCAGAGTAAAATTTCATAGGAAAATTTCATAAATGACCAGTATCTTCCAACATTGTTAAGACTTTGAGTAAAATAAAAAAAGGCAGTCTTTGAGTAGAAATAAAGATTGTATTTGTTGAGAAAGTGATTTGATATGAATTTCCCAGAGCTGCTCTGTGGTGATGCTACCCTCCATTAGCCCAGTGGTGTGTGCATCTTCAGAGCACAAATCTGGACTCGAGGGCTATGTCTCATGTTTCCAGTAGTCAGTAGTCTCCAAAACTGTGCATCTGGCAGCTATCCCTTTTCGTTTTATTAAAGAACACCTTTCCCTTTATTACTTCAAGGAAATGGGAATTTTGCATCATTTCTGTCAGCTGAGTGAAATATTTTCAGATGGCCAGAGACTACGGTAATGAAAGAATAACTATATTTATTTATTGTATTTCATTAGCAGAAAAGAGGTTTTATGCTGTTTAAATTAATCATTGCCAAAGGACTGGGTTACTCATGGTGTGAGGGGAGGAGAACGAACAGGTGCAGAACACCTGAAACAGCAACAGGCCTCGGAGGTGGGGGTGTCCTCCAGAGAGAGGACTTTTCCAACAATTAATCTGAAAGCATCCAGATGGAGAGTGCAAGGAATAAGAAAGAGAACTAAGAGTACGAAGCTGTACCACACAGCGTGTATACAAAGTGTACGATAGGTGCCAACACTTCAAATGTTCACCATGCTGTTTCTTTGACATATCAATACTTGCATGTTAAAGATATAATGAGAAAAAAGCCATTTTCTTTACGAATGTGCTCATGAATCTCCTCTTGAGATACATGAAAAACTCCCCAAATTAGAAGTGAAGTCATGTTCCTTTTAGTATCGAAGTGTGTATATTAGGGACCCAGGTGTCATTTCATAAACAGTGGATGCACTAATACATGGGTTTAAAGGTTGCAAGGGTTTCTTTTTCCAAAAACCTTAAGTGACATGCGCAATGCAAATTTTCATTGGAAAATTCAGCGATATTTTTACATTTTCTGTCTTTTGAGAATACTAAAAGATAAGAAGCACAGTGCTCTATTCTGGGTAAAGGCTTTTTCCACAAGTTTTTTTTGTTGTTAAATTTAACCCACAAGTGAACTGACAACTGTTAAAATGGTGGCCTAACAGTAGATGCGACCTTTCGTCAGTCAATCAATCAAAAAAAAAAAACCCAACCCAAACCCATGAAACCAAGGCAAACTCTTATTAACACTTACATTCACAATATATGTAAATAGAAAGTAATAGTAAAGCTTTAATTTTTAAAGTGTCTACACTCATTATGATTGTGTGTTTAACCATTGCTCAAACATTTATAAATACAAGGGCAGTTACGCAAGAGATATTAATGAAGTATTCCAAGGTCACATCTTTTACATTAAGTTTATATTTGATCTTTATTTGCAGAATCAGTTTTAAGAGTGCATTTTTTCAGAAGAGTGAAATACCTGCTTCATAATTATCTTAGCAGATGGACCAAGACAGTTTCTTGCATTGATATATAATTTATTAATACGTTTTATTTATTAGATTTCAGTGACTTTAATGTATTGCTGTCTAAATGCTACAAATTATGAGTCTCTATATATGTGCTGTAATAATGAAATTTTCTTTACTGAAAAGGCTTTGGACCAGATTTTTTAGTAAGGTGTTCATGTAAGTCCATGGAATAAAATAGGCAAATAAGAACAAAATAAGATGAAAATAAGGTAGCTACTCTCAAAGTCAGGTTGTCTCTTCAGAGTTTACCATTTCCAATTTTCTTCCAGTACTGTGAATTGAGTGTTAGGTAGGTCTGTCTTAGTGAGGTATATTAGATTTGAAAGGCATGAAAACGGGAGAAAAATTGCTGATTGGCACCCAGTGACCTAAGAAAGCTTTTGGATTAGGCCCAGGGATCTTTTCCTTAGAGTTAGCACTTGTATTAAAACTGACCCTTTGAATTCTCTGATTCATAATACCTCTGATGCAAAGTCATTAACCTGAAAACTGCAGTTGATGACATTCTTAATGTCTGTGAGTTATGTAATAAGTTTGCCTTCAGTCCTCATTATGAGCAGCAACATCTGAAAAATATGCATCCTGAAAGGTCGCTGAATGGTTTTCTCATGTTACAGAAATCCTTGAGATCTCTGGGAATGCTGTGAGAGGGGCTCAGCCTCCCCCTGCCTGTGCTCTGAGCCAGCCCTAAGCACCAAACCTGCTCCTGAGAAACTCTCTGTGTGTATTTGTGGGCCCAAGTGCGTAACCATGTAATCATGGAGGGAAGGAATAGGTTCTTCTCTGTTTGAACTCATCCAGTAAGTCTTAGACTGTCCCCACTTGAAATTTTTGTTTGTACAGACAGTGTATGTTACTGAAAAGACATGTCGTTTTTAGCAAGGACAACAAAGACTACCATCAAACACTTCTTTACTAGGAGGCTACTTAGAAGCCAGCAGTATCTGCTTTCAGTACAGGTGTCTGTTATCAGAAAATGCGTTTTTGGTATATTTCATGCATTTGATTTAAGCCAAAGTAAGTGAACAGATAAAGATTTAAACTAACAACAAAAATTATTAATTGGTGATTTGAAAGTTTTGCAATATATGTGCCTGAGAAAGACCTTCAAGAAATTCATAGAAGCTGCACTTCATCAAATAGAGCTTTCTTTTCTAAGGGCTAGGCTTGAGAGTTTGTCATGTTTCCCACAGATGGATGTTACGTATCAGTGAAATACCAAGTGACATAGTGACAGTCGTGGCCCTGGCTCCAGAACCTTTGTTTCAGTCAAGAACAGAGAGGACCAAAAATGCTATTGATGGTGACAGCAGTGTGTGCTCCTCCTGTTGAAGAGCAAATCCAGCCTTTATAGATCACTTTGCTTTATATAACCTAAATGTGGAGAAGACAACTCGAGAGCTGCAGGGGCTTGCAGGGGGATGCTCTGCATGTCCATGCTCCTGGGCCAGTGGCCTTAGGAAAGCACAAGACGTGGAGAAGCCTTGGAGCATACCTAGCACAGGTGAATCATATTTTGTGTAGCATTTTTATGTATTCAGGACTTTTTTCTAAATTGGTCTTTTGAATATCTTAAGATCTCTCTGTGGAGCGTGTCTGCCTTCTGTGTAAAAGTCACATTAAGATGGCAATTAAGAACTCTCTTTTCCTTATTGGGGAGGTCTTGCTGCCCAGAGGTTTCTGGGGACAGGAAGGCTGAGGACAAAACCATACATTTAGGTGCATCTCCAAAGTGTGTACATGCTGTATTAGAACAAATATTCTTGATAATAAAAAGTAATAGATCCTTAGTGGACATATAAGGTAGTGAACTGACCTCAGACTGGAAGTAGAAAAATATTATCCTCTTGAAATAGGGAGTCATGAAACCAGAATGAGTATGTTCTTCATTATATTTCAGACATTGCATTGAATTACATCGATAAAGTTACATGATATCTTGTTAGCAGAGCTGATATGACCCAGATACTGAACTCAGAAGCCACTGGGGCTGCAGAACATGAGGAGGTCCGGACCACAGCCAGCTCAGGCTGTAATTTCAAGGAAATCAGATTTCATGTTCGATTGTTGGGGCAGAGGGCACCACTACAGCACTATTTACTGTGCTAGATATTTGTTTATTACAGCCATACTTATGTCTGGGGGTGGACAGTTCTATTAATAGCTTTTTCGTATTATCAGCTGTACTTTGGAAATTAAGCATTGTACCTGCAAGAGTGGGAGACCACAGTAGTAAGCAATTAATATAGTTTCAAGAATTTTAAAAAAAAGCACTTTATTGGAAAGAAAGATGGTCCATTTTGAATTCTTTTCATGAAACTCCCTGCACTTTTGAATAAGCTCAATATTAATGTTGTGATGTTCTTTTAATGATTTTTATTAATACCATAGCAGGTAGATGCATGGGTGAGACAGTGTAAAAATCAACAAGTAAATGAAGTATATATTATTTATGTTACCCAAAACCTTACTGTCCTCGCACAAAAAACCACACATACATAGAACTGTGTCTGGAAACCTTTTTTTGTTCCTTTTATTTGTTCTAGACTGTATTCAAGGTTTTTTTCATATTCATGTCGTTATTCTATATATTCTCCATAAATGAATTTAGTGGGGAAAACAATGTGCAAAATAATCAAGGAGTTGTCATGTTTCTGAAATGTCTCCCTGCTTTTCCTCTCAACTTACCTCAATCACAGGAGCAATTTATTTGCCAAAAGGATAAACAAACCTTAAATGACTGATTGTGAGATTAACATTATACAGTCATTATACAACCCTGCAAGTTATGGAATAACAGAATGAGAATAATAAGGAGGACATAATCATTCTTACACTAGCGGTAACATTTTATTAGTACCCATCTCAGCGAGCTGGCAAGTGTAGGGAGGTGCCCACGAGAGGGGCTGCCAGGTCACTCTCAGAGGCTGGTGCCTGCTGCAAGATGGGAGACGAGTGCTTACATTTGCTGAAGATTTCCAGCTGTGAACATTCTTCTTGTAGCAGGTACTTAGGACTGACAAAAAGATGGAAGGAGAGACGCCTGTGCCTTGCTGTATTTGGGATACCCCAGTCATTGGGATACTCTGTGGGAAGTAAACTTCCTTCTCAAAACTCCTCAATTTGCAGCAGGAGATTGAACCTCCTCTCCTATGTGAAATTTCTTTCAGGCTGCTGTGTCTCTACATCACATCTATCACACTACCTCCAGTTAAAGCTGATACACTTTGTCTGGGTGATTAAATATTCATAAGAGCAGGCTCCTTAACTAGGTCCCTTGGCCTGCTGCATTATCAGCTATACTGTTGAGCTGCTTTGTGGCTTTTCTCCCCTCCCCAAACTGCTTTACTAAATAATCCCAAACCAATAGTCTGATTGTTTGAAAACGGAACTCTTGTCTCTCAAGTGGCCACTCCATTTGGGGCTTATGAGACCATCAGCCAGGGGATACTGTCATCCCTGGGCTTACAGTCTAGCTCAGATTCTCCAAATAGGACCCAAATTAAGCTCCACAGCCAAAATACATGTGGCCAGAGGGACCTTGGGCATAAATTTAGAAGGCTAAAGGCAGCTGTGAGATTGGCTATTGGTTTTTTTACATATCTCATCAATGTCTCATCAACACATCTGTGCCCAGGATTAGGACACCAAGTGCCTTTGTAGCTTTAGCTTGAAGGATCAGACCTCTGAGAGATTTTGGGGCATCGCTCCTATTTCCATAACTGTAGTTCGCATGAATACCTGTGAAAATTGGCCCCTTAGTAACTGAGCCACTTTTAAAAGTAGAAGTTGGACTCCTGAGTCATTTTGAGATGTTGTTAATTTGCGATGTATTTGTAATGCTGAACCATGTTCATAACTGTTAAAAATGTATAATTTTCCCAAAAGGTCATATTGCACATGCACAGGCTCACTTATACTTTAAACTTTTAGCCATTAGAGTTCTCAAATTCAAGACAAATGAGTACAAAGCTAGAAAGACAGCGATTATTCCAATACAGAATTCCCCAGGCACACTTCTTTCTTTGGTCATGCTTGGCCATTGTGTGTTGCTCTCAAAATACCAACTGATTTATTTTCTTCTTTTATTTTGTAGTCAGTGTGACAGTAGTTTTGAAAGCAGATTTTTCTTCTATTTGACAGAATATGACAGGCTGTAACAAGTAGTTTAATAAATAAAATTCTCCTTCTGGGTGTATTTTGAGATGTTATAATCTATAAAACATTGTAAAGTTTTGAATCTGTCTATTTTATCCGTCACCTGGACTGCTGTGCAGTATTTTGATAGCTAGACTTCACTTGTGTGAATTTCCTGACATATCCCATGGCTTATTTGGGTGAGT
Source organism: Strix uralensis (assembly GCF_047716275.1). NCBI lineage: Eukaryota > Metazoa > Chordata > Aves > Strigiformes > Strigidae > Strix > Strix uralensis. Next base: position 3,773,137 of record NC_133984.1, read on the forward strand.
GCTGTCAGTGAGGGGATACATAACTGTAAAATTTTTAATGACAGTTCAGTGGAGTGCCTCTTCTGGTGGGTAGAAGATACCTTTTTGATGTAGAATATGTTGGAGGATGGAGCATCTCTGGTAGATGGCTGAGCTGGAGCAGAAAATGGAATATGTGTGCGTACACGTGTCTATTCACAGAGGTCAGAAAATATGAATTGCTCAGAAAATAACATATTATTTATACATCTGAAACCTTTGGAGACGTTTTAGATGCTGTCAATTAGGAGATTGACCTGTATTTGTTATTGTTGCCTTGTTGTTGTTAGTTTTAAAATCTAGAAAGTGATTGTAATGAAGGTGCCCTCCAGGCAAAAGTGTGGAGAAATTCACATATTAAAGGAGGAGTCACCAGAGTTGCTGTTTGACTTTTGACATTATTGTCATATAGCCTACGGCATTACAGGCAGAAGGGATTTAGATAGAAAGGAGAGCTTGAAATTACCCTATAGAAAGAGTATATTTATATATACTGAATTTTCTTTTAGCTGGTGTATTTTAAGGAAAGCATAGTATTTTTGTAAAATAATAATAACAATAATAATCTTTCCATTCCAGCTTTGTGTAAAACTTTTGATATTTGGTATTTTTGATATTTAAAAAAAGAAAAAGAAAAACTATTCAATGAGTTCCTGGGAGATAGTTTTATTGTTTCAATAACATTCATTACTTATCTCTCTCTATGCACACATGTTGAAATCTCAGCAGAAAATAAGTCAAGCACTTCTGGATTATAGTCTTATTTGTAATAAGAATTCTCTCTAATATAAAACATAATTTTTCAGAACCCTATTTTAGGATAAGTGTTTTGTAAACATCACTGCCTATATAGCATATATTAAATATAAATCAGGCTGGAGTTGTAATTTTACACAACTAGCAGCTCGTATATCATCAATCGCATAAAATGCTGAAGCTAAATGGTCCCAAGTATCTGAAAAGTATGATTATCATTCTGTAATAGTTGTAGCTAAATTGACAGAATTTTGTGGGTTTTTTCCAGCAATGAGGGCTAACTTGCAAAGGTATGTGGATTAATAAATTTTAATGATAGGTAACTGAAGTCTCAAAATTTGAAATTTGTACTTTTCCTAGATTTTTTTCATGTTTGTGTTCCAGTGTCTCAAAGGCAGTGCATGGAGTCTCAGGCTGTTGGAAGCAGAAAAGTAACTGGGTTGGGGCCTCCCCTTTTGTACTCTGGTTGACTTCACTGAAATTGTGTTCTGATGTTCAAACGCGTAAGTGGAAGCTGTTGAGGAACTGGTTTCTCTTCTGTGACTCTACAAAAATGTCTGTTCCCATTTCCTCTTAAGAAAGCTTACAGCCTCAAGGACCCTCATTTATTCCCACATCTTCCTTCTCATCTGAAAAGGAATATCTCATCTCTCTATACACGAAACTGCCTATCTTCAAAATTGTATTTTACTATACGGGGGGGTTTACCTCAGAACAAAAGGGAACAGAGGAAAACAATGCACTTAGTTTCAAATACAGAATAGATAATTTACTTAAAGTTCACATACGGAAATAAAGATGAAGAGAAATACAGAAACAGAGGTCGTCAGGTTCAGAGCAGCCTCTTCAGCCTCTTCCATGGGCTATTCCAGCTCTCCCTTAAAAATCTAATAAAAGAAGAAAAATGTTGAAGTGTCTCTTTCAAAGATTTGACTCGTACCTTCACAATTCTGCAGTCGTTAGAATGAGAGAAGGTGATCTGGCCAGTTCATGTCTCAGCCTTCAGAGAAACAGGTTCATTGGTTGTGCCTGCAGTGCACACGTCCCCTCAAGAAATTACTGCTAACAGAGGAATGCAGTAGTGCAGCCCGGTTGTGCAGTCCCACAGTGCTCTCCTGGGGGAATTAATACGTCAGAAATAGGGTACGCCTCAGTGGGAGCCTGCTCGCTAGTGTGGCTGAACTGCCTGTAGCACGCAGACTATCTCGGGTCTTACGGACACATCCTGGCTGATAAGTAGCTGTAGCATAGATTTAGAACGTTTGCATCGCTAAAATGAGACTGTTTATCTAAAAAGAAAGATTAGAACAGAAGAAATCCAGAAGGCAAAATAATACATATTTAAACCTTGTTTTCCAGGCTGTTGAATCAATTTATAGTAATATGTGAGCGAGCAGGAAGGTAACAGCATCTGGTAGCAGTAAATGTTTCCTTTCCTGAGTTACCAAATTAGCTACGGGAAGGTGATCAGAAATAAAATATAATGATTTCTGATAGAAATAGGTAACACTGCATGGGCTTTGAGATAAGAACTCAACAAACGTGTAAAATAAATGCAAAACTAGTTTTGAAAAGGGGGGAGATTACCATTTTCTATGTTGTGTGCCAAGATTTGTGCATTTCAAATGTTAGCAGTTGGCTTCTTTTCAAAACTGATAAATAATGATGTTTGTTGTGGAAACAATTATCCTAAAAATAATTTAAAAGGATTGTATCCCCTTTTTGTTTGCCTATAAAGACCACATTCAATTTATATATAGACAGAAAGAGCTCCACTTGCATCTATAAAACAGTTCTTAAATCATTCTAAATTATTGATGTGCACAAAGAACTCTTTCCGCTTTTGTTTGAAGTTTTATTTCTGCGGCGTTGTGCTTTCTAATTGTACTTTCAACTACTATGACATCTGTTATAGTTGCTTCAAAAACTTTCAATACTTTTCTTTTTTAATGATAGACAGTCTTTTCAAAGACAAACTGTCTTCATTTTGAGCAAGAAAAATAATTAGTTGAAAAAAGATCACTGATTTGGCCGGGGAACTCACCATTTTACTTTTTTTTTACAAGTTGCTGTTTTATACGATTCCAACACCTACTCAACAGAAAGCTGGCCAAGAAGAATTCATCTCTGCAGCAATTCAGAAACTGTAGAGCATCAGCATATGTCCTTTGCTTCCCCGAGGAAATCCAGGACTTTATTCTACCAAAACGAGTACCAAGAAAGTACTTCACAAACTGATAGTCTCTATATGTCTAACAGATGGAAAAGTAGGCTACTATTCCAAGCTGCTGTGCCCAACAATATAGGAGAAAAGCTCATCAATTGGAGATGAGATTAATCCTTAAAAATCTGCTTAGAAATCCTTTTTAATATAACCAGTGATTTGATTATGTGGTGCAGCAGTAAACTTAGTTCTAATGATCTATGACATAATTGCAATCTTATCTCTGGCATAAAAATACAGGAGACATTTAAAGCATCCCAGATTAGGAAAGCACAATGCAAAGACATTTCCTTGTCTTTTTTTCAGAAGAGAGTGTTTTTCCCCTTAAGGTAGAATAGGCTTTCAGCTTTGAAGAATTTAAGTCCAGGACTCTGGTCCAGTTGCAGTACACCATAACTAACCTCTAAATTAGAAGTTGCCTAGAATTCATATAATAATTAATACAACACTAGGGGATTTAATTGACCACAAGATTAAACTATTAAGGAAAGAATTTCATCCTAATTGAGAATTGAACCCCTACCCTTTATTCATTGAGTGTCTGCTCTGCCACTTGAGTCGTGAATTGGGGGTTAATTGACTGTCTAGAATCTCCCAAGGAGCAATTATTTCATATAATGGTGCTAACACATACTGTAGTAGGGCAATTTTTAATGGCATCCTTTTTCCCCCTGGATTTAGAAAGATTTCATGAGGACAGCAAAAAAAGGATGCTGGATGTGGGGAAGGGAAGAAAGATGTAAACAAAAAAGGACTTGGAGTTTTCTTTCAAGTGCCGATTGATAAAGATCAAAAAAAGTATTGATGTGGGTTTGCTGCCAGAATAAGACCTCACCAGTTTTTGGTTAAGAGGCCACCTAACCTCTGGGTCTGTGGGTCACACTCAAATCCCAGCAATCTTCTGTGTTTCTGTTAAGATTCATTAGTGGTGGCCTGCAGTGTGGTCACTCTGACTGCACTCCACTGTGTGCATCTCAGTATTGTTGGACAAATGAGTAATCAGTTTTAGTCTATGAACCATGTTTTGCTCTCCAGTTTAAATATTCATGGCTACACTCTGTGACAGCGTCACACTCCCTGGGACAGAAGGCAGGGTAAGAGGCAGGGGTTTGGCCAGTGTCACAGAATCACCTACAGCTCTCAACCATTTTCATCTTGGTAGCTGTGACACTGAAGGCGTATTAGAGAGTAAGAGCTGTGTCTGCAGTGACTTGACTTGAGCAGTCCTGGACCAAAAGAGAGACTGACTGAGGGTCATTAGTTGCTTAAGACAGCCTTGAATACTGCTTGGGCTGGACAAGCATTCATCTGCGGCATGGAGGGGGCTGTGAAAAAACAGAGTAATGCTGACTCTTCCTCCGACCGCTACACTTGCGGATTGGTGCTGTAGTTCGATTCTCCTGTGCAATTAACATACCCATATTTTGAAAGAATATCACTTCTAAGCCTGTGCATCAGGTTTAGAATTGCAACCTTAAATCTTAGAATACAACCTTAAATCTTACATTGGTGTAAGTGGTGGCAATAATGTATGGTGTGAATTCTCTTAATATTTTTTTCTTTCTGTACCACTGTCTCATTGTATCTACTTTTTATTCTCCTTGTTCTCTATTTGATTTTTTCAATATGTAATTTTGCTGCATATTTAAGTGTTTGTATATTTGAGTCTTTTTCAGTGTTTGTGGAATACAAATTCATTGATAAAAGTTCAAATTTGTGGCAAAATTACATTGTTCAGCTCGAGTTGTTATAAAGACTTAGGAATAACCTGCAAGTAATGTTATATAAACTACTATAAAAATCATAAAAAGAAGGGGCTAGGTATACTTACATTTTTAACATTTTGTATTTATTTGCTTTCATGGTAATTAGTAAAATTCATTCCTTCATAGTAGATTTTTCTGCTTCATTAGTGCAAATTTGCAGAACTTTTCTAATTAGTATTCTCCTTTGAAGAATAAATAATAGAGATAATATCAGAACTTTTTAACTAAATGAAGACTTAGTTATGGATACAGTTAGGCATTTTTATATTTAAGTATATTCTGGTTTTTAAATGTTTATATAAACGTGCCATCTTTATAAATACTTGAAGAAACCCAGAATTTAGGAGAAGCTATTTTTGTGTAAACTTATCAAACATAAAAGGAAATGCAGAAAAGTTTAGCTTAAATTTTCGTTTTGATAATTAATTTTAAATCTTATGGGCAAGAAGGACTGACTGTGTAGGTACTTCATGCTTAAAAACATGTAAAATCACTGTATACTTAGAGAAGTCTGAAAAGAAGTCTGAAAAGGAATAACACCCCATAGCATTAAGGGTGCTCAGAATTAGAAGCAGTTTAAATACATTTCATGAACAGATACTTTACAGGTAGTGCTATTTAACATGTTAATGTTTAAGAGGGACTTTCACAATGTTACTGGTAGTTCACTGTGCATCTCATAGGCAATAAGTCTTCGCTGTAAGTCGCTCTGCTCTGGGATGTGGAGAAAGATAGTGCTCTGCAGGTGTGGGGTGTAGAGCCCCTGTGGAACAGCCATCGGCCCGGCTCATCCGGTACCCCCATGTGCTTGCACGCGAGCTTGCAGGGATGTGACGGGTGGGTCAGCTAAGGTGGACAGCACTCGCTTCTATCACAGCTCCTCGTTGCAGGGTGATGCATTGCGTTCACAGTTTAACTTCTGTTTCACATAAAACATATGTGCTCATATGCCTTTTGCTTACATTTGCATTCTGGTGATATCCGGACCAGCAGCCAGTGTATGATCACAGACCCACAGGTTGCTGCGAGGCAGTGTAGAGCAGTGCAGCCCATGGCGTGGAAAGTCAGGAGTGAAAGCAGTCTTAGAAAGTCCAGGTGACTCCCTTAGATGTGCACTGAAGAGTTATTTTAAAGTTGACTTGTACAAACACACACACTTTGTAACCTGCTTTATCTGCAAAGAAGATTTGAAAGATACTCTTGTGCTTATTTGGTATGACAGAAATATCAGTAACATAATCTCTTAGACTTTGTTTTTGCTGAAAGTGTTTTAGAAAGCTGAAAGTGTGGAGAGCGAGCAATGCACGGGCTGTCTTCAGCTGGAGAAACAGTGTTTGAGACTAAATAAATTATTATTTCCTCTTGCTTATAAACATTAGAAGTGAGCAGGTAAAATAGATACAACAAATACAAAACAAAGAGGGTTTTACAGTGTAATTCAGATTTGAGTAGGGTTTTGTAGTCACTCACTTTCATCTGGTCAGTAAAATCCTGGAGTAAAGACAGAGGAAACAAGATCTGATATTTCCAACATGAAAGATAAGCACAGCTTTTTCTGCAGTGTGAGGAAATAGTTGTCCCAGGTCCCATAATAACAGTCTAGGCTACCGAAAAGCTGCCACCATCTGAGGAGGAGGATGCTCTGGTGAAGAAATAGCGTAAGAATGAACAGCATTTCCCATTGCTTCTGCCTTGGGAAGGGAAAACCTGAGCATGTTCACAGTACAAACTAAGTGACAAAACCAATATTTTACACTCTGAGTGTGATTCCTTTACTGTTCTCACCTAGTTCTAACTTCTCCCCTTTAAATATAATTCTGTTCCACAGTTTTCTCCACCTGCTGTTTTCTAAAACTCGCACATGTCCCCAGTGCACATACACCATCATTCTTCAGTTACCCTCTATCCACATTTTACCCTGCCAATTCAGGCTCTATCCAGCACTCACCTTGCCTGCCTGTCTGCCTCCTTTTTTTACCTCTTTATGTCTTTTTTTCTACAGGAAACAAATAAATCCGTATATTGACACAAAAATCTCGAAGGTCAGAAACCTGTTTGGTTTTGGTATTTTTTAAAAAAATTATTTATTCTTTTTAAATAAGGACCACACCCCAAGAAAATTTTAACACTCTTGATGACTTCTAAGTAAGTTAGATAAGTGTAACTGACCTTCTAATATCACGGTCTGCAGTTGGTTCAGATCAACAAAAAAATCCAAAAGGCATCACTTAGATTGACTATATCAGAAATAGAAACTGCTGCTCTCAGAAATTCTGCTTTTTTTCCCAATACAGACCTGCAGTTCCCAGGCCTGCTGTACAACTGTTTGTTTATGTGCCTTGGCTCGATATTTGTTGGTGATTTTTCATGCTGCATGTGCAAGTCTGGTGTGTAACCAGAGCTGGTACATCGTCACTGCTCTCGTAGGAGTTAGCCCTGGCCTTACAGCCAGGTGAGGTGCATCCGTGCCGTCCCTCCCTTTCTCAAGTAGTTTATTTGTAATTGCATTGCAAAGTCACGTCTTGTACGAAGACTCCTGGTAAAGGCCAGTTAGCTCTTAAGAGCAGTTGCTCTTAAGATGGACTTTGGATGATCTTGACCCTGAATCAGGGTTTCTTATGTCATGGTAGAAACTGTGGATCAAATTTCCTTCTCATGTAAATTTGAAGTCACTGCTTGGAGTAAGTGGAAGCCCTCTATATTGTTTCCTAGTAGGATCAGAAGCGATATGTTGAAAGTATTCAGAATTGCTCAAGGAGTACTTTAAATTATGTTGTAATTACGGTCAATTCATTTCCCTTTGGAAGCTTGCCTTTAGATGGGCACAGTCTGGCAAGCTTCTCAGTCAGTTAACAAGCAAATAAAACCCCCAGCAGCCCCCTCCCCGTGCTGCCATAAAGAGGTCTACTCTGAAAGTTATGTGGAGCAGTGGGAAGCAGCCGTTCTGCTTCGAGCATGCCCTTGCCTGCAGCATTAGCCTTCACCTTTCTTTCACTGTTGCTGGAGGAAGTAAGTGATAGTGATCGACACGATTTCCTGGGCATAGTACATTCAGATTTTTATTATGATATTACCAGGACATATGTTTGTGGAAAGAAGATATATATATATCTATGTGTAGCCTCAGAGTATAAACTCTGTAGAAATAGTATATTACCTGCATGAAACTGAAAATATGGGTGACATAGCGTGCAGGAATTGGGCCCAGCTTTGCTTACAAATCAGCTTGATGATGAGGCTGCAAAAGTTATATTTTCACTGCTTTCACATACTGAATTTATTAGCTTCTTGAAATTGATTTTGGATGCCTTTCATTTGCCATTGGGCTGAAGTCAAAAGCAAAACGATGATACACCACATTTTGCTCACTCATCTTTTTATTGCCCAACTATTGTTATTGAGTAAAAGACATTCAGTGTGTTTCCCAAAGGAGACAGAAAGCACATTTCATTTTCTTTTTAATTGATGAAAGTTTAACTGAATGCAAGTCCTGCAATCCTCAACTTCAATATCCAGGTGGCAGTTATAAAGGGGTGGAGGGGACGGGGACTGGGATTCAGTTTAGATCAGGGCTGAGAGCAGAAGCCAGAAGGGCTGTCAAACTTTGCACTGTTTTATTTGCTTGGAAGGAATGGTGCAAAGTTAATATCGATGCAGTGCTATGAAAGTGTTCAAGTAGTTATCTCTGGGAAGGTAATGTGAACTCAGCAGTATCATTGCTTTGATCTTTGGTTAAAGTCTTACAAAACTAGATTGCTGTTTGATTGACAACCTTGTCAGAGAGTGAATGAAGACTGACACTCTAATATTGAAAACGCAGCGTTTACAAAACTTAAAGCCCGAGTTTTCTCATGACACTGCTTCTTTTGTGGAAGACTGAATTTCACATTTCTTTTTAAATAAGTGTATACCTTGCTGTGTGCAGCTAAAACTTACGATTTTAGACTGCTGGCTCACAAATACTTCTTACCCTAATAGTTGATGCAGATGTGTTTATAGCAACAGTGCTGTCATAATGTATTTGAAGAAGTAGGAGTTATTGTTTGAAGGCGTGAGCATGGTGGTATTTATCACAACTCAATACCAAATAATGATTGATCCAACGTGTGGGTGATTGACACAGAGGTAGCAGGCTGGAGCTTGATTTGGGAAGTATATCTGGCAGTTCCTCTGTGGTCTGATACAAGGGTTAAAGGTTTTCCACCAAATAATCTTTGTCCTGAGGGGCCATTGCTTATTCCTTGAATTGTCCCCTCAATACTCTCAAACGAACAGAGGCTACTGAAGGGAGCGTTAATCTGCGGAGTAGGCTTCTCCTTTCATGCCAGTAATCTGCTTAACTGCCAGCCCTCTCCCAATTGTGCTTTATTTCTTTCTAACCAGTTCTAGTGTCCTGAGTTTGAAGTCTACCATACCTTCTCTGCCCCTCAGTCAGATGCCTGAGGCAGACCTGGGCACCCAGCTGTCGGTGCCGCCGCTCGAGCAGGGCACTGGGCAAGGTGAGCTCCAGAGGTCCCTTCCAGCCTCAGCCATTCTGTGGTTCTGGTCATCTCCTGAATGATGTTCTGCCCTCCTGATGCAGCATTCATGCCATAACTTCCCATCAAACCTGCCTTTCTGCTTTGGGAAGTCTCTATCTTGGTCATGTCAGTACGGTTGCTTCCAGCCCCCGTGTCCAGCGGCCGGTTAGCGCCAGGGCAGGCTGGGCTCCAGCTGTCACCAGGGTGAAGCCTTGAGATGTCACCTACCTGTACTCTGTCCATCAAAGGTGGCACTCTATGTGTAATTTCCCTTACTTCCCTCAATTTCTTCTTTAAATTGGACAAGATAATATATTTTGTTCAGATAGCCAAAAAAAAAGGCCTTAAACAACTCCCACTATTTTTATGTGAAATGACATTGACTGCCATGATTTAAGTAATGTGTAAGAATGAACCAGATTGTGCCTATTTCCACATCAAAATACCTTAAGAAAGGAAATGTCTCCCCAAAATAATAATCCTATATCATCCAGAAGTGTTAGTGAGGAGACTCTATTTATATGATGCAGTTTTAAAATAGGCATCTGAAAGATTTTCACAGAAGGGGCTGATAAGCTGTGCTATAGGGCGTGGGAACTACTTAAATTGGCTTTACTGTCAAAGCCAGTGTTTTCTGAGACTACATCATCACTTTTTCCTGACCTTCTGATTCTCAGTTTACTTCAGTATTGCTAAATTCTGAATGCAGTTCCTTCCTTCTCTCTTAGGTTATATGTGTCTTCTATGAGTGTATGTGTGTGCGTATAGCCTTCAGTATCTATAGGAATATGCATAAACACTTGCAAACTGATATATATATGCAATACAACATCATATCTTCAAGTGTCCTTTATGCAAAACTATTAATTAAAAGCCAAGATTAAAGCCGCTTTCATCAGAAATGCAGCTTTGCTGAATAAACCTTACATTTGACCATATTTTCAAAGTGGACATGTATAAGTCACGAGAATAATTACCATTTCATCATTTGAAGTCTGCAAATGAATGATTTCAGAATGAAAAGCATATGTAGCTATGCTGATTATGCAGAATAAATTATTTTCTAACCCCACATTTATATCAGTACATTTTTTATTGTGTGGAAAACGCATGTCCACAAAAAAATAACGATCACCTAAATTTTGCTATAAACATTTTTAAAATATATATATATGAAATTCCTTTTGGAGATGTCTACAATCTGCTTCCATATTGCAACACATATGGTAGGAAAATCTTGCTTGCAAGCCAGTGACTGTTTTTAAACAGTTTTCAAAATTGCACTGAATAATAGCTCATGTACAAAAATTGGTATGTTTTGTATTTTATAACAAACAGCTTAACATTTTCTAAGCTGTGACAAATTTCTCCCTAGACAATTTTTAATGTAATAATAGGATTAGTTTAGCTGTCCCTAATTTTTTTTATGTACGTAGGCACTGGTGGTATATTAGGAATACTTGTGAGTCATTCTAGTTCTGTCTTAGTCCTTTCTTTAGTCTTTAGAGGCCTCTGTGGAGATAAAGGTTGTTACTGTTGAAGGCTTTGTTCTGGTCTGTCTTTTTTTTCCTTTCTCTCACTGCATGTACATGTGTGTACATGACACATAATGTAGATATTTAGGAACTAATTCTGTTGCTGTGATTTTGATAAAGCATTTCTGGAACTTGTTGTATTTCGATTAAAGATTTACAGCTCTCCTTTTGCCTCAAACCTCATTTTTAAAGGCCAGAAGAGAAAAGAAACCCCAAACCATAAACATGTGAAGTGAAATATCCATAGTACCTTCAGTTAATGGTATTTCCTTAAAGCAGATAAGTTACTGAGCCCCCTTTTAAAACAAGAGTGTTAATTTACTGTTTCCTTTCATCTGTTGAAATAATTACTTTTCTTTTTTGCCTTCAATAGTTTGTTCTGGTCGTTAACATTTCTGTAAAATTAAGTTTGAAAGGTGCTTTTAATGTTCACATAGACTGCAGTGCACATTTGACTGTTAAAACCAACCTACTTAAGGCAGAACTAATGTTTAACACTCGCAGCTATTTGAAGTAGTTCACTGCCCAGTTTAATGGTGCTGCCAAGGGCAATGGTCACATTACTTGCTATTATATTTTGGGGGGGTTTGTTACGCTGGCAATAAAGACGATCCATGCTATTTCTCAAAATATTGGCTTAGATCTTAAAGACATCATTTTTCTACTAACAAGCTATAAACTGTAATTTCTTAGGGAGCAGCAGGCAAGAAACACTAACTCCAGCTCTTGGCCACGTACTCCATTTAGGAGTCGTCGTTGCATGCTACAACGTTAGTGTCAAATGACTTTTCCTGCAAACTCTGTTGAAGAAGACAGTCCAACTACAGAAACCAACAGTGATGGTCAGCTGCAGCGGGAGAAGTGATCTTACATAATGGGAATTGGGTTTTTCGTTGTGCATAGTATCAAGACAGTCTTAAGACCTCTGCACAGGGAGGTGGAGAGCGACCCTGGGTAGCCCAGCCTGGCCTGATGGAACCTCGGTGTGCAGGAGGTGGGAGGGGCACGGTGTGGAGGCAGCTTGGCTGCTGCATTGTGAACCATCTCTGTTGTGGTCATAGCGAACGGGGAGCTTCTGTTTCATTGCATTTCTTTTGCTGGTTTAGTTGCTACAAAAGTGGATGTCTCTGTCCCACACTGTTTCAGTATAAAAATCTCCTCCAACCTTGCACTGAGAATGGACCTTCCCAATGGCCAAATTCACTTTAAGCCATTCTGCTGCTAACACTTCCTCAGTCTGTGGATTTTAGAATGTAGGACAAATAAGATTATTTATGGGAATCTTCAGGCAAATAGTACAGAAGAAAATGTAACTAGTTCTTTGTATAGTGGAGTTGATGGAAACTTTGCTGGAGTCTTCAGCACATCCAGTGGGAAATGCATAGTGTTGGAGTGCTCCAAGTAACCCGCAACAGAATGAGCGAGTAGAGCATAGACATCGTATCTATTCCTAGGTGAGGTCACAAATTTATAACAAAATGGCTGCTTTTTCTTCTTTGATAAGCAGGAACAGACAAGAGTTTTTAAACAATACATCTTCTCAACCAGAAAAAAAATTATATATATTTACTAAATAGTGAGTAAAGTGTTCCCCTTGGCTAGTCTAGTGCAATTTTACAAGCTTCAACAATGCTGAATGGATGTTATTGAGAAGTGAATTTGGCTCATTCTTTTTATGCTTTTAATAAATATCCAAGGGAAAGGCAGTTGTTCAAGGAAAATGAAATACAAATAAACATATTCTCAGTAGGCATTCTGGGGAACTTGGAGCTTGAGTTTTATGCTGGTTTTTTTTCCTGTTACTTGCAAGCAAAACTAAAATATTCATATAAGCTGTCAGTTCTCTAAAGGGAATTCATCCTTTTTAAAAATAAAACAAAATATAGATTCTGTGGATAGAACAGAAAGAACATGAAACATAACAAATGACATTTCTGCTCCAAAGTACATCATTGTAATGGACCATAATATTCTGGACTGTGGATACAAATGATTTTTTTTTTCACAGCATCCTGTAACAATTCTTGAGACACACTCATGCACAAAACATCATTTGTAATTATAGCAGTTTGCCATTTTCATCTGCTACATGCTTATTTCTCATTTGATTGATAATCCATGTACTTCAAGCTAATGAAGGTTCTTCATGCCGCCACTTAATAGACATTACCAGTTTTTACTTAAATTTCAGGACAACATCGGCATTTTTTGTTTGAAGGAAGAAGAAAAAAAAAAAAAGTAGTTGCTTCACAGTGCATTTTTTCACATAGATTTCTAGGGTGCCAGAGAGAGATACAGTCGGTGGAGAATGTTTATTGGTATAAAGAAGAATTTAGACTGTGGATTTCCTTTTAGAGTAGTAATTGCCCAGAATTTTCCATCCTTCAAAAAAATCGGTGATTCCCCAAGTAGTGCCTTGTGGAGAGTCAGGGGCACCTTTTTTTGGATCCACAATTATTTTAATTACCAATTACTTAATTTTCTGTATTGCTGTTATTATTTCGGACAATCTGACTTTGAAAAAAAAATTTTAGTTGTACAGTCTAATAGTTGTCACTTTAAACAAATCATATACAGAGAGTTTTTGTGGTTCTAGACTGCATATCCAACTTAAGATACCTTTGTCAGAAGCAATGCAGATTGATTTTAAGTCCATATTTACTACTAGATAGTATAAATCTAGACTTTATACATCATAAAAGCAAGAACATATTTTACTGTTTGAGAACAACTGAGCTGCAAAGGTTCCACAATACCTGAACAGAGATTGGCTCTTGAAAAACATGTATTTTATTTAATTTCTTAGAAGATATGTGGAAAATACCTTTCCAGGTAAGGTTCATGCTTCATTTTGATCCACTACTTGTTTTTCATCACCTACAGACTTGCATGTTTGCATAAACCACCCAGAAATAGCTTCGTCACTAGCTTCGTCACCTTGGGTTGCAGTAACCTTTGTGAAAACTTCAGAGCTCAAATGGCAGTGTGTACAGCATCAATACCTTTCAGAATTTTACAAAACTAGCTGATTAAATCTGATTTTAAATACTACTTTCAGTCTAGAACCCTGCCTTTTTAATAATCAATTAAAACATTGTTTCATTGTGTTTATTCAGTGCGTATAAAGCACTGCTTGACATGTATTAGACCTTACATAGCAGTACACAGCTGTAGCCCATCCAGCATTTTCCAAATGAGTTTGCACAAGGAATAAAAGATTGCCATCTGAGCAACACTGGAGGGAGACAAGAGCAGACAAAAGGCAGTTAAGCGCTACAAAAAAAGAAAAGACCCTGTTGAGAGAGAAATTTCTGAGCAAATGCCTCAATTTCACAGGGAGCTACTGTAGCAGGCAATGTACATTGATTTCAGCACATGAAGTGCATTGCATTTGGGATTCATTAAGCTTCATTTTGTGCACTATCGTGAATGGGTATGTCAGCTACTCTCTCAAGTAATGCACAGTTTCAAAACAAGGAGGTAGAATAAACCAAAGTGAAAATATTATGTGCCCCGCAAAGAGAGTAAGCCAGCTTTAAAAGGAAAATGCTTTGGTTGCTAAAAGCTGTAAGTCACAGTAGCAGTAATCAAAACCTAAACATTTTTAAAAGATTTTATGCTTACAGAGTTTTTAATATGACTTATAAACACCAATAAGTTCATACTCCTGACTGACTAGTGGGAGTCCCACTAGGACAGATGCGCTAATGGAATGCAGAGCCTTATTTCTGTCATTTGGAAGAAAATACACGGACAACTGTTTCATACATTTTATTCACTTTTTTACTGAATATGAGCAAGGTATTTTTGGTTTTGGTCATGGTTGGTTTTTCAACTTCTGTATTTGCAGCAGGAGGGTGCTTAGGATGGTGCTTATTTTCTCTCCCCTCTCCAGGCGTCGGCTGCCAAATGTAGAAGCCACAGAAAGTGGCAGGTCTATGAAGTTGGATTTTTGAGCCACCAACCAAATCCAGGGCTGGCTTGAAATCTGTTTGTGAATGCGTGGGGGGTCTGGAGTTCTGGGTTTCTGTGTAATTTTTTTGGTTAGTATTTTTTTTCAGTTGAGAAGCATGTAAGTCCCAGAGATTTATCCAAAAATCTGTTTAGTAGATTTTATTTAGTAATGATGATGCCAGTGGCATTTTTTGTTTGTCTTAAATTCTACTGTGAATTATAGTGATTTAGAAACAAAAGGTTCATGAAGTTTCTCAAAATTTTCCTGGAGTGATTGGTTTGCGATGCCAAATCACTAAAAGAATGGGATTGTACATACACATGGCTGTGATGGGGGATAAAAAAACAATTCATTGCTCAGTTCTCCAGCTTTTGTGCTTTGCCTTCAGCAGATATTAGGCTGTTATTAATGAAATTAGCCTAAGCAACAGGGCTTTACTGCCAGACTTTGCTCTATGGTACATTCTGCAGCAGAGCATAACTTTCTGCATCATGCTGTCCAGGTTGATGGCCCAGGTGCTTGAGGCGTCAGTGGAGAGAAGAGGAAAACTGATGACCAGTTGCTGGGAATTGTACTCCTGCACTGTACCAGTAACCTGATAGAGGAAAGCACAGGAGTCTGGAATCAGCCACTTGTGGTTTTGATACTTCATTTAACACTTTTTTTACAAGTGCTGTTTGTCTCAGCTGTGGTTTGGGAGTCCCTGCTGACCAGGGGGTCACTGCAGAGGGGCTATGCCTGGAGGGTGAGGAGAGGCCCGGAGCGTGTGGCAGCACAGCGTCCTGCCTGCCCCGCGGCCAGGCACCGCGCTCGGGCCCAGCTGGAGGAAGACTCCACTAGATTAACGTCAGGTAGCTGCTGTTTTCTGCAGAAAGCTTTCCTCTTTCTTTCCTTTCCCCAGTATTTGATCTTTTAAAAGAGCTCAGGGTAAGTGACAGCAGTAGACTTAACAGTTATTAGGTTGCAAAGTAGTGGATGTGGACTACTTGGTGGTTAGCTTACATTTATACTCTGATCGCAGCTGCCATTTGGGTCAGAAAGAGTTTTCCCTTTTGATAGATTGGCTGTGTGCTAGGAAAACTTGTCTTTCCCCAGAGCATCATGTAATTATTTGGTGGCGAAGAGTTGTGCTACGTTGCTATGGACATGCGGCTCTCCACACCGAGAGCTGCTGTAATGCTGATATATGTGAGTCTAATCATTCTGTCACTGAGATGTAATATCGATATGCCAGGACAACATTTCTATCAGAGGGCCTATTACTTGCCCTCTTGGTCGAAGAGGGGAGAAGGACTGGGATAAGCCGAATTCCGACCGTTTCTTAGCCCAGGAGAGGCTCGGTTGTGTTAGGGTTCAGTTCTGGAACATGTAATATCGGCACAATATAAAGGGCAGCACTTAGGAGCGCTGCTGCGCTCCGCGGGCCAGCTCAGCCCCGGGGTGGGAGGTGGGTGCTCGTCCCGTTCCGTGCAGGACCCCGGGTGCTGTGGCAAGGGCCAGGCTGGCAGGCAGGCGGGAGGCTGGGGTGTGCCGCAGCCCCGTGCCCACTGCCCGTGCTGGGGGACTGAGGGACGTGCTATGAGCCACGTGGGGGTCTGCGGAGCTGCTGCGGGGTTAAAGTTTTCTGTGGAAGTCTGCAGCAGGGCTGTGTCGGGAATCGTACTGGTAACAGCTACAGCTGCTGGTTAACAGAATTGCTGCTCGCCTGTAGAATTAAACCAATCAGAAGGCAAATTAAAAGGGGATGAATTTCTCATGCTTCTTGATAATCAGGGTTTATAAAATCAAAGTGTAGCTGAACCAAATTCAAATAGTAAGATATATAAGCAGAGTGCTTCTTTGTTGACATCTGAAGAATTCATAATTCATTCAGAAGGAAACTTTTAAGGTGATCATCTTTCTGGGTATATTTTCCTGTTAAGGCAATCGTATTTCTCCTAGCGATCAGTTTTGAAAGTTGTCTTATTTCTACAGTGCAAAAATCCTGCTGGTGAACATCCCCCAATTGCACTCATAATTATTTCTGATTAAAAGTGCCCTGGCCTGACAGCACTAGGGAAATTAATAGGAGAAGCTTTCTACAAGTTTTAGAAGATGAGCAAAGACATACTCCCTCTTAAAATTATTTAAGCAGGTGCTGTGGGAAGCCATTGCTTTTATAAGGCTCTTCAGATGTTTACAGCAAAACATTTTTTCCCAGTGATTGAATTTTTCGAAGTACTAAAATACCACGGAGAAATATGTTTCCCACCAGTTTTATGGCTCCCTGGATGCATTCTATACAAACCTTGTATCTGCCTGGACACAAACACTCTATTGCAAAAAGATATCTTGCCATTTTAACAAGCTATACTGCTTTGAAAGGATACACTGCATCACCAGTGGGAATGTCAGTACCTTAAGAGTAATACTTCTTTAAGGGTACTATTTTATTAAAGCAGACCTCAGTAATTTGTTCCTGACTGTTATACACCCTTATTTTATTAAAGGTATTTTACATCTGTGGAGGAGATTACTACCACTCCTATTTTCTCTACTGCTTGGCTTTAATGGATGGTGTGGAATATAATATTTATTAAGCCTAAGCAGGGGAGGACATAATAGCAGAATTGTCCTTTATAACCTATTTTACACAGTTGTAAAATAAACCTTAATAAAGCAGGAATAATTATCCAGGAATATCCAGGAAATGGAGTACTCTGCCAGCTTCAAATATTTGGAGGACTTAACTGCTGGTTATACATTTACTTTAAGAAATTGAAGTCAACAGTATTATTATTGATATTAGTTGGTACTATTTTAAAATATATTATGAGATGAACTATCTAGTGTGTTACTTAGCATAAATCATATAATGCATAACTATAATCTCTATATAGTATTAACTGTGTATACCTACAGAAGACAAACACATTACAAAAATATTTATACTTACTAATCTTGAGGTTTAGAGTTCCTTTACCTTATTCTGATGGCACCCAGAGCCCTGCAGCTGGCTCCCTGGCCTCCAGTCAGTTCTGCTGGGGATCACTAGGCCTTGATGTCAGGCAATAACATTGTTCCTTACTGCTCAGTCCTGGATGCCTTTAGATTTGCTTATGGCCAGAGAGGACTTACGTTTCCAGCCTGGTTTTGCACGAGATTAGGACCACAGACTTTGCACCTAGCGTATGCACAGTTGACATCTGAATAGTTCCCTGGACCAGGAAGACAACTTCAAAAAAGCCTTTCCTGGTGGCACATTTGCAGCTTTAGCAGGCAGCTGGAGTTTTTCGGGTGCAAAATGGGAACACAGGCATATGTGCTATGCTGGTGAAAATTTGGTCCCACTGATCACAGCTATCTGGAAGCATTTATAGTTGTGTGGCGTTTGTGAATAGCAAAAATGGAATCTTTCTAATGAGATCTGTTTCAAATTATTGGTTATACTACCAAATACTGCAATAAAGGGGGTAGATGATGAAAATTATTTAAAAGCACATTGTGTATTTTTATTACAATGAGTGGGACATGAAAGAGATTGCCTAACTGGAGGCACAGGCGGCCTTTTCTGGGTACGTGGTGTTGCTTGGCAGTTCTTGACTACTGCATCAACAGGCATGGTGGCCGTCTGCAGTGCTTGCCCGGCATGGAGCGCCTCACCTTCAGGCAGACCTGCGTAGGTGGGGTTTGCAGGCAGCTGCCAGCTTGTGCTGCCCATCCTGCCATTTACACCTCCTGGGAGCTACCTCCTGTCCAGACGCCATGTGGCTGCAGTTCACATGGCGCTGGGATTGAGTTACTGCCCTTCTCCCTCCCCGCGTGCCCCATGCGGGGCTGTTGGCTCCACGCTGAAGCTCAGTTTATTCATCTGCCCGTGGTGCTCACGCCCCACAGTTGTGTCTGGCCAGGAGCTGGATTGTGTCTGCTGCCTGAGGACGTGGCAGAGCAGGCGCGGTTCTGCCTGCGAGTGGACCTCTCCATCTGCGGAGGGGGGACAGATACTCTCCAGCCAGCCCTGGCTGCCTGTGCTGGTAGGCTGAAAGTTCAGTTAACAGACATTTCTTGAGCTTGAACACCATCAACCTGTTCCTATTTATCCTCATCACATCCAGCCCGTGTTTCTTCACCTGTCTTATGCAGTAATTTTACTGTTTATTGTACTGCTTCTTGGGTAGCTTTGTTCTTCTGTTTGCTGTATGATTTCTCTTGGTGGTGGCAGTCACTGGAATCTGTCTCAAAGGAAAAAAGGGAAAGATTTCATATTAAGGACCTAATGCAGCTCTGCAAGAAACTGATGCTTGATCAGATACTTCAGAAGGACTGGGAAAGCAATGCCTATCTTCCCCCTTCCTTCCTGATTTCTTCCTTCTGTGGTCCTATTTGTATTTTTTTTTTTCATAAATGAATATTGTGGAAATGATTTGGACTAAAGTTATTACATTAATTATCCAAACTGACATTTTTGCAGTGTGTGAAAGGACAGGGTGGTATGTAAAATAGATGCACTAAGAACACCTACAGTATGACAACAAGTAGCAGGGTAATTGCTGAAAATGAAGTCTTTTCTGCTATCCCTTCCCTTCAACATCTGTTGTTCCATATGGAGTCATAAATATTTGCAACAAAATAGTTGAAGAAATAATCTCAACATTAATAGGGAAAAGCTGAATCCGCCAAGAAAATTGAAGAATCTTTTTTTTCTTGGCAAGTTCCTCCTACCCATCCTCATCTGACAGTTTAAAATCTCAGTAGAAGAATAGTCAGACTACAGTGATGCTTAAAAATCACCATGAAAAAAAAAAAAACTTTGTGAATGTTAATAGGAGAGTTAGCTGAGAAAAAAATTTATAACCTCTTGATAATGGCCATGAGGAGGATTTTGTTTATTTTGTTTCATTTTACTCCTTTCTTCCACGCCACAGTAATTTTATTACTAGCCTTTTATTGAACAGTTCACATTTTCACTTCTCTCTATTGTCAGTAGACATAATGCTTCTTGTCGTTGTGAGGAATGACAAGGTACTATTACTAGCTGAAAGTAACTAGCTACTTTAAATTGCCATATGGAAAATGCGGATCGATAGTACTTAAGCTTCTACTTAGATTAAGAAGCAACTTAAAACAGAGAACGACTTCAAATGTTTTGGAGTCCAGATTACCAAAACCTGCCTGAGAAGCAGCTTGTAGGAGAAAGCAAGTATAGTAATAACACAGACAGGCTATAGATTGTAAATAATTCTTGTGAGTGTAAATTATAGCATTTTGAAGGCTTTTTATATATTTATTAGTAGCCTTAATTGTACTTACGGTTCTCCATAATGAACAGAATTTAATCAGGTGACATCAGTTGTATTTGTTTTTCATAATCTGTACATATTGAACCTTAGACTGAAGTTACTTACAGTGAAACACTTTAGTTCTGATGTCTAGCTAGTGAATCGTTGTACTTATCAATTTCATTTTTTATTGTGGCAAACCTAGTGTCTCATCTAACTCAGGTCCTTTTTTTTAAGGTTTGAATTAATAAAATATTTTCAGGTGTTTTTACAGTCACTGCCATGTGAACATCAGAGTATATTGTAAATATGTTGAAGTTATAAATAGGTATAATTTTCTGTGTTATTAATGAGAGTACATTGATGAAAATGTCAAAGCTGTATAATTACGCACCTCTTGATAAAGAGTGCACAGTAAAGACAATTTGTAAACTGTAATTTCACCCTTTTCTAGTGAAATCTTAATTTCTCTGCTTTTTGCCTCCTCCTCCTATTCAGACACTTAAGTGCCTGCTTTATGACGTCCTTCAGGAAAACACACCCTCTTCATTCCTGAGAACAGGTCTATGGAAAGGTGGTGAATGCATTGCTTGCGTGGTTTGCTTCCTCTTTTTTTACTACTACAAATACTCAGTTTTTCCTAAGCTGGCGCACTGCTCTAAATGTAACAGGCATGGCTTGTAAAAGCAACGGTAGGAGGGCTAAGGAGAATCTCCATCCTTTACTGGATACGGGGGGAAACAGTGGCAAAGGAAAAGGAAGAAGCTGAGGTACTTAATGCCTCAGTCTCTAATGGCAAGAGCAGTTGTTCCTGCCTGAGCTGGAAGACAGGGTTGGGGAGCAGAATGAAGCCCCCAGAATCCCCATAACGTAGCGACCTGCTACACCACTTAGACACACACCGGTCTCTGGGGCCGGATGGGATCCACCCGAGGTATGGAAGTGCTCACCAAGCCACTTTGCATCATTTACGAGCAGTCCTGGCTCAGCGGGGAGCTCCCAGGTGACTGGAGGTCAGTGAATGTGATGCCCATCTACAGAAAGGGCCGGAGGGAGGATCCGGGCAGCTACAGGCCTGTCAGCCTGACCTCAGTGCCAGGGGAGGTTATGGAGCGGGTCATCTTGAGTGCCATCACGCGGCACATACAGGACAACCAGGTGATCGGGCCCAGACAGCGTGGGTTGATGAAAGGCAGGTCCTGCTTGACTGACCTGATCTCCTTCTGTGACAAGGTGACCCACTTAGTGGATGACGGAAAGGCTGTGGGTGTTGTTTACCTGGACTTTAGTGAAGACTTTGACACTTGTTTCCCACAGCATTCTCCTGCAGAAACTGGCTCCTCATGGTTTGGACGGGTGTACTCTTTACTGGGTAAAAAACTGTCTGGATGGCCGAGCCCAGAGAGTTGTGGTGAATGGAGTTAAATCTGGTTGGCGGCCGGTCCCGAGTGGTGTCCCCCAGGGCTCAGTACTGGGACCAGTTCTGTTTAATATATCAACGATCTGGAGGAGGGGACCGAGTGCCCCATCAGTAAGTCTGCAGACAACACCCAGCTGGGCAGGAGGGCTGATGTGCTCGAGGGTTGGCAGGCTCTGCAGAGGGGTCTGGGCAGGCCGGACCGATGGGCCGAGTCCAGTCGTGTGAGGCTCAACAAGGCTCAGTGCCGGGTCCTGCGCTTGGGGCACAACAGCCCCGCACAACGCCGCAGGCTTGGGGCAGAGCGGCTGGAAATCTGCCCAGAGGAAAAGGACCTGGGGGGGTTGGTCATCGGCCAGCTGAGTATGAGCCAGCAGTGTGCCCAGGTGGCCAAGAAGGCCAATGGCATCCTGGCTTGTATCAGGAACAGCGTGGCCAGCAGGGACAGGGAAGGGATCTCACCCCTGTTCTCAGCACTGGTGAGGCCGCCCCTCGATGAGTGGGTTCAGTTTTGGGCCCCTCACTCCAAAAAGGCCATTGAATGACTCGAGCGTGTCCAGAGAAGGGCAACGGAGCTGGTGCAGGGTCTGGAGCACAGGTCTGATGGGGAGCGGCTGAGGGAACTGGGGGGGTTTAGCCTGGAAAAAGGAGGCTGAGGGGAGACCTCATCGCCCTCTACAACAACCTGACAGGAGGGTGTAGCGAGATGGGGGTCGGTCTCTTCTCCCGAGTACCAAAAGACAGGACAAGAGCAGAAAGTCTCAAGTTGCCCCGGGAGAGGTTTAGACTGGATATTAGGAAAAAATTCTTCACTGAAAGGGTTGTCAAGCTCTGGAACAGGCTGCCCAGGGAAGTGGCTGAGTCACCACCCCTGGAGGTATTTAAAAGACCTGCAGATGTGGCACTTAGGGATGTGGTTTAGTGGCAGAATTGGCAGTGCTGGGTTAATGGTTGGACTCGATGATCTTAAAGGTCTTTTCCAACCTGAACCATTCTGTGGTCTACATTTTCCCCGTGTTGAAAACAATTAAAAGGTATTATTAAACATTTCTTTAGGACAAATTCAATTGTTTCAGAGTGCACAGGTGAGAACCAGCTTGGACGCAGATACCATGAAGCGGAGCATAGTTGATGTTACTGTTTTGTGATAGTTTCCAAAAGCTTTTAAGGCAGCCTGGAAATGTATATATAATGATTAGATACTATTTTTAAAGTGAAGTTTTTTTATGGCAAAGCTCAGTAGTGAAAAATGCTTGTGTGCTATCAAGTTGTATCAATCATTTGAAAATGAAATAAAGTCTGATTTAAAGCTAGTGCGCTGGATTAATCAGCTACTCCCCAGTTGCATTCATTGACCCTGTTCATTCAGGGACTGTAATTAAGAAAAACAGCAGTGACTTTAAATTTGGCACCTGAATCACAAGGTTAAAGCAGTAAATTTCTAAGTCTGATTGGTGCCAGGTTAGGAGGAGGTATCTCTTTTCTCACTGATGAACAGGAGTGCTCAGCTCCTGGCAGAGATGCAATGAGTGAGGGAGAAAAAGGCAGGCAGAGGTTTATGGAGGATTTTCAGAGTTATTAAGACACTGAAGACAGATAACCCTGTCCTTGCAGACTTATAGATACAAAATATTTGAAATAAACAATGCTTCAGATTACGGGGTTTTCATACTTACCTTACTGTAAAATAAAATAATTCTACTAGTTTCTAGTTAATCAACACAGAAATTGCCAAGGTTTAAAATTAAATAAGAAGTCTCACTTTTTTTGAAGACTGCTTTTTGCAATCCAAAGTTAGAATTTGAGCCTAATTCTGTCACAATACCCATGTTTGGACAGCGTTGCCTATCACTTGTTGTGAAGCAGATATACAACTGGAAGTCAAGGGACTTCTTGCCTCTATAAAGATATATCAGTTTGGATGAGTCTGGAAGATCTTTGGGTCAATAATGCTATTTCAAATAAAAATGTATCTTATTTTCAGAGATGAGTAGAACATACAAGCCAGCTGATGTTGCAGATCCTCTTTTTTGTTTAATTAAAAGTCAGAAAAGTGCATTAGAGTATCTAGGCTGTTCTTTTGTGACTGTGGACCATGAAATGTAATCCCCATCACTCAGATATGAAGCTCAAAGAATTATAATTGAGATAAGCCATTTTAGTCCTTAGGTTTCTAAACTGTATGCCACAGGCAGGGAAGGGGAGTGATCCAGCTGCCATCTATGTCCAAAACAGTCTTACTAATGCTGGTTAAAGGCTTTCTGAGATCAAATGTCTTGGTCAGTAACGAACAGATTAATAATGATAAATTTTGTATAAATTATTACACTCTTCTCCATATGCCACATATTTATTTTATGCATGACTTATATTCTGTGAGCTATTTGAGGTGAATAATGCTTATAGAGCTCCAGATAGATAAAGTTTTGAAGTGTATGTGCAGAAATAACCTGGTGGTCTATCTAGTGTTAGGCAAGATGTAAATTGTAGCTTTAATATTTCTACCTTGTTTTGAGGTATGTGACATGTCAACTGTATCAGGTATACGAATGACAGCTTCCAAAGCATGCCTTCTGGTAGAATATAAACCAGCTGGCAAATAAAATTGCCTGTTGGTTTGGGCCATGCACTGTCATGGAGGGAGCAGTTCGCGTTACTCCTGTTCCCAGTGCTGCATTTAGTCCATAGGTTGATGTTTCATCTTCCAATCCCTATTTCTGCCACTTAGGCAGAAGACGGAAGATGAAATACTTCAGTATCTTGAATTAAGAACAAGAAACTTTCTAGCAGATTTCCATGTGCTTTCCCAGGATAATATTCCATTCACTGTTAGTGGTTACCGTGTATTTCTTTTCTCTGCAATATAATTCTTGCTTTCACCTATTCATCTGGATGCCAGCTAGAAATTAAAATAAAAAGACTGCACTCTAAATGGATTCCTGAATGCTATTATAAAGCGTGGCAGGTTTAACAAACAAGCTCGATAAAAGTAGTTCCCACTTTGCTTCAATAAATAGAAAGGTTGTTTGTGTCCTTGGTTAGATTGTAGTTGTCCTAGCTTTATTTCTTGCTTATTCTGTTGTACTATATGTGTGAGT
Organism: Strix uralensis; assembly: GCF_047716275.1. NCBI lineage: Eukaryota > Metazoa > Chordata > Aves > Strigiformes > Strigidae > Strix > Strix uralensis. The sequence continues at coordinate 3,797,684 of NC_133984.1, forward strand.
GCAGCTTTTAGCATTTATATTTTTAGTGTTCTTTAAAATCAAAATGCTTAAATCAACATCTTTTCTATTCAAGAGATGCATTTGATACAATCCACAAAAAATGCTTCCAACACATGCCATTTTTAATTGCTTTACCAATTCTGATTTTTCAAGTCTAGCTAATAAATTTCTGCCTAACTGTGCACTTATTCAGAATATGGGTAAGATGTAGACACCATTCAGATGTGAAGACCTATTACAAGATTGAAATAGATTTCTAATGCATTTATCATTCATCTTTGCAGAGTGTGATTTCAATCAGAAAAAAAAAAAGATGAATGGTTTGACAGTTTCCACCCATATACGCTAAAACATAATATGCTTCTTCTAGTTTTCAGCTATTACAGACTTTAACATGCAATGTGACCTTGGTCTGCAAAGCATGTTTGGTTAGCACAAAAACTTAATCATAAGAAGTCATAAGTAGAATCCTTCTTCTTTACTGCCCTTTTTCTGGGACTTGGAAATTTATTGCTTCTGGGACAGGTAGGATATGAACAATGGGCCAAATAGAGTCCAGGGTTATCTCATCTGTGTGAAAACGGCTGCTGAAAATCGATGTGACCTCTGCTACACTGTCATCCCAATTCCCACCCTCTGTGTCCTATTTGTCTTTTGGTAGAAGCTTAGATCTGTGTGCTGTCTCTATGTGTCTCTCTTGGGCCAGATTATCAAAATGAATCATTGCCTGCATACCTCTTATATTTCTATTTATTTTCCTGGTGTTGACTAGGTCTGATGAAATATGATTCTTTTTGCATTTGATCCTCACTGCAGCAAGCAGCACCTAATTTAGCTGTGTCTATCTCTTTAAAGAAGAGTAATACTATTTTGAAACTTCAATCTGCTGTACAGTAACATTACAAACCATAGACCATGCAACCTGTCTTCACAGTCAATAGTAATTTTCCTTTCGGCCAATTCAATGTTATTACTTTCATCTCCAAATAGTACAGATTTCTAGAGATTTTAAAGCTGCTATAGTTTTGTTATGCATACGCCATGTATTACTTTCTTTTTCAAATGCCACTTCTGTTTAGTCTTTTGTGACTCCATGGCTTAGATATTATTTCTGTGTAGCATCATTTTAAAAACTCTGCCTCTGATATATTTAAATATGAGAAATGGTGTATCTGAATCAGTACGATCTCCGTGGTCTGAGTATGTTACTGGAGCTGAGGGGTTTTTTTTAAATAGATTATTTAAATTACATGACCACAGCTCTAAAATGATAGCTGTGAAGATGTGCAGAGGTTACTGACTTTTGTTGTTATTAGTCCTGAGGAATCATTATGAAGATGTTCCACTTAATGAACTCACACAGTGAAAACAAAATACTCCCTAAACAGAGATTTCAAAGAATACTTGAAAACTGCTAATGCTCCTGGTTTGTTGTCACTAACGTGTTTTAGAAGCACAGCAAAAAGCACTTGCTGCTCAGGAGATGCTCCTGGAGTTTGTTAAACTGGATAGTAGTACTGCTGTTGTTGTCAGATTCTTTCTGTGTGGTTTTTTTTTTTTTTAAATAAGAGGGGTGGGAGAAGGGGGCCTTTTGAATGTGGTATGGTCTAATTGTAAATTCTGGCTTTAACATGACCAAGACACTTGACAAATCAAACTATCGGGAGTGGCTGTGCAGTTGCCCTTAGGAAACACACGCATCGTGAACTTACGGTCAATACATTAGTTGCAAGCTTTACTAAAAAGCAATTGCTGAGAAGATATTCTTCAGGATTTCTGCAAGTGCAGAAACATAGAAACTGGGTTCCCCTGTAGTATTACTCAGAAATATTTTTTTAACATTTTGGAGTAAAAGAAATGTACAGAGTTTGGCTTTAAAGACCACTAGATTTTAATTTTGGGGTTTTCAGCAATTAACTCGGTGTTTTAAGCTGAGTATGTGAGGAAGAACTTCTCATAGCGATCTGAGAGGAGATACATTTACCATCCTAAAATATGTTTAAATTATCCTATTTTAAAATGTGGTGGTGATAGCTGGTGATAGCACTAGTTCATCACAACATTTAAAGGATTTTTGAAAAATAATTGCTAATGTTGCTTCTTTCCGGATGCCACTGTCTGTGCACAGCTTGATCTGTAACAACACCATCTATTTGAAACAAGGAGTGAAGGGGAAGCTACCAGGTCCCAATGCTACAATCTGTCCTAGCTCTGTGCAGTCAGGCGCAGGGCGAGGCCTGTGCCGGAGGCCGCTCTCCGCCCCGGCCGCTGCCCTCGCACCCAGCTGGCTCCGCACCGCGTACCTGGGGCAGAGAGAACTCGGCAGAGCGATTGTGGCTGCTGCCCGTGCCCGCGGAGGCTGGCGGTAGCAAGGCACTTGCTAAGGAAACCTGCGCTGACACCTCCCTGACAACGTGGAGTTGGTGCTAGCTAAGCAGGAGGGGATGACTCAGTTTGATAACGTTAAAGGAGTAAAGAGATGTGATACATTTCTTGATTAGAATTTTATCAAGGTTATAGCAACAAAAACTGCGCATCACAGAATGGTTAACGTGATAGAATGAAGAAAGGTTGTTCAGGTTTAATGAACTGCGTAATACCGTTATAATTCTGTAGAATTTGGGATATAATATTCTATTACAGCTGTGTTAGAGTCTTCAGTGTATTTAATATTGTTCTATGCTATTTTGTAAACTTTCCTTAGCAACAATTACAGCTGCCCAAAGGCTGAAACAATGTCAATTTTACTAACGCATTTGTATTTTGACTTCCAGGTAAACAGAACGCTAGTTGATAGAAATTACATTTGTCTATATTTCCAATGCTTTCTGATGTTGCTTTTAAACCTGTCTTTACAGAAGAGGTCCAAATTGCCATTCCAATAATGAAACCAACCTTAGATAAAGTCCAACTGGCTGGACAGGCCTTGCCTCCTGGATTTCCGGCGCCATTTCTTTTTGCTGATGGTCTTTCATCAGTAGAAACACTATTAACCAACATTCAGGTAAATTATTCTCTATAGGACTAGGCTATGTCATGATAGATAAAATGTGTTTCTTTTTCAATCTCTTTAAAAAGTTTCAGAAACTATTTTATATCTGCAATTCTAATTTTTTTTATTTAATGTAATGCTTAGGTTTCCACTATCTGGCATTATCGATCGTGAAAGGGTTTCATACATTGTCTACTTGACTTAATAGTTGGCAATAATGGTCATATTAAAATTCACCAGTCTCATTATTCCTCCTTTGCTTCTCCCTGCAGTTGACCGAGGTCAGCAATGATACGGCACTCTGTTTGTAATAAACCACAGCAGCAGGATGAATTAGCAAAAACTATACTGAATGATTCCATGCCACAAAATTGCTCATATGTAACATTTAGCTACTGCAAATGCCCAGTTGCATTCCAGGTCTATAGGGTCCTGCTTTTGATTTTTCTGTTTTCCTAGCGGGTGTAAAAGAAACAAATGGATGAATTTTGTCCCTGCTGAAACAAACTGGTATTTTCAGATCTTACATTTGTGTGTGTTTTAGGGCCTACTGAAGGTGGCTGTGGACAATGCGAGAGTCCAGGAAAAGCAGATACAGCAAGAAAAGAAAGAGTTAAAGATGGAGCTTTGTAGAGAGAGAGAACTAAGAGAGAGCTTGGAAAGGCAACTCACAGCTGAGCTGCAAAGCAGAGGTGAGTGAATGAAAAATGGAGTTTAGATATCTATTAAATGTATAACCCTTTGGCATTTCCAGCTGGAGCTATTGAGGACTCGGAGTTAACTGACATTCATACTTCAGTGTAATGCAGCAGTGGACTAGCACTGGTAATGAAAGATTTAAATTTAATAAAAACAGAATGAAGCACACTTTTCTGTAAGCAGACAGAACAGTGACTGAAGGATTATTTCCTGGAGGGCAACTGGCCGCAGAGAGTTTTGGCAGGTTCTGTGGAGGAAAGCTGATTCAGTTTCATGGCTTTCACATGTATTATTACCACTCCGCCTGTGTATTCCCAGCCTGATTTCTTCATTTGACAGCTTTAATTTCTTTTGTTTTCTGTTATTATCCTCCAAGCCTTGAGAATCAGTCTTACTGTGAGAAAGATAGTAATGTCTGTAATTTGAGTATTTAGGTGATTTTTTTTCATTACCTTACTACTTTTCTAGCCCATGTTTCTGTAGGTTAGGTGCTAGTCAGCTGTTTTTTCTTGTAGATAACTTCAGTGCGACAAAATAGACGGAACTACAAGAAATTTTCTCCCCAAGTACAAGATCTGAAGTAAATAACCCTAGATAATTTTTCTTCCATCAGGAGAGTGAGACACAATAGAACTCCCCATATGGGGCCTTCTAAGACAAAACCATGACTGTTTAGAAGCTTTTGATAATAATAGGCAATTAAATTGGTAAATCTGAATTTTTCGCTGTGATATTGCAAAGGCGGCAGTACTCGTTTTAAAATTCAAATCTGCATCTGAAGGCGAGCAATAGTACTTCATGTGCCAAAAGCTACTTCTAGATTACATCCATGAAATCAGAAAGATAAAACTAGATAAGGCTGAAAATGTAGGTTCCAAGTACTCTCTTCCTGTGCATTTTGAACTGAAATTAGGTGTGTAGAACAGAGCTATCCGCAGCGCCAAGTCTCGGTAAGAGGCAACAAAGAAGGGGGCTTCGAAATCAAGTTGTGAAGGGTCAGTAACTACTATTGAAGTTGTTGAATCGCAGTGGGTGTTCAGAAAGGCTGCATCACCCCAGTCTAAGATGACTGCTGTATTTCTATACAGACTGCTGGATGAGACTGCTGTATTTCTATAAACCCAAACTTCCCTCCCCATAGGCAGACAGCACACTGTGCACCTCCTGAGTCACATTTAAGTCAACAAAAACCTTAAGCCTTTCACAGACTTTGTTGGCTTCTGGCTCAAAAGAGAATTTCACCAATAATCAATATCCTCAGAATTGTTTGTCTTTCAGGTCATCACCACATGCTCATCTTTATTATTATAGAAAAAGTCAGAGGTAGGCTTTTTCACATGGGTTGCTCAATTTTCCAAAGTTATGTTCTACAGATCACATTTTGACATTCATAGTTTATTAAGTCTCTCAGAGATTTCCCATATAATAGTATCCTTTCCCCCCCCCGACTGGAGCATTCACAAATCCAGAAAGACCTGTAAAAGTCAGTAAGAATTCAGATGAGGAAGTGGTCACAGAAAGTTTGTAAATACTGTGGATTTTCCCAGAATTTTTCCAGATTTTTTAGAAAATTTTCTAACAGTATTTTGCGATTTGAAATTCACAGGTGTCTAATATACAGAAGCAAATAAATAAAAGGGGCTGCAAAATACTGCTTGTATAAATTCAACTTTAACAATACTTGTGAGCAGTATTTGCTAGAGTGTACACACTAGCAAACATGACTCTAAAATAGGTGGTAATTTTAAAAGGGCATTTATGTTTAAGCTCAAATTCTTTTTAGTCTGTTAGTTTTACCTACTTTTCTAGTGCCATCCATTTGTTTGATTCCATAATGAATCCATAGGATTAAGTGCTGCTCTGTGGAACTTAACACACATGAACCGAAGCAGCAGAGTGCCAAAGCATTCTCCAGTCCTCTGCGCGAGCTGCGATGGGTCGTAGAAGTGTAGTGCTTCCACATGAGCTGGCGTATGCTACGGAAGCGGTCTTTGACCCCTTCCAGAGCTTGCTAAAAATGTTCTCCTGCTGGTTCTGAGAAAGTACGTGGGCATCAGCCTCCGGTCCAACTAATCTTCCTCGTGCCAATCAGACGTGCCAGCCGATGGCAGATTTCCTGGAACAAGAGCTGCGCCCAGGAGGAGAGCGTTTTCTGGCTGCAGGATACACTCAGCAGAAGCGTGGTGATGGGTCTGCAGAGATCCTACCAAGCAGTTTAAACCAGGGAAGGGGGGCGCAGATCATACAAAGAAGAGACACAAGAGAGTGTTCTTGCAGCACTGGTGAAAAAACAAGTGTAAGAGCCCGATAAAGAGAGTTTAATAAGGATAATACGGACAGTCTGTTCACCAGCAGGAGCACAGGAAGAGTTGTTGGCAGAGGTAGATATTTTAGATGTAGTTCTGGCCCAAGTAACGGTAACCTTGTGCTGGTGAAAAATACAGTTAAATATGGGATTAAGATTCAGGGTTTGAAAAGGAAAAGTCTTAAAAGGTGCATTTTATTGCTTGAATTTATATAGGTGAGGGAATACAATCACAGCCAATGTCAGCAGTTCCCAATGAAGATATTGATCATCTGGCTACAATTAATACTATACAATTCTCTAGTTATAGTTTTAACTTGATTTATAGTTGGGTTTAAGGCTTGAAATTAGTCAGGAATACTTCTGTTTCTGCCAAATCTTACAGGGCTGGCCCAATGGCCTGTGGACAATTTTTGTCAAGGCACCGTTTCTGCTTTCTGTCTGTAAGAGAAGATGAGATGACTGTAACATGTGTGCAGATCTAATGCAGAGCTGGGCAGGAGCACTGTATTATTGCATTGTTACCTATTTTAAGTCCAAACAGCCACCTACTACACAGCGTTTTATGGAGTGCTTCAGTTAGAAGGAGAAATTGCTAATGAAGACAATATACTTGATTTACCAGTGTTATAAGCTTGTTTTCAACCTGCTTTCTACCTGGGAAGTTCCCTTTTAATTTCTCTCCGAGATTCTCAACATACACCCAATGCTTTTTTGTTTCTTTCCTTTCTTTGGCTTTACCTCTTTTTTCCTCCCACTGGTCATGACGTGCGAAGGTACTCGTGTTACTCAGTACATAACCCTTCTCTAGGCTTTTCATCTTTCATTTGAGCATGTACACACTTAACCCAGCTTCTGTATAGCCTTACACCTGGCTCCTATCTTGGGAGTGGCCCATGTTATTTCAGTTATTCTGCTTCAAAATGAACCCAACTGCTGCTCTATTTTTACAAAATAAAATTACCACCTAATTCCGTGGGGTTTCTCTCTGTACACCATTGGTATGGACATTTAGGATTCTCCAACACAGCACACACACAGTTCACCTGCAGCAATAAATTTCATTTCCTTTTAATGTTAGGAAAACATAACTAAAACTGAAGCTCTGACACATTCAGAAGACTTCCTCTGTCCGTGAGGAGTGATCAGGGAAGACACAACCAGTGTGTTTGGATTATCTTTCTAGATAAAACTACTGGAGGATGAGGGTGCAGCATAATTCTCAGCATGAAGGGAGAAGGTTAGAATGAAGGGTGAGAGATTTATTTAGAATTTTGAGGATGTACATTGCTGCTGTTGCCAGAAATTAGTTTAAGCCAATGATCTGCTCAACCAAACTCTGCAGAACTGTAGCTGGAATTTAGTCCAAACTGGTGAAGTCTGGGGCTGGCCCTGAGACTCTTGGGTTCTGGACAGGAGACTTAAATCCATGGGGCTGTTCCAGACTGAGAATAGGATGTAAGATCTTTAACAAGATCTAAAGCCCTTTCAGATTGTTTCGCTACAGGATATGGCGGGGGGGGGGGGTGGGGGGGTGGTGTTTCTGGTTTTATATCAGATTCATGCCAGATTTATTTTTTTTTTTCTCAAGGTAGAACTGGACCCTTGAACATAAACTCATTTGCTGTCTCTGTTATATATTAATTGTGCTTTAACAGCCATTTTAACAATATATTTACATTTCAGCAACAATTCAGAAACGCTTGAAGAAAGAAAAAAAGGCAAAGAGAAAATTGCAGGAAGCTTTGGAATTTGAATCAAAGAGAAGAGAACAAGTGGAACAGGCGCTCAAACAGGCCACATCAGGTGACGGTCTCAGGATGTTAAATGGTAATGTCTTAGTTGGCCTTTCACAGTTAGCTTAAAATGATGTTTAATTGAGTGGAAAAAAAGTAAGATGATGCACAAAGTCAATTCCAGAATAAAAAACCACAATCTTTTCCTGAAATAATTAAAAATCTATTTCAGGCCATGTGCTCTGTGTCATGAATTAAAAAAATAAGTAAATCTGCAACTAGAGAAACAGACAGAGCAGTTTACACAGACATGACAAGAAATGCTGAATATATTACCAGAGAAATCTGTTACAGTGCCAGCTAAGACAATGTGAAATTTGGTTCCTATAAGGTTCTCTGAACTCTTCTCTCCCAGCAGATTCATTTTTAGAACTGCTGAGCTTCATTTTAAAAGCCGTTTGGCTGAAGTTTGCTCAGCCTCAGGACCTATTAAGTTTGTTAAATATGTATCAGCTTTCAGAGCTGACTAGGTTTTGAATACTTCCCAAATACTCTTGTGAAACAAAAGCAAATCAGTTAATCTCCTAAACAGGGTGATTATGTTTTGGGTACTGGGAGGATTTGCCTCTTCTGCTTAATATGGTTCTGGCCAAAGTTTAGAGCTTTGGTTTGAATATTTAAGACTGAACATAGCTGAGTTTTAATTACAGGTTCTGTAGCTAAGGTTTAGTCCGTGCATCCCTACCCCAAAGTCTCTGCAGAGGCTCATGAATCAGCGTTACGTTCAGTCTCTGCAGCATTTGTATGTTGTGTAGTCTTTACGTGCACTTTGTGCTGCCTGCTTTGGGCACTGGTAGCAACAAAGCCAAAATAACATAAGCAGACTGCAAAAACGGCCTGAACCGCTGAGTAAAAATAATGAGTTTAACTTGTCTTGAGTTCTCAGCTGTGAGGGCTACCCAAACTGTTTTTTAAAGTTAGGGCAAGGCTGTCTGCGTGAACTGCCATCGCAGCACTCTGCAATGGACTGTGAGTTGTGATTTATCTAGGGCACCTAAGAGATATAAACTCCTTAAGTACGAGAGCAACATCTTTCAGAGACATTCTCATCTGCTGGGTTTTATAGTCCAGCATATCACTGTAACCAGGGACTGGCTGGCTCTTCTGATGCACCAACAGCGAATGGTGGTGATTCAGGCACGGATATACAGCTTGCAGTCGCTCTGTGGTAAGGGACGATGACCCAAGGGAGAGTGGGTGGACAGAGCCAGCAGAAACCTTTTCCCCCGCCTCCGCTGGGTCAAAAAAATGCCCAGATCGGATCCCACAGACACAGCCAGCACCTTGAGATGAATGTCAGAAAAAAACCTAAAATCCTGATGTTCTGTAAGGTCATTCACCCAGACTCTGCCATTGCTGGTGAGCACCTGCCGCTCTCACGCCAGTCAGGAGTACACAGCGGTTCTGGAAGCCACAAATTAAAGGGTACCAATGTGCCAGCAATGTGATTAACAGATCTTTACATCTGCTATTGTGGGCCTGGCTGCTAATGTTTTGATTTGCAGGCACACTCAGGTAGTCATATATATGTTAGTGCCTGCAAGAAGCTGATATTTACATGCTAATCTGATTGCACATGCAAATCAGGTAGCTCATTAGCATCTTAATCCACGATTTAATTGCAGGTACAATTTTATGACAACAAAATGTGAGGGGCTATTCTGAATATTTTTAATTTAGCTCTGACGGTCTGTCTCATTTAACAGATGCTGTTATTAGTTACAGATGACTTTGTCATTTTACATATATACAACATGTACTCTAAAAGGTTTGAAAAGAAAGAACCTTTTTAGATTAATAGATCAGTGCCCTGAACTTTCCTTCAGAACTGGAATCTGAGTAAGGGAAATCCTCTGTAATAGCAGTCACTTGTAATTTTATAAGAAAAAAATTGTATACATGAAAATATTATTTATTTACAGGGTTATATATGCACATACATCGCATATATTTCATTGACACATATGTGACTAAGATGTTACTCACAGTACTCTTCTGTATATGGACTGTCCTGTAATGGGTTGCCTTGCTTTGACACGGAGCTCGGTTAGGCTGCAGGGTGACCAGCAAAATGTCACCTGCGATAGGCAGCAACACACCAACTAAAGCCATCTGAGAAGGCGACAGCACAGTTACTCTCTGTTCGAGAGAGTCCAGAACAGGCTTCTACTCAGAAAAACTTCCAAACTGTATGCGCAGCTCCCTTTCAGGTGTGGGGTTTTTCTTGCTGTAATTTCTAAAAGTGCTGTATTATAAGGGAAGCAGATGTTTCTCCAGGATTTGAGGTGCCGCGGATTCAAATCACATACCCTTCATGGTAATCCTTGTTGGCACAAGGTGGATAATGGCATCTGTTATCCTAACACCCTAGGGCATTTGAGCCCCCACCCCCACCCCGAAAGACTGTGCATACAGAGGTATTATCAATATGAAATTAAATAGTTCAAAAGTGCATAGCAGTATGAGACTCTTTCCTGGAAAAAAGAGCACAATCCATTTTGGAAAGCTCTTCTCAAAACGTGGAAATGTTTCACATAACGTCACATACATAATGTAGGTTTGGGTGATAACGCACGCTTACAACATCCTGAGCTGAGTCTTTTAAATGCAGTTTGCACAGCCCTCTTCTGTAACGTGCAGCTGATACGCACCCGCGCAAACACGTCGACTGGCATTGGCTCTTTCAGTCTGTACTTGGTGGGTACATGGCGAGGAGAGTCAGTGTAGTTTAATATTATCACGGTTTAATTTCTACTTTTCTGTTCCGTATGTCAGATGCCCTCATTCTCCAAGAGAATTTTGCAGACATATTAATGTCACATGTTGGCTATTATCTGATCCTCAGACAAATGTGAGGCACGTTAAAAATAATTCACTGTGAGACCAGTAATGTTTGCACATTTTGGAAACAATTTACTACTGAAAATTCTATGAAGACCAAATGTTTTATGCAAGACTGTGTAACTTGGAGATCACCCTAGTTTGCTATAAATATTTTTCTAAAGATGCATGAGAGAAGGGCAAAGGGGAATGCATTAATCTTCAGTGTCAATGTCTTTCAGATGCTGGAATCCCAGATATGGAAATAGAACACAACGGAACCCAACATGACAGTGCAGCAATGCAAGGTGCAGTATGTACCGCTTCCCATCACATATGTGTTTGTCATGAGTCATATTAAAAATGAAATGCAGAATAGTTTCTGTTTTGCTGCTTTAAGATAAATGTAATTTACACAACTTCATGTTGTTTTCCTGGTTAGTACAGAAAACCTGTGAAAGACCAGTACTTTACAAGACTAGAAGTTAAATTTGTTTAAATAGAGGTGTGGGAAACTCATATTTAGGTATCAGGTACATGCGCTTAGTTCAAAAGTGATTTTACATATGATTTATCTTTTTTAAAAATTTCACCTCTGATCCTTACCTATCAAGAACATGGGTGTTTTCAAAAAACACATAAGCTGTATGTGGAAAAGGAAACTCATGTTCATGTTAGGAGCAATATATAGAGTTCCATTTTGCTCCCTGTTCAGTGACTGTTTGTAAGTACAGAACATTCCTGTACTGTCTGGGTGCTTCCCACAGAACAGTGACTGTGTTCTGGCTGTAGGCCTGCGGCGTGAGGGAGTGGTGTAGTCCTCAGGTAGGGGCACAGACAGGGAGAGCTTAAGGGTTTCCATTATCACTGGAAGCCTGTTTCAGACACGCAGATAATCCATAGTCACCTGTCATAAAATTTGGGCTGAGCAGTTTGAACATAGAAATTCTCTGACTTTGGAGAAAGTCCAGTTTTGTAGTGTTGTTTTTTTGTAAAACCAACCTCCTCCTCCCTTCGGTCCCGTGCTGCAGTGGTTACACACCCCTCAGTTCTGCGCTGCCTGCTGCAGCCCTGGAGACAGCTGCCTCTTTCAGTGTAACTGCTGCTTCTTGGGGCGCTTCCGCCATTCCTACTGATGCATGTCATGGTCATGTGCAAAAAATAACGTGCGTTGAAGTAACTGAAGACAGTCCCCTTCTGTGTAGACAGAAGAAGGACTGCAGAACAGTTATAGATACGAACATAACTTCTAGCATTGACTTTGCATACCTCTGGTGTGCATCTGCCGTCCATCTGTCATCCACGCAGGAAAGCTTTCAAATATTTTTACTGCTGTCTCTTTTTGTGATTCAAAGTTCATATGCTGTGTATTACAAAGAAGGAGAATCACAGCTTTGTTGTAATGCATATATATACCTATAACATATGTATGTATATATACGTACACATATGACTGTACTCTAAATATTGCAAATGGAAAACCGTTACTGCCAGAAATAGTCAAAATATTGGATAAAGACTTGGGACACACGTCTTTAAATTTGACAAGCAAAATATTCCTAGCGTTTCTGATCTGTTTATGATACCTGCTGAGATGAGTGCTCAGTGCTCTTCCAAAAAGATTCTGAGAGTCAAAGGTGCATCTGGACAGAACCTAGTAAAAAAAAGGAAGTTAATTTCAGTTTTCAGTTGAAGAAAAAAACATTACAGTTGGCTCAAATGTGTCTTCCCATCAAAAATGATCATAAATAACTGTGGGGAAAGTGATGCATAGTCACTTCCAACAACCATATACTTACTAGAAGGAATTAAGAGAACTTTCTTACACTTCCTGTAGTCTATTGATACACAAGAAAACCTTGTGATTTTATTATTTTTATTTCAGGTTGGGTTTTGATATTTTTTTTAATCTGATCCCAACTACATTATTCTTTAGTTTTAACAGGCTTTGGAGCATGAGGTTTTGTTGAGGTTAAAAGCCAAGGGAGAACTGGCCATCCACTGCTCTCGGTGTCTCTGAGCACGGTGCCCCTCTGCGAAGGCAGAACGGGCCTCGTGCCGCAGGAGTTGTAAACCTGCCCGTACTCCTCAGTGCCAGAGCACCCGTGTCTTTACCACGGTGAGGAATGGCAGCTATGCTGACTCCTGGGATGGTTTTGGTGGAGTAATCCTGTTCGTATGTAAACGTGTGAGAGTTTAGCCAGTTCCTCACTAAGCACCCTCAGCTGATAAAGAGGTTTCTGAAGAGCTCTCTGTAGAGCTGTTTAGATTTCAAAGCGTTTCTGTCCTGTAGCACCACTTCTTTCAGTTTTATTCATGCTGATACTGTAATATCTTTTTATTCTCTTTTCCTTTGATTACAATTTTTATACTTGACAGCTACTATTGCACTGCCGTACTTAACAATTTGAGCACACTCCCTCATTGCCCCTTCATTTGCTGGCTTTGTTTTTTGGGCCCTGGGAGGAGGAAGGGTCAAAACACATGTCCCTAATACAAAGCTGTTTCCAAGCTTCCAAAATCTCTCTCTATTGCACAGAAAAAAGCTTTAGCATCAATGCAGACCTTTCTTTTTCTGTTGTCAATAGCTCTGCTGGACAGAAATCTATCATTCACACAGTGCCTTTCCTTTGAAATTCAATTAGTTTCCCTGCCAGTATCTCCTTAAGATGGTTTAAAGGAAGATTACAAAAATACTGCACAGCCACCTTTCACAGTGATTAAGTCATATCATATTTTATGCTCATTTCTTAAAATGATTTTATTAACACAAGCTGTTCATACGCTGGGATTTTGATCTACATCATACATCTTTTCCATTTAGTTGACTCATTTTCTCTGTGCTTTGTATATTAATTGGACAGAAATTCTGTGCGGACACTTGCAACTTTTCTGAACTTTACAGTCTTAGTACCTCCATCCTCCATATACCTGATCTTCTAGTCCAGCAGAGCTTGATCTGAGAGAAGCTTTTTAGCTGACAAAATAGAAAAGTAATAGTTGCTGTAGTCACGAGTCCCCCTGCAGAGCTGAGTGGTGCGGAGAGGGTGATGCATGCACACCGATACCCTCCTGGTCTTGCTTCCATAACTCACTTGTGGGCCAGCAAGATAGTGCATCAACCATTTTATCAACCAATCTCCGTTTCACATAAAATAAACATACTGGGTGTCATTAAGTGCACCTTCAGATCAATGATTTTTGCAAATGACATTCAAGTACCATTCGAGTAGTGCATTTTTGCTGATAAAAGCAAATTAAATTAGCACAACTACAAGTGTGCTGATAAAAACTAAAACCGAACAGCAGCACCATTAGCTAACAAAGTAATATTTTCTCTTTACTGCTTTCTGCCATTTAGTTATTATCCTATTGGAAATCTAATTATAATCCTTTTACTCCCTAGTCAAACTTCACAGTTTTTGCAAGCTTAGCACTGACAAGTGATTTCATTACATTTGATTGCCCGCGCCCAGATTGACTTAACTTCACTCCGAGACCTAAAAGCCCTCTCAGTTTCTCAGATTCCCTGTTTGCACATTACAGCAACAGCTCCTTTAATTAATTAGCATGAACAGCAGTAACATGAACTGCTGAACAGAAAATAACATCATTTTATGATCGCAGGGAGACTTCTCCTTTTGCATGTTTATACCTTAGTTAACTTTTGTATTACTATATTTCATTGTTAAGGGGATATTGGAACAATCAGCAAAGCAATGTTATCTTAAAATTTTAAAAAATAGATGTTACCATAATACTCGATGATAACAATTTACAAAAAATAAAAGACTAAATTTCAAGAAGAGGGCAGCAGCACAGGCAGACAGACTTTCCTGAGGTGAAAACATGGTTCAGAGGAAATGTGGTTCACTGAACCTGCAACAGGAGGGTGACCCAGAGCGGCTGCTGCTGCTGCTTTTGTTTGTGAAATAACCTGGCAGAGATTAAGCACAAAACTTCGCAGGAACCGTGAATAACTTTTTATTTTTACCTGTTTGCCAAAGATGAAGGGCTGTTGAAGTTCAGACCGTATTTTGGGTTTTAGTATTTAGAAAGCTGGGCTATATTTTTTCAATAGTCTGATATAACCAGTAAGTTTTCAAATCCAGCCTATGGTAAAAAGGGTGCAAGAGGGACAGAAAAGAGAGGGGTAATGTTTTTAAGAGGTTTAACAACTTTGTTACTGTATCAAATTATACCTCCAAATGCTGCCATCCACTGAAACCAACCACGCTATGGAATTTCAGAGCATGCTGCAACTGCAAGAGACAAATTCAACATCTTGGAAATTACAGTGCTATTGTCTTGGTCTTCCTTTCACTGAAAAAAATGTTCAAGCACTAAAGTGAGAAAAGACCAGAACCCTGCGATTAGAAACTCTTGAGATTAAACTAAACCGA
This sequence comes from Strix uralensis, assembly GCF_047716275.1. Classification (NCBI taxonomy): domain Eukaryota; kingdom Metazoa; phylum Chordata; class Aves; order Strigiformes; family Strigidae; genus Strix; species Strix uralensis. The sequence goes on from NC_133984.1 coordinate 3,812,699, forward strand.
GGCCTGGTATTTTCCTTGTGAGTGAGTTCTTTGCTGTCTGTCCTCTTGAGACTCAGGCCTCTTCTTCTTCCTCCTGTCCAAGCTGTGCTCTGTCCCTAGTGCGTGTCCTGCTCTGGATACTCTGAATTGTTAAACCTCTAGTGGTTACCTTGTGCTGTGTCATATTGCAGTGTTTCTAGAAAAACTCTTTCGAAGTTTGTGTGCAATTACCAGGCTGCCGTCCCTGTGCACACACCGGCCAGGCACTGCTGAAAGCCCTCCTGTTAGCTGCTAACCAAGACAAGGGCCCTCTTTAGTACCGAGCCGTGAGATTACTGTGCTGACTGGCTATGTGGCTCACCTGCAGGTGGTATGGACGCAGGGCTTTAAAATTAACAGTATCACTGATCTTAGTCTCAGTGTTATTTCTACTTTTGGTACGCAGTGTTTTCCTGAATATCTCTCTGTAAGCACATACACACACGTATGAGGGAGGAGGCTGAGATTTTGTGATTTACTGGAAACAAAAGGTGGGTAAAGGTTTCCCCAGGAGACTGTTGAGTGTGAAGGTCCATACTTTTCTATTCTTACAAAGGGCTAAAACATTTATTCAGTAATTTAGTGTCAGTAGGCTTGAGTATTTCCTAAGCAGGAACCGCTATGTTATCTCCCTGTCTGCTCAAACTGACTGGCAATCCAGCACCTGCGTAGTTTGTATTCAATGAAGATATTCTTGTCCTTGGCTATTGTTACTTATTAGAAATCCTATTTTCTGTAGAAGTTTTTAGGTCTATTAACATGAATGTGGAAATACTCGACAGGGTCGACTCAGTAGTCCTAAGCACAAAGGAAGTGGGGAAGGAGCCCCCGATGCAGCCCCTCCCCGAGCGTGCAGCGCCCCAGGGCCAGGTGCCACCGTCCTGCCCAGGAGGCCCCACAGCTCGGCTGGCCCATCCACAGGGGCGGAAAAGAGCGAGGGATTAAAAGAAAGCAAACCGAACTTCGTTAGTACTGCTGCTCTCAGAAGCTGCATTTATTGTTCACATTCTTCTGTGAGTCTAGAGGAAAGCGTGCCCTGCTCACGGTGTGTTATTTTTTCTCGTTCACTGCTGTCTGGAAAATACTTACAGATAATGGAAGGGAAGAGTTTTGCTGGACAACTAATAAACAGGCAAAGAAGTCAGTTTTACTCACTGTTGTCATTCGGCCGAATGACTAGCCCAAAAACCAGGAGAACTGGCTGCAGGCCAGGTCTTTTTTTTTTCATGGTAGTGAAGGGATCCTTTTTTGGGTTTTGTAATTGTGTGGTCCCTACCCCACTAGCAGGGGCCCGGGTGCAGCCTCCTGCCAGGTCCATCAGCACTCCTGTTTGCCAAGAGGTTTAGGGAAGGAAGATTTTTTGAGGGTTGTCATGCACGGTAGAGGCAAACTATTATCTGAGGTTTCTTTTTCTTTCTGCAAAGTAAGAGACCAATTCAAACTAATTAGCCCCAGCTTTGTAAGTTCGATTCATTGTTATGGCACTGTATTTTCCATGTGTCGCTGCATCCAAAGCTCGGCTTGGCTCTGATCTAACTGAAATGCTGACTCTGTTTACGTCGCCTAGGAAGGGGGGAGAGATCAGCTCCTGGCCCATGTAGTTGCAGTAGCGAGTAAGACCCTTTGCTTCAACCCCTCAGGCAGGAGTCGTGCAAAGCCTCTGAGAGCGGGTCTGGCACGTGGCTGCCCCCCACCCTCCTGCCCACGGAAACACGGCTGCATCTCAGCTCTACCTAACCACTATTTTAGCAGCTCTCCCAACTCCTCCTTCACCTAAAGTGGGCGAAGTAGGATTTTTAGTTTATTATTTGATCTCTGCTACCCGTATTCTCTGCGACATGTAGTGCTGGGTTTTATTTTTTTAAATGACACAAGTAATTTACAGTTACTGATACCACAAATTCATCCTTGTTTTCTCATTATGTAGCAGATCCCAAATTTCCTTCCTCCAGTGACTTTCTCCTCCACTTTACGGTGTGCTACAGTTACTGAACCATCCCAGGCTGTAGCTGTGTCAGTTAATCACAGCCAGCCGGCTGCGTTGCCTTGCTCCCCTTCCTGGACTGGATTCGCACACCAGCATTCCTGGGGCTCATTTCTTTATGCAAGTTGTGAGGGTACACATGGTAGTTTTGTTTTAAAATACTTCTATGGAAATACAGCTGAATTACTAACTTAAAAAAAAGTTACTACAAACAAAGCCTCACAAAGGAATCAGAAAATTCAGAGATGTTGAGTACACTAAAAAAGAAAAAAAAAAAAAAGAAAAATCTGAATAAATATGCAGGTCATAATTGCTGCTTTTGGATTTGTCCTTTATACACACATTAAAACCCTGAAAGAAAAAGACAAACGATGATATTGTTGCTAAAAGGGAGTGCAAGAGATGAATGTATACCCTGGACTAACAACTCGGGGAAGACAACACCATCCTGAGGGAGAATTACAATTATTAGCATAGGCTCTGGCTCACTGAGAAACTGTGAGATCTTTACTTGTCTTAGACATTGTGAAGGGGGGAAAAAAAAATCCTTTCCAAATGTCTTGCTTATTAAGCCAGTCATGCATTTCACTGTAGGTTGTAAAGCAGTATAACATGCACAGGGGGCTCATAAGCATATTTTAGTGTTAGGGAATATCATTTATACAGTTTTTATATTGTCAATATTACCCCTAGAGAATGAGATTAGGCTTTAAACTACTGTAAATCTACGCTTTTGCTCACCTTTGTATAATTTCATTTTTTAATAGAATGAAGCCCACATAAATGAATATTTGATTAAGGGATAAACCTAATAAAAGAATACATTTATTGCACACAGATTTATTCAAATCTTTGCTATATAATACAGTAAAATGCTGTAAAATGGTATGTAGCTTGCAGTCAGCTGCACTGAGGGAATGGTGAATATTCTTCAGAAAGATGAATTTGACAACATTGCATTGTCTTTCATGTGTAAGTGGTAGCACAGATGCTCCTAACACTTTAATTCCTCATAGGTGGTTGCTGTATGACGTTGTTAATGCCATGGAATTAAGTTTATTGCACAGCAACAAAAAAGTATTTTAATTTCTGGAGAATAATTGAGAGCTTTATAAAAAAGGAAATATTTAACTATGCACACTTGCTGTTTACTGATCGATAATATCTCCTGGGTGGCTACACTGTGCTTGAGCTTTGGCATTTACTTTCTCTCTTACGGGTATTCCAGATACCTCCATTGAACTTCCCTTGAGAAATGAAGGCAATAGAAGGAAAAATTGAAACCTCTTTCAAAGTTTAAATAAAAAAGTCCATCAGCCCACAGTACCCTCAATGACCACCTCTTACATTAGTTTGAAAAATAATTTTTAAAATACAATAAAAATATCAAGAATTTAAAAAAAAATAGTATTGCTGATCCTTACTGATCCCATTTTTGATAAATCAACTTTTCCCTTGACTGCACGTCCGGATTCCTCCCCTCCTCTTTGCAGACAGAGTCCGTGTGCCAAGTGCAGCACCGTAAATGTGTGCACATAAGTGGTCTCTGCCTTCCTGCCTTCGTCTGGACGAACACGAAGGAATAAACATGTCAGAAGGTGCAGCCAACACTGGTGGCCAAGTAAATGGCGAGTTAGGTACCGAATTTCTGCTGCCTTCCATTGGTGTTATGTGGACTAATTTGCCAAGTGCATCTGCAAGCCCACCCGGCACAGGGGCTCGGGCAAGGAGACGCCTGTGTAGAGGCAGCTGCTGAGCCCAGGCCCTGGAAGAGGGGAGATGTGTGGGCATCAGGTGCCCAGGACGTGAAGTGCTGCAGCAGAATTGCAGCCTTTTGGACTGCCTATAAAGACTATTCGTAGGATTTTTTGAGGGCAGCCAAACCTACAGATTCTGGTAGTGGCTAACTTTTTTAGGCATACAACTTTAATACAGGCTTGATCACCAACAGCCTGAAATGGGAAGAAGTCACATGCAACTTGTAATAATCAGAAGGAGACAAAGAAAAAAAAAAAAAAAACCAAACAAACCCCACGGTGTTCAATATTTGCATTTCTGCTTAACCCCTCCCCAGGCTTTAATATTTGCCCTGCTAAGTTTAAGACAATAATTCTAATCAGCCCAAGGCCTGAAACTAATTTTAGTCACTTCTTTGGAGGTTCCCATGCTCCCAAACGTTCCTCCGGAGATGTTATGTCCCTGACTCTTCCGATCTTTATTCTTGTTTACATCCAAAATACATAGTAAATCATCTTTGTTTGGAGAGTCTGAGCCTCCTTAAAACCATGAAACATTCAATTACTAATTAGCTGTTTCCTGTTCCTAATGAAGTGAACATGTCGGATTTGGATTAAAATTCAGCTACTGCTCTCCTCTGTTTATGGTTCCAGATGTTTTTGTTTTATCTAGGAGGTTACTTTGACAGCTACCGCTAAATGATAAATCACTCATATTATAGCTGAAATGCATTTTGAAATTGAAATGTGGCAAACTTTGAGATTGCTCCAAGGATCAGTGTCAGTTAGCAGGTCAATACTTGTTCTTTCCTTATGAGTGTTCAGTATTGGCATATGTAAAACAGTAATGGGATAGATGTCAACATTATACAAAATGCTTCTCAATATTATCATTTTGCTATCATCTTCAAGATCAGTACTTGCAGGTTTAGCTGGGTGGATTCATGATTCTTTCTATAATGAACAAGAATATGGATTCTTGTTAGCTTTAGTTTCTGTGGGCATATTAATATTTTTTTTTTTCTCTGGGCTTAAAGTTGCTTAATGTGAAAAATCAGAGTTGATAGATACTATAACTAGGAATATTTTTATGAAGGAAGGAAGTGGCTTTCTACTTGTTTCCCTAAATAAAGAAAAATAATTTTAAAAGAAATGTGGCCGTTTCTGAATGAAAGAACAGCTTTCCAAGAACAGCTATTGATTTACTTCACACAATTTTATTTATTAACACACTGTTCCCTAGAAGGTTTTGTGCGTGTAATAATGGTACATTGTAAAGCTGGTGCTGTGTTACTCAGCCTATCTATCTTATGGGGGCACACAACACAACACAGGCTGCCTTTGGAAAAATTAAAAAGCAAATGCTGTAAAGGAAGAAAATCCAAATCAAAGTATTTATATACTCAGCAGGTGCTGGCTGGCAAGCACCTTTAGAAACAAGGCTGGTAGTTTTTTAGCCCAGCTGAGTGGCCACATGTGCAGCATCGGGTAGAAGTGGGCAGCGCACGGGACCGGCTCAGCGCTCGGTCCCCTCTCGAGGGCTTTGCCATCCAGCGCCTCTCCCGTGTGAAGCGTGCTCACGGGATGGAGAGTTTATAGCTGATAATTTGGCTTGAGAAGAAGTCCACAAACAAGGAAACCCACCTAAGTTTCAATTAATTATAAAATGTGTAACCATATAATTGACCTTTATTCCTTCTCTTTTTTTTTTTTTTTTCTCCAGAAAACAGAACATACATCAAACCCACTATTATGTACTGAAGGAAACACCTATTGTTGAAAAACGTATAATGACCACTATTTGAAGACTATATAGTTCATGAAAAACGTCCCTTCCAACCTTTGATGCCTTCAGTACTGTGTGAAGAACAGGATTTGTAGCATGAAACTTGAAGGACAATTTCAAACAATTTACTGTTGCTGCATCGAAAACTGCCGTATTAAGAAATATTGAGACTTTTTACAAGCTTATCATACCAAACCAAGCCTGTTGCAACAGATCATTTTTAGGTCCCCAGAGATAGAAAGGAGTTTTAGTATTTTTAAGCACATACAGGAATTATTCCCCCTTTCCCCCCAAAAACAGAACTTTTTTTTTTTTTCTAAGGAGGTAGCTATTACTGTATAGCAATGGCACAATGATTTTAAGCCACAAAGGTCCTCACTGGCTGTACATCATACAAGTCCAGTTTATCACTGAAACTGTTCAACATGGAGCTGTTTCGATTGTGTTTATAAATTAAGCTTTGTTTACTGAAGCAGATACTCGATATATATTACGTTTTAAAAAGAAATGTGTGTACATTTTTTAAAAGAATGATGTAAAAATTGTCCTTTCATTAGATGACCAATTCAAAAGTGTGAGCTAAACCCTAATAGCTGACGTAATATGAGGATTATAATTGATGCTTTTTTTTATGCTCAGTTCAGCTTGGCTTTTGGTCTTTTAAGATGAAAAAATGAATATGCAGTAGAGTGTTAGATAATGGAAACTTTTAAGTATGGTTTCTCTGTTGTACCATATTAAGTTAAAGTACACATTCTTTGTTAAAAATGTTCTTGCTAAAAATACAGTATTAAAAATTTTTTTGTTTGACTTTGGAAATCTTTTAAGATTTTTTTTTTACTGTGAATTCCCATAGTTACTGTACTAATGCAAAACAATATTTTGCACTATTAAAAATACTTGAAGAAATTACTTAATAAAGAGGGTGGGTTGGTATCAAACATTTTCCTAATTATTGTATGTTCCAAATTCTGAACTTTGCAAGTGAAACATTCCTTTCTCAAAATACGTGACTGAAAGCTGGTTGGAGTCAAGTGGAATTAAGTAATCACCTGTTTACTTAATCACTCTTTACTTTCATTCATGGGTCAAAGGCACAAGGCATGTTTATATATGCATACTTACGTTCACACACGCATACCCTGAATTAAATCAGTCACCTAAAACCAAAAAAAACCCCTTTAAATACATCTATGGGGAATGTATTTCCTATGATTATGTTTACTACTATCTCTAACGATAGCATTCAAACTTCCTTTTATTTTTATCACTAGATTTTTTTCTGGTTAGCAGACTTGTGCAAACTTTCAAAGTGTAGTTTCAAACCATACTAGGTAATACAGCACAATGGAATCATCTGATTTTCATTCCTAAAGATATCTTTTAGCTTAACCAGGTGTCAGTTCAAGATGACATCTTGGCCTCTGTTTTACAGGTGAGCAAACTAATTATCAGAATAGTCTTCCAATATACAGACATGGTTTATTCCACATTATTTTTATAGCAAACACTCGAACAAGTGCATTAATCACACTGCATTTGATCAAACAATCATAAATTGAATGATACAAAGAAACAGGAGCATTAGGAATTGTGAGTCCTCCCACACTCTTAATAAAAGCTCATGTGTGAGCACCTGAACTTAAATTCTACCTTTAACTATTAATTTTAGTTGCTATTCCATCAGGATTATCTGAAATGAGGGTTGGACCTTATTTCTAAATCTTATTTTTAAAAAGGATTTGAAGCAACTCTTGGGATATTGCAGCATTTCTGACTGAACTCTGGTATCACTCCTACAAATTGCAGATTTTGAAGAGAGCTCTTTGATGATGCAGTATCATGCATTTTAGAAAGACTTAAAGTAACTAAATATTTCAGTCTTTGAAACAGTATCATTTTTGCATTTTCCTTTAGTCTCCATAAAGACTATTTTAGCATTTTTTTCCTCAGTGGCTGATCTACATTTTTTAAGGCTGCACTGATACTGGGTTGATGAGCACATCATTGATTCCTAATTTGCCCTTCCCAGAATAGTTTTAAACGTCAAAGTACTGGCAAATGAGATTTCGGAAACTGATAAACTTCAGAGACTGAATCTGTTGTTAAGTCCTTACTAGGCAGCTTCTGATAAATATTGACAAACCAAGACATGAGGTTTTTATGTGTCAGCTCAACCTAATGAGCAACTTGTAACTAACACTTTCTGTTGGAGAACCATATTAAAGCCAGAACAAGAAACAGGTTTGGCCAATTGCAACTGAACAGTTTGTATAAAAATACAGATTTCCATTTTCTTAAATTTCATTTTACTTTCTCTGATCTCAGTAATATTCCAAATGACACCCTCCTCCATAGGGATCTGGCTGTGAGTTACACTGACCCAAAAACTTCTACATAGACGTTTCCGACTGATGCAGTATGAACCATGGGACGGCGACTGCGTGCCCGAGGTGGCGTTTCCCACACCGGGCTCAGAGCAGGCAGCACCCATGTTCCACAGCACTCTAGTTCAGAGCACAGCCTGTGCTCACTGCACACGCAGATGTTCTGGGATTAAGTCTGACACTGCATGGGATTTTTTTTTTTCCTCTGTGCAGTATTAAAAACCCTCAGTGTAGACTTTGTCTAGTTCCAGGCACTGCCAAGTGAACCACATAAGGCAAGAAAATAAGGAAATTGCTTTCATGTCGTATTTTTAGGTCTTTGCTGATCTTGTCATTCAAAGGCGAAGGAGGAGATGGGATTATTTACTCAGAGAAGACAAGACTAAGGGAAGAATTAATTGTCTTTCATATCTAAACGTAAGCTATAAGGAGCAGGAAGGTAACCTTCCCTGTCCCCTGTGGTTCCCTGTCCAGCACAGATCTGTGCGTGCTGCTTTCAGAAAGCTGCATAACCCCAAGACCTCATTCCTGCCCGGTGGCACAGCACAGCAAACACGGGCAATGGTGAGCTGCTTTAATGTCTCATGGACACAATCTCATATTTGGCTACAGCTCTCACCTCTCTTGCTCATCTTGTGATCTAAACAGTGGGACAGTCTCTAGGAGAGCATTGGAGAGGCCCTACCCTGCAGGCCAGGGCAGAGCTGGGCAGCAGGCAGGTCAGCCTTCACCACGCTCCTCCTCGTTTGCAGCAGTGAGCTGGCTACAGTGCTGGTAGCCCCTGAGGGATGTTGCATCTTTGAGGTTTTGGCTTTTGGGTTGGTTTTTTTTCAAATGAAAATGACTGAGAGGAGCGGGACTTCGGCAGTGCCCATGTCCCAGCACCTCCTAAAAGTGGGGGAGCAGAGGGACACTGAAACAAACCCATTCTGAGGCAGTGCCTGGGCTGCAGGAGGCTCAGCTGGGGGAGGCTGTTCGCAGGCTGGGGGGCACCGCTGAGGTCAGGGTGCAGCACCCGCAGCCCCTCCACATCTGCCTCTGTGACAGCTCCGCTTTCCTGCAAAGCGTCTCCTCGTTTGTAAATTGCCTTTGAAATGGCATTATGCCAATAAAGTTGGTGTTAGCTGGACACAAGGTGATCTTGGCTAAATGCAGGCAACTTAATGGACGATGTATTTCAGCAGTTTTATGAATCTTGTGTAATGCAGACTGCCATCATAATAAACTCTTAACAGAATCAATAGTGACCAATCTCAATTTAAAATCTGGATCTATAGTAATACACGGCGAGAACACTCTCCTTTAGAAATGCATGGCTGTGCATTAAAAGCTGAATGCTGGTTTAAGTAATTGTTATCTACAAGTGGCGCATTAATATATTTATTTACAGAATATTTTTGGTAACATGACAAAATGTGGGCTAACCCGAACTGTTACGAATTCTCTTCATGGCCTCAGGTGATCACACCGGCCCCTGTGCCCACGAGCCTGGTAATTCACAGCTCGCTGGCCCTGGGCCGAGGATCTGTTCACTGATCTAAAGACTTCCCGCTGTCCCACTGCTGCTTCCTGCTGAGGTACCTTCCTGGGGTGAGGAGGGAGGGAGAGGGAAAGGAATTCAGCGAGGTGTTTTTAAAAGCCAGGTCATGTGCTATCATCATTTGTTATACATACTACAAATGTTTAGGCACTTGTAAAATCACTATTAATAAACATTTTGACTTTAGTTCTGTCTGCAAATAAGGGTGTCGTCTTTGCTGATTTGAAGCTGCGATGGAAGGGGAGAAAAAAGTATTTTTTAAATGATGAATTTAATTATGAATTACTATGGTTTTATGTTTGTGCAACAGAGAAATCAATTGAAATGAGCCAGTTCAGTGTCAGCACAGCGCAAATGCTGCAGCTTGCTCCCTTTCCATTAGACCATCATCCATTTCTGCTTCTGTTAGCCAGCTAACCCTGGCATCTTAATAGAGCAGCCTTTGCATGAACATTGGCATGTGGTAATCTAAGGCAAGGGAAAAAATTATTTTTGGAGCTCATTTTTTAAAATAAAGAACTCTCATTATTTTGAGTTCCAGTTATAAATACAGTAAGATTTTATTATATCTTCATTATGTGATCTGTTGACATAATCCAAAAGTATGAAAGTAAGCACAGCACCATATATTAAAATGGTCTTGTGATGACTGATACTTCACAAATTGGATCTTTCATAATATTTAAACTTTTTAAAAAGACATTTGGCTTTGCATGTTTGAAAATGCACTGCTTTTTCAAAAATTACATTGAAATGTGTATTCACTGAGTAGTAGAACCCTTTCACCATCTATCAGTGCTTTGCTTTGGCTCTTTACAAGAGGGGTTAGTTGTGGGAAAAGGAGAAGTTTTGTCCCTAAAATATAATTGCTCACCTTCATGCTCTCAAATCTATGCGAGCTGCCCCAGCTGCCCGGTAGGAATGCTATGGCTAGTGTATCTGCCTGACCAACTGCAGATCTTGCCTCTAAGAGCAATCCAGCTCTGTGCCAACAAAGAGGGGACAGCCTCTATGTTTAAGGTCATTATTTTTAAAAACAACAATCATCTCGGACAGGTTAGGCCATACATAGACCTGCTGCTCCTGGTAACAGAGCAAGTGCCCAGTATTCCGGAATAAATTTTGGCTAGTCAGAGAGGTGATGGAGATGAAACAGCCAGAGAAGTGGCAAGTTCATATTGAACTATACAAAATTGGCCCAGCTCTAATTAATCATTGTGTGCTTCAGTCAGCCAACAGCGAGACAGACATACTTATTTTTCACAAGAAAGTCTGAAGTAAGTCCACGGGTAGAAACTTAGTCATTTTGCATTGTTAGGTGAAGACACGGTTTCATCATAGTAAAGTTTGCATCACAACTCCTTCATAATAAACACTGCAATACAGTATATCTTATATGAAGGTTATTAAGAGTGCTTTCGAAGTACACAGCCTTACATCACCGTTACAGATTAAGCAGTTGAGTGTCACAATATCGCACACGTGTACGCACGGCACCAGGGCGCAGACGCCTTTTGGACTGTGCCAGCAGCTGTCCTGAGGAGCCAAGGACGTGGTTGGGGTCACAGTACACTGACCCCCGCCTTTGGAGGGTTCCGTACCGGCATGGAGTGGCTGCATAGTTCTCATTTTAGGATCTGGGCTTTGCCTGAAGCTTTAATCTTATTACCAAAACACCTCATGCCTAAAATGAATTGTCCTGCCCTTCCGCCAAAGAGGCCAAATAGAAAGGAAAACCATTGGCATTAAATGAAACAAGATGAATTACCTAAAAAGAGACAAAAGAATAAACAGGAATGAAAAATAAACTTTAATTCGCTCAAGTACCAGTAGGATTTGGCATTGAACTTTAATCATATGTTTCATTCTGTATTAGGAAGAAATACCTGTTTCGTGTTTCCCCTGATGATTCCTGCCATTAGCTGAAAAGTCTGTTTATTCCCAGAGCTGTGCTGCCATCAGTTGATGATGCTGGGGCACTTACAGAGATGTTTTGGCAGGAAAAATGCTTTATCATCTGTAACATTATTATGAAACATAGTATTTTTCTTTGTAGACCAGTCCAAAGCAATTCCACATAAACTGTTCCATTCTCTCCCTTGGTGTCAGTTGGGTGGGAGGAGAGGGAGAAGGGAACCACATCCCGAAAAATAAGAAAACAGACAAAAAAAGCTAGTAACTTAAATAACAAGGAATAAACTCCCTATTGGGCTTTTTGTTAATAGTTCTATAAAACTGGTGAAGACAGAAATGGTACTCAGAGATTTTTGGTGTCAGATCAGTGCTTTGCATTTTATGTGATCATTTACACCTGTGCAAAGTAAGTATTTGATAGCATTTGACAGCTGATTTATTAGCATTTGACACCTATATTACAATGTTGAAATGACTCTACAATGTGCAAAGCAGTGGAAAAACCATTGATTCCTTTCATGGCTTTTTCCTGGTAGTTTAATACTGAGATTCCATTCAAAAGGAAAAAATTAATTCCTCACACCCTGATTGTAATTCTTTATTTCTTCTAATATGTATTATGTTCAGTTCATACTAACTTGGGGGAAAAAAAAAAAAAAAAGAAAAAGGAAGTAGAGAAAGGCAGTTGTGTTTAATTCGCAGACCCGATTCACAGATGCTGGCTCTGAAACCAAATCAAAAGCAGGCTACGCTCATAATGCTGCGAGGAGTCACAGAAAAATAAGTCTGCTATTGTGGGAAGAAACACTGCAGGACGAAGACTCTTGCTTTACATCAGAGCTGGTAAGTAAACTGCATATTTTTGATAGTTAATAGTTTTTCAAATAAACAGAAATTTTCACCAAATGACAGTTCTGTTTTCACTAAAATAATTTTTGGCTTCTTCAAAGCAAACCCTCAAGAAACGCCAAAGCCATGGTATTTCTTTTTCGCTGTTTTGAAGACACACAGTAACAGGCTATTCACGATCCGTATAAGAAATAAGGGGTTGATAAGTTTAATACTTTCTAGAATGTGGTGGACTTCTCAGTTTTAGAATTATTAAAATAATTGCACCAGTGAGGGGAAAAAAAAAAAAAGCAGTATCACCTATGTGCATAAAAAGTTATTGGAGCTCTGAGTTTACAAGGAGAATAAAAATCCCTTCCCCAGCCCAGGAAATCAAGCCCAATGAGAAGGATCATGAACACAGTAAAAAGACAGTCTAAATTATGCTATACAGTTTGTTGAGTATGCAATTATTTGAAATGCAATTGCCAATGTTATGTGTTGACAGGATGCGATATCTTAATGAAAATAATAATACTGTTTGCTCATCTGGTACCAGCCCGATTTCAAAAAGAAAAGCCTCTCAGATTTCACACATCATAGTAGCTTTTCCAGCTAAAATAATGTGGTAGCTAGTGTAGCATGAATAAGTTAAGTATCTGTGAAGTTCATGGACTGGTGAAGAGGGAGGACCAATTTGCCAAGCTCTGAATTACTGACAGACTGAATGACCCATGTCTAGTCTTGTCACGTTACTTTACATTACACATTGTAACACAATCCAGCGGAACATAACCTGGAAAAAAATTACTTCAGCACTAGATTGCAAGATTTTCAAGGTTACAAGTGTTTGATTGTCACGGGGCCCACATTTTCTAGATCAATTATAGTGGCCTTTTGCTGGCACCTATTGATAAGGCGAAGAAAGCAGCTGTTAGCTTTACCATCACTCAGAATTAAACTCTCCCGTATTTACCAGTAAATGTCTTTTGGTCTACACAACTTGCAACGAAATCAAAGCTCCTAATGCCCATCACATCAGCCCATTTTCTGTCTTCACAACACTGGTTTTACTTTCAGTTCCTCACTCAGAGCCATGTACCTAGCCAATTTTCATGAAAGGACAGTCTTAAATGTAAGTCAAAGGACAACAAAATTATTTATTTCAATACAAGAAAAGAAAGCAGGTAATTTTACTTCCTCGGCATGACAGCTATATCTGAGGGGAAGAGAAAGAAACAAACCCAAACATTTTTGTGCATCTTTTACCAAATAAGGGTAGCAAGGGGAAATAACTGAAGGTATCATTTGCTCAGGCTTCAGGGAATTATTGATTTCCAATGATAGTGGTTCCAGTATAGTGCACCCCAACACATAAGATTTTACTTATTTTATAGCTGTGATTTAGAAACAGAGAACTGACCAGGAGTCACTACTGATGGGATCTATCTGCTTAGGCATTTTGAAAACTGAAGATTGAAAGATAATGAAGATAACATCAGCTGCTGCAAATGAGCTCTGGTTATTTTTGACTTAAGTTTTATTAGGAATTTGACTGTGACATCCCTTCCTGATGAACACATCCACAGCCCATTAACGTCAATGAGAGTTATGCTTCTATGGCAGAGTGAGCAGATCTTCTAGTTGTGTATGTCCAGAGTCTGACACACAGCCTCGAGTTCTGTGGCTTACTCAAACAATGACAAGTTAATGAGGATTTACTTTGTACACTACATTTCTATAAAAGTAATTTTTTTAATAGCATAATGGATTAATATTTACTTGACGGTCTTTGCAGTGTTTATTCCCTGGTTTCTATCTTATAGTCTGGTTTCTATCTCACAGTCTTGTAAGACAGAAATAAGTATTTACTCCCTCTTCATGCATGCAGTTTATTCTATCTAGAACTGTAGCCAGCTCTATTCATTGTGTTGCCTTTTAGCTATATACTACAAAGAAAGGAAATTAATTGTTGTTAAACTTAGGTATGTGATAGAAAGAAAAATAAAGTTAGCACTGACTCCTGTCCCCATTATACAACAAGTCCCCTTCTCACCCTGTCTCCTCTGCCAATGTGTAGGGGGGTGTGCGTGCATGTAAAAATAAGATTACCTCAAGCTCATTACTGTCCTCTGACAGGGTCCTGCCGTAAAAACTTTTGATGAATAGTCAGCATCTAATTCCTGAGTAATAAAAAAAAAAAACTAAGTTGCTTGCAATCATTATTCCAAATGGAAAAATTAATTGTAAATAACTGGAAGTCAATTAAGGCTGGGTTCTGCCGGGTAATGCAAATCTTTTATAGTTTTGTTTCAGTTAACTGCCTCATTAATGATTTATAGATGTGTATACAGCTGTGGGAACCATAGCATTATCTAATGCACTCAGAGAATAATTACATATGAAAAGAACTACGCAGCTCAAGGGAAAAACTCAGAAATTACTTACTGCCTTAACTTCAACCATATTAAGATGCAAAGTATTTAGAAACCAACTGTGATGTTTTATCATATTCTTGAGGTTTTATATTCTTTTTAAAAAGGGAAAAATAATTCTTTCTGAAAAAATATTTGCGTACATCAGTATTACCCAGTACGCAAAAATCAAGATGTCTCAAACTGAGAATATAAGCCATTTATTTACTATTTAAAAGCCTAAGTTATAAAACATTCCCATTCCCTTTGTGCATCTGCTATACAGGAAAAAAGATATTTCTACAGTTAAACAATTCATGGGCATATGCATATATCTCCCTGATTTACACAGAGCTAGAAGTAATTTTGGAAAGACTTCAGGATTCATTTTCCTGGATATACAAATATATTGGTATTTGTTCTTTGGTGACACCATTGTTTAAAGTTTGAGGATTTTTTTGTAAAATATTCTTTTCACTCCTGAAACTTATTTAATTCTAGTAGGGCAGTAAACCTAAAGTTTGCACAATTTGCTACTTACTTCTTATAAATTCAAATCCAGTGATAAACTGCTGTTGGACATTTGGAAGCACCATAGAGGATCCTTTGAATTTAAGCCTGCTTTTCTTCTTACTTAGAGCTGAGGAGGTCAGGGTCTTTCTCACCAAAATCAGGCATCTGACACCCAGAACCTTCCCTGAAATTCTGAATACAGTTGGCTCCGTAACACTGCCGATCCTCAGTCCAAAGCTTCTGGCATCACTGTGAGCAAATTCTCTGTTGCACGTCTGTGGGAACAGGACAGAAAAGCAGAGCGATCTCACCCTCCGTGCTCTGCTTCCCAAAACCCTCTTTCGTCTTCAGGCCTGAAGGAAATCACCATCCCATGCTTTTGTCCATAAAGCAACTCCAGGAAAACAAGGGTGGTTGTGGGGAGCTGCTGTTGGTTTGATCTGTTTCTGGCTCCCACTTCGTCTAGTACCTGGTTGCTCTTCTGTTCCTTTGGATTTCCCAGATCCGTGTCTGGTCTGCCTTTCACCCTGTCCCTCACTGAGACTGACTTTCATGGGTATTTCTCCCCATGGTGTTGGCAATCAAGTTTCCTCAAGCTTTGCTACCATTCTTTCCCCACCTTCAGCCCAGCCAAGGACTGGTGGATTGAAGCATCCTCGCAGCCACCTCTTTCCCCATTACTGACACAGCACCACACCCAGAAGTTTCTTCTTCTTGCTCCTCCTTCACCACCTTCTTCAGGACTCAGCTCCCAACTCTTTCCTCTAGCCCAATGTGCTTGATTTCTTTGCTCAATGTGATGTGATCCATCACTGCTCCTGTTGTGTGATTTAGGGCAAGTACCTTTTTTGCCTTATATTTAGTAATGTTAAAATTCTGGACCAGTTATCTATTTGAATCAAACATAGCCAGAGTGAGACAAATAAAATTATTTTTATTTTGTCTACAGATGCTTTTACATAAAACCTACAACTAACCAATATCGCTTACTCATTTCACAAATCATGTCAGCACATTTCACCAGCTAGGAAAAAAGAAATCAGCCTGACATCCTTTTGGGGGGGAGGTGGGGTGGGGAAAGGACAGCAGAAACTCATTCCATGGTTTCACAGCGGCACTAAAGCACAAACGCTGCTTGGCCACCAGACTGCTGCCTCTAGCCAACTGGGCTGTAGGATTAAATGGAGCCAGAAATGTTCAGCATCCTGCTTGTTGTGTTAGAGAGTTTGTTCCATGCAGAGGGATGCTCAGATGAAAATTCACAATTGTCAATTTTGTCTTTGCAGAAAATCTGTGGTATCTTTTGCATGCCTTTTAAAGAACACGTTTACATGTTTATAATTATGCTGATACGTTTCTGTTATCACTGAAGAAAATTACTTATTATAGATTTTATCGACTCATAGAATAATTCAGGTTGATGAGGTCTCAGGAGGTCATCTATTCCTACCTCCTGCTCAAAGACTTATGCATCTACATCAGTGACCATGTGTGAAATGAAAATGAAGTCAAAAGCACAGGAATAATTTATTTGGAGATTTTATCGCCAGAGAATAAAATAGAAATAGACAATTGAAATTGTCGTAAAATATTTGTAACTCTGCAGTTTTGCCTTACTTGGTAATGAAACATTAAGTTAATCTACAAGAACAAATTAATGACTGCAAATCAAGTATCATTTAGCATTAGAAAAACGTACTTTTAATTCTAAGCTTTTGAAGTTGCACTGAATAATCTGCATAAGGAACAGCTAAATAAATCAAGACTCTGCAATCTGGAAAAGAAATGACCAAGAATTCATGAGACACAGGTCCATATAATCATTAACACCACAAAGAAAATGACAAGAGAGTGACTATTCAGCATTTAATACAAGAAATGAGGGCTGCCAAATTAAAGTATCAGGTATCAGGGTAAAGCAATAGAAGGAAGCAGTCCTTTCTACTGTGAGACCTCAGATGGAAAACTATTGCTGGGGCGTTACCTTACATCTGATCAAAGAGTGATTCCACAAATTCAGGCAAGGAAAAATAAAAATCCCAAAGCTGTCTAGGGTGATTAAGCACATGGATACAGGCTTTGGCTTAAGACATCCTCATGGATGTCCTCATGGATTTCTAGGCACAGAAACATATAGCCTTAATGCATACTTGATCCTACTCTTCCCTTGGCATATTCCTGGGGAGAGCACGGGCTCAACGCCCTTCGGTTTGACACAGTATAGCCATTCTCATCTTCTGCTATCTTTGTACATATTTTGTACATAATTGTACATATATGTACATATTTGTACATATTATCTCAGTGCAACTACCACAGCTCTTTCCATTAAGTCTTCCTCAACAGTAGCCATCTTTATGGTCATTTCTTAATTTCTCTTGGAAAATACGGTAAGGGAAAGAAAATGAGGTAACATATTTAGCAAACCATCTTCTAATTAGCAAAATTGTTTAGTAATTGCTCTTGTTTAACTATAGTTTATCACACATTGCACTGTGAATTGAAAAGAGTTGAAGACATTCTTAATTCTGGTTTTACTATACTTTATAATCAAAAGGGTAAAATAAAGCACATCACTATGATTTAATGTATGGTAGAAGACAGTCAGAAAAGCTTTCCAGTCCATATCTGCCAGCTATTTACCATACCTCTGTCAGATCTGAGTGTTTCATAAAGATGTTCGCTCAGAGACAAAAGAAAGAATGCAGATCAAATCTGCATCTTAGATCTTTTGCCCCTTAAAGAAAAACAGGAACAGTGTATTATAAACTGGATGTAATATTTTACTGTGATTTCCTTTGCCATCTGAAATTTAACTTAGAGATGTGATTGTTATGCACTCTGCCATCCTTTTTCTTTATGCTGTCCCATGCTCAGATTTTGTAGATCGGATATAAGAATAAGCTAAAAGCCACAAACATTGTAGTGGCACAGGGAACATGAGAGGAATGGAAGAGACACATGAGATGCTATGGGGCTCCCCTCCCACCAGTTGGCCAATGGAAGACGTGCAGTTCACAAGACAACAAACTCATTCCCTTCACAGGCACAGCTCACTTTCTGTTTTTTTTCCTAATCTGATAAATTGTCGTAACTGAAAAATCATGGCTAAGTAAGCATTTATTTTGTTTCCACACTATATCCTTCATTTGAAAGATTTGTAAATCAGACATGAAAGTCACTCACTCCAGGTTGAAGTCTGATGTTACAAAGGTTCAAGCTGGGAAAAAAACCCAAATAAATTCTGATCTATTATATTTACTAACTTTCCAATTATGCCTTTCCATTTTATACAATTCTGGAGGAAGGCAGGGGGAAATGACACATATTTATCAACGTGGTGTTATACTTTATTCTGCCTATATGCCTTTGGCAGTAACTTCAGAAGATGAATGCCAAACATAACCAGCTAATAACTCAAGAGCTATTATTCTGAGTTACAGACACCCTGAAGGAGAGCAGCATCAGTGATCATTTCTCCTCCTGGATCAAATTTTTGAAGTGTTCCAGTTGGATCAGTGTTTGCACAAGAAATGCTCCACCTTAATTCTCATGACTTCTGCTGGCCATACTGTTCTTCCCATGGGGTACAGTGAATACAACAAATGCATGTAGTGAAGACTACCTGACTGGTCTTGCAAAAATCCAAGCCGAGGATGAAAATTCAGAGAAGGCAGTACTGTTACTGAAACAGTCTCTTAGATTACAGTAGCTATAACTTCCAGAAACAGGTGAAATTCAAAGTTTAGCCTTTTCACAGTTCTGTTATTGTTCACATGAAGAAGTCTAAAAAACCAGTTGCATTTCCGGTCTGCAATTTCAAAGTATAAAAACTTTGCAAGAAGAAAATAACTATGAATAAACTAAGTGAATTCAAGAAACCTGATAAATGCTATTAGGACTGATGCATACAGCCACTAGCAAAGAACAAAGAAATGGCATAAACTGACTTGCCTAAAGGCTGAAGGGGATGGGCAGCTGAAGGAGCGTAGAGAAAAGAAGGAAAAGGATGTGTTAAGTGAAGTGCTACGGTTCATCACACAGTTTCACCAAGTAAAGCTGGAAAATTTTAAAGCAGTGCTCAGAGTTCAGCCTTTCTTTGCTGTACGCTGATGTCTGCTTTGTGCTTGCAGCACTCTTTTTGGAAATCCATGCTGCTTATCTCCTTTCAGAATCGCTACCGCCTGGACATTGGGATGCAGCCAGTTTGACAGCCAGTGAAAAATTAAGACAATAAACAAACATTAGCTGAAACCAAATAAACCCAACTCTATTAAAATGCAAACATTTGTTTAAAAGTTATTATAGTAAGAGGCAGATACAGGAAACCAAAACATACTACATCTTATAGCTACTCCTAACTCTGCTTTTTTAAAAATATTTACACACTTGTAAGTGGAGAAAACAGTGGGAAATGAGGCTGTGAAAACCATGTACCAAAACATATCTTTCCTGTGGTATATGTGAGAATTAAGACTGAGTCAGCTGACATAGCTTAATATTTCTGCAGATTAAAATTAGCAGTAAGACATATTCACTTTAAACTAATAGATTAATAGTTTACCATTTACCTCATCAGAACATTTTTCTCACATCAATATGCGTTCATACACAGGTGAAAAAATATTTTGTGAACTGTAAATGTGATTAGCCCTTCAAGTTATGTTTAATGCATTTTTTAAATTGATCATAAGTGCATGCGTACATGTGCATGTGTGCGCCACATTTCTCATCATCGTTCCATGGATTGCCACTAGAGTTTCATAAACCCAAAGCAATACTGGGAAATTCATAAGCACTGTGACCTCATTTGAAGAGCACCTAAAAATGCACTTACTTTTATTATTTAGCTATATACAATATAACTTTACATGTGATAGCTAATTTTGTAAACAATATATGCAATTTCATGTTCCTGTGGATGGTGAAAAAAGTGTTATTTTGTCTTTAGAGCTGTTACTCTCTCTCAACATAACGATACAAAAACCAGTAACAGAAAGACAACACTAATAACGTGTACTTTAACCATAATAATTTCACAGTCCTTGTGCTATAAAGGTGACGCATATAGATTTTATAGTTGGTACTGGTATTAAAAATACAGGTATAGTCTAAGATTTTAAGTGCATCGAGCTATAACAGAAAGTACCGGGATAAAAAAGATAATTTTAGGCAGCTGGGAAGACTTTGATGCTATTAATCGTAAAACAAATTAGTAAATCCAAGTTTTAATGGCAATTCTTTTCATATGGGCTCTAAAAGGGTCTGAAACATCACCACTGACAACTTTTCATAGTGAAGACCAGAAATTTTGGAAAAAAAGTAAATTCAAAGTAGTGATCCCTGAATTTGTCTGATCTGAGCTCTGCCTTCATCCACGATGACCTTACCCCATCTGTGGGATGACGTTAGGGGCACAGATGTATATATGCATATACAAGGTATGCAGGGGGAAGGAGGTGGGTGTGGGTCTACAAAGACCACCACATGAGAGATCCACCTCATTTTCATTTGCAAATGAGGAAAAGGGGATTAAATAAAGAATAAATTACATCTTTAACGCAATGTACAAATCTATGGAGGATTGTAATTTCATCAGCTCAAAATACAGTACACCTCTGCATCCACAGTCTTCCTAATTATTAATACTATTAGCTGACTACTAAATGTGAAGGAAGCAAGATACCATAAAATTCACTCTTTTTAAGATCTCCACTGACTCACTCTGTAGTTGAGTAACTAAGATTTTTATCCAGGGTGGCTCTACTATTCCAATTTGAGTGAATACATTGGCACTTTATTCAGTATTAACTGGAGAAAGGAGTTATGGTTGGTATACTATTGTGCTTGGTAGTTCCTATTAGCTTGACTAAACAACTTAGCATGCTTTCTGTTACAAAAGCTTTTTACATTGGACTCACCCACACATAATGTCTAATTTTAAACTTCAGTTTGACAGCTAGGTGCTTCACTAGTTGGCAGGGCACTGCTAATATTCTTTGTAAAGCTGGACTAGGTTGACCACCTTCGAAAACTATTCTTATCTACATACAACACGTATATTTTAGATCCTCTCTAAAAATATAATCTATCTGAGCACTTAAATATGTGCAATGAAGAGGCCTGTTTGTCGGAACAGGTTTATCCAAAACGAAAGCATAAGCATGTGTATACACCTATGTTGTATTAGAATCTACATTTTTTGGGAAGTAACGAAGTGCAGATATGCAAAATGTGTGAACACACAAAAGCACTAGGAAATGGCAAGATGCAACAGGGAAACCAAAAATAAGCCAATGGGCAGATTGTGTGAATATAAGCCCCATAGTTAGAACAGCAGGACTGCTAAAAGTCTTTCTGGACTGGGAGACAATGAAGTCAAACAAGGGGACCACAAACTTCGCAGTGAAGGTAGAGAACAACACTCACTTAAATGGATTTTTTTCAAGCCCTTTGGATTGTTATTTTCAGTGCAAGGCATTTAAGCTTCATTTGGGTCACTGTCTATACAACAGCTTGCAGATGCTACCTCTTCACCCAAAACCCTCCCCATGTGCTTCCTCTGTGCGGCTCCAGTGTCCATATCCCGAGGATTGGTCCAGGTGCTTGGCAGAGAGTGAGAGCTTTGCAGGGGCCAGGAGCCCTCTCAACGTGGTGGGCTGTAGATGAGGCACTAAGTGGCGGCTGGGTGAGGATCCAAAAGGGAAGCACTAGATAGCAAAAACTCGTGGTGCTGGGAACTGGTGGAGTATTCACTTATGTGTTAGTGCTTTTCATAGCTTTCAGGTCACAGCTATGTTTGCTGCAATAAGGTTTAAGAGAGATCTTGGCTGGCAAACGCCAGTTCAGTGAAGATGTGGGTTCCCCTGAAGAAATGGTGAATGCTGGTAGCAAGAACACCTCTCCAGCTGTGGATTATTGCCATGCTTCATAAAAGGGTCCAGAAGGGGCAGGAGCTGAAGGAAACAAATGTACGTGGTTTGGGTTGCTCCCTTCTTTGACACATGGCAGTGAGTTCTCAGCTGAGCCTGAAGCACCTGAGTTCATTTTAGTTGCATGCAGTGCTTATTCCAAGGAAAGGAGATTATGGTCCACCATCAGGCTGGGAAACAACGGTGAGTTGAAATTGCCTTTTCGTTCCATGGCCTCTCTGGTCTTGCGGGCGGGCTAACTCTCCTGATGGACAGTTGATGAAAATCTAATCAGTTATGTCCAATAAAGAGATGATATACCTGCATTGGCCAGGAAAATAATCCATGTAGCTTAAATTCAAGAAGAGGGTATCTTACTCTGTGCCCTCGTCCCTTCATTTTGTGCAGTGCCCAGAAGTGAGAGTGCCTGTCCATGTCCCCATGCCCTGAAAATCCTCGGCAGTTGTGAGGAGAGTTGGCAATAGCAAGGAATGACAGAAGGGCAAAATCCAAACCACTGTCATTTTAGTGTTTCATTGGTAATATTTTACAGAATTAAGGCTGCTTTTTTTTTTTTTTTTTTTTTGTTCTACAGCCTACAGACAGGGCATACACACATCCATTTATGGAATGGGAAGGGTGGAGCTTGTGGGGGATCTGATGGGCTCTGCTAAGGTAAAACTTTCCAGGGGCTCAAGTGCTAAAGCATGACTGTATCTATAGTGAAGCATTCAAAAGAGAAATGCTTACCCGGCTGTATCTGTCAGCCTTCCAGGGCCCAGAGACTAGATGAAAAAAATGGATAAAGATATTTTAAAAAAATCCCCTGGGACCATCTCCGTATTTAATAAGGAAAAGCACCTTCTGTGCAGCCAATAAAAGTTGAGTCTCTCATGAAGATTTATACCATATTACACACTGAAATTCAATGTACAACGATACCCTTGTGTACGCAGTTGTCAGAATAATAATCTTTGTCTGTCTGATCAACTTATATTTTATGCCAACAACACAGCATTTAATATTACACAGTTTCAGAGGAAGAAAATATATTTATTCATGCAGCAACTTGCCCAGTAGCTTAAACAGAAAAAGAGAAAAAAAAAATAGCTTTGAGTTTTTACATTAACTTATGATCCACAATACATATTTCTATACAATTTTAGCAATTTTATGCAGCAATATAAACTATGATTCTTAATCTAGTTTGTGAAACTGTCTCACTATTTTATACTGTCATGAGGAATAATACAGTTGGATATGACTACTGAAGTTTGCTTTTGGCATTCTCCTGAAATGAAGAGACTAAAAATACAACTGGCAATCAACAGCTTTTTTTCTATATTCTGCATTATCATATTCTGTGCTGTATTCTTAGGCTTTCTGTCTCAAAATATGTACCAAGAAACACTTAGAGAAGATATACATGGACTCCCCCACAATCAAAGTACTCCTTGTCAGAAATCAGTATCTCCAGCAGAGAAGGTCTACCCACGATATAAGGCTTGTTCCAAATGATGCAATGCTCTGCCAGATGAGAAAACTTAAGTAATATAGAAAAGCTCTGTTGTATGTAGATCCATTAAATCTATTCTTCTAGCAGCCTGCGTAGAAAACTGACAGACTTTGAATGATTTATTGTTACCTTTTTAAAGGCATCTACTTTTTACCTTACATTAATTTTTCTTTATACAACAGTACCTGACAAAAAAGAAACCTGGGGACACACCACCCCCTACCCTCCCCTGAAACAAGCTAATAAAAAGACTGTATGTAAGACTGGGAAGAGGAATAAAAGACGATGGTTAGAAATGCATCTGTACCCCAAGGTGTGCACTCATAAAACAAACCTGCACACTCATAAAAGAAAGGTGTATGACAATCTTTTAACAATAGTACTTAAACTTCACTTAAAGTTAAGCTTACTATTGCAGAGGAAAAGGCAAATACTTGTGAGAATGTAATAAAGTGGGTAGATTTCTTCAAGGATGGTGGACTTACCAAAACCTTCAACTACTCTGGCCAGGCTGAATGCCCTTAGGAAAGCATTGCCTGGTAATCCATTGGTGACTATTATTGAAACTTTTCCAAAAATATGTATTTGTTGCATCAAGACACAATCGAAGTTGCTGCTTCCTCATAACAAGATGTGATACCAGTGCGTAAAGAAGTGACTGATTCCAAAATCCACACGTGCATGTGCGCACACACTCACACAGATAATTTTTACATTTCAAGGAGTTACTGAAATTTGTTGGCCAAAGACTGACTAGCTCCAACACATGGCAGACTCAGACATTTCTTTTGAAACCAAAAAGAGGAAACACTGTCATGTTAATTACTGCAACCTTCCTATTTAGTTTTCTGTAGACTAGCTTATATGTAAGAATTCATATACCAAGTTCATTTATATGAAATAAAATACACATGTTTAAATATGGAAATACATACCACATGACAGAAATGCACATGAGAAAAACACACCTACACTATAGGAGTAGAAAAAAAGCTAAAGGAGGACACAGATTAAGTCCTGCTTTGTGACTGATAGGAATTTGTTTGCATAGAGCACATTTGGAGTGCTTTGATCATATTAACTATTCTATATAAAAGCAAACCAATGTTTACAGCCTACATTATATTGTCCCATGGGGAAAAAGAAGTCAGTAACAAATGAGCTGGCCCCTAAAATAACTCAGACGTTCATGGATTGATAGTCTGAAACTATTCCAGAGAGGTGAGAAAAAGCAAAGGGAAATCAAAGCATCAGAAAACAGAAATGCCTAAAAGCATAAGAGAGATCTTGCACCAGGCCAGCTTAACGAATATCAGAGAAGTTATGCTGATTTACACCAGCTGAGGAGCTGGCCAGTATCTTTATGTTCTTGAAGCTCAGACTTTAGAAATATATTCAGTGAGTCATACTCACTGTCTGAGAATTAGAAACGTAGATTGTGTTCAGAGTCCAAAAATAGATGTGATCTATTTTTATTGGCAAAGAAAAAAAATAGCTCCCTCCTTCCTTCACCAGAAATCTTCAAACCAGATCCACATGATACGAATGGAACACTTTTAACATGGAGAGATTTTGTTTGTAACTCTGTCAAATGTGCTTTAAAAATCTCTAAATGCTGAATAATAAACACACTGGATTAATTACTGTTACAATAGGATTATGACTGAGAGTATTGTATGCACACAAGATTTGAAGTTAAAATTAAAGACTGTAATTCTAATGAAAATTATAGATTCTTCATTGAAGAACAGATGTCAATATTCAACAACTGTTACCTAAATATGTTTTTGTTTAGTGGTAGCTTGGTTAGACTGATGATCTTAAAAATAATGCAGATTTTTTTTTGTTTAAAAATTATTCTACACATTTTAATGATCTATTTAAAAGATTTAATACACTGCTATTAGCTTCCAAAGATATACTGTGACACAAATATCTACATGCTGCGAATGTATTGCACGTGAACATTTGTGCTTGTCTAACCAGGCACATTAAATTGAGCTACACAGATATGTGTCATGTATTCCCCTTGGATGGTTCAAGCATGCTGCAGCTACAGTAAAATATCACCTGCCACTACTGCTCCATGCTCCCAGTCCTACTCCTATGGAAGTGGAATACTTCATATTTAATAAATATAATCAGGGTTTGCTATTCATAGGGAAGAGTCTCAACAAACAGGTTGACATCTGTTTGCATTTAGACATAGGCTTTTGGGTTCACATTTTTTGTATTTATCAGTCTGCTTAATATATTTGTTGATGGTGAATCTCAACACAAATTTTGCAGCTGGTGGAAAAGAAAATTCCTTTATACATTATATACAGCTGCATCTTAGGTTAAAACTGTGTAAATAAAGTTTTCCTGAGAGATTCCTTTATCTACTGGGAAAAATTTGGAAGATAACCAAGCATATATTAAATATTCCAGCATTTCAGACCTCATACAGGGTGTCCTTTTATGATTTAATAAATTTCACCTGGTTTTTTTTTATAAAACAACTTGCTTCTCCTAGCCATGTGTAATGAAAAAGTAGTTATATAAAATATATAGATTTCCTATTTAATGCAAAATGAAGTAGGTAAACACAGCTACTTAAAATATTCTTCCAGGGCTTCTTTTGCTATAAAACAAAACAGGTATCCCTGTTTCCTATTAATCTTTCTTGATGCATTCTATTCAGGGTGGCCAGCAAACTGATAAGATCTTTCCTTCAGATTTCAAAATTACTGAATCTGGAAATAGTTCTCATTTATCTCATGCACTGCTGAGAAAACAATCTCAAATCGTTGGTTCTACTGATGAAACTTCCTTAGCAACACAAGGGCTCCAGAATTATTTTTCAAACCTTGTCAATGCTTCCTGTGAGGTTTCCGTCACTGTCAACGTTGAGCACTTCGCAGATGAGGGGAAAAAAAAAACCCCAACCCAGAAAGCCGTGATAAATTAATAGAGGGTAAATTAATAGACTAAATGGAATTAATAGAAGCAGTGATAAATCTAACAGGGAAATTCCATAACAATAGTTCAGTGAATAACATTTTCGATTTACCAAGTCTTTTATCATTTAGATGAGAATCTATAGGGAAGTGACTATGTCCCAATGGTGTTAAAAAAAGCAGGAAGACTGAGCACTTGCACCTTTCGCTGTAGCATCACACTCCACAGCAGGGGCTCTGCATGGAGACTGCACCCTGTGGAACAACACAGGAGGACCCTCACGTGCCTTTCACTTTCGAAGCCTTGGTGTTAGACTGGACATCCAGGCAGACAGGAGGCTGCAGCTCCTCTCCAGAGCAGGAACTCCCAGACCAGCAGAGAAGTCTGCTCTGCTCAATCCTAGAGACTGGTCCTTTTGCCTGGCTGGCACTTTCAGACAGGACTTTTCAGCCATATTCTCTCATGGTATATTATATTTAGGCCACAGTTTAAACCTTTACCATATTCAGTTTATATCGATTAAGTCTCAAGTGTGCAGCTAGTTCCTTGAAGCTAGATTTCAATACTTGCTGCTCGAGTCTGTAAAGTGTCAGCAGTGCAGGGATTTGGCTTTTAATGTAATTGGAATAGACTAGTTTAAAGCTACTTTATTTCAGGTACCTCCAGTCTCAGGTTAGAGAGTGCTTTCTGCTGTGAAGATTTTTTCCTTCCCTGACACAAATGTTCACCCTAGTTCTCAAATTCACCAGTACTCATCTGACACTTCACAAGTTGCCAAATGTCTACTCAAACACTCAAAAACCCAGTTTCTGCCGAGTTCTAAACTAAGTGTTAGAGGATAGCTAAAAATTAGCAGTAGCATGTCTATCTAGGGCTGAGCAAAAGACACTGAACATTAACACTTTACTGACTGCTAAAAGATGGCTGAGAAGTGTGCTGGTTATCTTCTGCCAGCGGTGCTCTTTGCTCTCCTGTGTCCCGAGAAGCAGTTATGGATGCCAGGAGCACGCTAGACAACAGGGGACACTGCTCCTGTCCTAGCACTTTAAAGAATACCTGGAGGCAAAGGAAAGGCATCCTCTGTCAGCCTGAGCTTCCTGTCACAGGCAGGTTGGATTTCCTGGCAGAGAGTGAAGGATGAAGGCAGCTCAGGCTTCCACCTGCTGACAGTGCCTTCCTCCGCTGTCCCGAGCTGTGTCCCTGGCTGCAGAGGTACAGCTGGGGTGGCTCAGCTTTGTCAGTGAAATGCCCTGACTACTTCTTTTTTTCCAATTCCTCAGCAATTTTTTAAAGCTAGTTTGATTCATTATCTGTTTTACAGAGTAACTGTCACACACAGGTGTGTTGCCCAAACTAAAGTGGATACATGCCATATGCATGAAGAAGTGGTCAGGAAGGAAAAGAAATCGCTGCTGATACTGCACATGATAAACAATAATATTCTTAAACTATTTGCCTTCAACTTTAAATCTTCAACTATTCCTTGCCACTCTTTAGCCTAAGAATAGCTTAAACTTTTTAGAATAGCTGAAGGACTCTTAAGAATAACTCTTAAGAATAGCTTCTTAACCTCCTTCTAAATTAGCTGAGTGCTCCTCTTCTGATCCATTCTGCAGTGACTTCAGACAGACTATTTAAAGCCCAGGAGATTAAATCAGTAAGAACAGAATGGTAGATAAAATTTCAAATGTCTAACACTAAAACATCTACTGCACAAGATCATTGTTTAGATACAAGCTGGAAACAAATGATACACAATGAAATTAAATAGCGTTAATATTATTTGGTTTAAGATCTTTCTCTAAAAAGTTGAAAAAAAATTACATGGTCTTCTCAGCAAAGAAAAGGAAAAGTTCATACAATTCATATATATATATTTTAGTTGATATGTGTATCATTGAGTAGAGCAAATTCACTTTGCCTTCTTGCCCATCCCATCCAAATATTATCTGAGACAGTTCTGAGGAAACAGTCTGCACTGCTTTCACCTTCAAATACAAGATTAAGAATTTCAAATGAATCTATTGATGGGACCACAGAAACCTCTATCACTTCTTGGATGGCCTCCAGCAATGCGATACAGGGACACAGGCTTTCAGCAGCTGGGAAACACCAGCAGATGCTAAATTCTGTAATGCATGTCCTCAGCAAAACAGACTCAGTAGTATACTCAACCTGTCCTCCACTTTCTAATCTGGGTTTAAATGAGATCTGTATCAGATTCAAAGGTTTGTCCCTTATCTTCAGACTACTTCTTGCTACAGGTCCATGATGCCAGGAATGTTGGTCAAAGCAGTAGATGTAATTGTCATCTCTGCTCCTCCAACACAGTGGCAGTTTAGCTTCTACTAAACAACTAAAAATTGGCTGTACTGAGCCAAGTCCAAGGAAACAAATGCCTTCAGGAACTGAAGAGCACCACAGACTGCACCACACTATTCCATGTTTACATTTCTTATGTATCACAGATACATAAGATACATACGGAAGATCCATAAGATATGGATATTCAGTAGACAAGATCCTGTGAGACCCTGTCCCCAGTCTATGAAAGAAATCCTCTTCTTGAAACTTAAAGTTCAACTGCACAAGAAAAAATAATATGCCAGAGATGTTGTTCATATATCTGAGGATGCTGTGATAAGACTGTTGCATGTAAGACAGACGATTCTGCACAGAACAAAGTGTGCCTCAGAAAATACATGCAATTCTATTCTGCTAATGGCTCTTACAGATGGTTTTCAACTGATTTAGTTGTCTCTGAATAGTTTTAACCAGGATCTCAAAAACTGTAGAAGTATAGAAGTTGTAGTTCAAATTAAGAACATATTTACTAGATAATAAATAACATGCTTTGTACAATAACATGTTTTAGTACAGTAAGGGCTTTCAGGTGGTAGCAGTGAGATTGAGTTTGGGTCCATGCCACCTTTTACTCACTCACATACATAACGATGAATGTAGCCTATTTGTTGTACAGTAAATATACCATAATCTAGAATCACTATAATCAGCCTAATATATATTTTTGAACATGGCTAGACAAAGGGGTTCAGAGAGGCTAGTTGCCTTAAATTGTACAAGCCTCTATTTTAAATACTGAGCCCAAGATCCTCATCTACCACTGAACGACAGACCAAAAAAAATCACACAGAGGTATATAACCACATGGTCTTGTAGCATATCAGCAGTCCCCATAAATGTCATCTAGTCACATGTATGAATGTGACAATATACTAAAAACATCTAAAAAATTGTGTTATAGAATTGAGAGGTATAGAATACATTCAGAAAGACAAACTTATTGTGAGTAGAGTCAGACTTAGATAATTTAAACCTCTTGGAATAAAAGGAATATTGAAGAAAACAGGAAGAGCAGGAGTGAGCAATTGAGTTTAGCAATCTTCCATCCTCCTCCTAAGTGCTTAGTAAATGCTATTCATTTATTTGAATAATTATGAACTATGGTATTGCTGCTGCCAAAGTGACACTTTGTCCCCATACATTATTTAACCCATGAAATGTGGGAAGGAGTGCATGAAAGGTACAATTTAATATAAAAAAACTGAAATGTGGAACCCTGGTTATACTAGTCAAGTATATTTTCTAAACTTAAGACCATTAAAAATATTTCATATATAAGAGTTTCAAGCGACAAACTAATAGTTCCTGACATTAAGCAGGTTAGTTTGTTAGCTGACAACCAGAAAAATTAAATGCAAGGAAGTGAACAATGTTCAAAGGGATTCTCAGCAAAGATAAGATACTTTGTATTACAGATTTCAACCTTTAAATATTTGGTATATTTCTATATTCCATAAATAATAACCCATAGTCTACCATTCTGTACTATAAATACATTGCTTGAATTCAGATAAATGTTTTATATTGTTCCCTCCCTCATTTATACCTTTAAAAATGTGCAGCTATGATTTATGCTTTTGAGGATGGCATAATAGAATTTGACATTTTCCAGCTGAGGTGTGGCCTAGTTCCAGCTCCATGCTTCATTACATTGTACTCCCTTTGAGAGGATGAGAAGAGTAAAAATAGCCAGGTTGTTAAAAATGTAAAAAGGCATAAATGAATTCTCACCAGATGTCCTCTTCAATTGTCATTTTCATAAAATTATGGTTGTTAAACTTTTGCTTACCATAAAACACTAGAAATCAATATATGCTATGAACCATGTATCTGGAGGGATTGCTCCCACCTCACTAGCATCCTCTCTTCTTGGATTCTTCCATAATGTTCTTATTTAAAATAGTACCAAAACTGTGTATTAACGTGAAGAAAACTAACATATAGGCACTAGGTAGTAGAAGTCTGAACAATGTCACATGTACACATTTAGAGGCATCAAGAAAAAGAATATCTGAACCCACAAGTTATTTTCTTCCTTTTTCAAAACAGAATGAACTTGAAAAAACGCAGATACAAAAATGAAAAATGGCTCGACTACCCACATTCCACTCATTTTGATAAGCCACGTTTCAGGCACTAGAAGCTTTCATTACCCTTCTTTATTAGGCTCAGCCACAGTGCGTTCCTGCTCCCTGGGAAGCTGCGCTTGAGCAGCTACTCCCACCCGTGTCTGGTGCAGGAGCCAGTAAGCGAGGGCAGCATATTGCAGCCGTCAGAGCGAGAGCCAAGGGGATGAGCCAGCTCCTGGCAGCGGGCCTGGGCCATGCCCACCTGCTGGATGTATAGCCCTTGCCCTGCTCGAGGCTCCCTCTATACGCAGATGTAGAAGCCAGTGGCTACCTGGCCAGCATGGCACTTGCCCACCAACACACCTGCTCCGCTCCATGCTTCCCCAAGGCTCTCAGCAGGTACCGCTCTCCTTCCCCAACTCACAGGCTCATGGGACAACTCAGAGGACTGCCCAGCCCTTGCCCACACACTTTATAGACACTGTATGTGTATATATATACACACACATACATATGTATATGTATATATAGAGTGCACATAATATGCACTATATATAGTGCCATGTACCATCATAGCATGCTTTAACCAGAAACAGGTTATAAGGGTTATAAAAACCAAATGCAATATGTAAGTTAAAAAAGTAAACAGCTTAATAACTTTTAACAGACTGTCATTTTGGCAATGAGCAAATGAGGGTGTAAGCAACACATAAAATGTGTTTTCCTTATCCTGCTGGGCAGATTCAGGATGTTTTTATCTTAACATCAAAGCAGCTGGTTTTGGCACTTTCTCTACTTTTCAACGGTATTGATGTGTAACAAAGGTAACAGAAATGCCTCACAATTCATTCAAATCTGTTTTGCTGTATGCTGTACCAAATTATAATGTTCAAGTATAAAATCTATTTTATGGCTGTTCTCTCACTGCAAGTTGAATGTAAAATAATTGTTTGAAAAGAAAAATGGGAATTATGCCACTTGCAACTGTAAGAGCTCCTGCACATGGGTTGACTTGCTGGCTAAATGTCATAGGAAGTCTGGGATGAAGATTTCTGCTGTCTGAAGAAAAAGTGCTGCTCTTTGGTCACAAAAGTTGTTACAAACAAGATAGCCAAGAAGAAAGATTTGTCAGCTTCCCTCTGAATGGCAAAAGGTTGAGTAGATTACTCAATATTTGTCAGACTTGAGGTGATTGCCTGTCACTACACAAGGAAGTAAATAGTATTGACAGCTTTATAAGATCAAAATTCAAAGCCTGCAAGGATATGTATCTGCATCACACAGTACATTGCAAAGACATTCTGTTTTAGGAACGTGTTGTGCTCAACTGTGCAGAATAGAGTGCAGACAACAGCACGTGAGCCCCAGAGGATGATCCCTGCTGTGTAGTTCTGCCCGTGTTCTCCACCCACGTTACCTAGCCCTGCCACACCTTCATGATGCACTCAGCAGCTACTGGCAACATCCTAAGTAATTCTCTGCTATGCTGTATTGACATACCAGCGTGTTCTGAGCCCGTTTGAACATTTAACACAAAGCTGTATACCTGCATGTAGATGTGACCTAAAAAGCTTAAAGAAGTACCTTACATGATTTTTTTTTTAAATATTATTTTTCCCTGCACATCTTTATTCATGCTCAGAAAATCTCTGAGGAGTTGACATTTATGAATAATCCCTTGCATAATACTGCTCTTCCTTTCTCTAGGCTAGGGTGGAAGCAGCTATAGGAGAAGAGCATAGGGAGCCTGGATCTCCTTTGAAATCAGTGACCCTGTTACTAATATCCATGGTTTCTGAATGGAGAGGGAATCTGACCTGCTACAAATGCAGAGAGGTGGAAAGCAGAATAATAGGAAGGGTCAGAAAACACTTGATTAAATAATCTGGTAAATCTGGGCCTGAATGTGAAGAGAAGCAGGGAATAAATACAGAAAAAAAAAATCAGCATGTGAATCAAAGGGGGAAGCAGAAATTGAAGGGGTAAACTGAGCTTCAATCAGAGAAAGAGGAGAGCATGGAGCTTGTCTGGTTAAAATAAGAGGACTGAGGGTTTGTAGCTACTCAGCTGAAAGGAAACCAGATCTGCTAAATGGACTTGTTAGTGTTTTACAGACTAGCACAGGAGGCAGCACAGGATGGCTGGTAAATACAGCTGGAATTGAAGTGTGCTGTAGATGAGGTAAATCAGACTGGTGAAACAAGTAACAAAAAGAGATAGATGGTGGAGAGCAGGGAGGAAACCAGGACTCTCCCAAACCAGTGGAATAAGCAGTATCAGCTAGGTGTGGTTGCTCTGATGCAGTGTTGGTTTCATTTCCACTAGAATGCTCTAAAAGCATACTTCTACTGCTGGTTACTCTAAAAGCTCTCCAAAAAAGGTCTCTAGCGGAGTTAAACATCCAAGCACGTTGGAGAAGCATGTGGTGATGATATATAACATATTCTAGATTCATACAGGAGGAATATTGTGCATATCCGTATATAGTTGTACAAAGGAAAAGAAAACAAATAGAAAACACTTCAGAAAGCAGAAAGGTTGTTATTACCATCGCAGTTTTGGAACATGAAGATGTCATTGTACATTGTTTCTATACCAAAATAAATTAAGTTTGTTTAGACAATTAGCATGCACAAACACTGCAGCAGGACAACTATTCACCAATATGTTATTGTTTGAGCTGATTCAGGGTGAGCAATTCTATTTTCATTTAAATAAATATGCATTTGGTAACTCTGCTTTACAGTAGTGTATCTGACTACTCAAGTACTTCCAGCAACTGGATGTTTATAGTATCTGCTTTGATATTTTCTTACAATAATTGTATCAGATATGAGATCTACTGAGAATAGAGGGGGGTGTTGCTTTTTTTGCTTGTTTTGTTTTTGTTTTTTTTTAATTCTACAGCTATGCACACACAGAGTAGACTAGTAGTACACCATGCTCTCTACTCCACATGTGGACAATACAATCTATTATATCAACAGTAAGCTGAAAAATACCAGTCATTAAAAAACAGCCTGCCAACCCAACTACAGCCAAGAAACAGGGAACTCAATCATTGATAAGTTTGGGGGAAAAAAAAGAAAAGTGAAGAATATTTACTCAGCAGAGGAATGAAGCTAATAGTCTTCATCCCCTGCCTCTTATGTAGAGATTTGGAAGCTTCAAAAATATGGATGCTTTTATTTCTCATTTAATATAAGCTTCATCATGAACTTTCTCTAAGCATGGAGATCAGTGGAAAAATTCAGATCTTTCTGCTAATATCTCTCAGGATAACATGCTCAGAGATAGGATCATTTGCTAGAATCTTAGAAAATAGTGCAAAACAATTGCAAGCTCATAAACTTCCAAGATGCAAGTACTAAATCATAAGAAAACCCATATCTTGTCAGTCTTTGCACTGACAGTGTGCAGTATTATTCTGCTTGTTTTAGAAAGAGAGACTACTTATGTTACCTTATCATATTAGCAAGTCTCTTAATTAAAACTCTATCTGTGTTATCATCTAACCTTCATTTCCAGTCATTAGCATGACTAAAATGACCTGTAAGATTTTAAATACAATATCATAAGCAATGATTTCAGGGACAAAATAGCTATGACTTTAGAATTGTCAATTAGCTTAAACACAAAAAATAATTAATTGTTTAGTTCTGTCAAAATAAACCTTAATCCCCTGAAGGTTTCTTTCCAACAAAAAAGCAGATCCCGCCTATCTGCTTTTAACTGATGAGAGCTCTCATTACAGAGCCAAAGCAAAATATAAATGCAAACCAAAATACATCCCACAAATCTTGCTTTATAAAGTATTACTGAAAAAAAAAATCATACCCTGAAAAGAGAATTAAAGATTTCCTGGGAATGGCAGGGACCTCAGTAAAGATATTATAATGTGGCATTTGATGTTCTAGAGGGATTTCAACAAGTTTTGCATGGTCAAATTCCATTAATAAGTTGGCTTTCTTCCAAGGCTGTGTGTGTCCCTCTCATCTGCCATAGTGCCCTAACTGTAAGGAAACCTCACCTCACCTGCTCAGTCACATCTTAGCAATTTTAATTGCTTTTTCTTGCTCGTTACAGTACCAAACAGGCTTAGAAAAATCCTAGTATTTTATAATGCAGATTATGTGGGTTATGAGTAGAACAGTAACAATTTTGGTGGTGTTGTAAGAGGATTATAGAGCATATCGGTGGGGAAATGCCATGCAGATGGGTATTAATGATGATGTAAGGGGGAATAAGAGAGAATCAATGGAACTGGGTTTTACAAGTAACTAGTCAGGGAGAACCACTACTGCAAGTATTGTCACTACAGCCTTCTGTAACGAATAGGTTTTATTCTTGAGCTACACTAACGTTTGAATTATAAATACATATTTACTGTTCCTTTCACTTTGCAAAGCTTGCGTATGCGCAAACTTAGATTATAGAACATTCTGAGCAACTCTGACTCACAGTTTTTAGCAGATGACCTTTAATTAGTGGGAAGATATTCTATCCATATCATAATTCGTTCACTTGTCTTACTGGGCATTAGATGGCTGCTGTGAAGCATAAAGGATTTTTTTTTGTCCTAATCCCTGTGATGTGACATGATTAATGAGATGAAATTCCCATTTGGAGTTTCCTACCAATCAATAGGCAGATGGGCAGTAGTGGATGTCGAACAACAAGACAGCAGGAGTTGCTTAAGCTCTTGCTACTTTCATAGACAAAAAATATTTAGAGACATAATTTAAAGGAACAGATAATACCCATTTTTCACCTTTCTCTCCTCCTTCAATAATTGTTTTGTTTTTAATATATGTAGAAAGGCAAAAATGCTATTTTATGCATACTTACCATATTAAATTAAGTATGTTTGAAAATCTTACAGATGTCACTTATGCCAAGTGGGTAGACTGCATTGGTATTGAAAAACCATTTGTAAAACAATGTGTCTGATTTTTCTCCACATCCATAAGGATATAAACAAACAGATACATCAGAGAAGCCAACATAATTACAAAACATTAGAATAAAGCCAACATGAATATAAATTAAGCCAGTGATTATTTTCTTTTTTTTTAATACTCTAGTGAAAAATCAAATATATTTTGCATGTCTTGCAAAATATGGCCTTTTTCAGGAACCTCAACATCCCACCCCCTGACCCCATAGTCTTTGATACCTAGTAATTGACATATAAAATGAAATAAAGGAATAATCTTCTATAGGTTATTCTCAGCTGTGAAAAATTTTGATTTAAGATTATAAAATCTGAAAAAATCATGTGATTTTACGATTTTAAGTCTATACAGTTTAAGTCTTCTTTTTCTTGCTAGTAAAATTCATTTATAAGCATGGGTAACGTATTTAAATTAATTATACTACAGAATTTTATCACTGTATGTTCCAAGATTTAAAAAAATGAGTCAAATACCTAAAATAAAATGATAAACCAAAAGGTAAAATATCACAGACTGGTGGATCTTTACCAACCAGATTAAATCTGAGGAAATAATGCAAGTTTCCAAACAGTAGTAGCAACAGGTTTCAGGAGACTTCTTTCATAGCCCTCATGTTGCTGCTTATTTTCTTCTGGGCAAATCTTTTCTGCTTCTTTTAAATAGGAGTATTGATATTTAGTTATTCTGTATGTGTAAATGATTTATCTTATATTTCCTTCTCATTGCCTTACTCTTCCTCCCTCTCTCTCAGACAAAGATGCACACAGAGTAAAATTCATAACACACTCTTCCTAATGAACAAACTCCCACCGAGCACCAAAGTGCTTAATGATGCTCAGCAGGCAGAGTTCTGCAGTTCCCCTATGTGAGCCAATATATAATCACACTACAAGTTAAAATAATATTTAGGTTGCCAAGAGAAACACTGGAAAAGTAAGACATGCTAGATATAAATTTTTCCAAACTTTAATTCTGTTCCTTTGTGTCTTCATCCAATGTAATTGGAAAAAAAAAAAAAAAAGGTATACTGGCTAATGTATACATGATTATGAAATTAAAATCTCTTTGCAAGGCAGCCAAAGTAAATTTAGGCAAACTGCTTTAAATCACCCTTCAGTAGTTTACAATATACTCTGTTTCAGTTTTATGTATGTAGTACACACTACATATATTTATCTCATCATCTTCTCCTTAGTAATGTCTACAGACCAGATTCTGCAATGAATCAGATCTGTAGGTATGATGCCACCTGCAATGAAGTTTACAATTATTTAAAAAACCTTTTTAAAGTGGTCCCTTATTTGGGGGTTCTTAAATTAGAACTGGCAGTTAGCAAACTAGCTATCATGGACCATTTACAAGTACTTTCTAGGCCTGCTATTCAAACACCTATCAATTGATCCTTGGAAGAATAAAGCAAGCAGACCCTCAGAGGGATGGTGGTAGGTCACAAATTGTTCCCATCTGCTGGAAAGTTATGAAGATTTAGTTCACACAGGTGAGACTGCAGGTCCCCCTTATGTCCTCAGGCAACTGGGGTTCTCTCTATTCTTCCCTGTGTGGGGGTAGCTGGTGAACAGGTAAATGTGTGCCACTGTCCTGGCTTTTTCTCATATCCTTGCAGTCCCTTGGTGTGAGGGATCCTGGAACAGATTATTTTTTTTCTGGAGAAATTGATGTATACAGATGTGGTCTGAAGTAAACTATGGATTTAGGATACAAAAGGGATTTACAACCCTGTTTCCACCAGCAGTCAGTGAAGCACTGCATGGCTGGGGCACCCAGATTCTCACAATGATCACAGCTAGTGTCCAGCAAACACAAGCACTTTCAGAGATGGGATGTTCAATAACTTGTTGAATCTGCAAGAAAATAGCAAAGGCCGGGAGGAGAAGAATCAAGACTCCTGTAATAATCTGGCAAAAATCCTGTCATTGAGACCAACCTCTGTCACCACTGTGGTCCCATGCCAGTGATTACTGTCCTTATGGGGAAAACCAAGGGCACATCTATAGCTACATTTATTTAAAGGATAATATGTAGGACAATACATGGCTCCTCTGTTCATAACAGCATCTTTTCCTCATCTGTTCAGTGATGCTCCTAGAAGGCGTGCATGGAACAACACTGTCCCATTTGGGCTGTACCATTAAAGCAGACAGATGAGCATGATGTGTAAGAACAGCTATGGACAGGGTAGATTATGAACGGGGCAGCAGAATGTGCAGCTTACAGCTACGCACATGTACATATAGCAAAGGAACTGATATTGTATTAGGTGGTTTAAGAGATTATTGGATTAGATGGCAGAGAGCAATGAAGATGACATTTTAAGAGATTTATTTGTATAGTACATCACACCCAGCTGTAAGGTCCCTTAAAATCAGATAGCCAAGAGTAGTATTTTCAATTTTTCCTTTGAAGTTTTACTTCATGTTCAGGGTTTTCTTCATGAAAAGACAATGGTCATAGTTTAGCAAAACAATTAAGCATACTAAAACAATGTACTTAAATACACTGTACTTTTATTTATTTATGGTAAGGTTCACTTATATGCATGACCACTTTGATTTTTTTTTTTGTCTTTCCTTTGGATTCTGGTGCAATGGACGGTTGCAAATTGTTTTGCACATTTTATTCTCTAGATTGTGGACCATGTGTGAGTATGTGGCAAGTTCTGTTGAGAAACTCACACTATGAAAGTCTTGCCACTTTCTGACTATTAGTGAGGTTTCCTTCTGCTCTAAAAATTAAATCATTCAATTAAATGCTGCAAATTTTCTCCATTTCACATTGATTTAGTTAAAACACTGCAAGAACCACACAGCTGAAGAGCTAGATATAGTAGGCAAGGAGGCTTTTTTGTTTCCCCAAGGAATGACACATTCAATTACATATTGGGGCTCTGATTTCCTAAAAGGCTAAATTCAGGAAATACTGGGATTTCAGTCATCTTTGTATTTGACCACAGTCTGGATTTGGATAGGTTCCCAGAGCCAACAAATGCTGACCACCCAACCTCCTAAAATACTACATTAAAGGCCAATGCTTATTATTTATCCAGTGCTCTTTCTTTGTGTAGCCTACAATTTTCACTGTGGTAAAGCATGCAAGCTTTATCACAAATAAAAAAATCTTTTGTGTATTATTTTGTTTGTTGATTTTTTTTTAAAAATGTATTTATTGGGGGAACTCAGGTTCAGTCCTCCTTCTGTTTCATGATCATTGCAACACTTAACAGAATATAAGGCATAGTTTCCCCACTACTGATTACATAATAGGTAATGCTGATATAATTGTTATCATAATGTAACTGTTCAGTACTCACATGTGACGACATCTTGCAAATACTTTTGAGAAATTCTATAAGCCTATCTATTACCATACCTCATTTCAGTGAGGAAGAAGAGTTTTAGACGTGTTCCAACACAACAGATTTTGACCATAATGACTAAATAAACAAATGGTTTGGAAAGTGAAGTTCATAATTATCCTATTGATAATTATACATATAAAAATACATTTCTGTGTGGTACATACATTCATTGAGAATGAGAGTCCATTCTTATTTTAAAGTGTTCTGGAAGTATGTGAAGCTGAAAAGCCCAAGTTCGAATATTAACAACAATGCCTCAGGTTAAGATGAATATTTATTGCAAACTTCTTTTGAGAAATGGGAATGGTCTAAGCCATGTTCCCTTTTTTTTTTTTTCACCACAACATAGCAGGAAAATACTAAATATTTTAAGGTATTTCATTAGGTAATATGAGTATTTTTGCTATGTAAAAATATTTGGAGAGATAAAAGATTCATGTTTTCAAAAGGAAAAGGAAGCTAGTTGCTTGAAAGGAAGTTGTATTTATAAACATAAACTTTTACTGTTATAAAAGAAAATGAAGGTAGTTGTAAGGGGAAAAATGGGCAACTGCTCTTAACTTTCACACCATTAACACTTGTGCTGTGTGGAAGAAAGAATAAATAAGCTTTTGTTTTGAAGAAGCTACTTCAGAGCTGGCAATTACAGCTACTGCCTCAGGCTCCTGAAGGAAAAAGCTTTAAGTGCCAAACTCAGCTGAGGTTGTTGTATTAAATAGACGATAAGTAGAAGGTATTTCACAGGCAGAAACAGGCTTGCTCTAACCCCTACTTAGCTAGATGACTAAAAAAACGTTTGAGCATTTTTAATGCAATGCTGAACTGACTTAACGCAGCCTTTTAAAAGCCAGGGTACATTAGCTCGGGCCCAGTGTTACCACTGAGGTTCAGCATGTACTGACCGGGCTCATGTTGCTCTGCTGAGCTTGGAGCATGGGCAGAGCAAGACCGGTTCTGCCAGTAAAATCATACGCAGACGTGCTGATAGTCCGAGTGTGGTATGAACTGCCACTGGGCTTCTGCTTGCAGAGAGAGGCAGGAAGCCTCTCTGCTCCACAAAGGTCACGCTTACCCTGGCACTCGGTATAGGAAGAGTTTAAGTATCCATGTTTTTCTCAGCTTTTTGGATTGAGCCTCTCTTTATACCTAAGGAGTGTCAAAGAGCTTGTGGCACATGCAATACTTGAGAAAAAACAGGTCTTTTCATAATAATTTCACCTTGTTGTGAAGAAACAACAGGTTGTCTGTTCTCATGGACTAGCCAAGACCACTTGGCAGTGGGGAAGATGAAGGTCTCTGTTTCTCTACAGTGACTTTTTAGGAGGAATTATTAGCTGCCTTAGAATTCACAGGAATTCACTTCTGTTCTTGTACATGTCTACATAAAGCTACAGTCATTCCCCAAGTGTGGTTTCTTGTCCAATTCTCCTTCTGTCACAGGACTCTGAACCAAAGTCCTCTGACCAGTGCTTTCACTGGGTTTAAGTCATATGAGCTGAATTATCAGGAAAACTAAGGAAAAGGGCTCACCTACAACCAGTCATCAGTGAGCAAAAAGGAAAAAAGTAGAAAGTTCCTACTACATTCCAGAAAAGATATACATGATCTGTATATTAAATATATATTACATTTGAGTAAACTTGGATTTTGCTCTTATTTTATAAGCCTTTGTTTGTAATATCTGCAAGTGCATCAGTTTTTACATATCTTGCTTCCATATAGGCACTGAAATAAAAGTTTTTTAAAAATAGCCACCTGAAGAGAGCAATCTAGTGTATGTTTAGACATACAAATAGGTGTCTTGAAAATCAAGTGCATGAAGCATCTTTTGGCTCCCAATAAGTACAAATTATCAGTGATTAATGCTTTTAAAAATCATGGTCTTCAGGTATTGAACAGATCAGCAAAGCAGTTGATGTGGGAATTCCTTTAATTTCAGAAAACTCGTGTCTGTTCTGCTAAAAAGAAACATTAAAGATTTGCTTACATTACTCTCTTCTTACTCAAGTATATATAGAACAGTATACTTTAGATATCTAGTACTTCCTCTCCAAGTTGAGACTTGACTGGAAGCCATAAAAACCCCATCCCATTTACTCTTTTTAACTTTGTCATTGAAGGTCTGAAGAACCAATAAATATCCCAGCTAAAAACACCCCTCATTCCTTTAAAATGCAAGTTAATACATTGGGCTTTATATTTCTCAGCAAAAACCCCTCTCCTCTAAAAAATTAGAAAATAACTAATTGTTCTGCTTAAGACTGTCCATGACTCGGGAAACAGGAAACTCTATAGTGTATCAAAACCAGGCAACTGCAAAAGTTGAAATTGTGCAAATCCAGACCTTTTCCCACCAGGCTTGCACACCCAGAGTTGCTAAAGCTCATTACAATGTAGCATAAATGGAGGTCTAATTAACATAAGAAACTGATCCAAAAGAAAATCCCATCAACATACGTGAAAACGAACTTGATGTGTTTGAAATTCAGCCAACTACAAATTAATTCAACATAGATTACATATACAGGAGAAAGAGACTCCAGCAGAGTAACTGGCATTGTATTGGTATATATGCCAGAAAGATTCCCTTTTACCCTGTATCCCCTCCCACTCACTAAGATGAATTATATTTGTGCACCATATGTTCCAGCAAGAAACGAAGCAGTGGTCAACCTCTTATTCTTGATCACTGTAATTTCTTTCTAAATTAATTTGTGCTATGTGTGTTTCCCCTTTCTAGACTACTGATTCTGGGCCAAAAATTGTTATACTGCGGTCTTGTAAAATACTAAGGAATCTTATTACTGGACCCCTGAACTCTCATTTACAGTTGCTGATGGCGCTGATACTGGCATCCAGGCTGGTGCCACAGCAGTGTATGTGGCACTATGGGAATACCAGTGTGGCAGCAAGGAAGGATATAAAGATGCCTCAACTGTGTCTAAAATAAGAACAGCCTGAGAAAAGTGCGGTGCTGGTGTGGCTGTATCCTCCAGTATCCAAACTAGTTTTACTGTGAGCGTCGCTCTGTGCTACAGAGCTAACAGTGAAGGTAAGAGTAGACAGAAGAGCTGCCTATGGGTACATCTACAAACTCTTACCATGCATGTGACAGCCAACCGTGAGAAGGATGTTCTGACACAATCCTGATGAAAGAGATTTTTGTCTGCTGCTCCAAACTCACAATACTGTGTTAATGCTTAGGGTTTGTTTCTATGAAGTTTATGTGAAATTAAGGTGTGAATTCACAGAGCTCCACTTATCCTGCAGAATTACTGCCCAGGACTACCTTGACATAAACACTCTTACCACATCATAAGTGCTCATCTGAGCAATTAGTGTGGGAAGTTCACACCATGGCCAGTGACAGACTTGTTATGCCAAAGGCTTTCAGAAACACCATTTTAGCTGCCAAGTACAACCAGGTGCAGAACACTCAATCACACTAGTTAGAGTATAGTGCAAGTACCTGAGCCATAGCATTTGCACAAAGTAACCTGGAAATCCTGTTCCTACTCAGCCTGCTGCTATGTTACTGAGCAGTGGATATTCGTGTCTTCATGCTGGAGGAAGAACCATTTTTCTTCTCTTTATTGCTACGATCTCTAGATCTCAAATTATCTGAAATACTGTCTTAGTTAAGTTCATATTGCACTGCCCTTCAGGTCATAGCAGATGCCAAGGCCAGAATATCCTCTAAAACACTGGCAGATGTTTGTTTGAGTGGACTTTTATAGGTCTGAAGCCTCATTAGTTGTTTTCATGACCTGAATACTAATATAAGCAGGGTGGTTCTTAGGCTCTGGATCTCAATACTCAGGAAATTCTGATTAATTTCAGTCTATGGGTACTAGTTATCATTATTTAGAATAATATGGATTAATTTAATAAATACCTTTTATGCCAATAAACATTCTGTTTAAGTATAGCATATGATTAACAAAATCCCTATAATAAAGCTAAGTATTTTAAGTCAAGATGTCCCAGTGAAAAATAAATTGTTGGGTCAAGTGGCAAATGAAAGATATTCAGGATTGGTAACACCTCATTAAAAACCATTTCAACTGCCCTAAGGCAAGATGTTAATACACAGTAATTGTCTACCCAGAGTGAATCTTTTTCCAGTTACATGAATAATGCAAAGCAACTATTTAAATATGCTTGTTTATATCTTTAGCGGATTCACTATAGCTTCAAAATTAAAGACTAATTTTTTAATGTTTTATGCTACTATCACAAGTTCACATATAGGAGAAAGAAGGATGAAAACACTCTCCTCTTCAACTGCACCCTTCACTTGCAGAAAGCAAAGTATGAAAATAATTTAATTAGGATATTTGTGAATCCCAAGGAATTAGTACTGCTGCTACATCTGCATTCATCTTGTTGCTCCAATAAAACTGTAAACAAATAATAGGACACCAGTAATAGTAATTTAAACAGTGTGAGTGATGTCTATCGCTGCACCACAGAAAATTACAAAATGTTTTCCAATTGCCTATGTAAAGTTTTGTGTGTGTTCAGCATTTTAACAAAGAATATCAGTAAGCAGTGAAACAAAAGTAGCTTTTAATGTAGGTTAGCTCAAATTCTGATAAATCTCAAGTACCCTCACAATCAGAAGACATTCTCCATCTTCAGTCTGCCTGTACAGAAAGAATTCATGCAGCATTATCCTTAGCAATAAATAAATGATGATAGTGTTGCTTTCCTTATTCTGCTACATAGTGCATTCAATCTTCTATTAAATGTTGATCGGCTCAATCCTACAAGCATTCTGTACTCTAGTGTGCCAATCCCAAAGAGCAAAAAAACTCCAGAGGCTGGACCTGAAGTTTCCTGAAGGCACTAATACGAGTATAAAAAAAGGTGCTGGATTCCTCTGGAAGAAAAAAAAAAAGCAACTTTCCAAGGTGGACTTAAGTGGGTTGCATCAGGATTCCATAACACTGAAGGAATGAGTAGGAAGAAAAGCCAACCGATTGCCATATCAGAGTGAGAAAACTTTGGGAAGAATCCTACTGAAGAGTAAGTGAGGTTCCTACCAATGACAACATACATAAACTCAAAAAACCTGTAGAATTTTTCAAGTTAGACATAATATGCAAAGCTTGAGATATCTACAACACATTAACAGCATGTGATAATGCTTTTAATACACAGCACGCTGGGCATACTTGACATATCAAAGAAAACAGTATGGTTTTCTTAATAAAGTGATTTTGTTTAGCTTTAAATACGTGTATTTATTACGACACATTGTGTTAATTTTATTGTGACTCTCAGCCTTTCATGTTTTAAAAATTAGTAATAGATTATGCCGACACCTGCAAAAAAATGTAGTGACCATGCAGACAAAAGTCATGAAAAATACAGCACCAAAATATAATCTCAGAGGTGCACTGGGATTCAAATTTGCAAATAAAGCAGAACAGTTAAAATTAAACTAAGCCAGACAAGACTTAAATGTTTCATCATAAAGAGATATTCTGTAGGAACAAATCCTGTAACAGATTTATCC
This sequence comes from Strix uralensis, assembly GCF_047716275.1. NCBI lineage: Eukaryota > Metazoa > Chordata > Aves > Strigiformes > Strigidae > Strix > Strix uralensis. Next base: position 3,857,471 of record NC_133984.1, read on the forward strand.
ATCTCAAAATAATATTTTGATCATGTGTTTCAGACTTTGAATGGCTGGAAACAGAAAGTTTGCATTTCTGCTTGGATTACTATTTTATAAACTATTATCCAAATTTTTGTAAAAGCTGGAGTTCCTGACACTATTTCCTAAAATTGATATTTCACAAGATATTTTATGAAAGTAAATGTCTTGATATGCGATTAACATTAGGCCAAGAAAATCTGTATCTGTTATCTAAAATAATTTTTACAAAAAATACTTTTGGCTGCAACCACTTGATCAATGATATACAATTTGTATATTCTAATGCTGACTGTAAATTGAAAACAAGACTTAATATAGTGCTCCAGAATATTACTGTCATATATGAAGACTTTATTTGTTATTCATGCTTAGTGGTTAGTCAATATTACTTTCTTGTGCATCTGCTCTACTGTAAATAGCTCAAAAACATGGTCTTTGTTTTTGCAATCTAGAATAAATATTCTGTTTCAGTTGAACAAGAACATGTTAGCACTGGATTGAGTTTTTCCATCAACAAGACATAGTGGGTGACAAACACTAGCTCAAAGGCTTGTCATTCCCCAAAGCAGCCCACTCTTCAGAATTAAGTAAATTTTCCTGCTAATTTCTGGTAGTCTATGCTGAAAGTTTTGTATTAATTAGCATACAAATATAATTTAAGTAACTGTAAATTGTTTCAGTAAAGAACTTTTTATGCTGAGGAAATAGAATTTCCTCTAGTAACTACATAATCCTATTGACTTGTAAGGGTCCTATAACAGTGAGCCGCACAGGGCATGAATCTAGTGTGGTATGTGGGGAATTTAAATCTCTGTTGTGTTACAGAACAAGCTGCTCTTTTAATTAGATGTCTTAAGCTATATATTTCACTGTCTATATTCTGAATTTATGATCTAATCAAATCAGGATAGGAAAAATAATAGGAGAAGAAACCATGAAGTTAGAGTAATGACACTGATCAGAATCCACAAAAATGATGGGTTAAGGACATTACCACAAAGGACAGCAGAGAATGAGGGAGAAATATGCAACTGAAGAGGACACTTGCCTCACCTCTAATGTGTTGATTCCCCACTCTTTAATTTAAGTTAGGTGTGTCAGGATGCTGCTTTACATAAGTGAAGTTTTTGACCCGTGCTCCGCTAAAACTGCAGGGGATAACAAAGGAACCCCAAACTCAACTAGTAGATTCTTTGGTGTCATGAATCCCAGTATCAATCCACTGCTGAAGTTACTGCTTACAAAACAGACAATGAAACACAATTCCATGTTTTACTGTACAAAGGTCCTTCCTACTATCTATTTTCGGTGTCTTACTGGACAGCCCCCTATAATTGAAGGTTTCCAAGCAGAAGTTGAAAGGAATAGTAAGTTGCTACTTACTGTTTCTTACTTTTCTATATGAGTGGCATTTGTATGTCTCAGTCACCAATAATATTTTCAGTCTTGAAAGATTTCACCAAACTACTGTTTCTAACAGGTTTACATTATGCTATTAAAGGTAGCTGGAATCTTTCTCTTAAAAAAAACCAGTACAAATCGATATCTAGTAAAAGCACTTTCTTTACAAATATTGACTTGATTAAACTTCCTGCAAAATGTAATAAACTACGATAATTTGCAGGACTCTGTTCAAAAGTGATTTTTTCCCAAAAATATAACAACATTTAATTTTCATATTATGGTCACTTTTATGACAAATAACAGTGACGCAAACACGACTAAAGCTGTAATCCGGAAATCCCCTGACTTCCCAAACAGGCAATGCATGCCTTAGTAATAACAGATAATGCCATCTGGGTTTGCACAGATTTTTCAAAATGTAGATATCAATGCTAGAACTAGGTATCAGGTAAATACTGTGCAGTCTGAAGACCTCTGAAGAAATCAGAAGCAGTTTTGCTCTCTCCCCTATTGATACGTTTCAGCCTTAATTTGAAAGGCCTGTTTTTCAGAGAAGCAAGGATAGTTCATGCCTACCATACCCTTGGCCTTCCCTGCTGAGCATACCAACAAGAATGTCTCATCTCCATGTGATATTTAATCTAGACTGTAAGCCCCTCGGGGGCAGAGATCACACCTACTTGTCTATAAAATCTAATGTGCACATATGGCAAAGAACAAATAGTAAAAAGGATCACAGGCAATATGTGATGCTAAGTTTTGTTTACCTTTCCAACATGAGAATATATTTACACCACAATTACTTTCCAGAATACTTAAGCCTGATAAAGCCTGTGCAGCTCTAGTCAAAATGCACACAAGGGTGATGGAACACCATTCAGTGTAGCAACATGAAGTTTTATCATTAGCCTTTCTGAAGCAAAAGTGTTCTGTTAATAGTGTTTGATGTTTAAAGCCTAGTTAGGAATACCGAATCCTTTGTTTTATCCTAATGTATATCTGATGTGACAGCTGCTACCTGATTTAAGAAGAACTGGAGAAACTCCAAAAATGGCAACAGAATTTAAAGTAAGGAATGACAGAAGTTTTCAGCTTTGCAAAATTTTTTTCCTATTTCTTTCTCCAGTCAAAAAGTAGCATTTAATAGCTGCACACTGTCAGCAATGCACTACTGAGAATTGTTAATCTGTGAATAGGGATCTGGAAAGAATGATGTTACTCAGCAGTGTGCTAATCACCTGACCACGGCCGTTAAAAATGTCTTCAACCCAACAAAAACGTTCATTGCTAGCAGGCTATCACAGGGTGGGTTTGACTATTCTGTTTCCAACTGGAGGTTGTGCCAGAAAAAGCTAGCGTTGCATCTTAAAAGTAATTTAAACAAGCAGCCTGCTTTGGCCAACATGACAATAATCTGAAATAATGCAGGTGAAAAGCTAAAAATTGCCTTCCAAACGCGAACACCCTCTGTTGAAATCATAAAGTATGCACACGATCATTGGGTTAGAGCCGGGAGCCAGCTTTCTGCCAGAGCTGGCATAGTAGTAGAACATTATTTGGATTCAAAAACTATGTTAGATAGGACAACAACATTGTCTTTATGACTCATTTTTGTCAGACTGGATTCAAAACTTATACCAACAAATTTGACATTTCATACTGCTCTGCAGAAAGCAAGTAAAATGAGTCCATGTTTTAAAACAGCAGGGAAGCTTCCAGTGCTACAATTAACTGGTAACATATGCCACTGCTGCCAAGAGGATTTTTAATCTCTTTAAACATTAATGTAGCATTTTTGCTTCTGTCGCAATAAGGCAGCCATCTGTGTTTGAACCTGCTGGGAAACTAGGGATATGTTTACAGAGAGAGAAATAGAGAGAGGCAAAGAGGGAGGTAGACATCCATGTTTCTAGACCCAGCATCAAAAATAACAATTCAAACCTTTTAAATAGTATTATTAATGTGTCATATAGCAGTAGGAAGATTGTTAAAATGCTCAGACTGCTCAATTTAAAACTGTACAAAAAAGTAACCCCCAACCCAGAACATATTATCCTTATTTAATATACTTGTTTTTCTGCATAACTGTGAACGGTTAATAAAGGATTTCATTACAGACTTATTTCCAGGAAAATCCCAGTTCTAAGATTTCAAAACAAGCTTCTTATATAATATTGAGCAACAGTAAGAAGGTAAGAGTTTTGTAAATCCTTTCAGCATGAGCCTCCAATTCTGCATTTCTGTAAGCACTGTATTATAACATCAGGACTTATTTGAATGGAGTACATCTTTTAAAGTGAATTCAACTCCTACAAAATATGAGACACTAAAAATGCTGTACCCCCAAACATATATCCTTTATTTACCACTATAATCTGAGGCTATTCTGATAAAATATCACATTATCTGCCCACCTTCCTTTCTATCTGAAGCTCAGCTGACCTTCCTTCTAGTCTTTCTCACTCTACACCAGTACTAACTAATGCTATGCTCTGGACTTTAGCCTGGTTTCACAAATGCCATGTGGTAATCATGTCTGTCTGTCCTTCCCCCCTCCTCCAGGCCCTGATAAGGTTGAAGCCACTGGAAAATTGTAACTAAATATGAGCCACTTCAGAGAGAATTATTACTCTACAACTGTCATGAAATGGAGAGATGGAAAAAAAGCCAAATTTCCCCACAGCAGGAAGGTCTTCAACCAGAAATAACCAGACAATCGAGGCATATAAGAGCTCAGAAATAAGCACAGTCCCACTGAGTCCTGCTCTGCTGTTTAAGGAAAATGGGCAGGACTGGGGATATTCTGGACCAGGGAGGAATGAAGAAGGAAAGAAACTCAAGTGCCAGGGAGTTATAGTAAGGAAGACAGCACTAGGACAAAACCATATGAACCAGGCTCTCTGGCCATGTTTTTAATTTAATTATTTTTATTAGGAACTAACATCCCCTGAGAATCAGATACAAAAATGCAAGCTCACAGCTACCCTCTATAAACATATAAAAGGCTATGGACTCACCCATAATGGAAATGGGTGAATGATTTGTGGAAATATCAGCCCTGCTTTTTTTTTTTCCAAGTTCTGCCTACACTCCTTGGAATGACAGCCTTCAAAACATGAACAAGTCTCAGGAAAAGAAAAAGCGCAAGGGATTTGGCCTAACTAGCATAAAATTCACTCAAAATCGTCTTAAAAAACCATAACCATTGATCTGTCTTGCTTCTGGGGAAGATCCCAGAGCAGCTCACAGCTGCTCAGATGACTGCTGCAGAACCAATGTACCCTCAATGGCGCAAGCCAGCTGGATCCCACCAGAGCCAGCTACCCCACCGAGCAACACGTGGGACAAGTACCCACAAAAATAACTAGTTGCAATGGCATGAAAAACATCCCAAACCAAGGATGGATAGCTGGTAAAACACCAGCCCTGAGACAGATTACTGTAGTCTTTATGAATTCACATAGTTAATATTTTTAATTTGGTGGACTAAATTGTTAAGTGCTGACATCCAACATCTTTGATGAAGCTGCAGGTGCTCAGCAGTTTTAAAAATGTAGCCACACATATTTGGGCCCATTTGTTTTTCCTGGCTACAGCGATTCAGGTGGGAGATTTTAAAGAACTTAAGTATGCTTTTTGCTGCTGGGTTATTGCTGGTTGCTGTGGATATATTGACTAATGGATGGAAAGGGGATACAGGAGTGGTCTATTGTGTTATTAAGAATTGTCAAGCAGGAGATAAACCCCCTTTTAAATGGGTATGTGCATAGGTTAAAATACATCACCATGGATTTAGACACAACTGTATAAACCCTGGAGTGATATTTTTGGCTACAGCTCCTAATTTAGTTTAAATGTAAAATGGCAATAAATAACAGTTATTTCTCACACAGACAATTAAGTACCTAATATTTATAAAATACCATGTAACACACAGACCTCAAAGTCTAGGAAAAATCTTATACTGACTTTTTTTGTGATTTATTACATCCTATATATTTCCTATTACATCCCATATATTACCTAATGGAAGAAAACCTATTTGAAAAGAATTACTTCTTTTCTCATAAAACTTGTTTCAATTTTATCTCTTTTTGTTTAAAACTAGCTATTCTGAGCCCCCTCTTAGGTTTCCTGAACTTGGAACGGGCAGGTACTAGCTTGTATCTTTATTATCTGTTGAACTCAACCATTAAAAGGTAAGTGTAAGGCTATGACAAACTAGTTTACCTGCCAACAGTTAAGTTCTGACAAAAATTGTGAGCTGCTTGATTCCGAATCACTAAATACACACTTAATTAAGAATTTCCTACATTTTTTGCCACTATACTTTAAAAAAGTATTTTATCACAAACCAATTCTCTGAGAACAAACTAAGGTAAATCCTGGCAGACTAAAATAATAGCAGGACTAATGAGAGAAACTGAAAAGAAGGACAGCAAAATTTCTGACAATGACAGTATTTATGAGGCATCTGCACAGAGGCAGTGCAATTTGTCTAGATGACTCATCACTGCATTTTTTTAAACTATTTTGTCTATCTGTTTTTTTTAAGAGTTGGGGTTCCAGCTAGATTTTGGCTTTGAAATCACATACATTAAAAACATGAAGAGTTTGATCGAGCTATTCATATGCCCAGAGCTAAATATACATGTATCTTTTCCACTCATAAACCGAAGGGCAGTCTATTAGTTAGCTAACTTTTAAAAAGAATGCCTTTACTAGATATTTAATTCAATGAACACTTATGGGTAGTAGGTAATAGCAAAAGAATATTAAAGTTTTGTGGTGGATTAATTAAGGACCAAAAAATTAACTTAGAGAAAAATATTAATAATAAAAACCCCAGCATGAAATCTGCTGATAAAATGGTTACTAAAATGTAACCATTTGTCTTCAGTAGTGCTCAAGGAAATACGAATACTCAACAGAAAAAAACCCACAACAGACGAATAATATTCTGTAATTAACAGAGGCAGTCCAGAGAGCCTGTTATTTTAGCACAGAAAGCAATCAGATTACTCAAGTATGTTTTGCTTCTGTTCAACTCATGCTGACTTACCCCAGTCACCCTTTCTATCTTGTACATGAAAACAGTTTCCATGAAGACTTTCTCCGTAGTATTTTTCAGGCCTGAGGTTAGGTTGTACAGGCCCATAGTTCTCCATATCCTCCTTGCCTTCAAGAAGGATGTAGCAATCCCACCTTTGAGTCTTACAGCCAGATTCAAAAATTAAAATAATTTCTGATGGCAGGAAGAAAAGATCTCCGCCAGGTGCCAGTGAAGGTTGTCAAATATAAAGCAACACTATGGTTGGCAATGTAGTAAACTTGCTTAAACTATTTTTTTTTCTTTTTTGAATTTTTCAGCCTTGACTAAACTGACCTCCTCTTTGATTTGGTCAACAGAAATGTTAAATAAATCAGCCTGTCAACTTTTTAAAGGCACAAAAATAAATTAAAACATGAAAATCTGGACTCAACCAGTTGCTAACAAAGTTGCTGATCTTTTACAGAATAGAATATTACAGGTGTTCATTAACTACCCTCCCTGAAGGCTAATCTTAGTTAGAGGGTTTTATCTCAACTAAATACAAGTTATTTGATAATTTGTCAAATTCAGTCAATTTTCAACACTCTGCTTTATCAACTGTTAAATATACTTTTGAATATCTTAGTTTATTGAGTACACCAGCTTTCTTATTATTACTTAGAAGGATAACAAAGAATGTATGTATTGGCACATGCATTTTCCTGTTTCAGTTCTACGCTTGCCTTGTCCCAGTCAGTGTTTAAGCTTCCTGGATGCAAATCAAGACAGTTCAAACATCCCAGCCAGTTTTTATGGTAGTAATAAATCAGAAGCAGAATGAAGATTTTCAAAGACAATTACCTATGGAATTAACCTCCTCTAGTTAATTTTCTTTAAAAATCTTCATTCCAGTTGTTGAGCTAAACCACCACACACAGGTCTCACGTCAGATGGAATGAGGCTCACTTCTTCACTTAAATAGGCTGCCACATTCAAACAGACGAGATGATTTAGAAGGACAGCGATGTTTAATGGGTATATATATTGTTAAACACAATCATGAGTATAACTAACAGTGTGAATATACTGAAGTGATTCAAGATACAGTTCCCATTCATTTTTATGCCAGAACTCTATCAGACTTGAACGAGTACAAGACAAAACCATTATTCTGCTCCTTATTTCACTACTAGAAATATAAATTCCAGTACTACAGCTCTCAGACATATTCATTGTCTTTTTTTGTTTGTTTTTTTTTAATTTTTGGACAATGCTGCTTTTCAAAAAACTAGTATTGACTCATATGAATTACTGATCTTCTGATTGGAAATTTACTAGTGCCATCTCACAGAACAGAACATATAATCTTATCTCACACAGGACACGTATCAACTGCTACAAATGTCGCGTTCAAAATCACGTCATGACCAAATTCAAAGTTCATTTCTTCTGTCATCAGTTCTCTACCATTGTCGGAGCTTTCCTTACGCACAAATCAAACTGTTTTTCCCTCTCTCTCTGGATCAATTTCCTTCCACAATAAAAATCAATTCTCAGTCACTTTGTCCTCCACAGTCAAAGTCAATTCCCTTCACGCTGACATACATATTCAAATATCTCCCTCTGTAACTCAACACCACTTAGTGCATGCACCATCAGCATCAATTCAACCCACAATCAAGTCTTTATGAATTGATTTGGTTTACCCACAGAAAACAAAATTAATCCCCACTCACACTTGCTGGATCAATTTTCTCATCCCAGCTGAAATCTGTTTCCCCTCACTGACCACCCTGTTCCTCCTTGATCACGCAGAAATGCATTTCTACCTGGACTTGTGCCCTTCAGCAGCTCTGGTCTCCTCCTACTAGCATGTCCTTTTCAAGTTTTTATTCCAGCTTTCCCCTTTCTTATTCCTTGTTCCCAACTCATAGAAGTCCCAGAATACATATTCCATTCTCCTTTTCCTTTACACCTCTGTCAGGATCTCTTACACGGTATTCCTTCCTAATTCAGTGCTCCCTAATTTTCATACATCTGTTCTTTGCGGCTTCTTCAGCCCCTGTTAAAACTCCACTAGTCCTCCTTTTCCTTAAAGCATCTAATTCCACAGGGCGTAGATCTTACCACGCTGACTCCAGTAAGTGGCTGAAGCCTGGACTGAGGGCTGCTAAGGCATTAGGGGCCTCTTCTTGACATGTTGGAAGAATAAGAATCCTTCCCTCTGAAATTATTTCAGCAACAGATCCCAATAGCACTATCACGCCTACACATGAGACAGTCCAGCTCTGACAGGTGGAGTGAGAGAGTAGCTACATTTCACTTCTGTGGAATTGCAGAAGGCCTACTATGGGTGACAATTTGGGAAGATATTTTCAGCTTTAGAAGACCCCTAACTATTTCTTAAAACCCCTTAAGCACCTTTAAATTTCCTGTTGGAACACGATAGGACATGGTAGGCTTAGGGAAAAAACTTTCAAATTTACATATTATGCCTCTGTAAAATAGTCTCATTGAGTGCCTCAGAGTTTGAAAAGAACCTCTTTACATGTAGCATTTTTTAAAATTTTCTACTTAGCACAATCCCATTTCACTTTATTTTGTTTCAACTATAAAGAAGAAAATATACAAACTGTGTTCATAGTGTTACCTTTTTAGTACTGAATAATAGTACCTTGGCAAGTAATTCCAAAACTTGAGTGGTGACAGAATAAAATGAAAAAGGCTATGTCATGGAGTTACAGTCACATGGAGCCTGAAGCCTATTCATGTAAAGGAATTAATTTCATTTAGAACTGTAGGATGTTCTTAATAGCTGGCATATTTTCCTTTCAAAAATACCCACATACTGGTCCACTAAGCTTAAGTTAAATATAAGTTGAAATACTTCATTGGATCAAGGAATTAATTCTACCTGTACCTTTTCTTCCCTTTTATTTATTCACTTATTTTGCTCAAGGTGCTAGTTAGTACTTTCTTACATACTGATCTTTTGAGATTTCAATACTAGTTCTTGAAAACATATCCCAGTTGGCGTAAGTTGTCACAATTCCATTAACTATCTTCTCTGAACATCTCAGACCCAATCCTTCCCTCTAACAAATATTTTTGTGGGATGTAATTTTTTAAAAATGTTTTACAGATGGACTCTGAAGAAAACCCACCCACTCATCATATGTCTCTCATGGTGTTTTTTACCTTTTTGTGGATTTTTTTCCAGTCTTTTCTGATTATGTTTTGAGAATAATTGTTTTATAGCTCAAGAAGAAGGAAAACTGAAAACATTAGGAAATATTCTAAATAATATCCAAGCAGACTTTCACCATAATTCAGCTTTTGAATAAGACTTCAGCTGCAGTTAGATAGATATGATATAAAAGTGCAGGCAGAAAGCAAATGAGATCAATATTCAAGTTTTGGTGTGAAAATATTAGATGACATATCCAGAATATCTAAATTACATGGTCTGATGACATTCACCTTGAACTTTATTTCATGCATAAAAAAGAAGACCTGTAACTGCACTGGCTAGACTGTGTTAATGTGCTAATGTAATGTGCCTCAAATTTTTGACAAATGCATAATTATACTGATCACAGAACTATACTTGTATCTCAGTCACTTCCACAATATTAGTCTGATACATAACTTCAGAAGACTGCTCTTTCTAGCAGAATAAACAAAGGGCTTTCACTCCCCCCCCCCCCCCCCCCTAGAATTTACACTATTTCAGGAAAAAGCAATTTTATTCTTTCATGATTGTCTTCAGCTATTGTCTCTACCAGCATTTAAAAATTGTAATACTATTTGTGTGTTCTGTTTGTAATCAAACTCAGTGCAAAAAAGGGAAAAGCTTTCAACAATCACTGTGCAAACAACAAAACAATTTATTTTGTTGGCGTAGAGCAAACAACAAAAAACCAAGTTATTTTGTTGGCATAGAGCAAGTCATGGCTGACTGCTTTCCTGGAAACCTAGTGTACGAGGGTTCCAGTTCCATCCTCTTTATAAATGTATTAGTACCTATTGTTTTAGCACCAGGTGCACATGTTTGTCTACAAATTATTTTCCTTCTGAAGGCCAAAGAACAAAAGCCAAAAAGCCCTAAATTGGAAAATAACCTCATCCAAGCTCATATACAGGAAATCCAACACTCTCAGCTATATCATTCCAAAAAACATGAAGACAACGCACGGGAACTGCTATATGTGTATTACAGAGAGAAAAAGGACAGTATTTACTCAAGAAAACTCATGCAGTCTCAATGAGAGATTAGTGGGAAAAAATGTTCTTTCCCTTTACAGAAAGCCAGTATGAGTCTTACGAGCCACACTGCCAAAAGATACAAGGGACACAGAAGTAAGAGAATTATTTCTGACAGGAGGTTCCCCTGGGAAAACTCCTGCAAAGCGCAGTGTGACCCTGCAGCTGTTGTCACTAATGGGGACATTCTCACTGCACCAAGACGCCTCATGAAAGTTGATGTAGGCCCCAGCGTCTTCTCAGCCACTGTCTTTCATTCATATAATAACCAGTGGTAAGGTACCTTCTGCCTTGCACTGCAAATTCTGAGCATGTTACTTCTTTCATTTGAAATACGTATGATTTCCCATTTTTTAATGGAGTACCAAGTCTAACATGGTCTTTGATTGCAATAATAGTCTGATCTAATTATTTAGCAATAAGATAAAAATCTGAATATTATAGGTGTTGCTGTACAGTCAGAACAATGAAATTCTGGTGTTAAATGACTGAAAGCGTGCTCAAAATGTAAAGTTACAGGATGCTTTTTGTCATTTTCTTTTTTTCTTGCCAAAGACTCTGTTGAGAAACTGCACAGCTGAAGTTTTGTACCCATGTATAAATGGATCACATTCATAAGAAATAGATGAATGGAATGGCACTAAAAAAAGTGAAAATACTTCACGTTTTATAAGAATTTTTACAATTATCTTGCTCCTGCAATTCAGATTAAATAAATCCTTGCAACTCTTTATAATAACATGGTATCTGTTGCATCATTACAATGATCTGAAGCAATTCTGGAAAACATCACACAGAAGATCTACAGATCTTCATACCTTATGTGTTTAATATGAAAAGCTATGCAGAAGTCCACTCAGGTATTGCTAGTTTTCTGCAACCCTAGTTTTCCAATTTTGAATTATTTTAAAGAACACACTTAGAATATTCAGCTAGATTTTTGACAACTTACAGAGAGTCACCTAAGAGTGGAAATGAATCCTCTTACACGATGACAGTACAACCAGCAGCACCACTGCTATTAAGGAGCAGGTATTAGTTAGGATATAACCAAACAAAGATTTGCATTTAACCTTTCATATTTGGGGATCTTCAAAGATCTGACACTGCTACTCCTGCAACAAAAAGCTATGAAGAGATGCAAGGTCAATTAGCTGTACCATAATAATTTGGGGAGGGACTTATCCCAACACATCAGAACAGTGTCAAAATCTACTGAGCAAAGTCACTCCTCCATAGGGAGTATTTAATTTAGAAAGGCCATTTCAGTCCTATGTGAAGTAAAAAGGATACATCACCTCTGCCTGTGAGCCCTTTTTGCTTAATACCAGATAGGTAACATCAGCAGCTTAGAACGGGAGCACAATGTGTTACAGTTGCCAATAGTGATTTCCACAAACACAGTTCATGGATTTCTATGTTAAACAGTTTTTAGAAACCTTTCCTGTTGAGAAGCATAGGCGTGGGTTTAGTATTCAGGGGTACAGGTAGCAATAACATCATGCATTTGATTAGCTTTCACTGAAATATGCTGCTTGGCGCAGTAATGACACAGTTTAGAAATGGACATCTAGAGAGTCATTAAATTTTTAAGCCATATGGACAACATTCACCTCTGAGGCAGTGACAGAAATGATGGGGTGGAATGAAGGGGGAAAGAGTTGGGAGCCAGTAGATGAGTTTGCTGCTCAGAGAAAACACAACAGGAAAGGAATGGGAAAGGGCAGTTTCTCGAGAAGAGCAAGAAGAGGCTTCAGAAGTGGGATGTTTCCACTTACTTTTTTGCCCGTCCTGGTTCAGTTTGTCACCAACTGCTCACCATACAGGGCCATGTCTCCCATGAAGAACCTCGATCTGCTGCGATGAAGCTCTCTGTCCACAAGTCCCATCACAGTCTCCAAAAAGTAGTCCCAGGTAGGTCTGTGGGTAAAATAGGTGGATATTTACTCTGTGTGTGCTTTGAATCACCTCTGTTTTAGGGATGAATGAGGCAGATTAAGGAAGACATAATAAAAGTCACAGCAAGAAGGCCCATAGTCAGGCAGTCTCTTCCTCTAGAGGTTCACCGCTGGGTTTAAATGAGTAAGTGAATCTGAGATGGCACTAACAAGTAATATCTTTCTTTGGTTATATGCAAACCAGAAAATACTGAGAAATGATTATTGCCTTCCTAAGAAAAATGATTTTGTGAAAAAATTGAATGCTGAAAAAGGTAGGCTCCAAGAATGTCTCGCACTTGTTTTTTTGGGTGGAAGAAGTAGGGGAGCAGGGGAACACTGCAAACTCACCTGAAATGCAGCAGCAGAAAATATGAAATGAAGCCAAAGCAATTAAGCATGTGTGAACTGCTGCTAGCAGGGAGGATGCAAATTAGTCACCTGCATATTTGGCTTTCCAAATTATTAAGAAATAGTGGGAAGGGAAATCATCTGTCTTGGGGGTGATGGGATCAGCTAAGTATCTAAGAACCCAGGTGGGAGTAGAGGGGAGACAGGAACAGTTTTCTGCTGTTAGAGGGGGTCTTATAGTGAATGGTAGGTGAAAGGAAGAACCTGAGAAATAAGGTATGATTCCAAAGTTTGATATAGGAGACAATTCTCTCTTCTCCAGTCCCTTAAACCTCACACCAGAGGAAGACAGTACTATGCCAGTTGTGGAAGGCAGAGTAGCAGATGTCTGTCATGTGGAAACAATTAAGGTAGAAATGATGGCCAGCATTGCACAAGTTCTCAGGTGAGGTGAGTTTATCAAGTTGCTGGTGCAGCCCTTCCTGCAGGTAAGCGTGCTGCCTCCGCGGGCCTGCTGGCCCAAGACTAGCCCCTGCTGCTGGCACAGAGTAACTGTGAGAGAGATGACAGAGACAGGCAATTCCTACTGCTCCTTCAGAGGCCATTTCACTTTAATTTGGGAATTAGCTTCTGTTACAGTCATCACTTCTATAATGACATAAAACTAAAGAAAATAAAGAAAATTTAAGAAAAGAACTTGCTATGTTCTCAATGTAGTTGTATTTCTGTATTACAATCTGGCTCTTAAATATTTAACTTAGATGTATTCTGAAACAAATTCACTTTTTTTCCCTACTTAAAGACTGTAACTGGGCCAGTATGTGTTATTTTCAACTGTTTTCAGTATTACATTTTCCTCTCTTAATATTTGTTTTCAGGTATCATTGTTGGCTTGATTTTCCAGAGCTTAAAGAAGTGTGGAAATTTCATATTCCATTCAGCACTTTCTCATGAGATATGAAAAGAGTATTCATAGAAAGCAGTTGTATTTGGGTTTAACATTGTTAGCATTTCCTCTCATGAGGGATATTAAATAATTTCATGCACAACTGCTCAAAATATTTTTTAAACTTCTGTAAACATAAGATTGCCAAAATCTAACATATGTTATGTGGTATTTAATCCTCAAGAGGAACTGAAGGAACAAAACACTTCTGCTAAAGTAATTAATAAGCACCAATACAGATACCTAGAAGCTGTTCCATCAAAATGAATCATATCCTCCTGTAAGTCACACCCAATATTTAGCAGTCTAAAAAAGAAAATTCAATACACAAGAACGCTGGCTAAAACGAGTGCTGAAATCTTATGTATCGAGATCAAATCACCAAAGCTGTGCTACCTTCTGGTGCTCCTGAATTAGGAAAAATAGGGAAGTTATTTGTAGAAAATTAATTTTGCCTATGAGAAATCTGTTTTGGCACAGCATATGAATCCTGTGGGGACTGGCGATTAAGGTTAAAGTGTATGCTAATGAATTACTGAAAGTAAATTAAAAACCAGGAGAGTTCCCTAACTCCATTACATTTGTAAAGGTATTTTTACTTGCCACTTACAGAAGTGACAGGTAAGTCTTACTTTTTGTTTTACTACACTTTAAGGTATGCAAGATTCTCTGTTAAGTGAATCCCATTATAAATACTTGGTAAGTATTACAGTACTTCATGTATTTTGCCCTAATATTTATTAAGCAACAATAAAAACAGCTGATAGTGAAGTCAGTGGATTAAACTCAGGTCATGTGTGAATCTTTTCAATCAACGTAGACTTCCTCCGGGTGTAACAAAAAGTTAGAGCTCCTTCTAGCAGTTCAGTGGAAAAGTTCTTGTCTATTGTTAGAGCTGTGCTGTTCTGTGAAGGCTACAGAAAAATGATTCCAGTTCAGGATCCACAGCCTCAAACCTTCTCTTTTCACTCCTTTCCCTTCCATGTGCTAAACAGGATTTACTCTATAAAACCTTTGTGAAGATGCTGTCTGTGCTAGCACCAATGTCCTCTTGCATATTAGGCAGACCACTTATCAAAAAAGAGACCAGATTCAGTTTGCTGGTTAGGGTTGAAAATCACATCCGCTAGCCTTGGGACACTGCTCCACCTGGCCCCAGGGGAACAAGGGAAAAGGTGTTTTCTCCTCCTTCTTTCAAGGTATAACACCACAGAGGAAATAATTTAAAATTTAATGAACCAGAGGAGGAATAACAAGGAGAATCTGTATCTTAATCGATTAAGTATTTCATTGGATTACCATTGCTATTTCTGAAATCAGAACTGCTTAAATGTTTCACACTGCACTGAATGAATGTTTAAAGTAAAAAATAAAAATCAACTTCTGAGTCTGTATTAGAATCATGGACACCTCCATAGGTGGTGTCACTAGGCTATAAACTCATGTTCCTTTGTTTTCTTAATATTCCCTCTATTATTTTTTTTTTGTTATTTACCATATAAAGTTTTACACATAAAATCTTAGTTTAATATACTTATATTTCTATTTTCGCTGTTTATAATGATTTCAATATACTTTTTAATGACTAAGTTTGGATTTTGTTCAGTTTTTCATTTTGAAGTAATCTTGCCAGTAATCTTTATTGAAAGAATAATTCCAAATAAAAAATTTACTTTTGCTGATTCTTGGTTTTGTTTTTGATAATCCCCTTGATACTGAATACAGAAGTCTGGATGGTTTAAGATATTAATAAAATGCAAGGCCTTAATAAAATAAAAAGCCTGTATTTCTTCATCTGCACAGGATAAAGAATGGAAACTTCCTGCTTACAGCTTTAAATGCTGTCCAGGTCCATTGTCATGTAAATACATTATCATAGTTAAATAATGTAGTTCTTACGGTTCAATTCCAAGAAGTTATTTCATTCAGATGCCATTATTTGGTCCTCATTTTTGGTACCCTGTACGTGATAGAAGTGACGTAGACATTGAAATTTCTTTTTTCCTTTACAGAAGGTTCCTCCAATTCAGTATCGAGAAAATTAGTTGAACTGCATGACTAACTGTCAGTGCTGCCTTCATCTGTGCTTCTGCTGTGGAAATATTCTGTACATTTTCACAAAACTAATATCTCAATTTACACTAATGATGTAACTACTATATTATTACACACACAATTCTTCCCACTACCATCTCTGCAGAGGACTAGCCCTGTGCATCAAAGGCAGCACTCCTCTAGCTGGAGTTTTGCTGCCAATCCTCTAGCTACAGTTTCTCTGCTTGCTCTAGGGCAAAATTTAGCTCATTCAACAGAGATATGTATAACTTATTTATTTTTATTCTTAGTTGAAAAGGCTCTTAAATATCTTTACCACAAAGCAAAATAAAGTGGCCATGAAATTTTGGCTCATCAGCGGATGAGGTGTACATTAACCTAAGCTGCCTGTGATTAAACAGGCTGAGAGCAGAGCAAACTTAATTAGACGCAAGAATTTAAGAATCAGATTAAAGAACAGAAGATGAAAATCCCATGATGCCGAACCCTTTATTTAACAGAGTATTTATAAACCAGGTGTTTAACAGATATAATTTTTGCATCTTCTATGCAGGATGTCGTTCTGCAAAGTATGGTTTTAAAGGTTTTAGAGATAAAAATATACTTTTCTACTGAAAAAAACAACTGGGAACTGCCTACTAAGCTCCTTTCAAGTACATCACAAATTTACTTTTTCACTAAAAACAATTAATTTTTATAGATGTTGGGTTTTTTTTTTTTTCCTATTTTGGAAACAACCCAGCCCTTCCCCCCCAACATCAAGACTTCCGGATCCAGTTGTCAACTTCAGTTTGACAAGCAGTAGAGGTCTCAAAGACACAAAGTTCAAGAACTATGAAAATCAGCAGCTTGAGAGGAAAACCACTGTCCTTCAGAAGGAAAGCTTGAGAGTTCAACACGATAGTTCTGTTTCACCAAACAGTGTATTTTAGCTGGCCAGTGAGCGCACGCCTGCTGCTCACCCATTGCAGCTCGGTGGTGCCTCCCCCAGCCAGTAGCCAGGGGCTAGTGGAGCCTGCTGACACCATCTCGTGGGTTGGTGGGCAAAGGAGAAGTACTGGGCGTAAGGGAAACTCTGGTTCCAGGTCTTCTGTTTTGTGTATGTAATATGAACACAGGATACACATCTTCAAGAAATCAGGCTTCCTTGTTTCACAAGGTATCTTCCCAAGTTTTCATCACACAGCAATTCTTTGTTTGACACAAAGCTGAAGCTGAAATACTCAAAAATCAGGTTCTGAAAGAAGCTGCACTGAGAACTTCACATTTTTCACAGCTCAGCAAACACTGGCATGGAAAAGCTCTGTTAACATGGTCCACATATTTGTGCTGAAAATAATGTTTAGCCGAGACATACACATCAAGACAAAGACGCAAAAAATTCCAAATATTTTTCCACATAAATTCAGAGTGATAAAATATTATCTGCTAACACAAAGCAGAATAAAAAGGACAAAATCTCATTTTGCTAGGTATTTAAGCTCAGTAACTGTCTAAATGAAAGGGCATTTTCACTCCCTGCTTTTAAGAAACCAAAATTTATAGCAGTATAGTAGGAGCCTCAAGGTCAAAGGGTATATAGTCTGCTTGCTGCAATATAATCTGACATGATAAATCATGTACAAGCAGCCAGCAGTGCTGCTATCATGAATTTGTAGAAGGAGAATAGAAAATGATTTTTACAAAATATTCATTAAACTATATAGCAATTTTCATTTTTTATGTGTTCTGTTTTACTGCTTTGTTTTTCCTTCAACAATAAACAATCTTTAAAAAAAGCCCTTTCTCCTTCTTATCTCTCCTCCAACAAACATTATGCCACAGAGAAAAGACTGCTAATAGAATAGTTTTAGGGAGAGTAAGTAGAAGCTTTCTTTGGGACTATACCAGCACCATATAAAAAGGATTTTTCATGAAGTATGAAATAAAAAGTGAAACATACTCAGTCTCTTTTTGTTATGAAAAAACACAAACATTTGTGAGGATGATGGCAGAGGATCAGAGCTTTCAGAAACACCTTAATCTGCTGCTTGCTCTGTTTGTATTTCACTTGAAGAAAGAAATAATTAGAAGATTGACAAAAACCTTAATTAATTTGTTTAGTGCTAAATCCTGCAAATATGGTAGGATGTTTGAAAGCTATAAAGAACCAAAATCTCCACAGAACCAATAACATAATATGGGAGCACCCGAAAGGTATGTTTCACAAGATACAAAAGAAGATCCTAGAACAGCCTACGCCACAATTAAAGGGTGGGAGTAGGAGGGAATTTGAGTCTAGCATGTAAAATCTTTGGACTTTTAATACAAGCTTTTAGGGGCAATATAGACTAATAAAATTACAATAAATATGAATTAAAATGGGAAAAATGCCCAGAATCCTGTGCATTATTCAAAGCAGCTGAGAATCACCTTACTCTCAGATAGGATGGGACACAGAGAATCAGAGTGAATTCCATTACTTGCAATACTACCTAACTTTTAGTTGTACTGCCAGAATTGGCTTTCAAGGCGCTGCAGAAGAAATGCTGCTTTTTCTCCCCTTTCCTCACACGACTTATGCAGTGACCCCTAAGAAGCTTGACTTAAATCCATTGCTATGTGAGAGGAAAGTTTTCAAATTGAGAAAAAGAAGTGGCCATGGCTTCTCATAATTTAATATTAGGAAATATCCTAAGACCTCATACCAGAATGAACTGTCTACTAGCAATTGTTGCTTTTTTCCATTATCATTTTAACCTTTCAGATGATGTCATGTCAGCGCTTTATATTGCTACGTTATACTTCATGTTCTTGATCATTTATAAACCAGTACTTTACATTTGTCTTTACGATGATCTTGCAGTGGATTTAGATTTCTTCTAGCCACATTACTTGTTCAATGAAATGAGGGTAGATGGAGTTGGAGATAGTTACAAGGGTGAGAAGGGAACAAATCTCAAGGGATGAACCTGATCCATCCCACTGTATTAAACAGGCTTTGCTACAGACTTAAGAGGCTCTGCATATGGGGAAAGGGTTGCGTATTGATCTTCCAGAAAAGTTTCTCCCCATCTACTTTGTTTATTTCACTTCTTGTGTGTATTTAAAGAGAGTTAAAAATTCTACGCATTTAGAAAAAGATTGAAAAACCTAATGCCAACCGTACTTGTTACCTGTTGCAATTGATGATATGTAATTGTTAAAACTATTATCTTTTTTGTTGATATTATCTGTTAAATTCTGGCCTGAAACAAAGTAAATGAAATGTATCTTTTTTGTTTCTGTTTCATGAGAAATCCAAGGGAAAAAAGTTAGTAGTTTTTTTTAACCTGTGAATTTTCCAAAGTACCTACAAATTATTATTTCAGTACCTCAGAGTCTGGAATTGAACTCCCCAATTAAAAGGAAGAAGCTTATTTCTCTTGACTGTGTTACTCTTTTCAGGGAATACACCCCCTTTTTTCCTTTATGATCTGGATGCATATTTTGGCATATCTTTCCAGGCCGTATGTGGAATCATATAAGACAAGACTATTCTATGGTGAAATGGTAGGAACCTGTGGGCATAGACATCTGGACCTCTGTAGAATAAGCGGATTGGATGCAATAGTCTCATGCAGCAGATATGATCTCTAAGTTGTGGACCATTTAAATTTCTATAATACTTTAATGAAGGAGTCTTTCTTTATTAAACTTCTAAAAAATCTGCACTGTCCACCAAATGTGTTTTTATTTACAAGCTAGCAGCTGATAAAAATAGTCTGTTTTATAAATGTGATGGCTGGCTATTTAAGTGGTTTATTTATTATTATTATTATTATCTTTTAGGAATCTTAAGATTCATAGCTTAAATCCTTTGTTAGCTTGTCAGAAAGAACTAAATTCCATTTCACTGTCTTTATTTTATGATATCCATAGCCCCCTTATTTGACACTCTTTAATGCTATTCTCAGTGTTAGCTGGTGCCTGTAAGTAGCAATAATGAAGAACAGTAAATATTTCACTCATTCAGGACAACTGAGGCTATTCACATTGGCTATTTCTAAAGATCAAAACTGTTGAACTACTCAAAAGTTGGTAATTTAAATAAACATCTGCAACGAAGATATTAATTCTAATGTTTATTTCAGGAATAAACTATTTATTACACAAAATCACTGATTAATTTACAGATAATAAAGGCCAACCCCCCAGTCTACAAAATACCTGCCATTTCTATTTGGACTATCACTGATAGTATCAGCATTAAAAAAGGAAAGAAAGACTTGACTAAAACAAACCCTCTTCCTTTATTTCAGGAGTGGCAGGAGCAAAGCATTTACTAGCCAACTGTATACATTTCAGACCTTATTGCCCATATACACTAACTCAGAACACCTGGGCCACACGACCATCTGCCTTTCAAGTTGCAACATCAAATGCACTGCTGCTCCACTCCCTGGGCAAACTCGAGCAGGACTTCAGATTATGGATGTTAAAAGCTCTCATTTCTACACATGAAACCTAGTAGTGGTACTTATTAACTGAGAAACTATTTTGACTCTTTTTATATGGTGAAGCTTGAAAACATTATCCCTGTGAGGGACATATAAATGGAAATTAGATGCTGTTTTTTGTCCAGAAAGCAAGCAACTATCAGCACCATCAAATGTTTGCTTCTCCTTTTCTTTTTAATTCTTTGGAACAAAATGGCCAGCTGGCATTATTTCCATTTCTATTATTTTCTCAAGATTTAAAGAGTACGCCAAACTCACAATTACCATATATCTAGATGGCAGACAGTGTGTAATAGATAAATCTACCAGCATTGATGATTAGCCTTTAGCTTTTGAGAAGAAATCCTGCTCATATTGCACTCATAATTTAATTTAAAATATATCATATGAAAATTAAATACACCTCTCAAACCTGCTGTTATTCTTCATTCCACGTTTTTTCCCTGGATGTGACCACATTCATTATAGTAACTGTGAGCTACCATTTATAATTTTCCATGTCTTTTGTGTCCAGTGAACTAGAAATAGCTCAACCCAGTTCATCTGATTCACTGAATAGTGCCTTTACCTTAACCAGGGGCTAACAGAGGACATCAAATATTATTTGGAGTCACTGAACACAGAAGTCCAGAGTAAATATAAGCTGATATAATTCAGACCAGATTTGCTATTCATGTAAATAGATATAATCCCATTTTCAAAGACTGAATAATTTGCAACGTAATGAATGCTCTGGTAGAATTTATAAATTTTGGGAATGGTACAGTCTTACCCATTCTGATTCACCCATATAGGTCTAAGGGTCTTGTGCCATGAGAAAACTGCACAGGGACTGGCAGAACCTCCAGCTCTTCCACAGAAACCTTCTCAAACTCCCTAGAAGGGAGAAAAGAGGTCCTAACTTTCAAGATGCTAACTATAGACATCCTGTTGTCAGGAACAGTATCTATAGAACAGTGCTTATAAATTTCACAGAAGCCAGGACTGGGTACTTTATTGCTCCCAAATACCTAACAGTCAGTGGTAAGAAAATAAAAATTCAAGCTCTTCTGAAGCAAAGTACTTAATTCCACTGTTAAATTATGCAGAATTAGAATGGTTGCTGAAATTTTTGTTTCATGCTTTTCACTGGCAAACATGACCCTCACCCATAGTTAACAAATAAATGCAGCTTCTTCAAGTACCTTCAGTAAACAGTCTTTATTAAAAAAGTCCAATTGCTAATCTTTATAATTCAAAATACAGAATAAAACCAGACCTGGATGTATGTCTATGCTCCCCCCAGACTGGACAGCGTAAGTTTTAAAATAAAAAGCTGATTTGGTTACTAGGGAAGTGGCTTGGGAACTGGAACATCAAGACTAAACTCTGAACTGTTACAGATGTCCTTGATGGACCTTCTCTACCCTCAAAACATGGGTAGTAGAACTATTCTAAGCCAGAAAGGTATCAAACTCCCAACAGTTAACATTCCAGCCAAAATGACCAGAAACATCCATATATAATTTTTTGAAATTTATAATGGGAATATCCTGTTAACAGCAAAAGTAGCTGCCATGAAAGAGCCTGGTATCTGAGATCACCACAGTCCCTCTGCAGGCTCTTTGAGGCAGATGCTCTTACGTTTGGATTAGAAGGCCTTAGAAATGTACGCTTTTAGCGATAACTACAGACCAAAAATTAGTATGATTAACACAGTAATCCGTGAACACCAATTCAGCAATTGAATCTTTGCTGCTAGTCTATAGAACCACCGCTGTACTGCAGATCTGTCTTTTCAGACTGAAATGTATGTGGAAGTTGAGCTACCTTGCAAGTGCAACATGGCTAATATGTTTACTATACCATTAATAATGAAGAGAAACCCCATGAAGCATTTATATTTTAAATCCAAAAGAGAATTAGGTTAATGCAGAGGTTTCCAAAACTAGTCCTCAGCACATAAAAATGGAAAGGGAGTTCAAACTCACACACACAACTAAATATCTACAAGGGATCTGGGGTTGCATCCCTTCACTTGAAGTAATTAAAAGCAAACCTGGAAACTGTCATCTTAATAGGAAAATACATTGCTGCAAATCTTTAGCTTTTATATGTTTTGATTAGTCATTGACCAAATCAGTCTGCAGCTACTAATTTTCAAAAGTTGCCATTTGGTTTAGAGAGTGACCACAGTATGTGGCTCATAAGTATCAAGAGTCTTTGTTCAAAGTAGTACAA
Organism: Strix uralensis; assembly: GCF_047716275.1. NCBI lineage: Eukaryota > Metazoa > Chordata > Aves > Strigiformes > Strigidae > Strix > Strix uralensis. The sequence continues at coordinate 3,880,172 of NC_133984.1, forward strand.
TTTCTAAAGAAAAAGCACTTTGTTGGTCATTACTGCAAAATTCTTTTTTACAATTGAAACACGTGCCAGTTCACCTGGGAAGAATTTTAATACAGAAGCATTTTAAACGTTAACACCTACATAATAGCCTACAGAATGTGCCTAATAAAGGCTGATTTACCACTGTATTTGATTAAACTGTATCTCCATCTGCAGAAGGTAAATGGATTCTTAAATTACTAGGGATAATTATAGCCCACAAACCTTGCAGACCCTTTGCATCAGTCCCTGTGCAATGAATAAGGCATCGGCTCCACCCCAGCTTATTGTCTGTGTACCCTGAGTTGTATAATGAATGCTGCCATGTTATCTCTAAGTATGAAATTAAACACAATGAATCAGTTAAATCTCATAAAGTATTATAAGAAGCTTAGTAAGTACCCTACACTAGTGCTGGCCCTCCATGCAAAGAAAATGTCTCTCCTTACTAGACTACTGAATCCCATTTTGAAGAGAGAACAAACTCAAAAATACATCACTGGATACATCTAAATCTGCACCAAAGATCATGTCATCACAGTTATCATGATGGGAGAAAAATGTTATTATATCAATATTTCAATCTTCTAAACTATCTATATTCCAACATCTTTGCGAGTCACTGGTTCCCATATTTCACAAAAAAAGTTAGCAAGACCTTCTTTAATTATTAAAATCAGAAAAATAAAACATGACTGTTGCTGGTTTTCCTCAATCTGTCAGATACTTCTCTGCTTACACACAGTAATATCAGTACATAGCGCTACGCTGAAATTCAGACCTGACAGATGATTTGTAACTCACTCTCAAAACTTGTGCGGAAGTTCTGGTCCTCGAAACGACGCCCAAAAAGGAGACAATAGACATTCATAACAGAAGCAGGACAATCGAAAGAGATTTTGTTTTGTTTGGGTTTTTGTTTGGTTTGTGGTTGGGTTTTTTTTTCTTGTTTGGTGGGGGGGGGTTTTGTGTTTTTTTGTGGTTTTTTTTTTTTTTTTTTAAATTAAATGGCTAAAACACTGAACAGCCCAAATGCTCCAGTAAAGCTAAGTTTAGCTGAAATTTTAGCAGGAAAGTGTTTTCAACTCAGCCAAACAAAGTTATTTGAAGTAATTTCACCTAAACTTCAAGGAAAGTTCAGCAGATAGAAGGTTAACTGTTGGATAATTATTGAAAAAAAAAATTATTTAAAGTGGATACACTATCCTAAACTCAATGTTTCTGTATTAATGATGTACAGAAGCTGATTTTTAGACCGAATCAGACTAACATACAGATTGTATTTTGATATCACAGTTTCCAACTGCAGTTAAAACAAAGAAGGCAGGAAGAGATTTGAGGACTTTTGAATCCCACTCTGCATGCTGTAGTCAGTCTTCTGGAAAGGACAAAGTGAGAAAAAAGGGGCCATAAAATGTTTTCTTTTTTGATAATGGGAGAAAATTGTCCAGTTTCCAATTTTGTTGTTGACTTCGCTGATAAGAAATCTGCTGTTAATGAAACCTTTGATGATAATTAATTTAACAGCAAAAAAAAAGCTATCCATTGTCTTTTAATTTAATGCCAAAATTTACCCTTTTTGCTGGTATTTTATTAAAAAAGTCTGTTTCCCTTGAAAAGCCCCTAGGCAATAGTTTTAAAGTCTACAGAAAGTAGAGAGAGGAAAAGGAAAAGATTTGGCAGGACACTAATACAAAAAAAAAATTAAAGAGGTTTAAGCGAAAAGATCTTGACAATAAATATCTATCAAATGTTTATTAATTTTAGAAATGTTGTGCTAACACACTATGGGAAAACTTGGGGTATTGCGGTGGCACTTATTCCTACCTTCACAGCTGCTACAACTATATCACAAACTTTGGTATCTTTGGTTCCGCATCACTTCTGAAACATACCCCAATATTATTCCTGTTCTAAAGACACATAAAACTAAAACACAAGGCACTGGGTACATCTCACCTAGTTTTAGACATCTAAATGAGGCAACTAAGTTAGAATCTCCTGTTCCTTTAAGGACAGTAGAAAAGACAAGCACATCCAGACTGCTAATTTTATGATTCAAAGGGCCTCTTGGAGATGTCTGTCTTCATTCATTGACTGCAGAGGAGACCTATAACAGTTAAGCAGCTAAATTAGACACCCCAGTTCAGCACTTGAAAGTTAATCTGGGCCAAAGCAGTTTAGAGATTGTCTTTACATCATGACAACGGCAACCGAACTGGGAGCAGGACCTCCTCAAGATTCTTGTCAGAAATGCTCCTGTACTGATAAAAGAACTAGTCAGGAGAAAAGAAAAATATCCCTCCTTCTTCCCAAACTACCTTTTATAAGGTCACATCTAGAGAAAGAAGTTAAACATAACTGGGTCAGTGCGAAAGCTCTACATACAGCACAAACGATTCGCTGTGTCCAGTCCCAATTTCTCCTTGACTGCTGGGGTGTCCCATACCCTGCTAGTGCTCCTGCAGAATCATTTGAGGTGCCTCTGACACCCACGGTCCTGCTCCACTGTCAGTCCCTGCAGCGCTGGCTCTCCCACTCACGCGCTGCAGGTAAGCGGAACAAGGGCTATTCTGTCATCTCAGTCTGAACTACACCGAGCTGCTTACGCTGGCACTAAATCAGCCCAGACCAATACCTTTCACAGTACTCAGCTCTGCAGAAAACCACCTATCCAAAGAGAAATTGGTGCGCATCTCTAGATGGGAAAATATGTTCCATTTTGTGGGAAAATTGCCACACAGTATGCTTCTTCCAAGCAAATCTGATCAGCAACTCTTGCTTGCATCAATAAATTTTAGAATAATAAAATAAATCTGAAGGATATCAATTGGCATGTAAGCAAAAATATAAGGCACACGGCAAATGAAGAATGTGTTGGAAATATGTTAGTTCAGGTCTCAGTATTTCATGTCAATAACTGAATTCCTATTTTTAATTACTGTTTTCTGTAGTACTGTCACTTGAGTCTTAACTCCAGAATGAGTGAATAATTTAAAAAAACAGAAACAAAACAAAAACAACACAGCAAATGCAGCCTAGTAGGAAATAAAAAAATAACTGCATTACTTTTCACGTTTTTTTTTTCTCTAGGCCAAGTATTCTAGTGTTATGATTGAGGAATCCAACAGCCATAACACAAATTCTGCAAAAAGGAAAAAAGAAATTTCATCAGATTTTAGATTGGAATAGATATTTAATGGCTCTGTTCCCTAGCACTGAATGAATGATGTTCTGAGGGTGGCGAATGAAATTAAGGTTTGAGGTACAACATGTAACGTCACTACAATGTACAGTGAGATTCTGGACCTATCACACAGAAGAACTGCTACTGAAGGGAATTCCCAACGTTTAGTTGAAACATTATTTCAATGGACAATCAAAGCTGCTTGAGAATCTTCATGGTGTCCTGAAATAATATATATGTTCCCAAATAATTTCATTAATTTGGAAAATGATGTTATCACCTAATAGTTTTCATATAATACATTTTATTTAATAAAAAAAAAAAACCCTGGGAGTTACTATGACAACTACAACATCATATGATTGTTTTTCTAACACTCAGGCACTTTAAAGGAGAAACACACTCCTCAAGTCACATATGTTCTATTGTAAACTTTCAATTTTGCTCTAACAGATGGGATGGCTGAATTACAATAGAATCATTTATGTGTGAGGGAAACTGCAATTTCTTCTTTAGTACATGTTTTATTTGTCATAGTAGTTGATGCTGGGTCTTTTGACAACAAACAACTTTCTAGCCTGTAGAATTTTCTTATGCTATGCTAATAATACTGATACTGGTCCTCATGCTACGCAATGCCTATAGAGAGAGAATACAAATAGTAGAAAATGTAGCACATTAAATGAATGATCCACAATACACGTTGACCATGAAATGCAACCTGACATACATTTCACTCAGTTCTGAGTTATCTTAGACATTTGAGTGCCCTTGGTTCATCCTTGTGGACCAACCTTGTGCAACTGTGTGAAGCTTGCTTACTCCGCTCTCCTTATACTTTGTCAGAAAGTGGGTGAACACATCCAAACACAATATGTCACCTTGCCATTTTTTTGCAACAGACAAAACGAGTCCTCTTTTGCAAGGAAATTAAGAACTTGAACATGAAATAATTTTGTATCCGTGACTTCCTGTATTATTCACATTTGCAAGCTGACATCAGGTCAGCTTTAGTTAACACTAAAACGTTTTTATGTATGACAGTTTCAGCCACACTTAACACTGTTTTCTGCAACTAAGGGTCCTGAGGACATTTTAAAAAATTCCCCCTCCAAACAGAAATTCTTAAAGTGCACATAATTTTAATACACTATTTTGCTATTTTTTAAGGTCTTTTAATGACAAGCATTCAACATCCCTACCCTCCCTGAAAATTCAATGGATGTTCCAACTTTGTGCTAAACTGTCTCAGAATTATAAACTGCTGACAATCATATAAATCAACAAGAACTGTCTAATATCTAATTGTACATAACACAACATGCTACAGAAATGAAACACACCAATACAGCATCTCTGGAAAGCTGTATGAGCAAAATACTGTCCTGTAAATGATGGCCTGATGTACTTCATCCAAGTACAGATTTAATGTGTTAAAAAACAGTGAGAGTTTTCAAGAACAGGCACCAGAGGAAGATATAGCAAATAAGAGTTAAGTCACTATTAACTGTATATGTATTGAACCATTAAGTTTACTTCTGGATAGAAATATAATTATCAACATGTATTCAAGCCAAGAAAGTCAGGGACATAAGGATGTCCTTTGCTAATGCCAACATAGATTACAGAAAACTACTACAAACATTACCACACAACTGAAAAAAGGCCCAAGGACACAACAGTTTTCAAGTGATGTAAAAAAATGCAGTGGTTGGTCAAATTTAGCTGAAATCTAGCTCAGAAAAAGCAAAGCACAGACACACAAAACTTTTAAGTAGGAAAAGTATACTGAGAATTATTAATCTGGATAAATTACTTCTACCAATATAATAGAGGAAAAACATGATGGAATTGCAGCCTTATCCTGTCTGATCAAAATCACTCTTTTCTCTTGAAGGTGTTTAAATGTCTTTCAGATTATTAATTTTGAAAGTTCAAAAATAGCATTTGCACAATTTCATTGTTACACGAGGAATGAAGACAAGCATCCTCCTACTGCAGTGAGTGCTATATAGATTCTAATCTGTACCTTTTAGCGCAGCCCACATGGCTTGCAAACTATTGTACTAAGTGACAAAGGTGAATGAATGGATAATTAAGCTAATCATTTATGAAAGACCACATTCTGTTTGTATTAAAACCAACAGCAAAGTTGGTTTATCAGATCTTAAAGGTACACACATTTAAATTTGGAAATACAACAATTATCAATAGTAAATGAGAATACTCTGCTGCAATAAATTCTGAAAATCCAGTGTTAACACAATGAAAAATTAATGCTATGACTCTGAAACAGCTGAAAAGGAAAAGGATTTTCTCAGTGGATTTAGTATCTCAAGGCTTTCCACTGCCATAACTAAACTTTTGGATATAAGAACATAGGAATTTCTATTTAGATGATAAGTTCTAAAATTGTATTAGCACTGTTTCAAATCTTGAGCTACCCATTAGTTAAATACTGTGTAGATGTTACATATCCAAGATCACAGATGCCTCAGTTGTGCACATATTAGTAATTTTCTGTTTTTACAGTATTTGGGAATTCATCAGAATTTTCCATTTAAGATGAAAAAGTGGCTTTCATGCTTAAAAAAGAAAGCATAAAAAAGAAAATGCAGCTTTGAGTTTCCAAAAAAGATACTCTTCTTGAACTCTTAAACTAAAGACTAAGTTATAGACCACGTCCTTTGGAAGAACTGCATGTCTGACTGCCGGTGAGTGAGGTTAGGGCACCCTGCACCAGCAGGAGAGCTGTCTGATAATGTCTTTCAGGGTGCAATACCTCTGTTGGAGCACTCTCGGGAGGCCATTTTACTGGTCTGTGTATCACAGCAAAAGATGCCTGTAGTGTAACGCACTCTGAATAACTCAATCTGAAAGTTAAGCTAACAGACTTGTTGGACAGTAGTAAATCACTGTCAAACAATGAGAGACACATTGATGGTTATAACTCTTTTCTCTGTTGACACATCAATCTGTCTGTCATCCAATTCAGAAAAGAATCCATTACATTAATATGTTACCACAGGCAAATTGAGAAATTGTGATTTTAATCTAATCAGGGTGGTTATTTTTGTAAATATCAATTTTAGCTTGTTTAAATTTCTTCTTAAAAGAAATGAAATTTTAGTTTAAGAAATGAAACATTTAGAGCTGAAAAGAACTAAATATTAGTGCAACTAAATTACTTTTTTTTTTAGCAATACTGCTTCTGAAGAAGATAACATTGTGTAAAACAGAAATGAAGCTGCTACAAATGTTATCTTCCTCAAAACTAAAGTATTTTCATTCACCAGGATACAGATGCATCAGATATTTCAGGTATATTAAAAATTCACAAGAGTCTTTCCTTACTCATTCATCAAACAGAATTAGCTGATACATATTTTTTCAATCAGATACATACTAATGCTCCATCAAATAAATAACAACTCAAAAAGTCATCATTCTACTGAATCAATGGAGCTGCCCCTGCAGGCCCAGATGGAGACGAAAATCATAGAAAGCTGAGAGACAGGGTCCTTGAACTCATTTCCAACACCAAACACTGCACATTTTGCATACAAGCTCTTTTTTTCCAAGTTCACACCTGCATTTTTGGAGGAAATGGATTCAGACAACCATCGGAACATTTGATGAATCTGAACTAGATCTGTGAGAATTCAAGCTTGTGCATCTTCAGAGAAAAGCATTTCATGGTATTTCACCTTTAAAGTGGTATGGACAAAATCTTCTGGTATGGACAAAATCAAACCTAAACCACCTGAAATGAGGTTATTTTTCCTCTGAAATTTTATTCATGATCTTTATATTTTCAGCCTAATACTGCTCTCAGAAGATCAGTTTTGTGCCCAGTCAAGTTTAACTCATTTCCTTTCTGGTCCAGAAGTACAAAAATACTCTTCCCTAATTGAGTCCACATGGCTAGAACTTGAAAGCTACCTTAATGAGACTAAAATAATTGTTTTCAGCTTTTTGAATATTTTAATTAATGACAAGGAAAAGTGTGGACATTCACAAACTAGCAAGAGTATCCCGGGCTAAAGAAGCAAATTAGAAATTGTTTTTCAATAGATTGGATCACACAGGTTACCTTTGCAATTACTATGTATGTACTTTTAAGTGTGCCAAGAAAAGACAGAATTAAATTATACAATGCCAGTTGTGTACAAATGATAATTTCCTACTGATATTATTCTCTAGGCAGCTTCTCTAAAACATTAGAAAGGTTACCTACCTTAAAAAAAACCCCAACAAAACCATGTTTCTCAGTATGTCATTACTGTGTTGGCCCCTGTGTTAGCATATTTATGCACTTGGGGAAGACCATGGTGAAAATATATGGCAATTGCTTATAGAATAAAAATGTATTACTGACTCATATACCATTTATTGTGAAATTTGTCCAGATATCATAAGGCTTATGAAATTGTGATAGCCGCATATGAATCTTGACAGATGTAATAATGTAAAGTTAAGGCTCAAGCAGGGCAAAGAATTCATATCTGTCTATAGCCCGTGGTCTGTAACTTATTTACCTCCACATATACTTTTATCTTTGTATAAATAATTTTACCCTGCTGTTTACTTTTTGGGCTGTGTCTTGTTTCAGGTATATTTTAGATTACTACTCAGTAAAAATGCTTGACATGAATATTTAAGTACTATTGCTTCCATGGTAGGGAATCGAGAGAGAGAACGCGTATTTTTTTCCTGTTTTAACCTAGAGGTGACCTGCCACTGGAATGCAGTTTCCTCTTTCATCATCATTACTCCATAAAAACGCTAATAGCACTATGTCATGCAACATTTAGAAAAAAACTAACCAAAGAAAAAAAAAAAACACCCAAACCCTCACAGACCAGTAATTACATTACTACTTCGATAATAAAGAAAGGGAATTTTCCTTTATGGCTCAGAGGTGGACACAAATGCAACAAATAACAAGAAAGAAATTTAGAGCATGTTTTTCCTGTGACACAGTGCTACAGACTGCAGTCAAACGATACTAGCATGAACCTGGGGACAAGTGACACAGGCAGAGCAGCAGAGCCCACGTGCAGACGCCAGCTCGCCCACCACAAGGGCTAGCTGGAGTGTACTGCAACTAAAGGTGTTTTTCAGAAGCTTAAAGTTTGCCTGCAAACACTCACTTCGGACAAGAAATTGAAACTGAACAGAAAGCCTTAGGAACTCTTAAACTTGTTTCAGTCTACGCTTAAAATCTTTTAAAAATTTTTGGTAATTATTCAACACTGCTAGGTAACCACAATTATTATTATTTCCCGTGTACTGGTGCAGAGGAGGCTCTCTGTGCTGACAAACAGAAAACAGAAGCAGTAAGTGAGCTCTGATTCCAACTGTGACTACACAAAAACACAGACAGAGAGGGACATTTAAGGAAATACCAAGGCACTATTAATCAACAGGATAGACAACAAGCATAGCACATTAGCAGCTGTTTCCTTGAGAAATCTCGAGGAGTTAACCCTGCGAGGTTTCATGTGCCACATATCCTGGTGGCTGCACGGTCTTCTGGTCCCCCGGTGTTAGCTATGTAGGATGCTAGAGGGAAATGAGAACTTTCTTCAAAGGGGAACTACTAAAACCCACTAAAAAAAAAAAAAAAAAAAAAAATGGAGTGAGCTCAACTGCCATATAGTTCCAGAAATTTATGGCCATGCTAACAAAACTAAAACAGTTAATAGCGGTTAGAGGGAGCGGATATATAACTATACACTCTATTAATTGGAATTTCTGCAAACCCGAGACAGAAGAAGTTACTTCTTTTGCAGTATTTCCTAACAATTATTTGGGAATTTCCAACTCCCTGCAGGTTTAAAGAGATCTCAAGAGAAGCATAAAATTATTGAATTAGTTTTCAGATATGCTAAGCCTTTTAGCTCGCATTAAATCAATGGCAAATGAGGTATACCACATCTCTAAAAAGCAGATTACTCATTCAGGATCACAATACAACTTCAAAGTATTTTTAAAATTCAAAATGTATCAGTAGATAATATTTTGGTAAATTGAAAAGTCTTTTGATAGGGATTTTCATTAGATAAAAAGTTCCACATGACAGTTTAGTATGAATAGTACTGGAAAAGACAATAATTGCTCATATAATTTTCAGATTTTTTTTTTTTTTCAAATAATACAAACTACCATAGGAACCACAAATAAATATATTATTTCCTCAATTTATAGAAATCTTTCCATTGAGAGAGGGAAAAATGGAGTCTGTATGTAAATTATTCTTCTGTTCTATTTGTATTAATCTTACACTTCAGTTTAAATTAAAACTTGTTTCAGAAGACTCTTGTGTAGTGAAACAAAACAAATTTTAGTGTTTCAGTTTTGCAGATATGATTTAGCATTCAAAAAAGCACCTTTACAAACCAACTCATTCTGCTGCATTTTTTAACTTTTGTAAACAGATTGCAGAGAAGGAGCCAATGCAGATCTGGACATCTTGTATGTCATCAGGCACAGCTTTTGAGTTTTTTATTGCATAAGGGATGGATTTCTGACAACACATTTTAAAAATTGCTTCTTATCCAAAAAACGACAGGCAAGAAAATTACTCATGAAGAATAATCTTTGTTCAGTAAGTGTAGTCCCCCCACGTTCTTTGCAACGGCCGAGTAAGTTGGCTACGCGCGTGGAACACCATACGGATTGCAGGGGACAAAATCTACCCAAAACTGTTCGCCACAGTGTGTTTCCACAGCAGTTCATGGCTTCCACTCCAGCCCCTGGGCTTGTGAAGGAGCAGAGACATCTGAGCTTTCCATAACCAGAGGTCTGTAACTACCAAATCTGTTTGTATAAGAATAAAGTCAGATCTTTTAGATACCTATCACCGGGCAATACACTCTGATGAAGAAGTTACAAATTTTATTGATTTTTCAATAGTTACGACAGTTGTATGGATTATGACAGCTACATAGGATTTTAAAAAAAAAAAAAAGTTGTTAGTGTTTCAACACCATTTGTTATAGAAAATGATCATGATTGAGAGGGAAAGGTTTTTTAAAAATATGACCACTATCTAAGGATCTGGAAAAGTTAGGAAGTAGTAAATGGTCAATGTTCATCACAGTAAAGATTGAACAGAGTATTTTCAAGGTTTGGTGTTAAGGCATATAAAATACATTACATTTAGAAATGTAGTAACACTTGTATCAACAAATTATTTCAGGTAGTTATCCTAATATTTTCATTAAAAAAAGCAAATCCCACTCATAGACTTTACACAATTCTAAATTAACGTCATCAGCTGTATGATGGGAATTAAACTTCTCACTAGGCAGATCCAAAGCAGCTGTATTCAGTGCACAGGTGTAATCAAGAAATAAATATTATTATAGAATGATGCAGGAGAAAGACAAAACTGTAGTGCTGAAAAGTGTATGCTATTTCCTAAAAAAGTTCAGCTTTTATCTGTAGTAATGGTCTCTGAAAGATGATGTAAAAAATTTTAGGAGCATTTAAAAATTCTTACCTAAGGAAAATTTGGAAAGACTAGAAAGTCTACTTCATAAAGCTATGAATAAGGATACATCATACAAAACACACGCTCTTAAATTAATGGAATATATGGAACATGCACAGTTCTTTCCTGTGCATTCAGGAACATATCTGAAGTACATCCAAATATCAGGTTGCTGCTCTCCACTAAGCTTGTGGCCTTGCCTACATCATCATCTACGCTACGTACTTAGTATCTGTTTTCTTCATCTGGATTTTCTAAACAGAAATCCTGTCTCATCTCTCTTCTACATAATAACATGTGATTCAAACCCTTCAGCACTTCAAATTCTCTGTCAAACAGACAATTTTTGTGAACATGAATCAGTCACAGTCCAGTGACAACACCCATTTCTGCATGCATTCTCCTTTCCTACTTACTGGTCTCTGACCCTGCAGGGGATCTACAGTTACTGTGAATGTGTCAATCTGCAACTGTCCACTTTCCTTCAGTCTTCATCCATGGTCTCACACACCCAGCAGACCTCCTCTCTAGCAGCCTTCCTTCTTTCCCAAAACAGTAACAACATGTATGTTGTAACTCCTTTTCTTTAACTACTGCTAGTACTACTAATTACAACCCCTCAACTACTTTTTTTGTTTATAAACTTGCTGCCCTTCTCCAGCATGTTACGGTAGTGTAATTAATTTCCAGACTGACTTCTTAATTTCCAGTTCTGACATCTTCCTACCCATCTGCCTTTCAGCCTTCACATTGCCTTTAATCCATCTAACAAATTCATTCATATCTGATGGTCAGAGACTTAATCCTGGCCAAATCAGGAGTTCTTTCTGTTCTGATCTTTTGTAAATTCTCTGTTTCTCTCTCCTGTTATCTCTTCCCTTCATATCGTCTTGCACAACTCTTACATATTTGTTCTTTATATTACTTGACACTATTTCAACTATAGATACTGAGTCAAAAATTTACCTATCTTATTAAAAAAATAAATGCAATCTTTGAAATATACTTAACTAGCAATCATCTAAATAGAACTTGAGTCATACAGCAAAAAAAAAAAAAAAAAAAGCCAAACCAGTTTCAATTCATGCGTGGTATCTGTTACATCTACACCAAACAGAAGAATGAGCTGAACACAAAATGAACTTCTTGTTTTCCAACAAATGTTACTTAGCTTTACCTCATAACATTAGCTGAGAAGATCAGGCCTATGAAGTCTCAGTTTTCCCAGTCCAATGGGAATAGTAGAAAATAGTACACAACAACATAATAAAACCAGCCTGGTTTTACTTAAAAAACCCCAACCTAACACTGTGTCAACATCTTCTTCCAGTGATTGATGGTGTAATATGGAAGTGCACCAAAATACCAGTTTTGCTGTCATTTAGAAAAACAGACATATTGAATTCAACCAAACAAACAATTGTACAGATAAAAAAATACACTGACAAGGCAGGAACATAGTACAGTACAGAAAAGTATGGAGAAGTACATAGAGAGATAGCAGTGGTATTCTGGTAGCTGCCTGACTAATCAGGAACAAAGTGCTGACAGGCCCTAGTAATGCAGTGGAAAAATGCAGAAGTGAAAGCTGAAAATCCCACAGGGCTTTTTAGGCCCTCCCTTCTATGATTGTCTTGTTGATAAAGATGTACAAGCTCCCATGAACTAGGGACACATCTCAGGTCACAGCTTTTGCACAGTGCAGATGAATCAAGGAAAACAGTGCTAGAAGGGCCTTGGCAGGCAGGCTGAAAGAGTTGGAGAGACAAGTATTCTGCCCTAGACCACTCCATCTCACATACAGCATGCACATCTGATGCACTGTGGAACTGTCTTCAGGGGCTAAGGTGTGGTGGGCTCAAGTAGGATTCTTCAGCAAGAGTAACTTTTAATAAAGTAGCCCTTAGGAACAGCATAGACATGACTATGATGAACCAAACCCAGAATAGTTTTCAACATTTTTAAAGAAACTAAAAATAACTACTGAAATTCAGAATACAGATCCGATTTATCACAAAAAGTCTTGCTCAATTTTCAACTACATTCATATGAAGCTGCCTTCTAAGTTTTGTAGCTCATTTATTAAAATGTGTAACTTTGGTTCCGAACTCCAAAAGCTATGTAAACAGATGCATGAACTCTTAAAAGCTGCTATTAGAAACACCTGCACTATTCACAGCCCAGACAAGCATGAGCAAACCTAGACAATGGTCACGGCTAAAGATGGCAATGGCTGATTTGGTAATCATGTGGACTCTTCTGTTCTTGGAAACCATCCATATGATTTAATATAGTTTTCCCTACTTTTGTATGCTGTCACATTCTTATTTTACTCCTGCCAGGTCAGGAGTGTTTGAGCTCCTTCCTAATTAACTTCATGGTTAATGTTTGCTTAAGTTCCAAAATGACCGTGCAGTGCTACGGGACTACGAACCTTCCCATAGTACTACAACATTCTTGAATGGTTTTGTTACTGGAGAGAGGAATATTTGACCTAGAAGGAATAAGGTCTGCAAAGAGCACAATAGAATTATAAACTCAAAGAAGTCTCTGGAAGAGAAAGGGAGCAGTCCACTAACTCTATTTGACTTGAACGATAGCATGACTTAGGAGAGAGTTATGAAGCAAGGCAGGTAAAAATCAGAAGGAGATACTATTTTGAACAAAAGCAGAGAAGATACCAACCGTGAGAGGCTGACAGTGAAAAGGATCTTGTGCTGAGGACCCAGGTTGTCAGACTCCCAAGTTAGCTTAAAGGTCACCTCTGAAAGATAGCATTTCAAAGGGCAAATATTATAAGGTTGCCCTCTCTGCTCCTGCAGCTGAATTAAGCCTCCAAGAGCTCGACTTTGAAGGATAGCACTCTAGAGTTTTGCCTGAACTGGCCTCTCCTCCTGCATCATTTTTCTATGTTAGAAGACAACACTTTATATATTTGCTTCAAGATCAGCAATGCAAAGAGCAAGAATACATACACCAGTAAAGAACATATGCATTTATCACAATGACCATCTACTACAGAATACCAGATCAAGAAAATTAGGTGGACGAGGCTTTTTTTTTTGTGAGATACCGGTAGAATCATTAGAAATGAGTTTGCCAAAACAGGGAGTCTCTACATACTTGTATGTGTTGTAAAAGAAGTAAAACACAAATTGGCCTGCAAATTCTTAGAAAGCATCAATGACAGCTTTTGCAACTGAAGGCAGTAGCTACAAGAAATGCTCTTATTGTCTGTAGAGAGGCACTTGCTGAGAATGGGAGGGTATAAGGCAAGCTGAATGAGATGAGAAAGTTCAGAACCTTAAAAAACAAAAGAAAAGAAAACCAGCAAAATAAAATCTGTGCATCTTGGGTAGGCAGATCAAATGATGAATTCACTAAACATGAATTACTCACTGATCTCACATAGAAGAGAGAAGCACGCAGAACGCGGAAATGAGGTCAGATGGCTAAGGGAATGCATAAAAGACTAACAGAATTAATCTCAGAAGGACACAGATGCAGGTAGCAAGAAACATTAAAGTTATTAAAGAGAAAATAAGTCATGCTGTAAGCACATCAGCAGTAGGAAACGTGGTTCAGTAGTTCAATATTCAGTGGCATTATCAATAAATTACAATGTGCAGGCTAAAGTTTTCACCACATGTGCACCTACCTTCAAAAAAAGCTAAACATGTAGGTGTCTATCACAAATATGAACAAGAAAGAGGTGAAATCTCAGCCTAGAATAGAGAAATAACAGGTCAGAAAGCACTCATGGAGCTAGACCTTTTCAGATTACTGGGACCTGATAATCTGCCAGCTGGTTAACTGTTCACAGATCTCAAGACAAGTAATGGTATCTTAGAGGACTGAAAAAGGACAAAGTACTGAAAACCTGACAATCAACATATATTGCCTAGAAACTAACAGGAAATGGGAAGTGGTGCTGGGAATTACAGTGATTCACTCTGGGGTACATAATTAAAGACATTACTTGTAAATACTGATAATAAGGAAATAACAGTCAACAAACATTGCTTTGCAAAAACAATGTGAAGCAAATCCACCTAATTTCATTTTATATAGCATTTCTTTACTGCATATAAATTAAAAAATGAAAATAATAATAAAAAAATCTTGGAAGGCTCTGACTTAAAGAGACTTGCAAACAATTCTTGGGTTTCTAAAGAATGGTCTTCAAAAAATTAAATACTATCTCAGGAAAATGGAAGTGCTTTAGCTGAGCATGAGACTCACATCTACAGGATGCGGCAGGGACCTCAGGGCATGCCATTCCATATGGGAAAATAATAGCATTGTGCACAGATGTTTAACAGTCTTGAAAACAGTATCTTGACTTTTAAACATTTGCTCTTACCATGACACAAAACTCCTCTTCTTTAGGATTCAAGACCATATCATTTTAAAAGTTCTTTAGCATGAATTTAAGTGCATCTTTACATTGAAAAGTGACAAAATAAAAATGACATTTAACTGTCAGAAAACTGTCCTCTTAGTCTGAAACATTTTTCTAATTGTAAAGTCCCCTTTTGATATTGATATGATTCCAAGATATTTCTAATTTAATTTTACTACTGCTGTAAAAGAAATCCAGAGAAAGATCCTGGTCCAGCACAGTGTTTTATGGGAAGCAAATCTGTATTACGTTACCAAAGTTACCTTTGGTAAGAGATCAGGAGATCACATAGATCCTCATCCAAGGCAAGACCGTTCTCTGCTCCAAACTCCCTATGAATCTCCTGATCACTGTCTTTTCACACTTTGATCACAAATTCCATTCTGTACCTTTGAAAGTTCTCCTAATTCTTTTTCTAAGGAAAAAATATTCTTCTTAAACAGCTCCTGCCTTGCACTAATCATCTGGCTTAATATGTGTCATCTTTCTATGCTATCCAGAAGTGTGCTTAGTCTGCAAAAGTAGCGTGGGGAGATTTTTAATTCTCTTCTGAAATACCTGGCACTCAGCAACGTAAGGTGAAAGAAATTGAATTCTGTGGAATATCATTTGGCTTTAATACAATTTACCCTACATTGTACACTAACTCTAAATTGAAAAATCAGTGTTTTATCCAAGACCCCTTCTCAAAAAAAGATAAATTGTACACAAGATACCCTCTATGTTTTCTCACAAGTGTAGTCACTGATCCCTGAGTATTTGGTCCCTCCATCTTAGGATATAAATGGCTTTGTTATTAACCCTCAGAGTTTCTGACCTTGCCACTTTTGTGAAATAATAGCATAAGCTAGCGGAATTTTCTTTCAAATGAAATGTTTACTCTATAAACCTGTAACTGCTATATTGCATTATATTTTTATGTTTATTGTTATGAAATGATGTTATTTGTAAGTATAATTCTGTAATAAAAAGAAAACAAAGATTGATGCTGAAAGAGAATGAAATTTCAGAACACGCTATAAAATTAATCTAATACTGGAAAATCATAAAAAAGTACAATTACTCTATTTACAGGTGAAAAGGAAAAACAATTGCACACATAAAAATAAAAGCTTTATTGTTATAGTAAGAAGCTTATGAATATCAAAACAATAGTGAAATCCTCTTACAAACAAAAGGGTTAATCTTAATTGTGCATCAGTTTTTACTATAACACAGACTTCATTTTAATGCTGTAAAACCTCTTTCTTTGCTCAAAAGTACCTTTGCATAATGAATGTTGTAGCTATTGCAGAAGTTGCCTGAGTCTTTTCACATAAATCACACTGCAGTCAACCTCAACTCTTTTCGTTTTGCAAAGCTGATGCTCAATCATAATATCCTCTCTGATGCCATTCTGAACCAACTGGTACTGATGAAAGAAGCAGATTTTAAAATTTACCTAGTAAATATATTTACAGCCTTCAGAAGTATCAAAGGAGGATGCAAAAAAGATACTTTGGTACGGGGATGGTTGGAACATGTTAGGGATGGAAGGGAGAAGGAGCAATTACGACTACTGATTTATCACAGGATACCTGCTAACACATCTGGGAAGTTCATGGGCTAGAGATTACCTGTTGAATGGTTTAAAAGAATATAAAAAGTACAGTCCACAAGAAACATTAACATTTACTGTTCTAGCAATACTTTCAGTTTGGGGCATTTTTGTGTTAGGGAAGCTACTTCGGGAAAGTCTCGAGAAAACATTTGTTGCAGTTTACTAGACAATCAATAAAACACACCTATGATTTTAGGCCACTATCCTCAAAGGACAAAGAAAATGCCTCCATGTGACACAATATTCACAATCGAGAAGAAAAAAGAGATTTGGAAAGGTCTGAAAGCAAAACGGCATGCCTGTACAAAGTTGACTTCTGAGACACATCACTTCTCGCTGGAATGTACTTCCATAGCATAAAATAAATATAAAAAGATAAAGATAAAAAAACTATAGGTGGCTCCTCGAATTCACCCCCATGACTTCATATAGCATAAGGAGAAAAAAAAAAAGTTCTCTGCTGGCCTTCTTAAGGGTGGGTACCAACATCTGAAATGTTCACCAACCACTGATGATATTTACAATAGCAAAAGTGGCTGTTGTTACAGCCAAGGAATTTACTTGTAAGGGAAGATCACAGTTCATCCACCAAAGTCAGACGCTATATCCTCCTTTTGGAATTTAATGTGCAAAAAGATAAGAAGGAACCATATTAAGTCAAAGCAAAATGGAAAAAGCCTGTGGAAAGAACTACTTCCTGGACTATAGTAATTAAAAGCCTTGACATATCTATGAAAGAAGGGAATGGATAATCTTTATTATACTGTAAGCAAGGCAAATGGCAGATTGATATCCCTTGGCACAGGAATACGCTACTAAATATTTGAAGACAAGCTGTGACTTCAAATATCACATCCAACTGCAACTTTAATTTTTTTTTTTGCAGAAAAAGCAACTCATGCTGAGGAAGATATGGCTTATTTGAAACTTATTTACTGTCATAACAGATGGTGAAGACTAGAGAGAATATAAATGAAAAATATGGGGGCCCAATAAATGTCAAGGCTCCCAACTTGGTTTGTAAAATTAAAAGAAAAAAAAAGAAAGAAGCTATATCTATGCAAGATACAAAAACTTAACAGAATAGATTAGCTTTTTAACATCTTGGAAATAACCATTTTCTGCCCACACAACGTGAGATTAAAAATTGCACTGATGTTACAGTCATGGCCATCCTGAAAAAGTTATACAGCATTATCTATACAGATTTACCATTATTCAAAGCTTCTTTACAGATATTTATCCCCAGACCTCTGCCGGACCATGAAAATTTTATAAGTTACATCTAGGATGGTCAGGACAGTTTCCTGTGAACCCGTGTGGCAGAGTAGAAGGTGTGTTAACCGTGTTTGTAACCCTAGGAACCACAGCCCGAGGAAGCAGGTCAGAGCTAGAGCCAGAGCTACAGATCCAGAGCCTTCTCTTGACTGGGAATTTTCAAGTCTGGGGTTCTCATTTCTAAACAGAACAGAATTTCAAAATAGCAAAATCTTCTGAAAAACAGAATTATTCTTTGTGCTCAGCCCTCTCTAACACTCACATCAACATCTCTTAATTTCAGAGAGAACTGAGTACCCTTAGGACTCTCTAAAAAGCACCTGGCATTCTATAAAATTGTACTTGGGATCCTCTTCAGAGAAAAGGATGCTTGCATGATGCATCCTTTCTTATTTTCTGAGGTATGCAGGTGAAATAGGAACCACCAAAGAATGAACCATATCCATTCACTTATAAAGGGAAACTGCATTTGCATTGTTACTAGAGTCATTCTTATCTTGGCAACGCTTTTGATACAAGAAGCAAACAAAATTAAGGCAGAGCTAAAACAAAGTGAAAATGATGTTTATTAAAATCTGCAATAAATTGTCAATGTAAACTTACACAACGAAGCTGAACAAGTAAACCTCATTGGAAAGCAAAGCTTTCATGGTTTATACTGTGCAATGGATTAACACTGTAGTTCACACAAGAGTACAAAGCCAGCAGCAAAATAGACATTATTCTATATTTAGCTTCTCTGTTGCTGTTTTATATCACCTAGATGACTAGAAAATACACCACTTCAATGCGATATCTCATTCACTAAAATCCTTCACAGCTAATTTTACTTTAAATCTAGTAATGAATTTCAGAACATGGTAAGAAATGTAGTATTAAATACCCTATAATGGCACAAAGAAAAATAAAAACACGAGTATATTTTTTATATAGTTTTTCTTAATGAAAGACAAAGAAACATACACAAAGTATTTGAGTTTTTCATGCTGCTACCTTTTATGTTTTCTGTGCATTGTCTTTGAATGCTGTCCTCTTGATTATATTCTCTGAAATACTTGTTTGAAGTAAGATACTTTATTTTAATAAGTGGAACAAAGCTTTGAATAGCTTGGTTCAAAAAACAGTTTTAAATGAAAGGAGCTGTTGCTAAGCACAGGGATCTTTGCCAAATACTTTTTAAATGGTTTATTGTGCCCTAGCAATCCTGAGATTAAAAACATCTCTTGAATTACAATGACACATCAAAAAATAAAATTAATGTGGGGGTTTTCATTACAAGAATTGAGCCTCTGTGTGTTATTCTTTCCATTAGATAAGAAAGAAACATACTGTGGTACATTGTTTTTGCTGTCAGAGTGAGCTTTTAGGCAAATATACAATATTACACTGTATCCCTCATGGATTCAATCACGTACTGTACAAGTTCTTCTATTAATTTAACTTAATGCTGTGGATTTAAGGGATAGACTGTATATTTTCACATATTTTTCTGTACTGGGGATGAGTTATTTTTAGACTCCATAAGTCTTCATCAAAATCAGAAGATTGCGTTGCCTCATATGACTACAGTATGAATAACAGCATTGCCTCACTCTGTAACAAACATTTCATTTTCCACAGTTCTTGCAACAGTTACAAAACAATTGTTTTCCCAAGCTCTTACGTTGCAACACTGCGGAGCATATAGATCTCACTGTCAATGAGAAACCTGAATGCAGAGCGCTAGACATTTTAAAGAAAAACAAAATCAATAGCATTTCCTAGCTAATAAAGATGTCTAAACCAGTACTCTTAACAGCGTTGGCCTCATAACACACAAATTATGATTTAGAATAGGGAAAAAGGAAGTAGCAAAGACGACAGAGAAAACAGCTGCTAATTGATTTTAAACCAAACTTGATTTCCACATCCTGAAATCCTATTTTAGTTTGCATCCGGGGGGCTGCAAATATATAACAAACCAAAGACATCGCTCCAGATATGTCAAGCTGGATATGAAAGCAAGGGCATGCAGAATGGTGGGATTTTTCTTGGAATCACTATCTATTGTATTTTGCTCAATATTTCATAAGGCACCAGTGAAAGCCCATGTACCTTGCCAGGTAACATATGTACATGTACACTGGTACTATATGGCTTTAGCTCACAGGTTTTATTTGTCAACATATACTTTCCTGCTTTATTTCACAAGGACAAATAATATAATTCACCTGCAAGTTATAGATTATAGCAAATTAAAACAAGACACATTGTACATACTAAAACTGAGCAAAATCCAAACTAGGCAAATTGGCAGACGAACACAAGCACGATTGGAACAAGTGGGTCAAATTACATTTGTCTTGTTACTCATATACATAACACCTCAAGTTAACTCAAATAATAAATGCAGACATATCTAACTCAAAAGAATCACAGTGAAATCCTTCCACTTTTATATCTCGAATAGTTTCAAGGGTAATCCATTATAAAGATACCCATTCAGGTATCTATTAAGCCCAGAACATTCTTCTCTTAAAGAATTTCTGTATTTTAGTAATTGTCCCCCAGTGTGACACTCTTCTTTTAACAGAATTTGAACATACAGGTAGACAGCTTTTTTTTCTTCCCCATCTTAAAAAGGAAATATATGAAAAAAATCAGAGCAATACATCAAAAGGAAACCCAAGGTCACCTTCTCAAACTTGCCATGGATTCTTTGCCTCTCCAAGCTGGTACGAGTGCTTGGAATTTCAGTGGGGACCTAAAATGGCCAGAAGGGTGTTCCCTTGTGGTAAAGGCACTGTCTGTTGGCACAACATTGACATTACTCGAGCTCCCATATTTAGGGGGAGGGAGAAGGATGGTGGGAACAGAGAAGCAGCATGACAGATGAGATCCAGTACATTTATCTTCCAGAGTTGTAATTTACCGCACCCTTCAGCTACTAATTGTTTTCAAGAAAGGGTGAAGAACATGGCTTCGGATCAAGAAGTCAAGAAACAGGATCCTGGTCCACTTTCCACACAGTCCCTAGTGCTGAGCCAAGCTGATGAGCAGACTCCGGCCATACAGCAAGGCTGGGTACGACAGCAGTAGGAAAGGTGACTGGAAAATAGAGAAGGCCTGGAGTATAAAAATCACAACAGGGTACGTAGCATATCCTCAAAGCCAGCAGAGAAAAGGTGACAATAGCGAAAGCAGCAAAAAAGGTTAATGTGAGTTCAGCATAACTGAACCAAAATACTTGCATTAGCAGATCATGACTTAAACAACAGACATCACTGGGGGATGATACCTTTTCTTCACATAAGTTTCACAGTATAAACTAATCAGAATAATCTGCAACGAAGTTTACCTATAATTTAAACCTGCAATGGGTTCTCCTTTCCAAAAAAAAAAAAAAAAAAGGAATTTCATATTAATATTGTCTCACCTAGCGTTGTATAAACTATGCAACGACTGAAATGGATATGCATCTCTGAGTCTGAAACTTGCAGAAGGTTGTTTCACGTTCCCAAAGGCCTACTCACAGGAGTGAACTTAAAGTGGATGTGTTTTTAAAAGCAGATATTAAAGAGGCTGTATGTTGGTCAAGTTGAGAAATACCTGTACAAAATTATATTTTTAAGACACTATATATTTCAACTAGAGACACTCTATAGCTTAACTTTCCTCCTTCAGGAGATCCCTGCTGAATCCACTCATACACATAAGCGGGGTAATCAGGATTCTCATTGCCTTCAATCATACAGGACTAGGACCCCATTCTTCAATTCATCAAGCCCACTCATCTCAGGGGGAGTCCAAAGGCAGTGAATGCCACTAGGAAAAATATTCCTAAAACAGCCCCATTTGATTCCCTGCTCCGATAGGAAATAAGAAATAAAACACTTTAAAAATGAATCAGATCCCTTCAACCTTTGCTGAAAGAAGGCCATCACAGTTTATGGCACTGAAAAGGTGAAGAAGAAATATAAAAAAAGATGAAAACAATTACAAACCTTTACATGCCTCTTCGGGAAATATATACTTTTCTGTTTTTCTTTGATAATACTACATAACTCCAGATTTCTACAACACAAGGAGAATACGCAGTCTCACATAAAACATCCATCCACTAGGAAAGGCATTTATTGGTCTCAGAAGCCAGATATCACCAGAACCAAAAAGTACCATTATTTGGACAAAGATGAAATGAATCGTCATGACATTCTAACCTGCGAGAAGATGCACTCCTCATCACCAGTCAATATTCAATAACGCTCATTAAGAGAAGTAAATTGTGGAGGCTTCGAACACTGGCACTGGAACTCTCAGACTATGGCAACTTCATTTACTCCTATTTAGTTCTGTGGATTCTTGTTTATTCAGCATGAGCGACATGCCATATAAAGTAAGTCTGAGCTAATAATTTTCTCATTTCCTAAAAACCTTAACTATGTTAATAATTAGGGCATGTTTTCCTTATACTGATTCAAAAAGGAATTAACACAAGTGAATAAGCAGTAATTCTCATGATCAAATTTCCAATATTCTCTAAAGCATGAGATTAATTTTGCATTTGAGTTTTCTTATGACAAGGATCAGACTGCAATACTTCCAGGCGTCAATATATACCTCAAGCTTATAAATAAAAAAATGCCTATGTTGAAATAAGCATTTTGAACAAATTATGCAAATGTTAAATACATTAGAAAAAAATCAAAGGTAAATGAGAGAAAGTGACTCCATGATAACAGCTTAATATGAGCAAATTATGAGCCCATCCCCCATTAGCTACCCAAGACAAAGACTTCCTACTAAGACAGAAGTAAAACTTTTGAGGAAAAACTTATAAAAATGGAAAAACATGTAGTAATTACTGAGATTACTTGTCAGGAAGAAATTTTTGTATAAATTGTCCTTATTTCAGACAGTGTTAGTTTTATTTTATCTTCTCCAGCGGTATGATAGTTTCTTATTAGGGTACTTGGCTTAGAGCTTATTTTTAAATTAAATTTCAGTTATAATAAACTCTTGCATAGATTAAAGCAAACTATTACAGCGGTAGCTTGTAGATGATGTTATTTCAGTGAAGAAATGTCATAAGTTTAATGTTTCTCTAATGATGGCTCTGTTAGCTAATTGAAACAAGTACTGTAGAGACATTTTTCCTCTTTTGGCAATTACCATTTTTACTAACATTCAAGTAAAAAGTAAACACACTTTGGGTACTGGAACCTCCTTAAGCCCTTTTGTAAACTGAATACTGAAATTTCAAAATTAATAATAAATTGAATTAGTTTTCAGAGTGTATTTTATCTTTTACTTAATAAAACATTTGAACAGGGTAAATGAAGCACAGATGGAAAACTTGGTGACTGGCACACGCAGGTGGGGACCTTGGTCACGGGGATCCCTGCGCAGGCAGCAAGAAACCCTGCTGTACATATTTACCAGTCATTTATTACAGAGAACATACAGGGCTTTCCGCTGTCCACGCCAAACTAAGTGTAGCCGTTTTAAAATCCAAATCCGTTAGCTGAAATTGTCCTTCGTGCCCGAGGCCCGCTGCAGCCCTGAGGCAGGGGCACAGGGCACCAGCTCTCCACAGCCGCCGCCCCCTCGGACTCTGTGCACCTGCTCACTGGTGAGACTTCGAAAGCTTGAGAGGGGAAAAGGCAAGTGAGCGCCCGGTTGGCCGAGCGGCCGCACGGCTCCCGCTGCCGCCGGTACCGACCCCGGCCGCGCCGAGCCGAGACGGGCGCCGTGACCCCGCCACGGCCGGACACGCGCCCGCCCTGCCCCGCGCGCGCGGCCGCCGCCGGCCGGGCCGGGCCCGTGGCGCCACCTGGCGGAGCCGCCGCGGGGGAGAGCCGGGGAGCGGCGGCCCGCGCTGGGGCGCGTGCGTGGGCAAGCGGGTGTTGGATTGGGACACAACCCTGGGCTAGGAAAGGCGGGGCGGGGCGGCCGGCACACACCCCCCCCCCCCCCTCCAAAGCCAGGCCAGGGAAGCCCCAGGCTCGTCAAAGGGGGAGTTTCCGTCATTGCCCAAAGATGGTTCTTGCAGACCCCATCGGTTCTGCTTGATAACAGATTTCACTGCTGGTTTCATTCTTTATACAATCTCTACAAATACTGATTTTCCGGTACAGTTACCCATAGTTCAGTATCTCACATCACATATGGCCTTTAGAGCCATTCCTTCCTTCCTGTCTCTTTTGTAACATGATCTTATCTTCACGGTCCTGTGATTTTGTACGAGACAACGGTTGACATAACCACTAAGAGTCTTCCTTCTAATTATTTCCAAGATGTTGCATGTGATTGGCTAATCTTTTAAATAAAGTCTATAGTATTAGGTTAGCTCCAGAACATCAAAATATGCTGCTAGAGTAAATATACAAAGAAAAAACTGGGTATATTGCCTTTCAATAGGACAACTACAATTCTGTAACATTGCCTTAGACATTTATTAACCAATAGCAACCTATAGACAATACATATATACCCGTAAGTATACAAGTCTGTTATGTGTAACTACATATAATTCACATATGGTATATACTATAAACTGTTCAACAGGATAATAACTGGAAGTTATTAGTCCTTAAAGTGAAAATGCAATATTCATTATGCAAGTGACCCTGTGAAGCAACTTCCGTTCTGCACACATTTGGCAAGTACTCTTTGGGAGTAACATTACAACATCCAGCTGAAGTGTCTTCAGGCTTCTCAAGTGGACAACACAGGCTGCTTTTCTTTCTTTCCTACAACCATTAATGGATCCGTAACTTTCCCCTGCCAGTGCAAAGCCTTATGAAACAACTCACTGGTTGAGTTTACCTTTATTGTATGGCATGGAAAAGAAATTCTGCACCTAGGAACTTACCAAAGTCTTGGGCAGGGAAGCAATTTTTATAATTGTTTGGGCAATTACAAGAAAATACGCACTTCTCAATGACTCAACACATCCAGAATATCTATTTGCTTGAACAGTTCAACAGAACAGAGCTCAGGCTATCGTGTTAGTTCTGGCTGGTGACTCCAAACAGTGTTACAATCCCATGAGCCACAAGGCCTGAATCTCTTTTATGGACTCCTTATCCATTTTCCCAGGTGCTGTCTATGGAAATCAGCTTGAGAGTTGAAGATGCTGTATTTTAGGAAAATATTTCCATGTATTTTTTACATATGCTTTAAACCCATGGAATTTTAAATAACTGACTTCCATACTGAACAAGTGAAATTAAAACAAAGAAAGCATACACACTAAAAATTACTAAAATTATGTTAAATATTTCCCTTAACCTACATTGCATAGTATCAGACTTTTTGTGCATCCTTATTTCCTTGCTTTTCCTTCGTTTCTTTCCACATGATTTACATATGCTTAACTAAAATGGTACCTGCTTATCTGTCTGTACATCTTGTATAAATCTTTCTGAATTTGGCTGCGTGACCTCTTGTTTTTCATGGCCTGCCACTCCCCTGCAACACAGAAACCAAAGCGTGTGCTATCCCTTGACTGCATGGTCTTTTCTTTTTTCCAGACCATTGGTTTATAAAATGAACAAAATTGGTCCTAATACTGATCTCCTGTAGCACCCACTAATCACTTTCCTCTTTCCCAAGCCACTACCCACTCACAAATACCTCTGTCTTTGATGTCTCAGAAGATAATTTATCTATTCACATACTTCAGCTACTATAAAGTATCAAAATTACAGACCTTGCAGATTATTCTTTTGTGTTTTGCTCTATCAACAGATTTCCTAAATGCTAGGAAAATTATGTCTATGGACCCAATTTACCTTGTTACTGCATAGCAATGATTTGTGAAACATAATCAAATTTTTGTGGCTTCCTTTAACTGTAATATTCCAGGTTCCTCCACTGGGGCCTGGTATAAAAATAAATGGAGTAGGAAAAAAAATTAAACAGGAAGATCATTCTGTGCACCCGTTTACCATCACAGCTCAGGTAGTATCATGTCTCAACAGTCCTCCTATATGGAAAAATTTTTAAAAAACCCCAACGAACAATCAACATAATCTCTTATATCTAGACAGAAATGTGCAGGCATACAAATCCATGCATGCTCCTTTTAGGAATCCATACCTTGACTCAAATTATAGCAACAATATGTGTCTATTACTCTGAAAAGGATTATGTTCTGCTCACAATACAGTTACGGTCTACCTTTACTTCTACTACTCTTTTTTTCCTTATTCTGCTAGTAACTACAGCAGTTTTTCAGTCCTACATACCCAGCTATTCTCCCCACAAACTGTTACTCCCCTGGGCTTACCCAGTGATTTCCACGCTGCATTTCCCCAACGTGTGTCAGAAATGGGCCCATTTACACACTGGTCTGGGGGAGGGAGCTGAATGAGGCTCACCCCACCATTAGCACAGGCTGGTGGAGCCACGTTCCTGGATTCTTGCCTCCCTCCACTATTCCAGCCCATTCTGCACAGCCTTAACTCGTTCCTTAAATCATTATCTACATCTGCCTTAGAAGACCTTATAACATAGACTATTAACTCTATTCTTGTAAACCTATTTAGTGAAGAGAGATGTGCTGGTTCTGATGAGTACAAAGGATCCAGGAGAGAGATAACCTGTGTGTTTTCCTTGCACACGCAAGGTCTAATTTTCAGAAGCTTCTGCCCACCATACTCACACCTCTTTCCCCACCCAAGGCTTGAAGTACTGCAACAAAAGACAGGACCTACATTTTCCACTTCATCTCATAGCTACGTGTATTTGTCCATCATTCTCCCAGTCTTTCATTCAGTTGTTGTGAAGTCCTCAGGGTGCTTTCCCTTGTGTTTAACTACAGGTGGGTTTGAAAAAGGAGGAGCAAATCAAAGTACTTCCTCTGCTCCCAGATCCTTGTTTCCCACCTGTGGGGGCAATGTCTCAGGGGGAGCAGGAAGCCTTGTTTGTGCTCTCTGTGGCCACCTTGGCTTCACTGCAGCAGAACACAGGGCGAGAGACAGAGCACATTTGGAAGGGATTCCCCAGCCAATACTATGAATTATAAAAGCACATCAATGATCAAAACACACACGGCGTTCTGCTCCACCTACCTTGCATTTCAGCAATATTATTTCCCATGCCTATGACCATCTGTGACCTGGCATAGTCCTTTAGTCAGTAACCAGGCAAGATTACATACACCAAGTGCAGACACTATGCATAAGAATTTAGCAGTATCATCATTTGGATATTTTACATCTCAGGATATCTTAAGAAAGTACAGATTCTTCTGTGCCTCACTTCTTAACACTGAAGTTGTTAAGTAGCCAGTGAGCAGTGTGCACACCACCTCACAGAGTAACAACTCTGAATCACGGGTAGAAGTAAAGATTTCAAACAATGAGTGGAGAATATTGATGGAAAGGTGTGCTCCGAGTTGCTGACATCCTTTAGCTATAAAGCAAAAATAAAAGCAAAATAAAGTTTGGAGAAAAATAAAAGTTCTGCTTTATATTTACTCTGTGCTCACAAAATTCCTTCTTTCTTTCCTTGACTAGTCAGAGACATAAAAATTCTATTACAACAAAAGAATTTGTTCCAGACCCCATCAAATGTCAGAGGCATTCTGATAGCTAAGTGCCAACACAAGATAAAGATTAATAATAGTGGCAGCAACCTCCTTTCCCAAGACTTCTATAAAGAAAAGGGACAGAGAATACCAATGTAGCCACGTACACACTTCTTGGCTGCTACATTTTCATTTGTGTTGATTCCCGTGTAAGCCTTATCACGAATCCCTTGAATTATTGTCAAAATTCCTGTGGATTATAATGACATGGTATCACCACTTCAACCTTTTTCCCCCAGAAAAAAAGAGGAAAAAAAAAAAGTCTATGTCACAAGGCAGAAATATTGTTTTGTATTCCAAACCAGCAACACACATTCCTGCAAACACAGTGACTATATGGACGTTCCTCTCATGCATAAGAAGATCCTTAACAGGCTGTCTTTACTCACAGGGCCCTTTCAACAGGTACTCCTGCTTATGTCTGGTAGTGATATGTATTGTAAACGTGTACACCATCTTATTTTATATTAAAACAGAAACAGATTGTTTCATATAGTTGAAATAACTGATAACAGAAGGCATAGCCATGCTAATTTATGTTGATCAGGATCTGTGCACATTTTCAAATCTTTGAAGAAAGGCAACTAACTTAAGCTCCTATGTCTAAAACCATCACATAAAGCCCAATTGAAGGGAGCTGAAAAAATAGCTGCACAAAAAAAAAAGATACTTTAAAAAACAGTTAAATTCTTGTCAACTTCAAAATTGAAGCAAGGTTACACTAATTGCTATGCTGAGATTGAGAAGCACCCCTGCATTTTGACCATGAACAAGAATTAATGTATAGATTAAGATGCAATGAAAGAAGTGATTTCAAGTAAGCCAGAAACTCTTAAGCCAACTAAGAATCTAGGAAAGAAGTGTACAAATATGATATTTTACTTACATTATTGATGACAGAAATCTTACTTCTTCTGAGACATTCACAAGGATTTCCCCCTCTACTTTGTCTCAATTTCTACCCTCAGCATTACTAATAATGAATGGTGTCCCTGGGTGGTAACGGAGTCATACTACCAAGGTGTGTATATGAGCATTTCCTGCACTGTCATGGTAGTACCAGTGGTAATTTCAAGCTCCATGAGAAACAAGACAACAAATCAATGTTTATCAAATTGGAAAAAAAAAAAAAAAAGAAAAAAATTTAAAAAGCAGTGTTAGCAGGTAGCCTTCTGAAGTGTATTAGAGAGGGAGAGAATTACAAACAGTTGTTTGGCAACACTGAAAAGAATAGGAAAACACCCTTACGAAGAGCAGTGGCTGTGCTAGTATCAGTGGCAGCGTCTGCTCTATTTCTGACCTCCTCTGACTGCGCTGGTAGGGAATTACCAGGGGTTAATCCTGGCAAAGCAGCAAAAGAGGCAGCTTGAACAGGCACTGAAACTTAGTCCTCCACAAGGCTGGAACAATTAGGACAATTGATAACGGCCAAAACTGGTTCTTATCACTACGAGAGTAAATTACCACAGGGATCAGAAGTTAATAGCCAATTCGGCAGCAGATGCTTTTTGCTGTGGACGTAGACACACTGAGTTAGGCCTGGGAGATGGTGTTTCATTCTTCAGTGCAGAATCACATTTTTAGATAGCTAAATACATTAAAGCGTACAGGCAGGTATCTATACAAAACAAATATGGAAGCCTGGGCTTTTGCTAGGATGCAGATTTTCTCATCACCATCCACCACCTGCTTCACCATCACAACATACTGGCAGAGTACAGTTTTATTTTCTGATTTCAAATATACTTTTAGAGTACCAGAGATGACATCTATTTTATAAGCACAGGGCTAAAGAACCCCTATTCATGCATTACTAATGACTAAAAATGGCTGAGGATTCACACTAACAAAAAAACAGTTATCAGAAGCTGGATTTCTCAATCAATTATCATGCCAAGTAAAACTTAAATTTAAAATCTTAACTTTAATGAGTATATTAAAATAAAACCAAGAAGTCCTTAAATGCTTTTGTTTTCAAAAATATCAGAAAAAAAAAACCTGACTGCCAAAACCTCCCTTTGAAATTACTGCCTTCATTTATAAAGAAAACAGAATTTTCTTTCCCTTGCAGCATTTGATGGAGGCCTTGCCCTAGCTCTGCCCTACCATAGGAAATACAGAGAAAAAGGGATTTTATTATAGGGGTATTAAATTTAGGTTTCAGTCCTTAATAATGAATGTGGAGACACAGAACCTGGTACTATTGAAGCATAAGCATCATATAAGGATTTAAAAAATGCATTAATAATGCTTTGGCTTGCAGAGGTGGGTGCAGCCCTGGTCAGATGGGGATGGAGTTGTGTTGAGGGAACACTTTATAAACAGCTAGCTGTGCTGACAATGAATGAGACAGCTTTTCTCTCCTTGGTACCTCCCTGCTCTTTTATGTCCTCTACCAGTAAACCCAGGGCTGATTTGTATAAAGTAACTCAGAATAGAAAAATAAAAGTGGATATTTTCTATGCTGCACATCACTTTAAAATCCCTGACAGACTCAGGAGACTGAATTGTTAACTTTTAGAATTACAAATAGAGCCTCATTCCATATGGCGCTACTTTTCAAATAACTTTCCTGTAAATCACAAAAAACCAAAAGACTGATTCATTAGCAATGCCACTAACTGTGTCCATGACATGCACTCAGGCTCCTCACAGAACTGAACATGTCCCAGTAAGTGCCCAGTGAGAACTGTATCTCAATTCTCCTTCTTCTGTGTCTTTTTTTTTTTTTTTTTTTTAAAAAAACCATAGCAATTTCTCAAACTTGTGATTTTATTTTGTGTACCTTTTTTGGAACTCCTTGGCTCCCCGCTGGCTCTTTGCCAGGTGAATACAAGATCCAGTAAATACTCAACCTAAGCATTTTTCTGTAAGTTTTATGCAAAAGAATGAGGACATCACCAGCATTAGCTGTACTAGTGCAATGTTGCTGTTTTAGTATCACTTTCTATTAGTCAAGCATCAGTTATTTAAGTAAGGTACCCTTACTGAAGCTAAACACCTTCCTTCCATCACCCTTGTCACAGGACTGAGTCAGGCAGAATCTGGAAGTGAATGCGTTTTTATGTTGCAGCAACGTCCACAAAACCTCTCTGTCGCCACTGAAGACTGGCTGTATATTCATACTCTTCCCAGCTGTGTGCTACGCTCACTCCATACTGGGCAGCTTTGCTGCTCTTGGGAAGCCCTTGGCAGCTCAGGGAAGGTGCCTTCCTTTGTCCAGCCAGAGGATCCCACCTAAAACACACCTCCTCAGTGCCTGTGCCAGGGACACACAGGACTGTTGGGGCATTCGTAACATATCAGCTAACAAAACAGGTAATGTCTATAATCAAGCCTCAGGGAGCGCCATTTAATAACATCAGAATTCCCTCTCTTCCCCAAAAGATTGCTTCTTTTCTGGAGCATTTTTCTCTTACATATTTATTGTACACCACCAATGTCTCTCCCCATTGACTAATGTTTGGAATAGACCTGTGTAAGCTTTATGCCTATGGACTTCTACCAACTATAGTACAAAATCCAATTTTTCAGCAGCGCCACTAACAAACCTCATCTAATGTAGAGTGACCTGCTAAGTCATTTGCAGGATCCAGGGACAAATAGAGAGGGCTTTGCTTTCTTCAGCGTCTCAGACTTTTCCAACACATGGATGTGAATTCGATACATTGCTACTGAGAAATATTATACCTGTGATTTTTTTAGCTTTCAAAAAATATGAAAACTTTCCAAGAATGGCAGAATAAAGTATGGTTTTTTTGGTAACTCCAATTGTGAATTAGTTAAAATTGACAGTGCCGTAGGATATAAGCTTTGAACAACACTCTAGCATGCTATTATATAGTGAACTGTAGCATCCACATAACTCACTTCTGAGGTTATTTCATTGCCATCTGAAGCACGTATGGAGAGACAAGGCCTGCTCTAATTACAATATTGTAGTTTTGACTGACAGACAATATGTCTACAATCAACTCATTTGAAAGCCATGTGTTGCGACAGTTCCCTGTCCAACTCCAAAGTGCACAGAATTGAGACGAATCAGTGCCTTGTTACTATACACTAATCCCACAGCAAAAAAAAAAAACCACCTAAAAACACATGCATACAAGGAACAGCTACATGGGCCAAGAGGTACCCCAGGTTTTTTTGTATCTTTTCCTAATTGTTAGTATCTGTTGACTTTTTAAACGTGGCCAGCACATTTTAGAATAACACTTTAAAACATATATCCCCCAAACAAAACTACTGTTTCAAAACTTCCCGAACTTCACATTTGTTATTCTAAAGCAAATTAAATTTGAATATGAAAATTTAAAAAACTCCATTTCTGAGATCAGAAGAGAAAAACCTTTGATATTGTTACACATATTACTAATGCATACAAATATATAGCTGACACGCAAACAATGTTTTTATTCTGACCTCACACAGGCCTGCATAAGTATAATTATTATGCAGCATAATATGACAGAGATATCTGTCATTAGTAGAATTTCTGGAATTTTGAACATACATTTCAATAGCCTAAGTGGACCTAGCTTGGCAATTTAGCTGACCCTGGAAAAGAGTGCCTTATGTTCATCTTGTGCAATCTGTCCAGTAACAGATGTACACCATTAAGATGTAAAGTGAGGTGGAGGAGGAGGGGAACAGCAGGAGAAGAGTCAGGCCACTTAGCAGAAGAGCCATGAGTTTCAGTAGGCCAGCATGAAGGAAGCACAGTAACATACAAATCATTCAAAACAGGTTTCACATAAGCCTGTGATAAAAAAATTACTAATTTTAAAGTATTGAATTTACTTTATGTTAAATGATGTGTAAACATAAAAAAAAAAAAAAAGTATGTGCACTGTGTTTGTGGTGAGAGCATGAGATGGGAAGAGAATGCAAAGAGATTTAGGTATAACAGGGGGCACCACTACAGCTGAAGGAGTGGAGTGAATTCAATCAGCCTCAAGAGATACGTTGGTGTCAGATGGAGAAGCTTCCCTCCAGCACCATGGACCTGGGTCACCAGGAAGCATGAAGCCTACAGGTGGTAAAGTTCTCCAGATTAACAGTTTGTGTTGGTGACATGTTCAGATGTTTGAGTTACTTCGCCATAGCAACAGACACAACCTGTCATATTATTAACTCATCTTCCTTATTACTGCAATGAATATACCGGAGGAGTATGAATATACTGGATTTAAGCTCTGTGCTGCTGATTGGTTTCTGTGAAATTTTCTCACCTGTATTTAATTCAGTTACTACCAAAAATGTGTAAAAACAGACAAGACTTGCAATTAATTGTTTTTTAAATTGTTCAAAGTGCCACTTTCCAAGATTATCACAACAGAAAAATATTCATCATATCTGCCCACACCAAATGTTGATATAAATTATTAATTTAAGGCAAATGCGACAATTAAGCAGATTTATTAGCCTTAGCACATCATGCAATTACTAAACGTCTTTTTTAAAGCTCATCTTTTCTTTTTCTCGGCAATCAAAACTTCTTTTGTTTTAGGTACTGTATTTTATTGATACACATCATTTTGAGAATGAGATATCCAAGTTAAATTTAGTAGTGACAGCATATAATTAACAAAGTACATACAGATACTTATTAGCATCACAACAGCAGCCTCAAGGGAGGAAAAAAGTCTCTTTCAGACTGAATTTTCAATAAATAATTAACAGACAAAACGATCACCGTAACTGTCACTAAAATGCACTTTTATTTGCAGTCTTAGTACATGGACCGCTAATTGACTGAAGTTGGATTGTTCATACATGAAAGTAGTCTCTTTTGCCACAAAGCTGATAAAAACTTGGCCATTATTCTCACATCTGTGGGTATTTCCCTTGCCTATGGTATGTCTACTCTGTGAATAATAGAACGGTAATTTTCCATGTAATTGTCTAGGATTACAATTGTCATGTTTTCAGAGGTATGACACAGTCCGTAGCTATCAATATATTAGAAATACAGGTAGAAAATTTAAAAATCCACTTCATTATAATAAACATATATAAAACATGGCTTATTGGACAACTGTGCTGTTTACCAGAAACACTGCTTATTCACCACATATTCCTTTGGGTGTCCTTTATAAAAAAACAAGCATGGCTGTTTTTTTCCACCCCCCACTCACACATTACATGTTGCTCTGGGAGCTTAGATATTGTTTTCAGCTGAGCAAAAGGAAATGTCAGGGATAATTTTGATAAATGCGAGCTCTCTCATATTTTCTGTTAACAAGTGCTTTGTGTGTCTAATAACATGCACCTGTGAAGCTGATTTTTCTTCATGTGACCTCAAAGAACTAAAGAGAGACTGTACAGTAAAAAGAGACTATACCTACTGCTGGGTCAATAACATTGATGAAAAGACTTCATCAATGCAGAGATAAAATAAGGCCTTCTAACCCCCACCCCACTCGCCGTCCCTCACCTTGGCTGTGGGCTTACTCTCAGCAATTTTCTTGTCTGCTTGTTGTGGTTAGCTGGCCAAGTACAAACCTGGACCCACAGACATAGCGCTGTGACGAACATGCCAAGACACAGCACTGAAGTGAACACACCCCAGTAGCAGCCATCAGAGCAGAACTTCTAAATCAATACAAGACCTTTAAACTGTACCACTACCAGTTTTCAAAGGAAGCATACTCACTTTACATAAGCTATTATGACAGCCAACAACTCCTCCTTTCTAACAGACCCTTACTAGGTGAAAAATACTACAGCATAGAATATGAATTTATAATAATCTCTTCAATATTTTGAGTGCTATACTAATTTTCCAGTGTATTATTTCTTGTAGCTAAATGCCTTTGATACAGGAAACAGAGTATCAAATTGTAAAGTCCAGGAAAATTCATTATGGTTCCAATCTTCGGTTTTCAATCAAACATATTTACCGTGAGCACACTACATTGGTTTTTCCTCGCGAGTTATCAGACAGCATTGTTCCCCCAAAAGGGATGAACTGTAAGCTTTTAAAGTTTTCTATACAGACTGTCAAAATTTCCTAGGACTACATTGTTAAAGATATTAGGGAACAGTGTATTTTCTTGTTTTGAATACTTGGTTCTGTTTTGGTTCTTTTGTGCTGGGGATATAACATTAAAAAAAAAAAAGAACTATAGCCTGATGTGGAGAGTTCTAATAAAAAATATAAAACTTAATTTCTTTAAAAATTAGAATTTCCTACAGAACATCTATAGATACCTTTGTCACAAATGAACAACTTCAAAATTTCTATTCTGAAGGGTGTTTCACTTTTTATCATGTAACAACCCCTGTGAATCTAGGTAAATAGTAATGAGTTTCTTTCAAGCATTTGACAAGTATAAAAAAAGTGACTCTCCACTTGCTAATATGAATTAAAAAGAAAATTTTAGTCTATCTGTTTTCCTGTAAAAAGATTTTCTTAAACAGAATCAGTAGAACTCCAAGTGACAAAATATTTTTGCTTTAGATGAGACAACTTTCTCAGTTTTAAAGCAGTTCTTTTAAAACAGTTAAACACGTATTCGATATAAACGTTCTCCCATACAGATCCTAACATTAAAATACCTCACAGCTAAAAGAAATATGTCCTGTACTATATTAATTTGGACAGACTTGATCTTAGTCTATAAACCTAGACTAGGATTTGATGTGTCTGTGAAGCCTGACTGACTAGAAATCTGCTTTTTAAATTCAGTGGCTTGTAGTCAAATTTTATTTTTACTCAATCTCTGCTTCTGGAATCCTCTAAGCAAGGTTGTTTTATTTTAGGAATGCTCTTTTAGTCAATTATTTAAATTGTAAAGCTGAACAACAGGATAAAGCCTGTGGGGATTTGTTATGTACCAACGGGTCATTTATTTATGAATTTTTTGTGCTCTATGCCTGTTAAAATATTGATGTTCTTCCCCTTTGCTCCTTTTTCTGATTTAAGTAAAATGGTAGGTATTGAATTGAATTAATTTACAGATTAGCCATTATAATGAAGTCTTATTTAATCATTAAGACAAGTCAAAAGAGGGGAAACAGAAATCTGGCTGAGAGAGTTTCTGGAGAAGTACAGCTATTCAATAGTCAGGAATCCTGGGAGCAGTCTAGAATGAAGCTTCAGACAAGTCTCACCCACGTGTTGGTTTAAACATTGTCTACCTGGGTTACTTTTTCTTACGAAGGGAATGTCAGTGTCATCTGCATCACTCACTCTCCATCTCTCCCAAGGAGGTGACGCACAGTTTATAGCCTACCCTTACAGATGCATTTGATTTAGGTGCTGTAGTAAAGTGGAAGTGTCAAGGTGATTCATCTGTCTGCCACTGCTGACAGCTGTGTTACACAAAGTGCCTGTGTGGAAGGCATTGATTGGGCTAAAGTAGTAGGTATTCCAATATCAAAGGGAAAGGCTTTCTTTATCATTACAAACATAGCACTGGCTTTTGACCAGTGTAACAGATATAGCCTGCATGAACATTACGTTGCATATTCTGAAGGTGTTTCCAGGATTCTCACCCTACGCCAGGGACCAACAGCAGACTATGCCCTTGTAAACTTGGTTGAAAATGAAATTGTGTTGCCACAAAAAAAATTTTTTAAAAAAGGGAAGCGATTACAAATATATTGGTTTCATAAAAAAGATAAACACTTGATCATTATACTCTTAATCTGTCACATGTTTTAAAACAACATCCAATGCTAGCTAAAAATGTTAATTTAATTTTGCTACAAAGCCTACCTGGTTTTCTTTCAGTATGTTCCTGAAGTTTCTCAGCATGTTCCCATTCATTTATGGAAAATTACCACCCATTATTTATTTTGTGAATTGTCACGGCTACTTTTACCAGACAGCTACTTCTACAAGGTTCTCATATTAGTAAAACATTTCCTAGATATTACCTTGTAATCTAATTCCTGTCTTTTCATCCATACGTGAGAAATGGACCTTGCTGGTCAAGTTGAATGATAGACATGTATACATATATGTAGTCTGAGGCGTCATTTGTAAAAGAATGAATTATAAGAAGAGGTAATGGGAGCAACCTATGATGATACAGTGTCAACTAAAGCTATTTATCCATCATAATCCCTGCCTTTATGGATTAAAAATAGTTGTATATTCAAAAGTAATCTGAACTTCAGTGTATCAGTTGTTGATGTGTCAGTAATTTATCTAAAATAGCCCATATTTTATCATAATATCCCCAAAATACTGCAAGTTCATTTAATAGTGTGCTATGCTTTAGAAAAATATGCAGTTCCATTTCAGGAAAAAATGTTACATTCAAATTCTTCTTGGTGTCCTTGGTATTTTGAAAAAGTCAAGACACTTTGAAATTCTAATACATGGGTGTTTAAAGAGCTTCACAGATGACATTTTGCTATGGTAATATGAAAAACAAATGCAAAGAAAAATTATTCTTTTCCATAATAAAACTATAGAAATACTAAAATGCAGCTCATGAAATAATAAAACCTTTATGTATATATTTGATCAGCTTTGAAATATAAGTGCGTAGAGAAAGTTTCAACGATTGTACAATTGTAGTCTGCACTTGCAACAACTTCTAAACATAGTTTATAATGGAAAACTGGGTCATGAGGCAGTCTGTGGTTTCACCACAAAATTGGAAATCTAGACCTCCTGTATTTGAGTCAGGGCTTGACACCTGACTCTACAGTCTTAGGAAATTTGATATCATTTTCTGTTTCAATTTTCTACCTGTAACACCACACTTCCCTTTCACATAAGTTTATAAATAACCAAAATATTTAAGTAAAATCTGGGACTTACCATGAAATTCTAATTACTGAGCTATTTACCAGAGACAAAAAGATGGCTGACAATGCAGTGTACCAGCACAGTTTGACCACTAATTGTAATATATTAGGAGCCATTACTTCAGAATGCTGTTATGATTTTTAATTCTGAAGTGAGATTTAGAAACCTTAAAATACTATTAAAAAGACTCTTTATCTATCTTGCCAAAATAAGATTCTAAAAGTGATTAAAGGAAAATGAGGGATGAATGGACTGGTGGAAGTACAGACCTTGTAGGATGCAGGCAGGAAAGCATATAGTGTAGGAATATTTAAGAACATGTATGACTTCAAGAGCCAATGTAAAGGTTTTCTCTAGATATCAGGTGACCTAGTGGGACAGCAGTATAGCAGGTACGTAGGTCTACTGAGGTAAGAGCATCTCTAGTATCTTGTTAAATCTCTAACATACTTGAGGAACGATGAGTAGCAAGTTAAAACATTTCTTCTCTAACATTTACCAGCTGTTCTACTGATCATCTGCTCTGTAACTTCAGTCCAAAATTTATCATTAAAAAGATATGTAAACAAATAATGTAAATAAGGACCGGAAAGTAGTATTTCCTAATACTAAATTACAATGTTCTGGTAGCAGCTTGAAACCAAGCAATTTCATTGTGGTTTAGCTCTTTCAATGAACATTAGATTCAATTTAAGCAATGGGAATACTTGTATTATTAATCAGAATTTGTACTTTAATGCAAATAGCAATATGTAATGTGATGAAAAATTCTAATGCTATGTTGGAAAAATAAGGCTGGTATTGCATTTTTAGAAGAATGCAGATGAGGAATCTGGGCACGTGCCATGCTATGAAAATTTGATCTCATACAATCTAGATGTGACAGTCAGCCTCTGGTATGCATGCAGGCGAATCAGTTATCTGTTAGAGTGAGTCTAAGCAGAAGTGAAGCAATCAGGGACACTGGAGTTGGGTTTTGCTTTCTGCATGGGGATGGCTGTGCTACTGAGGTATCCGCTTGCTGGGTACAGCAGGTGTGACCAACTCATCAGTTACACTGTACTGTTATATGCTAAAATCTCACAACTGGAGTGAAACAGCTTCACGTGGTCTGTTGAAGAACCTGAGCAAGATCATGGAAAAGAAACCCATCAAATGTTATCAAGAAAGGTAAATCTCCAAGTACCATTTGGAGGACAAACTGCTGACAGTGGGAAAATATTCTGGACAAGTATCAGTCTGGGCTTGCTCTAGTCTCATTATAAACACTGGCCTAATCTTGAAAAATACCCTATTATAACATGATGTTCAGTTGCTAACAACAAACCTGTTCTGAAATAGAAAATCTTGAGGAAAAATCAGAAATTTTAGTGAGAAACAGTGATGATGACCAAATTATTTTTAACTAAAAAAATGTGCCTCAACCTCTCTGAACACTAATTGTGAAGGCAGATAAAAGATATTCCACTGCTACTTTGGCTGTTTTTACTGTGACCACTTGCCAATGTGCTGACACTCTTCCCTGTGATATTTAGTTTCTTCACCAATGAACTGGTGCTCCTACATAAAGGACCACTTTGTTTTTCTGATGCTCAGGGAAAAATGCTGGCCTTAGACCTCCAAAGATCAAGTATTCACATGACTGCTTATAAAATAGCACAAAAGTTATATTTGTTTGTATCCTCCTATAAAAATATTTGCTCTGTGCAAAAACAGTTTAGCCCCCATGTTTCAGAAAATAAGCATTTCATTGCAAGAATTCCTCTCATTTGGCAAAGAACATCTTTGATCCTGAATCTTACATACAAGGCACTCTTTGACTATACTCTTTGAAGCAGTTCAGTTTCTTAACTTTCACCTATTCTTTTATATCAAGTCATATTTGACCATCTTACATAATCCTTCTTTAAAATGCAGAAATATTCAGCTATTTTGCAAGACCGGCTGATTTTCTTCAGTTGTCTTTTCTTTTGCTGTTGGAATAATTTGCACATACTTTTTTTTTAAAAAACCCTACTTACATCACTATAGCTTAGTTCAGAAATTAAATTTTATTTGCTTTTTGTCTGTGTAAGGAATCAAATCCAACATCTGGTGCACAGAAATAACATGCATGCATATATTTCATATAATTTTCAATAAAGAAAGCTATTATTCTGACAACCATCCATCAGGTAGGGCTGTTCAAGGAATTTAGGCAACTAAAAATCAATAAAATAGTGGAAATACTTAAAATTCTTTACAAATACACTGACTTCAGGTCAATATATTTAGACTGAAAAGACATTAAAATATTTCTAAAACACACCTTTCTTTAATCTATGCTCCATGAACCCTCCATCTATGCAGTCAGCATTTAAAGGAATTTCACTCAGTATTTTCACAAAGTGCCTTTAATTTTAAGGACAACTGTTCTTGAGACTAAAAAAAGGAATACGACTTGAAAAAAAAAATTGTTAGAAGTGAAAACTCACTGATACGGTATTAATACAGCATTACTAAAATTCACAATTTATTATGCATTTATTTAATGTCTTAAGCATATTTCAATTTTGCCATAAGATTTTAGCACAAATACACTCCAGAATCATCTCTCCATGATCAAAGTGCATAAAGATAATGTTTCAGTGGGCTGATTATAAAGTTTGTGTGGATTCTGTAATATTTTTATAGGAATAAAATTAGGCTTGTTTTATGGAATAGGCACTATAACTTGGCATCTGAAACGGAGATTGCACAATACACGTAACAAAAAGAAATCTGAACTCCAATATCTTATTCAAAACTTTGTCATCACCCCAGACGTCTTATTACAAAATCCTCTGACCAACAATGATTCTAAAAAACCCTGTATACCGCTTATTTACACAGAAATTAAGAACTGATCAGAATATTGTTGAAAAGACTTCTTCAAACTTTTTTTCAGATTTTACCAGTCTAACAGTTCAAATTCTTTAGTTTTGTTCCTGAAGTTAAATGCTTTTCATATTACCTTATTATGAACCCATGCATGTAAATCATAGGCAGTAACTTGGGATAAATGTACTTCATCTCTATTTTGTGGTTACTTTTTTATATATATTGCTGAAATGAGAAATCCACCCCATAGTCCACACAATGATTTAAGGGATGTTCATGCAGTTTTTTCACATTATTATCAGTAGTTAAAATGAGCAAGAAAGGAAATGCTTACTCAAGCTATAGAAACATGAAAGAGAAAAAATTCTTTCACGTCTATTTTCCACATTAAAATAGCTTTGTCTGTTTCAAATTTAGAAGCAAGTAATAGCTAAAATATGCATTAAGTTCTGTCAGGTACAAAGCAGTACTAACTATTGCAGACCATCAAAACAGATTACTGGTACTCTTTTCTGAAGTGAATACTTAAGAGCCCAAATCACTTAGGTGATTCTGAAAGTGTTACATATCATTGTCGCAGTGCCAAACCAAACCATGCCAAATCTATGTTTCATGCCGTGTTTGCACATATATTAGACCAATCCTTTTGAGGACAGAGATGTGTTTTCTTGGATGTTTGCACTTTGCTATGTAAATTCTCAACACTCAGCACAGCCAAAAAACTGTTTCCTTCAGCTGAAACTGATATCAGAGGGATAATTTTTGTTTTGCTTAAAAAAAACCCCAAACACAACACTTTAGCCTTTAAACCTGAGCCTTCATTATTTACATAAACAGAAGTTCCACTGAAGTCATGGATATTTTGCTTGTATATAGTCTGATTTGTGGTCAATATTTTTATAAATGAAAGAATTCTAAAGAGATAATACTGGTTAAAATGATATGTCACATTCATTAGATTTATAATATAGTAAATCTGAAATTTCAGCATAAAATATTCCAAATTAAATACTGTTGAGCACAACTCAAATCAGTAACAGTTCAATTAACTGAATGTTATAACCAAGACAGATTTTGCTTTTTTCTGAAAGTCTGAGAGTTAGCATCATAAAAACACAATTTCACCTTCATATAAGTTGACCTTCAGACACAGGCAATTGTAATTTAAGACTAGTGTTGTAAGTGTAACTTCCAAATGAAGCTCTGATAATTGTTTTTATTAAATGAAACAAATACAGCAGCTCAAACTGTATTAGAGGAAAACAAAACAAATTATACATAGGAAATATTAAACAAACATTCATTTTCAATATTTAAATATAGTGTGCAAAAGTGTATTTCATCCTAACTGCTTTTGCATCTGTATAATAGCACAATTAATATGTCTTCCATGGATTACTTCATGGAAGATAAGACTTTCAAGAGAAATTAAATATGGATACAACCTTCTGGCTCAAGATGTCCCTAAACTGCAGATTGCTAGAAGTGTCTCTGGGGAAAAGGCAGGAGTGTCTGTGTGCTTGCTTTGCTTTTTACAATATTCTGAGACATCCTCTACGGTCCAGTGCTGCAGAGAAAGGCTGGTCTGACACAGTGTGGCAGTGGCTACGGACACCAGTCACTTAAGTTCTCAGCAAGGTGACTCTGGAGTATTTTTGTGCTATACATTTGTTCTTGAGAGAGGGAAGGGACTGAGAACAGCCTTTAATAAAGGGACACAGATGTTTGTGTTTATTGCACCACCTGAGCTAATTAAAATTCTTACCTTTTTAAAAAAGAAAAAAGCTCCCCATGGGAATGAAAAGTGGCTTTAAAAAAAAATTACAGATGGGATAATGAAAAAAGATTCTTTTCAAAATAAATTATTTGGGTTAAAATTTTTCAGAAAAAATGCATATTGTGACACTGATGTCCAATTTGTAAGCTTCCTTTGTCTGGATTAGGACATAAGGAAACAGGTTTGTTAAACAAGCTTATCAACGTTGCCTGAAGTTACATGCCAGTTTTGCAGCACCTTGTATTGAGTAAGAGCCTTCTTGCTTAACATTTAGGAGAGAAAAAACCTGAAAGAATCCTGTCCATCTTGAACACTTATAGGTGATAACCTTTGGCAGATAAATATTGTCATGGTATTACTGTTCTTACGTGAATACTAAAAAAGATTACAATCTTGTCGCATATTTCCCAGATGTTACTGAGCTTTGCCATATCCAGGATTTCTGAGTGAGACCCACAAGAAAATACCAGTCTCCCCCTAAAGTGATCTATAGTTATACAAATTCATATTTCTGTTGGAGGTGCACCTAACCTACATTTTTTATTTTATGTTTTATTTTCAAGGACTAAATGGTTTTTGTAGTGAAGTAGTTAATGAATATAAATTGAACCCCCCCCCATATTTCAGTGAACTGCTCTTGAAACCAAAATGTCAGATAAAAGAAAAAAGAAAGCTTTAATCTGACTTAGTTTTAGACTCAAATTCTTTTGTAGAGATAAAAGATAGCTGTTCACAGATAGATTTCTGTATTTACTTAACAACTAACAAATATTTTCTAAAGGTCTGAGAATTTTCCATACCATCTTGATACAATTGAATAGAAGACCCATTTAGCCTAATGAGCATTAAGATTAAATCATTTACTCACAGATCAAAGGAGATTTTAATTATGTAAACGAGTTGTTCAGAAACACAAAATGTTCCATTAAGCTTCACAATTAATACATACAATATTTATGAGTTCAGACTTTTTTCCTTGTTAAAAATTGATTGTTACATCAAAAAAAGTTTCCCTAGATGCACTGATTGAAGGAAAAATATTTTAAGCTATAAAAGTAGCAGGCATGCAAAAGATTTTACTGCCTTTTGCTTTGCCTT
This sequence comes from Strix uralensis, assembly GCF_047716275.1. Taxonomy (NCBI): domain Eukaryota; kingdom Metazoa; phylum Chordata; class Aves; order Strigiformes; family Strigidae; genus Strix; species Strix uralensis. Next base: position 3,923,232 of record NC_133984.1, read on the forward strand.
CTCCTCTTCTTTTCCCCCCTTTCTTTTTTTGTTGTTGTTGCTCTGAGCGTCTTGTCACCAGATGTTCATTATGTGTACAAAAATATTGAGTTCATATAAGTACTCACAGCACAGTCATACCATACTGTGTGCATGTCACTGGGGTCTTTAAATGGAACTGGTGCAAAATAAAGCACTTCCAAAAAAATCTCCACTTAAGGTCTCAATGCTTTCTATTTCTTAGAATATAAAACAACACTAACAAATAACTTGGTGCGAACAAAGAATTGAGCTCTGATTCACTGGTATGTGTCACAAATTTTTTTTTTTTAAGGGAACAACCTCAGATAAAATGAAGCATAAAGCAACCACGCCAAACAAGGGTCTCATCCTGCTTCTGTATTCAGACAGATGTAACCTTTTGGTGGCACAAACAATGCTGCACATGATAGATCATTAAATCACTATATTATTTCTAACAGGCAAGATTAAAATAAATGCAAAGAAAACAAATGATGGAAAGAATGCTGATAAAATATGCAAGCTGGATTAGTTATAGAGTAATTTATTTCTACTAGAAGTTCCACTTAGGAAAGCAAATCAAAAGAATGGAAGCCTGCTGACACTAAGTAATCCTGAAAAACACAGAGAACAGTTGTAGGAAAAGTGATGACTACTTAAGAGGGATGAAAAATCCATTCAAATTCTCAAGGCCAGAGATATGCATTAGCAAAATTTTCTACAAGATTATTTTCTACACTTGAACCTTAGAAACTTCATTTAAAGAAAAGATAATGGAAGAATACTTTTACTAGATGTGTTGGGTCAAAATTCTACCCTTAGTTGCAGGCTATGCTCTATCAGACTACAACAGATTAGTGCTGTTTGTGAAGATGCGTCTGAGAATACAGACTGCTTTTAACGTGCATCAGAGTTCTCAGCTTAGTTAAGGCTACTCAGAGGCACTGACAAATGTGTAAGTTTCTCCAGAATAGTCACTAATGATTCCATGTTAGATTTACAAGGAAGAAGCATAAAATATTTAAATATTTTATGAAATCTGTACCATTGTGTCAGTGAAAAATTCCAACACCTTCAACATTCTGTCTTAACAGAGCAGCTGAAGCTTTTTTTTTTTCATATATTAGGAACTCATCATACTTTAGCTCTTTCACTCAATATCATGATCTTATGATTGATCTTATTTATTTTTGGTTTGTGTGCAACTTGAAGTTGATGCCAGAGTTATTCTAATTATAACACAGTCAACAGAATGACAGAAATCTTATGTCCTGGAACTCCATAAATAATTCAATGGAATTCAATAGTTTATATTCATTGCAATCCTAATACATCCACAAACTTGTGGTCAGCTTTCAGGTATTTTCCATGTATTTACCTTTCTATTGAACTATAACTGCATCCCAAAACAGAGTCATCTGCCATGCTCCTAATACTCCTGCTTTTGGATACAGATGGCTAGCGATAAAAAGTTGAATTCACTATCCGTCTATTCACTGTCTATCAAAATAAGTGTGAACGTAAATTATACCAATCACTTTCACGCATGGCATACGAAAACTGATGAATTTGAGTGTCTATTTTTCCTTTTGATGGAGGAAAGAATCAACTGATAATACTCGCAGTAACTTCTCATTACTTATTTTTTCATGCACAATACTCATTTTCTGTGAAGTTATCCCTTTCCCCAGTCTATACAGAAATAAACAGTCACAACATACAAAGTAGTAACTCTGCAGCACATTCCCTCTTTCCACATAAGGGCCACGTAAACTTCAAGGTGGAGGTAACTGAGGAAGCATAGGTTGTATGATACTTCTCACACAGAGCCAAATCTGTAAAGTTATCACTTGTGGATTCACATCTGCTGTACACAGCTCTTCTGAAGAAGAAAGCAAACTGCACAGCTGTTAAGGCTGAAGCTGAAAGGAGCTGTGCCATTAAGGGAGATGATGCTATGAGCTGGAGTCTATCTGGCTGATTAAGATTTTTCCCAGTGGACTTCAGCTGATAGTCTCCAAGCCATGATCCCTTTCTGCACACTTGGTAAAATGGGGTGCATATTCACCACTCCATCAGTTTCGTTTTGGTGGGCAGCATGTTACTCAGAGACAAAACATATATCTACATGTATCTTTTGCCGTATGTTCAACAGTTTTAAAGACATTGACTCTAGTTAAGTCAAAGTAGTTGGGCATATAAACTAGGCAGAAGAGGGCAGAATGGGGAGGTTTTGAATTGCTTTGGAAACATTTAAATGATCCGAATTTCTTATGTGTATGACAGACATGAGAAAGAAGGAGAAATGGGAAGGTTAGGTGGATGAGATCCTAACAGGCCTTTCAATTGCCTTAGGGCTGCCTAATGTACCAGAGAGACAGGACAAAATATGCCATCAGTGCTGCCTCATGGACTAGGTACGTCACCTCTGAAGTGCTGATATTCAAAACATGCCTTCCACAGTGTTTTTCCAGTCCACAAAGAATTAAAAGGAACCAGCTTCCAAAGTTAGTGAGGTGGGGGTTTTTTTCTTCCATATTTGATAAAAGACAAAAACATTCTGTCTTTCAAAAATACAATTTCATGTTTTTCTAGGAAGGTAGTTAGTTTTTAGAGGTATATTTTAACATCAGGTAATAGCCACTGCAAATGTAAATGCGGTTATATAAACATGTCATTGTTATTTTTAAAGTTATGTCTTTCTCAACCCAAGAACTCACCTGAAGACTTAAGCCAAAGAGCTGTGTTTCAGAACATTAGTATTAATAGCATTATTCAGAAATAGAAAGACATCGAGAAAGAAGAACCACCAGATAGGAAAGAGTTCTATGTCTTTGCATTAAATTCAGACACCTTGTTCTCTCCTTTCTTCAGAATGCTGCACTAGCGTGATGGCAGTTGGGTGCAGGGTACTGCTGTCCCTAAGCCACCACTGGTCTCTCAGTATCCTGTGTTTATTACGTGTGGGCTAAAGCAACAGTGGACTTCTCAGTACACTAGCAAGTATCTCTTCCGAGAGCTCACAAAACCTGCTGAAAGACCCAAACAAATCCAAAGACCACCACACACCCATCTTCCTCAGAGGCCAGAAATTAATTTCCTCTTTTTAATATCTATCATTTACATATTCCAGTTAAGTGACAGAAGAAGGAAGAGATCAGAGCAAGAAATATGGTGATTGAGCCTCTCTTGCTGTCACTGCAAGATTATTTTCTGCAGTATATTGTTTAGAGCGTTTCTCTGTCCACTCTTAAATGACTCTAAAAAAGGGCATCCATCACTTTTACTGGAAAATGATTCCATAGTTTAGCAGCTGCCAACTACAAAAAAAAAAGGTTAATTTTTTCCTGTTTTAGCCCATTAGTCCAGAAGAAACTCCGCACCACCCCAGATGTTTGCTCTTTTTATTCACATACATACACCTTCCTTATATTATGTGCATGTGTTTAGTCTTTAACCACACCAGAAATCATGAATGTGATATATTTGGAATCTTCATTTTCTTCCGGGTGCAAAGACAAGTAGGGGGACAAGGAATTGAAAAATGTATAAAATGAAATTTAAAATATTCACATGGATATATTCCTTCATTCAAGGTGCTTTTAGAACAGAGATACTATTTAAAAATTAAAAATATAGCAAAACAGAAATCATACTGAGCCTCCATTTGAGGCAAATTTAAGCATTCAGGCCCATTATTAACCCTTGCACAGCGGTTTGAACAGTAAAGAAAACCCATTTTATCCACTGAAATCCACCTTATACAGGGGGAATCAAAAGGAAAATAGCTAAAAAGAGAAAGAGAGATAAGGCTACTACGAAGTTTTCAAAAATCACAAGTGTTCAAACAGAAATTAAAAGTGAATGCCTTTGATACATGTCAGTTCAACGAATGAAGAAATCTTCATCCAGTTTCTGCACTGTTACTTTGTTGGATTAGACACCGAGTAATGAGAACATTTTCATGTCATTTGCTGCTCCCTAGTGGAGATAAAACGTAATTTCAAAGTTAAAAAAGAAAAAAAAAAGCCAAAGACCAATTATTTGTAAATTTTGAGCTATAAGAAAAACTCAGTTACTGAGAGGAAAGTTTTCATTCCAGTGTCATATGGTCCTCATTTCTAAGGAACAAAAATGAAAGCATAAATAAATATGGAAATGTACATTTACTCATAACTATTTTCAACAATAGTTTAGGGTATTTAGACATTTACATTTATGATTTAATCAGGAAAATACTTCTACATCATGGATCAAAACTCTTTGTTTAAAATTAACAGGTAGCATTATTTGCTTTCAGAAGAGTAGAAAGCAATGCTTAACAAACTGATGTGTGACAGTAATTTAAAAATCCCAATTATTTCTATTGAAAAAAAGAAATCTATTTGTAAAAATACACTTTTTGTTCTCTTTCTGTATTTGCAACTGAAAATAGATAAGTAGTGAAACAATTTTCCTTGTATTTCATTTTTGTTCTTCTTCTGACTCCAGGCTGGCTGGTGGTACAACCTCATTCACTTTGGACAACTCAGGAATTACATTAGAGCTTAATAAATACAGTGGCACAGCACCATTTGCATGAAACCAGATGAAGTAAGACCTGTATCCAGCTATCTGCTGATGCCCTTTGTAAGTCCTACAGTTCCTCTTTTTTGTTGTCTTTTTTTTCCAGTTTTGTTTGGTTTTTTTTAACCAAGATCTTCAAACCGACAGGTTCACAGACCCAGTTACAATACTTCTTTTCACACTCTTGATAGCTATGCTGCAAGATAATTAGAATTTCAAATAAATATTATCAAACCTGTGACAGACACTATGGAGGAAACTGTAACAATAAAGAAGATTTAAAGAGATGACCACATACTATTTGTATCATCTATTCATTTTTTTAAACTGTCCATTTGAAAACCTGAAGTATGAAACCAAAACAGGATATTTTCTTTAGTTTTTCTTCAAAATATGCTAATATATTTTCCTCTAGTCTGAGAAAAACCATGCACAAGGAACACAACATTATGCTGGAGTACAGAAAGAGCTTACTTCATTAGCAAATAACAAAAAGCTAGGAGGTGTCCACAAGTATATAGAAAGAGAAGGTTGGCATTTAAAATCCTGAAAAACTAGGAAAATTATCTGAGTCCTCCCCCCCAATTCAGTAAGTGACTAAGATCTTATACCTAAGTAGAAATGGTTATGTAAACAAATACCAATCTTGGAACAAACTGATAACTGTTCCTCTGAGGAAAGCATCCACAGGTTACAGGAGATGACAAGTCACACATCAGCAAAGTGCCACTCTTCTGAAAAAGGCCAATTGCTGCATCTCGTGCTGTGTTGATAAACAATAACATGCCCTGAGAAAGCATAAAGTCTTCACTGCTAGTTTTGAAAAGGCTTGAGCTGAAATACTAAATCCAGTTTAAGCACTGCATTTCAAGTTGTGGACAAAGTAAAGGAGAGCAATGAGGATCTGCATATAATTTAGGGACCGGCGTCACTGAAAGAGTAGGACGAGATTAGAATAATTAAGGCAGATGTCAGATGATGCCCCACCATTCATGACTGGTTTCTGCTTCCTTTCCTCCAGACCAACAATTTCGTGTCATACAACCATTTTTATTTTTTTTATAGACTATTTTCCCTGCTGTTCTATGAAGGTGATTGGAACTCATTAACTGGTCACATTTCAGCACATGCCCTACAAGTTATTCACGGCTGATCTGGGGATGGCAGAAATAGGTTTCATGGATCTGAAAGGTTTGCTTTGAGTTCCATTTTCTCTCTACAATTTGCAGGTCTCATCTGGGACATGTTGTGTCCTATAGAAGCTTCTGGATCCCCTTTTTGAAGTGTATAGATTGTCTTGGTTAGTTAATATCTTTTTTTTTTCCTTAGGAAAAAGGGTTTTTTAGCAACCCTGTGCATTAAAGTTATTTTGAAACATTTAGAATTCCAATAGCTATTCCAACTTATACAACAGGCCACTGCAGAGTCAAACATTGCTTTTGTGAATAAAAATGAATAGTTCATCAAGAAATCAGTGAGAGTGATGCTTGCATATCAAAACCCAGAATTTGGCTCCTGTATACTGCTTCAGCTGATGAAATACACTTTAAAATCTAGACATTTAATAACCCTAAAAGCCTGTAGTGCAAAATGAAAAATCACAGTACAAAAAGAAAAAACTTTTTTGCTTAACCTGCACAACTCCGTAAATATGAATATTCCTGTACTAGCATACAGGCTTTCGGTTTGTTTGTTATGTTCGTTCCATGAAATTGATTCCCTAATTTCCTTGAGTGCAGAGATGGACTTGCTTGCTTTCCCTAATCACAGAGGAAAAAAGCAATAAATTATATACAACCAGAATGCATTTACAGTCTCTTCATTCAATTCGTACAGCATGTGCATTTCTAACCTTCATTCAATTCATACAGCATGTGCATCTAATTCTTCCATTAAAATCACATCAGTGTTGCCAAGTCACCTTACTCACAAATCATAACTCATACAGGTTTTGCTTTTGGAGAGGCAACCAAAAATGTCTTGCTGTGTAATGGCAATTCTCTAAACGTCAGCTGAACTGTGAGAAACCTCCTACATTGTCACCAACTACACACTGATTTGCTATTGAGTTACACCTTAAGGGATGGCTCTCAAGCATATAGAAATACCTCCATTTTAAAAGGTATTTGGATCACCTGATTTTCAGATGACTTCTAAATTAAATGAAAGAAAAATCACAGTGGAAAAACTGACTTGAAAGTTTTGGAATTGGTACTCGAGACTGCTCAGAACATTTGTTTTAGGGGTCAGACACATGTTTGGCAGCTGAACTGCTGAGAGACTGGGGGCTTAGTCCTCTTCTAGTCCTACTCACAGTTACCTCATGATTTTACTATTTCCATTGTTCAAAGCTTTTTTCAAAGCTTGCTGTAGTGATTAAGTAATTAAGAATATCTGATAGGCAATGGCTGAAGTGTGAACTGTATAATTTAGTTAAGAATTCCTCTACATGCATTCTCACTATAATAAACAAGGGAGTGGACCAGAATAAGCCCATTTTGGATTCTCCATTATTTTTCCCTTGTATTACTCTTAGAATAAGTAACAATACATTTATTAAGCACTTGCAAGCTTAAAACTTTATCTCATTTCACATTCATACAAAGCAACTTGTGACTGTTTCTCTGCAGATCTGTGCAGACACAATACCTTCAAGTAAGACCATGTACCTCATTTATTGACCTATTCGGCAATTTTTAGAGTTTGTTGCCTTGTGTAGTCATTCAAGGCTCAGAAACAAATAAAACAGAACATTCATTTTCTGCTCTCATCCCCTTTCTGGAGGGCAGAAGAGGTGATTTCTGCACGTCTTTTATGTGTCAAAGTACTTCACGTAGGATTGCCAGTTCCCTCCATTTCAAAGATCCCGTTCAGAAAGCCATTGTCTCCTGAATCAGTAGGTAATTTCATGGTATTTAAATAGATAAAAATGCATCTCAGAAATAAGAATCACACTAAGGGAAGGACACAGAACAACAGAGCATCTGTGCAGTCTTTATATAGAGGGAAACTCACCTATCATTAACTTCTGAGGTATTTTTGCAAATCTGAGTGTTTAAAAAACCCAAGCATCTTGAAAAACAAAAAACTAACTACTTTTGGAAGTGTACAGAAGCTGAGCAAACAATCTCTCAGTCTAGAGCTCATCTTTGCTGCTTAGACTGCAAGATGAAAATAACATGAAATATGAAAATTCTTGATCTAACCACTAGACAGAACAGAGACGCACTCAGTTATTGTGGGCAGCACCCAGCACTGTAAACTACAGATTCAGAACTGTCAATTGGCTTCATTCTTTTCTCCAGATGGCATTTTCTATAGCACATATTATTCATGTCTTAGATACAAACAAACACTTGCTTTAATTGCTTTGTTCTTACTTGAATAGTTTGGTTTTTAAACACCAAATCTTAATGAAAAATGAAGGTTAAATTTTGAGTTTGGGACATAAAAATTTTCCCCCATTTTCAATTCCTGATCTTACTGAATTAAAATTCAGCAGGTATGCAGGCACAATGTATGTGCTAGTATTAGTGTTATTTGCACTACAACATATTGGAAAATTCAAGATCAGCTTATATAGCCTCCCTGCACAGGAGAGCATGGAAACAGATGTGCAGGAAAGTGCAGGGTAAATGTTTTTTTATTATTATTTATTTATTTCTACAGTTTTCATAGTTTTTCTTGTGTATGAAATTAAGTTTAAAAATGTAAATTTGTAGAGTGCTATAATTAACTAGAATATGGTGGAATTAGTACTATTAGTAGTGATTTCTCATGTCACCCAAAGAAAAACAATAAAAATTAACATTACACAGCAGAAAATTCCTATTAGTTAAAGCTTAGTGGCGTAGCAAACAATTCCCATTACTGAGTAAAACAGGATTTGCTATATATATATATGGAATACATCTTAAAAGAAATAAGCAATTAAAAATTGACAAGACTACTCTAATGGAATGATAATGGCTGTCAAGGGTAATACGTAACCAGATAATAAGCAATCGAGTCGATAGATCAATTAAACCCATAAGAAAATTTGTGGGCTTTGTCACAGCGGTTGTACCAGGAGTGTATATTCTACAGAGAACAGTCTTCCACAGGAGGGGGGTGAACTAGATTTTTAGAAACTCTTGATTCAGAAATTCAAAGATAAAAAACATTGAGAAAACAGAAGTTTAACTATGTGAAGAAAAGTAGGAGTATTTTGTAGGAAGTATAAAATTCACTTTTGACCTACTGGGATTCAAAAGTCACTTTTACAGAGGAAAGGTTTTTTTCCTTTTATTTTTCTTTCCTCTTAGCAAGTATATATATTCTCAAAAAACCCAAGATATGTTTGGACTAAAGTGAACATTTAAATCCTTGGTACCTTCACTAAAGAAGCCTACACCTACACACCAGCACTTGTTGTTAAGTAGCTGAACCAAACAGATCTACTAGTGTTTTATTTATTTTGTGTATTGCAAGCGTATAGGCTGCAGTTTATCACAATGACGGCTAAATCTATCATCCTCTACCTGGAGCTATAATAGGAGTGCTCTCAAATCAACAAGTCTTTCCTTCAGAGTAACTGAACTGTAAATTGTCCTTGACCAGTCAGACAAACAAAAACAACCTTCCCTGTTAATCTGCTGAAGACAAACAGTTCACTGTCTTTCATCCTCAGAAGAAGGATGTCAGTGGCAATGGTGTTTTATATGTCACATCCTTCACACAATGCTATTCCGCTTTCAGGCTCAAAAGCTTAGTGAGATATTAAGAAAAAGATGCAATCTGGCCTCTACAAAAGTAAATAACAATTTTGTTTCTATGAATGTGGTTTAGGGTTGTTTTGGTTTTTTTTAATGAAAATGATGTTTTCCAGAACTTTAGAATGTATTAGGGAAATACAAGATTAAGTTGTCAGGCCCACATTATTGGAAGTTCTCTCTATCTAGTAGAAAAAACTTGTATCAAAACACAAGGAAATTTTTGTTCTTGTGCATGATCAGGAAACCAATTTCACAAAATACAGTTACAGAATTATCTGGGATGATGTGTATACTTCATCGTTGTAACTTTACAGATATCTATCTTATGAAGTAACCAGAAATAATTTTTATTTAGATTATTTTATGTGTTTCTTACAGCAGCTGAGTGCAGATATTTTGTAACTCCTCACTTTTTGTAACTAATTTTTTTAAGGTATTTTACAAAAAAAAACATTCCTGAAAGGCTCCATTAAAGAAATGCTGACACATTATGTTACAGTACGTTACAGTATCTTGGGTTCTATCAGTCACATTTCATTACTTTTACATAACATGGCTCTATTGATGCAACCTGATGTGACATGTCACACTGCAGTGTCAGCGACAAACTTTGACTAAAAAGTTTTTATCCTCAAAACCACTATGTCTAGATGAAACACATAAGAAATTACTACACATATTCCTTTATCACCACAAATAAACAACTTAAACCAAGACTTTACCACCATGCGTGTATGTTAGCACTGAGTAATTCTCTGCTATATCTGTGCATACTATGTGCAGTCAGAGTTGGTAGTAGTTAGGAGTATTTTACTCCTGACACATCTTTATTCAGAACATCCAGAGGTGCCTGGGTCAACAGCTTCCTATTTATTCAAATTTATATTGACTAGCTTCAGAAGGCAAAGCTGACAAAATGATTAATTAGACTTTATAACTCATTGGCAGCCTGCAGTTTAATAGAATTAGTAGAGCTTAAGTTCATCTTTAAATACCATGACGGTTTTAATTTTTAAAATGTCAAATTACATTTTTCAGTCAGTGCAAAATACAAGATGACTTATTCCAAATTTGCAGAACACCAAAAGACGACTAAATAGGGACCATGTTTAACAAACATTAATTGTCAAAAAAATCCTAAGAGAACTGATTCACCATTTTCTTCTTTCCACATTAAGCAGCAGTAATCCTTGTACAGACAGTAAGTTGACTGAGTACAAACATACTTGTGTTTATAAGTCCTGGCATGTATGCATTTTTGTGATCTATTACAAATTACTTAAACTTGACAATTTCAACAAAAATACTGGCAAACTAGATGGTGAAAGTGAAACAGTTACTAAACTAGTAACAATAGCATTTTGGTCTTAAATGTAAAAAGGGCTACATGACATGCAAGTTGTCACACATGCTTGTTTCATATGTCAACTATTAAAGTTCAAATGCAGGTTCTGATGAGCCATATTTAAATATATAAAAAAGTAAAATTTGTACTGAATAATAAGAAAGTATTAACAACATTTTTTTTTCCTTTTTATGCGTCTATTTCCACCCCTAGATGCTATTCTGTGGCCTGACTTACTATTACTTACTAATCACAATGTGTGGGGGTTGTTTTTTTAAAACACTTTCAAATATAGGCAAACAGGTTTTACACTATCAATTTTAGCAGGGGATGCTACCTTTTCGCAAAAGTATATATTAGCCAGAGACAGACATTATATTCATGTTAAGCAGCATTTCTAGCTGTTAATTTCTGACTAAGCTGTATTAAGTCTCAATCTCTATAAAGGATGAAATTTGGCAAAGGTAGACAGCTCTAACAAGAAATGGTCTTAGAGTGAAAATCTCCATAACACTAGTAACACTTCGCTGTATATTCCTTTTTCAGGCCTTACCTATCCCATTAATTTTGAAATTGTAGTATTAGAGAAAACACAAAACTGAAATTATGCTTTGCCCCCAGCCACTGAAAACATGTATTTTTAATCCAGCACTGACTTTTATAAAACACCCTCAACCAACTGAAAAAGTCCACTACATTCAAAAGTTATGTATGTATCCAAAACTCAGACCTTTGATTAAGGTTGTTTAAAAGATGAAAAAACAAGGCGAGAACAGAAAATCAGTCATTGTGTTTAGATGTCCGAGTAGAAACTTAGTCCTTTGAAAGTTTGGCTATATATATAAATATCTGAATAGGAACTACTGTCTACTGAGTTTCTTCAAATTTTACTCCTAAAAGTCCAATCAAACCAATCTTCATGCGATTTTAGCAGCAAAGTCTGATTCCTTTGGTACTGCGTGCTCATCTGTAGCCATTGTACCTCTTCCCACATCCTGTGGTCAGGTAAGCACACAACTCGTTCATTTTTATCATCTAAATGGGTACAAACTGTTCAGTGTAACTGAAACAGTGACTAAACGATCAGCTGGGGATGCCCTTGTTCATTCTTTCTGTGAGCCTTTCGAACATCACACCAGCCTTTATTCCTCTTTAGGGAACTGTCTCTCTTTTACATCCTGACCTTTACGTATTCCTTCAAGAGGGAATATTTCAAGGTATAATGATGTAGGATTCATGCAAACATTAAAACTTGCCACAGATTGGTCCTTATGTTTGTGCATTTCCTAAAGAGCTACAATAATGTCACAAAAGTAATCTGCAGACTTTTATATAACTTTATAGATCCAAACACAGCTGATCATCCAGCCTTCATGCTGATTCTAAACCTCAGTATTAAATTTGCTATGAATTTGTTTTCCTCATCCATTTCCTCTTTGTTTATTTTTGGTTCATGAATGCAGCTTGGCTAAGGAACAGGTGTATATGCATCAAAGTCATAAACTGTTTCTAGTTCATCTGTTTTCCCGGAACACGTGTGAATATGCTTGCATATATGACCAACTCGCAAGAAGACGATGTGATATCAAAATAAGAATATGAATTTAATATTAAACATGACTTAGCATTAATTCTAAACTTATTCCGTAGCATTTTACTTCAGAGACATCCTGGTTTACTATACACACATATAGGGTGTTAAGAAAAAAAAAAGATGATTTGCACAACATATAGACCATGTAGATTGACATTACCTCCTGAAGCCCACTTAAACAATACTTGATGAAGAAATGATGTCTTAAAGGGAGGTACTGCTGGGTAAATTACATAATAAATCATATTTTTGATGCATATTCAATTTATGTTAAAACTGCCTGGAATGCATGAATGATAACTTAGTTTGCAAGTCATTTTTTTTTTCTTTCTATAAAAAACTAAGACAGTACAAAAGAAGTCACTATCATTCAAAATGGAGAGTAAGTGCATATGTTTTAGGGGGTGAGCTGCATGAATAGATGTCACCACTCTCCCCAAATCTAAAATTGATACCATATTCAATCCATGGAATTTAAAAATCAGCTGGGCTGTCAATATACCTGCTACAGAGAGGAACATACACCCAGAGGGAATGAGATATCAATGATACAGCCTTCTCAACTGGGAATACTCACAGACTACTTTATGTAAATGTTAATGACATGTTACCATGGTGTGTTGTATAACAAATAAGCAGATCTGAAAATTCAAGTTGATCCAGTATCTAGAACTAGAGGTGGGGGTGGGGGGTGGGGAAGGACTTCTCTGTTTCTTATACCAGACCCACCAGAGAAGTGGGCTGGGGGTGCACAAGTTGGGAGAGGACACAGCTGGGATATCTGACCCCAACTGGCCAAAGGGATATCCCAGACCATACGACATCATGCTCAGCATATAAAGCTGGGGGAAGGAGGAGGAAGAGAGATGGGGGGCGGGGGATGATGTTTGGAGTGATGGTGTTACATGTGATGAAGCCCTGCTTTCCTGGAGATGGCTGAACACCTGCCTACCAATGGTGAGTAGGGAATGAATTCCTTATCTTGCTTTGTTTTCACTCACAGCTTTTTGCTTTACCTATTAAACTCTCTTATCTCAACCCACAAGTTTTCTCACTTTCACCCTTTCAATTCTCACCCCCATCCTTCTGTGTGGCTCTCAGCTGCCTACTGGGGTTAAACCACAACACACTAGAAAACCCCCTAACTCTGAGCTGGGTGAAGTACACCCCTGGTGAAGATGAAAAGTTCCCTTTCATTGGGATGCAGTGGATGACATGGAAGAAGTGCTTAAGGCAAGCTATAACTGCCAAAAGAACTTAACACTATGATGCCAGAAGCCCACATCAGATAGCAAAGGGAAACTACAGAAAGATCTCCAGATTCCAAATGGGAAAGGGGAGGATCAAGATACCTGCACTCTGTTATTTTCCATGCGATTAACAGACATTAACAAAGTCAGGTGAAGTCACCCAACTTCAGACAGAGATTGAACGAGGAGGTGGCAGCAAACGGCAAGAACAGTCAGTTCATTCTAATGTGACAAAATATCGCAAGACCACAGGAAAAAAAAAAAGAGTAAGAAGCAGGATAAGAAAAAAGGATTCTGGTGTTGATATTCAGTAATAAGCATCAGCAATACTAAAGAGATTAATCTGTTTGCAGAATTACAAAAGTTTTGAAGGTAGTGTTTTACCTCTAACTTCACAATTTATGAGTCTACCTTAAATGATTGGACACACAGTTCAGACATTAGACATAATGCATTAATAAATGTGAATTTTTCAAAAGTTTAGATCAGAAATTTATAAAAATCTGAATTTTTTTCATTCTCTTCGGAAATTACTTAGAATCAAGAAACTCACTAGTGATACAATACTGATTTTTGGTTTTTCATTCTAAATATTTTAAAAAAAACCACATGGCTACTTATTTTTGATCCATATTTACAAGTTCTCAAATTTTTCAACAAAGCAGTACATCTCCAAAACACAGAAGCTGCTGGAATTTTAGATAGCCTTACTGATGTACCAAAATTAAAATCAAGGAGAAGTACTTCTAGTACCTATTCTGAAAATAGCACACTACAATTTTTTTTTTAAAAACAGTTTTTCATTTTTTTCAGGCAAATTTAGGAAGCCCTCATTCATACATGTATAGTACACTTCCTTTTGGCCTTTTAAAAAAAATTTTATTTTAAATTGTGTTGTTTCTGCCTGACTTGATACCAAATTAAGTGTCAAAAAAATCCAGTTTTCACAGGATGCAGATACTCCCCCAAATCTGTATGTTCTTAGTACAAATGACATTCTTGTCAGCTTTTGCAACAGTGAACAATGCCCATGAAGTTCAGAACACTCCAAGGCATAACACTTAATCTCAGTTTTATAATAGAAAAGTGCCATTTGCTGCAACACAAAACTCACTGTATTTCAGATACTTTGAATTAAAAAAAATACACACAGAATACCTCTTACATAGTCATAAATATAGCTACAACATGTAAATATGCTTCCAAGAAACTATTAGACATTAAAGAGGCATAAAAATATAAAGCTAGTATATAAATATGCTGGAAATCCTGGAAAAGATACATATATATTCACATCATGTCTAACTGAAAACTAGCCTAACTTCTATGGTTGTAGTAGGTAGTTGAATATATCATGAGACATACATATGTGCGATTCTATGAAACAGCAGAAAAGCTATTTCCAATGTAAAATTATACATTAACTTTTGAGAATTATTACATTTCACTTCTGCACAATTTATATTCCCTTCTCAATTATCAGAATCAAATTTCTCCATGAATCTCTAGAATATTGGGAACAAAACTGCTTTGATATATTGACCAAAACAAAACTGAAAACCAGCAGAGTGCAGTTTCAGAGACAAGGCATCTTCTGCAACACTGATGGAATTCCCTCCTCATTTCAGGAGCTGGAAGCATTTCTACACAGACAGAATTTAAGTAGAAGAGTGTCTGCGATGGCAAGATAATAGAAAACGTCCAGTGTATCTATGTAGCCCTTTGTCTATCTCTGGGTTCTCAGTAAGCAGTAGTAACACACATAAGGAAACCAGATCCTTATGAGACTAAATTAAATCTAGCAGAAATTTGCAGATTGGGTTTTGATCATGAACCAACTCCGTCAAGAAGGAGCAGGGAAATAGCAAAGCATAGGCAAGCTTTGCCTGTTAGCAATGAAGTATTTGTGTATATATATTTTATAGAAAATGCCAATAGACAGGTCTGACAGTTCTTCAGGAAGAGGTAATTTTCCACTTAAATGCATATGCATATTAACTTCTGTAGTACTGTGCAAATGAAGAAGGCAATCTATAAGAAACCTAAAGTAAGCATGCTGAATGAGATTCAAAAGAGCCAATTCAGCATATATGGTATACATGACTGATCATAGAACGATAATGAATAACAATATCCCTTTGATGTTAATTAGTTGCACTTGATAAGGCAATGCTAAGTGGGCTTACAACAGTCAAGTAAGAAAAATCAAAACCTCAATAAAGCTTTCAGAATGCTAAAAATCAGTAAGGATTAAAACAAAAAGAAAAACAAAACTAACACTACCAAGGAGTCCCTAATTCACTGGATTATCTGAACTCCACAGTAAGAAAAAAGATTTAATAAAAAGCCAGAAACAGACACAATGAAGGTACAATTTCACCAGAAATGTCTATGCCTTTTTTTTTTTCATTTTTAAAACCCCAAACACACTCAAACAAAAACCAAAACCAAACCAACAAAAACCACAACACAACTTGCACTGCAAAGACCAAATTTGTTGGCACTAAATTCAAATGATAGTCAACAGTAAATGCAACACAAATTCATCTAAATTTTAACAAAACATAATGTACGTACTCATGACTGAGAGATTAGTAATATTTAAAAGGTGAATTAATGCACTTTTTCTTATTTTGTGCCAAGATTCTCTCTCAGATCTCCTTCTCTGAACTGAGCCTATCTTTCTGATCACACAAGACAAGCAGCATGTGAATTAGGTAAGGAGTAGCATTGGTTCCTCTCCTCGACAAATTCTTCTGGATTAAAGTAAAAACTATTTAGCGGTGGACTGAAGGTCTTGTGAAAAGCTGTACACCTGAATAGGGGGACTTAGTTGTGTTTGTCAGGCACCTTGAGAATTTCTTTTTCACCTTTCTCAGAAATAGAAATTACTGTCATATTTTGCTCCATCTTTCACGATATGGAGAAATACAGGTACTCATGCAAAATAATTTTAGAGACCCACAGAAAGCAGTTTGGAAAAAGACGCTGTTCTTAGTGTCATGGTTAGTGAGACTATTTAAAATTCTGCCCAGATATAAAAAAACCCACCAACCTCAAAAAGCTTCAAATTAAGACTTCCAAGTTGATATGCAATGACAAATTTTTTGTTGAAAATCACTTTGTTATGTTTAGTCTATGTATTTGGGTTTTATTCACATTTTAGGAAAGCCCTATGCTGTTCCACTGACAAACGAGAGTATTACGTATATCAATACACACAGACACTTTTTAAGCTTTCACTTTTCCAGCTTTGACTCAATATAGTCACAAACAAAAATGTATGTTAAGTATATTTTCTGAAAAAAATATGAGATGGTAAGACTGTGCTTTCTTGTTTTGGTACTCCTAAAAATTTATGTGTGACTAAATACCCCTTTCTTTCCACCTGCCCCAGGACTCTGGCAGCAGTAAGAACACAGACTGAACAATGCCAAACTTATCAGTAACAATGCAATATATTATTCTGTCCTTCAATTCAAATTGAGACATTATGCTTGATGCACACTATTCAAACTTTGCTCAGCAGATAGTGCTATCAATTTATTCGCTCACAGTCATTACTATGGTACTTGTGTGCTTTCCAAATGCTGCTTCTATTATTTTTCAAAAACATTGTTAGATAAGAGGTGTTGTTATTGCCATTACTAAATAAGGTGAAATAAAAAGGATTGGGAGCAAAACCATCAGTTAATCTTGATTTTCTGGCTGGCACAAGCGTTCAAATTTTTCAGTAATTCATGCTATAAGGTTTTGTCTGTTCAGAAACAGCTCCCAGTGATTTCAGTTGCAATTACTGGAAAAAACCCACTTACCATAATATATTAAACTGCACACCCAGAATGCAAGGGAAACACAAGTAGTTATTACTGCTAAACAAGACTGGAATAAATGACTGGCTGGAAACACACGCTAACTCTGACACACTGAATGCCATTTCAACCTCTACTTCAGTTACCTACTTAATCATTTGAAATATTTTTGAAACATCACAGATTCACTGGCATATATGGAAAACATTCATGCAAGTAGAAATAATAACAGATATTACTTAACATTAAAAAAACCAGGGCATATTAAGCCTGAAATTTTACGTTTGGTTAATGATATTGGTACCTAGCATGTTGCTTCAGTCAATTTCCTGGTAGGATGAATTTCTGTCCTTTCCTTGGTCTCTCTTCTCCATTTATACACTAAACCTTGAATAAAGTTTATAAAATACATAGAAAAAGCTACAGATGTAATATAAGCTTGCACAGATTTGCACTCACAAATCTAAGGAAGTGTCAAAAGCTTCTTGTATAAAAAAGTCATACAGCATGGCATCCTGAAGCAGCTATAAAACCTAAGTCTATTAACTTCCATGCCTTAGCTTAATTGAGTAGACTACTGCGTGTACCAGGAAGTCTAGCTTTTCACCTACTTAATAGGTAACAGTAAGAATAAACTACTGTTAATATACATTTTGAGAAATGAATGTGATAATACTAAAAAAAATAATAATACTATTTGTATCTTTTTAAATCTGCATTGTACTTCCCCAAATCCCAACAGCGCATGAACAGATTCACCTGGGGATGCTCATGGTTTCACCATTCAATTAATAAACTTGCTCTCTGCTCTTGGATCTTGTTCCTTTGCTGTTTGTGCACAGTCACAGCCAGACAGATATCAAAATATTCAAACTGAGTATTCCTGCTTTCATATGAGATTTAAAAATCCTGAAATCATTTGAAATTCCCTCACACATGAACACTTCTTCCCGAGGATAGGCAAAGCAGGGGACTCTGCTGACTTACCCCTAATATTTGATGTTCTTTGAAAACATCTTGCTGCTGCAACTTTTCTGCCTTGGCAATTCTATGGGATATCACAACTAAGTGTTACTAGCATAGGAAAGGAAAAATACACGTGGAAATTCAAAAGTAATGTAAGCACAAAGAAAAAAAAAAAACATTCTACAAATATTTCAACCATTGGATCACAAAAATATTTCAGTGAAGAAGCTCTAGAAGACGCCCTACTAAACCACAATTTCAACTTTATTATAGAAAACATGTCTTAAATTTGGTTAATTTTGTAAGTATGTTATAAAACAAGTTAAAATGGTCTTAAATATCGAGGAAAAAAGTCAAACTAGGGTAGAAAAAGGCCACATTCCTATTGTGTTTAGATTTCCGATAGCTCATCATACCTGCAGTGATTATGTTTGTAGCATTAGGTTGATCAAAAAATAGGAAAGCAATCTTATGCATTTCCTATTAAAAAAAAGAAAAAAGGGATCATGCTTTGATTTAGATTCTTATCATCTGATAGCCTTAACTTCATTGCTATGTAAGAAGATGGAGGAAATGATTTATTGTTGACTGTCATTCTTTCTGGAGATGAATAATCTTCTTCCTCAGTATTAAAGTGGCTTTCAGGCAAATCAATCAACCATAGATCATGTCATAAGACTGTCTTCTGATGTTAATAAAGCATTTGGTAATAAGGAGCTTTATGTGTTGTATTTATAGACACAGAAATACTATAATATCCTGTTTAAAAAGGGACAATCTCGCCTGCGATATTGTTTTAAAATAAGGTTTAACACACACACACATAAGTTTCTTAATTCTCCAACATATACTGTGTGCAAGAGAGCAACAGCTTGCTAAAATTCTTTCTCAAAGGGATCAAGGTAGATGACTTGACAATAGTCAAGTGAAGGTGCAGACTGTGCGAGTAATAGACATCATGTATGTGAAGGCATTTCACTTGGAAAATTAGCATTCCTATATATCCTAATGTTCCTACATAACTGAAAGACTGCCTTTTAGATTATAAGGAAAAAATGAGAGCAATTAATGTGGAACGGCATATATAGTTAAGCTGTGCTTTAAAAATGCTTCTTCTTCCATTGTTTATATCATAATGTGACAACATAATGAAGTGTCTGAAGAACACACAAGATTGCCCAGTCTAACTTCAGCACAAGCGTAATTTTCAGGTCAGGTATTCACAGAAGTGGGTAATTTAAATTATCTATGAATTCTTTCAAGTTACTGAAAAATCATTATCTCCATACCTCCAACAATATGGAAAAAATGACATTTACTGAAGAATTTAAATATTTAGAGGAATGACCGAATAATGACTTATGGTCATCATACTCAGTATTGTAACTGAACAATGAAAGAATAAAGAATTAGAAATGCATCAAGAGGCTTTCGGGAAATACAGAAAGAATTCACTCCTAAAACCTGAAATTTTGACTTAAATTATCTGCATGTATGTGTCAAATGTTTAGCCCTGCAAACTGATCTTTGTTGATATTAATGGTTTGGACATGACATTCTATTATCATCTCTTGAGTAGAGGTTGGCTACTAAGGAATAGCTGCAAGTATTAAAACAAATGATTCATCAGAACTTCCTAAGTGGCTGTCATGATCATGTCTGTTTAATATTTGCAGTGATATGGATATTGGGTAGGAATTTATAGATCTGCCATGAAAGCATAGACATTTTACTTATTGAACAGAGGCTTTCCCTGTAGGAGTGAATAATCCAGAGCTAGAAGGACTGACACCACAAGGAGAGATGGATAAGGCACAGTTAAAGAAGTGACCATGTTAGGAAGCTCCTTGCAGTAGTACAAAAATTAATTTTGAACCCCATATGGTGAAAAATCATATACTTAAAGGATTCAAAAAAAAAAATTGCAGGGACAGTGAGGTGGGCAAATAAAGTGATCTGAGCAGCTGTGGTTTGTATGCTCATAGGGAAGCAGTTTCATTATTGGTAGCCCAAAGATTAAGAGACTGATGTGAAAAAATAGGAAGAGATGATGGACTGTTTAACAGTTTGGTTGGATTTGGAACAATTACGGAGAAAGCAGCCATATCACATTTAATCTGGTGTGCCGCAATTAATAGGGAGGGTGAGTGAAGGGTTAAAGGCTTTAAATTTGCTTGTCTAAGATTTTGAATCCTTAGCAATTACTAGACAAGATCCCAGATTTTGAGTTGGTCAGAATGTGAACTACTTTTAACAGCATCTAAAGTTTTAATTTCTGAATAATATAAAGTAGCAGTTCCTACAATATTTATTTCCTATCTGAAATAAAAAGCAGAAACATCATTCAGCCCAACTTCTAAAGGGGTCTTAGAACTGGTGATGTGAGAACACTGCCAACACAACCAGGCCTCCAGACATCTGAGTTTAATTTTACTTTTAAGGTTTGTTCGCTCTTTTGCCTTCTTTGAAAAGCCTTACTTGGCTAAAAATTTCATTGCAATAATTTCATTGTAATTAATGCTTTATCTTTGTACTCATCTTCATGATTTTGTTTTCCATTTTCATTCTAGAGATCGTAGAGGGATAAGATTTAGTAGCCTCATATGTGTGAATTTAGGTTGAAGCAGCCAGTTAGATTAGTTATCTGGTTATACTGCTGAGTTATTTGCTATCCTGATGGCACTGAATTAGATTGCTAAAGTACAACCTTTACAATCTGTCACTTTTCCAGATCTTTTAAGTGCCGTTGATATCATGCTAGAAATTTCAATCACTAGAGTAGGAATAGCTTTGGAAATTATTGATGTCTATAATAAGGTAATATGTCACAGCAACAATGTCATTTTTGTATGGATTCCAGCCTGTGTAGATATTAAAGGAAATGAAATGGGAGATAAAGCAGTCAAAAAAGCTTTGCAAAATAATTCAGAAGTCATTGAGAAAAGAGAATTTGGTCAGTCAACAAACGAAAAAGCAAAGCCAAACAACTAATTCTGGCAGCTGAAGGTTAAAGAAGGGTAAGTTAATTCACAATAGAAGAATATTCTGCTTCTGTGCCCAGCTACCAAAAACCACAGAAATGGCAATAAAATAATGCCCAAGAACCAGAGGGCGTTTCTTCCTACATACCGTAAGGCAGACTAATTACACCTATATGCTAGAATGCTTTTTCTTAGATGCAAGTCCTTTTCACATTCCTTTCCTGCAATTAACATTCTCATCCAAGACTGCTTCAATATAAACTTAGTACAACAGTCAAAATATTGATCAGCAGTGTACAAGATTTTATATGCAGTTTAAGAAGCCTAATAGTTATAGAAGTGGACACGTTCTCGTATTTGAATAATTGGTATTAAATGAAATATAGAAGATCCAAGAAGAATGAAAAATCAGATAGTACCTTACAGCTTGCAATTGCTGGACCTAAAACTGTCTATTAAGTTATACTTCTATATTTCTTCAACTAAAGTGTAAGTAAAATACTATATAGTTTGCAATATATGCTTTCTTTAATAACATTATTATGGCATTTTGAGTTACTGAAAACCCAGTAAATAAAAGGCTGACCAAAGGCACTGTCATCACAATGTTTAGGGGGAAGAATATCACCACTAAAGTATAAGTCAGAGGTGATCATTCCTGCTGAACGTCATACTTCAATTACAAAATGTATCCCAGCCTTATACTGGGGAACACTCCCCAGTGAGAAAGAGTATTTTTAGGACACTATGATCAAGAATTCTAATTCCTATACCTATCTGAATAGCTGTTTAAGCTGGAGGGGAATCCTAAAGACAGCAAAACAATATACAAGCATTGTGTATTTTTGAAACAAAACTCAAATATATACTAAGTCAATAGGTAAATATTCACCTCCAGTAACCAATTCCACATGAACTATATCCATAAAGTTGTATTTTTATGTATACAGAGTATGAGGCATTTTTATATGTGTGTGTATATGTAAGTTGTACACGTTGTACAGCAAACAGTAGAAAGTACATTCACAAAAGTGTAGCTGTCTTGTATACCACGTATACTGTGGAGTTTAGGGTAATGTAATAATACTGGATGACATGTAGAGGCACATGGTGTAGAGTCACATTTCCACAGAATGTTCCAATGGTATTTTTACTCCAATAGTAATATATGACTTTCCAATACAGTAATAATTATAGAAAACAAGAAATAATAGAAACTGCATTGATGTCCACAGAGTTCTTTCCCTTTCCATTCTTGTTTACTATTGTTATTTACCTTTATGAAATAGTTAAGAGCTGGACGTTAAGCTCAGCTACAGGCATCTTGGGTAACATTACAGTAATAGACAGAAAAATTGAACATCACTATCTAAGGATACACTCCCAAATCAATCCTCTGAATCTTAATGAAAATCAATATGCATAAATACACACAGGAACCTAAATTTAGGTGCAAATGTAGATTTTTGGAAGATACTATTGATGTAATTTTTCATTGTGTCTCTTTTTGTCTGCCCACCCTGACATACCTTAATTGGGCTTGGTTTCCTGGAAACTCTGAACTGCTGAGCACCCATCACTGAGGGCTACTGTCCTTTTTAGTTTTGGTGGCATACATATATGATAGGAGCACCACATCCCTATCTGAAAGGGACCCCCTGATTCACCCAGTCTTTAGCAGATGGGGTCACGGTCACAGCACAGTGCTCTTCAGTGTCGAAGGAACAGCATATTTAAGGAAGAGAGACTGTATTTAGAACCAACATCATCAATAGAAACAGGATATCTAAAAAGCTCTATTTTATTTTTAAAAACATGTACTGAGAGCCGACACCTATCTATGCCAATGCATCGCTTTCAGTGCCCTTATGCCAAAACCAAAGACTTTCCATCATGGAAATCTTAATAAACATTTGACCATCAAATATAGCCTCTTTTCTTCCCTCTATCATGATTGTGGCAGGCTTTTCTTACCTGTGTGTTTGCAGAGTGCTGCTTGTCTGGCTGCAAAGCAGCTGAAAATACCTCTATCCCCTTTGCCTGTCTTGTGTAGAGGCACTTACACATTCTGTCGAAGCAAACAGCAAGGGGAACCACGCTGCTGCGATTTGTGTGGACTGCCAAGGAGGCTTCTGAACTTCATAATGAAGACAAGACTTAATAAGGCATGAAGGCTCTATCATCAGGAAGTGAGAGGCAGTGCCTCAAGGCAGGACACTGCCTTCTTTCTGTCTGTGGGCAGGACCAGCAGCAGTTCCTGGACAGCAATCTCTGCTGTAGAATATGAGCTGCTGCCAGTTCAACGTGCATTCAGCACTCAGGAAAACCCTCACCTTTATTTCAGCCTATGTCTTTACTGCTCTAAAATACAGTTTATCTTTCAAGAGGAGAATGAAGATTGATGACAGTACTGTTCTATATTTAAGCCTGAAGCACTCTCCCACACCTTTTGTGGTGGAAGTACAAGAAGTCATAGAATCACAGAATGGTTTGTGTTGGAAGAGACCTTAAAGATCATCCAGTCTCACCCCCCTGCCCTGGGCAGGGACACCTTCCACTAGCCCAGGTTGCCCAAAGCCCCGTCCAACCTGGCCTTGAACCCTTCCAGGGAGGGGGCAGCCACAGCTTCTCTGGGCAACCTGTGCCAGGGCCTCACCACCCTCACAGGGAAGAATTTCTTCCTTATATCTAATCTAAATCTGCCCTCTGTCAGTTTAAGACCATTACCCCTCATCCTATCCCTATACCCCCTAATCAAGAGTCCCTCCCCAGTTTTCCTGTAGCCCCTTTAAGTACTGGGAGGCCACTATAAGGTGTCCCTGGAGCCTTCTCCTCTTTAGGCTGAACCCCCCCAACTCTCTCAGCCTGTCCTGACAGGGGAGGTGCTCCATCCCCCTGATCATCTTCGTAGCCTCCTCTGGACCCGCCTGAGCAGGTCCGTGTCCTTCTGATGTTGGGGGCCCCAGAGCTGGACACAGCACTGCAGGGCAGGGGGTCTCTGGAGAGTGGAGTAGAGGGGGAGAATCATGGCAGTGTAACAGAGCCAGAGGTGTTTACACTAGCAAACTCCCAGTTAAAACCTTTCAAAACACCCGACACACAGAACTTCACATACACAAGAGCAGGAAGGAGAGATCTATTAGCAAAAGTGAAAAAACCCTTATGATTTATCAGATTGGAAGATGGAGAGTATGGTACTGTGCAAATCACCTTTCTTGGAAACCAGTATATGTTTTAACACGAGTTCAAACATTAAAAGGAAAAGAAAAGAGGAAAAAGGGAAATAGGAAAGGAAAACTTGAAAATATTTTACTACCCTCTAGTGGTGGAATGCGAGATGGACAAGAACAGAAAAAGTTCTAAGGTGCATACATGTACTTCTTCAGCTACTGAAAAGAAATTTTTAAAAAGCCTTTATTTTGTATCTTGCTGAATCATACTAGGTAGTATAAGACACAATATCAGGACAAAACTTCTTGCATCTACTAGCGTGGAATGCTTCTTACCAAGAATTTGAGCTTAAGAAAATTTGAGATATCATTGAACAATGGTATTATTAAAGATATTCTGATTAATATTAAATGAAAAATTCAGTGAAACAAACCCAGATTTTAAACCCATTTTTTATACTTAACTGAACACAATCTTTATATCTTGCTTAAGCAATGTTTAGTCAAATTCATTTTTTGTTTTACACTTTCCACAAATTTTAAATATCCCAAACTTATTTCAGAGCTTCAAAAATTAAAATGTTTAAGATTAGAAAATACATATCTATAATGTCAAAACGTAGAACAAATATATAGACATATGAGCCTCACAATGTCTGCAAATCTTTCTGTCCCATCGCTAGTTCAGGCAATGGATTCCCAGCATGTCTGCTAGGATACCAACTTTTACCATGATCTTGAGATATTTAATCAGTTGGGTTTTTTTGTTTTGTTTTAAATAGATGGATAGATGAGAGCCTCAAAAACATCTTTTGATCTAACATGAAAAGCTGAAAACAGTGGACTATACTGATGTAAATTAACTGAACCAGTATACCCAACATCAAAGCATCTCCATCTGCACCAACATTGTATCCTCACACTAATGCTCAATCAGAAAGTTCCAGGGAAAGGTCTTTCTAAATTGTTAATAATACAGGCTCAGCTTAACAAATACTTTCCTAAATCACTGATACCACACTATTTTTTAGCTGACCTTTTACAATTTTTTTATGTGGCCCCTCCAACATTTAAAATTCATGCATAATAATTCTTCATCATATCTAGGTCACTGCTAGGTAGCCATTCAGTTACCAAATTCATATCAGATTGTTTTGGGTTTTGTCTGAAACTAGAGATATCTTTAAATAAAACAATATATTATGCCCCTCCCAGGATCCCTCAATCCAACAATTCTTCACTAGAATAGTGGATGCTGAGATACTGTGCAACATGGGGAAAACACCCAGCAGTACAGATCTCAAAAAAACACAATCTAGCATGCCGCACCAACATCTGTGTGGCTCTGCTGGAAAGCAGCCTAAATCCTAAAAGATTGACTCCTGCAGAACCAGGTCAGACAGCTGAAAAAATCAGATGAAGCCAGTGAAGCTTTCTGGAGTGCTAAATAGTACAGTACAGACTGAATGGTCTTTGTGATGCTACTGCAGCTTAGTATACAGCCTGGGAGAAAAAAAGTCTGGCTAGAGCTGAGCTGCGTTGGTGCCACTGGTGTCCAGAAATACATATGACACACAGATATTTGAGATAGTCTTGCATAAAACCTGTTTGCCCTGCAGAGCTTATTAATTTGTCACTCAGCTGTGCAAAAACATCTATCTCACTTTCAACCCAGGCTGTGAAATGGCCAAGAAAACAAGTCTTCACTTCTCTGGGAAAGACCATACTTCCTTTCCTCAAAATGATCCAATGCCCCTGCTTCGGGGGATATTCCACTATCACTCTCCTTCTGTTGAGACATATGACTACAAACCTGCTCTTCTCACAAACAGATAAATGTTTCCTCTCAATCACAGTAAACTATGTCTGTCAGCTGTTTGTTTCCTCACAGTAGTTCATTGTATATTTTGTATTGAAGTGTACTTCTGCATTAAATTTTCTTGCCTTACTTAAAATGGAAAAAAACCCAAACAAAACAAACATGTGAAAAAGCCAAGGAAAATCACTGAGCTATTTGATTACTATGGTCTCTTGTTTCCATTAGTAGCTGCATTTTGCAAATAGCTGAGTATCTGTACTGAAGAGCATACCAGCTGTCAGGACATACCTGTGAACAGTTGACAAAAGTCAGTTCTTCTGAGCCTGAACTCCTTCTGAAGCTCTCTAAACTTGGTCACTCTGGAAAACAAAGGACAATTTCTCATTTTGCATCTGTGTTATGCTCTGCTGTTCCTCCAACAGCTCCTGTGCTTTTGTGACCGGGCCACTGCTCACTCAATAGTATCATTTTATCATTACTGACCATCACATTTCCTCGCTTACAACCTATTCACAACTGATTCAAGTCATCACCACTCTTGTTTACCATATCTGTTTCTGCTTCAAATCTATCATTACAGAAACCTTATATTTTTATGTCATACTCCTTTAACCGTGTTACTGTGGTTCCACCCTCCCTTTCTGGAAATTTAACAGAAAATTTTCTTTCAAGAAAACTCAGACAGGTACAATATACTCCTTGGCAAAAAGATGCTAGGGAACTTAAAGAGTGTGTACCTTCAATGAGCCTCCAATACAGCTACAGAATACAGCACTAATTAGGTACCTGCAGTCTTCATTTGATCTAGTCCCTACACATTTCTCATTGTTATATGCAGTGTTAACTGAAAGTTGGCTTTTTGAGCAGTTTCTGAACCAATTATACATATTAATTGGTCTGAACTTTTCAATTGAAATTTCCTTTTTGGGGATTCCACCCTCTATAAAACATAAACTATGGAGCAGCAATTGCTAAAGTTCCTTTATCAAATCCCATGCATTACTGTAATCCAATAACATCACAGACAATATTCTAATGTAAGCAAAACACTGTATGTTTTCAGATACCTCTTTTAGAATTTCACCTATTTGTAAAATGCAGCTACTAACAGAAATGAGAGACCACAGGTAATCTTTGGATCTCAGAAGTAATTGATCCTTAGTATGTACTCTATACAACAGATACAACTTTGATTCTGTACAAACAATTTTTCTGCCACATTTTTTTCTACTCAATCAATTCACCCTTGTGGAAATGACAACTATCAATTCCACCTGGCTAATACAGATGTGCTTGAGGAAAACAAAAATGTCACTACTTTCAATTACAAGAGCAGAAGATAAACGTCAACCCATTATAGATTATTTAAAGCTTGAGTCTAAACTTACTTATGAATTACTTTCTAAATCTAAATGCCAATATTATACTTAGGTTTATTGATTTAGACATATAAGCCTATTTACCTTCCTGGGTCAGAGTTTGCTTTTCTTTGCTAAATAACTGGTTACTAAGGCAAGGATAACAGTAGTGGTTTTGGATAATAATTTTGAGTTTGCCTCAACTGTCCAGCTTCATAAGTATGTGACAAAAGCCTGGGGGGTTTTTTTCAGTTTTTACAGCATGCAATGCATGTGGTGCTTCAGTACACACCAGACCATTTTTATATTTTACCTAAAGCTCAAGTCTGAAATTAAATACTGAAACTCCAGTTCAAAACAGCACTTTGACATATACAAAAAGGAAAAGCATGTTTGAAGTGAAACATATTCTTCATTGTATTGAGGCTTCAGAGAGGCCTTGTCTAAATTAGTTAACTGGACACGAGTCATTTCATCAAGGATAAATCCACAAAATGGAACTCACATTTCTTAGTTATTTGCCATTCTTTATATAATTACCTGTTTTGCAAATTCTAATGTGAATCACAGATCTCTAAAAGGACAGTTTCTGTCTTCCTCCTGCCCTTGTGATACTTCTACTACATGATCTTGGCTACAAAAACAACAATAGTGAAGGGTCTGACAATTCCTTTTAAAATTACAGAGATTTTCTCAGAAGCCCAGAAAAACTAAATTACTTTCCTGAAGCCCCACAGAAAAAAACTTGCTACTAAAAATGAACATTACCAAAATTTTAAAGAATAAGAACCTTAGCAGCAAGCAGAAGGATGAGAGAATAAACTTGAGGAAACCAACAATTAATAAATATCCTCTAAATAAGACTAATACTCACCAGCAAGCCTCCTTCCTAGAGCCATCTGTAGTCAGCACAACCCTACTATGCGCTAGAGCACAAGCAAATTCAACCCAGCCCTCAGCCAAAGTGCTGTGGCCCCTCAGCTGAATGGCTGCTCTAAGCTGCCCCAACACCTGGCAGAGCTGAAGAAATAACACCCTCACAGCTGCTGATGGGATTACAAATAAATAACACCCTTCACAGCTGCTGGTGGGAAAGCTTGGGCAGTTTTCATCAGGGTAATATTGGATTCAGGTGCCAGACCAGCAGTAGGGCTGGAGGGAGGCTCTGTGAGGGAAAGCTGGGGCTGCGCCCCCCCCCCCCCCCCTCCCCGACAGAACCGGTTCTAACTGGTCCCAGGCCAGGCTGAGCCCATGGTGGTGGTGGCGCCTCAGGGACAGCCTGGCTGAGGAAGGGCTGCGGGGAGTGAGGGGAGAAGTGTGAGAAATGGCTCTGGGAACAGTGAGGGCAGGGAAGGAGGAGAGTGAGGCCCAGAGCAGAGATTCCCCTGCAGCTGTGGGGAGGTCATGGGGCAGCAGGTACCCACACTGCAGCCTGGAGAGGACCCTGTGCCAGAGCAGGTGGGTGTTTCCTCACAGGAACTCTGGCACAGGGGAAAGGTGTAAGGAGAAGGGAGCAGTAGAGAAGAGCTGTTACAGACTGACCACAACTCCCCCTGTGCTGCTTGGAGGGTGGGGGGAAGGTAGAAGAGTTAGAAATGACAGAGTGAATCTGCACCTGGGACAAATGGTGTGTATGTGTGTGAGAGGAAGGTGTTGTTTAACATTGTCTTTGTTCCACACTAAGTAAATCTATTTTAATTGGTGATAAATTAAATTAATTTTCCCCGAGTCAAGTCTTGTTTGCCCATGATGGTCATTGGTAAGCAATCAGCCAGTCTTTTGACTCTCAAGTTTTTTCATCATATTTTCTCTCCCTGTCCTGTTGAGAAGGGAGCATGATAGAGCAGCTGGGTGGGTGCCTGGCAGCCAGTCAAGTCAACCCACCACACTCTGCTAAGCTTCACTCCAAGACTTCAGTGTAACCCTTGTAAGTAGTGGTCTCCCTCTGGCCCTTCTGCGCATGGGTGTCAGCAGAGAACTTGCTAATGCAGCTTCTCTCCTTCTGCACTCTTCAGATGCTCCAAAATGCCCACCTTCTTCAATAGAAAGTGGTAATACTCAGTTTCCTACTTCATATCAAGCATAAGATCCATGCTTTCTTCCCTAGAGCAACCCACTTATAAGGGAAGTGGTAGATGATAGAAGGTATACAACCCGAGGCTGCTGCTTTTGCCCTACCTTGCCTGCTTCCTATTGCCATAAATAGACTAGGCAAAGAGGGATGAGGAATTCATCTTCGTGCCCATAGCACTTGCTACCACATGCTGGAGTTGTTATGTCAGGCAGGTCTCCAGCAGTATCTATTATATTTTGTTCCCCTTTTTGCTAGAAACAACAAATGATGAGTAAAGCGATGTACATTTTGGAGAAGTACTCTTTAATATTCCAGGTATTTTAGTTTAGCCAACTTTTCCCCCAAACAGCAGCACTACCCAGTATAACTGAACAGTGCTGAGGCATTTTTACGCACACGCTGCCTTGCTGAGTGTCTCAAAGGAACATTTTAATAAGTGTCAACTAGTTTTCATGATCCATCTCTAAATGTAAACTCTTAGGAGACTTAACAGAATGGCATCAGCTTCTGCTGTGCAATCAATTGCTGCTTCCTTCTGATATGTTCCTGCCCTCCCAGTAAATTCAGGTACAAACATTTCAAACAGTGGGAACCAAATACTTATGATGGAGATTAAACAGAGATTGGCACTTTTCTTCTGGAAGTTCTGAGGCAAAGTAAGTTTTGTTTCCTAAATGCTATGGTGTTTTGGTTTTCCAATCAGGAAGAAAATTATAGTATACAAGCAGTAATTAATGTTTACTCTAGATGTCTACTCTGATTTATTTTTGACGATTATGTTTACAACTGACTTCAAAGCATCTCTCCTGATTGAAATCGTAACCAACCAAACAATGAGCAGTAAAAATGCTATGTTTTGGTTCCCATTACATATTTATGATGCCAAATATAATGAGTAATTTCAGACTGGAGATTATCCATGCAAAACGATATCTTGAAACATATGGTCTACTGTAACCAGATTATTTGCCATGCTATTTGTAGACTGGGATGCAGAATCCTCCTTTGCTGTCAAGGTAAAAGGTCTGGAAATAGCAAAAAAACTCAGTGGTGATCTAAACAACTGACATAATGGCACATCCTCGTCAGTATAGTGGTATTTCCATCCAACCTGAACCTCCTTTTGACCTTTATTTTTATAAGAAAAACAGAACAGAAACATATAGAGGTGATGGTCTTCACCGAGCAGAAAACTGCTGGAGGGAGGGCTGGAAGCGGGATTTCTGCATCTTCATGTGCTCTGGCAGGTTATTTACTCTATGCAATAATATCTGGATAACAGAATCATCCAAACCACTCAAAACAGGTCCTCTGCTCTGCTGCTGAGTTAATCCATTTTTGCTTTCACCTTTCTTGCCATGTGAAGAGCTAACAAGCTGATTTAAATTTTGATGCTCCACAGCCAGCATTTTTATGGAAATAGAATGGGAAAACATCTGACAGCATAAAACACAACTGTGGTGCTATCTGTAAGCACACACAGCAGCCTGGTAAAGAGCACAGATGCTGAAATGTTCTATAGCCTATTTCAAGTTCTTGGCTTTGTATGTCCTAATCTGGATTGGAGTCAATAATAATTGGGACAATAAAGTCAGGGAGAATAAAGGACAAACCTACAATACTGTGTGCTATATCTGAAAAAGAAACCTCTTTTGATAAAGAAATCTTTTTATGACTGGGGTTTTAGACACCAGTCATGCAGGATGGGGAGAAAACATGACTTTGTGCACTAGAGTTCTGTAAAGTTACAGCACATTTTGATCCTCGGGTCAGGACCCGCACAGATCTGAAAAACAAAAATGATGATGAGAAACAAAACCTGTTAATAGTCACATGCACCCTCACTTTCTACATGTTTCAGACATTCTGCAAAAGAGAGAGAATCAATGCAAAAGCATACAGAAATTTTTCTAAGCTTCTCAACCAGAATGGCATCTGATAGAGATTCCTGACCCTGTTTTTTAGCAAAATAATGTGACCCTTTCTTTTGGTCCTGGGAGCAAACAAATTTATTGCCAGCTGGCTCTGTTTGTGGGAGCTGTGGGAGCTGTCTCCTCACATGGACAAGGGTTCCTGTTGAAACTGCACACAAGAGAGTTGGAAGAGATGAGTATGTGAATTGATTAAAAGTGGGCTTCACTGGTGACATGCTACACTCACAGCTTTGTTGCTTCTCAGCAGACTAGAATGAACTTGCTTTCCCTTAGTTTAGTAATACATGACGGTGGAAATGTCTGTGATCATATCTACGTGGTTATTCAGGAGAATCTCACATACACTGTGGACATAACAGAGTCTGAATATCCCGATGTGAAGGAACTGCTACTCAAAAAACTTCTGACCTGAGCCAACTGATTGTCTGAAGAGACTCCCAAGCTCTGATGAATGTGTTCGCTGTGAGTATTCTCATCAGCTGAGATGGATATAATTGTATGTATCTGACACACTCCTGATACTCTACATCAAATCTCCAAAGAAAAGAGTGATAGTTGGGGAGTGATCATTCGCTGAGACAGCGGCAGTCGTTCTGACAAGTAAACTGCATAAAGCCACAGCTGCAGGACCCAGAGATGAAGCCAGGCATTAGGTGTCTTGAATACACCCAGCTCCATGTGCTCCCTCAGAGACTGGCAGGTTTGTAACATAATGGGCTGTCATGTTGAATGGACGGTGATTAGAGGACCTGGTTAGAGGAAGCTAAGTCTTTACAGAAGGATAGCATATGATTGTCCCAATGAACTCTGTGGGCTGAGCCACAGGACATAATTTTTTTAGAACTGTAGCACTTTTATTACTGGCCAAGTATGTATGAGTAACAGCAATTAGGGCTCAATTTGCTGAGTTAAAGAAAAAAAAAATATTTACTTGAATACTTATCATACACAATATGAAATTGCTATGTGATTAATTCAAATTTCCATAATCCTATTTTTCAATAAAAGTAATTATTTGAAGGTAACAGTTTCCATTAAAAGGAGTTGCGTTCAAATTCTTAATATGGTACTGGGAAACTATAAAACAGGTAAAGAAGACAATAGAAATTCTTATGTTATTGAAGCATTATCTATCTACCTAAGCATTTCAAGCATTATTATTGGTGTTTCAGTGCTTTTTACAGAAATTCTGATCAAAACCACCTAAAACTGAACTATATGTTCAAAATCCCAGCCCAGTGCCAATATTCAAATTTAGAACAGACCTCTCATATTCATTAAAAATAAATAATATTGATAAACATTAAAATTTCACATGTTACGCTTCTAAATATCTTTGACATATTTATAGGCAATCTAAATGATAAATGGAATTAGGCTCTAAACAAAGTCAGGGACATTACTTCACCCGGGTAAATTTTTTTATCTTGGCATTTTGCTTCCAATACAGATTTTTTTTCCAAAAAGCCAAAAAATCATAAGTACTTAGAGATATTATCCTCCTAATCATTGTCTTCAAATATAGTTATCTTGTATTTTATTTGTCATTAAAATATCATTAGAAAAAGCAATCTTTTTCTTGCAAATGTCTTGTAAAACTAATTTCTAAAATCATATGAAGACAGCCGCATTCATTGTGTAATGAATATTTATTTGCATCATTATGGAAGTGCTGTACATTATGAATGCTACACTTATATTTCAAACATAACAGCCCTCCCCAAACTTGTGCAGTGAATTATGAAATTATCCAGCAGAGGGACCCCTTCAGTTAAAAATTAAAAATCATCTATGAGTCAACTCTAGAATCAAAACCCTCAACGGTTTTATTTAGGCACACAGTCCCAGATAGTGCCTAAATGAGTAAGATCACACAAAGTGCAGCAATATTTGTGATACAAGACAGAGAGGTTTAAGACATAATAATAAATCCTCTCTTTGCATTCATACATTTCCAATAAAAAGATGTATAAGGTTACTTTGCTATGTGAGATTTTAAGAATACCATTCAATTACATATTATTTGGGCTGACTGGTACCACCATCCCCAAGTTGCTAAATAACACTATGTCAGTATTAGAGGTGAGAAAATTAGCTAGAAAAGCTGTATGTTGTTACCCAAAAATAAAATAGGAAACAGTGCCATGGCAGGAGCAGAAATTAACATCAAAAAATGTCTCCTTATTTAAACCATTGCCTTCCTTAGAATTAAACAGGGTGTCCATCGGAATTTGACCATATGAAAATCTCAAACTGAAGTAGCACAGAAGAAATGTCTGAATTCATAAGGCATCCTGTAATGGTGGAATTGAAGCATGTTGATGACTGGTACTGAAATACATATATTTACAAAATATGGTTCTGAAGCAAACACTTCCTAAATGCATCTTTAATTTGAGGGGAAATTTTATCAGGAAATGTATCTTTTGCAATAGTTGCCATGGCAGCTTACCCAGTCATGCTGTTGTAGAAATGATTAATTTTTCACATTACAGGAACTTGTTATTTTATAACTTTCTGCTTTTTATTCTTAGATTCTGTGAACTCCCAGAATATTATTTCTATCTATTCATAAGGGGCAAAACCTTTGTAACCCATGTTTATTCACATTGCAATATGACAAAACCCCATGCTTCTAGAACATTCATTCTAAAAAAAAATTGTAAGCTATGAAATTCTGCTAATGCAAATTCAGAAAAGATAGCTTATTGTGCTGTCTGCTTCACAGTGCTTTACAATGTTCTAAGATATTGACTACATGTAAAATGCTGCTTTACAGCATGGGCCATAACACAGCTGTGGTATTACATCAAGACTGAAAAGTAAATTGGGTTCCACCCACTACAAATTTAACCAGGTTGTATTCCTTTCATAGCACTCAGATATGGTTTTGAGACACAGAATAGCTGTGGGGAAAAGCATTTTGTTTTATAATCACTATTACTGTTTCATAAATTAGGTTACTTACACATAAAATGGTAGTCCGGAATCTGTAAACCCCTTACCTTTAAGGGTAAGTCTCTTTCATTAATAAGCAAAATTCACAGCCCAGCAACTTACTGTGATTAGACAGGCAACTGATGACAAGCTTTGAACCTATTTATTAATGATGATATAAAAAGACCCATTTTTCTGAATGTAACAGCGATATTATAATAGCAAGACACAAGGAAGCCATTTCCCTGCACACCACGTAATACTTTCCCTGTGCCTGTTGTCTGAAAATTTATCTCCCACCTCATCAGGCTGCCTTGAAGCTTCCTTCCTTCTCTCACTGCAATTCTCACCCATTCCCTTATGTTATCTTAATAACTCAAGTCCTCCTTCAAACATTCTTACACTTGCATGGCCTTGCATCATAAAGTGGTTGTCAGGATATCACCATAAAGTGATTATATTTTTTTCAATTCTTCATCAATTTTGATGGACATGTAAAAGTTTACTAAAGTTGAAAAATCATTTGGGGAAATAATTTTTTAATTAAGTATGCCAAGATGATGGAGAAGCTTATAAATGTATCAGAATAGCAACATGGGAAATAACAGAAAATAGTTTGCAGAGAATTATGTTATGACAGGCCAGTACTGATAATTTTTCATGATAAAATTTTCATTTAGTGTTTCAACAAAAGAGACAATTTAAACATTAAAAATAAATGTTCTCTATTCACAGGCTATCTTAATCTCTAATTTTCACATTCCTAATACTTTTTGGGTTCTCCTTTTCCCAAGCACTGCTAGAAGGAAATGAAATCCAATTGTATCTACCAATACATACACAGGATTTTTTTTCCCACATAAGCAATGTGATGATAACTATCACACTGAAGACAGATGGCAGATGCTAATTTCTACCCAGTTGACACAGAGTGAGTTTTTGATCACCATGTAGGGAAAGAATACAACAACTTGTAAGTTAGTTTGAAAGCCTCATTAGATGACCTGAATTTGCTGGGCAGAAAGCATATGGACAGAGAAATAGGAAGAAATTAAAAGCTATGTGATTACTTTTCCTGTCTTCCCAAATCTGCCTATTTGAGTCTATCTCAGTATTTCTACAGAGGTTTCTTCACTCATATATATATATATAGGTAAGTAACTGTGAAGTTGATGAACTCTAAACAGTGTGTGTGTGTATATATATCTCATATCTATGTAACTCTCTACATAAAACTATATATATATTAGAATCTCCACCCACGTTTCTAGTTCTTCAAGTTTTACAGCACTTCAGTAGTAATAGTGGCTAAATTTCTTAGCATCTTGGGATTACAGAGACTCCTCGCTGGTCATTTAAAAATGCTACATTTCCGAAGTGCGCAGTTAAAAAGAAAGGGAGGAAAATATAAGTTCAGAACTAAAGGTCTGTAAAATATTTCTCATTTTTTAAAGGTTGTGGTCTGACTGCACTTCATTGCCGAACACTTCAGATTTGCAGTAGTGCTCGGCTCTACTGCATAGAAAATATATGCCACATCTCATTTACTAAAAACTGAACTCACAGTACATCAATATGCTCGAAGACCGTATCAAACACTGTGGTTCCTGTAGCATAGATATAACAAATTTACTTCCAAATGCACTTAAATATGGAATTTCTTCCTGTACTTTATCTCTACTATAAAGCTGTCCCTACTATAAAGCATTTATACCAGAACATTACTTTCTATCTCTCATCAGCAGGTGGCTTCCTTCTGTTAAAAGTTGAAGACCTTAGTCCTACAAGGCA
Source organism: Strix uralensis (assembly GCF_047716275.1). Lineage (NCBI taxonomy): Eukaryota > Metazoa > Chordata > Aves > Strigiformes > Strigidae > Strix > Strix uralensis. Next base: position 3,959,583 of record NC_133984.1, read on the forward strand.
CCTACAAGTATTTAAACAAATGGCCTTTATGAATGCCTAAAATTTGCTTTAACTAGCAAATAAAATAATGTTAAAATATATTAATACTGGGAAAAAATTGGGGTAGAGGAAGTATGAAATCTCAGGGTTTGTTTCTTAGAAAAGTCAGTTGTAATGTATTGTGTTCTCCCAACCGGAGAATCTAAAATGCAGTTCCAACTCCTTTTGCGTAGGTTGCATAAAACACGTTTAACATACTGCTGTGAGATGGATAAACAGTATATTCAGATAGACAGGCATCACTACAGAATCAAGACACAAAGTAATTCCCCCAGCCTACTCAGTAAAGCTTTTGCAGGAACAATTTTGGATATTGTGTTTCAGGAGGGACACGGAGAGTGTCTAGAGGACAGCAGTGAGATGATTCAGGTCTGCAGTATCGCATAAGTGAGAAAAACACATGCAAAAAAAAGACTACAAGAATTTGATTTAGTCTAGGCTAAAAAAGAGAAGATATCTTTAGGTCTCAAACACTTCCATGAAGAAAAAGGGAATAATCTACAAATACATAGAGGATTACCAATAAATAAGGGCTTAAATTACAACAAGAAGCATTTATTTAGCCCTTGAGAAAAAAAATATTGTTAAATAAAAGTGTTATAGAAGAGTCTGTGGAGTCTCCACTGGAAGAAGCTTCTTGCTATTTTCAGGATCAAAAGCATTCTGAAGACTGACAAAAAAAAAAAAAATACAGCTAACTACTGGTAGCACAGATAACAAAAGATAGACAACAAGATTAGACAATCAATTAGGGAACTGAAGATGAACAGTGATGAACATGTAGGTGGTATGCTGTGAAGAGAAGGGAACAGGAGCATCTTTGTTGTTTTTACTGGTAATATCTAAGTTGGTGGCTATCTCCAAACTCAATATCCAAAAGAAATAAGTCTTTGAAAACATTAAAAAAAACCAAAACAAACCAAACCACAAAAATGGAGAACTGTACTGTTCTTTTTTGTAGTGTCAATCTGTACTGATGTTAAAGTTTGTGCAGTATTATCTATACTGCACTACTTTGAATCTAATGGCAAAAGATTTTCTGAAAGCTCAGCCGGAGAGATGAACTTGCTCTAAATTATTTTTAATGGTATAGCTTGACTTTTTTTTTTTTTTATTTCAATGACATTTATTTTTCCCCAAAGCAATTTCAACTATTGCCTTACATAACTTTTACTTAATTTAAAATCAATAAAACAGTGGGCATATACCCTTGATATTAAAAAATGACATTTCTCCTTTGTTTTTACAGCACACAAACCAAACAAAAATCAATACTTTATCTTTCTACACTTGAATAAAAAAGGTAATAAAGCAGCAGGCTCACAGTGCTACCTAATATTGATTACAGAGTCTTTCAGGATAAATTGCTAAGATTTAAAAATAATTCTTGGTAAACCAGCACTACAGGTTTTTTTATCATTTGCCACAACAGTTTGGGGGAATACATGCATCAGAATATGAGCTAAAATACGTTACAGTAGGTATAAATCTTTGTAAAACTCTTCAGTGAAAAATGTACCCATAGACCACATTTAAAAGCAAATACGTTTTATATTTTTTTCTGTAGGGGAAAATGATGCAAGTTTCATCATAAAATTAATGGCTGACAGTCAAATACTCGTGCAATATATGGAGAATCATATCTAACAGCACAGATTAGCATTCATCAGGAGTCAAACTGTGGTTATTAGCAGAAGAGAAATTTAGAAAAAGTAAAAAGTTATTCTGAAAGCATTACTTGTTTTTTAGAAAAAAACTGCACTTTTCAAGATGGGCCTTTTTGGTGAGTATTACGGCACAGTCAAGATCTACCTTAGTGTTACGTATAAAGTATATTTTGGAGAGAATTTAAGCTAACTAATTTTTATGCATCAGATTAAAGAGCAACCTTTTATATTATCTTGAAAGGATTGCTTTAACAGATTTTTAAATTTAAAGTTCATTCCAATATGAATGTAACTCACTAATTTTATTTTCACAGAAAGGTCTAATGAATCATTAGCTGCCATTGAAATGTGGACATAAAAACCTAAATTTTAAATATAAAAGCAAAATTATTAAACAATTTGACTTAAAGGATGAGCCTAAACAGAAAATGGTTTTAGCAGACCAGAAGTGGTAGTGTATTGTAGAATATTATTCTGTAAACTAAATGAAAGCCATTATCAAACAATCCCACTATAATTCATCTTAATGTGTTTGCTGGATTCCTAAAATACTAACTGCTTACCAATACCGCTGCATAAAATACCTAATATTTTATCATGTGCTTTATCTTGATCCTCAAAGGACATTCTTAGTAAGTCATACTGTAACTTGCAAGAATTGTTATGTCTTAGCTTTGCAACTACCTTGTAGGAAATCTTTATCATTTCACGAGGCTTAAGATTTCTGGACAAATTTGTGAAGGTATTTTGTAATTTTACTTGAAAACTGGATTCTTCCACATTCTCATGGCTTACACAGTCCCATGGCTACATAAATTTTTCCTGGGTAATTTACTGTATAATGTGATGATGGCAAAACCTGGCCTGCAGTTTCATGCTAATTACGCTATAAACTTGAAGGTCACATAGCTTTTCTTGCTAACTTCTCTGAGAATTTTCTGTTGCAAAATTCAGTTTACACATGAAGCTTTAGAACGAATGACGAAAAGAAAGATTCCTCATCTCTCTAGGTTCTTGGATGCAATTTTAGGAAAAAAACAATTATAACTTCCAGTAAGCTTTTATAGTCCATTTTTGTGTCTGATAATCTTAACTTAAACTAAGGTATCTGGCACCCTGAGCTTGACCAATGGTTAGCTGATTTTCTTTTTTATATATGCTTCGCAGAAATTAGGAATGAAATTCAAGGCTATATTTACCTTTCTCACCTGGCTGTGTTAATCCAGAACACATTTAAGTAAACAGATAAAAAAAGTCAGAGGCACACACAGTGTCCTATCACATTTCTACTAAAATCACCTCAGATTCTGAACACCCCCCCCATACTTTACACAGCATACCACTATTACAGCCCTCACATAGGAAGCAAGGGAAAAGTGCCATCATATTCTCATGGAGAAATTTAGTCGTGAACACTAATGCTAAAATCTATACAGCTCAGTATTTAAGGAATCAAAACTTGTTGGATAAATTTTCACATAACTGTATCCTGATTGAACACGCTTCCAACCAAACTGGAAGCACGCCATAAAAATTAAGTGGAATTTTCTTTCTGACACCATCCTCTTTCAGCATTTTCAATTTAAGTATCTCCATTGTTAGTTCCAAAATTGCCACTGATTTTCCATTATTATAGGATTAGTTAAAAGATTAAATTAAAATTGAATTAAAATTAAAGTTAAAATTTGTTAGCCCCCCCCGAATAGTAAGGTAACAGTTTCTGGAGTGATTTCTGAAATAATTATATTTGGAGACTGGAAAATTTCCTGTAATCCTAAATAACACACAGTGGTAGTGGGCAGGCACGGCACAATCTTGTGGCTACATGTTGTTCAGAAAGCAGAAAGTGGAGACCTCAGGAAACGGTCCTTGGCAAAGGCGTTGTTTAATGTAGATGCTGAAGGAAGTTGAAGGGAAAACATTTATCAGAAATTTCCGTCCAGAGGGGAGATATGCTGCTTTAGGGAAAAATGCAAATATTACTCAGCAGCCCAAGGGCAAAGGAAATAGGAAATGGGCTAGAGAGTTCTCTGAAATAATCTGTCACTGAAATGTGGGAAAACATACTCGTGTGTTGGCAATTCTTTTATTTTAAAGCCTTCCTCAACTCAAGATCCTTTTGCAGCATCGTGCCATTATCTGAAAGTTGGCTACTTCCAATTCAAACTTCTTAAAGGTAGGATAAAAAGCTTAATTTGGTTCCTATCTTGACATATCATTTGCATGTTTATTTTTTGAGCCTTTGGAATACCTCATAGGAAAACCATGAGCTTATCACGGAAACAATACATCTTGGAAATGTTGTAACAGTTGACTTTGCTGCTTTTTACAGCCTGCAGAGAAACACCAATGATTCAGTCAAAATCTTCTAGGTGTCTCTGTAGATAGAAGGGCAGAGTATACCTCTGTGAAGGGTGTCACCTCTGAGCCTGCCAGTGCTCGGACAAGGGGTGGAGCAGTGCTTTTGGTAGCCCATGCAGAGAAGAGGAAACATTCTCCTCAAATGCAACACTAAACTTGTATGTGGGTAGAGAAAAAGATTGTGCTTTGAACTCTGCATTTTTAACCTCGAAATACTTGACTATACAGTCACTAAATATCAAGAATGTCTTAATTACAGGTAATAAAGCTGCTTGTATCAGTGATGACAAAATATATACTTTTTAACTATTGATATATTTTTAACATAATATTATTAGTCAAATGAACAGAACAGTAAGTCCTTATACAGAGGAATATACTAACAACCCTTCCTTCAGCCATATCTTTTTTTCTCCACTTTGATAAAAAAACAGAAGACAACAAAACAAAACTTTCTCAAGGGTAAAAATGAATGTTAGAAATCATAGCTGCTGCAATTAGAGTTGCATTATGTTTTGGACTTCAGTATCCTTGAGTTTTAATTCACGAAAATAATACTGGAATTGTAGTAAAGCCCTCAGTTTGACAGATGCTTTCCAGGCTTATCTGAAAACACAGTGGGAAAGAGAGAGAAGTACATTATATGGAATATTCACACTGTTTAATTCCAGATACCAATAATATGAAACAAAACTCTCTAGATGCCTCAGTGGAAAAGAGAGGCTCCTCCAGAGGGTGATTTAGGGCAACTAAATTAGACACGTTTTTCTGAATTGCACTCGAAAGGTTCATAAAGCTAGGCAAAGTGAATATGTCCTACAATGTCTGGTATCAAGAGTACATAAAAAAATTGCAAGCCAGGAAGAAGCAATACAATAGGAAAATAATCAGCATGATTGCAGTTGTGCACGCAACTGGGTGCTTGTCTTTGTATACCTCCTCTCCTGTCTCCATTGTTCACTGTTTGTATCTTTTCCCTCACGCTACTTTGGTTTAAACTACAGTACCATGTGTTCCTCACCATTTCCTTAATTTATAACAAAGATAAATGACTTCATCAAGAAGGATTCAACGAGATAGTGTACTCACATGCCTAAACGGTTAGAACATTTCTGAAGTAGACTTTAATTTATTATGCATGAACAGAGGAAGTGGATCTTTATAAAGTGTCTCCTCAGCAAGGAAAAAACGGTTTAAAAGTGTCTCATTCAAAAAGCATGATCACATCAAGAATGCTAAATGACCATGGTTGATGCAGCTAAATGTGACAGTAAAACAGCAAGAATGCAACAGAACTGAAGAGCAGGGCTCAACAGCAGAAGCTATTTAAGCTTGGTTTTGTTGAAAGAGAAAAGGACAAAGAAATTACACAAATCAGCTGGGAGATATGATCACATCAGAAAGCATTAAAGATGTTGTCAGTAGATTTGTTTTTATTTCTGTAATTCGTTATGCTTCACCGTGCAATACTGGGAGGACTGTGAGGAGTTCCCTGAGTCGTATGGCCGGATCCCTGGGTATGCACCGATTCTGCGGGGCGCGGATACTCTGCAGTGAGCTCAGCAGCCCTGGCTCCAAGACGCACATCCTGGTGGCAGCTCTAAAGCTGAACTGAGAGTCCTGCAGCTCTGAACCTGCCCACTGTGCACACTGGGGGTCTGACAGGAGTATTATAGTACTGGCTCATTTTCCAACTGTTCCTTTGAAAGGAAACCCGAGCGCACAATAGAGCAGGGCACCGCATGGTTTCCTCCCATGCGGATGCAGGATGCAGTAAAGCATGCCTGGAGAGCAGCATGGGGAGTGCCTCAGGAACTGGTCTAAAGTAGACTCAGCCTCTATTGCCAACTTGTATCAGAGTTCCACCACATCTATAAATGAAAAGGATGCTGAAGTAATCTATCAATAAAAAGTGCAGCATAAAGATAAGTCAAAATGGCTAGGCAGGGAGGAAGGAGTTAAAAAAGGGAGAGGTTATATACGTGAAGAAAATAATCCAGTTACTTCCAAGTTTCATGACATTTATACATAATTAGATAGTTCTATCTTTTTTTAAACACTGGGTATCTTAAAGCTATGTAGGTAGTGATGACAGCTAACTATTCATATGGCTATGTAAAGCGAGAGATCAGATTCTGATAAATTTCTCTAGCAGAGTTCATTTTAAAAAAAACCCCACAACCTTGCTGGCAGTGTCAATAAAAAGCACTGATCTTGCCTAATTCTCTTATGCAGTAGAACTGACCACCATCGGATCAGCTTTAGAGAAGTTTGGGAATATCAAGGGGATGAAGAAGTTTGTAATCCTCTTACTCTTCCTATAAATACTGCATGGATAACTATAAGGTTTAGGTTCAAGAACCACCAGTCTGGTTGTTTGTTTTTAAACTGTTAATTATTTCTACTATTAATTGTGGGTAGATATATTGTTCCACCTACTGAAAAACACCAAATATATTTTTAGTTCTACAATTAATAGAGACTTAACTATTTTTGTTAAAATCTGAACAATTTCAGGCTGTAACAAGAACATATCACCTTTACTTACACTTAGGGCTTCACTGTCAAAAAACTAACGAACAAAAAATACCCCTCAGAAAACACTCAGCACAGAGCAAGATAATGTATCATTTTAAGTATCAATTTTTGCAAATATATCTAATAAGCCTTCTGTGTTCATATGAGCATACTCTGAGACAGGGAAACAAGAACTGAGTAACTATCTGTCTAACTCCTGGGAACTGACCATTTTCCATTTGGAACCTGCCTGTTAACACAATTACAGCCATGCAAAGCAAGGCTCATTAACACTCTGTCTGTTCTGATGAGACATAATTGATTTAAACCTGTATGGAGCCAATTACACTCTCTGTAAGGATAGAAGGTCAAAATAGGCAGTTAGGCCAGGATATGTGAAACAACTGAATCCACAGATGTTGATCTCAGAGAACAAGAAACAAGTTACTCCTGGGATACAGAAAACTTGAGCAATCTCCACGTAAAATACATATATGTGATATATAGCTATTATAAAATTCCCAGTTAAACTCTTTTTACAATATGGTGCTATCTTATACTGGTACAAAATAAACTACCTTAGAAGACATCATCTTATACTGTCCAATAATGATATATCTAAAATATTTTTAAAAGTACTTGGTGGTGCTAAATTGTAATGGCATCCTACCACTTCATGTTGGACCAAACTGTGCAACACCTATTTTGCAGAGTTTAGCAGTATCTACTTTGCCACAGAATATACAAGGATAAAGTAATCCTTAGGGTACCTATGTGTTCAGCAGCTATATTTAAAAGTTTGACGCAATAAGTCTTTAAAACAACCAGATGAGTCAGGATTTAATTATTTGATTTCAATATCAAGAAATAAAATTGCATAATCTAAAGAGTGCAACATTTGAATGTTTTGCTCAAAAAAGGAACAGGATTGTCTGCTTCTGTTTCTCTTAAAATATGAAGTCTCTACATAAAACCTTGTTTACTACATGCTGGATAATTATCTTGTCAAATAATAAGACGGTGTCAGTTTTGTTCCATTAGCTAGCTGAAGATACTATAAATTACATGGAAAACGTCCAAGGAATAATAATATCTAGTAACACCATCCCTTGGAGGAGTTTTGGGTTTTTTCCTCTCTCTCTCTCCACTGAATATTCAGTGTAGAGAATTTTTAGACAGAAAGGCCCCCAAATTTAGCCCACAGACTGAAGTGTAAATACCCAGCAGGGGAAATCAGCTCCATCAAAATCTGTATGTCATATTATGTTTACAACCACATCCAAGTGTACGATGATTGGTATAACATAATCTAGATCAGGCTCACTGCACAAGGTCAATGGGATAGAAGAACTGGCATCCCTCTCGCTTTCTCTTACCAAAGAATATATATGTGCATCTGTTATAGCAGCAGTCTGGCCGACACTGTTGTTTTTCCCTGTATGCAAATCCAACATAGCACTTTCTCTCAAATGCTCTGGAGTGTATACTGCAAATAACTGTACTATAAATAACCTGCAAAAATATGCACCAAAAATATTTCAGTGTCTTAAAGCAGCAGTCTGCTTCGTTTTGATGAAACTCTAGAAATTCTTAAATATGTGACATTCTCTGAACTGAGCAGCGGGCTAACTTTACTCTGTAACTCAATTTAAAGACAGCCAGTGCTGGATCAGTACAAATAAAATAAGATAAAGCATGATTAAAGATTACAGCATTTTTAAGGCTCTTTGTAAACTTTACTGTTAAACAATAACAATATTCATAAATGAGTGGATTCAAAAGTCACTGAGAAAGGGATAAACCCCATTAACTGCAGCAATCCTGCAGGTCCTGTTTCTCAGGGCAACCCTGGATTGTCGCAGTGTATTTCATGGAACTTTGCAAGTACATGTGTAACAATGTAGAATCATGGAATAAATCAGGCTAGAAGGGTCCTCTGGAGGTCGTGGCCCATCTAGCCCAACCTTCCAGTCAAAGCAGGGTCAGCTGTGGAATAATAGCTAAAATGAAATTTTAATAAAATAAGATCTAGAAAGACATGTGAAAATAACAGCAAAAAGATGATTTTTCAATAGATACTAAAATGTCTGATTTTCAATCAGCAACCTTTAATAATCACTGCCACACATTTACCCAAATTAAGGACAAGAATGTTTTCTCTAAAAAGATTTTTTTTTCCCATTTATTTATACTTTTATGAGCATAAGAAGTGTAAAAGAGAACCAATAGTCTACCTGGTTTGCAGTCTTGCAGAGGAAAGCAATGGGGTACAACATGGTTCAGACTGAGGTATGGAGACTTACCTCTTTATGTCTTATCTCAGACACATATCAGCAGAGTCTGGTTTATCAATATTGTGAAAAATAGCCAGACAATGTCACATTTTAAATGATCAAAGTTTCTACTAGAGCGAAATGTTCTCTCTGTTCTTTGGACTACCTCAGGTCATCTGTCTGGGAGACCAAAACCGTTTATGACTCTTACGGGCAACCTACTACCACAGGATTTGGTGTGGCTTTTACTGTCTGATATGAATGTCAACCCCTCCCACCCACCAGCAAAATTCAAAGAGAAAAGCAAACTGTAATGCAAATAATATTTCAGCTTTTAGCGTAAGGTAATTAAGTATCTTAGCTTTATAAAAATGTTTTTTAAAAAATCAGATACTAAAAACTTGTATATTATAATCCAATACGCTCTTTCAATTCCAATTTTTGGGGTTTTTTCCCCCTATGCCTACTGTTCATGCTGTCAACATTTCACTGGTTCATTTTGGTGTATCAGCATCCTTAGAATTATAAAATAAATGTACTGTGTCAAAAAGCCTGAGACATGGAAACTTGTATAACAGCTTGTATTACACTACGTCAAAATGGAAAAGAACATGTGACACTGTTATCAACTTGTGAGAGCTGATATAACACACATTAAGTCTCTAGAGATACCAGCAGCATATTGAAGCTACTCATGTAATACAGCAAGTGAATTGCATGATATTGTTCATTAAACAGGGAGCTAGTGATAGTCAAAGATAATGGTTTAGAGCATGCAAGATAACTCGTGGCAGGTAAATAATCTATGATGGCTAAGAACTTTTGTACTTGTGAGGATACCCCTATTCAAATAATTTGAAATATGATTAGATCCTATTTTAATTTCCATTCTTTTTTCGGAAGACATAATGAAAAAGTATCTTTCAAAAAAAGATGACATTTGTCCATGTGACATTTTTGAATGTTGACTGAATCCACACATCAGCAAGTCACCAAAGTGCTTTTTCATTTTATATACATAACTATTCAGTGGGACTTCAGCTTAAATACATTTGAAAGCTTTGTGAGGTGAAAATCACGATGATATGACTATTTAGTTAAACTATTTAGTTAAACCAGTTCCTTCTTCTCAGCATTCCACTAACTGTTTTTTATTCAGACATTACAAAAATCCTTTCCACCCCACCGGCTCAAAACCTTGTCATTCCAAACCATACAGGATATCACTTCCCTCAACATGCCTGGCTGTAGTTCTGTAACATCTTTCATTTTACTGTCTTTCTCCACTTACCTGGCTCATTCTCTGTATCAGCAGAATCTTTCCTTCTTTGTAGCTGCTCCTCAATGGGAACAAACTGCTTGCAGAGGAGCAGAGGAGTAGAGAGCCGGGACAGAATCCCAACATTTTCTGTGCACTTTTACAAACTCCTGTTGATGGTAAACCATTTGGTATGACTGAAGTGAATGGAGGTGATGAGAGTGATTGGCAATGAGTATCGAACTATGTGACAGTGTTAGGAAGAATAAATACTGTAAAGTTGAGCAGAGGTAGAAAACATGTAAGAAGTAAGTCTACATAACTCTAGAAAATGTCTGCAGGCTTTTTTTGAAACATGGTTTTCAGTAGTTCAGAAATTTTGTTCTTTGCTGACAGCTATATTTTTACCGTGTGAAGCACAGCATTTATTATTCATCTTTTACTCAGTTATTCTGAGTTATTTTAAGTTATTCATATTTGGTTGTTTATTCATCTTGTATGGATTATAGTCTTTCACTAAATGTTAAGGAAGAATTTGAATATATCACTTAGTTTCCTAAGTACATATCCAGCACAAAACCTCTATTAAAGAAAGAAAAAACTGCATGGTTTTAGAAAATAGCAGATCAAAGCTGCCCGTGGAAAGGAATGGTGTCTTAATAAGAGAACTGTGATTGCTTTCCAAAGGCCAGTCTTAATCCTTTCATATAAAATTCATATATGGAAGTAAACTCGGGTCATGCTTCAAATAAGTTATTTCAGTAATTAAGTTATGAAGTCTAACTTGAGTATTTGTCTAAAAATACTAAGCACATGACCATAAAAAGCTTAAAACTGAGTTCCTTTAAATCCTAATGCATTATGAAATATTGAGATAGTCAGAAAAAAGGGCCATGAAAATGAATGCAGTATTGCTGACAGAGTTTGATGACAGATATTTTTTAATATACCGACTTAAAATAATTAATCTTTGAACTCTGACTTTACTGCACTAGAAAAGCTGTACACAAATTGAGATTTCTAACTATGCATAGTGCAAGAGCTCATTTATTTGGTCACAAACATTTTCAGGACTTACACATAAAGACATTATGGTAGAACTGGAAAATATAGGAGATAAAACTACTCTCTATCTCCATTTTGATTCCTAGTAACATAAAATCTCCTGCAAGGAATGAGATAAAATACATAAGACATGCCATGATGTAACCTACTAAAGACACTAAATGCTTTAACAGCAAGTTACAAACAATTATCCTTGGCTCTTGGATACTTATTCTCATCCTAAAATTGTTTTTTTTTAAGCCATTAAGAGCTCTTTAGCAAGACTAAGGCTATTTATAGTATAAAATATAGTTATCTAGGGTTTTAGTACTAATGCCGTTCTTACAAGAAGTATTTCAGTAAATAGTGTCTCCCTTTCAGTGAATATGTACTGTAAAAAACTAAAAATCAAGGCTAAGGTATAGAAAAGAAGGAAGCTTCTAATCTATCCATTAACAAAAGATTTCACTCTAACTACTGCATGAGTTTCTGCTCACACTCACTTTTGTCCTATTAGAGGACATTAATAAATGGCAATTTGCAGTTTAAAAGAATGGTGTTCTATCACTTTTTTCATACTGCAAGTATATGCAGAATTAAAGTGATCTTCCATTGCTTTCCACTGTCTGCAATTATTTTGTACTCAAGCTTTTTATCTATAGCTTCTTTATGTATAAGTTCTTCCCACTGAGAATTTGGCTGGTATTATTAAAGTCAGGTAATTATGTTGATTAGGTTCCACCAGTAAAGTGCCTCATCTCAGAATTTTGAAAATTTGTCTTGGTATGTTACTCTGGAAGGTAAAGTGCACAATCCTTTAACAGCCTTAGGTATTTGGTTCTTTGCATTCAAAGTCAGATAAAAATGGTAGTAATTGAAAAAGGGTAAAAATGTAGCTGTGTTTCCTTATACACCAAAAGACGGAAGTAATCTATTTTATATGAGACTTACGTCCTCATTATATTTAGAGTTTGGAAACATCTTCATGAAGAAGAGAGGTATTTAAGTTCTGTATTGCTTAAATAGATACTGAAAATTATTTTGCTGGTATCTGTTACTGAATTGCTGAAAGAGAATTAGCTTCCAAGAGGAATCAAACAGTTGGAAGCCTTATTTGCAATTCTAAGAAATAAAAAGTCAGTCGTTTAAGGAACCTATAAATTTTCCCTCCATGTAAACATCTCAGTGATGCTTCTTTTAAATATATTTTGTTTGAAGCAGTATTTCTAGATAAGAAATAATAATTACACGTCTTTCATCTGTTTGGTTCATCTGCTCCTACAGTTAATTTCTCTTTCAGCATTTTAATTGACTGTCAGTACTCTTCATGCTGTGGGAAGCGTTAAGTCGCAAGAGATTTATAAATGTTACAACTTTATTTTAAGAGGGACCAATAGGGTTGTTGTTATTATGTTGTAACAGCAGAAGAGCTAGCTTATGTTTAAATGGATTTGTTCAGTTTAGAAAACTCACTGTTTAGAAACAACCTATTTTAATGTCTTTATGAAACATAATGCAGACCCATGAAATGATAGCATGCTTATGAAACCATTACTGTGTGTCCCATGGTTCCCCTCATCTCATTCGTGCCCTGCTCTGAGAGTTCATTATCATCACACAGAATTAATGTGCTCTGTTCTGCTGAACTCACAACACAATATGCTGAACACAAAGCTCTGTGAACAGCTCATGGCTGAGCTAATAAATCCAGCCTTTCAGCTGTTCCACTGTTTACGGTATAAACACAACCCAACTGTCCCCTTGTCCTGGCTTTGGCAAAGGATGTTAAGCATCAATACAACAATAACTTCTAAACCTCATCCCGCTCCTTGGGAATCTTTCTCCCTAAAACATGCTCCTGCTTTTCTGTAAGCTGTCAGGGTTTCTGTGCCTCCTCCAACCTGGCCTATTTTTAAAAGCCAAACAGAAGTCTCTGTCTCATGCTTCAGTAGACCTTTGTTCTTTTTAAAGTCATTGTTGCACAAGCTTACCATATCTAGAAGGCTGTACAACAGCTTCCTGACAGCTTGTTTTGAAGAATTTTCTACTTCAATTTTTTCTCAGCACCTTGGTAGATTTATTTAATTGAGTACATTACTATGTAATATAGACAATTCAAAGAAAAAAAGTTTCATTAGGAAGACTTACTTTCCACCAAATCTTATGCAACAAACATTATTACTATGTTGAAGCAAAGTACAAACCTGGTAACAACTTCTCTACAATTTATCCATCTAGCTTTATACACCTTTGGACTTGGAATGATTAACCTAAAATGTGTGAGAATAGGCTGCTATTTCTTTCCTGTCAGAGATACATAATTTTTGTAATATAACTGTAATAGTTTTGGGGAAAAAAAGTTTTAAAAATGCAATATATACCTATTTTACTTACATGAAGTTACTTCTAGAAACTAAGACAAGATTTTTTATTTGTTCCAAAGGCATTTGTATTATTTAAACAAACATTAATAGCTAGATTATAATTTTTATGTGTTTTAAAAAAACCTCCAAGTTGATCTCACAGCGTTTCCTATTTAGAGAATCACATAATCTTCAAGAAACTGCGTTTATAAACAAGGGTACGGTTATTAAGATGAAGCATCTGCAGGTTATTCTATTGAAATGCACAATATAGCTAAAATCTGTTTGTTTTTAACTGTCACTGGAATGAAACCAAGAGTACAGTTTGCCTCCTTATTGCAAATACTAACAAATAGGTACAGAGATGGTTTTCTGTTTTGGTTTCTTTTTTTTTCCATTTTATCTCTGTTTTATCCATCTGAAAAGAGATCTCCACCCCTGGTCTTTTACTTTGGAACATACTGGGCTAGTGACACACTTTCTCCTTAAACACTAATGACTTTGTGAGATACTGAATGACCTTTATGAGAACCAACCAAAAACCAAGGACCATTCAGTCATTACATACCCTCAAGGAATTTTATCCACTATCAACCTCAGAGAACATCCAGTTCCCATGCCAGGAGGTGGGCAGTGCTGTGAGTGGAGCTCCAGGAACCTCCAGTTCAAGAGATCCTGAAACAGAGAGGCCTTCAACAACAGATGACAACCCAAAACCAGATGGTTTCAGGATTTCTAGGATTATTAGTGCTGTTTGTACTATTATCAGGATTAGCAATGCTTCCTTCTGGTTTTCTTTGCATGCTCAGGATTTCTTTGCATGCTAAGGAATAGTAGTAAGGGCAAAATTAATTTTATTCAGCCAGGAATAGCCCAAAAATAATCCCAGAAAATAACCTGTTCAAGGACACATAATCTGACATTTTCTGCTGATGTCTAATTTAAACAAAGCCATTTAGGAATACTTTGGTCTGGGAACAGGCAATGGAGCCTTCAAAATCTCCCCTCACCATTACAAATCTGAAGGGGTAAATGAATGCCAGACCATAAACCTACTAGATAAATGTCTACAGACAGCCCCAGTGAAAAAATAAAAACTGTTTCTCAGAGAGTAAAAGAACTGTTCCCTGGACTGTGTTTTTGTCACCCATCCATCTTGGCATAGAAAAAAAAGTTATTGGTGTATGGTGAATGGGAAAGGGCATGACAAACACGACTGAATGAGTTCTGTGAGTACAGGACTGCTAAAAGCCTGAAAGTGAGAATGAGAATTGGTTATGACTGGAACCTTTAAGTATTTGTTGAATGAGGTCCATATGAAAATTTGAAAATACGAGCCTTGCAAGCCATGAGCTACAAATTCCCTTCTGAAGGAGCTGTTAATGACGATAGTAACTAGGATTATCATCCTAAAATCAATTGAAATTGGATGTCTTTACACCACAAAGCAGATTAATGGTTTGCAGCAGCAAAGTTATTTCTAAACCCCTTCCCTAATTTACATAAAGCAATTAATATTCTGAAAGAATGTTGTCTGGTATAGTGGTGGAAATATAATTAACAAAATCAACACAGCATTTACATCAGTATTTGTTTTGATAAACAACAAAATGTGCTGAAGACAATGTTTTTGGAATAAATTGGTATTTGTTTTTTTATGGATGGCATGACTTGGCCTAAAAGCTTGATTATCATTCAGGATTTTAATTACAGCCATAGCAATGAATGCGTGCAAATTCTAACAATAGCTGTTGAGTTTTTAGTCTTAATCACTTTTCCCTCGCTGTAGGGAATATATTTTAAAAAGTAATTATTGTTTAAACAGCAATTCACCCTATAGTGCAGGAAATCCCTCAGGAAGATCAATGCAATCTTAACCCTAAGGGGCTTGACCAAGGCTGACTAGCAGATAAACTACAGATGATGCTCAGAACCAAAACAGTTTAGCATGAAAAAAATCAATTTAAGTTAAAAAACCCTCCCAGTAAAAATATTGCCTCTAAAATTCTGTGTACTTTAAGCTCTATGAAGGATTAATGGCTTTCACTCCTGAAAAGCAACAAAAGCCTCTCTCGTCTTAAGCAAACCCACAGAACTTTTCAGTCACATACTGTTTTCAGGTCCTTTAAATATCTGGTTTTTGTTGGCATCCATAATGATAATAATTTTCAATACTCTTTGTTCCATATTAAAAACTGCTGAAGTTTAATATTCTCCACTAAAAGTACATTCATAATTCATTTTCTACCAGTTGATACCTTTTAACAGTGCTTACAGCATTAATCTTTGGACTCAGCTGAAAGTCATAAAAAATAACTGGAATTCTTGCATTAGTACTCCAAGCTATTTTGTTTGCCATCCTACTATTTCATTTGGTTTTGTTGGCTTGAACAATGTCAATATAACTAGAAAATGAATTATAAAGAATAATTCTGAAGTCAAGGAGAGAAGGATTCAAAAAATAAAGAACCCCCTGATATTTCCTTTGCTATGTTTTGGGGTTTTGTTGTTGTTTTTTTTTTTTTTAACTTAAATATGACACATTTGTTGCTTTAATAGGTATTATTCACCTTAGATCTTTATGCCTGATCTAATATTTTTTTGCCAGAGTATGCATTTATATCATATACATGGCTTACACCCAGGGATTTCAGAAGAACTTCAAGTTCCGTTTTTTATACAATGATTCAACACATTGGTTTTTGGTTTTGTTTTTTTTGTTGTTGTTGTTCTTATACCAGTAGCTCTGAAAAGTGAAATCTGCCTTGAGTTTCTCTTTGCACTCCATAAATTTCAGTTTGAAATTAGACAGAAATATAAGACCTTCTCATTTACTTCTGTTCTTACACTATTTTTAGTCTGTCTTATAGTGGCCTGCTTTAGAGTTACTGTTTTATTCAAGTCTATCTTCAAACTAGTGAGCAACTCCATAGCAGGGTCTGCCACTGTGAGAACATGAGGGTGGTCACTGAGGGTGAGACCAAAGACTTCCTCTCACACTGACGAAAAGCAGATTAGCAGGAAAGTGTGCGACGGCAGATTAAGCACAGCTGAATGTCCCCAGAGCTAAACATGGTTTCTTGTATTCAGTTATCCTAATGATTCTCTCTCTGTAAACGTGTCCAATCATTCTTTAAACCCACGTTAACTTTTAGCATCCCTAACACCCTTTGGTAGGAATACTACAGTCTAATTCCTTCTCATACAAGCACCCCCCGACTTCCCTAGTTCTGAATCAGAGCAGGACATAGTATTCAAGATTGAGTGAGTCATGAATGCATTCATTGGCATAATGTTTTCTTCTCTATTTCTTTTCAAATATTTTCTAATTATGTAGAAATTAATATTATTAATAAATGTTATAGATCTTATCTTTTTTGATAAGTTTTACATTTTCATGGGACTATAATCATAACCTAAGATCTTGCTCCTGGGTAGTAACACACAACTCAGAGCCCATCATTTCATCAGTGCATAATTTGACATTTCTCTGTATTGAATTTCATGTGCCATTTTATTGCCCAGTTACTGAGATGTGCTGACTTTTTGTTCAAATCTACAATTCTTCACTGTCAGGCCCTGACTTTGCTATCCTGCTACTCAGCATCATCAGGAAATGTTAACACCTTATAATTCAAATCCTTTTCCCACTTGTTATAAATATTCTGGACAGCAAAGGTACAAGCACAAAGTCTTATGTAACTCTACTAATAATTTCCTTCAAGGTTAAAAATGACCTTTTACTCCTGCCTCTTGTTTCCCACTATAACCAATTATTTATCCATTTATGTACCTTGCTTCTTATCCCATTGCTGTATAATTTCCTTAAAGCATTGGATAATGATCTTTGTCAAAAGCTTTTTAGAAATCTACGTAAACTACATAAACAAGAACATGCTTTCTGAACCCATCAAAAGACTCATATGTACTTTGGGTCATAATTTCCTTTCTTCCCAAATACAGCAAATTTATCTATGCATGTACTAATTCACAGCTGACAAAACCATGAAATAAATAGGCCTGTATTTCCCTGAATCTAAAAGGTCTCAATAAGGCACGAAAAAAATGAAGAAGTCTAACTGCAATGGGGAGTGGAGGGTATGACAGATAAGCAGCAAAGCAGCGTACCGACTAATAAGCAGGATGCCTGTAGTCTAGTTAGAGACTGACATAGTTCTCTGTAAGACTTTTCTGTCAATATATCCAAGAGGATACGCAGACCAGGAAACATCCAGATGTGACACTTGGAAACAGGCAGCAGGAGGTGTAAACACATGGATTCAATAATTATTGGTGCTTGTGTGCATGCTTAATGTAAGGATAAAATGAGTAATCGATCAGGAAGTGAGATGTGTGATAGATCATAGCAGGTAAGAAAACATGGGAAATGAAGAGTTGTAGCTTGGCTTCTCTGGCTTATAGATGAAATGCTGTCCGTCAGTCACACTATAATTCTTGCTACCTCAGATGCAACATCAGATAAATGTATTCCCATGGCAAATCCAACCTTGAATCAGGGTTTTCTGTTTTTTTAAAGCCTACCTATACCTTTCCTTGAAAAATATTCTGGAAAAAACTGCCATAGTTGAGTACATGTCTTAATGCTAGTTAATACTGGCATCTAGATACTTTTCAAGACTACAGAAAGATATTTTCATATTAATTCATTACCAAGTGATTTTGGGAGCATTTTAGAATAACCAGACAAGTCCAGCCAGAAGAACTGGTTTTGTTCTGGGCTCTTTTAGAGAGCTGTGTTGCCCTCCATTCCCTAGCTACAGGGTTAACATCCATTATTTCTTTTCCAGCTTTGTCCCTTACTCTCTGCTGACACTTCCATAAGCAGTCAACAGAAAGACTTTTTTCCTTTGTTAGGCATCCTTCCTAAACATCACTTAATGTGAATTTCTATTTAGACATTTGTTTTGAAGAAATCAATACCATTTACATTTTTGCTCCAAATAACATTATTGTAATTAAAAATGTCAAAATTTCTACAAGGAATCACTGCTCTATAACTAGATAATTTCTAAAATGTCCATACTCATTAGTGCTTTAGCAATTTGGACTGGCACAAATATCACAGTTCGAAGTGCAAATGCTTTTGCTAGTATTTGATTATCAAAAAAGTTTCCTTTGGTCATAGGAACTACTAATCTAGAAACACATTTACAAATCATCTCATGTTAATATTCTCTGGCTTGGAGGCATTCAAGCATACTTGCTTGAATCAAATATGTAAATAAGAACCCAGGACAACCGTATTCTCAGTTTGTCATTTGACTTTCACGTGAACAAGGTTAGGTTTAATAGCTGAATTTTAAAGAAAAACCTGAGGGTCAGAGCTGCTAGCTTTATTAAGATGAAACTATTCCTACTGAAATATAAGACCTGCTTCTTCTAGTTACAACCAGTATTCAATTTTTGTAACTTTCAGTGAGTTCTTACTCTATCATGTGTGCAAATGTAATTACGTATGTAATTGAATTAACATGAAATTCTCATCAAATAAAAAATTACCTTTAGTCAGACTTCAGAAGAGAGCCCTTGGTTGAAATGCAAAGACAGCAAGTCGAATACTTGCTCTGAAGTACATGAGGTTCTCACTCAAAGTGCTATTTTCTCACATATCTGAAACTCAGGATTCTCTATGACACAGAAAGATGTGACAGGTATCTACCCAACTCCCACTATAACACTACGAACCCCATTTATAATATTTTAATTTAAAACATGTTCCTGAAGAAAAATACTCCCTTTTATCATGCCGGTTTTGCTAAGACTGTGATGTTTCTTTCACCATTTATTATTGAAATTGAATAGCCTACAGTTGCATCATAATGAACAGTAGCTATATACAATCTATCTCCAGGCTGCCCAACAAGGTGACACTGAAAGACATTAATTTTAAGTTGTATAAAATTGTCTTTCTTACTGAGCTCTAAGGTATGAAACAGTTCATGTTTTGACAGCTTATTTAACAGGCTTTGCTAACTTCACAGGCAGTTTTATCTTTGGCCATAAAGCAATGTAACTGGAGTCAACCAGTTCCAGAAGGAAGAAGATTACCGAAATAATGATATAAGAAATAGTAAAAATGCATACACTATAAAAAGCAAGGAAAAAAAGCTATTTTCTAAAATAAATAATTTCAAGTTTATGCTTTTCCTTCTGCAACAGCTCTAACATTCAATGTAATTTGCTGAACTCTTGTTATTCTAAGGTACATACCATGACTGTGTCACAATTTTCCTGTCTAATTAAATAGAAACAGCTTTCTGAGTCATATTCAAAGAGGCACTGCAGTCTTGCTAATACACTCACATGTGCACATATTGGAAAGGCTTTAACTCCAAAATAGCCTTTTATCTATTCTCACGTGGCTAAACATCTCAGTCTGCATTTCTTTTTTGAGAATTCCCCTTTAACCCTTAGTTCAATATTTCGTATAGCCTTGAAGAGCAACCTTGAACATTTTCTTTCATGGAAAGTTTTGTATTCTGTATATGACTTAAACAGAACATATAAGATTTTGAAGGAAAAATAAAGGACTTGACCAGAAAAACTACTTTATAGATAAATTAATCCAAAAAGTCTGTTTCCACTGTGCAAACAGCAGTATTAAAGAAAATGTTTGTTAAAAGTAGGGGATAAATATGGCACTCTCTCCATCAGAAAAACAGTATATGAAAAATATCATAAGAAGTAGTATACAAAGCCACAAAATATTAGACTTAAATTTTCAACCCTGTAATTACTCTTCATGATTAAAAAGCTTTGCTCAAAACTCTTAAAATCTAGCTATTCAATTAGCCTGGGTATTTTGATTTTTGCTCCAGTCATATTTCAGAGTTTATGAGAGTTTTCCCTGAATGTTTCATGCAAATATAACTAGGTTGTATTTTAAAAGATATTCCTATGCTTATGTTCTTGAAGTTGTGATGCTTTTGTTATATACACAGTTCAGTGATTACTGCAAAAATATCATCAGAAAAGGATGGGAAAAAAGTATAGCTATCAAAATAAATAAAAGCTCACTTTAATTTTATTACCAGAGAGAGTTCATTTTATGCCATGATTAGGAAGAACAAGGAAACATCATGTGTAGCCCATTTACTCGTTTAAAACTGAAGTTCCCTACAAACTTAAAATACTGCTTTGTATGCAATATTAATATTTTGGAACAGCTGCTGAGTAGCTTTCATTATATATTAAAGAGACCTGGACTTTCAAACTGGGTGTTTTTTAATGTGTCATCCAGTAAGGAAGAATCTGGTACTCAGAACACACCAAACTTAAGATCTATGTTTGTGCCTGCTTTTCATACAAAACTGAATGGTTAAAGTATTGCCCCCAGGTGTGATAACCTACACTATGCTGTTCTTAGCCTGATGCAAAGCCATCTTCCTAGGGAAGGGCTGTATATTATCATCAGATGTTACTATCATCAGATTGCAAACTGCTCTGGGGTAAATGTCACTAACCTTCCTGCAGCTAGATCAATGCACAGTCAAGTGCATTAAATGGACAAAGAAAGAAGGAAGGCTTGCAGCAGGCACCGTGCTTATCTTGGAGAGTAGAGGGTCCTTTTCCACATTTGCCTTATGATTACTTAAAAAATACACATTCTTGGAAAGTGGATAGGAGCCTACATAGCACTTCCAAGACAAGTGTCCTACCCACTGAGTCAGAGAATTACACTCTTCAGTTGCGCACTTTCTTTGGCACAGCACTGATTATTTTCAGTAGTGGAACTGTTTTAATCGGAAGGTATCTGAGACCAGATCTAATTATGGGGATACAGTACTTTTGTAGGAGAGAAGGAATTAAGAATTCCAATTGATTACCAACTCAAGTCTGTGACTAATCACTTACAGTCTTATATGATGTAGCCAAGAAAATGGTCTAACACATTAACCTGCACAAGGAAAAAGTTCATCTGGTAAACTCTCTCTTAGGTAAAGCTCCACCTGTATGAAAGGCACACTTTGCAGTCCAAGTAATATTTAACAGGAATAGACTTTATCTGAAATGAGCTGATAACAGTGTCCAAGGAACTGCTTGCTTCATAGAAAAATGAGACAGAAGAGCAAGAAATATTCACTAACTGTACTCTAAATAAGCAAAGTGGGATGGAATGGCAGTTAGGTGTTTGGTTTTTTCAAACATAATGATGTTTCCATGCTGTATAGCTTCAGAAAACTTATAACAGATTAAATAATTTGCAAAAAATATGTTCACCTTTCTCAGCTAATTAGTTCCTTTTCTAAAATAGATTTTTTTTTTTTAAACTAAGACTCAAGGTATCATACATCAGTGAATAAATCAATGTATCATACATCTGAATCAAAGTTCTAACAACATGGTAGGTTCGTGCAAATATCACAGAAAAAAACAGATCAGATTCCAAAGCTTAACTTCAATTTTCATCTTTTGTGCAATTTCCAGTTAAAAAGCTCAGTTTCATTGAACAGAGTAAGACTTACTCATTAAGTACCTTCAGGTATGAGAAACTTGGGAAATAACTGAGATTATTATGGAAAACTACAAAGAAATAATACAAAATCTTTCATATTACTGAGCATCAGTGTTCGAATCCCTCTGCAGCCATTGTCATACATTATGCAAGTGTTATAATGAACTTGTATACAAATACTAATTAGAAATTTCTTGGAAGTTTTAAGAACAGGAAGTTTAGCGAGCTCTGACAAACACTCTGTTAAACCACATGTCCTTTTCCTAGCATGACTTACTGACAATATTTATTCAAACGCGACTACAGGAGGATCAGATTTGGACTGCCCTGCTCATGCAGTAAAGTTCAGATGTAACTTAAACTGTTAGATGCAGTTATATTAGGCTGTATATGTGGCTGATACACCTTAAAACATTGACTTAAAACACTTTACACATTTTTGTATAACCTGTCCATTTTAACATTTGCCTTGGTATCATCTCATTTCTTTACTACGCAAGAGAAAGACATTCCTCTTGAGTAGTCCCACGAGTATTAATTATTCACTTCACTAATTTCAGTAAAGATAGAAGCCAGATATCTACCAGATCCAAAGTCTTGTCTACAATTAATTAAGCCTGTGGAAGAGATGTTAAATGCTGCACTATTGGCTAAATGTTCTCAGCAGCCTATATTCATGGATGCTCACTGTGCCCACTATCACTTGTATATCAACCACCAACACCGTGAAAGACAAGAGCTTCAGATATAACTAAAAAGGCTTTTATTTCCTAGGCTTTTGTTTGTTTATAGTTTTTTTAAAAAACAAAGGCCAAAACTAATCAAAGAGACTACAAGTCCCAAAAGTCCCTTTATATATTTATATTTCTTGCTCGCTAAAGTGTAGACTTTAAAACATGGAGATAGGAAGCAACTCAGGAAGCACTAAGCTGCAGTATCTGTCACTGATTTGCAGCACATACCAGTCACTGTTCCAATCCTCTATGTCATGGCAGTATACTTAGGAAAATTGGTGTCTGACTGCTATGTAACCTAGCCTATATAAAGAAAGCTTTGCAGTTAACACTTGCTTACATTCTGGAAAAAAAAGTCTCTAAAAACCGCCCAAGAATATTTTTGAGGATAGAAAGGAACCAGCATTTCAATTCTAATCACAAAATCACAAAAATTTATAGATCACGTCTACATTTGGATATACAAATATTTAAAAGAAAGCAATGAACACAAAGAATAACATACATTTCTATTAAAATTCAAAGCATTCTGTACCATAAGTTTTAGCACGTTCTCTGCATTTAAACACATTTTCTCATACAGAGAAGCAGCTCTCTGAGTCACGTCATTTAGAGAAATCTAAACTAACAGGTCAATGGATGCGTCATTAATGCCTAACATGTTAACATAGAATCTGGTCCAACCAAAACCAATGGATTTAAGACTGCATAGAGAGAAAAAAGAACACATTTCATTATTTGTGATTTTAAACAATGGCTGTGTAGGTCTAAAAAACTTTAAAATACTGCTGTATTTGTTCCCTCTGCTTACATACTGTATATATTCCTTCACAGACACACTTAATTGACTGGAACAATTCTACTTGGCTTCAGTGATTTTATAATTTGTCATAACCACCTCACTAGCTGTTGAGGAGACAGACTTCTTCCTCATACTGCCAAAACAATCCTATGAAATGTGGTTTAGTTTAATTAAAGTATAATTAATGCCTTGAATTTTAATTACTTCTGCTGTGATCTGAGATGAAAATATTCTTCTGCCAGAATAATACATTTAATATGAAATGGACATGCTTAGTATTAATACCCATTCTTTATCAACTTCAGTAATGAGTTCCTTTGATTGAACAGGCAGCATTTGGAAAAAAAACCACAAACCTACAGCTTTTCTGCCTGTCAGAATATACATGTCATTGCTGAAAATGGAACTTATTCATTTTAAACGGCTTGCAAAAATAAAATGGAAATCTGTTTTTTGAATGCTATAGGCTATCTATTAGATTTTCCTTTTTATCTAGTGATGTTACTTGGAAAAAATATTTCATGGTTAACAGGCAGGGAATGTTGAGTGACATGTTGACATCAAAATATTTTTGCTAAATGTACATGGTTTAAATTTTAATTCCATTCTGAAGGGATGTGAGAAGGGAAAATTCCCTACTGAGTTAAATACAGAGCACTTTCTCTTCAGAGTACTGATCCCATGTCAGGTTACTTGGAAAATATAGTGGAAATATTTATTATACAAATTGCTAAATGTACTTATAATTTGGCTGTAAGACATTATCATTGTCAAATATGACACAGTTAACATTAAATAGAATTTAACAGCTGACAAAATACTGAAGCCAGGGTAAAAAAATTCCAGTTCATTCAGTGTTTACCAGTTTACCATTAGGAAAGTTTACCATTATTTTTCTTCCTTTCTGAGCTTGTTAAATACTGTTCATTTAGGAAGAAAAAGCCCATACCTTTCAAACACATAAATAGAGTCAATTTTAATAGCACCTCACAGAAATGGAAGATTCAGAAAGAAAAATAAATCTAAGGTCTCTCAAAGTCACCACCAGTTTTCTGTTGGTGCAGAAAAACTCCCAGTTTGCTTTTGAAGATTCTTGGGGTTTGAGAGATGCTCAATCCTTTAACATTATAACAACATGAGAGGTAGCTTTAGCTGGAGCAGTTAATTCAGTTTTTTTATTGGCTAAATTTCATGTCTCAAAATTCATTTTGTGAATGGGAAAATATGGTATTTCTACCACTTAAAATGAGTACAGAGTATATAAAGGATTTATAACACACAGTCTCCTCTGTGCTAAATCAGTGATCTAAAAAAAGGTGTGCTATTGTTGCCACCACCTTCCTTTCTTTCTTCTCATGCCTTTGTTTCCATCTACGCCTCCTTGGGATTCCTTCACTTACTCCCAGAGGAGAAGGCTTAACAATCAGAGCTAAAATGAATTCAAACAATGACTATAAACACAAATTCCCCCCAGGTTCAGAATAAAATACCAATATATGCAAAAAAAAAAAAATCTTACAGATTCAGAAAAACAGAACTACAAACATATGCAGTTAACATATGCCTTAAAATGAACAGTATAGTTATTTTAAACATTGAAGTGTTTTTAATTTTCAAAGACAGGAAAACATCTTGACTAGTAGTAGCATTATTAAAAATCTGATGAACTAATTTATCAAATGCTAAATATTAAAATTTATTATAAATGCAACTAGTATAGACCTAAAATAGCCCAGCAGTAATCTACCTTAAACCCATAATTGTCTCCTGTCTTTAG
The DNA here is from genome assembly GCF_047716275.1 of Strix uralensis. Taxonomy (NCBI): domain Eukaryota; kingdom Metazoa; phylum Chordata; class Aves; order Strigiformes; family Strigidae; genus Strix; species Strix uralensis. Next base: position 3,984,894 of record NC_133984.1, read on the forward strand.
TAGGAGCTTTCCTTATAGGTACTGAATAAATGCGAGAATTGCAAAAATAGTTGAAATATTCTTGGGCTTTTTGTTTAAAACATGAATTTATTCAAACAATGAAATGCAAATGTTACACCAAGACAGATTTCATCTGCCTTAGTGTGCAAGACGAAAGTTTTTCTCAGCTTTGTTCTCCTCCAAAAGCTGCTACTGCACCTGAAAATCTTCGCTATGTCAGAGCTGGCTCAGGCCCTCAGCAGTGAAACAGCAAAATTCAGGTTTGTTGCTCCAAAGATGAGGAGCAGGGGCCTGTATAGTGAGGGATGGGAACAGGCTGAGTTTGAAGCCAAAAAAGAGACTCAGTCTCAGTGCAAAGTAAAGAGCAATTGCCTTTCAGTAAGCTTCCCCAGATCTTGGACTCACAAAAAAAGCTGCATGCAAAGATAGTGGCTACAGCAATCCCAGCTTTACAGAGCTCTCCCAGGCCATCTTCTTTCCCATGGCTATTTTGCTGTCCTGAGCAACCTCAGCCCCTGTGGAGCTGACGACTTTTCCCGTGTCTAAAACTATCTGTCTCCACAGAACACCAGAACTCATCACTGCTTTCATGATTACATGGAAATGGTGAGTGATTGTGTGGAGGAGACCATCTAACTCAGGAGATGGCATTTGAAAGTTGTTTTGCTCATCCCCAATGCAGAAGGAAAGATCTTTGCTCTTTGTCCATTATTGAGATGTCCTTTACTTTCAAGCTGTACAGCTATGGATCTCCCAGACAAAACACGACATGCTGTGCACTGGGTATAGGTCGAGAGCTATTGAAACTGCTATAGAATCTTAAATAGTAATTTTAAAGGATAAAATAGCTATTGTGTTTTATATTATACTTTACCATACATGAATTCCATTTGTTATGAAAGCTGCTGAATTTGGCAGGCTTGTTTTGGCTCCCATGGGACAGGAAGTCCATTTATTTTTCCATGTATTATGCTATATGATAATCCTCACTAATACAAGAGACCTCTCTCTTAAGAGAGGTTAAGAGAAGACAAGCTTACTAAGGATTGTTGCTCTCCTTTAGATCCCCAGCTGCCCAGTGAAGCAATGAAGATCCATACATCCAGTTTCCTAACAAGCACAAAAAAAATTTATGAAAGGGTAGCTTGTGGTTGGTGGGTGAACCACTTCAGCTATGCAGTAAACAGCCAATTTTTTAAATTATTTTAAAAAAGGGGAAAAAACCTGAAAGAAAGGCTTTCATCTAAGCAATGTGATTTATAACATGCCAGCCCTTGGCTTCTATTTTGGCTGTGTAAGAAGCCTTACTGGGTCAGCTGGAGATTCCCTTGATGTTAGGTAAGCAGCTCTCAAGCAACTGCTGCTGAGCCCCTCACTTTCAGCAGAAGCACTGCAGCGCGGCTCCTCAGGCCACTGGGACCCCATAGAGGCTTGCCAAATCCAGTGCAGCTTTCAGGCTACTTCAGCTTTCACTGGACTCAAAACCTGCAGTGACAAAGGTGACTTAACTCCTCTTGCCTAGCACCATTTGAGTAGAGCTAAGGTAGAGCTCTATACTTTAGAGGTATAGAAAATTCTATAATTCTATTTTCACAATGTCTTCCGGAGCTTGATTTCAGAAAAAAAAGCCCAACAAATTTTTATTTCAGATCTGGTGTTTCCTGTAGAATGAAGGATATAAAAATAAGACTACATTAAACACATCTGCTCTTCAGTAATTCAGAGAAAATATTCCAGTTTTGACAATGAATGCTCATCACTAAAGTTTTTAGCTTTTTAGCAGAAATAAATTGAAAAGGAAATTCAGGTGGAATTCATGTTTCATTTGTTTAAAAGTCTTTAAAAGTGTGAAATCCAATGAAATTTCCTATCCCTCCTACTACTGCAGCACCTTGACATCAAAAGTCAATGTTTTGTTTCAATTTCTTGTAAACAGCACCTGTAATCAAACAGAAATCCTGCCAGTAATCCACATGTTTGGTATCTCTTCTGCTTCAATCTCAAATCCATAACATAGCGCTCTTTCAGCCTTAAGCAATAATCTTGCATTAGGTTTGAAAGATAAATTCTCAAAACTACTCCTCCACACACACACCACCCACAAAGTTATTTTAAAATATTGAAATTTATATATAAGCTTATATGAAAGTATATATGTTATATAATATATAAAAATATATTAATGTACATATACAAATTATATAATACACATCATACATATATAAATAGTTCAGCTTGTTAGATGTAGAACAGTCAACTGAAAAAAGGTAGAATCTTACTGGTAACACAAGTGACTCCTCTTTTAATTTTGTATTACGGATGAACCATAAAAAGCTTAATGTCATGACAGGTGTGGTATTTTATTAAACGGTGCCAATATTAACTAGATCATGAGAAAAATAACAAAAGAATTTGTGTAAATATGAATTGAACCTTGTTCATTTCATACCACCGAGTGGAAAAAAACCCCATCCAAACAAAAAAATATTGTTTTTTCTTGCTGCTAGCAAGAAAATATTATTGGAAGCCTTGATGCTTGTGGCAAATCATACCAGTCATCATTAATTTGAATGAAACTGTCAGTTTTGCATTATTTGACAGTCATTTCTAGTTGGGGCTTATTTTCTGTGCACATTTTGACAAGTGTATCACAGTACAAGTATTTCAAAAAGAAGAAACAGTTTAGGAAGCAGTCATAGAGAGATGCAGAGCAGTAAGGTATTTGGGCTAACAACCACGTCACACAGAAATCTGGAAAGTGGAACACCAAAATAGGTATAAATATTTCCAGAACAATAACAAACATACATGCAGAAAACAGTCCTTGAGATTTTGAAACCTGAGGATATGAGCATAAGTGATGTAATTAATTCTGTATTTTTTAGGTTTTTGTAGGTGACCAGCACTGTGCTTATTTGTGAAAAAATGTAAGAAAGAACATATGATACTGAGGACTGTAGATGCTGAAAATTGTCTGGACTGAGGATACTTCACTGAAACCAGCTGGCTAGATTTTATAAACATAACCCAGGAGCAGTAGTAAAGCTGTAGCCAAAATGTCTCTTCCCTCCCCACCTGGCACCCTGAGAGGTGAGTGCAGCTCTGGGGCTGGTCTGCTGGGCAATCTGCATCTCCTGCTGCGAGAAGAGATTAAGATCACACAGGCTGCTGAGGCCAGTATCGCTGTGTTACTCTGGAGTCTGTGCTAGTTTTATACTACAGTGGGACTACTACTGCTATTATTTCTCAATGCTGAACAAATTATCCCCTCCATCTGATGAATCAGATAGTGTTGGTCTTAGCCATAGGAAGATTTGGGAAGGCAGGCTGTAATTAGCCTGATTTCTCTGAAGCCACCCTACAGACCTCCTTTTGCTCCGAACTGAAGATCTGCACCTGGTCTGAGGACAACTGTTTTGTAACTGGGTTCCAGTCTGGACTGCACTTCCTTAAGGACAGCACTTCTCAGACTCATCCAGATTACTCTCAATGCAGAAGAAATGAAGATGACAGCATCCTAAATTCAGAGGCTATTCTAGAACAAAATGCATAATCACCCTTCTAAGTGTCTAAATATCTGTCTGTGAATTGCCTCCATTCAATATAAAGCACCCAATAGTTCAGTGAGATGATGAAAACTATCAAGATAGAGTGTTTTAATTCACCTTTATAAAGGGAAATCTTCTTTTTTTTTTTTTTTTTTTTTCTTCCCAGATCACTGTTCGTATTCTCAAATCACAGTCTATTTTTGGAAGGGCCTGCTGAACTGTTTCAGGACAGAACACATAATACCCTCTAAGGTTGCCTTCAGCATTCAACTGTGGATGAACTGGCAGGAGGTTCAGTAATACAGTGTTAGATAATGGGTTGCCGTGGCAACCTTTCTGCCTGCTGCCAAATTTTGGAGCTCAAGTTTAAAAGCTGATCTCAAAGCAAGGTCTTTTCCAAAAAATCTCTAAGCTCTTATTAAAAAAAAGCCATATTCCACTCAAAAAAATCCATCCCACATAAAAGAATGGAGCCCTTTCTTGGTCATTTACTTCCACTGCTATTACTCCAGCTCTTCTGACCGCGGTATTGGCTTCTCCTATATTAAAATGCTATATTTCCCCTATGAATTTGCCTGACTTAAAAATCAAGCATACAATGTTTATATACTTCTATTCAAGCATGTAGAAGATATGAATGCCATTTCTTAGGCAGGTAGCAGAGTTTAAAAGGCAGTTCTTTTACTATGGCTTTGCAAAGCGCCTTTATTCACCATGCTGTGCAGTCACCTGCCAACCTTACTAGACCTCAAACCAGAAATTTCCAAATAACTAATTTTTCAGTTTCCTGAAAGTTCTGGAAAAACAGTAGAAATGGTTGCCTTAATTTTATGGAATTTAAGGAAGTGTGAAAAAACTCCAAACCTATCAAATAGGTTTTATTAATACAGAAAGTAGGGCAGTAATGAGTTAAATTTGTAATAGGATTTGAATGTCATTCACAAACTGCAGTGATGGCACAATTCTAGCATTATGTTCCAACTGTTAAACCATCTGAATTTGGGTTTCCATCTCCCAGCTCTAAATTCTCAAAACAGATAATATATATTTAAACTGCATCATAATGAAAAAAAACCCATCTGCAACAACTCAAAAACCCTATACAGAGAAAGAATGACAGGAGATGCAGTACATAAAGGCTTTTTTCTTAATGCCAATCTCTTTCCACTTGGTCTTCAAAAAGGGCCCACACTTGGAATCAGCTAAAAATAAGAGATGCAGTTTAACAATCACTGGCACTTCAGATAAGAAAGATCTTCATCATCTTCAAAATCCTATGGATTTTCTCAAACTGTTCACTGTCAAGCAAATGCAATAATCCCTACATCAACTGGCAAGGCATCAGCAGACCAGAATTTCAATACACGTGATCTGCCTTGCACATCTTTCTTTTTCATGCTAGAAATGAAATGCCTTTGGAGCACCTTTGCACTGTTCAGCAGTTAGAGAATCCTGCAGCCCAGGCCAGTATCATGTCTTAGTTGTAATAAGGAGGCATTTTGTGTTCTCTGAAAAGAACAGCACAAATCAAAATGAATGTGATGACAAGTCTGCAAAAAGTGTGCTCTACTTAATTCAGAAGGCTTCTCAAAAGCAAGAATATACCGATTCTGTATCCAGCATTTCTCTTGCCTATTTTTCTCTGTCAGAACATGATGGTTCTGTATCACTAGAGTGTTTCTCTGCAGATAACATCACTATACCAAAGTCATGTAATGGACTACATGTAAATTCAATTTAGTCACTATGAATGGTGAAATCCTACCAAGGATGAGGAAGTTGCCTTTAACAATTTCATGTTGTGGTATATAAAGTTTTCTCCAAAAATTTTGGATTGCTGAGATCTGTTTGCTGCAAAAGCAGCGTAATGGGGACAAAAATCATAAAACACAGCACATCTGGTTTGATTCATACATAAAATATAAATCAGATTACCTGCCACAAAATATTTGGTGAATACCTTTCACAAATACCTTGGTGAAATACCTTATTCTAGGTGGTTTATTATACAAACATTGACTAAAAGCAGAATAATTGCTTTGTTTAATCTCTTTCTGCACTAAGTGCATGCATTATTATTGTATGTACTTTCCTAAAACAAACTGAATCTCCTTCATCAGCTATAAAAAAAGTCTTTTAAACTACTTAAATCATAAACCTCCCTGATTCTCTGTTGTAGTATGCTTTACAGAGGGGTCTTATTTGTACTTCCTATGATTATATGTCTGCGCACCTGCAAAGGTGTTTATTGTTAAGAGATTATGGCAACACATTTGAATCTTTAGAGAAAAGTTCAAGGATATTGCTCCACACACACAAGCAATACAAAAGAAGACTGTTTAAGACTCATATTATTTCCTCTGCAGTAATTTTAAGAAATGATCCTGTCTTTAATACTTTAGGAAAAATCTTAAATCCTTATAAACTCTAATGACATAGTGGTGTCCACAAGTTCACTGGTTCCTGAAAATTTTTGAGCATGTGAGGGCTTTATAGATTCAGATGAAAGAAGAAATTACTTAAAACCTCCCAGAATATATTCTGGAGTTCAAGCAAAAATGTTCCTGCCATGTCATAATTAATTCCAGAAAAAAGATCAGTAGAGTAGAAATTTTAGCAGTTTCATTCACAGCTTTTCAAATAAAATAAACTCCATCCTATCCCATAACAGAACTAAAACTGTGGCATTTTAGAAAATTCTCCCATTACTGATGCAATCAGCTGCCAATGTCTCACAGACATTGTAGATCAATTTTTTTTTTTTTTTTTTTTTTTTACAAATACACATAAATTATACACAGTATACTGCAGAAAGGCACATTTGCCAGAGGAAACAAATATCTTCTAACTTTTGAGAAGCCATGTAACAAGTTTAACAAGAAAGTAGATCTATTTATTTTTTCAATACAAGCACAAAATAATAGCTACTTTACTTTTGTGGTCCTGATCATAAGGCAGTGAAAATACATCTCAGAACCACTACAGCTATCCTTAATGTAGTTGGTTACCCACCTGAATCATCTGAATAGTTAATGAAAGCATACAAAGCTTTTGAGCTTCTGCTCTCTCATGGTTAAGGTTGACTTTAAGTCAGGGTGTTTACAGAATTGTGTTTCATATTGGCATCAGCCATCTACGAAAGCACATACACAGTCTGACAAGCTTGCATGACATTCTTCCATTTGACTAAAAAAATGTGATTTTTATAAAGGGAGATATTTACCCAGATGAATTTACTGGCAACAAGTTTTTCTGAAATACTAAAGTATATTAGGCAAACATACATTAGTCAAAGAAAAGCTATGTAAAATTCTTTGAGTACCTTATTTTAAGAGTAAAATTTGAGTAGCTTAACAGTTGCACTAATCTGTTCTAGTTCATTTCTAGTATCAAATATCCTCTACCCCAAACCCCTTCCACTAAAGTCACCCTACCCAATGCCATGACCAAAGCATACTAATGAGACAGAAATACAGCATTACTTACTTTCGAGATTTTCTTCTGCTCAGTATTGGTCACCCAGTGAAATAGAATGGAGAAGGATTGGCTTTGGCATGTAAATGTGGCTTGGGAACATGGACACTTTTTGGTATAGCCAGTACATTATCTGTCCCAACGTACTTCCTTCCTGGATGATACACATATACAGTCAGGCCAGATTAATTACTGAGGCAATCTGCTCTCTGGTCCCTGTTTTAATGAGAAAAGAGTCACAGAGAGCATAAAGGTAATTTATATATTGTAAAGCAAAGACAATAGCATATTACTTTTCTAAGAAATCATAAAAAGATTTCTGAAGAGGTTATTAGAGCTTTAGATCAAAGATACTTAAAAAATACCCAGTGCATTGTAACTTTTAGATCAATATGGCGAAAAATCCCAGGTTTTTTAGACAGTTTGCTTTTGCTTATTAGGAACTGATTTCTTTTCTTATCTGTAGCTGCACAAACGCACAGACCTGGTTTTATACACAAGGAGACAAGTGAGAAATTGAAAACTACCCCAAATACTTAAAAATAACAGAAAATATAGGAAGTATCTTGTTACCTTTACTTTTATGACAAAACTGAGCAAAATGTAGTCTGTAGTTGATGAACGCATGGTAAGCTTATTTCCCTCCATCCAGAAATGTTTTCACAACTGTGTGTAAGTAATGAGAGCTGTACCGTAAACTAGCCAACAATGCAAGTCTGAGACTTACAGTTTTGTAACACAGCTTCAGTAGCACAAATAATTATGTGAAACTGTGTATCCCTGACATTTTAAATTACTGTACAACATCTGCAAACTGACAGTCCGTGCCACATAATTAAGAAATAAGAGGTCTGGCAAGATTTATGGGTTGGGGAGAACCTGCTGAAACCTAATCGGTTTTTGACAGGACTGAAAAATAATGGACCAAACTTAATGACTATACTGGTGGACCATATAATTTCCTGACTAAGGACTTTTTAAAAAAGATTTTTTATTATCTTTATTTCCTTTAAAAACAAGCAATTCAGGAGACTGTCTCAAACTCAAAATGGAACTACTTATATTAGTTATGCTATTAATGAAACTGTGTGGATTACATAACACAACACAGGAATTTCCACATAGTTCTGTTCATAGTCCTCTGCTAAATTGAAGAGGTGGGAAATGGGCGTTCAGCCTAGGGGTAAATAATGTAGGAAGAAGTATCAAAACTGACTTTGAGGAAAATGAGGAAGATAGAGAAAATAAAAAATAAAATAGACTGCCTTGAGCCAAAAAAAAAAAAAAAGAGGGCTTTAATCATGCTATGGAATTCAGCACTGTTAGTTTGCAGTTAAAGAAAGCTAGCCTGTTGATAGAGAATGTTACTTCAGTGCTGTCTCTCCTGCAGGGAAATGGATGATCTATTTCAATTACTTTGAAGCTTGCTAAAGAGAACATAAAGGACAATTTTGCACTGACCTGGACTAGGTGCCTGAGATCTTCCCATTTCAGGTTCTCATTAAAAATTGAGATCGCAGCTCTGATCCATTTTACACTGCTAACAAAGTATTTTAAACAGGTTTCAACAAAGAATCTGATATTCCTTTCTAATTTCTGTTTTCCAAGCATGTTTTTTTTTAATCTTTGGACTGAAACAGTTTTAAATCTGTGTCTCACAACCCCCCAGGGAGGGTCCATGCAGCATTTCTAATGTGTCTCATTCCCACTAGGCAGAGACCATTTACATGGTGATGGCTTCAGGTCATACAAACTGTGTCCAATGGGTTGAAAAGTCTCTGAATTTTGTCGTTCAAATCCACGTCCCTCCATCTGAGAGACTCAGCTGGGATATGTCCTGCACTGCAAAGCTCTCCATGGGTGTTATGTGCTAATTCACAAAACCTGGGCTGGGCTGAGTATCAGCAGCACTTGATGAACACTAATTAAAGTTTGTAAAGAGTAGGACAGACCTGTTAGTTTTGCTTCATTCCCTCTTTACTTTTATATTCTGCTGCCCTATATCAGTATCACTTGTGAATAACATCTCAACAGTTCTGCAAACAGCTATAAGAATGGTGACACAAAGTAAAACCTATCCTTAGATATCATAGTAGCACCAAGTAAAACTATTAGTTGCTACATGCTGAGAATTCAAATACTGTATTTGTACTAAATATATACTTCTTTGTCCTGCTCAAAAATAGCCTGGCAATAAGCTTGCAGTTCGGTTTTCAGGAGACAATCTCCTACAATAAAGCCTTCATGGAGTTTCTACTAACATGTATAGCTAAGGGTGCAGCTCTTTCGTGGTTTAACTCTCAGTCTTGCAAAAGCTGATTTGTGCATCTAGCTTAATGAGTTAACTACATGCTGGCAATGCATGATGGCTGGTATAGATAAATGTTTTTGCAGGATTGGAGAAGCCTCTTTTCTTTGCTCCCTGTGGAGGGGGAGTGGGGCTGTTACCTGCTGCAATGAAGGGCAAAAAACTAACAGGGCTGCTGCTTTTCAACCACATTTGGACTCCTGATAGGGAATGCTCTTAATGGTGAAAAGCCTAAAATCCTTTCTGATTGTGTGCCTGTGAACAACTCCTGTGACAGGAGCCCATGCTGACCCAAGTGCTGAAGAGTTACTTCTCCTTCTCCGCAGGGTTACTGCACAGCAGGGCCTTCCCTCCTGCCCTGCTTTGTACTCCAACTATTGTAGTTATTTTGGGGACTGAAAAAAATCTGTATTATCCCTTTCACTCTCCCTGCCAGGTTTCTCTTTCTGTTGCTTCTCCCAGGCTCCCCACAGAGCTCCCCCCTTCCCCAGCGCCATGGGGCTCTGCAGGCCCTTCCCTGCTGAGTGTGCCATGGCTCGGGCCTGTCCCTGCAGGGCCCCCCCAGGCCCAGCCGCACCAGCGGCTGTTCCTCAGCTGCTCGGACTCTCTCAAACAGGCTGAAAAGATGCAGATAAATGAAGGAGAAGCCTCTGCCAGTCAGCGTTTCCCAGCCCTACCTTTGTCCAGCCAGCTGCTGCAAGCTGCAGGGGCCTGGCAGACTCCAGCAGCAAGGCCTCAGCATGCTGAGGGGGCAGGAGAACTGGCTAATGTCAAACTCAGACACGTAATAAAAGCCAAAAGGACAAACCTGGAGTCATGCTAAAGAGTCAGTCTAGTTAGTAATGGATGGCCAGAGCAAGTCGGATACAGATCAAAGAATCTTACTTACCAAGAGGGAACCAGAAAGTATTGGGAAGCTGCAGTTTTTCCTGAAGGATGTGAGCCTCAGAGGCAGTGTTTTGACTTTATACTTTCTTTACTGAAGGAGGAAGAAAAATATTGTTCAGATACTTACAATATGTTATTAATTGCAGAATGTGTGCAATGCACACAAAATACAAAAATATATTTAGCAATTACAGATTGTCAGAGAATTATAATTCTTCTGTACTCTCAATGAATTAAATTAATTCAATTAATCATAGAATCATTTAGGTTGGAAAAGACCCTTAAGATCATTGAGTTCAACTGTAATCCAAAAATCTGAGCCAAAAGAATAGATCAGAATTTTAAATATCTAAAATTGGACTGGGTAAGAAAATGTGTCATTGCCATCTATACAAAGCTCAGCTATACATCTTTAAGTACTTTATTAAAGTCTGAAATCTTCATGCAGTTGAAAATAACATCAGAGAATCTACCATCACACAACACAGTACAAGTAAAAGGCAAGAAGCATTATGTACTTACAATGGCTTAGTGTCTGAAATAAACTACCTGTCAAGGTATTGGGGGGAAAAACTCATTTGTTTCTAAAGGAAGGAAGGATGTTCAGAATGGAGAGATGATATGCAACACATTACATCAAATCATTAAGAGGTACTCAACAGACTTCATGAGTAGATTTTGTAATAAAAAAGATATAGTCTTTGTTATAAAAAGGATTTCTTATTTTTCAGTTTTGTATAAAACTTTTGGATTGCTGCAATAGATACATTAAGTTAACAAATATAGACTGTATACATTTACAACCTTAAATGTAAACTAGATGTCTCTCTGTGCAAGTGAATTTGTCTCCATTTTCAGATGTAAACTATTGTAAGAATGAGACTTACATGAATTGAACTTTACTTCCAGAAATGCTGAAGATCTTGGATTCACCCCAATTCAGTACTGATTATAAGAATACTGCCAAAGAATTTAAAATGCACTCTGGTCATCAATTTGATTATTAGCTGTATTTATTATTTTGAGTTTTAAACAAGGTTTCCTTCACTAGGCCTTAATTGATACTCCTGGAATAAAATAAAAAAACCAAGGAAGAGTTAACAATTTTCTTCAACATTTAATGCTTCATAAGAATGTATTAGAAGCATATAATTATAAAGCCTAAAAAGTAAAAGAAAACTGAAAAAATAATATCAACAGTTGTATAAAAAGTTTTGTGCGGTGTTAATGAAATATTGACAAAAATAAGATATTTAAGTTAAAGAATTCTCCACTTTAGAGCTAAGTGAAAAGGCAACTGTAATTTTGCAGGTTATTGCAGAAAGAAAATAATTCTTATATTGGTATGAAACAACAGACAGAGTAATCTTCACCTTTTTATTAAAGATTCTTGGTCTTTACCAAGTCTGTGAAAGAATGTGATTAGAGATCCTAATATATAAATGATGTGAATCACACAACAAATTTTTAGAATTTCGGTATTGTTTCCTTTAGAAGATAAAATATGTATTATTTACAAGAGGACTATACATCCTAGTAATACAGTAATGGCTTTTCTGTGGCATGTACTTGCTATTATGTAAGTGAGAGGTCTGCAAGTCAGAATGATTAGACTGTGTCAGGCAGAAGAACAATGAGGTGTGTTCCAGCATACAGAAAGCAATTTCAGAGGGAAAAAATACCTACATGGATCAGCAAGGAGTTATTAAGTAAGGAGAGGCAAATAGCCTTTCTTTTCCCACTGGTTTGTCCCATAACATTTTCATTAACATGAAACATAAAATTATGAAATAAAGCATTAAAGAAAAAAATCGACCGCTAACAGTGATTAAGAAGCAATTGCATGTCAAAGCCTTTTCTGTATGTTTCAATGGTTAGCTGAATCTTGTATTTTAAAGCAGTGGAATTTGGTAGGTATATTTTCTCCTGTGATCATTAATTCCACATTAACACCACCACAATTACAGACTTTGTTCTTTAAAGACAATTGTATTTTACATTAAAATGCTGATAGCATCTAGTATACCTAAACATTCACTCTATAAAGAAAGTGTAGAGCCATCAGCCACTCACCAACGAGAGGTATTATCGGTAACTTAATTTAGAAAACTCATTAAGCCAGAATGTCAAACACTGTCACTCCAACTGTGTCAAGCACCTTAAAATGTGTTCTAAAGCAAAGTAAAAGTACCTTATGATCCCTGATGTTAAAATTGAGACCTCAGAACAATTTTATGTAAACATCCTTTTAAATTGACATAATCAACCAAAAGCATCTCTCTTATTTGTGACATATGCTAAACTATATTAGTGAGATATTACCAATTTATTTCATCAGAAGTTTAATTTCAGGAGGCTTGCTAGGCTTAATTTATTCTAGAACAGCTCTCTGGAAGTGTATTTGCAATATGATTTAATTTATTACAAGAGAGCTGTCTTTGCTATGTCAAGAATTTCTACAGTTAATGTATGCAGCTGCAAGTATTTTCCTTAATCAAAGAGAAAAGGTCTACCTTCCATTATCAAATCTCATCAGTACACATATAACCATCAGTGATGGGTATTTCTGTTCTGCATCTATTTCTACAGTTCATCAATGGACCTTTTAGGAAACAGTGCTACCTGACATTATCACAGAAGCACCAGAAATTTCTGCTGACTAATACAGCAGTATTGAGTTGCTGTCTTCCAGACATGCAGGATAGACTATCTGCATCTCACTCAAACACCCAAATCTAAGCTGAAAACTTAAAATGAAGTTAAACTTTTTGTCTTAAGGACTGCTTGTCTACAGTTGTTCTACACCTAGAGAAAATCCTCTCACATCATTGATATTTGGTATGGCACAAATCACAGCAAAATTCATGTTCAAGGTTAAGAGATGTGGGACTGGATCAAATAAGGCTATTGATGAAACTACACTTTTGAAATCTACACTAAAACAAGAGATACTATTCTCCATCACATCCCTGTCCTAGCACATAAATGGATTTTTCAACCATATTATGCTAAATAATCAGATTTAATTTGTTGGGTTCTGTTCTTCTGTTTCTCTTTCAGTGGGCTGTATTTCTCTCCTCCTTTGGGAATCTGTCATGAATAGGCTTTGCCTCAGAATATTGTATGTTATATTCAGTAATCTGTGCTGGAGGTTTCATGTTATTCCTTTCTCCCTGAAATTTACTGTCACTTGCAAATTTGATCTCTATGTTGTTTAGTACCTTTTTTATTATTGATAAATATATATGAAGATAAAACATACTATATTTTACTACCAGTTCTCCAGTTTTCATCTTCTGATGCAGTACTCATATGTACAACATCTATGTTTTTTCCCCAGAAAACATGAAAATATTTATTAAAAATTACTTACACACCAAAATATAGCTGCTGAACTTGTCTATTCTAAAAATTGCAAACATGAGAGAACCAAAATTTTTTGCATGAGAAGGATACAACTTGAATGGTTTAAACATGGTTTTGTGATTTTTATATTCTGGGCTAGCATCACGGAGTAAAAGTGCAGCCTCAAGGCATCTTGGCAGCTGACAACAGCTAGAGCCAGGCTGAAAAACAATAATATTGTGATGTGGATCTGTATGGCTTTTTGTCAAAGAAAAAATTGAGTTATTTTGTGCTTTTTCAGGTGACATGACCAAAAATATGGTGTTAGGATGCTGGTGGACAGTTTGCTGACAAGGATATTGGTTTACAGCACTTTTTCAGATGAGCTTTGACTGTGATGCTTATAATCATACAATTTTTAAAAGTATTCTGTCCCTTGTAGGCTTATGGCATCACAAGGAGAGATCAAACATCTGGGAACATTGGTAGGAAAACTGATGACAACTGGGAGGGAAACTGAAGGTTGAATAAAGGTTGACGGATTATTATGCTACAAAACCCCAACAGTAACAGCCTCAAACTTACTTGCCTTACTTGTAAAAGAATTACCTTTAGATTAACATCCGTATGTTAAGCTAAAGGTAAAGCAGATGCTATACCAGAATGCCTGTTTCCAAACTTGTAGATACAACAAGCCAGCTGGTGTGAACTTGAGTATGTTTCTGTGTTTGAATCAATATGTGTAACTGGAAGTTATATAAGTCATTAAGGAGAAAGACTTGAAGTGACTGCCTCAAACCTCTCAAACACCTGCCCCAAGGCAGGTCATTTTCCCATGAATAATCGAAGAGCTCTGTAACCTCTGATGTCAATGATTCAGAGGAGATGCATGGCCACACGTTCTAATCATTACATTCCACAATGCACAGACATACAACTGCCTCAAGGGCCTCCCTCTCTTGAAATTAAAGGCAGCATTTTTTAACTTTTAAAGAGACAGTGAACAAGAGTCACATTCAAAAAGTTACCAGAGAAGATTGACCTTGGGCATAAGTCCTTATTCTGTCAAGGCTTTGAGATAGCATATGATACAGACCTATACTGACAAGTGTCAAATCTAAATACTAGGTTTTGTTGAGGGTATGCCAGATCCTTTCCACACTCTTTAATATCCATAATAATTGGTGGATATATAAGGGTTGTTATTATCAATGAATAAACAGAAAACTCCAGTATTTTCTACATGAACATAACTATCATGATCCTTTTACGTTTATAGAATGTATGTCATCATATGCTAAGAATCAATGCTTGTTTTGAGACAGTTGTAACATGTAATAAATGCAAGATGCATCTACCATTCTACTATTTACTAGGGAAGTAGTAGTCACCTTTTACTTAGCACTCATTAGACCACATATGGAATACTGCCAAGTTTGCCCATCCCCACCCCAACAGCACAAGAAAGATCTTGATAAATTTAAGTGAGTTCAGCAGAGGGTCACCAAGGTGGTTGGGGCCTGAAGCACTTGCTGAGGGAAGGGCTGAGGGAACAGGGCTTGTTCAGCCTGGAGAAGAGACAGTTTCAGCAGCCTCCCAGTGCCTATAGGAAGGTCATCAAGAAGACTGAGCTAGGACCTTCACAGAGCATGGTAGGAGGAGGAAAGATAGCAGGCAGTGGGCATAAATTGAAACAGGAGAGGTTCAGACCAGTTATAAGAAGGACTTTTTTACTATTAGGACAGTCAAGCATTGGAACATGTTTCCCAGAAGTATTCTGATGTCTCCATCCTAGAGGTTTTCAAGATGAAAGAAGATCTGACCTTGTACCTGGCCCTGTGTTAATTGGGAGGTTGGGCTAGAGAACTCCTGAGATCCCTTCCAACCAGAATTATTCTATGACACTATAGCAGAAAAAGGTAAGAATATGCTTTTCTGTGATACAGCCCATTATAGATTTACATAAAAACTATAAATAGTGTTGTTTTTAATATCTCCATAGCTCTCAACACCACATTTTCACAGTCATGTTGTGCAGGTAATTGTTTTCACTTTTGATTCAGATGATTAGTAAAAGTTCTATGCCAATTCACATAGGAAGCAGTGGAGAGTTAAGTTGATGGCATCTAATAAAGAAACTATGCAGGCATTTACTGCATTGCATTACTTGCATTTACTTCAGTTTCTATTTGTAATAACTGCTTTTGTAAATTGGAAACATTACTATCAAAAAGGAGAATGTCACCTCTCAGTAAAATAGAATTAAAGCATACAACAGTTTGTATTTCATGGTATATAGCTAAATTTCCAATTGCTTTGTTAGTTTTTTTTCTTTTTTTCTGTGAAACATTTTACGTGAGCGGTAATGAAGACAAACTATAGATCATAGCTGTCTACCTAGTGTTCAAGGTTATTGCAGTGTGGAACTAACAAGTTAATTCATGCATGCATGTTCAGATCTGTTTTCTTACAATAGAAAGGGTTGCCTTACCTCAAACTGTATAGAAAATACTCTTGCAAAAAATAATTAAGGGCCAGTAAGAGGAGAATGAAAATAATTTGTTCTGGAGTACTTGAACTAGTAGGATATTTCAAGAATAAGCAAAGCAACAAAGCTCCAAACAAAAACAAAATAAAACAAAACCCCAAAACTGACAGACCCTTTTTGACTCGACAGTAGATAGATTTGGATTCAGCTTTGCACTTGTTTCTAGGAGGTGTGCTACTTGGAGTTAATAGGGGGAAAGGAATGTTTCCTGCATTTCTAAGAGACAAGACATTTTTCCAAGTACTTTGTGCAGTTTCCAGAAAACAACATATAAAATATTAAATCAGTTATACTGAAAACAAAAGCTTGCTGTCCTCTCACACTACAAAGATGTGGCATGTTATATGGAGTGTTTAGTGATGTCAACACATTTCTTTTATGGGTTCTTATTAACTACTAATGCCAGGGAGGGTTGTTTTTATTTGGTTTATTTTAGAGGTCACTAGAGGCAACAAGACATCTTATACAAACTACATTAAGCAGGTCAAACTTGTGGTAATGTTTGTAATAAGAAATATTAAGTCTGAGAAAGAAGTGTTGTAGCTTAAAGATATGAACTTTCAAGACACTGAGTTCTTACGGAAGACAGCCTATATTTAGTAGATTAATGCTAGAAGTTATGCTGAAACAGGCAGTAACTAGTGAGAGATTCAAATGAATAAAGCTACTTGCTTGAAATCTTTTGTGACAAAGGATTTAGAATACTGCATGCAATATATTTAAATCATCTACACATATAAAATTGATTAGATTAGAATAATATAGAATAATTTTATTGAACCCTCTGACCAAAAAGAAGAGAGACTATGTCACTGTATCACTCCTGAACTGAATTTGGGTTACTGATGATGGCTTTTACTACCTCCTCAGTTCCTCGAGAGACTGTCCTTACATTTTTTACAGTAGCTATATGGTTACATCATAGTATTATCACACAGTGACTTGAAACAGCTTTATACTATTAATAACATAGCTTGACTGTCAAAATCCCATTCTTTTTAAATTTTGGATCTTGCTTAGAATGCAGTAACATTGTGAACATTAGTTTTAATCTATATAGCTTATATTGACTATCCATGAAGTGACAGATTGATTAGTATGTTGTCAATCTTAAAGACGTAAATGGTGCATGTCATGTTTATATCCGAGTTTCCCATTGATTAGTAACAGCATGTATGTCATAATGTCTTTTTATACTGTATTCTCAGTTGGAAATAACCATAGTTATTGGCAGTAGGAAACAGATTGTAAAAAAATATTTTCCCCTCATGTCTTCTTTTTCTTTTTTGAAATCCAGTTAAAGATTTTTCTATTAGAAATACAGATATTAGTCCTGTGTTCAATCGTTTTGATTTTGCATAGAAAAGATTTTTATGTTTTGAATAGTTTTTCCAATTTTAGGTCATAGATAGGTCTAAGTGATATTTCCCTTCAACAAAAATCAATAAAATCATAATTTATTTAGATACCTGGCAGGATTTAAAAGCATAGACCTAACCAACCAGGCAAAGAATGCCCTTAAATGATTAAATTCAAGTTAGTATCTCTGTAGACTACAAATTAATTAGTAAAAATCAAAACCAGAGCAAGTCATAAAGTAAAACACCTGTTTCTGAGAAATGCAGAACAAAACATTTCCTAGAAATGCAATTTTATCTCTCAAAAGTAAATATTAAGTTTGAAATTTCATATGGATTTTTTCATCTTGAGTATATTTAAAGTTATTTTAAGTCAAAAGTTGTTTGTTTAATCCACTCGTAAAAAAGCTTTCTTAGAAATGGGCTCTTAGAAGCTCAAAATGCACCTCTTATCTTTCTACTTTACATGTAAAAGTATGTAAAGCACCATTTGTACATGCAAAATTACAGATTGCCTTTTTCTGGCTCTGCTAATCCTTCTTGATAGTTGGGAGCATCACTCTTCATCAGGGGTAGGTTTTCTATAAGGGTAGTAGTCTGTAATAATTTCTCTTCATAAAAATTCCATGAGTTTATACATGTGCTACATCAAGAAAGTCTGTAGACTTTATAAGTAGCCAGGGAAGGGGCTGAGGAAAACTGCCCCCAGCACACATCGTTTCAACTCTCCTATCAGCTGGCAGAGATTGAGTCACTGCTTCGGCAGAAGGGAAGTGAGTCTGCAGAAGAGCTGTGTCACAGCTGTACCACATACCTGCAGATTGAAAAGATGGATGCTGCAAACTGGCAGCACATTTACAGTACCTTTTTCCTTGTTAGTGTTGGATAGGGTGAGAATCACAGACTGGATGAGGTTGAAAGGGACCTCTGGAAGTCATGTGGTCCACAGTAAACCTTAAGGGAAAAGAGGAAATTTAGACAATATTTTCTAAACCGAACTGTATATTTAACTGTTCAACACAATACCACTTAAACAACTGTGCTTTGGAAAGTGCTATGTTTCTGTTTCTCGGATCTCTCAAATAAGGCATCCAGAATAAATAATAATTTTGGAAAATCCTGGCCCTAACCCTTTGCCACCTTTCTTCATTATTCAAATCTGTTGGCAAGTATCTTTTCTTGGTATCAGTCCCTGACAGCAAATAATGGGTATGTTTTGGTGGGTTGAAAAGACTTGTTAGCTTGGGCAACTGATTAAATACAGGAGAAGAACAAGTATGACCAAAGGCTAAATTCCACACTCTCAATAAATTCATAATTGTTATTAAGTTTTACTACCTCCTCCATTTTACAATGTTGTATTGTGGGCCTTGATTTGACCAGTAGGTAATGAAATAATTATTGTAACAATTGGCTCTTCTTGAGCACAACACTGAAAAATCAAGAAAAATATCTCAAATTCTACTAAATATTATAAAAATCAGTATGAAATATTTTTATCTTTCTTTGCATCTATCCACATGTTTTTCATTCTTTTATAGCTTGTTCTTGAGCTGTGACAGGAGTTTCTTTTCAAGTCATGTGTTTGAGCCTACTTTTGTTGCACTAGTATCAGCACTTTCAAGTCCTTGTACATGGGAGATCCTTCCCAGTTGCCTGTAAAGTGGATATTTTATTTACTATTTCTTATTTCACTCTAATATTCTGTTTTCATTTTGAGGGTGACAATGTTCCTCCTGTTTAGCATGTTCTTAGTCAGACTTACTTATGCCAGGCTTACTTCTCACAATCTTTTTCCTTGGATCTTGTAGAAATGCTGTGATTTTTTTTCCAATTTTGGCATACAGCTTTGTAGGTGGGTTGCAATCTGTAGTACAGTTTGCAGTTATTTGAGGAAGCATTTGCGTCTAAATGTGTCAACACTTTCCCTTAAGTAGATCATCTCTATTGCCTCCTTTAGTAGGAAGTATCTAAAGTAACTGATTGTCTTAAAGTGATTTGCATTTGCTGAGATTCAAAGTTTTCTTTTAAAAGCAAGTTGAACTTTCCTGCAGATTTTAAATATAGCTACTTGTTTTTGTTTTTGTCATGTTCCTTTCCATTTAACTTTGACTTCTGTTAATGCTGGTGCTGTGCTATGCAGATGTTTCCTGGAGTATCTCTTTTACAAAGGATGGACTAATGGGAGTTCTCTTGAAGCACTATTTTCAAAACAGTGTAATAAAAATATTCAACTTCTTGTTCTCTTTATCTGGCCTCATATGCAGTGTTAAGTACACAGGCTGAGTACACAAACTGTGAAGACCCTGTAGAACACGCTGTTTGGGTAGAGAGCATAGAGCTTTATTACATAGGACTTTAGCTATCAACAATCTACACATATGTAGATCTTATTATGATGTTTTCCCCATATGCAACACTGTAGAGTATACAGGATTGACACAAGCTTGTAATTAACTTGACTTTCTAAAAAAATTAATGTCAGCATAGACATGAAATATCGAAAAATATGAGAAAACATTCTTAACTTTCTGTGCTTAGGTTGCTTTTTTGATTGTCTCATTCAGCGTATGCAGATTTTTCCTATTTGGGTCAGTGAGTTTGGCATTGAAGACCTCTAGTACAAAGCTATCCTTGACTTTTATCTAATAAAAAAAAATAATTTTTTTCTTGTCTGCCTCACATCCAGCAAAGATCTATATTAGCTCTTGCTAGTAACTTAGTCCTTGTAATACTGCTGACTTCAGAGTCTGCAAATGGTATCTTTCTTGAATTATTCTACAAGAAAGTCAGATGATTCCTTTTCATTATTCTTTGCTAGGCTTGTGGGAACAAGGAGAGATTTTTCTAATAGGCTTTTCAAACATGCACTGTACCACCAGCTCAGGGCAAACAGAAAAAGAATAAGAAATCATTTGCTATGTCTCTTTTGAGAAGACAATAAACATGACATAACTGCACAAATATATTTCACTTGCTTAAATTCTCAAAAGAAAAAATTACTAAGTTATTAACTAGAAAATCTGGACATTTTGAAATGCATTAGGAAACTCATTTCTAAAAGGTGTTTTGGCGGCAGATGAATGTGGGAGGCAGCTGCAGCTAAAAGTAATTTTTGAAGCCTATTTAAAACATGGTTTGTGACAGAAAAAAAATTCTCAATTTCTTCTTATAGGTAGTTTATGACAAAAGTAATTTTATAATCTGCTAATTCAAATATTGTATTAGGTATATACACTTGTAATCTTAAAACTCTTAATACACATCTTTCAAAATATCTGGAAGTTCAATATGTTTATACAAACCCTTTAAAATTATGCAAAATTTCCTGCTAGATGCCAGTCTACCATCATATTTAGTGCAATTTCCTAACCAGATCAAAGATCTTCCTCAAAAGCTCATACCCATTGAATCGAATGGAGGTTTTTCAGAGAATAAAGTTTTTTCCTCAAACTATTAGCAAGCCTCCTGTGGGATGAACAATTAGAAATCCTCTACAACTGCAGGCAGTGATACTTAGCTGTAGCTGTTTTGCTACCGGAGTTGAGATTTCTAGAAATCAATATCTCTCTCTCTCTTTTTCATAAATGAAAATCATATTAGTTTTACTTGTCTCTACTGTAGCCATTAGATAAACATCTCAAACACTCCGTGACATGTCACACACTCACAGGATAACAAGTTGGAAGGGACCTCTCGAGCCTATCTAGTCTGATACCTGCTCAAAGCAAGTCCAGTTAGAGCAGTTACACAGGACCAAGTCCATTTGGGATTTCACTTTCTCTGAGGAAGGAGATGCCACAACCTCTCTTGGCAATCTCATCCCACCTGCTTGATCACCCTCATGGGTAGAAGTTTTTCTTGTATCTAATCAAATTTCCCCATGTACCAAGAGGTGTCTGTTGCCTCTAGTCCTATCACTGGACACCTCTAAAATACCCTGGCTCTGTCTTCTCTGTACTCTCCCATTAGGTACCCAAAGGCAGCAGTAAGATGCCCCGGAGCCTTTTCTTCATAACGTTGAACACATCATATTCTAGCAGCCTCCCCTCATCCATCATATGTTCCAGCTGCCTGATCGTCTTGGTGGCCCTGGCTAGACTTACCCTAGAAATTCCTGTTCTTTGGAGATTTCCAACCATGAGGGGAAAAATTAATGCTGTTACTGGTGGATATTTATCTAAATGAGACCAAGCATATTAAATCAGGAATAGTAATAACAGAAAAATCATACCTTTTCACATTTAAAAGTTTGAACCGAGTCAGAGATACACCTAAAAATACATTAGAGATTTATAAAGAAATCATCAAGAAGTAAACACTCACATCAAGGGAACTTAGTTTTCTCACCAGAAGATAGATCTAAATGACTAAAAGCAGTTATGTGGCATATATATGTATAAACGGGGTGCAGCTTTATGCCACATACCTGCTTCTAATCATTTCAGGCCTGAAGTTTTGGAGTATCAAATCGCTTATACTGTCCTAGTACAGCACATTGAAATTTTAGCCAGAATGGTAACAAGCTGTGTGAAAAATAATCTACTTATGCCCTACCTGAAACATACCCTGTGCTGACTCAAGCTGACTTTTTGAGCAAGACAGTTTCTTCAGCAAATGTCCAGTTTTGCTATTTTACTTTTAGCTAGATACACTCTATGTCTGCAAAAACATGTACTGAGTTAGTAGGAAACTGAGTAATTCACAAACAGAAGTACTGTCTGTACATTCTCAAGTAAAATTCAAGGAATATGCTTTTGATGATATCTTGGAGTAAAGGGTGACTTCTACAAAAGGGATTTAAGGAAAGGAAACCAACAGGAGCTTTGTGACATGGTGAAAAATTATGGATTAAATGTATCAGAGCTGTTAAGAGGAACTGACAGAGTTGCTGAGATAGCTCAATGACCTGATTCAGAGAGTGGTGAGAAACCATGTTCTCTGTCCCCTTCTACAAGATTTTATCATACATTGTTTTATTAACTTGGTATATAGAGACTCCCTCCTTAAAACAGATCTCAGATTGCCATGCAGGCAATCCTGAGGAATACACATAGATGCTGGTAAGTCTTATTACTTTGTGAAATTGAAAAGAATAACATCCATAAGTGTGTACGCTGAAATTGAGAAGTTAAGAAACATTGCATTAAATATTTTATAGTTGTAATGCAAGAAAAAATACCTGAAATATTTGTGTCTACAGAAAATTTCAGATTGGTTTAAAATGTCATCATTAAAGTGTGAAAACATCTTACACTGACTTCTGGAAATATAATCTCTCTTACTTAATGGACAGCATTTTCTTTCAGCCATTCACTCCCTATAAATTCTTTAAAATCCCTGAAGTTTGGAAGCAGCTTCTTTATAAGCTTATATTCTCAACAAGCTTAAATTGGAACCCTCTGCTAAACTCACGAACAGGCCTTTATATACCTTCTTCTTAATATAACTTCTTAGAAGTTGAACAAGTTTTCTTGTTTCTATCCATTCCCGTAACACATAAAATGAAGTCTTTTAAAATTTGTTCCTTTAGGAATGCTTACAGCCTGATATTCTAACCAAAACCAGCCTTCTTTCATCTCATTCTCAAGTAAATATTACAGAACACAGTTTGTCTTAATGAAATATTGTTAAATAGAGTATTACTTTTGTAGGGGAGCTGCACTGGTTTGGGATGGCTGTATGTGAGAATGTGGCAACCTTTGCTGTTGTGTAAATGACAGCGCTGGGAAGAGCAGTGGCAGAGCAGAAGGGTTCTTGCATCAGAGCTGGTGAGACCCGGGGGCTGGTGCCTGAGTGTAAGCCAGCCTTTGCTGGGTGGGCAATTGTGACTTTTGACTGAAGCAGCCAAGGCACATGTGAGTTCTGACAACTGCTGCAAGAACAGGAACCCATCGCAGAGGAGTGGGGTCAGCGGAGGGAGCAATTATGCCAAAGCACTGCAGTAAGGCTTGCTGGGGCTTGTATTTTAGCTCCCACAGATAGTTTATTTTTTCATATAAGAAAGGATTCTTATCTGCAACCAAGTTTTTCTTGTTCTGTCTGTCATAGACATTTACCCTACTATCAAAATCACATTTTACTGCCATAGGTCAGCCTCAATGTTCTGCATAGCAACAAATATGGATTGGTTAGGTCTGTCAAATATCTTTCCTCAACTTCTTCCTTTCTGCCTTTTATGGCCAACTCTTTCTCATAGACTATCTTTTGTAGAAAGTCTTTTCTTTCCCTCTATCTATCTAAATAGTACAGTATCTTTCAACTATTTTACTGTTCTTCACTTGTCCTATCTCACATGCAGCTAGTCCATGATACTGCATATCATTTGCTTGAATACCATGAACCAGATAGGAGCATGGCAGCCCAGCATAAAGGCTGATAATTCCTTAGTCTTATCCTCTCCTTTTGCTTTTTCCTTTCAAAACTCTACTTCACATTTCTCTGTTTGCATTATATGCGGCCAAAAAAGAAAAGAAAGCAGATTTTAGTGTTTGAAGATTCAACATCCTGTCAGTAGAGTTTAGAAAAATAAAGAAGAAACAAATCACAATGCAGGCAGAGAAAAAGGAAGTTAACATGGGAAGGTCTGAAGAGGAGATGTAAGAAGATGTGTTGGAAAGGGATACTGTCCTTTAGTTCTGAATCCTGTTTTACTGACTCTCTGTTACAGCTTTTTTTATTTCTGTGCAGTGCTAACAATTGTATAGACCATCAGTAGCAAACTGTGGAGAACATAAGAAAAAAATTCCAGTTCATTTAATTATTTTCAAATTGCATGTGAAAACATTCTGTGTACATTATTTCAAAACACACAGGGAACAGTTCTCACGGCCCTGCCTATTAATGAATGCATGAGAATGAATATATATCATCTATTAAATATGCTGAAAACATGTTACAGTGTACACTATCAAAAGAAAGGTGTTTTCAAAAAAAATATCACACTTGTTTCACTGTCCGTGAGAAATTACGAGCAGGATGGCAAAGGGTGTTTACACAGGCACTTAGCCAGGAAACAGTGTGTTTTCCACAGATACAGTCATTCAGGGAGCACATCTCTGATTTTCATGAGCTCCCTCCCTCTGTTTTCATACCCCCGTAATTATATCAAGAAATCTATCTTTAGGTGAGAAAATACATACAGTTCTGCACAATGTATTCAAATGCTGCCTCTTTCCTTTAGGTAAGTGCTACCACACTGAGGCCATTTGTAGGAATTTTACACAGCAAGATAAACAAATGCAAACCCCTTAAGGAAACACATGAACTGCAGGATAGTTTCACAGTGAATCGTTACCAAAAATCTGCACAAGAAGACTATAAAAGAATTCTCTATAAATCTTCTGTGAAATTCAGCATTGCTTATTAGCAGGCTTGATGGAAAACCTCGTGAGATAGAAAGTCTTGTCACTTTATTTGTATGTGCTTTCCTGCATCTTAAGTCGCAGCTTCGGATCCCTTAGGATCATGTGAGGCTAGGTTATATATTAGAGAGCTGTGCTGTAGTGCCGTGAGTGTGTAAACCTAGCAGCTGGGTAGTGTTATGGTTGCTGCTTTCCTGTGCTAAGCTGATTTACTTGGTTAAGGTCTGACCTCATCATCCTGTCAGTATGGATTCCCACCTATACAGTTAGCAGCAGCTTAGCATCGGCTCGAAGAGCTTGCAGTATATTAATCAGAAGAGAGAGGGAGAGAGCTACCGGTATTTGTTCTTTTGTTGTCTTTTCTTAAGAAGAGGAGTTGAAACACAAGAGATAACAAAGAATCCATTTCCTTTCTAAAAGAATAGGCTTTTGTCTTTTTTTTTTTTTTTCCTGAAAAAAATGTCAGTATCTGGAAAGAAAGAGTTTGATGTGAAGCAGATCCTGAGGCTCCGCTGGAGGTGGTTCAGTCACCCCTCGCAAGGCTCCGCAGGCACGGGGGGCTGCCATCAGCAGGAAGGATATGAGCACAGAGGGACACCGGTTCAGAACAGGTTGAAGAGCCACTCTCGGGACAGAAATGGGCTGAAGAAAAACAGCAGTCCTGTCCACCACAATATACTGGCACCCGTGCCAGGTCCAACCCCAGTGCACCACCGATCTATTCAAACCTGGCATCAACAAAATCTCATAGAACAGCTTCGATCAAATGAGGATATTCCCAAAACAAGCACAGAGGAAAACTGTGTCAAAGAAGATTCAAGTAAAACCACACAGGAGTTGCAGATGATCACAGAAGAAAATTCAGATGAATCTGCAGAGAGGTAGGAGTTTTAAAGTCTGCACTTAGAAAGCCATACTTCTATCCAAGTTATTCCCTAAAACTGTCTTTGTTTTTAATCAGAGTTCGTTACTGCATTAGTCTCACTTTATATATGTGCACACCCACACTCAGATGAATAGGAAAACATTCACATTAAAAAAAAGAAGAGGAACACTGTCATGAAATTTTGATCTTTGCTTAAGATACATGATTTCATAACTATTCCATAAGAATAAAATCTGCCAATTTGCCAAATTTTGTCTATTACAGTTTACAGCACTTTTTTTTTTGTGTCTTGATTTATTATGTTTAAGTGCAATGAATAAATGAGCCTTCTGAAATACTGTCCTCATTCTGACTTTATCAATGGGTGCAACTTTGACAAATGGGAACTGCTGGAGGTGCACAGTCTGTGTGGTTGCCATCGATCTGTCAAATTTCTCACTGCTTTTTTTTTTACTGCCTTCTTGACAAGCATAATTAACCTTGAACTAAGTGGAAAGGAAGCATCTTTGCTAGCTTTTTTTAGAGGTTTATTTGAAGTCACTTTACTTCAACAGCTTGTTTAGTATATGAAGACAAATACTTTCTGCAAGGTCAGGTGAAAAAACATTACAGCTATGAGACCGTAAAGGTGTAAGTACAAACAAAGAACTATTTTTAAGATGTTAATACAGAGAAGAAAATATTAATACCAGTTATTTGATTAAGCATGCCTTTAAATTTTTTATTTTTTTTTCTCAAAATTGATGTCAGTATTATTAGCTTGTACAGCAACAATTCTACCCCACCTTTACCCCACCTTGGACTCAGATTATGCATTTATAATGCAATTATTTGCACCATTTGATGAGATTGCCATCAGTCTTTGGGAATAATTTCGGTTTCTTACATTGTATTTAAATACAAATCTATCCTACTTGAAGTTATAGTTTCAGTAAAAACAAAACTGAGAGTTTGTGTATTTTTAGCAGTTATTATTTTTCAAGTTGTACATCTGGTGTAGGGAACATCTGCAGACTGAACAGAAAAAAAATGCATTCCAAAATGTCATTTTGAAAACCGTATGAGTAGTCAATATGTACTACATAAAATCATTACAGAATAAAATCAGTGACGTAGGAATGTGGTAGTTCTGTATGTTTACTAGTGTACTAGTTTGTAATATGTAAGAAGCATACTCTTAGTATAATGTTTTGAATGACAGTACAAATTTCCTGGGGAAAAAAACCAAGTAATTTTAGGCACACCTTATAAAGAAAGTCAGTTTGATTTGAAGAAAAATAAGGAACACTGAATAATCAAAATAAGATTCTGTGTCAGGTGAAGAATAAGGTAAAAAAAGCATAATCAGTTCAGTTTGGAAGGTAATAAGCCCCCGTCTTCGAGAATAAGATGTGACATTTTCTCCAGCTACATATAAACTTTTTGCTGAGACCTCATGAAGTTTCATGCCTTCATAATCATTCAAATTTAAGTTCTTCTCTTGAGCTGTTTAAATTTGCAGCTTTTAGAAAAGTTTTGGGAATATATATATCTTATATCATTATATTCAAATATGTGTAATTTCTGTAAAGTTATCAGTAAAAGCTTTTTATGCATGTTGTAGGTTAAAACCTATCTTAACATACACCTTAAAAGGCTGAATTTGTAAGAAATTGCTTAGAAAGTGATTCATGACTATGAGTCTCTCTATAATTAAAATTTTATTTCAAGAAAATAAAATAGATCATTAAAGACACCTCAACATAGCTCCAATTTCTTAAATACGTACCAACAGAAATCATTAAGTAAATCACTGTTCTCTTCCCCTGTAGCATCTAACACAGGCCACACACAAATTAATATGCTAATTGATTGGGTAGAAATGAAATACTGAGAAGAAGAAATAAAGAGAAGCAGACTTATATCTGTATCTATCTATATCTAGTTGCTGGATATGTTTTCATCTCTTCAGAACAATGCCTTATACCTTTGAAAGCATCCTTTTACATCATTTTAGGCTGCCTTTTACTTTAGAAGTTCCAAATAGTCACAATCAATTGTATTGGGTCTGCTAGTAATTAACACATCTGAAAAATCAATCATTTGCACTATCCCCAGAGTCCATCTCCTTACACTATTAAAGCCACTGCATAATGAACTATACAGTTATGGCAGCCATATGCTCTTTTACATTCATACCTGAGCTCACCAAAGACAATCTCATAAAAAATTGCCTTTTATTCCATAAAAGGAATTGTATCTTCAGAGTGGTTGTCTCTAATCCAGCAAGTTTACCTCTGCCTGTAGAAGTCCCATTTTTAGCTGGACTCTCAGAGAGGACTCTAATACATGTCACTAGGACATTGAAAAGAGTAGAAAAGGATAGAAATCAGGCCAATACCTCAATCTTGAGCAGACGATGAAAGCAGTTTGTACTAGTGGCTTAATGCTTCCTATGAAAAAGCTTTGGAAATATGAAAACTATGTTCTCAATTTCTTCAGAAAAGCTTGAGATGTCTTTAGAAACCTTAGGACTTAACTTTTTCAGTGATACAGACATAGCACCCTGGGGTTGATGAAATTAGGCTTGTTTATTGAGGAGGAAAGGACAATAAGAAGGTTCAAAACAGTTCCATTTCAAATATACTATCATCAATACGCTTGTTTCTGCTTTCTTCAATCTTTTTTGGTACTCCTGTACCCAAATTAAATAGTGCAAGACCTAAAGAAACCCTTCTCACCTACAGGCTTGTTTCTGAATGATGTCCCGTGACAAATGACAAAGTAAATGAGGGCGTAAGTGACCAAAACTCATTAGTTTTGTAGTAACAGTAGCCAGTTAAGATGTGATGGACCAATCTATGCTAGGTACATAACAGATAAATACATTGCTTATTGGCACAAGGTTAAGTAAAGCCTCCCAGCGTGTCTGGGGACTGTCTTACCCAGTGTTGGGGGGGGAACATACTCAACAGGCATCAAACAGTTTTCTAGAAGCATCTAAAATGACAGGCATTGACCCGTTGTAAGATCCTTAGGGATGGTGCATCTACAGTTTTGAAAAAAGCTGAACAATGGATGATACACATTTCATTGACCTAGTCTGATTCTCACCAATCTATTCCTTGAATGAGGACTGGGACCTTTTCACAGGTGAAAAACAGAGGAACTAGCTAAAACCTGAATAGATACCAAGTTATTTTGTTTATTTGTACACTGTACTTCCCACTATAAAATATTACGGTATTATGAGGATGGTCAGAAAGCTAAACCCGCAGAGTATGGCCATGCAAAGGAAGAGCAAAAACCTTCAAAGACTTCAGGTTTGGCTTAAAGTCAGTAGGAGCTTAAGTGAGCTCTGAAGGAATGCATGGTAAATAAACTGTGAATTGCTTCTGGTTCAGAAGGCATGGTTGTGGATTTTTGTGCACTTTAGCTAGTTGATGATCATATCTGATCTCTAATTGTCTGGAATCTTTCGAGGTTCAGGCTCCTCCATCAGCTCCATGAAACAGAAGCAGTTCCATTTCTTTCAAAGAAAGTGATCTGACGGTGGTCCAGAGACATCAGAAAAACTCAAAGGATTTGATTGCTAGATTTTGTTTGACAGTTGATAAAAACTGCTCTTGTCTGTAACACATGAACATGCACTTGTGCACACACCATCTGAAAAAGCACTGATATCTCCTAATAAGAAGAATCCATGATATTGAATTGTCTTGATTACTTTCCTTGATAAAGTTTGGACTCACAGGCATGATTCTATTGACCTTTCAATATGAGCACTATGCCTAGTATTTATTAACATTATGCTACATTGCCACATCAATTCATGCATGCTTGCTAGGAGATATACTGATTCTGTAAGTATATTACTGAAGACAATGTGTGCTGGTAAAGTATGTGTGTGCCTCTTCCTAGTTGCCCAAAGGCAGTTAGATTTCAATAATGAATGTAGCATCCATTCACCATTTTTCTCTTATGCATTTTTTCTAATTCTATGGCTGAAAAATTGCTGACAAACTCTAGTCTGACTGACAAACCCTAGTTTTGCTAAAGATACATGCTTTCTAATTTCCCATATGAGAAAAAATATACTTCTAATTAATTTTAATAGAATCTTTTGATGTCATAATCCAAGCAGTCAGTACTGATGTACTTGGAAACAGATATTTGAGAGGAATATCCTCTTAATTGAGGCAATGCATTTTCTGTAGTGACTATTTATGATGTACAGTTATTTTGATAGTTCATCTTAAGACATGAAAACTCATTTGTCTTTTTTTTTTTTTTTTTTGTCAACCATATGGAAATAAGTAACAGACCGTTTCCCTCACTGTCTCTGACATATACATATACACACACATACATATACACGAATGTTTTGGATATTATCCCCTATATAAGGGTTTTCCCTGGGGTTCTATTTTTATTTCCAGTAGCAGATAGCAGCCTTGGCTCACATTCCAGCGTGACATAAAGGTGCCACAAGGAAAAAATACCCCTTTAATTGTTGCAGTATCCCAGAAGATATTGAACAGGTGCAAATGAATAAATCAGTGTGCAGTGCCTGACCCCAATTTCTTGAACATATGATATCATTTCTTTGGTTAGCTAATGTGGCACAGACCACGGGCACATGCTGTCATGTTTCCTTCTGCTGAGCACTTTTTTGGGGGGAGCCATTACACTACACATTCATCATGTCTTCTAAAGTTTGTAACTGATACTCACTGAAATGATGTCTGCTTAATTTTTTGATACAAAAGATCACTTCCAAAAAAGAAAACAGGTGATAATTTTCCTGGTGAAAACGGAACATATGGCTTATTCTATGAAACCACTGGTCAAACCAGATTGAGCCGGTTTTTACATTAAGATTACTGTTCTGGGTATCCAAATAAGCAGAGTCCTACCACTGAGTCATGAGAATGACTGTTAACAAATGACAATGCACCTAGTAAATGGAAGGACTATGATGTATCCTTTGCAGTGAAGATGATAAAGGACTGCATTCAGAGTAGAACATCACGACACTATTTTCCCCACATGAGTAAGAATTCAGTTTCGTGAACCATCCCTGATGCCTAAAGTAAAAGTTTAGAAATTATTATTCCTAATCTCACATAGCAGCAGCCTTTATTTTTAAATGAGAACATAACTGCTCCAATTTTATTTTCACTGAACTTCCAACATTTTGAAAAAAAGCTTTTAAAAATATTAACTTTAACAAATGAAAGGTTTGAAAACATAATAAAGAATACTGGACATCTAGTCAGATGGCATGTCAATCCTTCTATGACTAAATTGGATCAACTATATTTAGTTGCTTGCTTGGTTATCTGTAGTACAATTTAAGCTCATTATTTCCTTGATCGTTCCCCCATGGATATAGATAGCATATTGTTCCCCTTATTCTTCTTATTCCTACACAGTTCTTTACAGCATTTGTTTATATGTTTAAAAATTGCTATAAGTCTAAAGAGCTGCAATTCTTTCAAGCTTTTTTCAGAAGTCCTATGCTAGACAGCTATGATAATTTTTATTGCTCCCCTGCCTTTCTGCAGCATGTCTGTTTGTACTTGCAGTACTGTGGTCAGATAGGGATATCTTCTGGTTAAAGCCTGACAATTCTAGTGTAGAGGGCAGGATTACTTACATGTCATTCTGACTAAAAATCTCTTTGAATATCCTGCTCAGTGGGGCTTTTTTCTGTCAACAACATGGTGGTATTTCTCATGCCTGGCTTGTGATTAACGTGAAACTCCTGACTCTGTACCAAAGACCTGTTCCCTAATCATCTGTAAATTTTTGCATTTATTTGTTCCTAAATATAGTACTTTGCACAGATAAATTCCATCTCATGTTTATCAGATAATGTCTCCAATATGATGAGCTAATATTCAGTTCTGATTCTATGCCCCAATATACTTGCAGCCATTGTCAGCTTAGCATGATCTTCAATTGTAATAAAGTTCCCATCAAAGCTTTCTCTTTATTTCCTCCTCCTCCAAGTAATTGAGAAAATTTATGAAAAGTCATAGTGGAACTTCAGTGGAAAGTTCCTTAGGAACCCATTTGGTTCACTGATAAATAGGAAGATAAGTCATTGATAATTACTTTAAAAGTATGATTTCAAACCAGTTTTGCACCCGTTCCATAATGTCTTACTCCAAACAGTGCTTCAGGTTGAACTTAGCACTATCTGATATGAGACAGTGTCAAATAATATTCTCATGTCCAAGATATGAATGACAACTACTTCTTTTCTGTTCTCCATAATGTCTACTACAACCTATTAATGAACGATTTCAGATTATTCTGACATGTTATTCGTGACAAATTCTTGCTGTTAGTATTCTCTTTTGTCTCTAAGTGTTTAGAAATAATAATTATATTACATTTACACTGTAGAATTTGGCAAGAAGTAAGAACTAGGAAATGAAATTACATTTCTGTCTTGTGGAGAATTTTGCGGTTTCTTTAATACATTTAGCAATTTAATATATACTTCAGCAGTGTATTTTTAAAAGATGTTTTTATGCCAGTCTGCTATGGATAACCAAAGTGCTTCATTGCTACCTCAGGAACAAGCAAAAACTAATTGTCTTCTAAAGATGACCTTTAACTAAAGGCCAAAATATGAATTTGAAACTGGAGACATTTGAAATGGGTTATTTAAAATATTGTAGCTGATCTCCTCTCAGAAGTGATGCTTGAACAGCTCATGTGGCCTTTCAGTGCTTTAGCGCAGTGGAAGAGCAGTTTGCAGCCGGGGACTGAGGGTGACATTCTAGGCAATGATGGTTGATGAACACCCCATTGGCATCACTGAGATGCTGCATCTGCTAGTGCCAAAGATTACTTTAGTTTTACTTATGAACTGAACAAAGGCATGTGTAGCACATGAGATAATTAGTGACATTAAGCTGAATTTTAATGCCATTTTACAGGAATTCACTCACAACTGGTTGAAAAATGATAGGTGAGAGTAAACAATGTTTCCTAAGTGTAGAAAATTTGGGAAGTTATAGTAAGTGGCATCTGCTGCAGGATTAAAATCTAAGAGGAGAATTACTTTTTTCCCAGAAGTTGATAATTCACAAGGAGGGATAGGACTTTTTAGGCAATGTGCGAATGTAATGAACAGTGACCTATGAAGTCATTCTGACTAAACAAATGCTGTTGCTTCATACAACAGCTCTTAGTACAGAAATTAGAATCAATATGTCTCAAAGGCATCCTCAGATGATTTTTTTTCTACTTTCTCTTATTATGACATCTTATAAGGAACTTGAAAAGGCAAAAAGTATGTGAAATTAAAGTGGTTTGAAAGAATTCTTAAAAAATAAAGGAAGAAGTAGGTTTGTATTTTGAAATTAATTTTATGTTTGGCCTGTGGAAGGAGTGGATATTTATTGAAAAGAATTTTTTTTTCATAGCTGCATAAATAGAATCATAGACTAATTTAAGCTGAAAAGGACCTCTGGATGCCATCAACTCTAAGTCTGTGTCCCCACCCCTCACCAAGAAGGCTATAATAAGAAATAATATGACTTACTAAAAACACACAGTATTTTACAGCCTTACATTAAACATGTGTAGCTTTCAAAGATGAATTATTACAGGCAAGGGGAAAAAAATACCATTTAATAGTAATTTAAGAAACTAAGACAATTCTATTAATTTCAAAACAATTTCTTTATGATTCAATTATCTTCTCATTTCCACTCTATAGAGCTTGCTCTCAGCAAAGACAGATGTTAAATTACTTTTTAAAGAGTTATTACGGTTCCTAAAATCACTTCTTAATGTCTCCAGCAAAAGTTAAGGAGATGATTAAACACATGCGACCAATGCAGAACAGTTTTTACAGACATACTGAGCATATGCAATTGTAAAATCAACAGGAAATCATATGGTTATTGAAGCATTCTTGGAAAAGAGGGAGAGAGTTTGCCTGAGTTGAAAATTATAACTAGACAGCATTCTGAAAGAAATGACCAGTTTAATTTCACTGTTGTTTTGTGGCTGAATTGTTTACTTTGAACTATTTGAAATACTGTAATGAGGAACATTACTAAAATCTTTCACATTTAAAGAAATAAAGGGATTTGTTTGTTATAGTCAAACAGCTAAGCCCAATATATACCAATTTTTTTTATAGTTCCTTTCATTCTCCTAGAATAAAATAATGATACTATATTTAGAGAATGACTATACCAGGTGATAAGATAAAGAATATGGCTTGTGTATGGCATACCTGTAGGTTTGCAGGCTAAATGAATAAAAAAATGAAGCTGAAGCACTGTCGGAATTCACAGAAAGAGCTTAAGGTAAGTAT
The DNA here is from genome assembly GCF_047716275.1 of Strix uralensis. Classification (NCBI taxonomy): domain Eukaryota; kingdom Metazoa; phylum Chordata; class Aves; order Strigiformes; family Strigidae; genus Strix; species Strix uralensis. Next base: position 4,018,936 of record NC_133984.1, read on the forward strand.
AAGAAATCAACTTAAAAAATAGTCTCTAAAACAAAGCTATAACAAAATTTCCTCCTCTGTGACTCCACCTCAGTGTCTCCATCGTCAGATATACTGTCACGAGAACTTCCCACGCAGCCCTGACAGCAAATCTTCTCCTAGTCCACCCCCTTCCCTCCTTTTCCAAGCAAATCCTTAATAGTCAAAACTCAATTCAAAGCCAATTAAAATAGGTAGAACAAGACCTCAGAGCCTGACTCTTTCCAACAATTCTGCTCATCCAGTAATTATCAGCATAAAACATCTTTCACTTCATTCTAGTAACTGTTTCCATTTTATATGTTATCAGGATATTTCATTAAGTCCGTCTGCTGCTCACAGGTAACAAGGATAACTAAACGTAGTTAAAGGAACACCCTACCTTGTAGCCATTACTTCATTTGAGGTTGAAATCTATGATACGGTATCTAAATGACTACACTTTAAAAATGTTTCATTAGGAAATAGGCACTGTATTCTCATGCATGAGGCTGACATTTAGAAATGAAAGAGAACACAAAGAGTACATGATTAAAAGTTTGTTTCATTGTTTTCTCAACTAAAACCCATTTAGGCTAAACAAACATATTTATTGGAAAAGAAAACAATGTCTGATACCTGGTTCTTTCTTCAGTTTTGCTATACATATTTTGAAAATCTTTGGACAAGAATCTGGATATCTTACCTATATATCAACATCTGATTTAATCAAATTCAAGCTCTCTCAGCCAGCTTATAACTTTTTAAATGTATGACTTTATGACCAGTTGCATTAGGATCTGGAAATCAACATCCATGGGATATGTCTCAGATTTGTTGCTTGCTTCTTACATAAACTCAGAGAAATCGTTTAGCCTCTTGGTATCACAGTTTACTCACATTAAAGATAGCATTTGATACCTATTTTCCTAGGGACACAATAAGAACTGATCAGTATTTTCAAATATCAAAATTTGCCTGAAAACTGCTACTTAAATGCAAAGTGGAATGCATGTACCTTATGACTGATGCATTATATTATATAGTTGCACAGTTTATCCTCTCATGATAATATCAAAAGTCTATTACCTTAATTAGAAGTTTCGTGTTACAATAAGCAATAGAGACCACCAATATACTTATAATAAAATGTTTTGAACAGCAAACAAAGAGAATACATTTGATCAAGTGGACAGCCACTGTCACCATTTGCTATGCTGCAGTTTACCTGATAAATCAGAAGTCAAGAGGAAGGGAGGCATTCTTGCAAGAAATGAGCATTTTCAAAGCCTGTTCATTTAAATAGAAGTTGAGAAAATGAAGAACCTTTTTGAACTGGGCAAATATACCTTGATTTAAATGGAAATTGTGAGCAAACCACTAAGACATCCTAGGAGTTGGAGAAAAGCTATTTTAAGCTATTACATATGGTTTGCGTTGCTAGGGAAACCTCTTTTACAGTGTTCATTTAGCACAGATGCTCAGGAAAGCTCTGTGTCTCCATGTCATACCATTTCGGAATGCTTCAGAATGTGAAGAAAGAGAGATGCACATATACACACATGCAGACAAAAATATCTCTGTAATTTTATCTTAGTCATGTTCCATGTCTTTGGTGGAAGTTAGTTCTTTCCATTTCTGCCATGACCACAGTGATAAATCAAAAGCTTTGTAATTAAAACCCTCTGTTTCCAGACTGAAGCTATTTGTTCAAACATTGCCTTCAGTTTTGATCCATTTTGATCCATTTGGGTTCATGTGTTAGATAGCCATCTATTTAGAGCAAAACATTTGCCTTTGCCATATACATAGTGAAAATGCAAGGAGAAAGACCAGCTCTGATGACATTTCTGGCCCACCCTTTTGACCCTAGGGCATGTGTGACCTGCCAAAACATATCATATAACCTGCTCCACACAGGCCTTATGTAGCCGCAGTGTTCTTCATTCTCCCTTTAGCTCTTTAGCACCCAGGTAGGTGACAGCCTGATCGGCAGTTGCATGCTGCCATGCTCGGACACGCCTGCCTCGCAGTTGAGAGGACAGGAGGGCTCAGACCCTAAGCGTGCTGCTGAGCATGAAAACGTGTGCTGCCTGTTCCTTCCTTTTTCAGAGAGCAACAGCTCCATAAATTTTGAAAACATAGGATTTGAATTATTGAAAAATAATTAAGTTTTCAAACTTTGCAATATTTCAGTCTCTCAGTTTTAAAAGACCTTGTTTATAATTGGGGGCATGGCATATTATTACTGTACACCATTATCCATGCTTGGTGCACTCTTGGATCCCACTACAAAGAGAGTGTGTTCTCACTGTCTATCCAAGCAAGGTACTTCAAAATTGCAGTGAAACAATTCATGAATTCAGCCATATGAATTATAAGCCCTGTGCAGGATGGACCCGTAAATACATGCAGAATCACATTTTGGGGACATGTGTACATGCAGTCACATAATAGGTGTAAAACTACTCTTATGAGTATGCTGCAAACTCAGGAAGCAGCTCTTGAGAGTTTAATTATTGGACTATATGGTACACCAGGAACCAGTATTTTGAGTACTAAACTTCTAAGGCCTTGAAGTTTTACTTACAATTTAACAATGATTTGTAGTTTGAACCCTCCTCAACAAAACTTAAAAAACCAACAGAAAATGTTTAGAAAACATTTTTTAGAAGCTAAAAATTAAGTCCATCTATGGATGTGCTGTTGAAGGCACCTCATAATGTGCTATTAAAGGCACTTGACTTTAGTCAATAAACCAAAAAGAAACTAGCTGATAAAGACGACAATAAAAATATACTCTGAACAAAACATATGGTGTTCTACAGTTTGAAATTATGTTTGTAATGGATACACATTGATCTAACCAAACATTAATAACTGTAGAACCAAAACTAGCCAGTATTGCCTATCTGTGAACCATACTGTTATTTACATATCAGAGGTAATGTAAGAAAAAGAAAAAGATACCGGGTTAGAGACTTGTAGAGTCTTAGCACTACCAAAACAGGTTTAGGCTAGGTAGGAAAGAGGCAGAAATTGATTCTTGCTACAAAGTAATTTAATTGCGGTAATAAAAACCATTAGTTATTTTGGACATCACAACTACAGCTTTCTGCAGAAATTTCCCTATTTCATCCAACACACTGGTGAATTTTGTGCTTCTGTTCTCTGTCATGAAGTGTAATTAAAAATATTTGTAAACACTGAACTATGATTATATCAAGAGTTTTAAACCAAACATATGTAAACATCTTTTAGAACAATACTTTGTAAACAGCATTTAAAGATTAAAATGCTTGTTCTGAGTCATGATTTTCATGACTGTCTCACAGAAGATTGCTTCCAGTCTATCCAGCTGGTCATTCAGTTTACAGAAAACTACATGTAAAGCCAGAAATTCCCTCCTATGCCATTCCTGACCCTCCCTCCATGGCCCCTGCCCTTTCTATGTGCTAGTGCAGTGGCTTAGGATGAACTTTTGATCTTTCTGTTTGAGATGCTTGACCTAGTAAAATCATCCAGCAGTACAGCCAACTCAGTCTCTTGATATATCTTGTCATAGTGGATTTACAAGCAGTGTAAGACAGCTTCCTGGGAAGTTACAGTGTTGTGATCATGCAGGTGCCAGACTGTTCAATCATAAAACAGTGAAGGTGAAAAAAGCACAGAAAGGAACAAGGTTGTAAGTCAGGTCTAATTTTTTTGTCTTAATTTGTTTTTTTCATTCACTTAAAGGATACCAAATTAATCTATAAAAGAAATTTAAAGGGGCTTGGTGTTACGATACGCCAATAAGTTGCTCAGCATGAAGCTCCCATGGGATGCCACACAGCAGTAAAGCTCCTATGTGCCTCTTACTTCCTCATTCAGTATGTAGCTCAATTACTAGTTAGCTGTTTAAAGTTTCCTTATACTTTTTCACTTAGTGTTACAGTGAATTTGAACCTGAACTTAACACAATTAGTAGAAGAACAAAGTCAGGACTGGGACAGTTTGGCCTGTTCAGTGGAGCAATAAAGCTCTGATATGTTCACTAGCAAGCTACTGAGCTTTTATTCTTCACCTGGAATCTGCAATTATTTCTGTATATATTTTGCACAATACATCGGGTTGATACCTCATCTTTGAATTTTCACAAGTTGCTTTCTAAGTCTCTACAGTTCCTAAAACATCCTTTGTCGTTCCCCATATGTCAAGCCATTAAGTGAAAAGGCCGTTTTTCACTTTTAATGGCTACTGCTGGGACATTTCGTAAATCCATTGATGGTAAAAACGACAAATTTTTACCTTTTCTAATAAGTAGCTTTCAATCATAACCATAATTTAAAATAATTTTGAACATAGCTGAAATGTGAAATCTCTAATTTCTAGACTCCTAACTTTTTCATGTGTTACTTTTTTATCTATAAACTGTTGCTGAGGTCTTTTAGGTTTCAAAATTCTGTTAACTGGAGAGGGAACCACCACACATTCACTTTTTTTTTTTTTACACTTGTATCTCCCAAGCTCCCTTTTGTTCCACTTTTGCCAACAGCAAAAGGGGATAGTATAAAACAGGTCTTCCCCACAATCTCTCCCATCAGGAGTCTTTCTGAAAGGTACTTAATGAAGTAAGAATCATGGACTTAATTAGATTCATCTGTGTATAGTCATGCTTGGCTTAAAGCAAATTTTTTTGCCATTGGCTTGTATTTCGTTTTGTATGTCCTCTATACAAAAATGCCACAAACTCATGTCCAGCATTTAGTTATTATTTTTCATTTTGTACATTTTGACAGCTTGAGATAGTGCTATATCATGCCTTCTGGTCACATTGGTTTTTGTTCTTTAGAAAGATGCTACTAAATTATCTAACAATATTATCACTAGCTACAAGAAAGCTGAGCAAGAAATAGCCTCACTGAATCTCTCTTTTATGACTTTTAATTTCCCTCCAACAAAATCATGTAACATAAACGTTAGATTAGATCATGCATTGCAGTGACAGCTGCAGAATGCTTCTTGTACTGTTGGAGTCTGTGTCAATCAAGACAATGAAGTATTACTCATAGTGTACATTATATCATGTCTTGATGACTATGACAACACTATGACTTAGTGTTGATTTTCTTGTTTGTTTGAGGAAAAATGAATGTTAATTAAAATATAGTTTTGTTTAAAAATGAATTATACCATACCAGACATAAAATACTACCATGCAGGGAAATATTTCCTTCTTCTGCAGGAAATGGTTGAATCAGCGCATTAATGGTTAAGCACGCTGGTTCAGAGAAAAGGATAGGCTTTTGCTTGCTATAGTAAATAATAACTACAGGTCCTAATCTTCTCTGGTATAAACAACATAATGGCTAATGTCTTCAGTTTCTATGAAGTTGCTGCTTTCAACATCAAGCATTTACCCTAGTATTTTCTAATCAAACTTTTAAGTTAGTTCAAAAAAATCTATTGATGTCAGCATATGGAAATTGATTTTATCACTGATGAACCATAGTTACGGAGCAAGATTCAATTTTTGTAACTCAGTTTTTGTAATTTCCTTATCCCTATATGGCATCTGTTTAACCTTGTGTAGTTATCAAAGCAGTTGTAAAGGAATGACATGCAGACTTTACATCTGATTAATTCTAAATTAGTTTTCAGCAGTTACTTGTAATCTCAAAATATCTACTTTAAAACTTTTTATCTGTGACTAGTAAGGTGATAGCTTTTATATACATGCAAACAAAGAGTAAAAAGTGAAATCAAGCATTGTTTATGATTTGATAAAAAGGTCACATAGGTATTTGAGATAAGTAGCCCCCACTACCCTTGGAATCATCAGAACAAAGGTTAATTTTAAGATGGTAATATACATACTTCTTCCTATCTTTTTATCTGAAATGTTTCACTTAGTTATTATTCTCTCTTAGATAATGTAAATGAATACAGTGTTAATTCTCCTGGAGAATAATGTTCTTGAATGGTGATTTAAGATTTATCCAGTCAGGTCCAATTTAAATGATTTGTCTGAGACACTCACTTCATCACTGAATATAGACATATATCTATTATAATAAAGCACTCATGGGAAGTACAGGCAGTGTGCTCTCCAGACTGATTAGAGCTCCAATTTTTAAGAAAGTATCTATCTCATGCTATGGAAATAAGTGTCCCTAAGTCATGCCATTATAATGTTTATAGTAGTTTCATATTCAAATTAGTTGGAATCAGGAAGAGAGTCATTACTTAAGTTGAAAACTTCTACTATATTACAAATTCTAACACTGGCGGGTCACTGTGATAAAGTCCCTAGTTATACTGTGTAATCCAAGGGCCATCAAATATCAGAAGATCTGCTGATTTTTGCTCCTATAGTCCTTTTGGCAAATTCAACAATTTAAACCAGCTCACTTTGTCCAGCCTATGAATATTGCACTTTAGGCATCTATCTCGGAGCTGTGGATTTTACTCCCAGAGGAGCTGCACTACCACCCCGAGTCCTTCTGGGAAGGCACTGTGGGCCACTGCCTGCAAAGCCACAGAGGCCAATAGGACTTGCCTCACGGCCTTTCCCAACCTATCATTCTGACTTAAGAGAAGTGGAGGCGGGTTGATTCCTAATTTTAACGTCTCTTTAAATTTCTGAATGGGTCTACAATAAATTGCTGAGCAATTTTCAAAACTGAGCCACAAAACTCAGGAACAAAATCCCGTAGATGGTGACTTTTGAATTGGCATTTATGTAACAATGAAATTTTAAAATGTTTGTCTTCAGCAGTTAAACGATTCACAAAGTTGCACTATAGTGCAACCAAAGAAGATCCGGACCAGATCTTACTGTGCTCTTACACAGTAAGAAATTACTGAAACTACTTTCTATGTACATAGGAATATCCCATTTTTTAATTTATCTGTACAAAGCAAATTGCGAGCATAAAACTCTGCTGTAGGCACAAGATGCCAGTAAAGGAATGCATGAACCTTTCAACAAACTTTCTTCCTAGTAGCAAAATATCAATAACTGAGAAAGTACACGTGCTAATAAGAACAATCTGCACTGCAGTGAGCCTGGAAAATAATTTTATAATTAACCTCCTCTGTTAAAAAAAATAAATATAGAATTTCCAAAGGAAAACAGCTTATTGTAGAGAGTGTTGGGATCTACCCCTCTTTCTAAAATGAAATCATGATGTGGCCGCAGGTGACATAAAGTATAAAAGGCTGTACAGTGCTCAGGGGCTCTGCAGTTGTGTTGCAGCCTCTGTTTTCCAGTGGAATTACCCCAACCAAATACGTGTTTTCTACTTATAGAAGAATTCAAAATATCATAACCCAAATTCATCCTGATATGAAACATAATGGCATTCATCTGTATATATTATCATGTCTAGGGGGAAGAATAAAACTTAAAACAGCTACAGTACTTCCAGTGGTATGCTGAAGCTCCTGTGTTTAATGATATGCATGCTTATACTTGTAATCCCAAAAGGGAAAAGTTATTTTAACTAATGCCAACTGAGAAAAGTGACAGGTTTATGTTAATACTAGCAATAAAAAATTATTAAAAACAGGCAGTTTCAAGAGCTCCAAGATCTAAAGGAATTGTCAGTATGAACTTTCAATTTAGATAGGTTAGAAGTCAGCAGTCTCTCCTTTAACTTAAATAATTATACATTTCCATTGCTTATTTCCTAATTTGCTACATCATTTTCTGTCATTGTTACTACCTCATGTTAATGTTACTACCTCAGCAGTCATCAACATAAAGTACAATCTTCCATACTCTTTTGGATCAAAGTTTTTTACCCATACTCTAAAAACTTCAACACAATCTTTTTCTGTTATATTTATAAAGAATAAATAATAAAAGAAACAATTGCAGTAGAAATTTTAAGGCACAGGTTGGGACAGTTACTGATGCAGTATAATTATATCAGCAAGCAGTTAGTACAGGTGCATCAACTTTATCATTAGTTTATCTGTGTTCAAAATGGCTTCCTAACGGAAATATTTTTCTTAGTTCTCAGCCAACTGGTGTGGTTTATCTCTAACAGATGCTATGGTCCTACAATTTTATGTAGGAAAACAGCATCTCTCAGCCTGCAACCCCATGACATCGCCCAACAGGCAGAGGGTCAGAGCTCAAACAGCTGCATGGGAGAGAGTCTGCCTACGTGGGGGCTGACTGCAGTTTTCTTGAATAAGCAGAAACAAATGAGAGAAAAAAAGATGATGAGTTGCACTGTAAATATTGCTGCACAAACAATCTGAACTGATGACGTTGCAGTTTTATCTCATGCCTTGTCACCTCTAAAGCACAGAGTGCACCACAGAGCTGGTCACATTGGTGCTTTCAGCTATGATAAAGTTGTTTGGATGTCTGATGTCTCTAACTGGTATCCACTTCTCTGCTGATGGTTGGTAGGATTTGCAGTGCAGAGGTATGGTGATCCAAAATCAAAATCTGTAAGTGATGTTGATAACTGAATTGTTACTTGATTAAACTGAATTTCACAAATATCATAGCAGGTTAAATAGGTACATTCAACAAATATCCAAAAGAGAAGTGGTCACCATAAAAATATAAATAATAGCATTATCAAGAAAAACAAAATTAAAATCCTGCATTTTGTCACCTGGTTTTCATGCAATATTATGCTTCTAAGCTTCCTTATCATCATGTTTACTTTCTGGGTTTTGGCCGTAGGCACACTGAATGAGGCACTTTAAGAACATACTGAATTTTAATAAGGACAGGGCAAATAAATAAATGGCATTTATGTTTTATCATGTTCTATTTAAAGAATGAGAAAAATTGCATTTATCCTTTATGTACTGATTAATGAAGAGTACTGTGCTGATTAATGAAGAGTACTTTATGAAGACAGAAAATAATTTTAACATAAATCAAAACTTTAAAAAATTGTAGGTCTGGAATGAATCACAAAACCCATCACATCAATTCTCCTGACCAAAGAAAAGATGAAATTTTACCTCCACAACACCATTTTTGAGTCACAGCTTGTTTGGGGTCCAGTGTAATCTAGCTGTTACCTCAGCTGTCACTTCTTACCCTGTGTTTCATTCAGGTAATTACTCACATGCAAATGTGAGCAGATCTTTGACAAGTAAAAATTTGCCTACCATTCAATAAGGACAAGGGCACAGGTAGCTCTGTGAATTCATATTCTGTTTCCCAAAAGTTTGTGACTCACTATCATATATTGATGCAACAATTAAACCCTGTTTCTATCATATGCTTGTCTGTAATAAAAATACATCAGAAGCAAAATTTGCCTGGAATGGCTTCAGAACATCATCTGCCTTTGAAAGTGAATCCCTGATAAATTTCAAGCGTAGCTCTACGTGTAAGTGTAATATATTTATAACACTTAAAACATGCCATCCTAGCTTGATATGTCACGTGAAATGTTGTCAGAAGTCATCCAAAAGTCAAGATGACTTCTGACAATGTTTTTCTGCCAGTAAGCTTTGTTTTCTTGTTCAAAAAAAAAAAATTGTTATGACATGATTTGTTCTGAACAGCCATGCTGGCTGGTATTTACCTCCTTGTTATCATCTAGACACTTAATGCTTTTTGATTATTTCTTCAAGTTTTCTGTTTATATTGTCTGTTTCAAAATTTCATGTTTTTTTTTTTTTTACAAATGGTACCATAATTTCACCATCCTTCAGAAATCCTTACAGAAAAACTGAAATTACTTGACTTGGCTCTCTAAGATGAAATTCATAAGAGTTCAGCTACTTTGGAAGCATTTAAATATAGATTTACTCCTTCTCTCTCTAGGCTAATCCACATTCTTAAGCCATTATTACTAATGCTAACGGTGTTAACACAATTCAGCATCCTAGTGAACGCTAATGCAAAGATGACATTAAGCAGTTTGGGTTTCTCATTCTTTAGAACACTTTGTTGATAATTTTCCCTCCTGACTGAGTGGAAAACTAATTCCTCACTCATCACAGGGCTAATGCACTTTTGGAAACTTTTATTACTCAATATTCACGTTTTGTTTGTCCAAACTTTTACACATTCTATAGAAAACAAATATTTATTCATCTTCCATGCTTCCTTTCTAGGTAGGTTCATTTGAACCTTGAGTTCTCTTAATGTGTTGTTCACAACACATTAGCCTGTACCACACAGAACAAGATATGACAGGTAGACATATTCATACTAGCACATTTGCAGCTAGCTTGCCTCTCTTTGTATTACAGTCCACAGCATCCCTTATTACAATTCAGTATAAAGACATCAGACTCAAGGATATTGTTACTGACTTCTTTCTTTAAAATAGTTTAATCTCTGTCTTCTTTAGTTCGCTGATCCCCAGTACTGTATTCTGAAGGTCAATATCTGAATTCTCTGCAGTGACAGTCATACGCTAAGGAAAATATATAAATATTTATATTTGAATTTAATTTTTCCTTTCCATATTATAATATAGCTACTATTTTGAATCAGCTGCTGAAGATAAACCAGCAATTATAATATTAACAAAGTTAATGGAATGCTTTTTTTTCTTCCAGTATTTTTCAGTCTCGGAAGACCTTTGTCTTTGAAATAATTAATTATGTTAGTGGTATGTCTGCTGTAGCTAAAGGTCACTCTACAAAATGTGTGAAAAAATTACCCAGGACTGAAGGAAATTTTTAGACTTTAACTCCTTTTCTAAACATTTGCAGCTTAAAAATGATTGCTCTACCCACAGATATATACACACTATGGGAAATTATTTATTTCAATAAACTAGTACTGTGCATTTGCAATAGGGATGGTTGAATATTATTTTGGTTCATTTCTGCAAACATCAAGGATAAGTGCAATGTAATACATACTTAAATGCAATACTTAGAGTGGATATAATGAATCTGAACAAAAGATATTTTGAAAAAAACAATTTTCTGAAAAATATTAAAGAAAGCTTAAGAGATAAATAGCAAAATATGAATGTTATGAATTTGGCATCGAGTAGCTGATGCAAAACTAATGAGCATATAATCCAATTTTGCAGCTTCTTCATTTTCAATAAGGCATTGAAGGAAAACAAATAAGAAAGTATAGTCATTAAACTCACTGAGACAAATCAATTTTTGTAAGCTGTAAACTACAAAGGATACACATTATAGGTGAATTTGATTTGCCCTTTTTTCTTTAAAAAAGAAGATAAGAAAATGCATTTGAAATTGTAATAAAGAGCTTCAAAAGAAAGCTAGAAAGTTTATTGCACTGATTTGGTATATATTAATGAGTTTGCAATTAGTAGTTTAATCTGAGATTGCTCAGACAGAAACATACGTGCACATACTGTGAACATGCGCAGCACATCTGAGGATTTCAGCTGCAGCAGATCTGCTGTTTCTCAGGTGACGCATACACACACCTCAGGGCTGCCAGACCTCAGGTACACCAGAAATAATGTGTCTCTGCAGCCCATAAATGATCTTACATAGCCAGTGAGTCTGGCAGGGCCAGGCCTGAGTGAATACATTGAACTCTGGTGCATCTGAAAGGCAGCAAATACACTGGGGAACTGAAGGCTTTTGACATACCAGTGCCCAAAAGATGCCATATTCCAAAGGGGCTCTGGGACGTCTATGAATGCAGTACAGAAATCCAGAAAACTTCATGTTGATAGGTTTTCGGATATGCCTAGAAAAACCCAGACACAGAACACCCATAGTAACTGTGATTTTGTTCTATGCCATTCTGAAAAACTCTGATGTACAGTAACTTTCCTGTATTGCAGAGGGGATGGAAAAATCTGCTGTGTCCCTGTTCAATATTACATTATAATTTGATTTCTAATTATTTCTCTTAAATTCTGATTAGCTATTTAATGAGGTACAGTCTTTGAAAATGTATGATCTAACATGTCTATTTTCTGATAATATTACTGATTCAACCTGATTTACCCATTTTTATTTTTATATTTTCTGAACTAGATGTTAAATTGTGAATGTAATTCAATATTCTGCTGAATTTAATACATTAATTTCATGAAGAGATTTTATATCTCCTAATAATTTTTGAATATGCATTAACAGTATCAATGACAACCAGTAAATTTAGTCAACTAGCTGCCATTATTTGCTAGTTGGGCTTGGAAATTTAAAAAACAGGTGCTTTACATTTTAATAATACATTAAACTAATAAAATGTTTTTCTAAAAAAAATTTACCTATAACAGTGTTGAAGATTGCAGCATTTTTAAGATATAGGATATACATGTATATCAACAAATGCATTACTATTTTACTAAAAACAAATGAATATTAAAAAAAAAATTCTAAGAAAAATATCAAAAAGATGTTTCAATCTGCAACATAACCCATATTAAAAGGCAGTAAGGAATTACGTCTTAAAAAACCAGTATGGGTATTTATAAGTGGGACAGCTAACAGAATTCTGGAGTGGGAGGAATATATTTATAATGTATGTTTCCATGAAAAGGCAGAGAAATTAGTTTGTCTTTATTATTTGCATTCAGATTCTAAAGCCTATATAATGTACTGATTTCATCAGCTTTTAGTTTGGTAATTTATCTAGAATTATATGGTCCTTGTCAAATTGTCTTCTGATTCATTCTTATTTAGTAATGTAATCTAATGAACAAAATATGAAGAGAAACAGAAATAAGACCTAAAACCATGTAATATCCAAAATTTCATACCACTAGATATTTTAGTTGTTAGTATTGCAGGGAAATAGTGGGGTTTTTTTACTGTATACTCTTTGTGAATGATCAAGAGGCTGCATTTATCACATCAATGCTGTGCAAACAGTGCATCATTGACACAAAACTCAGAAAAAACTCAGCAGAAAACTCAGTAGAACCACTTACTACAGTTAACTGTAGTAAACTGCAGTTTACGTGCAGCCTTATAAATGAAAACCTGCAGATACAAAACAGAAAAAAATGGAAGAAGGCATTGCAAGATGAGGATCATAAGAGCTTTGTAATTTTAAACATTAAAGACATGGACCTGCTCGAGTGGGCCCAGAGGAGGCCACAAAAATGGTCAGGGGGCTGGAGCACCTCCCCTGTGAGGACAGACTGAGAGAGTTGGGGGTGTTCTGCCTTTCCAGGCTCTGGGGAGACCTTATAAGGGGCTACAGAAAAGGTGGGAAGGGACACTTTATCAGGGGTGTAGGGATAGGACGAGGGGTAATGGCTTTAAACTGTCAGAGGGCAGACTTAGATTAGATATAAGGAAGAAATTCTTCCCTGTGAGGGTGGTGAGGCCCTGGCACAGGTTGCCCAGAGAAGCTGTGGCTGCCCCCTCCCTGGAAGGGTTCAAGGCCAGGTTGGACGGGGCTTTGGGCAACCTGGTCTGGTGGAAGGTGTCCCTGCTCATGGCAGGGGGTTGGAACTAGATGGTCTTTAAGGTCCCTTCCAATCCAAATCATTCTATGATTCTGCGATTTCTGTACTGCCATTTAAACAAAAATTATATGAAGAATGTAATCAGCATTTATGCTGCTACGCTCATCACACTGCCTCTTTCCCTTGCAGGCTGTCAACAACCAGCAGCTCACTGCTTGGAATGAACACCAATGGCTCAGATGAGTATTTCCAGTCTACAAACCATGCAGAGCAAACTTTCCGCAAAATGGAAAATTATCTGCAGCAGAAGCAACTGTGTGATGTCCTACTTATAGTTGGAGACCAAAAGATTCCAGCTCACAGGTACATTTGCCCGTATTGTTTACATGGCTTCAAAGCCTGAAATTTCTAATGCTAGGTCAATTTATGCCTACCTGTTTAGTTATGAATGAATGGGTACTATAATTGGGACATCAACTAACAACAGAATAAAATGATGTGATCAACGTTTCATATTCATTATTTCAAATAGAATGAAATTCAAATATGAAACACTGATATTGTCCATCTCCCCTTCTTGCTGCTGTCAAGCTATAGCAAGATCAGTAAAGAAAATCTGCCCAAACAAGCACTATGGGAGAAAATTAGATTACTAATTACCCTTTTAACTTTATTGCTCACTGCTATAAGATTTGAATCCTATGCTAAAGATAATGTTTCTATTGCACACACAATTTATTACATAACAATACTGAATTTCATGCTTGCTGTTGAGATTATGAAGTAATGTGCAGTGCTCCTAAAATGCTTTCATTTCAAGGTTGGTTCTCAGTGCAGTGTCTGATTATTTTGCTGCAATGTTTACTAATGATGTGCGTGAAGCAAAACAAGAGGAGATCAAAATGGAGGGAGTAGACCCTGATGCACTGAAAGCTTTGGTGCGCTATGCCTACACAGGTAATTCTTCCTCCATTACCCACATCATTGTTATAAAGGAAGATAAAAATCTATTTAATGCATCTATAACTGTCACTTCTTCCATTTCATACTAGTACATGAATACATGCATAAATCATGCATACATGATGTAAACCTTTGTCTAGAGAGGATGAATAAATGTTACTGGTTTATATAGTGTTATTCTAGAAGGTGTGCAGAAAAGTTAACATATAAATTCATATTGACGTCTGTCTCTAACTAGATACAAATTATTTCAGGAATTCTAATGAGAGAAGAACGTATTTTGCCTGTTGCCCACCTCAAGTAGTGACACAGAAGAGTGTACTATGAACTTTCCTGTCATGGGTAGCTACAGAAATGGTCTGCCTGGGTGGCAGTTATTTGGCTCACTCAAGGCTCTTGAGTAGGAATAATCAGAGGAGAACACGAATATGTTCACACCCATGAGTAGAGCAACTTTTACCATGAGAAAGTGCAATCACATTCTGAAAAAGGTTTATTTATGTTCTCTTGAAAAATTATAGAGGTTTTATCTCAATGAAATTAAATATTTTAATACCAGAATGCTGTATATAAATTTTTTCCTTTATTTATTTTCTCCCATTTTCAACATTTACCCCTGTATTGCTGAATCCAGAATGGTTGAACCAAATAGCTAGAAAGACCAAGTCAGAGAACTGTGAAATCCCTTTCGTCTGCTCTATAGTGAACAGGGAAAAATGCTGTAGAACATGACCACTATGTTAATATATATTACAATTAGAAACATCCAGATTGTTCAAACTTATGTAGATTCTGGAAGTCTGCACGTTCTCGTATTTGGCAAGCCTCCTGATGCAGATGACAGCTACTCTAGCCAGAAAGGTGAAAGGGAAACCCTTTTTCCCCTACCAAGCTGTGCAGTTCTGTGACAAAAAAATGCCCAAATCTCAAAAGGAGAAAAGTACTCCCCCAGGAGGTAACAACACTTAACTGACCAGAATAACAACCTTCTGAATTTATGAACATTTGCTCGTGAACTGATCCATCCCCTCAGCTATTATCAATAACATTCACTAGATCCTTGTCATCTATGTCCCACACAAGACATTGCTTGTTTGCTTTTGAATGAAATAACACAATTTCAATACTGAGATGGGGAGGTTGAAAGACGTATCACAGTTATATATCAATAGTTTTGTAGTACTTTAAAAGGGCTTGAAATACTAAGAAAAAAAAATCAAAGGAAAACAAAGACCCCATTACATTCATGATATCGGCAATAGCATAAATGTTAAAAATAGACTTCTTCACTTGCTACATCAGGCACTTCATAAATCTGGACTGTTGCATTACGAGAGAAATCTCAAGAAGGTTAAACAATCTTCGACCCAGATGGGAAATGTAAATTTCTATACAGAAAATAGACCCCATTTGTGGGTACAAACAAGGGGATAAATACAGGGGGTGAGAGGGTGTCACAACCCGGACTGGAAACCCAGAGAATTGCAATGGTTCTGTGATCCCCTCTAGTTAAATTAAGGTGAAACGACACCAAATGACCGGTTAAAATGTTTTACTTGCAGTAGAGAACAATTTAAACTTGGAAAAGGATAATAAGCAATGTGGTCTCTGATAAATCTATAAGAAAGAAAAGAAAGGAAAGGAAAGAAAAAGAAAGGAGAGAAAGAGAGTCAAAGAAATCCAGATCACTACCCCTGGATCCAGTGTTGTCTCAGGTCTGGTGATCTTGAGTGGTGGGTGCACACACAGCAAAGTTTCTATCCCCTTTTAAGTTCATCTTATTAGCTGATTAGCATACTAGACAAGGAGGGGCAGGTATTCCACAAATCCATTTCCATAAGAGATGAGGAAAAAGGTGGAGCAGGGGTTCCAGTTGAGTTGGTGGCCCAGCTTTGGTTTTTCCTCTGTTCCCAGAGATTTTTGCTGACTTCATGCTTCTTATCTGTCATCCCAGAGGTGATCACCTCTTATCAGTTCTTGTTACCACTTCAGTGGCAAAGGTGTGAAGTCATTAGCAAGGCAAGTATTCAGGACAGAGCCACAAAGTATTGGGCTTAATGTTACTTGTGCTTGAGGGGAAACACCTGCTTTAGTCCATGTCTCCCCCTCTGAAGCTTATCTAAGGAGTTTGTCAATGCAACTGCAAGGGAGTGGGGGGTGCAGCCTTCCATACACTCCCGCTTCCTTGCAGGACATTCCTTAGACTAATCCAAAGGCCACAGCTTGTCCTTGAGGTTTTCTGTGTCGATGAATGGTTGAGGCATTACTTCTTTCAGTTCCTTGCAGAGGGAATGCTGTATCTACAATGCAGTGATATTGTGGCACTGAATTAGCATACATAACCCCAGGAAATAGATTAGTACAAGTGCAAAGAACCTGGGTGGTGGGCTGCTTATTATCCATGTGTATCTCAAAATCATCCCACTTGAATAAATTTCATCTCTTTCAGTTTACTTAGTACAAAACCACATGAAAGAACATCCATAAGGCTACAAAAGCAAACACCAGACTATGAAATAGTGTAAGTCTGCTTGTGAAATCAGGCTTCCCTCTTTGCTTTAAGGCATTGTATTGCAATCTATTTACAAGGACATGTACCAATTTTGCTATATACATTCAGTAACTATTCTGAGTTGTATAGTAAAAAGCAAACCCAAACATTGCTCTATTCTGCACCCTGCCAGCCCTTCCTCATTTCTTGCAGAAGTTGAAGGTATTATTTAAGTTACAAAGTAAGGGACATCAGGAAGAGATGGGATTGTGCTATGGTAAGACTGCTATGGAAAACAATTTTCCTAATAAACAAGCCTCTAAACCGAGTGCTACTTTTTTCTTAGGTAATGAAATAGAAACGTGACATTCAGAGATAAGAGCTATAACTTTCAGAATTGTTTACATATTCTACTGAAATAAATCAGAAGTGAACTTTGGACAAGAAACCTCTTACAGTTCTGCTCTGAAGATAATTTTGACTGTAACCTCTCAATACCACCCTTCTCCATGTGTTAAATGGAGATGGTGTGTATCATCTTTTCACAGAAGAAGCTGGAAAAGAAATCAATGTTTCTGAGGCAACTGCATGTTGTAATGATAAATGGAAAAACATATAAAAAACCCCACAGTTCTATTTTCAGAGTAGGATTTTAGTGCTGTGTATCAACTAGGGAATTGAACCTTCCACTGAGCAACAAGAATGGAAGATCTTATTAAATTAACACCTTCCAGTCTATCTATGAACATAACAAATTCCTCATGAATAATTTCATTAAAAATTTAAATAAAAAGTTGATGATGGAAGAAATCAGGTTTCCTGCACACACTGCTGGCATTTCCTAGCTTTTGATACTGAAGTTCTTGTGTGTAATATAAACTTATAATATATATTTTCATGAATTATTATATGAATTTTAGGAAAGGTTCTTCTCTTATCACACCTTTCTATTTTACTTTTTTTCAGGCAAAATCAGATCTAATACTGTTAAAGCTCCAATAAAAATGTTCCAATCATTCTATTCAAAATCCACCAAATCCTTTAAGTCTGTTAAAACATATGTTTAAAGAATCCTTCAGCAAGAAAGGAAAATTAATTTGTGAATCAGAGGACATTTCTATTCAAAATTTTTAGGAAGAGGAGAAAAATTGGGGAATGGGAAGCTTTCAAATAATAAAAATATAAAGAAAATGACTGAAAACCTCTGTTTTTCTCCCTATATGCAAACTGCACAGGTATTCTAGAGTTAAAGGAAGACACTATAGAAAGTTTGCTAGCTGCAGCTTGTCTTCTCCAGCTATCCCAGGTTATTGAGGTATGCTGCAACTTCCTCATGAAGCAGCTCCACCCTTCCAATTGCCTGGGGATTCGCTCTTTCGGAGATGCTCAGGGCTGCACAGAGCTCCTGAAGGTGGCACACACATACACTATGGTAAGCTGAACAATCTAACTGCTTTGCAATTGTAATGTTAGCAGCAAGTGTGAACACTCTCCTGGAGAACATATGGGCTTTGGTGAAGCAGAGCCAGCTGAGCAGGGCTCAGGGCTGCTGCTCTCTCCCCGACTGATGCAGTGGCTCTGCTCTTCCTATGCTGGCAGGGTCAGTTCTGTAAAGTCCCTGACGCAGGGACATCTGTGCCCAGCTCATTCTCCAAAGGGAAATTTAAGAACTATGACTGTTACAGAAGTATTGGAAGGAAAGAAAATCATGTTCAGAAAAACAAATGTTCAGTTCTCTTGTTTCCTATTTCAGAGTTTTGCCTTGTAGAAGGACATACTTATTGAACTTAGAGCTGCAGTATGATTGGTACATATTTCTTCCAAAAAATGTAATAGGGCCTTAAAATGGCTAATGTCAAGAGGCAAACAGCAATGGCCCATTCTTATGCTTTTGCTTCAACACCAAGAAAATTCTAAAGCTGATTTTAAGGTGAGACACACATAAAAAGAGCCAATATAAAGAATGTATTGGAAAGATTTGGAATGCTAAAAAGAAGCACATCACTGACTGAAGCATAATCCTTCTCTGGCTCAAAGCAAGAAATGAATATTCAGAGTGTGGGAAACGGAGAAACAAGATAGCTTGCTGTGAAACCAAATCAACGGATAAAAATTCAGGGCAACAAGATATGCTATAGCAACTTTAAACACAAAAAGAATAGCAACTGCAACAGCTAAATAGGTATAAAAAGAACTACTTGTTAGGAGAGACATGGCAGCTTTATGCTTGAAATATTAGTGTAGTATGTCAAAACCAGTTTAGAGGCTTCATAATGCTGAGAGCATTCCAGCAAGAGATTGTACACTTCCACATGCTGAAATAAATGACAGTGGCACGTGCAGATTGAGGGCACTGGTTGTGCTCCTTCTATCATACTAATGAATGGTTGATTTAGCAGCAATCTAGTTTGAAAAAGGGCATTTAAAATAGAGGTTCACTCAGCCTGTGTATAATGGCCTTGTCCTTGCTGCTCCACACCATTTTATACTCAGCCAAAATCAGGAACTTCCCCCCTCTGCTGTTGCTTCTTTTCTCCCACCAGCCCTAGCACACAGGCATCAACTTTAAGAAATTAAAATTCATGGTCCAGGTTGCTGCAAAATTGAACTAAAAATCATATGGTTAGACATATGGTTTTATGATGTCAGACAATAAGAGAGCCTTTTTTGTTTCGATGTTTTTAATCATTTCAATCCTCCAGTCTTCCCCAGGAGTTAGACTTTTACTATTTTTAAAAACTGTGTGTGTCACAGAAATGACAGTTGAGTCTTTAAGGACACTGTCTGATGTGAAGGATCATGATGAATCTATGAGACTCAGCAGTACCGTGCATATAGGCGTTACACTATGTCTTCCTGAAAACAACTGGGAGCATTTCCACCTCCTGTATCTTGCGTGCAACACAGATTGAGGATGCTGCCATGAAAGAGGACCTTGCATGTCATAAAACCACCTACCAAGTTTGCAGCTACTGCCAATCTAGAGACAGAAAAGGAAATTTGCACCTCTTTGAAATAACCTAAAAAGAAAATTTTCTTTTAAACCCTTGAAGTAGTATTAAGTAAACTTTGGAGAATAAGGGATCATAACAATGCATGCACACAAGTGTTGTGGAAGAGGATAAATAAAATGCTCTCTTTTGCTTCATGCCAACCTCAACCACTTGAAAATGTGCACCTTAGGGGAAAGACTCTAAAGTTGTACTGTAAATATAGAGACCATTCAAATGAACTAGTAGTATTTAAACATCTTCAGAAGACAATCACCTAGAAACACCACATCCATTCAATAAAACCAGATACAATGGAGACCTTCCCCTTCAATTACTTTAGCCATTGATGCAAAGTATTAACAGTTTCCTGCCTGGTATCTTTTCGTGCAGATAGAGCTTGTTCTGACAAACATCTTGTGCTATATTTGTAACTAAATGTGGTCTGGCCTTCCTGTTCCTATTCTCTGAATGTCACAAAATATTAAAGCAGGATATGCATAACAGAGCAAAGTTAACAGCTCCTTCAATCACCAATACTTCTATATTTCTATCCTTGGTACTCTTGAAAAGAGTTTCAGAAAGCTAAGAGACCACTGAAAACAAATAATACAAATATCTGTTACTAAAACTTCTTCATCTGACCTATTTCAATCTGGTTCCCAAATAAGATATATTACTTCCAGGTACGTAAATGGAACTTAATATTTCAAAAGCAGACATGAATTCTACATGCATTTTTTGGCAAGTAACATAAAAAAACTGATCTCCCTTAACAAAATTTCTTTTTTCCTTTGGAATTAGCACAAGCAAGCATACTTAATATATTTTAATATCAATTCTAATATTGTTGTAACTTGACTCTACAATATATTATTTTTATGAAAAATAATTCTTTGAAAGATCTAGGGTTTTAATATTTGTGGCCATTTCTGGAGCTGGTAAGTTTTATCATAGCAATAAAGACTGAGACCCCTTTGTTTGGAGTTGTCCAATTTTCTAAAAGTACTGTTAGAAAAGTTTAATTTTCCTTGCTGTATTTTCTGCTACTAAAAGCAGAGACATACAGTCAACACCTGGCACACCTCGTTGCAGAAGGATTGGAAGGTTTCAATGCAATTTGCTTAAAATTTAGTAATCTGACTGCACAGAAGTTACACAGTTTATTTGAAAGCCCACTTGGCATTCTTAAGGTACATATTCTTCAAATTTTGCTTCTATTAAGCTGTAATGTTAAGATCACATTGATGGACAAAACTGCCAGTGGCAAATCCCTAAGACAGGACATACTGACAAGAGGCCTGACAAACACATCTGTAAGCATGGTAGTGTGAAGATGAGCATTATTCTCGAGTTCTGCAAGAGAAAGGCATCAAACAGCAACTAAAATCTCCCTTGAATGGTAGAAGGAGATTCAGTGATCTTTAGAATATATATTGCATTTCCCTATACTATAGAACAGGAATGAAATATGTGCAAAGCCTACATTATCTAAGAAAATGTTATTTCAAGGTGTGAAAATCATCAGTGCATTGAAATATTTTTTTTCTGTTTAGGAACACTTCATAGAAGTAATAAAAAACCAGGAATTTCTTTTGCTCCCTGCTAATGAAATTGCAAAGCTCTTGTCCAGCGATGACATCAATGTTCCAGATGAAGAAGCCATATTCCAGGCATTAATGATGTGGGTGAGGCATGATTTGCAAAACCGGCAACGAGACCTAGGAATGCTTCTTTCTTATATTAGACTGCCTCTGCTTCCACCCCAGGTATGAATGTGAAGGGCTAACAGGGAACTTAACTACCACCTGAAATGCTTGCCTCAAGTATCATTTAGACAGAGAAAACAATTCTGTGGAAAGGTTCTGGTTTTCACTGGGGTTTTTGGTGTGGGTTTTTTTTTTTTTTTTTCCTTAACTGTATAGTAGATATGTTTATTATTTGTAACCACAGATGAAAAAAATCCCACAATGCCAGTGTAATTACTAGGCTCAGAATTATCTCTATAAAAGCATCAGTCAAATGATATTACAGAAGTACAGTATTTCTCTGTTGGGTAGCAACGGTAGTAGTTTTCCTCTAATAACACAGCAACTTAGATACCATGCAAAGACATTTAGCTTTACCAAACTGCAGGACAGATAAAGCGCAATAATGATTTCTTTATTACTAAAAAGTAGACAAAAAGAAAAAGGTCCAGATAATTGCTGACTATTCTGAGCATTAACATTACTTGTCCCTCAAGACTGAAAGAGTCACTTCATTGAACAAGTTTCAGAGGCAACATACTATTTTATAGTAAGCTGACAGCTTTATCTGTGTCACAGAAGAATCTATATATCTCTTAAGAAAAGCTTATAGGAATATCAAGGCTGTCCAGACACTACAGTTACTTTATGGATCTCCATGACTGAAGCAGCAAATAGTCAACTTTGGATTAAGTATCAAAATAGCATATGCATTTAATTTTAAATATATTTAACATATTCTAATATTCACAGAGGTGTCCAGTACTATATAGATTTGCTTATACTCACAGCAAAAGTAGTTTTGCATTCAGAGGGTACAGTACTACATTTGCAATTTTAACCTTTTCTAAAGCTTAAAAGAAAGTTTTTGGAAAAAATAAATCAGACATCATACTTAATGACTTTTTTTCCTCCTTAATATTGTTTTGCTTGCATTAAAGCAGAGTTTCCAGCAAAGATTGAGTGAGAGGTGAATTTAAAATGAGTGTTTGTAGCTACAAATACTTTAATTATTAAAGTATTTACAATTTTAATGATTTATATATATAAAAAAGATCTTCACTTTTCATTTCTTAGTTACTAGCTGATCTAGAAAACAGTCCAATGTTTGCAGACGACCTAGAGTGTCAGAAACTACTTATGGAGGCTATGAAGTACCATCTTCTACCAGAAAGACGGTCCATGATGCAGAGTCCTCGAACTAAGCCTAGAAAATCTACAGTGGGTGCGCTTTATGCTGTAGGAGGTATGGATGCCACTAAAGGTAAGTTCAGAAATTAATTTTATTAATTAATTGTATTACAGACACACAGGGAATATATGACAATTATTTAAAGATTTCTGTAGGAAAATAGCAATTTAGAGATGACAAATAGAAAAAAAAAATCACAGAACACAGTCCTATGTGTTAGATGTTTTTCCTTCTTGCAAGAATCATGCATTTGTAAATAATAGACATACATCTTGAAGTGCAGACTAAAGAAGTTTGACTCAGACGGTTAAATTTAAAATTAAGTTTTGTAGAATTTGTGCATATATTTTGACTTTACAAATCAGAAGAGAAAATTAATATTCAAAATATTTCAAGATTCATTTAGTGTTGTGTTAGAACCTTGTGCTCCATTTTTTGACAAAAGTTAGAAGGCTGGAAAAAATTTTAAAGAAGAGGAAAATAAACCCAGAAAGTATTACTGAACTATAGAGAACTTAGCTAAAGCTTATCAACCCTTATAAAATTTCATATGGAAAGATTTGTCTCTTCCATGAGTGCAACAGTACGTGCCACTTTTTTTCAGGACTTCATACACAGGGTTTTTTAAGGTTGTAGTTGAAAGTTAAGTCTTACAAAGTATTCCAGTTTTTATTATATGATTTTCACAACTGCAATCAGCTTACAGCTTTACACATACACTATTTTTTTAGTAGGCAGCATATTGAATAATTTTCTACAAAAATCTTAACTTCAAACTCACAGCTTGGAGCCAAAGAACTATAATTAGTTTAAAGTCTAGCAACTTGCTGAACGGTATTACTTTTAGCTGTGTGAGTTCACTTTTAATAGAATCACAAAGAAGCTAATCCATTTCATGGTTTGCAAAAAGTTGCTGATGACTGATTTTTCCTATATGAGAGACCTTGCAGAGCTACCTTACTATCGCTATGTGATCAAATCAAGTGCAAAATACACATTCATCACCATCACAACATGAAAACGCTCATTCCTAGGGCAATTTAGCAAAATGAAGTTAAACTGTAGCAATTAGTATAGCTTCATTAGCTATACTGATTATTTATGAATTATATAAAACAACCAAGAATTCAAGGTAATTTTTAAACTAACTTCTACCAAAATAAGAATAAAATTTTCTAACAGTTTTTCCTCAGTAAAGGTTATGCAAAGAAAGGGCTATTTCAGTCAACAGCTGCACTTCCTGTTGGTGCCTCTCTTACTTATTACCTTGGAATAAAGCCAATTGTTTGAACTTTTGCCTTTTGATGGTTAAGAAGAACAGCACTTCCTCTCCTCCCTGCTGTCCTCTACAGCTCTGACTCATACTTTGAGCCTGTGCTGGACTGTAAGATAAAGGAAACAGCACCTAAGAGACTATGATGCACTGGAAGAACAGTTCCAAGAAGGGAGTAACTACCATGTCTGGCAATAATATGCTTTCTGTGATAAACAAAACTCTCAGGGAATGCCAGGTTTGGCTTTGTGCTTATCTCAGGTGGTATATGAAGTCAAATCTCAACTTCAAATGATCAAAAGAAGATCAAAGAGCTACTTCTGGGCTTGTATTTTGAAAAATGAATTTATGCCTAAACCACATTAACTTTCAAAACCTACCTTCTAGCCTCTGTAAAAATTACAGCCTACAGGGTATGTATGAACACACTGTATACCTTTATGTATTTTTCCTGTTTTTTAGTTAGTGTGCGAGATACTTCTTTTGAAGCTGAGAACTCTGGGGCACTCACATATTAGCATAGCATAAATGAGAAGGAATCAAAGCAAAGAGCAAACAGACTAACAAAATTGAAAGAACAGTCAAAGAAATCCAATTGCTCAGAATAAAAGACGACAAGAAAGGGGAAAAAGTCGAATTTCTTTCTCTTATTGCAGATGGATCTGGTAGATTCCTTCCCAGTCTATGCATCCGGAAATGCATGTAGAGGAGAGAAAAAAATATAATAAGCTCTTATTTCACTGAATTTATTGAGTATAGCAGATGATCTCTAGCAGATCTCTAAAGCAAATGCTCCCTTTCTTTTCTGCTTTATTGCATGGTTGTTTGACTGTTGTAAATCATTCCTTAGCCACTAACTGCCTATTGTAATTCTCAAAATACTGCTCTAGTCTCAAATCCCAGTCAAGGAACAGGCAGGAAATCTGCTCTGTTTTTCTCATTTGGTTGCCTTCAGTTGAGCTGCAGCTGAGCTCCGTGGTGCACTGTGTGTGCAACTGGCAATTGATTCTTCCACCTTGGTTGTTACTCAGCTATCTCCCCACAATGCTAAATCAGTTCCTGAAGGAGCAATTATGGCTGCTGAGTGACTGACAGGAGCCAGCGCATGGAAAAGTGTCAGTTTTGAATGGCAAAGAGCTAGGGCCTTATGAATAGTTGCAGTAAAAAAATTACTAGTAGATCAGTGACCTGAAAAAACTGAAAATACAGCTTATACGTTACAGCAGACAAGCAGTTATTTCAAGGCTGCTGCAAAGGTGAACCCCAGGGAAGCTACTTGTGGGAACCAAGTTTGTCTTCTGCCTGTCTCCACCATAAAAAGGAAAATATCCAAACCATTCATGAAGATGCATGCCCAAGTCCCAAGACAGACACGTGGATACATTTTCTATTTTTGATACCACTAATGGTTTAAGCACAAACATGGTCAAGGAGTACACATCTGTGAAGTACATATTCATAAGGAATATTAAAAAACCCCAAACAAAACCAAACTATGAATAACCTACACTCACGGTATTTAAATGAATAACAGATTTAACTTATCTCCAAAATTTTCAGTATTAAAAAATTTGCTGGCTTTCAGTTCTGCATCTTCTTGCCCCCAATTTATTCTCATAGATTTGACAGTCATATATGCATGCAATTAATGCAACTTTCTCACTAGTTTCACATTTCGTAACTGAAGTTCTCAGGGAGCCTCAGTAAAAGTTCACACACGGAATTTCAACGTTTTAGAATTTAATAATATTTTGGGTTGTACCAACTACTGATTGCTGGGTACTGATCAGTTCATGGATATTCTCATAATACTTATGTTTTTAACAGGTACCACTACAATTGAAAAATATGACCTTAGGACTAACAGTTGGATACAAATTGGTACTATGAATGGTAGACGATTACAGTTTGGAGTTGCAGTAATTGACAACAAGCTCTATATTGTGGGAGGAAGAGATGGTCTGAAAACTTCTAACATTGTTGAATGTTTCAACCCTATCACCAAAGTTTGGACTATAATGCCTCCTATGTCGACGCACAGACATGGCCTAGGTAAGAGGTGCTCTTTCTTTGTAAATACCTTGCATCACATACACATGAATTTTGATAGACACAAACTCTGTTGACATAACTTTGCAAAGCATTTCATAACATGCAGCAATATTTGTAGAAGATATTTTTCAGACAGAGTTGCCTATTGCCATAATTTTATGACAGTGATACCAGTTAGTATTCACCTAACTTGCACTGGTCTTCCAGAGTTAATTTTGCTTTTACAAAGTTCCAAAACATAACCAACAGTGAAAATAATCAACTCTTTGTCCAATGTAGTGGTCAAGAGATATGTTTGCAATATAGTAACAATCTGATTTTAATTTTTTTTTTTTTTAATTATGACTTAAGTTAAGCCCATAGGTACCAAACACCTCTGAAAATCAGATCAGAGAATTACCCACATGGAAGAAAACATTGCGGTAAGGAAATAAGTACAACTTCACTAATAATTAGCTAGCAGCTAAGCACCACACAGCTCCTTGCTCACTCCTCTCCCCTCCCAGTGGGATGGGGAGAAGAATCAGAAATAGAAGTAACACTCATAGGTTGAGATAAGAACAGTTTAATAAATAAAATAAAATATAATAATGACAATAACAATAATAGAATAATAAATCAATTGTAATGAAAAGGAATACAATTTGAAAAAAAGAGAGAAATAAGCCCAAGAAAGACAAGTGACGCACAACACAATTGCTCACCACCCATTGACTGATGCCCGAGCAGTGATCCACTCCCCAGCCAGCTCCCCCAGTTTCTATACTGGGCATGACATCCCATGGTATGGAATAGCCCTTTGGCTAGTTTGGGTCAGCCGTCCTGGCCATGCTCCCTCCCAGCTCCTTGTACACCTGCTTGCTGCCAGAGCATGGGAAACTGAAAAATCCTTAACTTAGCATAAGGGCTACTTAGCAACAACTAAACATCAGTGTGTTATCAACATTGTTCTCCAAAACACAGCACTGTACCAGCTACTAGGAAGAAAATTAACTCTGTCGCAGCAGAAACCAGGACAAGGTCTTTACTGCACAATAATCCTTAACGTTATTCACAGTGAATGAATAATATGAATATGAAATCTAGACTTTACTTCTGGAACTATAAAAAAATAAGGACAAGTTTACAGTTGAGGAGACTGTAAGGGAGGGAAGATGAGGATTTCTGAATGATTGACATATCACAGTTCTTACGAAAAAGCTGGCTTCTCCAAAGTTTACAGAAGCAGATATTGCTTGGAATCACTGGTAAATTCAAATGACATAGAATATTTTTATTTTAATGAATAATAGAAAAAGATTGATCCAGAATTATCTGGTAAAGCTTTGCAGCCTATATCACCTTCTCCGTTGCTTGGTGGAGAAAGTATAGTGTAGGGTTGTTACCAGCTAGTCTGTCAAATTTATAAAAGCAAATACTAGTAGGTAGCAAAGGGAAAGAAGACAAAACATATTAAATAATTCTCACTGAAGTCTTTATAATTACCAACTGCAGGGGCATAATTCTACCTAACAAGTAGGTCACAGTGGTAAATTTGAGTGCTTAAAGTTAGGCTTCTATCTGTGTGTCAGCCTGGTTTGCAAAGCTGCCTTACACTTACAGCTCCTATTAACTTCAGTGTGATTTTGTGGAGAGTTAGCACTTTTGAAAAAATCAGGCCATGTATATTTAGGCCTGAAAAGACAGATTTAGAAAACTTTTAAGCAGCTAGATTCAAACATTTCCCCTTATCTAACAAAGGAAGAAAACAGCAGCGGCAGCAGCAGCTCCCCAAAGGAGGGGCACCAAAGCCCCTCTCTCTGGAGAAGGACAATGACACAGGCTACATCCAGAGCTTTGCAGAGATGGCCAAGTTCCCTCTCCTGTGCCTCAAGGACAACAGATACAAGCCAGCTCCTATCCAAAAGTGTGTTCCCCTTACAGGCATTAAAATGTTATGGTACTTTAGAAGTAAGGACTATCCATTCACTCAGGCTTCATGCTGGCAAGACTACAGAGCTTCAGCTGGCTCAGAATAAGGATAGGTGGTTTGATTTGGGCATATTTTTCATTGCCTGGCTCAACCTTTGCGTTTTTTTAAAATAGTAGCATTGTTTCTCATGTAGGGGCTCAAATTTGTTTCAGAACAAGGTCAATAGAAGTGGAAGAGATAAAAGTCCAAGAAGAGAATATCAGAACTAAAGCAGCTTTCCTCTAATCTTTTGGCACAAGATAAGACTTACTCAGAAAAACACTGTATATGAAGAATTTTGTTTATCTTTGTTTATTCTGCCAAATGACAAGGCAGCTTTTAGATAGTTTAATACCAGCTGAAATTGCTTATCTGCATACAGGGATTTAAAGTATGAAGTTAATACGCTATTGGTCACTGAAATTATTAGATACTGTAATTTGTCCCTAATTCTATCTTTTAAGGAGTAGCAATGCTTGAAGGACCAATGTATGCTGTTGGTGGCCATGATGGATGGAGTTACCTTAATACCGTAGAAAGATGGGACCCCCAAGCACGGCAATGGAATTATGTTGCTAGCATGTCAACCCCTAGAAGCACTGTAGGGGTTGCAGCATTAAATAGCAAGTATGTCAACAGGAAAAACTTTCTTTGATTTTTCATTTGCTTCCTTCTTTGGAAATACAGTTTCTTAAATTTTCTTTTTAATCTTATCGTAATTAATCACATCAAGAAAAGAAAGAGAAAACATAATGCACAAAAATAAGAAAAGAAAGCTCTTCCTCCGTTGCATGGTAAATTGTTTTCAAACTTGTAGTTGTGTTTTAAACATATTTCAGCCCTTTTAAGTTAGAGGAATTAGAAAATGTTATTACATGCATATAAGAATTTCTAGAATACCACATAAGGGGACCTACAAGAAAGCCAGAGATAGACTTTTTATAAGGGCATATAGTGATAGGACAAGGGGTAATGGCTTTAAACTGACTTTTAGCTTTTAAAGAGGGCAGATTTAGATTAGATATAAGGAAGGAAATCTTCCCTGTGAGGGTGGTGAAGCACTGGGACAGGTTGCCCAGAGAAGCTGTGGCTGCCCCCTCCCTGCAAGGGTTCAAGGCCAGGTTGGACGGGGCTTTGGGCAACCTGGGCTAGTGGAAGGTGTCCCTGCCCAGGGCAGGGGGATTTGGACTAGAACATCTTTAAGGTCCCTTCCATCCCAAACCGTTCTATGATTCTATAAGATCAACTACTTTAAAAAAATATTCTAAATTTATATTTACATTTTAAAATCACTGTGTCTAAGGAAGCACCATTTGAAAGAAGCTGTACGGAAATGAAGTCATCCATCCGTCACTTTACACCTCCTGCATGCATCTACAATTTTAACATACAAGTTGACAGTCAATAATAATTTTTAAAAGGTTCAAGGTATATGGTGTGTTCAAAAGGAAGTCAAGTTTAATAATAAGGTGTGGAATAAACAGCCTTCTATAAGTCTTATTCTACCCAGATTTATTCTGCTCTTCATCTATTGCTTAAACACACTATCATGTGTTCACTGTACACTGGTTTTCCCAACAAGATTTTCAAAACTTATTTAAACATCCTCCTAAGACACTAAAGCCACTCAAGCACTTTTACATGGGAACAGAAACGTGTGAATCTACTGTGTAATCCGCAGTAAACAGCGTTACACCGTTACATACTGTTGTACATTTCCATTTGAAAGTAATTTTATTTCAGGATGAGGAATAACAATTCATAAATTAATACCTAACAGAATTTTATTTTCATTCTTCAGCAACATAGGATAGTGCTGGAAATACAAAAACCGTGTAAAAGGCCCCAGGTTATGTTGGAGAGCATGGCTTCAGCCAACCTTCCTTCTTACTTAGATCTGTGGAAAGCTCTTAGCAATGACAGTTTGTAAGGCCTGGGAATATTACAGTTGCAGGCAGACCACTGCATTTATCATGAAACTTTATCACTGGCTTCCCTGTTAATTTCTTAAATTCCAGAGAAAGAGAAGGATAAAGAGCAGCAACAAAGACATCAGCAAACAGATATATGCAAATACAAAACTTCTTCACATACAAGTCACAGTTCTGCATTCAAACATGACATGATACTAATCATTAACTCAAAAGGCCAAGAGAGGCAGAACTGTCTGTTCAAGTGCCTGTTGTATCTCAGAGGAAATGTTTTCAGCACAAACTTCACCAGAAACTCCTGTTGGTACCTTCCACAGCAACATGCAGGAAACCACTTTGTCAAAGAGGAAATCCAGCCTGATCCTGACTCTGTTCTCAATCACTCCTGATACAAGCTGTCTCCAGCCTGGCTTAAATCACGTCTGTTAGTCTAGTGATGTAATTTCTGGCATACCAGGGGAAGCCAAGATCAAACGTCCATCATTCTGTGCTACTGCTGTGGTCTAACCAAGCAGAATGCTTCGCCTTTTCCTGTTTCCCTAAGTCATGCCATAGTTTCTGAGGGGCAACACTTTTTGATCAATAAATGGTCTATTGAAAACATCAGTCAATAATGGTATATTTGTTCTTTTCCTTAGAGAAGGGGAAACATTACCATGTTTCTAGACACATTATGGAAAACAAAAAATCCCAACCAATCTGTTTGTATATACAGTGATTTCCTCTCTCTGTGAAAGCTGTGTAAACAAGTAGTCTGTATCTAATGGCATGATGTGAAAAGAAAACAAACCAAGTCCTCACGTTTTTTATTGGTCAAGCAACAAACTGCACAACCAAACTCAAGTCTATCTTCCCTTCACAAACATTAGAAGAGAGAGCTAGAAATTTTCTATTATTCTAACAGTGGTCAAGAATTTTCTAGTTAAATTATACATCAGAGGGGTCTAAAAATTTTTCCAGTCACTGGAGAAAAACAGGCACTTCTCAACCAAAATTAAACTGATCTGTTTTAGGTGACTTTGTACAAGTCCATGTGTTCCCTAGGTCTTTAATTAGTTGCACTTAGTAAATTCAATTTCATGGCAGTAAGTAACAGCCAGGATATGAAAGGGACCTGAACAATTGGCATATTCAATGTTTAAACATGTCTGCTGTTACGTCCAGTATGCATACTATATAGTGTAGCAGCATCTAAGTTAGCTTGAAATACAAAAGAAATTCAGGATTTGTAAAATTGATTGACAAAAAGCCACAAACCCCCCATGCTTCTTAATGGGGATTTCCACCATTTATTCTTACCTCAGCTAGCTTAAATCTCCAGTTTTTTGCTTAATGCCTTTAGGCTGAACAGACAAGATGATATACCTGTATGGTAACTCTGTCCAGCAGATTTTCTTAAATACATTGGAATATATTGAATATATTTTTGACATATGTTTTTGATATATATATTATTAAAGCTCTTTTACATATTAACAGTATAGGAAAAATGCTTAATGTGATACTAAGATGTCAAATACTCCGTAAGCCTGTCATAGGGAATACTACCAGTATGTTTCAAACATATGTAGTATCTTTCAATTAAATTCTGTCTATAGCTCACATTTAAAGAAGCTGCCATGTATTTTTAAGCTTAATTTTCATATGTGACTGCTTGAAAATTTACACTGCAAATGAAGAATATGCATTCCTTCATACAGCATGCAAAACCCTTTGTGCAAGGAAAGTTCCAGAGCATAGCTGTCAGATAGCAAATACTGGGCATAATGATAATTTTAAAGTGGTCTGAATGAAGTTAACCAAATAAAATTCCTATTAAAATGAGAGACTAAAGACTGAAATTGTTTGCCTTCTTGTGGGTAATTATCCCAGACTGTATGCTGTTGGTGGACGAGATGGGAGCTCATGCTTAAAATCAATGGAATGTTTCGATCCGCACACAAACAAGTGGAGTATATGTGCTTCGATGTCCAAGAGAAGAGGGGGCGTTGGTGTTGCAACATACAATGGGTTTTTATATGCTGTGGGAGGTCATGATGCACCTGCTTCCAACCACTGCTCTCGACTTTCCGACTGTGTAGAAAGGTAAAGAATTTTTTCTTTTTCTTTTTTTTTAGCATTCCAGGAAGGAAATATAAAATAATTTATAGCAACAAGGGAAATCTCTTCACAATTGGAATGTTATGTTTGTAAAACATGTTATGCTTTTTAAAATAATATTCTTATTTCCAATGCTCTTGTGATAACAGAACAATTAACCTTAAGAAGCAAATTCCTCTCAGCTCCCCCTTCTATTTGAGCTGCCCAGGAGCCAGGTGAAGACAACAAGTAAGACAAATTCAACACATGACCTTTCTATTTCTCAAGTGCCAAAAATCTAGGTTTGGGCTACTTGTGTCATATATTGTAGGAACTAAATACTTTTCAGTTGTGTCTTCCTCTAATAGTTTGGCTGATATTGACCAAAAGGTTAAGATTATAATATCACATACTCAAACAGGCAGTACTCACTACACAGGTGTTTTCTGATGGAGGAGACTGATAGAAAGAACCTTATTTCTGTAAGAAACTATGTTGCTTTAGGAAATGGGGCTAAAATATATGCTAAGAGTCTAATTTAGGAAGCAGGAAAAAAAGTAAACATGCACCAAAGCACACCACTATAGCTTGAATTCACACTTTAAAACTAAATAGTACATTAATACATTGGCCTAATCATTTTGGTAGCACACAGGTGTAAGCAGTGAAATCCTGGCTTTATATCAATTTCTCTAAGTAATTACCATTAAAATGAAAATACTGTTTATCTAATCCTTATTTAATCTCCACTGATGAGCACAGTTCTTAAGAAAACGCAAATTCTGGACATTTCTTTTTCAGAAACAGAAGTATTGTGTGTCAAATGTTGCTTTGCCACTGTGGTGGCATGTGGCACAATGTAGGAGGACAAGAGAACACTTGAGCCCTGGGTGAGAAAGGAAAATAATGAGTGGGGACAACTCCTCTGGCTGTTTAATGGGCCGTGGGTATCCACTGACACTTGTGTCATTTGGGGACAAGAAAAGAAAACTGAGCAAGTATTCAACTCCCTGTTTGAATACCAATGGCTAAGTTTTGTTCTCAGTTAGATGGTGAAAAGCTGGAACTACCCTGGAAATCGTTTGAATTTATATGGGAAACTGACTGAGTACATACCAGAAATAAAATCAATACTGATATGAAAACCTGCCAGGCATTTTGTGTTACAAACTTTTATCAAGTCTGTGAGATATTTAACTTCTGCTATACTGAAATTTTCTGAAAACATTTGTTCTGACAAGGAAAACAAAAATCTTTATGGAGAAAAGAAGAGTAATATATTGGAATTAACTTTGCTGAGTCAACTGATGGCTATGCTATCATTCCCTCAGGCCTCATTTATACTTAAAATGTATTGATTGTTTAATCTGATAAAAATGGAGAGCCTGTAATCAAAAAGTGAAAATATGGGCATTTTTCATGTGCTTCAAGATCCCTCTAGTGGCTAAATTAAGTATTTAATCACATTACTCATAATTCTCTATACTAGTTCATGGTGTAAACTGAACTACGATTCAGGAGAAAATAAGCAAATATCAGTAATTTGAATTTGAAATATATTTCTACAATGTATTTTTCTAAATTTGATCATAAAACATCCTAGGTATGATCCTAAAACAGATGCTTGGACAACAGTGGCCCCCTTGAGTGTACCTCGGGATGCTGTTGGAATTTGTCCTCTGGGGGACAGGTTATATGCTGTTGGGGGCTATGATGGCCATACATACCTGGATACTGTGGAGTCCTACGATGCTCAAAATAACGAATGGACAGAGGTAATAGGAAGAATTGCCTAATAAGTAATAGGAATTCTTCCTGCAGATAGGAAGAATTCCGTCTGAATAATGGACAAACTAAAAATTATTATGTTGCAAAATTATCACTGTTTTTGTGAAAAATGGTATATTAGGATGCAGTAATACTGTAGTTGGGCTTGTATAAAATATCAGTTGCCTCTCCTGTGAAATAACTACAATTTTTTCAGACTAAAGGATGGAGGCAGTGCACGGGCAAGTGAGCCAGGTTGCACAAATCATTTTATACTTGAAGTGTTTAAATTCACTGCTGTTAGCACTGGCGTGTGTTTGTCAGCAGTGTCCTCTACTGGTGGCACTGCCAAGCTTTCATATTTATGACCATCACTACTGAGACCAAGAGGAAATATTTAAAACTATCAAGATCCTACTCAGTCCGTGGTTTTCGAACATAGGATATGAAGGACTTTTACAAGTTAAGAGCAACAACATCAGCCTACACTCCTGTAACTCTCAGTGGCTGCTAAAGCCTTTTCCCAAAAAGTCGAAACTGTGTTTTTAGAGCTGTAGTTGAATCCAATTTTTTTAGCAGTACAGTAGTTTGAATAAACAAATTGCTTTCCTTTTAATCTGCAAGCAGTTTCTTCTAGTCCCATCCATAGGAGTCTACTAAAAACCTTTCCTCCTTTTTCTTTTCCTGTTTTTGTTTGTTTGTTTGTTTGTTGTTGTTTTGTTTGTTTGTTTGTTTTGTTTTGTGGTTTTTTGTTTTGTTGTTTGTTTAGGAAGTTCCTGTCAATATTGGAAGGGCTGGAGCATGTGTTGTTGTTGTGAAGTTGCCCTGAGGACTAAAATATTGTGAAACTAAACTGGGTGGAGTTTCATGAAGACATTTCCACAAAGCAGTACTGACTATACACATCTCACTAGTCCTTCATTATAGAGAGAATACTTATCTCTGAGCCATTATGCTATTAGAGCACAAAAGTGTCTTCCTGCACTACAAAAATTTTGCATAAGTCAATTATTTTATTATGCCTAATACATAAAAATTCAATAATGTTTAAATAGTTCCGGTTTGTTACAAAAGTGTATCTGTTATTTATAAAATGCAGTAGTAAAGTGATAAACGGGTGTATAAGATTTGATAAACTTTGTTCTTTTCTCTGTTGGCAGTAATGCTAATGTTTCTAAAAAGAGCTTTTATATTCTAAGTAAATGAAAATGAATAAGAGAGAAACACCTTCAACATCGAACTGCACAGAAGTAAATATTTGCCCATAAATATCAGTGGCAACACAATATTCTCTGCAGAAGTAACTTCATTTTTATACTCAGAAATTAAATTACTAAATTAACTTTAAAATCAAATCAGAGAAGCATAGAATTTGGTTGTTATTCAACCTCCAGCATTGCTAGTACTGTGACAGAATGCCCATTTTTAGCAGTATATTAAATTGAATTGTGCAAGTTAAAAAGTAGTAGGGCTAAAGTATCTTCATGTTATTAACTATGTGCCAACAGAAAGAAATCTCTTTTGTCAAAACACAATGCTAATATAATTTGCAATCATTTTCACAGTGCACAGATATGTGATATTTTAATGCTGATCAGTGTGTCAGGTTATTCATGGATTCGTCTTTGCCCACTAACCATCTGTCAGTATGCATTAAACTAATTTGACTATTCTTGGGATAATCACCATGCATTAAATTTTAAAACAGTCATATAATTACATTCCTTGAATATAACTTACAAAATGAAATTTTTATATCATATTGATATGACAATCTTTGACCTCAGCTGAAGATTACCAGCTTTCTCTCATGTACAGCAGAAATATGGTAAGAAAAAAACCACATCCACTGTGTAACATTATATAGCATTTATATAAGCATGTTTATGGTTTATTTGAAATTAAGGGAATGCTAAGAATCAAGAATAAACAGGAAAAGAAACACCTGAAAACAGCACATAATATTCCACATGCATGATATTTTCTTTTTGTGTGCCAATTTCTAATGAAGGCTTTTATTTGTTTTGCATTAATTTCATTTTTTTATAATTTCAAATGCTGAAAGTGTATTTTAGAAAAAGAATGTATGTAAGATATTTTATGCTGTAAAGCACAATATTTGGAGAGTATCTACTTTAGTGTTTCTTATGTTGTTTTGTCAGTATCAGAAAATTCAGGAAAGAGGTGAAAATTCTCTGAACATGTAGACTAACTTTCCTGATAGGATACTGTGTTTTCAGAATTCAGCATTATGTTATTTTAAAAAATTTATAGTATTAATCCTATTGAATGCTTCTAAAGATAAAATCTCATAAGCATATTTATAAAAAGAAAAACATTTTTAACTTTAAAAATCAATTATGTTTATATATAGCATGCTACATTCAAATAAACTTTACTTTCTCTGCTAAGAAAATTCAGACTGTATTTTAACAACTTTGTGGGTTTTATTTTACATCTTTTCAAGAATAGAAAACACAGAAGTATCAATTGCATTTTTGTACTCTAAAAGATCCTGTCTTAGTGTCCTTTTGCATCTGGTCCGCATAAAGTAAAATTTATCTTCCTTCTAACACTTCCTTTTAGATAAAGTTCATATTTTTTCTTTCTTTGAGTTAAAAATAGTTAGCAATACTGTCCTGTTAGGGTGCCCTTTCTGTGAAAGGGGCTCACACACCCCAGCCTGTGGCAACCTAAGATGATTGCCTGCAGAGGGTTGAAACTACAGTACATTTTAAGATGATTTCTTTTGGGGACATTACATGAGGCTGCCCTACAATAGAAACTTACCAGTGTATCACCTTAGAACTACCTTCATTTAATTGTGAATTTCTAGATCAACACACAAATGTCTTACTCGGTGGGCCAGGAAATGAGCTTTATTTCATGACTTTTTATTTTGTATCTATTTTTGTGGAGGAAAAAAACCAAACCCAAACCACAAAGGAAACCCCCTACCAACCCAGAACAACACAAAAAGCCAAGCAATGGGGAACAAACCCTAAACTAGCTAGTGGGTCATGGGTTAGAGAATTCACATTGTAGGAGGAAGATATTTTAATTTCTTACCAAATCAATAATCTGAAGCAAATACAAGGGGGCTAACCACTAAGCTTGACAGTGAATCTGCATAGTAAGACATTTGTGAATATGAGGTGAATGGTAATTTTATATCTCTCTCCCCTGTCCTATAGGGAACCTGTCTGACCACCTACCTAGAACATCTTTTTGCAGCAAATATTAACTTTTAAACACTAATAATAAAAATACTCACAGTTTTGCTCTATTCATTGCCATCTCTGCTTAGGTCATGCAACAACCATGTCCACTCTTCTATATAAAGACTTGTGTGGATCACAGGGAGAGAGTCACTATTGCTTATCACTCAGGCTCTAAAACCATGCTTTTCTCATGTTCTCCTGTAACAGGACACCACTGTTTCCAGCAACCAGTATAGCCTCATTTATTCTACTCTACTCTTGCCCATTTTTAAAAATCTAAAATACAAATTATACAAACAATGTGCAACTAACACCAAGATACTTGCAAGAGGCACATCAGAATAGACACTGATAAACTGCCACTACCAAGGGGTCCTTCTCACAGAGCCTCTGCTTGGAATTTGAAGTTGCCCTGGGGTAAAAGAAGGCACACACTCTCAAGTAAGAGAAAGCGGGTGTGGGTCCTTAGCTAGTAGAGTGGCTTATATCTAAAAACCTAACCAAGTCTACATTAAGGAAAGAAAATGAAGACTTAAGCATAGAAGAGATCAGTTTTGAAGAATGGAAACTGTGGGTGAGTACCTTAATGCAAACACACAGGACCAGTCTTTGAGAGCTGCGTGGCTTGCAAGTGTTTTCAACTGTAGAGATGACATAGATCTCCCCTGTCTTTGTCCCCTCTTTCAGCTTGCAAATTTTATTAAATGCTTTATCAGTAAACAAGGCATGAGACTTAGGAAAAACACAGAGCTATAAATAACCCCCTTAAATGTATCTTTAAATATACTACCATTTCCATCGTTTAATAAAGTCTCAAAAATATTAGATTAAAATTACACCTTCTGTATTTCTTTACTGATCTCTAAAGAAATCATGTCATAAGGTTTGCTTATTTAAAAAACACCATAAGAAAGAAAATTTGTAGCATTCTTCTAGCTTGCAGCATGCAGCTACATTTATCAGTTTGATAAATTCAGTACCTCTTCCTACCATGAATCGCAACCACTGAGGTGGAGTATGTGAATATTTGCATTTGTGTGCTATGTGATAAGATGGTCTAGTAATTTCTATGGCAAGGCTGTGGTAACCAGTACACTTTCTAAAAATTTTAAGTTTAAGGCCATACCTTGTTATAGAAACAACACAAAGTTAAATATGGGTAAGGGGAAATGGGAAAAGATGGGAAGGGTATTAAGCAGAGAAAAGTCAGAGAGCAATCTGAATGCGACCTTACAAACTAAAGCAGCCAGCTTAGGGAGGAATGGATTTAAAATCCAGATGTGAAGAACTATTTCTGCATCTCCCTCTTCTTGAGTGAAAACTCAAGCTTCTGTGTGCAGAGGTGGTACTGAGGAATTTGCTATTAAGGTGCCATGGGAAGCAGAAGTGATGAAGTATCTGTTTCTTTACATGATACTTTTACATGCAACTGTGCAGCTGGGAATTAGCTTGTGCACAGGCTGGCAACTGTTTGAAGCTGTTGATATGGAAGGTCATATCAACTTGTAAAGAATAAGAGGACTATTACACACTCACATCCTGAATTAATTTCAAAATAATCTATTTTAGGATGAAATTATGGCAAAAATTATCATGCGATTAAAACCTTAAGTACTAGAAAATATCAATATAAAATTTGAGCACATACTCGAATTTAAGCAATAAAATGGCACAACTGAATTTTCTAGAGAAACAGTTTCTCAGTGTTTTTAGTACTAAAGTTCATTTTAGCTTTTCTTCTGCCACATTATTTGTACAGCAGTGAAAAGTCATGTGAAAGGAAACTAGCAATTCACAAAAGGAAACTGGACACCTAACAGGAAGGTAGAAGAAAAGCAAACTGGAGAGAATTTGGAGATGTTTAGACATTTTTAGGTGAGAGGGAGCGCTAGAGATGTTCTCTGATGAGGTGTCATCCCTTCATATTTCCTCTGTTTTTCCAAACATGAGTAGATGCAATAGTTACGTGTCATCTTTGCTTATTAGGTACGCTGACAGCTGCACGCACAGTTGGCTCTCTTGCAAAGTGTGGGAGGGAGCCATCCTCTCTTATCTCTGACCTTGTACTGCTCTGTGCCTTTTATCATGACTCTTGCTGGCAGAATGATTATTATTTGTGCTATTTCTTTTTTGCACAAATCATTGTGTTTTCTTTCTTTTTAAGACTCAGCCCTTAAACCACCTTTTTCCGCTTTGGACTGGGTGATAATCTCCACATGAACTGGACAGCAACAATATTTTAAATAAAGTATGCAAAGCAGGGATATCACCCCATGAAATTGATTCTGAAGGTTCAACTTAACTAATCATGTCTCCATCTACCAGTAGGAGATATTTAGGTAAAGAGCATAAGAACCAACTAGCTCAGAAAAATCCCTTCTATTACTTTAGCAATGTTACTTTCATTAATGTAACTGCATTCATCTTCATAAAACATCTACAAGGTAGGAAAGCAGTACTATAGCTATTTACAACTGTCACAGAAAAAATAAATTGTTTCTCTGATGCCATATTAGAAAAAAATACATGAAAGGAAGGACTTAGGCTCAATTATTTCAACACCCAGGTTAATGAATAGTCAAGTCTGTTTCGGACAGTATCTCCACTAAGTCAACCAGATTCATAGAAATTCAAAGCTTATTTGAACTACCTAGTCAACAAACTCATGCTGCCACCTTCTCTTTTTCTGCCTTCTTGGTTGAGGAAATTACAAAAACAGCTTCTCTACAGTACACGCTGAATAGGTTGAAGAGCGAAAATAAATCTTTTAACGTGAAAGGAGACAACTGGTTGCACGTGCCTGGAAGGAACGTCCAGGATAATTTCCTCAAAGAGAATCAATGAAGTGTCATGTGAGGCTAATCCTATCTCTTTCTACATGTGTATTTCTGTACATGGTTATCATATGATGTAAATTTTTTGCTTTCCACCTGACCCTACACTCATTTAGAGATGGGGTGCATGATGCTAAATACATGCTAAATACCTGGCCTTCAGTATCTGACTACTCAAAAGCTAAATCCTGCACTG
This sequence comes from Strix uralensis, assembly GCF_047716275.1. Lineage (NCBI taxonomy): Eukaryota > Metazoa > Chordata > Aves > Strigiformes > Strigidae > Strix > Strix uralensis. Next base: position 4,058,952 of record NC_133984.1, read on the forward strand.
AAATTAGCTCATTTTCTCTGACCCTGGACATCATAATAATTGCATGTTGAATAAACTGCAGTTATTTTTTTGTACATTTCAGCATGGGTCCTTCCCATGGGGAATTTTCATTTTATTGATTAGAATTAATTCCTGGAGAGATTAAAGTGAACTTCTGTAACAGTCATCACTGACGTAGTATTTTTAAGAGGTTTGTGCTAAGAGTACTTACAGTTGATGTTCAAGCTTCACCTCTTATTCCCTATGTCCTCTTACAAGGAAAAGGGGGAATTTTATCAGAACAGAAATCCTTTCACTGCCACTTCCCCTCAGAAAGATGAAGGTCTGCTTTTTTCCACAGTAAAACTATATTATTTTTATCTTTAAGATCTCTGCTGACCTCATATCTTGCCAAAGAAACCTGACACAAAATGCTACGTTCAACCATTTCTACTTTTCAATAAAGTTCAACTACATCGTTTGCACAGAGTCATTAAAGGTTACACATCTTTCCTTTCTCATGCCCACATCCCTGAGGACTTTTTTCTCCATCACCATTCTACATATGCAAAAAGAATTAAAAACTCTGATCTCTTGTACATGAATAATCATGTTTATGGAGTGTACAGAAGAGGATGGCACTAACTTCACATTATCAAGATTTTCACAAGACAACCATATATGACTGAAGAAATATCTGCCACTTATGGCTTGGATGACTCATTTGGGAAAGACTGTCCAGGAGTGATCTTTTAAATACCATATTTAAAGTACAGATTAATATTTTATACCTAATAATAGAAAAATTATATCTGAAAGCATGATTGCATGTTACTCCAGCAGGAAGTTTAATACAAGACACTTTCACTTCCACATGTCCTTTTTGGTGAGAGAATGAATCTGGTTTAATCAAACTCAATGTCCAAAAAAGTCTCAATTTACAGGAATTGTTAAGAAAATACCCTAAGGTTTAGCCCAAATGATTTCTGTATTTTGAAAGTTACAAAAGTGTTGAAAAATGGGGAGTGGATATGAAGCCTAGGATAATTTTGGGCAAGACTCTGTGAGATTGGATATAAACCCAAGATATCATCTAAGTAACTATAAGAATTTTGATTTTTCAAAGCAGGATTTCTCCATCTTATATTTACTCTTTGTTATCCCTTCTTGTGTCTGTAATTTAGGTGGCATTCCCTGATCCATTAGAGAGGCAGCCTCTTACATTCTCTTCTTTCTTAGATGTAGGCAGAAAAATATATAGAAAAGAAAAAAAACACCCCAAAAAACAACAAAAAAACCCAAACCAACTTTGTTACATAGACAAAATAATAAATCAGAGTGCCTCTGAACTGTCAGATGACAGATTGACATTCCGTTAGCAGATTATTGCTTTATCTTCTGTTCCATAGATAAACTTGGGAAAAGGAGACTGTCCCTTTCCCTGAATAAATTCACAACAGAAGTTGAGTAAATTCCAGTAAATTACAACAACTAGTAAAAGTCACAACAATCAACAAGACAGCATCTAACTTCAACTGTAGTCATCTGAAACTGAAATGTCCTCTGTTCTCCTTCCTCTGAGGGTGAAGTATCCTTCAGAACAATTATATGACTGTTATACACATATATTATCAAAATAACACACTTATAAGACTTTAATCTCTAACTAGGTTTTCTTTTTTCTTCTGGAAATATACATTTCTTCTGAACTTTACAATTTCATGAGCATATCGTTTTTAGTTTTTACGTATATGAGGCCCCCTGAGGTAATTTCCTTGTACGTGTTTTCTGGGTTTTTGCTCCTGTTTTTCTATAACCCCTTCAATTTGTGTGCACTTATAAAACTGCTACCCTTTGGCCACATAATTTTCAGCCTTTAAAACACCATAAGCATCTCTCTATTCTATTGCAAAATAGATTATTACAAAAATATTGTAATATCCCTCTAACATATTGCCAAGCAGAAAACATTTTGTAGTATTAAGAGCAAAGCAGAAAATATGAAGAAAAATAAAATAGGCAAAAATAGAGTATAATTTTTCATTGCTTGCATGAAACAGCCTTGTTAAAGCACAGTCTCAACTGATCAGTGCTAGATGTCTTAGAATTGCAGAAACCAAGGATTGAATAGCCTACATTCAAAGTTTACAGGAACTTTGTCAGCATTTCTTCAACCTGTGCAGTAACATGAGATCTTTTTATCACACATACTTCATTTTCTACACAAGATTTTCTCACTGTGAATTTCTTTAGTTACTTGACGTTTGTCAGTGAATTTTTCAGTCAGGGAAGACATGAATCTGTTTAACACAGACCCACTTAATAATCCAAGTCCTATTCCTCAGCAAATTGGATACAAGTTTGCTCATAATTTAGTGCTTGAAGAGTCAGGTATTGGATACTGAGGTTTCCTCATATTGCTTGAGTGTACTGTGAGACCATTGCAGCTCATGAATTCATGAGTTTAGGTTTAACAGTTTACAATACAGGGTTTGCTCAGAAGATGGTGCTATGTGACAATTTTTAAAAAATCCTGGCTCTTACTAAGAATGAGTCTACCTTGTGGTATTTTTTATCCTTTAAACATAAATAAGCTCTTCCCTATTTCATAACCTCGAGAGCCCACTACATTTTAAGTGAAACTGTCTTCAATTCCTATACTTTCACCATGTGCACAAACACACACACTGCTGACCTCTTAAGAGCAATTTTGGAATCAGAGTTACAGCAAAGCACCTTTTATAAGTATTTCCACAGCAACAGTTGGTATTGTTGGCCCTGTGCTTCTCCTGTGCTTTTGGCACACTGAAAAATTTGCCTGTTTCTTCTTTGCTGAGCACAAATCATGAAAACCATTTCTTTAGTTGCAAAAGCTCAACATGAAAAGCCATATGGACAGACTGATGAAGAGAAGCCTGTATTTTCCAATTGGCCCATTACCCACAACAACTAGCCAGCTAGCTCCCACCACTGGAAAGGTATGACTTAACCCAGACACATTTAAAATGCAGTCCCTGAGATGAGGTATCATCTGCACATCTTTGCCTTTTCTGAAAGGGACATGTTTTCTAAGCAAGAGAAGTCCATAGATGTTAAGACCGTAAATATAATATAATTCAATGATATTACTTCTGGAATTCAGAAGGAGATCCTGAAGTAAAACATTAAAAAAACCACAGCATATGAATTATTTCTTTCAGAAAATAGAGACCACTTTACAGTCAGCTTTATATGGTTTATAAGACAGTGCTAAATAAAAAAAATTCTAAAAAAATATGGTGGGGAAAGTGAAGTATAACACCACTTGAAAACTACCCTCTTCTCTGCCATACTATAGGGATAACCATTGATGACTGACTTGTTCTGTCAACTCAAGATAAGCCCAAACTCATAGATTTTTGACCACACTCTGTCTAGGCGAGTTAAAACACTATAAATGTACTAATAATCTGCTACGAACCACAAGTATTATATGGCAAATTTGCTTTTGCTTTTTTAGCACACCCCCCCCCCCAAGACATTGCCTCAATAATTACAACTGTGGGGCAAAAGAAACCTCAAAAGATCTTTATTTCTCAGGTACAAGCAGTAGAGATGGAATGGGATCCAAACATCCAAATGGATTCAATGTCTCAGCTTCCCAAACTGCTCAGTCTCCAACCAGTCCCTCTTACAAGCTAGAGCTAATATTTGAATGCAGCTCTTTACGCTAAGAGTCTCAGTGGCTGTCTTTCCCTCCCTTCCTCTCCTCTCCTCCCTCTCATCACCAACCAGGATATTCCAATTTCTTTCAAAATTTGGAAGCATCATTTCCCTAGAGAATGGCTAGGCTATTCTACCCATTACCTGCTCTTCTGTTCTCACAGACTCCTTGAAAACAAATATCCTGCTCTCAAATTCACCAAACCTCTACATGCCAATTACCTGGCTTCTCTACCTTTGAGTTTTTCCTTCTAAAGATTTAGCTTAATAGTTATATGACAGTACTTACATGTAAAATCATGCAAGATAAAATAATGCCAGTTGTCAAGAAAGCAGTCCAAGTAGGAACAGTTTTAATTTCAAGCATTCAAATGTAAGTTACTTTCTTAAAATAAGGATAAAATCAGCACTTCTGGATGAAAAAAAAGCTTATGTGTACAGCTACCGAACAACTGATGATAATTGAAAAACCGCATTCTGCCCAAGACATTTCTGATAAGAATTGATTATCAAAGACCTCATTAGTTTCTTTCACTCTGCACTGTTCGTATTGAACAATAGTAAATAAAAAGTCTTGTGATGATTGTGTCTTTACAACTTTAAGCATTACACTGATACTCAGAAAAACATGTGCTTGTCAGATTCACAGTTGGGAAAAACAGTTTGCCATATAAAGAAAAATTCATTTTAATCAGACTCAGTAATCAGATTCTTTTGTCAAACAAGGAGCCTGCAGCTGCTAGATGGAATCAAATACACTTTAAAAATAAAGAAAAATCACTGTGGCATGTTTTTCCCAAGCAACATTGTACACACTTCATTAACAATATTCTATAAAAATGAGAAAGATTGGAGAGAATAGATCAGGAGCCAAAACAGACATGAAAGAGTAGCAGAAAAAACAAAAAGAAAACTAGAGGGAATAGATTAGAAGAACTCTGAGGAACCTCTCAAACTGCATTTAATCTTTTAAATACAATAAAATACAATATAAAAATCTCATTTGATTATTTCCTACACTGAAGCAAAAGGACCATGAAGCAAAGCAGAAGCAAAGAAGCTGTGAGTATTCAGGAATATTCGTCATAGACTTTTTTCCTGTTTTCTTCCTGCCAACTAAACAATTTTGTCAGATCAGAAAGCAATGTGGTGTTTGGAATCTGTTCCACTCTATACTTAGTATCTTAGAGAGGAAAATTGTGTGTGTGTATATATATATTCATGTTTCAATTATTTGGCATGCAGACATAGCAACAGAGTTAAAATTCATAGTGATTAAATGCCAAGAGATTTTTATTTCATTTAGCAACAGAGGATTTAAGGGTCTTAACTGATTCTTAGTTAAAAAACAACAAAATCCAATATGTGCTAGAATTTTCCTAAATTTTAAATGTCAGTCTTGGCCTCTGTGAATTTCACTTTACATATACTTTATTTGTCTGTTATCTCCTTGTATTTGTTCTCTTTAGTTCACAGTCAAGCTTTTTTTTTTTTTTTTTTCTTCCCTTCACTAGGTTGTCATTATAAAGGCCTTATAATTCTCTCAGGACTGTCAAGTTTGTTGAGCCCTCCGGAGACACATATAATGCAAGTTCCACTACATATGTTGGCATCTTGTCATAAACCTACTGTAGCTAGAGATGAAAGAAAACTTCTGCTACAGTTATTTCAGGAATATTGTTTGGAAACTGATTCAATAATTGCTACAATCTTGAAAGGATTATAGTCCCATGATTTTTTTTTTTATTATTATTATTTAAAACAACATCTTCCCAAGGAAACAACCTTGAAATGTCTTTATGTAGTCTGATCACTTATTTTCCCTCATAGTAACTACCGAGGCAACCCACTTTTTTCCATGTAGCACATATTCATATCATGCCAAAATGGTTGGCAAAATGGCATTGAAGCAAACAGACATGCATGAGAAGAACTTGCTATAAGCCCCACAATATCTTACATCCAGCCTCGACCAATGGAGTGTGTTTTAAAGAAAGCCAAAAAGTTAACTAGGAATCAAAGTATTGTCTATTTGTTTCAAAGTGTACTGCAGAGTTACACATTTTATTCTCAAATTCTCATTTGAGAACAGACACTTGTAAGAGTATAAACACAGGATTTTGTAGAGTTGTGCTTGGATATTGATAGATAATTACAGGTAGCAAGCTGTTGATTTGAGCATGTAACTAACTTGTTTTTCACATGCTAGAGCTGTAGGCTTCCAAAAGAAACTGTTGAGTACATCAGAATAAAAAAAAAAAAAAACCAAAAACACTCCAAACCCAAAACAAACAAACAAACCAACCAACCAAAACCCAACACCTCCCCATACCAGTCTGCAATAAAATACTGCATTCAAAATCTTTCCCTATTGCTTCCCAGGTGCACATTTTGGACACACAACATCAGCTACATCAAATACTGCACTTGAGGACAATGAATGAGCAACAGTGTGATGTGATAGATGTAATGCCTCCAAAGGGAAACAGAAAACAGCTTCTTAAAAGCAACAGCTAAAACCACTCTTTTATACCTCACATATTGATAGAATTGGGACTTAAAGGGTCATTCCAAGAATCTAAAAGTAATTTGTAAATTAAAGTATACCTTCTGTGTGGTGTATTAAAAGTTTCTCTTTTCCAGTGTTAAAAGTTCATTTGCTCTTCTATTATAAACTGCTGTTAAATAAAATAAATTCAAGCTCTACAGTTCACAGAGAAATAAATTTCCATTATATACATCATACCATGCCTTACCCTTTTGGTAAACAGATTTTATTTTCTAAGTTTCGTGACCTATGAAAAGTACATATGCACTTCATAAAACACTAACTTAATTTTAAAATAAAGTGCCTGACAGACATGTATTCTAGTGTGGTGATGGGGTTTTTTTTGCAGCCTACTGTCAGCCCCATCTCTAGACACTGCAGTAGTAAATCAAGGATTTTGTTTATTTAGTTTATTTCTCAGTTTTTCAAAACCTAACCCACAAAGAAGATAAACTTGTCATTACTATGGCTGGAACTGATTACAGACCAAATCTCTGCTCCCATACTTAAGTAAATATGTGGCTCATGTTTGCAGGTTTGAGATATGGGTAGCTTGTCGGTGTTAATTATAACCAATACTAAAATGTGTCATCTTTTTTTCTGTAAAAAGGTTATCTACCCATTTCTGTATAGATTAGCTGATAAGAATAGGAAAGGGTTTTTTGGTTTCTGTGGTTGTGGACCCAGGTCATAACAATTGAGGTACTGTGTTGTCGTTCTATGGGGTTCAGGCTAATTCTTCAGTCTAAGAACTATAATTTCTGTTTTTACACATGGAAAATATGCAATTTTAGTATCTTACTGAAATTTCACATTAAACTTAGGAAAACTTGAGATACTAGTTTCATATTGGTACTTTTGAACCATAAACCGAAACAAGCAGAACAAAACCAAAATGGAAGTTTCTAACTGAGCTGAAACCTAAGACTAAAGAAAAGCATCTTTAAATGGTCATGTACCCAGTACATATCCAAACTGCATGTATTTGTGGCATTTCCTATAGTTTGCTTCATGTCAACTGAGCGTATGTTAACACAATGAGCTTTTCTGTCCCTAGCCAGCAATTCTTCCCACGCATCAGAAATTAATTCAAAAAAAACCTCTTCCAATAATAGTGTTAAAAGACTTGCTATTTTTATTAGAGACCATACCAACAATGATATTATTGATAATAATGATATGTATGTGAGATAATGCTGAATAAAGAAAGAGGGAGGAACCAATAAAGCAAAATTAATGAACTGATAGAAAGGCACTCCAGGTGATAAATTACCTGTATAATGTCTATACACATAGCTATACGTATTACAGTATATGTCAGTAACTACATGTCACATTTTACACTCTACCATGAATGTTTGTTCTTTGTTCTGTTTACTACTCCAGCATTTTATACCCTCAACATTTCTCTACTATAATTTCCTCCTCCTCTATTGAATTTTAAACACTCTTTTGAGATAAACATATAGTGTTGTAGTTTCCATATGGATATGGAAGAGAAATATAAATATATTTTTGAATCTTGAAAAACTGATAATTAGATGCTATAGTTCAGTTGTCTGATTTTTTTTTAAAAGTTAGATTCTTTATATTCTGATACAGATATTTTCTTTGATTTCAGGAAATTCTCCTCTTCTGCAGTTTTCATAGGAAGTGAGGGGAAACGTAACCGCCATTTTTAAAAAGGGAAATAAAGAAGACCCAGGGAACTATAGGCCAGTCAGTCTCACCTCTGTGCCTGGCAAGATCATGGAGTGGATCCTCCTGGAAACTAGTCCAGGGTACATGGTGTTGGGACCGGCGCTGTTTAACAGCTTTGTTGGAGACACAGACAGTGGGATCGAGTGCACCCTCAGCAAGTTCCCTGATGACACCAAGCTGTGTGGTGTGGTCGACACACTGGAGGGAAGGGATGTGCCATCCAGAGGGACCTGGACAGGCTGCAGAAGTGGGCCTGTGTAAACCCCATGAGGTTCAACAAGGCCAAGTGCAAGGTCCTGCACATGGGTCAGGGCAATCCCAAGCACAAATACAGGCTGGACGATGAGTGGAGTGAGAGCAGCCCTGCGGAGAAGGACTTGGGGGTGTTGGTGGATGAAAAACTGACTATGAGGCAGCAATGTGCCAATGGTATCCTGGGCTGCATCAAGAGAAGTGAAGCCAGCAAGTCAAAGGAGGGGATTCTGCCTCTCTACTCTGCTCTGGTGAGACGCCAACTGTGTCCAGCTCTGGGGTCCCAACATAAGGAGGACATGGACCTGCTCAAGTAGGTCCAGAGGATGCTACAAAGATGATCAGGGGCCTGGAGTACCTCTCTTGTGAGGACAGGCTGAGAGAGGTGGGGTTGTTCAGCCTGGAGAATAGAATTAGATTTAGATTAGATATAAGGAAGAAGTTCTTCACTGTGAGGGTGGTGAAGAACTGACATGGGTTACCCAGAGAAGCTGTGGCTGCCCCCTCCCTGGAAGGGTTCAAGGCCAGGTTGGACGGGGCTTTGGGCAACCTGGGCTAGTGGAAGGTGTCTCTGCCCGTGGCAGGGGGTTGGACTAGATGATATTTAAGGTCCCTTCCATCCCAAACCATTCTGTGATTCTATGGCTAGAGGTTAAAATAAGTATATTGCTTCTCACAACCGGTCATCAGCTTTTTTACCAATATCAAGAGCCAACAAACAGTGGAGAGAGTAAAACATGTTTAAAATAAAAAAAAAAAAAAACCTAAAAAAACAAAGGCAACCAGTGTGGTGAATCTCCAAAATTTTCTTTAGGTATAAATTCTTAAATTAAGATTATACTGCTCTGAAATTGTGGCTGAAAAGGAGCAGAAAAGTGAAACTCAGTCTCTCACTGTGGAGAACTAACAAGGATCAAACAAAAACAAGCAAGCAAACAAATTACTTGAGAAGGATCAAATCCCAAAATATGATATGCCTTTTGACTTTTTTTCATTTTATTGACAAGTACTAGAATAATTCATCATTCAAGCTGAGAGAATGAACTCTATGACTGACACCATTCAATAAAAGCAAGAAAACACTCAATATGTGCTGTAACCCTTCTGAACGAATGACCTTGGGATTTGCTTGCATTTCAGTCTTGCGAAAAGTTTGTATTGCATTAAACATTTTATCTTTAAAACTCTCTACAACTTGAAACTCCTGGCATTTCATGTCTGTCTAGTGGTATGCACAATAGTCTTGTAATTCAGTACAGACAAATTTTATTTTTAGTCTCCTGCAGGTGATATCTCAGAAAGTCACACAGTCTAGCCAGTATATCTGTAATGGCACTCCAAGCTATTTTTACAAAGCAAATAAATTTTTAAATATGGTATTGAATTACAGTATCAGTAATTTAATTTCTGAAACTTAAAAAAATTACCACAAAGAGCAGACTCTTTGGCTGATAGCGTAAAGGAAGAGAGAGCAAAAAATGGCATTTGAACACAAGAGAAACTGAGGTCTGAATCATATAGAAAATTTGAAATGTATTTGAAGCAGCATTTTAAATGAAAGAAACAAAGATACACTATATCCCTGACTGCATATTCATTACTTTTATGTTTTTTTAAAAGTTTAAAAGCTTGTTATGCATCTCAATAGTAACAGATTTAACAGCAGGAAATTATATTACTGGAGAAAAATAGATGCACACAGCTCTTACAAAAGAGAAGTACTGTCTGTGTATGGTAATGTTACAGTGGACTCCTATTTCTTTGGGGGAGGGAAGGGGTGACCAATTACTCAAAATGCTAACGAGGAAAGGGATTTGGTTGGGAAGATAACTCATATTAGAAGTTGATATGCTAATTAGGATACTGAAATGCATAACACTTTTTAGAAAAAATGGTTCTTTCTACTGCATATTTATTTATTTGAACTTCCAGTAACTGGATAATGATGATATAACTGACTAAATTCAAACTGTCATGAAATCTTTGTCATGTTTACTAAATTAAAGTACTTTTCAGTTACCTGTTAATAGGAAAAGTATTACTATGACACCAGGTTATGAATCTAATCATGCTATGTATTTATTTATTTTTATACTTGTTAAGAGCTGGAATGGCCACTGGACTTCAGCAGCTTTTTTTTTTTTTTTTTTTTTGAAAAGAGAAAAGAAGACAAAATGGTGTCACAAGATGGTGGGAACTTCAGGACTTCAAAAAACTCAACCTCTTTAGTTGTCTTCATCACCACTGTGCTCTTGTGTTGCACAGCACAAGCATACAGTCTCTATGGTCTTAAACAGAAGGAAGGGACAAAAGGAGATGTTTTCATGACTTATAAATAAGGGGGGAAAAACCAACACAATGAATCAGATGGGAAATGAATCATGGTGGTGTTCTGCACTATTTACCAACAATCGAGGTGAGAGTTCTGCACCATTCATCTTCAACATTCAGACTGCATAATAAGATAGATAGCTACCAAGGAAAACAAAAACCTCTATTATAAGATGGCTACCTGCTTTAAACTGTTAAATATACATGCAATTTTTGAAGTTCAACACAATAAATTATTTTCAGAACAACCTGGTGTTTTAGACATCCTTAGAAAAAAATCCTTCCATCAAATGACTTTATAAATCAGCATACCAGTCATGTGGGAAAAGCAAATAAATCAATGGTCTCATTCTAAAGTGCTTCTGCAAGGTAAAAATTTGAAAAGGTCAGAAACTGCTAAAGATTATCTTTACAGTCACAATTAGGGAGTTTCTCAGTACTGTTGGTTATTCAGGGTGAATGTAGCTATATCAGTTCACAACAGCTGAAGAGTTGGTGCAACGAGCCTCTTTGCAGAACAAAAGCTATATACCACGCGCGAGACCAGCAACCCACTGCTCTGAAAGAGTTAAGTGTGTTTAAATATAGACATAAGCAGTACTTAAAAACTGCTTGTCTCTTTTAATCTGTGAATAATTTGAGGAGCCTATAATCCATAGCCTTTAACTACTGATAGGGCAGATCAGAATGGAGAGCTGGCTGTGGATGTTCAGTCCTTAGAGGCTCTTGGGAAAAATTGAGAAAGTTTAAGAAAGGCCACACTGGTCTTCACATTTGTTTTACTATGTCTGCGGCACCAACAGGCCCAGAATGAAGGTGCCTGGCAACTACATTTAGGTCTGCTGCAATCTAACGATATCAGTGGGAATGCAGGAGAAAAGGAACCAAACCTGTGCTCTCTATGAAAAAAACAAATACACATCAAAGCTGGCCCAAGGCATACTGAAACCTTAATTTGTTAGCTAGCACTAACAGGGGCAGATACAGGTTTGTATAATCAATGAAACAATTAAGAAAGGTGATATTTGTGTCTGACGTAGGCTGTCCAGGAATTGAGACTGGGGAGGGGGGGAGGAAATCACAGAACTTCTTGAGGTTGAAAGAGACCTTTGGAGTTTGCTGCCCTGCTCAAAGCTGGGACAACTAGAGCAGGTTGCTGTGTCAAGTCAGGTTTTGAGCATCTGCAAGGATGGAAATGACACAGCTACTCTGGGCAACCTGCTCCAGTGCTTGACCAGTCTCTCCGAAATACATATGAAAAAACTTCTGTGTGGTATGGCCATGTCCATGAGCAACTTGATCTTATTTCAGAGTTAGGTCTACTTTGAGAGTCTGTGACATGAGGCGTTCTGTTATTGTGTTATTGTTTTTTCAGAACAACTCTTGCATTGGACGTGAAAGCTTTTTTTTTTTTTTGGTACGACTTGCTGTCTCTCTGCATACTTGGACAGCTTAGGAGAAGTTCTGGACTTTAAAGGCCAACATATGTACCTGGAAATTTCATAAGGCTGGCAAGGAGCTATAGCTCCTGCCTCAAACATAAAAGCAAAGTGCTCTAATCTTACTCTTTCAGAGTCTTTATTTCAGAAAAGCAGCAGAGGATCTAAGTTTCAGATAGAACTATATCAAGACATTAAAAAAAAAAAAATCTCATTTTAAAGAATTTGCACGCTCCACCAAATGTTTCTTTGGTCTTGGTCAGCATTAAAACATTACAGCCTAGAAGGAAAGGAACTGTCACACCTCAGCAATATCATATCATATCATGTTGTCATGCTGTGATGCTACAGGTTTTAATACAAGCACCAGAAACTACCAATAAGCTGTAATGTTGGTTATAGTAAAAATCAGTAGGACCTGACCTCTGATGTACTAACCTTACAAGTGGCCATACATAACTGGACAGAAAGATTGGAGCAAGTTTAGTAGCTAACTCTTAATTAATGCCTCCCCATCCTTCTGTGTTAGGATTACTCCTTTTGTAACAAAAAAATCACAAGTTTTAAAGAAAGCTAGGATATATTCTTCAGTAAATGTCATTCTGTTAATTTTTCAATTTTGTCTTCACAAGGAAGGGCAAACATTTTTCTGAAATCCCAGGAAACAGAAAAAAGTATTAGCACACGTAGCCTTAAACTGAAGCATTAAGTGTGTTATTTGTATATTTGTATTGGCTCTTTCTCTTACTCTATGCCTATTAAACAGAAATATAATTGCAGCTTAATAGACTTTTTATGAGTAGTATAATTTATGTAATGTATAATTTTTAATGTAGACTAAGGTTACTTTTTTTAAAAAAGGTAAATTAAACATTTTAAAGAGTAAAGATTGTAAGCAAATGGAAACATAACTCAAAGCTGGAGAAGAGTTATGCTACTCTTTAGAAACTGAAAAGTACTAATTTGCATTTCTGTAATCATTAATAGGGGTTATGAGGTGTCAATTATGTTCCACGTGTGACCTTTTTAGTTTCTAGGTAATGTACCTCAATTAATTGTCTGTGGCATCATAAAGAACCTTTTTCACTGCACCATGACTATGAAAAGCAATAAAATTCTTCCTCTGCAGCTGAAATATGAAATGCACAACTGACCTTAGCACTTAGCAGTAGCTCACTGATGCTAATGCAGACCTTCTATTGGCATAAATTACAATGCAGTCAAGATCTGAGTGCTCAGCTAATGCTTTCCTAGTTCATGGTAGATTTTTGTAAAGTCACAGAAATGACCATGCTTTGAAATTTCTGTTCAGTCCTCTGTTGAACTGCACATTGAGAATTCTGCTTTAACGAAACTGAATAAGCTGCTTTAAATCTCAGTGTAGAAATTGCTATGAAAGGCAAAACTATGATTCAGTTGTACTGTGCCTTTCTTAGGAATATAAATCAACTCAAAATCTTGACAGGCGTTATGAACAGAGATTGATGAAAAAACTCAGATGGGTGTCATGCAATATTTTCTACCCAAGAGCCTTATTGCTGTAAATATGATATAGAAATGTAATCTGAATTAAAATCTGTCATTAATTCATTCAGTATTTTGCAAACATTCATATGAGCAGATTTTCATGTCTTTTTTTTTTAATTTATAAAAATAACCCAAGAACCTTAAACTTATTGAAGGAAGAAAAATAATAATTTTTTCAGCTTTCAAAGTTATTCACTTGCATACAGAAGAAAGAAGCAAAAAAAAGTGGATGGAGAAAATCTAAGAAAATGCTGAGTGGTAAAACAACTGAATGTTAGAGTGGATAAGATGTAAGAAACCTCCACAGTAGATCTGTGTCTGCAGCAGGTGTGTTGGTTTCTAGAGGGATGATCTGGACAGAGAAAGGACCAAAAGTCAGTTCTCCTCTCAAAACGTTCAAAGTTTTCTGTAGTAATTTAAATTCTAGACTGTGATATATTAACATATTCTGGTCATTAAATGGTAAGGTAATTCAGTAATCATTTATTTTTTTTCAAAAATAGTTTTAGGAAGCCTAAATAGTAATTGCGCTATCACTTTAAAGAAGAAGAAATTAATAACTATTAAAAAGCCCCCTTAAATTTCCTCCCCTTGCTCCCCAGCAATGTACAACAGAAATGAAAATTTAATCAACAAACAGAAAGTAAACTAAGCTCAATGGACAGTTTTCTCTTTCTCAGCTTTCTAAAGCTTCAAATAAATGTTATATGTAAATACATTCTCCGACCTGACAAAGCCAAGGTGTAAGAAACTCTCTAGGGCTTCAAGTAAATGTTTTTTGATGCTAACAAAGACACTGTGAATCAATCCCGAGGTATCTACTGAAGTTTATATTTAACGCAAAGATTACTTTTCAAAGCCCACCTGCCAGTAGTAGTTTTATTTTGTTTTCATTAATTATTGACCCACATGTCTCTACACAAAGACGGACATGACAGAGGATTTATCTCAAGTCCAAAATCACAAGACTGCTTGACGTTTCATAAAGTATGTACTGACATTCATATAAAGTTGGCATTACTAGAACTTTTAAAAGAATAAAATTATATTAAGTGAGTTGAAGTACAAACATCAACATTTCATAAAAGTTTCAAGCAGTTCTTTGAAAACTAACATGCTCAAGCACATAATAAATGTGATCAGTATGTATCCAGATTAAAATGGACTTCCCCAAAACACCTTTTTTTTTTTTTCCTGACATTTTAGACCTAAGAAATAAAAACAGTTAAAAATTGACATGATTCCAATATTAAAATATTCAAAATGTCTGGTTTTACAAGTAATGAAATGCATTTAGCTGCTTTGCAAAATGTTGTCTTTGAGTCCTTAGCCTACCCAGTCTGTGTGAAAAATAGAATATACTCATTGTATAAGCAATTTTATGGCTCTGAAAAAATGTAGACATACGAAAGTCAGACTTTTGTCTTTCCTTACCACATAATAGTATTCAATCAGCTATACTATAAATAGGGAATTATACTTATTCAAAATATACCTCAATCACTCTCAGAACTTGTAGGTGGCTACCATACTAGTAGCTGTAACAGGGAGTGACAGAGTCTTAAGATTTTGCCTGTTAAAGCAAGATTTAACAGACACACAAAAATGTACTTTGTGTACTCAAAAACTACCTGGCATTTCAGTATAGCATACTTATTTTGCCTTGCTGGTTCACTGTTATAGCACAATGTAAGCCATATGAGGCACAAGCCCTCTCTCACTGGTTACTCTTTCTTTAAGTATGAAAGTATGAAACAAAAGCTTTCATATGTGTCCTGTAATAAATAGTATGGTTGAAACTAAATTATATCAATTCTCATGAAAAAAAGTACATAACTGTATTGGAGAAGACAGCCTATATTTTTAGTGGGCCCAGTATTGACCAAGCTGCTCACTTTGAACAGCTCCAGAAATTTAAAGACTAACTTTTCCTCCAAAACACTGCATGTGACATTGGAAAATGTCCATTTTCAAAAGGAAATCAGTACAAGTACAGTAAATGATGTGTAAAATTGAGTAGAAAGATCTTCACTTTTTCTCCATATTTATTGTTGCCAACTATTCTCACAATGGCAAGGGATTGACAGAGCATTCAGTAGAAGGTTCCATCCATCTGTAGCTTGTTTTCATTAAACAGTATAATTTTATGTCAAAGGAATTTATGTTCTGTTCTGACATGCATTGTACTATATGTCTTAAATATAATAAAATGATTTCTGATCACCAAAGTTTGAGAGAGATTCATTCGTTCCACTTACCTTATTCAGAATAAGCCCTTCGTTTCCTTCATAATAATTTCTGAAGCTTTTCTTTTGGAGAACGGTGATCCTGCTAGTAGGATAACCATGAATCTTGAACTCCTGATGATTAAATGGAAAGGTTTATATTAATATTAAAAATTAAACATTTGATTGCTTCTAATTACGGCAGTCCTGAAGGCTTCACTAGATTATAATACCTGAAGTGAAAATACATACAAATAAATCACGGTTTTGCTGCATTGTCACTTCATAGACACATAAAAGTACAAATGTCTATAAATGTTCTTAGAAGGTAGCTGAAAAAAAAAATCTGTTGTGTAACACTATTTGCCTTTTTAATTTTGTAAGAGTTATTTTAAACACATAAAAACTTTAAACACATAAAAACTTTAGATTGAGATAAGCATGAATTATTCTAGCATGCAACAAGCATTTAATTCTTAGAGGGGGGCATCCTTAAAACCTGGCTATAGCACTGCCTAACAGGTTTCTAGGCTTACTTTTTTTTTTTTTAAAAAAAAAACCAACTAATACTAGGTAAAACAAGACACGCTTTCAGAAGATTTGCAAAGGCCATTTGGGCAACACGTATCAAAGGGCTCCAAAGAGGAATAAGTATCTGCAGCAAGCACCCTGTCACCTTCTGGCATGTTGCAGTGGAACTGGGGAGCACGCCTGAAGTCTGAGGCTCCCAACAGAGGGATGACACATGACAACAACTGAACAAATACTGGTTCTGCTCTGCTAAGCAATCTATTCCTACATGCTGTGAGCCTCTCTGAAGATTCTGAGGATTTTGTGCTTTTCTTCTGTCTAGAGTTTCCCCAGGAGCAAAAATGCAGTATAAAAGACAAAATAAAATCTTCATGGAATGTTTCTTTATATTTATAGCACAGTTTTGATCACATTCTTTATGTATTTAGAAATTCATTAGCAGCATTTCAAGGTTGTTTGCCTAACTTGCTTGGTAAATCACTTCATGTCAGTAAGAGTCAATGAAGGAAAACAGAATAAAAAAGCCAGTTGTGGACACCAAAAAATTAGTATTTGCTACTTTTATCTTAAAGAATCATTCTGAATTTTAATCACTCTCAGTACAAGATATTGGTCCATATGTAAGACCACCTTCTGACCTGCTACATTTTTAATTCACTAGACTATACTATGATGCGAGAAAGGAAAAGGAAATAGAAAAGGATAGGAGGTTTTTTGCAAGCAGTTAAACTTGCTGCCTGTGTTGATGCCCAGCCCTGTGAGAACTGGCAGGCCAGTGAATTTCTGCTTCATTGACTTTCCTGTGAATAAGCATGGTCAGATGATGCTTGTGCATAGGATGTAAATAATGGCTTCTTTTAGGTCCATATCATTTAACTGCAGGATGCCCTGACTGTCTTCCCTGAGGGCTGAAGATCAATTACTGAAGATTTATGAGAGCTGTGTGTATTTACCCAAGGCTTCATTGGAATTAAGGCCAAGATGACAGCAAACGAAGGTAATATGTAAACAAAGCCAGCTAACTGGCCACTGGGCAGTCCTATAGGCAAGGCAATGTTTGAGGAGTATCTGTCAGCTTTTAAACCTCTCATACCTTTCATTGCTCATAACTGCAGATTTCAGTCAACTGTGCTGCCATTCCAAATGACCCAACTAATCATTTGATGAAAGACTTCATTCTTCAAATTTGTTCCTTTTAAACAGAAGGGCTTTGCAGACTGATCCTACTTAATCAGCTGCATACTTAAAACTTTAATTGTGTGAATACTACTAATTTAATTCCAAAATTACTAGTGAACAATTATCTTAGTATTGACTGTCACTTATATGCAAATCACCCACACATCCTGTTCAACTTTACAGTGCAGTTTCCTGTTAAGAGTCATTAACGCTATTTCCATATACTCTGTGATATCTCTGTTTTTACTGTAGCCATAATGAATGCTTAAATTCATAGTAATGAAGCAAGATTTTTTTTTCAGTATATCTTGATGACTTTTTCAGAAATTATCCTTGGATTTAACCTAGTCATTAAAAACCCCCACAACCTTCTCTATGCTTTCTATATTCTATATTTCGTCATCTTAGAAAGAAAGTTTAAAAAAAAAAAGACATGACTTTCAAGTCATGAATCAGTGAACAGACCTTTTTTTTAAAAAAAATACCCACCACTGTATGTGGGGCTGGCAGCTTTGTGCCTGTGAAAATGCTGTATCATAATCCTCACCAGTAGATCAATGAACTGTTGGACAGAACCACTCAAAATCTCCTCCCTTCCCATTATCATGCTTTCTGGTCTTCCAAGCACAAATTACCCATCAACCTCCTTGACCTAGTTCCAGAAACACTGCTGTAAAGAGCACCTGTCAGAGTGATGCATGTACAAGCCTGGGCAATGACAAATAGGAAGCAATAGCAGTTATCACAAGGAATAACAATTTAGCTACAAATCTGGCTCAACATCAGACTGGTTTGATTTCCCACTGCAAAATCTCAAAATTGCTAGTGGATAGGACATTATCATGCCAAATCTTCATGATTCACCATAGAACAAATTGCTAGAGAAGTGTGTGACTGCAGGAATATCCCCCAGTCCTCTAAACACCTGACACCAGATTACTTGAGGGAGAAAGTAAAGCCTGCAAAAGACAGCATGGAGAAAATACTCCCCCCTCTCTTATCAGATCAACTGCTAGAGTCGAATTCACAGCCTGACATCCTAAGGGTACTCACCACTGCAGTCTTTAGTATTTTCTGTCTGTTAAAAAATAGAGCTTAATTAAAAGCATATATGTTTCCAAATTGTAATTAGTTATACGTGAAATCTCCGGAGATGTAATGTTTGGCTTAGATTTTATGCTTATCTACTGTTTCTAGGCTAGAGGGACAAAACAGAAGATTTTCCTACTTGACATTTAGTTTTGGCATTAGTAAAGCTATGCAAGGAGAAAGGATAGACAGGAAATTAATTGGCTGTGTCCATTGCCATGGAGCCCTGAAGTTATCACTATAGAAACTATTATGGGGAGTCTGCCACAGTGATAACAGGCTTGTGCACTGCCGTCACTTTATAAATTGCCAGGGCACAGGCCAAGGGATGGAGCCGAGAGAGGCGAATGAGCTACTCATGTGTAGTAGTGAATGGACTCTCACATACTCATTTGTGGTCTTAGTAACACGGAAATTAAAGTCTGTAATAAAGGCTTCCATTTCCTTTAATGAATTAGTGACTTAAGTTCAAGGGGGTCTTCTGAAGTCAGAGTGATTCTGTCTACGGTGGCAATTTAACCCACCCTTGAACTCAAATGAGCACTGTAAAGTGGCTTGCATCCTCCCATGCGAGAGGAAGGGTTTGTTTCAAACTCAAGCCTAGTGCTTAAACTGTGAGCCTTTTGGAATGTCAGAGTCTACAGGACAAACGTCCCAGGCTGTGCACAGAGAAAGAGTACCCAGGACTGGTGCCTGGGGCAAGAACATCCTCTGATCATGCTGAACACGTGAAAAGGTAGGGCAGGAGGGCAGTTTTTACAGAGAAATTCCTGCCACAATTCCTACCTTATTGTGGCCGACATTTTAAAGTGATGAACTGCCTTGCTGGTAAAGATTTTCCAGAAGACTCATTACTGGTTTCATTCTGCTTCTCCTTCTGGAAAGGAAGGTCTGTCTCTGGAAGGGGGAGGAGAAGGAGAGGCAGTAACAGCCAGAGCTGGGGAAGACTCTCTAGGTTACCAGCCAAAAGGATGAAGTGACGTCACATCCCAGGCACTCATATTTGCTTTGTGGGGGAGAGTGTGTGTGTATGTAAGCTTCAGAGCTCACAAAAAATACATCCATACATGAGCAGAATTACCTAATTCCCTCCCCAGTCATGCAGAACTCAGTACTGTATCATCCAATTTCTCCTAGGCAGTAAGTGAAAATGCTTGCCAAACCCACAAATTCATAGTAACTGTAAATTCTGCAGAAATTTGTCTAAAGGCTTGGCGGTTTAAGATACATGTTTTGGCACTTCTCTATTTCAGTGTATTGAAAAAACAGAAGGTAAGGGTAAAATAGATCGCTAACACTAGAACGCCATTCTTTAGATGTGGCACATGCAGTATGTGAATTCATGCCAAGGAATAATAATCCTATGAATTAACAACCGACCAAGCGCCACAGTGAACCTGCAATACACACTCAGGACATTAATTAGAACTTGTAACATTCCTATCAAAGTTTCTAGCAACAGGTGATGATTGCCATCTTCCAAAGTGCATATGGAAATATTAGTGGCTGAAGTTTTCAAAAACATCTGCCTGATCAAGGAATAATTTTTACCATGATATCCAATTTTCTTTTTTATGCCAATACAAAATGTCATTCTAAAAATCTATCCCTAGAACACAGGTCAAGAGCAGACATCTATGTGAAAACCTTATGGACATTGTAGCATTTCTTAAATGCTTTGTAAGTTTTAGTGGTGAATCTGCAGGAGTGAGCTAAACATTTTCATCTGGTGTCCAGTAGATGGTGGCATAAGCTAAAATACTAAAATATTTGGTAAAAAGATGGCAACAGTGATAAAATTACAGCTTTTGTTTTTAATAAGACTTCAGACTTTTTATCTGATACTGGGATTCTTTCTACTTTGTTCTTCTTATTCCAATTGCTGTCTTTGTTTAAGTTTTTTATAGTTGGAGAGAAAGGTGTATTTTATTGTCTTCATTCAAATCTTAATTTTCATATTCTTTGATATCATATTTTATGTTGCAATTCTACTGAACAAAAAGGCCTTCCCTTTTACCACTCCTGATCATTGTGTGTTACTGTGCGTATAGTGAAAAAACAGCAATACCAGAGTTACTGTGTGTATAATAAAAAAAGAACTTGATTCACCCAGAGTTAGACATCAGGATGGGGCATGATAGACCCTCAGACTATAGCAGCATCGCCATTGCCTTAGCACAGGCCAAAGAAACAACAACAAAAGGGCTTTTCTGCAGGTATTTGCTCCATAGTGTTGTACACTGCAGTTCATAAATCATTCCTGTTCCAATACCAAGAAATGGTGAGAGAAACAAAAGCAATTTACTGTTCTTCGTTTCAGATTATTAGCAACTGGGAAGCGACTGATAGATTTGGTGAGACTGGAACAACATCAATGTTCAGTCAACACCCAGCCTAGCACCTCTCTATTAGGTAAAGAGCACATATAATCTAAGTTTTTCCCAATATGAAGCCAAAATTGGCTCTTGAATTAAATAACTGCTGCCTAGGTGGATCAAGGCGAGATGAAAGTAGAGATAAAATGAGCTTTCAGAACTTACCACCATTACTCAGAGTATCTATCAGAAAGCCACAGAATAATCTAATAACTGGAGGGCACCTTTGCACCAATAGAAGCAGTAACAAAACCCATCCATTTTCTCTCTCACTTGGAGTGAAGATTGTACTAAAGCTTAACAATATAGAGCATTGCAGCAAAAAGATAATATGAACAAGCACTAAAAAACTCAGCCCTTTCAGCAAGGCAAGGCACTGTGCAACTACACAAGAAATGCTTAGTCTAACAGTATTTAGTTCAAGATTTCTTAATACCCAATATCTCCAGGGTTCCAAGCAGCTCCAGTTCCTCTTTCCACAGAATTACCTACAAAAATTAGTTACAACCGTGAAAGAAAGAAGTCTCACAGAGTGAAACTTACAGTACAGAATTCACTTCTCTGAGAAAGGTGATGACTGCAGAACTAATCAAATTCTGATTCAAAAGTCTTTACTCAGTTATGTCTATATACACAAATGAAGATATACGACACATATGCTCACCAACATAAATAAGTATCCCTAAAGGCTAGGCTGTTTTACAGTTCCACAAAATAATCACACAGAAGTATTTGTAATGATTTTCAGGATATAAAATCTGAACATGAACCATCATTGGGATTGTTCTCACATGGTTCACGCTATGAAGTTGATGCACACGCATACATTTCAAGTTTTCCCTGGTGACGCAGTCCCATTTTCATTGTCTCTAAACAGATACTTGCACAATTAGAGACTCTGACTTTGAGTGTTATGGTCTCATTAAGAAATTAAGTTTCATAGTCTCTGTCATCTTGATCTAACAGGCAGCAAACATAACTACAATGTGTTTAAGTCAGGAAGAAGGGTTAATGGAAATGAGGAAAGCAGGATCTCATATGGGTAACAATTCACCTAAACAAACACATTTAAACAGAAGCTGTTCTTCTCTAAGGAAGAACACAGGTAAAGAAGGTATAGGCAAATTATCACGGAACAAGCTAGGTGAAGAATCAAAACCCACTGACATGAAATCAGACTGGTCGCAACGGTACTGTGCAGAATACCATTCCTCCTGGTACCAAACCACACTTACTACTGAGGTAACCTGACGGACAACGGACAACTAAGTGGAAGTATGTCTATTAATTTTTATTTGGAAAACTAACAATGGAAACATTTTTCCCAAATTGCCTCTGTTTTCAGGGCTGAGCACTAAGCATCGTTACTATACAAATATGTAATAAAAACGTGAAAGGAAAGGTATATCCATTTAGAAGGGACCAAATCACTGATATTGAATTAGCTGTTAAAATTTCTTCCAAACACCCCCATTTACCAGTATATCCATGTAAATGAGTGCAAGTCTGCATTTCTATTCTGATTAACAGCCTTGAGAGAAATAACTATAATGTCAATGCCTATAGAGAAGTATTATGGTGGAATTTTTTCCAGCAGTTTTAAGGGAAATTTGTATGATGTATTTAATCAACTAAGTATCATACAAATTTAAAAAAAAAACCAAAAAAAAAGAAAAAAACCAAAACCACAACAAAGCATGCACTGGGAAGAACTGCAAAAAACATAGAGAGGGAGCAGGAAAGATCATCATGGAAGAAAATATTGAACTGATTTATAATGCTCAGCTAACAATGAATAAAGAGTGGAACAACAACAGTAGAAGTGTTTTAAAGTGTTTTGAAGCTGGGAAATATTTATAGCCCATAGTTCATGTATTCAATGACATTAGACACAAAGGATATGTTAGACTTTCTACAGTGTGGAATTCTTCCTCGAAGTCCATGAGAAAAAAATGATCCATTGAGTTATTTAAAGTTAGACCTAACAAAACTCTAGCAAGTTTCTGATGAAATACTTAAGTGTTGACAGGGAACTAGACAAGGTTATTATCAACAATCATCTTTTCCATCCCTGAAGTTTGACTACATATTTTTTTGACTCTAATAAAAGTTACAGATATTCACTCTGTATAACTTTATGGAATGAGATTTCCTCAAAGCAAGTTACTGAATAATGACATAATTAAATGATTTAATCTCTGTTTATTTTTAAATGATTTAAAAAACAGAGATGGCATAGGTTAGTTTAGGCCATTCTTACAAGAGTTCACCACTGCAAGTTTTGTTCCTGTAATAGGTTTGCAAAGAAAGATTTACCTTCAGCTCCCTCCCTCAGCTCTTATTTGGATAATTAAACTGTTAATGCACTTCATCACTTACACATTTCTATACAGTTTTGACAACAGCAACACCCGTCTTTATCTGCAACAGACGGGCTTCATGAATCTTCCACATTAAAAGTGAAATGGGGCCATCCCACAGCATCACCTGCAGCAGGGCCGGCCATTCGGATGGGATGGGCAGCAGGAGGAGAGGTGGGGAGGGAACAGGGTGCTGGGAAGAGCAGCATTTGGTGATCAGCATATTGAGCTGCATCAACTACAGCCCACGCTGGAGGGTGGTGGGCACACAGAAGCCCAAAAATCCAGGTGCCAAAGCTAGTGGAGTAGTGAGGAGAAGTCTAAACCTGCCTTTGCTTCTCTGATAAAACTATGCTAGAGAGGCTAATTTAAAAACAGCACATTACTACTAACCACATGTACTCTTTCAAAATACAAGTCCTTGTAACAGACAGAGTAATGGAATAATTTCTCCAGTAGCGACGTCTGCTGCATAACAGAAGTGATAAAAATTATTTTTAATTGGGATGTGTGTGTCTGTGTGATAATGCACACACACACGCACAAATGTCTAGATTTCCTTTTGCTACTTGGTCACCAACAACAACATTTTATTTTTTCTTCTTTACCTAGGATAGTTCTGCATTACAGAAACATGTCTCTCAATATGAAACCGTGTGAATATTTGTTAGCTATAAGACCTTCCCAGGTAAGTCCCAAACCACTGAAGTTATCAAAAAGATTTCAAAAATTAAATGTTATTTGTCAGTCTCCTCTTCAGTTTTAAAGCTCTGTAGTACTTGGATTTATTTCTTCTTGTCCTGAAATCAGAAGCTTTTGCCAAGTTATATTTTGAGCAATAAGCCTTGCTATTTTTACTCTTAGAACAACTAGGTTCCTATCTTCAGTAAATGACCAATCTCATATTTCTATTTTGACATCTAATATTTCTCCAAGCTGAAAAAATACCATCTTTGTCTTTCTTGATGCTGTTGCTATTAAACTCTGCCATTCCCATTTAATTTTGCAGGGGCTGCTCTTTCCCTACACACACACGGGATGATGCTCTTTTCCCAGGTCAATCTGCGTGCTCTGCAGCATCTGTATGAGTGCCAACAAATTGTATAATCTGTCAACTTTGCTTTAGATGCTGATAGTTTATTGTCCCTTAATGTTTTGACACAAGGGCTACAGTAAAGTAAAAAGGTGGCTACGTCTTCCTGTATATTCCAATGATCCTCTCCTCCTGAGTAACTGCTGCAATTTTCTTTCTCTCTCTTTTTCTTTTGTTAGTCATAGTATAATCACAACAACCACTTTTCACCATTAACTCAAGTGGTACGACACAGTGTCTGGACAGAGAACACACAATTCTTTTTAAATGGCAATATTTCCATCTGACTACTTCAGAACGAAAAACCATTTCTAATCCTTTAGAAGCTACCTACCGGAAAGGATTACAAAAATTGCTAATGTAGAGGAATAAAGAAACAAGAGGCGATAACTATTGGAAATGAGGTAGCATGAAGGTAATGCACCTCAGTTATCCAGTGAAGTCTCTTTAATACACAACTGAATTTTACACTATATATAAAATACATAAAATAATAGAGTGAATATATAGAGAGTGTTGTGTTAAAAACAACATGTAAATTTGAAACCACTAAAGCAAGAACTCCAAATGAGACAAAAGGCAACTAGGGAAACCTGTTATTCTAAATGCAATAGATAGTCTGTCAACCCTTTTCTTAATCAGAATAAAATTGATTATCAAAGTGCTATTCGAGTTTTTACTTGAGTCTCCATTTCAATCTTGAATATGCTTGAGGTTCATTAAATGTTTATCTAGGACATGATTATACATTTTACTGAATCCTCAACACCAAAGCGTGCAAAGGAAGTAAGAATTATCTTCAGTTAAGACCCAGGAGGTAATTGGTGTATGCTGTCATAAAGGAGGAGGCGGTAGCTGCACAAACCCTTGTGGATTTTTGACTCATCAGAACAGACCATGAGGGTGCAGAGATCACTAATCCTTGGGACTAGACAGACAGTTTTTGGGACAGAAGGGGGATTGTCACCATCTGAGAATCAAGCCACTGTGTTTTGGGTAAAATAATTCACCACACAATCTGGTTAGGCAAGACGCCTCCATAATGCAAGTCAGAGATGGCCTTTGACTACATCTGCAGTCTGGATCATAACCAAAACTCCATCTGTTTCTGCTTGTATTACAATAGTCTTGATCAGAATGAAAATGCAATTCAGGATTGTATAAAAGCTCCAAAATAATTAAAACCTGCTTACTGAATAGTTTTTGTTTATTTTTGAAAGAAGATACTTTGTTTCTGAGGCCTGTTTTATCCCATAGTAGCATGCTTTTAACAAGCTTAAACATAACCAGCATGAGTTTAGGTGCTGGCCTTGAACTTTGGAGCCATTGCCCAGAGTACCATTTATGCAGCTGTAGGGTGCTAATCAGGACTAGTAACCAGAATAAAAATGGAGGTCCAGAGTCACTGTCACGATGCACATGGGACTCCATGATAAACACGAGCATGAAACCCAGATCAGAACAGAGTATTCTTTTCTTGAGCAGTAGGGAGCTAGGGCAAGCAGCCATCCCTGTGTGGTACAACTCTGTCTCCTGCACTGATCCTTGTGTTTATCGTGTCAGCACGTAAGAACATGTCTGTGCTAACACAACCTGCAGCTGCAGGAAGGAAACAAGACTCTGCATGCAGTGCTGTCAAATTTTACAGACTCAGCAGCCAGCCTCCTACTTTTAGGAATCCTGTACATTCCAGTGCTGGCAGTAAATTTCATTAAATCATTGTGAAATGTTAGAAACCTATCAAAAATAATGGAGATATAGGCTGGATATGAGCTGTTTTTCAGTGGTTGTCTCCAAAAATCTCAAAATCAAACCAATCAAAAACTCCAAATCTCATCTAGCTCTTGTGTTGCAGACGTACTATGGATACAGAAAAGGAATGGAGCAATGATTACACTACATCAAGTCAGCAGCCACCATACTTGAGACCAGTAAAAGACTGCAAGGGGCCAGAGGACAGAGTTGTTCAGGATTTCTGGTATTTTCACATTTTTGTAATTGAAGTATATTATTCTAAATTCAGCCTTGCTGTTACATTAATTTTTCTTATGTCACCTCGTTACTGTATATAGAGAAAATGAATTTAAATGATAACGTATATTGACCTACCCTTAAATTTGAACAGGAAGGTAGCCGAAATCTCAACTAAATGAAAATACTTTATTTCATACTAACATGTTGTCATGATAATTTCTTGCATCTGAGAAATACAGGATGTATCATGGAGGTCTGCATGAGCTGGCCACTAAGTTGCAATTTTCACAGAGAATATAAATTTCTATATATTGCATGAAAAGCTCCAGAATGAATGATTTGAAGTATTATATATTTACACAGAGTAAATCACATTAAAAATGGAAAACTCCACAATGTAATCAAGAAAATCCACAAACCAGCTGTTTAATGCTTATAAATAAATAAAACAAAATTCAGATAAACTAATGACTATTTCTGATCTGCATTATAATTTCCTTCTCTTATTTAAACCTCCTTCTACAGCTAAACAGTCATAAGTATTTCTGGTATTTAGTTATTTTTCATTAGCATACTTTAGGAGCTGAGATTTTTAACATTTGAACATTAACACAATTTAACTGTTACATTTTTCAGTACGTCACATGGTACCAAAGTAGACATATTCAGGATGGAAGCTTTTTTAGCTGCTGTCAGTCATTGGCATCATTTAATTTGTTTTTATAGTAGCTTTGCCATTAGAAGCTTTTTCCAACTCCCATTCAAGTCACAGAAAATAGCTAATAGTGCTCATCAAAAAGTACTATGCTGTACTTTGTTTCACAGGTATTTTTAAAAATTAATCTTATGTAAATCTTAGTTCTAGTTGATTATAAGCCCTTTCGAAAGATAAATTATTATAAACCAATCTTCTGCAAATGAAAATGATTGTAAAGCCAATTTTATGCATACTACATATTCTACTACTAACTCTTATGGTCTAAAAGAAAATAACTCGTTCTTTTCCATTAAAATATAATTGAAAACATACGGCATTCTTTCTCAGTTAATTTTAGAACTAATGAAAGTACTTCAGTGAGACTGGGCTTCAGTTGGAAGTAATATCAGAAAAGTAATGTCATCGCAGCATGGGTCTAATTACTCAATTTTTAAACTAATTCTGAGGGCTTTTTAGTAAATGCCTGATTTAATAGTTTTAACATGCTTTGGTTAATATATGACTCAGATGAAAAAGAGCAATTGTTTTTAAACATTATAACAAAGAGTCCCTCCAGAAATGTATACACCCAGTCATTTTGAGATGCTTTTGAAATACAGTGCTCTCTTTTCTAGAAGTTCTACATACAGGTCAGCTGCAGCATAATCTGCAAGAGGTTTTGAAAAGAGGCTGGGCAAATATCAAGGTCCACATGATACTCTAAGAATTTAGGCATAAACGATTCCTGAGATTTCTCCCAGCCCTGTGTTTCCATGATTATGCAAACCATACCTTTCCACTTTCATTTTGAGAAAAACACATATTATAAACTGGATTTAATACAGCAAGTCTGCAGTAGTTAGATGCTAAATAAGGTTACTTAATAATTACACTGAAAGTGTGACTTGTTCGGACTGTTTTCAAATACATTAAAAAAGAATTACATAAGAAAATGACATCTCACTTTGTAAATCTGTTTTTATGGGAGTGAGACTACTATAAAGTAATGGAGGTTGCAGCTCTTTGGAAGCGCTCTTCTGGGGATTACTGCTTGCCCTTACTCCACGAACAACTTTAATGTGCTTTAGTTTAAACAGTGACTTCATGCCTTTAGCTGAAATCCCCTGGTTATACCATAACTAACTCTCACTTGGAGATAATAACCATATTTGAAAGAGGATACTTTTTATTTTCTGGTCAGTATGTATATTGCTCCCATGTTCAGATTTACACATGGTTTCAAGTGACAAACACTGGAATCAAACTTTAGTTCAGTATAATAAATTCTCTGATGTACACATGATGTATAGAAACTCTTCAGTTCATTAATCTTTTTCTGATAATAAAGCTCTAAGTTTTTGGAACTTCTAGCAACAGGGATAGGTACAAAATGAAATATTTACAATAGTCTCTGAATGTATCATCTCTCACCTTTCCCTCCACAAATTTAATGGATATCTGACGCCTATTTAGACTTTTCCTTGAGACTGTATTCTCTAATTATTTCAATGTGTATTTTATTAACAAGTGATAAACAGAGAATGGTTTATTCCAGACAATTTCTGCTAGAATGCTGTGTGGCAACAATCCTAGCTACTTTTAATAGCAGGAAATTGATATTATAGTTTGCAATAATCTTGAATAGTCACAATCTCAAATACCTACCCACATTCCTGTTCCTGCTCCATTCCTCATGCCTCCCCACCTAAGCAGATGATTCCTCTAATATCTTCTTACAAATGAGTGTTTCCCTGTTTTCCTTTATCATATCTAATTATCTTGCAATATTGTATAGATGACAGGATTTCCCTACTTTCTTTTTAGCATTCTGAGGCAAAAAGCCCAGATAAAAATTCTTTAAAATAACTTAAGACTTGTTTTGCACAATTGTATAACAATTGCTGTAGGATCAGTGCTGCTGGCACCATGACAAGCAGTAGAAGCTCTTTGGGATCTACTTACAAGGCCACTGAACTAGAATGATAGTTCAAAGAATTGAGATGATCATGTACTCAGTGAGTAGATAACTTGGTCATTCACACTCACTTCTAATAAATTCAGATCAGCTCCACAATCATCATAAATTGCTGGAGCTGCACTGAACAATGGACCAAGCCTTAAACTTTCTATGCAGAACTTGCATATGAGATGCAGCTGACATGTGAGCACCTTCCTGGGAGTCCTGTGTCAGAGTTTGGTGTTAATTTCAGTCAAGTTTAACTAATAACTAATTTAACAAAACATGCAGTGAGTTATTAAGAGCTGTAATCATGGTGATTTTAGTGACAGGAAATGCTTAAGATCAGCCTATTTCACATTTGGTAGGCAATCCAGAAGATAATTTCTAATTTCCTTAAGTCTGAAAGTAGTTATCTTTAGGAAGTACTATGAAGAAATCATTATACTGCTTTCTGAGCTATTATGGTTTCTCTCTGAATACACAGTGATTCTCTATACAGACAATGAAAACTGCAGACAATTTAAAATTGTTGAGCTTTTAAAGTGCCTCTGGTAATTGCATAACAACTACAAAATCAAAAAGAATTCACGAATTAAAATCAAAACATAGAAAATAATCTCTGGGAATTCTGGACATTATTCTTCAGTTTCGCACTACCTTTTCTTCCCAATCTTCCAGCACTAAAACACACAACAGCAACCCCTTTTCAGATGATTCCCTTGCCTATCCTTCTTCTCTCTTTATTGGGAACCAGTGATAAATCCTTGAAGCACAGGGACTATGCAGCATAATCCCTTTAACAACCACTTCTAGGAGATTTAGCAAGTGAGACAGCTGCAGATTGTTACATAGGGGTTGGAGGAAACAAACAAACAAAAAAACCCTCAGCCTCTACTGTAAATTTA
The DNA here is from genome assembly GCF_047716275.1 of Strix uralensis. Lineage (NCBI taxonomy): Eukaryota > Metazoa > Chordata > Aves > Strigiformes > Strigidae > Strix > Strix uralensis. The sequence goes on from NC_133984.1 coordinate 4,088,819, forward strand.
AGGTGAAGTCCAAGACTGTGGAAGCCCTAAATGAAGTGAATGGGGAAAGTCAGGAATCTCAGACCGCAAAACACCGGGTCATAGATTATTCTCTAGTCATGTTTTCAATGTTGTCTGTGTAACCATACCGAATCAATGCCTCTCAGAAACCATAAGCTTAGGGAAAAAAATAATCTTTCTAAAGTAGTCATAAAAATCCATTCTGAACCACAGTTTTGCTAGAGGTAGCAACAGCCATTTCTGCTGGATGTGGAAGTTTCTTATACCTGTAGCTATCTTCTTTGTGATGCCTTTGAAAAATGACTAGAAATAGGCACATATTTTTTTTTCCCCAGAATGTATTTTCCCTGATGTTTAGTCAGTGAATCTTCCAATTATCAAGCAATTTACTTCCTCACTAAAACATGCTTTTCCTCCACATTTTATAACATTTACATTTATACGCACAGGGCTTCTGCCTATGAGTAGAATCTACTGTTAAAGGTTCTTCTGACCTTTTAAAATTGCTATAGAAATACTGGCTTCTGCTTCTTTCTGTTCGTTTCCTATAATACATTACTAATTCCTAGTACCTTTTACTGTCAATTATATGATGGAATTAGAAAAATAAAACCCTAATTGTGGAGTGAAAGTTGATGCAGCTATAGCACTCCGCAAATAACCACAGCTACTTGGAGTCTATTCACGCAGCAGAATACATTATGCTGTGCTCTGTGCATGCTGGAGTGCACTACAATGCTTGCTGATTATGGTATAATTGGCACAAGCCTTCGCCACACTCCGCAGTCTCCAGTTAACATTTGAGTTTTATATCACAAAATAGAACATGAGTACATTATGCATGTATAAAAGCAACTCAAATAATAGTAGTTGTTACAATTGTATATCCCTCAGCACATTAAAACATTCCCTACCAAGAAATGTGCTGTGAAGAAAGGCTTTTGTAAAGAAGTCCATTTCCTCCTCCTTCCTCAACAGTCTTAATTATTGTAGAATCAGAAATTAATTGCAGGAAATACACTTGCATACTATCTATTTCACCAAATATTTTTACTATCAAAAATAGCAAACAAGGGCTGAACTTGAGTAGAATAATATGAAAATATGGGTAGATCAGAGGATTTTTTTTTTTTAAATTACTTTTTACAAATCTGGATTTCCATGAACTGTAGATTTCTTAAATTTAAAAGTTAAAACAAATAGCTGATATCCTTACTAAATAACAAAGTTTTGTATGACCCACATCATAAACTCTTCAGCACAGGGTGCTTTGATTGCATTGTGCTTAAAGAAAGACCTTGTTCCATGGTTATGATAAAGAATAAGATTAATTGTTAGTGAGCAAAATCTCTTAAAATACTTAAAGAAAAGAAGCATCAAACATTCTCTTATAAATCATAAACATGTATCTATATTTTCTATGACCTTGTCAAAACAGGAGGAAATTACAAGTCCTTGTGTGTACCAATTTACAAATCAAACTTTGTGCTGAAGAGCACTGGCCTATCGATGACAATGCAGATCTAACAGTACAAGTGTGTAAGCAGTAACACATACTGAAGTGTCAGCTCAAGTAAAAACACAGATCTTTTTTTTCCCATTCAGTAAACAAAGAACACTTATAAAGGGCAGCATTAACACAGAGGTAGAAGAATGTCTTCCCTTAATGGTGCTGTCAGAAAAAGGGAGAAGGGACTGATTAAAATCTAAACACCAGGAAGCCAGACATTCCCAGGACATGCAACAATTTGTAACAACCAGAAGAAAAGAATATTGAAGGAGAAAATAAGTCAGACCTGTCAGATAAAGCCAGTGAGTTCATGATTCAGCAACGGTTCATTGTTAGCCCAAAGGTCAAATATGCAAGAAAAGATACTGAAACACTTTATATTCCAGCAAAATGCTAAATATACATTCACAAAACCATTAAACTTAAGACATAAATTAAAACAAGATATCACAGCCTTCTTACATTTTGTTGCCTGACTGCTCTGTGACCAAAGGCAGCAGGCTTTTTTTTTTTTTTTTTTTTTCCTTTTTTTAGCTAAACTGACTACATAAACCAGCCTGTAGGTCTCAGAGGCATCTGGTATCCAAATACCGATTCTCACCACATCTTGACTTTTGTATGAGATGATTGTCATTTGAAGATTCTTCCCGCTCCTCACCACCAAGAAGATAAAATTACTTTATCATCTTCTCTCGGTACTTTTAAATTATTTCTGAATTATGAAAGGTTAGAGGTTTTATCCTCAAATTGCAATTCGCAGAAGCAATCACCTTGATAAGAACCTAATACTCAGTACTAGTTTACACTGAGGCTCTCGTAATTGTGCCATTAAAAAAAGAAAAAGAAGGCAAGCAAGATCCTGGCATTTGATTTGGAGACTTTATTAGAACGTTATATTTTGTCATTCTGATGTAGGCCCAATTTCCCTGTTAGTGAGTGGAAGGGTTACACTGAATTTCCTGCTGGTTGGTGAGTGGCTTATGACTACTACAAGCAGAAGATTGCACTTGGCCCTGTGTCAAATACATATAGTATCTTCCCGTACAGATATTGTAAATTGTTTAAATGAATTGAGACACACAACAAACTGCAGCAGTATCTGGTGGCTCTGGACGTAGGACATTCTAGTAATTGGCCAAGCATCTACTCGTTTAAATATAACAACAATTTATGACTAGAAAAGAATAAATTCACTCAATGTAATAACTACTTAGTTTCTCTTTTGTAATCTTAAGTAGATGAACACTTCACATAGTTGAATAATGTAGTTGTATAACTATTAATTATTTTATTGTGACTGGATAAAAGATAGAAAAGGAAAAGAAACCAGATGACAACATAACAAAGCTTGCTTCTCAATGTTTGCAAAGAAAAATAAATAATAACTTACATGAGGTAGTTAAAATCTTTGCTACATACCAGCCCAGATGTTAGTATATCAAAACTACTTATTTAGAAAGTTAAATTAATCATCATAAAAAATTGCCATTTGTGCATGATAAACCAGACAGGGAAAATGGCTGCAACAGGTTAGTTTTCTTTCATTTTATTTTGTATTAAACTAAACCGTATTGGTGTAGCATTCTTACTCAAATCATGAGAAATTAGAAGTGGCAGCTTTTCAGAACTGCCATTTGAATCGTTAAGTTGCTACAGACTAATAGTACAGATCAATGTAAAAGTAAAAATAACAGCGTGTTTCAGTTTCATTTGGTAACAGCATGTCTTTTTAGGGATGCTATTAAGGTTGTAAATGATGCTGGGAGCCAAACTAAGTTTTTTGACCTGGATTCATATGGAGTCATTTCTTTTTAGTTTTACATTAAACAAATTACATTTCTAAGGCAGTAGTGTCTCAACCATTTTTAAAATCTAGAGATCTAAAAGACCACCAGAAGTAATTTAGGTCATTAGTGATATTTAGTAGTTTGGCAGTGTGGAAGACAGTGGTTAAAAATAAATTTGCATATAAGTAAACAACGTTTTTGGTGGACATTAGCACCTGTTCACCAACTTAATGGGAACTCTTTTGCTTTTATTTACTTGCAATGGGAGAATACTTTATATTGAAGGAGTCCTGTACTCACTTAAAGCAGGTACAATTTCAGTTAGATCCAAAGTTAGACCATCTTTTTCAGGGTCACATCCAGCTGAGTTTTGAATATCTCTAAGATATTCAAATGAAGATATGCTTAGAATCTACAATGATGGCTATTTCTGTAATTGCTCCAGATAATACATTTTACTTTATGACACAGTTACAGCAGAATGCAATTCATATAGTGAAAATATTTTATCTAGTGCCAAACAATTGATATTTGTAGACTCCAAGTAATATTGCTTGACAGCTAAATAAAGAGTATGGCTATAGGCTGTCCCGCTGGTTATTTGTGAACCCATGCAGGGATCAAACTACCATATTTACAAAGTCTTCAAAGTACACAAAAACTTTTAATCTTCTACTGTGATCACAGCTAATAATGTCATTCATTTTGGTTTCATAATATAATCAGGTGACATCCAGATGAGGCATGATCAAAAGCGAAGGAACATTAGTTTAATTGGGAGCCAGGCTCACTTGAGTAGCCTCAGAACGGTAAAAATAACATGTTTAAAAAGAACTGACTAATATTTGGTTGCAGAATATAGCTGTAGGCTACGGTCTCAGAGATTATTACTCATAATGGAACCTTAATAAAAATTCTATGTAGTTCTGTTCTCTGTGCATTTTAAAATCTAAAATGTACTGCAAATGAATTAGTACATTTAAGCACACATGGCAAAAATTGCACATTTTTTTCCTGATGTGAAATGTAAGTCCTTTCTTGCAGACCAAAAGTAGCATCCAGATTTAGGGTAATAAATACAAACAGTTCGTCAACTACTGTTCTCAAACAAACTTGTCATACATTTGCTTCTATTTCAGAATCATGGATAATAACAACGTTTCCATCATCTGTGGTAAAAAAAGTTTAAACAAAACCTCAGTTATTTCTGTAATTTTCAACATATCTCCTTATTAAAGGGAAATGAAGATCTGAATTCAGTTCTTATTTGCTGAAAAATCTATATGATAGGGTACCTTCAAAGAGAAATTTGTTTATCTAAAAATAGAAGTTGTTGAAATCCCCAGTTTTGCAAAGCAGGTAATGAAACCCATACATGTTTACTTAGTATTTAATGTAAAATAGGTTCTATTCCGAGATTTTTCATTAAAAACAGACAACCCCCCTGACCACAGCTCAGCTCACACTGGTTTGTAACTGGATACACACAAGCTGAAGTTGACCTAAACCCCATTTATTTGTCACTGGTTTAATGAAAATGTGTCAAAACCAATTTTACTCTAAAATGAGCAGTGCTATGTTTATATTGGACATTAATAGAGATTCTTCTAAAACTGACTATACTAAAAAAAGTGCAAGGACCGCTTACCACTTTCTTCCAGTTTAACGGTAGAGCACAACTAAATTAGGACCCTGTAAAAGAGATGAGAGCTAAAGTATTCTAGCAAAGAAGCATATCCATCCAGGGCTGAAACACAAAAGCTATGCTTTATTTTTTCCTTTTTTAGATAGTCTGTTGGACTGTATTCTTTCCAGGGTCTGATAAACAGACTGTGTCTTTTGAGTTTCACAAAGAAAAAGAAGGAGCGGTGTCTTCTTATAGCTGTCACAGGGAGGGCACCAAGATTACTTTTACTTAGTTTTGGCCCAAGATGAATTATCATTCAGTTTTCCACCACTCAGAATAGCTCTTCCAATGGTGTGACACATTTTTAACTATATCGTCATGAATAGCAACACTGTAATTACATATAAGAATTCACTGAAGTAAACATCTAATTTCTGAAGTGTCAGACAACAGGCAGCATCATGCAGACTACAGCTCCACATTTTAGTAGTAATCAATTCAACTAACAATAGAGCTGATTGACAGGAAGCTCTATGCTATTAAAAGCCAAACATAACAAAGACCAGATTTTGTCTAAGCAATGAAAAATGTATGGACCATCTACATTCTCTCCTCATGTTGTCTTCCTGCAGGAAAAAATAGTAACACAGCTGAAAGCTGAAGCTGGCTTATTGCACTGTCTTTAATTAACCTCCAAGTCTGAACTGTGACACAAGAGAAAGTAACCATTGGCCAGCTTCTATACTACATTTTTTTATGAGCTAATATTCCCGAGTCCAGGATAAACTGCAAAGGAATCTCCACACACAGAATTTCTTACTTGTTTCATGCTGGCTAATAATTACTGTTAGTTTGATTTCTAGAGTTAAGAAGTTAGCTGTAATCATCACCTAGGATGTGCTACTGTGAGAACAGTAACAGAAGCAGGCACTAATTGTTACTACCACCATAAATGCTATTTAAAAAAATACCTGTGGTTTGTTGTGATACTGGTACACAAAAGCTAGAAAACAGCAAATAGACAAACTGCTATGGAAACACAGTTAAACTAAACCACAAACCCCTTTTCAAACTGAGTTCTGAGGTATGTTTTCCTCTATTTGGTATGTGTTTGCACACTGAGAAGAAAACCAAAGAAAGTCTACTACAGCAGTGTGAGGATCAGCTATAGAAAAACAATTGTAATAACCTGTAACTATTGTCTTCTCCTCTTGACCTTAAAGGTTCACTGCCATCTTTCCATGCAGCAAGAATAACCTGAGACATTCCATCTTTCTATGACATGACGAACGAGCTTCGATTAAAAGTAGCTAAAACAAGAAAAGCTACTAATGTGTTTTATACAGTCACTGATCAGTTCCTGACATGTAATATTTCATTTGCTTTAGGACATTAAGAAATGTTGTGTACCTAAAAACAACAGCTTGTATGATAGTACATCTATCATTACATGCATCATAAAAACAAGGACATAAATTTGTTTCTGCCTGTTAAAGTCTAATTACCTGTAAAATCATTACTTGGCACTTTAACAAATTGACACAATCAACTTAATGATCCTTAACATATTAAAATTTGCAATGTGTTTCTGCTTGCTGCCTGTCCAAACCACAGTAAATGTTTGCTGGTTCAGATGACATCATAGCAAGGGTCAGATCTTAAATTTTTCTGCTAAGTACAAGTAATTGCAATACTGTCACTTGCTGTAGTACCTGTATTATCTCATCAGTCCTACAGCTTGGGATGATGCTATAGAGAGAACTTCGTAGCATTTTCTCTTTACAATTACACTAAACACTACTGTCCTACATAGTGTTCTTCCTTAATAGTTGGAATGACATGTAACAATCGTGTTGAGAATATGGCCCTCAGGTAATGCTATATGTGACATTATCATCCATAATAGTTTACTATAACTTTTTTTTTTAATACCTAAGTAAAGATTATCTATGTTATAAAATTCATGTGATGAGCTGCAAGACTATTCCTTCTGACCACTCACCTTTAGCTCTATACACAGATTTATTTTCTTCACAGCATCTTCTAGCAGTCCAAGAAACATGACTAGACATAAAGTTTATTTTTTTTCCCCTCTGTGAAAATTACAATAGTCAGATGTGTGGGAGAAAACCTAACCAACTTAGAACAAATATATAAGTTGGAAATCTTGTGAGTCAGCATACGCTACTGTACTTAGCAGATAAAAACTTTCTACAGCTGTTGATTTTAAATCTCAGAAGTCCTACATTCAATGCTGAAATATTTTCAGGCATGGAAGACTAGTTAAAAGTAGCGAAGTAACTTCAAATAAAGTTTTCTACTTCAAAGTCATGTAGAGATAAACTCATTAGATATTGAAGAAATGTAACTTTGCAGGTGCTCTGCTGCTATTAAGTACATGTGCCATCTCTTCTGAATTCCAAAACCTGCACAGAGCCTTTAAGTAACTACTTAAAGCTTTGGCTTTGCCTAGGAAAAAAATCCAAAGCCAAGAATAACTAAATAGACTGTTTCTGTGAGAGAAATAAGTATACAATTATGAGATGCTACTTCCTTGAAAAATAATGCTTTTGTAAAGAATAGCCCAATCAGAAATATGTACTAACTATTCAATGTTGGTATTAATTATAAGTATACTACAGTATACCCTTGTAAGTCTTCCCCTCCTTGACATTGTTACACAGATGGTCACATTCTTCCATAAATACCTTCACAGAATATTATAGTGCATAATGTGTGAAATTACAGAGATAAAATATAAATAAAAGAATAATCAGAGTATATTTTACTTAGCCTGTAACATGACAGATGTTTACTCTGTAGACAGGATAAACATCAAGAAGAGATTATCTGTAAATTGGCACATACTGAGCAGTCATTCTCTCTTATTTTTCTATTAACTCTGTTTGAATAGGAAGAATTACCCTAACAAGAAAAATGAACTAGGAAATGGAGGTTCATCACACACACATGTTCTCTCACCCAACAATTTCACTAAGTGAACAGACTGCAATTGTGTTAACAATGTTACTATAAAAAAATATATGGTACCATATGTGACAAGATATGTGAAAATATGACCAGAAAGAAGCATAAATTAATACAAACAATATCGAAACGATAAAGTTAAAAATTGTTAGCAAAGCAGCCTTTCTTGATAATTTGTACACTTTGGTCAGGTCTTAAACAGATACTGGATGCATCTTTCTCATTCCTGTTCAGAACAGAAAATTTATATTTCTGCGGATTACATCATTCAAATCCATGCTTTCCATCAGAAGAATTTAAGTTTCTGATTTAACCTGGGCCCAGACTCTCAGAGTTAACAGTAGATTTCCAGTGAAAAAACCTAGCTCCCACTGACTTCAAAGCATGCGTTGAAATGCTTCCAGGGTAAGTGCCAACTGCTAAAAGGAGAACTTCACTATGCTGAACTGTTTGATAGGCATTAGCAATATCTATTCCGGACTAACGCTGAAAATACCTTCAGGAAAACTAATTTCAGGCTGATACGCACTTTCAGTCTGACCAATCACATGAAAATTTTCTGCATTTCTTATCCCAGCATAAGTTTCTAATTAACCTGAAAAGATATATCTAAAGAAGCACCAGCATTTTATGGTTTTACAGTGTGGAATTACAGCAGTCTTTCATATCTTATATTTCAAAAGCACAACATGAAACCTGCAGGCAAAGCACAGTCTTTAGTCCCAGGCTGTTGTAAGCGAGAGTTCTCTCAAAGAGAAAGGGATAAAAGAAAGAAAATTAAGGAAAATCTACTAAAACATCCAGGTACCAAGTATTCCAAGATGTCAATCCTCCCTTGTCCACTGCTACAGTTTGAAAGAAGAGGAGGAATAATGTTATGAACATGAGCGCAGGCACTTTTGTTTGGTTTCCCGGCTAGCAAAATGCTTCCTTGAAATTACAGACTAATACCAGACTAATGGTACAGAGCAAACAGAATCCGAATTCTCTTTATTTAGTTTTCACATTCCTTTCCAAGTGGCAGCGATTGCAGATTTAAAACCAAGATCTGGATCCCACAGCAGAGACCCTGATTCTGCTCCCAACTCTATCCTAAATGAGATACTGCACTGAGTCAACATTTTTGGAGAAGGAAGCTGCTTTCTAAATTAGTATAGTGTAATTATTGCTGATAAATAAACACGCCTTTAGGAAAAAAATCTTTGAACATATTAGAAGATACATGCAGAGAACCAGTATTTCACTCCAGGGATATTCTCTGTGGTAGTAAGTGATTACCAGCATAAGGGTTATACAATTTATCTATCCTTGTTCAGCCCCCTTTCAAGACTTCTAAAGCTACCTTCCCAAAATCATTATTCCACTCACATACAGTTTAAAATTTTGATTTTTAGGTTACTTTAATGGTCCTTTTCCTCATATTTAGAAAATACACCAGAAAATGAATTTTTTTCATTTTCTTTTGCCTGTCTTTTTATAGTACTTCCTTGATTTCTCCTCATAGAAGAATTTCCATTTTCATGACCATTCTCTGAATCTTATCTATTTCTAATATATATCAAAAGATATAATTAAAACCAAAATCAGTGGAAGATACTGAAGATCAAATAGCTGCTAAATAAAGGCAGAGAAGCTCCTTAACATTAAAAAAGCTGACAATACAGCATATAACATTTTAAGGTTTCTGTGACCTTTATTTAGTCATATACAATTGAAAAGGAGAGAAAAATTGTACTATATTAGCTTGAATAACTCAGTTTTTGAGTTATTTTGAAGCTATCACACCACAATATTAATCTTCAAATTAGAAAAAGAAAAGTGAAATATTTTGAAAACTTGAGTTTAAGATAGTAATTCTGGTATTTAATCAATCCTTACACTGACATATTACCAACTTATCTTCTAATTCAAACAAGACAGTATCCTGATCAACAATTAATCACATGCAGAAACATCAATATAAGAGGGTCATTATGTGATTGGATTTGTAACCTTAATAATTTTTCATTCTTCTTTATCTTCTCTAAAATAAAAGAAGTCATCTAGTTGATTATACAATTTGACTAAAATATTAAAATATTTTTACCCTTTCCATAATTATATTCTTCCTACATCTGTAATACTAGAAATATCTCTACTAAATTCCACAGGTAAGACAATTACCTATTTACCAAGTTCACCCTTAAAAGAACATCCCAGGTCAAAAAAACTGTGTGTGTCTGCATGCTTCCCATGCCATAGACTCTTCTCAAAGGAAACAAAACTGGAAGATGCACTTCTACTACTAATTACTGTACAGACAAAAGTAAAGTCCCCTGAAACATGTATAAGAAGATTCACACACTACCTGTTTTCTCTACAGATCTGCTCCTGAGACAAAAATTCAATCTGCTAATATCTTAGCTGAAGATGCTGTAGAATCCCTTTCATAAAGTTCAGCTATAATTTAAGGTAGCTTTTTTTCCACTCTATTTCTACTAAAAGACCATGCTGTCAGTCAGCCAAACCACACTTGTTAATCACCAGTTTACAGCCAGTTGTTCTTAACCTAACATTTATACTTCATAAATCTCTTTTCTCCTTTTCTACTAATTATCTTCATTGTATTATGATAGATATTAGGAGGGAATGATTTTTTGTCAGGACAGCTTTTTCACATTTTGCTTTTTGTTCCATATGTCTAGCAGTTTGTATTGTGTTTTAGGAACCATGATTTTTCACCAAATGTATTTCTAGACAAGGTAAAGTGCTTGTTCCTACGGCTGTACACATTCCTCTTAGAATTAGGACAAAATAATTTAAATTCAGTGAAGAAGCTGACATTTTTCTTGGAGCATTCTGCTTTAATCCTATTTGCACTTTCATAAGAAGCCAGTTCCTGCTGAACAATGAGATGAGAATGGTACAGGGTCTCCTAAGGGGCTCTTTCTGTATCCACTCACAGAAAAACTCACTCATGGGAAAGGCAAAACATTATAATGGATTTTAAAAGCTCAAAATAGGAAAGCAACAAATGTGCATGTAATGCTTAATGAATAGTATACTTTATGAAAATTTCAGAAAGGGAAGTAATTTGTCCTTGTTCCCACCTGAACCGTAAAAAAAAACTATCGTTGCTGAATCCCAGGAGTAGTGCAAATTCTGGCAGTATTTGTTAACATGCTGGGGAAAGGGAGGAGGAACCTGGAGTTTGGAAGACTCAAACAGGAGACCAAGGAAGAGGTTTTACGACTAGGAATTCTCTTGCCATTGAAGAAGCTCTATGTTCTTTTATACATAGACACTTCTTAATACAGGGAGCCAAAAAAACCTCTGTAAATTTAAATTCCTTGTTTATTAGTAAGAATTTAGTCATTACTGATTAATTTAGAAACTACTAAATAGTTTGCAAAAATCAAAATGTCCTCACCTATTTCTAAGAGTGAGTACTGTTTGGTATGTTAAAGGAAGAATCATGAAATTAGAGGCCTTTTCTCTACATTAGTGCATGTGCCCCATTAACATTAATGAGAAACAGCCTTTCATAGTGACGGGAGAATAAATATACCCCGTATGCAATTAGTCATACATGGCTCGGAGAAAAAAAAACAAACCAAAACCCCAGAAGCTTGTTGCCTCAGTTAGGGTCAGCAATAATTACAAGAAACAGGAGTGATAATTTACTTCTCAGGGAAATGTAGAGCTGGTAAAACTGCTGTCCAAGCACATGGGTACAGCTCCTTGTTACTTCATTTGTATTTTGCTGTAAGAATGAGTTCAGGCCTGCAGGCTTTAAAACATATAACAAAGAAGCTGAAATTTGGAAGTCATATTGCATTCCAGTGGGGAGGCTGACACAGAAGGCCACGAAGGAGCAAAATCAGAAGGTTGAGGATGAAGCTATACTAATAGTGCACTAAAATCTAGAGGCAGACTATTTCCACTTGAATTTTGAGTCAGAAAGGTCCCATTGCTATGATTTCTGTGATTACCCATGTTTTTCTCTACCAATTTAGAGCTAACATGATAGATTGATGACTGAGTACTTTTCCTTTATTTCATTTGGTTCCCTTACTGTCCACTGTGTTTGATCTCTCTCCTTCCCTTGTCATTCACTGCTTTTTTCCTATGTTCAGAATTACTCTCTACAGAGCATTTCACCAGATATTAATCCAGCCATTGCTTCTCAAACACATCTCCATAATCTTAAAAACAGAAGAGCGTGCAAGCTATGCTGGAAAAGTTGATCATAGGTACCTGCATTAATTCAGATGGGTAATACTTTGTCAGCAACTGTGCATCTGAACTTGCTTTCAGCTAGCTAGAATTTAAGACTAGAGATTCAAGAGGACCTTACACAACCAATAGAGGCTATGGCTTCTGAAACTTGAAATGTAAGCTTCAGGCTGCATCTGAAAAAATATCAAAATGAACATACTGGGAAAAATATTTACTTTCAATGACTGATTTTCGTAATGCATCAAATGTTGCCACACTACTGACTCTAGGACTATTACCAGTGACGTTACTACCACAACACAAGAGCTCTGACCTTCAGTGTATCTCAAATGCATGTGGTATTGTGCTATGATGATGTTCTTACATTTTTCAAAAGAAAAAGTAGAAACCATATGTAAAAGGAAAAGGAAAGCTGGATCATTGTCACAACCACTTTTAATAGTTAGGAAGAATAATGTAAAGAGCAGGAACTATCACAACGGAGGAGAAAATGGAGGCTGAGAGGAAACCCACTTCCAAAAGTGATTGTGCCACGTGCAATCTTGCTAATGAAGGAGTGTGACCCCTGTTTTATAGAAATACTTCAGTGCATGCCAAATTTCAGTCTTTTTTTGATATTACTGCTGTGAGTATCATAACCTGCATCCCTATGATAACAGCTCCATATGTGGCATTTCTGAATTTGCATAAATTTACTTTGAGGTTTCAGCTCATCTGTTTCCTCACAATTGGGTCAGTGTGGATCACTGAGATGCAGTGTTACAGAAGCTATTTTGTATGTAATAACTTTCATATTTATCCATATTTCATTCATGTCAAATATTTTGTTTCTTTGCCACACATGAACTATCAGGCTTTTGTTCTTGTCACTGAAGTTTCATTTAGATGCCTAAAGAAAAGCTCAAGCAGTATAAATGGTGTTGCATTTAATTTTACACCATCCTTGTTTACCACTATTACTTGTTATTACTTGTTCTAGAAGTGAAGAAGTTTATCCAATTTTAAATACATGAGTAGGAAAAACAGTAATAAAGTCCTTTAAGCAACACTGATGTGGATTCAACTTATTTACAATATTTTCCCTATTTATTCATATATTTTAGGAAAAAAAAAGTATTAATTGGAACCGGAGCTACCCATATTCATTAAAAGTACTCATACTATGTGTATATATCCAGTAATCGTATCTTGACTACAAATCTCCATCTGTGTGTGAAATATTATCTTCTTTCATGTTGGATGCTCTGTGCTACTTCCCTGAGCTGAGTCTCCCAGGGTGAGTGCAGTAATTCTGTGTACTGGCAGGTTTGGAACAGCAACAGGTAAAATGGCATATTGGCAATAGCCACATCGCTGTATTTCACATTGGCAATAGATAAACTGACAGTGCTAAATCATTCCCTGACGTCACTGAAAATTTCATTTGAATTTATATATTTAGAACATTATACTCAAAAAAGAATTGTTGTTTCCCATTAATTTGTTGTCTGTGTAGATATGGTGACTTCCCGCACACCATTTTTCTTAGCTATCTCATTTTCTCAGCAAGAAACCAAGGAAAAGTTGCATTCCTTTTGTTCTTCTTACCTTTGCCTGGGTATAGAAAGGCACAGAACATATGTGCAGCTCTACTAGAATTTGCAGTTCAAAAAAAGGAAAAACAAATCCATGCCTCCAACCTGTCAGATGTACTATAGGCTTCACATTCACTATAACAGACACTATTAAGAAAAAAAAAAGTGATGCCTTTTCTGAAAGAAATATTATTTCAAAACCCACTCCTTTAAAATACAAGTATGCATACATTAAGCAAATTATAGACTATCAGCTTTTTTTGTTTTAAATGTTCTTTTCAAGGAAAGACTCTATGTAAACCAATTCATACTATCAGATACAATATTTAACATAATTTTATCCAGAAAAGCTGGACCTTCAAGAGTAGATTTCCTACATTATACCACAGAAATTACACCAGACTTCTTTTGGAATTTGATTATGTGAAAAGTTAAATCATAATCAGTGCTTGTTATCATTGTAGTCTATTTTTATTAACAATAACCTTCCCAACATGAATAGTAAGCCAGAAATCTGAATTTAAATTCAGTTATTTTTAATCTAATGAAAATACTGTCTTTTAAAGCATCATGACTCAACACAGCAGTTTTGCTGTTTCTTTTTGGTTTAGACTGAACTCGTTACTTCTCAGAGAACAGATTCTTGTAACAATGCTTTATTCTGCAAAGTACTCCAGATGATGACAATCATCTGTACAAATTCTATTATTGCTTTCCAACAAATAAAACCAACAGACTGGATTTTTGAATCCAGATATTTAGTGTTACTCATAAACCACAAAGGCCACAGTACATGTTAAATCCCAGTCTTTCCAGTTCAATGTAGTCATTTTGTTGCTTATTACATATTAGAACAAACAGCCAAGATTTTAAACCAATTCTTCTTTAGACACTAATAATAATGAATAAAATCATAAGAACTCAAACTAATTCAGCTGTTAAAATGAACCAGATTTGGAATACTGGGATTTGCTGAAAGTCTGTCCTTTCTACAAATACAGAATCGAAAACTATTAAAAAAAAAAAAAATCATACCTATTATAAAGAATTACCCAGCTAATGTAACTTTAATTAAGCATACACTCCTGACACAATATTTTAATGTTCTACATTGTTTATTCCAGTGTAGAGAGACGTTGTTTTAATAAATTGATAGATATTTCTCTCATCATGTGTTCTGCTAGTCCTTAATTGGAAATCATTTATTATACTTAACAGAATTTGCAGTTATAAAGGGGAAACCCACCAAATAGCTCACTAATCATAATAACTAAGCAAACACTGGAGCACAGGGTCATGGGATAGGGTTGGGTTGTTTGTTTGTTTTTTAAGTGCCATTGTCACATTAGTTTCTTTCTTTAAAATAAAAGCTTCTGGAATTGGTTTAAAATAAGCAATGATAAAATAAAATAATGGGACAAAGATTCTACTCTATTATCCTTTTGAGTACTCATGTCCACAGCCAATTTCACAAAGAGAAAGTGTTTCAAGCAAGAGAAGCCAAATACCAGATGAATTTCAGATTTGTATTTATCTAAATAGATCATTCAAGACAATAGTCCAAAGGCAATACTCCAGACCTCTGAGTATTCCTGTTGCCCTATTCTGTAAGCATTTTCTTCCAGTTTTACCATCTCGAGACACAGGTAGTACTAGAACTTTGTGTGCTCTTAAGGATATTGGCAAAACAGAATTCTTATTGGGACACAATATCTTTGGCTACACTCTCAATTTCTGTTTGGACATCTTTTTATAGTTTGTTTTTCTGACCACTATTCAGGTTTGAGCTTACATTCTTAGTATCATATCCCTAAGGCTGCTCTCTACACTAAGTTCATATTTTCCTCTGTGCATCCTTTTGCATTACCTACACCACGTTCCTCTGCCATCGTTTTGCTCTATCACTGGGAAACCTGTAAAGTCCTTTTGCAGTTCCTCCCACCCTGCCCTTGACAATGCTGCGCTGTGAACGAGTGTGGAAAAGCTCTTGGCTGCATCAGGCTGTCACAAGCATGTTTGCCTGGGGACACTACTGTACAGGTGAATTTGAATTAGATTCTCTGTCTGTCTGAGAAAGCGCTCCCTGTCTCCTTTCGTGAGCCAGGATGTCCAGCCACTGCTTCAGGCATATAGATATTAAATAATATTGTTTAAATTTTCTTGGACACTGTTGCTAATTACATAATCTGTTTAGTCATGACTCTATGAGATTTAAAGATTTTATTACTGAGTTATGTTAAGGCCATAGATGTTGCTAATCAGAAAACAGAATAAAACTAAATTAAGAAAAATAGGAAAGAATTGATCTAGAATTTTAATGCATTTTTTTTTTAATCTCTATCCACTTAAAAAAAAAACCTCTTAAGAGGTTGAGGATACCCTCCACTAATAATGACTATAGAGACTAAACCAATACAAAGAACAAAAAGTACACTATTAATTGCTATGTGCGGTATCTGCAGCATTAGCTATGAAAGCTACAAACTTCAATATTAAATAGCCATGTTTAAACATCCAAATACAATGCTTTTTCCTCATAATCAAGCAAGCTATGTTGGAAAAAGAAACAACACACAACTATCAGCCTTAGAGAAAAAAATAGTAATCTAATATCTCATGTTTGTAGGCACTTGTGTAGTGGCAAATATTAGCATGAAAACATCACCAGTGGACAGTGTGTTGTAAGGATTAAGTATTCATGGAAACAAAGAAAATACAGGGAAGAAATATGGCTTGCCAAAGTCAAATGGATCAAGTTTTCTGGATTCGGGAATGGCATTTAAGGGAATGTCCTTGGTTAAGTCCTCCTGTACTGATCATCCTGGTAACAGGTGGCTGCTCCCAAACAGTTTGAGTTTTGTGTTCAAAATAAACGGTCTGGAAACACCTGGAGTCCTGTAGCACCTCATACCAGAATGAAGAATCTACTTTGGTTTTAACTGTTGATGAGGTATGAAACCTAAATAAACAAGCTGAATTTGCTGGCAGCGATACGGCTTTAATTAGCACTTTAGCTACTAGTAAAGCAGCATGCAAGTCACTTTTTTTTAATTACAAATGAAAAACTCAAGTTTTAATTAGAAGTGGAAGAAGAAATGGAAAAAATAACTCTAAAATCAGTATTAATGTTGTCTATACTTTGCATATTCAAAGCCCGCAACTTGGTAGGCAGGAAACAGAACTGATACAGATCTTGAGAACATATCATCAACAGACGTACAAGACACAAAGGCAACAGATAATAATACATGCCTGGCGGTTCCTACCGTGGTCATCATGCCACTGCCTTGGTGTTGTCCTGTCCCCCCCGCCCCCACAATTTAAACTATAAACATAAGAGGAACAAAAAGAGAGATTTAAAAATATGAAGCAAATTACCAAAGCAGAGGGAATCAAGAGAGAAGGAAAAAGATCAGATGTACAATTGCTGGGTCTCGCTTAGACACCCAGGACTCCATGTACTTGCTACAAGGAAGCTCTTCAAGAAAAAAACAATCTCTGTGCTCTCTCATTTCCTTAGATAGAAGGAGTATGAAGATGAGCATATTGCTTCTACTTTACATATTTTACTGAGGAAATAAAATGTCAGATTCAAATTTAAAATCTGTAAGCAAATGCACTGGATTGCTGAGAAGATGTACAAAGTTTACAAAAGTCTTTTTTCTGTTTTGCTTGGCTGTGTCTATGTTTAATCAGACAATATAGAGCAGCAAATCTATTGGTGCTAAGGACTTGATGTCCACACTACATGTAATTTGGGGGTTTTATTCTGGCATACTTCTGCAATATTCTAATTTAGATAGACATTTATTTCCTTTCTATTGAAAATTCGTCCTGTTGACTGGACATCGGAGTATATCAGGTACCATATCTTTAGTTTCATTATGAAGAACACAGTTAAACACAGGAAATTGGGATGATTGAGAAATTCACTGGCAAAACACATTTCTAATCCAGACTAAAGTGCACATATAGGGACTATAACTCTGTTAAGAAGTAGCATGGAACAATAAATGCGGATGTGTGTAAGAAAATGGAGAAAAGGACCCATGGATTTTACTTTGTGGATTTTGATTTACTTTGGACTAGCTCTAGTCCAGCTCCCATTAATGGTTGGAGCACACTATCAAATACTTGGACATTTTTTTCCAGTCTAGTTTCAGGAAAGAGGAATTTAGGTGTGTGTTTGGTTCCCCCCCCCCCGAGATTACTCCATGATGGATTTCAAAGTATGGTATGTGGGTATACTCTGAAAGATTGCTTCAAAAGGGCAATCCTACTCTGAACTAAACTACTAGGTAGATGTGGACTCATATCATGTGTTCTTGTAGCACCTGGCAGCAACAATCAAACTGTAGTTTCAATTTATTAAAATTTTACATCTCTGCATAAAAGAAGCAGCTGTAATAATTATAACAACCTTCATAAAGGTCTTAAAAATAAAACCCCATTAATTTTATTAAACACTAGACCTTCTTTAGGCAATATATTTCTCAATTCCTTTAAAAGGTTTTTTTCAAGGATATCTTTCTGATACTGGAGGAACATACAGAAATAACCTTTGTTTTTCATGTCACTTTGAAACTTCAGTTCTCCTCCTGTGATTTTTGGGTTTTTTTGGTTTGGGTTTTTTGTTTATTAGTTTGTTTCCCCAAAGTGCACAAAATAAAAATGACTGTAGCCATGCCATTTTTTCAGAGTGATACATTAAAACATAACCCAGGAGCTCCTTTTTGCTCATCTTAAGGTGAAAGAAATTTGGATCATATGTAGATACACCAATAACATACATATAGTCCAGTATTTCTGCTCCAGCCTATTTTGCTGGTCATGAGAATTTCAATTTATTTGATATCCTAACATAACACACTAGTTTTGTTTCACATGAAAAATTCTACTGATGAAAAGCAATGATAAAAATCACCAGCTGCACTATTTGGGTAGTCAGTGCTATTTTTAATCTTTAAAACAACAGCTTTTGGTAATTTATTCAAATAATTTTAAGGGCTATTTCTAGCTTCAAAGGAAAGATAGTTCTAATTGTGAGTGCATGTCTCCAGTTTAACCTATGAATGTGAACTTTTCATGGGCCCACCCAGCCCTCAGGGGGTGAACAGCAAGTTCACATTCAACTCTGCAAAGAGATCAACCAGGACTCAGCTTATGTTACAGTGGAAACCAGCAACCAGAAGAGATCCACTATTCAAGGCACAACTCTTAAATCTGCCCTATTCATAAACTTATCGTATTACATAACAGTCTCTTAATTTTCACAAAATGAAATTGTCAGTTTGATAAATACTGCAGAATGTAAGCTCAGCCTTGTCATGAAAAGATACCTGGAGTTGAACTCAGATACAAAACAATTTTCTTCATTCTTCACACTCAGTCAATGCCACAAAACATAGATCACTGAACCAAGCCATAAGTTATTTAAAATTCCAGAACACAATTCCAGTTGGAGAGAACTATAGCTAACATAATTCTTGCATTGATTCACCTCTATGGTAATTATATGAAATTCAGTAAATTTTCATTCAGCAGTACACCACTTAATACATCTGCAACGTGTATTTTTCTTATTTATGTATGTAAGTGCATGGACTCAATATCTTGGCAGTGCTTTCAAAGAAGTCTCCAGAAAAGCATTAACTGCTGAGATTTAATAGAGAACATGATTTATGTTAAGTCCTGTTGATAATTGCTCTGTCTGAATTAAAGGCTCAATTTCCTGTCTTTATTTTGAGAATTACTGGAGTGTTTTATATTGTATCATTACACTGTTTTTTTTCCTTAAATTAGAAAAGATGACTGGACCATACCTTTGTTCCTTGTGTATGCTTCATTATATTATGACTGTAGTCCATTTTTAATTTGAATTTGAGGATATACTGTATTTTTTGCTTAATACATTTTCTTCAAGACTACAGCTAAAGTTATGCATTTTAACATGAAATACTTCTCTTGCACACAGAGACTGGATCCAGCATACTGGGGTTAAAGCATGGGGCTGAGAAGAATACAGTCAGATATAAGAAAAAGAGCTGAAAACCAAGATACATTAATGAAGTACTTCAGGTAAATTAACATAAAGCTGTTTAATGCAAAAGGCAGGAAAGTGCCACTCAGTCTTCCTCTTCTATTCATTTACTGCTTTTCGTTATTACCTTTCTGTCTTTAATATTTTTCAGTCACAGACATCTCTAGCTTTAATTACTAGTTTCTATGGCAAGATACGGTACAGGGGAAACTGCTGTCTTTGCTTGTGAACGCAGAAAGTAACAGAAATTCACTATTTTTGCTTGTAAAGATCTCAGTCTTTGAGCTCTTTCTGTGAGAATTTGAAAGTGTAACTAAACAGGTAAACTCCAACCAAGTTTCCCAAATGCAGGATGCTTAAATTTAGCAGAGGAGGTACGCAAATAACTAGCATCTCCTCATGAACTTAAACCGAAAAGTTAGTAATTTAGTTTATTTGTGTGTAAGTATGAGAGATGTAAGAACTTAATCTTTGCTTTAAGGGAAAATATTCAACAAACCACTACCTGTGGAGCTGCTGGGCCCTTTGTACATTGGGCCAAGCTAACCTTGAAATACTGATTAGATAAAATTAATAATGTATTTGCTCCTGTAATCCTAGTTTTTCATACTTTAATGTAGGAAAGGCCATCTTCAGTGTTTTTATATACTCACCAAGAACACGTCTTAGCACAGCAGTATGTCTGGTTGCAGCAGAAATACAATTATGTAAATTAGATATGTGCTCCCTGAAGACTGCTAATAGAATGATTGACCTATATACCATTTAATTTGTTCTCACGCTTTCTCTTTATTGTCTTCCTGCTGCACCAGATATTAAAACTTGTTAAACTGCATCACTCCCCAATTATATATCAAAGGTGCTTGTGTCACTTTATGTCAAAAGCAATTAATAGTTTGCATGCTCCTTATCGCCAGCAATACATTGAGGTTTGGTTGGGTTTTTTTTAAAAAAAAAAAACACAAAAACAAACAGCCAGTTCCTCTATAGACCCTGTACATTAAATACCTTGGAAAAGATCTCAATTTATAGTTGCTGCTGCTGCTGTTAATAATAACCCTATTAAAACTGGTTTTAGAAATATGCCAAGGAACAGGTAATAAGTTAAAAAGAGGATTTTTTCTTTTAAAAAGAAATAGGAAAGTTGTTTGCAACTATTTAACAACCTAAGCTGTGCAGTTGTTTTTGTTTAAGAACTGGATTTCAATAAACATTCTCTGTTAATTCATGGGGGTTACCATAACATTACATATTTAGTATATTGTCCTGAATCAAAGTCCAAGTTGGGCAAGAAAAAATTTTCAGTAGGTGTCAGTGGGACACTGGTTAAGTGCTCACTGTTTGTGAACAAGTGTTATCTTGCCACACCTTAGCAATCTGTTAAAACCAAGTTTTTCCAGTTGATCCCAATAAACATTCGCAGCCACATAAAATGTGTTAAATGAAATACTAAATTAAACGCACATTTAACTCTAGTTCCTAGACAGAAAACAGATTTGCCTTTAAGACAGGTCAAATTATTTCCTCGGTAGTGTGGGTGTGCATATCCAGGGAAGAGGCAAGTTTCTTTGGGGATGCGCTGGCAGAGGTTTCAACTGGAGTATCTGTCAGTCTTAAGTGATAGGGCAAAGATTCTTCTAAAGGACAGAATGCTTTTAGTTTGTCTCAGAAAAGTACAACAAAAAACATTTCCTCAAAGCCAGCAGTACTATGAAGATTGTACTACTAAGCACAATCAGTATCTAACAGGTTTTTGATGTGCTTTGCACCACCTCCCAGAAGACTGGGGACAGAGAAGGATTACTTACTGAAATAAATTCAGTGCTAAGCACACACTAGATAGGGTTGTGAATAATCAGACACATTTATGCTGCTTGCAACCACAGACTCACCAAGAAGAGAAAACAGAGAAAGCAGAAATGCCATGCAGAGGTATTGCAATTTTTCTGTTGCCTTTGCTTAGCATTAAATAATAAATTCTGCTTTAAAATGAACAAAACAACTTGACTGTGCAAAGTTGAGAACGTATATCACAATATAGGGAGAGCAAAAGTGTATTTCTTTTATTTTATCATTTCCTGTGTCCATAGCAGCAATATTTAGGACCACATCTCTCAAACTACATTCAGCCCTTCAGAATCCTAAATAAGGTTTCAAAAAGTCTCATGAACTACACCTATTTTTTGAGGTTGAAAAGGTCAAGAAACCAAAGCAGCCAAGTAGGTGAAAAATTCTCTAGTAGCCTGGGGAGCTACAACAACAGGCACCCAATTAGTTTTCAAATGGTGTTTGCACTTTGACTTTTTAAATCTGCTGTCGCTCAAAATGGTTGCTAAGACTGATTGTCAGTGTCTGGACCACACTTTGTGGGATTATTTGCTGAAAATATATTTTAACCAGCTTTATTTTTGTGTGTCTGTTTATAGTAAATTTGCTTTTCTTAAGCTGTAAATATTTGATGGGGAGCAAAGCAAAAAGTGAAAAGGACATGTAAATGCTTATACTAAGTTGTAACATTCAGCATATTCAGAAGGTGAAGAAACATGGCACTAAGGTCTGACAACAATGCAAATCGGTACACTACATTGACAATATTCAAGTTAGATAATTACAAAAGTTTTCCAAGGACATCTACGTGTTGTGGTTTTTTTCCAAGCTATATTTTTTAATGCAACTCAGAGTCTTTGCATCAGGCAATGTAACAAACACAACAGAGCCTCTGGAGCCTACAGGGAAACTCAATGTGCATGTAATAAGAAATGGAAGTGTTTCACCTTGATTGAGCTATGTTTTGCTGTAGATAGTATTTAATTGAGTATGACAAGTTTCTCCCCAACTGCAAGAACTTTAATTCATGTTTCAAAACTGTGTGTCAGGTGAGCTTTGTGATCTCTCACTGAAGCTTATTGAGAGTCTTAGCTGAGGTCTTTTATTTACTTAAATCACATTATGCTCTTCCTAATTATGTTTAGAATCAAAGATAGCAAGGAAGGCTTCCATAGTCAAGACAGGGCTGATGAAGAAAAGATAACACATTTCATGATCTCAGAAGAGTAGAGTCAGATGCAGGTTCTCAACAAATTATTTCTTGGTGCTTTTTATGTTTGTTTCCATGTTTGTATTTGGTCTAAACTTGTGCTCTGTTAAACAGCTATGACACTGATTGTTAAATCTTAGTAAATATGAGTAATATGGGGTCATGACCTGACACATCTTGCTTTTCATTCTGTCATCTGTTTACAGTTTAAAAGCTAGACATTAGCTGAACACCATGAATCAACCTCTTTATTTCTATGAAATAAAATACTTTTTACTTTGCAGATTAAATTATCTTTTTGGATTCAGTCATAATTGTCTACTTTCAGGAAAACAGAAAAGCAATCAAGGAGAAAATACCAAGGTTCCCTCTCCTTCCCATTATTTATGGGCAAATTAGATATTATCCAGTCAGCTTCATCTAATTTATTTTCCATAAGGTAGATAAAAGGTGTCTACAGTTTCTTTCAGGTGCAAGGATGACACTCCTTCAATTAAAATTTTACATTTAAATGCAGAAATTTGAAATTTTGGATCAAACTATAGATGATATATAACCACGATTTACTTGCTGGATAAACTCTCTTCCTATACAGCCTGTGGTCTATGATCTGTCTCAATTATTTAACAGATTCTGAAGCTTCAACGGACAGTAAACATTTGCCAACAACACATACATATTCTACTGGCCATTCTGTATGTTGCACATTCAGGAAAAAAAAAAAATTAAGTAATATCAGAAGTGAATCACGTTTGACATTGCAAGAGAAACTTGAGAGGTCTGAAAACTATAATGTCACAACTATAAGGTAAACAAAGCTATATACATTAAGCAAACTGTTTCATAATATCTTCAGTATGTGTAGCAGAGAATCTGTTGTGAAGCGGTATTTTTCAACCATTTGAAATTCTAATTTCTCTATCCTATCTGATTGTACTTTTTATCTGTGTATCTACTAGTAAACAATGAACAGTTCAACCATAGGACATAGTTGATACAGAGGTATAGTTCCTCTTATTCTGAACTATTTAATGAAATACAGCAGGTCTACAAAAAAAAAAGTAGAAGTATGCAAAATAGGTAAAGGAGATTTAACTGCAGAGGTCAGTGACGGATATCCACACGGCTATCTTAAACTAGTAACTTTACATACTTCATAAACAACTCAAGTGTCCTAACCTTGCAGCCTTGTCAGTAGAGAAATGAGCTGCTCTGCTGGGCACCTATGTTCAGGGCACCTACTTCAATTTACCCTCTAGAAGAGAGTATTGCTTTTTCTCATCTGAATTCCCCCACTGAACTACGACATTTAATTCTCTCTCTCATATGTATTGAAAAACATTCTTGATATTAACTCCTAGCTCAGACTAAAAAGTATTTGTATTGGGAGAGAAGCATTTCAGATACTGAAATTGTAAATGGAGGTAAACAGGAAAATGTCAGATATATCTGAAAGAAAAATCATTTGACAAGATAGATTCATTAACTCTTCATTCTTCTTCAATAAATGATTTTCTGTTCTGTTTTTCAGGCTCTCAAGCTGGCAAAGATGTGGTTTTCAAATATTGACATTTATTAAGGGTACCCCCGTGCCACCAAGAGAACAGCACTGACAGAAATGCAGCTGTTAACTCATAAGCTGTGTCTCAGGCATCCTGATACACCTGGCAGAAAAAGTATGTTCATATTAACATGTTCTGAATAGTTCAGCGACATGTTACAAACATGCTGACAGAAGCAAATACTACAGGCATTTCGGCAAAGGATGATCTACATGTAGATATTTGTAACAGAAATATCAGATCTGGTGTGAATGAAGTATGAGTGGAAAATTATGTTTAAGCACCAGAAGAAAACAGCAGAATAAGCAGTTATAAGCACAGCTAGTAATATTAATGAAGGGTACTGCTCTTAGGAACACCCTTCCATGACACCATTCTCAGAAATAACATTGAAGGTGTTTCTATGTCACAGCCTCCATTCTGACAACACCATCAGAATGGAAGGCACAGGAGGATATCAGAAAAGCTCCTCAACAGGAAAGCAGATGATAGATGTATCATTCCAACACCTATTCAAACAAGAGAAAACCTGACAGTGTGAGGCAGCCTGCCCTAAGATTCATGGAAGGTGAAGTAAGCAAACTTCAGAGGCAAAGGACCACCCATCACAACTGATGACTCCAATGGGATATAAACGATCTGTCCAGACATTAGTTTCTTGTTGCCAGCAAAGAGGAACTGAAAAGACAGAGGCAGCACTTGCCAGCTGGTATCCCCTGTGAACAAGTTATCCTTGCAAGACTACTCATATGTATGCACCACCCCAGTGCTTGGGGGGTTGCACGTGTAAGTATGGAGTGGATAAAAGCAACTTACCTAAAGATTTTGTATAACAAGATCACCTTCCCCTGTCTAAGACCTTGCACTTAATTTATTACAGTAATTTCCATGCAGAGAAGTTTAAAATATGGGGGGGGGGTTAGCTGTATTTTCTTTCTAAGCATACCATAGCATGACAGCTATTAGTGGCAATGCTTGTAAAAAGTGAAATTTAGGCCAAATAGTTACGTTTATTAACTACGATGTCATATAGTGTAGCTACACAATTATGTGAATTGTCAATGTGTAATTCAGACAATACTCTTTGTTACAGCATAAGTCTTCTTAAGAAAAAGAATCAATCCCACATGATTTATGCAACTCATACTTAAAGTTTTGAATATTCATAACAATCTCCACAATCTGTAGGCAAAATATATGCATAATAATTCACAAATCATTTAAAATAATTAGTATGTTGGAGGATTTTCATTCTGTGATCAATAATTAAACAGTTAAAGGGGTAAAATCTGTCAAATGAATTATTCATGGTAAATGTCTCAGCCAGTGCTAGCACAAACTTCAAAGAACACAGTCACGTTCTGTTCCTTCAGAAAAATAACAGTGGAATAACAGCACCAGTGTTTCAGATCCCACAAGAAAGAGCTCATATTTAGTATGTTGTGGGAATCATATGGAAAGTAATACATGGTTCAGCATAAGCCATATAAGCCAGGGTTAAATCAACAATAGCAACTTTATCAATAAACCTGATTTTGATAGCTTCAGTGCTAATATCCTACATTTCCACTAACATAATCAAATCAGAGTCAAATCTAATGATCAGGAATGGATAATGCTCCACAAACACACAGCACTCAAACACACAACATCCAAACAGCCCACAGACCAGCTTCTGATGCTCACCTCTAAAGAGGCAGGGGGCAGGGCAGAAAGCATTTTTTAGTTCTTTGGCAAGCAGTATAGTCTAATGGCTTCAGACAACACAACTAAGGCTATTTTCAGTAACAGACAACCTCTCTTTTCTCAAAGGATCTTTTTGCTATAGAGATGTAGCACAGTTTTTGAATCACTGCTTTTAAATCAATGAACTGTTTTATGATTTTTTTAAAATTCTTTTATTCCTCTTCCATGTGCTATCAAATATCATTATCTACTGATTAGATAAAGAGTACAGAAGTCTGGAATCCTATGCTGGGGGCTCCAGATTTTTTTTAAACTAATCTCAACAATAGTTGCACATATCACCATTAATCAACTTAAAATTACATTTCAGAATAATATTATTAATAGAAAAAATAACTTGTCAATGAAGATTAATAGAATACCATTAGAAGACATGGATTTTCTAGCTTTATTAAATCAGTCTCCTAGGAGCAAATGGTGACAGAAGATCATCTCACTGAATATTCCTGTGCCTGTGTTGAAGATTATTTTTTTTTTATTAGCTCAATATATTAAGGCTACAGTAATATGCAAGAAGTACTCTCCTGATTTTTTATCACAAGTGGTACAGAGCACTCAAGCACTGCTCTTTAATGAGTACTTTGCTAAGAAATATCTTATTCATGGTTTAGAGAAGAGGAAAGATTATTACAATTTCTAAGCTGCTAAATTCATTTTAGAAAAGAAACAGCACAGAACAGGAAGCAGAATTGAAAAATACGGAAGACCTGTACGGTATAGCACAAGCTACAAATAAATCACTACACCTCTGAAAGCAGAGAAATTTCCTCTCACCTGACCTCCATCTAGTCACTCTGATGAGTAAGAGACAGAAGAAAATGATGGATCTTCTCTCATCCTTACTATTTTCTATTTCATAGTATGGAACTAAAAGATGTAAATCTCATGTGATGAGATTTTAATATCATGAAATATGAAAGACAGTTAAGATAGGAATCCTGATCTTCTGAGTACCTGAAAACAGTAAAGCACAGCACTATTCTCCAAAGCTTACTGTAATTTAAGATTTTAAGATGCTTGTACATAATTTGCATCTATATTTCTGTTTTGCAGGAAATAGAGCTTACTCTTAGTTTAATAAATTCACTTACAGGGTAAAAGGAAGCTCTAGCAGCAGAAGTTTTAAAATAGTATTGGAAATAACTGCTTACAACAATATCGCTAAAATAAAAACACTGAGGTGCTGAAATGCCGACTATTTTCTCAGGGCTTAACCAATACTTAAGAGTTGGCATCTGTGACAAATTGGTTCTGGATTATTAGTCAGACTTCAGGCTATCGTTGAGGCATCAATCTCTCATTCCATGGCATCTGCTCATTCACTAACCTGTGTAGCTTCGTGTCAGATAGTCAATTTTTGTCCAAGGATTTGATAGATGTTAATGCAATTGTTTCAGCTACCATCCTTTTGTTCTAGTGATGATGGTTCAAGGTTTACTTATTGAATCTTTTAAGACTAAAGCTTGATGGGATAATAAGACAGAAGTTTTTAATTCATCTCCCTCTTTCTTCTGCCAAAACACAGAATTCCCTGCTTAAAATATAATCAGTTACTTTGGGTTTTTTTGTCCCTGAATTGTAACTTTTCCCTGTGCCAAGCTGGTACATTCCAGTGTTGACAGATGTTGCTCTGGGCTACAGAAGGAAAGCGTCTCAATTCCATAAGAGTAATACAGTGACTGTATCATGATCAGAAGTAGGCTTTTACTAATCTCTCAAAATTACTGAAAAAAAAGATTTATCTTTATTTACAGAATGGTAGGTTCTTAACACTGCGTGTTTATCAGAGTGGGTTGGAAAAAAGATGTAAGCAAAGCACCTCTATCAAGCAGCTTACAGTCAAGGTGTGTGTGTGTGAAGGGGGGAAGTGGAGAGGGGGAGAAGGAGTGGAAGGAAGAAAAATACATAAAACCTCAAAGCAAAAAACTCACTTACTTGGAAGGTAATTCTTGGCAGAGTGGTAGCTCTGAAATAAGACTGTGCTGGACAGTCAGGCCATGTTCTTACACCGTAGCCTTTGGCAAAGGCTGAAAGGACTATTCAAAGCTAGTTGCACCCTTCATCTGATCCAGTATAACCATACTTACATTCTCTCTCTATGCCTTTGAAAATCTCTTTTCCCATTAGCTAATTATGGATTACTTAATAAATTTAATTCCCTGTATTTCATACCTGATGGTTGGACTGCTTGTTTGATTCTTATGCAACTGAAAGTGACTGCTAATCTGACCTGCTTCTCCAAAAGCTCCGGATAAAACCTTAGCAAGTATTTAACCAGAGATATTCTTTCCTTAAGTAGGTAGTACAAAAAAGTGTTCACAGTGTTCCTGTTAAAGCATCTGATGTAATTGAATAACCATTACAAAACCTACAAATATCATGGCTGAACAAACTCTAATCACTTCTGTAATGACATTTATTCATTTGAGCCTATAAAATTCAGCACCCCTAAAATTAAGACACCCGAGCCAACCTAAAAGAAAAATAAACCAAAAAAGCTTCTGTATGGCAGCTGTAACTAAGCACTAGCTAACGAACAGGCACGAGGACAGCTGTGTGGCAAATCTGTACTATGAACTCCAAGAAATTTTCCATGCTAATAATGGATATTTGTTTTCAGTGTATGAGGATTGCATCATTGATCACAAAAAACCTCACCAAACCCATCTCCTAAAGGAGACATTTCTCCTACAGATTATAGCTATTTAAAGGCCAAGAAGATTGTTTCTGGAAATCTTTTAAGTAGCACAGAACTCTACAGTCTTTGCAGTCACCTATTTCGTTTAAGAGAGCAGAGACACCACTACACCCTGAAGCATCAGGTTGCTTTTAGATTTCCTTTACCTTTCTCAAAACTCTGCCCCCACTATCAAAAACAAAAAAAAGGGGGGTTTTTTTGGTGTCATAGTTTGGTGCCATAGGATTTTTAGGGTGTCTGCAATGAGATACCCTGCAAACTACTACAGTACACAGAAGATAGTTGTCCCTCCAATGAAAGTATCTGGAAACAGAAGTGATCAAGTAATTTTGAGTAGATGATATAATTCCTGACTATGCCCAATCTCTCCTCCCAGAGTCATAGAAGAGAAATATTGTTTTATTAATATTCACATTTTTCTTCTGACAACAGATGCATAACCATTTTGAATTTTTATTTGTAGAAAACTGCTCCCACACAATTTTCTTCTTCCTGAGATCAGATTGGGAAGCTATAAGATACCATGCCCTGTTACGCTATCAGAGCCACTGTCCAATTCTACACTGAGCAGAGATTCCCAAAATGCAGCAAATAAATTAAAACAACATCAGAAACTGTGGATTCACGTTAAAGTTCTTGTCACAGTGCAGGGATTAGTACAAATGTCAATCAGTCCATAATTTGTCTTTTATTTCAAGAAGAGTGCAGAGATTCACAAATCATTTATTGTCAAACAGATGAAAATGACTGATCCTGAGATGAGTCCAGGCATTAAAAAACCAACCCAAAACCCTAATCCCCACACCCATGTTTAATAGCTAGTTAAAAGCTGTATATAACTCCTATGTTAAAGAGCAGGTTGAGGGCAACTGACCCCAGAAGGTGAGAGTAAGATTATCTATACGGAATTTGATCAATGATTGTAACTATTGCACGTGCGTTTGGTGAGGGAGTGTAAGGCTGATGGATCCCACCTTAATGTCGCCTGGTCTGAAATAAACCTGTGATCCAGGACACTGCCTGCTGACTGTGCTTCTGGATTTAGATTTATTTCATTAAATAGTGCATTATCCTAACTGGGGCAATTATAGTAAGAGGGATAAAACAAGTTTTGGAAATGTTTTAAATAAAACAGGAGAGAATTTACATTGGGTTACCCTAACCATAACATCAATTTTCTTTTAAAATCATACTCTTATATTTCCAATTCTTTTCCATTATCACCCAGTGAAGTAATTCCTGGTTTTAACTATAAATACCAGTTGACAACTATTTGATTGAATGGCTAATTAATGCCAATTTATATTACTATTTGCATTACCATATCAGATAAACTATATGTTAATATAAGGTTGTTTAATCCTACCTGATCTCCTTTTAAAAACAGACTCTAAACCAATTATTTTCTAAATCATTATCGTAAGTAATAACTAATTTTAATGGTCATATTTAGCATTGTGAAATCAAAATAAAAAAATACATAGCAGAAAAAGAAACCTCACCTAAAACAAAGATTAGATTAGAACAGTTAAATAGACTATGTGTCTGATGGAATTCTTTTCTAAAACCTAAGAACTGATCTTACATTTTTAAGGAGATAAGATGTACTTCATATAGAACGATGTTCACTGTGAAACTATAACATATAGAATTTTTTTAGTTTTCAAAATATCTCAAAGAGGGTTACGTGCCTCCTGTGGAAGTGTGTGGTGCAAAACTGTAATTCCATAATAAAACTAGTATCTGTTTGGTGCTATGGTTCCTCTAATTAATGTTGCTGCTATTACATATCTGTCAAACATAGGATGGACCAACAAAACCTAATTAGCTGTTTAAACTCATTTATGTGCCACATTTAATCTTGTGCTTGTCACATTTAAATTTGTTTAAACCTTAATAATATTCAAGATCATGCACTTGTATTAAAGGCAACATGTGTTTGAGCCATAATGAATTGCTGATATTAAAATATTCATTATGGCTGAGACAACTTTTTTTTCTTTATTTATCTAGGTGAGTCATTTATCTTTCCTGTAAGATTTATGAGGTGGTTTTACTCAAACCAGTGAAACCCAAAATCTAATAATCTCTTTTGCATTTCTTATGCTGTTAATTCAGCCATATTGCTGATCACTAAGCCTCTATAATTTTAATATAGAACATGAACCTAGCTGAAAACACGTGGTTAACTTAATACAAATATTTCATTTGTATTTCACATAAAGCATATACACTAGCTTTATTGCATTCAGAGATTCTAAAATACCTGGGAAAGAACTTACTGGAGTTTCTTACTTCATAAATATTTTGCTAAAGATCTGTAAGAGATATAGAGCTACTTTAGCTGTCAATACCAAGATGTAATGATTTCCTGTGATAAAAAGAGATGTTAAGAAATGTCATCATTTAACCTATGCATCTCTGAGTTCACATTCTGAAAAGCAGCAGCATATGTTCACTATTCTGAGATGTCCTACCAGTCCATTTTAGGCATTGGTAATTTAATAAATACATGTTATTAGGAAGCCATAGAAAGTTATACCAAAAATAGAGCAGTGGTTACTATATGAGTACAATACTTAAAGTTTTTATGTATAAAGAGGATGTAGGACTTCCTGTAGGAGGGCAACCAAGCAGTTGATTAAGGCTCCTTAATACTCTTCTCAAACAAAGCTGGCTTCAGAAAACAGTAACAAGGGCCTTCACAGAGCTTTATGTAGGAAACTAATAAAGAGCCATGACAGACATATCTAACTCAATATCTGACTCAAGAATCACACTAGTGGATCTTCAGAGGCTTAGACCAGATCCCAAGAATAATTTCGACACATAACATCATCGATATGTTCAAATGCTTTTGAGGATCTGAGCCTTCGGCTAGATTCACAAAGGCAAGATTTGGTCATACTGACAAATGACAAAGTTCACTTCATGGTGCCACATTGCAAAAGGTGTTTACGTGAAATGCAATAACACTCCTAAGACTTGTCCTGGTAAGAAGCAGCAATAGGAGGCAACTGTCTTGTGCAAAACCTCGATGAATCCAAAAATCAAAGCCTTCAGACCCTCTCTTCTGGCTCTTAGAAGAGTTTCCTTACTACTGCCTGGGCAGGATCATTCATCAGAGCTGTTGTATTTATCACTGTGTAGTCCAGAATGCCCCCAAAAAAGAGAAAATATCTAAGTCAATGATTAAATATCTCACCTGGAAAAAGAAGGAAATCTTTTGTTTCCAATCCCATAAGGACCGCCATAGTATTTTTAAATCAAAACATTCAGTAAACATACAATATTCTCATAAAGTGTTTAAAAAAAAAAAAAAGACACTAACTTTACATAGTGGATCTGACCTACACAGTTTGGATAAGCCTACACTGACTCAACGGTTACCAATGTCCAGAACCAGAATATAGCCAAATATATTTTTCTTATGTTAATAAGAAGGGGGAAAAAAATAACCTTTATCTTGGAAAGAGTAACAGTTTTCAAGTGCAATAGTTTTAATATGTACACTGTAATAAACCTGTACACTAGTGTAGTAACAGGAAATAGTGCTAATTTACTGTAAAAAGGCTATTTCCTGTTTTTCTAGACAGCTCCTGAATAAATAAAAAAATTTCAAGCTCCAAACAATAAATATCATTAGCACCTCATGGGGAACTGTGCAAACAGAAATAAATTATAGGTAAATACTTTTGTTTATCCACCAGCCTTACACACCTTGTCATCTGTCCCATAAAACCATTACAAGACATAAGTGGCTATCTAAAAGGGGATTTTTTCTCCTTTTCTGATTAGGTAATATTACTGTACATCATTCTGGATGAGGATATCTACAGGAAGGAAATCAATTAATATTTATATCCTACACAGGGGCATGTGTATAAATATGTGAGTACATGCATTGACAAGGGATGGTGAGAAAGTAGTAGTATTGCACTAACTGAAATCAATTCATAGAGATTTTTCCCTTAATGAAATTACTTCATGTATCCTACTTCAAGATCTTCAAGGAAAGAAAAATAATATGAAATTCAAAGAGAGGCAAGGAGCATCCACTCACAGGAAATGAGAGATGCATGCAATAAGATTTCCTCCAATAAACTAAGAATACGTATTCAAAATGAAAAAATCAGAGAATATATCTATCTCAGCATGCTATTATTAATGATTTGTTTTTATTGATAGCAAGGCCAGTTTTTCCAATGTTTAATAAGTCTTTTTAAATAAGAAAGCTAAGGCAACAGTTGACTTCTGTTTTTCCTCTTCAATTCTCCCTGACCTGAATGGAAATTTGCTACAAGAAGTGTCACCATGAATCCTCTAAAATCCTAGACTAAGTTTTCCTGATATGACATTGTGACTTTGCACAACAGAAATTTACACTCAATTTTATTGACATTCATGTTATGACAAAAGCCTAGTTTTTGCTGTAGACACTACTAAACAGCTCTCAGGGAGGAAGACACTTACTCCCATGTCTGTGTTAACTACTTTGATTTTTTCCTCTCTTTTTCATTATCTGTCTTGATTAAAGAGGTCGATTCTTATTCTACATTTGGTGTAGAGAGAATAAATTAATAATTGGCCTTGTCAATACAATTCTTTGTAAGTGGCAAGTTGCAAGTCCTTTTGTACTGCTTTGCTGTCCAGACTAAGGTAGCCCGATTTAATCAGGTTATCACATTTTCTAAGCTGTTACCCCTCTGGCAGCTATCACTCTCCATCAGAATCATAGGCCTAAACCAGCACTTATTATTTCTATAGCTTTAGATAACTGCCCTGTTGATATGGTTGCAAATGAGATTCATTCCTTGCAACAGAAAGCCAGTGTTGATTCATTCAACTTTATGATCCTGTAATCAGCAGGAAACAGCTATCAGGTAGTCCCCATTTTATTTTAAACTGGATTGACTAGCTCAGCTCATATGCCTCTCTTCACCGAATATAATGAGAACCTGAGGTGAATAGCTTTCCTAGATTTGTGCTCCATTTAAATGCTTACAGTTACGTAAGATGGAGGCTTTAAGGATGGTCTTAAATACAGTCTGTACTAAATATATCAAGACACTTCAGTTTGCTTTTAAGATAGTTATATAGACTCTTTAAAAATCCGATTAAAATACAAGATAAAGTAATTGGAAAGTTTATAGTATGTCACATGCTGTGAAGTCTCCTCCTTGTAGTAAGGAGCTGGCTACATAACAATTATAACATAACATTTTTCATAAATGTTTTTCTGGGCTTAAGTCCATTCACACATCTGTCTTCTGCCAGTTAAACTATAAAACTTATATACTTAATGTAAAAAGCCATAATTCTGCTATATTTAGAGTGTAAAAAGCTATAAAATAGTCTGTTTCCCCTCAAATGCAGTGAGCTCATACCCACTAATGCTGAGCTGGATGCTTGACTGGTTTCACCAATGGAAATATATTGGAGAAAGCAACTCCAATGGTTCCACATGACTTGTCCTTACAGTTAGTGTAGCTGCTCCAAAGGGAATGCAATTTTTTCAGTTGTGTGGTGCAATGACTAACAGGCCAAAGAAGTGTTCCAGAAATTAAATAAATTGGAAAACGAAGCAGAATCTCAAAAAAAAAGAAGGAGAGAGCAGGTAGTCACAAATGAAAGAAGCAAACAAGCGCAATATAATTTCTTTGGACCCAGACTAACCATGACACTATGAGTTCCCTGTCTTAAATCAGATAAATCAGGTTTTTCGTGCACTCCCTCTACAAAACACCTTGCTGCATTTTTTATGAATTATATATTCTTTCTCAAGTATTAAAATTAAGTAGTAGAAACCTAATCAGAAGAGTTGTGATGATCACGTGTCATGGTTGTCATCTATGCCTTCTTGAACAGAGGACTGGAAGCGCTAACCCGTCTCCTAAAACATGCTATAGCAGTAATGCAGTTTTGAAAGTCATATGAATATTGCATCTTACATTTATCTTATCTGCACAGACCAGCGGCATGATGATGCGCTGCATATGGAACAAAGAAACAGCATAGTAAATCTGCATAGCAATGTTCTATTCCCACATTTAGGCTTCTAAAATTGTCACAAAATAAAATAGCATGAGCATTAGAATACACCATGCTTCTTGGACAATTTCATCATAATTTGTCATTCATTCTGAGATATTCATTTGTCTAAAAGCAATTAAAGCTTAATTGCTGCATAACCTGAATAATTTAGAAATGCAAATTAGGATAGCAGGCAAGCAAGTATGTGTTCATTAATTTCTTTGTTATCACCATCTGTTTAATTAAAAAAATGAGTTTTACTGAATGACAGCTTGCTAACTATATAAACGTTTTCCTTAATTGAAAATGTCTTTTGCAATTGAGGTCAGCATCTGACAAAAATTGTTTGAGCTTTTGCAAAAACATTTTATCTAAACAAATTGTAGTATTTTTAAATTCACATTAAAAAACATTGCCAACATATGCAATGTAATTCAAGAAATGACATCTTCACTTCTTAATGCAAAGTCATAATTTTAGAAAAAAATCATTACTTTGGAAAAATGATGGATATTACAGTTGATTTGTCTTTTCTCATGATAAGTATATGCAATTTATCATCTTTATTACAGATTATTTTGAAAACTTTTGTAAAATCCAGACTCAAAATATGAGTACCTCTGGCAAAAGAGAAGCATCCTTAGAAGGAAGGAATGCTTCAAAATAGAGATTATATGATGTGGTCTTTGTATTAGGGAACTAATGTAGTTTTTCAAATAGAATCTTCTTTATAATGAAGCTAATTCTGTACATAAATATACAACTCTTCATACCTAATGTATATCAGACTCCTTTTATTAATTCAGGGGAAAATTAAAAATCATTCTACTGCATTAACACACTTTTTAGTGTCCTATGAATACTGGATCTTACATTTACTTTGTTTAGACCAACTCAAAACTGTGTACTTGAGATACAGATCTATAAATAAATAATTTAGATGCCTGCAAGCCCACTATGTTTCAACTAAGATTTAAGCTAACGATACCATACTTTTTAGAGATCAGTAAACTAATTATATAGTACTGAAAGCCCGGAGAAGTGAAGGACGAGGTTATACTACTCTACTATAAACTTGGCAATTACCCACCTTATGTTGTTTACAGAATTAACTATATTATTTTGTTATAATTTAAGATATACTTGGCTTCTACTTTCTCTTACCACATTTAAGAGAAACTTAATATAAAGGCCTCTGCATCAGTACAAACATATTTACGGAGTACAGCAAAAGACCTTTCTCAATTGAAGGCAACAGTGGTTAGAACTGTAGGTGGTGATAAAGATGACAAAGCTTCAGTGATTTGCACTTAAAAAAAAAATCCCCAAGAATGCACTTTTTCTCATGCTACTACTTGCTGTATTCCCTTTCGTAGTAAATTACTGGGGTAACTGTGAACTATATACTTCCTTTTAAATATTTTATTACTGGACTAAAAAAAATTTTTAAAAATTATCATGCAATGTGGGGCCGTAATGTTTTTTATTTGGGGGGGTGGGAGTGGGTGTTTAACTGACCAATCTCACTGAGTAACAGCGTAAAAATACAAAATTACGGCTAGACTCTGAGGCTCAGTCATATGATTTGGCAATTCCCTTGTGTGTAGTCTCTCTATACTCAATTAAATGATCTTTAGATTTTCTAAGTGTTGTATAAACATCATCTGACATTTGCAGGCTCTTCCTAACATACGGAAACAAACATTATCATTCTCGCTGAACACTTTGGGTAACACACAAAGATAAAGCAACTTTTTCCCAGAGAAGAATCCAATAGGAATGCACATTAAGAACCCCAAACCTGTACGTGGGCTGTATTTGATAGAGACACAAACTTTCGTGGTGACTCAGCTGCACATTATTATTGTGGGTAGATCCATAGTTTTATCAAATGAGAAAATTCCTTATGAACAAAAAAACCCAAACCCTGGTAAATAACTGCAAGACATTTTTAATTTTTATGATTTGAAGTCCTAAAAGATGAGTGTGGAAATTTTTATGAACATGTTCTCCTGGAATTACAGTGAAACCACATAGAAGATTTAGCAGGTAACATAATACAAACACTTATACAGGAAATACAGGAAGGTGAAAAATAGTGGAGAAAAGCAGCAAATAATCCCACTGAAGAGAATTTGGGGAAAACTAACTTTTTGGCACTATAATTAAATTATAAAAATAATTTCCATAGAAACAGGTAATGAAATATGTGAAAGCATAACTTAAAAATATAAACCAGAGATGCTAGTTTGATTCCAAACCAGACACTTCTAATTTGCAATGAAAGATTAAAACTCAACAGCTGTTATAAATCTGTTATACCACAGTATGCGACAGTACTAAAACTGCATTAAATATTTGTAAATAAGCAATGGGAACATAATATGCCTTTACAGAAGAACATATTTTAAGTTGTTAACAATTGTTTGTCTAGCATACCTGATTATTAGGTGGCATTATTTGAGTTTTTCATTCATCCTGTACCAGTTAGTACCAGGAATACATTAATGGCCTGTGACACAAAATTATCAGATCTCAGCAGTATAAGAGGCTATGTAAACGTAATAGTTTCACCTTGGAAAAACTTCTACTAGCCGCCAGCCCCCTCTTCCATGCAAGACCTGTGTCAACATACACAGTAAAAACCTTTGAAAAATAAAACAACCTCCAAACAAAAAAACCCAAACAACAAAACCAAACCACTAGTTACAAGTTCCTATCAGCACTAGTTTCTCAAAGTTACACACTCCCAAAGATTAGAAGTGTTCATTCCTAAGTACAATGTTTATGTTTTTATATATCAAAGGATCAGTTTGGCTACATATTTTTCATCCTTTCACTAGATGGCAATATTGCATTACATTTTAGTATATAAGTAGTGTTTAAATAAACAAGGCACAAAAAAAGCCAAGAAAACTACCTCAGTGCATTGAAAAAAGTTAAAGGATAATTTAATTAAGAATTAACTTCAATATATATATATTCCCACAAACTCTCTCACTAAGAATATCGCTTCACTTTAATAAACCATGCCCAAGTTCTTTAACTGTATAGTGAGATTCTGCTTTTTTTTTTCCCCTGAAAATGATAGTAACACTACCTTTACTAGTTCCCATTGAGAAGGATTGTCAATTCCTATTTCTGTGTACATGACAACTAAAGGGAAACTAATGTCTAAGTGAAAAACCACTTCAAGTTATTATTCAAAATCATTACTGCAGTTTCTTCATGACTCCTGCTTATGTGGTGGCATTGTTTGGGATCCTTACCACAGGACCTCTCTAATCCATATAGCTTGCTGAATTTTCCCCTACCCTCAACCATAAATCACATGGAATTAATTCTCTTGATCCTCAGTTTAAAAATGTGCTTGATTGCACTCTTTTCTGTATCTTTACAGCAAGAAATAAGCGAAGCAGGAAATATTAGATGAGGCAGAACAATAATTTAATGGTTAAAGGGAAGGAAAATGCATTTCAAGAAGAAGAATGAGAAAGTTACAGTGACAGGACCGGCTTCTGAGGTGTGTTCTAAACATTAATTGGACCAGGAAACAGAACCTCAGTCAAGCCTGCATGCTCAGGTCATTAGGCAAAAGATTTATTTTTGTTTTTTTCAGACTCACTAGCTATATACCCTCAACAAGAAGGATTGAAAGAGTTTGATTTCAGATGACTGAACACCCATATGCTTCAGGCATATTTCCGGTTGGTAGGAAATAAGGTATTTAAGATTCAGTTTTTGCGAGCTGTTAAGAACTAGTGCTAGTGCACAAAACCTGCAGAGTCTAGAGAAATTGTTTTAATGATACCCTTATTTTCTTTACACAAAGCTACTCTTCTTCACCGGATAACATTTACAGGTTGGCAAATCAAAGAAGTATGAAAAACAGTTCCCTACCTACTGGGCCACTGGCTATCAGGAGGACTTGATAATTCTCTCTTTGGCTTTTAAAAATCATCCTGTGTGATCTGGATAGGATTGACTGCTGGTGTTGCAGCTGTAACATTTACTGCAATAAGATACCTAACTTTTTACAGGGATGGGAGCACTTCCTCAGAATTAACAGAAGCTTATTAGAAACAACAACCCAAGATAAATATGCCCAAGGGAGATGTATGTAAGAGATAGCCAGTTAATTCCAGTAGGCATCCAAGAACTTACAGTCCAGCATTGACTTACTAATGACTATACATGTAACGGCTGTAAACCAAGGCAATAAACCTTGTATTAGAGCTTATTATAAGCTATTCATTTCCTGACTGAACTCAAAGATCATTATGCTCTAACAGAGATGATAATTTCAGATGTGAATCTTTTAGGACTGTAAGTAACTCCTTCTAGATACATATCATTGAAAGCAATCTGTCATTATAACAGGCAACTGGATCATATAACCCATTTCACAGCTTTTATTGACCTTTCCTCCTATTCGAGTCTTAGATCATCACTGCTTTCAAGTTATTTACTGTAATTTACTTTAAAATTCTGATTTACAAGCTAAAACTTCTTTTCTTTTTAACTTTATGTTCTTCAGCAACACAGATACATTAGCTCTTTTTCTTCTCCAGTTTACAAAGAAAACTCTCCCCCCTGCCCCCACTCCCTGAGCATCAGTCAGTTGCTGGCTGATGTTGGTGAAAGTAAAATGGAATTTATCAGCATGACTTCTAATTGTGTTGCTTGGGAGTGATTTCTATATGGAAGAAGTGAGGAAGTATGAAGAATTACTAACCAACCACATATCACATATGTAAGATATAAGAAAATTTCTTCACCTGGATTTGGAATAAAAAAATTTAGTAGTCATGACCCTCCTAAATATCCTTATTCATGGGGTGGTCTTGTTCCTTTTTTGAAAACTAGTATGGGCAATTTCAAATAGGAGAGCCTACAAATTGTAATTTTTCTAATCCATGAACAATCTCACCTGCCTTCATTAGAACATCTAAAATACACCACCAAAATTACAACATATAGTCAAACTCTTGCTTTGAGGAAAAATTTGTTATCCCAATAATTTAAAGATGTTTACACAACTACCATACTTCTCTAGGAAAACAGAGGATATTTTTGAAAGAGCCATTATGCAATTCCATTTCAGTCAAAAAAGAAAATACACGTTATTTGACATTCTTGATTTCCACATAGCCTTGGACTCGTATAGATCAATAAAAAAAAAAATTTAAAAAATTGAACAGTTAGCAGAAGACGATTATACCTTCAAAGAAATCTTCTCTGAGTCATCCATCCTAGTTTTCAAAAATCCCATCAAACATACATTTATCCCTTTCTTCCTGTAACCAACAAAATTCCCTTTGTTTTACCTGTTCTTGCTACTTTTCTTTCAGGTGTGGCCTAACAATTAGTCTCAACTTTCATTTAGCATTGGAATATGCTGTTTTAACTCAATGTAAAATTCAACAGAGAGCTGTTTATGCTGGAGATGCCTGGG
Source organism: Strix uralensis (assembly GCF_047716275.1). Taxonomy (NCBI): domain Eukaryota; kingdom Metazoa; phylum Chordata; class Aves; order Strigiformes; family Strigidae; genus Strix; species Strix uralensis. The sequence continues at coordinate 4,129,094 of NC_133984.1, forward strand.
GTTGTTTTTAGTGTTTCTTTCCCCCCGCCTCCAATTACATCAGTTGGTACATTAAAAGACATTAACTCTGCCTACAAACCTTGTCTTACTAAAGATCCTTTGTAACAGCAAAATACCACTGCTATCTTTCCCTAGCAAGTGATACAGTGAAAATTCATGGAAATAGAATATATTTAATCTAGTTCCTAACTGCCTTATGCAATAACATCATCCATTTGACCACAGACCAACACAAAGGTAATTGGATTTTTGCTCTCACTAATTCCAGTGAAAGGCTGTACAACCTTACTACTAATCAATTAGAAACACCTTTTGGCTTCTAGTGAGATTTTGTGTATGGACTATCCACTTTTCTTATTTCATCAGTAACATTTATTCTGAGCCTATGCAGTATTCAGGAAAAGCAGTCATATCTTACAAGGCTAAAGAAATCATTGGTTTCTTGACTGTTTGCATGAGATTGGTCCATTCCATTTTATATATGTTGCAGTTTGCATTCATCTATACTGAACATAGGAGACAAGTTATATAAACTGTGTTCAAGGTCCTCTATGCACTTGCTGTGCAATGAAATAAATTCTTCCATATTTCTGGTAGGAATACTTTAACTAATATGGCTTCACATCCACATAATACACTAAAGAAACAATGTTGAAATAAAGATTTTTAGGAACTACTTGTTTGCAACAGTGACCTTGGGCATATTATCTACTACTGGATTGTACCTCTGTGACAAGCACCAAGAAAAAGCATAGCAAATAGTTGTACCATTCCAGAAATAGTTCAATGACTATATTCCAGTTTGGGGTTCTAATGTATCATCACATCAGTTTCAGTCATGGAGGGTTATTTCATTCTAACACATTTATTTTCCTCACTGCTTCCTATTTTCTTATGGGATGGAGAGAGAAGAGAAAGAAAAAAAAGTGTCATGAATTTAAAGGCTAAGCATGTTTTGCTCTTTTGGAGAGGTGAGAAGAAGGTGAGGTTAAGGAGAAAGCTTAATGTATCATTTTTAGTATTCTATTTGAATAAAATTTAAATTAGATAAGATGTATACCAGAGTATTTTTGAAGTGCAAGATGCAGGATACTATTGAACTTCTCCCTTTGCTTATTAAATTGGTAATAGAATAACAAAGGACAAATGCAACCTCATTTAAAACCATATTTAGTATGCAAATCACTAATAAGGAGGGTTTGCAAAAACTCTGATGCAAATTGTGTATCAATTTAAAAGGTAGTCAGAGGAAAAATGGTTTGGGTTTTAAGTACTTTAAAGCCTTTTACCAAACTTAGACATGCTATTTATTATAGCTATATAACATAATCTTTACACCTACAAGTGCTTTTAGTGAATACTGAAAATGTTTTCTGCATATCAAACATTTACACATCAAATACAAATGGTGAATGGGCATTCCGGTCGCAATATACATCAAGAGAGCACTGCAAAACTGTGACAGCAGCCTCATTATTTCAGAATCCTGACTTGTGGCTCGGAAGACTAAAGGAACAGAGAATACACCCAACAACTTATATTGTTATATATGGATATTTGGTTTTAGTAAGTTACAGTAATTCAAAGCAGGCTCTAAGCAGAGTTCTCAAACATGTCTTGTTAGCTGTAAATAAATAGGAGGTAATAGACCAAACAACACACACCTTGCTGATGTAAAAGTATGCTAATATTCTCTGGAGAGACTATAGTGACCAGGTGGCTGAGGTGCGATCTGATAGCAGTTCTTTTTCCTCTGCTCCAGGAGGTAAGGGCCAACTGCCCTTCTTGACAGTGCCACCACCAATTACACTGCAAGGTACAGTTTTATGCACACTCTTATAGGCAAGTCAAAAAGAGAAAGCTAAAAACTTCACATTTCAAACAACAGTCAAGCTAAAATCTCAAGACTTAAATTTAACAATTACCTGTCAGAAAATAACTAAAAAGGTTCTTGAAAACTTTCTGTAATCCATGGGACGGGGCGGGGAACGACACACATTCAAAGGAATTAAAAAAAAAATAAAATAAAAAAAATCACATTGCAGTCAGCTGATCCCATGACATTTCTTTCATTTAAGGTCAAAACCTCATTATTTCAATATAATGAAATCTGAAACTAGACATTAGTTTCGATTTGCCTCTAACCTAAAATTCAGCTCGGAACACAAAATGAAGTCACAGCTTAATAGCTGTGCCTCATATAAATGCCAGAAAACATGGATGACCAGGGAAGAAAATGCCATGTCTGATTTTAATAAAATACTCAGATAATAATTGTTAGATTCTGAATTGAGTTTGATTTATTCTAGTGAGTTCAACACTGTTTCCTTATTAAACATCAGTTCCTTTACTACAGTGATAACTGCCACTCACAGTCTTCACAAGCTTTATGCATGCACTGAACCTTCAAGGATTTTTTCAAGACAGAAAATATTGTATCATAATTTTTTTCTCATTAGAGAAACCACTACAAAATTACAATAAAAAGTAATTATTTAAGATTACATTAATCAATCTTAGACCTCAAACTACATATTTGATTTTAATTGTATTTGATTGATCTGTAGACCTAGATCTATATATCTAGAACTTTACCATTTCCTTTGCATATTTACCCGTCCCTGAATCAGGATACAAAATTATAATTTCTCAGAAAATACGGTCTATATACACACACACACAAATGAAAGAGAAACTTAGAGAGATAATATTAACCATTTCCAGTAATAGATACAATTGATTATTTAACTACTTCAAATAGCAATGAAGTATAACTAATGTATTTCTTAATGTCACTGTACTTAGTTACTAGCTTCCACTCAAGACTGGCAGCACATGAGAACACATGAGCTGGATAGGACAGTGACAAAAGAAATGATTTTTTTTTTATGTCAACTGAGGAGGATGTAAGCATTTAGGAAGAACTTATGCAACTCTGAGGCCATCTGAGAAATATGTACTTGTTAAAAACCAAACCAAACCCAAGCAAAAGAAACCACACCACACAACCCTACGTATGGCAGTTTGGTGGGGTTTTTTTAAGGTAAGAAACTTTTTGGTGCATCCAGTCAACATTTGCATTCTTTCCCATAGAGAAATAAGAATTTCTGCAAGAGTGTAACGAATATAATGTATCTGCTGATCTTTTAAAGCCTTTATTGACAAAATATTTAAATAATGCTTCAAGCAGCAACCTTTTTGTGTGCTAAGAATGACTTCTCCAGCCTATGTATTCAATTAATTTACTAGTGGCAAAGGGATGATTCAAGAAACCATCAACTACTCTTAAATAACCCCCAGAGTCCTCACTGTTCCTTCACTCCTCAGTCTTTAGCTGATAGTGTCTCCCCAGTCCATGCTGTTCCTGCATATTGCCAGCCTCATAAAAAGGCTTCAGACAGTCACTATGTTCCTGAGATCCCTCGGAAGGAATGGTACAGGAGAACAAATGAAGCCAAGGAGACAGAGTTCACAAATTAAATTAACAGGTATTTTAAAGCAGCAATGTAATTATGTATTATGAAACTTCAAAGCTCAATACTTCCCACTCTCCTATAAAATATATTTAACATTAAAAAAAGTCAGGGAGATCTAATCCCAAATCTGCTAGATTTTAAATAACCTATTGATATAGGATGACTAAGGCATTTCAGTGTCTGTAGCTAAGTAGTGCAGAAGGGGATTATATCAGCATCACCCAACCAAATACACACCAGTTCCTCATGCTCAGTTACACATTCATGTCTGGTTCAACCTGGGCAGCTTTCATCGCTGTTGAGAGAAAATTCTGCACACTCAAAGCTGCACTACTCTTCTGCCCCCTCCAAATCATAATATATGTTACCACTCCCAACCACAACTCCTTCTGAATTAGAAATTAATGGGGGCCCAGGTAAGATGAAAATAAAGTTTTAACTATGTATTCAGTTGTATTTAGATGTGAAGAGTTTGGAGCGTGAGGGGTTTTTTTAGTATTCCTAGCAGTAGCTAGGTTTTCCAGATGGAAAGATGATGCTACAAAGCACAGCACATATTTGTCTCCATGAATTTCTGTTGTTATGTCTCTGGCTGAATATTCATTATGAATTGATCAGCGTATTTTATTGGTATGTCTCACTTACACAGATTGGCTCTGGCTCTTACTGCCTATCAAGATGTTGATTCACCAACTGGTAGACCATTTTATTTATTAGGTTTTTTTCAGGGCTAACAATTAGGGAAAAAAACTTAAAATAAATATGAAAACTAAAAAAAAAAAAAAATATCAGGAAATAAAAGAAAGCCCTTATCAAATATGGGATTCCATCCAATTCTATTCAGTAATTGCAAAGAAGTCCATCATTGTCCAAGCTCGGCCTAATCAGTACCCTGCAGTACTAGTATTACCACATTACTGCAAACAGCTTCAACTGACCCAGGCAAAAGCTTATTGAGGCAGCACCTCCTATCTTCTTTCCCCAGATACGCTAACGGGAACAATGCTTATTTGTTTCTAAAAAGTCTATTAAGTTAATATCCAAACTGTCCTGCACTATACTTGTAAGCTGCTGCTGTATGTCAGAATGTACACTGAGCCAGTGTGATGAGGCGAAGACAGAAGGATACTGACTGACAAAGATATCGCTCTGTGTTATGCTACTTTTCAGTCAGTGATCTGTGGCCCTTCGCTAATTTCCAGTGTCAAATTACAGTCAGTTTTATAGAGATCATAAATCACTCAATATTTTGTTACATTTGTCTCTGATTCATATTGACTTCCAAACCAATTCTTCAGTATAGTCAAACCATTTGACATTAGGGGCCCACCAAATGAACTTTGGATGGAAACATCCAATTTGAACAGACTTCAGAGGTATTAACGTGCCCCAGAATCAGACAGCAGATGAACAGGAATGAAGTATTTCAGACCAGTTGTTCAAGTGAAGCTGTTACAAGTCTGGTCAGAACTACAAAGTTCCATACAAATCTTCAAATTAATCTTTTCCAGATGGAAAATGAAAATGTTCAGAAAAAACCTGGAGTGATTTAGCCCTGGGCCTAGTAAAGTTAGTATCTCACTTTTTGTCATAAATCCTAAGACACACATGTCTGTGGAGGTATCTACTTGACAACCAGTGTACACTCCCATCTGACTGCACTTAACCTGTCTCTGACTTACATTAGTTCAGCAGCCAGCCCCAAACGTATTTTTTCGGGCATGAGACATAAAGAAGTGTTATACAGAATCACTATTCACGTTCTTTGAATACAGACAATTCTCATTTTCACAGAATACAATGAAAAAGCATACTGAGAATATAGCTGATAGCTCCTCTTATAGTACCAGCTAAATACTATGGGCTGAACCCTATTTTACCTAGGGATTAATTAGCAAGATATTTAATTCATACTGGAGAGCCTTTTCCAATTTGAAGGAAAAGGGTAGGGGCCTCACATAAATGAGAATGAGATACTTAAAAAGAATTGTGACATGTCATTTAAGAACTTAAATTTTAGGGACCATTTTTATTTTTTAGTGACACTCACTGAAATTTATTATCCCTTGCAATATGGATAAACTTCCAGGAAAAGAATATGAAACTGATAAAGGGAAGATAAAGGCCACTGTCAAAAAAATGCCAGTCTTACACTGATGAACTTTGTACTGCAGAATGTATAAATAAAATTATACAGAGAGAGTCAATGTACCTTCACAAGGATGAAAGAAATTTTAAATGATAAATTAGAACTGGAAAGCTGCTTCCATGAGAAAATGAGCAGCTCCTTATTTAAGTTTTACTAGTTTCCCGTTCTTCTCATGTACCACAGCCTATCAGGCACATCCTTAAAAGGTAGGTCATTGTCAGTGCTGAAAACACTCTGTCATTGTTCCAGACATGCTACTTTAATGGCCCCTTAAAGAGCACATATTTTCACTCTTGGTAATAATAATTTGAAATTTTGTTTAATTTGTTTCAGCTTAGATTCATGTTTCGTGTGAGAACTCTGCTGAAATATTTATATAAAATCATCTTCATGGAACAATAACTAAGATTTTTTTAAGATAAATGTTATGATTTGACATTTTATGAGTGAACAGCACTCGAAAGTGAGAGCAGTAGAAGTTTATGCCCAGAGTGCTAAAATTGCTTGCATGTCCTGCATATAATTCAGGCTTAAGAATTGATTACTATAGCAAACCACAAAAATCCAATATTTAATTTACTTACAAGGAATAAGTCACAAAAGCTGATACATTCTGAAAGGACAAGTGTCTGTCGCGCTCACAGACCAATCAACATTTTTGTATGGAAATAACAATATTTATTCATCATGATAGCGAATGAAATCCTCAAAATATTGGATGGTTTAGTTCTCAAACATTTCACTGTTCCTAGTTCTATGTATTATCTTGCAACCAAAATCAACACACTCTGCATTTTGTGATGTCTGTCATACATATTCAGATCCACATGATCATACACTGTAGTCATTCTAAACTGTACATGCAATTCAGCATATATTAGCAATTGTTTTGACCTATTTTTTTAATTACTAAACCAGTAATATTTGAAATAATAAAATATGTATGATCATTTGTATTTACTATAGACCTGTGTCCACATTAAATGGGCAAAGGGGATGGAAAGAGTTTTGCTTTTCCTTAAAGAAAGACTAAAGGACAGAAGGCAATTCTAAGACTTGCAAATGCTGGCACAGCAAATAACCCACATTCACCTGGAAAGCCTGCTTTAGTAATGCAGCAGTAACAGTCCAGCCATCCACTTTCTAATAACTGAAATTTTATGAAGATCAGATTGCACACAGTGCAGTGACACTGTGGCATCAGCAATACTTCTGCCAGCAATTTTTTGTACTTCTGTTAAAGCAGCATATTTAAGAAGCGTACTTCACTAAGTGTCAAGATTATGAGGACTACTTCAAATCCCCACTGGGCATATTATTTTGTCAGAGTAGAGCTGTGAAATAAATTTCCTATTGAAATGTTTGACTAGAGAACCTGCTCAAATAGCATGCTCAAAGACAGCTTTCGGTTTAAAATCTCGGAATCTGATCCTGAAGATATTCCTTTCGTCAACAGTGCTCAATAGTATCAGATTTACAGAGCAACTCAAGCATTAAAAGGAAATTTGGTGATTTTCCTGAAGTGAGTCTTGCAAATACTTTTAAGCTCTACCTCACTCTCAACCAACACCACTCCTATCTTATCATCTAATTTGGTAGGTCACTCAGTTAGGAACTCCTGGTGGTATAACTGAGAATGAACTGAACATTTTAATTAACATATAATGTACTTCTTACTGTACCGGTAGTGTCTATCTGATGTAACACAACATACGAATGTTTCTAACATATTTGTTTCTAATAGGCTTAAAATAAAACAAATATTAAAGCTTCACACATAGAAGTGTTTTATTTCATGTTTTTTAAAAAGAAAATGTCTTTTCTTTGATTCTAACTGAAGTTCAGAACAGCTGAGTTGATTTTATTAAAGATAAAAAACAACATCCCCAAGACCTTTTAAAAGAGATTGTCTAGACTTTATTTAATAACTGTGAAAATACGATGTCATAAATTAAATATTTTTGTACCTTTTAAGCAACAAAGTAATAATATGGTATAGTGGCCTCATCTAGGAAGTGGTGATGACATTTTAACTTACATAAGTAAATAACTTGGGTTTGCTTCCTGAAGTGCTGACATATCATCCTTTCAGCAAAACTATGAATGCCTTTAGATTTATTTTTTTAAATTTCATTTATTCTAACAGTTAAGGGGCTATTTCCTTACCAGACAGCAGCTGGTTTCACATTTTTCACGTAATCTAATTGCAAACGGGTGCTATGTCTCCCCATCCATGCTCTCTTCACAGGAGACAGAAATATGTTCTTATTCCCAGCTACCAGCATTGACTAGTTTAAGATGTACTTTTATTGTTAATTTGTCTAGTTCAATCCTTGATCTGTCACTAAAGATACTGGCTATTACACTAAGGCAAAATAAAACATTAAAAGCATAAACCTGTAACAGAAAAGAAGAACTTGCTTAATGTAAATGACATTAACATGTCAGTTCAGCCTTAGAAAGGTCTTCGGTATGATCCAAGAGTGCAAGGAGCCTCTTGTATCTTAATAATACTAGATTTTACTGAGGGACTATGCAGTCTTTCAAATATTTTTTTCTCTTGTGCCAAAAAAGTTTTCCTTTCTACTAATTTAGTATTGTAGATATATTTATCGTAACTGGCTGCAAGCTGCCACTACTTAAGCTATCCTGATGACTTAATTTCATTTATCATAAAAGTGAAATTTGGGAAGAAGAATAAACATTTTGTTTTGTATCATTTACAGTTAGGAAGGACCAAGAGTTACAGAATAAATTTTCCTAGATGTGTTAGATACATGATAGAGTTTTTGTTTTCCTTTTTTTTTTAAAAAAAAAAAAAACCACAAACAGAGGAAGTGAGCTTGTTGGGAAGTTTGGGGGTTTTTTTGCATTAACAATCATGTTGAAAAATCTGTTTTACTAATCGGAAGATTATTTCCTCAGTAGAACAGAAGTGTCACATGCATCACTTGTGTCAAGTGACTTCACAGTTTTCCAGTTCTAAAAGTATTTAATGGACTAATCAAATATGTTCTTGGAATAGTCTGTAAAACTGAAAGTAAATATTCACTGCTAGAGTCGTGCGTGTGTGTATATATTCACTGCTAAACTTGCGTGTGTGTGTGTGTTCTCTAAGACTTCAATTTCATGTAGATTTATCCACAGGATCTCAGGCAGTACCTTCCCCCAGCTTATCTGCACTAAAGATTATGTAAGAACATCAAATAATAATAAAAAAACCTCTCTGCAGCTAAAATACAGGTATACATGACATTTTTTACATACTCAGTCTCCTCTGGATGAGAACATACAGAATCACTATCAGAACTCTGACTTGTTGCTTCAACATAAGTTCCAAGCAATGAGGTGTTCACCAGGACATGAATACCTGATGTCAACTCAATTAGACATATGACAAACATTTAAGAGTGTTATGGAAAACAAGTTTTGACTGCTTTATTCATTTTTTGATTGGCAGAAATAGCTGCACAAGTTACATTTCACTAATGCTTCCATTATGAATCTGAAAATAAAATAAATTGTGCACAGCAATGTTTCAAAATTGGATGAACCCAATCACATAATTCTGGGAACATAATTTCTGGATAGTTGAGAAGATTCTCACTAGATAGGTAGACATAAAAATTTAATACCTTGCAGCACTTGTTTCTGCACAGAAAAAAAAAAAAATCAGGATCTGCTGTAGCTAAATATGGGATACGTTTGTAATAATACGACTACTATACCATCACTTTAAATGTCAGTATTGATATTCAGCATGATTTCCTATGTATGATGGCTCAAGTCAATTATAATGACAGATAGCATCCTACTGGCTTATCTGATTACCTCTGACCTTTTAACAGCTGGAGGAAGCCAAAACAGCCTGAAAGAAGAACTCATGCATATATGACACAAAGCTGGAATTTCATATCTGAGCCACAGTCAAGAACACATTGAATGTCAGCAGATTTCTGACAAAGCCTATAGCAAATAATTTCTTGGATGGTTTGGCACCACAACAGCCTGTCATTTATTATAGCCGAGTACTGACAAGAGACATAAACTTGATTAATTTTATATCAATACATGATATAAAAGTCATTACAACACATAGTTCATTTTAAAAACTTGGAATCCACTACCCAAAGTAACCATTCATTTTGATTATTATTTCTTTTATCAGAAGCTTGGTTAGATGATTTAAGGCTTCACGCAGAAACAAAAATCAATATTAAGTGCAATTGTGTATATTCAAAACTAAAGCACATATTTTTTGAACAACAGATTTCTAACCAACTACTCAGAGAAGCCTCTCACTGCTCTGGTGTCCTTGCTCATTCCTCCACAGAGATAACTAGTCAAGTGTTAATCTGATAACTAATCAAAAGTTTATCTTTGTATTGCTAAAAAAAACCCCATAACCACCTAAGGCAAATCCTGTTACTTATAGGAATTAACAAACTAGATCTCAAATATTTCCCTCTGTTTTTAACAATACTAGTAAAAAGGGAGAAGTAGAATGAAATAAAGTGTGTTTTATTTTGTATTTCCAGTGTAATACTATCTTCAGTATCTTAGCACTTGGAAGTAGCAGCAGTATGTTGACGTGTATATTTATAACAGACCTTATCGTTACACTGTAGCATTATATGACAAGAATCAGAGAACATATTCATTTTCTGAGGTAAGGAAATTTTACAGCCCCAATGCATCCCCATCACCCATGCTCCTAGTCATTCTCCTGCAAAAGCCATCCAAAATGAAGCAGTATCTGCTTCTGATAACAGGCTGGTATTAATTTAAATTATCTTTATAACCTTCAATTAATTTTCATGGAATTCTTCTTCAAACTGGTAATATCAGAAACTGTTTTAAATCCTCTCTACAAAAAAGCTCTCAACTCACCACTAGTAATAGAATGATAGAATAGCACTTCCACAGTTCCACAATTAAGATGAAATCTCAGCCGTACTTGAGCAAACACACAATTGCCATTATCTTTATCCAGACCACAATTTCACCCTTAGAAATCAGTGATACCATAAGTTACCTCTATTGGGAGTAAATGGAGAGAACGAACAGTACAAAACAACTCAATAGTTATCTTGCTTGACAAATTTTAATTAAAAAAAAGATAGAATAAACTTATAAAATTTATGAACAACTTCATTTGTAATATCTGTCTAACTGGAAACTATAAAGAGAAAATTAAAACATCTACAGTTTTTGGAAGGAGAATGTTTTTCTCTATACAGGAACTATTGCAAAAGAATTTTAATGCAGACTGTTGCAAACATCAGACTAAGAAGGCAGAAAACTTTAGGGCCTGTCAATACTTCTGGCAAATTTAACTATCACAAAAGTAGACAATTTTGTGATGCTATGGAAAAGTTAAGGAAGTGCACAAGACCTATGTTGAATTTTTGAGTGGGAGACAGAAGAGGGGAAAGGGCAGATGCTGTGCTTCCCCATCATCTGTGGTAATGAGCCTCAGTGTGATGGACAGCACGTTTGACATCATCTGTCCAATGTGTACATCTGTTCTAGGAAAGTCAGAGCAAGAAGGTGGGGTTGCCTACAGCTTGAGGCAAAAGACTGTTGAAAGGAGGAAGCCTCAAAAGGTAAGGAAAAAAAAACCAAAAAAGGCCTCTCCCTTGGGTTCACAGGGGGCTGTGCAGCACAAGCCAGAAAGCCATTGAGCTGAGCGAACTTGAGCTAAGGGCAAGGGTCTTTCCAAAGACTGGGATAAACCAGGGTTCAAAACCTTTTGATTTATATTTTGTCTTACCTATTGACTTCTAGTTGCCCCAAAAATTAATTATGCTTGTTCATACTCTAAAATGAAAGCTGTTATTTCTTAGTTGCTTGCTTTAATTTAAAAACGTTTCTGATCTCTTTGGGAGCTCATTTTTAAAAAGGGTCTGCCCAGGTCCTCTTAAAGGTCCCATCACACTCACACATCATGATCTTGCCCTCAGTAGCACCAGCTGTACATTTCCTAGGGCTCTGGCAACCCAAGTGCATTATCATTCCCTTACTCTGAGGACTCTGCCCTGACCTACAATGTTCCCACAGTAAAAATAATGGCACCTGATTCAATGGAACAGGGACCTTCTCTCCAATGAGTTTCAGAAAACTAAATATTTAAGAGATGAAAGAATGCAATTAGGATAGTAATACATATCAAACAATGTTAATAACCTTTATAAGCAGAGAGAATACCCAGTTTATTCAGCTATCATAAAACAAATATTAAACATACTCTGGGAAAAAGACATGTTATTTCTGTTCAGAAAAGTAATTAAAAAGTGAACAGAATGGCTTGGCAGCTGCACAATAATCCCCTCCAATATCTCAAACAGCCCATACTGGTACAAGATGCCCCACCCAGCATTACTAGATAGGAATATTGCTGCAATCATTGGAATGCATCCAATTTACTTGAGGTGTTTCTACTACAGAGGAATCAAAACAGTAATAATACAAGTTTCATGTGAAAATCTGAAATAGTCACATATTACACCTAAAACCAGTAAGTGAGAAGAATATCCCAGAACTTATTATTGTGTTCCTTCAACAAGCAACACAAGAACGTACTGATACCAATGACCCAATGCAGTCAATACATGTCTGCAAGAGTACAGCATTCTCTCCTCTGAAATATGCTACAGGAAAGGACTGCTATTTGTAAAGCTCTGTATACATGCCGAAACATCTATTACAACAGAAAAGTCAATTAATGTGCAATCCAGACCTTGCTTTGGAGTATTATCTGCATGCAGAATAAAGTCAGTAGCAGTAAGAGCATGCTATTTCCTTGAAGAGTGGAGAAAATGAGGATGGTTTAATCAATACTATGACAATTTAAGTTTTGCTATCCTACTAGTCAACTCAGTAAACATTTATTGTGGGGGAAGGTAATGTATTGGAAACAGGGTAATCAGAGGAGAAAAGACCAGTTAGTGGCTTCCTAGGAAGCCAATCCTATTGCACATTCCAAGAGATGCTTTACAAAAGAAATGCTCCTTGAAAGCTTGGCTATCAGGTATCTTATATAGCACACTTTTTATGCTTACGTTTACCTCAGAGCTTTCATTTAAAACCCTCAGGTTTTCAAGACAAAAGAACCTTTCCCCCTCCATTCTGTATGTGCTAACCCTCTCCCCAAGTAAATGCCTAACCACTGGGTGTTTTATCAGTCTTTTACAAAAATGGAAGGTGGAGAGAAGATAGACCAGATCACAGTGGTATCACAGTGCAGCTGACTGCTTCTGTACTTCATGCAAGGTGAAGCCAACTGACATGGTCTGATAACTAACTTGCCAGAAAGAGGAAAGCTTTATATTTGCCATGTTGCAGTGCACTTTGTACCAGTCAAACCCCATGTGCTTAGAAGCCAAATTTCTGTATTAGACAGTTTTTATGAAAAATTTGGGATCCAGTTATTTTTTGAGGACAGCTGAAACACCGAGTTGAGCATAAAAGTTTTGAACTGCAATACTATGGCCTGCCAGCTGCGTTTTCACATCAAAAGCTGAGAAGTGCAAAATGGGCCAAATCCTAAAACTACATCTAAGGTAGAAAACAGAAAATGGGTCCTAAAGTGCCTAAACTAACCTCATCCTCTTTAATAAACTGGTCTTAGCTGCCAATAAACTCTCTAAACTTCCACAGAAGATACCTTCTCTTGTTCTTTTAAACCAGAAACTACAAGCTTTGTGAAAAAAATTAAGATTGTTTTTCAAACTCAGATGGTGATACTTTACAGTAAGTAGACTTTATTTAATGCTCAATTAAATTTTAATTGCTTGGTGACACTATTCATAATCATCAAACTAGCTAATGTTTATTAATAGCCATTTCTGATAGAGTATAACACCTCTGATCTCTATGTGAGTTTGAGAAGACAAAAAAAAAATTGATACAGTTGCTATCTGAACAATCACATTAAACACATCTCCCTTGCTTTAATGCTCAGGTAACTTTAAGATATTTGATATTTTAAACCACATAAAGTACATGTAATATACTGCAGAAATTAGGGTAGTAACATCTCACAGAACTTGAAATCATTGACACAGCATTAGTGGGGCTGCAGACAGCCTCACCATAGTGGCTGCTATCTCAAGACAAAGACTTAGGTCACCAGATACACAGGATTTCAGTTCCCTTACAGAAGAACAGAGATCAGTGTTCAGATACTATACTTTTTCTTTTTCAACCACACCCTTTCAATTTTTTTAATCAGATATGTAGTTACTCAAATGATTCATTGCAATATAAATGAAAGTTTGATTTTTACAGAGAGCTAGTTATTTCATCATACTTTTCCCCATTCTTGTTCCTATCCCAAGATATGTGTAGAGAAATTTAAGAAAAAAGGATAATAAAAATTGATAATAGGGAAAAAATATTGGAAGTCACTTCAGTGCAAATGCTATAAATCATCAAGCAATTACTACCTCACAGTAACTTCTTAATATTATCAGACACCTTAACATTCCATCTTAAATTAACAAAGTCATTCTGACAGCCAGACATTTTAATGCTCACCTCACTATCAGCAGTATTTCCTCATACATTTCTCCTACAGCAAACCCAAATCCTCCAAAATAACTTCTTTCCTTGCTGTCCTCTGGGCATTAGGTTTTCACAGCAGCTGCTTCTAATTGGTAGTTTGACACTAACTGGGGGAAGTAATTAAGCCCTTTATCATTCCCTCTTGACCTGCTGCCTTGTGGGTCATGTATTTCCCACTATGAAGATCAGGCACTACTAGAAAACCAGAATACAGTGTATAAACATTTGAAACATGGATTTAGTATGTGGACATAATCAACACAGAAAATTCAGGCTACTGCCACACAGAACAAGTTTAACTCTAGGCAATAAGAGTGGGTTGGGTTTTTTTTTTCACTTTTTCATTTTGGTCAGGGGGACTGAGGTGATGACCTTCCTGTCTTCTACTATCAGAACCTTAGAGAAAGCTAATTGTGGCTTTGAGCAATTCAGTTCCTCCAGGAGTTTATATATTTATACTGGATAGGTATCAGAGGAGGTCATGAATTTTTCTCTGGAGAGAAAACATAGAACTCAACAGAGCAGCAAGAGGAAACCCTAAGGAAAGTTTTTTCTGTCACCAGTTTTTCAGGTTTACACAAACATCAGCTGCTCTATTCATTCTAATGCATAACTGTCAGGAGCAGGTTTTTTTTTTCCATTCCTATTTCACCACCCAGATGGGCAACAAGTCTTCTACTTAGTTATCAAGAAGTTTGCTTTCTGACTGTGCTCTCCTCTGACTCTACCATATTTAGTAAGAGGGTCCCTATAGAGGGGGACAGCTGTGTGCAGCTGTCTTAAGCAACACATGCATGTGTTTTCTTATTCTGAGGCCCTAAACAGTGTGTACTGTTTGTATCACCTTTAGACAATTCACATGGGGGTCTCCAAGTGCAGATTAACAGGACTAGAACAACACAGGGCAAGAATATAGAAGTCAGAGGGCTGTAAAATAATCTGTTTGGCAGTTGAAAGGGCAAAATCCATGCCTCTGTCCACTGCACATACGTGCTTTAATGCATAGTTACCATAATTGTATGGTATGGTACAATAATAGCCTAGAGCATTATAATAAGAATGATATATTTCCTGTTGGAATCCCTTTCTATGTCCTCTTCTGAGCCATGTTTCCTCTAGTCCTTCTAGTAATTAAAATAATCCTTCTCATGTTCTACTGTGAGCAACCTTTCTCCAGTTTTAATTACTGTCTTTATACCACTTCCAAAATGCAGAATTACATTTTATGCAATATTTTATCAAAATAAATCAATTATTTGATGAAATTCACATCTAACCCAGTAAATAATCTTCAAACTTTTCTAGAATTCATTTGGTAAAGTTTACCTATGAAATCATATTCTTATCTCTTTTTACTATACATACTGTGAACGCTTAATTTTACACATTTGAGCAATCTCACTTGTATAAAGTATACTTCTTATGCATTATTTATACCACCATGTAGATAAATCTCAACATGAAATTATCATCCAAATGTTCATTCCCAAATGTAATGTCTTAATTGTTTAGTATGTGCTAATTCTCTTAAAATTGCCTCTTTAATAATTAAAAAGCATTAAAAAAACTTATTATTTTCCCATCCTTGGCATACAAGAAATCATGGCCTTGAACACAGCATGCTAGTCAGAAGACTGGACTCTGTGTCATGAGGAATTAGAAAGTCACCATCCTCTCGGATGTAAACCCAGGTAAGAGCTCTGAAAGGTGCATTGGACTGGAGATGCAGAGGAAGGTACGGGACCAAACAATTCACCAGGAAGGCTACCTGCTGTGCTGACTAGACGTATCTTAAGTTGTTGCATTAGCTTGATTAAAACACACAAGTTGCAAAGGGAATGGAAATGCCTGAGTCCTCGTTTTCAGCTGACTTGACTGGGAGTTACCTCCATGCCCCTCGAGTGCATTAATACCTTAGAGGCTTTAATACCTAAGATACTGTCGCACAAACTCAACAGCACGTAACACAGTTCCCAGCTATATTTAATTAGTAAAGCAAGTATATCGTTTTTTCCATTCTGTTAATACATTATGATTGAATACTTGTCAACCTACAACACATTTCCAAGAGTGACTAAAGGTTATTGTTGTTACAGAACAGCAAGTTATATGATAGTCTTCCATAGAGCTTGTTAACATTATCAGAATTACTGGTGAACAGGAAAAGTTATCCCTTGGGTATAGGATAAAGGAGTGTAAAATGCTATTACCTTCCCTTTGGTAGCTCTTTCAATAAAGCTGTTTTTAAATAAAGTCAAGAAAATGACACAGCTCTTTTCAGTTTTCCTGTGAAGTAATTACAGCTGTACATCCTTTACTTTCATGTAATTTCAAACGAAAATTAACCAGTATTAAATATTGATTGCTTTTCTCTATCATTAGACTTGATGAACTAATCGTTTATACTGTCCGAAATGGCATGTTTTTATTCAAAAAGATGCTATCAGTATCATCAGTTATTAAAAGGGCTATTTTATATACAGTTTACGAAAAATGTAAATACCGGATTATTTTCCAACCCAGCATCTTTCTGTCACTTTTTAGAATGAAATAACAGCTTACTCTTTTTAAAAATTAAGAATTGAGTCTGTAGGTGGCACTGTTTCTCTTCAGGAGAAAAGAAAATCACTCACAGTGAGATCAAGAGTACCAATACATCCTGGTGAAACTGCTGAATTTGTGCAAGGAACACATCTCTTAAGGAACGTAATTAAACTAAACATATGTATGTTATACACTCTAAATCTACTAATACAGTCTCTCTATATAGTATAGGATATGCCATACCATTTCCGTTTGGACTGCAAGTAATTTAAGAATTTGAAGATCAAGAATCTTCAACAGATTTACATAGATTAAGGTTTAACAAATTAATGAATTCAACAACCTTAAGTGACAAAAATTAGTTTAAAAGATACAAGACAGTGCAGAATTCGGCAAACAATATTTATTAAATCCCACACAAGGGTTCATGCAGGTAGCTTGATTTAGGGTACGCCATATAGTTTAGCATATTTCTATTGTCTTGGCATGTCATTCCAGTACACATTCATCCTTACCTCAGACCAGCTTTTGAATAGTAAAGGTAATTGGAAGTTTAATAGCATTTTTTGACTCTCATAATGCAGGCACTGTAGATGTAACAAAGTACCTAAGAAGGGGATTCTGATGTATTATGTTGGTACTGGCAAGGGCGTATCATAAATGTATGTTTAGATTTCTGCTTGGTGACAACGCAAGTGAAGTCCAAGTAATCAGCCTTAATCTTGAAACTGCTATGTATTTGAAATTGCAGAACTGTGCATTAATTTGCTGTTTTACAGCATGTAAATAGGACAGAATAACCTTTTTAGTGAGGAATAGATAATCTTAAGCTATTGTTACTTATAAAGCCTTTCTACGTCTTCACAAGAACACAAGACATTAAAAAAGACACACTTCTAACAACCGACCTGCTAATTACACTGTAGTCCAATAAAATATGAAGGACATAGGTGAAATATTCTCACCTTTATTTTGTCACTGCTCTGTGACAGCACTGGACACTTGAGACAGAGTTATCACAAGCCTCCCATTCCAGGAAACAGCAGCCTCAAATTCCCAAACTTTGACACTCCTCGTGTTCTTGGTCTGAAATTTAAACAATAGTCTTAGTCACAACCAGCATTTTGAAAGAGCAATAGAGACCTCTTCAGACAAATACTATTTATAAACATACTGTGCTTTCATAGAATCATAGAGTCATGGAATGGTTTGGATTGGAAGGGACCTTCAAAATCATCTAGTTCCAACACCCTGCCATGGGCAGGGACACTTTCCACTAGCCCAGGTTGCCCAAAGCCCCGTCCAACCTGGCCTTGAACCCTTCCAGGGAGGGGGCAGCCACAGCTTCTCTGGGTAACTTGTGCCAGTGTCTCACCACCCTCACAATGAAGAATTTCCTCCTTCTATCTAAATCTGCCCTCTTTCAGTTTAAAACCACTACCCCTCATCCTATCCCTACCCCCCTGATCAAGAGTCCCCCCGGGGCCTTTCCTGTAGCCCCTTTAAGTCCTGGGAGGCTGCTCTAAGGTCTCCCCGGAGCCTTCTCTTCTCCAGCTGAACCCCCCCAACTCTCTCAGCCTGTCCTCACAGGGGAGGTTCTCCAGCCCACTGAGCATCTTCGTGGCCTCCTCTGGACCCACCTGAGCAGGTCCACGTCCTTCTTATGTTGGGAACCCCAGAGCGGAACACAGTACTCATTAAATGATCAAACACAATCTACTGCATATAAAAACCTGAACATGCAATATGTGACAGTATGTATGGGGTCTTAAAAACATTTCTTAGAATTCAGGAAACCTTCATTTCAATGCTACATGTAAAAAGATTTATTGGCATGCATATATCATACTCAGAAGCACATGGTTCTATGAGATGGGACTTACAAATCTGGAGATGATATGGCAGGTCATTAGACATGGGAGGTAAAAGGTGTTATCAACTAGTAGAATTATTTATTTACTTCAAAAGCAGTCAAAATCTCATCCATATTTTAAAACAAATAATATTTACATAATATTTTTTACTTCTCTGTATTACAAAAGATGCCACATAAATGTGCCTGTATTGTAAAAGTCCATTTATTATAAGAATTCTGTATTACAAGAATTATATCTTCATTATGTGGAAGAGCTCAACACTTTTTATAACCTATCACTAAAACCTTACAGCATCTATATGAGTAATAAATTCACTACATTTTGTAATTTTGAAAATAGATAGGGCAATTTCTCTACCATCAGGCACTGGACAAGCTAAGTCCTAGGAGATTTAATCTTCATTCCTATTCTCTGGCAACAAGACCTCAGAACATAAATAACCATTTCTGTGTATAAATACAAATATTTTTACTTTAAGTTTCCCTCTCCATCATTCCTCTGTTCCTTTCTCAAAGTGTTTATATGTGGTTTACATGAAAGAAAACAGGTTTCTGCATATTGAAATAGAGACTGACTATGGATCTATATAACTTAAGCAGTTCAAACTTCAGGTTGAAACTTAAAAATGTGTTTTTAAATTATCCAAAAGAAAACCATGTTCTTCTTGATGTCACAAAAGCATCACTCAGCAAATGCAAAATTAGATAAATAGAAACAGCAGCAGCAGAAGAAAAGGAGTGTTAGCCCCAGGGGAAATTAAAGGAGACGTGCTATTCTCTAGCTGCACAAATCCTCGTTAAAGACACTGAAAAATGTGTTTAAGGACATGTCTCAGTCTGCTACTTTTTCAATGTCTATCTCTTGCCTGCTGCTGTTGTTTTTCTAGAGGCCCCGGTGAAAAGTATCCTACAGTTTACAATGCTTTGGGGCCATTTCCTCCCTGGTTCCACTCCTGAGTGAGTAATTCTGTTTCAATAGCTGCTGTGAATAAGATTCCATTTTTACACATTTCATTTCCCTGGTTTTGTGAGTAACCACCAAAGAAAAGGAGAGCAGAGTAACAAAGGTAGGAGAATGGGAACCTTCACTCTCATTGTTCAGTAAGGACAAAGAGAGGGGCTGAAGTGGCAGGGAAAAAAACAGAAACAAGTC
Source organism: Strix uralensis (assembly GCF_047716275.1). Classification (NCBI taxonomy): domain Eukaryota; kingdom Metazoa; phylum Chordata; class Aves; order Strigiformes; family Strigidae; genus Strix; species Strix uralensis. The sequence continues at coordinate 4,148,857 of NC_133984.1, forward strand.
CCAGCCATTCCAGCAAGAACCTCCTGTTAGATCATTTACATCTTGTTACAGTTCCACGATACAATATTTTTTGCAATTAGTAAATTTGCAAAGGACCTTTTCCCAAATCTGTCGTGCCATACTGAGACTCTGGTGCATTGCATAAACCCTTCAGTCTGATCTAGGCCTGAAGGAGCTGATCAGACAGCCAACAGTGCTTCACTCACCATTTCACAGCCAGACTCTCCTTTCTGCAGCCTTCGTGGGCCTAGACAGTGGCAACTCTGTCCCTCTGTACTTACTGGGCAATCTGCTAACCCCACACCTGTAAGATAAAGTGAAAACAAAGATTATTTTCACTACACAAACACAACAGGTAAATATTTTGTATAGATAGAATCAAACGTTCATGTAAAAAGAAATCAGTTTCAAATTTAAAAAAAGAAAGTAAAAGCATTTCAACATTACTGTGCTTTCATCAAGTAGGAAAGGTCTCAAACTTTCTTAACAGCTGTTTTAGTTTTGTTTCTTGATGAAGTTTATTGAGTGAATGCGTTCTGAGAGCTTTAAATTGAGATTTATTTGTCCTTTTGCTAATCATGAATCAACCTTCTTTTAGATCAATTAACTAAATCACTTTGGAGGCAGCTCAATGCATTCTTTATGGATGAAAACCTTTGTTCTTTATGGCCCATAATATCTCTCCACCCCAGTAAATACAATTAATAACCTTCTTGTTCACTAGTGTTTGTAACTTTCAATGTTTCACAGCAATTCATTTCTTATGACTTGCTAACAAAAATAGATTCGAGTAAAACATCAATATTAATATGTGCTTACGTTCTCCCTTCTGTTCTTTCAAAAGTACTTAGTTTTCACAAAGAACTTTATAATGGTATTACTCATGTCACTATAAAACCTCAATGATTTTTTTAAAAACTCTTTACAAGTAAAAATATGTTACTGCTGCAATACGAGTGGTTCTTTTTTCACGTAGCATACATAAAACCAAAATAAATTTCAAGTTTCCACTCTGAAATTCCCAACTAGAAAACCTATTTAATTACAGTATTTATTAGCACAGGAAAGTATCTGGTCCTAATTTCTTCCGCAGTTTCAGCAGGACAGGGCCCTTGATATATTACATTTCCTGTAATAGTACCTATATCCTTCCTTTTGTTAAAAATCATCCTGAGATGATAATTATTCTAGCTGAGGGCCAGGGATTCAATAACAGCTGAGACAAACCACGGCCTGCCAAGAATCGGACTGCTTTGCTCAGAGTGCATTTGAGTCAATTTATGTTTAATGAAACAGGCCAAGGGCTCTCTGGCCATCTCAAAATAGGATCCAGCAGCCCCACGATCCGTGCTGTCATGTTAGCTCAGTTTTGAACTTGTATCTGAGCCCAAATCCCTCATTGCACATACTGTGTTGATTTGTACTTGAGTTTGACTCTGGGAGGGAGCCAACCCAGCCCTGGCAACAAGGCTGTGACTGTTAATGAGGGTGGCTCACTGTCCTGCCCCGTCAGCCCACCTGTCTGACAGATAACTCTGTAGGCCGTGCCTCCCAAAACGCAGCATTGGTTGTTTCCTCTGGGCCCTGAGTGACCTGCCCCATGCCATTCCCAGCATTTCTGTACAATATTGGGCACAACAGAGCCCCTGTCCTGCTGTGGGGAGCCTCGCTGGCCCCAGCCGCTCTGGCAGCTGTTCAGAGGGGGCACCGTGCCTTGGCGGTGTCACACAGAGACCGGTCCTTCAGGCTCTGCCAGGCCTAATGGCCACTGTGTGTACATGTGGCACGGCAGGCAGGGAGCCGAGGGCTGAGTTTATGAAGGCTCTTGGCCTTTTTTTTTTGGAGGCTCGGTTTGCAGCATGTCAGAAATGAAGCTGCTGACAGCTGAAGATACAGGCACGTTTCGCAGCGACAGACACTCCAGAAAGCCTCGCTCACCCTCTAACACCTTCAGCAAAACTCCAGGCAGCAGGTGCTGACACTGTCAGGAACACAGGTGAGGTCTGATGCTGATGTGAAGGTTGTATTGGGTCTAGGGGTCCGGTTTTGGAGGGGTGAGGTGCTGCAGGCTGCCCCTCACCAGGCTTCTGTGAGGAGAGGTCGGGGTTGCCCCGTGCCGGCCACTGCCGGCTCCAGCCAGCTCTGCAAGGGCTGCCCCGCACGCAGGCCGCGGCTGCATCAGTGGAGCTCGTGTCGCCAGGGAAAATATATTTGAGGAAGGACGAAACGCTGCCTGTCAGCGAGGTGTGAGGGAAAAAGTGTGAGAAACGGCCCTGGGAACAGCAAAGCCAGGGGAGAAGCAGGTGCTCCGTGCCTGGAGCAGAGATTGCCCTGCAGGCCATGAGGCTGCTGAGGAGCAGATATTTCCCTGCATGGAGGGGACTTTTTTTTCCCATGACAGTCATTGGTAAGTGATCTCCTTGTTTTTATCTTTACCCACAAGCTTTTTCATGGTATTTTCTCCCTCTGTGCTGGTGAGTAGGGGGAGTGGGAGAGCAGCTGGGTAGGCATCTGGCAGCTGGACAAGGACAACTCACCACAAAGGAGAATATAAAATTCACAATATGGTTGTTCTATCATGAAGGATGATCGGGAGTCTAAGAGAGTATATGGCGCAAAAGGCTCTCTGCCATGACATGACCAAGGCCTGCTGGCTGGAGTGACAGTGGTACCCCCTACACCATCATCAAACAGGGGTGATGGAGCATCTCTTCCTGGTACAGGTGCCATTTTCACCAGTGCAGATGCCTCCCAGATATCCTCACTCATCAAGACAGCACACTTGTGCAGTAAACTCCCTGCGGATCCAGAACAGCCAATGTATTTGGATTTTTTCTATAATCTCATTGTAGAGCGACTGGCTGACTATGGTAGACTCTGTGACAGCTAGCAAGTCCAATTTATTTCATTCCTGCCAAAATGCTGTGCAAATGTGGTTTGGTCTGTCAGCTGTCGCAAGTAAAGGACTAGAAAAATAAGGTAGATCCAGAAACAGAAAAACTGCTTCCTTCAAATATTGCTAAGATTATTCTGCCAGGCTAAGTGTTCATAGTCATTACTCCACATCATCATCACTGCCTGAATTCTTCCTTCATTTGAAGTTAAATGCCTTTCTTATGATCCTTACTAAGGTTGCACTGAAAACTGAAGTGAATGTGGGTGGTTATTTTACTGATTTTTTTAGGAGTAAAACTAATGTTTCCTTACCAAATAACCACATTCTGAGGGCTCAACAAAATTTTTGTTGTTAAAAATCTTACAGGTTGGAAAGAGTTATGATTCTAATTCTCCATTCTACTAATGAAATGAAAACTGAATATGTTTGTTTCACAAAATTTTATGTGATTTTTTAGATTTAAAACCAAAATTATTCATCAAAATAGATGTACAACACATTTTATTTCTTATGACAAAACAACCTGCTAAAAATATCAGCACACATTAAACAGCAATACTCAAAGATATTGGTTGGGTTCAACACAAAATTGCCTACATATTCCTGGGAAGAACAGACTACAAAACTTCCTATGGATAATCTAACTGCATGATAAAACTGCTGTGAATTAAAATCTGAATGAAAAAGTAGTTGAGAGGTTTTTCCTACTTCTTCTTCTTAATGATAATAATGATGATGATGATAACAATAATAATAATAATAATAATGGGTAGCACTGGAAAATCAGCCCAGCATGGAAGTCTCCCTATTGGCTCCATTGAGACATCTGCATGAGTAAAGAATTGTACTTTTTTCAGATATTCTTGTCATCTCCCTTTCCCAAAGCTATAGGGCCCTGGAGATTACTAACTTTTCCAGTTAATTAACCTAATTCATCATGCAATTTTAATGTCAAATGCTACACTATTGTTAACTCCCATTTCAAAGACTCATCCAGGAATATATTAATTTTCTCATTTAACTTGTGTATTTCACTGTTTTACTATTTCTTGGTATTCTTAGGATTATTTTTTCATATGGCTAAAACATTAACTCTATCTAAGAAATATCAAATAACGGAGATCACTTTATTGATTCCCACAGGAACAAAGAACCTTGTATATATTTATGCACTGGGCAATGCCCCAGATTGTAGTTAATGTTGGCTTTTAGTCTTGCATACAGAGTTCTACCCAACATCAATGAAACATTTCCTTCAAATATTTTTATAATCAATAACGATAAAATAAGCCCATTTAATGCAAATATTTTACTTTAACATAAATCCTTAATAAAACACTATAATCAACAGAAATACAATAATGCGATAGGATTATTCCATTTCTCAAATTTCATTTTGAATTTGTCTATTTACTTCAGTGGCTTTGCTTGAAATGGATCATATCTGTTTACTTAAATAATTTAAAGAATCTTTTCTGCCTGAGATAGATTTTAGTGGTTTTATTATCATTAAGGGTATAATCTCAAGCTAACTGAACTATGCACTGCTTCGCTGAGTAATACTGAAAGAAATACTGGAAGACAAAACATGCATCTCTTGCTTCATTGCTTTGTACAAACACCACAGAAAGAAATATCAAATGTAACATAAGATGAATTTCAAACTGGTCATGCAATCAGAAAGTTCAGTAGTATTCTGTAAACTTTTAAGATGGCTCTGGGGCACCACTGCAGAACTGAGATAAAAGAACAGAGATAATTATCTATTCTCCTAAAAGAACACTCTACCTGTAAGATGTCAGGTTTTTGACCATGATCAGTATTTTGCAGCTTAGATGTCTATCAATAGTAGATAAGACATTTTTGTTTTAAATGAAGCTTTCTTCTTTTGTTTTTCTTGTGGAATTTCTTTTTAACTCTATTGGTTCTTACACTGTTGATACAATTTGTAACATATTTGCATTCAGTAGTTGTTAATTTGTTTTGCTGAAAAACTCCAGGGAGTAATCATTTATTGACTTCTCTTACCAAAAGCACTCATTTTATAAATATTATTTTCTTTTTTCTACATCTCTTTTTTTTTTTTTTTTTTTCTTCTTAGATAATTTCTCTTAAATACAAAACAGGAAATCTCTGGGCAGATATTTCACTGAATATACTGGACAGTAGTTGAAAGCATGAATCTTTTGTGAATAAGAACGATATAAAATAAGGTCATCTGGCGATGGAGTGGTATTAATACTGTAGCACCACATGTTCAGTCCTAAGAGAGCTTTCCAGGTTATAAACTTGAGCATGATAAAAGGACAATGCTCTCAGACTCAGGGACAAATTTTCTTCTTCTCTGAAGACCTACCTCCTAGTTAGACAGTCTTGTGATACCTGTCTGCTGGAAAATTTGCCTTTTCAACCTGCTTCAAATTGACGGCTTCTTATTGAACAGTAGCAGCAGGGAGCTCCCGAAGGGAGCTAAGGTGGGCAGTGCTGTCTGGCTGCTGATGGAGGCTAACAGAGAGCCTACATCTCTCTGTAGGCACCTTTCCTAGAATTTTTAATTTTGAGAGGAGATCTATTTGCAGGAAAATAGTTCTGGAGAGAGAAACAGAGATTAATCATCCTTTAATCTGCGACTCTCATAATTGTTTACAGTAAGTTTTCTTCTGTCCGTGACAAACCCCAAGAGTATGCCACTGTCACTTAAATTGTATTGAAAGCTGTGCACAAGGCTGTTTACAGGGATTTTTAAAATTCAGATCATTATGACCTAATGATCAAACCATTACAGCAAAGTGCTAAAAGCAGAGACATACCAACAGTAAATATAGCTTGCATCTATGCCAGATTTGGTTATCTCCTGCACTCCGCGTTATTGCTACAGAGAGCAATAATGTGATCATCTGATTAGAGCCACTAACAAAATTCTCAACATCAAAACTGATGAAGTCAGTGAAAGCTGTGCCAGGATTTTACCTATTGTATTCAGCACATTGTATTTGCATTTTTACACAATGCAATATGTAGTAGCTGCTTTTTAACCTTACGTTTTTAAAAATGAAGCAAGCCCCTTCTTAGCAAAATGTATTTGGATTTACAGGAGTTTCTCTACTTGGGAAATACGTTTCCTGTTACTACTTCATAAAGCTATATAAAAAGTGTGAACAACAGTTGTATACCTTGAACTACAGTGGGTGGTTTCAATGTGTTTATAGGTTAAAGCTCCATTAGGGAACCAAACGCAGAAACATTAGATGGAGCTTTTTATTTTTATTTGCACTTATTTTTTATTTCTGTATTTTACAATTAAACTACTTGTTCAACCACATCAACAATTACAAAACATCAGATATCTGTGGTTTTATTGTCAGTCACCCACTGTTTTTCTGCTTGTGGAAGTTTCTTGGCTCTGACACTGATAAATACCACAGAATAAACTGTTTCTATATTTAAATCTATAAGCACTACATGGTTAGCAATAACTGTTACAAGTATTGACTTTATCTTTCTCAGTTCAGGATAGCAATTCCATTTTCTGATTGCAACTTTGCTCAAACATTAAATTAGAAGATGTAGAAATGCAACCCATTGTTGAAAAGTAATTTGGTATGTTTTTAGGCTTTTTTTTTTTTTTGAGAACTATTAGTAGTATAACAACTTCTTGCTTAGTGCTTGTAAATCAGCAACCACACTGAAAAGCAACATATTCCTCAGACGGAAACAAAACCAAGCGATTAAGATTAAACTACTTCCATGTCGGCCTGCTAATTGAATTGAAATTGGAAAATATGTAGCAGAAGTTAAAAAGAAAAGCAAATAACCAAACAAATACGGGTTCAATTTATTGCATAGTCCGTGTGACAGCATTAGTGAAACCTAGCTTACAATTTTCAGGAGTATTTCTGTTTGCAGATCCTGTTTCCTTAGTGACCTATCTGTCTTAGCCTCAAACCCAGCAACTGCTTCAGAGTTGGATATTAAGGGTAATGCAAAATTTCTCTGTGCTCTGGGGGAGTGAGGTGTCATCATGACCTCACACCTGAGGTGCACATCAGAGAGCCAACCCTACATTTATCAATGATCCTATTCTAGGAGGAAGCAGGAACCTTAGAGCCCAGCTCTCCACTGAGAAGTCACTGAATTTTGCATTTAGTTGCTTTTACACCATTTGTAATCTACTTACAAGTGCATTTCTTGCTATTAGTCTTGAAATCCTAAATTGGGACCATAGAATTCAGCTGGATTGTCTTCTGGTAAAAAGTGGTAAATTTGTATATTTATAGCCATGCAATCTTCTTGTTTTAAGCATTGGTACAAATGCACCTTGGGTCAATTTTGTTGATAAAACTGAAGGAATAGATTATACATCCATTTTACAACACTGGGATTAGTAAGAATTTTACTATTCTTTGTATATACATCATTAGTACAAAAAAATGAGACCAGGAACAATAAAAGTTATAGATCTCCTAAGAAAAAGGTGAAAAAGGGCTATTTGTTTCTCATGACACCAGTGCTTACAGCTTTACCCATCAAAAGTAAAAAATAAACTCATAGCTGTTCCCTGTATTTTAATTCTCTACTCAAATGTGTTTTCACAATTATAATAGATTTTAAAATATAATTATACTCTCAAGTTAAGATAGATACTGGTCTGCACCTAACTCTTCTAGTAAAAACATGTACATATCATGCCTTACCATGTCAACTCATTAATATAAAATCACTTGGTTAGCATGTTAATTTGTGCAGTCCAAAACTACTGACAGAACTTCAAAAGTGATTTGTATGTGATGCAACGATCAGTTCTTACATCAAACAGCTTTCGTAACTGGATGAAACAGTGTAATTGCGTGAAGCTCCTACAGGAGTGAAATTGGTGTCTAAGTGAGATTGTAGCAGAATGAAAAACTCTTGAAAGCCAAGGAATAGGAGCCAAGATTCCCACCTTTGTCACAAACACAGTCTGTGACTTTAAGCTTCTAAAAATCATTTACTATAATTGTATGTCAGAAGAACTTTGAGATCTTTGAGTAAAAGATGCTCTTAAAATTGCAGCTCTTGGAACCAATATAGGAAAGAGCTGTTGCAATAAATATCTTACAAGACATAACCAAATGTCTCCAACTAATGGTGATGTATTGATAGATTTGGAAATATTTATGGTAATCTGAAAAAGCATTCTTCTAATCCTAATGTGAAGATAGTATTTCCAGTTTAAGTACCACAGACCACATTCATATATACCCTTAAATGACAATAAGCAATCTAAAAGCTTATTACCTTACAGCAGTGATATATTTAATTTTAATAAAAATATAACTGTGACATGCCTGACCTTATAAATAATATTGATGTATTAATTTTAAATATTATTTGAATGTCATAGTGGTAATAGCAGCCTGGACTCATAATTAATATAAACTATGAAATTCTGCTATTTTACACAGTGCCTAGAACACCAGCAGAAAGAGTAAGTAAAGTGTTCTCTTTGACCCTACCTCTACACCAGCCTATGACAAATTAAAGCTGTAAAATGTTTAAATAATGTAAAGGCTACACACAAGTCCTTCTCCAGAAATAACAGGAGAAAAATTAACTTTTCTGCATTGTGAATCCAGAATTATATGTTAAGTTATGTTAAGGAATTGGCATGACTTTAGTAATCCAGAATCCGTACTTCAGCCAAGTAATTTATAACTCTTTTTATTAATAATGACAACTGACAGTATATCAGCTCCACTGCAATAAGAATCACTGGTTTCTCACAGAAACTCGGTGCTTATAAAACCTCTGACAGAAATCCACTTATTCTGCTCACTACTACCTTCTGCTTGCTCCTTTCTCTCATTAACCATACTCCCTTCTCTGCTTCAAACATGATTTTGTCTTTCAGGGGCTTGTCTTATTTAAATATAAAAATGGTAAAAAGAGAAAAAAACTCAAATATCCAGTCCATCAAAATCTATGTATGTAAATCTCATATTTTGCAGGTTTTAGTAAGATGAAAAAAAGAGGTTTCTTTAGTTTGCATTCACTTTTAATTGACCAGGTCCTTAAACACCCCTATTTGCAATAACCATCCATTCTGGAAACAAAAAAGGCCACAAGCTGTCTGGTAGTGTTCATGGAACTCCACACTGGCTTTTATATTCACTGTAAAATCCAGATAACAACGGAATGAAAAAAAGAAGCAAATAAATAACATTTATGAGAAATAAATTCTCAAACCTAGAAGAATGAAAGAGATCTAGGCTGTCTGATACACTGCATTTTAAAGGCTATGGGAGAAAGGTGTCCCTGCCCATGGCCGGGCGGTTGGAACTAGATGATCTTTAAGGTCCCTTCCAACCCAAACTATTCTATGATTCTATGAATAGCAGCAATGCAAGGTAATAAATTAGGAAAGATGTACTTCCTCTAGTGCATGATACATACTTGTTGTTTGACAGAGAGTTTGACAACATAACAGATTGTAAGGCTGCATGATAAATGTTTCAATGAATTCAGGGTACTGCACTTCAGAATCATACAAAGGATTACTGTCTGACACACTTTGTCCCACCCTTAAGGACGTAATTAACTGTGCTGCATTTGCAGATGTGGTTTGCAGCACAGTCTACAGTCTTCCTATTTCTTTTTGTTGATGTGGATAGTACTACCTAATAATAAAACCAGTTGCACATGTATTGACTATACGAGTGCAAATGAGACTCTCAGATGTCTCCAAACATCCTCGATGTTCCTCATCCAGGATATTGGTATATGGACATCCTACATGGCACTAGGTAAGGTTGATTTGGGTTTATCAGTTCAGGCTCTGAGCTACAAAAATCCAGTTATATTATTTCCATAATGTAGAGCATTTTGGTCATGCTTCATAAATAAACACATAATTCCTCTGCACCTTCAATAATTCAGAATTCTGAAGAACCAATACAGGTAAGGTCCGGAAGAGGTAAGAACGAACACTGGGGCTTTGTCTTTGCTGCTAATGAGATACACACATGCTCTTTCCCCACAGTGATTTAACTAATACCTAACAGCATGTCACTGTCAAATCCTAGTGAAGACATCAGTAGGAATTTTTGCCTCTCTACAGTCAAAGTCAGCATTGCCCTTGCCTAAGTTACCTCATGTTTAAGCTACTATTTCTCCTTAATATTTACTTGTGTGCTTTATATTTAAAGAGCTTTCTGTAAACAGTCACAACAAAGCTCATCTGTCTAAAACCAGAAGATGAGGTAAAAACTTATTTTCCTCAAATCATCTTTAATATGAAGATATTTGGACACTGTTGATTTTCTCAAGGTGCTTGAGAAGAATTACATAAAAATGTGCCAAAGGTTCTTTAAGTACTCAGGCTTAAAATTTGACTTTTCAATTAGCATGACGATAGTGTCAGTGCTAATAATCACTAACTGGAATTAAAGAGGACATCCTGAGACTTTGGGAAAATAAAATGTCTTGATGCATAAGAGTTTCAAGCATAGCACATACACATCTAAAATATAAAAAATAAACAGAAAAAAAATTGCCTGAAATACACAGGCTTTTCCAAACCCTTTTGTCTAGCCTTTTACATTGATTACACTTTTCTTCTTTTTCTTTCTAAGCCATTATCTATCTTCCTTCCATTACCTATTCTTCCTCTTTCCTCACTGACTTGGTGGTTTAACTCCCTTCTTTTTCATTCAATCACCATCCCTTGGTGTTTGGGGTTTTTTCACTTTGAGATTGTCCAAACATAAGATCCTCTCCACCACGCTCTAAATATTTAATTAGATATTCATTAGTAACTGTTTTAATTACTATCTTCTGCATGAACTGCTTTCCTGTCTCCAGCATTTGCCAAAATATTATAAACACCTCTTTCTTCTTTTCTTTTTCCTTTTCTTTCCCCAACAAAACCTCTGGTCTCTGCATTTTTTTATTGCTTCTGTTTATCTTATACTGTACATTCAACATGTTAATTCAATTGTTCTTCCGATTGCCAATATCTCAATCCAGCACACAATATAGTATCTTTGGGGACAAATGAGTGCTTCTTGGTGTATTTCTTGAACTATTTTTATCTTATCTTCCTAAGAAAACAAGATAAGTGCATTTATCAGATCTGTCCTCTAAATAATTCTGAAATTATTCACAAATATCAAAGAAGTTAGAAGTTGGAAAAGAAGACATCTGAAAGACAAAAAGGTCCTATGAGTTTTATATCAATCAGTGGCTACAAGCAATAGGAGATAATAATTAGTCTTTTCAATGAAGAAAGAGAAGTGGATCTTAAACAATGAGCTCACCAGTCCACCAGCCAACTGCATGCATCCTCCATCTTGGTCACAGTACATGTTGTCATTTTACCAGTGAGAGTGCTGAGAAGATGGAAAAAACAAAGATATTTCAATGGGCAGAAAGGGAAAGATAAGACTTTTTTTTGGCAAAGTCACCTATTTTTTGGCACCTATTTTCTAGTGTTTTGTTTAGAGGGCTGTTTATACATGTCTGTATGTGTATCTGTCTATCCATCTGTCTAACAGTTAAAAAATTATTCCAGGCAAAAAAGATTATCTGATCAAAACAAATGAAATTAATTTTAAGAAGGTAACATACAAAAGACTATGTGCAAAACTTATGAAGAATCCCTGAGTTAAGCCAAACAATTCCCAGTTGATAACTTCATTGATTTTAGGAGATGAAAGGCTTTTAATAGGGAAAGAGAGAAAAAAAAAATTTCACACATAAGCAATAGGGAGAGAGTAATAAACAGGCGTTTCTGCCATAGCCATCACTGAATTAACTTGAACTGAGCCCAGGCACCTGAACTCAGAGTAATAAACAAATTACTGAGAACTCCTTCTCCAATTAATTGCCTTGTTGTTTTAGGGGCAATGCTTTTTTTTGCTGTTCTGGAACTATTGTGAAATTAGGTCTTTTTTAACTAACTCCATATAATTATAGTACTAATGTTCCTCTTACTTTAGGTTAAACTTCTTGGACGGCTTTGCATACAGAACTCTTCCGTAAAATATCATCTAACTGTACAAAGACACTTCTTTCTGGGGGATATGTGCCCTATTTTGACAAATAACCTACTTGTAAACACTGAAACTGCATTATAACTGCCTATGTGGAATTATTAAGGACTGGAGAAGGTCAAGACATTTCCTTCTGCCTCCAAAATTCTAATTTCATTTCTCTCCATTGCAAAATTCAAAATGGAGCTATGAGAAGCTTTAGCTACCCTATTTCTACTAATAATCATACACTTATACCAGTACAAATTCAATCCCCTTCACAACAAGTCTACATTTAAATTTTCTTTCTTATGAAAAGACTAGAAGTGTAGTAGCAGCACAGTGAGAAGGGTAATATATTATAACAGAACAAATTGCTAAGTCACTCTCCTTACAACAGTTCTGTATTTTTTCTAGTGGCAGAAATGTACCCGGTGAAAAACTATGGAAGGCCATGTTCCTATCCATGTCTAGAAGAACTGTTTCATACCGAAATACCTGCTCTTGAATATATTTTTTCCTCTAAATTTTCCACCAAAACATTCCCTCACTTAGATAATTTTGACTATAATTATTCAACTACTGTCAGCAGCTGATAGCATCTCTCACATCCATACATTGCCTGAAATGATTTATATTATGCAGTACTAGTACATTAGTCCTGAGTTTACCCTGAGTGTCGGGACTGAGAAATACATTAATTTTGTTACAAAGATTGTTCTTCAACTAACAGGTATATTTGATAGATAGCTGGATCACTGAAACACTTAAACCCCTTTTGGAACACAGAACAGCTGGAAGGAAAATAAATTGCCAATCTTGTGGGATCTTTGTTCAAATCCAGCTATGCAACTTGGTGACACTGCATAGCTAAAATGCTTTCCTTGAAAGCTGACATTTTGCTTGTGCCAGCTGAGAAGTAATGGAGATTCTTGCTAAAAGGATATACTGAAAGGTCATGCCTCAGTGTGAAAGAGTCGTATGGAAAGACCTAATATGGAAGAGATATTGGAAAACTGAAACTTAACCAAGGGATGTATAGAATGGCTTTAACGAAGGAATATGAAGTTTGATAGGCCCAAGACACTCAAATAGGGGTTCTACAGAGTTTCTTCCTATGTCAAGGATATAAACTATTCACAGTCTAATTTTGTCCAGCTTACTGAGATCACATGCATTCATAATCAAGCCTTTTCTTTATTTACCATTTCCCAAGCTCTCTACCAAGAAATTTCAATAGTGCTATTTTCGGTTATGTATAATATAAAGATGTTACAGAAGAGACAGTCCCCTTGAGACCTATGAAGCACACCTGCTCAGCAATTTCTTTTCATATTCAGACTTGTCAGTTGTCTTCTTTCCAATCCATTCAATATGTGTCATGTTAATTTTATATCATTTGAGTATCTAGAAATCTCATGTGGTACCAAGCCAATACATACTTTACAGAATATGTGCATTATAGCATTGCAGCTCTAGTCATTATCAGTGGAAACTTTATCTAAAAACTTTCTAAAAGTTGAAAAGCTGTGGGGCGTGGGGTTTAAGACTCATGATTTAGGACTTGTAAGTATTCAGGTATTAAATAGAATATGACAATTCAGAAGCACAAAGGAAAAAAAAGATTAAAAAAAACCCCTACTGCTAGGGATGACAGCAAGTAAAACTCTGAAAGGCCTACATTCATCAGATTTGCCTGTCTCCCCTGGCTCAAAACAACCATGTCCTCCAGAAATACTTCATCAAAATCAGAATCATTGCCAGCTCTAACCAAATATGGGATGGGAAAAGATTTCTGAGCTTTCTGACACTGTGAAAAAACATCCTAATTCTGTATAAACCAAGTTTCCCTCAATCATTGACAGCTTAGCTGGTGAGACACCACCTCTCTGCAATGAAGAGAAAATTAAATTTCACATATGACTGTAGGCCAGGGTAGATACAGTTGTTCCAAAATTTTGCTAGAGTCTTTTTTCTCAGACTGTTTATTTTCATCTTCATAGATCTTTTCTAACAGTGCTGGTATTGAAGGACAAGGTTCACAGTCTCAATGAGTATTTATAATGATTTTTCCCCTCCAGTGAACTTTCAGTTCTTGCTATTAAAAAATGTATTTACATGATTTTTTTTCTTGTGCCTTGTACCCCTTATATTCCTTGAATAGGAATTAAAATTAAATTATGTAGAATCTAAACCAGGAAAAAGAAACATATTGCATTGTATAAATAAATATGAGACCTTTTAATTTTTTCACAGTGTTTCTTTCTTTTTCATGGTATGGACTCACATCAGATATGGTTATGGTGTATCTAGTCTTGCAAGTAGAACACACTCCTATTTTCATGATTTCTGATCTATCTGTGTTTCTGTTTACACAGATGAAGTTGATAGTCATTAAAGAAGCTAATCAAAAGAGATCTTCAGTTAACTTTTTAAAAATAGCTAAAATTAGCTGTTAATATTTGATGATTTATTAAAAAATCAATAATAATATTTGTAAGCTACATATTGGACTTAAATTGTTCTTAATATTGACTTTCCAGTCTATCTTAAAATATTTGGACATTATATAAACTGTAATTCAAAGATCAATAGCTTCAGTTTGGGCAGAAATGTCACTATGTCTTAAGGGAATAGGAGTTTATTTCAGCAAACTTGAAAGTAAACTCTGAAGCAAGAAATCTACTTTATTTCTCATAAATATTTTGTTTCATCAGCTGTGCTAAGGAGATTAATCATTAGTACTGTTAATTCTTCTACTACACATCTTACCGTGTAAGCATTACACTGTAATTGTAAATTGTACTAAAGCCAAAATCAGCTTATACTAGAATGTTCCATCTAACTTCATAATTGTTTATATAACTCTAATCAGGAGGGAAAACTTTATGAAGACTGTTGTGTATATTTTATTTTCTGTCACCAAAATATCAGTGAGACAGTAATAACAATAAGAAAACTAACCAGTCTTGATGTGAGATACCGTGGCACTAAACTGTCAATTTTTGTCTTTTAAAGTAAATGTGATCAAGAACAAGTGATTGCTGAATGTGTGGTTTAAGTATAATTCTTCATCTGAAATAGTCTAGAGACTATAGCTGGGATAAGATCCCAGAACTTGCATCAGGATGCTAAATCCCCCTCATTTTTCAGGCAAGGGGAAAAAGAGCTTTTTACATTTGAGATTTAAGGCTCAATGACAAAGGACTGATTTTTATCATGCTGCTCCCCTACATTAATAAAGTTGAAAAATATGTTAAAAAGTCTAAATTTACACTCTTATACTTTAAAAATATATACAACTAAGTTTGAAAACTTGTGATTTCATCTACTCGAACTTTTCCATACTGTCAAGATAAAAATAAATTATGGTAAAAATAAACAGAAAAAGGTATATTTAATTATCTAAACATGAACTGAAATGTCATGCTAGATGTTTGCCAACCTTATCTTCTGTGATTATTGTCAAGAATATGAATTCTGCTTTATCTAGATCAAACAGAAGAAGAAAAAATAAGTCTGAGAAAAGTTTATAGGATTTTCACTATTCACGTGAAATACATATATAAAGTTAGGCTATGAATCCAACTTTTGTTTTTAAATTCAATGACACTTCACCATTGACTTGTTGAAAGAGTATCACTTAATCCATTAAAATACTACTTTTCTCCTAGCAGGATCTCAAGTTTCAGTCTATTCTGTGTTTTTGTCTCAAGAAGAAAAAAAAAAAAAAACAAAACAGAGGCGGCTTCTGGGAGACTTATGTTCAAATAAACAGTGCTGTTCCGAGTACTTCCCACTTAAAGCGTAATATTAAAATAGCACACTGAATTACCTTCAGCTCTTTTTACATGTTCCTAAAAGGAGAAAAGTTTATGACACTGTAAGGTGACAAAAAACTTTTGTATTTCAGGCAAAAGCCATGAACATTTCTTAGAGCTATCTTTAATGAAAAGTACATTTAAACAGTCAACAAAAATTACAGCACTATCTGTTCATTCAGCATGTAGTAGTACTGTAGCATACGCAGAAATATCACTGTTAATTTGCCCATCTGTCCAACAGATGTAATATGCCATCTCTCTCCCTCTTTCTGTCTCTAACTGCCTACCTACGTATAGTACATGACTGAAAAAAAAGGTAGCTTATCAGATAGGGTCTTTTTATATAGGTCAGTCCAGAACTACCATGTGTAGCAGACATACAGCATTATTTCTCTCTTGCCCTTCTCAAAGCCTGCAGGGAAATGTACTTCAAAGTGCATGCTGCCTGCAGTTGCATCTGTTTCCCTTTTGGAGCCTTTGCTATGATGTCAAATACATTATAGGAAGTTCAGAACAGCATTTTTTGCTAAGAGGGCTGTCAAGGAGACAATGAGCAAGTAAAAGACCTCAAAAGCTATGTTAGAGAGATTTCAGCTGAATGGAATTTTATGAGAAAACTGTGTTTCTGGAGGCAGAGTTTTGAGGTGATTTCTGTTGAATTTCTGATCCTATGCCTTATAGGCCTAAGAATTTGACACTCAGATCCAAGCACTCAGATTACTTTCTAGAGTAGGGAAAACATTCAAATATTTAACACAATCTTCACATCTGGATCACAATTTGACAGTTTAGAAAGGGAATGAAAAAAGAAGCGAATGCCATTTTTTGGTACATAACATTTTGTCCATACTCATCCTTCTGTTCTCAGAGTATCACAGAAGCTAATGAGGTATGAGACATTATCAGTCTTGGGTTATATTTTCAAGGCAGGGATGAATAATTTTTTCCCACGAACTATTGTTTCAGGAAGAGGTTGAGATTTTTATCTACCAGCATTCAGTGTTTCCTGTAGTTATACCATATAGTTCCCAAAATAAACTCTAGTAAGTACTATTAGTCCTTTTAGCTAATGGCAATTTGTATTTTCCAGACACTTCAAGAACTTTATTTTAGTAGATTCATAATTCTACTTCTACCTATAACTCAGATATATGTAAGACAATGCATTATTGTCTTACACTATTTTTATTCTCAGGAAGGAAACTGAATTGAATACTGCACCATAATAAGCACAAAATGATGTGTGACAAATTCTACACAATTAAAAAAGAATATGTAGGGCAAAAGGAACTGAACAAAAGGGGAGCTAGGAAAACATACTAAAACAAATAGTGTTTATGGTTCTTCATTAGTGAAAATCTTGCTTTGCTACACAGCATCATCACTAAGATGAAGTAGATTAGCACTCAACTCTAATTCAGATAATTTTGTCAAGGTCATTAGGTGTTCAATAGTGTTTAGTAAAGCTGTAAAAGAATTGCACCTGGATGACTCTGTAATGGTTTGTATATCAGGAAATGGGAAATGTCGTGCAGATTGGTGACAGATTATTTTAGGGGATTAGTTACAGTGCTTGCAGATCCATTTGCTAGGGGTAAAACTAGGCAGACAACAGGTTCAGAATCATCTGTTATAAATTCTAATTTTGTACCAGGCACAGGCCTATCAATTTGTGTCTAATTATATTCTTCCATGTGAGATATAAAATACCTCAGGGTTTCTATAATAAAGGCTCATTAATGTGGACGAGAAATAATTCTGAAACTCTTTCTGCCAGGGCTAATGTTAATACAGATTTTAATTGCTCTTACAGGATATTAAAACACAGATTTTTTTTTAAATCAGTTCTAATCTAATCATTAAATGGAGCCATTTTTGTAACCCTATATTTTCACGTATTGCATCTTATACTGCTAGGTAATTGCGTCATTACCAGTCATGTTGAACCAGAGCATAAAAGATGAATGCATAAATATAAAAGGCAATATTATCAAAGATATATGAGAGTCAACGCCCTTCAATTCCTTGCAATTCCCTTTTCTACCTTTAAAATACCCTCTTCCTGCTTAGATAAGTACATATTCTAGAATCTACTTATAAAATAAAACAATAGGTATTGTGAATAAAAAAGAATTAGTATCACATTGTAATTTAAAGGAAGTCAAGATTTTTCTCCAAGGTAGAAGCCAAAAGCAAAATCCCTCCAACAAAGACTTTTACTTTAAGAACTAAAATTGCTAACCTTTGATCTCAAGGATATAATTCTTCTGAAGGTAGTCTGGTCAGGTCACTAGAGGGTGAAAAACAAGAGCAGAATAGCATTGCAGGCTGATATTACTTGACTTTAAGGGCAGATAACTTAACATCTCTGTTCCTCAGTTTCCCATGTTTTATGGATGAAGAAAAAATATTATTTTTACCCACAGTAAAAAGCAAATTCTCTGTTGTCAAATTCTGAAAATACCACTGTATTTCAATAGCTTTTTGGAAAGAGCATTCAAGTAAATATTCTGTACTGAAAAAGAATAATATTCATGGACTTTGTGGTGATGGAAGAGACACTTTTATGCACACCTTGTCAAACTGCAAAGTACCACTAGCCTCAGGGCTGCTATCATTTGAATGGATGACAGGTGCATTTGTCACAGGATGCATACTATACAGCCACCTAGATAAATAAAATATATGATGGGCAAAAGGGCCTTCATGTTTTAAGTTTTGTCAGGAGAAGGGGGAAAAGACAAAAAATGAAACGTTCTCACTTGGCATTCTAAAACACTAGCAGATTGAAAAATAAAGCTTATTTGAAGAAGCAGTTCTTGTGATAGAACTGACAGTTCCTTTGTAAAAGGGAGCTGAGCTAACAATAAACTGATAAATAGATTCATAAAACCAGTATGTATGTTCAGTAAAGTGAGAAAGGGACTCACAAACGTACTAAAGTTTTGATACCATGGATAAGAAGTAGCAGCAGAGAAATAGAAGAGTTTTCTGTACATTCATGTGCTTAGCAACATGAGGAATATATTAAGGTATCTTAAAAGAGAGTTCAACTTAAAAACTTTTTATCAAAATAACTTCCTTAGAGTTTCTTCCTCCCTTGACAGTTGCATAAAAATATCCTGAGAATGATATTTATAAAAAATTACCAGGGAAAAACTCTACTAGGAGTCTTTTGGGAATATATCGTGTCTTCTTGCAGGTTATAACAGAAGAACACAAATCTAACAACAGGTCTGAGTAATGTCTATTCAACATTGAATAGATCAGGTAGGATAAAGAAAAAAAAAAAGTTGTAAAAGAAAGAAATTGGGCAGCTATTTCACATACCAGAATTAATAATCAACAGCCTTTCTATCCAGGGGATATATGCTTTAAGATTTAACAGCTGACTTTTAGTAGAAGTCTCTTTCAGTGATGCCATAAACTTTCCACTTAAGAACTGTAAAACTCATATTTGTCCTAGCAAGTGAACTAGAGAGATAGTGCTGTTGAGTCCTTCCCCTTCAGGAAATGGTTTCATAGTACTTCTAGAAAACTAGTTGCTACTCACGAATGTCAGTGCCTTAATTACCAGTTAAATTAATTTCATCGTTAACATGCCATTTAGTTGTATGCATCATTAGCTTTCCAGGTTTCAGTTTAGAAATAAATTGTGACTGAAAATTAGATGACCTATATATCCTCCACATAAACAGAAATGACCAGTACTGGAGGTAACAGGCCAAATGTAAGAACTGAAAAGACTGGTTCTGCAACAAAATGCTCCCAGAAATGTCTTAGTTCAGACTGGCCACTGCAAGAGTGTTAGCAGCCTGATTTCTTTCTCTCCCTAGATTCCAAAAGCTTCCCCTAAGCACCCAGTTGCTTTCCTATTTAAGATTCATTGCATTTATAACTTTTAACCTTAGATTTATATTGAATAATCTTTGGAGACCTCAAGAGAGAGAAAGGAGGATTTATCTCAATGTTTACATGAAAGCATGAAAGCAATGTATTCTTTAAAATTATTTAGATAATTTACAAGCTTGATTTTTATTATATCTGGGGATGCAGTCTTTCCTTCTTTTCTTCCTTCTTTCTAAATGTGGTTACTAAAAATAAAAAAACAAGTAAAGATGTGTAGACTTCAGCATATCTATTTTTATGAGTTCTCTTTGTTCTTCAAACACTTGATAAAATTAATGTCAAACTTATTTACAGAAATTAAAACCCCACCTCACAATAATTCCATCGCCTTTGCTAAATGCGTACTGATACAGCTGTAGCTGGAAGAAGCACATACAGGCTCTGTTCAAAGTTCTGCATGCTTCCACTCTGCTTCCCCTCTTTTGCTCATCCCCAGGCCTGTGCTCCCACACCTGCCTGGCCCTCAGACACTGCACCCACCACTGCACTTTCCTGCCTGCACAAGGTTTGCTTTCTCCTCTCCAGTGTTTTCCAAAGCAGCTTTTCTGAGAGTACAGTGGATCTTCCTTCCCAATTTGTTTAGCATCATCACATCACCATGTCTGACTGATCTGTTGGAATTCCTACAGAATTCGTAAGTCAGAAATGATAACCAGGTTGGCTAAGGATGAGACTTTTCAGAAGCTAACAGTTTGGCCTAAAATGTAGTTAGCTTTCCCTGGATTAGTGAAAAAACCCCTCCAAAAAAAAAAAAAAAAAAAAGAATTCCTTTACAAGGCAATTTCTTTTGTCAGATTTCAGCTCCTTCTCAGGATTTCCCCTAATCTCTTCCTTAGAAATAATTGAATGTTTTATCAGATACTTCCCCCAAAAATAGAAGCAGCTTCCACAGAAATTTTCAACCTGACCTGGTAACATACGATGAATTATAAACATCTGACGTGAACATATAGCAGAAAACACTAGGCAACTTTAACTCTGCGCAGCACTACAAACTTCAAACAATGTATAATTTTGCAGGAAGTGGAAGTATAGAGATTTGTAAAAGTATTGAAATTAAAAGAGGGCTGACTGTGAGAGAGAATTATAACTTTATGGTGGGCATTTTATATAATTGTATTAATAAGAAGTAAAAATGAGAACAACTGCTGCATAATTTAAAGTATTGGTTGTGAAACTTCCTCCTTTAATAGTGAAAAGTACAGCAAACCTCTCACATCTTAGTATGAATGAAAAAAGATGACTTAAGGAAGCTAAAAGACTTAAAATTAAGATGATTAATATTTGTATTTGTGTTTCTCTACCATTTTATGTTTCTACAAACATATAAAACATTATTTCTAATGGTTTGCAAAAACAGGAATAATAGAACAAGATAAATGAAATGTCAAATATTAAATGTCGGTCATTTTCCTTAAAAATCTTAGGTTTATATTTTTGTTTGGTATTTGTATTTTCAAATGGCTTGACATCTTTTTTCTGTCATCCTAAATATTTACAAGATTCTGAAAAGCAAATTAATAATGATTTTTCAGACAAACTAACAACATAAATGTATTAAAAGTCAATCTATAGGCTTTAGTCAGGTCCAAATACACTATTTTTTGTGACATGTGAAGAAATAAAATTCTTAAACAAGGAATCATTTCTAATAAATATCTCAGTCCTATAAAAAGATGTGACACTATGATATTTATATTGACTCAAGGCTCACAGAGTACATAAAGACTCTTTGAGGGTGTAATACCTGCATCCAGGCATCACTTCATAGAGTAGGTTTTATTTCTACACAGGGGAGTCCTGCTACTAAAATCTGAAAATATTTGGAAGTACTGGATTAAATTTTTGCTATTACTCTTAACCTGAACATTTTCATGCTCTTCCTCTGCCTGTGAGCTCTGCTCTTACCATCAGACACTGGCCGTAACAAGGTGGTCTTTCCACCAGCAACTGAAGACACAGAGCTTGAAAACCAAACAAAAAGCATGTGTGAGTTAATCAGAAAAGCCTGTGCTAAAAATTCCTGTGCCTGCAATGTCATGCCTGAACAAGAGACCAATCTGCCAGTTCTCACTAAGTATCTCTTCAAAAGGTATTTTCCAGAGAATTTTTGACTGCTTAATAACTTCCCATCAGTGGACAACTGTTTGGATTTGGTTGTTGTTTTTTGGGTTTTTTTTGACTCAGTCTAAATTTAGATTTATGAAAGACAAAATAAAGATCTTTGAAGTACACAGCTGAGGCAATAGAGCTGCACAATCCCTTTTGGTTGTTCACTCCTTTGGGCTGGAAACTTTTCCTTTCTTATATCTGGTAGTGGTATGCATACCTGTTGTGCTACAATGGATGATTCTTCTAGCTAATCACCAGGAAAAAAACCCTACATTTCAGGGTGATGAACATTTTCCTTTGACATCTATAATTATCCCTACCTGTAAGGAGAATACAGGCACGTTTCATTTCCAGCCAGTAGTAAAGCTGGTATGCTACATACAGGGTAATAAATTTGAATAGTATCCATTTATGCTCTGGGCTGATTTTTGTTTTGGATTTGTTTTTTTTTTCTTCTATGAGAATGCTTATATTTATATTATGTGTTCTTTTTTATGATCTCTTCAATCTTTGCAAATGTACTATAAAATTAATAGAAAATCAGAAACTTGTGCTGTAGTCAGTTTAAGTACAGCCATAAAATACTGATACCCATTTTTCCAACATGAATTTTTACATGAATGAAAAATGGTTCAGTATTAATCCAGTTATTTAAACTGTAACAAAAAAATACTACTAAATGTGTTATTTTTTACCATGCATTTGCCACACGTCCATATTAATTATAAAAAGGCCAAAACAAGTAGGGTTTTTTTTTTGTCTTAAAAAACATCACACATGAAGTAGCAAACACCAGCCACTAGTTAGAGAGATTTCTAAAGTTCCAGGGTAAAATATTTAATAGGATAAATATGGTAATACAAAGTTTTATACTTAAATTTAATGAAATTAAACTGAATTATATGAAAGGTAAATAATGAGGCAGAATCATTACTTATTGCCTATGTTGATGTATTTATGTAACTGTCACCTGGTTTATTTTTCACATGGGAAAGATTTGAGTTTTTAATAGATTTTAAGTTCTTAAACAGCTGTCCTGCAATCCAGTGGTTCTTAAAAGAGTTTATACATTTTCATAACCATTTTATAAGAAGATTTAAGAGACAAATAGTCAAATAGAAGTGAGTTAGATTTACGCACAAGCTTATCTGTGTGCATTTTAGTGTCTGCTTTTCTGGTTTTTGGGAACTGCTCAGTGCATAAAGACAAGAGGATGGCTCAGGTCCTAGGCTGTTTTGAAATTAAATAGCTATAGTTAGCTTGAAGATACTTCTTCAGTCTCTTGTGACCAGAAAATATGTTGAATTAGCACATGGATATTTACTTGAAATCAGAAAATGGAGAAAATCAGTAGACCATGATTAAAAAGACGATTGAAATTATGCCTATTCAAAAGTACTTCTGATCATGCAGATCCTACAGGTAAGTACCTAAATAAGCCACATAACCAAAATAAGTGTTTCGAAATCAAGATTACATTTGCATGTACTCCATTCTTAAATAATTTTATTTTTCTCTTTTGGAAGACTTTTATTAAACAAATAGTACATGTTGTAGGTACATGTCATTTCAGCTTCTCCTAACATATTTAGAATCGTAAGGACATGCCTGTTAATAATATGAATTTTGTTTAGCCACTAGATTACAAACATGAAGGACATAAGTGAATCATTTATAGTTTCTTAATTCTCTGTGATGGATTCAGGTCATGTTTTATGTTATATCAAATCTGATTGCCAAATTGTCAGCTCTAATGCAAATCTCAGTTTTAATCTCCCCTGCAGCCCAATTACAAAATTACTTTTTGATCAAGTTCCTAGATTTTAGAATTATCTTTTCATTATAAATTGAAAAACTGATGTTTAAACTTGGAGGGGTTTATGTAAAAATAATAAAAACTACTTTAGGGAGTACAAATAAAAATTGCAACAAATTCTTAAAAATGAAATAAAAACCTTCTCATGCCCAGAATCTGAAGAAGACTACAAAGTTACACAGTACATGTAAGGAAAGGAAGAAATAAAAACTTCTGTAATCTTCTAGAAACTGATCTTACTGAAGCAGTGAATACACAACTAACACAGAATACTGTTATAACTTTTTTTTGTGGATACTGTCTGGACATAGTCTATAATTTTATCACAAAAGTTAAGCGTATCCATTCTGTACGAACAGACCCAAGTAGGAATTAGGTTTTCTTTCTCTGGGTAAAACCCCTTTTCTTGCTACAGTTTGTTAAACCAAGCAAGTTTTAAAATCTAAGCTTAGAAAACATACTTTTTTCATATAGTCCACATCATTAAAGCCATACAAATCATAGTTGTATGATTGTCTACATTTATCTTGAGACTGTACGTGAGTTGGCCAGAAGTTCAGATGACCCTAATAACACCTGTTTTCCATTCTATGAACACACCAAAACCAAAAAAAAGCAGGATTCTAAATTATAAAGCCAAGTTTAGCTCAAATTCAAAATAGAACAATGGACTTTATAAATAGAGAAGCTCATTTCTGCTGGTTATGGCAGCGTGAAAGGGTCTTGCAATCAAATCTCACTTTTGCCCATTTCATCCTTTTAGACTTACTTTTCGGCTGATAAATTCTGATGACCCTCTCTGTTGCTGCAAATCTCACAAGTTTCTCTCTGTGGATCCTTTTGAGCATGTTTCTGTTCTTCATGATGGGAGTTAAGCGTGTAGGAGTGTGGAGAGTAACCTGGACCCATGTGGTCACCTTGCCATCACACATGCAGCCCAGCAGCTCCTCATCCCATGTATGATTCCTTGTGCCCTGGATGCAGCAGTAGGTTGTGAACAGCCAATCCATTGCACTACAGCAAAACAGAACACGCAATCCAACATATGTAAACATCTTTTATTCAGTATGACCCTTAAGAGACAAGTTATCTTTGCCTCTCTTAACCACATATGCCACCATGTACAACAGCTAATTGTGGAGAACACAGTATTTGGGTACCAGTAAGCCAATTACAATAGATACACAGAGCCCAAACATTAAAAGAAGGAAAGAAAAGTAAAAAACAAGAGTTCAATGCATACTCCAGGTGTGCAGTAGTTATTCATACCACTCCTCTGGCACACCACCTTGACTGATGGGTGTGTGACCAGAACACAAAAAAATGGAGAGGAAAAACTCAACATTGGTAATAAAGGGGGCATTCCTTCTGAAAAGCAAAACACTGCCACACAACTGTTAGAGAATCAGAAGACATAGGAATGTCAATTTGCCCAAGAAAAGCAGATAGCATTAAAATGGTTATTTTATTCATAATGGTCTTTAGTTTTATCACTAACATTCATTCATAATGTGCTACTCTGAGCCCTAGCATGGCCTGTCTTCCATACACCTACCAACATCACATTTATTTTATGTATGTCACTGTCAAAAATTGGTTGACAGTAAGATGGGACAAATTTAACTGTGTGCTTTGCAAACCCTACTGTTGCTCACAGATACCCACTGGATTTACAGTTTACATAATACAATATATTCTGTTTCTATACAGTCAATGGCCACATCAGGAATATTAGAAATATAGAGCATTCACACTTCATTATGAAACAATAAACAAAAAGTGCACACCAAATTGCAGGCAATTTTAAAATTGCACTCCTATTAAATGCTTGGGTTTTTTTGGCTTTAGATCTATTTCAGAAATGAGTTATCTGATGAGCAATGAAATTGATGTATGCTTCCCAAATCTTCAAAATAGTAGAAAGGAATTAATCACATTTTTGCCTCTCAGTTGTTATAACAATGATGAATTATATACTCCTTGTGAAATGTTGCTGAATCATCCAGTAAATTGTTTGCTCTACAGTAGGTCTCATCCACAGATATGCTGACCTTCAGGGTGTTCCTGACAGGCTCAGTTATCAAAATCTGTTTTTCTGGCACAAATTCTACTCTCCCAAAACTGTAACTTGTTCATTTGTGAAAAAGGCTGCCAGTAATTGTGCCTGTTTATAACCTTTCTGTCAGTTTTTTTTCTTCATATAACTCTCAAAATAGAAGAATGTTACAGAGAATTGCAATGATGCATTTAGTGAAGTAACCCATTCTCAATGTCACAAACACATTAATAACTTAATTTAAAATGAGGGCAAACTAACTCTGTTCAGCATACTGAAAGCTGATAATTCAGGAGAGTTAAGCTCTTCATCATTTACATAACTGACTAAAAAGGTGCTAAAAATAAAAATTAATACCGAGTGTTTACCATCTGATATGTAATTTTTCTCTGAAGAGGTTTTCTAACTGTCTCTCATAGCTACCAGCAATAAAACTGTAGAAAGGATGACAGTCAGGGCCCCACAGAAATGGCCACACCAATGACCATACAAATTCTGCACTATGGCACAGTTCTGCAGTTACACAGGAGAATGGCTCATACTAAGGTGAGCATTCAAATACTCCTTTAATTTTTAAGTGTATCGACAGCTCTACTAAATGCAGAAAAATCACTTATACTCTTAGCTTTAGCTACATACTCCCTCTTAACACCTACAGTCCCTGGATCCTTGTGGAGAAATGTTGATTGTAAACAACATTAGGGTGCATTATTGCCTGCAGGCTGAGCAATCTCAAATTCATTTGGTCCCACTTATTAGGTGAGCCAATGATGGCTATTCCAGTATTATTTCTCTCAAGGGAATAGAAAAATAGTTGAGTATGTAATAACATTCTACAGCTTGAAAGAACTTAGACATTTTAATTTTACCTGAAGTAGTGTTCCTGACATAACTGTAATTACTATAACCTGGTCTTTACTTTTAATTTTGACTACTGTGGAACTCAACAGGCATTGTAAGGTAAGACAGTCAAAGCTTTCAGGAAAGACTCAATTTGACATATGACATTTTAATTCTCTACAAGTCCCAGAGGAAGAGTTTCACCTACGTGGGTGGGAAAACCATGATCTATGGAGAAATTGTACCATACGTGCTAGTTCTAAACAAGCCAAAGAGAATGAATATCAAAGTCCAACGGATCAAAGACACCAACTAGAAGGTTTACTGCTTTTCTGCATCAGCACAAGCATGCAGCACCATGACACAAGGGCTAACTGAAATCCATGTAAAAAACCCAGGAAAACACTGAAACTAAACTGAAATTATGTGAACTAATGTTTTAGCAAATATAAGATTAACAACTTAAAGTAACCTCAGAATTTTTCACTAGAGGGACTGTCTTCTAACACATTACCTTAACAACCTAGATAGATGTATGAATTGCATGGTTGTAATAGGAAGCATATTTACCACATGTGAAAATATGTGTTATGTGTACAAATTTAAGGGACATGTTTTGCTAATCTATATACTTATAATGTAAATTACACAAAGTCCTTATTTATAATTTCTTAGCATCATACCACATTATCATACACAGACAATTCTTTTTTTTTTGCAACCACTTTCAATGGCATGACAAATTATCAAGTTTTTCAGAGCATTAACTCTGTCACTGTTTCCTTTTTTTTGTGTAGTAACAGATGGGCGTATATCTCTTGGGATAAGAGAAACAAGAATCTTTTATTTGAAAAGCAATTTTCTCTCTCATTGTAATCAATACCTTTTATGATGTATGTATTAAAATCCAATTAAATGGAAAACCCAAATGCATCTATGTACACAAACATACGAATTAAACTAAATAGTTAGGTGAAATAGTCAGCTGAACTTTCTTTAATGCAAGACATTGCAATCCTTATGCAAAGAGTAAAACTTATTAAAAGTAATAAATCTCATCTTTCAATTCTCTGTAACATTTTCTGGAAGGGGTTAGGGGAGAGACGGCAATATTCCTAACTTAGTAAGGAAGCAAAATCATCAGTTTCAAAAATTTACTCATATGATCATGCTTAAACAATTTTACTACAGTGGCAGTATTCTTGCTGACTGATTGATGAATACAACTTTTTGAACTTCATTGCTGATGCACATACATTTGAACAGGAATGACTACTTCTTTGTGTTTTCCGGTCCAGAATTATATACCATGATAAGCTTCCTGGATTGAATTTTGAACAATTTTTAACAAATCTGAGCGATTGTGACATTTTATATTATCAGAAATAAAAAGAAACAAGTCTTTTTTATGGCAGTAACAGTGATTATTCTGTAGTGTTTTATAGGCAAGAAGTATAAATTGTTGGAGGAAACTAAAGACCACAGAAATGGGAAGTGAAGTACTTATTCCCTTTCCTTTGTTAAAAACACTCTAAATACACCTGTCACATTTTGATGTGTAGTGGGCTATTCCCTTGGAGTACAAACTGCATTTTTTTCTGTGCTTTGATCATTTCAATTCTGAGTAACTGACCTAACTATTCAGATCCAATGTTAAGCAAACATTCCTCTCAAAGTAAATAATATCCTCTCAGTTTAATAATTCCTGGTACATATTTAATAATACACCTTATTTATTGTTATTTCTAAAGAGAGAAAAAAAAAAGCTTTATTTCCAATGAAAATAGGTTTAAAACCCCCTCACTACTAAATTTGAGTAGCTCATCTTTAATGATCTAATGTTCTTTTTCCTTAAGAAAATGTTACTTTTCAACCCCCATGTTTTAGGGAAAAGACTTGTAGACTTACCATTAGATTTTTTATTTACTATCTTTAATAAAGACCATAAAAAGATCACTAAGTTACTCAGTAAAGAAAGACTGCAATGATATAAAGACTTAATTTTGTTTATGTATATTGCTATACTGACATTTAATTCACTGTCACTGAACATTTCCATGAATACTTCTGCAAGTGACTAACTTGAAAGATGAAATGTGGAAAATTACTTACAGTTAGGTCCATTTTTGTCTTTGCAGTCTCAGAGGGGTTGCCTATGAAAAATAACATATCTATTTGAAAGACATTCAGCAATGATAATCATAGGAAAGATCATTTTACGTAAGAAATTATTTCCTATTCAACACAGAGTCCACTGCCATGATATTCCATTCCTGTTATTGCTGTGTTTGAGTAATTGTTAGCTCAAAATGCAAATAAACTTTTGCAAAGCAAAACAACAGATTCTCATTTAGATGCAAGAACAATCATCTACAAGAGAAAGATTTCTGATAAAATTATAGCTGCATATCTAATATTTTTAGAAGCCTATCTTAGCAGAGCACATGCACACTTGCAGTAATATGCATTTCTACAGCAAATAACAAATAGCCCATATTCTTTATTTAAGAGGTCATATTGATTTTTGAAACAGTCGTAGTTAAGTAGCTACATTAAGAATGCATGCATCTTAATTACAACCAACTCAAATGTGCAATACTTTTTAATGATGGTAAATAAATCAATCAGCATAAATTAAAAATGACAGGGGCTTAGAACAAGAGATGCTGTACCTGACACTTTCAGTCTGTAAGTGGATAATATCATAACAAGTTGTTGGAATACAGTGTCTGTTAACTGGAAGTTTCATACTATACTGCTACAATATCCCCATAAAATATAACTATATTTATTGCTAGGATGATTTTGCCCTTTTTTTGTTAGAATGAGCTTTGACAAGTTAACTTAATGTACTTTTCCTAATTCAATTCAAGTTACAGTTTTTACTTGTCTCACTGCTACATGATCTGACTGGGACAGAAAGAATAACATGTTAAATATAGACTAGGAATATATGAGTGAAGTAGCATCTACACTTGTCCCCTGGTGATAGTAAAAAAGAGAAGAATTATCTGATTCAATAAGGATATAACGTGATCATACCTTGACGCAAGAAAAATGTATGGTTTGAATAGCTCTGAAATATAAAAAAAGCTGTGGTGATTTAGCTTTTTTTTTTTTTTAACTGTCTATCATTCTTATAAATAGAGTATCTGACTAAAAGTACCTTTGCTTTGTTTGATATGACAGGTCTTATGTCCATAAGATTTTGTAATAACAGTCAATGTTTTGAACAGAACTTCTATGAAAAACACTTCCAGTTCTGTCCCATTTTAATATTTCCTGCTAAGATGTTGTGTTCCACAACTCATTTGTTTTCATTCCAGCAGCAGCGTTGCTTACATTAAAACAAGGTTTCAATGATTTTACCACACATTCATGAAATGAATTCATATTTACTTAACATTCATACCCAATCATTTTTCTTGATATAACAAGTTCTTCAGTAGTTTTAGTGTCTTAATTCAAAAAGTTAGTGAGAGGAGCAGTTATTATATTTGACCTACCATTAGAAGCATTTTCAACTTCTCTTTTATACTGCTAGAATATAAACTACACCAGACAAAATATACTTGGAAAGACTCCCTTTTCTACAACTACATTTTTCTTATCCTAAATGGTATGGCAGTGGTGTACCAAATGTACAGATTGGGTGCCAGCTGTGCTTACACAACAGTAAACAAGTTTCATACAGTCCAAATTACTTCCATGGCCAGTTCCTAAATCTTGCAGCATCAGAAGACCTTAAACCAGATATTCTAAAAAAAATAAGTTACACTGACAGTCCAAAGAATGTGCACTTTTTAAATCAGCTAATTGCATGCTTAATCCCATTCCTCAAGACATCGGTGTTAGAGCCATAACACAGGAAGAAAAAACATAGATCTCTAATACTTTTAGCCTTTATCAGATTTTGCTGTAAGCCAGACAGAATAGAACAGTCAAAAAATCTTTGAATAAACAGGTATCAGGAGATAAAATTGTTTTAAAAGAACACACAAAAAAACCCAAAAAAAGCCCTTTTTGTATAATAACACATGGTGTTTTATTTCATCTACCTGTACACCTACACCCACCCCACCAGTGTGCAGCGAGGGCTGGCTGCTTGCTGAGGGTGGGGAGGCCCACAGGGCTGAGGCCACACTGAGACGTCAGCTCATGGGTCATGGGCAGGATGAGGCCTGGGGAGGGAAATGGGGGTCAGGGAGCCCCAGGATAGCTGGGCAGGGCTGTGGGGACAGGGATGGACCCAGGACATCAGCCCGTGTGTCGTGCCTGTGTCAGCAGGGCTGGACAGGGCTTGGTAGTGGCGGATCTGGAGACCAACACCTTGCGGTGTCATGGGGCAGGACTGAGGGCCCCAGGGGGACTGACATGGGCTCCAGGACCGTGGGGCAGGGAAGAGGCCCCTGTGGGGGCTGCTCTGGCCGCTGAGGCCCATAAACGCTCTCAGGGCCCTGACATTTTCTGTATTAACAACGTATTGACAGTTAATGTTATCATAACTTGACCATATAAATATCTTGTCAAATTAAGTAAACAATCTAATTTACTTATGCATTCAGCGTGATTGTTATGCCGCAATTTGAAGCCACGGGTCAAACAGGCTGGCTGTACAGATTCAGGGAGTGCAGACGTGTGCCAGCAAGTTAGCACTGTCACTTTGCTCGCTTTCCCTTTTGCTTCTGGGTGTTGGTCTACAAACTGTCAACACAGTGGGCATGTTTGTTCACACCTGAGTTCCCCTTTGGAGCAAACCATCTGGGGCCCAACGGAGCCAGCTAGCCACAGACTTACACACTATGCTGACTGAGCAACAGAGAAACTTCAGTATTACACAGAGATAACATTTTTCAGAAAGCAAGTCCTTCTTTGCACTGAAAAATGAATATATGTTAGCAGAAATATATGCTTTACTGTATATATATCGTGATTTCAACATCTGTAACATGCTCAGATGCTCTGTTGCATCACTGTCTATTTTTCATTAATAGCTTTTATTTGGAAAAAATGTGTGGGCACAATTATACTTCTGTCAACAGAGGATTTCTTAGCTGGATTGCAGAAATCAACCATCAGCTGGCAAATTGAAAAATACACTGCAAGTCAGACTGAATTATAAATAGCTATGATTTTGGATCAACCTAAATTTCTTTAAAATAGCAGAAGTGAACTGACACAAGATATACAAAGTAGAAAACTGCTACAAATCTGCTTTCATTTCCTGTTATGTTTTCAATACATTGAAATTAAACATTAAATTCATTCAACCATTAGATTCTTTCAGATTTATATACAGAATTCTTTTGAAGCAGCTCCACTCCCATAGCATTTAACAATAATTTTGATTCCAGAAAGGCTTCTAGAAAGTGATAATGTTGGGAGATTTTTGTAGAAATAGCAGGAAAAAATAAAAAGTGAAGTTAACAATAAGGAAGATAAAATGCAAAAGATAAAGGAAACAAGCAATTATGCACAAACATTCAATACTTGGACTCAATTGTTATACACATGACAACAGTATTAAGGGCTGATCAATACAAGAATGATATAATGTAACAATATATTAACAGTTGGGTTATTCCTGCAATTATTTTCCATCAGAGACAAAAATCTCAGTGCCTACTTTATAAGGACAAGTCATTATCCTTAATTTCAAAAGAAACAAGTTTTATGCTGAAGAAATGTAACGTATAAAATTTCCTTATGCCAATATCATCAAATGGGTTCACTGGCCATGTAGAGTGAAAGGGTTAATTAATTTTCAGAACTCAGAATATCTAATTGAAGGACAGTTTAAACTTTTCACAAAAAAACCCACCCAAACCCAAAAAATCCTACATAGTATTAACTATAAAAGGAAAACATTGTAATTAAAAGCTATCAGTAACAAATTAGGTAAATTATACCTTATTTTAATTTTCTTTGCTTATTTTTTCTTTGTGTGCATGAGAATGTGCTTATGCAGTTTACCAGCGTAATGACAATTTACTACTTCTTCATTTCCTGGTGTCTTACAATCATGAAGTGGGTGAAACTGCAAAATGTGAAAAAATAAGCCTCAATTATTACAGGAAAAGGATGTTTAAATTCTAAAGTAAATCTCAGAAAAAAGAAATATTGTGATAAGAGACAAAAATTCAAATAATTGAACTTGCTAAAATGTAAGCATTAAGTTGTAGACCAATGAGTCTCTATTTGATGAGAGCAGAAGTTAGTATGAGTAACCCTAGATTGAACCTAAAGCAAAACAAATAATGAGATTAACAGCTTACATCGAATAATTTAAATCACCTTAAACAACACATAAGTAGAAAAGAAATGGAAGAGATGGGGGAAAATCAACTAATCCTCAAATCTAACCTATCCTCAAAGAAAAAAACTCAGAAAAATTAATTGAACAGGATTAGAACAGAGACTCTTGGAACAATTCCTGATTTTCTCCTTCCAGCAGTCTTCAGGCTCCAAAAACTGCCAGGTTGTCTGGCCAAGAGACAGTTGAGGTTTTTTTAAGATGGGATGGCATATTACTACTTCACTTTGAACAACCTTATATGTATTCAGATAAGCATCTTTTACTGAGATTTACACTTTTCATGTCAACAATAATCCCCCAAATTCTTAATCACAGAGCATTTTACAATCATGATGTACTACCACTAAGAGGTTATAATAACAGAAGCTTTTTTAGTGTGTAAGAATAGTGTATCCACACTATCTTGCTACATGATGTTGTGCAGCATTGCCCCTGGGAGTTATAAAGGTCATCTTTACAGCAGGACACACAGGTATCAGTAGTTCATTTATCACAACTGTGTATTACTTTGAAATGTATATGGTATTAGAAGCCCTACTGCTGAAAATTGTTCTTTTGTCACAGAATATTGTACTTTAATAATATGAGATTTTAACCAAATGAACAGGATTTGTTTTCTGTCTTTCATTGTTATTTTTTAATCTCAGATGAATTGGATGAGAAATGGAAAGCAATTCTGGTAACAACCCAAAAATATTAATTTCATAGATGAGAAGATACAATTTGTTCAGCTGTTTCTTTCCAGAAACTTTATGCAGATTATGAAAAAGGTTTCAGTCCATTCATAATCATTAAAGTATTCATCATCCACCAATTTTTGTCCAGACTTCATTGTTTTGAAAGAAATCGCATTGCTTTATAGGATTAAGGCTCACACTAATTTTAAAGATACTTTCCTGCACATTCAGATGTGAACACTACTAAAAATTTACTATTTTTAAAGGGCATTGCAAGAAATTGAATTTGTCCAATAGATGTTCTATAGCAAGAAAGGAAAATGTAAATGCTTGCCTACTATCCTAAAATAACATAATAATCTCCATCTTTAAGTCTATAGCTAAAGAATTAAACCCAGGCAAACAAGTTATTTAAGGTTTCCATCTCCCGGTTCTTCCATTTTTCCCAAGAGTAATCCTGCCAGAGATATAAGTGATAGTGGACCATGACTTATCAAAAGGTAAAGCATTCTGCAATAATAGCCACAGAAAAGTGATAGTATCAGAGTACTGTGTGTTGAAATTTTGATTTTGAGATTCTTGTTTCTTTATCTTTATTCAACATTCCATACATGCTATCAAAAGCATTGCAAAAGCCTGGAAAACAAACAAATCTTTTTTGTATACATATATACATATGTGTGCATATCTATATTGGCTATTAAAATTTTGTGAAGTGAAAAATTATTTGAAAACGTCTAGACTAAACTTCCAGCCATTAGAAGAATTAAGAAATAACTTACTTTCTAAGAAAAATCATATCTACTGCATATTTTAATCTTATTAATTCATACACTTTAAATGAGAAACCACTATTTCCTTTTACAAAAGATGCACATGCCCCTTCATTTCAGAGAAATGAAGGAAGAAGGAATTTTTAAGTTTCAGATATTTGAATACCTTCTAAAGATACTGGTGGGCAAGGATGATGTCCAGGCATAATGGCACAGGTCTGCCTTAGCTACAAAATAGATTCTCTTATTTTTTTCTAAAAGTACTGGAGTACTGCATGTATTTTACTGCATTCTGAACATCCATATATACCTGTAGTCTCTTGCAGTTTAGTGTATCTAACCAATAGATCTTAGTCTGCATAATTACTTTCATATATTATTGTAAGAACATATAATAATATTCTTACATAACAATATTTTTAATATATTATACAGTTTATTGAAAAACCATATATTGGGTGGAACTGGAATTCCAGTGGATCAGAGACAAGAATAAAACACTTAGAGTTAAAAGAGTTTGAGTCATTCTCTAAATCTCTCTCAAGTTATTGGTCCCGGGAAGCCCTGTGGGTGACCACCTTGTAAAGACTGGTTAAGGTGGAAAAAATGATCAGTTGGGAGGAACCAAGCCTTTCAAAATGAAGAACTACAATTTTTAACAGCACCTAGAAACTATTCTGTGGACATAAAGAAATGCTATTCTCATGTACTCCCACTTACACAGTTGACAAACATGACATTGTCTTCTGCAGCAGCATCTGGGCCGCCTGGATACTGATTTATTAAGGTTTGATGTCTAGTACCCATTCAACTGCTTTGGAAAATCTAGTTTGTAGTATCTGGTATCTTCCAGGAAAATGTTGTTTTCTTAAAATCCCCACACTTTTTACATGCATGTTATTCTGTAATCCACAACTGAAACAGTAAGAATAAATGTCATGTAGCACAACTTTTGTACATGCCATGTTACTGCATGTAACTGTACAGACTGGGGGGAAAAAAGGAAAGTTCCCTATAGATGGCAGTGTAAGCATACTGAAGAAACTTTGGTGAGCCATCAAGTATAATCACTTAAAAACATTTATGATTAATGATAAATTAATAAAAACAATTATTACAAAGGAAATTTAAAAAATGGCACAAACTGCTCAGATTAGATCAGCCAGCAGCACTTTTAAAATGCCTTTCAGTCAATTTAATCATCTCAGTGTTTTTTTATTGGTACTGGTAACAACCTATGGGCTAGTCTTCCATCAGGATTCGCTCTTCTACAGCTCCTCTAACAGAGTTTACAGATTATTAGAAAAGACGGAGACTTTTCTGACTTAATTTAGAGTGAGTTTAAGTATACTGTGCTTTAAGGTTGAACTCCTGTTAAAATACATTTTAATATTTCAATCCCTTAGAAAAAGATTAAGTATTTGAGCAGCTAAAGAGACAAAATAGAATAATTTGATGGATTACATTTAAATCAGTTGAATATCATATTTTAATAAAGAAGTCTTTTTAGAGTTGCTTGCATTCAAAATACTCCACATATTTGAAAACCTCATCTGTAGACAGAGAACAGTGTGTAAATATATCTAGTATGAGCAGCCATGTTGGATAAGGTTACTTATTTAAGAGTTATATCATTTGCATAAAGTTTTAAACATCTCCAAACATATTTTTTTAAGACCTACAGTAATCCTAAATACCATTTAAAGTGAATTAATGAAGATTACAGTATAAGGAAGTATCTGACACTTGAGGATATGGTGCTAGAAGTGTTTAGGTGGTATTTTTACACACATTTTATAAACCCACTGAGTAAATCTTGGACTTCATTGTTTTTGGACATGAAAGAGTTTGAAAATCCTATTAACATCTTTGTGGAAGTGGTCTAGCAGTACTGCTGATACTGTATAATGTATTTTGCATTATCACTTATTACAGCAAAATCCTAACTTGTGAATCCAAGGGAGTTCCGAAATCACTTCTGCAAATTTATTCTCCTTTTCTTGCAATATTTTCAATCATATGTATTACCTTATTGTGAAAATATAATGGAGTGCATGACATCTGCCTATCTCCTTTTCTTAAAATAACATAATTTTGTACAGATAAGTCAGTGTCAAATTTACTTTTTGCATGGTTGTTCTGCAATCTTGTTGAATCACGCTATTTTTTTTCCCCTGGAATCATTTAGCATCTCCACTTTAAATGAAATTTGGCCTTTGAGAAAGTTAAAATCTTAATCTCAATTACCAAAAGACTTTACTACTAGAAGTAATGGATTTAGGGAGCAGTTTCAACAGTTTTCCTATATAGCTCATGATTTTTTCCACTACAGCCATCTAACAAATCTCAAGTCTGTACAAATTTAGCAATGTACAGAAGAGAGAATGTTTATGATTTTCAGATTTAAATCCTGCTAGTGATACTCCTATCCATTTTGAGGTGGATCTATTTATAATTTATCTTGAAGGAAAACTAAACCACTTCTAATCCTAATCAGAGTAACAACAAAGGTTTTAATAGAAAATAAACTAAGAAGATATATTTTTTTTAAAACACAGAAAATTCAAAGAGACTAGAAAAACGTGTAAGTAGAAGGGAGATGTACAATGCTCTCTATGGCCCTTGTGTCCCCGCAGGCAATTCTTGCTTTCAGGTTTGGCTGCAGTCAACTCAGTGACTTTCTGAGATGCAGTAAACTCTCCGCAGTCCCCAGGAAATTATTCTTGCTACTTCTGTGGCCTGACTGTTTTTTCCCAGCTCCTCAAGCACTATCAGTCTCAGCATGAGCTGTAAGCAGAATCCCAGCTCTCCACTGTGAGTATTTGTCTGCCCAAATCTGTAATCTCTTAATTTTCCTTTCCCTTGAGCTTCTTCCCCAGCTTCCACAGACATACAAGCAACCTTTCCTCCCTCCAGAGATTTCTACCTAACCAGACTTCTTAAAAGAACATAATAATTGAGAACAAAGGAGGAAAAAGCACCATACCACAGATATATTATCACATTTAAAAATCATGTTATGTTTATGTATATATAATATTTCTCCTTCAGATAAAGGAATTATATGTTGTCCTATTCAGACCAAATTTCCTTTATGGCAATCCCTGAAAGTTGTATGCATCTAAAATTCAAACGGAAACACCCTTTCCAGAACAGCTTACCACTCCTTTGAGAGAAGTCTCTTGCCCCCTGCACCTAAAAAAGTGGGTCTTACATTTCCTGCACACAGAAATTTCTTTGTGGCAGCACAAACTCATCTGTGTCTGGGAGAGTCAGAATGAATGGGTCAATTTGCAGAAACATTTAAAATCCAGAAGGATTTTCCCAAGTAGCATAATCAACCATATCATCCATTAGATAATCTGTGTTCTGTTACACCTTGAAACATCTCACAGAGAAGCAACTTCATGTTTCGACCAAAGACCATCCACCATGATGCTCTTTGATGGAGCACCAAAGAGGCCTGAGCTTCAGGGAGCAGAGCAGAAGCCTTGGTTTGCATGAAGCTCTAGGGATAACCTAACTTAAGCTAAAATAGCATAAATGAATCCCCAAATTTGGAATTAATTTCAATTTACCTTCGCCAAGCACTTACCATAAATATTAGCAGACAGCAATGCAGGCCAGCCCAAGGGCTCACCACATCAATGTAACTCAAGGTTTTCCAATAGGGATTGCAAGACTGGGGTGCTGTGATTACAGATGTACATAATTTGTATAAACTGGGAAACAGTAATCTAGTATCATCATTCCTGGTGCCTTCTTTTGTATTTAAAATAACTATATTACTCTAATCTGGCCAACACCAGAAAAGACAAAAAAGCCACTGGAAAAATGCATAATGGTTTGGAAATATTAACTGTACCTGTGTTCTGTAGAATGGTAAGGGCAACCTCTGTTTATGCAAATGTAAGCAACAATGAATATGAATTAACTTCCACAAATGAAATCCATCATATGATTTAATTTTAATCTTATGCTTTTGTTTTTTCTCCCAGATAAGCAATTAACTTTTACATTTCAGTGCCAGCAATAATCAATTTCAAATTTGTAAATTGTAGAAAATTATGTAGAAATTTGAATGTTAAAAGCAGATTAGAACAGAAAAGATTTAATATCAGGTTGGAAGAGTAAAACACAGCTGGAGAGTAAGATCATTTAAAAATAATCTACAAACTCATGTAGCATAAGTGAAACATAATTAAGATGATGGTACTTTACAGTGTAGCTGGTTCTACTCCAACTCTGAATTCAGCTAGTACATCCTTGGTGAGTTTTGGTGGCTTCCACTTCTTCAAAAAAACTTTCGTTGAAGGGAAAAGCAGATGAAGAAAAGGGGGCAAAAGTACAGGAAATATTTCAGCAGCCAAAGTGATATTTGACATGTCTGGCCTAAGAATGAAAATAAATAATAAAAATTTAAAAATAATGTCAAAATTAATTTACTAATTTTAATCAAGATTAAAAAGTAAGATATCTTTTATAGACATGTTTTGATCTAAATGATTTTGTTTTCATTGATAGTTTCTTATATTTCAACTGTAATTCTTATAGTGTAGAAAGAAAAAAACCTTGTATGTTGAAAAACTGTGCTGTGGCTAATAGACAAATAGCATGATGAAAGGCAAGAGTTTCACAGCTACTGTGATAGATGGTATGAAATCATCTGCCAATATATGTTTTGTTAATTTTCAATGATTGAATGTCAATAATCTTTCCTGTCAAGGCGATCATCCCAGATACTACAGCTGAGTGGCTGTCATAGAAGAGAAGAGAAAAATTTAACAAAGTTAATGACACTACATAGTATCATTTTCTAAGATCTTTCTGAATTGAGAGAGGAAAGTAGTTGACAACCTGTTGGAGTAGATATTATGGTTCAGTTGCAAGAGGGTTCTGTTTTGTTCGATAATCATGCCTAACAATACTGCTGATTCTCTCATGTTGTTCAGCAAAATTTGCTGCTCCACAGGGCAAAGGAGGAAAACAAACAGCAGCATGTCCTACACACGATTTTATTTGATGCACTAGAAGAAACTACTTGTGACACTGGGACTCAAAGCCAATCATAAGCAATGGTAGATGCTGCCAATGTTTATATGCACTGCTGCTGGTGTGATCAGTAGTTCTTATTGTGGTCTAACTATAAAGCTCTGAGAACTGGGAAAACCTACACAGGCACACACAGAGTGTTTCTGAACAATGTGTAGTAGATTGAGGCAATCTAGATGTAGCTATTCATTGATATCTAGTGTTGCCGCATTGGACCATCTGGTCCTGTTCTGTTTCTGCCTCATGAACTAGGAAAATGAGTATTCCTTTTCCAAATCACAAGCCACAAGACTTAAATATTCTGTGATGAATTACTACAGAAAAAAATAATTATTAGAACATCTGTCTGCCAAGAAGACAGAGTGCAAGTAACTAATCTGTTACAGTTACTGGGCCAGATTCTCCCATTATTCTGGCAGCTAACAAAGACCAGAAGGCAGATGGGTCAATCTGGCCAACAATTTTTTTGTTATGGTGTAACTGTCACCTGGCAAACCCAGCGCAAGTAACAACCTCTTTCTCTCTGTGCCTAGTCTACAGCAAGCTGGATGCTCTTCAGAATCCTTCTCAACATCTATCACTGTCTTTAGGAGATTATGTGACTTTGAAAGTCTGGTACTAAACTACAGAAGTACACAAGTCCCATTATGCTATAATGTGTTTAGAATGACTGAGCCACCACTGAAAACAGTTCTCGTGTACCGTAAATTGGTAATTCTGATGTCAAGCAAAAATAACTACTTTTATACATATGGTATGATGACTTCAGCAGAATAATTTACAAAGTAATGTTATGCCTAAGAATAATTAGCTTCAAATTACCTTTTTTTTAATTGAGTATTTGGAATTCTTTTATTCAAATTGAATATGCAATGCTTCTATTCCACTTCATCTTTGCATTTGCTTTGAGATGTCAAGTGTCATTTTTACTTAGGCAAGAGGTCTTTTGATTATCAAGATAAAAGAAAATGTTTGTTCTGAATAAATTCTTATTTTTTATTTTACAAATGAAGTGAATGGAAAATTTCCACTAATGATGTGCTTCTCGTTAGCAAACGGATCCCTTTACTGTGGTTATCAAATAAACCTTTTCTTCAAGGCAGTTCTCACCCATTTTTATAATTATCATCACTGTCCCCATTTTTTTTTTCCTCCTCTGAAGTATAACTTGAAATATATGTCTGTGAAAGCTTTCCAAATGGTTCACTATAAGGAAACTGATGTACAGGACTCCTAGCGGGGTAACAAAGTTTCTTCCAACCATGGAACTACAATCCACAACCAGACATAAATCATGCAAAGACAGTTTCTTTCTCTGACTTATCAATTTATCAGTAATTAAAAAGTGATACTTCAAGTACAACAAATAGTATACTGAAATTGCTGTTTTAATATAGGGTATGTGATCAAGCCCACTGTCTGAAGGGAAGAAAAATAACATAAACTAATGATTGTGAGTGCTCAGCCAATACCTACTGCTTTGTATCCTGTGTTATATTAAAGTAATTCACTAATGACATTATATAAGCATTGTTCAATCACTTCAAATGAATTCTTGCCAGTGTTCTTGAGGGCACAGCTTCAAGAAAATTCAATGGCAAAAGTATGTATAAGGTCATAATTTGGCCTGTTATGTATAAAATGAAAACAAACAGCTTAAATGTGAGTGCCTGCAGTGAAAGAGAAATATTTTGCAAACTGAAATGGCACCGGAAATCAATATGACACAATGAGTATGAAATCTTGGAGTGCCATTTCTACAAGACTGTAAAGAATAACTATTGAGGACGAACATTTTCTGTTCTGTTATGTAACCCTTTTAAAATGTCTCATTTAGCTGTACTTGAGAGATGAGGTTTTTAAAATATTGGATTTTTAAACACAAAAGGTACAGCATCTCAGCTGAGATCTAAGGTCAACTCTCTTTCTAGAATAATTCAGAACACATTTGCACTGTAAAATGAAAGAAATTAGGGCATTAAATATCTGATATGACACTTGCAATGAAATTGAGAAATCAGATTATGACCAAGATCAATGTTTATTTCATTGACTTCTGCTATGACATGGGACGAAAGCGTACCCAGCTGTAAATTTCTCCAAACTCAGGGGTGAAAGCAGTAACCCTCATCCCCCCCAAATCCCCATATTCAAACAACTCTTATGTCAAGGCTGAAATTTAACATGGTATTTTGTCCAAGCCAGTCTGGTCAGAACCTAAACAGTTGAACATAACCTAGCCACTTGCAAAACAAATATTTTGACAGATACCAAAACCACCTACTGTTAAAGTACTGTGGGAAAAGTCAATGGTTAAGAATGTTTGAAAATGTGTGACCATATCACTTAAACAGGCAGTGACCACCAGAGACTCGCATCATATGTCATATGTCATTAGTCCTCAGAAAATAATCCTTCTAGCAGATTCACCTTGTTTACCTCGTGGAAATAGCATCACTCTATGGGAAACTTTGATGTTTTCTTTTTAATTAATATGTTAAACAAATAATACAAACTTCATTGGCAAGGAAGGAACAAT
The DNA here is from genome assembly GCF_047716275.1 of Strix uralensis. NCBI lineage: Eukaryota > Metazoa > Chordata > Aves > Strigiformes > Strigidae > Strix > Strix uralensis. The sequence continues at coordinate 4,190,675 of NC_133984.1, forward strand.
TCCTCAACATTTGTGCCAACTCTTGCCCACCTCTCAAGATATAATTTTCTATCTACCATCAAGAAGCAACAGCAAAATATTTGAAAATGTCAAATCCTATTTAGTTCAACCTTGAAAAACCCAAATATGTTTAAGAATTCCCCTTTGGCTTGTTTATAGCAGTGATGGAATAGAAGACCATGTTTTGTCCTCTCTGTTTCTTTACAGTAACCCTTAAAATTTCAAGTTCAGAAGTCAGAACACATTGTGCTCATTGACCTTTTGCTATAACATGTCATTTCAGTCTCCTGTGCAGAGAATTTCTGTTTGTTTGTTGTTGGTTTTTTTTTTTCTGGGATGTCTGGGGACAAAGTTTTTCTTTTAATTACAGTAGTGACTTGTGATTCCACACAAGCTAGAGTAAGTTAATGGACAAAGTCATTACAGTTTTCCTTTCACTCCCTCAGAAATACTGGCCCTCTTGAGCCAAATACAGAAGGAAATTTCCATGTGAAGAACTTTTCCAATATGAAGAGTTGATCTGTGACAGTTAAGGAAATATTTATTTTCATATGTTGAGGAGAAAGCGCTTTGTTAAACAGCGATTAGTTTGCTGTTATCACATAAATGAGTTATTCCTAAAAGGAACTGTACTGCACTCATCAAGCCATGTAAGATAATGTTAAGTAATTAAAGAGGGAAGAACAAATCATTCCATCAGTTCTCTCTTTGCATCTTGAAACTCTCATTGTTGATGCTGCAAGTGAATTGTTGTTTTTCTGTACTAGCAGTTGTCATAAAGAATTGAAAATAGCAGTTAGTCTTAGAGCAGGAAACCATAGTTCAGTGAATCAGAGAAGGCATCACACACATCAGTGTGGATTATCAGTACACACCAGATCCTTTTTTGCATACTGAGCAATGAACTTTTTATATGACTTCGACTTTTGAGACTCATATCTTTCCAGACAAATCAAGATAATGAAAACTTACTATATTCCTTCCTGAGGACTTTTTTTTCCTTTGGGTTCTGCAGAAACTACTCTGTACACAAAGTGAAGAAAAGATTTTTACTGTTTAGAGAATCAGATAGGCAAAATATGAAAATAACTGGAGAACACAAGTAGTGGTATGTCATATGCTACAAGCTGTTCCCAGACATTTTTAAAACTTTTTGTGTCTTCTGTTTCAAAATGATACTAAATGGAAGCTTATAGCTTTAATTTGTAATAACTTGTTGCTGAAGTTCTGTAACATGGAAGCCATTTTCAGTTTAAATGGTAATCCATTATTTTTCTTACTTGAGAGACTGTTTCTTGGAATTTGTAAACATCAAGAAAATGTTTTGATGATTGCTTTTAAGCAGAATGCTAACATTTTCCCGATATGTTGTATCCAGGCTATACTCCTTTTGCAAGATACAGGAAGTTACCCTTCTGCAGCAATGGGTGAACAAGTCTCAGTTAAATTAAATTGCATCAGAATCAGAGGTGATAATAAAATTTGGATAACTTTTCAAGTTCTTTTAAAAATACGGTTATTTACAAATGACACAAATGAGGAAATTGGGAGTGTCACTAATAAAATGAGAAAAATAACTTAGGCTACTTTATTCTCTGCTAAAATGTGGATTAATTGGTATGGTTAGATAAAAATGTAGTCACCTACATAAAGTTCAGGTATCAATAAGGTGCAACAGACCAGCCTAGAAAATAAATTTTAAGAACATAATGCAAGAGGGTGCTCAGATGATGCTGATTAAAATTCTGTGGGCAAAGGAATTAAATACCTCCTCTGTTCACAGAATAACTTGGTTTTTAAACTGTTCTAAAAGGGAACCAAAATGGTTTGTCAATACATCTAAAGACAGAAAACTCTTCAGAACAGTAGTTTGTGCTAATTGTTTAGGATTCTTCTTCACATATAATTATACATCTATTATCATATTCTACCAATGTAATCACACAAGCAGTCTGGTAACAGAAACAAATTTAGAATATATTAACTTGCACACATATATAAGCACCTTACAACCTATTAGTGTGCTTATGAAAACAGCCTTGTTATTAGAGCACAAACCCTGGAATCAGTAGATAAAAATTCTGTTCATTTCTCTGCCATACACTTTTTAGTAATTGCATTACATCCTCATGTCTTGCTTTATTCACAAGTACATCACGATAATGATAATTTCCAGCTCACTGACATGGACAACCTAAAGAATTTTAGAGGCATTAGGGAATTTGAGAATCTAGAGAGAACTGTTATGGAAATGTAAATTGTTACACCATGAATATATTCTAATTTTTTACCGTATTATCTGAAGCGTTGCATATTTTGAGCTAAATTCCATGTTCTAGGATATTTTTGAATTCCACACTTTCTATTATGCAGGCAGAGCTAAAAAAAATATTTTCAAAAGAAATATTTTTTTTTTTGTTCTTTTCTATCTCATTTATATTTATAAGCAAATGATATTTTGGGATGTAGAGCTGTCTATTTTCTCCCTGCTTACAGGATCTCCTCATTCATGATGCCCAGAACGTATTACAGCTTAATCCAAAGCCCACTGAAGCCACAGGATGAGAAAGAGTGGTCTATCTCCAGTGTTTGTCACTGCCTTGCCACTTCAAAACCAAATGTAACCAATTATAGAAAAGACTGAAAGTCTAATATATCATTCTCAAAATCAGAAGATACTGATAGTTGGATGCAGATATATTACAAACATAAGTAAAAAGTTTCCACATTTAGCTACGTCAGGTTGCGTCACCTCTTCACATTCTCTTGAGGCTGACAGTTACCAATGTTAAGTCAAACTATACAAAAAAGCTGAAAAGAAGATGTTGGAAGGTTTGACTTCATTAAATGGCATCTACATTAAACGCAGACTACTGCGTTCGCTTGAAAGCCACATACAAAGGTACCTTTGTATACTGCTGGTATTTCACTGACATTTGAAGAGACTTCTAAGGTGTACTAAGTCGGCAGCTATTGTAGTGGAAGAGTTTGTTTTTCTAAGTAAAGCAAACCAACCCTAAACATTTCTCTGCTTAGAAAAAGGAAGCATGTGAAATAGGAAAAAAAGTATATACACAATGGGGAAAATAATCACTCTGGGCAGCTCCCTCCTTTTTGCAACTCCCCCTTATTAAAAAAAAGGAAAAAAAAAAAGGAAAGAAAAAAAAGGAGTATTGTCTAGAAAAGCTTGCCTAAGCATATTCTGTCTGCAGAAGGGATTAATTTTTGTTCTTGGTCAGCCTAAGATACTTTTTTTCTAACATACAGCAAGATTCTGTTAAGTGACAATAGCAGCAAGAGGCTGCATTCCTCTCTACCTCGGAACTTTATCTTGACATACAAGAGGCAGAAAATATTCTCCCATCATGGCGGAAACAATTCAACTTGTGATGTGCAACCGATCTATCCTAAAGCACCTGGGCTTTCTTAGCCTCCAGATTTCACCTCATTGTCCAAACTCCTACCACCTTCAACAGTGTGAATGGAGATTTTTCTTAGATGCAGGTCACATAGCTGAAAGACAGAGACTGCTGTAACTTGTACACATACAGGTCATAGAAAATGAAAAATTCAGTAAAAGCAGTGTCAAAGGCATAACTTTTGAGTGATCTGAAAAACACCAATTCTTCTGATCTTTCTGACAAGACTGTTCTGTGAAAATACAGTCTTTTGTTTTTCCAAAGTGTAAAATACAGATGATGACAGATAACACACCCGGAACAAGCATCCAAACAGCCCCCAGAAAGGACACTTACTTAAGAATACCTTAAAAAGTTCGATCGTTTAATAAAACTAATAAATATAAAGATTTCTAGAAATTGAAAGTAAAAGCACTTTCTGTCATCACATCACACTTTTTTTCAGAATATTAAAGGTCTTGACATGTTAATAATGTGTAGACTCCACTCACAGTCATCTTGGATGGGCTACGGGTACTTTTACTCATACCTGGAGACTAGAGAATTTAATTTCTGTGCGAGTAACTAAAATGCCCTTTCCTTTGAAAGCAGATGCCGGTATGTACCTAAAGATTCAAAGAGAAGATCTGTAGGAACATACAACAGTACCATTATCAAATTGGTACTCTGGATCTTTGACAGAGGAAAACATCCTAATGAGCTCATAAGAAAACTGAAAGCCCTAGGAAGATGGATGCTGCAATGACCGTGATGAAGCAAATGAGAGACTGGATGCCTTCAAATAGTTATCCCAAAAAATTTTGGGCTGATAATTTGCCAGATGGAAAAACTGCTATGCAAATGCTAAGTAGCTTGTTTACCTTTGAAAGCGTGACCTGAAGCTGAAGAGAATCATCGTCATTTTCTGACTGTTGTCTGCTTCTTCTTGGAGATACCGAAGTTGAAGTTAGGGTGATCATCTAATTAGGGGAGAAAACACCAAATGCAGTGCATCTAGGATAATCTACTGAAACATTCTGCATAATCCCTAGTGTTACTAAGGACAGAAATAAGTCCTTGCTAATATCAGGGACTTCAACAGGCCTCACTTCAGTGTCTGAAGAGCAGGATGAATAAGGGCAAATGTTCTTGAGACAGCCTTCTTAAGAGATGTACCTCTGGATTGATAGATGCCAGAGGCTTTTGTCAGGGCCAAAAACTCTTACCTTCATCAGTTCATCACCTTTTCAAGCAGAAAAATGTGAAACTTATGCTTCCCCTAACAGCATGAGCACTTTCACATAGGTTAATCTCCTCCTATGAATGGACAAATAAAATCTCATCACCTAAATCGTCTAACATGAGAGGGACATTAGGAAAGACCAGATGATAAATTGTCACCATTATATAATTTATCATAAGATCATATCTCTTTGTAAATTTTGACATAGCCTAAAGTTTGAAATTAAGCTAATTAAACACTTACTTTCTACTCTCCAGAACCCTGCATTTGCATTTTGAACTAACGTATTATTTTATGAATTTTATAGATTCCATAAAATCCACTCTCCAAACTTGGAGAGGGAAGGAGAAATTATCTTTTAAGTTTTCGTAAACCTTGATGAAAATATTATTTTAGTACTTTTCAAAGGAAATTTATTTTTTTTTATTGGTTATAAAAAACCTGTTTCCATATATTTAAAAGTAATTTTAACACGTCAAGGAATCCTTTCATCACTATAACAAAAACACATACTTTTGTACGCAAACAGATCAGACTTCTGTAGTTTTAAGTGATACCATATCCATTATTGTACAAGGTACAAACAAAAGTATTTGTACAACTATAAATAAAATTTGAAAAGATAGGATTCAAGTTCTAGAAGACTGACGGTGACATATAATACGAAGTACTGTCAATGTAACAATTGTGATTTGGTTCTGGTAGACGTGAATCTTAAACAAAGCCAGGTGCAGTAGGTTTTCTGGTGAGGAAGACTGGGAAGACGACAACAAATGACTCATACCTGCTTCTGCTCCATACTTCTTATTCTGACAGCATTTTGTTTCATCAGTAATGGTGTATGGACCCAAAGGCTGTTGTAGGAGAGAAATGAGTAGTACATCTATTTTGTTTTTCTGCTCACAATTCTATGGAAAAAAACAAACCAAAGAATATCCAACTGCAATTATCTGCTGTGTACATTAAATTATCTTTACAAAAATGTAAGGTTCTTGCATTTAAATAAATTATTTAAAAGACGACATGTTAATGGGCTATCATAGTTTGCTTTCTAACATCAGGCATTCTCCATGGGTATGAAGAAAACATAATCACACATATGGTAGAACTAAAATGTACTATTTTTCGTGAATGAAATTCTCTTGTTAACTCAGCATGCACTGCATGAGATCACATATCATTTTTCAACCATCTGCACATCTCACAGTATTATGGACAGAAAATTTCTATTATTCAGCCACAAAGATTTTATGTTGGGTGACTTGTAAGTGTGGATTCACTGTAATATCTTTCATCATTGGTGGTAAATTTTGCATCTATGCAGATACTACTTGTATTGCAATTCGAAGAATAAACTCCAATTCAAGTCTGTCCTCTGCTACTCTTATTTCTAATACCTTACGGAACACAAATTCCACGTAATTTGGGCATAGAAGCTTTTATATTATAGAGTAAGCTAGTAAAATGCATTGCTCAAATTTCAAAGTTAATGACACTTTAAGAAAGATCAAGAGTCCTTGATTGTGATTAGCTGTTTGATAAAAGGAAAACAAAATCAACCAAACAAAAAACCAAAGTCACCACCCTCTACAGCAATATCTTTGCTGTCAAAAGATCAGAAGCCAACATGTTAATGAGCTTCTTTTTATGAAATGAAATCACTGCTGTTAGTGTTCACTGACTTCTGATTAATTCATAGATAGCTTATCATAAAATAGTGCTTCATGAATTACCAAATTTAAGGACTGTATTAGGAATTTTAGACCATGCCTCTCTTGGTATTGCTGACTACCACAGGGAATCCAACAACAAGGCACTCTGTTACTATTCAGTTTATTACAGCCTCTATTTTCAAATTAGAAGTCTCAATATATACACCAATGACAAGACATTTTTCAGAAATCTCTGACATGATATTCTTGTTTGTAAAAGATACTGTGGAGATTAAATTCATTTTAATTTCCTGAGTCTGTAAAGGTCTGCTTTCTTACTTGAGATATAGCACATCATCTTTGCATATCCTGAAACTAATTAAGAATGTGATGAGTTTTACATGAAAGTTTTTTTAAACCCGTTCCTCAGCTTTCATTATTTTAACCTGTTCCTTAGTATTCACAGCTCATCCATTTGGAGTCACCATTTTTTTAAAATCTATATAATGAAAATTCCATTTGAAAAGGAATATTCATAACTAGCTGTAGCTAAGTAATTGAACAAATTAAAATCAGGAATGGAGGGAAATAGCCAAGCATTTTTTCATCAGAACTTAGCTAGTGGGTTTTGCAACTAGCCCAGCAAGGTTCCCTTTCTACTTTTATTGTATATGCATATACAGATGTGGTGGGTTGACCCTGGCTGGATGCCAGGTGCCCACCAAAGCTGCTCTATCATTCCCCTCCTCAGCTGGGCAGGGAGAGAAAATATAGTGAAAGGCTCGTGGGTCGAGATAAAGGCAGGGAGAGATCATTCACCAATTACTGCCATGGGCAAAACAGATGGGGAAATTAGTTTCTTTTATTGCCAAATCAGAGTAGGATAATGAGAAATAAAACCAAATCTTTAAACACCTTCTGCCCACCCCTCCCTTCTTCCTAGACTCAACTTCACTCCCAATTTCCCTCCCTTCTCCCACCCAGTGGTGCAGTGGTGCAGGGGATGGGGGTTGTGGTCAGTTCATCACCTGTTGTCCCCACTGCTCCTTCCTCCTCAGGGGGAGGACTCCTCACACTCTTCCCCTACTCCATCCTGGGGTCCCTCCCATCGGAGACAGTCCTCCATGAACTGCTCCAACGTGAGGCCTTCCCATGGACTGCAGTTCTTCATGAACAGGTCCCTTCCATAGGTGCCATCCTTCAGGCACAGGCTGCTCCAGCGTGGGTCCCCCACGGCATCACCAGTCCTGCCAGTAAACCTGCTCCAGCCTGGGCTCCTCTCTCCACGGGGTCACAGATCCTGCCAGGAGCCTGCTCCAGCATGGGCTTCCACAGGGTCACATCCCCCTGCTCCAGTGTGGGGTCCCTCACAGGCTGCAGGTGGGTCTCTGCTTCCCCGTGGGCCTCCATGGGTGCAGGGCACAGCTGCCTCACCATGGGCTGCACCATGGGCTGCAGGGGAACCTCTGCTCTGGAAACTGGAGCACCTCCTCCCCCTCCTTCTTCACTGACCTGGGTGTCTGCAGAGTTGTTGCTCTTACATTCTCACTCCTCTTTGGCTGCAGTTGTGCCGTTGGTTTTTTTTTCCCTCTTTCTTAAATATGTCATCCCAGAGGTGCTACCACTGTTGCTGTTGGCCTTGGCCAGCAGTGGGTCCGTCTCTATAGGACATGGGGGAAGCTTCTAGTGGCTTCTCATAGAAACCACACCTGTAGCTCCTTCGCTACCAACACCTTTCTACACAAACCTAATACAACAACATTAATGCAAAGAATAGACAATAGTGGACTTCAAGTGGACAAACAATGTAACATAAAAACAAGAAAGAAGGAAAAAAATGCTACCTTAGCTCCACAACCCTGAAAACAAATTAATTCTTTTTTTTCATGTTAATTCTTCTTTTTCATGGAAGAGGCATACCAGTGAAGCAATCAATGCTTTTTGCTGTTCTGTCATACAACTATATTAAAGAGTTAAATGTCAGAGCCAAGAGCAGACACTGTTGGATTCAGATAAAGCCCACAGTTTGATAAAAGCTGATACTACTACTTTTTTTTTTTTTTAGCACCCCTCCCCCCCCAGCATTACATACTAAGTAATGAGATAAGGGGCAATGCATTTCTAAAATTAACCTAATTTGTAACCAAGAGAACTTTTCAGACAGACAGTGCAACCCATAAGCTGAGTAAGTGTCTACAGTTAAAATCCCATATTCTTCTCCTTGCTCTCTCTTTCTGTAAGCTGGATACTTCTCATGAGATTTCACGTAAACTATACTTTTTTCTGTCAACATTTCTTTTTTTTTTTTTTGCACTGCATACTATAGTAGAGGAAGGGATTAACAGAGCCTTGATTTGTGGCCTGTGTGGTGATATTCAAATACAGTGATGTTCAAACCAGTTTTTTGCTTGTGTGTGTGTAAGAATATTTTCTCCCTGCATAACACTACCTCTAGTCTGTTAGTGACATTTTATTTGTCCTTTATTTCACGTACCTTATTTTTATCTCAGTTTCATCTGGTGAGATTGGCAGTGTTCTTTCCAAGTTTCTGTAGACTTTGGCCTCACTTGCTCATGTAAGACACTATCAGGTGTTACTCTGCAGATGTCTTCATTCTTGCTCCAGTGCTGTCCTGAGTTTGTATCTATTTCATATATAATGCCATCTGCATCTTGGAAAAGTGCCTTTGCCATTCCTTTGTCTGCCTCTTTCATAGCTCTAGACAGACTTCATTATCAATGCAAAGCAGCCACAGGTCTTTACCTCTGTGGTAACAGATTGTGTTATTTTGATGATCTTTTAACTGAAACTTGCCATCACTGAACTCCCTACAAAGCACAGCCTGGGTTATGCAAGCTAGTGACCTCTTTACTACAGAGCATTATTAATTATTACATCATTTATAATTGTTATATATAATGGCTAATTATTTGGAAACCTAATTTAGTGACCTAATACTGTCAGGAACCATATTTTTTATTATTTTTCATTAGCCAGCAATTGCAGCTGGTTGTTTTAACTGCAAGCTCTACCTGCAGAAGAATGCAGAGGTAGACATCTGTGCAGATTCCCAGCTGGCTATTGAGCCATTCAAATTCTTTGCAGTATACTGGGATCCATTCCTTAAATATTACGCATGAAGAATCCCTGGAAAATTGTGCCTTTGATTTCCAAATTATTTTCTGCTTGAGTCTTTTCCAGATATCTTACTTTTACAGTTATGGCTAATTTTTGTAAAAGGTGGCTATGCATGATTTTCATAAATAGTGAAAGATTGGTGCTAAAGGTCTTGCAGGACAGTTAAAGATTCTGTGCATTATGAAATCCAAGGTATAGCACTTGTTAACCTTTTTGCACTTTATATGATTTATATGTCGGTTTTCTTTCCCTTTGAGAAGATATAATCCCTGGTTCACATTAGCTTTTCACATAAATTTTTCCCTTTACCAGTACAGTTCAACGTCTTTGAAGATGGCATACTGATTATTACCCATTTCCCTATGTACGATAGATCTTCTGTAGTAGAGGATCTTCTATTCTGGCTAACACTGAAACATTAAAATTTTGGGGCTAGAGACATCCTAAATAGATAGTAACCAAGCAGCTAATTACAGTTTTAGTATACATTCCATAATTAATACTATCTTTGAATATGACACAAATTCTATAATGTAGGAATATAAAGAGGGTTAGAGAATATTATTTTTTCTAAAGTACTACTTGTTAAAAATGCAATACCACTTTTAAAGAAAAAATGTATCTTTAAAATAATATATGCAGTAGGAGCTTATGTGTTAATCTAATTAAGAATTTTATTAGCATATATATTAACTTTAATAGCATCAAATGTTTGAATGTATAAAATAGTATGAATATATATTTTTTAAAAAACGTGTCTAATAGTTTGTGCAGAAGTCCTCCACCTGTTTAAAGGTGAAATACAGTGTGGCTACACTATTTATTGACATTTCTCTTTGTTGCTGTTACTAAAAACATTATCTTTTATTATATTCTTCATTTCCCTGCACGACATTTTTAGTATTACCAAATACTGTTGTTTAATTGTTTCTAAGTGATAATGAAAAGATAAAGTAATTATCTGTATGGCAGAACAGTACTGGGAGATTTTACACATCAATTCACCACAAAACAAACACAAGTCAATGGTGCGACACCAAATTAAAGGGAAACCTTTTCTGGGATATGTTATCCCAGAATGAAGTTGGATTTAGGACACAAGAGGTAATTACTCTTGTAAACACAATGCTACTGATAGATCCAGAATACCCTACCCAGGCTTGAAAAACAGATCTTAAGAAAGATATTGGAGGAGAGCAGAAAGGTTAATTTTAGAAATTTAGAAAACATGGGGTTGAGCTTTCTTATGTGGGAAGATAAAGACACTAAGGATCAGATGAAAGACATGATAACCTGTCATCCACAATAAGAAAGCTGTGGAGCTTTTCAGTGGTTCCGAACAGTAGACCAAAAATAGCTGTAACATTTGTAGAATCGACTTGACTGATGTTTTGCTTTATAAGAGCATGTACTACTTTTTGCAGTTTACATATGTAATTAATCTCATTTGGGGATGAAATTATGTATCAGAAAGGAGGATAAAGTTGAAACTAAACACGACTTTGAACTACACTAAAATCTGAGCGTATATTTATAATACACTCTGCTGGTAATGTTGCACTACTATAAATTTCTGTGTTATTGCCATGATATATAAACATTCAGGTACCCGAGGAATGTGCTTTAAATTCATGTTTATACTAATTTGCCTACCCTCTGGTGTTTAATAATGCAGCAACCCTTGCTTAGCATTAGTAAAATAATTTAAGTAAGTGTTTTGCAATGTTCCATGAAGTGCATTAAAGCAATAATACATTCTAAGTACTTAAAAAAAGGAAACCAATAATATGGTGATACAGCTAAAAGCTCCATTAAATGAATGTAGAAGTAGCAGCCATCATAGATGGCTTGCTTTAATGTTTTTAAATTAAAGTTCCACCAGTTGATAGGTTTGAAAACTATCTTTCTCTGAAAAACAAATGATCATGACTGAAACCAGTAAAAACACAAAACTGCAAATCATTCACCATGAGAATTCAGTGATTTTCTTTTTTAAATATACAACTGAAGTGACGTAGCAGGTTACATGCATATTAAACCAGTGTTTAGTAACAAATAATGAGTACACAGACCTGTCATAATGCTGGATACGGAGATAAAATAGTTTTGCTATCAAAATGACAACCTGATTCATCATCACTGCTACTGTGGATTTACAAGAGCACTAGGATATCAAGAATGTGGTGGTACAATTAGAAATTTCCTATGTCTAAATTTTTATATTTAGAAGAAAGGACTAATATATTTCAAATCAGACAAGTAATGGCACAGTCCAAAGTTAGGCCTTGTAGCCTTGAATCTCAAAGAATATGTAGGTTCCTAACTTAATTTGGTTTCAAATTGTCAGGGATTGATGTAGAAGAGACATCTTTCCTTCTGCACAAGCCAGTCTCAATAATTTGAAAGGAGATCATATTAGTCCTTAGACCTGTATCATCAATACACTTGAATTCAAGTAAAGTTCCTATTAGCGTTGGCAGCTTCTAATGCATTTCCATACATTAAACATTCACCATTAAACAAACTTGGCAGTTCAGCCAGAAAATTGGTGAATTCATTATTCTTTCTAGTTATACAATTACAATTAATAAGCAGTGACCATTTTTTTCTCTGTCCTGTGTCCAGTAACACTCTCTCTTTAGCACCAGAGCTTAACATGAAACCAAATGAAGCAATCAGACCTAGTAATATCTTTATATTCTCTACGGTGTATTGAAACTGCCCTCTTTCTTATTAAGAAATATTTGCATGATAAGGGTACACATATTCTGTAATCTATAATTCAAATATGAATAAGTCATTACGTTATAACACTGTTTGTGTTATACAGAGAAACTACATATACCATTATATAGAGAAGCCCAAAAGAACTGTGCGAGTATATTAAGGGAAAGAAAAGACTGGAATAGGAAGAGAGCACTAAAGGAAGGAAGGACAAAAGGAGAAATAGTTTAACTGAAGAATAGAATGAAGGCGGTAATGAAAGGAAGAACAAAGGAAGTGGATTACCTTGACTGCAGTAGGTTAAGAAAGAAAAAACTGAGAATAGCATGCAGCAGAGAGCACTAAGCTATGTAAAACATTAATGTTTAGTAATGTAAGACCCAGAGTATGATGCTCAAGATACGGAAAGTTAACACACTTTTCCAGAAGATGCATAGTGAGGATATATGAAAAAAACCCCAACCCCAAAGTTATTTTAGCAGCAGAATTTTCATTTTCAGCAGCGACAAATATAAGAGGAGTGTGATAGAAAGAAAAGAACCAAGCAAAAATGGGTAGTGTAAAAGAATAAATAAATTAATCTCTGAAGATTTAAAAAAAAAAAAAAAAAGAAGAAGAAGAAAATTAATGAGGAAAACAAATAGGAAGAAGTCTGCATTGTCCAAGAACTTAGGCAGTCCTTTCAGAGACAGATCAAGCCAGAAGAGTAGCATGCAGTGGACACATTTACATTTTTAACCTACAGACACATTCTCCTTCAAATTGGATTCACTGATAATGGGAGAGGGGACACCATGAAAACCACTGTGCTACTTCAGTTACACTGGATGCCACCAGGATGTATGTACCTAGAACTGCAAATGGTCACTGACACATATGGTAATTGAGGCACACTTAAAGATAGTTTCCAGGCATTTTTGTAAGGTCAATTTACCTTTTCTACCATCCTACAAAAAAATCCCTGGTTATTATTTATTCTCACTCTGTACTTACAAGTATGAAACAAGTATGTGTTTTATAATGCTGAACACTAAAGTTAGTCATAGGCAATCCAATCATATACTAACAAAATTACAAAGAAAGGAAATAAACAGCAAGACAAAAAGAAACTTTTTGTACTAACTACAGACAGCCAAAGATTTGGATTGTATTGCTGATGGATACTGATTTTTAAATTGTTTTTCAATGAATCAGTTGAACCTTTAACCTTTGTTTCTGTGTAGTAATTGTATAATGAGAAAAATGTGTGAGTTTCAAAGTAAGAATCTGAATAACCAATTAAATAGATTGGCAAATAGATTTAACACTACCACACGGAATGGTTCTTGTTATGTCTTTCCAAAAGATGGACCTTATATAGGAATAATATTCCCTCCAGTTATCTCATCGCATTGGTATTTTCCTTTTGGAAAGAAATAACTACACCTAAAAGAGGTTTATTTTCTCAAGTACAGTGAAATAGATGTTTTCATTTTAGAAATATTCATTATGCAAGGGGGGAATATCTTGAGACTGCTATCGCAGAAATTCATTCTTTATATACGTTCTTGTCAAATATTAGCATAATCTGCAAATGCAAACAGGACAAAAGACTTTGAAAGGTGTTATTATTCTAGGATGTTGATACACAAACTTTCCAAATTTAAAATTCAATCACATAGGTACAGAGGATTATGAAACATCTGGTCCTGAGTATTTGACTGAGGAATTATGTAGCAAGGACTGAGTCATACTGCTTTTGCCCCCAATTGGTACATTCACAAATGTATGCATGGCACCACTGTAACTCTTGTCAATTCTCTTAAATTTCCAGTTCAAAGGCAACTTGCATGATTTTCTTAAGTAGCAGAGGAACCTACTTCAAATTATGCTGTTCCACACCTCATATTCTGCTTTTACAATCATCATATCATAAATATACAAAACGTGACATTTTTCTGATGAGCAACCAAGAAATAATAATTTAAGCATTTCTTAAAATTACTGCTGTCATAATTTTGACAAGAATATTCCTATGAAACAGCTGCTGTTATATGACTATGCAGTAGGCTACTTATCTAGTAAAAGAATGAATAAACAATCACTTTAAGCTGGTTTTATTGTTAGCTAAGCTTGAAGCACAGATTATTTGTTTCATATTTTAATGCTGGATTAACTAGAGACAACTCCTATTTCTTGTATTTTGTTTCTCCCTAATTATAAGTGTCTTCTATTTAATTACAGAAAGAGTGCTAATGACATCATCTTGCATTATATTAGCTAAAATAAATTCTGCTTTGTGTTTCAGAGTGATACCTAACCAACTAGTAGAGAGTTGGTTAGATGTTCCATCTCAAGCATCCTAGGTTCACCAACTCCTTTCTATTCTTTCTTTCGGTAAACCACAGAATTATTGTTTCCTATCAAAGTGTTATCTTAGTTATGCAATAATTATGATGACTTTATTCATATTACCAAAAAACAATAGGAACATCAAACAAACAAACAAAGTATAAGATTTTTGTTTCACCAAATCCATTGACTCCCCCTCCACAACATTCATATGACATCACCACCACCACAAAATAAATAAATAAATAAATAAAACCAGAAATCCTTGTTTAGAATATAGTTGTCAGAATCATTGATATAGTTGAAAGAAAACTTGCCTGGGAACTACACCACCTCAGTCATACTCAAATAACAGACATACATCTGACTCTGCATTCCTAGTAAATTTTACCATTTTCCTAGGCATGCAATGTTTTTTATATTTCAGAGGGAGAACCCTCTTATCTCACCCCTCTCTCAGTACTTAAGGCAGTCAGTGGGCTCAGTGTCCTAAGCAGCCTGGATCTGGCATGCAACTTCCCACTGTGCTAACTCTAGTATGGGAGACTTCATCAACATTAATTGCTTCGATTCAATAACATGGCAATAGCTTTCAAATTCTCTTGATATTTTCATTTAAAAATTAGTTTCTTTCCATAAAGTTTAATGAGTTGATGTTAACTGTTAAAGTGTTACTGTAATGCCCCAGAATTATCTTCATTCAGATGGCTGGACAAATATCCTTTGTATAATTAGTATTTTTGTATGATATTTCTAGGTGGCTTATTATCATTTTTTCTTCTCTGAAATTTGAGGTGAATATTAGGTTACCACTAAAATGTAAATTTTAGGAAAAATGCAACTCTCAAGTTTAAGTACATATGTCATGTAAACTCAAGAGAAAAGTTTCCCTTTATGTCTTTTGGCTTGAAAGTTCCTTGTGCCAGTGAGATCTCAATGTCCGGACCTGCATACAAAGACAAAGCTTTCTACTAGTTCAAACCGAGTAAGAATGAAAACATGGTCTAGGTTTGTAATGAAGCAACAAAATCAAACTACTAATCTAAAACCAGAAGAAACAGGAACATTTTTCAACTCTTCAGTCTACAGATACAAGCTTTGCAATGCTAGCAAGAATACTCTCTTAAAATAGATTATTTTATTTACAATAGCTTAATTCAATTATCTTGAGATTGTTTAAGAACATTTTCTGGAATAAGCAGTAGTCACACGAATTCTAAAAAAAACTCACCTTACACCAATCATTGAGCAAAGTGTCTAAAAACAGAGTGAAGGAGGACCCACCAAGATCACTGCAAATGTATACTTCCAGTAAACAAATTGAGATATTCACCTCCACACAAAATCAATAAAAAACCCCAAATTCTATTGTGGTTAAAGAAATCAGAAGGGGACAATAAATCAATTAGGGTATCCTTCAAGAATTTGAAGTCATCTCTAAGTGAAGAAAACAGAAAAAAAAAAAGCACTGGCATGCTAAGTGGAAGCAGAGAATACAATGAAGATCTATCTTAAGGTCCTTGTAGAAGGGGCTACAGAGCAAATTCAGCAGAATTTTGAAAAGTAATCTCCAACTCTGAATAGTATTTTATCCAGGAGTTCTAAAAGAATTCAAGCATGAAACAGTTGAATTATTCACCGCAATTTAACAAAACTGTCTCAATAACAGACAAAGATACTGCAGTGCCAGGGGCAAATATGACACCAATTTTCCACAAAGACAACTGTGGCAGAGATATGGAAAATTACAGCAAATAAGCCTGGCTTCCTTATCACGCAAACTAGAAGAATTTGTAATAAAACCCCCATGTATTAGAAGACACCTGAATAAATATTTTTAATGAGTCAACACAATTTTTGAAAAGAAAAGTCATGCTTTCATTGAAAAAGTCAGAATGTACACAGATAAAAAAGATTGACTGATATCCCACATTCCAAAAGACCTTGTCTAGAAATGTCTCTAATACTTAAAAATATTGATAGCTGTCAGCAGTTATTGAAAAATATGGCTTTGGGGAAAGTAGGTCTTTTGAGTAGAGGAAAAAAATTAAGGTCTTATGAAAAATAGTACTTCACAATTAAAAGAGAACATGTCAATACATATACACAGAGGCAGTTGCATTTTTGGCACCACATTGCTTTCATGCACCAAACAGCAAAAACTGATTTGAGTGTAGTGTCCCAAAATATTAAAGAATGGCAATACATAAAAAATGAAAAAGAATAAGTGGCTGATCATTTTCTTGAACACAGAATAATTGTATTTTGCAAGCTTAATGCTGGTTCACATAAGGTCTTCAGAAAAACAGGAGAGAGATCTTACATATTATGTGCATATATAAATATGTATATATATAATATACATGCACTGCATTATTTTTGCATATAATCACAAGTGATGTAAAAACAAAAGGAATCAACCTCAACCCAGCATTTCTTTACATGCATATATGAGAACATATATATTTTTGTATATTGTTTTAAATTAGATTGACAAATTCTACATAAATTACAGCCTCACACTGATTTCTTCATAGATTATAACTCTAACCTCAGTCAGCTACAGAGTGCTTTTAAACAAAAATAAGCTGCTCTTATTCAAAAAACAATACTTAAAAGAAACTGAAAATATCTTGCAGTCATTTAAAAACAAAAAAGAAAACTGAAAACTAGTTTATGGTCAAGTCCCAGAAGTTAGGCATAGACATCTTTAACAGTGATTATATTTATGAAAGTAGTTTCTGCACCAGTTACGTTCAGATCCTCCTTTCTTCACTCATCACATGCCTAGAGCCAGGTTTAGTTCCTTTCCTTGATCCCGTGGGCTCTGGCACCTTCATTTTCCAGACAAACCAGCTCACTGACAGCCGTGAGCATAATCATCTCTGGATCCTGCTTTCCATATGGCAGACTATTGCTTTCAACTACATCTAAAAAAGACACGTGCCCATAATGAGGAGCACTGGATTCATACGAAATGAACACTTCTCCCCGATGTTATCAGTTGCTTTGCTGACAAGTTTACAGTCACTGTATTTAAACTCTTCTTACTCCTCAGTAATTGCTATTACTGACAAAGAGAGGACCTACAGTTTTATTTGCCAAGGCCTTTATGTTTGTTTTTTTTTTTTTGTTAAACTCTGAACAAGACTATAAAAATATGGCACATAACCAAAAGGAGACTTTTCTGAAAGCCCATAGAACAATTTCCAACACAGTTGCTAGTAGGTTGCCTCTCAGGTTTGCTACACTTATATGCAAACTCGAGATACCAGCTTAATCTTTTAAAACTAAACTTTAATCTGTACAGGGAAATGGCAGGCCCAGAGGGGACTCCTGGCAGCTGCTCCCTGACCTGTTGGCTGGGACCAACCGGGAAAGACAATCACAAGAAAACAAAATGAAACTGGGTATTGTCTAAACCCAAACCACAACAAAACCAAACAAACCTTAAAAATATGGAGGGTAGCATTCACGGTCCTTTTGAGATTCCATTTGTTTCAGCTGTAGTGCTGACCTGGAAATATACTTGTATTTTGCCTAAATGAGAAAAATCATGTACTTAGACATTACATGCACACACACTCCTCCTACTCCCCATTTTGAGAATGACTTTTTACTTTTCCTCCATAGCCTCGCCGTATGCCAGTAAGGCAGTCAGGTTATAGCTGGCTGAATTAGGCTGGAGGCAACAGAAATTGCAACAGAGAAATGATAGATAATTTTCAGTCTTTCCTAACAATAAAAGGAATCGAATATTTCATTAACATTATTTTCTTTCTGATTATAAAGCTTTGGAAATTGTTACAACATGTTTATGTTTGTATTTAAATCTATTTCAAATAAATATATAGTTGTACATAAAAGGCAATTTAAATACATATAATGATAAAATTAAGTTCCATTAATGTACTATTCTTTATTTTCTACAATAACAATTCACTGAGATTGTTATCCCTTTCATCTTAATTGGGTAATGTATTTTCCTCAATACAACTGTTTGGGAAAAAAATGCTAGGTTTCTTTTACGCATTTGCAGACATTGTTAATCTATGTAGCAGTTATGATGCATATTTTCCTCCACCACTTCCCACAGTATTTTATTATTGTGCCATACAATCCTCGTTTTACATGTGAAATACACCACCGCAATTTCATTTGCCTCAGCAATATTTGCTCTTTATTCCTGGTAACTAGCAAACAAATGGAGAGTCAGAAAACAAAGGGAAGACTGAATGTGCCATTTCTTGAGAATTTGCCTGACCTGCTCCCCCTTCCTTACAGCTGGTGTGTATTCAAGTCTGAGGAACTTCAGTGCTATCATGACTAGGATGAAATATTTATGGTATCAGAAAAAGTAAGAAGACTCCCAAAATGCAGAAGTTACTTGTACGTGATCTGTTTCATGCAAGCACTCAAACAGGGTTCAGAAGGGCAGCTTACAAAACCAAGTTAGAAAATAAGTAATGCAAAAGCATCCTGGAAGCTCACTTGTCTCTGTGGCCTCTTGCTTCTTCTGATACTGCTAGTTTTCTGTCTGTTGCTCTTGCAACAGGGTTACTCGGCCTGACGGCTACATCCCTGTCCCTGCAGCAGTGCGGTGCCATTCAGAGCCTTGTGGTCTCCCCGCCCTCGCCTGATCTTAATTCACTTTCAGAGAGGCTCTCAGGAGAGGAGCCAACAATTCCAATGCCAAGACAGGTCAGACTTTATAAGCACATCTCTGGAGCTAGTACAAAAAGCTAGAGAACAGTACATTCCAGTTTCTATCCGAGTCCTTTGCTAAAGTGCCTTTTTAATTTTTTTGGCCTTTTTATAAAGAAAGGTCTTGGCAACAGCTTTCCACAGTTGGAGGCTCTTTACTAGATAGCAGATGGACTATAATATAGTCCCTTTATTTTCCAAGTAGCGATAGGGTATCACCTATATAATCTTCTGAAACTCCTGTTCAGCTGCATAAATAATGCATTATTCTTTAGGAGGATTTTGTGTTATGAAAATTAAGACTTGGATTTAATGAAAGTTAATTTAAACAATCAAAACAGAAGCAAACAGAGTTAAGAGACAACCAGAAGTGTTTTATGCCTATAAACACCATACATACACCTAACTTTCTCCTCAGTGTATCTTCATAGAGCATCTCTGACATTACAGTGGCAAAACCAAATTTCATTTATCTATTTGAAAGCAATATTTTGATTTTAAAAAACATACCTCCTAGGATAATTAGGATTAAGATCAAGTTTAAATCAAAAGAATATGAAATACTTTGTATAGATGATATATAACTGGAGCAAAAGTTAGATAGGAATAGATGATTTATGTTTTGGTTCAGTGACCTAGGTTCAAAGTCAGCCAAGGCTAAAATCAAAGTAGGTTTTTCAGTCTAAATAATATAAATGTTATGTGAAAAGATTTACATTCTGAATGCTAAGCAATTAATCCAGAGGGAATTATTTATAATTGCTAATTAGTTAGACAACTACAAATGAAACAGAATGGAATTGTATATCAGTTCTCTTCTAAAATCTTGTGGGCTAATGTAATTGTTCCATTAGTATAAATCCCTTTACAATGAAGATTAAAATAAATAGGACTGAAACTTCCTTGGCTTTTGTTCCCAGTACTGCTATAATGTATGCTTTCAACCCAAATTCACTAATAGGATGATGCTATCCAGTTGAGGGACTGACAGATCTCACAGACTGTTATCAAAGTTCATGCTCTTTTCAACACTGGCTATTTATTTCTATTTTTTCTAACATTTACTCTATTATTTATTTTTTACTTACAAAAGGTGGAAGCAAACTTCTATTTTGTTTGGTCTCTCCCATTTCATTATATACAACTAAATGCAATAAATAACTTCCACTTGTCCATGGATATAAAAGTTTCATTTCTATTTTTGTATTTCCTGAAGATAACATTTTATCAATAACAACAAAAAACCCACATCATACCAGTTTATTTGGAGTTATTTTGCTTTTTTCTTCATTGGGGGAAGACTCACTGCCACTAAATTCTCTCTCTCCTGTATCGAGGGAGACCGGTTTTCCACAACTACATAAAGATATACATGTTTAAGATTCATAAAGAATAATAAATGCTTCTATATAATCTTTTTGATAAACATCAGGTGCATCTACAAAATTGACAAATTTTAGTATGTTTATTATAATGCAGGGCAATAGAAGATCATCTTTAACCACAGTACTTTGGTATAGGTTTTGGTAAACAGGTATACAGATAATTTACGCATCAAGCAATATGACAATGATTACACTGAAAACTAGATCCAAATAAACTTCCATTATCCATAGAAGCACAACAATTATATTTGTAAGTTCTGTTGTTTTCCATACACTTGGCCATCCTAGACTCTATCTGTAGAAATTTCTTGTCAGACTTTCCTTACTCCCTTCACCTCTTTGGTCTCCTTTCCTTTGTGACAGTTGTACTCCTCTCAGAAGTTTGCTAATGGAGAAGATGCTCTCCACAGTTACTATAGGCAAGAAAAGGGCAACCTGTGAAAGAAGTGGTTTACTTAGCTGTTAGAGCATTATCTTAAAACACTTCTCTAACATGCAGTATCTTGCATTTCACAGCTTATTTTACATGTGTGACATCTATTGAGAATAGAGCTGAGACAGAGCAATAGACATCTTCCTCCATGATTTACATCTATAGAGCACAATCCTATTAATAATAAAACTGCATGACAGGGTTCCAGTTCTCAAATATCATGATTTCCATGAGACAAGTGCTTCATCTGGATTATCTGTCAAGCAGTGATGGCATGAAGGTAAGAATTCCTCTCCATGGTCCACAAAAGATGACAAACAGAGTATCCAACAGATTTAAACAAGAAGTCTAGCATAGGTAGGTGAAAGCTCCTTATAAGATTTATAAAAAGGCTTCGAGTGGAAAAAGCTTTTATAGTTTTCCCATAGGAACACAAAAGCTGTAAGTAAACCTGGGACTTTATGCTTTCACCTCACACTCACCTTCCTACTTCCAGCTGGACAGCAGAACGGGGATCTTTCAAAGAACACAGATGTTTTCCTCCAAGTCCATGTGAAACTTCATACATTTGCAATTCCTAAAAGGAGAGAAAGGTAGATATAGGCAACTATTATTATAGTATTTACCACAATATAGTATTTAACTTAAAGAACTATTCAGATCAGTAATATTCTTTACTGAAAAAAAAATCCATACAGATTATTACCAAAGAAAATGTATAATGTGGAATATTTTCAGAGATTTCAATTAACAGCAACAAAAACTATAAATTACTTTTGCAGCTCTTGGGAAGTTCGTTGAACTAGAAATTATTTATTGTGGTAGGGTGAGGTTTCCTTCCAAGGCAAGGCTTCTGAATTTTCCACAGTTCAAAGGATTTGTGTTTTGTAAAATGAAATGACCCTATTAATCCATGTAATGTTGAAAGAATTTACTATTGGTTTATGTAGAATAACTCTTCCATATCAAGACCAGTAAGAACTTGATTTATATGCTGCTACTCATAGAGAGCTTAACACTTACTCTTTCAAAAATGTGTAGAATTTCCTTAGGGTGATGGAACACTCAGCAGTGATGCAGTCAAGCAGTTTTTTATGCCAGACAAGGTTGAAGGTATAAACTAGTCCCCTATCCAGAATCTGTCCAGTTAAACATGTTCCTAAGAAGTTTAGGAAAATGGCAACGAAACGGAGTTTAGCTGCAACTCTGAGATCTCAAAAGCCAGATGTAGTTCATAGGTAATGGTTATGTTCACTGGGACAGAAGAGTAGCCCATTCAGTAGGCTCTGTACACGTGACAGATTACTAAAACACAAATTAAAATCTCAACAGATCAATGATCTTGAACTGTGATCTATGTTCTCTTAGTTTTTCTGATGCCGTGAGGAAAGGGTAGAGAAACCTCAGATTCTAATATTTTTAATCTATTTAATTAGAAAATTCCAAGTGCATACAAAAATCAATCACTTGCATTTCACTGTAGTATTATACTGCCTACTATCCTGAAGAAGTAGGCAGATGCCATGATGATACTCTCATACAAAGCATAATGTTACTCCAAACAAAGCAGAAATAAAAAATTCCTTTTGGAAAACTGGCTGAGAAGTTCACTAGAAGGTCAGAGCCAACAACTGTACAAACTAAGCTAAAGTACTGCTGTATTAATTAGCAGTTTAATATGTAGCATAATTCTGAGGGAGAAACAACTAAGGAGGTCAAATAAAAAACCCAATAACCACTATTAGTAGCTCATCGATCTGTTTGTCCAATTAATTTTAAACCTAACAAATTATTGTCTGCCATGTAACTGATCTCTTGACAAATTAACAATACAGAGTGAATGTAAGTATTTACACAGATTGGATACCAATAAAGCAGGCTGTCAAAGTATGTGGTTTTATATTTGTTTAATTGGAATTTCAACAAAATTAAATTCAAAAATAAGGTCAAAGTAAACCAGTTGTGTTTATTAATATAAATTTCTTGTTGGTTCAGAAAGATATTGAAGCAATTTATTTCAATGTACAGTTGTGATTCATACTTAATTAAATTTATTTTCTAGAAGCTTTACAAATACTTAAATCTTCATGTGAATAATACTGACACCACCAGGATTCTTTTATGTATATGAAGCAGGAAATGTGGTCCACAAATTCGTCTCAGTTACATCAGCGTTAATGCAAAACAAATTCTATCATCTCTTCCATATTTGTTAAAATGTAAGGGGGATCAGAATCTGGTCTTACAATTAATTACTCAAATAAAATCGTCATCTAATACATTTATTCAATGCAAATATTCCCCATTATCATGTAAACTAAGTCGTAATTATGCATCTAGTGCTATATGTAACTACAAAGTTAGCAGCAGACAATAAATTTGTCCAAAAATCTTACGTGACAGAACAGATACTGCAATAGACAGAAGGCAATAGACAGTCCAGTATGACACACTTATGAAAGTAATGGATTATACGGTGAAATTTCTGGACTTCTTACATGTATGACATATTTTAAACCTTAGTGTTACACAAAGGGGAGAAATAACTTTTCTTTTTTGTCAAGTGCATGGAATAGGCTATGCCTTTGCTCCACTGAGGACTCTAAAAGGTTCTAGTTGCTTTAGATCATTAATGAATTTTCCAGCTATCAGAGCTGGCTACAGAAGTACACCAAAATGTGCAAAGGCAAGTGCATAAACAGAGAACAGAGAGACCAGAAATAAGAAGATGCCTGGGTGTCATGAAGATAAGTCAAAAGGCAATACCATCAGATATAATCGTTGATGGATCACGCCAAAGCATGTATCATAGCCAAAGCATACATCATATTAACATACATAAAACAACACATAAAAGAAAAAAAAATTGTTGCGGTCAGAATAGTAACAGTTGCAAAGTCATGGTACACAAGACACAAACAGATCAAATAGGAAATAGACAGTGAGACACAAATGAATGTTAAACTACAAAAATTCCTCATGACTGCGGAAGGCAACCACGGAGAGGCAGGACCTAGTGGAACAGTGTTCCTTTCTGTATTTCAGTACTGAATGGCACAGACAACATAGGAGTGAATGCTTTTGGTTAAAACATATGGAAACATCAAGTCTCATAATACCTCAGACAATCAATTTATCCTATAGAGAAAAAACAGTTATGCAGAATATCATACCCATAGCAGATAAGGCACCGTGCTAGCCGTGCGTATAAGAGATCAGAGTGCTATTCCTCAGGGACTGCAGTATATGGCATGTCTTGTTTAAAGACAGCTTGTAAAATTCAGCTAGTTCAGCATCACTGTAAAGTCTCAAAAAGATCAAAAAGCATCAGAAAGTGCTTTCAGAAAGCACTTTGCAACCGGTGGCAGCAATTGAACAACACTGCAGCCTGAACACCAATTTATCTGGCCCATTCCCCTGCTCAAGAATGGAACAACTACAGTAGTGAAATATTGCCTCAGTAACAGAAAAGTTTAAACAAAATACAGTCCTTTAGTTGTCTTTTGGGTTTGCCTTTTTCCTTTGGGAATCCCATTCTACTATTCTACTATTTATATTCTACCGTTTCTACACATCAAAGTTATTTCCAAAATCTAGAAATTAAAATTTAGTTCCCATCCTTAGTTAGGTGGGAACTAAGTAAATCTAAAAGGTGAAAACCTCCACCCCCCATTAGGTCCAGACCTATGGACAGCACTGAGACCTGCAATGCTGCTGTAACTCTGTGCTATGAGGGATCCATCTCCCCAAATGATGAACTAAAAGCCAAAGTGACCTACATACATATGTAGGTTACTGTCTTTAGATGTTTACACAAAGTATGTTTAGTTATATACAGATAATCTATTCCACATAATAAAAGAAATTACTCACAAAAACAAGCCTGTTGCAGCCAATGTATTGAGGTAAGTCACTGAAAGAAAGTGGGAGTTTTATTCCCATTGAGGCAAATTAAGCTGAGGTTGAGATTAATTAAGCAGGAAAGTACAGCACATGACACCTAGTCTAATAAAGACATTTGCATATTTAAAGAAAGTGAAACAATATCTGTTTTAATTAAGTAGGCTGCTCCTTCAGGTTAATGCATTCAGGGGAAAAATTAAATCTGTCTAGAATCCCTGGAAGAAATGGAGATTGGCTGTAGGAAATTGGCCTCCTGAAATGTGATTAATGGACTTCGATGATGAGGACTGACTCCTGCTAAGCCATCAGGACTTGCTATGAGACAGGTGCTGACATTTGGAGCAGTTTTGCGTTCTCTAGGCAAAAAGCAATGTGTTCTCTGTGAGGCCCCCCTGCAACTACAGATCAGTTCTCAATTGTCACCTGCATATAGAGGCTTTTTCTCTAAGTGTCTAGCTATGCTGATGTCAAAATATTTGACATCTAATTTGCTCCAACAGCCTAAGAGTTTCACATTTCCTCGGCTTTCTTGCATACATCAGAATGAAATGCTTATGCAGCCTTTCACAAGGCATCTTACCAAAGGATGAGTATTTACTGCTGCTATGCAGGTTAGGACTGTCCACTATCTGTTTGGTAGACCTTTTTCTCTCATTCAGTGCTACTGATCAGTAGAAGCAATTAAAATTACATTCTACGCTTCCATAACTGCTGATTAAAGGTGTCAGTTTCTAATGCGTTCTTTTTGTAAATGCTTTATATCCTTTGACTTACTCATGGGAGTCCAGGAGTAGTGAGAATAAACCTGTTGAAGTGATCAGAAATTCCACTCTTGGGAGTGTATTAAGGCAAGAAGCCGAAGTTCCTTTCTGCTCTAGTAGAAAACAATACAAAACAAGAACAGAAAGCTGCTTTTCTACACCAAGCTGTCCTCATGTGAAGCATCACAACACCCTTCAGAAAGAGTGCCAGTCAGAAGGAAAAGGGAAGAGGAAATTTTAAGCTGAGATTTCCAGAGAAAAAAGGTGAAAAAGGGAGGCTCCAGCAAGATCAAAAGGGAATGAAATGCCTGTACCATAGACACAGATGTATGCATTTTTCGTGTTTTCAAAGAAGAATTTTGATGTCATTTCACTTTATGTCTAGCACATTATGTAAATATTTTCTGTAGAAATCTGGCATTTCCATGGTATGCTTCATGTATAATCTGACCAAGAAATAAAGCAGAAGTCTACCTCGCCAAAAAGCACTGAAGACATCACTGTAATGCACATCGATTTTTTTAGTGAAAAGAGTTCTGGATGTCAAAGCTTTGTAAACTGAACTTACAAATATCAACAGCTCTGCAGATTTCTGCTTGAACCTTCAAAGGAGAATCATGAAGCAATGTGTACAAAAGCCTAACTTATTAGTATCTAGAACAGTAAAAGTTACCACAAGGGATAAATATAAGGGCTGGATAAATCAATATTAAATCTAAGCTTATTAAGTGAGTCACGCTTGATAGAAGCACAGCTTCCTATTCTTTATTGCCTAGCATTGTTATGGATGCATCTCACAATTAAAAGCATAACTGTTGTACAATAAAAATTGCCAAAGCTATTAACCAATAATATAAATGAAAATTTTTACTCCTGGCATTTTCCATTATAGTAATACTTTCAGTGTACAGTCAACATGCTCCAGATGCTTAAGGTTTCCAGTAATTTACAATCATTGCATCTTTGCTTTTTGTAAATCCACTTAGTCAAAAAAAGATTAAAAATAAATAAATTCCTCACATAACACAGCCTACAGCCTATGTTATTCCAAAGGATTTGCACTGAAAACAGTTGTAACAGTCCCATATACTGTTTCTGTCTGGTAAATAACGAGAAACTAACATTTTCCTTCAAAATCAGACAAAAGAACCATAGGTTGCACTGATTTCCAAGAAAACCTGGTGGGTTTTTTTCAAAGACTGCAAATAAGAGTTTGAATCAGAGCTGGACATGTAGTTCCAAAAAGTAAACCCACTGCTTCATTCGAGAGACTACAGTCACTACGCTGCTTTGCAAAGTGCATTGCAGGCAAAAAGTATTTTAGTGTGCCTAGTATAATCATACTATATAGCGTCCACGAAAGCTAGAAGTTGCAGTTCTGCATTTCATTTATGCTTACATTGCCACATTTTCCTAAATATTTTGATTTTCATGTAATGAGGAAAATTTAAGGGAACCTAGAAATTCAGTTAATATGGAGAAATACTGGACATCTTTCATGTCTAAAACTAATTTGCATCAAAGTCGTAAGATCACCCATTCAGGAGATTTTGTGACCTCGTGTTATTTTATGGAGATTGTGTTTGTGTTTTGAGTAGACTTCACTCTTCCCTATATCAGGTTATTGCTCATGAATAGGGCTAAGATATTGGTAATCTTCATATGAGACAAGTACTCTGCATACAAATTTATACTAGTTTAAATCTAACCTAAAGTAACAGTTATGTATGTTAGGACAGTTAAGCACGTTATGACAGCAAATATAAGAGCACAGAACAGCACAAAAATAAAAATATTCTTTTGTGATTTATGACATGTCTCTCATTGAAGTGAAAGACATGACATAGTTTGATTTCTGACAATACAGCTCAGCAGAAGTGGCAGATTCTGAAACACTTCTGTTCACTGGAAGGCATCCTCTGTGTCAAGATATTACTGAAAAGTTGTATGATATAAAATTATATACATTTATGACTTTTTTGTATGTGCATGGATAAGACTTGCATATATTTTACTAAGAGAAAATTCTTCGTTTGTTAAATCAACACTATTATAATTAGCTGTTCCTCTATAAGTCATAATTTCTAAATTCAGGTCTGAAGTGTGCTTGCCAATCTCATTTATGTTTTGGCTTTTTTCTCCCTGCCAAAAATAATTGTCTGAGAAGTAGGGAAAGAGAACTGAGGGGCAAACAGGAACAGCCCCCACCTCCTCCAGCATCAAGAACCTATGCACATGGAGCTGCACAAACCACTGCTCACACCTGTGAAGCTGACAGCCAGATGCCACCTGCACCTGGATTTATTTCTCTAGATCTGCCCAAGGAATTAATGTAAAAAGTTAAGCTGTGCTCCCTGCTTGAAGACACTCATTGCAATTCTTCAACAACTTTTTTTTTTTGATTGAAGAAAAATAAAAATTGAGCCTTTAAACTACCGCAGCTGTTACATTGCACGTTGTTTCAAAAAGAGGATGAAATAGTAATGTGAAACCAGGGCAGAAATATGGCCCACAACTGCAAAAGCAGACCCAAAGCTCTGTGTGTGCACTCTATCTCTTTAGTGAACTTAAAGCAGCTATCTGTTTCCAAGTTTATTACTGAATAGTGATGCCATTCTGAATTTGAAAAATACATGTTCTATGGGTATATTTCACAAGTTATTGTCATACTGCGATGTACAGACTAACAGGCAGTAGTGGGCAGCCATAGTTGAAGATCAAGGATGCATGTAACAGTGCCACAGATTGCATGTCTTTCAGAAAAAAAAAAAAAAAAGAAAAAAAAAGAAAAAAAAGAAAAAGTTACCAGTTTCCAGCATTTTCAAATGATCAAGGCATACAGGTATCTTAACTGCACAGCCTGTTAGACTAATCCTTCTCATTCTCTAGACATATTCCACCCCAGAATTAGAAATGAGTGAGCAAAAATTTAAAGCAAGTCTAACTCAAGTGCACATCAGAGATGCAGACATGTATCTCTGCAATTATCAATGAACAGACCTGCTGAGATCCATGTTCAAAAATGCTGTAATTTTTCTTCAAGTAATAAGCAAAAATATCTGCTTTTTTATAGGAGAGTGTTTTCCAGTGACCAGCCTTCGGTAATGCTTTTCTGTTACTGAAGGATTTTACAGCTGACTCTGACTCAATGTTTTTAGGCTTATTTTCAGTGCAAACCTCTGCCTAAAAAAGTCTTTCAGCAGTTGAGATATGCACCAGTCTATAATACTACTGGTGATTCTCCCAGGCTCTTAATTACTTAAATACATGATTAACATCTTCAGTAGCTGTAACACCTAAGCACATCTCAAAAAAAGTTTGACAAGGAACTCTGATCTTCTCTCCCCTTCAAATTGCTGTTGGAAGGCCAAGAAATGCACAAGTCATTTGAAAAGCAATAAAGACACTGAGAGGTTCCAAAGGTGAAAATGTAATAATAATGCAGTATACACTGTTATTAAGTGACTGGTACTTTAAATGTCTGCTGTATCACTTGCACCTATTTTTTGAAAACAAAATAATAAAATTTAAAATCATTATTAACATTACTCTATTTGTTAGTTTGAGAATTGGGGGGAAAAATGTAAAACTGTGATCTGTATTATAAGCCAAGGGCAAGAAAACATCCTGAAACACTACAAATGGTTTCATAGGCAAATAACCCAGGAGAAAGTGAAATGTTTTAAGATTAATGCTTAAAAGTGGCACAGACAGCAGCTTTTTATCACCAAAAAAATCAATGTAAGTGTTCTCAACAACTTAGGTTGCCTCTAGTTGCCTTCAGAGTACCTCATCTACCAGAAATTTTCAAAAATGGAAGAATATTTATAGTTTGGTTTTCAATATCATTTAAAAAAATAATGAAATTTGAGAAGAGACCTCATTTTTAAAATGAAGTGCTACTCAGTGATTTAGACCTGGAGGAAACATTAGCTGACTTACTGGAAGATATTTTGATGTGTAAAAAATATTAGGGAGGGGATGTCCAAAGATGTACATCAGCACCAGAGTGATAAACTGCTTTTTAAGTTGTGGAATAAATATGGCCCTACTAATAGTTATCCCTTTTTATTAGCAGGACAAGGTTAACAGTTAATTTTTTTAATAGTTAGATATTAAAAGCTGTATCCTGCAGTATTATACACAAATGTCTTATGTTACCCTTGACTTCCACTGGGAGAGGTTAGGTTATTAGGCCCAGCTCCAGGAATGTACTTAAGCATATGTTTAAACTTTAAGTGCCTGATAATTATGCATATACTTAAAATTGGGTATATGTTAAAATTTCATTATGAATATCGATAGAATTAAAAAGCTGTTGCAATCAACATCACTCTGTAACATTGTGCTAAAACACCTCTCACCCCCAAATAACATAAAATACCAGAGAAAGCAGTAATGTGCAATATACGTCTGATTTCATTTTCTCAAGCTAACACAGCTACAATGACTGGAAAACACCAGAGGTGAAAAGTCAGAAATAAGTCAGTTCTCTTCATGGATACTGGTCACAGAACCAGCTTGGTCACAAGCATACAAAAGATGTTGGAATTTACATAAAGTGCCAGTTAGAGAAGATTAGGAAAGTTGTCATTTAGTTGTAATTTGCTGATGGTTTATGAGGCAGAATTGTTGTACCTAGTAAGATATGCATATTTTAAAAATGGATGATAACCAAAATATTATTATATACACCCACTGTGAATTTCATATTTATCCTGTTTCTCAGGATATGTTTCTCAGGATATGCTCATTTGTATGTACTGCTGAGAAAAGCCACAGGTACCTTCCAACCTGCAATATCAACATTTACTCTCTATATTCTTTTCTGTCAACTCTTTTAGCCTTTATGATCTTTCCTACTAACCTATTAAAAAAAAGCCTTTATACAATAATGTTGTCAAAATTGCCTGATTTATTTTCAAATTATTGTAGTTTAGTTATTCAGAAGCAGTACATTTTTATCCTCGTGTTTATCTGATACATATTCTGGTGTAATAGTTTAAGACAAACATAATTTTATAAAACAACATTAGATCGCATGTTTATTTTAAAGATTACAGTGGGTGATAGATGAAATTCTTCTGAATTGTTCATTCAGTGTAATTACACACATTTTAAACCACATTTATTTCATCTTCCATGTGCATAAATGAAACATTAATTTTTCTATTAAAACCCCCCATGTGTTATTGGAAGACAGGAACTATTGTCCATGCTCATGAAATTAGACTGGATAGTTTTGGTTTTGATAACTTATATTAGAACAATCAGGTCTTAATTTTATCAACATCTAAAATGTGGATATACCTCACATCTGACAAAAAGTTTTTCTAGGATATCTATTTCAGGGGAGATGATATACAAAGTGTACTTTTAAGGTGATTTTTTATTATTCCTGAAATATTATTTCTAAAATAAGCCATAGAGAAAATTATCCCTATACTGAATAAAACATATTTGAGTTAATGATTTGTACATTTTATGAGCATATAGTGAGAACAGAGGAAATGTAAAAAACATTATAGATTTTTAAGTATTTTATTAGAAAAAAAATGAGCAGCTTACTCTCTAGTCTGGCCAATTAAAATGATTTCCTTCTAATAGGAGGATAATTTTCTTTTGGTAAAAAAGAAACCATTAAGTTTAGTGTTGTCATTTATTCACAGTCAGATTTCGTAAAGTGTTTGAACCCAACAGTTAATTTGTTATTTTCCTCTGTATTCAGTTTTGCTCCAGCATACGGTTTATGCGTGATGAATATAAATACAGCCTGATGAAATGGTCCTTAGAGCAGTTAAACAGTTTAAAGAAGGTAGATAAAAGGGGAAACAAATTTTTGAAAGCCAAAATCTAAGGTCTAAATATAGACCTACTTGCTTGAGTTCAGCTTCTGAAATAGGCACAGAATCCATTTGTAAGACATCTAGATGATACCAATAAAACAAATAAGAGTCAACATGTTTTTTCCAGAATGAATCATTTCAAACCCATCACTTTTTTTTTTTTTTTTTTTTTTCTCAGTACAATGACAGGTCTTAGGGATAAGAGAAAAAGAGACTGTATAATTCATCATGACCTTAGTGGTTTACAGTCTCACACGACACTCTCATGAGTGAACACAAAAAAGATTGTCTAGATGAAGTTTACTCTATGTGGGATGATTATTAATCACTGTCAATCTAAAAGGATGAATAAAATGCAGTTCAGATATGTCTTTCCTAGGAATGACAATTCACTATTTTGTAGTATCATCACGGGTGAGAGATGAAAAGTATCCTTATTAAATTGGCAGATAATACAGCCATGGGAGGTAGTACAACTACATAGTCAGAAAAAATAGTATTTATTGTGATCTTTACTAACAATAATAAATTAATACAGAACCACTGTATATGAACTTCAGTGATACAGACTAGGAAGATTTGCTAATTTTAAAGTCAGTATCCTACCTTTTTTTATTATTTCCTTCAGAATATATCCATAGACATGAGAAAGCTACTACACTTTTCCTTTGTCCTTGCAAGTACTCTGTAATCTTTGTTTTATTCAGACAGAAGATAAGGCTCATCACATCTTATAACGAACCTTCTGTTCTGATCAGATCTGTCAAGTCATATTGGCCAAATATTTTGAAATGTGCAATCCTGCGAGTTGATTGTTTCTCAAGAAATACAAAGTAAGAAAAAGAGAAATATTATTACAGTAACCTGTATGTGGTGTAAACCGGAATACTGTAATATTGTGTCAAAATTCTTTATCCATGTTTTTAAATAAGAAATTTTGTACTTATCCACATAATGGAAAAGACCCAAAAATGTGCAAGAATGACCAGATGAGTCAGTCTTAAGTATTTTTTTTAAATGTTTTTGTCACCTAGTTGAGAATTGGTCGGTCTTGACATCTATAGACTCAATCTGAGACAGAAAATCACACACCACAGGCATATACATAAACTGAGTAAAGTGGCAACTCAAATTTCAGTAAAACTACAACTCTACTTTATCTGCTGAGTATAGTTTATACTTCCAAAAGATTATGAAAAACTTTTTGTATGTATTTGTCTTTGACTTATTAGTGCATTTTCAAACATAGATCAAAAAGCTCTCTATTCTTCTCTAATTCTTAGCATAGAACAGAACAGTCAAGAGTACCTCTTTCAGTGAAAATGCATCACCTCAGGTAGTCAGGAAGGCAGCTGTTACCTTTGTCTTCCCAAGCATTTCCTGAATCCTTACGCTGATAGAAGTCGTTGTACATATCCTTCTACAAAAGCAGAGTTCATAGGAAGGGCACACAGCAAACCTGTCCAAAACAAGTTTCCCTCCTCTTCCTCTTCTCCCCTGCTCGGGGGTGCCCTAGTATCAGAATCAGACAAACACTGTGTAATGCTGCTGCACACAGTCTGCTTTAGAGTTTTCTGTTTTATCTTTTAAATGCTCATCTATATTTCAGTAATTTACCTCTCCCATGACGATCAGGGAAGAAAAACAACATTTTGCATATGTAGAGTTAAACACTGACTCAACAGCTAACTCAATGCAGCTGAACTATATGTTTTCCATAACCTTAGATTGTGCTAACCTTAAAATAAAAGGTTCAGCTGTTGACATAGCAATGTACTTAACAGTTCTTTTTCCATGAAAGATGGAGTGTATTTTGGAACAAAAGTTCAGATACTTTTGAGACCACAGGAAACAATTAATGTCTGTTCTTGAAAGAAAACACACAAGACAAAGCATGCGGGTAAACACATACTATGCAGCAACTCAAATGTTTTCTTCTTTAAGAACCAGATGGCGTTTTCAAGTTCATTCAAATCTTGAAGAGCTGAGTAACTTTTATTACCTATTTCTGTTTTTAAGGGGGACTGGGTGCCTAATTTGCTTTGAGAATCTAGCAACTACATTCTTAGTTCCTGAAGGAATGAGGACACACTTGTTAAAACCTGTTCAGCTAATTTGACACGTATTTGCTAGAAGAAAATGTTACCTTACAACTTGTCTACTTCTATAGGATGTTAAAATACATCTAAAATATTTTTCTCTAGTGAACTGTGCTATTAATTTACACAAGAGAATTTCAGACCTGAAAAGATTTTCCATGAACTGAAGTGACTGATGTCAACATTTTTCATAGTTTACAGAAAAAAGAAAAAAAGAAAAAAGCCATTTGCTGGCATGCAAGTAATCTAGTTTTGGGATTACAAAGATAAACCTCATCTATATCAGTGTAACAGAAACAATCTTGCTTCTAAATTGCTTTCTTACAGTCTGTATGGATTACACAAGCACATCTGTAAACCAATCTGTGAGTACTTCTAATCCCAGTGTCTCTGTTCTACCCACTGGTAAACAAAATAATCTCCTCTTGAATCCGCTGAGAACTGAGCAAGTGCAAATTGTGGGCAGGATGTGACCCATACATTCATCACCTCATTCCAATTTGAATTAAAGTATGTAACTGCTATGTGGATAGATACCTTTCTTAGACGTCTAGTACACAGAGCCAAAAGATTTGGCTTTTAATGGCATTAATAAATTTCTGACTCATCATGTCATTCATCCTGGCCCCAACACTACATTTTTACCATTAGACATCCATGGAGCAGCAGTATAAACCGGATCCTGAACATAGCCTAGATTAAAATATAAACATAAACAAAACCTGCTATTTTTTGTCTGGATCTCATTCAGGATCTGGTTGACAGCTTGCAGAAGGCAGGCTGTGTAGCTGACTGGAGCGGGTTAGCACATGCCCCAAGGCCTGCTTTGTCACTGAATCCATGAAACTGGAGACTAACTTGCCTTTCCATAATTTATGGCACTGCAGTGAACCAGTCTCCCTCCCCCCAGAATGGATGAGGGACAAGAATGCTCTTATTTAATTAGTCTAGGGAAATATTGACACTTTTAATTCATTTTCATTTCCTTTCTTGTCAGTATCTTTCCTTTCTTTACTATTGCTTTTGTGTGCATTCGCAAACTTCCCTTTCAGGAAAATCACTGCAGAGACTCTTATTATTCTCCTAATATATAATTTTTTCCTTCTTTTTTCCTTACTTCCCTTGAACACAAACATCAGTCTGCTGCTTAAAAAGCCTGTCTTTACAATAACTGTTGAAAGTAATGACTCTGTAAAAGCCTTCCATTGCTCAGGCAGTCTCTCTCAGTTACGAAACAGTGCTTTGTTTGACCAAATGAAGAAAAAGATCACTCCAATACAGTTATCTTTGTGACAGAGATTTTTCCCCCTCCTCATACTCTCTGATGGCAGTACCAAAATCCAGAAGAGGAACCTGCTGAGAAACCTGGCTAATTCCCAGGCCTCCAGCTTTCAGCAGGTGTTGGAAGTGATGTGTTTCTTTCCACCTGAGCTGTCACTGAACAGTAATCACATTCCCTTCATTGCCAGGCTCTGCCTCCATCCTACGGCTCAGGGCAATGCATCTTTTTCAATGATTTTAAACATCAGCATAAGAGACAGCACTAACAATACTCCACTGCTGAGATCATGGAGCAACCCTCACAGCTTTTCTTCATTTTTTTAATAGTACTGTAGTTATGAAAATAATTATACTAATGAAAACTAACAATCAATTTATATGATCATTTTAAGGCAGGCAAACTGGGATGCCCTGCTTACATCATCTTACATAAAATTGCCCTCTGGAAAAGAACTTTGCTATTATAGTACACAGACCTGTGGACATTCTCTGTAAATAAAAAGGCCTTTGTTACATAAGAAAGGTAAAATTTAAAATGTATTGCATCAAATGAAATGTTAAAATCTACAGAAGAAAGGAAAATGATGCTTATGCTAAATATTTACTTGCTATTTAAGCATTCAGCTGTGTGAAACTTTACTAATTAAGCATCACAGAGAGTGTATTTCTTTGTTCACTAAATTGCAGTCATGACTACTTGAATGGATAGTGCCCCAAGGAAAAGACATCTCTTTTTTGCACTTATCCAGGCTAGATATTTCTGGATGTACACACGTAAAGGGGAACATACATTAAAATGCTGCTAACCACAGATCTGACCTTATGCATGGAGCCAATTGTCTTCTTACTCAAGTGTTAAAAATGGGTATGGCATAAGTTCTGTACAGAAAAGAATTTTAATTGACATTGCTGTCTGGAAATACTAATAAAAAATGCCAGTTTGAAAACGAATGCCAGGTGATTCTTCAAAATTTTTCTAGCAGCTGCCATGGTAGTTATAGCTTTCTTTCCCGATTTATTTTCTTTACATGTTCAAATTAAAGTACCAGCTTTGGTAAATAGTATTGTAAGTGTTAGCATGAAACAAAAATAGTAACATGCTGTCTCTGCCTCTCACTCACTACTGGAACATGATTTTTATTTTGTACTAAGAAAGCTAAATTCAGCATAGTTAAAATTACGTAACTATAACTAACTGGAGTTGTCGAAACCCAATGCCAAATTTACAGAAACACTTTGAATTTGCAATACTCTGCTACAAATACTCCACACTGCTAGTGTGTGCTGGCAATAAAAAGAGAATTAAGAGTTCGTAAGTGTCCAGACAGCTGGTAAAAAGATACTAAAAGATGATGAATAGAAGACTATTAATCTTTTACAGCAGGCAATGGTGAAGCAAAAGCCAGGCTAGTAGCAAAGAATTATATTACCTTTCAGGAATTACAAATATTTACATTTAATTTTTGAATAATATTCCAGAACCAATGAATAACCCCAAACCAGAAAGCCTTATACAAAGCATAACACAACACTTAATACAATAATATCTACATCCACCAGCAATACTGGCTTCAGCCTTAATTCTACAAGAACCACAATTCAGTTAAGCAAATGCAAATTCATGTAGGTGAATTCTGTTATTATATTCTATCATAACAGTGGTTAAAATTCAATTTCTATAGCTTTTAGACCATTATTATAGCATCCAATATACCTTTGGCTTTACTGGATAAGAGAGGAAAAGATGGTGTATCTTACAATTACTTATAGGAACAGATACAGCTATATTTACACAAATGATGACACATTCTGCGGAATACATATAATATGTGAAATATGAACATGAAATTCCTTCACGTGTTTTTTTTAGAGAGCATTTAAGCTATAAATTCTAAATTACATATGCAGATGAGTTCAATAACATCCATTTCAGTAAACATGCTAACTGGACCAGGAAAAAGACATTTTGGATTGATGCAGCAATATCAAAGCATTTTGTTCAACACAGAACAAAACTTTTCATTTCACCTCTGTCTTATTTCACCGTATCATACTTTCTCTTTCCATGTAGATCTATTTTAAGACTAAAGCACTATCTTTAAATGATTTCACATGTTTACCTGTGGAATATTCAAGTGATTTTTTAGCTTCCCTGAAATATTTTTTCTTTCTTCCAAGAAATATTTACACCAAAATGCAAATAGTCCTTCTGGTCTTCTTTAAACTCATGAACAGATAACTTATAACTCAAAACAATTCTACATATTCAAATAAAAATGATTTAAAATTATTTGCACTTCATAAAACATTTTAACATGTTTAAACAGAAATTTGCTATTATTGCATGTCTACTATTCCCTTGAACAAAGCTCCTTCTGTCTTTGAGACATGCTACTATAACACAAAACTATACAATATTTTGAAAAGAAATTTTAATGTGTAGAAAATTATGCTGTGAAAGCATAATTCTGATGGACTTGTAATTTTTATGCTATTTTCAGTTTGTTTCTCTCATTCAAAAGTTCTAAAATTGGGAAACTGTGGAGTATAGTCAATTTTCATTAATATCATATGTATTCATATATTTTAAAATTAATTTATTCTTGGGAATCCCAAGTTATACATTTGAAGTTCCCATACCAACAGATTTGCAATTAATCATGTTTGCACAGTACTTATTTCAGAATCATATTCAGTACCTAATCAGCTTTAGTGCATTTTTTAACCTGCATTATGCTTGCAGGTCTCTGTGTTAACCTTAATTTTCAACAGAAAAGATTTCACTGCTTCTGACAGTGCGTCTTAGGGTATAAAATACAACATTTAGAAAGACTTTTCTTAAAATCCTAAGGTTCTGAAGGCTTTAAAGTGGGTATGCTAATAGCCATTCTCTGACTTGAGAAGTATGACATTTAAACTCATACAGAATATATGGAACAATTACCAGGAAGAGAATTCACCTAAAATAAATCTCTCAAATCAAGAATTATCTTTAATAAGAGTTGCCAAGATGGTAATAATATTTGTATGACTAAAGAAATAGGTATTGCAAGGCATGTACTAAATGTCCATGGAACTATTTTCCTTGTAAATGTAGTATATCCTAGTCTTACAAACCAATTGGCCAACCCATTTCAGAGATTAGCTATGATGCCATTAAGTCATAAACACTTCAAAGGCAACACCTATCAGGACAAACTGCTTTTTCCATCTTTGTGATGCTGCATATTTTACTTTTCCTCCTCTAAATATCTAATCCACAGACCCATTTAAGTAATAAGTACTTGCAAACCAAACTGCTATTTTAGCTCTGTATATTGGGCAAAAATTGAAGGATTTACTGCATTCACCCATGAGCACCCATTTTACCTACCAGTGCTCACTTGATGCATGAGCACTGCTGGGCATAAAGTGTAGCCATGTCTGCGTGGGCCGAGATCATGAAATATCTGGGTGACCCACACTGGGTCAGGGATACCCCCAGGGTGTTTTTTTCTTTTGCTATGATGAAAGCAAAATTATAGGTTTAACGTTCAATCACATGAAAACATAGTGTTGAAGCTGTGTTCAAATTTGGACCTGAAATGGTTGGACGTGATGAGATTGGCTCCGGTATCTTTAGGGATAATACAGACTGAACAAACTGATAATCATGCAGGTATGACATTAGATATGAGAAACATCAACTTGAGTAGACTTAGATACTGTTTAAAAGACAGTATAAATCTGACTGGGCTGAATTCTAAATTTGTAACAATTCATGCATGAAGTATTAAACATTCCAGCAGCGTTCCTTGATAACATCAATTTTCATCAAAATTCAAAGTACATTTGAATTGCAGTGAGTAAGAAAATATTATTTTTTTACACGTTCTTTACCAATGACTGCAACAGTTTTTAAATGTATGCTGGCATTTAAAAAAAAAAAAAAAATTAGTTTGAAGTTTGTAAACTACTTGAAATATATTAAATGTAAATCTGGTCAAAAAGAAATTAATTTTGAAGAACAAAATGGCCATTGACAAATTAGGTGACACATGAATATGATGCAGTAAACTGATACCATTTATTTGGTTATTTTGTAAACTTCAGTCAAATGTTTTCTGTAATTTTTTGAATAAAATAAAGGAGGTAAGCATAGTAGCAACATGCATCAAATATGTCACGGATCAGTGGGGCAGGTGCAGTACCATTCTGGTACACAGCTGTATCTTCAATCTGCACTTCTACAGCACAATAAAGAGGATATAGCTGCCAATAATACTGATTTCTTATACTTATTTTCTTTTAATCAACTCATACTGACATACCCTAAGAAGAAAATTCCTCTCTTAGATTATTTGCTTTTTTACCAAAACTAAAATGCCTCTTTTCCTAAAAGGAATGTGATTAATTTCTGAACTTTATAGACCTCATTCAACTATTATGATGCAGAAAAGGTCTTTGGAGTCACACTCTAGTGATTAAAAGAGTATTTTTTGATTTTTTCCTTTAATCATATTAATAATTATACACGTGTAAATTATTTTAATTAGAAAAGTAATAATTGTACAGAAACTCTTTTAAATGTCCTGCTCCTATATCCTCCTGAGATTATTTTATATGAATTATAGAGAAAATGAGAGAGAATTGGTATGAATGTAGTATGTAGGTCAAAACTAGAACATTTATGCCACTAAAAAAAAAAATCAAAACTCCTCAGGTATCAGTGCAGAGACTTCAAACTCAGTTCAGAGTATGTGTAGATTAATGGATCTAATTAAAAATACATGATTCCTGTTTCAATTCTGATCCAAAACCAAAATACACATATAAGATCAAAATCCCAAGAATTTGATTAATTCAAGCCCCTTTTGAACTCTGACCTCAACATGAAGTTTTCAGAGGCACCCATTTTACTCTCAGCTCTAAGGTTCATGCACATACAGAGCATATTTGTATCACTTCACAGCTTGGCATTTCTGTGTATTATCAGGCTTGGCATATCACAGGTTGCTAATACTGTATACTATCAAAGTAGCTATACTCAGAAAATCTGTGTTGTCAAGCCTCAATCCTGTGAAGCTGAGATTTGGAGGATGCTAATACCATTGACAATTGAGTACATACATTTTAAAGCGGTCTGTTTAACATGGACCACGGAGACAGGAATGACATTCGCTGAGCTTTACTTTAATCAACTCTGTGACAGTAAGACACATATCTGTTTAAGAATAAGGACCATAACCAAACACTTCAAAGCACCTCTTTTTTTTTTTTCTTCTCTCTCTGAAAACTAATCCAACTTAAAATATGGCTTACAAACACAAACCTGATTTGTAACCTATCCAGATTAAAGGAGATCCTTTGTTCTTCTGTCAGGATGTCTCATACGCCTAAGTATAATTACGAGAGGTACTACCCGAATAATCATCTATATGAAAAAATACCCAACCTGTAATAAAAAAAAATTCCATCAGAAATGGAAATTGTGAATTTAGAGAACATAATCAAAACACTGACCTGGGATTTATTTCAATTGTCTTGATGATGATAGTATAACTTTGATAACCAAAAACATTGCTATGATATCCCAGTAAATAAAGGAATCAGAACAATGTCTCCAGATTCTCTTACTGTTTAACATACTATAATTATATGAAGCAAGTCTATATAAATTTAAATAAATTATGTTTCTTTGAAATGTAACAAACTAAATATTCCATTATAAAATCAAAGACTCTGAAGTCCACAACAGGTTCCATTTCTGTTCAGTATTCAAAAGATAACAAATCTACTGAGATTGCAGCTACTGCTATTTCTGCTTCATTCATTCATGTTTGTATGTTATAATGTGATTTATAGGCTGTTAATAATACCAAACAGGAGATAGCACAAAGGAAATTTGTCTGTGTAACCGATGATTATACTGCATTGTTACATCAAGTGATGTCCTGAAATCCTGCTAGAATGATCTAACTTAAAACTGCCAGATCAACTCTACTTATGTATAGCTCTTGCTCATCATTCCACTGGTATTTTCAGCTTTGTAAAGGAAGAGACTTCTTTTCCTGATGACTAACATATAATGCCTAAACCTTGCAAGTCAAGTCCATGATCTGTTCTTCTTCATCCAGAGAATTATGAAGGGTTGGCCTCTACCAGATTAATTTTATATATGTTTATTTACTTTGTTTAGGAGGCACAACTGTTAAATAAATCAGCCAGTAAGTACAGAAAAAAAATAACAACTTTACATGTATGAAAGTGTGCAAAAGTCTGAAACCAGGAATTACTTTTCGTGATGCACCTAGAATGAATGCTCCCTAGGTAGGCTGTTTTAGGATGCAAAAGCCATAGCCCAAAAAAAGAAAAAGGCAGGAAGGTCTTCTGTCTGATGCTGAAGAATCTGTTTATAGTCATAAATTTTGTATGAGAGTTTATCAAACACCTTTAACACAGAAAGCATTAGCAAAGCTCCAGTGGTGAGCTGAAGAGGTCAGAAGAGTAAGGAACAGAGAGGAAGAAAAGCAGCTCAAACCACAAAATGGTGTAAGAACACCCAGACATACTCATCTTGTCATGCTTTTGGGAACACAATTGTCCTTTCTCACCCAGGGTCTAATTTGTCACTCATGTACACTTTTAAAGCTGAATGTTGAATAAGATAAAATAGGGGAAGAAGGGACCAAAACAAATAGCTTAGTGTCACACACACCTCCAAGTAACAGCAACGTGGGAATTACAACTCTTTTGAAAAATCTGTCACCCTGTATCTCACGAAGGACTTGAAAAACTGAAGGGAAGCCAGCAGAAGGCAATGAGAAAATTGTTATACAGATCTGATTTAAGTCCCTTAGAGAAACTAGCTTCAGTTAGGAATCTTGACTAAAAAGCCCAAACCTGTCATGCCTGCCCAAGTCAATTAGATCTGATCAATGCCCTTCACCCTAATCTGGCTCAACCTGTGGTTTCTTTAAAGATAT
Source organism: Strix uralensis (assembly GCF_047716275.1). Taxonomy (NCBI): domain Eukaryota; kingdom Metazoa; phylum Chordata; class Aves; order Strigiformes; family Strigidae; genus Strix; species Strix uralensis. The sequence continues at coordinate 4,232,538 of NC_133984.1, forward strand.
AGACTATACTTTAATCACCTCTGCCCCAGAATCAGAGTCCCCTGTCTGAGTTAAGAGAATTGTTCTATTAAATCCGTATCACTACACAGGTACCTTCAGCTCCTTGATTATGGAGAGCTGTTAGCTGACTTAAACATTCCTAAAGTACGTGTAGAATAAATTGAATTAAGCTATGTGTGTGACTAATTAAAATCATTGCAACTTGAGTGGGCTTAAAGCAAAATCTGGGCAAAAATCTGTTCCTTTTTAAACGAAACACATATAAATACTCTGGGAACACTTAAGTATAATTATAGCCTTCAGGGTTCTGGCCTAAAAGTATCAGGGAGAGGCTGCACTCCTTATAGCAAAGTTTATTAACATTGTTTATTTTTATTTTCATGCAGCTATTATATGAATGCCTAGAAGTGACACTACTGTTGAGGATCTGTTAATATACCCTATATAAACACTAAGATTACTTTTGTTCATCTAATTTCTTTCAAGTCAGTTTTAATGAATGAAAAACTTGACAGTTTAGGCAATTTGAATTCTCTATCCACAGAACAGGCAATGCTATGGATTGCATTTTTGTCATCTCTTACACAGTTAGGAACTAGCCCAAATTCATGTGCATTGTGTGTGTGCAAAGGTCCCTAACATTTCACAAGACTCTAAAAAACTAAACAGAAAACAACTTGTACCCCTTTTGATTTTTCCATCATGATGCTTCAGGGACTGTTGTTTGCTCTCTCTTGTTAGAAGATTGGCAGGAACCTGAACCTTACCCTAGAATATAAAAAGCACATGGGAAATTTCCATAACTCATGCAATCACATCTTTGAACTAGTGAAGAATATAATCAACACATATCCTGGTATTGGATCCAGCGTGCAAGGAAGACCCAACATAACAGTAATGAAGAATTATCAAGGCAAGAAACTCAAACTGCTGTGTGGTCTGCTTGTAGTAGTAAACAATATTTTGTCATGCTGTTGTAAGGCAATTTTGATAACATACCAACGATACTGCTGTAACTAATAGATATTAAAAACAAACAGTTACTACGCATTTTATGGCTATACATATAAATGCGTATTTTAATGGACTATTACTTTGTAGAGAGAACTATTCAACGACCCTAGGATAAGGATGTATGGATGACTAGGCTGTTTTAATAAGACTTCATATTATTGGGAAGACAGATCTTGAAGGCTGTTGAAGAAAATTAGAAGCTGTAGCACAGATTTCCAAAAGGTCCAGCACAAAATGAGGAGAGCAGAGGCTTGAAGGTATAAGCGTGGAACAACATCAGGAGCTCCAATTGAATATACACAAATCAGAGATGATAAATTACTGATCACTATAGAAATGCAGCCCTGATAGCAGGGTAGAACCAGTTACAGAGCATAAATGGAACATGTATAGAGTTCTGAAATAGGTTCTGCAGCTGCTGGTGATTGACAGCACAGACAGAACCCTCTTTTGATTGTATGCAAGACTCCAATGAAATTCGCTATTAATGGGCCTTACTTCAGAATAAGGTATGAAGGATTGATCACATTGATAGCCTGTAATACTAAAAATTAAGTATTTATTATCACAAAAAGGAAGTGTAACTCTTTGCTTGTGTTAGCATGATATTCCACCCTTGAAGCTGGGAATTTACATGGAAGAATACCTCTATTTTCTTGTCATGTTTCAAAAACATATGTTGCAAAAGTGTTAAACCATTAGGGGAAAGGAATCATTATTCTGCTGGTTTTTTTCCTTTGTGGGTGTGTGTATGCAGTCCCCAGTTTCTTCCAGTAAAATGAAGATGTTCTCCTGCATCGCAGGGCTCTGTCTGAACCTCAACTTAACACCAGGTGGGGTCTGGCCCAGTGAATGCAGGTGTCCCACGCCGGCTGTATTTTGTTCTGACAGATTATCAGGATGTGGCATCTGCCACCTTTCTGCTGATCTTTGCTAATAAATTTTGTTTTCCCTACAAACCTTTAAAAAATACTCTTTATTTTACTTTAGTGGTATAAAATAGATGCCTGATGTGAAATTTTCTGTAACGAACATTTGCTCGCTTTGGACATCTGCCTGTTTACATACGATCTTTAAATCCACAGCGTATCATTACTGCAGGCTCCCTTGTATTACAGGCATCTCATATTTAATCTGTACGTTCTTTAAATGCAAAGCATGTTATATTTAGTGTTCAAACTGCAGCATTAGTAAACTGAGCCCTCATTTATGTGTGCATGTGGGTGAGTTGGGTGTCTCACAAAGGATTCAAACAGATGCTTTAGCTTTAATGATATTTCTAATCATCTCACTTATGCCCCAAGGATATTTTCTTATGCTTTATTCGCCTGTCATGGTTTCTACTCATTACAGCAAAGTGTTATTTTAAATCTACTTTTTATATTTGAACTTACTTCAGCATCAGCTCTTAAACAACTTCATTTTTTTAAAAAAAGCACACTTCCCTTGTACTGTCTAATTATAGGCCCTGTCTTCAAATGCATAGGCAGTGTATATAAAAATAATCACACAATTCAGTGGTGACTTGTCACCTTCAGTGGTGATTATTATATGCTTTCCTAACAGTTAAAGTCAGGAAATTTCTTAACTCCAAACTTCCTTTCTACTACCTACTTTTTCCCCTAGAACCTGAAGCCTCATAAACCTGTCTATTAGTTAGGCACTTGCTTAAAAATCAGATTAAAATTCAGATTTTACGAAACATAAATAAAAATATCAGTATCTTTGCAACAAGTAACTATGGTTTCAATTGTTTGGCCTTTTATTTCATATGAGTCAGATTCCTGAAAAATCATTTGCTCTCTTGTGTATGTGTCAAGGACACCCTTCTTAGACTTTTTTTGTTAGAAAGTAAACAAAAAGAGGAAAATGCTCAAATCCATGGTAGAAAGTTTGATCCCAGAAAAACATCGGGGAATGTCAGAATTCCCTCCCTGTGAAAGTTCATCTTACATTCGTGAAAGTAATGACTTAGTGAATATTTGGGAGGAAGCAAGATGAGGGAAAAATGGGGGAGGAAGAAACCTGTAAGTGGGAAAAGAAGCCATATGCAAAGTAATTTGCCTTGGTCTGCATATTAATTCACAGAAAAGCCAGACAGCTATCTGTTAGAAAAAAAGAAATGTAAAGCCACAGCAGAATTTAGTTTCTTTCATAGGAACACAAACACAGAAAACCTAAAAGGATTTTTCAGAATACTGAGAGTTGCATGGGTAAATAGCACAGCAATACCTGCTTCAGCAATTTCACTTCTGTTCACTTCACTTTCTGTTCACTTCTAAAACCTGTTCAAAATTTCACTGCTAATTATGGGCCTAATCATTGGCCAAACTCACATATAAGTTAAACTGTAATTAAAATTTTGTTCCATTATTTTGTATTAATTCAGAGTAAGCAAAAAGCCAAGATTTCTGATAATAAAACTATGCTTAAATTTTCATTAAAAAAATAAACAAAACTCCAGCAGAAATTACTGCCAAAATATATTAGGGAGGCAAAAATTGACAGTTTCATTATCTAAAATAATTAACAGTAAGCATTGATTATCCAGAACTAATCACAAAAAAAAACCTGAAAAAAAAAATTCCTACTAATTTGCAGTCTGAAATTAATCATCCATAGCCATATATATTTAGTTTCTGTGAACATCTGACAGATGAAGTTTGTTAGAATTAATGAACAGAGAGCATGTTTTCTAAATCATATTTTCAGTCATATTTCAAAGTCAAGAGTTTGTACCCCATCAATAAACACAACAATGGCATGGGACAAAATTATAACTGATTGATTAATCTGAAATAGAAATATACTACCTTTGAAGAGTTCTAGAAAACTATTCTTAGTATATACACAGACACTTTAAAAATAGGGTTATGTAAAAAAAAAAAATTGCTTACAATTATTCTGTGAAAATAAATAGAGTCCATTAAAAATAGTTATTTACTCATGGGTTTTCCATTCACAGAATAGTCTAAACAGGTGTAAAATTTTCATCTGGCAACTGGTGTTCTTGCCCACACAGATGGCTTTCATATTGCATTTTTATCTTATGTTAGAAGCTGATTAAAAAATGTACTGCAAATAAAAAGAGAAAATTTGTTTTCCCTCTATTTTCTCAAAACCTTGTCCAATTCCTTACTTTTACAAAGGTTTTGACTGTTCCTATCAAGAACAATTCTCATTTATCTTTCCTCTTTTCTTAAATCTTAATAAAGCTTTTGTATAAGGGAGATTTTTGGTGTGGCTTAAAAGTCAATATTTACCACTTCTGTATTTCCCACTTCAACAGTCATAATTTGCCAAGATGAAGACTATGCACATGCAGATTTATGTTAAATAAAAGCAAACATTTTATTTGGCAGACTGTTCCAACCAAATACACTTAATTTGCATCTACAGAGAATTTAATTTTATTTAGTAAAGATTAGACTGCAATCTGTCGAAATCTTGATCTTGGATCTAACACAAATACTTTATCTCAGAAACCTGGCAAATCCAGCTTTCTGATTCTCCTTTTTTGGGACAGGGAAAAAATGAAGAGTCTGCTAGCCATATCTGCCTTTGGAAGAGGCCATGAATGAGACTCACATTACGAAATCTGTCTACTTAGGACACATAAACACATGCTCACACATCCACATGTGCACATGCACACATCAGCCCTGTTTTCCTATAAACTCTGATGCTTTGAAAGCCTCCTACAGATATCTTAAAAACTCCCAGTTGCATACTGGCTATAAAATCTTCACTTATGAAGTTGATTTATTTTAAATAAGAATATAAGTGATCCTATGTCTCTGGAGCATTTGCTGGAATGACAGCCTTTTCTTCAGCCTTTTGTTTAAAATAGTAGATTATGGCAAATAGACTCAGAAATCTGACCAGGAGAAGTTAGTACACAGGCAAATGGCTGCTTGGTTCCTGCTTTGGCTGTGGTTTGTCTCTGTGAGGAGGAATGCCGTGGTCCCCTACCAGTAAGGCACGGTCAGTAGCCAGTAGGTGAAGAAATTGTTGCAGAAGTCTGCAAGGTAGAGTTGAGATCAACTCAGAAAAAATGGCTATAATGAAGCTGTGCAAATTATGCTGCTTTTCCTACACAATCACTGTTTGATGTTACCAGCTATCATTTTCTCAGTGACATACCTCTGGAATCTGATCTTTGTTTTCAAAAAGAACCAGACAATAAAGATAAATGAAAGTGTGTCACACATTTATGCAATCAGATAAATATAATTTTCATTTTCACTAGCAATGTCTCATTTTACTATTTTGCTTATTAAGGGAAAGACTAGTTCACTCATTTTTCTTAATACTTGGGGATTTAATAACATATTGAATCACATATTTTTCCTCATTTCGAGGATTTCTGCATCAGAAATGTTACTGATTTAATAATTAAAGTACTTAAAGAAAGGATAATCCTGTATCTTCTATTTTAACCATCTATGAAGACTTGCAAAAGGTGTTCACATTTATGGACTATTTTATGATTTATACTGGTATGCATTTTTTCGCCCTCACAGCTGAACACAATGAACGAACATCTTGATTTCAGATTTTATTTGAAAATGACTCCAAGTATCCTAAAGCTTATACAGCTAAATTAATCTCTTCATATAATGGATAATTTTTCATTATTCATAAAAACCCTAAAGAGCAATAGTCTATAATTCGTACAGTAGAAGTCTCTGGTGTTAAATTAGAGGCAACTATACTCAGCAAGATAGTGAATTTCCAACATGCACAACATAACTAAACATTTTAGTGTTTTTTAGGAGGAAATCATTACCTGTATGTGTCACTAAGTTGTGCTTAAATTTCAAGGGGGCTTGGCCTACATCTTGTAAGGACAAGCCATAATATTATAAAGACACTGTGCAAAAACTTGTTACTCCAAAAGATTTTATAATTAAGGGTCTATACCTCTAATATCTCAAAATTTTAATTAGCTACTTGGATAATTCAATTCTAAAGAATAAAATTTGCTATCTGCTAGAAATGGAAGCCGAATTAGAAAAGCTAAGAAAATGTGCATTTTCTAATAATTCTGTGTCATGAAAAGTCTACCAGGAATATCTTTTACCTTTCTTTATACTCACTTTTCCCAGTGTGGTAGCCTATTATGTACATAAGTTAGCATCATAGCATTTGTTAAAACATCATTAAAATTTATATTATTTATTCCATTTTTAAGGGGTAACAGTATCTCCATGGAGCACTCCGAGTTCTTTATTATAATAATGCTGTATATTTGCAGATATGCAACAAGGAAAACTGTTAAAAGGAGGAGGATTAAAGAGGTAATTATCATAACATTTTAGAGGTTACTCTTAAAGCTACAGTTCTTCTATGACCGTGACTCCACGTTGTGCTCAGATTCCTCTGATCTGGGGAGATCTGCTAGAAGTAATGATCTACTTGTTGGGGGGGGGTGGTGGTGGGGGGTGGGGTGGGGAGGTATCTCTCAAAAAAACCCACCCCCAAACACACCTCATAATCAAGCAAACCCTATGGGCGAGAATGGACAGTAACCTCTCTGAAAGCTCTACATAAAGGGTTCAGTTTTCATTGTATTAAGAAATATCAGTCTATGTTGACTTAACTCAGAATCAGCTTGAGTTTTTATCATATTTCAGGTATTTTCCTGTTAATTATGAATCTAATAGGCTACTTCACATAGCAAGTAGACTGGAAGAGTAGTGTAATATTACCCAGAATCATCACGACTTATTTTCTTTTGTGAAGGCATGTAATGCTAAAATTAAATTTATTGCATAATCCCAGATAATTGGACTGTAATCTCATTTCAATTCTTATTTCTAGAGAAAGGAGGAGTATTATGGTGTTTAGTCTATACTCATTGTGACCCAAATGCTGAATACACATGAAGTGCAAATCAGCTGTCCCCATTCTTTTTATCTCATTAACATATGAAATAATATGTATAAGCCATATATGTATAAACCATATCAGTCATGGTAAGCAATAAAGATAATTCTTAAATCAGAAATGAATTTATTCTACACTATTATTCTTCATAGTGATTAGTTAAGTTTTTGACAGTCAATTTAAAGTGGTTGCATCAGAATATTCTCCTTGTGTTCTAAATAATACTGTTAAGATTATTGTTATGAGACCTTTTTATAACTTAGTATGTACTCAGTAAGCCTTCACACAAATTAGTAGATGTTTAGATTCACATTTCTTCACAAGTAAGCGTTTAAAATCCTACCCCTTTTCATGCTATTTACATTATATAGATTCAGAGCAAGAGTATTTAATGATCTTTGTGATCTCACATTAAACATACTGTAAATATACAAAATATTACACAACACAAAAGGAGAAATGTGATTAAAAGTGGTACAAACAAAATACTCTTATGTTTTCCAACAATGTGGAAGAGAAAAATAATGATTAGGGAAGCTTGTTTCTATCACATAGAGATTAAAGAAGTGCAAAAGAAAACATCTTCCAGATGTTATTGAGATATGTGTTGCTGTGTACTAAAAGCAGAGAGAATAAAAGCAGAAATACTAAGGCCTGAAAGATACATTCTGCATCCATTCTCCTTTCAAAGAATGAATAGTAAAGAATTCACAAATAAAATATATATTTTATTACTACAATTTTATGTAAAAAAAAAGTCTGTAAGAAAATAATCTGTTTCTGTTAACTAACTTCTGACAATACTCAGTTATGGATTACATTTTGCATGGTGCATTGGGATTATTGTGCCACATATAGCATACCCACAGTTTTGAAACCCAAACCAAACAGAGTAAGAAATTACGAACTACTATAATGCAATACTCACAGGTATAAAAACAGTAATATTGGTAACTTATAAGAAAATCTTCTGGTTTTCAAATAGGTTTCTTTATAAACACTGTTTCAGAAAAAAAGCCTCACTAAATTTTGGTGAAATTTACATCCAGAATTGCTGAAAACAGGCAATGCCAAACTTTTATAACAGATTTTATTTTTACTGCAAGTCAGGATATTGGGAGAACACTCTTAGAAATTATGCTTTACAGTAAAATTTCGTATTAAGTGTATATTGCTGATTTGTGCACAAACTGGAATTTTCTATTCTGGCTAATTTTTGTAGTTAGTGAAATCTCAGACTGATGATTTTGCCGTTGTGTATGATATTAATTTTTTTTTAATTATGAGATCTACATTCACACTTTATATGACATTGGCAGCAAAAATCATTAATTGCACTGGTGCTTGGTTCCAGAGAGTATATGTTAAAAATTAGAGATCAGACAAATAAGTTCCTCATTGCAAACCAAGACATAACCTGAACCATGATCTAAAATTCAATCCTTTTTGAAAAAAATAATGTTCCTAAGTATACTGAAGGGAAAATACTTTCCAAATTATGTAAAAAACATATGACAGGGTGTGTTAAGGTCTAAATAACTGATATTAAATCACAGAATATTCTCAACATAAAGTGACAGGATCTCTACAGTACATTTTTGGATAGCGAAAGGAATCTGGACCATCTGCAGTCACTTGTATTATAGCTATTGTCACATTCTACATCTGCTGTCTGCAGAAGATTAATAGGATGTCTTGAGTAAGCATTTAACCACTCAATTAATATAACTGTTAGATAGTGAAGATCAAATTTTTGGCAACACTTAGCTTATTATATTTAATAAGGCAAAAAGCCAAAACTAACATTTACGTTTCTACTAAAGGAATGATATGACATTTTCCGAAGCAAAAAAATTGTAGAAAAGTTTTGAGTTTTTTTTAATATTAAGTAACATTTCATTCTCCACTTACTTGGCAATAATGTTTTGAATATCATTGCATTCTTCCAAGTTTATATTAATCTCCCAAAATTAAGCAACTGGGTTCTTTTATGTTTCTATTAAATGCCTACAAGAACAAAGTCTAATGGAAAATATTTAAAATGTTAAAAATAAATGTAAGGTCCTCTCATGTTTCTGTGTATTGTTATGGTTACATTCACTACCAACTTCCCAGTTACTATATATGACCAAAGTTTCTTTTTTTGAGTTAAATCCCAAAGTGGTTTCTTCTAGTCTACTACAAATCACCATTCCTAGTCTTTTAGGAAAACACAGTTGAAAGTCTAAGTCAAAGTATTTCCAAAACTTCTTCATAACTAGCAGAATAAAAGGAAGTAGTTAGGAGCTGCTTGATTTTCATATTAGAGTTTTGTAGTGTAGAGCATGAACTACAGATGAATCACAGTGCACCTCAGATGCCTTGCTCCTTCGCGCTGACCTACCCTCAACCTTCTCTACTTTGCAGGATGACAGAGTGCACACGTACCAACACTTCAGAACAACATAACCAAAAACTTTTTGTGAGTTGCTTATATTGCCTAATTGAGTCACACATGAAGCTTCTGCATTTGCCCTCTGACATGCTTAAGCTTACAACTTGCATGCTTACTTGAAGACTGTCCTGAAATAACTGTCCCTTGAAAGGCCAGTGGGCTGAAGAGATTGAGCATATGGAGAAAAAAGTTTCAGGAGCTGCAGGAATAAAAAATGTGAAAATGAAGAGAACGTCAAATGTTTGGGATTCGTAACCCCAAACAGAGGCAGACTTGCAGTCTGACAGGGCATAATGCAAGGGTTGTTCCTGAAACACAGAAGGTAACATGATGATCCTGACAGAAAGCTGTGCTAATACATAAGTATTTGTGAGGTGGATAGAGCTGAAATGGATAGAGGCTAAGTGTTGCTGCGGTCCCAAAGAAATTAAAGTGGCAATAATTCTACTAAGGGACTTTAGAGTAAGAATTGATGAGTTACGGACAGTGAAAACAAGAGTAATAAATTTATTTTTCAGTTTAGCACATTGTTTGATGCTACTATTTCTTTGTTATATAAATACACAGAAATATTTGTTTAGAATTTGATAAACAGCTGTCTGGAAGCGCATATCTGCCTATTAAATGTCAGAGGAAAACCTTCTAACAACCTGCTCTGACTTTAAGAACGTAGAGCTTAAATGACGTTTTGTACATCAGTGAGAAGGGTCCCAGATCTATAGAAATGGTTTAAAAAAATCTTACCATAACCTTTCTTTAAGCCAGTTCAGTTTTCTACCCCCACTACTACCATTAGAAAGGAATTAATTTGATAATGCTTTTATTCAACTTTTAGTCTGAAAACTGATAAAATCACGAATGGAGGGAAGTGCAATCCTCACAAGAGACATCCAAACATACTGCAGGTCTCATACATTAACGTAATGAAAAAGTGAGTCTCACGAGTTTAAAGGAGTCAACACATAGTGAAAGCAGACTGACAAAGAGAATGCACGATCATGTAAGAGTACAATAAATAAGAAGACTAATATGCAGAAAATTTCCTAGTAGCAGTGTGTTGATGGAAGGAAAGAGATGTTAAATTGCATGCATTATTTTGCCACAATTTCAGAAATTTTACTAAAAAGATAACTGTAAAATCTGCCATGATATATTCATGGTGTAGATCTCTGAGCCTGTCTGGAAACAAATGTACGTTAGCATAGTTAATGCAGGTACTGCGGATCAGAAAGGGCAGGACCTGAAAGCGTACCTGACACTTAAGCATTAAGCAACTTATTATATAGACTACATAATGTATAGCACAGCATACCACAACTAGTCCTTTTTCTTTTCAGCATGACTCTTGAAGACATTAAATATGAAAAAAATTCAAATGAAAAATATTTGTAACACAGTAAGTAAAAACAACGGTTTGGATACAGGAGCACCTAACATCTTTAATCACTCATTTTTATTTTGCCAGGCAAACCAGACATAATTTGAAATGGCTCAGTGAGCTGTAAAAAATTGACAGTAGATGTATGTGAGAAGACTGAAAAAGCAATTATCTGAAACTAATTTGAGAGTTTATCAGGCAGAAATTAGACTTTTATGGGTAAAGTTAGAGTTTTGTATTAAAATTGATACATTCAAATATATAAAATTTCAAGGGTAATATAGTTAAAACTTCCTTGGCAAATAACCGATTTAGTGTCTGTACAGCTTCTGCATTCTCAATCACATTTATTCAAGTAGGAAACATTCTAAAAATAACAAATAATAAAAAATACCATAATACACAAAAAAGGGGAGGAAAAAGATCTCTTTGGCTTTCAAGATACTTCGTATCTGACCTCCCCAACATTATGGATGACAAAATAGTCCTGTCAGTCACTGAAGAGGTTGGACAGAGTTCACATCAGATATGCAGTTCTTGTAAGACAGTGTTTTTGGAAAAGGTACATTAGAATGAATGCAGTATGTCTTTCATTGACCCCAAAGATTTTTCTAACTAGTTCAGAGCATTTTCTACATTTTTAAAAGTGAATAGATATTACACTATTGCAAAATCTAATTATACTATGCAATTATATCAGTTTACATTCTCACATGTTAAAAGCAGTAAGGAAGTTGTATTTAATAGCTCAGATTTCTAAGAGCTGACCCGTGGATCTAGACGGTACCAATCCTACAATATCCCATGCAGAAATTAGTATTTGGTGGTCAAACTCTTACGTAATTAACGTTTTCCAATAAAACAAGTGACTGTTTAGAGTACATTCACATCTTACATGAAATAATATCCTATCATGTTGCAACATGAAGGTCCTGAAAGTTAGGCACTAACAGAATTCAGGTTAAACCTTGAGCCTGTGACTAAAGGAGTTAAACTATTGGATAACTGCTTTATTAATCACTATGTATAGTATTAAATGCACTGTGTATAGTATAATGCATTCAAATCAACACTGAACTGAATTCATTTGTACAGGTAACCTTAATTCTAGCATTTCCTCAGCTCTCAGTCATCAGCCTTGCAGTCTTTTTTAACTTACATGTGAGCTATACACATAATGACTTCTATAATTATGATATTTTTCTTAAAATAACTTTGAATGCTTCAGAAAGATCATTATTTCAGGAGGTAAGGATCAGAATATTTCTGTAGGATCATTATGAAATCTTTTGTCTTGAAAAACTGTGTTCATTGCACAATTTAATTCAGTTGATTAGATGCAAGAGACAATTTTAAAAGGAAACAAGAAATCAAACATAAGTAGTCTTTCACAAAATAAGGTAAAATTTAGATTCCTGGCAGGAATTCTTTCATTTTAAAGATTCATATCTTAATGAACATTGGAGCAGCCATTATTGTCTCTCTAGTGCAGAGCAGTAGTTCTCTAGCTTATAATCGCTGATTTGGTAGATAACTGAACCTATTCTCTTCCCAGAATCCAAAGAGCTTGTACTATCAGTGAAAAATGTCAGTACCATGTGCAGTAAGAGCACACTTCGCAAAGCACGGGCAAACTTCTTGTATCTAAATTTGACATGAGCTTTGGGAGAAGACTCCAGTGTGGGTACTGGAAAGACAAAACTGCAAACTTGGGAAGTACCACCCACCTTATTTCAGCATCTATAGGTACAGATCTTACAGATATTAGCAGCAAAGCACAGATATCTACTTGTTGTGAGTATGATCTGTGGGTCCAATGATGAATAAGTGAGTATAGTACAATATTTAACTATGAAAGTGAAGAGGCTGTAAAAAGCTAACATTTGTCATTCTTTCTATGGATCAGTGTTTGTTTGAAATGACATCATAAGTATTATGAGGATGTATTCCTTAACACAATTTATATTTAATTGGGGGGGGGGGGGGGGGGCGGGGAGGGAAGGGAAAACATGATAGAGGAGAGATTCTTGTAAAAATTAATGTTTGTGCGTGTAAATGTTTTTAATAAACCTGCTGTTTTGATAGTACTGTCCTACACAAATTATGTCAAGTGATTCTTAAGGTTTTTGGTTTTTTTTCCCCCCCTGTCCAGGACATTATTTTAAGTGAGAGTGGAGGTTATCTTCATTCATTGAAATTCTGAGTACATTGCTGCAAACAGGCTAAAGGAGGGACTCTTCTTCTAAAGTCTGTCCTTGATCATTCCCAGATTTGTCCCTAAAGGGCAGTTTCCAATTTTTTTAGCCAAGTCTAATTTTTTTTTTTTAATTATAATGATAATATTCCATCCATATTCCTTTGAGAAGACTTATGCCATTATGTGATATCTTACATGTCATTACATGATAGTAATTTTGCTATTACTCAATAATTATGTTAATTTCAAACACAACTGGTAAAAATATCTCCTTCCATACTCTTCCACCTTTAAACATACCTTTCTTCTTCCTTTACACAACAGTCATTACCAGATCTTTCCCACTATCAGAGCCTTCCTTAATCTGTTAGTCTTAATATAAGTAATGTTGTTCCTTGTCATCTGGGAGTCTATGCAATAGCAAGGTAATCAGGAGCTTACTGGTAAATCATTACGTTCCTACGATAGCCTCGGTTTACATTGAGCAGAGCTCTACAGTTGCACAATCTACACTTGGCTGTGCCTTAACAATTACTTTTACAGGTCAAAGATTATTTCATTCATCTTATTTTGCAGACTACCATAAGCGAATTAATACATAAATAAATTTCAGTATCTGACCAAGTGATGAATTTATGTGCATTTAATATATAATAACTACAAATAAATAAGTTCTTTAGTTTACTTTATTACTGAATTTCTGTATCATAGAAAACAGTATTGCCTTATTTTGAATTTAAGTTTTATACTATGTTTAATGAGGCTTGCTAAATCTGACACATGGTATCTAGAAACTACAGTGATAGATACATTAGAAATACCAAAATAGATATATTAGACAGACAGAATTAGCACTGTATGTGCTAAGGTTGATTGATTACTTGATGAGTATTATATTCCCTTTACTGTTCTCTAAACCCCAGCTTTATTAACTCTAACCAATTTTCTCCAACTCTTCAATTTGTAGAACTAATTGTGCCTCATTTCAGCTTCCTCCACTTAGCTGATGAAGACTTAAGAGACAGAAGACTTCTACAGATAGACAGAAGTCAACTATATATATATAAAGCAGATGTTTATAAACTGAAACTTGCTTAAAAATACATATATATTAATTGAAATGTTTATTTACAGGCAAATGCCTGCATAGGAATATTTAATGAACTTAATTCTAAATTTTATTTTTTCTTGCAGGATAATCTGAATCTTGGTTGACTTCATGTTATTCTAGAAAACCTTTACACTTTTTCTGTATGAACTAAAAAAATAACAGCAAAGAGATACTTGTTTTGTTTTCATTGTTTCTGAATTAAATTTACAGCACTAAAGTCTATACTTGCGATTTATAGAAGAGAGTGTCTTTTCTCCTACTCAGGGCATTGATTTTCTATACCAATTTAAAGGAGACACTGCATCTACAGAACAGGTAATGAATAACATCTTCATAGTCTGAGAGGCACTCTAAATAAACATTTGCAAGCATTGATCTCATCTTTGTTTTGCCCTCTGTCTTGGGAAAACTTTTGTGTAGATTGTTATTAATATCAATCTATTTTTCACAGCAATAACTTTGTTCTTTATCTGGACAAAGATCAAAAAATATGTATTAAAATTAATCTGGTAATAGCTGTACATTTAGAACGATGCATAAATTTGTAATTTAAACTATTACTGTCCACTTAACACTTCAATCAAAAGTTCTGCTTAGGAACATAGGATGCATTAAATAGTTTGGAACAGGAGCTGGTCCTTTAGAAATCAATCATATCATTAGTACAGGGGCATAAAATTGACTGTTAAGAGCTACTGTAGTATTGTATGAATAAAAACAGTTTTCATAATTAAAAAATTATTTGCTGTGGGAATTTAAAGACAACTGTTATTTCTTTGTGTATTTTAGTTACAGGAAGTCAGATTTAAGATAGGTTGACTGTAAATTCAGCATTTCTTATGTATTTATGGTTTAATTTAACATGATAATTGATTTTGCTTGATTTCTTTTTTTTTTTTTTAGCAGAAAATACACTGACATCATTTCATTTTATTTTGTCATTGTAAGTGAGCTTCCACAGAAAGTGTTTTACTGTTAAACAATCCTCTCAAGCAGCAATGGCAATATAATTAGGTCTCTATAGACTTATTCTGAAACCATTTAGTGCAAAGGCATAATCTCCTATCATGACATAATAATGTGGTCTCCATGGACTAGCTTAGAGATTGCTTTGACACTGTAATGGCAATATAATAACTTCATATGAGACTCCACATAGATTTCTACTAAAGCAACTTTTGCCCTGTAATAGCTTCACTGTAATGCCCACTTAATGCAATATTCTGACTTGCTCTATCCTCATTACAAGACTTATAAGTGCTATCATATGAAAGCAGGGTACAGCAAACCTAGAATCTGGTCTCTGACAACCTGCAGTAAAGGAGCCTTACAGAAACAAAAGAGAAAACAGGACAAGTGTAAGTCATCTCAGTATATTCTCACAACTAAAAAGCACTAAAACACTGAAGAAGACTTAAACAATGTAATTCATTTTACTTCATAAATAATTATAAGATTTAGATAATACTGTTGCTAGCATGCTAATACTCCCATGATTTCACAACTCCAAATATCTGGAGCTGTGAACACCCCACCTTCCTGCATGCAGAAACCTCTTCCTTTCACTTTCCATCCACCTCAATGATAATTTAAATTAAGTCTGGAAAAGGTTCTTGGAAGCCTCTCATTCATGCTTGGAGTTCAACCTTTATCTCTCTGGCATGGATATATTTTAATGGGAATAAGTTTGGGGTTCTTAGAGAACTTGTGAAGATTATCTGGCAAGGTAATCTCTGACCCCACCAGACTCAGAAGTCCATGACTGGCAGACTCCTCGATCTGATTTCAGTTCATCCAGGATAACACTTTCGACCAATCTTTCTTACATTAAAACATCACCATTAAAATACCTTTTTTTTTAAAAAAACAGTAGTAACTGCTATAGGAAAGACAAAAAGTTGAATGTGACCTAATTTTCTCATTCTTCTCTCAGGAACTCAGAGAAACATGGAAGAGATTAATTAGGAGATCACAAAGATAATAGATATATATGAATCACTTCATATTGGAGCTATGAGAATTAAGTAGCAACACCAAGAACTTTATACACGTAAGTTCTTTGTGGAATTTTTTTTCCATGCTACAGAGCATATATAAAGAAAATAAAGAAATCGAAGATGATCATGCCTTCAATAACCCTGTGAGGAGGTACCTTGAATATACAAAAAGGAAGTGTCAAAATGAAAGTTTCCAAATACCAGTGGCTACATCCTGTAAGACTTAAAAAAAGTTAAAGATGTATTGTGGATGGCAATACAGATCCTCAGATGTGGATTTGGGAAAAGTTTGAATGCTCAAGCTTTCATACAAATTAAAATAGTTCTAAATTCTCCCAAAATTCAAGATGTGCAGTAGAATAACTCTAGAAACACATATTTCTTGTTGACCTCACTGTATCTATAAGTGACTGCTACATATATAATTCAAAATCAGTTTGTGGAAGTAAAATGAAAATCCTATAGTATTATGATTAAAGCTTGGAGGGACAAGATGTATTTTAGCATTAACAGTAACTAGAGCAGAAAAAGCAACTAGTCTAAAGAGCGATACTTTTATCTGATACAAAGTAATTACTCATTCCTGTTTAGCCAGTTCCTGGAAGAAGCTGGGTTTATGCATAGCCATTCATCTTTGTTAAAGTCAAAGGTCAATTTTATGTGGCACAGATTCTAACCTAGAAATATCCCTAATTTTTAAATTGGAATAGTCTTGCTGCATTTTTTGAAATAATCTCAGTAACATGATATTAAAATTCTAAAATGTGTTTTATGTTTGGCATGTTGCAGGAAAAATTAACCTCAATGTATCCAACAAATTACAAAGAATATTTGACACTAAAAATATAAATGAAGCCTGCAAGATTTTCCTTTGTTTGAGTGCATGTACACAGCATTTCGCTTCTCCTATGTATTGCTCAATGTGTAGGTCAGGTCCAACAAAAATTGACGTGGTCACACTTTCAAAGACACTAAATTCCTATTTGCTCCACTAAAATAGGTACCCTAATAAGGAAGATGGATACTATTTGTACCTCCCTTGGAGAAGTTTAAGGTCAGGCCTTTGAAACGCTAGAGTATCAACACGGAAAAGAGAGAGAGAAAAGGAATTAATGTTTCAACTGGGGGAAAAAATTGTAGTCATATCTGTTAGTTGGTAAAAAAATTGAACTATGAGAGACTGGATGCCATGAGCTTCACTACTCACAAAACTGTTCATTTCTAAATAGGGCATGCTTGTAAAATTCCCTCTAGTCTCAAAACCAAAAATGGTAGGACTAAATCCCCCAAAATGCTTTCTCCATGTCTATCAACTCATAAAATTTTGTATGTAAGTTTTATATGTAACAATGAAAGAGGCTATCATTCATTTGACTTTTTTTGCCTCTTGTACTTAAGTCACATTCATTATTTTTTGGACTTTAATAGAACAGATTTCTTAAAAATATTACAAACTTATGTTGTCATTACAGTAGTTCTTATCCCATCCATGCTAGAAGGAGCCTCTGTTTTATTATCCCATGTTTAATTTTTCAAGACTTCTGAAAGTATTTAGTATAAATGTTTTAATTGCTTATCACAGATGCAAGAAACAGGCTGGCTTCAAGTCAGCAAAATGGAATGCTGAACTACCTTGTTGAAAATTGAAACAAATTAATTTTACAACAGTAAACTGAAAAATAAAATCTCTGCAACATAAACACCCTGCTGAAGGAGATTTTTATTATCCAAAATATCTAACAGCTCCTTTTGATTTACCTTGAACACACTTTTATTACTTTAATTGGAAAACAGTTAAAAACATGTCTTATTATAAGAGCTATGCAAATATTCAGCTTTCTTTAAATGGCCTCAGGAAAGAAAGAAAGTTTTGGAATAAAATTCTTTCCAGGCTATTTCCTATGATGCAATAACAAGCAGTATCTTATGAAGATTATGAAGATCTGTGTCATTACCATCATGGCAGGGGGGAAAGTACATGAGTCACAGAAATATTTTCACATAAGACATGTGAAAATCATAAATGTTAACTAAACGTGTGTCTGTTTTGTGATTACTTGAAATGATAGTAAAAAGAATTGAAGGGGAAGATTTTCATAACGGGGATGCATGGCCTGACCCTTATCAGTACAAGTTCTGACAAAGGTAATTCAAGGAGACAAATGAAAACCAGCTGCTTCCATAAATGATGTCAGAATCACAGAACTAGGTGGACATTGAGAAGCAGCTTCCTAGTTAAATGTAGATCTTAAAGAAATTGTCACGTACCTTTTACAACACACAATAAATAAATTGATGTAGAGCTAGAAATACAGATAAGACTTTTTCATTCGATAACTTGTAAGTTTAAAACATATAGAATATAATACAGACTCAAAGCTGTATGTTAATACACTGAATAGAGTATCAAGTACAGAAGTACTGTCAATTTTTGACAAAAGCATTATTGTCATGCAATACGCAGTAAATGTAGTGGATCTTATAGACATCTCATAAGGTAGTCTATGAACACTGTCACCATAATATGTCAAGCAAATTCGCATTTATAGGTTATCTTTTCCTTGTTTTTTAGTTACTGTAATTAAGGCTACACTAACTGTCACTCCAGCATGCAACTCCACCATCATCTCTGACACATTTCTTTCTCCAAATGCTCGCACATACCCTACACCCCAAAATATGCAGATTGTCCCTTCATGTCACTAAAGACTTGGTCTTTCCAACTTTAAGGTGACTGGACTGTCAACATTTGGAGTACTGAGCCATCCCTTGCCTTATTCACTAAGAATATCTTTAAAAAGATAATTTTCTAACCTGTTGACATGTTTATATCATTAACCTCTTGGCCTTAGCTTACAATCAACCCTTCTATTTCCCAAAACTATTTTTTGTTTGCTTTAATTTTCAAGGTCACCTCCCCATTCTAACAATCACTTCTGACATGCTTATTCCTGACTCTTACTGAATCACTCTATTGCTCCATTTCCAATCAAGTGCATTCACACATCTTCATATGTAATCTTCAAGGGACTCATGCAGATAGCTCTAATGATTTTCCCTTTATTTTTCCCTTATTGTGTAAAACACTCGGTAACAGATAGGCTGCTGATACAGCAATGACACTACATATTGTGCCAACTAACTGCTGTTACACCACTGTCGGGTACTGTCATCTCTGTCTTTTTCCATGTAGTATCACCACTCATTTAGCTTACAGGGACACAAACCATCTATCCTTTTGTCCCACGCTTGTACAGTGTGTGGTATAATGGTGCCTTCGACAATGACTAGGGGCTCTGGTGTGTTTTGGTGTGATGGTGCACCCACTTTTCAGCTCCCCAATACAGGGAAGACATGGACATCCTCACCCATTCCAATGGAAGTCACCAGGATGATTAAGGGGGGCAGCAGAGCACATGGCCACACAACCACATTTGAGGAGAGTCTGAAAAACTGGGGTCGTTCTGCCTGAAGGAGAAGGCAAGAGAGGAGCCTGGAAAGATGTGAGGAAGATAAAGACAGAGGTATGCAGCAACAGGAAATAGTAGGCACAGGAAATTCTGATTAGATATTAGGATTTTTTTTTTTTTTTTTCCTACCATGAGTCTGCTCAAACACTAACATGTGAACCAAAGATTCTGAGGAATTGCCATACCTCAAGACATTCAAAACTTGCTGGAGTAACCTGACTGAATTTGCCCTCCTGCAGGCTGTGTGAGGGGCAGAAGAGGTTGGAAAAGATGACCTCCAGAGTGCCTTTCAAGCCAGAATTAAAGTGATATTCTGCTGATGCAAAAAATAAAAGTCAGAGTGCCATAAATGCCTCTGTTACAAACTGTAGCAAATACAAAATTACTGGACAAAGCCCCATAATATGATTGCTTTTATACACCAGTTTTATTTTCACTGATATACTGCTTATATTATGAGCTGTAACTAAACCCTGCATACTGCCAGGATACAGATTAATTTTTTCATAATTTTCTTTTGGATCATCAGTTTTCCTCACACACAAAATGCAAGCAAATACCTTTACAGCTTTACAACAAATGGAATTATTCCAGATATACTAGAATATAGCATATCTATTATATCTTTTCTTTGATTCAGTGCCATACAGTGTACATTTCATGAAAATAAATAGCATTTACTATGATGTAAATCCAAAAGATATTTCCTAAGCATAGTATGAACAAGAGCCAGAAGTCTTCCACTTTTATACACCTTTAACATTTTTTTATATCAGCACTTTTCTCATTCTGACCATCTCTGACAGGTTTCAATTTATAATGTTCTTTTACATATTCTCACCACAGCAATCAAATCTTCAGACCTTGAGGAGAAGGAGAAAATTAAGGCCATTAACATGTTAGAGAATTGTTTGATTTACTCATTATAAATTATTCTGAATCTGAGCAGCTCGTAAGACGTGCCCAAAGGGAAGACAAATTTTGATTGGCAGTGTCAAAAAAGTCAAGGACATAGGAAGGTTTTGTTAATAATTACTAAGTGCCATTAAGAAATGCTGTTTGCTATCTGTCCAGAATCATGGTGAATTCTGATCCAGAATTTCCCAGCTATCAAACATAGAAAGATCTCAATTTATTATTAGAAGACAGATTAAGAGTACACCTTCATCTGCTATAAACATTTTCTTAATAACTACAAAAGACAAAAACCCTTAACAAACTAGTCAAGCTAGAAAAACAAACTTGAAGACAGCAAAGAGACAAGTTCAGGGGTAACTATGCAGGGAGTCCTCTACATCATGGTTTTCATACATATCATCTATCTCTCTTTTTCTCACTAAATCATGAGCAGAAAGATCACTTTATAAAGTCATACCTATAAAAACATCATTAGTCTGTTTTTCAAATGAGGCAGCTTATGCTTTTGCAACAAATACCTAAAACAGTGATGAAGTGATAAAAAGCCTCATGACAGGATGGACAGCCTGGCAGAAAAGTGAGATCGGACAGCACTTCCATGTATCACCACACACACGCTCTACCCACAGGGAAAGTACCTTTCTTATTCCAATACCTGTGGCCTACATATGGATTTCCACTGACAGAATATCATCACATTTACTATAAAGGAGAGAAACCTAATCCACACAGATACTCCCCAAAGTCCAAAGCCTACCACCAAGTCACCTCTGCAGAGCTTTTCAGGTGCCAGAGGAGCCAGCTCCCAACCTTCACTCACCCAAGTTCCTATACAGAAATAGCTTCTATCATCTCATTCTGCTGTTGAAGACACCTGTGTTTTATTACAGCCAAAACATCAGAAATTCTGAAGGACAATTAAATACAACTTTGCATCAATTACAAAAAGTACTTGTGACAAAGACAAACACCAGTTCAACATCAGCCAATATGACCTTATCAGAACCCCACCTTTACCCTGTAGCTTCTTGTTATTAGATGATTAATAGCGTAAATCCACTGTAACTGTCCTATGTCAAGCATGGCAAGTTCACAACCTATGTGCCAATTAAAAGCGCAAGCTTCCAGAAGAATGTTTGCTAATATAAGAAAATTCTGCAAAATCCCAGTTTAAAGGAAAGAAAAAGTCACAACATGCTAGGAAGGGAGCAAAGAACAATCCTACTATCCCTCCACCTGAACCTAGCCAAACAACTTACCTGAAAAGACAGGTGATAGGCCTTGCAGATGCAACTGTGCAAATGAACAGCTGTGACTAAGTATTTGGGCCTCCCCAGATTTTGGAAGAGGTATCAGCCAAGGGTAACAGTCCAGATGAACCCAGATGCCACAGTGGCTCTGGACTGCTATGGGATGTACTCTTGGAACACAGTGTTGTTGCTTCCTTAAGTGCTTAATATACAAACATTAAGCGTTAGCTATGATGGAAGATGGGGGAAAAATATCATCAGAGTACTACTTATTACCAGTATTACAACTGTTCATTACAAGGGAGATGAACACATGGATGGGCATATTTGTGTAACATCTTTTTATTACTTCTAAAAACTCTAGTAGGGTAGACAGCTAAAAAGCCAGGTATGGATTTTTTTAATATTGCCTCCACACTCCCCCTTCCAGGCAATGTTCTCCTCCAGTAATTTTAAAGCCCTGCTTAGTTTCTGAAGACACCTTGATAACTGTATGTCTTTCTTAAATAAATAAGGCAGTCCAACTACACTCTTGGGTATGGCATATTGTCTCATAACATTCTGTGAACAACTAAGGGCTGACACAGGATTCTTTTCTAATTTTCAGAAATAGTAGTTCAGTGCTCTGTGTTTAGAATTAAATGCACTTTACAGGGAATTTCCTATGCATGGAAATTTTTAAAGCCAAGTAAGATCAAAATTTTCTTTTGGCAGTAAACAAAATTTTTCATTCGTATTAGAAATGCCATATTGGTTTTTTACAGCTGTAGCTTTATTATTGCAGACCACTAAAATTACAGAGCAGCTGCAACCATTGCATCAAGTTTCAGTTTTACAAGATCACAGATAATTAACATTTTATTCTGAAAGCATTTTTTCTTTAAAAACCAATCCAGTAATCATTCATTTTTAAAGTACTGAGATAAGGATTTGTCTTTGATATCATTATTACAGACATTGCACATCTGTAAATTTGAAATGATAGGACAGCAAATACCTTCAGAAGGACAGACATTGCCTTTCAAGTCAGTATATATACGGTTTAACATAAATGTAATTTCACAGCAAACTGCCTTTTATTGTTCACTGTTGTTTTGTCCTGACACTCGGTGTCTTGTAAAAAAACATTCTGAACTTAGATATAAATAATGTAATACTTTCCTTTAAACTCTTTTGAAAATAAGCTAAATGAAGACAGGCAATTAGGATAATGAACATATTCTCTTGCACACACAGATCTGCATGAATTACAGTGTCCAACATATACTAAGAAGTACGATGTCTGTGCATCTGATGGCCAGTCTATTTAAAGTACTGAATCATATTTCCAGCTTTTTTAAAGGCTCCAGTGTAGCAAGTTTTCTTTATCTAAATACTTTTTGGTAGGCCAAATCCTATTTTGCCATGAGCAGAAATGTCCATAATGTTGGTTTTGAAGTTTTCAGGGTTGTGTTTTTGTCATTAAGCCCTACAAAATATCAATTTTATTAATTGATACGCAAAAAGAGAAATTATATTCTTAATAATTTAACAGTAAGCTTTTAATTTTATTCTATGAGATTGAGAGGGGCATGTCTGCCTCGAGTCTACAAGCCTGGGAACCAAAAAGAGGGAGCCCACCATCAAAAAAGGAGAGATTTGGCTAGCAAAAAATTGCAATTAAGATTACATTTCCCTAAGGGAAGAGTGAGTCTTCTGTCATCAAATAAAACAGTCAGTCTCACCTCTGTGCCCGGCGAGATCATGGAGCGGATCCTCCTGGAAACTAGGCTAAGGCACACGGAAATAAGGAGGTGACTGGTGACAGCCAGCATGGTTTGACTAAGGGCAAATTGTGCCTGACCAATTTGGTGGCCGCCTACAACAGGGTTACAGCACTGGTGGATAAGGTCAGAGCAACTGATGTCACCTACCTGGCTTTGTGCAAAGCATTTGACACTATCATGCACAACATCCTTGTCTCTAAATTGGAGAGACATGGATTTTATATTTATGATAAGGTGATTATTGCAAAAGTGTAAGGAATATAACAGATTTCTGTCAGTAAGTGTGGAGGACTATATCATTTATATATAGCAGCTATGCTTACAAAAATGCAATCTAGGAGAACACTGCCATTATCCAACATCCAGGAAAGAAAAACAAAGAGCATGCATGTACCCTTCGATAGGTTCTGAATTCAGACGAAAGTAGACTATGACTGTGATGATTAGACTAAAAGAAAGTAAAGCTGAGAGTCAGAACAAAAGAAAGAGATGAAAGATAGAAGATGAATGGGAAGATAGATCAGACTCTAAAGACACTCACTGTCTACATAGGGAGAGCAACAGAACTTGTCTGTCCACTCTATCCTCAGAAATCTAGGGAAATGTCTGATTATTTTTTCCAGAAAAGCGTGTCACACAGGGATGCTATTCACACGTACTGAACTTTACAGCTCCTATCAGTACAAACAGATAGTATATAGCTTTTCAAGAAGAATGAGAAGCAAGATATTCTGTGTGCCACACCACAGCACTACCCAATTTAAATGTCTGAAAGAAGAGATTTTCCTTTTCGGTATCATTCAGCTTTGCCTTGACTGGGAGTTAACAAATAAACATCTTCTGACTCCAGTTGTGTGACTCTATAACGGCAAAAACTGTTTTCCAATGGACAGAATAAAATTTCCAAAATATGAAAGTTAAATATCCCTCTGGTTTATGTTAAACAGTCATGAAATGTTAACACAAGGGGTCTAATTCACTTCTTTTTCCTGATAGTTTTACATTGCTGTAACAGCTTTGACTTCAGTACAGTGATACCTGACTCATATTATGCCAACGACATGGTAACTGGGGCCAGAATTTGATGCAATTGATGAAACATGACAAGTGTAAAAAATTAAATGAAAGAAAACATTTCCTTTGATGTGATAAATGTGATCAGCTTGACATAAAGTTGGTTGTCTAAATTTCTGGCAAACTTGAGGATGGAAAATGTTGGTAAGTCAGGAAGATTTCCAGATTTTTGAAGAAGTAATAGTTCTATTCCAACATATTTCATCGATGAAATAACCAGTAAGGAGACACTGCTTGCAAAAACTGTTTCCCACTTGTGTCACAGCTGATTACTCATCTTATTCCATTATGTTATCCAAAGAATCTTCTATCAAATAAGACCAAGACATACATGCATATTTTCTACTATAACAGCTCAATGAATGTCTTGTGTTTTCTTAATGTGTTTTACTAATATATTTTCTCAACAGATGCAGAGATCCATTTTCAAACCTGAAGCAAATCATAATCCCACATCCAGTGAATACTGCAAACCAGCCCTTTGAAATACCAGTGTAACCTAAAAACATTCTTTCACTGTCTTTTTCATATGATGTAATTGTATAAATTATCTAATGTTATGTCAAATCCTATTAATATTAATTTCTTTAAAATCATGACAATATCCTTTCATTCTCTCCTGTGCATTAATAAATGAGCTACCAGTTCAACTCTGTGTTTCATACATATCTGTTTGGATGTACTTAAAGGTATGTGTTTAAAAGAGATCTTTTTTTGAAAAAAAAGGTGGAATTAGAAGGCCCAGAATTATGTGAATATTAACATAAAGTTTCAGGGGTTTTCTACTGTGTTAAGCAAATGGAGGACAAAACAGCTAACTTGGATAAAGAGCTCCACCTTCATGAGAAATATATATAATAATTGTTTTATGTTTATGGAGACTCCTTTGGGGGTGGGGGAGGGAAGAAGAGCTAAGTTTGAACAGTAAAAATTATGCTTGAGCTCTATCTGAAATGATCATCTACATTAATTTGTCTCATTGCACAATATTTCAGAAACAATAGACTGACCAGCATTTATTTTTGATGCACGAGGGGAGTATTAAACTGTTAACATAGATTTGTATGATAATTTACAAGTAATGACTTATAAACAAACAAACTAATACCATTCAACAGTCAATTTTTATAATGTCTGAAGCTTAATATGTCAATCCATTAAAAAAATACAGCATACATGGTATGGGGAACATCTTACCAGAAATGAATTTTCCTTAAAAAGGAATTCTATAGCGAAGCAGAAGAGTAGTATGTCAAAAGACCAGTGATGTTATACAAACTTCAATGAAAGTTATAAAAGAAATAATCACCCTGATGACTGTAGTTTTCTTTGAAACTTGAGCATGACTAAATTATAATAACCATTAAATAATATATAAAATTATTAGTAGTATCATTGCATATCACTTATATTTTCACATTTTCACAAAAAACACATACTTCTAGGCTCACAGGATGATATTCTATGTGAAAAACCTGGGTGTGGGTCAAATATATCCTGATAATCTGGAAAAGGTATTCTTTTGTTCCGGGCACACTAAAATGCAGGTATAGTGCAAGGAAGCATTACAACACGAATCAGTTTTAACATAAAGTCATGTAACCAAGGAAACAATGAATTAAAATATTACAACACGGTCAATATGCTGACATTGTCTCTTACGTGAGTATTGTACTTATTACACTAACTTCAAGTGCAAAACTTTACAAGGATAACAAAATCAACAAGGATTATAAAAGTTTTGTCCCTGTTCAGCTATTAATCATTTATATTTAAGAGATTTTGTTCATAGCTTAGATAAATATTTAACACGTCAGATTTTCTATTTAGACAGTTTTCTAAATATAGTACAAATATGGTAAATAATATAGCATCTTCTGCAATTACCAACAATTTTATTAAGATAAATACTCCAAAAAGCAAGCCACCTTTTATATTATTGAGATAAATATTGGAATCTTAAAACAGAGAAAACTTTAGAACAGAATTACCAGCTCCTTATCTCACTTGATTATATATCTTGCACTTTTAAAATACAAGTCAGTAATCAAATATTTTATATAGGTTTATACCAGAGGGTTTACTAAAATCTCTCCCTCTCCATTTATTGAGGATATTCCTTTCTAAAAATGCTTGTTGAGTAAAGGTTATGACTAGAACTAGGAGTAAGAAACTATAAAAAACAGAGGTGGGCTTTTACTATATTTATTACTTTGAACTAACTGTTACAACCCAGGATATCTCCCACTGGTTTCAGCTGATGCTATTTGGTTGGTAAACACATCCAACTTGTGATCAATCTGACAAAAGTAGAGGGTTTCTCCTGTAAAGTGCCAAAGATGATACTATTCCACTAACTTCTACTGCTGCTGTAAACATTTAACAACTTTCAGAGATACTCATATTTTTGCTTTCATAAAATTTCTTGTTCTGCAGAGCCCTGGTTTCATGAAGGTCAATAATCAAAGCATCCAATTCATACCTTATACAATTCACTTCCAATGATCCAAGAAATTTCTTAAGAGGGGTTTTTTTTTTGTTTGTTTGTTTTTTTCTGTGGGAACACTCTATTTCCCCTGCATTCAGGTGAATAGTCATAGATCTAAAAAAGGGAATTGAATTTTTATGTCTTAAAAGACTCATCTGAAAGGGGAATACTATTTTCAATCTTCAGAACCAGACATAAACCTGTTTTCAAATGTTACATTTTTTTATATACTTTACAATTTATGCCTATAAATGATGTAGCTCCTTTCAAAAAGTGACAGAATTCTGTAATGTAAAAGATGAGTTTCAGTTTAATGAACTATACTCTCTATCAACCATTTATATAATATACAGATGAAAAATCTTCACTGAAAATTATCATGTTAAAGTATGGAAATAATACCTTAGAAATTAAGTCACAAGGTTAACTTAAACTAACTTTCGGCTGTCTGAAAAAGCAGTTCATTAAGAAAAAGAAAGCCAGAAATATTAGGTACAAATATTAGAGTAGCATAATGAAATCCTTCATCCATGAGTTACAGTAAGAATTGTTCGAGTTTTAGTATCTAATAAAATTTATTTCTGATATATATTTGATATTGACTTTTTCAATAATAATCCCATTTCTATCCATCAAATTATGGATATTGATTCCATATAGACCAAAATAGAAAAAAATAAAATACAGGACTTCTGTACATCTGAAAACTCCCCTAAATTAAAAGCAACCAAGCTGTTACTAAGATACAGCAGGATAGGTGACTAGACAGAAATAAGCAAATACAAGAGAAAGTCGCACTGTAATTAACTTATAGAGATAACACACATGGGTAGCACAACTTACACAGTTTTACAAAAATATCTGGTGGTAATATTAAAGTGCAGTATCACAGCACTAAGCATGACCTGTGCATTCAAGATGGAAGCACGATTTAGACTCGTACTTCTTGCAATCCACAGTATTAGTCTGAAGGCAAGATCCTTATTCCTTTCCCTTCAAGATGATTAAAGGTATCACCAAATATGTTTGTTTCTATGATTATGAAATGATGCAGCTCCAGAATATCCTCTGATATCTAAGCATACACTTTTATGTAAATATTTTTGCAGTTTTAGACTCAACCATACAGCATAATGTTACACATATTAAAAGAGCTTTCACATTAAAATTAGGAAAAAGGGAATAAGGAATTGTTTTAAATAATTTCCAGTTCTCATCATATTAAAAAAAAAGAAAAAAGCCAAACCCTTCATAGGCAATTCAGTGACATGAGTGATGTATCTGTATTGCTGTACATGCAAGATACCTGTTGATCTTAAATCACAGAGGAAGAAAGTGGCAGAACTGAGAAAACACTCAAGTTTACTCTATAGGTTACGTATACTTTTGGAAGTTGTATGGAACAAAAGAAGAGGATAAAGAGAATAAAACAGGTAGGGATCCAATGTCAACACTACCTGCATTTTGTGGACTGTTTTTGACTGAAAGGCCATTCCTGGAGTGCTTTAGGCATGCTCCTAGAGTACATCTTCCCTTAATCTGACAGAAACCAGTTCATTACACTATCAAATTGCTATAAATGAGGATGGCCAGATCCACTTCAAAAGCAGATTCCCAGTCTGAACCAGTGTGGATGCACCATTCAGCTATCCCTCCTCTTCTACTTTCTGTACTCAGTGAGCAAATCACAGAGACTAGTCCAGGAAAGTAACATTACAGAAGCACAACTGTATCTGTCCTCAATAAAAGGACCACAACAGTCTCCGAAGCTTGCTTCAAATTAAATCCCAAGAAAATTTTATTTAGCAAATTCACAGCTGTGGGTTCTATTTCCAGTTTTACTTTCAATGCAATATGATCTAATTCTCACTTACCTTCCTTTTCAAGGTGCCTATATTTGCCTATCTCAAGAGACTAAACACATAAATTGTTATGCATTTCAAAGGACATTGACACTACAGAAGAACCAAGTACTACCAGTAGAAAAAGAGACACTTCAAATCAGATGTTTTCCATTCTCAACTTTGTAATGGATTTACTGAATCATAAAATAACTTCATGCTTTGAAGGAAAGGTATAATAATGCATGTTGAGCCGTTCCAAGGAAAGAATGATTTCAGTGTAAAGCATCATAATCAGTGCAACATTATATTAATTTTTATTAGCCAAAACATAGATCATATGTATGCAGCTTGGGACTGATGAGGCTACTAAAAGATTTGTTGAAAGCTCCTGCAACAGCAGGTCACATTTTAATACTTTAATGGGCAACTACTGCATAATGTTTCCTAACCTCATATACTTCTCTTTGTAAACTTTATGCTGACCTTCGAAACTAAAGATGGATCAATACCATTTTATAAGACTATAAGACTGTATGAAACACTAAGTCAATACCGTATTTTATCACACTTGTAATATAATGCAATTCTGTACATCAAATAACCCTGAAAGTACCAGTGAAGGCTAGAAATTTTGTTTAGAGACATTAACTCAGTCAAGCACTGGCCAACACCAAAGTCACTGAATGTGAAAATTTTCATCAGCCCAAAGACACACTAGTGGCCTTGTAATAGCTAAACTTCCAAAGCCCCCCAAAACCCAAAGGATTAAGCTAATGTAAACTTAAATTGTCCAAATGAGAAACCTCAGGACCCACAGACCTTCAGACCCTGTGCATGTATGATCTCACAATCAACAAGAGAAGAGGTGAAACACAAATCCCCACAGGAAAGTTCTTCACAAAACATTGTTACTATTTGTATCATGTGACAAGATGAAGCACTGATCTCTTTAGTTTTCTAAAGAAAAAAAGCCCCCCCATTTTCTATGCTACATGTCAGAAGAAACATTTACAGAGGTACAGTTACTGGGCATTGGAACAGGTTACCTTTCAAATGCCTTCAAGTTCATACACAGGTCAAATACCATGGAAGAAGTTACAAACACCAGAGACTGAAGTCACTGTTCTGGGGACTTTTAATCCAGATTATTTTAAGTGTAATGATTACTTACTTACTTTTTCTGAGATCCAAACATGTAAAATCTTACACAAAGAAAGAATGAGTAGCTGTAGCCAACTAAGGGAGTGGCATTTTGCGTGTATGCTTTAATGTTTATCTCTAGTCTAACTCTGAATTTTCACATGAACAGCAAATATCTTAATTCCTGAGTATGTTTGACAGAACAGATTTACTATAAATAGTGTGCTCTCTGCTCTTGCATCACAGTTTTTAGTTCACAGAAGGTCGTTGTATAAATTTATAAAACACACACACATATAAACATAAATGAACTTTAACAAATATACATGACTTGAAAAAATATAATAGTAAAGCAGAGGAAAAGATAAATAGAAACATTAGATCATCTGCCTTACCTTGAAAGGAAAAATAAAGAGAAACATGGTATAAGCAGGTGTGATGAGACTTTGTAATTATTTCTGAAAAACCTCTTACATTTCAGGTGCAAGCACAAATAAAGCCCTCTGGATAACAACATCTAGACCTTTATGTCAGTAGGATAGCTACTGTGCAATTAGGCCAACTCATATCACCTCCCATAACGAAAGTTTTCCCCATCTTTATGGTAGACTCAGGTTTCCTTGGGCCCAGGATCCAAGCCTCTCAGTTTTGAATTCTTTCCAACATTGGCTTTATCACAGGGAGTCTGATATAGAAACAGGGTAGCCTGGCTGACATCTCTTTAATCAGAACTATTTCCCTCTGGTAGCCAAGTCATTCATCTTCCCAATTGTGAGCTGCTCACCATCCTTTCTGCAATTAACACACATATAAGCTGTGCAAGTTGGAGGTATAATGCTCAGCTTCAAGGGCAAAACTATTTTATTGCCCTCAGCATGAGAAATCTGTATACGTGAAATGTGTCCCTTGTAAGTGAAATACCCACACACCCTATCTCTAAAGAGAAAAGTATTTCTTCTGTTCAAATAAAGCTGCAAAGGCAATCTCCAAACAAGCATTCAGTTGGATCAATACCTAGAAATTGAATAGAACAATGTCTCATGCTGCTTTATAGAATTTTCAAAAGATTTGAACCACACAAACCCAATTTTTCAAGTTCTACCACTGGGATTTATAGTCTTGTTTTCTGACTGTAAGAGAAAAACAACAAAGAACATATTCACATACTAAAACTAAAAAAGTACTGTATGGTCAAATAATATCAGGGGTCTAACTTAAACCCAGAAAAGCAAGGGCATTCAACGTTAGGCTCGGGTGTTTAGGTATACTGTAGAGATCTTCAGAGATGAAAAGGGATTTTATATGCCTATCTTTTTAATGCCCAAGATATAGTCCAACATCCAACAGATACAGTTCACAATTACTAAGATCTGATAACATGTTTTTCAAAATGAAAATTAACTGGCAAATACATGTGAAAACAGTCTTTCCATGAACTTTTAGGGAATAGTTAATTTATTTAATGATTTTTGTTTCACTTGAATATCAAGCTATTATAATCTTTCTCTATAAACATGATATCAATTACTTAATTTTTTAGCACAAAACCAGGAAACATATTTTGAATATTACCTCCTGGTCTACAAAATGTATTTTACTTCTGACTTTAACATTTATGGAGAAAAGTAAATTTTCTCCATTACATGGAAAAGAGCATCACAAAGAAAAAGACATTCAAATTGTAATTCACACCAAAAAAAAAAAAAAAAACCACTTTTGCATGCTCTATTTTTCTTTGTGGAAAGTAACTGAAATTTTGTTAGGAATACTATAGGCATGTGATCTGGGAGAGTTATTCAATTCCTAAGACAAGATGACAACAGAAGTTGAAAGAGCAATTTCACACATACCCAGGAGTCCACAGTTCCTCCCAGGTCTGATTCAGTTTTGGTGTAATCTGTCTGGTTATGCAAAGTATCATGCTGTTTTCCATAGCAAACCAGATGTTCCAGAGAGTACATAATTCCCACAACATATAATTTGTGCTGAAAACAGATTTTCAGAAGAATAGGTAAGAATACGTGTCTGGCAGACTTGGATCCAACCACATACAGGATTGCATACCTGTCTAGCATTCTGCTGTACATTTCTCTTTCATCTTTTAAAGTACTTTAAAGTCAACCAATTTTGCCTCCAAAGTACTCCAATTCTGTATGTTACTGGATCAAAAAAAAAAAAAAGTAAAAAACTATAGTATTCTTCTTGAAAAAAGGGATATGAAGTATTTCTTTATCAAATGTGTGCCAGCATTATAGGCAATCTCATAGGACTGAGAAATTTTACCTCCTTTCAAAAAATAGGGAAAATATTTATTTATAACAACTATAAGGAAAAAAGAATGAAAGATGTAACATTTTTAATAATCCCAGACTAAGTCGGTCATTCAGACAACAGAAGTATCCACAGATTTACCCATCATCTAGATCTGATAGAAGATCTCAATCTCAGACACAAGAAGCATGCCTACCAACCATGGCTTGAAGACTCTTTATTCTCACCAGGAAAGAGGCAGTTCAAACATTTAGTAATAAAGTACTGACTTGGTTAAAGAAATAAGTAGGAGAAGACATTCTATCATGAAGAATAAAGAGGAGAATTTGGGAAGTGACAGGTTGGGATTGTGACATTTAATTACTTTAAATGACAATGTCCTTTTTTTCCTGTCTTTCACATAACTTTTTCAGGTTTTTCTTGTTCTTAAGCCTAAATGCAAAAGAAAGCAAATTATTTTGTTGCCAGTAACAATAGAGGTTTAGGATTTGTTTGGTTTCTTGTTCCCCACATAGTTTAACTTATACTACATTTGTAGTCACTGCAAAGAAGCTCAGAAACATAATAAATTTCCTGGCACCTTTTTTGCCTTGGATGTCTCAGGGGAGATTCTACATTTTACAGAAGATGTGAACAAATAAGTTGTCAGAAAACATGTCAAACTTGAAAGTCTCAGGCTGCAACAGCAGAAATAAGTACAACCTACTCTTGTCTCTTATA
Organism: Strix uralensis; assembly: GCF_047716275.1. Taxonomy (NCBI): domain Eukaryota; kingdom Metazoa; phylum Chordata; class Aves; order Strigiformes; family Strigidae; genus Strix; species Strix uralensis. The sequence continues at coordinate 4,265,499 of NC_133984.1, forward strand.
ATTAGGTCTATTGATTTATGTGTTTTGTTTTACTTGCATTTCATACAAGTATAAACAGATGAGAAAGTAATAATGGAAATAAAAAGAAAGCAATAAAGTGTTTTAGCATAAATAAAATACCTAGGAGAAATTTAATTCATTACTATGATGTAATGTAGTCCAATATATTTTTTCTAGTTTATTCTACCTGAAGCCATTACTCTTAAAATATCTCAAAGACAGCACGATTTTCTTTCAATTTGTCAAACAGATCTATATTTATGTAAAAGCCCCTTCCTTCCCTCTTGTCTTCACCCCTCCATGATAGTGCAGGAGACTTTGGAGCTCATCTCTCCTACAGCTTCAATGACTGCAGACTCTGGATAGATCCTGTCAAAAAAGGGCTGCCCCAACTGCAGGAAAGTCACTGGAAGACTGGGCCAGTAAAGACAAAAATTCAGGCAGGAATCATATTCTGTGAGCAGCCAGCAAATCTGTATTTCAAGGGCAGAAGAAATGGGAGGGAAGGTGCTCTATGCCCAAGTATTAAAAAGGGATTGTTATCGTCCTACCATTCACATTCTTCTTCTGTCTCTCCTTTTCCCAGTGCTTCAAAACCAGAATACTGGGAAGCATCATTCCTCATGCCTCTCCTCTCCATTCCTTAATTTTTATCCCACCTGCCATTTGTCAAGGAAGTACTATAGACTTCAAGATCTGCAAGGTGATCCCTTGAAAATAACTGTTTCTTGATCAGTGGACTACATGTTCTATTCATAAGAGATGTTGTACCTCTGCTTGCCTGAAGGTAACTAGGGACAATCTTCTTTAATGAAAGACTTGCTTTATGTCGTGAAGAAGGCACCACCTGAAAGTAATATGCCAAAGTTCTTGCTGAACTATTAGTCTTCAGTGAGTGAACCCAACCGACATTCGGGTATTTTATACTTGCCTATTGAAGAGTTAATCATGAACCAGTAAGACATAATTTTTATCCATTCTAATTACTATTAGATGATGTAATTTAAATAAACTGAAAAAAGTTTCAGTGTTTCCGCTGTATTCCACAGTCTGATGAATAATCAAATTTTCTAGTTTAAGTTCATTCAAGGATAAATATCAGTCATTCTGAGACTTATGCCAACATTAGTAAATATTTCTCAAAGTAATAGATTTTTGTAACATATGCAAGAAAAGAACCTACAAAGTTATTCAGATGGTCATCAATATTTTGTTCTAATACCTTTTTACAATTAAATGCACCAGACTACCTAACTTTTGACTTCTCAAAATATAACAGAAATATTTGTAGGTTGAATGACAGATAGCTAGAACTGAATTGACTTCTATAACCAGAGCTCTCCTCCCTTGGTACGTATATATGAAAATGGAGTGTACTTATGAATGTCAAACTCTGCTTTCTTCCAGAAGCACAATACTTTTTTCTGGAAGTAAAATCAATACTATAAATCAATAGCTTTGCAAATTACACAGCTGCAACAGTAAGGCATTACTGTCTTCAAGTGGCAATGCAATGATTTGAAAATATTTCTAAACTTTCATTTCTGACCTAAAATACTAGTTTTTTACTGCTATATCTTTTTAGAGCACTAAGGGTCTATGTATGTAAGCCCTGTTGCAGTATATCAAACCTTAGAGACCTGGTAATGGTTGGAATACAATCACCAATATAATAATGACAATAAATTTCCATTTCCACTTTCCTCCAACAGTTTCTTACCTTTTAGTCTGAAAATGCAGTATAGTATTTCATTCTTCAATTACTAATCTAGGACTGGAAATTTTACTTCTTCTCTCATTAACATATAAGATTATTTGAACACAATCCCTAAGTAACACACACACGACAGACAATATTTTCAGTTATTCCTGCTGCACGCTTCTAGGCACTATAGCTGTGTAGGACATATATTTCCTCATTAAGACAGTGGTGATACAACTAACATTTAACTGTGTGAATATGTAATTCATTGTGAGTACAGGGATTAGTTATCTGGCTGAAAACTCATGAATACATATGAAAACAGTGATTACCTAAAAAGATACCTTGCAGGTTTCTAAGTTAAATGTGTATGTTCACAAATTACTTGGAGTAATATGAAATAGAGCTTGTTCCCTTGAGATGCAAAGTTGCTGTTCCATAAATTGTTTCAGTACTGTATTTATTATCACTTTTTTTGAGAAGGTTAGATGTTTCTCTATCAAAACTTGACGAACATTCATTATACTTGCATCTATTCTCACCAGCAAAAATGCATCTAATATTTCCAAATTACATTTACATTCCAGAAGTTTACTATGTCAAACTAAAAGATCCTTGTTTTAGCAAAGCAGGTAAACAAACTTTCCAAAGTCTAAATCCCTTACCTTTTAACATCTGTAAAGCAGCTTCCATAGGATACCACTGCTTGCTACAATTAAAATTTAACTCAAACTTGAAAAATATGGATTTTGTAACATCTGTAACCGTATACATAAATGATGATTTAGATTATACATTATGAGTGGATTTTGATTGTGAAATACAAGATCTGACTGAAAGATTCAGCCCAACCTACAATGGAATTTCAAGAAATAAGACTGGAATTGAATTCAAGGTGAACCAAAACCAAGAACCAGAAATATCAAGAATAGTTAGTTGTTATTTGGGGATTTAAGTAAGGAGAATAAGTGGTGCATCAGTCTCAAAGTAAAAGAAGGGAGCACTCAGAAGCTGAGGTCAGAAGTCCGTACATCTTCACTGTGAGGAAAAAGCCAACAGAGGAGCAGGCAGTAAGCTCCTATCTATAAACACTTGTGCTGTTGTGTAGAAGCAACGAATCAGTTCTGAGAACCAGAGACAAGAAACTATGAGCTATGAAAATGGAGGATTAGGAACCTGATAATTTTTAAGAAACTGTCTTTTCTTTGGGGTGTGTTTGTCATTTTTTTGTTGTGGGTTTGGGTTTTTTTTTTGGAACCTGGTATGTTTGTAAATTCCAGTCATAAGCCTGGAATGAGCACATAAGCAAGATCAGTAAGATTTTTTTGTTTTGAGGGGTTTCTTTTGTGTTTTTGTGTTTGTTTTTTGTTTTGTTTTGTTGTTGTTTGGTTTGTTTTTAAGGAGTTGAATCTTTCTTCTCCCTTCGGTTTATGCCTCTTGCTCTGAACTTTCTCTGTCCTAAGAGCACAGGCTCAGCTCTCTGTTAGCTATTCCAGTGATGCTCAGCCTTCAGATGGAAACAGCAGTGACATAAGTGATCCCGCTACTGGCCCAAATCAGTACAATATCTCTAATGCTCCACATCCTAATTCCTGACTGTGCTGTGTATTGAAGAATATCTGTGATATATCAATCCTGAAATCAGCATTCCATGGCACAACTACTGTGGATAAGCTGATCTGTACTACAGCCCATATCTACTCTCTTATCTCATGGCAAGCGCAATTTTTTGAAATCTGTTTCTCGTGGGGTTAACTAAGTCACCCTGTGTTTTTTGATGGCCTCAGTACTGCTTCTGTGTGGTAACCTGTGATTTCACGGTAAGTGATTAAGTGCATGAGCTCATAGATAACATAAGGCAAACTTCAGTAAAAGCAGCATTGCGAAAATACAACCACCTAATATCATTGTTGCCCTAAATGGATCACAAACGTATTAAAATGATCAGTATTCATTTATTTTGTGCACTTCACTGCAAAACTGACAGCAATTTTGGTTGTATAAATACAGCAACACTGCGTAAGAAAATGGGACATATATTTCTACTCTCACAGTAATATTACGTAACATCTGATGTTGGTAGAACTGCCTATTGTTCAAATTACATATAAATTACCTCTTTTCAAATATTTGACAGGAATATACCTTTGAAATGTTTTTGCAGCAAACCTTTCAACAACAATTTGAGGCACAATTACAGTTGAATGAAACACTCTTGCTGTTTTAAGTGAAAAGAGGAAATTGGACAGTAAGTGGCTGCTTAGGACTCTCAGCCAATGTCTTCTGTTAGGATACATGAGATTACACTTACATTTACTTCCCCTAGAATATCTGGGGTTTTTTGTGACAGCAACCAAAATATGTATGCAAAGGATTAAAAGTGCATTTCAAGGTTACTGCAGAAATTACAGTTTGTCAGAAGATGGTGCTGTTAGGCCATTTTTATCTAAGAAAATTACTTTTAATTACAAAAATAAGTTTAATCTGTGTGGAAACCCCAAATTGTTGATTGGTTTGAAATATGATAATTTTTAATAAACAGATTATTTTGCATTCTGCTAAGGCCAAGCTTTGACCTTGAACTACTTAGCTAAGTGTATACTGAAGCACTTTTCGAAATCTAGTCTCTGTAACATGAGACTGAGTTTTGTTTCTGAAAAATTAAATAAAACTGTCAGGTGCAAAAGTATGCTACCTAAACCTGGGATAATAAGCATAACTCTATACATTACAATATTTTTGCAATTATTGGATATATTATAGGTATACCTATTAATAATTTCATAATAGCAGTGAACTGAATGCATGGACTGCAAGGCCAAGGTCACACAGTTACCTTAAACACGCAAAGAGCTAAGCACTGTAAAGCACATAGTGGGTGAAAACAACTAGGGAAAATTTCCATTATCACATAAATCTGAACATTAAAACTGTTCTTATGTAAAAATTTACATTTGGCTTTCTTACGTTGAAAATACACTCTTACTGTATCTCCAGCTATTCTCAACTGGTATTTTATTCTATATTAATACTTATGAAAAATGTATAATTTGATCTCCAACCATTTTTTCTTTGCTATTTGACTGATATTTAAGGATCACTATTTTTCATAGCAGATTTCACTAAAGGGGAAACTTGATCAAGTACTGTAGGACGGATATTTATAGCTTTTTCTTCTAACCAAGCACTTAAAATACATTCTCAATTTCCTCGCTGAACTAAAGCACTATCTTTAAATTCAATCCCAGCTATCTACAAACCAAATAAACTAAGTATTCACATTAACTGTCTGATATTGTTGATGGTGACTGAACATCAGTAAAGCTGAATGTAAGACCAGATTGGGGGGAAGATCTGTTTAAGAGACTCTTGCCTTGGAGAGTGGGAAGTGGGCACTTAGGGAAGGAAGTGTAAGAACAAAGCAAATATAGCCTGGTTCTTTCCATGGCTCCCTGCAGTCTGCAGTTTACAGGCTAATCTGAACACTTGACTCACTTGTTCTCTTGGCTCAGCTGCTTGGAAAGTTGTTTGGTATTGGAAAAGAAATAAAATGACAATGAATATGACATAGAACTAAGCAGTGTCTTCTTTCCTTCCTGGTAGAATCAGAGGCTTTGAGAATTAGATTTAAGATGCTACAGAATACTGGCAAGCAACAAGGTAGAGGTACACCATCTTAAGCTGATATTTCTCTCAAAATTGTATTTTGTTCTTTATCGTTCTCTTTTGAGTTTACTGCTCTGTGACCTGATCTTATTTAAAAAAAGAAGGAAAAAAAAAAAAAAGAAAAAAAAAGGCTAAGCAACATGGACCCATGCTAGGACTTGCCAATAGGTCTTTCTGTGAACATCTGGTGCCTTGAAACACTTTCCATCACATTACCAGCAAGGTTTTTAGTTTTGAAAAAACAAATACTAGGAGGCTGGACAGTCCAAAGCAAAAAGACCAGACAGAGCAAGAGGAGTATGAGGGACCATTGCACATGGTATCTACACTTCCACCAAAACAAGAACTGTGACACGACAAAGGAAGAACAATCAGAGCTTCACTCAGGTTCTTTGCCCAAAAACTTTGGTTTTGCCATCACCTTATGTTTCTCTTTAGACAATCTCCTCTCTCACTCTGTTCTTCCCTCAATAAAACGACATTTGCCACAGTTATTTGTTTCACTTGTCCATTTAGATCCTAAACTATTTAAACTGAAGAAGTTCCTTGTCACTCATCTTCAGAGTGCCTGGGAAAATGGCTCTGACCTTGGCTGCTTCTCAGGAAATGCTGTGAAGAGTACAATTAATATTATCTCCTCCAGGGGCTTTCTTCACTTGGAAATCACACCAAGTTAAACTACAACCTTGAGAAGTCACTTAGGGGTGTTTTCTAATTGAATGTAATTTTCAAGTGAAACCAAATCCTATGAGAGATTTCAACACTAACACAGCACCTCCAACTGCTTAGTCACTCTGACAAAGTGTTGATCTTCCTTCCCATGGCATTACAAGCCATGAAATATAACAGTATAACAGTTAGAACAGCAGGGTATTATTTCTGCTTCTGTCATTTATTCATCACATATTATTGAGGAAAACAATGTGTGTTTTCCTAAGCTTCTTCACTTGTTTTAAAAGAAATTATAACTGTGACCTACCATGCAGGGGAACTGAAGGACACAATTCAAACTTAAAAAAAAAGCTGAGATAAGAAATGCTAAAGAAACTCAAGTATTTACTACGAGAATTTGCAGCAAATACAATTTTTCAGAATTACAGAAGTTCCTTACCTGGCATATGGTTGGCATAAAGCTAGAAATTATGTTTTCTATAAATTTAGTTTATATACACACAACACTTTATCCATATTCTTTTGTTGATACGCTTTTCTGATCAAGTTACCAACCTAATAGAGCTTTAGAGATTTTTAATGGTGTCAGCTGTATTCTGAAGAGTAACATTAGAGGCCTGTCCTTTTTGTATTAACAGATATAAATGGCAACATCAAAAAGAATGTAAAACCCCCCCCACATTTTGCAGTCTTTGCACTGTGCCTGCCATGCAACCCACGTTCTTGACCTACTGAAAGCTAATGACAGAGTTGGGACTTAATACTCCAGCAATCATGCAGGTGATCTGTCAGACTGAAAGGATGAGCTCTCATATTAAAAAAGAAAGGGAGGAGGGAAATAAAAAAGCTGATAACACATACAGCTTGTTATATTAACTTTGGCCAAATCCAAAAATGCAAGTGAAGTAAGACTAAAATCAGTGGCCCAGAGCATAGGGAATTTAAGTAACTCAGAAGAAGCTAAGGCTCTCTGCACTTAATGAAAAAGCCACTGACCTTGAAGAGTGATCCAAGGGACCTAATTTAGAACTACTGGAAAAACAGAAAGGTTATGAGGCAAATAACCTATTTCTTCCATAACAGGACTTCTGAATGATGCCCTGGCTGAATGTAGCAATTCATAATATAGAAAGGCACACACACACACACAAATAAAAAAGAAGAGGTGGCAAAAAGAGTGAAATAATCCTACGTTCTATGACTTTACATAAAATTGCCTTCATGTATTGAGTATGTTGACATTAGCAGAGCACAGACTGAAGACACTTAAAACATCTCAAATTTACATCTAGGATAAAACAGAAGTCTTCCTCCCTTCCCACAGACTGATGAGAACTGTTATGTAGGTACATCATGTATGTACTTATATCAATCGAAAGATCAACAGAGATCAACAGAGACAGAAACACATTTAATGTACAAGGGAAAAGCATACACCCCCCTTGTAGGTTTTATTGTTTTATATTTTTAAAATATCAAAAGTCGGTATAATAAGTAGCAAGCTAGCACAATTTGCTTTCACTTGTTGCAGCAAAAGGATTCACTTATTTAGTTTACAGATCCCTGTGTTTGAGCCCACATATTATTTAATACAGGCTGGCTTTGTGTCACGCAAATCCAGTGCAGTAATTCAGCCTTATTACTTTATCACATTATTAAGAGACTCCATCTGGCATTAGTGAAGAAAAATCATGCTTATATATATAAATAAGCTTTCTCTTACTCTTGCTTATTTCCCTTCTTCTAAGTGTTTGGATATAGCGGGACAACAGAGAATTAAGCTAAGAGATGTAATCAAGAATTACATTTTTTTTTTGTAGGAGGACCCTCTAATGACCACTGACAGCAAGGTTGGAGGCAGGATGGTTCCCTTTCCCCTTGCCTTGATGATTATTTTTCAACATTATTTCTGATAATTATTGAGACTAATGAAGCACATTTCCCTGGCTGATAGCTCCGAAATGGAAAGACTATCACCTATCATCTATAACATGTTTTTAAACACAGTAACCTTGACTAACTGCTCTGGCAGAAGAAGAAAAAATAAGTTTCCTGTCCGTGTTACAGCAGAGAGCTGTGCTCTGGGGATGTCCCACCCCTGAGCGACCAGTGTTCACCACACTTCCCAGTCCTCTCAGAAAAGTCTGAATTGGAGCAGTGGTGACCAGTTCAGGGCTGGGAAGCAGAAGGGGGCTTAGACAAGTGCCTCAACACAAACCACCACCTTTTATACTGGAAGTATATATCTCTGATGTGCATCGGCCGCAAGAAGAAAAAAAGGTTGAAATGATAACCATTATTTATTATTCTTCATAAGTCATTCGGCAGCTGCAAATACACAGGGATAAGTATTAGTGAATGTGTGCCAGCATTTCACATAAATATCTCATCTTTGCTCTTGTGCTTCATCTTAGCTGCAGCTTAATGTTTTTTGAGAGGCTCTTCTTTTGTGCTGAAAGTATATTCTGGATCTGATAATTTACTACAGAAGCCTGGATACTGCAGAGTACCTTTGAATTAGCCTCAATCATAAGAATTCTGATTTAATTTAGAACAATGAAACATTTCTTTCTAACATAGACCTGTCCCTTAAACATTGCTTCATCTTTTCTCTTTCCACCAAACCCCTTCCATTCAAAGAGCTCTTGTGGAAGCTCACACTCAAGTCTTTGTGGTGGAAGAGCGAGAAGCAGCACTTTAACATGGTAGAAATAAAATCTCTGTGTTTTAAATACATATGTACATTTTAGGAGTGAATAGAATGTTATGGTGCATTACAATCATTACAATCTTTATTCAATTAAGTTCTTTCAACAAGTTTCTCAACTTGTTGAAAGCACCAACTGGTGCTGGATTTGAACTTCATAACTCTCTGAATCTTCATTGTTATGAGTCAAAACAATGTGCAGTAAATCAAGCAACTGGAAGATTTGCTGCAAAATTCACTGCTGTGTGAACAAAAATTCCTATGCAGTTGCAGCCAAATTTCTGAAGACATTCCAATCCATCAGACAACATTTATGCTTAAAATGGCGTAAATCAGTAAACATAATTCAGTCAATAGAATTGTCCTTGTATGAAGTCACAGAACAATATACTTACTGGATCCCAGATTTTGTCTGGAATCAGTGGCATTCAATAAGAATGAAAATAAGGAACACAAAGTAAGACTATGTATGCCATGATGGTACATGGCAGACTATTTCCCTTGGCAACATTTCTGTTTTAATTATGATTTGTCATGAAATAGTCATATCTAAACTAATTTATTCTGTTTTGAGTTGTACGGGCTACAATAGGTATAGTTTTACTTTCTCATGTTTTGGACATCTCTCTGAAGTCAAAGAGGCACATCAGTGGGACAGCAAGGTATCTCACATGCCTCCCAGCTGGTAAGCAGTCAAATTAAGGAGAGAGATGTTCAGAGAATGGGGAAGATCAGGTTCAAACATATGGCTAATTACTGCCAGGAAGGAGAAGTCAGTAAACATCATACATATGGGTTTATATTTGCTAAGTTGGAATTCCCATATTATGCAGAACTAGCTGCAGTTCAACAGTGAAGAAGTACAAACACCATGATGATCCTGGACAGATAAAGACAGAAAACTCTTTTCTCAAAAAAAAAAAAAAGGCATCTGCCTTCTGAGGGAGTTGAGTAAAAAGCAAGACAAAATTTGACTTTGCTTGTCCTAAAATATTTCTTTCCATTACAAGCAAGTCACTTGTTTCTTGATGATACCTAGTATGTTTAGTGCCAACACAGTCTACACTTTCTGAGCAAAAGTACCCAACAAATATGATACAGTGCTTGCTAACAGACTGCCAGGAAAATAATTTGCCAAAAAATCTACAGTACAAACAAAACTGAATATTATCACCATCACACTTTTTTGTCCTCATTTTGAGCAGTGGCTGACACCTATACTAAGTACCAAATGATCAGATATAGCATGGGGGAAACAGTTTGATTGTATTTTTATAGAGATTTCTGTTACTCTTCTCATTTATTTCTCAATCTGGTCAATTCGTTAAAAAAATACACAGGCACCCATCTTCCAATAGTATTTGGGCCACTGGGGGATATATGACAGTTCTGATGAAAATTAATTGAAGTTGAAGCTATTAACACATGTTTGGATTGACAATTCTTATCTTAGACCACAGCTACTTGAGCACATTAATTACATGGTTGATCTTCCTGAGTACAGGAGGGAAAACAGAGTTGTTCATTCAACACTATATACCTTGTACACTGTCCATTCAGGAATGTATCACTGAATGTTAATTATCGTGAAAGGGAAAGCCACCTCTGCTCAAGAGAGGTCATATTTTCAAATATAGTACATGTTCTGCTTTAGTGAAGCAAAAGAAATTATTTCAGGAATATGAAGGCAACCAAATGCAAGACTGACAAAGATTAGCAAACATAACAGTAATTGCATTACACTGTAACAAAAATAAATCCTTCTATAAAATATAGAACCAATTACAAGACACAAAAGTCATTAGTGGACTATTTAGATTTATGAGGAAAACTGCATCTCAATAAGAAAAAGCAAGCAATGTGTAAAATCATCTACAAACCAAATGTCCAAACGTTGTTCTGGACAGAGTTTGGCAACACTGACTGAAAAAAACAATCGCAAATCTCGGAACTCATAGCAGATGTCAACCCTTTGAATACCAGTTGTTTATATGCAACCAACTGACTTGAACATTGTTTCATGTTTCATGGCTATCTATTAGAACTATATAAAAGCATAAAGCTCACCTTGAGAAAAAAACACAAAACACGGGTCTTGTAAAACAAGGTAACAGTACAGAATATCAGTACAGAAGTAGGATAGAGTAATATTGATAAAAGCATAAAGTATAAAAAAATGACATAAAAAATGGTCTTTTTTAACTAGAATATAACTATTCTACTACTTGATTACTTTTGAAAAGGTAATAATAGCCAGTCTTCTTGAACCCACTATTATAGTTTTCAAATTATATCTCTCACATTTCTCCCTTGTTGCCCCAAAGTGTGTTCACATGCTTGTGCTGTAGACACATTTCTCTCACAAATCTACAGCTACCTCTCTCACCAAAATCACTATAATCAATGCTTTGATCCAAATATTCCATAAACAGTACCACAGACAGCAGTGCAATAAAATAAATGTACATTTTTCAGTTCATTATTTTGTCCCCCATGGGACAAAATGTGTAAGTAATAAATAGTGTATGTATATACATCTATATTACATATATACACACACCCATATCTAAGTTATACTATGCAGTTTAAGATATTATCTTCTTTATCTTATACCTGGGTTATAAACTTCCTATTCTGTATAATTATTATGATTTGTCATTTTTACTGATATTTCCTTTTCCTTTGTTTTATTTATATTAGAATTCCAGATGGGTAGGAACCTAGATGCAAGGAAAGAACCTAACACAACAACAGCCCTCCTCATCTGTAAACTTAAGAAAAAAAATCCCTAAGAAAATTAATGAGTTTTTAAACACATTTTCCATCAAGAGCACCTGGATTAGATGCAGAATTTTGGAATCTTTGTGGTCACATAGAAGATGGTGTAATAGCCTAGCTCTTTAACCTTTAAAACATCCAATAGATACTGCTACATTTACCAAACCCCAATTTCTTGTTATTCTTCAGTTTACTTTGATGAACAAAAAAAAAAAAAAAAAAATAGAAAGGAAAATCTTTTAAGGCTGTAAGAGGTTTACATGAGTCTAAAATTAGCAGTAGAAATAGTTTATACAGCTGAATATGTTGGGTTTGATCCTAAAAACTACTTTTTCATCTGAATAAGCATACAATGAGTTTCTCTTTCAAATACAATGTTTCCAGCGATTTCTTACACAGAAGACGGGATGGCTTAATTAAAGACTCTGGTCAGCGGCAAGTGACCTGGTACTGCCAGGGCCATCAGTGGTGTGGCATTATGCTCAGATAGCTTCCCACAGGCTACTCATCAATCTAAATATCCCGGTGATGGTAACAAACATCTATTATATATTTAGTTATTGTCTCTCTAAAGCAGTATCTACCCTCAAAGCATTCGTTGGCTAAATTAGGTGAAAATCTAACAAACTAAAGATGAATAGTTGATATTCAATTAGGTTCAAAACCAAGTTAATACTTATCAACCACTGAATGAAGCCTGTCATATGCCACTGAAGAATAACTTCTTGCCTCTTTCTGATTTCCAGCAGAGTAAACCCTTTCTTTGTGTGTGAGATATTGCAGGAGGGAAATCTGGGCCATACATTCAGATCCATTCATCAACTTCCTTTCCGTAAATTTTACATGCTGTAACAAGAGAAATGTAGCAAACCTCCAAAGCACACAGGCCAACTGATTATTTACCACAGAGAACAAATGCACAGCATCCAGTGGTAAAAGCAGTAGCTATCTACTGTATAAAAGGAGTATTTGATCAGAAGTGCTGAACAGAAACACAGAGCTATAAGAGTGAGGAGAAAAGTATTTTCAAATTAATTCCTGATTAACAGAAGTTGTTAAACAAATTATTAAAATTCAGAATATGAACAGGACAAGAGCCTACTCAGCAACTGAATGACTACCAAAATTCAACAGATCTAGAAAGGAAAAGGAAAATGACTAATGTATTTTAGCTTATTATCTTTTGTGTGCAGGCTAACTGGAGAAAAAAAAAAGCATAAATAATATATTAGCAACTAATCTGAAAGCACCTATATGCCTTCATTGCAACTAGATTATTTTTGAAGTTCTACCGTGACAGCTATACAGACAAGTGAATACCAGGAAAATGAACTGAATATGTAAGGAACAAACAGATATTTCTCAATTCAGAATATTTCTCTGTTACTTTCTTGAAATAGGGAGTACAAAATATGGTGAAATCAAATGCAATACCAACCCATGGAAAATGTTCATGTATATGTTAGAGGAATTCCCTGCTGAACAAAATTGAACACTGAGCATGAAAATAACTTAGGCAGCAAAGAGCGTGGCAAAAAAGATAAAAGCAGAAAGTGTTGCATGAAAACAGGAAGGTCTGAAAGTTAGATATCTAGCTGTGAATACCTAAATTCCATAAAATAATACAAACATGAAAAACCTTTGTAGAAGCCCTTTTCACACTCCTGAGTGTGAAAAGTTGTCTGAGCTTGGGAGTCTTCACAATATTGAATAAGGTTTATTAGCAAGAACATCTGAAGAGGCAGAGTCCTAAGATTATGTACCAAAAAATACCAATAATAAGGTATTGGTGTATTGCAAGAACACAAGGCAAGGTGTATCAGTATTTTGCAAGGAGCCGATAATGACCACTTGGAAACAATGAAAAATGACAGAAATGCACACTGAAAAATAAGTAGAGATAGCGTTGTTCTGATACTTACAGTACATTTAGTACAAAAAATATCAATTACCTAAAAATCTTACCTGAGGAATAGCTACATTCAGGTTAATTTAAGCCTTTTAGTCCCATACAGAATATCAGGAAAAAACAAGGGTTATTAAGGAAAGAAATTACTAATGTGGCTCATGGTTTCATTATTAGCAAGCGACTTGTTAATATGATATATAGAAAATATTCATATTAGAAAACAAGAAACATCTTTATTTAGATAATCTGTTGATTCAAAAGACACAGCTAAAGAAATAAATGGAGAGAAGCTTTTAAACTTTTAAACTTTGCAAGGATGAGACATTTGTTCAAATGAGGCAGCTATTCCTTTAAATTGTAAATCAACACTTTTATTAGATATTTCAAATATCTGTCCCAGTCTTCGTCACTGTTTCTAACAAAGTCTCCTCTGAGATGTGCCAGTTCCACTGAGTATTTGCTTAGAGTGAGAATCAAGGGCTGAAGTTAGATCATAGGTATTTGGTGTTTCTACTTATTGGCTCATTCTAACTCTTTCACATTCTGTGTAAACCCAATCTTGTATTTTCCCACTGGAAAACAAATATTCAGATCTCAAGGAACGTACGCCTTCTAAATGAGCTTTTGGATGCTAGCTTAAAAATAATTTTGGCTTCTTAATTGCACTTCCCAAATTCCCCCATTACTGGCTCTCACATCAAGTAATCAACGTTTGTGATCAAAATTCCTGCTCAGGCTTAGAGCAGCAAGTTAACCAAGTCTAGAGACCAAAAAGTTTAAAATCAGTTCACCAGTGAGATTTAAAACAAATACAAAATGGCAGAACCTGTTTTTTTAAAAAAAGATTCAGAAATCATGTTGTGTCATTTACTGTAATACTTCAGCATTACAGTAAAGAGTAACCAAACAAATTAACTCTTAATGTCCTTCAGTCTTCTTTTGTTTGGTTCATTTGCAGGTTCAGCTATACTAATACTTGAAAACTGTACTATCCCTCTTCCAAGTCTAATTCCTTACTTCTCTCTGATGTAAGAGTTGCTAGAAGGCAATATTCAAATACCTATCCACTGTCATATATAAGATATCTGGAGTAGAAATCACACAGTATTTTTACTGTTGAAATACATAAAAGACATGATTACTGCCCTGAGAAGTCTGAAGTAAAATTCAAATAAACAAGGAGCATAGGAACAAGCCAGGCAAAGATACTTCTTCTGTACTAAGACAGTCTGTAGATGGTTAAGCAAGAGAATTAGGTTTTAAAAAGAGGAACTAAAAATAGATTATAACAATTATTATTACTTAAATATGGCCTTTAACAGCTTCCACTTGCCAAAAGATACCATTTCTTTTAATTCATTTCTGTATCACTGTGTACTCCCAAATATATTTTTCCTCCCTTAGAAAAATATCTCACAATAATAAGGAGACCTTTTCACAGATCTTGCAAAGTTAATTGAAGAAAGGTAAGTACTAAAGTTAATTGAAGCAAAGAAAGCTCAGTACCAAGGTGAAGTCATCTTCACTTAGGGTTCATATTTAGTAGGCAGTCAACCTAACAACACTACTAAAGGGAATAAAATTTGGTGTGTCAGATTTAATGATACAGAAAGTAGAGAGATGATATTAAAATGCAGTACAGGTACATAGTCTGAGAGAGTTTATGAGCCCTAGGTTTTATTACTCATATTCACCTATATGATCGGATGCTGTATATTATAATGCAATATTCAGATGTTCAGAGCAAGGTTGTGACACTGCTGTATAAACCTGGTAATGCAAAAGGATTTAGTCTCCACAAGGTAAGTCTCCATACACATTGTTTTATATGTTTAAAGCTTTTATGAAACATAACCTTTTATATTCAATGAAACCTAAAAAAACAAGTTCATGACTGTCTTTACAAACTGATTTGGCTTTTTTCTTTTAATCAGATTTGTCTGAAAATCTAAATCTAGCAGTCAAATCACTCCATAGCCCTTTCCTAAATCACAAATTTGTTGGTTTTGTTTCTATTCTTAATCACATAGTTCTCCTTCCTCTCTGCTTCAAGTATGACACATTTGCTCATCTCTTCTTTCCCCACTCCGTATTACAAATTAAGCTTTATTAATAGGTTTGATTTCTATAGATCCCTACCCCCTTTTTTCAAACCAAATCTCTGTGCTTCTTTAGGCTTAACATACTGTATTTAATTAAAGAATAATTAATGTGGACCATCTTGAAATTGCTGTGTTTTCAGAGTCTATTAAAAGCCCTTAACTTATTCTAGTTTTAATATCTTTAGATACTTGATTAAATAGTAAAGCAAGAAGTGTCTGTTCTCATATACTAAAATGATAGACTGCAGATTAGTAAAAGGAAAGAATGCCAAATTTCATCTTCATTACATTACAGCATTTAGGACTGTGCATTTTCTCTGTAACAATGAGACAATCCATTTGCTCCAAGAATTTTTTGTATTTTGCAGAAGAGTAAACAACATAAAGGACAGACTCAGCCTCTCAATGTGAGAAATGACTAAATAAATATATCATAGTACATAAACTAGATTAACCATCACAGATTAATGAGCAAAATCTGAATAATAAATCATGAAAAACCAAAGTGGAGGAGATAGGGTTTTTAACTGTTCCTAATAGAGGAAAAATTAATAAGCACATATGTAAATATTTTTTTTCTTTTATTTCCTTTTCTCACATGAAGAATCCAGTGCTCTTCCCCCCAGTTTTTAATGCTCTAATATGATGATGTCTGGATAATTTGGCTCAGAGTCAGAATATGCTACACTACAGTGCAGTGGATTTACCTGCCTTCTGCCCTTTGCAGGTGTAGTATCTTCCTTACAACATCACTCCTGCCTGTTCCTTCTCCATAGCTCACCAACCAATAGCTTTTCCCATCCCATGACAGCATAAATATTGGATCACTGTTAAGAATCTCTTTTTTTGATGATGGAAACTGAGTCATCCTATTATACTGAAGTCCCTAATATGACCAATTCTAGGGTCAAAAATTTCCCTCATGAAGCATTTTCTAGGTGTCAGCCAAATGACCGTCAAGCAGGTTTGGTCTTCAAGGATTCTTGAGGAAAAAAAAGGAGTGAGATCCCTGGTGAAAATTACAGGTGTTGAGAGGGTCACCTTTAAAGTGCACATATTTTGAAAATGCAGACATTTTTATAATTGGTGCAAAAAAAGGGGGGGTAGTGGTGGTGGATTTGGACTGTCATGACTAAGGACAGGAATTTCAGAATAGGCCAGAATTCTCTGTAAGTCTGTAGAGCACCTACCTCTGAGCTGGCTGCTGACTGGGGATTTCCAGAATTTAAATTAAGGATGGTAATTTTATTAGGTGCCAAACTATAGCTGAAGTGAGGAAAACATGGTCTGTGTATCTTTCAAAAGTGTAGAAAGCAAATATTACACCTGAAAGGTACACTTTTGCATCCTCACATTCCTTTGCAAACTATATCTTTGGCTGAGCCATGAAAATACATATTGAAAGTATTCAAAAACAAGTAAATAATAATTTAAAGTTCTACTTTTATCTTTCAATCTTTTCAATGACCATTGAAACTTATTTGCCAATGCAGACAACACTTCCTCCGTTCCTTTATATACATTAATTTGTGGATATTTATAGATGCATAACTATTCCTAAAGCAAACTCCTTCTAAACAATGGCCTTTTCAACATTAATAATTTTCTCTTATCTTTTAGATCAAATACTTAGATTTTTCATCATGCATAGTTATGTCTATAGGTATTCAATAAAAATATGCAAATTGTTCAAAATCACTTTTTTTCCCAGCAAACTAAAATTGATTTTTTCATGTCAAGCTGTATGAAAGTTGCAACTGGTAGAAAAAGGTTTTTTCTAACTTCTGAACGTGATAATATTCTCCCCCACTTTTTTTTTTTCTCCTTTGATTTCCAAAATTAACTGGTTTTCCTTCATCTGAAAAAGACAACTTTCAAGAAACCACAAACAAAGAAATTATGAACCATCCTTATAATCTTATGATGTTAAAGCTTGGTGCTCAGCTACATGGTAATGGGAGTTGTGTGAGGACTGAGGAACTATGCAGAGACAGACACCAGCAGTCACTATATCCCACAATGATAACAGGAATGAAAACTACTCTTCAAGGTAACAGTGTCTTGAGAAGTACAAGAGACCTCCTTCTTACAGAACAACTTTTTGCTTTGGAGAACTGTTTTAATATGTATGTTTGAATTGTGGAATATGAGAGAGTTTTCAGTCTTTTTTCAGGTGAATGACCATTGAAACATAATATATGACACCTCTGATATTAATAGAAAGTAAAAGACAAACAAGTTTAAAATATCTATGTGTAAAAATACACTGTGGCCAATATCTACACTACCCATTCCCAGGTTTGCATTTAACCTTTGAAAGAATTAAGCATTTAGATACTGTTCTAAAACCTAACTACTCTAGAAAATTATTAGAACGTATGTCTGTATAGTGATTATTAATTATTTATTATGAATTTGTATTCTCTGAAAGTTCAACATTGTTCTTGATCAACATGGTTTCATAACTTTTATTCAAAATTAAGAGAATTTGTGTGCAACTGTAATATCTTGATTTATACATAGGCTGAATCAAAAGTGCAAAAGCATTAACTAATTAACCAGTAAGTATTCACTGATTATTAAAACATCAGTTTTCAAAATGTAGCAAAGAAACAGAGCTGAGTAGCTGCTTAGTAAAATCCAAATATGCAAGTGTGAGGCACTTCTCCTTTTCATATATGCCCTACTTTTATGAAGATGCAGTAAACTTCAATATATTCAAAATACCCAAACTTCCCTTTCTATTTTCCTGTTCTGTCATCCCTGTCATCCATATATAAATCTCAGAGGGAAAATCAGCTGATGATCTGTATCTCCAAGCTAGCATGCAATTACTCTCTTCCCTCTAGATCACTTGTCAGGAGCTCTGCGGTGACAGAATCACTCCTGCAGTGCACATCTGAAAAAGTTCTTCAAACACTGATCAAAACACACAGTTTAGAGGCAGCTTCTCACAGTCCCGCTTGTGTGATCCAAAACCGTGATACAGGTGCACAGAGCAGGATTTACCCATAATGTCCATTCTGGATTATTACAGCATTTTTCTTCAGTTCTTAATATGATCACTCTGTTTCATTCCCTTCAAAAGTAAAGTGGCTTTACTTTAGAGTAAAACATAGTCTCTCTTCCTTTTAACTGTTACTTTTTCTGAGGAAGACTGACCTTATTAAAAAAAAACACAACTGAAGACCCTAAGGCTGCTGAAATAAAACAGAAGTAGTTTGTCTGAAACAATAGCAAAATTTACGTGATGAATTTCTGACATTTCTGTTTAGAAACCAGCTTCACTAGCCTGGCAGAGATACAGTGTTTGAGACATCAAGAAACAGCAGGGAGAAACAAACAAACCCTCAAAAGATAAAAAGAAAGAATCTAAATTGGATAAGAATAATAGGTATGAATAACAGTGTGAAGACAGGAAATTACAGAGAAGGCTAGAGTGGATTTAGCTGTGTGTATGCTGTGCATTATAGATACTAAGAAGTCCCATCTTCCTCTGGGATCCTTTGTGATCCTTTATGATTGATGCCTCCTTAGCTCTCTGCCATGAAAGATCAGTTAAGACCAAGTCTAGCCTGAGGTACTTTCTCTGGGTTTTTCAAGCAGAAGCACTGTTGACCCTGCCTCCCCTCCCAGGCCACCAGGAGCACCTGCATTGCAAACGGCATTCCCCAGCACGCCCCAGTTCCTCAGCTCTGGAGATACTGAAAACAAATGCTGTGCTTTGCCACTGGGTGCAAAACTATGGCAAAGCTCTTGCTGCTGCAAAACGATGTGTAGTCTATCACATGTTTGTATACACAGCTGTGACTGCAAAGCTAACTCTAAACAAAAATAGTTTTCCCTTGCAGCTGGGCTAAGTAAAGAAAAACAAGAAGGCGTAATGGTTTGGGGGCACATGATCACCAGTGGATAGAAAACTCTGGCCATTACCTCATCATTCAAATGAGTAACGATCACCCCGCAGTCAGGTCTGTGGCATAGGAATGTATATGTGAGTGTTATGAAGAACTGTCGGGGGTTTTTTTGGTTGTGTTTTTTTCAAGTAAAAGAAGTAACAGCACAAAAGAAGTCCCTTTTCTATTCAGTCAGCTCTGCACCAGGCAGAGTCTGCTAGCAGCAGAAGGCTGTGCTTTTCTTTTAATAAGTTCTTTTCTGGCCTTGACCAAAAGAAAAAGAAAACTGAAAAAGCAAATTGGCAGAGAGCTGGCAGAATTATTTATAAGATGAATTATTTCTTTAACACAGCCTAATATGTTCCCATCATCTATAAATTCTTACAGATAAATAATTACCATGGCTTTATTCTTTCTCACATATTCTAATAGGAGAATGGCTTTGCCTGGAACGTGATCTGAGACCATTTCTAAACTGACTGAAGCCCAGCTAAAATTATTTTTTAAAATCACTACTGTTCTTTGGCATACCTCTTGCTTAATGAAAATTACAGTCCTGTGAGAAACCGAAGGGAGACACTGAACCACCAATATATGGATGGTCTATGTACCAGAAGAGGGGGAGATCTAAAAAGGTCTAGATTAAGATATCAAAATTATTCCAATTAGAGTGGAAATGTCTTCCACATCCTATACTATGTTTTTTCTCCTCAATTGTAATAAACCTAAGAAGGACAAAGAATGACAGAATCTTCCATGTTTCATTATCGTATCCAATGTTTTACCTTAGCCACTGGCAAGCTCACTTTATGAACAAGTCCGGGACTCTTATTTTTTCCTTTGCAATTACTGAGGAAGTTAATGACACAGCATAGTTCGAAATTAGTGTGATCTGGACTAAACAAACACTAGAATCCTTACAGATTATGAGCACAATAGAGTCAAATAGTGCTTTTCCAAGCATCTGGCATCACAAAGGGAAAGATTACCTGTGAGCATCAGGATGCATAATCTCTGGCCAGTGTCGTTTAGTATTTCCTCTACTTTGAGGCTGACTTCACCAGATGCAGGCAGAAGTACTTCTTCCCTTTAACAAGGATTCCCCAGGAGCATCTGTCAGAACAGAAAAACAAGTGGTTATTCACTAAGATTTATAGTTGGTAGACATATAATACCCAATAGGAAATAATCACTTATGCAGTACAACAGCTGAGCATGGAATTTTAAGAGGGACTGCATAATTGACCAATAGCAATATCTGAAATAAAACTGCTTAGGAAAAGATTAATTTAGTCTCATGCAACATGGCATAATTCAGCCCTACAGGCATCAGGAAGGCATGTTATCTCACATCCAGCATTGCAGATTGGACTTAGTTGTATTATAGGGTATTTCTGTTTTTTCTCTGAAGCATATAGTATTAGCCACTGCCAAAGGCAGAATATCAAACATTTATCTGCACCTCTTTCCTTCATAATGAAGGACTAATTCAATTTCATAACAATAGGAGAGTCTAGCAATGAGTTGGAGATCAAGCAGAGAACTGTACTGGAGGCTTGTGCGTGTTACTGTTACAAAAGCGGCAGCCTGGCTTGGCTTGCTCCCTCAGTAGGATTACAGTTTTGACACTTACCAGTGCATTAACCTTGCCAGACTTTGAACGATGCCTTATATATTTATTTAAACATAAATTTCAAGTTCTGGACTCCCTTTCAAATGGCTAAGAAGGTAGACTGACTTACTGACAGGGTAGATATGAAGGTATTGTTTGCTATTTCCATAATACCCTTATGGTTTGAAACCACATTCTGCTGTGACTTTTCTATTTGAATCTCAGCATGTGACTAGTTTAGATAAGCAAAATTTGCTCCCTTTTTGGGGTGATAACAGTGTTACACAACCCTGAAAGTTAAGCTACAAGACACTTTGCTTCCCATTCTAATATGGGACTGCTGCAAGATTTCATTATTTGAAAATGATGAAACTTGACTAAGAGGACAAGTTTCAGTTACTGAAATAAATTAAGCTTCATCTAAGCCCTAGTGAATTTTTTTTAAAAAATGCTGTATTTGACACATTTCCTACTTGAAAATCAAGTATATAACCATTGAAAACCATGAACTTTTATTAACAAAGAAAACCTTCAAACTTGTATGCTAACTTTGAGAAGAAGTTCATGCCTTCCTTCATCTTCTACCACCCCAAGGCTGTGACCTGACATTACATTCATCAGAACCAATAAATATAAAAGATTGTACTCGCTGCAATGAAGCTGAACATGAAAGTGGAAGACATTAGAATTTGTTTTAAGGACACCTATTTAATATTTTACATGTTTTTAATTTACACTAAATGATACCAAAGTTGCAATTTTGTATTCCTGCATTTTATTTTCATATAATAATTTAAATTTTCATCTGTTACAAAATTTTATAACAAAACCAATATCTTCACTTATGAACGTCATGAAAACTATTAATCCATTTAAAATTTTGTCAAAGCATGCAACTGTGCAGTTTTGTATAATTTTAATGTCAGTATTAAGAACAGAAGATCTCTCAACTAATAAATCTGAACTTTTAAAAGCGTAGATTTTTAAGAACTGCTGAACTGTGCTTCAGAATCACATTCTCCAATAATCACATCAGTTTCTACTTTCAATTCAATAGTCCCTCCTGAAAATCAGAAAAAAAAACAATGAAAAAAGTCCCCACAAGTGTGGTGGGTTGACCCTGGCTGGACACCAGGTGCCCACCAAAGCTGCTCTATCATTCCCCTCCTCAGCTGGGCAGGGGAAAGAAAATATAACGAAAGGCTCATGGGTCGAGATAAGGGCAAGGAGAGATCATTCACCAATTACTGACACAGGCAAAACAGACCTGAGTTGGGAAAAGTAACTTGACTTATTGCCAATCAAATCAGAGTAGGATAATGAGAAATAAAACCAAATATTAAAACACCTTCCCCCCGACCCCTCCCTGCTTCCTGGGCTTAACTTCACTCTTGATTTCTCTCCCTTTTCCCCCCCAGTGGTGCAGGGGATGGGGGTTGTGGTCAGTTCATCACCTGTTGTCCCTGCTGCTCCTTCCTCCTCAGGGGGAGGACTCCTCACACTCTTCCCCTACTCCATCCTGGGGTCCCTCCCATCGGAGACAGTCCTCCATGAACTGTCCCAGTGTGGGTCCTTTCTGCAGGGTTCCATCGTTCAGGCACAGGCTGCTCCAGCGTGGGTCCCCCACGGGGTCACCAGTCCTGCCAGCAAACCTGCTCCAGCCTGGGCTCCTCTCTCCACGGGGTCACAGATCCTGCCAGGAGCCTGCTCCAGTGTGGGCTTCCCACGGGGTCACAGCCTCCTTCGGGCACATCCCCCTGCTCTGGTGTGGGGTCCCCCACAGGCTGCAGGTGGGTCTCTGCTCCCCCATGGGCCTCCATGGGTGCAGGGCACAGCTGCCTCACCATGGGCTGCACCATGGGCTGCAGGGGAACCTCTGCTCTGGAAACTGGAGCACCTCCTCCCCCTCCTTCTTCACTGACCTGGGTGTCTGCAGAGTTGTTGCTCTTACATTCTCACTCCTCTTTGGCTGCAGTTGTGCCGTTGGGTTTTTTTTCCCTCTTTCTTAAATATGTCATCCCAGAGGTGCTACCACTGTTGCTTTGGCCTTGGCCAGCAGTGGGTCCGGCTCTACAGGACATGGGGGAAGCTTCTAGTGGCTTCTCACAGAAACCACACCTGTAGCTCCCCACTACCAAAACTCTGCCACTCAAAACCAATACAAGAAGTTATTCTACTTTAAAAAGGAGGAAGCAAGCATTTCTCCCAACATAAATTTTGCCGAAGTATTTATTTTTCCACTGTTGATCTTCACTGATTTCAAACTTCAGATTTCTTTACTAGCCCATGCCCATTTCTGCACTATACTGGACACTGCTGTAGAGTACACTGCTATATAGAGCTTCCGTGGTGATTTTATTAACTATAATAAAAATTCAAATATATGTTTCATAATGACATTCTATGCATGATTCTCTAGTACTGTAGAGAAATCTCAGTTCTATTAATCTACAAAGTTGAGAACTGTCTGTGTCCATATTTATATAAATAAAGAAAATGAAAGGGATCTCAGAAAGACTATAATTTAGAATTCAAAAAGAAACCCCATCCACTTTGTTTAGGTACTTTTATGGAAAATTACTTGCTGCTTTACAGGCTTTGAATAGTGACGGCTTGTGCAGTTACTGCAGCGAACTCAGAAACCCTGAGATCCATCCTGTTTCCGCTGCTGCTCTCATTCTTTCTGTGAATGTATGCGACTTTAGGTTGCCAGAATTCAACAAGCAAACACTCCCAGCCAGAAGCAGCTAACTAGCTGTAATACCCCCTGCGCTTCAGGCAAAAGCGTCAGGCAGATTTCGTAGCTCATTCTCTGATGTTCTTCGCTCACAGTCTGACATCTTCAGAAGGCGAACAGACCAGCTGATTTACTCCACATACAGTTATGGTTTTCCTGAATATTTTTTAAACTGCAAATTGTGTATCTTGCAGGCTCCTACAGGCACAGCAAACCTTTTGGGAGTTCATCTATTGGTAAGATGTACTTCCACATTTATAGGAGAGGATATAACCATATTTTTGAGCCAGAACAAGTAAGCATATCCTCAATAACTTTGCACAGTCAGGAACCCAGGAAAATCACCCTGCCTCTCTTAAGAATTTTGGAGGTGCCCTGGGGCTTTTTAAACTCATCAATAGGAAGAAAAAAAGCCATATGAAATTCAATTAACACTTCCCAATCTCCTGTATCATTCCATAAACATGCAGTACAAATGTCCCTTTACACAAAGGTATTTTTTCTCATATATTGAGAATGGTATCAGCTTAGTTAGCTAGTTTGAAAGATGGAATTTGATACCTTTTGCTGTAAGGTCTGGGAACCCTAAGACTACAAATATATTGCAAAGGCACCTCCCCTCCTTTTTTTTTTTTCTTTCTTAAAGGTCTTCTGTTTTTTATTCTCAGTTTTCTGAGAGCAAATAATCTCAAGACAATAATGGCTGGAAACAAATATGAAAAGATGATCTATAATATATTTCATACATTTCTCCCATTTGATAAAGGGAATCATGTTCAGAAAGAAAAAGATTTTATCAATTAAAGAAAAAGAGAAATCTGAACAGAAAAAAACCTGTGCGTTATTTAATTGAACAGAAAGATCAAAGATTACATTAACTGCTTAAACTCTTAATTAGTAATAAGACTGCTTGTTTCATTATTGTCATGTATCTAGGAAGAAGGTAAATACATTTACCTATGTTTAGAGACTATGGATAAATTTCTTTCAGGTTCATTCCAGTTTACTTCAGCTGTGCAACACTGTTCTGGCCAGAGTAATAACCAGTCATCTCTTTATACAGAATACATTTGGAGGAATATAGTTTTTTGTCACAAGTCTTGGCAGCAATCCAGCTCAGAAGTAAATGCATCTGCTGATCCATTTTAAAAGTTACTACTGAAGCCAGCTACCATACATGTATACATATGTTCAAATATCCACTCTCATGCACTTTTTTCAAGGTATTCAGTTGTTCCCTCAAAAAAAGAACCAATACTTACTGAGAATATGTTTTCAGTGTGGAAGCTGCTGTATTTCTGAGTGGAATGAAATGTTACTTGCCATTTTATTTTCAAGTAATTTTTTTACACCCTTTGGTCTAGAACTCCATCTTGAACAAATAAAATTACGCATGTAAAACTGGAATATGTGAAGCTTTCATGCTCATTAATCCAGCTGACAAAATATTTGTGAATTCAAGTAGAAACAGGTAACATTTACCAGCTATTTTTTGTGGAATCTTCCTTTCAGACCACCAGCAAAACCAGGTTTCTCAATGTCTTGAACACAAGAAAAAGTCCCTAAACCATCAATGTCCCACTTAACGCTTTCAGAATGCTTTAGTAATAAGGCTGCCTCTTTCCCCAGAAAAGAATAATATCCCTGGTGTACCACTTACCTGTTTTTCCACCATGAAAAATCCAAACCTAAGCATTTTCTTGAATAAGGACCACAACCTATTTCCACTATCTTTGGTTTATTTCACTTCCAGAAGAAAATTTCTGTTATTAGCTTCAGCTGCTTAATAAATTGCTTACTTAGTGATACAGGTACTTTCCAGACACACAGTAACTAAAGATATTTAAGTCTGAACAACATGAGTGATTTTGGCAAAGGGGAGTGGGGGTGGGCAGAAGTGGGGGAAAAAGGAATTATAGCCTATTTCTAAACAGATACAGATAGACACCTTTGAAATTTTTCCCTTTTCCCAGGATTCCACTAAGGAAAACTCTGCAGGCATAGAAAGACCTGTATTTTAAAAAGATTTTTCTGCATTATCCTTAATATCAGCAGTATATTTCAATCCCTTCCACTCGGAAATTGCTGTTCAAAAAGAATTAGCTTGTAATAGGATTTTATTCCCCTAGTTCATAGAACACAAGTGATTTCTTTACTTATGACTTTTTTAAGGCTATTTTGCATAAGGGATGTAAAAATAGTCTTTCCACACTTCAGTGAAATAGTTATTTTTGTCACTGTTTTATTTTGTTGTTTTAACATAGTTTTGAAAACCAGTGAAAAAAAAGAAATTAATTGTAATTAATGATTGTATGATGATCACTTAGACCAAGGAGCTTACTTAATTGCGTGGTGTGAATTGAATAAAAGAAGGATAGAAAACAAAGAATGTGGACACTATATTGAAATAAATTAATCGCTTGTTTCATCAATATTATTCAATACTTTCCCTAAATTATATTAATCGAAGTTGATACACAGGTATATAACGAATCAAAGACTATCTTCGGCAGTTTTGGGTTTATCATGCTGATCATTACTGAATGTTTTGGGCCTCAGTACCTCCTTAAATTACTACTGCACATTACAAACTGACTTCCAGCTGTGCTAATACATCTGGGAAGGGGCAGATACACACACTTTCAGTTTGGTCAATTCCTGAGTCTATACACAGACAAGGCTGAACTGCCTATACAGAAGCTTGGGAAAGAGTACTTGGAGGAAAGTATCATCTGAAATAAGTAAGAGATGCTAATAAAAACTGTCTAATCCAATGAATGCCACTGAAGTATTAAATACTTTCCTCAACATTTTAGAACTACATCACTGTATAAAAATAGAAAAATATAAATTAGTTGGAAAGACTATCAAAAAATTACAATCATATCTAGCATGTGAAATCAAAGAAAGGAACAAAACTTCTTTGTATACATTATAAAAATGATACAGCATTCTTAGAACAATATAAAAATCTTATTAAATATCTAAATCTGGAAGGTTATATTGCCTCAGCATTGGAATTAGAATTCCCTATAAATTGAATATCCTAAAACTCCTTTACAGAAAATGAGGCTTCAGTTGAAACACCGTAAATACCTAGGGACTTTTAGAAAAGGAGGTTTTCCATTCCAGGATCTCAGACTTTCCACATCCAGATCCCTCAAATAAAGCAAACAGACAGAGATCACAGCATTCAGTTTTCAATTTTTGAAAACCTGAAGTAATCCTGATAACATTTATTTACATATCAAACTGACATATAATTGTCCCAAAATGAATAAAGACATCCCAAGCTACTACACACAAACTGAATGGTTTTGTAAATTAGTGTACAAATAATGCACATTAGGTGAGAAGTATTTATTACATGACAAAATATTATTAATATATATATGGAATATGTAACAAATATTAGTATCGTGTATGCAGTAATATGTAATGTATAGCGAAACTTAGACTGCAAATGGAACTACCTTTCCAAATTCTGGTTCTGCTACTCTTCTGAATTTTCAACATTCATAGTTTTGATTTTTATATAAATCAGTGTTTTGTTTTAGAATAGTGTCTGTTAAGTTTCTTTCTTTGAAGATTTCTGGTTTTAGGCATCTGCACGCAAAAGAGAACCGAAAAAGTCTGGAAATGTCTGCATGAGGGTCTTTCAGGAGAGAACTATTTTTGTTGCTGAATATATGTTTTGTATCTTTGCACATTAATGGGTATTCTAAAAGTTATCTGGATTAAGCGCCATCAAAGTTAACAGCCTCTTTTTATAAGACTTTATCTTTTTCATTTTAAGATGTTATTAGAATAATAAAATTGGTGCCTGGTGGGCTGAAAGCAGACTGCCATTTAACATATTTAATGACCATCTGGAGATTTTTTTATTCAAAGTTTTATTTTGTATTTTCTCTTAAGCACTTCTTACTTTTTTAAGAAAATCTCATTTTTCCTTTCCAGTCTGGAAGCACTATGAGGTACAAACACAAAGGCCCTGACTCTACTTCTTTATCACTTTTTATCTCTTTGTGCTTTGGTTATTATCAATCTGCTGTAACTACCATAATCCAGAAAACCAGCCGTCGCTCTTGCCAGAGAAAGGCAGCAGAGAGCAGACTTGACGGCTGGAC
Source organism: Strix uralensis (assembly GCF_047716275.1). NCBI lineage: Eukaryota > Metazoa > Chordata > Aves > Strigiformes > Strigidae > Strix > Strix uralensis. The sequence continues at coordinate 4,293,407 of NC_133984.1, forward strand.
TGTGAAGTATCCTCGTTCTACACTGGCAGAACTACAAAAGGCAGAAAAACATTCACTGCTATTTGCTTGCCCTCTAACTAGCTATAGTAAACTCTTTGGGTGCTCTCATAGTCAAACATTCACAGAAACTAGCAATATTTGGCAAACCTGAGGAAGAGGAGGACAGGACTTACCCTGCTTGTGAAGAGTCCTATCATCGTGGTAGGCTGCTAGCGCCGCTGTGGAGCAGGCACCCCATGGCTTCCTTGGTGCCATTGCCTTCCCAAAGTTCATGCTTCTTCATCTCCAAGGCAACCCGCAATCTCAGGGTGGGCAAGCACCACCTACATGTATGGGATACCCGCTGAAAGACTTTGATTGGGCATACGAAGCAGGGTTCGGCAGCAGGAGCAGCCTCTGTGAGGAGAGGTCCAGGCTGTCCCGTGCCAGCTGTTGCTGGTTCCAGCCAGTCCCACCCTAGGCCAGGCCAAGCCCGTCGGTGGTGGTGGTGCCTCAGGGACGACAGCCTGGCTGAAGAAGGGCAAAAGGCTGCTGGGAGTGAGGGGAGAAGTGTGAGAAATGGCTCTGGGAACAGTGAGGGCAGGGAAGGAGGAGAGTGAGGCCCAGAGCAGAGATTCCCCTGCAGCCGTGGAGAGACCATTCAACTCCAGTTCAAGTAGTAGGTAAACTTCTCTGTGTTAATTCTATGGGGTTTATGTGTTTCAGAATCTTTCTGGTTATGAAAGATAAAGAAGTTCTCACATATCACCTAGCTTTGATCATCTCTGTTAACAGGTTGTCAGCAGTGCAAGTATTAGTTGTCAATAGCATGAATATTTTCTTCTGAAGACAAACACAGATGGAGGGGAAGACCAGTTTGCTCATCACATTGTATTTATACTGGGTTCCTGGCATCAACTTCAGAAAACATTGCTCTGTCCCTGTCCTTGCTGGTTTTAATATTGTATTCATTAATAAAAAATTTGAACTAGATATTATCATGTATGTCATTTGGAAGTCAATGGATAATAACCTTAAATAACTAGTGCTGATTTATTAATATTTTTGGAGAATTTTGTGCTGTGCAGTTGTGAACTGTTACCTGAATAGCCTGCTAACATTTAAAAGTAGGAAAGATGATATAATAATACATGGCCCTGTATATGTGCAAAACAGTGAAATAAAACTGTCAGGACTTTCTTCTCTCTACGGTTTTCAAAAAAACATTTCTCAGTTCACTGTATATACCTGGCACACGATATAAAACTTAACAAGAAAGTTTGGCAAACTCTCTTCTAGATATATCTCAGCATTTTGATTACTGTTTATCTGGTCTATTTTTTGTATACGTAATTGTATTTTGTGGACAATTAGGCAATTAGGATAGCAGGCATCTTTCTGAGAACACATGCCAAGAAGCAATGTATATCCGTGTATATTAATGTGTGGAAATGTAGCAGCATTTATATATGGACGTATTGCATTTTAGGTAACTGATAGGGAGATAGAAACATCTTGTAAGGAATGCTGTTAGGGAAAAAAAAAAAGACAAAAATAAAAGACAGAACATATTCAGAGTAACGCAGGGCTAAAGTGACACATAAATGACAGAGCAGTATGTCCTAAACAGTTTTTTAGGAATCTGAAAGAGACCTAAGGCACCACTGAAGGCACCACTGACAACCAGCCACCATGTGAATAAAAGACTGAATGCATTTGTACAATTGTTTGTGCAGTGAGGAAGGAAGCATTCCTTTGGAAGTGACAAAGCATTTCCAGAGTTATTCTTGGCAATATTGTGAAGTTAGCTCAACCAGCTAAGGGTGTTCCTATAGCTTATCTGAACTGTCATATCCTTGCACCACCTTTGCTTCCTTGAACAAATCTGTTGAACTTATCAACTAAATTATTTACAGTGTTCATTGTTATTGTTTACTATCTACAGAGACACATTTCAGTTCACATTTCAAATCAGAAATACAAGTAGAAATGAGTTAGGTTCTTAAACATGAATGAAAGAATTGTTTGGGATGGTTCACAGATGCAATTTCTCTGTTTCTTTATGCTGAGAAGGATGTCAGTAACTGAGATTTTTTTGGAGACAATAAAATCTTACCTAATTCTAGTTTAACATTATCTATTGTTGTCATGCAAATATTTGAAAGGAAACAATCCAAATATAATTTCTTCTTAGCAATATCTGTGCTTTTTATCTTTCCCCCTGAAGTTGTGCTTTCTGCACTGCATTCAATGAAATTCAGAGTGGACCTCCAGATCTTCTTCCTAGTTGTGATGGCAGCAGTTCCAGCAGCATCTGGGCATCTTTGCCTCTACGTTGTATCCTTCAGAGGGACATCTCAGCAAAGTAATTCTGCGGCAAGACAGATAACTTTGGCTCCAGTTTAAGCGCTCTTTCCTACAGGGACCAGCACCAATACCTCAAGTGTTCGAAAAGCTCATTGTGGAAGTGGAGAGAATGTTCTAGGCAATTAAAAATACTCCCATAGCCTACCAAAAGCACTACTAGTGTAAAAAACAGTACAACATCTGCTACTATATTAAATTTCAAGCACTAAGACAAAGCGCAATAATTCAAAGTATTTGTTAAATTTATGAGGAAGACATATATAGCAACAACTCCTAAATAAGAATATCTTTCAATCCACATATATAGTGGTGGCAAAAAAACAAAGCCATTGGCTAAGAAGGAAAAAATTTCAAACAGCAAGAACTAGGTTGGAAAAAAGAAGTGCATAGTATATTAGATCTCTTAGGTGTCCACAAAACACGTGATGCTGATTCGCAGAAAACAGAATCTCCCATACTGAGCCTTATAACAGCACACACGGAAGTCTTGGATCATAGGAGACCAGTGGAGAAGCTTGCAATGAGGTCTAGGAAGAGAGATTCTGCATACGACAGCTGCATCACATGTCTTAACGGTTCACTGAATCGGCTCTACCATGTCCAACCATACAAACATCTCATGGAAAATGGCAGTTCTATTCTGCATTTATCTTATATCAAATATTTATGCCAGACTATAATATAAATATAGTAAGTGACAGTACAAGGAAACTACAGGTGATGACTTAGTACCTTGCAGTTTCAAAAGCATTTCAGAGAATATTCGTATTCAGGAGGGAAAGTCAGAAACACTGAAAAGGCCATGAAAAACATGTCTAGATATACAGGATAAATTTGCAGAAGTGCTGTAATTTTTCGCCATAATAAAAGACACAGCACACAGACAGCAGAACTGCAATAGAAAGCTAGGACAACTGAACTACATTTGTCTTCATTTGCTTCACTGACCTATACATAATATTTGACACACATGTAGTCACACATTTATTTTTCTGTTGTTTGACTATGACACTGCTACCCAATTTTCTTGTTAGTGTGAAAGATTATGTATTTAAAATTGCTAGAAGTATCTTTATTTCAGCTGATCCTCTTAATTCAACTGAATCATACTTGAAACAGAACAACAGACACATCATTTTTCTTCTAACAAATAAGAATGATATATTTGTATATTCTTGTCATTATTGGAAAATTACTCTAAAACTATATAAATGGTAGTCGTTGAATACTTAAAGGTGAACAACTATCAGAGTTTGAAAATATAAACCAGTTGTGCTAAAGTCAGGCCAAATTTCAGAGTAAAAATTGAAATTTGAGTATCACAATTTGGACACAAAGTTAAATGAAACCTGGCATCCTTCTGCATTGCAAAACACATTGACTGATCAGCCATTGCATTGCAGACAATGAAGTACATGCATCTGGTTTCAAGCACATTAAGATTTTCTGCAATGTCTGGGCTACCTTCAAGAACTGCAAAATGACTTTCCACACCAGTTGGAAGTCATTTACATCCAGTAAGGCACTTGGCTACAAGCTGATCAAAGATGAGTGTCCTCAAAAGCAAGTCCTTGAAATCTAGAGGACCTAACTGTGGTTTACATGTGGACTAAAGACAGTCTCTGAAAGGAAAAATACGATTCAATTCACCTAATTTATTTCACATATTCATATTTCTGAGTCTTCAGCTTTCATCTCCATAACACTAATTTTTAAAAAAAAAAAATCTTGTCATCCCTAAAGATAAATGCAAGCTGTATTTCAAACAGAATCTAGTATTTAGCATAATTTTTTTCTCTCAAGATTTCTGCTCTTCCAAACTTTTATTCATTGTTTGCCGGACTTACAACAAAACAAAAAATACTCCATGTTCCTCTTGAGCTATATGAGTGTGCCTTCATGATTCAGTCTTTTTCATTTCTTTCAATTTGCCTTTTCTTCAGAAAACCTTTCAGCTGAGAGCACACTCTGTTATGCTCCTCAGCTGTGCTCCTACAAAGTGTAATCTCCAACTGTCTTCTTTCTTTTTGCTTCTCCCACCACAACCATTAACTAAATGTGATTTATGAACAAATTAAGTTCTCTGTCCCAGGCTTAAAAATTATTTCAACAGAAATTAAATAGTGGTTTTAGTATTCTTTAAAAATCCATGGAAATAATACTTGGGAGCTAAAATTCTTCTGCGAGACCTTCAACTACAGCTGTGTACAAATTCAATCTGAAGTAAACAATATTAAAAATTACAGAGCTTGCACTGAAATACATATTCTGTATTTCAGTCTGCACAAAGTAATGGCAATAAAAACAAATCTAATGATGAAAGTTTTAACAACTGCCTTTTTAGCTTAAGTGATGGAGAAGATGCCTGGATAGCAAGGTGAAAGCAAAGACACAACTGACAAGACAACATGCAATCAAAATCCACCATTCCATAAAACAGCCTTGTTACACTCACAAGAGATGACTGTCAAAAATTTACCAGGGTCATAACCATTAATCATTTTATTTAGCTGATAAGCAGGCAGCTTGCTGACTTAATTATATGTAACAGCATCCTTAAAATTCCTGTACTTGCATAAACGATGACAACACTACAGATTTGTATTTGGGCATTCTTGTTACTGAAGTGACTTCAGAGCCTAAACATTAATTACACTTACATAATTATTGTGCTGACAATTAATCTGAAATTCTGTGCTGAACATGGAATGTTTACTTTTTTATCCAAATTGACATATTTGGTTTATTCCCTCAGTCACAGATGTACAGCCACCCCTTCGTCAATCTGGACTAACTGCATTATGTTAATTAGAAAAGAAAGTTTAATTTCTTTCCCCTGTGTACCCAAAGGAATCAAGAGGACACGGTTGCTAAGACACATTCCTGTAAAAGAAAAGAATTTCTACATATTCACATCCAGCAAATGTTGATTATGTACTGAAAACAAGCTTCTGTTAACGGAAAGCAGTGAACTAAATTTTAATGATTAAAGATTATTGTGTAAAACTGGAAGAACTTTGGTAAGTCAGAATTTAATTTGTGATTAAAACCAGTGTGCTTGGCCATTAAGCTTGGTGGCTAAGGTTGAAATGTGTGCTGCAGTAAAAGAAATTAGGGACAAATACTCAAAATTGGTTATTTTCCTAATTATTTTTACCACCTCCTACTACTCTTTATAAGTAATAAAAACTTATAAAATGTACAGACCTTAATTGTTCTATTCCAATGCATATAGTACACACAAGAGACAATTTCCTTAGGCAAATATTTACTTGTTTGTAAACAGTTTAAATTTTGATGAATCTTATATGTTTAATTCCCTTTTCAACTTCCATAGTAAATAACATGTGAAACTTTGTTTAAAAAATAGTTGTAAATTGAAAACATTTCTCACAGCATAACTCTGTAAATTAGCCACAGTTACTACTTCATCAGTCTGGAGAAACAATTGAATTGCTTCCTCCAAAATATTATGCAGCTGTTATGATTTCAAGGATAGTTTTACATTAAGTTCACATAAGTTATTGAGGATGCAGAATGAAAGCTGTGGGTTTATATTATTTACGGAGGCCTAGGTGAAAAAGGCCTGGTTCCTAGAAAAGCCTTAACAAAGGTAACCAATATCTCAATCTAGGAAATGGAAATTTCTAATTTTTCCTTTTTTCCAGGTGCAGCTGTGCATGGAAATTAACTGGAACTGGTAACCTTATACTATCTAGGTTTTGATAATTTAAGTAGTTTGCCTAAACTTACTCTAACAATAAAACATTTTTGAATGTTCTGCTCCTTTGTAGTACTGGCTGCCCAGCTATGAAATATCACAGGAAAGACCAATTCCAGGGCATTTTGAAGACAAGAAATGCTGGGGTTTTTAATTATGGAACGTGTTTTTCATAGGCTTTAGTCTAACTGCTCACATCCAGGAGCTTCAAGGGGATACTACCAACTTTTCAAAGCATAATGCTGAACAAACTGAAGTATGACAAAAGTCTGAAGGCAAGACAAAAAAACATTTACTCTTTCTGTGCCAGTCCATGAAGAAGGCACATATACTAAGAAATGTTAGTATCTGCTCTAACCTTTTTTCTCAGCAGCTCCCATTGCCTGTGTACAAAGGATTGATAGCCCCAACTGGGAATGGAAGTGCTGGGAAATAGTCTGTAGTGAGATGAGGAAGGCAAAATTTCAGCCAGAGGTAGAGCTGTTGAGACAGGATTGCTAGTAGCCCAGGGATGCACAAGAGGAAAAACACCAATGTAGAATGGTATAAAATTCCAAGGGAAACAAAACCAAACACAAACAGGGAGGGAGGATAATCAGGTCAGCTGGGCATCACCAGGTCATGAGGATGATTTGACGATGTCCACAGAGCTGATAGCAGATGGACCTAGAGCCACACCAGGGTCTGACCTGGGTGCTACAGACTCCTACCCGCTGCTCCTTGAGAGTGTACACAAGTGCTTAGCTCCACAGCTCACTGCACCTTAGCAATCGTTTATGTGTGTTTGGCAATGAATTATTGCTTTATATTTTTAAGTTATGTTTATTTTTCTTACAGAGTCTCTTTGTACCTGCTTAAAGAGGCTTGACCCAAAAGAGAGGATGACACCATCTTCTGTGAGGGGTACTTTGCATAGGCTGGTGCATGCAAACACCTCCCACCCACCATGGTAAGCCCTGTGTAGCCATGTAAACTGCAGACTCAGGCCTCAATATGAACTTAAAGATTTCTCCTTTTCTCTACTTTTGATGATATAGCTCATCATTTTTACCATTAAGTGTGCACAGTGTCCAGCAACACCTATCAAAATCCCACATAAGATACATGCACTAGCAAATAAGCAATATGAAAGCAGAGTGTTCAAAATTATACAATTAGGTGTTACATTAATTATATCAGTAACTTAAGAGAACATATGGCATGTGGCAAAAATCAAGAGTCAATGCTCTTAGTCTAATCATATCTTAAATTTTATCTATTATTTCAGAATTAAAGCTTTATTAATTTAATCCTCAGTAAATAATTCACCTTTGATCATCTTCATATGTCTTTATATCTAGGGTTTTTGCCTTTACACAATCTGAAAGCATATGTATTTTAAGGGGATATAGGTTCCTGCCTTCCTATAGCTGTTCTGACAGTCTCAACCTAAAATAATTTTGAATTAATTTATTTTTTGTTCCACATGCTGAATACGAATACAATGACAACTATGGCTGTAACAGTACTTAGGCATACAATTTTTAAATTATTTTTTTCCTTATTAGTCTTTTTAACCTTTTGTCCAAAAAAGTTTAGTTCAAAATCTCTAGATATTAAATTAATCCAGTATACCTTGTACCAGAAGAGTAGAATTAATTTTGCAAAAGTCCTACATAATTCTTGCAGTTTCAATTCATGAAAGACTACATTACCCTTTATGTTATAGCAATGTACATTAGTGCTATATTGGTTAAAAGGGATACCACTTCACAGTTTATGCCTTGTCAACTTCAAATACACCCACACTGTTTGACAAGACTAAATTGTACATTTAGTTGTCATTTCAATGCTGCTGCTGTTTGAAAATATTATGGCTCTAAGGAGCAAATATAAATCACATTCTTTTGTTACTAAGTCCTACCCATGCATCAACCTAAAGAACCCCAGAGTTCTTCGTAAAAAAGAAGGAATGTAAGCAAAGGAAGACATTTCCTAAGAAAGGTTACAATAAGAAATATAATTACATCTTCAGAGATGCTTCTTCCTAGATCAAAACTGCAGATAAAAGAACGGTATTAACTGGAAGTGTTCAATCAGAATAAAAAACTCCAAATTGTAGTATGGCATCACATCTAATTTACTGAAGAGCACCCACATCTGGGGTGACTTCTTGTAGCAATAAACTTTGTAAATGTGAAGTAAAGAAAATAAATATATAAAATGTTGATGATAGTTTACATGCGTCGTGTTTCAAATATGTCAAGAAACAAGGCAAACCCATGCGAGTAAACTCAATCACAAATTTTTTAGCCATTATTGCTATATTGTTCCATTATATACTTCCTGATACTAGATCTACAAGCAAGGGTTTTGAACAACATAACTAACAGAAAGAATAAAGAGAGGCCAAATCTGAATTATTGAGAAAAGTTAAGCCACAATGATTAATAAAGTACTGGCTTTTGACACTCAAAGAAAACCTGTATGTGAGTCTGCTGAAAGACTTCTTGAACACTGTGAGTAGAACAACTTGTAATGACCATAATGTAAATAAATGGCATAGCTTATAACTGCTAAACTAGTCAAACTGAATTTGACTCAAGAACACCTAACTCTGCTTAATAATGAAATTCTAAGTACCCTGAACTTCGTTCATTATTTTATCAGTGGAAGCAGGACACGTTAAAATACAACGCTGCAAAAAGAACACATACCTTAAGCATTAAAGGCATTGCATTTATATGGCAAATACATTTCAAATATGTTCAGCATATTTAAATAGATATCTATATGTTAACATGTTTAACGTGTTTAAATACAAGCAATGCTTTAAAAATCAGTAGTTTATTCAAAGAGACCATGCCATTAGTGACCTGAAATTACCATTTTAATTTTAGCAGATTTTATTCCTTTCCCACTATTGCATTAAATTTACAGTTTACTATTGTTGGTTCTTGTACTTTGGGACAACCTGTGTTAGCTACTAACCAACTAGGTTGCACTTTTGTCCTGATCCAGTGTCGGGGGAGGTTTCGATACGATCCCAAGAGCGAGATTAAGACACAAGAGAGGTCTAATGCCGTATACCCAAACCAGGTTTTTATTATTAAAAAAAAGTGAAGAGGGGTAGCGATCGGAATGAATGGAAGGAAAAGCCAGAAATAAAGCAAGGATGCGGGAAAGGGCTGCAAGAATAGTTACCACCATGGATCCAGCGGCGTCCCGTTGGTCCTCAGTCTTCAGTTCTTCCGTGGTGGGTGCACACAGGTCTGGCTTCGATGGCAGATGCACACTGAGCAAAATTTTCTGCTGCCTTTTTAAGTTCATCGTATCCGCTGATTAGCATATCTGTTCGCCTTTAGGTTTTTTTTTTTTTCTCTGGTCCCACAGGTTTTGTTGCACCTGGCTTCAGGGCAGGATTGTTTGCCACTTGCCAGTTCATTAGCAAGGCATGCATGGGCTCCGGCCTACACAATAGAGCCACAAACGGCTACAGGATGGGGCCAGCTCAGCACACCTCTGCCCCTTTGAGCCTTGTCTAAAGAGTCCGACAATGCAACCGCAAAGAAGTGGGGGGGGCGCATCCTTCAATACACTCCCGCTTCCCTGGGCGACATCCCCAGACCAATTCACAGGCCACAGCAGCTTCTCTTGGAGGTTTGCACAGACACAAGCAAGCCTTGAGACAGTCATAGGACATTTCAGTCTCTCACAACTTAAACAGTTTCTCACATTGTTTTAACTTATTTGAACCTCTAGCAAACCTGATCATGTCAAAAACTGATAACCAAACACTTCATGATTGTTATAGCATGCAGTTTTTCTGTGGCAAATCTTATTTTATTTTCAGTAATTCTGCTTCACTTTTCCCAACTTTATTTTAAATAATAAAAATATTTACATCCTAGATACAAAAATTACGTGTCATAGAACAGCAGTCCTTTTAAAGGCAGGGTAACTGTGCTAAATAGTGTACCTTACCCTATTTAAGATTACCAAACTGAAGCCAAAATTTCTCTACCTATTATTTACCTGAAGATGAGCAGCAAAAGAGAGTCAAGTCAATGCCTGGACTTTGCAATTTAAATTAGAGCAAGGACACTCCAAGAAAAAAAGTTGCTTTAAGAGTTGTAATGTCAGATCTACAGACTGAAATGTTCTTTTCAGAAAGAAAAAAAAACCTAACCAAACCTCAACCTCTCAACAGTACTGAAAATAAACAACCATTATTGATAAAGGCAAAACCAGTAGAAAAGTACAAGCAATATGGGACAGCAATTACCAGTGACAATTACCTGTACACATTGATGAGTAAAAACTCTTCAAGTACAAATACCAGTTTATTATTGGCTTGGAATAACCAGAACAGTGATGCATATGTTTAACTTTAGTATCAACAGTTCAATTTTAGTAATATCAATGTTGTCTAAGGCCTATGTATTTATTTTTAAGAGAAAATTAAGAATACCTCTTCTAATGTACCTGTTTCTGGATTTTAACAAATAATTTCAGCAAAATTCCAGACTGAAAACCATTACCAGGTGGATAAAATTATTAGCACTCTCTCCTGGCAGATTTGAAGCCAGCTTCAGGTTGGAAAGGGCCATTGTGAACTGTTTAGTTGTTTGGGGTTTTTTTTGTAATAAAGTTAGCTCTGAATAGCTTTTTAAACTGTTTCTCAAGTAAGACTGAAGGCCACTGAGATAAACAAGCACAACAGCAGGCCTACTGCTGTTGGCAAACCTCGGGAAAGTGTTGGTGATGACACAGATAACACTGACAGGCTGACACTGTAGATTAATTTACAATTAAAGTATTTCTGATATCCTGATCATCAAGCCAGACCATCTGCAATGAGCTATTTGTGCTTAAGGCGCAGGGAGAAACATATATAGACATTACCTCACCAAAGACAGGGACTGACTCTGGTCTGGAAGAAGAACTATCAAAAAGCTATGAAAATAATAACACTGTCAGACCCACTTTCTATTTGGTTGTGTTGGCTATTTTCTTTTTATAGTTGTTCATTTTTATTTTATTCCTCCAAAGTACATCCACTCCATATGAAAAGCTGAAGCTGTGGCTGCTTTGAAAATTGTCTGCAACTATGAACACACGCCATTTTCCTCCTTATTTGGGAAAGCTACAATTTATAAGCTATGGCTAACAGATAAATGGGACAAAAGGATAGAAAAATTACTCTGATTTGAAAGGTGTAACTACACATTTCTTGAAAAAACATATGTATTTCCTGGAGCTTGATGAAAATCCATCAAATCCACAGCTTTTTGTAGACATCAGATAGAACACTGAATTAATTGCTCTAGAAACACAGTTCAAACAGTGGTTCTATCAGGATGTTCTCACTGAGTAACCATGCCATGCCATGGTATGCTAGCCACTAATACATACTAGAGTTTTAAGAAAACAGCTCACTTTATACTTGCAATCCTGCTTTTAAGTGCAAAAATATGTGGTAGCAAATACAGCCATTGCTTGAACAAACTGTATTTATTTTATAATTATTTTCTATTCCATTTATTATGCTTCAGTTTATCCCAGTTTTGATGTCATCTGCATATATGTATATGATGGTAAATCAGAGATGCTGAAAAGCTTACAGGACAGGATGCCTTCTCTAAAACAGCCACAAGTTAACATATCTACAATTGGTAGGGGTTAAAGGGGAGACACACATGCAAAAGCTGCAGCTTTCAGTCCTCCATCACTAGGCTGAGAATGTATAAATTTATTTATAGGTAAATTGTCAAAACAAAGCACTTAATATGTTGGCTTATACTGCAAGTCACTGATGCCCTTGGGCTAACAGAATTTATAAGAACTCTATTGATTTTTTTTCCCTCTTCTGACTCAATGCATATTTTATATAGCATATTTTTGGCTGCTTAGGCTCTTTTTCAGAGTTGTTCATTTTCCAGGATAAATACTGATGGGAGCATTTCATTTTTGCATATGAAAATAAAAGACTTCAGTGCTCTGAATTTCAGAGTTAATTAACAGTGAGTAAATCTGTGAAAATTAAAATGACCTTCATGATGATAACTCCATGGAAAGCAATAAGATCCAGGGGCGGGTCACATACCTGACTTGTGACTGACTGAATATAAACCTTTAAATGATACAGACGTGACTATGATGTTCAGTGACAATAAAATATAGAGCAAGATAATGTGAAATACAAGAGTGTTTCCACAGGTATTTAAACAGTTCATAGATTGTACATTTAACTGGCAAAAACAAGGGCAAAATAAACAACTCCCATTAACTGAAATTTAATGAATGTAAAATGACATTTTTTTCTTTTTTAAAATAAAAAAGGCAAACATGATTCTATGAGATTGAGCTTCCCAAAGACCATACAAAACTTTTTCTGAGGCCACTGGTTTTAAGCAATGTTACCTTTTCAGGAGTTTAAACTTATTTGGTAGTGGAGACTGCTGATATTTTTAAACAAACAAACAAACTACAGACCTTTTAGAACAAAGGAAGAAGCTTTTGGCCTTTTGAGCCTGCTGGGAAACCAAACCAAAAACTTCCACAAGAGAAGACTGACTACGAATACAGATCAGAACGTGTTATAAAAGAAACTATCTGGTTTAAATCTTTAATAGTCTGAAATTTTTGTTTCTTAAAAGGAAATTAAGCTATGAGTAGTAGACTAGGAAATAAATCTAACTTTCCATGTGACAATCCATTTACTTTAAATCTGAATGGAAAAAACTTAAAAATTTAAACTTCTCTGCTCCAGTTTTTCCTTCATCATGATTAAAGTACAGTACTTTCTTATCTTTGATGTTTAAGCGTTTGTCAACCTCCCTACAGTGATATTTCACAATTTGAAAAATGCAGTGTTTCTAAAATATGTTAAATTTTAAAGGTGGACTTCAGATCAGCATGAATGGTTTTTAAGCATATTGTTATGTTACAGTTATCTGTTCAACAATAATATGATCAGGAAAGATATATGTATTTTTTTGACAATTATTGTATTTATGAATTATTAACTTTTATTATTACCTGCAGTTCTCTCTTTCTGAGTGTGTTATATACGTTTCCCATTTGCTGAAATGAATGTTTTGAAACATACTGGTAAGCCAGGTTAAAATATATTAATAATTTTTGTTTATGATTTCATATTCCACCATTATTTAAGTTTGAATCTAACTACTTAATTGCCAAGTGAGCCAAGGAAAAGTACTGGTTTCAAAAAAGCTAGTAGACATTGTAAAGGAAATCTGAACAGAGTGAAAGGCACTGAATTAATTACCTGTTCTTTGACTGAGAGATAAAATAGCATGGAGAAAAGTTAAACTGTGGGGTTTTTTCTCTGTATTAAAACGTAACATTAATGCTTTTGGGTATTTGTTTCCTGTTAGTTTGTTTTCTAAGGGGTGGGTTATATCTATTTACTTTTGGTACTAAATTTAGCTTAGGTAGATTATTGATAAACTCAATGCTTTTTTTTTTTAGTTAGAAAGTACTGGAAGATAATGATTTCACTTCTTTCACGCCTTCTAGCTGTGTTTAATTGGACTTTTAATTTTATCTTCATAAGCTTAACCATGACGGTGAGGCTGATCTTATGTAATGACTTCTCTGTCATGGCCACAAAAACAGCACTGAAGAGTGCAAGCAACTTTATGCAAAAACTTTTGCTTTCAGACTGAGGTTTTTTTTAATTAATTTTTTATGGTAGTGTGTATCTACGTGTATTCACTTCCTTATCAAGCGTAGAAAGAAGAACTGAAACTCGGCCATCTAAACATTAATCTGTGCTGCTTTGAAAGAACTTAATATTAAATACATTCCCTCCCCTCATCTTCATGTCTTGATGGCTGTTTGTTTGCTTGCAATGACTGGATGTAGAGGGGATGCAATGTGACAGGCAGTAGCTTTTGTAACTATTACACAGGAAAGGTCATCTTGAACTTGCCGAGAGAAAATTCCTCTTAGGGCTATGGGAGATTTCATTCAATACAGCAAGAGTGCTGCTGTGGTTTTAACATGTGCATCAGAAGAGTGGTTGTCTTGGAGAAAAGCTCCTTGTGATAAATAAGATACTTATGAGATGCCAGTAGCAGTTGGCTCTTTCAACTTCTAAGTATCTCTACAAGCACAACAAAAATTGCCTCTCACATGCATAGAGTTGTATAAAAAAGTCTTAATTTATATTTCTCCTTAATATTAAAAGAGTTACAAACCTGTACCAAAGTTTATACCATTATTATATATATTTGTAGGAGACCATCACTCCAATGGAACATTTGCTTCCCAAGTCTTTTAAATTTTAAATGTCTTGGACAGAAGTAGTTTCTGCAGCAATGTATGAAGCTAACAGCCACTCTCCCAACCACTCTTCATTAACTCTTTTTCGTTTATTTCTTTCTTATAAACAAATTTTGGTGGCTTTTTGGTGCCACATCCCATCACCCAGTAGGTGGGATATTGAGGCACAGATGAACTGAGAAACATTCCTAAACCCCTTGTGCCTTACTTCTGAGGAGCACTGTAATAACACAGGAGCAATCATCCCTATATTAGAAATCTGTCTTCCACTCATGTTTTCACATAACAAATTAACTACAGCTGCTTTATTTAGCCTCATAAATTTTTGATGCACTCTTTTCTTTTTAAACTGCTTATCAGGCTCATTCCTCCTTTTTGATGTATTTCCTACAGGAAAAAGGATATTGGATGTATCTTTTCTTAATTTCATAAAAATTAGCCCCCATTTCAATTCACAGATATTGATAGGCAAAGGCATTTGTACTTACTTCCATACAGGTAGTGTATTGCATAAACTCAATTAAATCTAAAACCACTTAAATTTTCAGTATCACCAGTAGTCAGTGAAAGGTTACATGTCAAAACTTGTTAGATGCCCTCTTAGAAAAATAGCCAGCTCTCAGATCCTAAACACATGCCAGAATTATAGCACTGTTTATTAAATAGAGATTATGGCAAATGGGATGGAAAATTATCACACTGTATTACTGAAATTCTTTTAAGGGGAAGTTTTAATATCCAACGGTAATATTTTAAGCTCAGTGCTGACTGTTGCTTGGTAATGAGTAATAGCATTTTCCTGGTTGCCTGAGTACAGTTTCTTTTCGATCTTTTTGAAAGTTTCTCATGACTGACCTGAAGAGGATTTTTTTTGGTGTTTTAGCTGTAGTATATACCATACTTCCTTCCATCTGCACAGTAGAAAGCATTCAGCCATGACCTCTCAGGATATTCACAGATTGATTACAAATTGCAATTTAATTGATTGAAGTAAAATAAAACATAAGTTCTACCTAAAGGATGGGCAACAATAAATTTTTTTCTTCCTCTTATTTATCCTTTTTATTTTTCTAGGAACAGCTGAACATTCAAAACCACTACTAGTCTTCAGTCAATAGCATTGTTCAGAATCCTAAAAAGGAACTTATGTGAGCTGAAAATATAGGAATAATTTCCTCAGGGCAATTAGTTTCACTGTTTTCTTCCTCTGCGAGGCATACAGACCTAACCATTGTTGCAGGACATGTAACTGATAGAATCCTGTACTACATCCTATAGAGTCATTATGAATTAATGGCAAATCAGTGATCTTTGGATTTTCTGATTCTTTTATTTTGAAGAAGCATATGGATTTATTTATTTGTATTCCTGGTAACCTGATGAGATATTAAAAGTGCAGATGTAGAAAGCACACAATTCTGAAGTGAGCTTTCATATGCTAGATTTAGGTAAGCCCATGGACTCACACTGCACTGTTCCTCGTATTTTTTGCAAATGCATTTTATTTAGAGAGATTTAAAGCCATTTTCATTTTGGTTTAATACCATTATTTCAAATTTTACCTCTGAAACGTTTTATTGAGCCTAGCCTTTCATATTTTTCCCAGACAACTCCTTTTCTGATCTGCTGCACATCTATATCCAAGTCTGTAAATTAAGTAGACACTTTGATAACAATTTCCTATTTCTTAGTATTCATGTTCAGATTTTATTCAATTTATTTTAACTCATTTTCATACCTCTGTCAAATCTGATCTAGTTAGTGATTTCTTTGCCCCATTTTTTTGTCTTTCATAAAAGAGATTTTGCTATTACCTGGGGAGGAAGTTTCCCAAAGTTCCTTCCCAAGTCTGAGGTCTACTCCATTGCTATCTTGGTTCTGCTGCAATACAGTATTTGAACTTATTTCTGCACATCAAAGGAGTGGAGAACAGAAGTCTCATTGTGTCTAGGTGTTACAAAGTTTAGATGAAGGCTGTCATATCTTTGGATGTGCTCTTTCCATACTATTTTTTAGAAGATATAAAAGAATGTGTTAATGCTCAGCCTAAAGAAGGAGCAGTTGCACAGTACAGTACTTCATTCGCTAACAAGACTATAACAGAAGGCCAACTTCAGGTGTAAATGGAAATGCTCTTTTTTCTACCTGAAGGTGAATTTTGCATCACAGATTCTTTCTCAGTGCAGAGCTGGGTTTCTAGGCTTGATGACAAAGATATGTAGTATTTGCATATAGCACTGGGAGTTGCCAAAAACTCAGAGTAAAAGCTACACTGAAACCCAGAAAATGTTATTTTATGCAATTATATGACACCTTGAAAGTTTGGTCTTGCATTTACATCTATACATAACTACTGGAAAGGAAGCAAAATATCAATCAAAATAAATGGATAAATAATCCCAATAAAATCTGCATGTCATCACTTCATATGCAAGGGATATAAAGCAATAAGCATTTATTTTCATAGGAAAACCTGAATTTCAAAAATCATTTTACCACATTGTGAAGTTTACAGAGAGAAGGAAAAAATATGCCCATAAATGACTTTTGCTTCAGAACAAATTTGCATATATTTCCAGAAATATGTGAACAGAAAAAAGGTATTCACAGAAAAAATCAGTTTTGCTGACCAAATTCAAAAGGCTGTGTGGTTCATAATCTGGTGTTACTACAGCATGTGGATTAAATTTGTACCTTTGGAATTCCAGCCATGAAATTTCAACTTTAATTACAGACTATTTGAAGAGTAAATGATATAATTATATATTTTAAAACATATTTAATCATGTTCAAATTAGTTGCATTTAAATTGTGTGCAGTTTCTGGACATAATAAGGACACTATTGGACATTATAAATTAAGCCTTTCAAAATATCATTATAATCTCATGTCCTACATTTGAAATTTGTTATTGTTTCAGGGCATTATACCAATAATGAGTCAGGGCTTCCAGGTACTAAAGGTTTTACGGTTTCTGTCATTTTTGCAGTACCATGGCTCCCAGTTAAGAAATCGTTTTGATAGAACCTACCTACATAACTGCAGAAAGAGTCCATTGCTTTTTCCATAGAAGTCCCAGAATTTACGAAAAGCATATTTCCTTATCCGCATTTTCATTTTGGAGAGACTAGAAGACAGTATGCACTTCAAAGCCGTTTTCTTCTTTTTTCCTGCCTTGAGAATCAAATTGGGGAAAAAAAGAAAACAAAAAAAAAGAAAAAAAAAACCCAAACCATCAAAACCTTAAAATCTGTTACTTCCATATAGAATCCCTTCCTAAATACCTTTTCTAATATAACTTAAATTACAGTCTGTAAACAGACATGCAGGGTAGGTGTGAATCATCATTCTCAGTGCTAGCCAACATCAGAATAGGGATTAAAACCAAATAGTTCAATTTACATTCCTTAGCATTCTTAAATTATAAGACCATACATATTGCAACTGAATAAAAAAGAATCATCGAGGAGAGAAGCAAATACATTCTATGATTGAAAAGAATCAAGATAATTTTAATTTTCACTAAAAATTCTTCTATAAACACAATTAAATTGGTAAGTATTGAGCTGGATATCATCTATCCAGCTCTAGTTCTCCTTCTCAAACCACCAGCCTTCTACCTAAAGAAAAAAAAAAAAAAAAAGCTCCCAGCACCTCAGTAAATGTTAGGAAAGAATAAAGAAAGAAGACATGCTGTTCTGTATCTCAACTCATTAGCAGCTAATGAAGCAGAGAATAACAGCAGTCCAGAAGGAAATAGTATATGATTCAGTTGAAAAAGGGCAGCAGATGAAGACAGATAATGGGTGTAATGAGCCAACAGAGGAATTTTCAGGTAGCACCTTTGAATTCATAGATAACTCCAGATGTTTTTCCCATTTTCACATGTAATGAAAGACATAGAGAAAAACAACTTTTTTTTAATTTTTTTTTATTTATTTTACAGTTGATGTTTTCTCATTCTTATTTCAAAGAGACAACAGACTGGATTATCTCTAATTACAACTATGCTTTGTCACAATAAATCTGCAGAATTATTCTGGACAAGAATGAATTAATATCACTGGCGCTAAAAGTAATATTTTCTTCAGAGAATGAGCCAACAGATTGACATTCTCTTCTGTGGAAGCTAATAGGAAGCATGTGCGAGGGTAGTATTTGGGCAATAGACCACATAAAATAACTTGAAAAACTATTATTGATATGAATTATAGGCTTTAAAAAGTAGCTCACTGTAACCACTACCAATATTAGTATTAGAGTTGCAAGATGAAATTCAGAAGGATATTTTCATCTTAAATCTTTTTAAGGATTAAATGTTCTCAAAAATATACATCCTTGGCTACACAGAAAGGCATATGAGAAGTCTAAATAAGTGGCAGGACAGCTAGACTCTCTGCACGTGCTAAAATTTCATCTTGGCTTAGAAACAGATTAAGTTGGGGCCTCCCTCTTGAGTTAATACTTTAGTCCTTGACCACCAATTTTGAGCTGCAAATAAAATACAACAGATTAATTCTCAAAAGTGTTCCTATGTCTAAACTTTTTTTCTTGTTTGTTTATTATTAAAATCTAGGCATTGGAACTTTGCTCAGAAAACAAAATGATTTGTGCAAACATTTAATTGTTGGTTTGTTATCTATTAGATACCATAAGGCTTTAATGCTGCCACTGGCACTTTCAGTTATTAAAAATGACATTTACATAAAAATAATCTTAAGGCTCTTCATATTAATTTAAAAAGCAGTCGACATTCCAGCTACTTTTCTTTCCCAAATTTGTGGAAACACTGTGAATAAACATAAAAAAAGAGAAGAGAGTCTCCTGTTTACTGTATCCAAGCTGTTGCAAAAGACCTCTTTGGACATTCAGACACACACCCCACCCCGCCCCCCTCCCCCCCCGCATTTCTCTCCTCAACATACGGAATTTGAATATGTTATATAGTTTCCTCTTTCCAATCCTATTTCTGTATAACAAAACCTGTATTTTCACACACTGATGGTGATGACCATATTAACACTTTTTAGAAATTATTCTAAATATCTTCACACATCTAACCTCTGCAAAGTCTTTGGTAGATGAAAATACATAAGTCGTATGACATTTACTTAGTCAAGACAAAGCTTTCTAGCTTACTCCCGATTTTTACAGTGGCATATTTTGAATAATAACTATAAACTACTCTATCTTCTGTCAAACTAATGACCTTCACCATAATGACCATATACTATGGAACGAATATGCTTTTTCTCTTGTTAACATTTTTTCTGGATTTTTTTTCTACTTTTGGTCCTTGACAAGTAAACATTATTTTAAAAAGAAGACACTACAGATAAACAGTTTGTAGACCCTCACTACTCGTTAAGGATGAGTTAAAGAAAACTTCATAAGTGAAGCTGTCAGTGGGACAGCCACATGTGACTGTAGGTTACATGACACCCTCAGTGAGTCACCTCAGCAGCTGTCCTGGGGGATCCTGTGACCAGCAGTGCCATGCCAGCAGGGGCTGCTACACAGCACAATGTAGACAGAGACAGGAATAAAACCAATAGAAAAATCGCAAACTCGTCAGTCCTAGCTTACCCCTAGTTTACTGCTCCACACACCCTGGACTGTCCAGCAGGAGAGCAGTGTCGTGCCTGCAGATGTACTGACACAGTTTATGTTGTTAACACCTATGGATCTCTCTCTTGTTCTAGTTCTCCAAGGCATAATGTGTTTAGTGACTCTCAGCTGTAGGGAAGGCGGATTCTTGGCACCTCTTTCTTGCATCACCAGTTGATGTTAAAGAACAGTATTGCAAAGAGGATTAAAATCCTAAGGGTATCTTGCTTTCTAACAGTCTCGGAGACCCTGTTGTAACCACAGCAGGGACAGGAGATCACTCTCCTACCTAGACATGATCTCCTAATACGTTTGGGATAGAAGTAGAAAAGACAGGTCAAATGGCCAAACCTGTTACTCTCTGCTTTATACAATTACTTTTCTGTTGATCACATTTCCTCTGCTCTTTCAAAAATAATCCTTCCAGCTACAAACTTCGAAGGGTAGGTGGAAATTTTGACAGTCCAAAGAGTAATAATTTAAAGTTTGTTTCCTTACATTTACTTCAGTTTTAATATTCCCAGTTTATATATTAGTCGTTTCTACATCTTGTCATTCCTATTTAGATATTTTAAGGAAGTTGTCTGTGCCACACATACTTTGGGTATTTACCACGGAACACTAAGTTTAATGAGTCATAAAAAATGACTCACGAAATAAATATTGTATATAGAGAGAAATCTACAGTCCACAGCCAATATAGAGAACTGAGAATATTAGTATTTTGCTTACAACAGGATGTCAACAAGATCTTACATTATTTTCTCTGAAGAGTAATAAAGGTATAACCAAACACAAGCTGATAGTATTTGATGACTATTTCTTTTGCTTGTTTCCTTGACCTTGTAAACTGTTATTTGGAATATTATAAACCTGTCTTCCCTGCAGGCAGACGAAACCAGAAGAACAACAATGCAAATGGTCTTTGGCATGGTGCATTACACATTGGATGTCATCATCAGAAACATCACAAAATAGTGTTGTTGCAAACACAGATGACACTACCCAGAATAGATATTATTTTATAGCGGGGTAACACCTGTCATTCCTGAGATGATCTCCATGCATACCATCCACAGGTTGAAAAGCACATATGGAAAATGGGCCTAAATTTCAACAAATATTTCAAGAGTATGTAAGAGAATGGAACTGGTTAAATGAATATAGGTACTTCAAAATAAGTTAGTCGTTTCATGTGTTAAATGAATCATCAGGAGGAAGTTTCAGTAAGGATTTATTTTATTCCTTGTCATGTTTCTCTCTCTCCCTCCTCTGAACAAAGACTAAATATCAGCTTCTCTCTCATCCTACATACTGTTTTCTTAGAAACAGCAATTACGCTTTCTGCAACGGTAGAAAGAACTGGTAAAATATTCCTGATACCTGTTAACTTTTCAAGTAGGATTTTTCTGTATTTGAGCCAGACATGCTATATGTGACATACTACAGCTGGCAATTGATAGGATTTTCAGATTTAAAAACTGTCCGTCTGTTCACTACTTTAAATATAACTCTTACACAAAATTAATTATATGCCTTTCTCTCTTTATATCGTAACTTTAATATTCCTAGGTAGTAGCCTCAAGACTATTCTCAGTGTAAAAATCCCAAATTGTGTGTTCAATTGCAAGTGCAACATAAACCTTAAAGGCAGCAATATAATTATTGCCATAAGCTCATCTTTATGTCAGCTTAGCATTTGCTAGGGAACAACTTAAGAGTTATTTTTAGGCATTTAAACAGGGGCACATCTGGCATGGGGTGTTCATTAATGAAGTGTGTTAAAACTGGTAAGACATTGCTGATATTAACAGAGGAAAATGCTGAGATTCTGGAACATTTGGCCTGGTATTTTTATGTGCTGCTTTGAATGCTAAGTGTTAATAATGATGAATCAAAACCTGGCAGAAGGTTCTTTTTGTAACACCAGCCATAACATTACAATCTTTCAAGGTGTCAACACAAATTTCTGTCTACAAATTAAGTAAATTCAAGCATTTGGACATACTTCTAGAATGATATCTCATGGATAAACTGTGTTTGGTACCATGTTACTGTTACGGAGATAGCCTGGGAATAATTAATTGCAAGACAATTCATTTTTGAAACCAGTGACTGATCATATCAACTATGATATGTTTTCCATATTAATAATTGTCCAAAATATGCAGCATATTGTAGACAAAATAGAGCTTCAGCAAGTATCCTTTGTTTTAAATTAGTTGGGAAAAATTGATGTACATAGTAATTTTAATCACTCTAACCTGGAAGAAGTCTTATTTATAATATATTCTCAGAGAAAGT
Source organism: Strix uralensis (assembly GCF_047716275.1). Lineage (NCBI taxonomy): Eukaryota > Metazoa > Chordata > Aves > Strigiformes > Strigidae > Strix > Strix uralensis. The sequence continues at coordinate 4,315,674 of NC_133984.1, forward strand.
CTTTGAAGATACGTAATCTAGCAGAATGTGCCCCAGCCTCTACTTTGTATGCAAATTTGTTTTCCTGTTTTGTCTTTTATTTCTTATTGTAGTAAGAGCAAGTGTTTACTGTATGAGAACTCAGATAAAAAAATTAAAAAAGGTCAACAGAAGTGCAATAAATAAGCAAAAATTCCGTAGCATAAAAGATGATGGATTTATGAGAAAATAAATGTATGCTGAACAATTAGATATTAGGTATGTAAAAGAGATTTTTTGAAACTATGCTGCTAATCTACTTCTTAATATTTTCTATTCCATATTTCCTGTCTATCTTGAATAGCATGGAAGTAAGTGACCACAAAGAGCACTCTTCTCTCACTGTTCATAATTTCTTGGACTAAAGAGAGTTTTCTCCACAACTTTACATGATGCACAGACAAAAAAATATTACATTGTAAGCTTATGGCTTATTAGCATGGGAGCATGATGAAACATGCCACTCTAATATATACAACTTTACCTCCTGATCTTGAGACACCCACATTTTCCACTCATAAGCAACAACACATTAAATCCTCTGACAGAAAGTGGACCAAATTAAACATTGAGTATACCCTAGAACTTATAAAAAAGTTTATAAAATTATTTGAACATCTGAATACTCAGCACCACCCAGAAAACAGAACATAAAAGGTCACAGTCTGGCATCCTAGACAAAACTGGGAAGATAATACTTACCTCATTCTTGACAGATGGAAGGGTTATAGGACTTCCATCACTGGAGACATTTAAAAGCAAGTTAGATAATCTGTTAATTAATTAACAGTTTTGACTACAGCAGGAAAGTACCTATAAAGCAACAAGACCTATTTCAGGTATGCTACAAATATTCTAGCTGCATAAAAGTTAAAGAAATAAGGGAAGCCTTATTCTGATGCACTTAACTTGAAAGGAAATGAAGAAAACGAAAATTGAACTCTGCAGGAGCTACAGCCAGGACTAGAAATTTCCCCTGGATAGACATTAATTCCAAAAATAATGCTGGAAACAATTTATGCACACCCTCTTCCACACAGAGAAATCAGAGATGAAGGTCTTGAAATAACATTCTCACAGCAAACACCAGTAGTATCATGGGTCAAAATATGAAACAGTTCAACATAGAAACCTAAGCATTTAACCTCACAGGTTTAAATAGCAGAAACCTTGCTGCCTTTTGCAAAGGTGGTGCACTCAAGTACAATGTCAGGCCAGAAATATATAAAACACATCTGGTCAGAGAAGGCCATTGTCTGTATGAGATTGAATCACCACTTATTTCACATTAAATATATACACTAACCTCATCCACAGATCATGTTTTTAATTCTACAAAGAACAGTGATTTATTTTCTTTTAAAGTTAAAATTTTGGCAAACATCTCATACTATGAAGAGGAAAGGTAAATACTGGGCATATGTTGAGAGGAAGAAGGTCTGAGACACCAGAACAGCAGAAGTGATCTTTTTAATTTGCTAAGGTCCACCGGAGGATGTTCCTTGAAATTCCTTAGTAACAGAAGGAAGTTATTTTAGGTCTCTGGAGGAAACTGTTTAATTCATTCGCATGACATTTAGTGTCATATTCATGCTGAGAAATACACATTTAGTTGGAAGGGAATAATTCATTAAAGTAAAGGGTATAAGGTAATTCTCAACTTCCAGAGTTTTTGTACAGAAAGAAGTCCAAATCCTGCTGATACTCAGGCAAAATATACATAGTAAGATCTGTGTTTTGGCTAACAGCAGCAAAGATATTGGCTGTGTCTGATACTTCTGCATCCAGTCTTGAAGTTTTCCAACTGGAATTGATACTGACTTATGCTTGGCTATAGTGTGGCTGACATGCTCTCAAGAAGGTCTGGAAAAGAGAAGTAGGTCTGCGTGCCAATATCAGGAGAGGTTCACATCCATGAAGAGACTGCCCTACAAAGCCAAATCCAGATTCCTCATTAACAAAACCAGTAGGATCAGTTTAATCGTGTGATCAACAGTGGTCCAGGCACAAAATCCAGGACAGGTCCACAAAAAGCGTATTGTCACAACTACAGGACAAAGACACTTGGGGCAAAAGTTTGTAGCATATGACAGAATACAGATTAAAACTGTGCTGCAGTGACTATACTTCAAGACAGTCTAGATCTCATTGCTGCATAAACACAAAAGCAGAAAGGCTACACACAATATGATGCTTGAAACATTAAGATGTTAAGAATTAATATCTTCTTTCTTGACAATCTGAGTGTCTTCTCCTGGGTAAAGCCACTTTTAAATTGTTGTTTATTAATACCTATTTTTGAAGCTGTTGTGAACTGTTGAGTATGTGGCCTTTTTGAAAACTTACCCACTCACTTTGAGTTCCCAAACAGAAATAAAGCACTGTTGCAGGAATCAGTCAGATACTTAAAAGAATTGAACATCTGTGAAAACCTAAGTGGAAGCTTTGCTGCAGTGCAGTCTGTAACATTGGGAAAGCTTGTTCAAGACATTTTGCTATGACTGAGGTATGGCTTGATGATAAAGTAAACCTGTCTAATGGTTATCTATCACTGAAAGAGGAGGTTCAGGCTTCTTCTTGAATTATCCTCCCTTGTGTTGGGACTGAAATTTGGCTGACTCTGTAGTTAATGGGGTAAAGATAGTAAACTGCATGAAACTGTTGTTTGTGCCGCTAAGGACTTCTGATCCTATGGCTTTATCACAGCAAGTCCTGACTCAGCCTGCAAAATATGCATCCAATACCTCCATATGCAGCTGATATGATTAAGACCCAAGCTCTGTTTAGACAGTGGACCAAAGACACCTTGTACTGCTGGACTCCTTATTAGTTTTCTGGAGTTAGACACAAACCAGAGTGACTAAATTAGGTTTCCAGGAAAATAAGCTTTAGGAGCTCCCTACAGCTGGTCAACTAAATTCACACTGATGTGAGTTTAAATGCCACTAATGGAAACTTGTTTACATTTCTTCCCTACCTTTTTAAAACAATAGGTTTTTTTTAAAAAAAAATAATAGAAAGACAGAGCTTTCTGACTGCATGCCAAGATTTCTATCTACTCACTTTCTGCCCATGGGGACAAAGCCAGTCTTGTAAATAACTAGGCTATAATCCAAAGCCAGAAATCAAGGCTCATTTTATGAAATTTCTTCCCATCAGAAAATTTGAAACAATGCTTGTGTCTGTGTGTATTGGGGATGAGCATTTTTCAGAAGTGCTTTTTTCCCCCTATGGAAAGGATTTTGCTTTTTAAACAAGCTCAGACCACTAGTACTGCCTTTAGAAACCTTGTATTTTCTTTCACAAGATTCCACATGCTCTAGCTGGAATGTTTTAGTGTGTATGTCCTGGTTTCAGCTGGAACAGAATTAAAGTCCTTCCTAGTAGCTGGTACAGTGCTGTGTTTTGGATTCAGTACGGCAATAATGTTGATAACATGGGTGTTTTAGTTGTTGCTATGTAGCCATAGGACATCATGCCCAGTATAGAAACTGGGGGGAGTTGGCCAGGAGGGGTGTATCACTGCTCGGGGACTGGCTGAGCATCAGTCAGCGGGTGATGAGCAACTGCATTATGCATCACTTGTCTCTTCTTGGGTTTTACTTCTCTCTCCTTTTTTTTTTTTTTTATTATTATCTTCCTTTTCATTACAATTATTGTTATTACTATATTTTATTTTATTTCAGTTATTAAACTCTTATGTCAACCCACAAATTTTACCTTTTTTTTTTTTTTTTTCCAATTCTCCTCCCCATCCTATTAAGGAGGGGGGAGGAGTGAGCGAGTAGCTGTGAGGTGCTTAAACTGGCTGGGCTTAAACCACAACAGTGTATAATCTTATAAAAACAATGATGGTGACAGTGTATATAATTCAAACAATTAAGCTACTGCAATGGGGGAAGTATAATGTCTCTGTGTGTTAAATCATATTTGCAGTTTGGGTACTGTCCTGCATAATGTATTTGAATGGTGCAATGTTTTGTGTGCCATAAATAGCAGCTTTTACTTTCTTTGCGATTCTACTATATCAGCCATGCACTAGGATAAACAACACACCATAAAAGAGCAGAAGGCACAGTTAAGATAGAATCATTATGCAAATAGGTTATGGCATGCTTTATATGAGAACAGCTTCCCTAAAGAGACCTAATGGGATGACTGACCTATAAAGCATTTAATTTGTTGTTAGCATTTCATTTAATTGTCTTTCAGTTCCTCTAGGAATAAAACTTTTAATTGTAAAAACTTCTAAATGACATAATGGTTGATTTCTCTTTCTGTAACTAACAGGTTCCTCTCACAGTAAAAATAGCTTGCTGTAATTTCCAACTATATTTTTAAATTCTGGTATAATTCTGGTGAAAAAGTTAGGATGCTAGACTTCAGCTGACAAAACTCTATTAAAAGAATGTTATTCTAGAAATGTTAATGAGAGACACGTTGAAGAAAGACTATATATCTTGATATACAGGTATACAACAAATGATCAATTTTTCTCACATTTGACCTTTGAATAGTAGACTCAGGATCCATAGTCCTAGCAGAATTGATTATTGTGTGAAGGTTACATACAATAGGGGGTAAATAGACTATATAAATAAATCTTCATTTTCTTTGACCAACTACTAAAGGAGATCTGCAATCATTACAAAAATATGCAACGGCATCTAGTATCAATTATCAAGTCTAAGTAAAGAGACTATATAAATAACATATTATGAAATTTATTGGTTATTTCAATAAAAAGCCTTCAGATATATTTACAAAGATAAACCAATTTTTTTCATAGAGACACAAATTTTATGTCTCCAAAGGCAGGCCTGGAGGCACTTCTTAGGATATGAAAAAGTAAGAGGTCATTACTGGTGGGAATCTGGTTTTAAAGTTTGGGTGCTTTTTGGATCAACAATGGGATGGCTGACATAATTTGAGTTTAAATTGCTATTTTTTTCTGACTAAGTGAAAAATACTGGGACTTCTTTCAAAGAAATGAGGAAGGAAACATTTTTTTAACCAACACATCAGTATTTGAGGTATCTAAGTGAAATGGAACAAGCTGCAGTGCCTCCCTGTGCTTCACAACAACAATGTGGTTAATTTTTCTGCATGAAGCTTCTCCACATCTCCAGAGGACTTAATTTCACATTATGCATTTACCTAAATGTGTTCTGGCACCTGGATATACTATATTCCATGTGATGACTTAACCCTGTACCTTTGAGCATTATTTTTAGGCCAGATGAGTATCCATGCAAAGTAGAACTGTGTAAGCAGAAGAGAGACATCCATCACAGTCAACTGATCGTGGCATGGCTAGGCTTTCTGCTTCTAGCCTATTTAAATATGGCCAAATAATATCAGCTGGCAGATCTGGCGGCCTTGCCCCTATCTGTCTACAGTTGAACTGCTGTGTAAATCCTTATATCAACAGGGAGACTCATATCTCACTGGGAAGAAGTTCTCACAAATCTTGGATAAGTATCCCAACAAGTGAGATGTAAGGTATCCTATTTCTTCTGAGTTTACTGTGAATACTTTAGTCAAATTGTATTATTGCAAATAGGAACAGAATTCCACATAGGGAGGGATTTTGAAAGGGATGTTGAAAAGGTGTTAGCACAGTCTGCATTCACACTTGGATCTAAGAAGTATTTATATGTCCAAGAAGAAAGTCCTAGCCAGGGGAATTCCTCAGGCATCAAATACTAGATCCAAATAATAGTCAATATCCTTATGAATGAGCTGTATGAGAGAAGTGAATGCAATCTCACCAAGTCTGCAGATGATACTACACTGGGAGAAAAAAAAAAAGCCTCAACAGGCCGGAAAATTGGGCCAGCAAGAATTGCATGAGGTTCAATAAAGATAAATGTGAAGTCCTACACCTGGGATGGAATAATCTCAAATAACAGTACAGGCTGAGGAGTCACCCTGCTGAAAATGACCTGGGAGTCCTCATGAACAGCAAGGTGAGCATGAGCCAGAAATATGCCGTGGCAGCCAAGACTGTCAACAGCATCTTGGGCTATATCAGCAAGAGAGCAGCCACAACGATCAGGGGATGAGATCATTCCACCACATTCAACACTTGTCAGGCCACACCTGGAATACTTTGTCCAGTTTCAATCCCCCAGGTTCAAACAGACAATAAAAATGGAAAAGGTACAGCAGAGAGCCATCAAGATAACCAGATGGTGGGAGAACTTGGCATGTGAAGGAAGGATGAAAGAATTCGGTTTGTTCATCCAAGAGAAAAGACATCTCAGGAAAAAAACAATCATAAACTTCCAGTACCTAAAAGGTAATTATAGAAATGTGGAGGTACGCTCTTCACAAGGGTGCATTCTGACAGGACAAGAGGCAATGGGCTTATGTCTCTTCAGGGGAAATACTAGTCTGGACATAAGAAAACAATTCATTACAAGAAAAAAACACCATTGCAATAAGTTACAGAGAAGTGGTGGAATCTCCCTCACTGGAAATATTCTAGCCTCAGCTTGACAGGGATAACCTTTCAACAGAAGGTTGGACCAGATGGTCTTCAGAGATGCCTCCCAACCTAGATTTTTCTATGATTCTAAAAAAGTCTGGTATGCTGCTATGACATTTCTTAGTATCCAGTCTTTTTTAAAACTTAAAATCTTGTCTGAAATGTATACTTCATTTCACAACCATTTATCAAGTTAATAATTTTATTATGAAAAGAAACCTCCTTTCTACAAACTGAAGAAATGAAAACACTTCAGTCATTAGTAAAACATGTTTATAGGCTAAGTCTGCTGATAAGATATGACAATGACAAGAACTGCTAACCAGCTATGGATATAGTTTAGGTCTTGCTCCAGAGAATATTAAATCTAAACATAAACATAGAGAGCAACATATTTAAAAAGATAAGAACAAAAGATTCCAATTCTAATCTCAAGCAAGAAAAGAAAAAATATTTTTATAAAGGCTCTTCCTAATTCAAATGTATTGAAACAAAGTTGAAAGACAGATTTTTAGTGGGGATAGAAATACACATTATCCTTTTAGAAAGAAAGCTTTTAGTATTCTGTTGCCATTCTTCACCACGAAGCTGCAGAACTCATGCATTTTCATTTAGATTCTTCCATCTTAACCTTTCCTCATGTCATTGCACCCTTAAGCAAAAGTGTATAATGTATATTATTTTATCCATTAATCTCCCATTTCTAATGTTACCATACCTCAAAATGATTCACTGTGAATAATTCTGAAATATTTTGTCCAGCATAATACCACACTCAACAAGCAATTCAAAGCAATCAAAGAAAAAATAAAAAGCCTAAACCCCGGAAATATCTAAGGTTTATCATCCCACTATTTTATAAATATATGAATAATAATAAGAAAAAAAAAACAAAAAAAGAAACAAAACCAACAAAACACTCCCACATTTTTTATTTCTACAAACCCTACCCACATTCTGGAATTAATATACATTTCTGAAAGCAAGATAAAAGCACACACATTGCTGTTTATAAACTACTTTACAAGACTACTTTAATAAAGATAAGCTAACCTGACTTAAAGGAAAGAGACATTGAACTGATGATGCTGAGAAATTTAGAGTTCCCAACAATGGGTGAAAAGGACAGTAAAATTGCGTGGAGATGATACCAAAACCAGCATCAGGCCTCAAAGCTTAACAGACACAACTGCAAATTCTTGTAACACTACTGGATTGTAAGTGCTGAGGACAGAGTGATTCCCATAGTAATTTTGCTGAAACTAATTAATTGGAAAAGGAATCAGAGTGAAAGAAGGCAACAGGTAGGACTTCTAACATGGCTGAAGAGTGAGAGAATAAAAATTCATAGTTTCTTTTTTTATACTACTTTCAGAAAGTAAAACGAGGTAATTTTAACTACAACTGTAGTTTCACTACAATTTTACGAAATGTGGTGTTTAGGACAGTGAATGTTTAATGCAAACGGGCCAAATTTCACTTGTGGCACTGTGAACACAACGGCCTAGTAAGCTTTGAAAGGTAACCATTACTGATATCAATCATCTCATTAAAATGATATATTTCTATTTTTTACATTAACAAGAAAGGGAAAAGATTATCTGACTAAACAAATCATGGAGAAAGTAGAAGAGATGTTTACAAAAATGCAGTTGTATCCTGTAGGAACGTGCTGAATCAATGCTATCCACACACAGATTTAATGTTTCTGAAGATAGCTTGCTCCCTTAACTGTTTATGTTATAAAACCTTACACAATTCACAGTGGGATGAGTGGAAAAACACACTTGTTTAACTCCTCTAATTCAGAAGTTTTTCTTCAGAAAAAACTAAACTCAGCTCTGCACAGATTAATGCTCCTAAACTGATTTATATTCAAGGCCCTTAGTAAAGCATCTGTTAAGTTTCTCCATATCATATGCATGTTAGGCAGAGAGCCTTAGGGTTTTTAACTATAATAAATCCAAAGTTGATTTTCCAAACCTATTGCTACTAAGGCAGTTTTCCATTTCACAACAACTTCCTCTTAGATTTATGACCTTTAAAATGTATTTGCCCTCTACTAATCAAGGATGTTTGGAAATCTCTCTGATTGCTTTCCCCATGATCACCATCTCTACTATCCCCTCAGATAACACTTTATTTCAGCTGTCTCAGGCATCTATAATATTGCAGAAAAAAACATGGCCCAGTTTTGCCAGAAAAATTTCACAGCTTTAAATAAGTGATAGTTTTCAAGTTAGTATCACTTTTGTTTGGGCAAAGGGAAGGACAGTGAGACTGAGAACTAAGCCTCTTTCCAGGTCAGTGTTTGAATTAGCTTAATTTATTCCTCTCTACTCAGGATTATCCACTGATTTGTTTCCATAGCTTGATATTTTAGTTTGTATGTTATTTGTTAACAGTAAACCAGAATTAATATTTTATAACAAAACAGGACCTCGCACTGTGTATATAAACAAACATTGTCCAAACTACATGGCATTTATTTTCATTGGTGAAGAAACAGATCACTTGTGTAGTAACTGTTAAAGCTCCTTCATCAAGGCATCTCTCTTAGGAGCTGATTTAAGACAGTGTAATGAACTCATGAGGAACTCTGGACCATATAAAATCAAACCAAACCTACAAATGTAAAACACATTTCTTTGGGATTTGTGCTCCAAGATCAACATAGAACTTTCCTGTTGAAAAGAACAATACACACTAATTGACAAATCTCACTCACTGTTCCTAACAGATAACTAGAAAAGACTAATAAATATTAGGATGACCAGCATAACAAAAACAAAATACAAATTATGTCATGTTTGAATTTCCAAGATTAAATTTCAGATCTTTTTTTTTCTTATGAATGTTCTATAAATACTCAGTCATTTCTAATTGTTTCAAAAAATGTAAGTGAATTAACACTACAAGCAAAACACAGACGGGTCAAGTTTCACCATACTATATTGGTTTTAAAATTTCACCTCTTAAAAGTTTATACATAAACTGCATGCAACCATCAGTCCATTGGATCAGTTTTTCTTCCTCTAAGCAGTGACCTCTCATAAACAACTTGGACACATACATCCATGGTACTTTTTATATAATTCCAGGAGCACAGTTTCAGTCATAATCTAGAAACATATGGAAAGTAAGAATTTACAAAGGGAGAGATTCGTAGCATCAGTCCTGCAGGTCATAGTTAAATTTACCGGCTTCAGCAGATGTTTAGGCTGCAGCCTTTTAGAGATATATAGTTAGTGTCTTACAAAAGAATTCTGTGATCAAACAAAGACTTCTTGAGACACGAATATAAGAAAAGATACCACTATCACAAAAATCTACAAATCTATAAAATACTTACCGTGAAGTGCTGTCATTATTACAATAGATCCTTCCTTCTTTGTTACTATTATTACTGATTATTCCATTTTTGAAGTGAAGGGAGAAACATTCTTCATAGTCTGAGTATTCCACTTGCAAGAGGATGCAGACACTTTGTGAAAACATGTCTGTGTCTTATTTAAATCAAGCAGTGGATGGATAAAGACTACATTAACAGCAAACAAAAAGTTTAGACTAACATGTTCAGAATAACTGATTAAAAAAAAAGTCAAATGACTTGGCAGGAATTTACATTTATTTTTGCTGGCAAGGCATAGCATGAAATAAAGATGAAAACTCAAGCTTTAGAATGAATATTGTTAGAATCTGCATATAATGGGTTAAATTCTAAGGTTAAATTTCTGTGATTCTGAGGAAAATTCAGCTCTGACTCTGAGCTGTAGCCAATATGCATAGCACTATTAAGGGCCTATAAAATGAATCACAACATTTATTTTCTTTATTAAAAGAATGTAAAATGAAATGTTAACTTTCAGCCTTTTTCATACTAACTCAGTGTGTGGAAAAATAATCAAAAAGCATATAAGAACTGGAACTTCCTTGCTATATTTTGGTTTAAGAAAGGAGGGAAAACTTAAAATGCAAATACTACTTTAATAGTCTGAAGATGAAAGGTTTAATAGATTTCCCTGGTTTTCCAAGTGTGGTTTAGCATTTAGAGGAGAGTAACAAATTTTTTATAACTCAGGCTGAAACTTTGTACCCTATGAATGCAGTTAATAATATAAATTAATAACCTGAAATACAAGCCAAACATTTTCAAATCCAGTCATGTCTGAGCTGCAAATGAATTCACAAGACTAAATTTTGGCTTCCATTTTTAAGTATTCCCATATTTCAATGAACAAAAAAAGAGCACACCCCTTTTAGCATGTTTTTCAAAGGCTGTATTTATAAATATGGTGGGTTTTCCATACACTATTCTATGGAAAGGTTGCAGTTTGTATGTTTTGCACTACAGTTATTTGATGCGATGTGTTCTTTTGTGTTGGTGTTATAATACAGCAGGTTCACATCCTCCTTTAGTTGTATGAAAATGTTAATTTGAACAGTGCTCACTGTACAGATTAATCATATTTCTTCACTGCAGTACCATCAAATTCTATTACACCTGACTTCTGACATCTTCATACTTGACAAGACAATAGAGCAAAACCTTTACGACAGTCAGCTACCTCTCCCCTCATTCACTCTGTAATCTAAACCTGAATGTAGAGTAAAGCTCTTTTAAATTGTTGCCACTGATGACTCCTCTGCAGCAGGAGGTGAACTGTAATCATATTGACACAGTTTAATGAGAAGTCACCAACCAATTGCAGTAACCTGTAAAACACACTGTGGTAGATGATATACAAATGTTGCATGAAGGACTGTGCTCCATCTCCAGGAATGAGTACTTTTTGTCTCATTCTTACTAACACAGAGTTTAATTTGGTAAAGCTACACAGAAAAGTAGAGTGATACTTGACAGATACAAAGAAAACAAGGAAGAATGCTAGGAGTTAAAGCAAACTTCTAAATGTGACCTCTTCTGCCCTTTCTGTGGGATTGAATGTTCTGATCACTTATATGCCACTACCTAAAAATGTAAAAGCTATATTGGGATGAGGCTATAAGGGTGAAATATTAGCTGAGAAAATGACAATGTTCTTTGTTGGTGATTTATTCTAGCTTCAGTTAATGTGTTTTCTTAAGCTTTTGGATAGTGTCATCCTCATTCTAAACTGTTAAGTTTCAGACATGCAGCTATATTATTAAAAATTCCTTTTGATAGAATTAGACTACCATTACCAGGTAATGAGAATAACATTACTGACTTTGTGAGGAATTATGTCTTCCAGGATTTTCATCTAAATTAAACTTTGGTCTGACTTAAAAGAATAAATTGTCTCTGAAGTCTACCGTTTCCTTGGTGATATTTTTTATTCTTGTGTCATAATGCAAGTAGAAGAAACATTTGAAACTTTTGTAAGATTAGTTTCCAATACCGCAAAATATGAGGATCACACAAAAATTGAATGATGCCAAATGAATGAAGTAGAGAGCATGCAATTATGATTAAAGTGGGATTAAATAAGTAAAGGTTAAGTGCAGGCATGACATGATAGACCAGGGAAAAAAACGAAAGGAAAAATTTCACTGTGCTTCTTTTCATAACTCATACATACAAGTTCTGTAAGTCATAGATAATTTATATAGATCATATAAAAACGTTGTTCAATACAGAGTACTATGAAATTGCAGAGAATCAATTGACTCTGTTTTAAATGACAGAAATTACTGATAAATAAACACACATGGAAGAAAGGTAGAAATATTTTTTAAAAGTTATCTCTGCTTGAGAAAATACCCCTCCAGCTTCCTTGGGGTCCATATACCTTCTCAGAGATTTGCATTCTCTTTCTCTCTCTTTCCATATTTCTATGTATTTTAAAATATATATATATATGTATACACATAGGAGTGGAAGGGCAAATGGGAATACTACAGTAGAAGTTTGGGGACTCCAACACAGATATGTACTAATTTGACATTTTTCTTCAAAGACAACTAATTTCATTATCTGGAATTTATAATAATAAAACTAGAGTCACTATCTATAAAAAAAAACATATACCAAAGGACTGCACAAAGAACAGAACAAATTATTTGACAGTAAGAAATCTAATCCAAAGATCATCTTCATATTCCTAGTGCCGGTTTGAAGTGTACAAAAATTCTATGAAAATCTGATCATTTTCCAGAGAGACATGAAGGAAAAATGAAATCAGGCATTTCGTCCAGAATACATTTTGTTATATAAAAAACCTGAGGTGAGTAGAGCAGCAAGGAGCTTTCAAAGCAGTTTGATCCGACAAACACCAATATCTTTAAAGAAAGACCTAATTTCAGTATTCATACTGACTAATACCAATGACAACAGAATCTCTTTGAAAAGAAGTTGCGGGTTTACCTTTGAGAAGGCTCATCATTGCGTGTGCTAGCCTCCTTTGTATCTTGAGAAATTTCCAGAAGCAGAACTCTTGAAAGTGCATATTTATTCTAGGTCACTGTATTGCTATTTTTTCAAGACATTTTGTCAGGTTAGTGTCACCCTTTTGTAACTGAAGAGTCATTACGATCAGAGCCAGGTAACTCTTTAAGGATCCATATGTAGAATCACTCTTCATGGGGCAGATGATTCTCTATCACATTGACATTATTTTATGATGATGTGTTACAATTTCAATCAGAAAAGGTCAGAGCTGGCACTAAAAGAACAGTGATTTATTATTCAGAGGAAGATTGCATTGCAACCTATAAAGCATTCAGTACTACCATTAAGACAAAAACTACAGTCAGAATAGTAGCAATACTACAGTCCAAGGGTATTTAACTGCTGCCCCAGCAGGAAGTATAAGAATAATCCCATTTATTTAGCAATTTAAAAACTACAGTTCTGTGCCTTTTTATTCTCTCCTATTTAAAGCAATAATTAATAATTTAATTAATAATGGCCAAGGCCACTGTCCAATCTTTATTTTCAAATACTAATGAAATACTAATTAAAATTTGTTTGTTAGAACAGGACAGATAGAAAATTAGCTAAACATATGTGACTATTATACTGCAAACATGGTCAAGTACATCCTATTTTTAAATTCTATGTGGACATTTTAAGAAATCTGAGAAGACAGATAAGCCTTGATAAACTAATCTTTTACAGAATAGCTCAATCAATATTCTAAAAGTATTCACTTGTCTGGAAACATACACTGAATTAGGAGTCTAATTTTGGATTGAATCCTGTGAAACTGTGGACATCCACAGTAGTGTAATAGCTAAGATCCAAGGTGTAGTCACAGTAACTAAAATAGCAGGAGGAGATGATGTACCTCATCACTCTCTGTTAATGAGGGAAGTGCATTTGGAGACAGTGGGCTGTTAGCTTGTGTGAGGACTCAAGGTCATTATCTAGACAGAACATTAATTTCTTTATGAAGAATTCTTACATTATGAGTTGAAATGAGAAAAATAAAAAACTCTTAATTGTTAGGATCTATGCCTAATTTGTCCACAGTTGAACATTTACTTTGCATTCATCACAGCAGGGAAAATGGTTGCAGCTGGACTGAAATGTGTGCATTGCTTTGCTTCTTGAATGGATCTCAAGAACATTCTTTTCAAATATAGCTTAAAGAATAATAGGAAATAGTAGTGAAAAAGAGTACTGCTAATACAGATGGAAGTTCTTCGATTGTGTTTACCTCATCACTCCAAACCACCTCCCAAAATATCAGGGACTGTTTACTCATTTTCAGCTTATTTTGCCTATGCAATGAATTTAAACAGTGTTTATTTAAACAATATTGACTTTGCTGAATACTTTGCTGAGTTTTATGCAGTGGTTTCCCACTCAAAAAGTGTACCTTAATAGTACTTTTTATTCCTGTGTATAAATGACTTTAAAACCCTTTTACAGTAGAAGTGGAATTTTCCTTCTAATCTCTTGAAAGTCTTCAATTAATGTAACCTATTTCATAGCATGTATTAAAATATTAACTTCTAAGTCTTATCAGCATCATTACGTCATTTCTTAAATTCACATGTCCATCTTCAGTAACAGTATTATCACAAGTGGCTAGCGGAAATATCTTTAAAAAAAGAAGCCAATCCTAAATGAGAAAATCAAGCATAAGAATATTTAAATTTCTTCAAAATTCCATTTGGGAACCAACAAGCCAGAATTATTTTATTTTATTTATTCTTGAGAAGTGGGAAAGCAAACACACAGGACAGAATTTCTCTGCAGTTATCTGGAGCCTGGAAAACTTGAGACCATGAAAGAAGTCAAGATAAGGTCTCAGGCTTTAAAAGAGTGAAAAACTTCTGTAGAGCACAGAGGTCTGAATATAGATGAGACAGCTTGAAGTAAACCAAGCCTCTATGGAGTTAATACACTGTTGCAAGGATTCAGTATCAGAAACTAATTTAATCATCATTTCCACTGTGGAAAACTGAGTTATTACATATGCCCCCTGTACCTCAGAGTTTTTTTTTTTTAGATGATAAGTAATAACTTACAAACAGTTTGGACCATATTAATCATGTGGAAAATCATCACAGGTTAAGGCACAACAAGATAACAAGCACTGCCTGAATATGCTAATAAGCATCTTTGTTAAGTAAGGTCAGAAAGTGCATCTGTGCCAGAATCAGGAATAGAATAGTTGTATGCCAATCTAAATTGTAAGATCATTGTCATCTTTTCTCTTGCTGGAGACTTTTTTTTTAATTTAACCAAATTACAGTTCCTGCAATCAATCACTGTTTGGGTTTTTTTGGGGGGTTTTGTTTTGCTTTGCTTTTTTTGTCTTTAAGTGGAAATTCTGGTGTTTCTTTGAAAGGAATAAAGACTTTTGATGAGCTCTGAACTCTGAGGTGAAGCAGCCAAGTTCAGGATGTTGTAGAGCAAGAAGGGTTTTGCTCTGTTGAATGTAGTTTGCAAACAGAAGCTACAGTATATGAGAAATCAATAGCAGTGGAAGAAAATGCATGAATGTAATAAATTTGAGTGCTTTAAATAACGTGTTACCTAATATACTGCTTTAAAATATTAAAATTTCAAATTATGAAAGATTCCTCTTATACCTGATATATGGGGATGTTTCAGCAATTCCCATTATATCTATAATGATAGCTGTTTTGGAATTGCTGATCCTGACAACTTTACTGAATTGATTGTAAATCTGAAGAAAATGTACCCCAAAAACCAGCTGGCTACATAAGGGAAAATCCACAAAATTGTAGGAAGATACTAAAATACATGCTAAAAGCTTACTTTTACGATTAAGATATGTATGCCAAAATATATATTACTCATTACATGTTGTAAAGACAAGGTAAGTAGGTTATGAATTCACTTCTTACATTACAATACAGTATTTATGGTTAAGCTGCCTTATTTCTAGCATGGTAACTTCAAAATCCATCGAGCTTTATACTTATGCCAAGAGCAGAGAGATCAGAGAAAAAAAACCCTAAACTATGTGCCATATTTAAGAAATAAGACCCTCTAAAAGCAACACTTGTTAAACTATAGGTATTTAAATCAAAAAAGTATTTATAAATGTTAGAATGGTAAAGACAAAACATCTAGTCATCAGAATGTACAAAGCACATTACAAAGTTCTCCAACAGCTGTTCCTTTACTGTAAAAATAATCTGTAAAAATATCTGAATTTGTTTTGACTGTTCTGACTACCTAGGAGTTTATTTTTGTGACTGTTACAGCTATACATTTATGGGAGATTAGAAAGACAGACTTAACAGGGTGTTCTGAGACCAAAAAGGCGTGGATCGCTCAAACCAGCTATTAACCTGCCTATTCTTGAATAACCTCATTATTTTCATTGAAATTAGGCTCAAAACATAACTGATTTGGGGGATGTATTTGGAATATCTTATTTATGAATACATATGTCTGCTTCGTCAAACTAAGTACTATTTTCTTTTCTTCCACATTTTATTTTTATATCTGATATCCACTAGCCAAAATGTCCTTTGTAAGACATAATTTGGCCTGATTTGGGGGCAACACTATTATCCCTGTACCATTCTACCTTCAAGAAAGAGGTCTCTTTGAAAATTAATTCCATCTTACCTTTTTGATGTTGGCTACCTTGTAGACAATTTGGATTTTAAACAAATATTGAAGAGATGTTTCCAATTTCTGTACATTGCTCCTTCCCTGTTTGTATTGCATTTCAGATAAATTTTGAAGCCTCAACTTCAGATTCCAAAGCTCCTTCACATTAAGTCCCCTGGCACTTCAATCTTGTTGACTTCACTAATTAGTTTTCGTAATTTCTCAGTCTGCTCTTTTGGAATTAGAAACCTTAGTAACCAACCTGTTTTTGTTTATCCTTCTATTTAATTGAAAATGTATCAATTAATGCTCATTTATTCCAAGGTTATTCTCTTTGACCAGCTAATAGCATACCCTCCTGTTGGTTCACTGACTATCCAGAGCGAAGGAATCTAATGAGTAATGCATCCAACAGTACAAAGTTTCTGTCATTATTGGCAGCATTTGCTCCAGTTGATATGTGCAAATGTAATGTCTACCGTAATGACACAGATCTTGGTAGAATTCCTCTTTACATAACATTAACAATCTCTGCATTTATTTCAATCTGTCTACTGTAACTGGAGCAGAACAAAACTCTGACTTAGAGAATGTTTTTTCACAATCTTTCCCAAAGCGATTCTTACCTCTATTGTAGTGTTTCTTCTAAAACATGCTACACCAGTGTGCCATTGCCTCTTTGTTTCAAACCCAACTTTTTGAAAAGCAAGTACTCTTCAATTTCTCTGTTCTAGTCATGATGGCTCTTAAACAATATTTCTGTTATTTCCCAAATGATTTTTTAAACCAAGATGACTTGACATTAAAAAAAAAAAAGAAACAAAACCCAAAACCACCCAAGCCTGTTTGAGTCAGATATCTCTGCACAGAACATGACACATATTCTGGAACTTCATGCAATGAAATCTGAGCTCTGGCTGTATCTGTAACATTCAGTACAGCATTCATACTGTGTTGTTCATGAGTGTTTGTAATATTAGTAAAAATATTGCCAAAAAATGTTTAAATTGGAACCACATTCAATGGACTTGTACAAGTATCCTGTCATGATACAAACAGGGCAAATGCTTTATGGAGTAGGGATGTCTCTGCACATTGTACCATATAATTTTCAGATGCTCCATAGATATATTTGAGGTACTTTCCTCTATATGTATATATATGAGAAACTTGAAAAAGTATAATTTAAATGCATTCATCTCTATTTTATATGGTTCATTAAGAAAAAAGGAAAACCAATCCTCCAAACTGCCAAGCCACTGAACATGTTTTTTAAAGCCTTATTTTAACTGTAATAGTAATTATCTATGTTTCATACTCCATGTTCTACCCCACCTATTTTTTTAAGGTTTCTGATTTGAAAAGTGAAAATCAACTTCTTTGTTCAATCTGGTGTTCTGCTTTAATATATAATAATGACAGAATAGGTCTTTGTTATTTATCACATCATTTTGTGTTTGTATTCAACATATATTTGTGCTCTTTTTCTAGTCTTTTATTTGATTGAACAGCACATAATTCTTCCTTCTCATTAAAATCTCATATTTAATTTTATACATAGATGGCCTATAAGAAAGTTGTTTTGATTATATTATTTAAAGCACATTAATGGGTTAATATATATTACCATAATCTATGTTAGATTTGTTTCCTGTTGGATTTTTGAATCTAGATAGCAACTGACAAAATATTGAAAAACCATTTTGCAAGCAATTATTTACTGGCATTCTGTTTTAGTTTTGTACCAAGACTTTTATATCTTGGACCTCAGTGCTAGCTCCAGGATAAGTTACTGTACATCTGAGATAAACTGTTTCCATCAAGAGATTTTAGTATGCATACTGCAGTTTAAAATATAGAAGTTTCAGGCTATTTTATCCTTTTGCATTTCAATATTGAACCAAAGACTTACTTCATGTAATTGATCTATAAATATCTTAGAATAAAACAGTCAATTCAACTGGAATCAATTTAAGATTTTCTTTTTAACAAATTAAAAAAAAACAAAACACCTTACACAACCTCTTAAAACTATAAATCTTCCCCATATTCTTTATGTGAGTAGCTGCTTTTGTTTTAATCAGAAATCAAGCCTTTTGCAAATGCAGTTTGGTGGCAGAACCTGATAGTGAAACTGCCCTCAATAATTCTAGTATACAACTAAATCGACTCTGAAACAGGGTAAAGGACTGTGTGCAGAACATCAACACATTCTTGAGAAGCTGAAGCAAACCATGAAGATATAAAGAACTGACTCTTCAGGGTAATCATTATGGCAAGATAGGAGTTGTTGAGAAGAATTAGAATATAATTTAAGAACTGTTGCAGCCTTGGAAGGAGACAGAGTTGGAAACCATAGAAAAAGAGTTATCGTTGTAATAAGCTTTGGTCAAAATGGGTAAGTACTTACTTGGGATTATGACTGCACAAACAAAGACACTGGGGAGCTGGACTTGACATTGATTGCTCAGTTTCTTTTCAACTTGAAATGAATTCTCAAACACTTGCTGAGACTCAGTTCCCATCCAATGGCAAGCATGTCATTGCAATTAATTTCATTTTAATGGCTGTTGCAAAGGAAAAAAAAAAAAAAAATCACTTTTCCAAAATCAAATACAGCCTTTTTAAGCAGCACTCCAAAAGATCAGCTGGTTGTTAATTTACTGTATCAGAAGATCTACTCAACTCTTCACAAAACTGAAAACGTAACTTCCATTATCAAAGCCATTTAATTTTCAATCCTCAGCTTTAAGGACATATCAACCCACATGACAAAACCAGACATTTTCATGAATCTCTGCATGTTCTAAATGGTGGATTTTACTTCATTACACTCTGCAACACATAACAAATAAATAATGTTTAAAACACACTACGAGCAGCAGAAATAGTCAGAGAAATAGAATTTAATAACTCACAATACAGTTATCTTCAGCTAAGTTAACTTTAGCAGCTTTATCACAGACAAAATCTATTACACCGCCCAATGAATCATATGTTTGAACGTAATAACCAAGCAGTAAACATCTAAAGTTCACTATACCTGGGAAATTCATGGCAGTACACATCCAAAATCTGACTTTTATTATGCTGAAAACACCCATATTTGAACAATGAAAATGAAAATTTTTGGAAGCCAAGTATTTGTTACTATGACAGAAATGTGTTCAAATCCTAAAGATATTAGATGGTTTAGAGAAATTTTTATAGACTTCTTTTATTAGTATGAAAAATGGCACAGAATGGATGAGGAACAAGGTTATTAAAATTTTTCTAGTTTACTTCCACAAGTTGCTTGATTTTTAGATTGGCAGAATAATCACATATAGCTACTTTCAACCTCAAAAATATGGGAGTACAGATCTTACCTGTAAAGCTGATTAATAATTTCAAAGGAGAATGTTATTTTGCCCTTAAGTTATGCAACAGCAGTGTGTTCTCTATTACTATTTTTATTTAAATCTTCCAGAATTTCAGCACCTTGAGACCAGAGCTTTGCAGAAGACTGCTGTCTCCACATCTTTTCACCCCAAAATATCAGTCCAAAACCAAATCATGATCTGTCCCCACAGTCATTCCAAATATCATATAGAAAAACAAAGCCCGTTCCATACATCTGATAAACTATCTATATGCTGGAACTGCCTTTCCTGTTTTTGATCATGTTCTCCACCTTCCAGTTGCTACTTCTACCTTCTGTTTTCTTCTTCTCCCCCTTTTAACTTAACAACTTTAGCAGGGTTTCAATTCAGTTGTTCACACTAATTCAATCCCAGCTTAATATTATTAGAAAAAATTTGAATTTATATGTTACAGGAAAAGAGCGATAAAATAGTTGGAGAGAATCTGAGAAAACTACATCATTGATACATTTGATTTTACAAGCTTAAAAGCCTCCAGCATTCAGTAACATGCTTGTGTATAACCTCTATAAAAACAGAAAATGAAAATAGTATGGATTCTTTCACAGAACATTTATAACAGAAAACAAGTCTAAAGATACAAACCTTTGCTAGAAGCAAAAAAGCTGATGCGGATTACCTTTGACTTCTCTTTCACTTCATTGGCAATACATGATAACATACAGGTTTGACAGGAAAATAAAAGGAATTAATAAAGCGGTAACTGAAGACACGTTCCGACTTTATATCCCAATTATAGCCCACATTGCTTAAAGCTAGGAAATGTGCAAACATCTAACACAAATGAAGAAAAGAAATCTAATGAAAAAGACAACATGACATGAGAAAACCGAAGCAGAAGCAGCTAATTAAACCTATACAACTGTAATGCAGAGGAATTATTAAGAGAAGCAGAAGTTAGTGATAAACTTGTAGCGGTCTCATGCTGAAAGAATATTTAGAATTAAATAACCTGCAAAACACAAGATATATCTAGGGTTGGGGGGTTTGAGTAGCTTGCATTGCATTTTTCTCCTCAGCTGTTACCTATTAAGTCATCCAATCTACATACCAAAGATTGCACTGGAGAGGTTTGCCTCTGCTGCAGGGTTCTGTTAAGAAGCTGTGTACTGCACACTGCGAAAGAATACTTTTTTCTTTGGAAGATAAATCTCCATCCACCATCATTATTAACAACAACCAAGCATAAGTATATTTAAAAGACAATGTTCATTTCACTTACTATGAAGTGATTAATTTACTGTAATTAAAATAATTTGCAAAACTTCCTACCTGACAGTAAGGTAGCTACTACTGATCTACAACCTAGCTATAGAATAAAGCAGCCTGTACAGCAGAATGAACTTGACACCAGGAAATTAGGGACCTGGCATGGATCATTAATACTGTTAGTTTTCGTCATGTGGAGTGCAACCACAGTGAAATAACATGGCAATAAGCCTCAATCAACTTCTACAGGTAGCTTGCACTAGAAAAGGGCAACCTGAGGGCCATGTTCAGGTCTGAATGGGAAGATCCACATCTCCATGCCAAATGGGAACACAGGCTCTGGATCTGGCCCAGAGACCAGTGCAGGGCTAAAGGAAGAGCTCTCACCTCTGCACACTCCACCAGCCAATGTTACTGGAATCCAGGAATGGAAATGTGCAGAGAAAGACTGAGTTAACACATCACCACGTCACCTCAGATGCTCTAGGAGTCCTACCTTTTAACGAATGGTTCTCTATTATGTACATCTACTTGTTCCCTCCCCATATTTTTGCAAATCTGTATGGAACTGTGTCCATACTGGATTCATGATTCTTGAGGTGTTTTACAGACTTCTTGTTAACTTTTTGAAAATTTGCTGTAAAGTGGAAGAAAAACAATAAAGAGTTGCTCTAGTAGTTTATTGTTTGGAAGGACATTGTTTATATGGAAGATTTTCACCAAGTTGTTAAGGTTTTTAAAATAGTCTGTAACATGCTCTCATTTTGTCATTTCCGTAACAGTTACTTAAACAAGCTGGTAACATAATCATGTTAATGATTACACAACTCCACTGAAATCAGACTTAATCAGAACAACTTTGTGTATTCAACACAAACGATAAACCGCTATAATCTAAACTACTACTGTACCTTCTTTCACACCATGACAGGCAAATATTTTTATGTGAAGAACTCTCTTTGTAATAAACTGGTTTTTAGCTGGAGTGAAAACCCATACTTGATTTCTAGGCTTCACTGACTAGACAGATATGACCTTCTCCTTTCTTCCTTACAAAGTCGGTATTTCTCTATTTGGTGAAACAAAAGATTAAACAGAATAGGAAAAGAATCTCCTCTTTAATTCATTGTTGTGCAACTCACTGAACTTTAAAAACCATCATGGATTAAAATCCCCCCACTCCCTGATGACAACATGTCTGTATTTACAACGTAGATTTAACTCCTAAAATATCATTAAGTCTTCTGTAAATCTTCTTTTCTTCAAACACTTATTTCCTTCAAGAGAGATTTAGAGTTCACACTGAAAAATGCTGTGAGAAGTCTTGGAACATCTCAAAACACCTTTTTTTTATACCTATAAAACAATCAACTACAGTATATAGGAATTTTAAAGGACAATCTTGGCAAAATCCTGTATCAAAGTGTAATTAAAATATAGTAAATATTTCAGAGCTATTTTCTTATTGGCCATTTATACACATCACTGGATTCTTTGGTTTTGAAGAACAGGACATTTCTTAATATCAGACCCTACCATTGGAAAATCATCTATCTTACACAGCTATTACCTTTCTGAAATAAAGTAAATACCAGCTCTCATTTCACAATATGAAATAGAGGAGCTCATTGTGGGGAGAAAAATATCCATTTTAAGAACACACCAATCACAATATGTGTGTTTGCACAGCAGGTTGTTAATGTTTAATATAAAGAACAATACAGAATTTCATAGTTTAAAAAAGTCTCACATTTGGACATCTGTAAAAACAACTGAAACCAACAGCGATTCTTCAAATGACTTATTAATTTATAAGCAGTCAACTTTCACTCTGACGTAAGAAAAAAAAAAGGAAAATATTTGGAATAATCATTTAGAAATTTTAAGACACTGCTTAGCAAATGTAAGTGTAATGACTTAAATTTCTTGCTTTTTTCTGCAAATCCTTTCTTGCTCTTTTGACAATTGTCATCAACAGTGTCTTGTTTCTAAAACTTCCTATAGAAAAAGATTAATGAAAAACAATGAACTACTTTTTTACCCAATATCAATGAGTTTCTCACAATGAAGCTAAGTTGTTCCTCCTAATCTGAATTGTTATAGATTGCAGTCATTTGCTCAGCCCTGTTGTATGCATCCTGCAGTAAATTAATTAAATGCAACTATCCTTCTGTTTTCCCATTCTCTTATACAGCAGCAAGATTGGTAATGTCATTAATACAACCTCTTCCTGATGAAGGAATGTGTTTAGACAACATGTTTATCATAGCTTCTTTCATCCAAAGCTCTTCATATCAGCTGAGACAGGAATTTCCTATCAAGCCAACTTTGTAATAAATCCCTTACTTCTAGTATTTTTCCTGTAATTCTCAAGACTTTATATGAAAATGTGTAAGGTAAAATCCTATCAATACTAAAAATAGTGCACTTCTATTTCTATTGATGAGACTGATTTAAAAAGAAAGTAATAAAATAAGGATAACATTTTCCAAAGTTCATAGTCAGCCAACTGAAATCCAATACTCAAGGGCCATGTGGAAACTTAAGTGAGCCAAAATCATAACTTCCCTGGAGAGGCGTGGTCAAACTGTTCCAACCAAGGTGCTTAAGACACACAGATCGACATACATAACAAAATGCTGCCTTATTTATATGAGTGGTATGTGCAAGAACTCATACTACTTCACAGCAATGCTCAGTATGCTTCCCTTTGTTTAAAACATGATACCAAATATAGGAAAATGTAATAAAATATCTTCAAAGTAAAATAATTCTATCAAGCAATCTGACATGGTCAACTTCCCCACATTTAAAACAAATAAAAATAAAATACAAATAAAGCTACACCTTTTGTTTCCAGAAGACAAAGTTGTAAAATGTTTTTTGCACACTAAGAAAATCATAGTTATTAACAATGTGTTCCAGCATAATTTCCAATGAATGAAAACCACCCATTTTAACTATAAAGCCATTTCTCACTTTAGCTTGTGAAGCAATAGTTTTTATGTCCTGGATTTCAAGGGTTATACAATACATTTTCCTTCTCTAACATGTTAACCTGCAAAATGTAGTGAAACGTGGGATTACAAATACCAATGCTTTCTCACACAGAGGAAGAAGAGAATCAAATTCTATAAAATTGATTTCATATTTTCTGAGTTTTATTTACCAAACACATCAAAAACTTCGACGTGTAAAGAAAACATAACAGAGAAGCATTTTAAGTAGGTTGGTTCTTAAATTTACTAGGAAACAAAGTTTTCCTTTTTAGTGGCATGTTTTATTCTAAATTGGAAAGCTATAAATAATGTAACAAAACCAAAATAAAGGAGATCAGGTGCCTCTTTTATTCTTGGTGGATGATCTAGCTGGATTGCTACATGAATTTTCTGATCCTTGCACCACATATTGCCTAGGAACACTCAGAAAATGAAACTACATTAATGTTTTTGTCAAATTTTAAGTAACTAAATTTAAACCCCAAACCAAAAGCTGAAATATTAGATATGAGTTGAAATCAGTTATCACCCTCAGTCAAAACAGGGTTTCATGATTTCCCGATCAATATGAAATACAAAGTTGTCCCTGCCATTCAGATGTGGCAGTTATTTTAAAATCTCCTACCACTCAGTTAAGCACTGTGTGTTTATGCTTGTAAAATAATTCAGCTCAAGAGTTTGCCAGAAAATGGCCTACTAATATTTAGGCAAGTATCAAAAAGCATCAGATCTCCTGTTTGTTCAAGGAATTAATATTGATCGTGTTGGTCTATGAACCTGAAAGCTGGAGTTCACTATTCAAATTAGCTTTGCAAAATAATTTAGAAGAAACAAGCATCTTAGGAAGGGTTTTTTGACATAAACAATGCTGAGGTATTATAGAAATATATCAAATATTCAGCAATATCTGCAATTTGTTTGTGTCTTTTTAGGTAATAGCCTCAGACTTTGACATATTAGATAAGTTTGGAAATAAAAGTAAACATTCAGATAAGACAAAGAATAACACTGACAATCAAACCAGCCTGAATCAAACATGAGACTGATATTCTTGACTTGAACAGAGAGGGTTACAGCACAGAAAGAGACAGGCACGTTATTTTTCTTTTATCCATTGCTCTTGTCGATTCTTTTGTCTGACTTTGTAACTGTATGGTGGCATCTGTAAATGAGAAAAATCATAGAGCTTGAAGGGACTTTCAAAGGTCATCTCGTCCCTTCCCTGTAGATCAACTCTAACTATATTACAGATGTTTGTCTAACCTTTTCCTAAAAGTTACCAGAAATGGAGAGCAAACTATACCAATGCTTCAGCATCTTAACTACTAACAAACTTTTCTTCATATCAAATCTGAACCTCTCTTAGTACAATTAAGCCCCATTATTATTTATCTATGCAGGATAAACATGGAAAATAGCTTTTTTTTTCTCTCTTAGAAAAAAAATATCAACTTTACTTTTTCCATTCGAAGACTCTTATCACATTCCTGCTTCATCCTATTCTCTTTAGCCCAAATAATCACAGCTCCTTTAATCTTCCCTTCTGTTGTGTCTCCTACCATTCTTGCTATTTTCTTTTGACTCTTACAAATGATTCTTGGAGTGTCAAATCTGGACAAAGACCTCCAGATGAGCCCCTGTGACAGCTGAGAGAAGGAAAAAGGTTCCTTCATGCATCCAGCAAAACACAAATTCATATTCTTATGTGTCACAGTACAGGTTGTCTTGCTGGTAATAACATGCCACAATCGATTGTGTTTAGGCTTGAAAGTCATAAGCAGCCTCAGATTCTCCCACCCAAAGAACTACTATCTAGACGATTATTCTTGTCCCAACAGAAGACCTACCCATTTTAACAGATTAAAGCACTGGTCCCAACAGTGGTCCCTGAGGAACACCACTTGTCACTGCTCTCTGCTTGGACATTGAGTCGTTGACTGCAACTCTTTTGAGTACAATCATCCAGCCAATTCCTTATCCACTGAGTGGTCCATCCATCAAATCCATGTCTCTCCAACTTAGAGACAAGGATGTCATGCAGGACAGTGTCTAAACCTTTGCACAAGTCCTGGTAGATGATGTCATATAGTTACCTTTTTAATGTGTTTGAATAAAGACTGAAGAAAAACTTTCAGTACCTGAAACATAATTTACCATTACAGTGACCACACTTCACTGAAGTCTGAGCAACAGCCTCTAAATTAATAAAAAGGTATAAACTAAATTAATCTGAGAATACTGACAAGAACTACCATGCTCTAGCTGACAAGACAGAGGAAGGAAATCTTGCCACGTATTCAGTATGTCCTGTATGGGCCCCCAGCACAAAAGAGAGGGCCCAAACTGAAGAGTCCAGCAAAGTGCCATGGAAGGAGTTCAGCTCAGGGACCTTTGGTGAGGTGAGACTGAGGGCATTAATTGGGCTTGTTTATTCCAGCATGAGAAGGCTAAGCCAAAGGGATCCACCAGCAATCAACCACATAATGGAGAGAGAGCCCTACAGAAGGCAGAAACACTGGCCAGAGACACACAATGAAAACCAAGAGGTGACAGTCACAGGTCTTGACAGGTCTCTGGGTTGGGCTGGACACAAGGAAAAAGATAAGCATCAGACCACTGGCCTTGAGAGTGTGTGCATTATCAGTTCTCACACTTTTTCAAAACTTGACTGGAGAAGAACATGAGCAAGCCAAATTTACTTTTAAAATTTAATTTTTATTTTTCAAGGTATAATGCATCATTTAAAAGGAAATATAGCTCTAAAAGTTGCTGTTAAGAACCATAAAGCAGTGAAATAATATGTAGCTCCTTTGCAATGTTTTTATCTTAACAGCATTAGTAACTGTGGCATTTATCCTGCTTAACCTCACCAAATGTACCCTAGGGAAATGTCAACAGAGTCTTATGGTTTTAATACAAATGAATTATCAAAGAGTTTGAATAATGTAATCATCTTAATGTATTCAGTTTTTATAATGAACATCTGTTATGGGGATAGAGAAGCAAAGTGACTGGTGAATGTAACAATTAAATAAACAATTAAATGTAAAAATTAATAGAACTAAGTTTACAACTTTAACTATTTAGAGTAACAACCTGAAGTAACTGTCATTGAAATATTCCTTATATCCCTTATTTCTGCTGGATACAAGTTTTCTGTGATGGAATTCATATATGCTTTCTAGATGCTTGTTATGGGTATAATCCTGTTTACAAAGACAGCTTGTTCCCTGGATAGAAATCTTCTCCCTTGAGTGATGCATATTTGTGTTCTTAAAGTTCCTGCCAAATCTCTTTCTTTACATTCCTTTGCCAATAATCCTTTTGCAGTGTATTTTCTGTCAACTCCATTTATTAAGACTGTTGTTTTCAAACATCCTGCTAGCATACATTACAGTAATTCTACTCTCATGGGAATACACTCTCTAATTACCGAGATGGTCTAACAAATGCCTCTGATATTTACTGCTATTAAATTTTATTCTGGCGTTATACTTTATGACCTGAACATAAATTTTGGAAAATTTACATGAATGATACATAATTTTGTAGTCTATACTCTTTTGAACTACATTTTATGAGTAATTCTAAGAAATCATGAATAGTTTTTTAAGGAAATCATGCCACCATTTACGATTCAGAAAATATCCTCAATTTTATCTGAGTTCCTGAATGACATTTCACTCAATCTCCATACTCTGAACCTCATTCATACACTGTAACCAGTTTGTTCTTTTGCCCCTGAAATGCAGAAATTTGAATGTACTTTAGGCACATTTGTCAGCTTGTCATCACGCATCCATATAGACAGGACATTTTAGGTCCTGACTATGCAAATCTGGTATACTGAAATTATACTCTCAGACATCCCTTGCCAGGTTGGTTCAAGGCTTGATTCATCTGCTTCTGTCTGATGCAGTTTGCTTGACAGCCACTATTTGCTATTCACAGTTTGCTAGATAATGATAATACAGGCTGCATTCAGAGTAATATTACAATAAAAGTGAAAGTTATCACATGATTAAAGGTCTTAATTACTCTTAGATTAACCACAGAATCACAGTGACAGACAGATGTCTTTGTCCACAACCACAAATCAACTCGAGTTTAACATATATTTTTTACTGCATTTGTAACACTTAGCTTTTAGATTTCTCACTGAAATCCACACGCTCCATGTAAATGACTGTGTTTGGTACATCATGTCTGCAGGGGTTATTTGCCTCAGAATGGTATTCACAGCTTCTAGTGTATTGACTAGGAAAAACCCAAAATGATTATATCTGAATTCTGAAGAAAACCAGGTCTATGCTCTTGAGGTTTACACACTAAGCTCAGGTCCTCAAGGAATTCTCTGCCTCCTGTCAGGATTCGGAATTTATAACCAGCACTAGAGTAAGTGCCCATCTCTTCATTTAGAAAGAATGAGTATGGCAATATACCTTAAAAATCTAGATAGGATAACAGTATTTTCTCTTTCTATATAGAAGTGTTGTAGTCAAAACACATTAGATACAGTATGCAGATTCAAATCTGATTTAAATGTGCATTTCTAGGTGTTCTAGAGTACTTTATACCACCCTAAAAATCTTACTATTGAAAGTATGATGCAAGAAAGTGAAAATTTCAGAAATTACAGTTAGGCAGAGTATGATAATTATTTCTGAAAATCAGTGCAGAAGGCCCTTGGAAGTGAGGAATCCTGGCTCTACTGGTTGCTCACCCTTCAATAGCCAAGGGAATAACTGTCTCATACATGACAACTCTGAAGCCCAAGCATATAGGCAAGTTTTCTCACAGGGAAAATCAGTCATTTCAGTCAAGAGCTAATGTAGAAGTTGCTGCTGTCAAAATCACAAGAACATATGCATGATTTTCATTCTTGTATTCACATGCATCACTACTAAGAAGCATGTAGAGCAACCAAAGCAGATGTGTGTGACTGAACATAACTTATTCAGTTTACTGTCTCTTGAGTTTGATTACTTAGTTGAGGATGCCCTTACCTGTCTGGCTGATTATGGTTTTCCTTTCACTTGACTGGCTGGTTACCACAATCAACCCTGAATTTTACTGTACTCCATTCCCCTTTACTTATCCCACTATTCGGTCTCAATCCTTTTGAACCCACTGAACCATCTAAACCCTTTCAGCCTGACCAGTTTCCCTAGAGAAAAATAACAACATGTTTTTCTCAGGATCTTCTACACAGTTTGCGTATAATCTCTTTTTTCCCCTATACCCAGATTATGTTGAATTCTTTTAGGAATGGTGGC
Organism: Strix uralensis; assembly: GCF_047716275.1. NCBI lineage: Eukaryota > Metazoa > Chordata > Aves > Strigiformes > Strigidae > Strix > Strix uralensis. The sequence continues at coordinate 4,345,109 of NC_133984.1, forward strand.
ACTATGGTGATCCAGAGATCTGTATCTATTTCATGTGATGCAGGGAACAAGGACTCTGGGTATCAGGTATGGTCTCAGCACAGCTGGTCTTGCCTGTTGGGTAGTAAAGACCTGGAATAACTAGACAGACGTCACCTAGGGCAAGATGTGAAAGAGAGGCTAAACTGTGACACAGCAGTAGCAATCTTGTGTATGAAAAGAGACCAGAATTTAGATAAACCTTCCTGGAGCACCCGGAAGCACTAGCTGATAGTTGTCTCTTCACATTCAGGGAGAAATTGGAAAGATTACACTTCTTGACATAAAATGCCTATACTCTGCCCCAGTTATACTTCAAATGCCTTTTGTGAACTAAGTCTTGGTCTTTTAAAATTAATTATCTTTAATTACTAGGTTCACTCTTCTGTCCTCTGAAAATTGTCACTTCATTTGCTTTGTTCTAATATTTGCTTACCTTCCCAGTTAAACATTTCTTTTCATAAAGAAAGTCTCAGTTGTACAGCAGGGTATTTCTAGTTAATTTCCTTAATACCCAAAGGATGCACATAATCTGGACTCTGAAAAATGAGTATTAATTTTTTTTTTGTATATTCCCTCCTTTGATCTTAGTTATTTTTACAAGGTCAGTTCTAAGCATAACTTCAGAAATTTTCAGATACCTCTTCTAATTTCATGTTCAGTGTCCTTCAGCATTAGCAGTCAGAGGTAAATGATAACCCAGCTTTTTTTCTGTGCATTATTTTCCACTTCCCAAAGATTTCACTGCAATGTTCCCTGGAGTTTCATTTTGCATGCCAGAAGCTAAGATTCCTTTGACATAAAACTACCTCTTCAAATCTTGCCTTTGCATGGCTCCTTGAGTTACTCATTTTCATTAGTATTCCATCTATATGAACCAGCACATTAGATTTCAGTAATGCACAGAAAATCACAATTGGTGCCACCCACTTTACTTTTGCAGTGTATTTCTGTTTGTTTTTTCTCTTTCCATACACCTATTTTAATACATTAACATCAAGTCTCCATTTTTATTCTAACCTGATTACTGTCTCAGATAATACATTTCTGAATAAACTGAAATAGCCTGGCACATTTCAGCTGAGGTGCCACTCGAACTCTGCTCCTCTTCATCATCCCCTCTCCCCCAAAAACAGGTCTTGAAGGCATTACGGTTCACGCAGACCATGAAATAGACTGCTATTCAGAAAGGATTTGTTGCTGAAAGTGGTAACTATTTGTCCAGGTAAGTTTTGTGTGCCCTTGCGCTTTGCTTTTCAGTGAGAGTTTTAAAGGCAGACGGGGAACGGATCTCCAAGATTTTGACAATGACAAGTATATCCATTAAACATGAATTAAATTATTTTAATGCTCGAAAATTAAAAAGAATCCAGTATTTTAGGTTATATTAAAAGAATAACTTGGTGGTAATATTCAGTATAATGGATTATAAGACATATATTGAATAATGACAGAAAATCCAAGAAGTCTATCTGTGATAATGAGTCTCTAACTTTAATTGACATTCAAATCTTGTTTAAACATTGGCCTATTGAACTGTAAGTCTCTCTATTTAATTGAGTTTAATACTAAAATAAAAAAGATACTTTAATTTTAGATGTGGCCACTAAAAAAACTAAATTAAAGTGACAAGATCTGAAATCTCAGGGAATATAGAACCAAGTTTTTCTTAACTCAGTAAAACTGATTTTACAGGGCCTAGTTTTTTTGAGGACCTGATTATCTAGATATGATTTTCACTGTTTTATCTTGCATATTTGCATATTTTTTAGTATTTTTCTCTCTTTCTTTTCTTGAAACCAGAGTCGAATTTACTTTCCAAAATCATGTAAGAGGCTGTCATGATTTCTCAAAAATGTTACAAAGCAAGTAATTTGCTTTAGTGCTGCCAGGGCTGAGAAAGGAGGGAAAGTTTGAGCACAGACTTTTTACCCATCTTCCTAAGTAGAGCCAATAATGAAGATTTGGGAGGAGAAACAAATTTATCTTTACAAAAAATTTCTCTTACAAACCTATATTTTTACTTACAGAGTGATGCAAAGTTCACCCCTTAATATTTTTAAATCTTTCCTATAAAAATATTCACCATTCTTCAAATTATTCAGTTTAATACAAAGACACTTATACTCCTGGACTCTGTATACACTCTTCCTCACAACTAAGGTGTCTTAGAAAAGCAGACAGAAACATACTCTGTAAATACACAGAGCATCACTGAATGCATGAACCGCTGTCCAATGAATTGTCTGGAAATTGTTCTTTTATACAACTTAAGTTACAGCGTTAGATGAAAAGAGAAAACGTTTAACAAAACCCTATTCTACGAAGTTGTGAATAAAGGTATTTCATTTTCATATTTAAAAAATTAATCGTCACTGAAAGTTCTATGCACATTTAAATTATTTTGACCAACACAACTTTTAAGAATACATGTACTCTACTTTGTCTTCCACAGAAAGTTGGATTTTATTCCAAGTCTTTCTCTTTGTTTAGTCATAGTATTTCCTAATATGCATGTGAAACAGCATAGAAATTTGTCTTACAGATGAAATTGCTTCGTTCCCCCACTTACATCTCATTCTATACCCTTCCCAGGTACACCTCACAATCCTGTTAGTCATAGCAGCAGGTTTGGATGCAGAACAACAGACTCTGCTTGGTCTAGCAACTTCTTTGGGTTTTTTTTCTTCTTCTCCACAGACTTTTGTTTTAAAAAAATTACATAGCACATTTGTTCACAGGTGGGTAATTCTACTCAGTCATTCTGTTTACCAAAGCCATTGTGCACCAGTTTGTTTCCTGACTTCTCATACACTTGTTTTACAACTGGAAAGGTTAAAACAGAGGTTAGCCTTTGAATTCTGTTTTTTCTTTTGAAATGGGAATCTGTCAGAAAAAACAGATATAATTTTCATATTTGGCACTTCAAAGATTTGTAACTGACTTGTATGAAATTCAGTCACTTAATGACTCCCTTCTAGTGGGAAAATTTACTAAAAACTAGGGAATAGAGCACTACAACTCTTCAATAAAACTGGAAAATATTGAAAAGATTATTGTTATACTACATGCAGAGAGAAAAAAAAACAAAATCCCACAAACTCTAAGTAGCCCATCAGAAGGATCAAGTAAAGCCATTCATACTAACACCAAAAAGACCAGCTTGCTAAAAAAAAAAAAAGAATTAGTCATGGCTTCTATCAAGAAATTGAGTTATGATACAGAAACAAACACACAAAACTTCCATGCATTTCAGAGCCTACTTTTTAAGAGGAAAATTGAACACTGTGAACAACAGTCTCAAATCAAATTACTTTCGGACTATTATTAAAATAAGGCAAAATGAAATGTTGATCTATATTAAAGAACATAATTAATACATTCCATTCTCAATACCAGATGTTCTGTTCTTCTAAAAGTCTAAAATTTGTGAGTAAAGAGAAAAAAAGTTCTTCTCAGACACTGATAAACAGATAATTAGAAGCAAACTAAGCTTGAAATTAGATTATATACTTTTACAAGAGGCTGTATACCTAAAGAATTATAAACTAATTGCAGGGGAAAAAGGTAGGCTTTAATTTGTTGAAGCACAGGATGAGGCAAACTTTCAGAGACTAAGCTTGAAATGGGAGCCTTTTGTAGTACAAAAACATGATGAGACAGCCTTTCATAGCATTTCAAGCTTTTCCATAATATATTGTCACTGTAGCCAAAGAACCCGTCATATATGATAATTTTCACACAGTTTTGAATAAGAACCTCAAACAGATCAAAACAAACTTTAAAGTTGCTTTGTGGTTTGTAAATATATTTAGAAATTACTTTGTATCATAAACAATAACACTCTAAGCACTTCAAAAAGAAGCTGTTAGTTATGTTACCTAACGAAAGTAATGTTATTTACTCAGAATAGTTTGCAATACTTACAGTGGATAGAAACATTTATGTAAACAGCAAAATACTGAAGTGACTTTGTAAAGCATACTTGTACAACAACAACCATGTTGATTAAAGTTACTGCTGAATTTTCCATATCATTGCTTTTAGTTCTCTTATTATACTGAAAAAATGATTGAATTGTCTCAGCCCAGGGAACTCATGACTTGTTAAATATTTGAAATATATAAGTATTAAACTGCACAAACCTAATAATTTCCTCTGACGAGTAACCCAGGGAAAAAAACCCCAGATCTTTCTGATGCTGTTACTCACTACCGTCAGAATAGTCACCATTTAAAAGTTGCACATTGAAGTTAAATGTATGGGCAAATGTTGGCAATGAAATATATCACTAAAACATGTTCTATACGCAACCTCAAATGAACAGCTTATTGCAGGAATCGTATCTAAGGAAGAGAAAGCCAAAGATGACATACAACCTAACTCATTTAGGGTATGTGCGAGAGCCAAAGTGCTTTTCTTTATTAAAAATTTTATAGAACCTGATTTTTTTCCATTATGACCAGATCCAAATCCTTATTTCATTTCATGACAAATGTTGGAGGAATTTGCACTCTTAGATTCCCCTAAATGTTGTGTGTTGAAAGGTACTGTGCTAGCCATATAATCTTTATCACTGCTATACAGGGAGGTTTTATTCATTTTAAATCATACAGATCCCAAAACAATAATCCAAAAGGCAGACTTAACTGAGTTCCCTTGGAAGCACATCACTCAGATTATTTTCTCTAAATCTCTAAGGCCATTAGCAGAAACCTGATAAATGAGAAATAGTACCGAATAAAAATAATGTTACTGCAAGGCTATAATTTCATTTTATAGAATTTTTCTAATATTGTAAGTTTTTAATAGCACCAAGATTAACTGAGTCATACTTCATTATATTACTTTGCTTCAAATATTTGACCTCTTTTGATTTCATTAATGAAAAGTATTCTCTTCTCTGAACTCTATTATCACCATTATTTTATAATACTTTTCCTAGCTTTTATAGTTCAACAATGTGTACATAAACTATCCAAATAATTACCAGTTTTACTTTTGTCATTTTGGATAGTGGTGGATGTTGCTGGGTATTTGAAAAAAATCACATTTACAAATCAATAACTACATTTATAGCAGAGGCATACATTCATCAAAGAAAAAAAAAAATCACATATTCTCAATTGTTCTTGGTTCAGCAGTTCTGTGTGCATGCACATAGAAAACAAATATGTCAGCCTAATAAAAAACAAATCTAAATAAGTTATTCCAGAATCCTTCCTGTGAAAAACAAATATCTACCAGGAGCAGCTCCAAAAATCTCCCATTAATTTCCTTTATTAGCATAACTTCATTTTGAATATTCATTTGTAAGGCATGCTTGTCTTTGTAATCAATACTCCCTATTCCTAGTGGATATCAACTACATAAGAGGGTTCCTGCTATAACCTAGTAATTCTTGATTTTTACCAGTTGGCACTGGCACAAGTCTTCTCTCTGATTTTCTCTCCCACCTCAGATAAAAAACAGTGGCAGACAACTATAACTGTAGGCTTGCAAGGATGTATGAGGGTGCTAAACCTGGCCTATGTCCAGCTAATGTAAATCAGACAGTTTACATAAACAAGCCCATTAATGACTGAAGAAAAATTTCCAGTGTTTTCAGCGGAGGGCACTACATGCCCAAAGGTTTCAGATTTTTGTTCTCTACTCAACATTGCTTCCTCTATTCAACATATTTAGCCTGGTCTCATTTAATTTGAATTTCATCTTTGAAAAGGAGATTTCCATCCCTGTCTATTTGATGAGCTTTTTATTAGAAAAATACATAATTTTGCCATCTCATATATTAATTTTTCCTAAAATTTGCTCTGTTTTCAAGGTCCTTCTAATAATAAAACCAAAAAGATAAACATGTCTTATCTTAAAAATGAAGTTGCTTAGTCAAATATGGATTTACAAAACACTTGTACATTCCTTTTCTACCACAGTCCCAGTAATTAAGAGTTGGACAGCATTTAATTAGCTTGTCAAGTCTAACTACAAGCTCTTACATATACTTTTTTTCCTTCAAAAGAACTGTATCAAAATTTTATAATCTGCCTCTTCACAGACTGAACCTTCCTACAGAAAACAAATGATTTTATTCCTTCTGGAAATGTGAATCATGTCCTAAATCCCATGCCATATAAATAATACCTCCTGGACACAGACAGATCAAACATAAAAAGTCTAAGCCTTAATCCTCATCCCCAGACAATGCAAGCAACTTTAGAAAGCAAATATATCATGTGTCTGAAAAAGGCTGCTTCTGCTCCAAAGTCAGCAATACACAAACATCACTAAATGCTATTGTTGCTTCCATACCAGTTTACCCTTCATTTTACAAAAGGATACTTGCGGTGTCCCACAATGACACATTTTTAACAGCACTTGAAGTCATTTATAAAGATAATTACCTTTAAGCTACTGAACTAAACTGAGAAAATGCTATTTTTACATTCTTCATCTATTACTTGATGCACACAAGTGCATCCATGTACACACACCTCATATGATCTGCCACCTTTTTTGAAGTGAAATGTGCTGCATAAGTTTTGAGCAGCAAATAGCTGAACTTTCAGGTAATTTTAACAGTTTAAAAGCTTTAGTAAAACTTCATTTAAGAAAGTAGCAACAATTTCTGACTAACACCATACTACAGATGAAGAATATTACTGTTCAGAGGTGGATTAATCATGTGCAGGGTCTTTAGAAATGCTTAATGCAGTTGTTTTTTTACATGAAAATCATTCTTGGCATGCCAGTGTTCCATTCCATACCACATTCTTCAGTAAGACAATGGATAATCCTTACCTAAAGAGCAATTACAGATCCCTAATTTCAACTCTTTCATTTCCCGTAATTAGAGAAAGTACCAAAGGCAGAAAATATAGGCAAGCCCGAACTGCCATTAACAGTAAATGAGATTTGTATAAATAACTTATTTGAAACTTAAATCTCTCCACCTGCACTGCCTACGTCTGCTGCATAATTAGTTCACATGGTTTTATAGGTACTGCATATACTCCTGTTTCTCCATAGGCAAAATGTCTTTTCCTCTTTTGGGACCATAAGCAAAGTTGACAAACACCCATCAAGCAGTTACTGTGTTTCTACTTTCCTAAGAAGAAAAGCTGATCCAAACATTATGTTTTGAAAGCTGCTGTCTAGATTGCAGGACCCATTGCACACTGTGTCCAGCTCTGTCCCTGCATGTGCACCCTGATCTTCTCCCAGAGGAAATGCCCACATAGGCATGCCCTGAAACTACGTCAGAAGAATGCAGGATGTACTCCCAGGTCCTCAGTTCAGCCGCATTCTTTGTAAACCATACAATCACTTTTTACCTTGCTAGCAAGTCTGATTCTGCTTAGAAAGAATTTTTGTATGCTAATTTTATACATAATAGTTTTCAGCATACAATATGACATATGGGAACAGCAGCTTAACAAATTTCATAAATGTAAATGCTTATCATAAACAACGTCACCGAACTTTGACTCTTATCACTTTGTCTACTCTATTGTTAGCTGGTAATGTCCCTGTGAATACATAAATTCTAAATTGTAAAGTTTAAATTTTAACATTTCCTTATTAAAGATTATTAACACTATGTGATCCCATGTGGTAATATAACATAATCTAGCACTTTCTTTAAAGTGATTTGTTGGATAGACTAAAGAATATCTAGTTATTAGCAAAAAATTGTCTTTTTTTTCCAGATCTTTTAAAAGACTTTATAATTTTCAGAGAAAATCTGCAGTCCTACTCTTATGTTTTAACTTTTCTTATTGTAGAACACAAAAGGATGGGAAGATAAAGTTTCAAAAGTTTTTTCTTGTGGTAATTTCTTATCATATACTGTAGGTGGTAATTCAGAGTGTCTAGACTAAAGATGAGATGTTATCTCAGGGACTCTAATAAAAACTATCTGCACAGGCTTGTCTGTGCTTCAAAATATTTTTTTAAAAGGTAGAAATTAATTCTTCTTAACATGCTGTCGTCTTTAACTCTCTTATGTTTCTTTGAGGCAATTATGGACACAATTTCTCCAGCAGAAAGAACTGCTGTCTGGCCCCCACCTACCTCCTCTCCATTTAAGAGAATTATAAAAAGGCTGGGTATTAAAAAGCCAAGTTCTGCCACTGGGCAAAAGACTTGTAAATGATGAATTCACTAATCACGCCTAGAATTCATAGATATGAAAAGTATGAACTTTTCAGATGAACCTCGGAAAGATGAATCCTTCTCATGGAGTTAGATGATAATCTTTTGTTTATTCTCCTCTTCATTATCAGTATGTGATAATATGTAAAAGTGACATGATCTCTGGATGCTCTGCAGATAGCCTTTTGCAGGTGACTTTGTTGTCTGTTTGAACTGTGTATGTTTGCCCATTTTTTACATTTATCTTTCCCCTGACATCTTAAGCATTAAAGCACATTACATATCAGAACAGGTGATCACCACAGGAGCTAGTAGAACACAAAGTAAGTATTGGTGTTTGGGGGGAGAAACTGAAACATATGAACACTGCATATTGACAGCAATTTATTTCAATGAGTATGTAAAGATGCAACTAGAAGATAAAGGGTAAAAGACTACAGGCAAACAAAAACATTGGCCAGTCATCTGCTACAGTTACTTTTAGAAAATTTAATATAAAGAAAATTTTGTAACAATGTAAAACAGTGCCTTGGATTTTTTCATAGCCTTTTTTTTAAGCACTGTTTTTCTGGTATCTAATTTTTCTACCTGTAATGTTATAAATCTGTCAGTCATGCTAGAGGGAAAAATGAAAAAACAAACAAAAAAACCCCCCTGATAATATCATAACATAATTGCTAACTTGAAAAATAAGATCTGATTTTGGTGGAAGCTCTGAATACCAAGCTGCTCTGAGAGCTCTACCTTTGGACTACATTACAACCAGCAAGGCAAACTACAAAAATGAAACAAATTAATCAGCACAGCTTCTCCCAGGCTACACCTATTTTAATGCAGTGGGTTAAATTACAGCTACTCCCATTGCATAAAAATCAAATTTGAATTTTCAATTTACAAAAAATAAATTTGGAATTTCAATTTTGCAAAAAAAATTTGCTACCTTCTTCAGATATCATTTGTTTTCACTCTCCTTTTATATAGAAAAATAGTAATGCCACTGACTTCTTATAAGGATGTGTTTCTAAAAACATATAATATTTACAAAATCAGCAGTTTTTAATACAGTTTGGTAGATGAGATATTGTTTTGTATTTCCTAAGGTCTCATTTTGTGTTACGATAGGCAATTAAACAGCTGCTGTATTTCAAACAAAGTCATGGTTGATGAGGTATCTGTGTAATGTTGTCATAATATTAAACAATGCAAACAAGCACAGCAATGGCAACAATCTTTTTCTAAATTTAGCTCCGATAGATTTATAATGTATCCTTAAGATTCACTACTGTATTTGGATTTCTTATCTGTACTAAACAGTTGCCTCTTGTCTTAAAGAGGCTATCAAGAATGTATTACACACATCTTTCCCCATACACTTAGAATTTCCTCCTCAAAACAATACCTCACAGGTAGCAGGGATAAATTTGAAAAACAAGTTTAAGTAACAGTTGAAAACACCAGCTCAACCTACATATATAAAATATTTGTATTGCACAAAATTTCCTAACAAATATAAAAAAATCTTACTTTTTAATTAAAAGACCCTGTCAAGCTGAAACAGAAATCCACATCATACCTGCTGTACTATTGTTTCTGTGCAGTTAAACATAAAGGAGATCCTCTCCATTGACCTTGAGTGTTAAGTGGCAAAAAACCCTAAAACCTGAATAATTTCTTTCTTGCAAAGTTCAAAGTTAATAAGTTTCTGTAAAATACTGTTCATGCACATTATGTACATGCACATTGTTCATATAGATATTTTTAATTTATCTGTTATGTATAGTATTTGAGAAGATATATTTTTAGAACAAGAAGGATATTGGATATCATCTTGCATGCAACATATGAAGAAAATGTTACGTTTACTCCACATAAACATGTCACATTGTTGTACACAAATATTCAAGCACACGCACACGTCAGTGGAACACAGTGCTCCTTTTGTTTTCTAAGCTTACAAATGACACATTTCCTGGGAGAGACCCTTATAAATCTGTGCTTCTGATCTCACTTAATTTAAGAGCTGGCTATTTACTCCAGCCTTCTTCTAGCCAGTTACCGATCTATGGCAGGACATTCTCTTGTATTCCTTTTTTTTTTTTTTCTCCATTTTCTTAAAGATTTTTGCAACAGATTTTGTCAAAATCCTTTTGCAACTGGTAGCAGATTGGAGAAAACAGATCGCCTTTATCTGCACGCTTGCTGACACCTTCAGAGAACTCCAAGCAGCTGCCAAGGCAGGACCTCACTTTATAAAAGCCATGTCACTCTTCCCAAGTAAACTGTATGTGTCCAGGTATTGAGTAACTCCATCCTTTATGATATTCTCTAAATATATGCTTGCATAGTTGTAGTTGTCTAGACTCTTTCTCTACTTTTTTTTTAAAGGTTGGTTGTTTTGAATTTTTTGGTTTTTGTTTTTCGGGTTTTTTTTGTCATCACAAATGTGCAAACCTCCAGACTTTCAGGTGCTAAGGAAGCAGAGGCTTCCACACATCTCCCCAGTCTCTTCTACAGTGAACACCAACACAAATAATTCATTTATCTGCTCTGCAGTTTTAACTTAATCACAGCTCTTATGAGATAAATGCCTAAATAAAAATTCCCATTCACTACTCTGATTTTTTCAATACTTATGTGATACAGTTTGAAATAAATAAAAATTAATTCAATTTCACTTAATCCATTCTAATGGATTTACATCAGTATGGATGGTAGAATGATCAGGTTTTAGTCATGTACTACTTGCCTTCTCATTATTCACCAATGTGCAGAATTTGTTTTGGATGAAAACAGTATTTACTATCACTCAGCTTATTATATCAGTAAAAGCAACATTACTGATATGTTCCAAGTTAAATTTTTAAGAGAAATGTTAAATTCAAACAGACAGACAACCACTCAAAATAAAATTCTGCTAAGCCACTTGAATTAAAGATATTCTATTATGTTAATTTCTCTTCATTGTTGCTCACAGGATGATTTACAAGAACTAAAAAAACAAAGCCCCTGAACTATATTGTAAAAAATGCCTTTAACTTTATTTCATACCACACTGACAGTCTTGAGAGTTAGCTCTTAAGAAAGCCAGGCAAACTTCTGTCCAAAAAAAAAAAATCTGGATGAAGAAATTTCTCTTTGTTTTTGTTTTTTTTTTTTTTTTTTTTTTATTTTACAATTTATAACAGTTCAATTTCTAATCATATGGAGAAGAGGAAATTGTGAGCTTGAGTTCTTAGTATAGTTTGAAAAGGTACAAAAATCAATTTCTGCTTCCAAAAAAATCAAGGTCAATCATGTGCAGAGCTGTTCTTCCTACTTCTTTGATGCTTCCTATGTCTCCTTCTCCATTAAAAAAGCATTACTAGAGGGAGTCTCATCACTACTGTTCATATCTACCTGTATAATCCTCTCATTAAAGGGCTACTAAGGTTTACACTGTATGGAATAAATTTTCAAACCTACTTCAGTTAAAGAATGAACAGGTTCCATGGGAAAATAGATCAGAGTTTCTGCTCTTTAGATCCCCAACCCTGAGATGTAGCTAATTTTGAAGCTGCTTCATCTCTCCTGAAGCAAAATTATACAGCAGGATTACACTTGTAGGCTTGGTGTACAGTTCAGCATATGATAGATAATATTCTTTTTGTGATTACAATATTCTCATAAAGCCCAGGAGTCACATATTATCTGGTGATTTGCTTTGGTTTTCTGTAGTAATATTTTATAACTGAAGCAGCATTTAATTTCAAGGTAACTAGTCAACAGTAGTGCAACTTCTACAGAATGTTTCTTTTTTCCTGAGTAATGCTCAGTACTACAGCTATCCTCAAATTACAAATAAACAAAAACCCATCTGTAATTACATCAGCAAGATACAAATATAAATTTATACTCTGTAGAATTTTTATTAATCTTTTATATAAGAAAACTCTTGTATATTCAATTAATTCTATTAAAGAATAAACCAACTATAAAACAACTACAACTCATCCAAGTTAAAAGCCTATCTCTTTAGGCAAATATTATTTGCCTAAAGAATAACAGTAAAGCACACTGGGATGCCGAAAGCTGATAGTCAAGATAGGCATAAACAGCACTCAGTATTCCACACTACATATTCACATTGCAGAAAAAGAATCAATATCCCATACTTACTTTATTATGACTGGACTGTACTGTTCATAGATAGATTCTTACCTCAGTAACATAAAGGAGAATGAAGTTTCAATTTCTATAATTTGGTTACTTTACGCTATATTTCAACAACTATTGTATATTTTATTTTTATGCTGGTCTTATCCATGACTTTAAAAAGAATGTGAGACAACCCTTTTATCTATCAAGTCTTACACCTGTGCCATCAGTCTCCAAAACCTTTTCAGCTACTATAACAAATATGATGAGAAAAACTTTTTTGTCCAAACCAAATCAGCTTATTTTATGATTATTTACATAGTCAAAGTTCCCAAGAGTGTTTCAGTAATTAATTAGCAGGAAACATGTTGAAAAGGGTAATAGATATGGGATATTCATCCTTTTTCTTCTAAGATACCTGTTCGATTTTATTTGTTATTAAAGCTGAGAAAAAGGTGCTTTGTTTTCGTTTCTTCCCTGTTATCAGATAAAAAGTGTTGTTGGCATGTCTGGTCTCAGTCCATTTTTTTTCCTGGCTATTAATACAAGAATTGTTTTCAATGCCTTTTTAAAAGAAAGCACCAAACAAACAAACAAAAACCATTTCAGACACATACTCAGCATTTATTCTGCAAAATATACAGGACAGTATACATCCTGAAGACTCTGTGAAATTAGTTACTTGAAATGGATGTTAATATCAGAAAACACCTCTGTTGGCCTGTGCTAACCAGAATTAAGGCACTGAAAGAAGATGATCTGTACCATATTCTCTGAATATGAGCAACTGTTTGATGCCAATTTGTATCACAAGTAAATCAACCAGAAAAAATGCTGGGTGGAATTACTGAACAGGTAAAAGGCCCACTAAAGATAAAACTCTCCAGAATGTGAACAAGAAGTTAAAATTTGTGCAATACATGAGAAGTTAAGAGTTAAGAATTTTTAAAAGCACTTACTCTACAAAATGTCAGTACCAGCAAAAAGAGAGTTGAAATTTTGAGAGGTGTTACTTAAAAGGGACACGATGCTTTGACAGTGAGGAAAATATCTGGAAAAAAAAGAATGCAGAGGTATTCAATGAACATTACATATATATTTTGATTAGAGAATTGTAAGAAACAGAAGATTGCAATCATAAAATTACAAGGCTTGAATTATAAGGTAGCCTCTGAAGGAGTATTTGCAGAAGGTGAACAGCTGGTGTTATGCACACAGCTGGATGCTTAGTCAAGACATTTGTCACTAGTGCTTCCACAAGGCCAACCGTGCCAAGACAGCGGATGAGCACAAAGCAAGTGACAGGAGTCACCAGTGTGAGTGAGTAACCCAAGCTGGTTTTGAATGAAATCTGGTTCAAATTGTAACCACTTTCAGCATCGGTCAAGTTACACTATCACCTCTTCTGATGTCCCGTAAACTTTCCAAAGATGATTTCACAGAGAGCAAAGAGAAATCATGCTGTTGATAGCTCTGATATCTTGGCAGAGACCTACCTGCCCATGGTTCAGAACAAGGCATTTTAGCAAGCATGTAGGTCTGTATCCCTCCAGGGGACAGGCACCTCCAGAAACAGGTCAGTGAGGCTCCATCTACGTAGATCAGTTTTGCAAAGGGCCACGTTACACAACGCTGAAATAATTTTGAAATGAAAAACTGACTGAAACAGATCTTCTATCAGATTTCTGTCTCAGAATAAGTGCATCATGAAATCTTCCCTCACTTTTCACAGGTTAAAATGAGATTGAGCCCACAGACTAAGATCACAAACCAGCTGTCATCCCCACTCCAAGTGCAAGATGTAGCTATGCTTCCATACGTGTAGTAACGTGCTCACTGCCATCATGGCAGTACAGACAGAAAACTGATACACTGCTGAAAAAAGGTATCATTCATATACAGATAAATCAAAGTAAAAAAATAGCATCCTTTTTAATAAGTGGTATAGGAAGTAGAATACAGTGCCATTGCACTGGGACAGCAATTACAAGTTATGGTGATTCTGTAGTATATTCAGATTTGTGTTTGTATATTCAAATGCCCTTTGCCTGCCTCTCCTTTTTGAATTTGCTGTTTCCTTGTCCAGGTATCATGCTGTAATTGCTCTTGCTTTTCTGTCCTCAGAGTATGTACTATTATTTACTTATTAATCTTCAGTTTCCTGCATGTGAACCTTAATAAATGTGAAATTAACGCAAAACAAACCCAGAGGTGAATAAGTAATGAAATACGTTATCTTTTGTTTCTCTTAACGTCTCTCAATTCAGTTGCTACCTCCTCTCTTTTAATGTCACTGCTTGTGAGAGCGTTAAAACCACAAGCACAGGCCCAGAGAAGAAATATCCAATACAGAAAACAGATATATGACTCCCTCAGGCAGATTATTAAATATTTCTTTTCCTTTTTTGAGAAATATAATTTATTTATAGACAAAGCCACTTAAATAGATACTGCTTAACAGGAGCTTTTATTTCCCTTCCTTGAGAATGAAAACCATGCCCTCTGTTTGCAAAGCTGTCATATAACGTTTCAGTAAAGTCAAAGGAAATTTGGGTATTTAAGAAGCTCTTTCAGGCAAGCAGTATAAGGCACTAAGACTGAACATTACTAAGGGGCTCCTGCTTGGGTGACAAGCTTCTCATGACAAACTGCCCTGGAGGACAACTTGGAGATACAAAGAGAATTCACAGAATCTCTCTGACAAAATGCTGTTGAGTGGAGGGGTGAAGGACAAAATAAACCTTCCTTCCCTCCTCCCCAACAGGGAAAAATTCCTCAGATGGGAAAGTTTCTACCGCAGCAGTCTGACTGCTGGTTTTGGCCAGATTAACAGCATATATTAATAAAGAAAGCATTACACCTATTTTTGGTGTAGGCAAATCTAACAAAATTAGAAACCACGAAGTGAAGCCAGTCTTGGTGGAATCTACAGGAAGGATCCAGATGTTGACCTTCTTTCTTCTCCATGTCCCATGGAAGTTGGCTGACCCTCCTGTAATAATGTATTTGGGGATTACCTGTGCAGCTGAGGATTCTGGCGGTGGGACAGGGTGTGAAAAGCCATTTTAACATCAACTGTTGAACATGTAATATTAGGCAGTGTGGGGAGGCTGGGAGAAAGCCAGACAGAATAGGGGAGCCTGGCCTCTGAAACATTCAGAGCAGAGTCATCAGACACTAACTGATATGAAGTCAAGCCTTTAGGAAGACAGAAGCAGGAAAAAGAAGTATTCAGGAAGACAGAGAAAAAAATATACAGGACTGACTTTTGTATTCATCATCTTACATTACAAAATATTCAGAAACATTTTAAAGCAAGAACTCATAAATTAAAGTGCTGGTGTCTTCTTTAACAGAAATAAATGGTGGGTGATTATTTAAAATTGGCAAATAAAAGCTGAGTGCCTAATTATCAACTTATTTCAAAATGTGTGCTTTTGCATTAAAAGTCAGCCAGGGATCAGTTTGCATCCCTTGAAGAACTGCCTTGAATCAGTAGTGTGAGATGTGAAGAAACCATTATTCTGTCAACTTTCAGACCTTCAACACATCTAAGAGAGAGACAGTGCAGAGTCTGGAAGGCTTCCCAGAAGGTTTCTGAAATTAACTATCAATGGAGTTAAATGTAGTAAAATCTGAATTAAAACGGAACTGGGGTTTTGCAGATTCAACAGAAGAGGCTGCTCATTTACGTGTGATCAAATTGGTCCAGTTTCCTTAAAAGGTGAGAGTGAGAGGTCTATGTTTAGTAGGAAAAGAGCAAGATTCTTATAAATAGAAACCAAATAAATTTCAGTTGACATACTGAAATTATGTGAAGAAAACTGACCTTTATCTTCCTGTGAATTTATCCGAGAAGATCCCCAAATCTTGTTGGCAAACAAGATTCGGAAGACCAGAAGGGAAGATTATAATATTTGCAAGATTTTCTATTTGAATAAGTAGAAAATGGTATGCCTTGATGAAAAAAAGTAAGAAACAACATATCAGCAAATACTGCCACTTACATGAGCTCATAGTGTCTTCCATAATCTGAAGTCAAAGTATTTTAGTCTTCAAGGAATTTCATAGTATCATTCAATAAATAATTACACTTTTCTAGGGATTTCAGTGATTCTAATTCTGCTTTGTAAGAAATATAATTTTAGATGCTTACTACTTTTCAATATATATTTTCATGTCAACACTACTCATTGCAACTTGGAATTAATTATTTTAAGTGTTAGCTTCACTGAATTTCTAAGAATCATATTGTTTGGTCACAGAGTAGTTATAAACCTCAATCCCCTCATTAGTTTTGGTTTTTAACCTGTAATTAAGTTTTGTTGTTGCTGTTTTGAAACTTTTAATGTATTTACTCCTTTAAGTTACACTATGTTTTCATTTTAATAATATGAAATTTATAACTAAACCTAGAATAAGACAGGATACTGGAGTGAAATTGAAAGTTAAGGAAAATAAATTCAAATTTAAAAAATATTAGCTACGAAAGTTAATATGCATAGCACTTTGTAAAGTAAAAGGAGCACATTATTATTAGCACAGTAATTCCTGGTTTTCTGTGAGTTTGGCAGCCCTAGTCAGCCACCTGGACCGAAATGAAAGCAAGATACATATATTCTTTTGAAAATGCAAGGACTAAAGAAGAATTTCTGATTCCTAGTATTTTTACTCAATCTTTTTGTCTGACAGGCTTCCTTAAAGGAATAGGACATTCTTAATATCAAAGTTAATTTCTGCTCACCACTGTACAGTTTTTTTAAAGTATTGTATCTGTCATCTTTATCTTAGGGGTCAGGATCAAGAAAACTGAAACATCAGTGAGTATTCCTGTATTAGGACCTCCTGAGACCTCAAGATAATAAGGACAAGTTTTGCAGTTTTACTTTTCTGTGAAATTCAGACTAGTCTACTAGAAAACTTTAAGAAATAGTAGAGTGCCATTTTGAGGGTCTACCATGCTCTTGTGAGATAAAGATGTTTCTGAACAAATTAAGAAGCATGAGCTGCACACTTGAAAAAAAGTTGTTAAAATAAAAAAAACCCCACAAACCTCTCCGGTCAAAAAAATAGGTATTTACTAAATTCATGGGCATCACAGATAACTGAAATAGAGCATTCTTTGATTTATGATGAATACATGGAAATTGGAAATGGAGTTTAGAATGTAATGACTTCTGATGTTAAAGCCTGTTAAAGTAACCTCTGAGCTGAGGTTGTACAGGGTTTCTGATATACATTTAACTTTGACAAGATATAATCTCCAGGTCTTATTATCATTTTAGAGTTCCTTAAAGTTCTTGGAAAAAAGTCAGAAAGGTAAGCTTTCAGAAGGGACTAAATCCATTTGGGGAGTTTCTTGACTCTGACTCCTAAGATCAAAGTTTCTTCCATTCAGATTTCATTCCTAGTCAGCTGCAATGCTTAGAGTGAAAGATGACATGCCATTGCATTATGTCCCTTCGTGAGCATAACTGAAATCATGTCATTTAAACTTTTGAAGCATATTAAATAGGGAGATAACCTAAGATTACTATCTGAAACACATCAGATTTGAAATAAAAGGATTCTATTCTACTACCCTTAAAATCTATATGCAAAAAAGAGCTAATTTGATCTTATTTGTAGCTCAAGATTCTGTATTTATCTGTGTTCCTTTGGTGGTTTTGGTTTTGCCCACGCCACCCGGAACATCCACAGCCCTGGCAGGATCACAAAAACTCACTACATGCTTTCATACAGTGTCCTGCTGATGTGCAAACTTCTTGAAAGTCAGAATAACTGCCTCTAGCTTTCCAACCTCAAAACCCAGACAGAGTTTTACTAACAATCCATTCTATTTTGGAAACATTTAATATAGCATTCAGGTTCTTACAACCCTAATTCATAATAACATTTTTACATAATATGATTTTTGCTTGATCTCAAGAAAACAATTATTTAAAAAACATTGAGACTGAAAAAAAGTTAATGTCATTTTGTCTATTAAAGTCAAATGAAATTAAGTATGCTGACAGGTTTTGTATGATATGACAGAGACTAAAGGAAACCTTTAACCAGGAACAAAAATGAAGCCCTAAGGCTTCCTGATACAAATAATTACATTCATTACTTTTATTGGAAATAGTAGTGAATGGGTAAGCTAGGTGATGAAAGCATCTGTAAAGATTTGTTCATTAAAAATATATTTATGTTGCATTATTTGTTTCTGCATCATTCAGTATCTATTCTTCCACATCCTAATATTCATATTACAAGAATATCAGGATAGGAATGTCTTGCAGCATAAAGCCTTCTTTGTAAAGCATGCACGTCTCAACTGCATATACACATACCATAAGACCACAGGAAACAATCTGTTTTGTGTTATCTGCTTGCTTCCATAAAACTTGTAAAATTAAGGTAATGGTAGGTATCAGATAACCCACCCAGATAACAACCACCAGGTGACACCCCACTGGCTCAGCCCAGATAGCCTGGCACCCAGGAGATTAACACCTCTCTGGACAAGCCACAGAAGACTGGTCCTGACCTATGCAAAGATGTGTAATCCTTTGGTCCAGAGTGGTCATGATCCATAAAATATATATATATATAAAAAAAACACCAGCGATGCACAGTGAAGCTTGGGAGAGAAGACACCACTTCAGTTGTGGCTTCCCATATAGAAGAGCTCACAAGCCTGGTCTCTGCCACCTTTACCTCCAAGATGAACCACCACCAATGACTATAGCCAGCAAGACAGCATCATACTTGTGTGGTACTATAAATCTAATGCTCAATTACTATCTTTAATTAATGCTTGAATCGTAATTGTTAACAGATGGATTGCCTAAAATTGAGCATAAAGGGTCATTTCAAGCTTTTGAGGTTTACCTAATGTCTTAGTCTCTCAAAATGTCTCCAACACAGTAGAACCAACTTTCCTGCAAACCAGTACTTGTCCTGTCCTACAATTTATTTTACTTTTTTTTTTCTTTTTTTTTTTTTGAAAGTACTAACTTGTTCATACAATAGCAGTGTTACGTATTGGGGTTTTAGATACATATTGCAGGAGGTAAACCTACTATTCAATTCATTAAAGAGAAAATGATCAATTTGATAAGATAGAAGAACTGAAGTTCAAAAGGCATTTAGGTTTTAATCCACTGTGCATCCTGAGTAGATATTATATACTCTACAGAGCAACAATTGCTCTCAAAGGATTATTTCCAATGCTGCAGTAGCACCCACAATTTCAGGTCAAGATTACTGTCCCATCACTCTAGAGGATATGCAGACACATAATCAGATACTACTTATGCCATAATCTGAAAAAAAAATACAGTTTAATTCCTAGAAAGTTAATTTGACCTCAACATATTCTGAAACAATAATTGTATTTTACCTATTAATAATATGCTATGCAATTTCATAGAATAGAGAGGACAGCTTTTAGCCAGATGCTATAAGGAAACTGTTTAAGTTTTCCTCTTATCACTAACTATTAATATTTAATTTAATCAATTTTGTTAGGGACAGAGAGCAAGCATTCCTTCAAACGATTCCTGTTGTCAAGTGTGGCTGAGTTGGAACAGTTTATGCACTGTTGTCATGTTCACGTCTCTCCTGAGACACACAGTAAAGCAACGTTACTGTATTTGTTTCACTGATGAGAACACATTTTCCTCTTTATCTTTGCCATCTACTGCATTACTTCTAAGTGAAATAAACAATAGAAGAGATCTGTCAAAAGTTAGATACCTCAATTTTGAAATGAGTCTGAATTTACACGTGTAAAAGGACATCAGTAATTTTCTCACATTTTCCTAATCTTCCCTGATGGATTCAGGCCATGCTTTTCATTTACTCCAGATGCGATAACCAAACTGTCAGCTATGTTTCAGCTTTTCCTTTAATCTTTCCCTGGAGCCAATAATAAAAGATTAGTAATTGACAGTGGTTGCTAGGCTAAGGGTAATGCTTATTTTAAACATGGGAAGCAAGAGCTGTATTCTTTGAAGGGATAATTTGTGGGAGGCCAGAAAATTGGATTACTTTGTTATCTGTTGTGTAAATGACAAAGATATTCAGTGTCCTTAAAATGTCAAGGTAAGTTTAATTAAAAATTTACTACCTAATTTGAAGGGGGGAAAAAAGAAGGAAAGCAGGAAATGGAGTAATGTTTACAGGTAATTTAGAAACTTTACCAGGAAACATATAACGTTAATAAGAGTTATAAAAAAGGTAAAAAGGATACTGCTGTTCTGATGTATAAATATATGGTTAATTTTTGAATGATACAGACTTTTTTGAAATGGAAAAAGTATCCCTTCTCATCAGAAGCTAAATATATGCAACACATCATCAACTAGACACTAATGACATTATTGCCTATATTTTAGAAGTCCAGAGCTGGGAATGAGAGATGGTCTCAAGAAAACATTTAGAAGAATGAGCTTCCTTAGAAAGAAATTCTCCAACCACATCCATACTTCACCGAAGTTCTCTGCACAGAGATGAATCTTACTTTAACTGTGAAGTCACTTAATTACACAGCGTATTACTACACCAAGTAGCAGAGAACTCCTCCTAGATCATACGCAGAGCACATTTTTGTTTCTCTTGTAAAGTGAGGGAAATTGCATGGAAAACATTAATACTTTAGGACAGATTCTGTTTCAGGCAGCACAGCTGAGCTCAACTCCACTACTGCATGTAGACATTCATTAACTAATCAAATTGGATCTAGGAAATTTGAATTGAAATACTAGTGCAAAACTTCATTGGTGTGGCTCTTACCGAGATAAGCTGTGGCTGAAATGTTGTCATTGACAGCAGACAACATAACGCTGATTTTGCTGAAATAAGGTACACAGTTTGAATAAGGTCAACAAATTTTTGGAAGTAAAAGTTCATTACAATTTTATTTTTTAAACTAATGTTGACATGTCTCACTAAATAAATTATCTTTAAAGCGCTATTATACATCTCAACTTCTTGTTTTCTCTTTATTAATCTGGCTTCTTTCAGTTATGTAGATCTTATAAATCAGATAGATGTAGAGATAACTGTGTAGATATCTAAGGCGGAAGCTACCCTTACAGTTGATGCTCATGCTTACTGGCAGCAGGAACAGAAATAATGCTGTAATCCTCATACGCACTGCAGGTGGGTGCAACAGCAGTGCGGCAAGGGGACAATACCACATCTTGCCACCTGGGAGCACACCAGTAATCTGAGCACTTTCCTTGTCACTACCCTTTCGAGAAAAATTTGGATCTGTAAGTAACTTACCTCCTAATAATAGTGTCTAGTACCTGATCTTGGTCATATACTGTTTTTAATGTAACTAAGGAAATTTTTACTGCAAAATATGTTAAGAAATCAGAATAAAACCCAATGCTGAGATCTTTCATAGATAGGATAGATGACAAACACCATGGTAAAATCAAAATGAACAAGAAAACTGGAAAAGCAAAAAAAGATAAAGACAGCTTTGAATTTTCCAACCCATTTAATTCATAAATATTATAGCTTTCATGGAACTGTGTTGCAGTGCCATTGAGCTCATTCAGTACCAACTTTATCTAAATAATCACAGTTTGGCTTATGCTTTTTCTGTAAATGTAAAAATATTTACAAGGTTTACAAATTAGCTTCAAACACACTTTGCTCATGAAAACACGATATTGCTGTTAGCTTACAAAATATTGTGCTATATGACTGACTTAAAGCCACACACATAAGGGAGATGACTGAGTATGTTACAGAAAAAAATCTCTCGCTGTATTTTTTCAAGTTCATTTTTTCAAGCTTTACAATCATTTCTGATTTAATTCTCAAGAACTGAAAGCCCAGTTCCCTACAAAATAAATCACTGGTCAATGAGGAATTTGAGTACCATTTCAAATAGTCAGTCTCAATACAGAAGTAGTACTTGTAGAAACAGGTATTTGAGTTAGATGGATATGTGTGTTCTGTGACCTCTTTCACAGAGGCTACTTTCACTATTAATAAACAGAACTGTGGTTTCACTAAAAATGTGTGAAGGGAAATGGACTGTTTGAATTTAAGAGAAAGAGAAAGGTGGAAAACATTACAGTTCAGTATATGTCTATCTTTAAGCACGCTCTCACTTTCAAAAATGCTTTTAGCATTTGAATTATAAAAGCTTCCTTAGTTTTGTATCGAATTTAGAGTAACATTTTCTTCAATCAAGTGTCCAGACAAATGGATATAAAATGGGATGGTATCTTCCTATAAATATTTTATTTATGCAGTTAAGTACAGATTCTTTCTGAAAATTTACATTGTTAAATCAATAACAGCACCAGGTTCAATCAACATTAAGACTGGAGTTCAAGAATACATGCAGTCTGATGAGCTAGATTTGACTAAAAGCCTGAATTAAATAACTACCTGCTTCACTATTTGTGAAAGAATCTAAAGGTCACAACACTCAATATTGGGATAAATTTTCCCAGGGCAGGTAAGTGAAACAATAAAATGCATTTTATGGTTACAAATTAGCAGATAATTTGAATATTTGAACCTTTAAGAGTGGGTAAAGTGGCATAGTAGGATGATTTATAAGACGGATTTTTAAAAATAGAGAAGGAAACACAAGAACATTTTCATAGTGACTCAGTCTATAACTCGACAAATTCTATTCACAAACAATATCGTACATCAGAAAAATAAAGAGCCAGAATCCTGTTAACCAGATACACTGATCCCTAAATTGAATGGAAAAATAATGACAAGAAAAGTCTCTAAAGAACTGAATCTTCCCATTGGAGTTTAGCTATTTGTTTATACAACTTAATATTAAGTATTATCTCAAGAATCTGGGATATTTTCTGACCTCATCAATGATCAAGAAGAGAGAAGAAAAATAAGTTTGAATATTATTTTAAAAACTTCTATTAAAAAAGTGAAGTGGGGTTTTTTGCCTCTATTTTATTATTTTTGTATACAGAGATATTAGTCATATTTAATAAAAATGATTTTAGTTTCCTAAAAAAGTTGTATGGACTTCAGCTAGAGATGATCAATCTTTTATGATGCTCGAATCACAGGTGTATCCATAATATAGCAATACATATTTATTAATACATCTTAGATGGGAAAGGAGTTGATCACAGTCAGAGCTTGCATAAAATTTCTGGGTTTTGATGACTTCTTCAGCAGTGGCACCTAAACACTTTACTTTTACACATTAAAAAGACAAAAAGATGCAGAAGATGTAAAAAAGAAAAAGGGACCCTCGATAGGGTACACTTGGGAAAGGCTATTCTGTATTTGAGGTTGCTGTGAAAATGTTACCTTTCTAACATGAGAGAAGGGCTGCAGCCTCTTTTTACTGCACAGAGTTGGCAACAGGATAAAGCTTTTAAGGCAAAATATTACTTTCTCTGTTATGACAAAATGTCACAGCTGGGATTTCTTTATGCGATAAATGTCATTTAGGAGCATTGAAGGGGGATTCCCAAACTCATTTTCCTTACCCATAACTTCATATATCTTTTACTATGTGTATGAGACACTGGGTCTGGACAGCCCTTCAAGTGCTGCTGCTGCGGAGTGCCCACCCCCAGCCTCTCCGCTGCCCCCGTGGGTATGAGCAGCAAAGCTGGGAAAGAGTCTGAGTGTCACAGGACAGAATATTTTAAGGAGCAGAGGATGGTACTAGTCACAGATATGGGTTTCAGTGAGTGACTTTGTGATTGACAAAGAATTCACGTGTCTCACAGCAAAATCTCAAACTTGGCAGGGCCAAGGGACACTAAGAAGGTTTCCCTGCAGTATGAAACCACATCAAAAGAATGAGGATGCTACCAAGGCAACAAGAGACACACAGAAGACAAAGCGAGAGACCTTCTTTTGCTTGTAAACTCCTGGGCCAAAACCTTTTCACTGAAAGAACTAAAAAGTGAAACATCAACAGCCCTGATAAACCCATGGGCCAACAGGAATGGACACAGCAGAGCTCATGTACTTTATACTTCAAAAAAAAAAAAAAAAAAAAGCAGCAACACCCAAATTAAATGTTACAAGGAAAAAGTAATGAGAGTATTATGTTTTCATTGAAATTTATAGCTAGAAGTTATTCCTAAACACTCAGTAGAAGTCTGTTAAAACTCCATTCATACTTCAGTTGGCTCCAATTCACATACCTAATGAAAGCAACAGTAAATCTAGACTGCAGAAAGTACAATTCCACTTAGCCATGACAAGGAGAAAAGCAGTCTATGTGCTAAGATCCGTTAAATACCAGAGTAATTTTAACTGTCCAGCAAATGACTCACTGAAAAAGACAGTAAATGATAAAAATTAAGTCTTGGAGGACTGGATTAATTCACATACTAATATTTTCCATAGGTATTTGGGAAAAGAAAATTTTCCTTCTGTAAAAAATGAACTACAATAGTTGTCAAGAGCTAAACTAGCGCATAGAATAGTTCTTGACAGACTTATTTTTTTAAAGGGTAAATTCTACTTTAGAAAATTTACTGTTCAGGCACTTACCTGAAGAAAATGCCAAAAAAGAAAAAAGTCTTTAGCAATATAGTTTATAACTACATAAGTACACTTACAAAATTGTTTGGCTCTTGCTTTTCCGAGTTCCCTTTTATACAAGAAACATGATATCAGTTGAAAACAATCCAATTGATACAGGAATCTTCATCAAAACCATCTTGTACTTTGTCATAAAAAAGATTAGCAACAGAGAGCAGAATTTTTGCAATGAGATATGAAAGAACAATTTAAGCGTAAGAGCACTTAGAACTAAATGACAGCAGCATTGTACAAAAAAGATATACGCATATTTACTTTAACAAGCCCTCTGATGTCAATCCATAGACATGTAAAACCTATTAAAATGAGTTTAGCAACTTTCTCCAGGAGAAAATATCTATTACCAACCCACTCAGAGAGGATTTTACTGATTTCATTGCAGTATAATAAACTGGAGGGCTGGATTTTGTTCTCAAGTGTGGTTTATCAGTTATGGGGCTGAGTTCAACTCACGGTGTTGAACTGAAAATTTAAAATCAACCTGGGCAGCACTAGTTGGAGTGTAATTTTCTTGAAGATTAACTTGGCAAAGCATACACAGATACTGGTTCTTCTTAATGTTCCATCCCTAATTTTAGCCTTAGTTGGAGAGTAAGGAATTCCTTGCCATTCAAAACTTAGACATTAAAACAAAAAACACAGTACAGACAGAATAATTTATCTCAACAATATATACATGTATATTGGCTAACAAAAATTATGGTGGTACTATAAAGATTGCTTTCTTATGAAGCAGCAGAAATCGTCAATTCTTTATAATGTTGTTGATGGCTCTTTTCTATAGTAAACTGCCAAGCTATATGGAATGGGAGGGGTTTGGGCAGCTAGCAAACAATCTTCAAATAGTTTCCTTTTCTTCCCTGGATATAAAACTTTTCACATAGCTCTAGTTTTGCGTGATATTTTTGAGCTAAAAAGCTAATGTTTTTACACATTATCCCATTCACACCTGAACGCAGCTTACCTTCCATGGGAACTCCACGTGCAAATAACCTCATGGTGAAGCCATATAGACAATGTCTGTCAATCCTTATAGGTCTATGCCTGTACTCATGTTGGTAAAGAATATATCTGCTAAGGCTGAAGTTGTTTACTTGTTGACTTTTCTATTTTCTCAAAACATTGACATTTCCTTGATTCTGTGAGGGTAGAAAAGAAGGTTAAAGATGTACTTCTGGCATTGAGGAGAGGCTACTGCAATTGCAATTTGTCTGTTCTAGCAAGCACATGGAACCAAGTACAGTATTTTGTAAATTTTACTACAAATATCATTAGAGTTCAGATTTAGATTGACATATGCTGAACATTCATGCATGAAACAATCCAAATAAATAATGAGGAAGATCTAAGTGAGTTAGTTTTACAGTGATTTTTTTTTTTTAATTTACATGTGAGAAAATTGAGCTGATCAATTCTATTGGAATTGATGATGACACTGACAGGCCACCATTTGGCAATAATCAAGAGCACTGAGCCTTCTAGACAAGTGAAGAAAATACGATACAGCTATTTCCTTCAAGTTATACAAATAGTGAGATCCAAAGATTATCCCTTCTTCCCAATAAAGGTTGCTATATGTTTATAAGCACAAGGGGCAGAGAGGAAGAATGGAAAAACAGAAAATTATTTATGCTGAGGTAAGAAATGCTTCACAGCTCATACTGGATTTCATGTGCTTTGCAATCATTGATGTATTAATATAATAAATGTAACAGTATAACAGTAAGTGATTCTTGAAAAATCTTGGTTGTTCAGGTTTTGCATAATAATAGTAACCCAGTAACACTTAATTTCAGTGGTCCTCTAATGAATTGAGCTTCCATACTTTCCAAAGATCCTAGATAATCTACTTTCTAGGCGTATCAAGGCCTAGACAAAGGCATCAGATTAAGTTTTATTAAACATGCTTCTACATGTACTAGTTTAGCTGTAAATTTATGTAAGGAATAATTAAGAATACAGAGCTCTGTGTTTTTCAACTACCACAAACAAGGAACATGTGCACGCACATATGTCTATTAGACCTGTTGTTACAGGCAAACAATTCTGATTTTGATGAAACTAAGAGAATAGTGAATCATAGATTTTCCCCTGAGATACTAAACACTGGCTTTTCTAATAAAGTTCATCTTACTGCAATATCAGTTAACATATTTCTTCAGTAGAACTGAATTGTGCCCAAACAGTCATAGCACTGTATAATATTGCATCTATTCTGCAATAATGTATTATTATAGGGTATAATTTTTAAACAAAGAAATATACGTTTGAAAAATGTCAATGGTTTGATATGAAACAATTGAGTTTTGAAACCTGCACTTTTATTGTCTTTTCCCTTCCCCCTTCAAGTCTAAATATCACATATACAGGAGCATAAAGAGCTGTTTGATTTTCATGCTAGCTCAGGGTAGCTCTTTAGGCAAGCAGTAAAAGGCTAAATTATAAGGAATGGTTGGTTTGAATCAAATGCAAATATTGAACAAAGAAAATTATTTTTAAGGACCAAGATCAGTGAGACATTCAATAGTCTGTGCATGACACACTACATAACTACAGAAAGCATAAATCTTCAAATCATATCTAAATGTTTTGTGCCATATGCCAAACTCTGTTAAGGTAATTTATTCAATTCCATGCATATAAAGATCACTGGTAATAGCAATGTATATGATCAGTACATGTGCCCCTATATTTGTGCTTTCTTCAGCAGCTATGAATAGTATTTACAAATACAGAACTACATATGAACTATATTCAAAGCAGTACCATTCAATGCATAGATCTGGATTCATACTAATCCACCTGCTAGGTCTTAACTGCTTCTGTTGCATCTCACCTTTCAAATTCCTTTTGCAAAAAAATTTTCCAGGATAATATTCTTTAAAAACATCAGCTTAAAGCTGATGACTACTTTGCTTAAATAACTTAAAGTAATGACAACTCTAAATTGGTGCTGTTCATCAGAAGGTGCTCTTATTTACAGCAGCAATTCACTTGGCATGTAGCAAGGGCAGATGAGAGAGACTGAAAGGAATGAAGTACATCATAGAACTTTCCAGCTGAAGAATTTATATAGTGGTATTGACATTTTCCACTTCCATCCAGTGCTCCCTAAGACCATACTGAATTTGGGGGTGATGGTAAGGGATCTTTTAAAAGCATTTTTTAAGGCTACATGATAAAACAAGCTAATAATACAGAACATAAGAATATGAACTGAAGGTAGGAGAAATTATTCCTTCAGAGACTACTCAATCAGTATTCTATTTCTCTTGATGGAGGACGAAGAAGCGTGTGTGTTTTGTATTTCAGAATATGCAGATGAAAGCATCTGCAGTCCCAGTTTGATTACAAACACATAAAAACATGTTGCTTCTTTCTTGAAAAGATTCTCACTGTGAGAGTTTATGCAGAATTTGCATCTTGACTGTAATTAAGATGAGCATAAAAAAGGTGTCTTTCGAGAGGGCATGATGACAAGGCAGTCAAGAGGATAATGACAACAAATGTTGGCATCTTTCTCTTTGATAGAAGGCATATTGTTTCTGTTCAAAGACAGTACCTTCATAGTCATGATGATAAAATGCAGGTGAAAGCTATAGATAAACTTAACCATGGTCAAACGTCTCAAGAAGCCAGCTTTGGGAGATTAAGAAATAAATAGATGGTAACTACGTATGCCATTGTCCCCATTGATATTCCCAACTAAAATTGATTTTTATTATTATTATGTTACTGTACTTATTTCAAATTGAAGTTTATTTTTCTTTTACCAAAGTAATTTTATCTTGAATCAATTATTTGTTTTCACCGCTGTCTTATCAAACTTTTGCAATAACTTTAAACATGAATATGCATGTGTGTTATTTATCTACATCAAATGGTTTAACAGGCTTTCATCAGAAATTCTTGCAAGTTTTTCAAGGTCCTTTGTCAGAATGGTAACTCTTTTATACAGCAAACTCTTCACAAAGTTAACGTCTTTAGAGTAATGAAGTTTTGAGGATAAAAGCTTAAATCCCTGAAGGTTTACAATCTTGAAAGTATTTGTTCACAGAAATATTCCTCTTTTCTTCATTGCATTAGGACTACATACCAGTTAAGAAAAACGCCCTGCTAAACTTTCTAACCAGACATAATACTCACCTTGTTTCACAATATATTTATCTTCTACTATTATTTAAGCAAGAGATTTGTTTTCTTCTATGGACTAAAAGGATAAGTTGAAATCACTTCTCTCATGTTGCACCCAAATGTGCATTTAACCTTGAATTAATTACTGTATGGTGCATAAATCACTCATGAGATACAAAATTGATATCTAAAAGATACAAACTAGAAAGAAAAAGAGAGTCCCTGGTTATACCAAGGAAATTTAACTCAGTTCAGTGAGATATGAGTAAACAGTATATTGATTAATATTACTAATTTACAGAAACTTTACTGTGGGACCCATGGGAAGAAAGAATGCTCTAAAATGCATTGGTAGGACCAAAACTCACTGCTGTGCTGGGATTTGACTATGATTACAAAGTTATATGAGGACAAAACAAACACCTCTTTCTCCACCCATGTAGAAATTTATATGGGTGGGACTGCAGGGGCCAAGCGGAAACCCTTCCCAAGATATGACTCTCAAATCAAGACAATTTTAGATGGCAATTTGGTGGCTCTGTTCTTACTTGTTTGCCTCGGGGCCCATCCCTTTCTATCATGCTAGTTATTAATGCATGCTATGTAAAGAAAGATGAGCTTCAGCTGATTTCACTGTTATGAACCATCCATGTTTTCCAGTGTAACTTTCCACTGCATCCTGGGGAATTTACTGAATCTCACAAACACAGTCCTACGAATTATCCCAGTGAGACAGAAAAGGACTAATCCCATTTTGACAAAAGACTAGCCAGACCTTTGATTATGGCCTCTAATCATCAAAATAAAGTGTCTTTTAATCACAGCAGATAATTGCATATATTTTGTATCTTAGATTAAATTTTTAAGAAAGTGCATCTTCCCTAAATAAAGGTAGGAAACTGAATATGTTGACTTTTCTTTTAGCTTAACTTGAACTAAATGAAAAAAGAAAGACTCATGTATAAAAACTGGCTGTTTTGTTAATGGAAACTGGTAAACAGTTCCAAGCAGTAAGGATTTTAAGAATGTTAACAGCTTCATAACACAAGTAGCAGTGGTAAAAACAACAGCCAAAAACTTGAAAACAAGCGCAATTTATGAATGTATTTCTATGATCTGGTTGCCTCCAATTGCAGGGAACTGAGCTGTATGACCCAGCAACTCCCATTGCACCCTCTGTCCTTTATTAACTTGTATTTATTCGGATATACCCTTTTAAAAGAAGCTGAGCATCAACAAACTGAAAGTAGAGTTGCACAAAAGGCCCAAAGGAAGGTTAAAAAAAGTAATGAAAATCTATGTAGTTTATGGGTGTCTAGGGAAATCACAGCCCTAGCTCTCTATAAGTTAAAAATATAAAAATTTCATTTTAAATAGGTTTTGTGCAATCCCAGACAGCTTCGGGTGGTACAAAAAAAGCAAATTTTGCATTTTTCTATGATTTGGCCTCACAAATTATGCCTACTGATGCAATCTGAATAGGATAATTATATAGAACATACATGTGCAAAATGTAATTCTGAGGTCTTTATTAAGTAGCTAACTTTCCAGAGGAATTAGCAAACTAGGTCTGCACTGGATCCTTACTGAAATGGCTACAGATAAACCTAAAAGAGCATGTATGTAACACATTGATATGCAGGCTGGTTTTATATGTTGGTGAAATCTACACCATGATGAGTTTAAGGTCTTTACATAAATTTCTCATGTGTTTCAATCCAATCAGCTCCTCTCACAGATGAGAAATGTCTGAAGTACTGTCCTGGGACAGTATTTTACTGCAGAATCTCATCACACAACACTATCTGTCCCCTTTACGTAGCAGTGTGTTAATGCTGTTTTGATTCTGCTATATATTTTAGCAATAGCCAACTACCATCCAACCTTGTTAGCCTATATACTGATTACTAGGCAAGTATATGTATAAATATGTGTATATATACACACACACATATAGTAGGCTAGTAATCTAGTAGTACAGATTAGAGATTGCCAACTGTACCCTCGCTCAGACACCACAAACTTTGACAGTATGTCACGAGCATCAAGCCTGCGATCATAGGCATTGTGTAGGTATTCACCCAGATCCCTTTTCTGTTTCTTGCTTGTCCAGTCAGTATCGCATAAACTCACCTTCCCAAAAATCTCTGTTATTGTTTGCACTGTCCCATTCAGCATTTATCTCAAGAAATAAATGAACAACACAGAAGGTATGGAAAGAATGTGAACAGATTAACGGTAACAGAAACAGTTAATGACCCATATCAACATTTTGAGCTTGAAAGGGTCCTCAAAAGCCCCACTAAACAAAACCAACTTCCTGCATTCCCTCATATGCCCTGCAGTGCCTTAAGGTTGTTTGAGCAATAAACAGATCCAGGGTTGGGAGAAGAAAGAGTGACTAACAATTAATTTTAATGCAGTTGTCAGAATTGTCATTGAATAGATTCACTTAGTTTATTTAGCTTGGCATTACAGAATTCCTACTCTATTTTCACTGTGGTTTACTTTAAAAAACTTGAAACCGATACTGGAAGTTATCCTCCCTGTAGCAGTCAGTTTATTATTCTTGAGATACTTATTTGTTAAATAAATATTTTTTGGATTAATGAAAAAATTACTTATTTCATTCACAGCAGGTTTTAAATTGAAATTCCATAGCTATAGAATATCTGAATTCCCACAAGCCACAGAGACTTTAACTAAACTGATTAGAATTGGAAAAAGGAAAGAAAAAAGTAAATAAAACTTTTGACCTAAACCAACGCTCTGCAGGAGCAAATCACATGCAAAAGACAAGTGTTCGTTTTTTTTTTTTTTCAATTTTGTTACACACGATACTCGAAAGCACCAGTGAACATCATACAGTGTTTCATAAGCATAAGAAATGGAGAAACAGGAATAAGATTTTGACCAGCTGACAGCTAACACATGGAGAAAGAGCTGGTGACAGCTCCAGCTCTTTGTATTTTAAGTGCCACTTATTTCTTAAATGATTGTCAAGTCGCAATGAAAAAATGTGGAAGTGAAGTCATTCTACAGCTATACCATTAACTAAAATTATGACTTTGGTATTTTACATTACTGGATTTATCCTAATTGAGAAAGTAAAGAATTAATTACATTGTTTCAGCTTTTGGTTAATGCTTTTATTTCTTCACTATAACTTTATTCTTCCTCCTCCCTTTAATTTTCCCGTCCTGTAGATTAAAAATTGAAGACAGTGAATAACATAATAATGACTAAATAACCTTTTATGTAGAAGGAAATATTTTAAATAAGGAAAAGTACAATTTCAATTTTTAAAGTTTCTTCAGTATGTGACTAACATTCTGAAGGCCCTGGATTTTCAGGCTTCTCTCTTTGGGCTTAAAAGGAGTGTCCAAAAACTAACTCAGGTGCCTCTCTTCTGCACACTATTAAGACAACCTATCAATGGCCAGTTTTCTTAATTTAGATGTTCTCTTGCAATCTCTTTCCTACAGCTTCCAGCCCATGCATCCCTTTCACTGGGCTGCCTCTCAAGGTAGCTGGGAAGTTAACCCACATCTCCACCTTACTCCAAGTTATAGTGACTTTCTCTTAATTGGATCAAAATATTTATATGTTGAGACTGTACTTTCAGAAAACACAGTCTGTCACCAAATCTTAAAGACAGACAGAAGAATTCATGTTTACAAACTTTACAAACTAAGCAGCTAACTAGTCTAGAATAACACTGTTCTCTACAAGCTTTGCCTTTTGAAATTACAGTCTGGACCCCTGCCCCAGTGGTCAAAAATTTTGCTCCTCTAAATTGCTCATGTTGTGTATTTTTCAGTGAACTATACCTAAATGAGTTATGGCAGGAAAGCGTTACCTTTTATTTCATATTCATTCTTAATTTTATGCTGAGAATCTGATGAGATATAGATCTGTATTTAGAATTTCTACAATATGACCTTTCATGAATTTGATTTACTAAAGCCTCAGATGCGATAGTTCCCATTTGCACGCTTTGTTTTATATGGATGACATTTTCCCTCAAACATTAACCTGCCATTTTATTGTCTCCCAGCTACCTTCAATATGTTTCATAGATAGAGCAATTTTGACTTGTCACAAAATCAAAATTGGCCCACAAAAATTAAACTTCTGCAAAGAAAATGCATTTTTGTTCTTTTTTGCCCTTGTGAGAGCAGAATTTTACATTAAGCCTCCTGTCATTTTTTTCATAGAACACATAGATTGCTTTTCTCCTAGGCCATGTATTTTACATGAGTCTAAATGGCCTTTCATGTGGTACTGCATGTCATCTGTAGCCATTAAGATATTATTTATAGAGCTATATTTAAAAAAAAAAACCAAACATGAAAATTCTTTTATGTTATTCCATTGACTAAAAACCACGAACCAGTTAAGAAACTGAGCTCTACAAAATCACTGACATGTTTTCCTTTGTACTTGTCCAATATGGTTATTGATGCATACTTTAGATGTTTATCTGATCTACGTGAGCCACACAAAGAATTAAGGATTTACTAAGACAATACATATGAAAATATTGCAGGGAGGGGGAATTGTTTCCTATTCCTTCTTATAGCATGAAGTTTTTACTTGTCCAGGAGAACCACGGCAAAACTAAAAACTATATTAGAGACATTTTGTATCATCACTAACAAGAATGCTGAGCCATTGCAGAACAATGATGGCTGGTAGGTCATCCAGCAGTTCTCAGTACTGTTCTTACGTCTCAGAAGACAAAGTGCTCCAAACTTATACCCAGTCACTGGCTGCCGTCAGTGCACAGGACATATAAGATCAAAAGGCAACTTTCTGGCATTAGTACAATAGCATTTGTCAGCGGGAATAAGCCAGTTCTCTACCACCATGACCTTCTGATTTCTAGCCTTCTGATTCTATTCATATAGCTAATATAGGTGCAAACCCCTTTTTCAGTATTTGATTCCTTCAGTGAGACTGTAATATCTGCTGTGGGTTGTTCTGCTTCATCATTCCACAAAATGTAGACACAACATACAATTATTTTTCTCCAAAAGTAAAAATAATCTGTATGTTATTGAAACACATGTGTTAGTAGCACCTATTAAGAAACACAAGTTATTATTCTGGTTTAACAGTCATTATCTTCAAAATAAGGGTGCACAATGTTACAAAATCATGTAAGAAATTACTTGAAATTCATGAGAACACCTTTCTCAGTATAATTAAAGTATTTTTGTAAAGTATATAGTATGAATTTTTAATAAACTATTGCTTGTGTACTACCAACCTTGAAAACTAAAATACTGAGCATCTTAAGACATCTTGCCTCATCTGCTCTGAAAACCAATAAAAAACATTAACTTCCTTTCACACTAGGTACCTAGCTGAATGACTCTCTACAGCTCAGCATTCTTTCTGTTAACTCAGTTGCCAAACTTTTATAAAAAGCTATTATGAAAAGGCCAGAGGAAAAAGGTCCCAAACTATGGCTTATCTATATTCCATATTATCATGTATCATGGTAAATAATTATGACTGATGGGCATAATTCTTATTCTGATAATATTGGAGTTACAGACAAAGCAACAAGTTAATGAGAAGATATACCATCCTTATAATAAAAGTAATTCCTTAAAAAGTAAAACAAATCATATACCTAGTCTAAAAAAAACAGATCTTGCAATCCAGACCCTTGTTTTTCATTAAAAAAGTGAAGCATAGATGAGAAAAAGTGGTTTTGAAGTTCTGAAATATCTCCAGATTACCACTTTGGAGAGATGGGACAGAACCCAGTTTCATTTGAAGGCAGAGGAAGGGATCTTCCCCAGCATATTCTGTTCTCAGGTTGCTGTACTGCCCAGATGAACTGCAAGTTGTCCTGAGCCTTTCCCTGAGTCTGAAGTTCTTGCTGCTGATTCACCAACACACTTCTCAGGGAAGTTGCTTTGACATATTTACTAAGAACGTTAATAATAGCAGTGAACTATGTCATCTCAGAAAGCTCTATAATGTAAAATATTACTTCTTAAGGACTCTGAGGCAGTTGATATTCTGCATAATAATGAGATATATGAAGAAATATTTGTATGCATTGAAAATAAAAGGCTTCACTACAATAATTTTATTTTTTTTAAAGATTAAAGGTCCTAGAAGTACAATATATTGAAATAAGAAAGGCAATCTTGCACAGAGAAAAAATTTTGGCGCAGGAATCCCCTTACCCTCCCTGACCCTACAAGTAATTGACCACCAAAATCTCTTAACAACAAATAAGGGATATGATGGAGATATGTGCAGTTGAATTAATTGCCTAAAGAACAGCAGGGGATTCTATACTTTTTTTGTTGTTGTATTTAAAAAGGTTGTCCTATCACGTGAGTGACAAGCTCTTTTCCTGTGAAACATGTATCTCGGTGTCCTCATGTGTTGATCATCCGTTTTCAAAAGTAAGTGCTAAGTTTTCATCCATGTGAAACACCTAGCTGTTGTACAATGACAATTGCTTTTCAGATCGACAGATTCTGAGCTCAAGATCATAAATGTAGAAAACAAGAGGACTATAAACAAATAGATAACAAATGAGATAAACCCCTCTACTTTCCTGCCCAAAATAACACAATAGCAATGCTGGTAACCTTTTAACAGAAAAATACTCATGCTACACTATTCTCCCTAAACATTCATCATGCCACCAGCCACAGCGATGGGAAGGAGGTGCCAGGACCATTAGCGCTACTGCTTGCCACCATCTGCCAACAGAGAACTAGATTTTAGA
Organism: Strix uralensis; assembly: GCF_047716275.1. Lineage (NCBI taxonomy): Eukaryota > Metazoa > Chordata > Aves > Strigiformes > Strigidae > Strix > Strix uralensis. The sequence goes on from NC_133984.1 coordinate 4,380,867, forward strand.
TAGAGAGAGAGATATATATCTATATATATCTGCTTAGCGTTGATGCTGATAGTATACATGAATTTGCATTCAGCTCCATAGAAATGTCAGCCTAGGGAAGAGGGTGGACACTTAGGAGTGTCAGGGCATCTATCAAAACAAGGCAGCATGACAGCTGTGTTGGAAAAATGCAGCTATCTGAAAAAAACAAAAACATTGTAATAGTCACAGTAAAAATAGGCAGGATTAAATAAGAGTGTTCAGATCGCTTGGCTTAGAGAGATACTGGAAAGAGTAGGAAGGAAATAACTTGGAAAACTGAAAGAATTCTGGCTGGTTCTCAAGAAGTGAACGTCAGATGTTTTTACCTGGAAAAAAAAAATATATATAGGGGGTTGGAAAAGGCCATATATACATAAAATGGAACACTGCAAAACATGTAAAATGACTGATACTGACATTTGCAGTTATATCAACATTCCTCTAGACATTATGCTTAAAAAATGTGGCTTTCTTTTTTCTGGGTCTTTTTTTTGGAGGGAGGGGTGTTAGGTTTGGGGTTCTGTTTGGGTTTTTCAGGGGAGAGGTGGTGGTGGTGTGTGTTTTGGTTTTGTGTTTGGGTTTTTTTTTTCTTACTGTATGCTTTATAGAACTTTTTTCCTGACAAAGATAGATCTAGTTCACAACGAGTTGTAACATTACCCTGGAAAGGTTAAGGCAGGGCTGAGCAACACTGCATGATTTAGAGTATTTCATCCAGCTAATAAAGAGTTTCCTGTGAGTAGCAGCAAACTTCACAGGGAAATATCCACCTAACATCAACCTCGGGGAGGTTCAGCACTGTATGCACTCCTGACTTCAAACTGAACGTGGCCTGGGGACGAGCCGTCTTGGTGTCATCCGCTCACCGACAGACGGCTGCAGCCAGTGCTCAGCTGCCCTTCAGCACCCGCTCCTTCGCCCCAGTGCACAGGGACCTCTGACAGCAGAGTATCTGGCTGTGTTTCTGGACTCTTCAGTTTAAATAAATCCCTCTTGTCAATACCAATCACTATAAAGCCACCCTTTCATGTCTTAGGGAATATGAAAGGCACATGGGACTGTGAGTAGAAGTCTTTGCCATCAAGGCTCTTTTCTAACAAGAAAGTGTATGATTTTTCCCACTTCCCTCTTCACTGTTTGCACCAGTGGCTTTGATCAGGGTGACCAGTTGCTGCAGGCACACTTGCTGTTTTGTGGGTCTTTTTATTTCCCAGATGGCATGGTATTGCTCATGTAGCTTTGCAAAATGACAGTATACGTTTTTTTGCTCCCCCCAAATCTCCAGAAACAGACTTGTAAAAAATGAAGTTCAGATTTTCTGAGGGTGAATTTTCAGTACTTCAACTCCTTTCACTCTTCACACTATCCATGTGACAGCCCCTGATCCCTCAATCCTTCCCCACACTTCCCATCCTCAGGACCAGCAGCAATACCTCTGTGATCATGAAAGAGCTTCAGACTGTCCACTAGTGTTTAGTGTTGAAACACAAAAGGAAAAAGTGCCAGTTGTTTAAAAGGCTATGCAATAATGTAAAGACATTTGGAAGATTTCATATTCAGGGGGGTGTGAGAGGACTGTTAGAATTGCTTGATCAGCAACACTTTAATTTCCCTACAATAGCTGATACAGCTGAATTAGGGAAATTATCCTTATTCAAAGATCATTCTAGCAACTTACAAAGTGATTAAACCACTGCTTGCTCATTTATTATTTCTGTATTGCCATTTATTTTTACTGAAATCCTAAAAAAAAATTATTGCCAAAAATATAGCTGTTTTATTTCTCATAATAATCTAGATTGATTTTACCACCATAATATTTAAACACATTTTATTTCCTAGGGCATTAAACATAGTTTACAGTTAGCTGCAATAGAGTGACTAGCATCAAAAATATTGGGCATTTAGCTGAGACAAAAGGATTGTGGCTTTTTTGTATAATTATTTATTTTATATTTGCCCCCTTCCCACTCTAACTCAGTTTATATATACATAGGAAATGCAATGATAACCAAAAGGATATAATTTTAATCTATTTAATTTTATGCATTCATGTCTAGAGTTCAGTAAAAATGTAATGATACCAATCTACTTCCATGGATACTTGGATTTAGAGTAGGCCAGTTCATTAAATCTCCCCTGGAGAAGAAGTCATATCAACCAATTGAGTAGTTTGGGTTTTCTACAGTCTGCCACAGTGATACGGGAACGCCACAACTGCTTAGAAACATGGTTTTGACAAAGATGAATACACATACACACACAGTCACAACCTAAACTGCAATAGGCAGACAAGTGTATTAAGGTAAAAGCGATCTAGAGAGACAATAGCTGGGTAACTCACCATAAAGTCACACCAACGTCTCAAAGACATTCTGGGTTAGGATCATGCTAAGAAAGATGTAACGTGTCATACTTGCATGCCTGATGGCATATGTGGGTTACAAGTAGCTAAAATGCTGAACTGGCATTCAGGAGGGTTCTGCTCCTTATTTAGGTAATTTGGAGCTATGTTCTCCGTGATGACACTTCGCATTCACAACAGGTACAAAAGAGAATGAGAATTATTGTTGTGAATTCTGAAACCAAAATCCAAATAATTTTTCTCAACATTTATTTCAAATTCTGAACATGAATGTTGCTTGCTTTACAAGAACAGACATGTTTGTTGTGTTGAAGGACTCCCCACCACATACAGAAAACTAAGAGTAATTTTCATATTATTTCCTAATAATTACACAATAGCTAGGTTCCTTATAGTCAGACAAATCGTTCATGTGACTTTTAGAATTTATAGCTTTTGTGCTTCATTTCTACAGTAGCAAAGATGTCAGTGTGATAACTATTACATTAAACTTATATAACATGGAGATTTTAACATGACCTATGCTCTGAAACACCTTCTAGAGGTGCCATAGTCCCTTAAAAGGAAAGAAATCAGCAGAATAGTAGTATTCTTTTGCTTTGAAAAATAATTTTAAGAATTTTTATTAAGAATTTCTTAAGTAATTATTATATATTAAAGATGTATAAGTGTCCAGGGGACACTGTCACCTGGATTTAATAAGCTTTCTTCTCCTGTTATTAATTTTTTTCTAATGAAGTGTCTGACAAAGATTTTATTACATTTACAACAAAACATGGAAGGTCAGGCATTTAGACATAATCCTTTAAAACAGATTATTTAAAACTTTTTTTGAAGTCTACATAAACATAAGGGTAATATTAATTAGGAAGTTTAGCCCATATTATATTAAAATCAATGACAATCAGATTTAGCTTTGTAGAAAAGCTGGAAGAAGGTAGGCAGTCAGAACAGAAGATAAAAAATGTATTTTTGTCTTACCTGAAACTGCTTAGAAAAACAAATAAAATTTCTTTTCACACAGAAGTTTATTAAGCATTTTTAAAGGAATTCAAAAGCCAGACCGTTCTGATATCGATAGGGAAGTGTGAATATTTAGTTTGCTATGCAAATGTACAATCGGATTTATCTCAGGGATCAAAGATATTCTTGCAGTTTTAGCTGACATTGATCCCATCTGTCATGCCTGGTCTTCAAGACTTTGGCATTCTACTGATAGACATTAACAACCCTTTTGTCATTCCTGCAATCTTCTCTTCTTGGAACAGAAAAAAAGTCAGCTATTTTAAATACTTTTGTTTAGTTTTAGCAAATCTTATCTTTTTCATGAAACTTTTAAACAAACTATATCTGTAGAGTAAAAATTGAAGAAATCCTAACTAGTCTGTAATCACAAAAATACTATTTTTAAGATTCTTTTACAAACACCAGAGGTGAATATTGTTCTTTAAATGACCTACTAAAGTTTATAAAGCTAAATCATTTATAATCTAATACAGCTAAATTCAACTTAGATTCATCTTTGAAGTTTGCTTCTTTTATTCAAGATCTGAAGGAAGACTTCACCTGAAAGCTTGTTCTATTTTTCACCTGAAAGCCTTTGTTCTCTTTTCCAAATAAAATTGTTTATAAGGAAAGATTACCCAAAGAAAAGAAAGAATACCCTCTACCTAGAAATCTTATCTTGAAATAGAAAGAAGATTTTAGGCTCTGAAAGATTTTTCTGTTAATGTAACAGCCATGAAATTATAATCTATGGAATCCAGTGTAAGAATATAGGAAAATCCTTCCTGGTGCAGACCAAGGCTTTATGCTGTTCTGTCTCTAACAGGCAGCATAAATGGGCATTTAGGAAAGACGAAGAACATACCAAACATATATGACCCTTCCCTGAACTGAATGGATTTGACTACTTAGTACCCCCCAGCGTATATATTTTTTAAAAGAACGTGTCCAGTAGCTGCCATCTTGCATATTATTTGACCAAATTTAATATCTGACCTGCTCCCCTTCCCCCCCCCCCCCCCCCCCCAAAAAAAAAAAGCAGCAGACAGGCAGCTGTCATACAACAGGTATAAGAGCTGTGTGTATTACTCATAGGCTGTCAGAATAAAGAGCAACAGAGAAGACAAGTGAGGGCTTTGTCAGAGGTACTAATTTCATTCCTGCATTTTATGTCAAACAGAGGTCAGGGTTTAAAAACAACTCTTCATATAGTGTCCAGTGTTTAACTTCTGTACGCTGAAGAGCCAATGAGTTTCACCTGTAAAAGCTTTAGCTATAGAAAGACATAAGGAGTAAAGCTGTAATAAATACATTATGCAGTATTAATGGCTAGTCCACATTTCAAAATCTAGGGAGTGTAAAGGTGACCCTAAATACATCCTCATTTTTCTATCCCTGTGTTTTCTCCTCATTCTCTCCTTATTGCAAAGCATTTTTCTCATGGCTATTTGTTTCAGATGCCAAAACCTTAAAACTGCAGTTTTTCCAAAGGCTGATACTGAGCTAATTTGCTTATGAATTTTGGCAGAATTGGCTGTTGCACAGGACATTTCCAGGAGTGGTAACCAATTCAGGAATAGATATAAATAAAAACCGGCTCAATGAGGAAAGCAGCTATATGTTTGTACTATGGGTTAGCAACTATTTGCCTAATGAGAGTGATTTCTAGACTGCAGGTATTTACACCTCAGGGGAAGAAACATGAAAAGCATGAAATAAAAAAGTCAACAGAGGACAGATAGCAAGAGCCTCTGAATACTGCAAGTTGATGTGGATTGCTTCATAATTACAAGTTTGGTAATTACATTTTTTTTCCACAGCAATGTTTTCTTAGCTATCACAGATTATGGACACTGATTATAATGTCAGCTTCTGTAAATTTCTATGAACTTTATATATTGAGATGGAATAATGAATATTCTGAGTGTTCACAGAATACCTATAATTGTGCTAACAGTCTTTGATAACAAAATTTTAAGTACTGCTGTTAATACTACTAGCAAATAGTAGGCATTCATTATATAAAACACCATGTTCCAGACGACATTTTATCAAAGACTTATTTAATCTGTACAAAAAATAAACTGTGGGAAATCCTTTTCAATTACCACCCTAGTAATATTTCCTATTGCTTTTCAAAAGATAACATTTTCCCTATTTTGGGGCTGCCACATCACCAGCACAAGTTGTTATTATTCCATTTAAGTGAAAGGTGAATTAGTAAAGGGAAATGACATATCCACAGACTGCAGTTGTGAGCTTTGATTTACTCCTACTCCTTCTATTCAGTCCATTTTGACTGATACCACTAGCAGACCTTCAAATAGATACATTTGCAAAACCAAACCAGATATGGATTCAAATCTTTACTAAGTTCATAGTTTGAATATCAGGTTTAAAACGTGGAAATAAATTCATGTATATTATAACCAATGTCTTAATCTAAACAAGACCATAATCTTACATCACTGTAATATCTGAGCACTCTCCTAGAGACAATTCACCAAAAAATTCCCCCAACTAGACCTGCAAAATTACCCAGATCAACTGAGAGATGGAGAAAGCACTAGAAGGGAAATTTCCTGGACGTAAAAGAAAAGGAAAAGATTTCCCTGGAAGAAAGGGCCAAGTGTAGTAAAAGAAACTTTTTCTCTCTGTGGTTTGCTGAGGTTTTATGATTTGTGTAGTTGATTTGTGAACAGACAGTTTGTTGAGTAGTAATAATGATTCTAGAAAGTTGTGCATTATTGGAGGAGGGAGAAGAAAAATTAGGCAAAGTTTAAGATCACAGAAGCTACAGCAGAGTAATTTGTGGAACTCCAGTGCATATTTTGCCTGTTATCCATTATCTCCCTTAAACTTCTGTTGCCTTGCTTATGAGGATTTCAATGACGATAGCTGCCTGTACAGTAGAAAACTACGTATGGTAATCCTTACAGTTTCTTAAAATGAGAATGCACTTTCTCAAAGAGGAGATAAAGAAATAACCTAGAGCAAGCAGCAGAAACTATCCTGCCAGCCAAGAATGTTCTATTCATTTCTCCAGTAGCTTTTTTCCTAGGGATTGTCTCTCCAAAAGCTCTCAGCACAGTGACATGACAGCCATTCTTTGTATCAGCTTTGCCATACCCAGTGCCTTCTGACAAACTGGAAGTGCATTCTTAAGAAACCAGCCCTCAGATAGAGTTTCACATCATCTGAACTCTGCCCTCCAACTTTTACTGTTTGCTGCCAGGGGTTGGTTACAGAAAGCAGTAACACCAGTCAGGGGAAAGCAAACTTACCTGATCCACCTCTCACTCCCTGCTGTTTGGAGGCCACCACCACACCAACCAGCTGATACCTTCCTACACAGAAGGAAAAAAAAGAGTGAAGAATAAGTAATTTCTCCTTTACATTTCTAAAGATGCTCTGTTTGTTCAGACTTGGGCACTTATTTTCTCTGTGTTTCCTTTGTCCTCTTGGGTTTTTTTGGCTTCAAATAAAAATTATTCTGAATAAAAACACCTGTTTTTCAATTGGGTACATAAAATGAATGGTCATACATGTTTCATTAACAATCTGTACATGTTTCTGTAAGTAACTCTTAAGTTACTTGAAAGAAGTCCAGCTAGAGTCTAGACAGAAAAGAAAGTGCATTCTCCATTACCATACATATCTTACAATTCATCAGAATGACTGATATGGATATTTTTCACCATTATTTCCATATGACTGTGCTGGTGGATGCTGCAGAAGTGTTCAAAGATGGGATGTATTCCTGAACTCCACTGACAGAAAATTACAGTACAATACTGTAACAGATCAAGTTACAGAAGTAACGTACAAAAGTCACTTGTTTCCAGGTGACTTGGAAAAAAGTCAGGGAATTTTGACTGCCTGAAGGGTATACCATATTCTTTTTTTTAGGCTCTGAAAGTATTTTATTTATTTTCCCTCTGAAAACTGATATAATATTGACCAGTGTTCCTCTGAGTAGTAGTTATAGTTCATTCACAGTTTGTTATATATTTTTATCCAAGTTATAAATACATTTTTTCTCTGAATCAAGCCATCTCCCTTTTTTTTGCAGTTACTATACCACCTTATAACAGTATAACTAGCAGGGATAAGAGTTAGTTGCATATCAAAACCAATGTGTGTGTGGCAATTCACAGATCATCTAAACAACTTTGCATAGATAAGGAATAGAGAAAAAAAATCAGTTATAAGGCTTTAAATGTTGAATTATTCTGGTTCTGATGCTTTAAATACAACTTTCAGCAATACCTTAGGTATCTAGTATTGTAATTCAATATTCTGAATGGTGGTAAAGTTTCATTCTCATTTATTCAGAGCATGTTCAAAAACATTCAATTTAATTGGATTTTAGGGGTGCAGGAGGGTTTCACTCACCTAACAAATGACAGTATTCTGCCACAAAGAACCTGACATGTCCTGCAATATATCACTACATACACCTTTTTTTTTTTTTTTCTACAGTGAACCAGGTTATGTTTTATACTCTGCAGAAGAGGGGGAAACACTTCCAGCATAGTGAAGAGTATTTGACTAATACTTCCTAAGAATCTTCAAAAGAAGTATTTCTTGTGATATAAAAGTTGAAGCTCCAACCAGACCGAGCTGTCTGTGACTTTCCTTATCCTTTTTGTTTACTTGCTAATTGCTGCAGTGAAAGGCTCCCTGAGACCTATGACGTTCCAAGAACAAGTCATGGCCTGAACATGCAATAATTACAGAAGGAACTCTGTGCTGGAAATAGGGGTTTTAAGCATTCCTACTGATTCAGTCCCAGTCCCCTTCCTTGCAAAAATTATTTTGTTGCCTCAAAACATATGCTTTGCCAGAAAAAGCCGAAACCTTTCAAAGAGTTATTTCCTTAGCTTGTTAGCTAACACACTTCCATATTAACACTGTGAATGGTCATAGTCCATTTTAATGTAAGATAGAATATGTAACATAAGCCACTACTGAAGGTAATGTAACCTGTTACAGTTTATTTTAAGAGGAAGCAGAAACACTCACATATAACCCATATGACTAGAACAGTTACAGTTATACGCTTGTTATACAAGCGGGCCTGCTTCATCCCCAATTTGCAAGAAAAGCTACTATGTAATTCAGAATTCTATAATTCTTATAATAGCATCTTTAGCAAGAGAATGCCCACACAATGACCCAAACTTCTAGAATACTGAACCTGCAAGGGGAAAAAAAAAAAAAAAAAAAATCCAGATTCCTGTAAATTCTGTTTTCATAATCCAAAACAACTTATACACTCTTATTGAACATGAACTCTTAATGACACCTCCTCTACAGGAAAGAAAATAAACAAAGTCATCTCAAAGAGTTCTCGATCCTCCTGGTATTATCTTTTATAGGTAGAATGGTACTGCTCAGCAAATATGTCCTGTAAGACATGCTGTCTCTATAAAATCTGTATAATCCTTTCTAGGCTGAATTGCCCCTGGCGAAGTAGTGTTGGAAAATGACCTCAAGCAACTGTGCCACTGGGATCTGTCATCATTTGACTACAACCTAATAAAATTTCTGTCTAAGGCAAATTTTCATTAATTTTATGGCTCCTGGAAGACCAATATAATACATATAACTTTTAAGTTTATACCTACGCTTGCTGAGCTAAATCTTTAATTGTAGCCCAAATCAGCCAAGCACTTGAACAGATGCTTTATTTTTGAGCACTTAATTCTATTGACTTTGATGGGTCTGTGTAAGTGCTTAACATCAGGTGTCTGCTTCATTGTTTTGCAGGGTTTAGCTGAGAGTGCTTAGTGTTTTGAAGATCCATCCTTTCCTTTTTTCTGTGGGTTTTTGTTTGTTTGTTTTGGGGTTTCTTGTGGGTTTTTTTGTAGGGGTTTTTGGTTTTGTTTTTTGTTGTTTTTCAATAAGGAAAATAAACTAAAGCAAAAATGTCGTAAATGTAAGACTAAACTAAAAATAACAGCTTTCTTACATTTCTAAAATTATAATTGATGTGAAGTTGCTGGGTGCTTTCTCCTTGTACTTTCCAGTTGATACAACCTAGACCTTTACTTGTAAAGTAATCAGCTTTTAATTAAGCCAATGAGTTCTTCACATTACCCTAATGCCTGTAATAATTGTTATGATTCTATTACTTTCTTTGTTAAACACATTTGTAGTTTTAGATGACAGGAAGTCAAGCTAGCAATTTGTAAAGATGTGTGAATAAGGAAATTGCTCTATTCATATGTTCATAATGAACAGAGAGATAACATAATGCTGCTTTGTATTCTCTCACTCTCCAACAACAGGAAAGAAAAGCAAAGGAGGTGGCCTGGATAATTTCCTGCAACCCTCCCTTTGTTCTTAAGCCTTTTTAGCGGTATTTATTGAGGAATGCAAAGGAAGAAAAATCATCCAAACCAAGCTTTGAACATACCACTTTAGTGACACAGATTCCAAGAGCAAGAAAAAGCTCATTCATTAGAACAAAATGCTGGAAAAAAGGCAGGGCACAACTGCACACATGTTCTGTACCACATCATACCACCACTACTCCATTTAACAGACTATTGCTAAAATATGGGCAAACATAAGTTGTTCCAGCCTTGAATTACACCTTCTGTCAATCTCTTCAGCTATGTCAACAATGTAACTAAATACTATTTAAGACACTTTACTGTTCAGGAAACTCACTGTTGGGTTAAACAGTGGGGGAGCAAAGGGCGCAAGTGCTACTGAGAGATACTACTTTCCTTTGATTTTAAAGACTTTATAAACACAGCTGACAGAGGACATGAGTGAGGGAAAAGAGCACCTTAGTGACATTGACACTGTCTTCTTTCCTCTCCCAGGTTTTAGAGCAAGTTGCATACCCATAATCACAGAAAGGGTTCAGCTACTCCACTACCCTTGCATCGTCTCTCCTCACCTAATGAGCTAAATCTGCCCTTTCTGCCTTATTTTTCACAGATCCTTGAAACACCACTAAACACAGATATTTAGAGGGGGGAGAATCACTTTTCAGTAGACAATTTGTCAAATCTATGATGCTTACTTAATTATTTCAAGAGATTTTATAAGTGCACATTGTTGTTCAATCAAGTTCCTTGATTTTTCCTCACTGTTTATAGATAAACCGTAATGCTCAAACATTGTTACTAATTATGTAGAGAATTCTGAACAGCAGATACATGAACATATATTCATGCCAATTTGCTCACTTTAAGTGTTGTTCATCTTCCAAGTTCTGTCAAAATTTCTATTTGAACATGAAATTTTCAAAGATAATCCTACATTAAATGGATAAGATTAAACGTCAGGGCATAAACAAAATGAAAAAGAGCAACACATCAAAAGTGAGACTCCTTACTGCACTCAGATTTCCTGGAACTGAATGTGTCTCAGTGATCTACTCTTTATAATTTTATGTCACCTAGCTTTCCTACCTGCTGCCTCCCCTTACTCCAAGTTATTTATTCTAACTATTTAAATTTGCTTTTGAAAAACAGGTAATTTGCTAGAGGAGTTTGGAAATTGGACCCTATATCACATTAAGAATTTCTTAGGCCCAGCATAGCTTTTCTTGATGGTATTTCTTTCTGATTATAGCATCTGACTTTCAGATTTGTCAAGTACCTTCAACTACCATTCAAAATGAAAATTTGTATTTTATGTTTGGGGTTATTCTATAATTACATGCTTTGTGAGAACTTTATTACAATAGATTAAATACTAAAATGAAATTGTCACTTCACAATTTCATGGAATTGAAAATGCCTGCAAAAGGGTAACGGTAAGCTTGATGTCAGTTTACTGGCCAAGGGAAGCAGCATAAACTTTTTACATCACAAATTTAGAAATTTTTTCTTTGGCATCATTTAATTCACTTTAAAATACATTTACAGAGCACAAACCAAACTCACTCCCCCACGTTCAAAATGTAAAATGTTTATACTGAAAATACTTAACATGTCATTTCAGTAACATGATTCATCATATGAGTGAACCTGACACATCTCAGTGAGGCATATCACAAACCAATACATTGCCCAGAGCCAGCTGGAAATTTCGAAGAGTCTCAGGTATAAAATTGGTTTAAAGAAAAAATATTGTTTGTGGTAAAACACTATCAAAATCTTGATGATTGAGATTTGTTTTCTCTTTAGAAAATTATACAGGGAAGAGGCTGACAGAACCATGATCGTATGAATATATTCCAATTGGAATATGTTGGGATTTTTGTATGTTTGAGAACTTGTTAAATTTGGCAGTACTTTTGGATAGCTTAATTTGGATAGCTTAATTGTTGATGTTGCCAGGAGATTCAAACAGTTTGGTTTTAATTTGTTTGGTGATCTTTGTATTTTGTTTAATTTCTGGCTTGGTATCCTTAAATTAACTCTTTGGGTTGTTTTGGGTTTTTCTGTTTGGTTGCTTGGGTCTTTTTAAACCTTAAAACATAGTAGTCTGATTGTAACTGTCCTTTTGCTTGTAAACTTACTTCACATCCCTTCTTAAATCTGTAACGTTAAACCTCTTTAACCTGTCTGTACCGATACCAGACTTTTAAACAGCAAGTCATTTCCAACATACTTAATGCAAAATTTTCAGTGTTCTGTGTGTGGACTTCAAAGGCCACTTCAAAATTTTAAAGATATGATCTGGATTTATTTGAAATGGGGATGTTAATACATGGAGGTAAGAAACACTTTTCAGAAGAGTGTTCATCTAAATGTTTTTATTTGAGGGGACAAAGTTGGCATAGTCATCGCAACTTCTGTGATGTACGTAGCTCTTCTATAGCTTAAGATGTGTGCAGGAGCACTGAATTAAATCTGCTTGATATGTTTTCACCAACAGAGAGTATGCACAAGCACTCATGGGGAAAGGGAGAGTCTAGAAAGGTTGATGTCATTGCGACTCATTATTTTAGTATGAAACGATGTATTTCACACTAACAGGTCTAAAATGAAGATTAAATTACAAGTCAATTGCCTGATACTCATAATGAAAGGAAAATATACACATTTGCTCAGCTTTTAAAGCACAATTTCCACATTCATATGTATATCTACATGCAATAGTTGTATGAAATTCCAATTTAAACATAGAATATTTGTCTTTGTTTCTCACCATCCCTAACTGGCAATAAATTAATTATGTCCAAGTAGAGTCTGTTTCGCCTGTGACAATGACTGGCAAGTGATCTCTCACTTTATTTCTACTCATGAGGTTTTTTTCCATCTTATTTTCTCCTCCTGTCCTATTGAGGAGGGGGAACGAGCAAGCAGCCTGGCGGGTGTCTGGCAGCCAGCCAAGGTTAACACACCACAAGTAGACATCAGCTTTATTTAACCTGCACTTCATTTGATGCCCCCAAAATATTAAGCCAAAGGAAAAAGAAAAATCTTATATAGAAGAAAACAACAAGTTATCCCTATGGATCTGGATCATTAGCATATTCTCTCGCCTGAAAACTGAGATTTGTATCCAAACATTCTGCTAGAAAGACAGAAGTTCAATTTGTTTTCAGTAATGAATCTTCAAATAAAATCTGTGACAATTTTAACCAGTACAGTTACATTCATGCAGCTGGAATACTAAATGAGCAATCTAAACATACACATTATTTAAATGTCTTTAAATCATACATAAGATGCAAAGGAATGTCTAATTAATGCTTATAAACTACTACAGCTTTGTATCTACAGCTTTGAACAGAGAACATTCTTCTCTGCAACTCTACAGTATGTGCACCCATGTTCTATTTTGGCCTTAGTAGTATTTTGTGCTCTGAAATGATAAAACTTGTTTTCATATGTTATCACCACTTTGGTTTTTAATAAATACTTTGTCTCAGTATAAAGCATGCATTGGTGCAAAGATCATTTAAACTTTAAAATTAAGAAAAGGAGTTCTGTGGTTTTACTAATGCCTTGTGCACAGACTGATTTCCTTTTATTTTGCTTGAACCTGATGCTTGCTAGTTTCATTTAACATCCCTAATTCTTTTCACCTTTTTCTAGAGACCCACAATTTTATAAATTTCGGTTTTATAACCACACTCATCTTGTTTTAGGATGAAATTATTTGGTGCACCCCAAACAACCAATCCAAGAAGTTCACGCACGATTTTGCCAAGAACTTAGCTAACAGCGTGAAGAAAAGAAAATATGGTTTGGTTTTGTTTTTCCCTCTCCTGTATAATTTTCCTATGTTTCTTCCTCCCTTCAGTAGGAAGTTCAGGAAAATTTACTGCTGATATTGGGATAGCTAGCCCTTTATATTTACTTAGAATAAAATAAACAATCTTTTCTTATTTGCAAATATTATAGCTTCTCTTACGTTTTACCCATGCAAGCAATTTTTCTGCTTTGCACAGTAAATATACAGTGATGTATTTGACCTTAGCAAAAATAACCAAAACCAGCAATAAAAAATAGACTATGTGTGGTAAAGTCTCTGAGATATTAAACCTCAATATGGTTGTTAAAACTATTGTGTTTTTCATTACCCAGAAATATTAGGCACTTCTTACTCACCAATATATTTGGGGGGGTGCACATTCTCTGGCAGACTATCAGCATTGCTTTGGCAAGTGCTGAATGTTTTCTGTGGTTATGTCCTGAAACATCCCTTGAGTGCTCATAGCATGACATAGCCACAGGCATGAACTGTGCCAATACATTTTATTTACTTCCCTTAGAGGTCCTGGAAAAGACAACCATGTCCCAACAGACACTTGAAGTCAGCATAATAATTCAAAATACCAGTGATTTACTTTGATTAAACATTTAATCCCTGAATTCAACTCCAGAATCCAAAAAGTCACAACTGTGAGACACTGACAAGTAAACAGTTGGTTGGGATGTTCTCTTTTTATCAGTCTTGATGCCAGAACGACGTCTTGTTTTTAGTGGTGATTCTGAGTGCCACTATAACTCTATCAACCAGTTTAATTCACTGAATTCATAGCTGAGCAGTTTTAGCATTCATTCCTTAAATTACTTGTAATGGTCTTTTACAGATCTATTCCACCAAGACGGTGATTTTCCCAAGGTGTCTGGGAAAGAGAAATGGTAGTGCTACTGAGGTACATTTCATCCTGGATAGTCCTCTTAAATGGATTTTTTTTAAGATTAAGAAATAACAAATCACTTACAGGTATGCTTAAGTTAAACATTTGAATAAATTCAGTGACTAATACTGGGATTACGTTTATGCTTGCTGTTATATTGTTCACATGCTTAGCCAAATTTGGGCCGTTGACTTCACAAACCTGTAGATTTTGTTTATCTACTATTTATATAGTTGTCCTTATTGCAGTATCTGAATATCTTCACATGATGTCGTACTTCCCTATAACTACCTTATCAACAAAGACAACAGACGGCTCTTAAGAGTATTTATACTATGCATTATCCACAATCCACATTGACCAGACCTAATATCTTCTCGCAGAACTGTGCAAAACCCTGCAGAAATACTGAACTGGTTTCCTCAGCAGAGCTGTCATCTTTTTCAATACGAGCTGTCCCAAAAGGTATCCTTGGAGAGGCTGGTGCCACGCTGGATTTGATCATCCCACATTCCCCAGTGGTGACACAGCAACTGGCTGAGCTGCAGGCTAAATCCCATACACAGCCATTTTCCAAATTGAGGTTTCAAATTTGTGGTCAAAACCACAAATGTAAACAGCTTTGACATGTTTGAAGCTATATATAGAAATACACTCTAAATATATAGCACATTTCTGACTGTCTATCATTTTAAAACACAAGCTGGCACTTGGCTTTAGTTAGGGTAGCAGTGTTATTAAATGCTGCCCACCCAGCAAGGACAGGAAAGTTTCCCAGCAGTGGCAATCTTTGGGATCCCTGGCTGCCACCTGAAATGGGGAGGGCTCAGCTGAGAGCTCAGGGTGTACAAAGTCACTGTGCGTGACAGCAGAAGAAAGATAAAACCTCTTCTGCCTGAGTTGCCTCTGCAGACACAGAAAATCTGAGTTTTTATCTCTTTTGTCATTATTGCTGCATTGTAAAATAAATTAAAATATTTACATCACATTAACACAGAATCATGTCTGATAACTGATCTGAATGCAGAATAGGCATACCAGTGCTGAAGAGAGTTTATAAAAATGTTTTGAGTAAAATGTTGCTGTCCACTAATAGATATTCAAGACGAACTCCTGTAGGAAAGAGCATCTGAGATTTTTGTCATTATACACAGAGAACAAAAGTGAAATGTTCAGACTGAGTTTAGTATTCTCTGTGCTCCCTTACAGAGCAGCAGAGAATAGAATTAAAAAGGATTAAGACCCAGCAGCAAGCTAAGAAACATTTGACTATTTATTAAGTTCTGTGATGGAAGCCCTCTTACCTGCTCTGGACATAATTAAATTTCTGGTATCCTGGAGTTACCAATATAAATTATCTTTTCTTATTGCTGAGTTCATTGACTGCTGATCCACGCTGAAGTCTATAGCTCTATGCTGCATCTCATTCATCTTCATGTTTCAATTCAGTAATTTCCCATTGAGTAATTGTTGAGTGTATATCTAAACCTATAAGCAATCTACTTGTTATTTCATCCCTTCTATACCAAGACATTTTTTAACTTTTTAATTTATAGATTTAAAAAAGTAAGAGTTAGATTTCCATACTAATAAACAAGGATTATTCTATCAATCCCATTACATTCCTCTGTAGCAACCTTTTTTGCAACTGTATGTGCAAAAACTGATCACAACTATTTACCCTAATATACTTGCCAATTATGGTATTTTCTGCTTTGTAATAAAGAGTGAAGAGATTTGTCCTCATCTGTATCTATTCAGTCAGCCTCTTAATTACTGTGAAATATCCTTCACTGAACAGGAAATTTGTAGTAACTATATGGAATAGTATTTTTCCCAAGAGTAACATACATTCAAGATTTTTTAGCTGTCTATTTTTACTTTTCCCTAAGAACTTCTGAGAGAACAGTAAAACCCCAGTAAAAGCAGAAATTCTACAAATTCATATCTTCAGAATACCAGTGGACTATAAGCAGTAGTCCATAATCTGACCCACTATAAACACTTAAACTCAGAAATTCATTTGTCCAGTTCTGTAATACAGTTAACTTCATTCAAAGTTTAACAAAGGTTTGTTGGTCTAGAACTAGAATTCAGGTTCTGAAGCACTTGTAAACAAAACTTCAACAATGCAGAGTTTACTACATTTCTGAAACTTTGTAAACATTTTATAAACAAATGAAATATAGCCCTGTATATTTTTAAATTTCATATTTTTTTCTTCTTGTTACTGTTCTACTACTTTAGTTACAGTCAAAGCAGCATTATTTCAATTTATCTTATTGCTAATCTAGGTAGTTTATATCTCAGCTTCCTAGTATCTAAATTTACATCCAGTGCCTACTTCAACAAGTTACTTAAAATAACAAAAGGTAAATGTATTATATTTCTGCATATAGGTTTAAGATGCATCTGTATTGTCAGTAGCTCAAGAAACATCACCAAGTTTAGTCTTCGCTGCACATACTCTGCTCATATTATCTCTCTCGTATTACAGGAATCTAACACCACCAAAGAAGTATTTCCATCTCTTGATGGATTTCTAGTACCCCAAGAGATTTTTCCATTTCAACCTGTCATTATGAGAACACAGACTACCCCTCTTGCATTCCAAACACAAACAAGGCATCATTTTCACTGAAAGACATCTTAGTAACATTATATGGGTCATAAATGAAAGGCCTGAGACCACAGCTAAAGAAGGAAGGTATAATTAACATGAAAAACCATGTAGGAAGTGTCATTTCAGTAAGGAACCTTTTCTTTGGCTATAGGAGAAAAAAAAAAACGAATAGTTTTGAAATTTCTGCAACAGACTTCACAGCTTGCATAGTCCCTCCAACCTTGAATAGGATTTCCAACACCCTGTAGATTTGAGCAACACATTTTATTTTGTATTTGTATAGTTTACACGTAGGAAGACTATCAAATGACAATGGTGTGAAGATGCTCAATGGAATGGGCAACAAGTGTCTCTGTCAGGCACTGTCCTGTAAATAACCCACAAGAGGAAAGAAAAGTATTACACTATCCTAAGCATCTATTTCTTCTACTTCAAGCTATTTAAGCTCACTAAGGGATTGCTTGAAACCACTATCATAGAATTAACAACTGACCACTAAAACAATAAGGCATTTTTTTTGTTTTGTACTTTTGTTTTGATTATACACTAGCTTTAACACTTATCTCCCTCTTTAGTACATTAAATTATAATGGATTAATATGTAGTACAATAAAATTTGGCCAAAAAGCACCAGCACTTCTAGATAACAAAAGGTACAGTTCTATGAGTGAATATTCTTCTATTATGCTATTTTCACTATTCATACTGATTTTATTAGATAACAGCATCTGGAGAACTGTTAAAAGCAGCAAATTATAAATAGCATCATATTACTGTGCAAAGCAGTTGTCAGCAGGCACTGGAATACTCTGAAAAGACCTCAGTTTTTTCCTGCCTTCCTATCTACATCAGTAGAGACCAGAGAATGTTTCACACCATTTGTTCCTTGATGCCTGATTCTGTTCTGACTCCAAACTTGGTCTCCTCCTCACTGTCTGTGGGTACATATCAACACCATTACTCCTGATTCATAAGGACGATATATAACCAGAGCACAAAAAAATCACTGCTCATTTAACTCATAGGAAGAAACATTTTTAAGAACTGTTACTTTTATATGTTTATTTATAGGCTGTGAAAATATATTGTGTTGTGAGCAATTCAGGCTGTTAGCAACAATTAGTAAATATAACTCTTATCTGCTAATAGCATTATGTTTTCCTTCCAGCCTGTCATCAGCTGTATCAATCTGTACCTTGGTCTGCAATTTCCAAGAATGAAGCCACAGCATTAAGTGAAAAGTATTTCCTCTTTTGCTGAGATAACAACAGCAACAACATCAATTTTTCATTAATGGCACGACACAATTTCACAACTCAAAATTATACTTAAGTCCAACTAAGCTGATTGTAAATTGACCATTTAAAAATCATTTATTGGCATATCAAACACACTACCCAATAATCAGTCATTTTCAATGTAATTGCTCATTAATCCATACATATGAAAAGAGAAGACTTCTGTACTGAGCAAACAAATGAAGATTTTTCATTCTTTCACAAAAGAATTTCATCATTGTAAGCACCTGTCCTTTACCAGTTCTCTCATACTTGCTTCTAATTCAGTGCTGGCAGCTACAGCTGCCAAAACACTTTTGTTAGTCTCAAAGGGAGTACTTGATTCAAAACTGAGGTTGCATCAGTTTTTTAAGTAATGTTGAAAACTGGGACAGATGTACTTACTACAGTACCAGTCACCGAAGCACTGCTATTATGGTAATAGTCACTGAATAAACATTTTTATAAAAAAATTTCAATCAAGCCATAAGTATTACGCTTCCTATGGATTTCCACAGGTTAATGAATCAACATCCTGGAAATGACATATGATAATATATGTACTTGTCAGCATATATACTGAATCACAGAGTCATCTTTAACCAGCTCCATTTTATGGCAATCGCAATAATAACCTATTACTTTAGTGACTTCTCCCAGTGTTAGCCTATGACAATGTACATTTTTCATGCCTGATGATTCATTACAGAAATGTCACAGAATATGTGGAAAGACTATGTTTACAAAAAGCCACACTGACTGGATTGTGAATCATAACTGTTTTGTTGGAAGTACTGCTGAAGAAAATATGAGGTTAGATTTAAAGAGGGATTTGAGCAATTTGTCTGATTATTTTCTCCAGTAACTGCTGTCTTATAAGCTTAGTTAGGTATACAGTTAAGATGAAAACAATGCAACTTGATAAGCAATAGCAAAAATATAATAAAGACAGATTTTCTGTCTCCTGGGAAAGCATTCTAATTTTTGCAGTGTGTAGCATCTCTGAAGCTAGGTAGTGAAATAGTCTTCGCCAATGTCAGAATTTTATTTTGAGGTTTGTTCTGAAAAGGTTTTATTCTAAAAAAAGGTGTTTCTAATAACAGAAATGCATCAAAAGGCAATTTCATGATGCACTATATTTCCATGTCTATTACATCATAGTCAACAGAAATCCTTCTTAGAACTATATCTGAATTGCAGAACTGCTAAGAGATTCAAATTCCCAAATTTGTAATGCAGAGGTAAAGTAACAAATGAATTCACTTCTCTTGCCTTCATTCCCATAATTTCAAATGTCTGATATATTGTCTACAGGACAGTTGAACTAAATGCACAAGCACATTTCTATTAAGGATATCCTCTTGCTAAAGGGCAGTTATAAGCCATAAAGCTATTACTTCTCCAAAGAAAATGAAAGTAGCTCGCTCGCTCTCTAAATGAAAAAAATTTTAAGCCCAGATCCTTAGAACTCCATGCTAATGCTATGAATGAAAGCAGTATGTCTATACCCAGAGAAGCTACAACTTATACAGAGCTGCTCAATTCTTTGGCAGTGTTTTGCAGATCTGTACTGCTTCACCATGGACAGGTTTGTCAAGAGGACACAACAGGTAATGGATAAATTCATTATCAGACAAATAGATGAGTGTCCTTATACAGGTTAAAGTCCAGCTGTATCCTTTAATTCCTCCATATTACATTTGTAAGAGACTTGAGAAGCAGGATTTTTGTTTTATTTAACCTAATTAAAAGAATGCATCAAATATATCGGGCACTTCTGCTAAAATATTCTACGTACTTGTCTTACATACAGTGTCAACATTAAGTATATGCTTACTTCTTCGAGTGTACTTGTAAGCTTTTTTCTTTCTTTTTTTCTTTTTTTCTTTTTTTTTTTTTTTTTTAACAGAAGATCTAACATAGTGTCTATCACACGGAATAAAGATTGCTCAGAGGCACTGCGGACACTGTAGAGAAAAACTGAGTTTGAAATAAGCAGAAGAGGGCAGCATCTTACCATGTTTTAAAGACTATAGGCTTGGCTTCCTAAAGTTGAGACATTGTAACAGGCATATTTTGTTGAATGCTAATTTTGTTCAAAGATGACCTACATTCATTAAAAATTTCCCTTCGTTAATGCACAATATATCACCTTGCTAGTTAGGCATTTTAAAAAAATCTTCTGTAAGCTAATTGCTAATAACAGCTGATAACATTTGTAAAAGCAAAGTAACTTACCTTTGTGTATCCAACCACAGCTTCCATTTTACTTTGGTAAAAATGAAATTTCTAAATGGAAGCAGCAGTAGTAATGCTTGAGCTGAAACCCAGAGCCCAAACAAAGCTCCATGTCTGAATGCTCCAAAGTTTTATCACACAGCTCCTTCTAATAGTTAAACAATTATTTAAAATCATAAATGGAGAACATGTTAATACCATACATGACAAGTATAACTATAATATTCAAACATTTCTGTGCAATGCAACCTATATTACACTTCCATGCTCCTAAAAAACACAGTTATATGTTCATAAATATCATACAGGGAATGCACATCTATGAAATGTTTATATTGTTATATATTGCATGAAAAGTACAGGTGTTTAAACAAACTTTGTTAGCTACTGAGATTAGTAAGTAAAATGAGGTTTTTGTCAACTAGCAACAGAATCTCAAATAATGGATTAGAGAAATTATAATACCTTAAGTATTTTTCTAAAGCAAAACACTAACTAATCTTTGTAACATTTTTAAGACGTCATCCACTTTTCGGTGCTATATGGCCATATTCCTCATGAACCTTGAATTGCCTATGAACTCATTCTCTTAGAGTTTTCACTTCAGATGCAAATGTTTGTGCTCCCTTATAAAAACATTCATTACACTTTTTTTGCAAATTTCTCTCATTTCTTTGCTCAATCCATATGACCATATCTGTCTTACTGTAGGAAGCCAATTAGCAAATAAATGTTTTTTAAAAGCTGTAGCAGTAAATAAATTTATAACAAAAATTACATTTGAAGGAAATCAGAACAATAATTTTATGCTTATAAATATTTCTAAAACCAAGCAGTACATTAATGCCTTTTATGCAGATGAATTTGTTTACTTGGTAAGTTTATAAAATTGCTGTTTGTTTAAAAACAGGAACTATGACAAAACTTATGAATCTGCACAGATGACCTCCCATATGTCACATGAAATAACTTCCACATAATCTGTGATAGGTTGTGCAGTGAGGTTTTACACCGAAATGTCTAGAACTGCATTCAAGACAGCTTCTTGCAGGGATTGTTTAAATCAGCTGAATTAATATTGAACAATTCAAACATTCTTAAAAACATAGGCACATATGTATTTTAATTTAATATTTCTGTTTAATGAAAACCACATCACAGTGTCACAGAATGCTCCAGAGTACCTCAACATTTTTGTGGAAATTAGTTTAACACAGATGAGTATTTTAGACTAAAACAGGAATCACTTGAAATAGGAAGGTCCTGCTAGTGAAGACTCTTACATTTGGAACCTGTTTAAATAGACTTTTAGCCATTGCACTCCATTTTGCCCAGCAGAAAAAAATAAGAAGAAAAAAAAAAAGGATGAACTGATAACTATGCCTTATTATTCTGGAGCAAGGCTGGCCATGCGATACCACTGGAAGTCTTAGCCCCAGTCACTATTCTTCGCATCCAATTGTAACATGTCAGGCAAGAGAAAGTCAGAATTTAAAACCTGGGCTATCCTTTAGCAAGAAAATTAACTTCACTCTTAATAATTAGTTTAATACAAATTAAACAAAATAAATAATGCACTTGAAATACAGCTTATGCAAATGAAAACTATTGTTATATGATCATCAAAATGCTGTCTCCTCTCTCTTTTTCTAACCATTTAGCTGAGGAAGGGCTCAGAGGCAAGGTGGGGAGAAAACTGTTTCAGTTATTATGTATCATTAATTCAGGTAGTCCCAAATAAATTTCTGACTTGATATATTAAGCCTTTGCATGTATGTCTGTGCTAACAATGTACTGCTACATCCTTTTTTCCAGGAAGAATGTTGCTACCCCTTGGTTAGGGAAAAACACTGCAAACTGTTGGTGGGGAGAAAGTCAAATACAATTATGAGGTGGGAAAATGTTCTATATCTGGCATTCAGATCTGTAGCTTAGTCTTAAGTAAGAATCATAACACTATCAAACAGCTTCATATTAATGAACAGAGTGCAAGACAGGGACTAACTTTATGTCTGTGGGGAACATTTCCCCTTCATGTTAATATTATGTTTTCTTATTCTCCGTATCTATGTAATTTTTTTCTCTGCTTAATCATTAGTTTTGGTTTTCTTTAAATTAATTGCATTAAAAATGATTAACTGATTTTTTTTTTGTACACGGAAATGATTTGATTTTTATATACAACAGCAATAGAAAACCACTATGAAGACAGATCTTCAGACTGTTTTTTCAAAAACATTAATGCTTTGTCAGCTGTCTGTCATAACATTTAACTGCATTCCACTCCTTATCAGCATCAGATGAGAAAAGCTATACGTCAGCCCATGATGTCTTTCATATGCCATCTGCAAAGCACTGCATAAGGCAGCATGCATTTTCCCTAGCTGGTAAGTCTGGCAGCTTCAAGTCACGTTGTGTAGTCTCACGGTCCAGTCAGCTCCTGAAGTGGTAGAGAAGTGATAGTCAGCAACTGCCGAAACGATTCCTGTCTGAGGGTTGTCTGTGGCACTTCCAGGCCCCTTCTTGAGACCTAATTCAGCAGAACTAGCCTTGTTCCTCTGTCCTGCAGGAAAAACATGCTGAGAATTGAAGATTCTTTGGTTTCATACTTTACCATGAGTCAGGCACCAATATCTTCTGTTTTGCTTTTTTTCTGTTTGTGCTTCCTCCACCCAAAGAAGTGATTTTTCCTCTACTTTTTCAGCATATTCTCAGTTTTTTTATATTTCTCTTTCAGAGCTAGAGCCTGCAGTCTCTTCTGCCCCTCCATACCTAAACAGTTCCCATTTATGTTCATTGTGTGTACTTGGAATCAAGAGAAATCTTGTAGTGTCTGCTGAGAAAACCAAAAAAAGATGGGCCAGGAAGAGAGACCTACAGGGAGAGTAGGAGTCACAGAAAACAAAATCCAGCCATAGCAACAGAAGCAAAGCTCCATTATGCACTTTCAGTGGAGAACACCATGGCCCTGCTGGTGAGCACCCTGTAATAGCTTGCCTTGAGCTCTTTTTGCAGAGTTCATATTCATGTTATTTTAAAGTAATTTCAATACATTATTTATCTTGTTTGAAACTTTTCTAAAATGTACTTAACCAAGCCAGCCAGTATGAATCACTCTTCCTTCTTCCAACGTTCATCTTTAATGTACTTCTCCCCTAATCAAATAATCAGTAAGGACACAACTCTTTCAAGTAGAATAACTTCATTTGTTTGAATAACAAACTAATTAGAACAAATACAATTAGAATATAAGGTAACATTTACAGAATGTAAATTATAAACCATTATTTCTCTATAAAAAAAATTGAAGACTAAATTCTTGATGGAACAAATCTGCTTCTTAGCATTTAAGTCATGCTTTTACACTCACTAAGGGATAATTGATTAATTGCTTCAAGAAGCAAAAATTTAAAATTAATGAAAATGTGTCATCCTTTTTACTATTTTTTTCTGAATTGTGAGTGATTCTTATTGAGAAACAACCACCAGATATTCCAATTACAGTAAAGTACGATATTAACAACTACTTTGTAACTGGAGAACATTGATCTCTACAATATGAAATGTTGGAAGATACGAATTTATCTTAAAATTCCATATTGGAGATCAAGCAAGGTAGAAACAGGTGGTATCAATAATGAACTACCTTATTATATGTTATTCATTTATTTTAGGCCAATATGCTTATATCTATCACTTGCTTAGTTTGCAGTATCCTTGCACATTCTAAATCTCTTCTAACAACACAAATTTCTCCTATTTAATTTAGGAAGAAAGCTGTGCTGCTTTCTGTGTGTAGAGCAGTTGTACTAATATGAGCAAGACACTAGACCAGTTCATCTTATGACTATATTTAAATATGTCCCAGAGCTTTAAGGAATATCAAATAGTCTGGGTTGTTGTCAATATACTAAGAGAGTCTGATAATTCCTTTCCATTCATTTCCAGTCACTGAACCATTTTAAACACCCAACAGCCAGAGGACTCGTTATCACAGTACTTAATAGCCTCACTAATGCTATGTGATGACTAGGTATTGACCTTTCCAGTGCCATTTGAGGGACATTCCCAGATGAAGGACTCTACAAATGGTTCATGTGGGATGAAATAGGAAAATACTGTTTCCTTTGGATCTGTGGGCAAGGCTTAAACTAGAAACTAAAGGATCAGAGAGGGCTGTACCTAGAGTTTCCCAGGACCTGCATAGCTAATAATCATCACGTGACTCTATAATGAAAATTTGCTGGTTTTTGCTTTCCATTTGGCATTCAGTATGAAGTATATGCTAAAAGCCTATTTATTGCTGTTAACAGAAACAATTTTTTGCCTGTTTTTGTTACTGTTTTAAATTTCTTTTATATTTTAGTTTAGTTCCAAGTTGATTGCATAATGTTCACAAGTTTGTCATGGCTTAATGATGGCTATTATAATAGGGGCATTTTAGTTTTTAATGCCCTTTTTGCTAGAGGCAGCATATGTATTTTTTCCCCATATTTTATTTATTTCTTTTGTGTCTGACATGTCTGGTAGCTATTATGGTTAGAATTAAAAAATAAAATATTAAGCAGGGACTGAGGATAAATAGTGGCTTCATTAAAAATAAAGGAAAGAAAACAGTATCTTAAGATGATTATAAATTCCAGCAGGTTTATAAATTATGATACAACTGGTAATTACATCTGCTATAAGCTCTTGGTTAAAAAGTCTAGTGAACACGGCCCTCTGGCTCTACAATGGAGTAAGATGCACAGTCACCCCAGGGAAGTCTAAAAGCACATTATTTACATGTTTAGTTTTGGATTTGTTTTGTCCAAAGAGTGAGATAAGTCTGGAACACAAGAATTACCACAAGACTTGGAACATAAGTAACATAAATCTGTTACATAAAAACCACTTTATATTGCCTCATTCCACTGCTAAAACAACTCCCCCAAAAAGCACAAGAGACTGAGAAAATAATGCAACATATGGTAGAGAAGGAGTCAAACAGTTAATAAGATCTCACCTAGTGAAAAATATTCTTGACCATACATGTTCAAATTTCCTGTTTACAAAGCCACTTTATTCATCAGGGCTTGGATCTTGCCATTTTCAAGGACTCTGCTCAAACACTACAAAAACACCAGATTTGCTTTACAGGATATGCAAGAACTATGTCAAGAAGACTATGCAGTGTCTTTGTTTGGATGAGTTTTATTTCAGATAGTTAACAAGGGAGTCTGAAATCAGTATAGCAAAAAACGCTCTTTTCCCACCAGTTTTGCGTGGTAGGAAAGTGTAGTCAGATGGCTTTTTACTGTAGTATCAGTTTTTAAATCTTTAATGAAATTACCCTTACAAGCATCCTGTAAAACTGTGAAGTGTTATCTATTCCATTTGAGTAACTGAGGTACTAAAAACTAAATGACTTAGAGAAAAACTGGTGAAAAAAAGGCTTAAGTTGAAATTTCTTAAGCCCTAGTCTAGTGGCTTATTCACCATGCTTTCTCTGGGAAATGTGATTAAATAAAAAAATCAATAAAGATTTAGGTTTGCCAGATAAAACACAAAAGCTTGAAAGTCCACTGACAAGAATTCAGGGCATGAGGCCAAGTTTTTTCAACTACTTTGAGTGGATCAGTTAATAGCATGAAAACAACATAATAAGGAGAAAATTAGACATTTGCTTCAGGTGTAGCCATGAGGTATGTCATCAAGGACTTCACTTTTACTTCTCCCAGTGCTAAGTGCACCTCATGAATGCCTGACCACATTAACATGAATGGTAAAACTCCCTTTACTTCAGACTGGCTACAGGTCCACCCATACTCAGGCAGAGGTAGTGCAGAACACTTCACGTCAAATTCACATCTCACTCTCTAGGAGACTGTTGTCTCAGCTACTAGTTTTAAATGCTGAGAAGAGAGACAAGCTTGAATACTAAAAATCTGGGCTCCACGGAAGCCCCTAACGTAACGTTCAAAAAAAGCAGGGAGTGACACAATTTTGATGAAATTGCAAACTAACTAAACGTACAGTTTTAGGAGTAATAATCCTTGCAAAATTAAGTCAAATTGGCTCAAATAATTTATTTTATATATACTTGTGTGTATATATATATCATTATAAGCCGCTACAGGTTTTGTTCACAAATATAATTTTCATTTCACAGAATCATTCAGGTTGGAAAAGACCCTTGGGATCATCGAGTCCAACCATCAGCCCTACTCTACAAAGTTCTCCCTTACACCATATCCCCCAGCATCTCACCTAAATGACCCTTAAACACATCCAGGGATGGTGACTCCACCCCCTCCCTGGGCAGCCTATTCCACTGTCTGACCACTCTTTCTGGGAAAAATTTTTTACTAACGTCCAGTCTAAACCTCCTTGCAGTTTAAAGCCGTTCCCTCTTGTTCTATTGCTAATTACCTGTGAGAAGAGACCAGCACCAACCTCTCTACAATGTCCTTTCAGGTAGTGGTAGAGAGTGATGAGGTCTCCCCTCAGCCTTCTCCTCCTCACACTAAACAGTCCCAGCTCCTTCAATCACTCCTCATAGGATTTATTCTCCAGGCCCTTCACCAGCTTTGTTGCCCTCCTCTGCACTCGCTCCAGCACCCTGATATCTCTCTCGTATTGAGGTGCCCAAAACTGGACACAATACTCAAGGTGTGGCCTCACCAGTGCAGAGTACAGGGGGACTATCACCTCCCTACTTCTGCTGGTCACACTATTTCTAATACAAGCCAGGATGCCATTGGCTTTCTTGGCCCCCTGGGCACACTGCTGGCTCCTGTTCAGCTGTTTGTCAGTTAGAACCCCCAGATCCTTCTCTTCCAGACAGCTCTCCAGCCACACCTCCCCAAGCCTGTAGTGATGCATGGGGTTGTTGTGGCCCAAGTGCAGGACCTGGCACTTGGCCTTGTTGAAGCTCATCCCGTTGACATTGGCCCACCAATCCAATCTATCCAAGTCTCTCTGTAGTGCCTCCCTATCCTCATGCAGATTGATGCAGTGATAAATAAAAATTTCATAATCATCATTAGGTTTTTGTGACTGTTTTTGCTTTTAAACAGACAGGGCATGGTAAAGTATTATAATTCTGCATAAAGAACACTCAATTTGTAATTAGTTTAAATGTAATTAATCCTAATTTATAGCTGGCCATACATGTTTCCCCTCAGCCTAGTAACTATGGATCAATTTACAAGAACAACTAATTATTTACTTTTTTAGATATACTTTGACCATATATATGTACATTACAAAGCAGTGTAATGGTAAGGAAAGAACAAGTCAATTGCAGACATTTCTATTAGAAAAAAGATAACAGTTACCCATGAATAGAATTCCCTGTGGTGTAAAAAGAGTATTAGGAATAGCTTAATGCAAGAGCTGTGTAATGATTAAAGATAAGATCTAAAAGAGCATCAGAATTTGCTATCCTATAACCCTCTCTAGTAATTCCTATATCCATATAATATTACAAATGACTTGCAGAGAATGAGCCAGGATTGATTGCTCATCATGTCTTCAGACAGAATAAGGTGTCGGCAAAGATGTTAGTAGAGGGCAAATTCTGAACAGACAAAATTCACATGATGTATAGTTCAGCTGTGGACTGTCTTGTCACAAAACGCGATGGACACAAAACGTTAACCTCTCAGGTCTGGCTTGTGAATGGGAGGGAAATCCACTGAGGGTTACTGTATAAACCAAAACT
Source organism: Strix uralensis (assembly GCF_047716275.1). Classification (NCBI taxonomy): domain Eukaryota; kingdom Metazoa; phylum Chordata; class Aves; order Strigiformes; family Strigidae; genus Strix; species Strix uralensis. The sequence goes on from NC_133984.1 coordinate 4,409,163, forward strand.
ACATCCGGCTCAGGAAGTCTATGCTCCACATATTCTTACATGTCTCTGGACACCCACTTTTGGCCGCTCTCAGAAACAGGCGAATTAAACGGGCTTTTAGACTGATCTACTGCCACCACTTTTTTGCCTTTATTAGGTTCAGGCAACACTTTTATACTGGGGAGCCAATAACATGCATGAACTCTCTTATGGTGAGCCTCTGAAAGGGTATCTCTCCTTAAATTATTTCAAACCTTAGCTTCAGGAAGACAATGATTGCCAGATAAGGTAAAAAAAACCAAATAACAATCTTATATGATAAAAAAAAAAACCAAAAACCTGAACAGCTGTATTAAAGACAACTATGCAACAATAGTGTATGTGGAAATACAAGTATAGCCCCTATATTTTGAAATCAAAAATTCATCAGATATAAGTTTCTAGGAAGAGAGACAGGAAAAAAACAAGGCTTCTAGCAATAGCAGTAATTATTGAAAGTATGCTGCTGTCATATTTCTTCAGTCAGGTATATCATCTAATATATTACTGATTTAACCTAAACACAGTTTAATTGAAAAAGGTGCCCTAACCTGAAATAAGGTTCTGTGTTGCAGCCTGATGCATTGCAGCTATATGTCTGTGCTTGCTTGGTTATTAGTAGTGCCACCAGCAGAACAGCACTACTGCTATGACCGACTTTAAAAAAGCATGATATATCAGCCAAGGCACATTTTAACCTTCTGTAACAGTCAACTATTTTAGACTAAGCCAAACAATGAACTTTAATCTTTTGGCCTTGGTTTGGATTTTGGCCAAGGACAGGTTCATTTAAATCACTGTGCAGTTGTCCAACAATTGTTTACACACCACTTTGTTTTATGTACTCCCCGCATTTTTCAGTGGTGTTGACACCTCTGAAACTTTTATATACTTGGAATGCTAAATTGCATTTATTAACTTACTTTTTCTTAATTGCCTTTTAAGGACTTCCAGAAGTAGACTATTGACTGCAAAGTTGAGAAACATCATCACAGTAGAAGATTGTTTGTGGGATCAGGCTATGGCCCATGCATTTTTCCAAAATGCAGATTCAGTACAGCAATTACTTCCAGTCTTATGCCAGTATTTGGCATAATTGGCATGCCAATTACGATAACATTCTAACGGCATTAGAATAAGTATTTCAAAGGTGTTTTTTTTTTTTTTAAAAAAAAAGACTAAGATGGCAAATATACTCAATGCTTAGTTTAACACACCTATGAACTACTGCCAGATGTTTCTGTGGTAGACACTGTAGCAGCTTGAGTTTGTCCTTGCTTTATCTACACCAGGATGAGGCTTCTTCTACAAGTTAACCAGCCTCAGAGTAAAGGTGCAGATACACTGTTCTGTTATGTCTGCTGCTGCTTATTAACAGGCAGAGCCCTGACACCCACTTACACCACAATTACAACCATAGGACAAACTGATTTTCTGCCTCATATCACATTTACAACTTGAATTCCATAGCTCTTGCCACATTAAAAAAGGTTGACATTCTGCTTGCCTCAAAGTGGCAACGTGCAAGCATATATCCAGATTTCTATTTTAAAGCAAAACAATATGACATTTGGTCAGATTTCTACAATAAGCACAAGCTTATGAATAATTTACTCTGTATTCTACACTTCATTCAGGTGCTGTATCTATAGGAAAATAGTAGGACAAATACAACTATTAACCTGCTGACATAGAATCCATGTTTTTAAGCTATTTATTTAAAACAGGTAAACATTTGATTTCCCATTCATCATTAAATCCTAAGAACATATTACTTAAAATGCTAAAGCAGGTCTCTACAAAACCTTGATTTAGAATTAACCTTGAAGACAAAAGCAGCACCCCTTTATAAAACTGTCGTGTTCTTTTTCTGACCAAAGCAATTCTGTGTTCTAGCTAAATAAAGTGAACTTCAGCATCATAGATGTGTGATCAGCATGACTTTTTTTCATAATAAAAGAAAGATTTATGAATGGCCAGCCATTGTTAACAATTCACTTTTCTTTATTGATTTTGCTTTCAAGCAAAATTGTCCAAACAAGATCTTTCTTGTTATTTTTAATGTATTATTTTTATACAGTTACACTGAAAACTGTGTCTAACCCATAAAATATCATTACAGATGAGTAAAGTTATTTTTAAAAGTAAATCAGCAAGTTAGATACCCTATTTCAGGGGATTCAAATTTTCACTGATACAGTACTAATTTTTGCATTTTCTTTACTCAAACCCCCACTCTTTTTCCAAGATTTACAAGATTTCTCTATAAACTATGTTAGGCCAGGAGAGAGTTTCAACTTTTCAGTGGAATGTAAATTATAGCTTTCCATAGTAGTTTTCCTTTACGCAGGAAAATATTTTTTTAGAAATCTGTCCATGCCTTCAAACCAATGACTTACTCATGAATAATTTTATATTACCAAGCACACAAATCCCACTGAAGAATATACTAAACAAATCTCAAACTTTTTTATGTCTTCATTTAGAGGAAAGGCACTATCAAGAATGTTATTTGTAAACTATGGCATCGTATATTTTATTTTTTGTTTTGCTTCAGGTTAAGGTTTTCTTTGCATTTTGAGAATAAAACATGAAAGACAGAAAAAGGGTTTCTACATCTTTAATATCTAAATAACTTATACAATGACACCTGCAATATATGGGACTTATTAAGTCTGAAATTTTTTTTTGTGTGTGTATATATATATATATTTATAACTTAGAGGGCAAGAATCATTAGTGTAAAATACATCCTGGGTAGATATTCAGAAGTACTAAGCACACATGACATCAACAATTAAGAAATATTACCTCTGAATCCAGTCTGAAAAATACTGAAAACTTCCAAGATGCAATGAAATTTCTCAGCTATTTCAAAGATGCTGTATAAAGGAAACAGAACTTTAATGTAGAAATATTAACTTGGTAACACTGATGCATTATTTTCCTGGACATTAAAAAAAAACCCAAAAGCCAATAACATCCCATTTTGTTTTTCCAATCTGTGTCTGGACAGTGCTTTCTAACATTATAGTAAAGCACAGCTTCAGAGCTATGGTTATAGCTTTTTTTTTTAAAGCAGTCCATAAAGATTGCACTTTAAAATTTTACATGCAAATTTTTCATAGATGTTTATTGATTGTCCCTAGGTTTAAGCATCATGATTTAATGTCTTTGAAACAGTGCTGTAAATGTAAATTTATCACAGTTATTTTATTGCCTATCTCAGTTAAGTTTAACAGTTTATTTTATGAGGTTTTGGATGAAAGTGGAAAAATTAGATATTAGAATGCAGAGCATACAATGTAATTATACAAACTGTTATTTTAATATTTCTTGAACACTGTATGCTATAATTTACAGTTGCATTACAAGCACTATCTGGTTAGATATCTCTAGAAATGGAGTTTCAAATGCTTGTTCCTCTCAAATCATTTGGGATGGAGGGGAAGGGACTACTGAATATAAATGTTACACAGTCATCGATGGTCATCTAAAAGCTCTGTATAGAATTTATGTATTTTATCATTCTATGTATTTCTGGACCAACAAAGTTACTTTGAATGTGCTGAAATTTCACTAAAGTGTATGTTTGAACAGAGTCAAAACTATGTAATATACATAAACAAGTAATATGGTATACTCACACTTACAGTATCTTTATAGTTTAACTAAATGTATGAGATAAGGTAGCTCTTAACAGTTTAAACACTGCTTCAGTATGCATTTTAAAGTATGAAAAAGTGTAGATATCTGAGGAACTGACAAATATGTCCACCCAATTCATACCTTGTCTAAAGTAAGTCAGAACTAGAGAAGGTCAAATAACCATTTTCACCATTTTTTTTCAGCTTTGCACATTTCTATGGTAAGGCTGGTCCAACAATTCATAGATGAGAACTCAAGATAAAATTTTAATTTTCTTTGGCTTTACTATTCTCTTAATTATTCATTAAATAATTTTCAGAAGAAAAATAAAGACTGAAAAACAAACAAAAGTACTAGATATTTCTTTTTATGAAAAAACAGCCATAGGCACAAACTGAACATCTCTATTTGTGGTCTTAAAATGAAATGGTATAAACTTTCACATGCTTCACAGTTCTTTATGAGGTAGGACAATCTCAAAGAGACAGAGAACAGAAACAGTTCAATACTAATAAATGTGCTAACTCCTTTGACTCAGGCAGAATAAAGAACATTCCCCCCTTTCCCCTCACACATACATACAGGATAATTAGCCATGTACAAATACCCAACCTTTTGCATGTTGTCTCAATGCAGTGATAATATAAACTACAAATTACATTATCAGCTGACTTTCTGAACTGAATGTGCAACTGACATTCTGAATTTAATGTGCAATTCTAGTCACTGATATACAGATTAACACATTAATATTAAACAGATCTACAGTAATTAGTACCAATTAATGTAAAGGATAAGTTAATTTACAGAGCATATCATTCAATATTCAAGCCAATGTGTGCCAAACAGTATTATGCTAATTCGATAGCCCTTATTTTAAAAGTCTTAATTAACTGTGGTTGGGTAATCTGACTTAGATCACTTGAAATACTATGTTTTTCAAAACCAGGCAGGTGCAACTACAGTTCAGTTACAGACCAAATTTCATTTCTATTGTATTAGCAAACCAGAAGCCTTATATAAGACAAAAGACTATGAAAAGAAGTATTTCTTAAAAGTTTCTTTTCAAGTTTACAACTTTTTCTATTATAGGTTTCAAGCCTGTACAAATTTTCAAACTGAGATTTGTTTACAAAAGTAAATATTTTTGCTCCAGTAGTCTTTGATCTTATGTTATTTCAATAAGAATTACTACAGAGCCCCAAGTGCTTTGAGTTGACTCAGAATACACTCAAAAGTAGTTGCTGCAGGTCTCTGCATAGCACATTTTGTTCTTGTCACAATATAAATACTACCAAATGCCCTTATTTTTCTCACATCTTATTAATAACAGCCAAATATTTGTCAGGTTACATATAGGTGTTTTATGTGATTCCTTAAATCACTAATTATGAGTGCAGTTTATTTGTAAACTAGAATATAACCAGAATATAACCATATAACTAGAACAGTTATCAAAACCTAAAAATACTGTTCCAAAATTGAAGGTTTGCTGTAACATCAAAGGAGGATTGCACCCAACTGTAGAGAACACATACAGAAAATAAGAATAGCGGGATGATTGTTGCGGATGAAGATATCTCACACAGTTATGATTAATAGAAATTTAAGATTTATTAATGGTGTGAGGTAGATCAAAGGTTAAATTTTAGCAGCACTTAATGGTTGATTGATTTAAAGATTAACAAAGTGATTTGCTAAAATAGATTATGATTAAAATAGCAACTTGATTACAAATTTGAGAATGACAAGATTCACACTAACTTACAACAAGGTATTATGAATCAAATGTATATGTATATATGTAAAACAACACATGCACACACACTCACAAACGGTGTGGAAATATTTGGATACCTAGTGAAATACAGAAACATTCACACTCATAAAGGTAAATGTTTGTAGTTAAACACATAGGTAGGTAAAGATGTGGATGGAAGAAGCTAGCCTATAGTTAAGATTTCCCTCTTCTCGAGTTTGGAGCAAGTACTCACAATATTCAAGAAGAAGTCAAATTAGTCACTGTCGTTCAGGTTTTAAGACACAAGGCAGTGTAGTAGTTTCAGGAGAGTTTATAATTTCCCTCATCAAGAAAGTACTGAATACCTGAAATTTTCTTTTCTGTAGTGTGAACAGGAGGCTTTCCATGACTACCAAGCACCAAATATCTATTCTGAAAACCGATGTTTCCAGGTCTATTAGCATCTTGCAACACCGCTGCACTGCTCCCTGTCACCGTTAGTCATGCAAAGTACTTTGCAGAATCACACCAGCCCCTCAAGCAAGACTGCAGCTGACAGTGTCCTTAGTGGGAAAGTATGACTGAACTTTTTTACTTGTATCTTGGCTGTTTGTTGAACACAAAAGAGAACTATTGGACAAAGAAAAGCAGGTATGGATGTTTGCATACACGTAACAGAGGTTAAAATCCTCCAGAAAACAATATTTGAAAAAAAAAGCACGGCAGTTGTTACTACTGTTTGAACTGGAGGAATGTAAATTTTGTGATTTGTTCTCAGCCAAATGCTACTTGGTGCAGTACTTTACTACCCTTTACATGTTTTTTGCACACATGAACAATGCTTATGTGAATGCAATGGCTACCAGGAGACAAAGCCATGGAGAGGAAAACTATAGTGCTTTTTTTTTTTTTTCTTCCCCATTCCTGAGTATGAGAAATATAGCTGATCACTTTGAGCTTGAAAATAAATAGCAAGGACTACTATACTTGGAATAGCTGCTGGACGATTCCTTGCCTTACTTATATCTCTGTGATGCACGAAAGTGTTCCTTGGAGGGAATTAAACTGTCCATTGTATTGTTCCCAGGAGCACAATTAAGATTATTCACACTAATATAATCACGCTATATTGCATGATATCAGAGACTGTATTACATGCTGGAGAACTTCAAACTCAAGCATTAAAAGAAAATACTATGATTCACTTATTTTCAAAAAGGTGGATCTCAGTTTCTGGAGAATCTTATCTCAGTATTTTTCCATCTATGCTTGAAATATTCACTATATACTGGAAAAAAGATGAGCTAGTCCTTATAGTAACATAAACCAGTGTGAAATAGCAGATGGGTGATATATGGGGAAAAAAGCAATACCATACTACCTGAAAGGTTTGTCTTAATTAACAAAGGGAAAGAAAGGATAGTACAGATTATTTAAAAATATCTAATTATTTATTTTCCTTCCTTATCTTTTACTTGGTTGATTCCAGTTTGATATTTACTTCTTGCTTGCCTGCCATTTGAGTTTGGTCTTGAGACTAGAACAAGTCTTTTCTACTTCCATACATTATAAAATACTTCTTTATTATCATTCTATCTAATGCTACTGCTCTCTACCTTACTGTGAACTAAAAACCACTAATCCTTCCTTCTGATCCTTGCTGATTTTGATCCCATTCAGGATTTGATTCAATACTGGAAGCCTTTTAGGTTTGAAATGGTCAGCATTATGGAGGTGTTCTCAAAAGTAAGCAAAACCAGTGAAAATATTTGGAAATGAACCATTGTGTTTTATAAAGAAGCTTCAAGAATAACGTGACAGAAAAGGTAAACAGAACACAACTAATTTTAAAAATCTGTACGAGTCAAAGCCTGGCTGCTAAATAGCTAAATACAAGCTATTTTATTTTCCTAAATGTGGAATTTTATTTGTTAAAACTTGAAAGCTAAGCTTGCTATGCTGCAGTGCTGTATTGTGTGGCCCTGAGCAACTGCTGGGTTCACTGTATTGGTTGCAGAGCCCTTGTAATTATATACCTGCATGTTATCATTAACACACCACACTTTCACATTTAGAACTAAGTTTACCCAGTAAAAACCAAAAGAAAGCTCGTTGCCACTGGGCTTAGGGGTGCAGAGGGAGGGGTGAGAAATACTCTGAGAACACATTCCTGAAGGGCAAGGTCTTATCAGTCCACACTGCTATCTTTCTCCAAATGAGCCTGAGAAGGTCATAAGGAATAGGAATTAAATGATCACAACCCACCCTGCTCAACAATACACGATCACTTGTCTGCAATCTCTTCAGAAGCTTCAGCTCAAAAAGTGAATAAGAGTGGCAGAAGTACAAAAAAAGTCCACTTGGTGCTATTAGACTTCCTACCACACACACAAATCCTTAATATTTTTATAAGAGCAATAATAATAAAAACATCTAGTTTTAGCTGCATTCATTCAGGTGGAAGCATCTGTGATATGTACAAACTCATAAAATATATATGCTTAAATGAAAGTCACAAAATGCTGACAGTATCTTAGAAATATATCAGTATTATAGATGATAAAATGTTTTATTTGTTTGTTCATAATTTACTGGGTAAGTGCTATATGCTTTCTTAAAAGGAGATGTCCAGGTTGCATACAGTTTTATCCTAGTAGCTGCACCAAGTCTGAAATACTTCGCCTTAAAAGCAAGAGTATGTCCATCAAGCTGAAACTTCTGGACTAAAGGGCACTGCAAGAAGACTGAGGGCAAATGCAAGTGAACTTGTGCAGAACCTATGGGGTTGTGTGTATATGTGTGCATATATGAACGTATAGGGTAGAGAACCCAGGCTATTTCCTGGGAGGAGCTCCTAAGCTACTGAGTAAAAACAAAGCAATTACAAAGTCATAGAAATAAAACATGTTAGTTAAACCTGAAACTTTACCAATCATCAATATTAATACAGCTCTAGACAATAGCACACAATAGTGATTCTTATCTTCATAGCTTGTATTTGGCTCTATATAAAATGCTGGCCAGTATTGCCCTCATGTTTAATCCAAGTCACTAGAGAATTAAATAGATGTGGGTCTGAAGATAGCACTAAATTTAATTAAAATGACCTTTATAATCACCATTTCCACATTTCATACTGTATCATATTGATAATTCCATGAAAAAAAAAAAAGTATTTCCTCTCTCTTTTATTCAGGACCTTCACAAATTTACATCCATGAGACTGTTTCTTAGAACAAACAAAAAACCCAACAAAAAACCTTAAGGTACAGTACGGTTTCAAACCAACATTGTGCTTAAAAATTCCTACTTGCAGCCATAGGACCTGACAAATTCTGTGGTTAAAAGCTGGAATCAGTTTCCTAGAGTTACAAATCTCTGTGTGTAGTCTCATAACTCCTTGCTTTAAGCAGGAGAAAAGAATTTGTCCATTGACTTCAAAAATGAGAATCTGTTTACTTCTACAAGTTTGAGCCTGCAGCAAAAAGCAGCATTAAAAAGCACGCCAGTTAAATACTGTCTCCTAAAACTTTGCTCTTGGAGCCACCACAGTATCCATAAAAGTTTTTTTTTTCCCTCCACACTTAAAAAGGCTAACGGATCCCATTTTCCCAGTTTCCAGTATTTTAAAGGCACTTTCAAGCAGATTCAAAAATTCGATTTTTGCCTCATAGACATTTAATGCATTTAATCTGGTACCTTTATGCATACCAAAATAAAGATTTGGCTCTTACACAGCAAACTCCCTCACTAATATTTCCCAGTTAAGAGGTCTATTTATACACTAACGTTATGAGAAATTACACATTTCCTTTTTGTTCATTCCCCCCCCCCCCCATCAAACCCAGTTTATGAGAGGACCCATGCACTACTTTAAAGAAAGCAGAGGATTTTCTACAGAAATCAAAGAATGTTTCTGCAATGGGTATCTTCATTTCTTTATAAATGTTCTATGCAATATTCAAAGTTTTCTGACATACAATTTTCAATCCAATCAATTGTAAGCTATTAAGTTTCATAATCTCTTTGTTGCAGTGATGGCCATTAGAAAGGAGAAAATATAGGAGAGGAGACATAAAACATGGAAGTACATATTTGAGGATTGGACTAGCTGACCTTTAAAGGTCCCTATCAACCCAAACTATTCTATGATAGTGTTTGGTTTTTTTCCTCTGCGACAACACAAAACTGGGGGGTGTGTTTGATAGCTCACACTGTGTGGTGCCATTCAGAGGGACCTTGGCAGGCTAGAAAATAGGCTAAAAGGAACCGCATGAAGTTCAATAAAGGGGAGTACAAAGCTGAAAGGAATAACCCCATGCACCGACACAGGCTGGAAAGTGATTTTGCAGAGGAGGACCTGGGGGTTGTGGTGGTCACCAAGTTGACTGTGAACCAGAAACGGGCCCTTGCAGGCAAGGCAGGCAAGAACACGGTGGGCTGTGGGAGGCAGAGCATTGCTAGCAGGCAGAGGAGGTGATCCTACCCCTCTGCTCAGCACTGTGAGACACATCGGAAACATTATGTGCAATGCTGGGCTCCCCAGTAACATGGGCGGACTGGAGCAAGCCCAGCAAAGCGACACAAAGGTGATTAAGGAGTGGGAGGGTCTTATCACGAAGTATAAATATGTGATAATTGAAGTAAATAAGACAGATCCAGATTCAGTGGTGCCCAGTGACAGGACAGAAGGCAATGGGCACAAACTGAAGCACAGGAAATTCAATCTGTATACATGAAAAAACTTTTTTTAATTTTTTTTTTTTTTTTTTTTTACTGTGAAGGCAGTCAAACACTGAAAGAGGTTTCCCAGAGAGGCTGTGGAGTCTCTGTACTCCAAGATATTTAAAACCTGACTGGACTCAGCTCTGGGCAACCTGCTCCAGTTGACCCTGCTTGAGCAGGTGCCTGAACTGGGCAATGCCCAGAGGTCCCTGCCAACCTCAGCCACTCTGTGCAAAGATTCAAATCTGTGTAATGGCATTTCAAGATGAGACAAAGAATCTGGAGACACTGAAGGGGACACCAGTGTACGTGGTACTATGGCTAGACAGTTTCCCTTCTCCAATCTAATTTACTTAAATAGCACTTGCCATATGGTTTCCAGCAGCCACAGAAGCCTTCACTGAAGGTCTGAGTTAAGACACTACAACAAAGGACTTCGACTGTTGTGGGGCTATTCACAATCTAACCGGGCAAAAATTCAGAAAACAGAAAAAGCCAATGTTCAAACTCTTCTGAAAATACAGAATTGTTGTTCTGTACCATGAGGCCATAATTAATTAAATTAATCTAAAAGACACCCTTGATGTGTTCTGAGTACATGGAAGAATCAGTGAAAATCTTAAGCTGCAGAGAACGTCAGAATTTATCTTCAGAAATCATGCTAATGTTTCCGATTTGAACAAAAATCACTGGTATACTGGATACAACTTTTGCTTAGAGTATTTATAATCTAGGAAGTTTCTAGTTTTAATTCTTTAACTGTTTGAAAGTTTTTATATTCCTGTTAGAATCAAAGAATCAGTTAAATTTATAATTAGGAGTCTTATGATTTTATAGTAAACAAGAAATTTCATTTTCTTTTGATTAGATTTGTTTACTTTCCTCTGCAGAGGTCTGATTACTGAGTACAGCTGCTTGTCACAACTGAGTGGTAACTTCTTTAGTAAAATTTACTTTCATTATCTGTAATTAATTAAATAGTACAAATAATATAAGGAGATTTGAGTGGAGCAATTATGAAGCTTTATTCTTTGCTGAGCTGAACTTCATTCTGAGTGTATGGCTTTAACCCTGAACAATGCTCACACTGTTGGAAGTTTTCACAAATAAGAAAAGCTATATCCAATTATCAACAAAATTTGTAAGTATTCCAATAGGAATGCTGAAGATGAAACAGGTGCATAGAACAAAGGGCTACACAATACATTATGAACATTCTAAACTTGTTTTTAGAATAAAATTTAAAGATCATAAAATTCTATGAAAAGAGATATAGGTCTAGAAAGGAATGCAAAAGGTAATTTGTCCATCTTCACATTATCATACCTAATCGGTTCTGAAAAACACACTGATAGCAAACCCAAAACTTCTCTAAGTAACTTATTCTAACACTCATCATCTCAGAGGTATAAGGACTTTCATAATCACTATTCTAAAAGTTCATAAATATAAATTAATCCTACTCCTGAACATCATGAAGCATACTTGATTTTTGTCTCTTTATAAAAATACTTACACATTCTGAACTTATCAGCCTACTTCTGTCTTGTGTTTTCTACACTAAACAAACCCAGTTATTCAAACCTTTACGTACTCCGGACTAATGTCTCTTAAAGATATGGCTGAACACAATATTCATTCTTGATGTGCTTGGTTTATGACTCACTGACTCCTACATCCTTCCGTACACTTAGCATTGCATACTCAATACTCCCTCATGTTGTATTGTGCTTTTCATTTTTCCTTGCCAAATGTGGGACTTCACACTTCTATTTACTGAATGTTATCTTTGTGATTCGTATCATTTCTCCAATTTATGAAGGTTAATTTAAATTGTAACCTTGTCCTCCAAATTGTTTGCAGGCCCTTCCAGGTCACTGTCATCCACAGATTTGGTAAGTTTATTTTTTCCTTCCATCATTCAAGGTTAAAAGTATGAAAGAACTGAATCCAGAGTAACTCCCTGAGGCTCTACATAGGAGTAAATGTGGAAATTTAGAGAAAAGTCATTCCAAATGAATGATTTCATTTTATTTTATAATGTGCAAGCATGTAGCACTAAAAATAACAAGTAAAGTAGCAAAGTGTTTCATTTTGGAAATATTTCAACAATGTTGACATTCAAATTTTTTCCTTACAAATTAAGCTTGGGGGATGGGAAATCAGTATAATTGTACACAGTATTTTAACTTTGAAAGCTAAACTTCCTGAAAAAAAAGGGGGGGGGGAAGGGGGGGATTCTAACAACTTCACAGTATTTATTATACAGCTAATTCACTAACTTAACCTCAAAATACACTGTAAGAAAAGATGCACACTAGAATGAACTTGACACTTTTTCTGTATTTTTCTCATTTCACACTGTAACCTCGCTGGTGTTCTACTTTTGTTTTGTAAGCAGAAAGTAGAAACATCTATTTAGTTACAGTATATTGATTTTTGAAAATCAAATTGTAGAGGGTATACATAATAGGCATGAAAAGGTCTCAAACTGGTAATATAGGAATCAATAAATATTCAAGAGAACTGAGTATAAAGCAAATCAGGGAAAATGACAGGTATACACAGTATTCATTTCACTGTTCAGAAAAGATCTTTTCTTATTGGAAACTATAAAGCTAAATGAGAAACTGCTGAGCACTGATGTTACTGGGCAAACTTCCCAGAGCTCCTTATTTCACTCCCTTCAAGCCTTTTCTTTGCATAGGTTCAGGGACTCTAGACAGCAGTGAGAAAGATTTTAGGCCATAAGTAGGGAAGAACAAACAAAAATTAAATCTAATTGCTTGGGAGCAAAGTGGTTTTTTCAGTTGCAAACAGCAAAGGAAACGCTGTTACCAATGAATGACTGCTTCTGGATTGCCGAACTGATGAGCAATCAGTACCAATCACTTAGAGCATTTCTAGAGCATGATGCAAGGGGAAAACATATACTAGAGAATTTAGGATGTATACATTGTGGCAAAGTTATGAATCAGATTATTCACATGTATTTTGCAGACAGTTCATTAGATACTAGAAATAACACTGTCTCCAGCCTTTCTCTTCCAGCTACTCTATGTAATTTTATTTCCTTAAAGAAGTTTTTCATGTTCCTGACTAGACACACTAAGATTGATCATGCTACCAAACAAGGATTGAAGTTTCTTCTAAGGAATTTTAAAAAGTATCATTTCCGCATAAGAAAAGATTTTTCAAAAAATAGTTTAAAAAACTGTCTCTTATAGAAGGACTGTTAGTTATCTCATGTCATCATTTATGCCAAGGAACACTATTCCCAATCCTTAACAGAAGTTGGTATGCAAAGCACATTGAAAAAACAAAAGGAAAATATCAGGGGGTGGAAGAGGTAGATAAATTATTTTTAAAATCATCTAACTTGCTGATTTGGAGATGCTGGTTTGTATTAGTTTTCCCCCAGCACACACACTTTTGAAATGTGGAACACAACTCCCCTGATATTCCAAAAACCTCATCTTCAGTGGTTTGTTTTGGTTATAAAAAGGCATAAATGTGTTTAGATGAGTTATCTGTGGCCTTCTGAGTACAGAAGAGTTCCTTTCTTTCAAATGGAACTTTCTGAATTGGATTTTTTTTTTATTCATTGCAAATCTTTATAATCCTGTGTAGATTTTTCCCTTAATCTTGTTCTTTATTTTCTTTGCTTCACAATGAGCTTTCTCACCATACCGAGAATGTTTTTTGCATTAGTGTCAGTATTGTTCTTTAGTTATCTGAGTTTAGAGCAAAAAAGCATAGGTTTTGAGCATGCTGCCCTCATTATACTGCTATTTTCTTACTGTAGATAAATAACACTTACTGTAGATTGTAACACTAATCAAACTTTGTTTGCTTTCTTGGAAATGCAGTGCAAAAGCAGTAAGCCTCCAATGCTACTCTTTTTGTTTAAAAACAAGAAAACTGAACAAAAATTTCCTGTATATTCATGCACAGGTAATCTTTGAAGTTGATGAAATTCTGCTGCTATTGGAAATGGGACCACACAAAATGAAGCATTAGAGACTAATAACAAGCCATAAGAAGAAGAAAGAGAGAGAAAGAGGAACATTTTACCAAAATCACAGTACAGAGACTTGACTTGCTGTATGTCATTCATCCAGGATTTTATTTATTTTATGACAATTCTTTGGTATTTTTCACTATAACACCTGAGGAGACACCCATAAATATGTAACATATATACACTTAGTTTAATAACACTAGTTAGTAACAATAATGAAAGGATGTTTAAACAGACTTTGCTACATCCACATTCACCTTTCCTCCTAAAAGATACAGAAATGATTAAGGTACAATTTGGCAAAGTATTTTACTTCCCCCCTGCCAAATGTCACTAAGTAGCCCATATGAACAAGAATATTGCTTTATTACATAAAGTTCCACTCCAGTAACTTTTATTTATTTTTACCTTTATGAATTCTACCCAGGCCATTCAAATAAAAAGTACACACGTGCAGTCCTTTGAGGAAGTACGATAGCATTGACTTTTTGGAATGATTTACACTGATTTTGATATCACTACATTGAAACAGAAATAAAGGAAGGCATTTTTCATGCCATTTACTTGGTAAAATGTTAGAACTGAAGGATTAGGGCATGATAATCCAAAAGTTGGACAATATTAATCAGTCCTATCTTATAACATAAAGCAAAATATGTCAAAGTGAAGAGTGCGCACACCAGTCAGAACAGGAAACAAGTTATTTGAAAGAATTTCATTAAACTCGTTAGAGCTTAAGGTGATAAAAGTTGGGAATTCCATTGATGAAACATTGTTATGTAAGGACCTATATTTACATTAATACCACATTGATTCATCACTACTAACATTACTTTGGAGACAATGAAGATTTAAAAAGATATTATTTGAGTGATCAACATTACCAAATCTCCTATTGTTCCTGTTGCAACTGGCAACGGCTTCAAACAGAAGAGTGTTGAGCCCTGAAACTTAAACATCCTCTAATTAGCCTCTCTAATACCTGAAACAAATCCTGAGGACATGCTCAAATGCCCTTATGATCCCAATACTTGGCATAATGTAAAACTCTTTATCCTGGCCAACAGACAGGCTAAGACAGTTTCAAAGAGTTTGCATAAATGCAGGAGTAATACAAGTTCCTACAATCCTTTCCCATTGGTTGCAATCTTTCTTTCATTTCATAATTGTGTAATAACATCCAAAGACAAAATATTCTACCTTTTATTAACTACAATTTACAGATAACTAACCAGTTTAACTCTTGTTGCCTGATCAGTCTTTTTATCTTGTAGCAACCTCTTGACTGCAAGTTGCATTTTGTGTGTTTATGCAGATCTCTGAAATGTACATAACTATAGCAGATATTTCTACTTAAATATATTGTTTAAAAACTGAAATAGATTGGTTTTGAGTAATTTTAACACATTCCTCAAAATTATTAATTTCTAAAAATGTTTTTTTCCACGTAAACTGCAGTTTCATTATTTGTCTGCTGCTGTTAATGTAGTCAAGATTTGCAAACGCTGTTCATTCCCAGCAAGATCAAATAACTGATGGTACATTTGGAGCTATATTAGTACTTCAGTAATACTTCCACCTACATCAGACCAATCTGAATAGCTAGAATGCATCTGTAAAGATCTTCAATATGTAAAGTTTTACCAAGATATGTTTTTTACAAAATCTTTCAGTAAAAAACAAAGTATAAATTAATAAATTATTTAAATTCAGAATGAAAGATTTGATGTCAGCTTGGTTTGCTTTTTGCTTTCAAGCAAAACTGGATCTAACTGATCATTAGAATGCTGTAACAACATGTAATGAAAAGGCAAAAACTTCCATTCACTCAAAAATAGTACTGACTTGGACTCAGTACATTAAAAACTTTCAAGACTATTTTTGAAATCTGATTCATTCAAATTGAATGAACAGCAAAACAAGTAAGCTTTACAGGCTTAAAGGATGTCCAAACCATCAGCTGTCATCCTTGTGAAACTCATGACAAGACTGCATACATGGAGATGGCAATCTCTTAGAACATTTCTGATAGATAACCAAGCTACATGCAACAGGAGAGGTGATCATTATTCAGATATTCCCTATACCTAAGGCAAGAGTAGTGTACATAACACTGATGCTCAGTTTTAGAAACTGGTGCTATTAACTGCCTGGTTGTATACCAGCTAGTTTCTGATGCCCTCAGAAAGAAGTCTCATTCAGGAGTCTTTATGGGAAAGCAACCAAGAAAGCCATAATAACTGTAGCAAGTTCCTCATCTAAAAAAACTGTGGCAACCACCTTGAAATATCAAGGAAGTAGAGGCTTTTTGTGGAAAAAAAGAAAAGAAAAGAAAAAAAGAAAAAACCACCTCAACCAAACAATAACAAAAAAAAAATCCACAATGAAAAACAAACCAACAAAATACACAGTGATGTCATGGGCTCCAAAAACCTGAGCAACAAAGAAATATTCCAAATAAAGAGTGGACAATGAGAAATCAAAGCAGCTTCCCTTCATACGTTCAATTTGATTGCTTCAGTCAGCTTTTCGGTTTTCATTATTCTTACAGTCAGAATGAGAATTACAGAAACATTAGAAGACTATAACAGATATATTGGAAAGAGGGTAAAATAGTGAGTTGGATGAGGATTTAAGCAGAAATGTTTTATTACACTAGGCTTTAGGAACACAGTTCCTTTGCACTTTATAATTCTGAGTTAAAACAGCTTGGAATTTATGCTTATAAGTATGAACCAACCCCCCACTCATAAGAATCAGAGAGTGGCAACTAGGAGCGTGTGTTGGACAGCCACCACCACCCGAGAGCCGAGCAGGAAGGATTACCTAGCACAGTCACCAGGTTTCAACGTACATAGCATAGTTAATCCTTGATAACTTGAGAACATCCTCATCTCAGGGTCAGTCCTTTTGCCCTGTGCCTGCTCTGTCTGGTGGCAGAAAGGCTACCTATGTTTCTTTTCCATGGGTAAAAATAGTTTTTATATATACAAATAGTTTGTATATTCCCTTTGTGTCCTTCAAGTATATTCACTTCCCTATCCCTCAGGAAAAATAAAGATACACGTTTTCAAACCTAGCTTGAGAAATGAACTCTTTAACATGGTGTGGTTCTACAAGTGTTTTTCAACACGGTAAAAAAGAGGATAGACTTTTATTACCTCTTTTCATGTTAAATCCATGTTAAAATTCCAAAGGGAGACAAACCATTCTGCCTTCATATATCCTGCAAGCTATACTTGTAGCAAACTCAGGCCAGTTTTAACCTGTTACATACTTGAGGCTATTCATTCTGTTGACGTTTCCCTTGTGTTATTATGATCAATTAATCATATCTCCTAATTCAAAACAGTCAAAATGTTCACTCAAACATATGTGCCACTGAATTAATTAAAATAAAAACCAAGAACAACACTTGTTAAATAGATCTCAAATGGAATACAACTGCCTGATCAGCCAGTATTGTCCAGTCCCCAGTTACTACAGGATGGCAAACAATATGTGCATCTATTTCTAATGCACCAACTGAACATATGTCTGTCAGAGAAAGATGGAAATACAATGAGGGTAGGATAATTTAAAGAAACAGCTGTCACTTTATGCAAGATTGCCTTTGGTGAGCTTTGATTTGTGTGTGTACAAAAAAAGAAAAGCAGAATTACAGAACCAAACAGAATTACAAAATGAAAACTTTATAAGGAGGAAGGTCAGCATACTTGTCTCCCATTTTTCTGTAATCCACAAACAACTCCAAGACACAACCAAAGAAAAACTTATTCATCTGTGTTATTTGTTCCTTCATTATACTACTCGCTGTCAAAGATTTCACTGCACTGCCCTAGGCCTATTAAGATTCATACAGAATGCATCTGTGAACTGTGTCTGTGCTTTCGAGAGAGGAAAGAAAGACTTAAAATCATCACCTTTTTTTGGTTTTTTAAGGTGAAACATAAAGTCAATGAGTTTTGCATTGCTTACATAGATCTTTCTAGGGGGGAACATAGTTGCATTTCTGCATTTTGCATTTTAGAATGTATATATGGTTGTATAACAGACATGGATTAAATTCACTTTCATTTTTTGTTCTTACTGAATGATTCTACTGGAGAATGGGGCTCAAAAAAACATTATGACAGAAAATTTCCATGCCAATAATGTATACTCTTTGAAGCTCAATTTGCCAGAATGAATAAGCAAAGTTAAAAACGAAGATTTCAAACCCTTTAAGGTCTCAAAGCACAGGAGAGATTCTTTCGTTTTAAGTGTATATGTAAGCCCTGATGCGAACATAAGTGTCAGATCCTGAAAAATTACTATCAATAATGTAAAAAGAAAGCAAGAGACAACCCCATAGGGAAGTACTACATAGGGATTTTCTCCACTTTGGAATGGAGATGAGAAAATGTGCAAGATTCCAAGCTATCTGACTTTGAAATTTTTTCCTGGATCTAAACCCTCAGAGCTACCATCTTCCTTTAGAGTTATGTATAGTTGAGGCAGAAATTGGTCTTTAGAGGACTTTGGTGTATATGATTTTTCATTCGATTTTTTTCCTTCACTAACACTGGAGAATGACATGTTGAAGTGTCACAAAACCTCTGGAAGTCTTCATAAAATTCAGGGTCTTTTAAGCAAAGCAGAAAGGATACCAGCATAGGAACACACAGCTAAGAAACAGTTTGAATCAGAAATATGGCCACTGAAAAGTGTCAAGAACATTATTTATCACCAAGAAAAGATGGACTAAAGAGGAGAGAAAATGGAAGAGGTTTATCAATTATGATCTTTTAATGACAGTTTTAGTTATCAATACGTACACAAATTTCAGGAAAAAACCCCACTATTTCTAGATATGTGATGCCCAAAAATTCATAGTCCCCCTACTTTCAAACACCATGCTTTGTCTCAATTTTCATCACCCCTTTTTCTGCACACCCAGATGAAACCTGCAGGGAACACACTATATGGTCCCAAGGCCTACTTCATCTATATTCTTGACAAAGCAGAATGCCAGTGCTGTGTCTATGTGTTATGTCTTAAAGCTACTTAAAGGGTTTTAAGCAGCAACAACTTCAGAAGGATCATTTAAACAACATCTAAACAGCAACTACCATTGCCCTGCATCATTTGCCTCAGTACCGGGGGAAATAGGAGACTAGATCTAAGTAATACCCTGTTTATCACCACTGTTTCAGTACAGAAAGACGTTCCAGGAGATTTTATCTGTGAAAATAAAGCAGCCCCAGAAACATGAATATTGTTTATATTAGTAAATGGAACCAGTAACTTTTTTACAGCAAGGACATAGTGGCACTGAAGTAATAGGAAGGATAATGTAGACAGTGCTTTTCATTTCCATTCCAATGGGCTTCAGAGACATACCGAATTACAAACAAAGCCATTCCTCTTCACATTTCCCCAGGATTTCTTCCAAAATGGAAATGTTTTATCTTACTTATAAATACTGACAGCATTATGACTTTTCAACTTGGATAATGTTGAAATCAAGAAAATTTACAGCAATACTGCTTGCAAACTAGTGTAATACAACCTACTGCTGATAAAACTAACTTCTGCAAGGCAAGCCTTAACTTCAGATTCTTCAAGGATTTTTGTTATGAACCACAGAAAAGTATCAAAATATATTTGTTTGCATTATTGTATATAGTGTCATATACTTCATTAAGGAAATTCTGCAAAAAGAGCTGTAAATAGGCAACAAAATACCATGTTTGTTTATCAAACCATACCTAGCAAAGCCAGTGATACTATACAGTATGAAGAAGAATATTAATGCAGGTGAGAAAAAAAATACTTACTACAAGCTTCAGCTGAATTTGTACCATACTAAAGGAAGAGAAACTGTTTCACATAATCAGATTAAAGAAGCAATTAAAACTCTGTGGTAGAGTGAAAACAGAATAAAACGTTCAGAGAGATAATGAAGCATGCGGAAAGCGTGTGATGCTCCTCTAGAAAAACTACTATTTCTAGCACATTTTCTGGAAGAAAAAATGAGAATAAAAGCAGATTTCTGTCAACATCATATGGTAATTTTAGGGTTATGAACAACATCGGAGTTAATCCGTTTGTATGAGAATTCCAATTTCTTGGCACTACATCTTTTGCTGGCAATAAACACAAAAAACCTCCAGATGTCACAGACTACATGGGGATTTGATCGTGAAAGGCAAAGCAGGTATAATAAATAAATTGGAGTAGTAATGTCAGTTAACTCAATAGATAGGGTGGTTGATAACAAACTAGTAGGTTTAGGTTTTCTGGATAAAAGCTCATGTCTATACTAGACCTTAAGCAGTCAATCAACAAAATGACATTTTCTCTAAGAAGCAATAGTACATAGACATGTCCTGTCCTCCATGAACTCTTTGCACAGAAGACTTAACAAGCCTACAATACTAATCCATCACACTTGATGAAAGCTTACTTGAACTCAGAAATAGAAGCTGCTATTGCAAAATGTGATGCTGTTTTTCTTCATCTGTGCTTTATGGGACAGTCACCTTCAATAATTAGCAGCCTTAATGATCTGGAAAACTGATATTCAGAGAGCCCTTTAGAATTCACTTTATTTCTGTTTATTTTGTGATTATCAGCAGACCAGATAGCAGCAAAATACATTTGATAACTTCACAAACTTCTACAGTTATGCTTACTGCATGAGCAGTCAGTGATATACTCTTCAACCCTTATGATTATTCTGGTATCATGAACACACTTGAGCTATGTTGAGAGCAGCATGAACTGATCATATCAAATAGAAAATTCAGGCAGAGATTCCATCACTTGAGCCAAAGCAACTACATAAAACCAACACAGAGAATACTTAATCAAGACAACGGGGAGATACTGAGCTATACCTTTCCAAATGACGACAGCTATTGAGGTTATAGAACTTGCTCATAAATTTTAAGTTTGCGTTTCTGAAAAAAACACAGGTTAAAAATGTTACTGTTTGAAAGCAAAGTCCAACTTTCCTGTAGACCCAGGAGTTTCCCCATCAAAATTGAAGGAAGATTATAAATGAAAAAATAAGTAATTGAAGTTGTTTGTTTGATGACAGGTAATAGTCTCACTGCAGATGAAGTTTAAAATGCTGGTGGGGAGATAAAAATTGTTATAAAGAGCTTCTATAAAGTTCTATAAAAATAGAATTGCTGTATTCTTTGAGCCCATGGTTAGATTTTTAATCCACTACCCAGATGCTTTAGATTGTATTTAATTTGATTACCGGATAAACAAACAGATACTCAGTGTGATTTTATATTAAAGAGTTTGATTTCTAAATTTTTAATCAAAGCGATTTATATGAAAGATTACTGTTGGCTATAAAACAACAAAAAAACCCCCACAAGCTTGTTAATAAACGCATTAAAATTTCTATGATTCATTTCAGGCTTGGTAGAAAAGTAGGAAAGTATAATTATACACAATAGTAAGACTAAAACTGTATCCTTGACTTTGTTAGATGTCTACTATTAATATCTATGTCCAAGGTAATTCCTTGAATCTGAGAATTATGTTTTCATGATACAAATTTGAGCACACAAGAAAGTGCTGACATACGGACCAAGAAGAGAAGGGAATAGGATTTATGAAAATTATCTGAAAGTTATTTGGATCAATTAAATATTCTCCACCTTGCCCAGAAATACAGTCTGATAGATTCCCAGCATCTTAACATCAGAATGCATGAGAGGGAACTCTGAGATTCAGGTCTGCCTGCAAGCTTGGAGTGAAATTATCAGCTTGCAGAGAAATACAGACCTGGCATTTGCAAAACCAAGCCTATCTGCATGGTATCCTTTAAAAAGGAGGGAATAGGTTGACATTGTTCTGGAGGAAAAGCAAAAGAAAAATTCATTAAGGTATGTTTAAGCATGTATTCTGAGTCAAGCTGAATGTCGTCTGGTCTCATGCACTAGGTTTAAACTGCAGAAGCAAGTAGTACTTTCCAGTAAAGTACATCTCAGACATGCTGTGCTCTACAAGATGAGCAATGGAAGCACACAATTCTAAGCCACCCGTACAGCTTCCAGAAGAAGGTGCCTATGCTGTATGAGGCTAGGTAGGAGCTGGACACTCAGTCTGACTGTTGTATCCCACAAAGGTCTTACAACCTTTTGACCAAAGGTGTTTATGTCTATTGCATCTATATAAACAGAATATGGACACCAGCCTGTATTGTTTGGTTGGTTGTTGTTGTTTTTTTCTTCCTTTTTTTCCCCACAGACCTTTCTTTTCCCCAGTAAACCACAATCTGTGCAAATAATCAGTGTGCAAATAAGCTTTCTCTGGAAAACGCTTTTGATCTTCAAAATTCTTTTTCCTCACAGTCAGCATTCCCGATGGACCTGTACATCATCCTAGTATCTTTATGTTACTTTCTTTAAGTATGGGGCCTCTAAACCTGCACATATCCTCACCTATGATGGTGAAGGATTTCTATCATGTTTCTCTAATAGGCAATAAGGATGTTTCTGTAACATCCTTAGAAGAATACACATTTCCCAATATTATAAAACAGCTAGCTTCCTACTTTTAACTCAATGACATGCAGTGAGGCAGAAAATAGCCATGTTCTTATAGATTACTTATAAACTTCAGCCAACTTGAGTGCATACCCTACCTAAATGCTTTCTTTTTGGTTCGTACAAGGACAGCTGTGTATTCACAAGGTCACATGGACATCACTAAAAGCATTGCTTTTTCCTACCAAGTCTCCCTTGGTGAATGTACAGTTGAAGTTGTAAAGAACAAAAGTTAATGATATTTTTCTTAATATTTAATAGCGTTTCACAGTTGTATACAGTTTTTATATAAAAGACAATTAAAAGGCAGTTTAAATTTATAAGCATTTAACTGTGCTGAAAGTTAATCTATTACACTTCTTTCACATTTTCTTACAAACTGGTATTTACAGTATTTGGAGGTCTCATTCCTCTTCAAGATCTTCCTTATTTTCAGGCTATCCCATAGGTCTTTCTAGAAATATTGGACAGATTATTGTCCAAGACAGGAGGTTGCTCCTCTTTGTGCTGCCTGTAGCAGGTTACACGCACAGCGGTCTCAGAACAGCTCCTCTTTACATACCTTAGCAATCTCTTACTGTAACAGGGAAATGGCCTCGCATCTATTGTGTCAGAGACCTGCTGTAGCAGCACATCACCAAGAACTCTCTAGGAGGTGCAGCCTTCACTCACCCACAGTTTAGGAGAAGGTTGTGACAAGGGTATTACAACACGTAAAAATATGGCCTTCCTACCACTTAAGAGTCTCCTTGTGTAAAAAGCAAAACAGCATATTGTATGAAAGGTTAAGGATAACCGCTGAAAACACAGGGGTAGAAAAAAAATGAAAATAGTGTTTGTGACCAGACTTCAAAGCCTCAGCGTAAAGCAGTGAATAATTGAGGTACATTCATATGCAAACATTTATACCCCAAGGAACTTCAGGGATATTTTATCTTGATACTAACAAGTTGATCCACTGCAGAAGACTCATTTCCACACTGCGCTTTGTGTAGTACTCTTACAACACCGCAAAGAAGGTACTTATTTTTAAATAACAAGTTTCATTTCATAATGGTAGGAAGCAGCGATTCTCACCTCCATAGTTCTGTTGTTTCATAGTATTAATCCCTGTCCCTCATGCAAGAACCCTGCAAAATCTGTGCAGCTGGGGACCAGCACGCTCCCCTGCCACGGTACTTTGGGAAACACCTGGCAGCCACAGACAGATCATCAGCTCCTGTCGCCCTTCTGCCAATCCCTTCACTCAGGGGCAGCTCACCAGCAGTCGAGCTACAGCTTGTATTGAAATGGAACTGTAAGTATACCCTGCTTGAACATACAACCTACAAAAATACGTCCTCCACGCCTGGTTTTTTTAAATCCTACTCCTACATCTATTTAGGAAAAGACCTATTATCTATGATTTCATGAAGTGAGACAATTGTCCAATTCCCTTAAGATCTATTTCATTCATCTGCATGAATATATCCTATAGAACATAAATGAGCAGTGATTTACTGTACTTACTGGAAGTTTCCTCAAAAAGCCTAAAGATAGTTATTTTGTTATTTTCCTTTCAATTTCATTATTATTTCATCACCAATGTTGTTAAAGTAGACATAAAATAAGCCTAAAATAGACATAAAGAAATAAAACAAATAGAAGTAAATTACTAATGCCTGACCCTAATTATCAACAATTTAATCAGTTTACCAACAAAAATTACCTTGTTGATGCAAAACGAAAACAAAAGACTTCCTTAGCAGACTCACACTGCTAAACACACTTTACATTCCTGTAAAGTAAACCTCAATATTTTTCAGATATAAAGCCCTAACTTTTAAAGCAGCTGTGTGCTGGAAAGTTTTGGCAAACTTCTTACAAGGAAAATACATTAATTTTTTTTTCCAGACATGAAATAGACAATTTTCCTACTTTAATAAAAGAAGTAAGCCTATGTGTTAAAGTTTTAAATTTTCAGTAATATGACCTTTTTGAATTCTCTCTCATTTTAACAGGGTTTGTACCTCTCTGTAAAACAATTCAGTATTTCTTTACTGGTGGATTTAGTTTCAGAACTGTTAAAATTTTAATGGCTTCCCGTCTTCAGAGAAACAAAAGGTGCTGTGTTTAGGTTTTTCTGATAATAAATTTACTATACAGATGAAAGCAAAATATAAAAGCATTTAAACTCGGTTTTCAAATTAAATTGAGAAACAATTTCTTTTAACAGCTTCATGAAAGGAGGACATAGGTTGCATTTAAACATACATAGGAGTACAGCAGCCAATGTAGGATTTTAATATAGGGCAGGCAGATGTGCAGCTTTACTGTTAAAAATAGTTTTAAAACAGAATTTAAAATTCCATTTCAATATAAACTGTACTTAATTGTACAAGATTTATCATAATATGGAGCATATAAAATAAGCAAGGTTTTCATCCCAGTTATCTTTCAATTACAGATTTTTATTTCAAAAGGAGTTCTGCTTTAAGCAAACAAATCTGCACACACAGGAACTTCATGCAAAATTTTAGAAACATAATTCATCTACACTTGGGAGAGGACAAGCCTCACTTATTTCTATATATTGATACGGAATGTACCTGCAAACAAAAGCACCCTTGTGCAGAAGGTATGGTACACTAGAGCTGTAAAACCATGACCTTGCTGGTGATCACGCCTGTAAAATTTCCAATCTGGGCTACATAGAGGTGTTCAGATCTATAGATCTTTGTTTCTCTCATGCAAGCAATAATTCTGTATGTCTTGTCCTTGCTCCCTACTTATAGTCATATAAAGCAAACCTTCTAAAGCTCCATTTCTTGTGCACCTTAAAGGCAAGTATTCCTCCTCACCACTGTCAATATACCAAAAAATAGATTCACATGTAAAGGAATTTTTAAACTAAATGTGTATTTTTTTGATAGCTAACCCATGTCATTTGATACAATTAATCACATTTAATAGAAATAACTTATTACTTATCAATATTTGGGAGTAGTTTATATGAATTCCCTCTTCTTCTCCCACAGAAGGAAAGACAACAAACAACATAATTATTATTACTTTTAGATTGCTAGACAGTGATTCCTTGACACCATGCTCCCAGAAGCAGAGATGGCCATTTACTAGAAATCCAGACCTTTATGCTTGCCTTGGACAGATAAATGAATGTTACTGGTACATTTTGTATGTGATCAAATAATCCTTTTTAGAGCAGCAGTCCTCCCACCTTAGGTTTAGGCTGAAATGCTAAAGTAACTTGAGCTGGTTTGTATGCCAGCATTGTGATTTTAAATTCATTTTGAATCAAGTCTGTAACAAACTATCAATCAAACACAGCATAAAAGGAGATTGCCCAAGAGTAGATGCTATGACAGCCCAGATGTATAATTACTAATGTATTTAGCAACACACTGCAAATCTGTAATAAAGATCAATGGCTTACAGAATAATTTGGCATCTAAAGCACAGAGCTCTGATTGTATTGTGTTTGTAAACATGTTTTAAGCTGTTGATAAGATAAGGTCTGTCAAGCAGAGGAAATTGAAGTCACTGTGGCAAAGATCCCTGAGATAGTTAGCATCAGAAGAGAAAATGATATGCCAACTTCTCAGAGCATTCCTGCCATTTGTGACATATGCAGCTGTACAAAACTCGCTTATGGGAGATCCCTGAACTAGTCAGGGTAGACAGTGCCATTCAAAACAAAAATCCCAGAGGTGAGGTTGCTGGTAGCAGTAGCATAATTCTAGATGTAGTAAAAATATGTATTACTGAAAGCAATAGTTATTATCTTGTCATGAGGTCACTGCAATAGTAAATTAGACATTTAGTTTACAGCTATGACCACTCCATTAATTTCAATTTACTAGCACTAGTTTGATTATTACATAGTATTGAAGACCTGTATAAATCCCCATATGAACCACATTTGAGATTATTTATCAGTGTGGATACCTCTGCTGCAATTGCCTATTGATGGCAAATTATCAACACTGGAAATCTTTGGAAATCTTTCAGCAATGGGGAACATTTTGATCCCAAGCCACAGCTATACAGAGCATTGTGACTGATCAGTCCTAGGTAACAGCCATGGAAATTTACCATCATTTACAGACAGCTTTTCCATGGAAGATACTTTTCCAGAAAACCCAGGAGATGCTCAATCTTTCTCCTAGCAAAATGAAGACAACAAAATGAAGCAGTAACATTGCAAAGGTGATTTCAAAAGGTCCAAATTCTGCCTATTTTGTGTTTCATTTTGTAAATACAACAGAAATTGATGTTTTCCTAATACTATCATTGCAATTCACAGAGCAAATTTACAAATGGGTTTCTAGATAAACAGAAAATACAAGTTTACAGAACAATATCATAATAAAGGGAAAATAGGGTAACAGGTGCTTGAAAACTGGGAAAATCCCCATTCTTCTGAGGAGTGTTAATTATAAGTGAAATGATTATTTCCATCAGTCGTTTACAGAGGAAGTCACAGATACTATGCATTTCTCTTGCAAATCTATTGAAGCAACTAATCTACATTTTCTCTGACCAGATTATCATTAGATTTGTATATGCCTCAGATTTGAACCGTATGAACACACAAACAAGAACTTTAATATTTGTTAGAATAGAATAGTAACACTTTCATGGCAACAGTGGTCTACCTAGCTAAATCACAGGGATTTAGAGAATAGAGAAATTTTTTGTACGATAAGAGCATATTTATTCACACTACTTGTTATACAGGAAATTCAATGAAAGGAGTAAATAGCCAGTCATCAATGGAGCCTGAGAGAGAGGTGCCCATATTCACAGTGTCAATAAGTTTTATTAATTGTCCAAGATCAAAATTTTCATATCATTAATCAGCAATAATTGATTTGTCTGTATTATAACTATTTTATAAAAAAATATTTTTTAAAATTAAGGAAAGTCAAGCATGCTCCTTTTGAGGATGGAGTTTTGACACAATCCTGGGGTCATGCTGACAAAAAACCCCTGAACATTCTTTACCCAAAGTTCCCAGAAAAGAAGACCACCTTTATTCAGCCATAAAAATTCTGCAAGCCTTCAACAAACCACCATTTTTTTCACAAAGTAAGGAAAAGGAATTCAGTCAAACACTGCATGCTCTCCTACACTGTGGAAGAGTCCAGAAAGCTGTACAGATCAAGGTTATTTTGGCTGTGCAGGTGATTCCCTGACAAAACCATATTTTGCTAGCAGTGCACGTCTGTCAGTAAGACAAGCCTGGCAGCAAGACAAGTTAACCCTGCATTCCCGTGCAGCAGCAGCTATGAGGTCCCCCAAGATGTAACAGCAACTTTGGTGAGGTTATTTCTTACAGTAGCAAGAGTAAGTAGACAAAGAGCAGCTGGTGCTGAGAACACTAGGCACTAGACTTTTTGGTAAGCCGTGATAAATTAAATGTAACATTGCCTGTGCTAGTTCACCTGGCCTAGGGACAACCTAGCCACAGGGCAGATTTCCTGAGACAGAATCTTTTCTGTAAGGAGCGTGTAGGTTAGCTGCAACTCCTATCCATTTAATTATGTGTTTCTATAGCCTTCATCACAATATTATCTGAACACCTATGAAGTTTGCCAGTGGTGGAACATGCCTCTGGTGGAGCTGTCAGGATCAGAAAAGAATGCTAAATTAACTAGGTTTTAAAACCGATAGGAGGAGAAAGGTACCTGAAGGTCTATTGCTTTTCACTAATTCCCCTAGATCTTAAGAAACTCATTCTTTGGCATAGTTCTCATTCTGTTTGACAGCAACTGACCCTGCAGCTATTCCACCTTTTGAATTCATCAATCAATCAGATTCTTTTGCTTCTCAATGGCTGCTAATCCTATCTCATACTTCAGTCCCTGGACTGTTCAAACCCCCCTGAATTTAAAAGCTTACAGATAGGTCATAAACTATTAGGTTCTGTAAGAGGTTGCCTTGTTCTCTGCATATTAAAAGCCTCCAACCAGCATGGGGAAATGCTCCTCTTTCTGTACAAGTAAAGAGATAGGGAAAAAAACCACCTCTTACAGTGCAAACTAAGATACGTGTTAACAACAGGTAACAACTACTCAGTGTAGACACATCAGGTTCTGCGTTCTAGGGCTAGGAATGACAACTTTGCCATGTAACCAACTGACCCCAATCTGGAACCAAATTTTAAAATATTTTAATAAACCATAACACTTCTGCATCACACTTCTACAACTCTACCAGCTTTGAGTAACAGCTTCTTCTGTAATGCGGGTCATTTAGTTTTGTTGTTCACAGGTACTGAATATTTAACTTGTAAAAGACTAACAAAATAGCCTGTATGTCTTGTACTAGTTAGGTGCTACCAGAATACAAGCCTGGTAGATCAAATTTAGCTCTAAGTGTCAGGTCTTCACACAAGTGAATGTAGAAAAGGAAAACTAGAAGACTGTCCTCTTGTTGACACTTGAAAGAAATTCCATGGTGCAGATAACCAGTCTGAATACTAAGGAGAGCAGACAAGGATGAATGTATCTTTCTCAATGACCATGAATGCTAAAGAGCAGGAGAGATATGGACCACGTGGAGTTGCCAGGCTCATGTGCTCTCCCATCAATAGCATCTCATCCTGTCACTGTTAAGAGCAGCATACCGGTGTACACAAACCATTAACCTCATCAAGCAGAGCTTTTCTTACATCTTCCAATAAATAGGTACAATTACTTATGTCCCTGTCCCATCATGAAACAATATATATTGCAGAAGAACAGTCACTATAGCTAAACATTTTGTAATTAAAAAATTGCCTTAATTGAGAAATTACTTGGTACAGAACAATTCAAGAACTAGTACAACTTTGTCAACTCATTAACTAGAAAAAGCCTTTCAAAAATGTCTTCTACTTTTGCATCTTCAATTTCATGATCCTCTCTGACAGGGCTAAACATCAGGGTTCTGAGATTAGTTTGCATCTATAAATACATTTCTCTTTATTAATATTTTCATCTGTGCTACTAAAGGTTAGCTCTCCTACTGATGAAATCAAATCTTTTTACTGTCTTCAAATAAATGAAATTTGTACATAGAGAATAAAATCATTCATCAAAATAAAATCCGGTTTTTCTCACCAGCAAGAAATTTATGTTCTTCTATTGAGTCATTATAGCGTTCTGCAGCTCCTCTTCTCTGGTTATGGGCAAGGAAATAGGTATGTCTGAAAATGCAAAGCTTCTTTACCGTCTGTGCTGTAAGCTTTACCTCTCCCTTTGGTAACATGGAAGACTCCACTTTCCCGAAGTGTTTTTCCTAAATTCTTTGTATTTGATGGTTTCTTCTGTTTCTTTCCACTGCTTTAAATTCCCTGTCCGATCTTAATTGGCAACAGGGGTCATGGCAGTGGAAGAAGAGAGAAACATATCATTATATTAAGAAAGGAAAGAAGAACATAATTTAGGGAAATAAAACCAGATATAATTTCTTGTTAATCCTGGCCAAATGGAGGTATTTTAGGAGAGGTAAACACAACTGCAGTACGAAATTATATCCATATCACTTCTAACAGATCAAATAAAGCAAATTACCTGGGATTCAAATTAACACATCTATGCAATTTATCTGACTAGTCTATTTAAGCATACAGATAGTTTCTCCAGTTTTCAGTGTGTGGAAAATGAAAAATTGAATAAATAGAAGATTTTTTTCTAGTAAATATTTTTTTCTAATTTTAAACTGATTAGTCAATTTGCAATCAAGATTTTAGATTGCTTTAGTAAGATGCAGCTGATTTGTATTTTCCAGACTCTGCAGTCA
Source organism: Strix uralensis (assembly GCF_047716275.1). Taxonomy (NCBI): domain Eukaryota; kingdom Metazoa; phylum Chordata; class Aves; order Strigiformes; family Strigidae; genus Strix; species Strix uralensis. The sequence goes on from NC_133984.1 coordinate 4,439,653, forward strand.
TTTCCCCTACACCTTTCTTTTACTCCAGCAATAAATTACTTTTGTTGTTGTTACTAATGATATGTGTGGTCAATCACCTCAAGACAATATACATTTTTATTTAGAAATCATCATGTTCCAAAGAAAACTACAGCAATAAATAATCTTGAAAGAAATGCTATCATTATAAGCTTTAATTCAATATGACCACAAAAGATACTAGCATTATCACCTCATAATGCAAATTAAGGAAAAAACAAAAAAAAATTCTGTAGCCACACCTACATCAGTAATTAGTACAATCCAGTAGGACATTTGTAGAATAAAACAGTGCTGAGGACATTGTCCCACAGACAAAGAATCAAAATGATAAAGGTAGGTTCATAACGAAGTTTTAAACTTTGAATTATGACTAATAAAATCTCTCCCGTGGATTGATCGTCCTTTTGTAGTTGGAATGCAGTAAGGCCATTCCTGGATCACATCTTGTTCCCGCTGCATCCAAAAACCCCACAGTTCATGCACTCAAGACTGCTTCGCAACTTGAGTAAAAGACCTCTTAAGTGGGGAGAATCAGAAGAATCACTTCAAAAGGACAGTCTTAATCCCATTGACAAGCTAATTTAGATGCAGCTACTTAGCCCATAAGACCAGACTAGATTTCACAGAAAATGCAGAAAAGCTCAGCTGCCATTTCCTTAACACCGGCACTCCTAGGTTCCAATGCTTCTACTCAGCAGCCTAAGGCACACAGAGAGCTGGATGCAAATGTTCTCTAATAAGTGAGCTTACTCTACTCTTTGCAGAAGGTGCAGAAAACCAGCATCAGTTAGCATCTCAGTCGAAGTACTAACAGCTCCGGTAGTACACAGTGAAAGGGAACTATTGATTTCCTGAATGAATGTGCTTCTTACTTAAGCACAAATTTGCACATTGCAAGTGTTATTTTAATGCTAACTGTGCTACAGACTTCTCACAAATCCACTCTTTACATCTCAGTTTTCCTATACACCAAGGTGCTAGAAAAGATTATTCCGGTCAAGAGCTCTGAGGTCGCGTAAGGCATTATTTTTATTGCAAATGATAAATGCTGAATTCGTATTTTGAATCTCTGCACATGAAGAGTAGGGAAAGAATATAAAAATGCAGAGGAGTATCTAGTAGCATGCCAAAGTGCAGCTTCACAGGCAAACGACTGTCTTTCAGAGAAGAACTGTCAGATACATGTATAATAAACCACAATTGCGTTCAAAGCTAATGCTAATATGGCTCAGTGGGAGACTAGTTTTAAATGTCATATTTTCAAGCCCTTCCCTAAACTATCTTTCCTAGAGAATACTTCAAGGGAACTGGCATTATAATGAATTTCTTAGGCCTGACTTTCAGAGCTATTAAGTGCACCTATGATCACAAGTGCAATAGGAGATACAGACAGATATTCAGGCTTATCCTATATAGACAGACAGGTTGTATAAATACTCTATTTGAAGTATTTCCACCCAAGTGGAAAGGAAGGAAGACAAATCAGCTTGAATTAGGATGAAGATGGCAGGATGACAACACAACTCCTTTTCTACCTGAAGTAAGCTAGTTCAAAATTATATGAAAAAATTCTGCTTATTCTTAACATATGTACACCTTTTCATTCAACTACTATAAACACATAATACCAACTGATAATAACAAATAAAATAATGAGTTTTGGTTATAATGAAAGGACAAATTATACACTTTATATTATATATATATACACAATTGCACATACTTTTGAAATGTTCTGATTTTTGGTGGAACATAAATTCTCTAATGAAACTGAGAACTTGTCTACTGCTGTACCAGAAGAAACAAGTAATTTAGAGTAATTTCTTCATTTTTGACATACCCATCCTGGTATTGCCTGGACAACATGCATATGAATTTAAAATCTTATTGGTATAAAAGAACTTCACCTGTATCTCTCACTATAATATATTACATTGTTTTCTCTTGCAGGTTACTACTCCTTTCTATCCTGTCGGCCATTTGGTAGCCACAACAGAGGAAAGCCCTGTACAAAGAAAAATATCTGGTGCTTTGCACTGGGTAAGAAGACAATGCATCAGACTGAGATGGAAAAAGAAGGAGTTTCATAGCAGAGGAGCAGTAACTGAGAGCCCCCGGCCCCAAGTGCTCTGATTTTCCTTTAAGTGGAGTTTGATGAAACAGAAATCCTGCTCAGAGCTGTTCATCACAGCTGGAGTAAACAACTGAACATGAGCCTCCTAGATGTTTAGTCAACAGGGAGCTGTCTGCCTAACGTGCTTTAGCTGAAAAATATGAGATCTCAGAGACCTAAATACATGTCTATTCAGGATGTGGGACATCAGGACAATTTGACATTTGATGAAGACAGAGTCCATAAAAGCTCGTTATTTAAATGAAGACCTGTAAGTGTAAAGGCTATAATTAACATATTCGGAGGCCTGAATGTGTTCTAAATATGAGATACAAGTGTCTCACCCCCAACCCCCAAATTTCTGCTAAAGAAAAAACAAGGAGAGCTAAAGGAAAGAAGAGCTAAAGAACACTTAAAGAACAGGGAAGACAGTGACAATTAGCCTCCTAACTAAAGGATAAGCAGAAAGATAGGCTCCAAAGCAGGTTATTCCAGGTAGAATATTCCCCATTGTTCCTCAGAATAAATAAGACTGTTTTCTCCTCAAATGTCACAGCATATTCAGTGCCAGAAGAGAATTATTTCAGCATATGATGAACAAAACAACACAACCCCAAGGAACTAAGTCGCTATGTGACAAAGCTGTCCATGATGTGTATTGCAATTTAAATTCCAGATAATTCAAACTCAAGACTTCTACAGTATGCATAATATTGCAGAGGCAAAAACCCTATGATGTTTAATACCTTTCTCATTTCTTTTGATACACTCAAACCATTGGTAAATGAACGTCACAATAACTTTTTCAAGTATCCCAAGAAATGTTAGAAAACTGGACATCTCCAAACCTTCTCTATCCAGGTTTGTAATACAGAGTTTTGTTTCTGAGCACAGCCCCATAAATATAGGCAAAAGGAAAGCTAACACTGCTAATACTGCCCATTCTTGTGTTTCTTGTTTCAGGACACTATCATGAAATAAAACTATTTCCGTGTCTTACTACAGCTAATTATCTCTGCAGTCTTCCACCTTATTGATACTGTGCTTCAAGACGCGATACCCTTGTCAACAGAAGTCACAGACCTCCTCTAGTGACAAACTTTGCTAAACTGTACACATACCAGGATTTCACAGACTACAGCTTATAAACTTACCCACAAGTTTTCCAAAGAGGGATGGCATAAGATTCATTCCTGAATGGTGTGAAACTATCTTTAACATTCTAATGATCAATCTTCATATTATTGTTGCACAGAACCTTATGAAAACTATTAGTTATAATATGTAAGTTCTATGTAAGAAGAAATTAAAATTGCTTTTTGGAGGAATGAAAAGGCCATATAACTACTAAATGCCTAACTATAATGTGTTCTGTATGTTTATTCACATAGAAACAGCAAACTAAAATTCACTTGACATGCCATGCTTTATTTATTTAAGAACACAGTTGTGTGATGTTATTCAAAACACAGAATATTTCCAAAACATATTTTCAGAGTTACTAATCTCTTCCATGAACATGATTAATTATGAGATAGTGAAGTCCTCAATTAGTCCAACAACAAATATCGTACACTTTTGATGACAAATTACGAATACATGTCCTCTGTAATGTACCAAAATAGACCACAAGCAGAGTTGTTTCTCTCACTGATCATTAATTCAGACTAAATTTAAATATGAATGCTAATTAAAAATCTGTTGGTCTTCACTGCTTTATGACCAAAAAACCCCAGAGCCAATGGTTGCACTGAACTAATTTTACTGACAAATGCTTGGCATCACAGTCTGCTGAAACTTCAGATTTACTGAAAAACTAACAGTATTTTGATCAATTCTGAAATATGCCCAAACACTTAATTTTGTAAAGCATCTGTTACACAATGACTCTTCAAATGCTAAATATTTCAATGCATGTTCTTCTTCTGTTGAGAAAGTTCAATTTATAATATTCAAAATCTTGCATGACATCCTGAGAAATATGGAAGGCAGATGCAAAATTTATTCTGCTAGATTATCTTTCAAGCTAAGCTTCTCTTGTCAATGAAAATGCTTAGCTATCTTTTAATACAGTTTTACATATCTGTGGTAGGAAACTGGAAATTATTCACTATTCCATTAGGTATAATTATTTATTTACTAATAGTAAAGTTTACGAAGCTAACTGCATACTCATTTCATTGTTTCAGATCTCTGCTGTCAACTCCCAAGCAGAATTCTTAAGAAGCCTACATTATGGTATTTGCATAGAAGTATAACAGATGCGTTTTCACCTGCAGGCCTACGTAAAGATGAAGGCCCTCATAGATCGCAAATGGCAAGCACAAATGCTAGTGGAAGTGAACACAACTCTTGCAGTTTAAGTGTGCTATTACAGTATGAGTTTGCACAGACACTGTAGCAAATTTCATCGCTACACAGAAGAATTCTTAACAGAAGGCTACGCTTTTACTTATAAGCTATAACAACTTCTGAAGTTCTAAGGATAGCACCAATCCATGCCTTTCATATCACTTTAAACGTGCTTTGCTGAAGAAAACAGAAGAAAGTCTCCTGAGTCTATGCAGTCTCATGTGTGATTATTATTCAGCAGCATATATTTGCCTAGATCCTACAGCGCGCTGTATTATAAATCAGTATTAGTATTCTGCTATCTGACACCTCCTGAAAACTGTGACTGCATCTTAGGGGACAGTCTTTGCTGTAAATGATTTATTCTGAGTTACACTGCTTGCTTTTCTGTGCTCAGAAAGAGCTAGAATGCCTAGACCCTTGTGTCATGTTGCTTGATTGGACTTAGGTTATTTCCGCCTCTTTGCTTTATACCTTTTATCTTTGTCAATACTCAGAAGGTAGTTTAAAAAAAAAAAATATGCTTAAATAGAGTTTAAAAAAAAGTATTTTCCTTACATATTAATAACACCTTGTAAAATTATCTTTTTAGATGCCAAAGTTCCACCTAACAAGAATATACATCTTTTAAATAAATAAAAAAAAAAATATTTAATTCTTTGTTGTTCTTTCATTCCTGATTATATCGATTATACCCCAGTGTACTGCCATCTGTGATGAACTAAATTAGAAGTAATAAAAGAAGTTTAGTAAGATCAAAACTAAACTTATAAACAATTATACATGTCCTCTGGACCAACCCTTATAAAAATTCTTTTTATTTGTTGGCTTGGCTTCTGGTTTTCTGGGTTTTATTTTCAATTAAGTTTGAGCAACACTGAGAAATTCTGATAGAAACAGTGGAGAACTGAGGTCAACACTGAGCCTTTCACTCAATTTCACTGCCATGGCAGCCTGATTCTCAGCTTGGTATTTGATCCTAACCTCCCTAACAGTCACACTACCTACCAGATGGCTCAGTATCCCTGGAAGAAGCAGGGAAAATTCCCAAATAGGAATCCTTTTGTCTTAGTCCCCTATTTTCTGCTACTTTTTAGCCAACTTTGTGTTGGAGGGAAGAAGAACTAGTGCTCACATTGCCAGGCATTAGTCTGCACTGCGAAAAGGCAGCAACCATCACAGCTGCCTACCAGCCAGAGGCAGGACCACCACTGTACGCACATTGCTCCTCCAACCCATTTCACTACAGGATTCTGCTAACTGCTTCCACTTTCTGCTGGACGGGTAGAAGAGATGTTTAAATGCAAAGTTTAATACCTTAGTTTGTTTCCAAGTTAGTTTGTTTCTTGCTAGGGAAGAGCAGAGAGTAAGGTGCTCTCAGGTGGTAGCTGAGTTGGGAACTGTATTTGGTGCCTGCTCCTTAACATGACTAGCTGTGTCCAGACTGGATAGGCAGGTCTATGGGCTTAAGTGAAATTTAATTCAGTCTTGGTTCAGGCCAAGTCTTGAGCCAAGTTTGCATTTTAGAACATAGTCTTAGAGCTTGCTCACCTCACCCACCAGCACTGCCCCACCAATCATTGCCACCACCATAGTTCCATGAGTTCAAGCCCAATAGGCAGTATAGACACACTCATTACATTTGGTACCATTAAACTTCTATCAGACTATAAGAAAAATCTGAAATAACTGCCTCTACAACAGGCGTTTTGAAAAGCTAGCACAGTGGTCCATAAACATGTTTCATATTAGTAAAACAAATTCATTTTTACAGCCAAACGTGGCATTGCATATTGTTGTGAGATGGCCTTTACAAAGACAATAATAAATCACAAATACCCTTAATAGGATAATACTACCATGAATGTGAAAAGAAATAAGCATCTGTAACCCACAGATTAAAAGAGGCAGCATATTTAATATGAAACAATGTAATGAAATGCCAACATGAGACGAGAAGATTACAAATTTCTTCAATTAGTCATACAGCCAAACCATGAATACAAATATTCAGTATCAGCACTCTGATATATAAAACATATCAGAAAATAGGTCAAAATAAAGTGTATCAGGACTGCTCAAACAAATGACAGTAAAGTGGAGATGACGTTTTTTCTCTTTTTTTTTTTTTTTTTGCTATCAAGATGTTGAATTCTGGCTGTATTTACCAAATAACTTCACTATTTGTTACATTCCCTTTCTTATTATGCTGTTATGAGACTAATTCTTCCAAGACATCTAAAAGGCTACCCCCCATTTCTCTTTTTGTTTGAGGGTGGGGAAAGAATGGGGTATATCCTCTCATAAACCAGCTAGCATGGCAAGATAGAAAGCACCTTCAGAAGACTAATATTTTCCTTTAATTATTAAAATCTGACTGGCTAGTACAAAAAAAGATTGCACAGTTTGAGCCTCATCTTATATGAGAAAACACTCTGTTTACACATTATTTCTTCAGGTCCTTTGTGTTTCTCCTGTGGCCACTATTATGCAATAGCCAAGTGTAGGAAGTCCCAAGGGTAAATATGTTTGATTTAGTAAATACACTGGTTGTGTCCAGCTTTTTGTGTCATCTGATTGACTTTCAGCTGTGTGTCATAGCTGTACACCTTACTTGTAAGGATCACAAATTTCCTGTACTTTTATATGCATGCACAAGTACAATTCTGTGAATCAAAAATCGTCAAATATTCTTACCAAAATTGTTCACTTGCATAAACAAAGAGGAAAAAAAAAAAAAAAAAAAAAATCAGTCGACAGCATCAATGCCCAAAGTACCATACCACAAAAGCCAACTCAATGAGTTTTTGTGAATTAATGCATCAGATACTGCCTTTCAATTTGTCCTGCTCTCATATTGAGATGCTCAAACCCAATATTCTAAATGCAAAATGCATGCAAGTGAGTGATTCTAATAGTAAAGAATACCACTTGAAAAGAAACTTCAGCCCATGCCATCTATCTTCTATTAAACTTTAAATCATCAATAATTTAAAAAAAATATTCTGGCACCAGCAGTTTGAACTCCAGCTGGTACTACACTGACAATTGATTATTATAATCCTTTGCTTTCAATCATGACAACTTGAAGGTCTTTCCCGCACCAACAGAGCCAGCACCTGCCTGCTCACTCAGTAGCAGTATTGGCACTCGTGAAACAAAAAATTCTGTAGTTTTTCCACCCTCATTCTTAGCAGTTGCTGCTAATGAAACTTATAATCAAGAGCCCTATGTTAAGTTACAATGGGGAATCAAGATAATAGTAGAAATGTCAATATTCAAGCTTTATAAAATAGTTTTAATTCATTTGCAGATTATTATGCTTTTTAGAATAATAAAAAAAAAAGCCTATAGCTTAACATTCATGGTGTGCCAAAAGATTCAGCAGTGATCCTGTAAGTATGGAACCGGGGACTTCACATTTAACGTTAAATTTTATCCCAGTACTACTTACATATATCTGGACTGTCTTTTTACTTATGCTTCACAACATCATATTTTTAGAAAATTTATTTTGTACATTTTCATTTGACCCAACCCAAGGTAATAAAGAAAACATTACATACAACAAATCTTAAAAGAAGTAACTTTCTTCCACTCCAAGACACTGTCTTAATGCAAGCCATTGTTGTCTACCATATAATCAATCCAAATTTATATAAGCTTCGCCTGCTTCAGGTTAACAAATAATTTTCCACCCAAAACCCTGAGAGATGCATTTCTGAGGATCAGATAGATCTATTCCACTGTATTTGTTTAAAACTAATTTTCTTATCAAAGAAAAATAACATAAACTGGACACATCACCTTTATGTAAACCCATCAATTTTAGCCTGTTTCTCATTTATGCATTTGCATTATGCAAGTCCATCTTTCAGTTGTTTGTACTCAAATTTGATATGGGATTATTAACTTCATAGGTCAAATATCTTTGGATTTGGGAAATATTTAGAATTTTGGGACATAAATTTTCCAAGTCCCCTGACTTCAGCATATAAAGTCCCTAAGCAATGCTTCCACATTACAGGTATTAGTATCTGTTTCTATGTCATAGCAACTAGCCATTTTGTCTTAGTATTAAATATCACTATCCTTACTGAAAATAGAAATTTTTCCTATTTAATCTTTCTACATGTAGTCCTGTTTTCTCCAAATATCTCTAAGACAGCCTGATAATTCATATACATCAAATGCATTGCTAGCTATTACCAAAACTAGGGCTCCTTTCAACATGCTGAAGGCAACAGTTACTGACAGAAATTAAGTAGCTGTTTAAATCTTTGTGATACCTTCTACATTTCAGGAATTACAGAACAGTGGAGAGTTTTTAGCTGCCCTTTTTGCAATATTTTTTTCCCCCAATTCCTATTTATGCCTGATTATAGGAGATGTTTCATACTCAGTCCTGATCAAAAGCCTTTGAAAGAAATTCCCTTAATTTAGTCTATTTTTTTCTAACTAGTTTGAAATATCATAACACATGACTCAGCAATGTCTGGGGAAAAAAAATATTTATATTGTTATTCCTAATAACACTCTGAAGCACTGCTTTGCATCTTTAATTCTTGTAGTTCTCCAGCTGTGAAACAAATTTCTTTTTCTAAAATATTATAGAGCCTTAGAACTACAAGTACAGAATAAAAGGCAGGTACTACTCTCAATTCCCAGGCACCTTGCCCTGGAATGCTGTAGTTACAAGATTCACACATAACATGATTCAGTGTGTGTGTTCCAGGAAGAAAATGGAAGTGACTTGAGGTAGATCAGAATTGCTGATTCTCTAAAGGATTTTCTCTACCCTCTCCTTTGAGAAAACGTTTATTTTAGTAAAGACTGAAGCCCACTTGCAAGAATGAGAGCAGCTTTTTCCTTTAAAGAAACTCACCCCCAGCTAAACAGCAATACAAATTCATCCTGACTGCTACGAATTGCTTCTCAGCATTGATTCACTGGCTGCTGACCATTTTATAAATTGGTCAGCTTAAATTCTGCAGACCAAGTTGTGAGGAAAAGTGTTCTTAACTGAAGATTAATACTGACGTGTGTTTCTGCCATAAGAAAAATAGGGGAACACACTTAGTTTGTTATAAATCATCTCTAGATTATCCAAATTTACATCTTCTGATATTTCATCAGAAAACTTTGTACAATGAACTCAGTGTTTCTGAAGAACGGTATTTGTTCTTTTGTTGAAATGTTGCCATCAGAAAGCATAGTTTGTTCCCATCCATAATTCAGAGTTCCCTTCAGAAAAGGCAGAAGCTGACTGTTCAAATATATTGAAACTATCATAGCCTGCAGCACCTGCTGCAATGCATTATTGATATTCAGTAGTGGCACTGACGCATTTCTATGAGCATATGCTTTCCTCTATATTGGAGAACTCTAAACGGAAAGACATTTCCTGTGGACTTTCTTTTTCTGATACTTTCTCAAGATGGATACTTGAAAAGAATGACTGCTGAACAAGTGTAAGTTGAGGCTAGAGTATCTTGAGGAAGCATCCACAGTTTTTTTATTACTATTATTTTTATATATTTTGAAATTAATTCATTTTTTCACAACCCATTTTTTTCTTTGCTCCATGAGAAAAGGGAGCCAGGTCAGAGCAAGTCAGCAAGGCTGGCAGAGCTGTGCCCTCCAGTCGCTGCCTCAGGGCCCTGGCAAAGCTCTTGTAATTCCACAGTTAATATGTACTTATGGGATAGTTACTATAAACTCTATCCAGCCTCTCTGGGGTCTAGCCTAGCAGCTCCCATTTTTTATGCGGTCCATCAATTAAGTGTTTTCTTTTGGGACTAAAAGGAATTTTCCTTCTTGCTAAATCAGAGTAAGGCAAGGTTCTCCTCTCAAGATAAAGCTCAGTTCATTGCTGATTGAGAACTACCTAGCCTGTTCAAAAAGCAGTTCAGTTTCCTGACAAAATATGAAATGCTCTGTAACAAGTGGGGTTGGGTCTCGTTAAGACTTCATTCAAAGAAAGTCTGCTTGGCAACCGTCAGTCCCTTAGATCATATCACTCATGACATCAACATTACAACAGCAAAAGGCACAAGTAGAAGTACAGAGGAATGAATCTAAAATATGTAATTTATTGCTGCAATTTTTAGATCCCAAGTGAATTAATTTTTAAAAGCTGTTGGGTAATTATTTTGTGTTTTGTTTTTTTCTTCTTGACTGGAACAATGAATCATTAAATAAGTGAGAGCTTGAAGACACCATGCTGAGGAGAATTGTCTAGCATCAGTAAGCAGAGAAAAATCTGATTCTGATAGCAGCCTCATCAGTTACTACATAATTTAAATGGAAGTTGGATAATCCTAAAGGGTTTTAGAATCTCATCTAAACAGCGCCATTACTCATTCTCAAAACATTTTATTGCAATTGAAGACCGCTTTTATGCTCTCAAATAAATTTAACAGGATCCCTGTAATTTTATTTTTATGTAAATGTGTATGCCCCATATATAATAAAATGGTTCACTGCTAAGAGTTTAAAGAGTGTAGACTTCTACAGTTCTTTTTGCATAGCCCTCAAATAAATCCTAGACCAATGGACTACTTTTAATTTTAACAGACCAATTCCTCTTTCTCCTGCTTCCTAATCAATCAGTAATTACCATTTGCAAAATTCATACTTAAGAGTTTAAAAAGCATTTAAATCAATATTTTAAGCAGCATCTGTTTTAACCTTCTATACTGGGAGACAATGCAATTTCTAAAGTATGACCCTTGTCTTCCTAACCCCATGCCCACATCTCCTATACCCACTCTTTGCTCTCACTAAGCTTCCTCTTCACTGAAGCCCTAATGACTAATTTCATGCTTGAAGTGAAAAGTAAACTCCCTGGGTGAATGGCAGCAAGCACATCAGCTTTGAAAAGCTTATGGTACTCACTTTGAAACCCAGGGAAAAAAATATTTTGGTTGAAGCAATAAGCTATACATTGCTGCCAAAACAAAGATAGTGCCAAGTACACTGTCATTTATTCAGAAAAACAGAATTTTAGTAAGTCTATTGGAAAGTGTTCTGATTTAGCCTTGATTGTTACAGAATTCAAGATAGTAACATCACAGACGATTAAAATGCTTGTATGTTCACAATCTAATGCACTGTTAGGCATCTCGTGACATATGTTTATGTTCTTAGGGCATAAAAAAACAGTAAAGACAAGTTTCATTAAAATATTCCAAATCCACCAAAAAATGGACACAGAACAGCGAATGATTATAAAGTACAAAAGTTTAATGACAGATAAAAATATGGAGGACTATAAAGGTTGAAAGCCTGATTAAGCTCACTCTCCAACACTTACCAGTTTTGTGAATGGAAAGAAGGTAGTTTTACTACTAGAGAAGAATGACACAACCTCAAACTGAATTTAGTTTATAATACATGCATTCAGTCTTTCAAAAAATACATGCATCCTGTTCTTTTTTTACCTCTGTGAAAAATTTCTGTTTTGAAGTCACTACTATTTTTGATTTACAGAGACTTGCAAGAGAAAAGAAATACAGTACAGTGATATACATTTTTGACTGTACCTGTTGCAGAAAATAAGTGTCAGATGATATTTGTATAGGGCAGATCAGATGCAACTAATCTAGTGCTAAATATTTTAATGCTGTTACTACTTACTCTGCGATGTCACAACTACAAAAAACTTTGAGTATATTCATGGTTGGGAAATTTCACCACATTTGTGTGCAAAAATGCCATGTGTGGTCCTTATAAGAAGTGGAACCAAAAGATGGTCAGAAGTGTTACATCATGGATATGTATTTTGATACAATGTCCAAATTAAAATCTACAACTGTGTATTACACAAAAAAACCTGGGTAAGCATTGTTAAACATCAGCAGCAGATTTTCTGCTCTCCACACCTCAAAAAGTGTATTTGTGGGTTATCCAATAACTCAGGAAAACCCTAAGCAACAGCTAAAGAACTGACAAAATCTTTTTGAAGACTATGTCTTGTAGAAGTGGATTATAAAACTGACCTACTACAAAGACCTCCATAGCAATTTGAGGTAGTTGAACCACAAATGTATCACTATCATAAAACAATTTTCAAAATGACAGTCTGTGCAGTTATTGCATTTATAAGAAGGTTTCTTAGGAAACATGCAGTACCAGAACAAATACCAGCATGGCTAACTATTGCCTGGAGGGTGGGTGCAACTATATCAGCATGCCGAGACTGTTTTGGACAGAAGAGGGCCTCATGGGCTGCGCTCTCTCCTCTCGCTGGTGCAGTCTTCCTACCAATGGCTACATTCACAAATCAAGAAGCATGCACAAGCACCAGCAAAAACTCATGAAACAATTCAAATGTACAGAGGCTTTGAAAGCTTCTTTTTATTTATTTTTTTTTTACATGAAAAGTTCTGTTTAAATGAATAGTTCTTATGATTTATGGCGTTGTCAAGTTTTTGATCAAATCAGCTTAAACACTTGTCTTGAACCAATTCAAGATCTGCTAGGGTAAGGATAAAGGGATTCAGTTCTTGTAATTATCTCCTGTCTCCTCTCTCATTCCCCTGAAGTCTCATTTATTTACATGTGAGAGGTTACAAAGAATAAGAAGTCAGCAGCACCTATGAAGACCTACCAGATTAACTAGAGAGATTTCTAGTTAGATTTTTGCCAGTAAACATAAAAATTATTTCACATGGTCTTGTTTTTCAGATCACTATGTTAAAATCCTTAAAAAGGAAGGTCATTTTAATTTATAGTTGACAAAGGTTTACATTTTCCGCACCTCAGTTTTAGCGTACTAAAAATTCATCACTTACAAAGCTTTACCTAGCAGCATTTTATTCACTGATTTTTCTATGGATGACCCTATCCAAAACTGTCAAAACTAAAGCATAAAAGTGTGAGTCTTTTCATAATAGTTAAAGTTAACAGTTAATTTCAGTAGAGGCATGAATTTGAAATAATGAGATTAAATATACAGTCTTTCCTGGTGATTCAAACCACTTTTTCCTAAATGCTTTAGAGTTTGAACTGTTAAACAGAGCTGTAACAAATCAGTTGTAATGGTTTCCAAAGGGAGGTTCAAGGTTCAGCCTTATACAGGAAGTTACTGATTCTGAATTGAGACTTTGTTTTGTCCATGTAGCTCAGGCATAGATTACAGGATGAGGGAAGGACATAGACACTTGGTTTCTGTTAACCTTGGCTAGCACAGGGAATGATCCCTGCTGTTTTCACTACTTCCTGGGAAGACTCAGGTATAAATTCAAAGGACAAAATTAGAGAAAAATTAGTGTTGTGCTTAAGCCCCTCACCACTCAAAGCATTCTCCTGGGAGCTATGATATTAAATATGAGTTTAGGGTGATATTAAAGGTAGGATGTCTTCTGAATTCAGGACTATATCTACACCAGAGCACTCATATATAGAATATGCACTATAAATAGGTGGCAAGAAAGGCAAAACTCAACATGAAACTATCACTTACTCATCACTTATTACAAAAAAATTTACTGCAGTCACTCCACAGCTCACAGAAGTACACATTTTTCTCTTTAGATGTGGCACATTAAAGATAAGGTTCAAAAATGGTATACCCGATTGTAGATAGACCCCCTTCTCTGTTTTCATTTCCCTTACTTTTACTTCCTCTCACCCATACCAGAATTAAAGTGGAAATATTCACAACATTTAAAAACACAAATCTATTAATAGTCATAGAATCATTAGAACAGTTTGGGTTGGAAGGGACTTTAAAGATCATCTAATTCCCATCCCCCTGCCATGGGCAGGGACACTTTCCACTAGCCCAGGTTGCCCAAAGCCCCGTCCAACCTGGCCTTGAACCCTTCCAGGGAGGGGTCAGCCACAGCTTCTCTGGGCAACATGTGCCAGTGTCTCACCACTCTCACAGGAAAGAATTTCTTCCTTTTATGTAAATCTGCCCTATTTCAGTTTAAAGCCATTACCCCTCGTCTTATCCCTACACCCCCTGATCAAGAATCCCTCCCCACCTTTCCTGTAGCCCCTTCAAGGACTGGGCGGCCGCTCTAAGGTCTCCCCGGAGCCTTGTCTTCTCCAGCTGAACACCCCCTACTCTCTCAGCCTGTCCTCACAGGGGAGGTGCTCCAGCCCCCTGATCATCTTCGTGGCCTCCTCTGGACCTGCTTGAGCAGCTCTGTGTCCTTCCTATACTGAGGGCTCCAGATCTGGACATGACACTGCAGGGGGGGGGGTCTCATGAGAGTGCAGTAGAGGGGAAGAATCCCCTCCCTTCACCTGCTGGCCTCACTTCTCTTGATGCAGCCCAGGACATGGGCTTGGTGTCGTCAGCAAACTTGCTAGTCCTGGGCTGTCAGTTTTCTCATAATGAAGAAGAAATAAGTTCATCTCTTGTGAGCAGACTACATAAAAAGTCACATCTATTATTCTAGTTCCCTCACAGATTTAAGAGAAATGAGTTATAGTTTTGAGTAAATTGAATTACAGGTGCCTGTAGTGATTATAAGTTTATTACTATTCAACCTATCAGCTTTCTGATTAGGATTCATCAGATCAGTGGACTAAGAAATCTAATTACGTATTATTCTTCCAAGCAGTCCATTTTTACAGAAAGGCATGATGTCTCAACCAGATGAAACCAAATACATGAAAAAAGGATTCTGCCTGGCAGAATTCTATTTCATTTTTCATGATGTAGCACAAAAGAGTGTGCAATAAGCAGTTATGCTACAGTATTACGTGGCATTAAGACATCAGTGGCACACAGTCAAAATCCAACAGAGACTCAGGTAAGTTCAGGGTAAAGATCTGTTCAAGGTAACATAACAAGTGAGTGTTCTAAACAAAGGTGAAAAGAGTTGTATACCAGTTCCTGACATAATCAGGAAATTCTCAAATGGTCATTTAATCCATTTAATTCCTGCCATCAGTGATGCCAAGCAAACTTCTTGGTGCCAGCAATCTGGTCAATGACTACAAACCAGATGCTCAGAATAAATCAGCAAAACAAAACATCTGTATAAAGCAGTCCTTCCAGAAACAGGTTAAGAAAAAATAAAATTAATTTTGTAACAGTTCTCCATTTATATTTTCTAGAGCCATTCTTGTTCAGCAATATCCACAGAACCACCTTCACATCTACTTATTATTATGTATGCATTTCCTGCTTCTTTCCATAAAACTGCTCATTATTTTTCATTAACAAATAGAACCAGAAACAAAGCACATTTAAAGTAGAGAGTTCATTTGTCTTATAAAAGTTGGCAATATAAAATGAAGCAACCTCTCTATGTACGTTAATCATTTAGCTCAGGGCATTATGCCACATGTTAGGAAAATATGCTTAATATGGTGGTGCTTTAGCTACTGCAAGCGTATCTCAATCCACAGTAGAATAATTAGGGAAACAGATTAAGTACTCAAATTACCTTTTTTCCCCTCCATGATTCTACCTCCCCCTCCCTTTTTTTTTAAAGAAAATATAGTTAGAGCTCTATATGGGGTATAATTTTGATCTGATATTCAGATGTATTTATAAAGTGTCAGATATTATTTATTTGTTTTTATGATTTAGGTAATTATTTCAGCAGCCTGTTTTCTTTCAGTTTTCCAGTCAAACACCAGCTTTTGTAAGACTCAATTCTACCTGGAAAAAAATCAACTCAATATACAACTGGTCTCAGATGGACAGAAAGAGAATATGGGGCCTTATATCACAAAAGAAAGGAATATTTTCATTTGCCTTTTACAACAACAGATTTTCAAATGAGTAAGCTTCATTCAACTGCCTACTGTGAAACTCCCCAGCTATTTTCTCTAATGCCCTGTAATCCACTTTGTGCATAACATTTGGAATACCAGAATGGCAAACACAGAACCTCGCAAGGATAAAAAAACCCTTGAGACATCAAAGTATTTTTCATCCAGATCCTCCCATGAAACATGGATAAAACATCAAAACAGCAACACATGCATTTTAGGATTACATAACAAGAACCTTTGTTTGGAAGATGGGAGTTTAAAAGTAATGTTGACACACTCATATATGAAACTATTTATGAAACATGATATTTCATCAACTGCTTAAGTACTAATGACAAGACTGAAGATTAGACTATGGTTGGAGAAGTATGCTTTCTTAAGCACGATGTAAGCACAGCTTCTAGATCAATCTAATTCTAACTCTCCACCTGTATGTCCTTTTAAACCTATGGAACTACCAGACAGAAAAAGAATGTTCTGATAGTTATGAAAAAAAAGCAACTCACAAACACTTCTGGAGTGCAAAAGGACACATCCATACAGTCCACTACTAGTTTTATTTGTTTGGGTTTTTTTTAAAAAGAAGGCAGCTGCAAGTTTTTCACCATAGGACACAGATTCCTGTCGATAACATCACTGATGTTAATGAAAAAAAAAAAAAGTGAGTCTAATTGCTTCTAAGAGTTACTAACTGCATTCTGCCTTTTACCAGGACCTAAAAAGCCAAAGTTACATAAAAACTAAATTCTGAAATAGAACATAAAAACATTGAAAGTAGAAAAGGTATTCTGAACACCAAAATTATACATTCAGAAGTATACAGACAGCAGGTAAAAATTAGTTTTGCAGAATGTACACCTGCTGCACATACTCTCACACAACAGAAGAGATACCAGCCATAGCTGTACCTACATCTCACAAGTATTTCACAGAATCACAGAATCATCTAGGTTGGAAAAGACCTTGAAGATCATCTAGTCCAACCATTAACCTAACAATGACAGTTCCCAACTACACCATGTCCCTAAGCGCTATGTCGACCCTACTCTTAGACACCTCCAGGGATGGGGACTCCAGTTTGTATTTTTTTCAGTTTCAGTTTGTATTCATTCTGTCTCTAATGGTAGCAAGCCAAAGCATATCCCATTTCCTGAATTAGGTCTTTTATTTCTGGGGAGGAGAGAAACTGAGTATGAATCTTTCTCCTCTTACAAGGTGGGAGCTGCTGGAGTGCCGTTCTGGAACCAACCCTACAACTGAAGCATGAAGTGCCCAAGAAACAAGGCAAGGGGGTAGGAAAGGGCTGTGCTTATTTTCTTCATATTTTATATTATTCAGCATAGCCACTGAAACTGCCTGTGAAACTAGAAGCATAAACTACCATATTTTAAGCATCTTCCATCCTAAGTATCTAATATGAATTGCTTTTACTGTGCATTTACCCCTCTCCAAGTAGGATTATACCTCTTTCTTAATCCCACCATTACTCAGCTTCACATATTCTCCAATATTTACTCAAACTATGCAAAAACTCCCAAACTTGAAGGGTTTTAAATGAAGTAATTAAAGCATTTAGAGCAGCTAAAAGAATAGTAGTAACTTGTGAAATTATGTCAGTGAAAAAACTTAAAAGAATTAATTGTTAACACTTCCCTGAATGGTTGCAAAGGTGAATTAATACTTTCAGTTGTCCCCATTACTGACCATCAGTAAGGAGTCCATCAACCTAGCAGCTAATTGAAGCACAGATTAAACTAATTTTGGTCATTTTTATTACATATTTATACATTTTACTAATCACCTTTAGTGTTATTTTTAACTTTTTTGAAGGATTAGTTTAAAACTCATTAGTTCAGTGGCCGGATTCCAGTCCTGTAGGTTCTAAGTGACATCAAGAATGAACTGTGAAAACTTTGAGAAGGGAAAAGGGTACCAAGGGTCTTTTTAACTGGCTCTGGATCCAAGAAAAGAAAGAAAAAGAAATAGCATTCCATCACTGAGCTGAAACTCTACAATGTTTTACATGATCAGGAGTTATTCTGGGTTTGTCATTGATGGCTTTTTTAACTGTACATATCATAGAAGTCACGTACACATGGTTATCAGTGACTTTTAAAATACAAATTATTAAATTTGAAATTGATGTTCAATTGATGATCTTCAATTACAGCCCCTCCACTCTCATTTCTCTAGTTTCAATGAATTATTGTTTCCTCAGCTCTTTCAAAACTGTTTTGCAGATATGTTGGCTATAGTATGAGAAGCTATACTACGCTACAAAATGAAGCAGGTATTTGGAAGAATTTCTATGTAAGTTCATAAAACCTAGAAAAAACCCCAAATACTTTCTGTGATAAAGACATCTGTGCCAGAGCAATCTGCACATACAAAGGACTGCCCTGCAGACCTCTGCAATCTTTGCTATCTCCATTCTCCAAAAGTAATGCTAGCAACACAAAAAAGCAATATCTGTGTTTCATTTCAGATTCCTGCTTCACCAGTTGGCTACATAGTCAACAGGTGGTCCCCCAGGTTTCTGTTTGTTTTTCTTAAAAATCAACAACCATTAATAATTCATTGCATAAATCATATTTGGATGCCATCATGAATGATGTCACCTTCAGAAGCAAAAACGATGAGTGACTTCCATTACATACTTGGTAAGTCCTCATTCTGTCTCAGTTTACACTTATCATGAGCTGTCAAACCTAATTTCCTGCCAGCTCCTTGTCAGAGCTCTGCTTGATGTCAGATATCAAACAACGCCCTTGAAGCTCACACAGTCGCCTTTTACTTCCCTGAGACAGTGTTCCCTCCACCTTCAGGAGGATGCAAGAAAAAAGGGTGACATTTGTGGTTTTGCATCAAACAAAGCAAGCTAATCCACCAACTCATTTGTAAACAGTTTGTTTAAAAAGCAATCCCAAATTACTAAGTACTAAATAAATAAATAAATCTGCAAACAGCAGAAATTTCTGCTCTTTCTGTCCTTGAACTACTTTCCACGAACTTGGTAATCAGCAGCAGCTTTGTTCTGATTTTAAGTTATTGAATGCTATCATTTTGCATATAAATTCATCTCTACTTTTAAATTTAAATATACTTTAAATAGTATATTCAGTGAAGCAGACTCAAACATTTGCCATCAGTACTGCAGATAAAAAAATGTCTTTTAGAATAGCAGTCTCTGACATAGTTATTTTCTAGAAAGTGAAAGTATACTTCATAAAAAGTATATTTTTCCATGAAGAATACCAACTCCGTTATAATATTCCAACTAATTCTAGCACCTCTTAAGTATGACCAAGATATGCCTTTAAAAAAATCCTTGCAGCACTATCTTATATTAAGGATGTCCAAGGGTAGATACTAATATTACAAACAAAAATACCCTGTATCTATAAAATACTATTTTCAGTCTTACAACATGCTTGTAAGGCACATACACAGATCCGTCTATGGAAGGCAAGGTCCCATACCAAAATGGGATACACACAATTCACATAATGTCCTGCAAAATGCTATGTCCACTGTTTTCAGAGAACAATGAGCTCTGCCTGTCTTTACTGGTCAGATTTCTTTTGTTCCAAATTCCAGGATATAATTTACAACTGCTTTATCTCTGCATTTACTTAGGATTTGCATGGCAATGAGAATTTTATTCACTTGAACCCAGTCACACAAAATAAATATAGTTCATATGTGGCCATTACAGTATGCATTCATTTTCACTTCATGGTCAATTCTCCTGCATATTTTCTCTCTCCTTAAATCTGTCTACCTGAGGTATTCTTATGATCTTCACTAACACCAAATCTACATTCTTTTGAAGAAGTATTTTTATGATGAAAAACATTTATAAGAATCTAAGAAAAAAACCATATTTCAAGTGAAATAAATCACTAAAACATACTACTTTGTGCATTCTCCCATTAATGCTACTTTTAATGAAGAGTGAGATTGGCTATAGAAGTTGAATTGCACTAATTCTAAGTGTATTCAGTGATTTTTTAAAATCAAAATAATGAACCAGTTTCTACTACCATCAATTTACAAGAAAGGATGGCAAGCAAAAAGCTTTTCAAATTCACAGAATTGACTGAAAACAAACACCAGCTTCATACAGGTGAGTGCATAAATCTTAAAAAAAATGGAATGGAATGAAATGAAGAGAGGCATAGCTCTGCAAAATTTACTGCAATTCCTAAATTCACAGTTGTTAAAGTATGTTTATATGTTGTAGATTTGATCACTCTGGCTCTATGGACCTACTGATAACCAAAGAAAGGCAGTATACTCCTGTGTAATTGTAGCAGCCTCTGCATCATGCTGTATTTCAGTCTATATCAGCTTGTAACAGTTCCCAAAGAACTACCCCAATACTTGCAAGAAAGAGAGAACAGTTGTTTGGAACCGTGAATGAAGAACAAGGTGAGCATGTATCTTCCTGTTACGTGCAGCAGAAAAGCTCTATAAGAGATGGGCGTCAAACAGTCTGTGGTAGGAACTTTGATCTGTCCCCAAGACTCTAGTTCTCCCTTTATTTGCATCTACATAAAAATGAAGTGAATTGATGACTACAAAAAAGTTATGAGTGAGTAAAACTGTTTTAAGGAGGGGAGGAATTGAGCTCTCTGTGTTGGGACAAAGTCAGTCCTGACCCCAAGGTTCCTCTGTGCAGGGTTGATCACTCAAGACATAGTAGAACAACCACTGATTAAAAATAAATAAATAGGTAGATAAATAAAAGAAAGTGCAAAAAGAAAGAAAGAACTAGGACTCAAGGAATTTAAGTATCTTTCTTGATTCCGCTGGCTGGAACAAAGGAACCGTCATAAGAAACTTAATTCACAGAGGACCTCTTTGTAACACATTGCAGCAATGAGATTGCCCAAATATCTTGACAGTATTGTACTATAATAGATTTGACAGCATAGAGCAGACTTACAACCCTACTTCCAGTGAAGCTATACCAGTTCATATTGGCTGATAATGTAGCCCATTTTTCTAAGACTTTCAAAGAACCACTTCTAATACAGTGCAGATGTATCTCTGCAGAATTTCAGACCAGACTTTGGGTATAGAGAAATGGTTACATGTCATAATGACATTATTTCCAGATGTCTGAAAGTGATCAGAAGAAAACTAACGTGTGATGAGGGACTGAAAATACTGGGTACTTTTAAATATGCAGCAAAAAATACATCAAGTTTCAGAAAGGAAAATTTCCTAGGAAAGCTATAGTAATAAAATATACGAGATTATCAAGAGAGTATTTCTAGCATCAAGTTGTTCTACACACTCCCCCACCTGAGAGGCGAGTACATAGTCTCCTCCTTCACAAATTAGGTTAGGAATGGTATCACATGTGGATCAAAATCCTAGCAAAGAACCAGCATTCTCTAGTTCTAAAACACACTGAGGAATTGGTACCAAATCATCATTTAAAAGTCACCAATGCTTTACTTGTTAATCTGAACAGAGATAAATTATTAAAAATGACTATCTGCTTTCCAAAAGGAAATATTTAGCATGCCACAGTGTTATGTTTCTCCCCACTGTTTGCAAGACAACGATCTTGCTACTGCAATCCTGATTCTCACAGTTTCACTTCTGAATCACAGAAATGCACTAGTTTTGTGCTGCAGCTGCCACTCATGTAAGCCACATCTCATAAAGTCTTAAGTTATATCCTAGTCTTGCTTATGTTACAAGCCCTGGGCTCCTGAACAAAGTTATTTTCATTTCAGAGAAACCTATATAACTGCCAATGAAGGAGATTTTGACATATATCCTGAAGGATCCGGGATATGTCCTTATTTGTACACTGCCACTGGCATTTTATAATACAAAAGAAACATGCACCTATATAAGATTACTTCCTAAAACATATGGAATAAAACTAGACTACAACAGGACAAGGACAGAAAAAAGACCTTCCACTTCAATGAGAGGAAATTACAGGCAAAGCCAAGACAAAGACCTCCTGACCCAAATAAACAAACAACATAATGGAGAGAATTTTGCACTTCTCCATTGCACTGCTAGGATCACGTTCAGGTAGTCGATCATTCTACTTGTCTGAGACAACGGATGTTCAAAATATGTTTTGAAACTGAGTAGGAAAACATAAAAAACCAGAGAAGTCTAATTAGAAGGTAACAACAACAATTCATTTATGGATAGATCCAAAGTACTAAAACAAAGGCTAAGGCAGGTTTTCCTACGGAATAGAATCCTATTAAAATAATAATTAAGGAATCTTTGATTCTTCTAAACCTACATTGTGCTAATAAGAATTGGTTCCATGTACTAACTGCAAAGACAACCACATGCTGACAAGAGGTAAAAGCTTCATAAATACCAGTTGTAACATTTCCCAGTTGTATTGTTTGATCTGAAATGGCATAGAAGTGCAGGAAAACCACGATGGACATGCACTTGTAAAGTCTATGGATAAGATTACAGAAAACATTTTCCACTGAGTGGGACTAATCAAGAGTCAAAGATAATACAATACGCAGCTTCTATATTGTGGCTAGCTTTATTGTGAATTATCTAAACAAAATTTAAGCAAACTTTGTCCTTTTATTAATCTTATTTCTAGCTGATGCCCCTGAGCTTCTTTTGTGTGGCTTTTGCTAGAGAGGTTTTGAGGTTTGAAAAGTTCTCCTAGGTTCTCCCAATATGAGTATTAAGCAAATAACCAGCTGACACATTTTAAGAGGTGACCTAATTTAAGATCCCTTGTGAACCATTAATTAATTCATCATGTTGATTTATTCCATCCATTGCCTGCTTTGTCTATTCCCATTACTTCCTAAGAAAATTAAAAATTCTTTTAATTATTAAAGACTAAAGAAGACTTATGAAGTCTTTAATTTATTAAACTATTTTTCATGGATTACAAATACATCACACACAAGTGACTTCCTCTATATTAGTTCCAATAGTAAGACAATTCATGTCCCCAGTGTTCTAGAATATTCCACTCAAAGAGTGACTGAGCATATCCTCTATTACTAATTCACACCACTGTTCATGAGATGTCTGTTGTAACTTGTTCCTCTGAGTACAATTGAGAAAAGCAAGCTTATTCAATGGACCTGTGATGTTTTAAACCAGGTTCAGCATGTTGTACAACAAAATACATATTTCTGACTGTCCACTAACCATGATACATTACTAACACTTCAAGGAAACAACTTCATAAGCAAGTTATATTTTTAAAACACGGCTAACATCTGTTACTTATGTTTCACAACTCAGCATGTTCCAAATTTCATTCATTTGGACAGCAAGTGCAGTTGGAAAGGTGTCTCAATGGAAGTGTAAGTGGGTCTAGTATTTCTCTGAACTGCTTGGGAAAAGCTCCCATAAGTGAAGAATTTAATCCTTCCGTTATTTTAGCTGCTTCCCTAAAGGCAAAAGAAAAGTATAAAACCAGGGCTGAAACTAAAGAGGTCTTTTCTTACAACTACCAGTCTATATTATAGATACTCTTCCATCTATATGACAGAGAGATGCTATGGATAGCATTGTTTTTACATTAAGGTGTAAAAAACCATATTATGTGAATTAATTGCAATTCTCATTTTATGCTTTCCTTCAAACTGTTCGATGTGTTTCAACCCGTATTCTCCCCCACAGATATCTAGCTCTTACTGGTTTTGAGAACAGTTTGATTTGGGAAACAAGTGGATACTAAAAGCTCAGAATCAGAGAGGAAAATGAAAGAAAATACTGTTCCCTGTTTTTAAATTTCATCCTTTGCATCACTTGTATTTTTTCTTGTGGCTTAACTAGATGATTTTGCAAAGATTGAATTTAACAGAAATAGTTACAGGGTGTTGCAATGTAAAGAAGCAGAAACCAAAACTAAAGACACCTCACATACCCTGCATAATCTCACAAAGCTGGGGTTTTTCAAAACTTCTACTGCACAGAGACTGTAAAACACCCCAGCATGTATACTTTCATGAAGTGAAGAAATTTAAAAACTTCTGTGTATAAAGGACAGTGAGAAAAGTTAAGGAGTTAAATACACTATGATATCCAAGTATATTAAAGCCTTTGAAGGATGCCCCATTAAACAGCCTCAATATGCTTACATACTTGGTCTCTAAATTACCCAGGTTACAGTCTCCTTTCTGCTGTCCTAAGTGGGAGTATCCACACTAAACTAATGTAGTTCATCATATTTTTCTGAATGCCTCTGTGCAGATAAGTAATGCAAAAAAGACATAAGCTGAATTTTTTCAATTTATTTCTGTACCCAGTTATGAGAGTTCAAATCCCAAGATTCATGAGATTTAACCTTGATATAGTAGTTATAGTATACAACTACCATTTTTCTTGATTTTTTTTGCTTGTTCAACATAATTTATTGCCATATGGCATATATAATATCTGAGATAAATTTCAGAAAAAGGGTGATTTTTTTAAAAAAAACCCAAAAAGTTCAATAGATTATACGATGGTCACCATTCATTACTCAATTTGTCTTTGTTCTTCTGCTTCAAATTTGGATTCAGATACATTTATTATGGAAGCCACAAAAGATCAAAAATTGCAGTACCATTTAAAATGGAAAGCTCAGACTATCATGAAATCAGGAGTTTCTAGCAAACTGGCCTGGGTTTTCATAAGAAACTATACTACTAACTAATATTTATCAGAGTTTAATTTAATATAAAACAACATTCACACAATTGAGTTCAGTCTGGTGCATCTACCATGACCTCACTCCAATTTCCAAAGTTCTCCCTAGAAACCATTTTAAACCATTGTTCTTTGTTCCTACAGTTCTTGTGGCACTAAAATGCTGAAAGTTTATGAAACATTTGTGGACTTAAAATACTTAATGAGTAATGGATTTAACTAAAGTGTGCTAGGTACTATTTTCAATTTTTTGATGGTTCACAGTTATTTAAGGATAAAGGGAAAATAAAGTATTTTAAAGGAGCCAGCACACCGCACTGAGCAGGTAATGTCAGCAGTAAGATTTTTATAAAAACATTGCCTGGAAATGATGGGGCAGGGGTGGAGAGGTTTTTGGGTTTTTTTTGGGGGGGGGGCGGAGTGTTTTTTATTTTGGTGTTGTGTTTTTTGTTTTTCTCCTCTGGTTAGTTTGGGTTTTTTTGCCTTTTCATCTTCATTGCCTGAAATAACAAACATAAACTCTACCTTCTTTTATATATACCCTGACATCTTTCCCTTCTCTTGCATATCTATTTCTGCTCCGAGACCACAGGGTCTGGTGCAGGCTTAAACAATTAGATATCAACAGTGCTGAAACAGATTGAGCAGCAATATGCCACAGACAAAACAGTCCTTGCCCACTGTTACCAACAGTTGAGTCGACGAGAAAGACGTAACACACACAAAGAATATTGGCTTTCATGTTGCAGCTTTCCACACCAAAATACAACTTAAACATCAATGGAAGACGTAGTCTGTGCAGGTTTCTGAAGAGTGCCTTAAAGCTTGCTCTTTGACATTTAAAATTAGAGACAAGAAACATAAAAGGACACTTACAGTTTCGTTCTAGTATTTCATAGAATCACACAATGGTTTGGGTTGAAAGGGTCCTTAAAGATCATCTAGTTCCAACCCCCTGCCATGGGCAGGGACACTTTCCACTAGCCCAGGTTGCCCAAAGCCCCGTCCAACCTGGCCTTGAACCCTTCCAGGGAGGGGTCAGCCACAGCTTCTCTGGGCAGCCTGTGCCAGTGTCTCACCACTCTCACAGGGAAGAATTTCTTCCTTTTATGTAAATCTGCCCTATTTCAGTTTAAAGCCATTACCCCTCGTCTTATCCCTACACTCTCTGATCAAGAGTCTCTCTCCCCTTTCCTGTAGCCCCCTTTAAGTCCTGGGAGGCTGCTCTAAGGTCTCCCCGCAGCCTTCTCTTCTCCAGGCTGAACACCCCCAACTCTCTCAGCCTGTCCTCACAGGGGAGGTGCTCCAGCCCCCCGACCATCTTCGTGGCCTGCTCTGGACCCACTCAAGCAGGTCCGTGTCCTTCCTATACTGAGGGCTCCAGTGTTGGACACAGCACTGCAGGGGGGGGTCTCATGAGAGCAGAGTAGAGGGGGAGAATCCCCTCCCTCAACCTGCTGCCCACACTGCTCTTGATGCAGCCCAGGACACGGCTGGCTTTCTGGGCTACGAGCACACATTGCCGGCTCACAGTCAGTTTTCCATCCAGTGCTACCTCCAAGTCTTTCTCCGCAGGGCTGCTCTCACTCCACTCATCACCCAGCCTGTATTTGTGCTTGGGATTGCCCCGACCCATGTGCAGGACCTTGCACTTGCCCTTGTTGAACTTCATGAGGTTCAGACGGGCCCACCTCTCCAGCCTGTCCAGGTCCCTCTGGATGGCACATCCCTTCCCTACAGCGTGTCGACCGCACCACACAGCTTGGTGTCATTGGTGAACTTGCTGAGGGTGCACTCGATCCCACACTTCTTTAAAACAAAACTGCTATAAGTCATTACTTGCCACATGCTGGGTTGGAGGTAAAGTCAAGTCATAAAGGTATCCTGTGCCATTTCCAGAGTTCCTCCCTTCTTTCCTCCATAAACAAAGAATTCCAAAGATCCAAACATTCAACAGCTTTCAACACGTTTTAAGGTTGTTTGTGTGTATATATATTTGTGTATGATTTTTTTCCCCAAACTAACATGAGGTAAATCTCTGTGGTTTTAAAATAAATTTGGATTTCAAAATAACATTAATTTCTACATAGAAACTCTTTAATTTTAAATAAGAAGTGTGCTTAACGTTGGCATGTTGAACTATTCTCCCACTGTCTGCAAAAACTGACAGCTGCTAACAAACGTATTTTCACAACATACAGAACCAGGCGGATTGCTTATATACAGCTAACTTTGGATTTGGTTTCAGATAGTTCTTGGCCATCTCCTGGATTTCTGGTAGTAATATGCAGGGGGTGCATGGTAGAATAAACACTTATGTGACCCAGAGCAGATTCAAGTTTCTAGATTATCGATTTGCAACCGTGTTCACTTGAGAGCAAATTTAATGATTTGCAATGATACAGATGTGTTTTTTCATTGTTGTACACTGACACTCATTTTAAAAACTTCAAAATTATACCCTTGTTTCTTAGGGAAAAGGAATAATGCTCCCTAGCCTTATTCAGTTATTGTTTGAATTAGAGCTAAAGTAAATCTTTGTAGCATGTAAAAGTATCTCTGTATTTTTATTTTATTATGCATATTAAAAATGAAAATATCATGATCTGTTCCAAGATTTTATCTGGAACATCTTCAACATTCTGTTCTTTGGTGGAATTAGTCCTAAAGCTTTCCAATGACTTTAAGTTTGTTTTTCCCCTGCATGCTATGCTGGCATGCTGCCATCCTTTTCAGTGTGTTTTTTTCAGCTTTGCTTTTTCTAGCAAAATGGAGATGTGAATGTGAAAAAGCAAACAAACCATTTTTATCCAAAACTGCATTTTGAAGTACCCAAATTAAAAAATTCATATCCCTAAACATAAATCAGTAACCATAGTAATATATCTTAGTAAGCTTAGCTTCATTGGCTTCAAAACCACTCTCCAAGTAGTTGCAGACTGCCACTTATCACCCTTGGCCTTTTCTCTGCCAGACTGAGAGAAGTCAACCTCTCCCCAGAGACTGTGTGCCCATGAGTAACATCTATACAGCCCTCCACAGGATGGACTCCAATATTTTAACATTTCTCCTGAACTGGATTCTGAGGGCCTCACCAGTGTTCAACGAAGGAGTACAGTAAGTTCCCTTGGTCTTATTTTTATTTGTTTTATCATTATTTTGGTATATTTTTGTTGCCATTTGTGATACAAGCTATACTAAAACCAAGCAAGTACATGAGTTCTTCAAAGGCAGTGTGTCTTTTAGTCAGAAATGCTTGTAGTAACTTAAATATTCAATGACACAGAAAAGTGGCAAAATTTCAATCCCAGTGGTGAATATTTTCCAGTTCAGCTAGAGTCTGGCAGCAGCTGAGGGACAAAAAGATACATTTACACTGAGAATACCTCAATATGTACTTCTACAGCATAAATAAAAAGAATTAAAAGCCATTTCTTCATTTTGCACAGCACTATGTAGTATGACATTATCTGATTAACCAGGAAAAGCTGCATAGGGAAATATGAAAACCAGAAGGCAGTACAAATATAAAGCTATGCTGAATATACTTAAGCTTTCTGAACTTGTAGAGATCTCATGTTGAATTTGATTATGTCCAAGCTTCCAGGAAAATGCTTAGCCATAGGCTGAAAAAAGCCTGAAACAGATGATACTTTTGTGTAAGATCTAATAACAGAATCTTTTAAGATTCCTCCTGTCACATTCCAAACTGTAAAAGCAAACTAAATAAATATATTTTCATGAGATTTTTAAAAATAAATTTTATTTTCTTCTGAAATTGTTTTGCTTTAAAGAAAATACCACAGTAAGCTATGATTTTGCACACAGCTACAAACATAGCTGTTGAGCTCTTAAATGTTGTAACAGACAAAATATATCTGGCAAGATACTGGAGCTTCATTTTTCTATGTATAACTTAAGGAACATACTAACAGCTAACCTATGTTGAAGTCAGCTGTGCCTCAGAGCACTTTTTTATTTACTTTAAAAATGCTTCCCTGATTTACTAAGACTTATTTATTTATTCAAGGGAGACCTAGAATGAGACAAAACAGCGGACAACAATGGCAGGTGATTATAAAAGCTTTACCTATTGCAGTTTATAAAAAAAATTTCTGTTATTCATTGCATCTTTCTCAAAAATTAAACACTAGATGACTTTTTATTGATGTATCATCATTATAATCCCTCTCAATTAGAATTCAGAGTCATGCTAATAAGAGCAAAGGGCTTGTATAGAACCACTCCCATGGTAAGGCTTGTATCTGGGTCAGGACAGTGGTTTTTGAGGTGTGGAGATTGCCCTTATTTTAGGATTGTCTCCAGCACTGATGTTATTTTGCAAAAGCAGCTCTTACTTGTCAATAACTTCTACGCCTCCCATATATGCTGTTAAGTTCATGCAAAGATTTGGGGACTATTTCTGTGATCACAGGGGGAGGTATACAGTTCCATCCTAGATGTGAAAATATTTGCTCAAATACTTTCCCTTTCACAGGGATAATTTTGAACAGTCTGGCAGCATGAAATATCCACTGTCACAGTTGGAAGCTGAATAGGTCATTGAGATAATACATTGATTTCCACATATTAATTTTTATTGAGATTCTGCATTTATTTGTAAAATCCTCAAAGTCTAGACCAATAGATTGTTGGAAAATATGACCAATCTGAAAAATTTCTTGAAACCTAGGTATCTCAGGAACTCATTGCAGTTTGGAATCATGTTAAGATCTTAGTAAATACTTCCATTGTGTCTTTTTTTTCTTCAGATCTTCAAAATCAAAGCAATGTTGTAATTTTGCTGGCAGTTAAGAAATGTTTGCTTTAAAAAAAAACAAGTATTCTTAACAGATCATTACATACATTGAAGTACTAATATTAATTTTTTCATAGGTGAGACTAAAAGTTATACTTATGCAGAATTTAGGCAACAATTCTGAATGCCTACCAATGCCATTTACTTTTCAAGTAAAAAATTATCAACTTCAAGTGCGCTAATGGAACAAAAAATCTATTTTACAGTATCTGGGAGAAAGAGATGGATTCTTTGCAATTTGTTCAAAATACCTGAAACTGATAAAAAATTACTAATTATGAAAAAAGCAAGATTTGCAGGGTTAGAACCAAGGTTTTCACTAACTGAAAACTATTGCCTTTTATTTATTCTACAACCAACCTCCTACTAGCTTCAGTGAATGAACCCCAATTCAAGCATTCCGTTCCATGCCCACCTTCCACAAATCTGAGTCCTGATGTTTTTAGTCCCTCATTGGAAAGCATCTGCTTCATCTCTTTAATTGTTTTAATTGCTTTCATCCATACCTTTTTCTAATTACATTATACATTCTTGAGATCTAGCAAACAGAAGTTCACAGTGCTATAAATTTGGGAGTGCCAAGATTTTATACAGTGGTAAAGCAATGCTTTTTAGGCTTGAGGAGTCATATGCCATGTTGTAGGAGAATACACAATGCATCAGTACAAAAAGGAAGGGGAATAAATGGAGTTTTATTCATTAAAATTATCCCACTATAACCATGCACTTGATCCCCTTTTGTAAATAATTGCCGCATCACAAGTACTGGGCAAAAAAATATACAGATTTTAGTAGAGGTTACTAAATAATGAGATGTTAGAACATAAATACTCCAAAACAGAAGAAAGGATAAGAAGCTGTATTGCCATAGTCAAATTCATAGTTGCTTTGAAAGTCAACATTTAGGATGGACCAACATAGCGACAGCCTCAGATAGAAACTATTACAAGATGTTCAAAGCTGGACAACGCTTCTTAGCGAACTCAGGTAAAACTGAAGAGAGTCACCTCTAACTCCCACCTTCTTATAGAGACCAGACAAGAAAGAAACCTTGCCAAAATCTGTCAAGAATTCTTCCTCATCTTGTAAGAGCGCAGCACATCTTATACAAGTGTTTCCTCCAGGCAGCAACTACAGCTTCTCAGGTCTACCTACTTCAAACCCTTTGATCCCATACAACTTCAAACACTACATTAACCTTCCTTCACTTTCAACACAGAGTGCATCTCCAGAAGGCAGACAAACAACGCAGCAGCAAAGTCAGGCAACTAATTTATGAAATATGAAAGTACAGTTGGTCATGCAATTTGTCCTCAGCATATTAAAAAGAGGAGCAAGATGCACAGAAATCTTCAGGGCTGGCTTTTGCTCCACACCTTTGCAAGTTACATATGCTCCTTTTAAGACTGTGCTCATAAATTATGATTGACTGTAGCAGAAGTAAACATTTTCATAAAGAAATCAAAGTGATTTAGGTAATATTTCATTTCAAATTTAAAACTCCAAGTAAATAATAATAACAGTATCTCAGTCAATACCAATTTCTAAATATAAAGATATGGTTTTGGTAAACAAAAGGTAAGATGCGGCTATGATCAAAACTTGGGCACTCTGTCTGGAAGACTGATGTGTGGAGAAAATAGGACTATGTTGTTCACAATGACAAGCAGGGCTGGGGGACAGTGTGTCTGGATGAGGGTTTTAAACTTCCTCGGCTTCCCATGTGTCCTTCTGCAGCTAATTGCAATGGATACTGCTTCACATACACATGTGCAGCCATAACCTGAGACTGCCAGCATGCAAAACTCCAACAAAACCCAGGGAGAACTGAAAAGGTTCTGCATCTCTCAGATTTTTAGCCTTCTACCTCATTATGGGAGAATGTTGCTGACTCTTTGAAGAACTAACTGCAATTTAACAAGTAATTTTACAGTATAACAATGTAACGCTGGTTCTCTATCATAATGAAAAATCTCTATCCATCTTGCTGCTCCAAACAATTTAGAGATCTAAGGCAGCATTTCCTTTGTCTGGATGTCATTGGTGTCAAGGCCAAAACTCCTCTTACTTTAGTGGGCTCAGAATTAATAAAATAAGGGGAGAGATATTCCTTCATATTTTTGTTTAGCTTCCTAATAACAAAGCAGAAAATATTCTTATAAATAGAAATATTTCTCTTCATCTCTCTTTAGGCTTACGAATTTGGGTACAAGCACAGGCTTCTACCTGACTGCAGAAATGCTTTTGAAGAGCAGAAAAGAAGCTCAGGCTACACCAATCACAAGTAACTAACATAGCAACTATGGACCTCAACCTGAAGATTAAAACAGGCAGTTTTAAAAATTAGGGTACATCTTGACTTTTGCTGAAATACACGTATAAGTGCATGCACAAGATTCCTGAACTACGTTAACATCACATCAACTTGTCCTTATCAATATGAACTGGAATCTGCAGTAGCCGACAACCTTCCACTTCTCTTGATTTTGATTCAAGCTAAAGTATCAGCACCTCCAAAAATGTATACCACCATTGCCTTTTTCCCAGTAGATGTCATTAGATCTACAGTTTTTCAAGAATAAAAGCATATAGCTTTATTTCATCTTTCAATCTACCCTGACTGTAATATAAAAGTCAAGCAGATTGAAGCCATTTTGCAGAATCACTCTCAATGAGCTGTATTCTTCTGCTCTTATGAAATTTGAAAACTCAAAAGTTTATGGTCATCTCTACAGAGCTGGTAACTCATACAAGTTCAGCTGCTCTGCAATGACAGAAATAATAAAATATAAAATATTTGTTCATCATCAGAATTTTACATTTTATAGTTAATGTTTTTCCAGCACAGCAATTCATTTTGCCGATTAAAAAAATTCTTATTGGTCTGGCAAAAGTTAAATAAAATACAGGATTAAGTATTTAAAATATGAGCTCCTAAGACCTTAATTTGTATTAATGCCCCCTTCTTAAAGTTTTTGACAGAATTCCATTCATAATGAAATGTTCAGAGGTAATTATTTCTCTTTCTTCTGTGTGAATTATGAGAATTATTTATATACTCAATCTTAATATCATAGCTTCATTGCCTAATAGGAAAAATCCACAGGATATGAATCATTCTGAGAAAGAATTAAAATCTTTTCTTCTGTTTTAAATAAAAAAAGAAAGATGAAAAGATTTCTAATGACATAAAATCCACACTGCTGCAGGCTTTGCTTGCAAATCAGAGCTCTTGCTACGTAACTCAAAGCTACTGGTTCATACTTCTAGTCTCCTTGCCTGTAAAGCTATAAACTGCAATGCTATAATGATTAGTTAATGAAATAGTGGAGTGATAATGAGGCTATAAGAAATGTAAGTTAAATTATTAATTAAAAAAGGTAAAGAATAAGTAATGAAAGTAGCAAGTTACAAGGCCCTTTTTGTAAAAGTATGGTCAAAAGATATAAACCTAGCAGCAGTTTAGCACCTAGCCTTCAGCCTGCAGTCATGTTGTAATGAAACTCCTGACATTACAAATACTTTCATTTGACAGTTGTTCTCACTCATAAAATAATGGGCCATGCACAAAGCTTATTATAAATTGGAGATAAGCTGTAAAAGCCATAAAAATTTCTACCGACATTTATTGCAAACGAGTAGCTTGAGGATGTTGATACATATTGATAACAGTCTGCTTTGTGACATTTTGAAAGTTTACTCCTAATTCACTTGCAGAATATGCAAAGATATTTTTTCTACCATACTTTCGAGTCATTAAGTCATTGCAATATCCACCTGTATTTTACCTTTTTCATAGATACTCTTCCACATGAATTGTATATGCTTATCCCCCAAAAGAGTTTTTCCAACAAGAAAAAAAGGTAGGTTCTCGTGAACATTCCAGTTAATTATAACTCCAAAAAGAATTTGTTTACAGATAGCTTATATCATCAGCAATATAGTATTAGTATATAAAATCCCTTGAGAGGTGAGAGAATTGTATGTTTGCCACTACGTATGTCTATATGTGTATATACACACATACATAGGCCAGAAAACTTCACATGGAAGCAATTCTACCCTGCACTACCCCCAGTTTTATTCATTGTTTGGAGGCACCAAAGATAGGCTGTGTTTCATACAGGTGGCATTAGGAAAGGCCTGATCCTATTCCCCCTGAAGTAAGCTGTACTTTTGCTATTGTCTTTCTTAGCATAGGAGAACTGAGTGATAATCTCCTAGTACACATGTGCTTCAGCTGTGCTGATGGTAGAGGCTGTAAACCATCCTTCTGTTCCTTTGCACCAGAGGTGGTAATTTTTTTTTTTTATAACATTTAGAACATTAAAATGTTATAACATTTTTAATTACTGCAGCTGAGACTCAGCAGTGCTCCACCTTGCCCCATTCCACTGCCCACTACATTCTCATTTAAGAATGTTTTTCTGAATTTGAAAACACGTAAAAGCTCTGGACACTGCACTTCTGTTCTTCTCCAAGCCTTGTAAAATTTTGGGTACTTATGTTGTTTTAATACCTGTGCAGAAAACACTGAAAAATAGGGCCTGTTTACCACAGAAATTATCTTGTGGTAAGATCAATACATTGACATTTGTCATTTGTTTTAAACAATATCATGACAAGTTCTGAACACACTTGACAATGTATTATGGATAGAAATGCATTTTACTGCTTCTGAACTTTCAAACTAGTGGACTGAACAAATGTGTGTTTCTTTTAGATAGCATTAAAAATACTGAGGGCAAGTTTTTATCTCTCACACATGAAAGTGCTACATTTACAATGGGTCTCATTGTATTAATCCAGTCATTGGTTTATTATCTACAATTCCTTTAGGAAATGTCACAAATCCACAGGATGTCCTTGAGCTTTAGATTTTGCATTTGGATCTTTGATTTAACAGATAAAAGACATAAACCTACATTTATCCAGACAATTCCCAAGTGACTATACATCTGTAAAAGCCTAGAAAAAAGTTATTCTAGTCAGCATATTGTATAAATTATGATCAATAATTTTGATTTCAAAGGGGCTTTTTTTAGGCATAGAGACAAAAATATTTGGTCTCAGAATGATCACCAAGGTTCCACACTTCTTCATTTCAGAAACCCGCAACACATGCTTGGAATAAGAGTCATCTGTTTCTTTTTAAACATAAATATAATGCCCCCCAAATGCATCTTTTGAGTGGCAACTGCAGCAGTAGTGATGTGTAAGATGTAGACACTGGCTAAACAGCATATAAATATATTTAAAACAAATACTCCTGAGGTAATACTGATTTGAAATTAGAGACAATGAAGACCAAAGTGTTCCAATATGAAAAACAATATATCTGTAAGATTTTTTGCAACAGCTGTTTATTAAAACAGTGATTTCTTCTCTGTTATTTACAGGCCATGTAATACTGGCATGTAACAAAAACTGAGGGAGAAGAGTTTGGTCCCATAAAGCTAGAAAGACAAAATAGCTAGTCCCATCACCTGCATCCTAGCCTTACCAGAAAATCAGTTCTGTACCACAGATCAAACTTGACCGGATATATTTATACAATGTACCTTTTCGGAATAAATGTATTAGCAACACTATAAGAAGCTTCTTCTGGGATGAAGGACAGCTAAAGGCTGAATACTGACTAGATTCAAGAGAAGATATTGTTTCTGCTCACAAGTCACTCAGCTCCATCAAATACGCATTAATTAGGACCTTTTAGTACTTAGCTCCACTGGGAGCCATCAAAAGCATTTGCTACTTACAATCCAAAAGAAATATTCAGTAAAACAGCATAGGTATAAAGAAATGGAAACGAAAACAGAGAAAATGAATTAACCCCATATTCAGAAAACCCAGTTGCAATCTAGGATAACATTGAGAAGAAAAACATTGCTTTGAACTCTAAATCTCCAGTTTTAATAGCTATAATAGGTCTTAGGAATTATAAACAGGCCAGACTAAAATAACTTAGAAAGTTAAATATAGATAAGAATTACATATTTGTTTTGGTTTTAATCTTGTCACAGAAATCCTGACACTGAATATTGCCCAGCAATGCCTTTCTTTTG
Organism: Strix uralensis; assembly: GCF_047716275.1. Classification (NCBI taxonomy): domain Eukaryota; kingdom Metazoa; phylum Chordata; class Aves; order Strigiformes; family Strigidae; genus Strix; species Strix uralensis. The sequence goes on from NC_133984.1 coordinate 4,475,426, forward strand.
TGATAAAGCCAGCCCGGAGCTGGGGACTAGGACAACAGGTTAAACAACAAAGAAAACCTCCACGATGTATTGTTCCAATAGAAAAAGCAAACAAAAGAGAGCAAGAAATACAAGGTGCTGTGATAGAGGTAAACATTTGTTGCAGTAAATTGCTAGGATTTTCAAAGCAGCAATTTTCAGGCTATGGAAGGACATCATCACGTTCTTTCAGATACAAGTGTTGAAGAAAAAGGCCTTTCTTTCAGAGTAGAGAAATGCTTTGTCTGAGAGGCAGGGGAGTCATCCCCACACCTTAGCCACAACCTGACACTGCTCTGGGAAGATTGTTTACTCTTGGTGTAATTGTACACTCACAGCTAGAGCCACTCCTGTTCCTTAATTAGTTGCTTTCTCTTCTTCCAAACACAGAAAAGGGAACCACTGAGAATCAATTCAGAAGTAGTATTTACATGGAGAAGATGCAATTCTAAACAAAAAATTACTTTCAAGAGAACTCCCCCTTTAGTTCAGAATTTCTTTCCAAAATATTACATCTTTTTAAGTTTTCTCCCTCTTCTATCCATAACTGATTCTATTTTATTTACACAAGTAAAAACATCTGATACAAATACTATTGTGCTTTCTTGAATATTATGTTCATCCCCAGTTTAGCAAAGCATTTAGTCATTCTTGAGGTCTGACTAAAGCTATTAAAAATGCAAGTGTTCTAGATTATTTCTACTTACTAGAATACTTACCCTGTATGGATATATAGGAGTAACCAACTCTCACATACTTTCAATGAATCACATAATAACCAAAATCTAACCTTTTTTAGTATAGCTGCAATGAATTTCGAGTAGGCTGAATTCAAACATGACTGTATTTTTTGAAAGGTACTTCCCCAGGTTTTCTGGCACTAGTAGAAAAAACACAAGATTTTAACCCACTGGACAATATCCATGGTGTAATCTCTAAGACTCCTGTGTAATTCTGAGCACTCTCTGATCTTTTTGCTGCAAAGAAATTGAGCGTTCAGAAAGAAATAAGGTAGAGGACTCCAACAAAGACTTACTGCTTCCATGAAGAGAATCTCTCCCCACACTTCCCATAGCTCACAGATGGACTAAGTTATCACTTGCTAAATGACAAGTTCATCTATATGATAGGGAGGGGAACAACAATCATAACCTAAATTACTTCACTGAGCTGGTTCACCAGAGAGACAATCACCGCAAAAATGGCTTTGCCATTTTAAGACAATGCAATCTTTCAGCTCCTAGTTACTATCCTGCTATCACGGTTACAACCATGAGAAAAAAAAAAAATCAGAGAATGAAACATATTTTAAAGATATTGTCTCCTTGTGTTACACCTAACTAAGCAGACAAACACCTGAATTATCCATTCTGTTAACTTTTTTGTGTGCATTATAATGGATGGTCAGGGACATATTGTGAGATCTGGATCTAGATCTCATTGCCCAAATATTGTCCTCTCCCACTCTTAGCTTTAATATTTAGGTTTTATAGGCTCTATACAATTTTCCCTAAAAGCAGAAGAAAAAAAACCAAACCACAGTATCTCTCTGGATCCATTGAGCCATCCGTTCACAGGAGCAAGTGATGTTCTCATTGCTATTCTCACTCCCTTTCTTAAATTCATACACAACAAATCAATACTTTGTTTTTAACAAAAAGATACCCAAGATTATGTAAAAGCACACAGAAAATTTTTACATCATATTTTGTATAATTTTTTTCACACTAAAGCTTTTGAAATATGCAATGAAGAGATAGTTTACACTATTTCAATAAAAATCTCTTTCAAGATAAGTTTAATAAAACTACTTGCTAATTTGAAATGTTAAACTTTTATACTGCAAGACTTTCATAGCTCTTAGAACAGAGAAAAGCAATTGTCACACACTTTCTTAACTTTAAAGATTATTTTATTTAGTAAAAGACAGACTTCCTTATTGTATAGTTCCTGATACCTTGAAATTACTATTCTATTTCTAATAACTACACAACACACTTTTATTGGGGTGAATTTTTGAAGGTTACTGCTATCACAAGAAAAAAAAAAGTCTTCTTTTGACATGCCAAATAGGAACTTATGCAATATCCTATATAATAGCCTACCAATTGTTTCAGTTTGAAGGATTAGAGATAGTTCATTCTTTGCTCCAGCATGCTCTTGGGATGCTTCTGCACAGTTTGCCAAAGCCATATAAAATTGTTTGCAGCAATTTTATAATATTTACTACTGCCACTAAAGAGTAAGCTGAACCACCTAAGCAATTTTATTTATGAGTACAGAAACAATTTAAAGTGGGAGATCAGCACTAATTCTTTGATTACAGAATTGTCTGTTTCAGAAAGTTTTCAGTCTAAGGTCATTTGAAAAAAACATGTACCACAGACTACAAAAACCCCCACCCCATAACAGATAAAAGAAGATGGGACAAAACTGCCAATATTTGCAAACAGCCATAGACAGTACTGGCAGTCATACTGCCTTGCTGTCAGACCTCATAAATTAAGCAGTGCTATGTGTGGCAAGTAGCTGGATGGTAGTCCTCTAAGGAACACAGTTTTTATAGGCAGTAGTAATGGAGATTAAGTAGCTCTTCTCTTTTCACTGACTTACTACTGAATCAATGCCCCAGCACTGGTAATAAGGTAACTGGGGGACACTATACTGATCATCAAGCGCTAAAACAGAAGTGCTAGGGTCTAACTATATAAGATAATTAAGCACACTTTGGTTTGGTTTTTGCTTGTTTTTCTTTAAAATGTAATCATTACAATCTAGAACTAAAATGTGCTACACAAATGTGGAATTTGATAACTGCTTGTTGACCATCTGTATCCTTGTGCTGGTTCTAGTGGCCACCTATCCTGCAAACTACTGTAGGATTTGGGGTACCCTGTAGTTCTGTCTCTCAAGACCATTTTTTTTTTTTTTTTTTATGTACTCCATACACTCCACAGATTGAGAGTCCAAAGCAGTTGGCTTATACACTCAACATATAGTTAGGAATGCTGTCTCAGGAATTGAAGTAATTGGAGCTGGAAAATCTTGTCTATATATTTATCTCAAATTCATCATTTCCCTAGTTTTAACTTCAGATCTATGTGAAATACATGAAGCAATAAAGCTTTCTGTAATTTAAACGTTGATTGTGAAAGGTGCTTTGGTTGCACTGCAGTATTAATTAAGAAATCATGTTGTTTAGTGTAAGCCCATCACAAGACAGAGGTGGGTTGAAAAAAATCAAGGCAGTTTAGGCCACCTTGTAGCGAAAATACGTAGTGAAGTCCTTACCCTATTGCTTAAGTGAGTGTAAAATGCAGTGGAAAAACAGGCCAAGCAGTCCTTTGCTTCAAATATATCAATAGAAAGGAAAAAAAAGCTATTTTCAATGGGTCTGGCTCAATGTAACTGACACACACCCACCCTTTTTTCACTTCACGTTTATTAACAAATGTAGAGCTAACATATCTGCCTTTTTCCTTTGAAGATCATGAATTATTCTGCTAAGGTTTTTTTAACATTAACTATGATATTTGATCATATTATAAGTCTCTTGTTTCCATTTATGCAGATACAAAAACTGCAAAACCAGAGGAATTATGTAATTTTGCTAACAAGAACTGGCTTTCCTTAGCAATACACCACTTCATTGCAAAGACTAAAGTCGAATCAGTGTATTTTGGGTTCTGATCAGGACCCTGAATCAGAGCTTAAAACAAATCCAACAAAAAAAGGAGTTAAGATTTAAAGAAAAATCAAAACCCAACACAACACATGAACAAATTCGTAGAACTTGTATTTTTGCCTATCATTTAGCAAAACTAGAAAAAGTAGTGGCAACTTATTTTTGTTCTTACTGGTCTAATGTGATATATAATCTTCCAAATTATTTTTGTTTTCAGCTGACAGCTGAAGAGCTGAGAAAAACATTCCTGGGCCAGTACAAGTGCACTGCAGTGTTCAGGGAGACTGTTGTTTTTTTAATGTAAACTCAGAATCCACAAATTACACTGGTTCCGTCTACGTTTTTAAGCTATTTTATTGAGATATTTTAAGGTTTCTGCACCTAATCAGGTGAATTTAAAAGAAATACAAAGTCAGGAGAAGTAGTAAAATGGTGGTGCTACTTATGAAGTGCAGTGGTGAACAACACTTTGTGAAGGTTTGGTCTTATTTTTATTCTGTGTAGAATATACAAAAGGTCAAAATAAATTGCCTAGAGGCATATCAGTAGCACAAATTGTGTGCCTCCTGTTGCCTAGACATCACAGTGGTTTCTAAGTTAGTCTACTTAAGAATTGAACACCGTCTCTGAGTTTAACAAACAACACAATGGGATTATTGTCCCATCAGTCAGAGGATAAGACTGAATTACGACTTCTCCCTCCACATTATACTGCTCTGTAATGTTGGTCATGAGGGCTTGTAAACTCTCCAAAGATGTGACCCAGTTCAATGCAAAAAGTTCAAAGATATTTTTGTTAGCTGTTTAGTGTTCTATACAATATATATGTTACAACACTTGGATTCCAGAATTGCTGTATCTAACACTATTACACTGACAGTACAGAGACAGACTGTTTTTAAAGCACTATTGCATTCACTATTTGGAGTTAAATTTATTTAGAGAGGACATTGACCAGAGGAAATTAGAATGGCTGGTTATAGAGCTACTACACAATACTTTTAACATCTCATCCTCATTGAAGAAAAGATGTAGTCATGTGGAATTAATGTATGGCATTAATAAAAATGCAGATTTGTAAGAGGAAAGATGCAACAGAAAGGATCTCCATTCATTTCCTTTTCTAATGTCTTCAGTTTGGAAGTGTGGTATTTTTTATTTCAGTGATAAATCTAGAAACACTGAAGCTATTACAAAGAATTACATCCTATTGATGAAATGCTGCAGAGCTGTTCTATTGCAGTCTAATGGGAAAAAGACACAGTGAATAATAAGAAATCATATGAACACAAACATCTTAATTAGCTAGATTCTACTATAATTCTATTGTAAATTTTGTAGCACTATTACGAACTATTTCATTTAACACAGGAGCTCAAAATACAGTCATTCAGTAAATATCTATTACAATATTTTACAATGTAGGAGCCTAATCCTATTCCCATTAAATTCTCATTGACTATAGAAAGAAACCCAGTATGCAAAGTCAGCTATAACTCCAAAATTATTCTTTTTACATTTTATTTTGGGAGGCGATAAGTATCTGGGAATCTGCCATATATAACTAAAGTTAACTACCATTCACTTCATCTTCCTACTTCATTTTGCCCCATCCCTCCTTAACAATCATCAAGAAAAACCTCTGGAAGATGGGAATGTTTTAAGCACTAAATTTTTGAGGTTTTCTGGAGCTGTTCTTAGAGGACCTAATTGAGCAGTTAGTATCTCTGCACGTGTCTCAGCCAACGTTACTTTTATAGACTTGTTTTCATGTCTGTATTTTTGTGAAAATTTTCAGTATACAGAAATGTCCGTAATACTGAGCAGTTGGAAGGGGAGGAACAAATAGTCCCTGTTATACAAATGAACTATGAAGGACATAGGTAGTTTTCTTGTCCCCAACTTAACGAGTGCTGCACTTTATCCAATTTCTAATCCTTTTTCAACTACAGGCAAACAAGTCAGCTTTGTATAAAACCAGTAAAAACAGGTTTTTTGTGAAGGACGTTTGGGATTCTTTTATATTTCTTTATGGTGAGATTTCTAAATTGTCTTCCTCTATTACAATTCCAACACTCCACGTTTTAGTAGTATTAGTATACTTCCTTAGAACTGTCTGTATGTGAATTTGGTTTTAGTTTCCTTGATCAAATCCAGAAAAAAATTCTAAAGGACTTCACATACGTATGTGTATGATTTTATTACTTGCTTATTAAGTATCAGCTATCATTCTTCCTGTCCTGGACATGTTCACTATATTGAAGTTTCCCAAGTCTTAGTTGTCTGCCTTTCTAGCAGGTCTAACACATGGCACCCTACATAAACAACTCTTAACTTGATTTTAATTCTAATCTCATAAAAGGGTTTAGGGCCATAAATGAGCTTTAAAGGCCTTAAATAAACAATTGCGACATTCAAACCTCTCACAATTGACCCAAAATTCTGACAAGCTTAATTCTGAATAGATGATTTTCTTGAATAGTTTGCACTGCTAAATCCCCAGGGTGCCTAGAATTCTGCAGCAGAGCATACTCAGAAGCAACTTGGTTTTATAATAACTAAGTTGATTTTTTTTTTTTTTTTTAACAACTCTAGATGTAATGGCAATTTTTCATTTTGTCAGCATGCACAGATTCACAGATAAGCCTTACTGTGATCCATCTAGCTAGAAATTTCTCATTCCCTGCCATCAGGGCCACCATTCAATACATATTCTCAATGCCCACGTATCACATGCATAACCGAAAACACTCTTCAGAAAAATGCAACATCCTTCAGTGGATGACTGACAAGCTGAGGGTTTTGGTGGGGTTTTTGGTGGTGGTGGTGGTTTTGGCTCTTTTGCTTTTTATTTAAAGCTTCGATATTAAGTGTCTTCCAGATCAAAGCAACTTACCTATATACTACATTAAAGACAAACTATGTTTTCCTCATCTTTAAGGACTGTCCAACAAGCAAGTCCCGTTTACATGTATTGCATAGGTTATAACTAGGACTGGATTACTTTATCCATGTTCTTATCAACTCTGTTACGGGTACAAAATATCAAATGGTCAGGAATCATTATACTGTCCCTTTTCAGCTCCAAAACTACATTAGCCATTTATTTTAACTTTATCCTTCTATCACCTGTACACTTGCACGTCAGTTGCATTCTTTCAAGACTTATTTTGTACTTCTGCTTATGCTCCTATATTCTTTCTATACTGAACCCTTTCCACCAGCTAAATTCCCTGAAACAAATCAGCTGGCAGAAATACCACCTGACATTTGCCTTTTTTTACCCCACATCCAATATCATACAAGCAACAGAAAGGATAATCTCCACATAAGACTGTGCTTTACAGCTAAGCCAGTCCAATAGTTTGTTGATAAGTCTTTAATATAAGCTGACTGATCTGCTAAGGAAAAGACTGAACAGTAAAACTATCACTAAGTCTGTCTCCCCCTTTTTCTCACTCTAAACTGTGCTAATCCACATGTAATTTCAATTAAAATATTTGCAGGTATCTGGGAATCTGACTTAAATCCACTGATTCTTTTTTAATTCATGCTAAGTCTAAGGTAGAGGAAGAGACTTCTGCTCTTGGATCTGGTGTTACCATCTGTGATCCCTAAGGGGACCAGAGACTATTTCTAAATCCAAGACAAATTTGATTTCACTTTTTTTTGTGTGTATGTGCCCCTCAAAGATTTCTTTGATTCCTTAAAAACACTAAATTTTAATCTCAGAAATTAAGGCCCTGTCCGAATAAAGTTAAACATTTATTTGCACACAGAAGCACTTCAGAGTGCTTCAATACCTAAGCAAGCTTTATGGGTTTGACTCCCCACAGACTTTCACCTCGTAGTCATTTCCATGTGTGCACGTTGAACACAAACCACACAGAGCACCCAGATCACTCAGGTTTATGGATATTAGTGTTAACCCCTCTCCCTCAGTCATCCAGAACTCTGCCTCTAACTTAAGAAGAAATGGTGTATCTTAAGCCTTACTATTTATTCTTTGCAATAAAGATACTGCCACATTAAACATGACAATAATCCTCTTATCTGTCAATTATCTGTCTCTTTTCTACTTAACTTGTGAAGTATCTGCTAGTAAGATACTACTGACCATTTCTTTGAATAGCCTGTTTAGAGGGAAATTTTAATTTCAGAAATAAAAACTATTATCTGTAGCTCATAACCCAGTTTCAAGCAGAAAGAGTGTGTGTATGTTCGAGAAAAAAACAAATGCTCTTTTCAGGTCTGTTTCCTATTTCCATTTGCACCCACTACCACTTCCGGCAGAGGTCTGTTCCTCTGAAGCATACTACTCCAGAAATGCTTATTTGCTCAGCATCAAGTTGCAGACGCTCCATTAACTAAGGGAACTCCATTAACTAAGGAAATTAATTCTACCAACAGTCTGTGGTAGAGGCACACAAAAAAGTGTAAGTGTACTTTTTTTTTTCTCTTTGACAGACCAGAGCAGTCCTATAATATGCAAGTACTAACCTAGTACAGGTAACATTTTAGTCAAAATAAAGGTTTGAAGGGTCATTTATGTTAGAAGAATTGAGAGGTAATAAATCGCCGTGCTAGACTTCTCTCTGGAAAAAAAAGTCTTGTTATACATTTAAGTATTTAACTCTAAATAGCACCAGGAACAGACGGTTTCATATATACATATGAAAAAAACATGGCAAGAGATAAGTAGAAAATCCCTTTTCACTGGCTTCCTGACTCACATCAGAACTTCCTGTGAGAAAACCCTCAGGCTTTGTATCCCTGAGAACATTTGGTGAATTTTGACACTGCACCTCTTAGTTCTTTAAGAAATAGTTGGATACTAAGTTGCCACTAAATTGTGTATCTAGTTTTTAGTTCAGCCCCCTGAATCAGAATGATTTGAGAGAAACTTTGCATTAAAAGACACATGATAACTGCTTAATTATTTTCCACAGCAAAAAAAACCCCAAACCAAACTACAACTAGAGGGAATTTTGGCAGAAGATTTGATGTAATTGCCATAAGGACAGCAATGAAATACTTTTCATGGGTTCAATCACTGCTACAATGGACAAAAACCCAAACAGTCTGACTAAAGCCTGTGACCCATCATTCATAGCACAAGCACATGCAGATAGCAAGGTACTGGCAGCACTTCCTTGTTTGCATTTTGTCACTTTGTTTCTTTTCTTCTGAATTTTAAAATACAGAAAGGAATTCTAATATTCAACAAAATATTTTAGTATCTCACAGTTCTTCTAGTTCTTGGATCAGCATTAAATTTGGCTACAGTTGAATTTATACTAAAGCAATACTAACAAAGAGCGAGTCTTCTCAAAAGGTGATTGCCCATCTGAGCAAACCAGACATGCACAGCCACAGCAGGCGTTCTGGCAAGAGTACAAGGGAATTCTGATTGAAGAAAGATGCATGGAGAGAGTAAAATCCTTATGTCCTTGTGTCACCTCTCATGAAGTGCTTGGAAGGCCACAATACCAGATTATATGATGTTGTTAAAATGTATTGTATTCTTGGTGCAATCTCCACCATAGAAACGATAATATTTAATAATGTTTAGCTTCAGTAGTATATTAATTCTCACTAAATGTATCATATGCATATATATAACTTTGCAGATGCATTTGGAGCCATGACCCAGCAACAGGGAAGCTATCCCTTTGCATACACAACCAGTACCTACCCCTGGCTAGCATATCAGAGCTGTGGACCTAACAGAGTAAAGTTTCTTTTTGGTCTAGACAAGGCAGGAGTCTGTAACAAAAGCACTGTTGAAGGTGCCACTTACAGATTCATGCTGCATCAGTTGTAGGAATATTTACTAGATTCATCACCTAGGGATCTGGTGAAGAATTCTGTATAGAGAATTAATGACACATTTCTATTTGGTTAAAAACAGTTCATATAACTATTGGTTACACATGGTACAGTGATGCATCAAAGTTGAATTAGTCACTTAATACTACTGTACAGTATATAAAACATTCACAGCTGTCAGAGGAGAACTTCCAGTAAATCCTGTGATCTCTGTCTGACCTCAAGCAAGCAAGAAAAATATATAGAAGAAATTAAAAGTAGTCTACAGCACCACAACACCATCAAGCTTATACTGATGAAGTCAGCTTTGATCTCTTACAACTGCAGGTCTGTCACCAAATTTGCAGCTACGAAGGCAATCGTGTGTCAACATATACTCTGACAAAAACATGTACAGTGTAGGAATGTCTGAAGGAATACATTTCTATAAAAACTTCAACAGCTGTAATGTCTGAATGGCAATAAAAAAAAAATTAAAAAATCAGAGAAGCAAAGTAAACATTAGGAATGAGACCCAGAAGACAAAATGGTACTTCTTTACGATGGCAAGGGTAAAATCTTAAAATAGAAAAACTGAGAAATAGTATGTGGCTGATAAGACATACCTAAACTAAACAGAGATTCTCTGCTGGAATAAAGACTGGATTAGACAAAAGGAGTGAGCACCTGGTACAGGCTATCTATTTTTTTTTCTTAAAATATTACAAGACTGTCTTATTGAAAATAGATTTTTTTCCCCCCTGTGATTAACACAAAAATAAAATCAGAAATGTATGCATTTCAGCAATTTCATCTTCAGCTACCAAAAAACCCACAGAAACACTGAGATCCAAAAGATAGTAGTAAAATCAACTTACTGTGGTTTGTTTTAACTGTGTAGTTTCTTTTAAGTAAACAGGAATACATGTTATTAAAGAAAGATTTTGGGTTCTTGGGTTGGAGAGGTTTTTGGCTAACCAGTGGTAAAGTGAAATAGAAAACATTACAGAAAAAATATTTTTCTTCAGTTCTACCACTTTCAATATACAATACTGAATATGCTGGAAAACCTAGAGCACAGATCAAACCAGATTTTAACCTTTCTTTTCAATGACATGATTTTTTTTTTTTTTTTGGTGGGGAGGAGGGGGGGAGGAGGAGTAATTTTAACATTTGTGAAAACATCAAATAGTATTTTGATACTTTTCTTAGGGTTGTTTTATTCTGTAACATTATTATCCAGGCAGTGATGTACAGAAATCAGTAACACAAAGTGGAGGTGTTAAACAGGAAATTGCTAGATCAAACAGAATATTTCATTACCTTTCCCAGATGCATGTTTTTGTTTTGTTTTTAATCTGCTCCACTAATGACCAAAAATATCAGAATCACAGTCTGTGACTTGAATCTTAACTTACAATTATCAAAGAATGCTTTCTTGAATATCATTATTTTCCTGTACTTTGTAGGATCTTGCAGCCTGTCACGTCTGTGCATTAAGTATTTCCCAATATGCAAGGTGAATCAGAGATATACTATTCAGGTAAAAAAAAAATAAAAACAGAATTTTCTTCCTTTAAGAGGACTTTGAAATCATCCATCTATTTCTGCAGTAGTCTTTCTGACTACTAAAAAAGTTTTGAAAATTTACCTCTAAACATGTCCATGAGGAAAGGAAATATGTACAATTTCTCTGCCCCAAAAATGAGAGTCCAAAGCAAAGTAAAATTGATGACCTCTGAAAGCTTGAGGTGGTGACAGGCAATGGAAGCTAAACCTCCAGCGACAACAGTTTAAAATCACAACCCTATTAACAACAGCTATAGTTTTGTGAACCAATATATTTTCACACCTAGAAATATACGGTAATACATGAACAATGAAGGGGGGATGCATTCAGAGACTTTGTAGTTAGTTTTCACTGTCTTAAATGCAAATAGTACAGAAAGAGCTCTCTTAGGCTTGGGAGCTGAGGGGAAGAGAGAAAAAAAGACACTGGGCCTTCTAGGTTATTTTTATTCTCTAGCTAACTGGAAGTCAGTCTCAATGAAATTTTCTCCCTTAGAGAGTACCAATTACAATACAGAAACTACAGTTACTTTCAAATCACAGCAGTGTAGTACTCTTGGCTCCTGCATATTAACATTTCTTAGAAATTCTATTGAATATTTTAACTTTTCAGGGAGTTTAAATGTCTAAGTTAGATTATATGAATAATGTAAGATTGCGAAATTGTCCTCCTCTCTATACTGACTGGAAAGGAAATTTAAACGAATTACACATCAGTGATTTATCTAGAGACCATGGTCTGAATATCCAACCATTTATCTGTTAAAGTTCTACTTTGGTTCATAAAGATATGAGAATGTCTGTCTTCATTTGTTAGGCCACATAGAACTACATCCTAAGGAAATTCTGCCTTTACTTTTCACAACAAAAGCTGATTAAAAACTTAGTGAATATATGTATGTATAATGCTGACCTTATCTGACTGCTCCAGTTCTCAAATATTTACTTACAAAGCAGAATATCCACATATCCTCAAGTTAGTAGGACATACAAAGAAAATAATTGGGTATAAATTCAACATACAGGTCACCATACACATTGTCTGTATGAAAGGAAGTAAAAAGAAGAGCAATCCAGAACTACCTAGTACCAAGAGTGACAGAAAGCAAAACAAAGTCATTGGAATGCTTGCTATGCAGCTGGTATAGGACTGTGCTATTCATCATGGAGGCAGTTATGATGTCCAACAGCATGTTATTTCAAAGCAGCATCAGAGAAGTGCCAGAGAGAGCATCAGAGCAGGAACTGACAGATCTCTGCAACACAGGCCTGTAGTTCAAGATACCAAGCAGATGCACTTGTGATGTGTCATCAGATTCTCTTTTGCATTTACTTATTGTAGATCAAAGCATTGACACAGGGGATGAAAAATTGCTGGCTCTGTTCTATCACTAGGATTCTTTGATCAGAGGCTACATTTAAAAAAAAAAATAAAAGTCAATTCCTTTATTATGCCTCGGTGCACTTATTGGATCCAAAAATCTCTAGATGCAGTGTTGAATCCTCATTTGCACCTTGATTGGATTTTCTCTGGACATTGTCATGGACTCACTGACTATGAAAATAGTTTTGTTGTCATAATCTAAATTTGCAAAGGTAGTAAATCTGGTGTCTGTAAAATTTCAATATAGTATCACAAGATAAGAATTCCTCAATATGCTTGAGTAGATCTGTGTACATTCAAGAGTTAATATTATTCTCACCTCCTACCCTATAATAGTCAAAGCTAGAATTTTACCAGAATATATTGCAAGGAGAGTTTTCCAGTGCTCAACAAAGCTGATGCCTAAAAATGTGCTACATGTTCTCTAGAAATTCCAAATGATTAGAAGTTTCTGTTAACGCATATGGCTTAAAGTGGCCAAGCAAGGTCAACAGGTGGAAATGCTGCCTGCCCTTCAAGAGACACTAATTCCTGCCCTGTGCTTCAGCCAAAGTGATACAATGTCAGTGGTAAAATATTGGTAAAAGCCAGCCTCCTCTTACATTAGTTCAGTGAAGACTGTGCGGCTGACCAAACTTCTATAACTTTTTTAAAAGGAACACAAATTTTCATACATCTCTCTCCTTGGATGTGTAAAAACTTAACTGGACATCACCCGAAGCAACCCAGTCTACACTGGCTCTGTTCTGAGAAGAGGGCTGGACCAGAAGTCCCTTCCAGCATTGGCCTGTGAGTTTATACCTCAGAGTTCTTGTTGATTCATCCTTAAATTTATACTGTTTATTGTTATAGTATTTCTTAACAATTCCAAACTAAAAATTTAAATTTTAGTTCTGTTCCAAAACCTACTAATTTGTACATCAGCAAAAATTGGGATACAACGTTTCAATTTATCTTTTTCACTTTAATCACTATTTGCAGTTTTCCCCTTTACTCCCCTAGTCATAGCATTAGGATGTAGTATTACTGGGGAAGTTTAGTCTTTTTTTTTTTTTTTTTTTAATTTATTTGAGCAAAACAGAGTCTGTGATTCCTGATACTCTCCTTACACTGGTTTTATTTTCAGTAACAATGCCACCTGCTGTGCTAAACATGAGGTGTCTGAACAGTGCAGTGCATAGTCTCAAGGCTACTGAGCAAAATTTTTATCGACAATATGCAAGAATCTCAAACTAAGGCAATATCTTCCTTGTTTCTCTTTTATATTCAAACTTATGACAATTTTTATATTATAACTACATTTGATCGAGAGTGCTATACTAGTTTCAAAACACAAGATGTGTGCTGGGACACCAAGAAGCAGCCATGGCTGGTAGGCAAGCTGGGAACTGGAAGCCCACAATCAATAGCACTCAGGACTCCAACACCAAAAGTCCAACATCCGTCTGCTGCAGAAGGAAACATTTACTCTGCAGGGAGAGAATCATGAGTGAAACAGTTAAAGCAGTATAGGTCAGAAAAGCAGCTTCTGGCTAGCTACATTCACACTACTTGGAAGCCTTTTATACCATGATAGGCTGCTGGCATATGGGCACAAACTAAGTAGTTTAGCTTTCACTTCAAGTGCTAAGCATATGGATGAAGCTGTGTAAAGAAATTTTTATCACTCCCCCACCCCACCACCCACACAGCTATCCAAAGGATCCATTCTCCCAGATTATCAGTTTAGTTCCTGCATAAGTACCAAGCTCACATAAATTATTTTAAGATCAGAGATATGTACATGGGGTCAAGGAAGGGGTTCAGAGAGACACATATTAGAATTTATGTATTTAATTTTTTTACATGATTGTACTAACATTATGTACAAAGCACGGCACAGAAGAAAGTCAACAATTTTCTTTAAACAACACTTCCCCCTTGATTTTCCCCTCCACTGATTCACAGTCATTCCGTATCCATGTACTCTTACTTGTAGGAGGTGCAGCCAGTTCTATCTGTATCCTTGGTCCCTCACCCTTTTAATCTCTTTTTCCAGATCTGACTCAGGAGAGTAATTTCATTAAGTACTGCTTAGATGCAGGTGGCTTAATGCTTAACAAGTAAAGAAATTCATGACGGTAGTGCGATGTGTATGACTGATCAATAAAAGAACAAGCAAATCTTTATTAATAGACCCTAGTGCATCTCTGAAAGTACTTCAAAACAAGATCAAACTGTATCATATTGATGATACCAGCACTATCCCACTCCGTCAGACATTTGACTCAATTCAAAAGTGAAGTAACTTCAATGTCACATGTTACATCAAATTGAGTGGCTTCAAACTTCCATTGCATTGCTATTGCATGGGAAAGATTAATATACATAAATTTTCAAATAGTTTTAAGTATATTATGCTTACATTAATAACTATCCAATATTTTAAACTGACTCAAAGGGAAGTGACTGAAAGTGGACTCAAAGTGGACTCAAAGGGAAGTTTCTTCCTGCTTCTCACTCTCTTCCCACCTTAATAACAACTTCATCACTGTTAGTGTGCTTGTGTGTCACACTAACCAAATGTAAAGCCTTTTTGGCTACAAGCATATACAACACCACTTGTTCAAATAACACATTCACAACTGTTTCTCTTCTGGCTTCTACACTCCTACTGCCCCTCCAACTCTTCTTTATGACCATGATGGTAATACTTAAGAGACAAGAAAAGCAGGAATCCTACTGTATTCAACTCTACACGACACAGAAATAATTGTTGTTCTGACATGTTTGTAATATAAAAGCAGCAGGTTATAAAGAGTATGTCACACAGGCAGAGGTTACAAGCCACTGTAACCAGTACATTATAATTTACAAAATATTTTACTTTTTCAGAACACTGAGCCAGTTTGAAGGACAGGAAAAATAAAAATTCAGGAAATTCAGCAAGATAAGTTTCTGAGAATCTGTACCTCCATTTCTGGAATTCCTAAAAAACATCACAGAAAGTTCCTAGAAAGCAGGTAGGAGTGGACTGAAAAGGGGGAATTCATGGAAAGCATTAGAGAAAAATAGCACCTAAAAAGCAGGTGGGAAACTTCTAAAAACCTGTTAAGGTATTCCTAAAAAGCAGACAGAAAAATCATAGGAAGTGCTTGGGGAATTCCTAGAAAGCATCAGGAAATAGCCTTAGAAACCATATGGGGCATACATAGAAAACAAGCAAAAAATGGTTTATCGAAAGCTCTTGAGAAATTCATAAAAAGCAAGTGGATAATCCCATATGGGGCATCCCCAGAATGCACATGGGGGGATTTCACACAAAGCTCTTGAGGACTTCTGAAGAAGGAGGAAGAAATGAAGATTTGTTTTTGTCACAGAATTTCTCTTCTCAGATCGAGAAGGTATTTTTTATTCAAGAAACAAGAAAATTCTTGATCTCTTATAAGCATTTCTCCTATTGCCCTCATTCCCTACAGGTCAATGGACAAATACCTTCTGCTGACTTGCTGGACAGAGGAATATGACAAGCTTTCTGGACAGAGAATTCATAAGACCTTCTCCATCAAATAGATTCCATGACATTCCACAGAAACATTAAACTCAAGGAAATATTAAGCTTTTACACCACAGATTGAACAAAAGCCCAGTTCAAAGAAGAGACTAATGGAAATTGGTATCTTCAGATGAAAACTGTCCCCTTTTTCTCAATATTGACTGGAGTCCAAATTCTAAAGTGACATACATTTATAAAGTCAGCAGACAAAAGGCCAAACACTCATTCCACTTGCAACAGGCAAATAAAGTTAATGTGATAGTCTGAATGTAAGTGTAACATTTAGCAGAAATGGTAGCATTAATAGGTCATGTAATATGATGTTTAGAAAATGTAAGAGGATTTGAGACTACATCCAAATATTTAATATCAATTTTAATCCAGATGGCAAGCAACACAGAAAATGATAAAAATAAACCTGAACTGATGCTAAGGGTACAGGCACCCTTAGATGAGTGCCAGCTGTTCAGCTATTGCAGTTTTATGCTTCTTTGAAACACTTGTGTCTATGAAGCACATGGACCACATGCTTTTTATTGCTGACTAGGTGCTGAAGAATTCTATGAAGATGTTTAATGTGTCATAATTTTAAAAAATACACCCATAAATACATAGAACATATGCATTTCAAGTCCAAGAGCAGTGAAGTGACAAATATCATAACTGATTTCATTCATTATGTTTTCTGCTCTTTTCTGTTGCTAGTTCCATGTGTATTAAACCCAGACATGAATCAGACCTGTGTACATTAGCAACACAAAAGGTGGAACTTCCTAAATAGGCTAAGCAGTCTCCTATTCCTTTGTCAGGGATAAAAAAAGTATTTAACCATTTATGAGAAACAAAGCAGCTCTAACAGGGGAAGCTATTAGGATGAATCATTGTTCATCTTAAAAGAAACAATAATCAAGTATTTGTGAAACCCACCTGGGAAATACCCAAGTTCAAGTCCCTAACCTGAAGTAGGCAAGTCAGAGACATACACATGAGATACTCGAGCGGAATGCCAGAATTTTCACCATAAACAGCAGTAAATTAGATACTTATCTTTCTAAGTGTCTTCAAGTAGTGTTCATAAAGTACTTACCTTTGCCACTATCAGTGACTTTCAGAAGTAATATATTGTACTACTAGATTTCGCAAAAAAATGCAACTCAGTATATGTAATATAAATTAGACAGCAGTAATGAAAGGATCCTCTCCTCTCTCGTAATTATTTACTACACCATTGTTGAGGTTTGACAGAGCACCAGAAAGTCTCTCTTTACTTACATATTGTCCAACCCTCCATGACGTTTTATGTATTCTTAAGATTAAACTCAGTATTCTTCGGATTATACTCAGTATTCTTAAGTACTCTTGAAATTACATTTAGTTGTTAACAGTTATTCTCCTGAGAAGTTCTCAGGGACAGGAAGGAGGTCTTTAAGACGACTACATGACAAACAGTAGGCTCACAAATTCTCAAGGTTTTCTCTTGAAGTGTCTTTTTTTTTTTTGTACATAGTATCTGCTCTTGGAGTTTATGCACTATTATGCACTAAACAGGCCACAATCTGACCCATTAGTAAATTAAATACTATCAATTAGACAAGATCAATGATCATGTAAGCTTTAGTCCTATTTTAACCTTGTAATCTCTGTCATTATTTCAAAGCAACAGCTTACCTTGTGCTCATGCATGGGAAGAACAGTCCCAAAACAAGTTTAATCATTTATCATTTAGTTCTTAGTATGTCTTCTAAAGGACCTATGTCTTCATGTAACTTATGAAATGACTTGCCAGACAAGAATAAGCTTCTCAGTGACAACAATATTTTTTTTTTTTTTTTTAAATCAGGTAAGGTGATTATCCTTAAAAGGTTGTCCAAAAGCAGAAGCATTTGGACTCATGAAACTTGGCAGGAGAGCCTAACCTTAACTACGTAGTGCACTGCTGATGTTTCCCAAGACTCCTTCCTCTCTTTGAGGCACTGTGTGGAAAAAGGGATAATGTAACTGTAATTAATTTTTCTCTGCTAGTATAGTGTTACAGCTATCCAACTGCAAAATCTAGTTTCACAGAATCGCGGGGGCGGGGGGGGGGGAGGGGGTAAGGGGGGCACTATTTATTTTATTTCTATTTTACCCTAAATATATTTGGTGTTACCTTTTCTTTGGGTGGGTGGGATGGCATGTTGATTATTTCCTCTTAATTTCATAAAATTAGGCTGTTTGAACCGAAAATTTGAGAACTTGTAGAAACAACTCTTTTAATGTTAAGAAAAGAGGAGTAAAACTAAGTCATGTGACTACCAAGTGATTTAAGTAACACAAATTGAATTAGTTTGCTACAAATAATGTTACAAATGGAGATGCAAGAAAATTAAATACTTCATATTCTGACAGGTGATGTCTAGAAGCATATTTTCAATTTAGTAATGTTAAACATGAGTAATGGCTTATCAGTCTGAAAACATCCTTTTCTGTAACTCAGAAAAAAGAACAATGTGAAAAAACTGATTACACTGGTGCTGGCAATAAATAAAATATCAAATAACCCAGACAACTGCAAGAACGGAATAATACTGTTTCACTAAGTTGTCTGCAATCACCCCCACAAGATTTCCCATTTAGTTTCAAAACACTTGACAAACTTGTAAAAATATTCTTTTTCTGTAGGAATTGAGTCAGTCCTCATTTTGAAATGCTTTCTTATATCTTCAGTATGGTAACTGCACAATTATATTTCATAGATATTCAAAATGCATTTAGTAGGAATGGTGCTGAGGACTCTGAGTTGACACACCAGCTACTACATCATCTTGTTACGAAGCATATGTAAGTAGCACCTTATCTGCAATTAGTATTGTCTAACACTTCATCTCACCTTTTGTTTATTTCAGGACATTTATATCCCTAGAGAAGAGGCTTTGCTAGACAAAAGTAAATTCTTAATTTTGTCAGGCAAAACAATGAGTGGATGTGAAAATGACACAGGTAATATTACATTTTAGTTAATAATATGATATTTTTCTTAATTAAATAATCATTTCAAGAATAATTCAAATCAATTTTGATATATTATGCACAAGCTACACCTAACCTGGAACACAGAAAGAAAAAATGTGTCATTAAGCTAGAAATGTCAAATCTGTAAACAGTAAAAAAAACCTATCAAGCAATATGTGCTTTATTATAATCTGGAAGAAACCAGGAGTCCAGCATAGTTGTATTTAATTGGGCTTTCTGAGAAAACCAACTGGGAAAACAAGAGCTATTGAAAAGACTCAGAAATAAAAAGGATCCAGAAAAGTTAAGTTTCATCTACATAAAGTACTGCAATCAGCTTAAATGAGGGGAAACAGAAGGAGATAAAACTAATTTCCCCAAAAGAAAATAACACAGCCTTGGAAAAACCCTACACAACACAGTAAATACTAAAGACAGAAAAAGTTATGGATGACATTGGTCAACATGTCATAAACTAAACAATTTTAGTTACACACAGAGGCATAACATAAGGGACTTGAGGACAGGAAGGCAAACTAGAATACTGGAATCAACACTGGATAGGTGATTACTAGAAGTGTACCATAGAACTACAAAAGGGTTAGCAGCAGAAAGGAACAGAATCAAAAGCTGATTGGCACAAAAAAATTACTTCATCTTCAACAGTTTCAGGTGATCAAAGGCTAAGCATTTATGTAGAATTAAATGCAAAGCATTACTTAGGATAATACAGCAATGCAACGTCAGGAATAGCTATGAAATTAAATACAGGGAAGCGCTGAATTGTAGTCACTAGAAAACAGTTTTGCATCAGGAGACAGCTGAATTAGGTAATGACCTTTTGTTCAGCCCATCTAGTCCATAGTGCTAGAAGCCACTAAACTCGAGTCCTCATATATCACAAATGACAGTAAAGAAAACACACACTTGCAGAAAAAGTTGTTGAACAAATCACCAACAAAAAGTCTGTGACTAATGATGTGAGTAATTTAACCAGGTGTAATCACTGAAGTGCTTATAAACAGAATTATAGCAAACATGTTGCACATATCTGAAAGTGGTTTTCCTGAAAGACTGAAACCAAATCTAAATCCTCATTAGACTCTATCACTTCACTAAAAATTAAGTCACATTAATTCAAAGTTATGAGTGGTCAAGACCTGTAAAAATCGCTGATATTTACTTCATGAAATGAGAAAGCCTTATCACAACTGAGGCATTGTTCTAAAGGGAATACTCATTCTCTAGACTTTTCACCCCAAAGCTCTCATCCATCTGGTTATGTGTTTAATGAACCACTGTACTCTGTAGTAAATATTATCTTTACTGAACCAGTGTGTGAAGTCAGGCCTTAATTAGAAACACAAGACTCTTCTACAGCTGACAAATTCGGCATATGTGTCTTCAGAAGAGCACCCATAACTTCTTTGGGGAATCTGAGAGTGTAACAATAGGCTTAACAGTGTCAGAAGAATCATAATAAAAGTCTAATTAGACTCTCTAGTGTCACAGAAATAAAGAGCATGGGGGAGAACATGAGAGGCAAAAATCACTCCTGGTGCTCTCTCCCAGTAAAGATCCAGTGACACATGTGGGTTGACTCAGCGTGGGTATGAACACACAGCAGATGAAAGTACTCTCAGATTGTGCTTTGTCTGTCTCTACATTCCCTATTTCTACATGTAGGGCTGTTTGGAGGGAATTGTTCTTCTTTCAGGGAAACCTGCATCACCAGAAGAAACAGAAATGTGTAGTATGAAACCTCCCAGCTGTTTCCTGAGGCCCCTTATACAGTTAATTAGGAGTCAGATAAGCTTATTTAGCCAGCAGCTCTGCACATCCATTGCACTAGTATCCTTGAAATAGAGCATTTTCCTTCCTGCCTTTGGGATTGCTTTCTGCAGATCTGTGCTAGATCTGCGTAACTGCAATCCCCATTACTTTATATTTATCATGCTCTCCAAGCTCCTTGATTTTGAACCTTTTTAATTTGCTCTCCATTTGGGGATATCGCCATTATCCTTTCTTGCAATTTCTAAGTTGTTTGGGGTTTTTTTTCCCATTCTTTTTTTTTCCTTTCTCTCTGAACAGTTACATACCATGAACTAGAATTATATATAAAAACACAGTCACAATTCAAGGTGATATATGTATCTCCAGTCAGTAGCGCCTGGGACAGACTGTCTCTTCCTGTTCTTCACTTCCAGGGGAAGACAAAGCATCCCCACTAGACATCAAATTTCTCAGCTTTGCAATTATTCCCTCTCTTCTGCTCTTTGGTTGTATCTTTTTGTAAATCTCTTTCCTAAGGTCAGTAGATACACACAGTTGGTTTAAATATTACAGCTATTTATTTCTGGCAATAATACCTCAGTCTTTATTCTTTTTAATTAAAGAGACAGAAGAAAGCAGTGCCTTCCATTTCATGACTTTCATGTTTCATTTAAATATCTCTACCTTATTTAAAAAGTAATTTCCACTTACTTTTTTCTATTTAGCATATAATTTTAGTAATTTTCACAACTAACCAAGAAGCTGAGATGAGGATTACAGAGACACTCAAACTCACACACAGAGGAAAAACAAGGCAAAGCAAGGTTTTATGCAGATGTCTCAGCTCTTTCACTTATTTGCACCTTCACATTTCTCAGTATTTTATCAGCAGTTGTACCAGATATACTGGTATATACAAGTAGAGATATACTAATTTTACACCCATATATAAAATGTTTCAACAGGAACAGAATTTACATAGACTAATCACAAAAAAAAAAAAAAAGATCAACAGCAATAAACTAACCAAAGCTGCAAAATTTATCAAAGCACAAAATACAACTTAGAAAGCTTCCAATCTTGCAAAGTAATGTACTTTTCAGTTAATCTAGGAGTTAAAACAAAAAGGTAGGTCTTTGTCTGACAGGGTTTGTTTTAATTTCTCCAAGCTTTTCTGTGTTTTCTATCAGTTTATAGCATTATGAAAAGCATTCAGATAATCAGCACTATCTCAGAAGCTATGCATTAGATCAAGAGACACAATCTCCAAATGACAGCACAGTCAGAAGATTACAGAGGGAAATCATAATGAAATTAATTTGAAGAGATTTTGAATTGAATATAAAAAGGGAACTAACAGGTTTTGTTTGTTTTTTTTTTAAAAATTGTATTACTTAAAAGATGTGTGTTAGTATGGTATCTATTAACATAAAAAGCCCAGAAGACAGGGGGAAATATCTGTTTCTAGAAAACAGCACCCAGAATTACCCTCAACTGAAAGAATCTACATTTTTCAAGTGGTTCCCAGTGTCAGAAGATCAACTTGCATAGTAATATGTCAGAAAGGAAGTTGACTTTTCCATGTAAGTCATTGTAATAGTGTTACAATAATAGCTTACATTGTAACATGCTTTGCTCTTGATTTCACTTGTATTTCAATATAAAAGCACAGCATTTGAGATTCATTTTAAAGGTAGGAAGATATTTGGGGTAAGAACATGTATATATAATAAATACAATTCTCCTAAAGACTTGATATTTTAACAAAATATTACATTGACCTAACCTGGTTATTATATATGAATGTGTGATATATTAAGCTTTAAGTTATAGTAAGACCATTCACAAAAATAACTGTAATCAGTATACTGCTTCAAGAACAACTGTTGCCAGCCCCACATAGATACGCAGGGAAGTATGAGGACCCAGGTACCCCTTATGCACACCGCACAGTACAGCCTGAGCTTAGGTATCTATAATACCATGGCCTAGCTCTCAGCCTTGTAACACTGCTGGCAGTAATTTAAGTTTAATGAGGAAGAAACGCCAGCCAGATTCACTCTGTCCCTATTCAACAGATCGTGTTGACATACCATATTATGAGAACATGCTCGCAAAGCCACACCAAATGCCACTACTCAGCATGCTTCTTCAGCCATCTAGATACCCTCTTGTACGCATTTCTCCAAACTTTATCAACTGTTTAAAAGTCAGCATTCATATCTAGAAAAAATGGTATATTTGTACCTGCATCTAACACTTTCCAGAGATGGGATGCTCAGAGATTCTGAATTTCGTTTAAAAGATGTTTTGAAAATTTTGATATATCAAATTCAAAATATCACAACATTTCTTCCTCAAGTTCCTTTACGTTGATAGGCTTTTCCCTTCCTAATCTTAGCACAAGTTCTATAAATCAGGAGCCTCTCCTCTACTGAATCACACAACTAAAACTAGTATTAAAAAAAACCCAAGATTTAGTTTTGGTTTGTTTTTTTAAGCAAGTCTGGAAATAATCTAGAAAAATGGAAAACTGAATTAAGGAAAAGCTAGAACACAAAACAAATCAAAAAATTTAAAGCGAATCTGACAAGAATCTGAACTGTTCTACTTGTAACACTTTCATCAACACTATATATGCATATGAATGTTTACTTTGGTTTTAGATTAGAAATACTATCATCATCACGAGAGCATGTACAGAAACAAAACAAACAAAAAATCACTCTGTTCTGTAACATCTGTATTATGCATTTTAGAATCACAGAATACTAAGTATGCAGGAAATACACCAATATCTAATTCTACTGAAGATAATAGGAAAGTGACAGGGCTTAATGTTTCAGTAGATATAAACCAATGAAAATCTCTAAGGATAGATACTAGAGTTATGGAGTTGAAGTCTTGTTTTTTAACCATTTGGTTTGTAGATAAACATTTCTGTTGCAATTAGAGGAAAAGACTTCTTGTGTGCTGTACTGAGGAGCGGGAAAGGACAAGCAGCTTTCAGCCTAATTCACTGCAGCATGCCATCGCTGGCATGGAAAGAGATAAAACATCCCACTCCAGATCTTCAAAAACATACGTGTAATCCTCCGTTTTATTATTTTTGATGATCAATACATTTTTATGTTACAAAGTAGGAAATGTATTTGCATTAGAAAGGTGTTAATGGGCATGTATTTACAAAATCCTCACTAACAAGACAAGTTGACAAAGACTGTTGTAATAAGGTTATAGCAAACATTCCAAGCCCAACTCTATTCCTGGAAAACTTCAGTTAATTTCTGGCAAGTTAAATGGGACTTGTAAGTGCATGCACAGTTGCTTACAGTTTCCGTATGTTTGGAAACTCTTATGAACAGGAGCCACAGCTTCCTCTCAGTATGCAGCTTCTCAAGCTTGTCATCACTTAAAATGATTATTTCTAAGACACTGGGGAAGTTATACAGCTTTAGTATAGCATTGTAAGCAGATTCATACTGTGAATTTTGTACTTATTTTCATTCTGAAACATTCTACATTCCCCTTTAATTTCAAAATGGTTCTTAGACTTGGTTCTGCACAGACTGGCCATACCTGTCCTAACTCAGTGAGTTATAGCACAGCACAGTAGGTGTTATGCATAAAAATCTCAGTTATAAACATTTTCTGCTGTGCATGTGTTTGTTTTTATGACCTAGAAATTCTTTCTAGATACAAAATTTATATTACAACTCCCACCTATTGTATTCCTTTTTTTTTTTTTTTTTCCCAACTTACCTACAAACTAGGATTTTTCCCTCCACATAAAATTCTAAGATTCCCTCTCTGGGATGCCTGTTCCTACTGGCTGTCATTTTAATGATATATAATAGTAGCCTGTCTTGAGAGAAGGGTCTCTAATGATATATAGCAGTATAATGGGTTCTTACAGCACACTGATGACATGTTGCAACTATACATCATCAGAGAAGCAGTCAGCAAGATGAGGAGTTCAGGGGATACACATGACCAGAGTACAACCATAAAGAAAAATGAAATAGAACCGCAAAGCCAGTTCTGGTGATTCTGTCTGTCTGCAGCTGAAGGTATCCCCAGAGCCAGAGGTTTAAACATCACATGAATTCTGGTACAGGCCTAAGTGACAGACCTTTGGTGATAAGAACTCAACAACCAAAATATTTCCTTCTAAATAGTACCAATAATTTAATTCTCTTCTGCTCTTATTATGGAAACAACTTCCATTCACTAGCACACACACATATTTTTGAGTGCAAAAACTGATGACAAAGTTCTCAAGTTATGTGCAAGAAGGTAAACAGAGAGCTATTAGTCATTCTATCGTGCAACATAAGCCAGAGCAAGCAGGGAAATTAGCATGTTGCAGATCAAAACCAAAAAAAGGACTTCTTTCATACTACACGTGAGAAGCCATAGACTGCTGCCAAGATCCAGGATATATCGCTTGCCGAAGGAATTGGCTTAATTCTAGAGAATATGAAAGAAAGGCTTTAACTGATTATTCTAAGTTTTATTATTAGTAAGCATATGCAAATATCTGCAGTATCATAGCAAAGGTGAAAAGTGCTAAATATTGCTGGAAGAAGAAAGAAATGTGAAAGATGTACTGTTTACATATAAATGTGTATTTATATACACATAAACCTATACATCCTATATATACCCATATTTAATCATGCAGAGTTTTATAAAAGCAGATGACATTTTTTCATCTGAAATGACAGTCTTGCTATAAACCCAAAGATTTACCAGATTGTTTTAATCAGTAGAAAATATTCCTATTAACAGTATCTAGCTTTAACCATTATGCACCCCTACATTCCAAATTAGAGAGGCAAATACCTTAATTACTTTCAAACACTGAAGTCAGAAGCTCATCATTTCACTCAAGTGAAAAAGCATTATTTAGACATCTCTCAGAAGAGAATATAATTTCTGTTTTGCTTTTTGATTAAGAGCTATTAGTTTTTACATGTTATACAACTCTGTACAGCAAAAGACATTGTGGCTACTACTTCATGCAATGTGAGGTTCCTTTTACTACAGGCAGGTGTCAAATTATTTACCAGTTTAAGCCTGTCTACTTAAACATTGGTAAAAAGGACTTTGCTTTTTTGAGTGACTTTTTAATGAGTCAAATTTAAATGATTTGTGAATAATTACATACTGCTTCACTATTCAATATTCTGCGCTAATTAAATTTTCAGGTTATGTTGTCAATATTAACAATTTCTTCAGCACTACCATTCTTGGAAATTGTCCTGTTTAGAATTAAAACACAAAACAGGCTATTCAGCAATTTATATACGCACACACACACATTGTTTCCTTACACTATCAAATATTTATTCAACTTATATTCACATTTTCTTTTCACATGAAAAGTTATTTGAAGCTGCTCATTTTTAAGCATCTTAATATCTAAAGAAAGTCCCTTGACAAATATTGCCAAAATGGCATCAACTACTCCAAGTTTGAGCTTCTGCAAGCACACACAACCAAAAATGCACTGTTTGGAAATGTTTGTGAGTGAATACATGTGATTAAAAATCCATGTTTACACATGTAAATTTGCACAAGGGTTACAGTCACAAATCTAAATCAAGATTTCTTCCCCCTGCCCCCTCCACGTCCAACCAAGTGTCCTAAACACTCAAAATCAAGGAGTCTTTTACTATTTGCATAAGGTGTTTAAGCACATGTGTCATAGTTTAGGTATATTAATGTAACTTGCTATCATACTTTAAAAATCAAACTATGAACCCCATTAAACTATGGCTGAAACATTTTCCAAGCTACTTTTACAGGTTTACATCTTCTCTCTGCTGTCTTCTGAATGACTAATACTCTCTGCTTTATTTTTTCTGCATCATGACAAAGCAGGAAATTAATTATGGAAAATGGGGTTGCAGCATGAAATTCTGCAGTGTAACCAGTTGCTTTGTCTTTCCTCCTTCCTTTTGCTTGACTAGCATGAATGAGATGAAGGGGAAGGAATTTTTTTTTGAAAGATCTTTTTTTTCTACAAATATATTTTGGACTCATTATTAAACTTTTCTGGCATTATCACACTGCTGTTACTGATGTTTTAATCTAGTAGTTCATGTAAACACTAAAATCAAAATCTGACGATATAAAAACAGTCAATAACTATTTCAACCAAAAAATAACCAAACAGCACTTTTTCCTTTTTGGGGCCAGAAGCAGTGGAGGAAGTCAACAAATCTGCAAGACGGTTCAAATTGACCCAATTCTGTGATTGTCAGAATAAAATTTTTTGCCAAGCCATTCTTACTACTAATGATAATGATCCTTTACTGTGATTTTATTCCCTAGTTGCATAATGAAATTTTGTGTTGATATGACTCCACTTATATAGATCTGATTTCAGAAGAAAATTTTAAGGACTTAAAAGTAGTCTCTTTTTCAAAGAAAATCATCATTCACCACTCTCTCTGAAGTTAAAGACCTGCAAGTAACTTAGCCAGATATTTAGATACCTTTCTTCAATAAGAAGGGATAATTTTAGCTTTATCACATCAATACTTTCCACCATCTTCATAAGCTTACACTAGATAAATCATTATGATGAAGATTTGAGATACCATTTCAAATTAAAAACTAATTATCAGTGAAGATCAACATCTAGCTACTAGAATATTTCATTCTATGCTCGTTTCTTGAAAACATTTGATTTTGGTACAGCAAAAGTACAGGATATTGTCTTTTATGTAGGATATTTTTTCTTTTAGTTAATTTTTCCTTTGCATCTTATTATTGTTCTTCTACTTAAAGGATAAGTCTGCTTATAAGGTGTTTTATTCTCACTTCTGTAACTTAAGCTTATGTACTGTAAAGTATATATATCTTATCTGAATACATCTATTCTCTAAAGATAAAGAGTGAAAATGCAGTATTTCAAAGATGGTGAAATACCAGTTAGTCATTTAATCTTGTAGCTTCATTTGGTTTAGATTTGTTTCATCATTCAGATCTATCTGCTGAAGATACTGGCATTTTAAAAATAAATTTTAAGGACTACTGTTGGGACAGATTCCATGTGGTCTATCCATGACACACTGAATCCAATTGCACTCTCCTACAGTGTATGTGACCAGAACTAGCCTACATTGACAGAGTTGCATAGCTGATTAATGCAATCCACATTTCAAGTCACAGAATACGGAGGGACATGTTTACTTTTAATCATTTCATTGATCTGAAGATACAAAATCCTCTCAAAATTCAAAAGGTCTATCAGATGCACCTAAATATTAACTTTTGCAGTTGGTAACAAAGTTAACAATTTTGTGAAATGCAGTTCATCAGACTGCTTCTTCACTATGAGAAGACATTATTCCTTATGGATTTGTTTCGCAGATGTGCATATGCTCAGAAGAGGTGGTCCTGATACTTTTTGAAGGTTTCAAAGGGGTATTTGTGTAGCGGTTACTAAGGGCTGTGTCTTCATACATTCAAGCCTGGTTCTCCTCTAAGGTTATTGCAGCCAGACAGTTTAAATACGCCTCCTCTCCCAGCTGCATTGGCAAATCACTGACAGAAGGAGCACAAAATTCTGATTTAGCAGGGCTTTTTTTCTTTCTTTATCTGAATAACATGAGGAAATGGTCGTCCTTATTTGACCTACACTAGAAGTGGGTGCAGACTATTTAATATCCAATTTATTAATACATTAATATTATTATACCGTTATTGAGCAATAGTATTTCCCTTAACAAGTTGGCTCCATTCACAATCTAGGTTTGGACGTCATCAGTACTTGAAAGAAAATTATGTTATCAAAAACTAGATCTCTTAAAAGATTAATGTATTTGAGGTTAGAATAAGTTCCACTGATTGACAAATTTTTATCTTTAAGTCAATGAAGTGTAATTTTTTTCCCCTACTGTTGCTAACTTCTTAAAATCTGGGGATGTCTGTTTATGTACCAATATTATTCCTGTTCTCTCTCCTCCACATAGTGATACTGTATTCCTGTAGAGCCATAATTTCTAGTTTCTCAAACAGTAATCGGAAACAATTTTTGAGATCCAAAAGCAAGAATTCTGTGAAATGGCCAAAAGTTTCTAAACATATTCAAGTACATTTCTTTTCCAAAGTTATCTTACTTAGGAGGCTTACTTGAGCATTGTGCATCTTAATGTATTGTAATGAATGTAAATTGAAATATAAAAAATACAAATTAAGTATAAATCCAGAAATAGGCCTTTTCAGTTTAGCAAGTTATGTTTTTCGCTGATTATTTTCTCTCCACATAAACCCTTCATACCTTACCTTTCTAACTTAACACACCATAATATAGCAACAAACTTCATAAGCAGGAAACTAAACTTGTCATTGCCAGAAGACGTACAGCTCTGCCACTCCTAATAATGGGAAAAATCAAAGCCTGTCTTTGGACCATGGTGACAGAGAAGTTATGTGCATACAATGAAAATCTAATCTCTCCATCCATCTTGGACTGAACTTGCTGGGCAAACACATTCTTCTGACAGTACCAAGCACTAAAACTGGTACTTTTTCAACGTAAGTGAAACATTTTTAAAAGCACTATTATAAAATATTTAGGTTTTTTTTTTTTTTAAAAAAGAGGTACACATAAAATTCCAGGAAAATGTTTCTTTCAAAAAAAAAAAAAAAGTAGCATCATTTCAAAAAAGGTAATACTAAAATGAAACAGAAGAAAACCTTTTAAATCCCTAATAAAAAAATGACAGCTCCCCAAAGATGCTCAGTTATGTGTACAGTACTTTATTTATACCTTGTATGGTATTACTGCTTAAGGAGTCCACTTTCAAAGACAATTCAAGCTCTTTGTATGCCAGAATACGCTGACAGAAAAATTAACACAGACACATCTACCTTACCTGAACCAAGAGGCAGGATATGGTAGCTTCAGCTTATAGTCACTGTAATTCTGCCACATGGCTTTTGAACAAGAACTGGCTTCCATCCAGCTGGCTTGCAGCAAGGACAACTGTCTGCACCTCTGCAGACAAACCCTAAGGATTAAAGGGGAAAAAAAAATTTAAAAAATAACCAGGCTGTCAAGGATATCCAGCAGTCTTTGATCCAAGACATTTTTGACAAAAAAATAAATTTAAAATTTCAGATAGAATACAAACACAGATATAATTTTTATTTATTGAATTACTTAAAATACTGAAATAAGCTTAGTGGCCTCACTGTAAGTGCAGATCTATTGATAATAAAAAAAATTTCAACATGCTGCATGAGAAAATTCAACTGAAAGTTTATGGAAACTAGTTAAACCAGATGAGACTGCAGAACTGAAATTCACAGAAGGATTTAAATGAACAGAAGAAATCAGTTTGTATAAAGTGGAGGCATCAGAAGAGCCTTAGAGCCAACACTAGTGAAAGGAATAGAGAAAGTAGGAAGCAGTAGCAAAGGTGAAAAGGAAAAAGCAAACTCTTAAAAGTAGGTATAAATAATGTGATTTTTCTGCAGAAGCAAGCCCCTGGATTAAACCTAGAGGTTGGAGGAATAAAAGGTACAAATAGATTTATAAAGCCTTTTCAAAGGAGTTATATGCACCATCTATGAATACTTTAGACGATGTCAAAATTAGACTAGGATGCTTATAAAGCTGCTTCTTGTATAAGTCTTTATTTTCCCAAAAGAACTATTCACAGACTTGCTTATGGAGATTGTTACATAAAAAGCAGAACCAGTCCTAATTTTATCAGACAGATTATGAACTAATGAAGGGAAAAGAGAAAATGCAGGAAAAAAAAGTAACAACAAAACAAGGTTATAGCATTTAAAAGAAGATGTGATTACTGGATGAACCTGGAATTTCAGCAGACCAAGGAGGATTTAAGGCTTTCTAAATTGTTTTGAAAAAGAGCACTACCACTTGCATCACACACTAACAGAGCTTTGTTAACTCTTCTCTTTTTTTCTTTGTGAATCACTCTGCATTCCAGAAATTTTAAATTCCAGAATTTTAAACTTTTAAAAAAATCTTTAAGAATCTTGCTGAAAAAGCCAGTATAAGTTAGCCAAATGATCTTTCAGATTTGTCAAGAAATAATAGCTCTTCCACTTTTTCCTTCTTTTCAGGTCTCTGGCAGTTTCAGAAAGCTAGATTTCCTGAAATGTTCAGCTGTGAAAGCAATTAGCTATTTACTGCCCTTTCCAGAGGGTTTGGCCATTGGTGAAATGAATTTTTCTAATTAGCATATTGATTTTTTCCTGATTAATATCTGTTTTATAACTGCTGTGAAAGTCAAATAGTTTGGAATAGTAATAAAGTTAACAGCAACACTTACAATGATTCTCTTCTATGGAGGAGCTTTGTACCTGTATTGGGTTTGCATGGCAAGGTTTTAGTAGCAAGGGGACTACAGGGTTGGCTTCTCTGAGAAGCCATTAGAAGCTTCCCCATGTCTGACAGACAGAGCCAATGCCAGCCAGCTCCAAGATGGACACACTGCTGGCCAAGGCCAAGCCCATCAGTGATGGTGGCAGCACCTGTGGGATAATTTATTTAAGAAGGGGGAAAAAATAATAACCAGCAACTTCAGCTGGACAGAGAATATGTGAGAGAAACACCTCTGCAGACACCAAGGTCAGTGAAGAAGTGGGGGTGGAGGTGTGCCAGTGCAGAGACCCCCCCCTCAGCCTATGATGAGAGGGCAGGCTGTGCCGGGCACCCATGGAGGTGCACAGGGGAGCAGATCCCCACCTGCAGCCTGTGGGGGACCCCACACCGGAGCAGGGGGATGTGACCCCGTGGGAAGCCCATGCTGGAGCAGGCTCCTGGCAGGACTGGTGACCCCTCGGGGGACCCACGCTGGAGCAGCCTGTGCCTGAAGGATGGCACCCATGGAAGGGAGCAGCCCATGGGAAGGACTCACGTTGGAGCAGTTCATGGAGGACTGTCTCCTGTGGGAGGGACCCCAGGCTGGAGCAGGAAAAGAGTGTGAGGAGTCCTCCCCTGAGGAGGAAGGAGCAGCAGGGACAATAGGTCATGAACTGACCACAACCCCCATCCCCTGCCCCCCCGCACCACTGCAGGGGAGGAGGTAGAGAAATCAAGAGTGAAGCTAAGCCTGAGAAGAAGCAAGGGGTGGGGGGAAGGTGTTTAAAGATTTGGTTTTATTTCTCATTATCCTACTCTGATTTGATTGGCAATAAATTAATTTTCCCAAGTCTGTTTTGCCTGTGGCAGTAATTGGTGAATGATCTTTCCCTGCCCTTATCTCGACCCACAAGCCTGTCATTTTATTCTCTCTCCCCTACCCAGCTGAGGAGGGGAATGATAGAGCTGCTTTGGTGGGCATCTGGCTTCCAGCCAGGGTTGACCCACCACAGTCTCACTACCATGTGGTAAGTGTATTTTTTTCCCCTGTTGCTCTGCATTAGAATGAACAACAGAGTTTCTGTCAGACAAAGCAATGAAAACAGAATAAAACTACGTTTTGTATTACAATATTGCAGCTCAGCTGATGTAGAGTTAGCAATAGAAAATTAGTAAAGACCCGATATATTTCTGGAATTGAATAAAAAGAAGAATCCTCTGTATTATACACACTACATCACAACTGCCATTATTACTGGAGAAGCAGAGTTATTGCTTATCACTCCCTATGCACGTTAGATTATAAACCCTATCTCTAATGAGAGATTGCTCTTTATCAGCCAAGTATTATTATTCTATTAATGAATAAAAACTTTTGCCTTGTAAAAGAAAAAAACAAAACATTTTATGAAATCCATAAACCATATCTTATTTAAAAGCCATTTCACACACATAAAAAAAAAAATTCACAAACAGATTTATTTTAAAACCAACTAAAAGAAAGGACAACTTGTTAAAACAAATTTTGTTTATAGAAGTTCTTTTAAAAAAAGTGTTTGAGCATTGAGACAGAGAATCAAGATGAACTGTATACATTTGAAAACAATTGCTCATCTGGCTGGTTTTCTGACTGTGAATTTGATTTTAGTTGACTTATTAACTATAGTTTGGTAAAACCTGCTGCAAGCTGACCTCACACCAAAAAGTGCCTTCATTCATGAAGACTCTGCTTTTTGGATCATTACTGCTCCTAGTGCAGCACAAGTCTGGCAGAATCACAAAAAAAATCTGGTTGTAATCTTGCCTGCCTAATTTGTTCTTCCACTAGCATCAAAGCAAAAGGACTGTTGTCATCTAACCCCCAACACATCTGCAATATTGGCTATGAACCAAATTCTGAGATGGTGCAGCTGCACCCAAGAATATAGTGATGAGTTGAAAACTTAAAAATCACATGATGAAGGTATAGATCTTGGCTTCCCTAGAAGCCAATACAGCCTTGTTGTGGAGAAACAAGTTTATATTGTTAAACAGATAAATAGATATTTAATCCCATATTTACCCCCCATTATCTTTGGGAAAACCCAGAAGGACAATTGAGCTGACTATTCACAGCACACCAGTGTTAAATTAAAAATACACTCTGTTACAATAAAAGGTGTTCATGGTCTACCAGGTTATATTTGATTTATACCATTGTGACCACATTCCAGCCCTAACAAATCACTTCCACCTACAAACAACACCAAGCATATTTTCCCACAGGGGACAACACTTTAGAGTTAAACACTAGACCTCTAAAGTTGACAGATAGTATTTATAGTGCACATTGTTATCCTACAAGAAAAAGCATGGGTTTTTTTGCTCTTTTTCTATCATCTGTTTAAATAAAAGTAATATATATTAAAATACCTGCTTTCACAAGCAAGGTTCCTGTTGCAGCTCTCCCTCCAGCTCAACCAGTATCAAGGTTAGCAGTAACTTCCTGCACAGGTGCTACCAATTAGGAAAGGAAAAGCCAGCCCCAGTGCCTGGTTCTATGGCTATAAGCCCTTTCACTCCCTGGGGTGAGGCCAATCAGAGGCAACTTTGGAAACAGAGAAGGACTTAGACTGATATATATGTGGTCGTCATGGAAAATGCATCAGCTAATTGCAAATGTATCTGAGAAGGGCTTTATGTTGTTTGGGTACAACTATTTTCTAATATTTAAATGCTTTAAAATAACTTTTATTGTATTTATTCCTTTTTTGAATGTCATTAAAAAATATACCTGTCAAAATAAAGATAGTACATCCTCTACATTTCTGGTGAATTTCAAACCTGTTGGACACTGGGACAAACTTTCTGCTGATCTGAACTGGTATTATCTGGAGAAAGCCAACATCCCAGAGCTGTGTAGAGTCCCATCCACTGTGGATCTAGTGCTCTGCTGCCTAGGTTTTGTTGATCATGTTTGCTTTGAGAAAATAGCTTGCTTTTAAACTGAAGCATAAATCTGCAGAGGTAAAAGTTTGACTCTGGGATGGAGAAAATGAAATTTACAGAATAGTTTCAAGGCAGAGGGGGGGTGTGTGTATATCAAAATCTGTCTTATTCTATATACTTGAAGATAAACCAGCAGCTAATGAATTATAATGACATGCCTATAATAGCAGAGTTTCAAATGTCCATTTCTGATGGAGGTAAGTTTCAGGAACCTTAATCACTGAATGTCATGTCCAATACCTGTGCAAGAAATATAAACCAATTCTTATTATACCAAGAAAAAGAAGCTGTTAGAATAAAACCAGTTCTATCTATAGTGCTCTTTTGACAGATTATTATATCGTTTTGCTTGTAATGCTATGAATACTGATGACTCCTCACAGAGGTGTCTGAATATTTACCTCTATATATGGATATTTACAGACTAAAGTTATTGAAGATAAAGACTAAGTGAACAACATGATTTTGGAATTATGGTGAAGTCTGTAATCCATTCATATGTGTGCTTTGATCATTATGACTGAAGTGCAACCTTACGATATGGTATATGGTTGATGTAGTTTTAAAGCACTTAGCTGGTGTTAAGGCACTCAGACCTGATTCTCTCCATTGACAGGTAGCAGGAAAGGAAAAAAAATACCCAAAGCTCCATGTCAGCCATGGCAGAAAGCGGAAAGTGATGAAAAATAGTATTAAGTCACAAGAAACATGACAGTTTGAGTTTACTAGCACAGTGCACTACTGGCATAAAAGCATGGCCCTTTCACTAGCATCTGTGTGATGTGAAAGGCATCTGTGAATACCCTGCTTTCTGTGCAGAAGTCTGACTTCCCAGCTGTTCTGCACTTCATGTGTTAGTTTTATCCACGTTTCATTGTGTAATGAATTAAAAGGTCCTTTGACTATAGAGGCCTAGCACACACTGGAGCAGAAAGGTCCTGGGGTCCCATCGTATAACACAAACTTTATTCTTACCAACCAACCAGTCTTTCAAGATACATCTGCAGGTCTCACATCCTTCCAACTCACCTTTAGCTACAAAAGCCTTTTCTCGCCCTGCATCTCTGGAGTAGCCCTTTTGCTTGTATTTTGACGGAGCTCTGGCACAAAAGGGACAATAGTTGAGGCCATATCTAAAAGTACCAAACTTCTCCCTTCCAACTTTGTGGACAGAATATGTGTCTTCTCAGAGAAATGAAGACACTGTCAAAGATTCGGCTCAGAAAAGCTGTGTACATGGTGATGGCCTCTGTGAGGAGAGGCTGGGGCTGCCCAGTGCCAGACACAGCGGGCTCCAGCCCGCTCTGTAATGGCCCCTCAGCATGCAGGCCACAGCTGGGCCCACCACCAAAGCC
Organism: Strix uralensis; assembly: GCF_047716275.1. Lineage (NCBI taxonomy): Eukaryota > Metazoa > Chordata > Aves > Strigiformes > Strigidae > Strix > Strix uralensis. The sequence goes on from NC_133984.1 coordinate 4,510,883, forward strand.
GGAGCCACCTCTGTGAAAATATATTTTAGGGAGGGCAAAAGACTGCGTGGCAGTGAGGGGTGAGGAAAGAAGTGTGAGAAATGGCCCTGGGAACAGCGAGGGCAGGGAAGGAGGGGGAGGAGGTGCTCTCACTGTGCAGACATGACAGTCTGCTCCAGAAGGCCCCGGGACACCAGCAGCATCAGTGTGAGCCTGGCTGCCTTGGCCCTCAGCCCCCTCACCCCCACGGAGGGCAGGAGAGGCTGAAAGACACGAGCTCTCCTAGTGTTTCAGCATTATTCCCAGAGGTGTGGGTTTGGTTTTTCTTTTTTAAGACTAGCCAAAAATTTGTCAAAACAGAATGAAAAAGAAGGAATTTTGCATTTAGATAAAGTTAAAATTCAGGGTTTTAAATATTTGCAGAGAAATATTTAGTAGTTTAAGTATGACTCACTCAAATATCATGCAAATGTTTGCTTTACTTCTAAGGCACTATTCTTTGGCCTAGAATTCAACCTGCATATTTCACAGGAAAATCTGGTCCTGAAACACAGTATGATTACCTTGGTAATAATGCTGCCATATTTCCATTTCCTGTGCTTCACAAATGGGCCATATGACAGCCTAAAAGATGAAAAAAGGGATGTTTTGAAACCTGAGAAAGTCTTTGGTTTAGACTCAGATTTTGACAGAAGTTCAAGGGATATTTCATTTTGTTGGAATGGTTTATTTGTTAAGAATATCCCTCAGTCACAGGAAAAGACCAATAGAAAATAGTTTCTCTCATCCTCCCTAGCTTATCTCTTCATCCTCTTTTCAGCATAAGGCAAGGTGTGTTTGCTTTGCGGATAGGATACTCAATGAACTGTAATGACATCAAATTCGTGTAACAGCAAATGTCTGTCAGAAATTAGCTTATGTATATCCTTAATAGCTAAGCTAATGTTTTCTGTGTGATTGTGGCAAAGTTGTTGAGACAGTTGAATCTGTCAGTCTGCTCCTAATCTTTCCTGACACCACGCTTAGAAATTTAATGAGACAATACCCAATTTAACAAATGACAGCTCTGTTGCTTGCTCTCTCTTGTTACAAAGACAGTTGTCTTTTTCTGAATCACTTTTGCTTAAAATGTCATGTGTTTAAACTGCTGTGACCAGCCATTTTTCCTCCACTAAGTGCTGGGGAAGGTACAAGAGCGCACTCAGTACACCAGACACTGTAAATTGAAAGTTAACTAAATGGGGGCGTGGGGTGGAGAAACAAAAAGGTATCTCACTGAGGGGGGGGAAGTGCGTTTATCTTCATTTAAAACACTTTAATAACACTGTTTTAAGGAAAAAAAAAAAAAAAAAGCCTCAGAGTGAACTGGAAGTCTCCAGGGTGTTAGTCCCTGTGTTCTGGAGTGTTGGAGTTTATGACAGAGCAGTACAGACTGTTAGCCCTGCTTGTTTTAAAGCAGCTCTAGATTTTACTGGCTTATGGTAATAGCTGTAGACAGCTTGCTGCCGTGCTCTCTCAGCTGTCCCCTGGCCACACTAGAGTTCTAAGATCCACAATAAAAATCTTTTTTTGTTTTAATCTCAAAGGTTTTTATCCAACTACATTAAACAGCCACTTATTTCATGAATGTAGAAGCAATGGAAACAGAACTTATGACTTCCCTGGAAAAATCTCCTGTCGTTTGTATGTAGTTTATTAAACCTCAGGAGGCTATTTTATCCAGCTTGGATTCGTACTTGAATTCATGTACAACTCCATGGGTAGCTTGACTTACTTAGTCAAGTGTCCACTTAAAAGCTTTTGCTGTTTCTGGTTCTGGGGTGGTTTATTTTTTCCCTTTTTTTTTTTTTTTTATTTTTAGTGTCAGATTTAACTAGAATTTCTATTCTTTTTGCTTCTCCAGACGTTTGTGGGTAGCAAGGAGATAGTGAGACTCCACTAAACAAGACCTACAGTGGGCTCAGCTTACCACCATGCAGTGGGCATGCTCTGCCCTTGGCTGCCAGCATGCCCTCCTCCCCCACTGCTCCTCTGCACACCTCAAGCAGCAGCATGGCACTACAGTACCTGGGAGACACAGGTGCTGCCCAGAATATACCCAGAGTCATTACAAGCCTCCTGCTTCCTCAGCTTTCACAATTTACCTATTTGCAATAAAAATTCTTTAAAACATTACAAGTCCTGTAGAATCAAATGTTGATGTTTAACCTGTCAGGGTCTGTCCATTAGTGTTGTCCCCCACCCCTTATTCTCCAGCAGTTATCCACAGCAATCATCAGGCCCTGCTGAGGGGAACTCCATCTGTCATGTTCAGGGGTGGGCTGCTTCTCTGTTTCAGTACATCAGATAAGAAAAGCTTTACCGGAAACAAGATATAGTCCTTGAAAGTAGAAATTAGAAAACTCATCCCTATGAGCATGTATCTCTTTACTCAAATTAAGTGGTCTGTGGTGCATCAGAATCATGGGAGCATATTGTTCATAAATTACTATTTTCTCATATCTAAATAAAATCCATTTAAATATCAATAGACTGAGAAATAAAAAGATAGTAGTTTCATGTGTGAAGGTATTTGATGAGAGCTTGAATGAAATAATCTCAAGAAAGAATTAAAAATTGATGTAAATACACAAATTTATCCAGTTCATAAAAATGAGAAGCATTTACAGTTTCTAACTGCTTTGAAATGTCTCATGCATACATACATATGTGAGACTATATTATCTTTAAGATTTCAACTTATATTTTTCTCTGTTAATTATCTTAGGAGTTATGTAAATGACCATTAATATTTTTCAGTTATTTCAAATCTTCTGTCTAAAATTCAAATCTTTATGGACAATAAGAAACATGAAAAAGGATCAAAGATATGTCTAATAAAATCTATGCCTACAGCTATGTTCAATAGTTAAATGAAAATACAGATTTCTACAAATACACTCATTTTCTATATACTAGTGCACACAGGGACTGTTAAATGTATTAGAGCTTCAGACTGCAAAGCACTTAACCACATATAAAACCACATATGTACTAGTTTTCCAGTTTAAGTAGTTTCACTGAAATCATTAGATATACCTCCCATGACAGCTGTGGTGCAGCACAGATATCAAAACTGCTGTAAATTAATTCATTTTGTAACAGGAAACAAACCAGCAGTGACAGCACAGAGCTCTACATAGGTTAATTTTGTTTTCTGAGAAACTGCATTCATTTAAAGATAGCTCGTATCTCTCTATGGAGTAATGGAATTTGCAGAATGGAGGCACCAGCTGTCTTCAAGTTCCAAGTAAGTACAACTCAACTGAACATGTATCCAGTCTAGATTATTAGTAATATGCACAAATGACTGCAAAAAAATGGATGCTAAATTTTAACTGAAGTTGTCAGAGCTTCTGAACATGTCCAGTGTTTACAGAACAATATTTCTGAAGCACTGAGAAAACCATTATCAACTCTGGAAAGCAGTGCAGTATCATTAATAATACCAGGAAACACAGTGGGTAATATATAATTTCTCAGAAATAAATACTCCACAGTTAGAATACAAAAGTGTTAAAAATAATTATTCCTGTCAGCAGAGTAGGAAAAGAAAGATGACAAGATAAAGATTGGTGGGGGGAAGAAATCGCTCTTGCAGATAATGAAATTGCAAACAGATTCACAGCAATGTATGAAAGTTTCCTCTTTCATCTGAGCTTCAGTTGCAAGCCAGAGCAGATGCAGAGACCAGCAAGTACCACTACCCTGACCGTTACACGTGTGACAACTGGACAGGTTAATGTTAGCACATTAGCTGGCCCAGAAAGGCACCACTGAGCCCCTGCATCCAGAGGTTTACTGGGCAGACAGCTGTGTGGTTTTGAGCAGTATGGGCTTTGTTCTAACACCGATAAAATAAAGGAAGCAAGCCTCAAACTGGAGTGATCTGAATTTCTTTCCAAAAGATGATGACCTGATGGATATTTCATTTGTCTTTGCATTTTAAATTGAAAGCAGCAATGATGTTCCTTACTCTTTCTTGTAAAATAGATTCCATAATTCTTAATATATTCCTTGGCCTGCAAGAACATTGGGAGTCATTCACCTTTCAGCAGCCAGTTGTGATGCTTTCTCAGTGATTTCTGAGGAAATCATTGAGAAAGTTCCCATTTCCAAAGACTGTGCCTACAGGGAGCAGTGGGAGAGCCATCCCATGAGGACAGGGATCTGGGGGTCGAAGGACTGGCAGGATCATGGTCTCACCAAGGGGACAAGTCCACTGCCTCCAGTGAGCCCAGCCCAGCCCCGGAGTCCTGGGCCTGCGTACAGCTCATGCACAAAGGGAGGGGACCACCAAGGAGGCTGCTCAACTTTAGAAAACAAATGATGCAGCTTAATCCTAATTCTCTATGGGTCTGTGTCAATAAAGTCAACTGTGCTGTCTGCACTGTAGATGACAACTTTCTGTGATTGGATTTTTTTTTGCTAAATACAAGCACTTATCTTTGTTAATTATTATTTTTGCATAGATAACTTTATTTGTGACTTGACTAGTAAAACTCTAAGGAGCTGGACCATCTGGAGACCAAAGTTAATATTGCATTCCAGAGTTAAAATGCTCCAGGAGTTTGTTCCAGATGGGTTGCATAAAATCAAACTGCTGTAGGAAACAATGCCAGAAAACAGGTCACTTGACACACACAACCTTTGTGATAAATGTTTATATAAATTATCATTTTCAATATTGCATTTTAATTACATAAAGAGCTGTGTGTGTGAAGCAGAACAATGGGCTTAGTCTTCTGCTATCAGAAAGCCAAAAGATGGAGAAAGGAGTGAGAAGAGGACCAATTTGTATTGATTTTGCTGTTACATCCGTTCTGAAAGGGACCTGAATGAAGATGTTTTTGACTTCTCATTTCTCCTTATTATATATTGCTTTAAAATATTTGTGAATTTATATTTACAGAAATGGGCCTGAACAAGTTGAAGTAAATCACTGGAGTGGTAGCAAAGTATGTCCTGTGATTTCCTCTGTTGTCATGCTATGTTCTATAAAAGCCAAACGACGTACTGTCTCGTAGTCTTAACTCAATTTCATCTTTTTTAAGACATGTTCTTTTATGGAACTGAGAGAAGTACTCTGAAAATGAACATAACATACCATTACAGCATATGCATGGGAAGTGCAAAGAGCACCAGGCTGAAGGCCACAGTGTTTCTCAGAACATGAAGAGTAAAGTTTTGTCCCTCAATGCTGAACACCTGCAGCTTTTGTGGGAGACTGGTGCTAGTTTGCTGTGATGAAGCCCATGAAAGGTGATCTCAGGAAGTGGCTCAGGAGGTGTCTTAAAAGACCCATAATTTAAAGTTGCTTATTTTAATAATTTCCACAGTAATAATTTGAATTAAGAAAAAAAAAAAAAAAAACAACCCAAAACCAAACCAGAAATTGTCTAAGTCAGAAAAGTAGCTCTTACTCAATGCTTGTCATTGTGGGACACATTTTAGTTGCTTCCCAAGGTTCAAATAGTTGTAAACATTTAATTAAAAAAAACTAGAAAAAAAAATTATTCCCTTTATTTTGTCATTACATCTGTCAGTAGGGAGGTAGGCAGTCTCTAAGTTGCTAGGTAACTTATTTGTCCTCTAGCTGAAATGAGAACTAAAGACATTGAATAGTATATAGGCACAATGAGGAAATCACATAGTAAAAAGGATGGATTATTAGGAACTTGGGTTTGTGATGTTCACGTGTAAAACATGTACAATGAAAGCTTCTCAGTTACCAGTGTCCTCATTAAGAGACTGAGATATGTAGCATATAATCTCTGGGGAGGGTTTGCTTTGATTATAATAATAATATTAGGTCATGCGAGTAGAGCTTGATATAGAAGGTAAAAAATCTAAAATAAAACTGGGAACACCTTTCTGAAAATTAATGGGAATTCTAAAATGCATCTGTTGAGAAACTGAGAATCCTGTTTTCTTCAGTCACTGAACCTGACTGCTTCCCAAATTTCTGATTATTTCCAGATGCCAAAACTCTGGATGTCGGTTATTGTACCTGTAGACTACAGAATGAAGAAACAAAATCTTTCCTGTCCACTTTCAGTACATCAAAACATTTTGTAAAACAATGGCAAAATTATATATAAAGGCAGTTTTTAATACACACTAAGTGAAGGTCTGGGTATGCTGTCCCTAAATCAGAAATACTCTCAGCAATAAACTGTTCAGTTCTTGAAGGCTGTCTGTTTTTTCCTGCACCTCACTCACCCAGCAGCACATCTCAGTCACAGGTGCCTGTTAGAGGGCCTCATCTGACAGCCTTTCTGTTGACTGCACTGGAAGTCTGATTAGACCCTAGTACATCCAGTGAGTAGTTCCAAGCTATTATTAATAGGCTACCATGATGTCAGAAAACATAATTAACAACTTTATAAAACCTTAAAATCTGTGCTTGAAGGCTGAGTCAATGGAAAAGTTCAGCCAGATTTTTTTTCATAACTTTCATAGAAAAGTGGATGTGTCTACAATATCTGCAAAGCATAATTTCCATTATATTCTCAGGGTTTTTTTTATCTTCCTTTCATTTTTTCTGATTTGTATGACATACTACCATAAATATTGTACAAAACTGATAGCACTAGATATTTTCTAAATGTCTGAAATGAAACTTTTCAGAAAGAACATAGATACTCCCAAGGAAATATCTACTTAATTTCTAATACATTTAGCCTACTTCAATTTACAGCAGAGGTTTAGGTATATCTATGATAAAAAACATTCAGAGAACCTGTTAGTTCAGTGCTAGTTCAATTTAAATTGAACTCAGAAGAGGTGTGAAGTACATACTCCTCAATTCTCAAGTCTGCATTCTGACTGAAGTAGAAAAGTCACAGTTCCTCCATAGCCTTCTCTTGTTAAACTTCCTAATTGTCAAAATAAAGTAAAAGTAGATGTAAAATGACTAATTATGCACTCACTGTAATGTAACCATACAACTGACAATGTCTTCATTGGTGCTAGGTTGCTACACTGACAGCATCTGCTTCCAACAAGAAATTGTGCCATATGTCAAGGGAAGATAATGACTTACAGAACAGTTTGGTATAACTCTTCCTTCCTGCCTTCACAAGCTATAATCCACATGAAGGAGTTAGAGAAATAAGACTCATCTGCAAGACTTCATTATAAATAACTCTTTTATAACATATGCTTTGCTGAAGCACACAAATCCCCTGACTTCCGTGAGCAGTTCGGTGAATGGGTGAGCCGTATATGACTTTCAGAAGCAATTTCTATGATTGCTAGCCTGTATCATAATCATACACCAGAACCACTGGGGCCTGAAACAATTTCCCATCTATTACCTCTGCATTGTAGCTATCCTACATCACCGGGTGTCATACAGGATGCATGGGGTGAAGATGAGAATATGCTTAATCAACCTATTTTCATTTCCTGCACAAAACATTTAGCTTCAAATAATCAAGACAGAGGTGAAAGGCTGGTTTGCTAAAATTGTCTGAGAAGGTAAATAATTTCTAAATCCACTCTTGTCTACCTGTGGTGGTTTAGGTCCTGCCAGGGTCTGAGACCACACGGCTGCTGCCCCTCCCCCACAAAGGGAGTGAAATACAAAGCCCCAGGGCTGAGATAAGGAGAGGTTTAATACAACAGTGCAACAACAACAAAACAAACAACAACAATAACAATAACAGTAATAACAATGAACAGAGCAAGATATGTACTGATACAGCAGTGAGAGCAGAGAGATCGCATAACACACGCGTTCACCTATTCTCCCGCGCTCCCGCGCTTGGGCGCCCAGAGGCGACGTCAGCATGGTATTGAATAACCCGGCTAGAGCTTCCCCCCCACTGCTGGGGAAGCTTAACCCTATCCTAGCTAAACCAGGACACTACCCCATAGCCCTTTTCTGTCACACTTTTTCAGGTAAAGCTTTTTTTCTTTTACCGTTGAAACACCATCACTTTCTAGTCCTACTTGAACATATCTATGCTCTTAATAGGTGTTGTTTTCATAGAAATGTTTGTCTCACAACTCTTTGTATATAAGAATAGTATTTTGGTTTTGTTACATTTGCTTTGTTCCCCTTAAAATTGATGAACGCATTAAAAAAGCCTTTGGCATAAAACCAAACAGAGATAATGTAAAATAATTAGCAAAACAAAATAATAAGTTATAAAAGCAGAAACAAATGAGCCCCAAATACACCACTAAGGGCCACAAATGATTTTAAGATCAGTACTTGTCATTGTTGCAAACAGCATTTGTATTCATGCCAAAAACATGCAGGCAGCTCAAAATATCTGTGAAAATCTCATGGATGTCAGAGTCCTTAAACACATTAAGACAGTTATTTTTTAATTTTCACTTTTAAGCATATATTAATGTGTATTAAGACAAAAATAGTTTAATTTTATACTTTATCATCAAGATATTAGGAAGATTTTCCCCTGCTGTGGAACATCTCATATTTATCACATACTTGGCTACACCCACTGGTGAAGAGATGAGATATGTTTTTTCTGATATTCTGCATTTCTCCTATTGTAAAATAGGTACTGGAGTTACTAGACAACAATGTCCACAGACTATAAACATAAACACATAAAGGGAGCAACCTTTGGTGTCATCAAGTTCAGGCTCCTTTTGTGCTGTTCCATACTTCATATTTGAGGCATTGCTGCTGCACCTCAAATAACATCTTTCCTAATGTTATTGAACTCTTGATATTAGCTGAGGCTTTTGTGAACCACCAGCACTATGAGGATGGGATTATCCACTTTTGACAATTAGAAACCTTCTTCTCATTAAGCACTCAAATATATTCATGACCAGTGAACATTCTTCATGATTAATCACAAGCACTATAAGTTTCAAAGCAGTTTAATACGTTAAAATTTTTAAACACCAGGTAAACAGCTTGAAAATATCTTGACTTACTAATACAAAGAAATACCAGAGGTGTTTCTTAATGCCCATGCTTATAGCTTTGCTTCAGAGAGCAGTGTGCTAAATGTCATTCAAAGCAAGTTTTTGGTGGATTTTAAGGAACACCACCTTCCTCAATGGAACTTAACTTCATAATATTTTGTATGTTGTAGAAAAGATTTCCTGGGATATGCATAGTTAGTTACGCTGGTATTGGAATATTTCACGTTTTCAATTTCACGTTTCTATCTTTCTGCAATTGTCTTACCCATTAATTTTCATCTTTCCTTCTTTCCATACAGGATTATTTCTAACTGCTGCTTATGTATTTCTGTCACATGTCACATTTTAATAATGATGAACAGCCAAAAGAAAAGGAAATCACTTAACAAAGGATTCAAAATGTGTGCTGCATTCACTTTCTTTGTGAATGAATGATGCACAGAGTGCTCCAAAGTAGCTGAACATCTGATCCAAAATTACTGAATCAGTATATTTTGCTAGAGTATTTGCTTCCTCTTTACCACCGCTGAGTTCCATCAGACTATGGAGATTTACAGGGGGATCACACAAACCCCCTCTCCATAATTTTCTTAAGAGTCAAGTGAAGGAAAAGAGATGGAGTTACGAGAGATACCAGGCTGCTTCTTTTGAATGATTTACTTATATTCCTAACTAAGGCACAACAGTTATCCAACCGGATGGCCAGGTTTTGATTTTCTTCATCACCCTTGAAGCAGCTTGCTGAAGAAAAGTTGACCATAATTTAATGTCCCTGCATGTTGCTTGCTTGTTTGTTTTCTAACTTTTAGCCCCTTTTCAATGTTTTATGTTTTTTTCAATTTCATGATTTCATACCCTTGATATTAACCATTGATGTAAAACACTGATAAATGCCTAAAGGGGAGAAAAGAGCCCAACAACTTTATGTATAATTTTAAATGCCTTGGCTCTGGTAATAGTACCTTCAAAGGATTCAGTGTATTTAAAGCATGATCTCCATATTTAAAAGCATACACTGTTGATCAATCTGTGCCTTTCCAAGGATTCCTCAACGGATGTCTTAAAACGGTTACTATAATTTCTTCTGTGACTGTGGCAAACTGACTGAATTGAACCCATACCTGCATGCATTTGCTCTGTATAGTAATTGAACGAGCATACCGTAGTTCTGTTGCAAAAATAACTTGGAGCAAGAAAGCCTTTTGCATGTTTTCCATCAGAAGCCTCATTTGTGTGATTAATTATCTTCAGAAACTCTACTAAAAATTGAAACAGTAAAGGATAATACTTTTTTAAAAAGTGATCTGAAATACCATTTAATGATATTTCTTCTTGATTAGAGAAATAGTGGTGATGCTTTAGCTCTATAAGTTAACTTGATAATATCTGTGAGTTTGAGTTTTATCCTTTATCAAGCACTGTTTTCCATTTGTTTGATTTTTGCTTTGTATCTGCATTTGAAAACTTTTAACTTCCACATTACTGTCTCACAGTAAGTGAAACTACATCTAGTCGACCAACCTATAACTAAAGAGTGATTCACTGGGGAACTCTTTCAGATAATTTCTACCAGAAACCAAACATCTTTTAAGGAGTGGAAATGATTCTGTGAATACATCTTTGGGGCATATGGGAATTTTCCAGTAAAGTAGAGCTATGGCAGAGGTTCCTGTGCTTCCCACTATCCAAACTATGGAGCTGCACATCTCTCTGATAAAGAAAGATATCACAGAAGAGATAGAGAGAGATAGAATAGAGGCCCTCATACACTGGAAGAGATATGCTTTTGCAACTTTAGTCAATGTCTGAACATGACCAGAATCTGCATAGATGATTGGAGTAAAAAAAAAAAATAAATTCTCTTTTTGTAAGTGTTATCCTTTGAACTATATCCAAAGTTTCTCTGGTATGTCTGATAGTTGTCTCTCTGTGATGAAGGAGATAAATTTGGTTAAATATATCCTTTTGTCTACTCTACAGAATAAGGGTATTCAAATGGGGGTTAGAATGGGCTCAGAGACTGTGCCTGTGAAACAGGCTTTGTGATCTGAAAATAAGTATTCTTCCTTTAAATCTCACTGGACCATCTATTCCAAAGGTGAATACTCTGGCAGAATCTTATTTCTAAAATTTATGAGCAGATAGGACTATTTAAAACCAAGAACAGCCAGCCAGTCCAATAATGATTAAGTAACCGATGATGATACGTTCCTAAATGCATAAGGAAATATCATGCAATCTATAGAACCAAAGCCATGTATTTTTTAGCAATGGTAAACATGGTGCTGGATACCACAGACTTTGCTTAGAGAAAATTCCAACTTCCAAGTGTAAATACCAACATGTATGAAGGCTGCAATTAAAATGAGACTCAGGAACAGAAACAAGAGGAAGAAGACCCAAAGATCAGCCTGATTTTTCATACATTTGACTGATTGATACTTGAATTGCTGCAACATCAATTAATGCAAAAGGTGCATTGATTAATCAATGATTTTCTCATCATCGGGCAGCTTCAAGCTTCCTCTGTGGGTTCTCCACTGGCCAAGGAGTAAGAATTCCCACTATGTCTTTTTCCACTGGAATGATAACTAACTTCATCTCTTATTCCCTCATCCCCCTGCAGTCCTACTAACTTACCTTAATGAAAGTCTCAGCCATTTTCTTTGAGATTTCTGCCTCTAACAAAGGTCTGTGGAGAGAATGTGGAGGGACATACAAGCAAATACCTTGAATATACCAGGGTTGGTGCCAGCCCAAAGAGAGCACACTTACATTCTCCACATAGGAAGAAGACAGTCGCATAAGACAGATGATGAGAACTCAAATACATCTTTCTGAGTGTGTGCAAGACAAGCATGAATTGAGCACTGTCATATTCGAGAGAAATGCAAGCTAGGAAATGCACATAATCATTCTCTTTACTCTTTCTTTTTCTTTCTTTCCTTCTTTCTCTCTTTCCTTCTTTTTCCTCTATTTGTAGCTCTTTCTGAATGCGTAATGTGTAATATGTGAATGTTTGATCACTTTTGTTCTCCAGCTCCATAACAGCATGAACACTGTATATGAGCATTTAAATATTCCACTTTAGTAGCTGGGTCCAAATCTGAATATGTATCTACAGCTTGGACCCCTGCTGCTTAAAGCTATTTGCACTCAGATCAAATTGTGACCCCCAGAAATGGAAGTATTTATGTTGAAAAAGAACTGAATTAAATATTTATAAGGCTATTGTTACAAACTAGAAAAATTATGATATAAATATGATTACAGTGTATAAATCAGATAAAATCTACACAATCTGTGTTTCTTTAAAGAAACCCAAAAATGATTTTGTTTCTGAAGTACACATAAAAAGAATTTCAATAACATTGTATTTTCAGACTTTATTGTTGAGGGATACAAGGAAAGCTTTTCCCTGGTTGTAATGTTTTCTTTATAAAAGCATTATTTCAGACAAAGTAAGCTTGGCTCATTTAAAGTCCCCACAAGGGACAGATACATTTTGAATGTTTCTGATTACGTAGAGGAATGATATCCCAGTTTTTGCGATCCCAGCGTGGCTTTATTTTCTGGACAACTCAGTTATTCACTCATCCTCTGACCTTACTCCGATATTGTTTTTCCCTTCTCTTCACTACATTGTTCTGTGAGAAAGCTCTATATAAATTTGATACAAATCTAGTTCATGTACAATATCTGCAACTTAGTCAACTTCACAAGGCATAAAAATAACAATTCTTTTCCCTTATACCTTAGTTCTTATTTTTGTACAATATTATCATTGTGCAATGAATTCCCCTGCAGTGAACTATAAAAAAAAAAAAATTAAAATCCATTATATCCACATCAACTATAGGATAAAATTTTCATATCCTGGGTCAGTTTGTGTTTTTTCTTATAATGTATTGATTTAAATGCAGATGGTCAGAGAGAAAGAATATTTCTTCTCTTGCATTGTACACATTCACAGTGATGGTGAGATGATTCAGACATTGTGAAGTTTGCCTCTCTTTTGGTCAGGAAGCTTTGAGTGGTTTCAGATAAGACGATCTGTTCCTTTCCACAACCTTCTCATGTCAAAATGAGTGGAAGCATTTTGTAAATCTGAAAGAATTATAGAGGATAATATCTCTGCAACTAGATAGCTTCTAAGTTTGGTGGGTTTTGTTTTTCTGTTTTAACCTTTGCATGTAATGGCTTTGTGCCATATAGCGTATGTATAAATATATATTTACATATACATATGGAAACAATTATATGCATTCAATATGACAGAATGTGAGATGCACCTTTAGCATCTTCACAATTATTGTTTTTTTATCTTTAATATGTAGACTTATTTTCTAATTTTAAAGGCATGCTGATTATAGATAAACCTCCATATCAATGTTTAATGGAGAAACATTCTTCTTTGAATGGGAAAAAAACACCCACAAAAATGCCTGTGGATCAACTCTCACTTGGCGGTTGAAAAAGTGGGACTATTCATTGCTTTTGTTTGTTCTCTATTTTCTGCAGTGAATCTGGCAGACAAGTAGCTCTTGAAGTCCTAAAAGTGCAGAGAGATGTATTAGATCCTATTCAATCTTTTCTTTTTTTCCCCTCCTCTTCAGAAAGTCATATGGAAATATTAAAGGCATAAAATCTAGCAGAATGTAACCACCTGTACTTCCCTGAGGACACAATTTGTCCTTTCTACCCCTCTCCATGCCCATGTTTGTAACCAGAGCCTGATGCAGACGTCGTGCAAGAATGAACAGAAATCCTATTCCTCTTTGCAGCTGAATTGAGAAACAGGTGGACTAGTTAGTCCATGGTTCAGTAGCTGTGCTATTTTCTTTTCAATGCTCATGACCAAAGTTGATGTTGAAGCTTTATTCTGGGGCTAAGCATTAAGTTAGTAACATACCTTCCTATTTGTAAGTATTGTTTTGCGCTGCAAGGTGCTGGTTCATTGTGAACCCAATAAGAAAGGCACCCAGACTGTAATTCTATTTATTAGAGTTAACACTGTAAGAAGAGAATAGCATAGACAATCTTACACCTCTTTAGACACTGGGGAGCCCTGAGCAGCGTAGCATCAAACAGGACTCTGGCCCACATGCGACATGCCATGCAGACCCCATCCATAGCAGAGATTGTTCCCTTTCTGTGTCTCAAGCTATTATAGGATACTCTGACAAGAAAACAGCTCTGTCATTTCTATAGACAAACAGAAATGATGTTCTCATGAAAACTTCTGGCTGCATTGTTAGCTAAAGGCAGGGCCACGCAGGTGGTGTACGGCCAGGACTGGGTGGAGCTGCTGGCAGCTGGCCGAGTTTACCCCGCGGCCGAGGGATTTGTGCAGCACAACACGTGCCTGATGGCCACGCCGGCTGCGCAGCACAGCACGGGCCTGGGCCTGTGGAGGTTAGCTGTTACACGGATCGCTAACTCCCCAATGTACAATAGTCTCCTGCAAGTACCCACATTCTTTTAACCAGTTTACAACATAGCTAAACAATTGCTATATCAATATCACAAATGGTTCTCTTATGTATAGACTTCTTACAGAAAAACATGATTCTAGAAAACAGCACCTTGTATATGATTACTATCCCATTGCCATGCGTTTACTTCAAATGTAATTGTGCCACCATTTTTCAGCCTGGACAGGGCATTTCTCTGCAGGCATTTCATTCATTCCATCTCTTTTCAGCAGTATGCAGTGCAACCTCCCAAGGCTTTTGCCACGACTTCTGAATCTGCAGCCCTTGCTCACTCCTTGGGTGGAATTGATTCTGCATCCTATGATGAGCAGAGTGGGATGAATATGCTCAGAACAGGGGGGAGAGATACACAAAGATTTCTCCAGAAAACCAGAAGTCAGGTATGTTTTTTAGTGATCCCAGACACAGCTGTAAGCAAAGCTAATTACAGGATTGTATTATTCTACAGCTAAGAGGTCAACACTTGAAGAATTTCAAGACAGTCTTGATGAGATAGCCTTCTTGTCTTGGTGGTTTTACCATAGAAGGGGTAACTTACCCTTCACAAAGACCTGACAAGTAAGATGCAGCAGGGCTGAATATAAGTGACAGTATTGGACCTATTGTGAATACATTAGTATTTTCAGCAGGTCCCTCATATGTCAGGAGAAAGATGACAACTACCTCAAGGCACTGACAGTCTAAATTAGACTGACAATGCAGCTGAAAAATTTAATGTCTTAGGTAAACCAAGGGAGGTCAAAACTCAGCATGGTGAGGATAAGTTATCTTACTTGGCTGGTAGACTTTATGGAAGAAATAAGTTTATGTATGGGCTGCCTCCTCTAATTCTGAATTCTCAGAGCTTATGAATGATTGTTTATCTGCTAACAGCCTGCAGGGATTTGGTAAAATAGCTACAGCATAAAACTGAAAAATAATTGAAATAAATAAAGTACTACCTGGCACTATCCTTGTTTATTCTATGCATCTGATATTAACATTCTGATGTCTTGTGCTCGTAATACATAATAAGAAACGAAAATGTCATAAAATCAATACCTTCTAACAGCAGAGGGAAATGTCACAAATTATCCCATTCTCATTATAGTTTTCAGACAGTAATTTCACAAGCCTCTAAGGGATTAGGAAAGCTGAGTATATTTTTGCTCTACCCTCAGATGTCAGTTTTATTGTACATGATCTAGGCAGTGAAGGTTCTGTGCTCAGGAAGATGTTAGAAATCAATTGTTTTGCCAATGAGATCCTTTTGCAAGGCTGTTGGCTGCCTTTGTAAGTGTGAAACTACCAAATTCCGTGACCCTGCTTAAATTACTTTGAAATACAAAATTACACTCTAACCCCTTATGCGGTACAGAAGCGTGCTGTATGCACATACAGACTGTAGAGCTGTGTCGCGAATGAATACAATTTGCCCGTTCTAAAGAAAAGATAAATTAATTATATATAGCACATCTCATAAGTCTTCAATATTTTCCTAGGAGTTCTTTTTTTTTTTTTTTTTTAAACTAGGGATTAGTCTGATTGACCCTGCCTAGATAAGAATGAAGCTGGAAGAACTGGTCTGTCATAATCCCAATGATGGCATTTGCAAATCCAGTAACACTGCTGTGGTAGTGGATGCTCCAGCTAGATTAAAGTGAAGCTCAGACCTGTGGTGTCATCTGTGCATATATTTTACAAAGTTGATTCAATTGCTGTTTTACTGCTGATCCTAATCCTCTGATCAATCATGCTGTATACATGTTAGCTTGTATTCAAACTGCTTTGGAGACAATCAGGCGCAAAATACAGCAAATTCCAGGGTCTGCTGTCACAGACATTGTGGAAGGCCAAGCCCACCTGCATCACTTGGCTTGACAACAAGGACTTCTTGTAGGACATAATAAACACAGATGCAGCCATTCATTTCACATGAGCCAGAACCCTAGGATATTTTATATCACATTAAGAAATCTTAGGAAAGACATTCTGTGGGAGTCAAATAGATGCTATGGGACACTACACACATCAATGATTCTTTCACCCAGAAAGGTAAATCATACCAACTAAAAACAAAACAAAACCCACACAAAACCTCACCATCAACAGCAAAACCCCCAGGCTTTGGGGATAGTTCTAATTATCACAGGATCATAAAATGGTTTGGGTTGGAGGGGACCTTAAAGATCTTCTAGTTCCAACCCCCCCTGCTGTGGGCAGGGACACCTTCAACTAGACCAGGTTGCTCAAAGCCCCGTCCAAACTGGCCTTGAACACTTCCAGGCAGGAAGTATGGCCATACAGTCATTGCAGTGGTTTGGAAAAGGATAATACCTTTTGGCTAAACCCCAAGAAATAAGAATGACTAAAATATGAGTCTTTCATTGTGAAATGTCTCCAGTTTTGATACAGAGTGCAAAGCAGATATTTTTGCCAAATACAAATGTTATCTCAGACTTCCTCATCAAAATATAAACTATTGTGAAATAGCTAGAGCTAAAAGAATGTAACTCATACAAATATGAAGAGGCTGTGATTTTTAATGGCATCTCTTCCCCAACAAAATTTTATCCAGAGAATTTAGTACTTATTAGATTGTAGGGCTCTGGAAGTTCAGATGGTTGCATAGTGTTAAAATAATTTGGATGGGGTCAAAGATTCTCTATAAGGGAAAGGCTCAAAGGGCTACTACAGAGATAATTCACACAGTTCATCTGAGACTTCTAAATAGCTCTGAAGCTCAGTAAAGCATATTATTTCTTTGAAAAGCTCAGTTTCCAAATAAAGGATATATTAATAAAATATACATTAGATTATATAAGTATTTTAATAATGTTGGAGTATATTGGAAGCTGGAGCCAAATTCAGTACCAAGTCCTTACTGTACATTGTACGGTTACTCTCCGTTTCTTACAAAGATGGTGTCTAAAATGTCAGGACAGGAAGCGTGTCTGTCTCCCCAGGGCTAGCTGTGCATGTCAGGCAGACTTCTTTTTCGGATAAAACCCCAAGAGTACCATTCCTCTGCCCTGTCAGCTGCCTAGGGGAAGGAAGCAATGCTATGTACCCTTCAGCTAGTAACCCAAAGTGAATAATCAGAGCATACCTGGCTATCTCTCTGCTCAAAAGTTTAACTGTGGAATGAGCAGCGAAGGACAACTAATAAAATAATGTTCCACTGTATTTAATATGCTCTTTTGTTAGCTCAGAATATTGAGGAACCAATTGCTAATCTCAGTCCACCCACTCTGATGAAAAAGATGAACATAGCCAATATCCTGGACCTTGCCTGTAAGAATAAAGTCTAAACTCTCTCAGTGGGCTGAAGGAGTTGACACACACGCCCCCAAATAAGAAATAGGGTTTTTTCATTAACAAATCTGAAAAATATATTCATCAATCACTTCTGACATTATGCACTTAGAATGCATGAATAAGAAACATATTAACTAAGCATGGATAACTATAGTAGTGAGCAGAATGGCTCACAAGATAAATATCAGATGAAAATGACAGCTGTTATCATTAAATTCAATATTTATGTTTTTCCAGTTAAAATGACATCTTATTTACAAACAAAAGTAACTCACCAGCTGAGGGGAAAAAAAACCCCAACAAAACAAACCCCACAACAAAGCAACTTTGGTTTTCTTTACTTTAGAGGAAACATTGTAGGAAAAGCTCCTTTCCTTTCAGGTTTACATTTTTCTTTTTTAATTGGTTCCAGATTACTCTTTTGTTTTTATTTCCACATGAGTTCTCTTCAGGCATGTGTGCTTGCAAGGATTTATGTGCCACTATATATAAAAAAGGTCAGAAAATACACTCTAATAGAGGAGACCTATGTTCTTCCTCTGGAAGATGATTCTATAAGTTATTGAAATCAGTCCAGGAGGGCACCCCACTTCGGATTCTGTCCAAGAATTTTTATGGGGATACCTCCTAGTAGGTGTTTCATCTATCAAAACTTTTACCAGTACTGAAAAACCTTTTTGCACAAAGGAGAAAAAGATACAAACAATCATCTCTCTCACTACGGATATCTCCCTTACATGCAGGTGAGTGAAACCTAGGCCATAATACAATTTTGCCACTGGCTTTGATTTCCCATGGTGTGCTTGCCCACCATTTATGCTGCTTGAGAAGCTAGTCTTGTTGATGCGATTAGAAGGATATGGCACATAACAGAGCTGGCCTGCACTACAAGGACATTTATGCGACATAAATTTCTTGTGAGTGTGGCAGAGCTACCTCAGGGCAACTCTGCTGCATCCTTCAGGAGTGTTGGATTCTTTAAAAATGATTTTAATTTTTTTCTTTAATCTCAGGTTTTGGGTTGGTTGGTTTGTTTGGTTTTTTTTCCTCAGGCACTTGGTAGCACATCAACTCCAGAGATCGTACCATTTCCCTGACCTTTAGATTCTAAACTAAGTAAAGTTTGGATTTCCTGGTTTCCTCATTTCTCTGTATTAGTTTCCTCCCTTCTTCTGATTCTATTAGTGCTATTAGAGTTTTCCTTTCACACTATAACCCCAGGATTTATCAAATTAAATGCTGTTTGGAGGGTTTGGGATTTGAGTTCTGAATTTTGTTGTTGATGTCCTGGAAGTATTCCAGCTGAATGCTGAGTTATTAATCTGTAGCAATCATTTAAACCTCAACGATGTCAAGCAGTTAATGAACAAAAAGGTACAGCACAGCACTTGAATAGATGCACACAGTAACAGTAAGGTAAATGTGCTTTTCTCAAAGTAGAAAGACTTCATGGCTCAATTATATCCCAAAAGTGACTTTGAATATGCTTAAGTCTTTGTTTACTTTGAGCTTGTTTTAGAATACAACTTCTGCTACACATTAAAAATGCATAATTAGTGTGTTTATTTTCAACATGACCAACACCTGTAGAACATGGAATGACTGGCTGTGCAATTACGTCAATGCTGTGCATTGACCTTGAATTTTGAGAGGGCCAGCTGCCAGAAAAAGAAATCTTTAATTTCATTGACTCATTAAATTAAACTCATTTTTAACAAAAATAATCATGGGTGAATCACCATATGTTCTTGAATTTTAGGAGACTGAGGAGATTTTTAAATAATCAGAGTTCAAAGCTGTTCTTTTGAACTAGAATGTCTTTAACATTTCCATTTAAGCTACATTTGCAATCCAGTTGAACATAAAGTTTTGAAACAGCAGGCAAAACCAGTTAAAGGTATGAATGGTGCTGGGAGTTACATACTGTCTGCCAACAGATATAAGTAGTAATCTTAATTAATTTTGAAGTAATGTAGATGTCAGTAGATGAAAAAAATTAAAATGACTAATGTAAATCCATAAGAAAAACTTATGAGATTGCAGAAATAATTGTGATTTTTTTTTAATTTTTTTTTTTTTTTACTTTTGTACTGACCATGTTTCCATATTGTGTCCTGAATGAAATGTAAGTTTTAGAGTTGTTGAATATAATTCAAGATGGAAAAGAGATGAGCAACAGAATCTGCTGCAAGAGATAAACAAAATCTTGGTAGGAAGAAAATCCAGACAAATAGGGGCACCATCTGTTGTCTTACAGTTGTTCTTACATTCATCACTAAACAAATTATGGATACTAAAGTACACATGCACCAATCACATCATGAAGAACATGGAGAAATGGATAACCTTTGACCCAAACCAGAATGTTTCTCTGTGCCCAATCCCTCCTTTTTCTACTCTACCCATCCTCCTATGAATCTTCTAGAAACTTATAAATAGACCCATCATATTTAAGAACGCTCTAACATTATTTATGAATTTCTATCAAGCAAAGTGAATTTAAGTAATGGTGGTAAAACTCCGGCTACAATTTAATGAAGTTATAAGCATTTGCTGAAACTTAGATAACAAGAAATTGAAAAGTTTCCTTCAAAAGTAGACTTTTGAGATAAAGAGTTATATAGCTAGACATGCAGAAACTTCAGAGTTTTCTTCAACCTAAATCTACCTAAACTATTCTTTCTTTTGCTTTAATTCACATCATAAGCAACTATATTGTTACCAACTTCTAGGATCACATACATCATAAGGCATTCAATCCCTTTGGGAGTGTTAGAGGTTCCTAATATGAGTTCTATCTTTGAATCTTCCTTTTTTCCATCCAAAGATGACTTAATTAGTGATCTACGATCAGCAAAGTTTCCTGAAAGCCAGCCACAGTGCTCTTTTAAAAGTACCAAATAGGTAACTTAGATCTTAAATTTTAGATTATTATTGATGACTTAAGGAAAAACCTAAATCCAGATCCTACATGCACCCCTAATCAGAATGACTTCTGATCACAATCTGCCTCTGAACTTTATTTTCTGGGACTGTTTCTGCTCTTATTCTAAGGCATTTCATTGCATACCTCATGAGAAATAACAGCAAGATCTATATGTCACTTCCCAAAGAAAAATTCTTGAAGACCTTTTTGTAAGGCAGTGACTTACTAACACAGACATCTGTGCTAATCAGTGCTGAACTTTAGAAGAACTGATTTGTTTTGTTTAATACAAACCCCTGTGGTTTGGGAAGGCTCAGCTTTTACAGACTTAGTTTGCACACCCTTTGTTTCTTTGAAGTAATCTGTTAGACTGCCCATTGATCTCTTGCTCTTTGTTATGATCACTAAAAGTTTTCCAGAGAGCCTTGCAAGTCATATTGCTGACTGATTTCTGCATAAAACAAAACTGCAGTGAGCTTTACTGTGAAAAAGAGAATAGGTGATAAAGAGAATATTATGTTGCATTAGATGGTAAGAAGATATGTCAACTTCAAAGATTAGACAAAGATCATTATGTGAGCTTCTTTTGTTAAATAAATGATGTTTAGAAGAACAGAAATGGGAAGCAGAACTTAAAAGTAGGTACTATAAAAATACAGTATTTTTTTACAAAAATATATTACATAAATCTGTATATTATTTATTTCTTTAAAAACTCCAACTGGATAAATATGTTATTTTGGAAAACTAAATTGCACATTCTAGATTGAAGTGCTATGTGCAGATTAATGGTTTTAGCCACAGTTTCTTTAATCTACCTTACCCTTGACCAGCAACATCTTTGACTTTTTTTCTTCAGAAGCTATAAACTTCAGCTAAACTGACTGGCTATACTGCTGTATGGATTTTTTTTTTTTTTTTTAAGAGCAAAATAGCATACACTTATAAGTTGTCCATTAATGAATCATGTTAGATCTACAGTTGGGCAAGAAATCAAGGCAATCCAGTCTGTTTTCCAAAGATAATATATTCAAATGTATTTTTTCTTTCCATTTGATCCAATTCTTCTCCAACGGAAATGGCAACTGAGTCCTTACCACCTTCCAGTTTTCCCATGGGCCAAGCTTTCTCATGTTTTCTGGGTGAAGTGTCTCAGGTATCCACAGTATGTCCAAATTCCTTTTTCTGGCAATGACTGGCTGAAGACATGATTGTTGGGAAGCCTCTGAATATGATAATTATTTTATTATATATTTTGATATATTTCTTCCATTTCTAATTAAACCAAAATATTGCTTGCAGTCAAGGAACACTTACTAGCCAATAACTTTACAATTACAAAGTATGCTATTACCACTTATCTGATCTTCACACTAGCTAGAAAGACAGAACAAACAAAAATAAACTGTCCATAAGGCCTATAGTACATGAAGTCACCAGTGTTCATTCTGAACACTGTTGTTTTTACTGTTGATAAATTCTTAAACAAAATCAGGACAATCCGATGACAGCAGTGAGCTTGGAACTGATGTGGATGATAGATGAGGAGAAAGAAATGCAGAATCCCTTTCCTACTCATCAAGACAAGCTCTGACTGTGCCGATAGCATTTCTTGTCATGGCACAATGCTGCTTCACCCACATTCATTAACTTGGACACAGGCTGATGAGGTTTTCCAGTCCTGGAGCTAATGCAGTCAGTGGTAGCTTTGGGATCCCTGTACTTCATACAGAAATAATAACCAACAGCTTTGACCTCTATAGAGACTGAAATTTTTCTGAACTGGAACAAAGCAGCTGCCACAAAAACTGAAAGCAGTTCAAAATAGAAATAGGAAAAAAAATTTCTGTGATTGTGGACAGAAAATCCTAAATGCTACTCAACACATCAGAAAGAGAGGGTAAAAAAAAAATATCAGAATTATTCATTGGTGGCAGATCCAAGCTGATAGTGCTACCTATGGGAGTTATAATGATTCCTTAGAACTGGCAACAGGGAGAGGCAAACAAAAGATGTTGGGAATTTGTAAGAGTAGCTTGTTTCAAAGAAAATGTTCCCATTTTTCATATCTATTTGTGTTGCACCCAGTGAATTCAGTCACAAATATATTTATAAACAGTACAAACATTCTGCTAAAGTCAAAGTTCAGGTCAAAGATCGAACATAAGGAAGGTCAGCATATCCACAGGGTTCTTTTAACAAAGCTTATTAGCTAATAGCAAGCCTAACTAAATAAGTATGTATATAGTACATACACATTGCTACACATACAAAAATACAGGTTAAAAAATAGAAATATTAAATAATAGATGAAAACACCACCTGGGCACTGAAATGTTTGATCTTCATTTAGGTTAAGAGAAAGCTTGCTGTATGCATTCATTTCTAAAAGAAAATATAAAATTGGTGTTTAAAATTCCAAAAGTAATCAGGACTCCAGGATACTAAAGACAGAGCTGTTCAAACTACAGTATGGGGAAAGGTAAGGTAGAAGTACAATTCACTTAACCACACTGACAACAACAAAAAAATGTTTTTTCTGCTGAGCCTTCTATGAGCTAGAAGAATGACAGTATCCCCAATTAATTTTGTCCTTCTATTACATTTCTTTCCCCAACAGAAGGTCCTGAGCTAACATTCCAGCTGATCGACTGCTTGATGTTCTGCATCAGAACTGGTAGCAGCCATTAGCATTACGGAGGCCCTCAAATAACTTTGGTCAATCAGTGTAAAACATGACCAAATATTAATTACTGCATTTAGCCTGCCTAAAATGTACAAAGCTCTGGGAAAAAAAAAAAAAAGATTGTATTTTAATAGTATTATTGGTGTGTTTTTTTAGAGTTCTCAAAGGCTAATGCAGTGATTTTAAAAAGAGATTGAATTCTTGTACACAATACTACATCATTTTAAATGCCCCAGCTTTATCTTTTTGGAAAATGGATTCCCCTAAAATATAGACCTAAAATGTGCCCTCAATCACTTTAAAATTATTTTAAAAAGCATCTTGAAAAGGAGGTTATAGCATACCAGATTTCATATTAGAACAAAACCAAACTAAACCCCAGAAGTACAACAAAAATCAAAACAGGAATACACAAGCCTGTAGACAGATAAGGTTCAGTAGAGCAAAGCTTAATCTAAAGAAGTATATGTTTACCCTGACAGTCTCCTTCTTCCCTTGTTATTTTTCCTTCTTTCTTCTATTTTTCTATTATTTTAGAAACTCTATCTTCCCCAGTCTTGTCAGAAAAATCAGTCAAATATCAGAGTTGCATTTCTACACCAGTATATTGCTGTCTAGTTGTATTTGGTACCTATCCATATCAAAGCTTGTTTGTGTCTCATCATTATCAAAGATGTAATAAAACTTGTAAATAACTTTTTAATTAGGAGAATGGATTGTTGCTAAAATTAGGTAAAACATTTAATTGCATTTGTTAGTCAAACATCTCAAACTTAGCACCATTGTGCACTGAGGTTGGCAACTGGAAAAAAGGGATCACCTCTCTTTGTACTAATTATCTTCTGTTTAATACCATCTAATTTCTGGGAGGATTTTTAACTGTTTCCTATTTTATTTGCAGACAGGTATAGGTAATTCGTAGTATAATTTCAGCCTGATTTCTTTTCCATATGTGATAAGATTCCAGGGAAAACACATACAAAAAAAAAAAAAAGTGTTATTTAAAGACAGGAAATTTCTGTTAGGTAGTAATACCCTGAGTAACTGCCCCAAATTATTCAGAACTTGATAATCTGCTGGACATGGCTGAATCTAAGTAAAGGTTAAGAGAACAGACTGAATGTAAATCACTGACAAAATGCAACAGACTGTATGGCAGAAGGCTTGGTTTTGTTTTTTTTTTTTTTTTTCCTATGGTGCAAGATATGTAAGGGCAAGTTGTGTGAATTTTTCTTGAATTGAGGGAAACGGCGGAAGGTGAAGCAGCTGGAACAATTCTGCATGCCGGCATACTCCTAAATACCACCTACTGCAGCAAGCCAAATTCACTCTGGCTTGCTACCCTTGAACAATACACGTAACTGTAATACTGAAAAAGCCACAATATGTAACAAAGGCAACAGAGCTATATTTGAAACATTTATCTACATGTGCCAGGGATTTAACAAAGTTGAAACAGACTGATAGTTTGTAAAGAGTATTTCTTTCTGTTTGTGAAATAAATATTCACAGAAATTGTGACAATTTCAAAACAAATCATCCTTACACAAAATTATTCAACAAAAATACATTAGGCTTATTCTGTTTTGTGGGCTTGACTGAGTAGATAATGTAGGTTGTAAAAGAACCAAGTGGAATTCCTTGTTCCTCCCCAAACTCCCCATATGGGGAAAAAAAAAAAGCCATAAAGGAGTTTAAAGCATTTAAATTGTGACTTAGTTTGCTTTTAAGTATTTTAATTGTAAACCTTAAAACCATGCTCAACAGCACATTCACTCTCCAGACATCTCAAGTTCAAAAGTCCTAGGAAACAACAGTTCTGCTCCTGCAGATACCTAAAAATATCAGTCCAGTAAGCACTTAGCTTCTCAGTTTATGCCAAATCACTTCAAGATACAGTCAGCTTGGCATTGTTGACCCTAACCCAGTGAAGGCCCAAATGGCAGTGTGTGCACTACTGCTACATTTTTTGGATCTGACTTTGCTGAAAAAAGTGACTGTCTTCCAGTGGTGTTGGAGTTTGAACTGAATCTCAATTCTCACCTCTGCCTGGGAGAATTCAAACTTGCATCTTTCCATAAAAAAATGACAGTGTGAAAGGTTTGCTCGTTATACCTGCTTTCACACACATGCTTTCCTCCTGGGTTGAAAAATACTTTTGCATCCAAAGAAAAGCAAGCAAAATACTGTTGCCATAAATAATGTGTATAGCATTTGCAGAGATGATAAAGGTAACTGATGAGTGTGCTTATCTCAGACTGAAGAGGGAAGCAGAAAGGGAATGCGCTAAGAAAGGGAATGTGAAAGACTGCTAAGACGTAGTCTAAGATGCTCTGTTCCACATGTAACTGAAAATATTGAAAAAAACCCTGAAGCACAAATTTGTAGTATCCTGAACACATTTCAAGAGAAGGATAAGGGGATAAATTTGGTGTGCAGGCAGAAATTAGAAACACACCCTTATGAGCAACCCATGAGATTACTGAAATACAGAATTCCATTAACTGTGGTAGACTGTTAAGTCTTGCCCTTGAAAATTCATAGCAAACTTGCATAAAGAGTCAGTAGTTTATTGAAAATTAGTCCACAGTCTAATAGCTAAGAGAATCATCAGGTGAACTGAGTTTCCATGTTTTTCAAAAGCCAAAGAAAAGCACTTCTCATAAACAATTCAGCAAGAACAGAATGTGTTCCTGTTGCCTCAAGTCACCAACCAACCAAAACCACGCTGACTTTTTTAACACATCTCTCAATTCTGGTGTTTGCCTTAAGAAAACAACAGATAAGATGCATGTATATTTTTCAGAAGCTGAATCCTGTTATCATTTTTATAAAGTCACATACTGAACACAGGAAATTGAAAACCCTGTGGAGGAAAAGTATTGTTGCAAATGTGCTGATTCCTATGTAGGTTTTGGAGTTTTTTTTCATTTCTGAATTGATTTGACTTTCTCCTAATACTTTATTCTTGAAAATATAACCTTTTTCTTTAGAGTTTTTACTGTTTGAATTCCTTGATATTTTATAAACCATACTTAGATTTGTTTCATCTTATGTTGAAATAGAGAAAACATAAGGCTCTGAGCTATATAATGCCTCTGATATAAAAGTATCTTAATTTATAAAATTAGATGAGATTTAGGATTATAATTTTTTCCAAAATTCATTGAAAGCCAAGGAATATTTTAGTCTTTTTTTGACTTATCCTTAATGTTTCACTGCATTTTTTCCTTCATGAATTCAAAAATTACTCTCTGCTGTGATAGAATTTCAGTTTTCTGCAAAATGGGCTTGCTAGATATATTCTGCAAAACTATTTACATGTATCAAATCTACTCACCGATTATAAATTACTGTCTTTCACTTACAATCAAGGAATAACCATGGATTTTCCCAAAATAGTAATGGCTGTTCGGATATATTTGTTAGTCATATTTCAGTCTTTTTTTTTAACTAACAAAGATAAACTCATGACTCTAATGTATTTGAACATATATTAGTTACCAAAGACATAAGAACACATGGTTTGTAAAGCAAAACAAATTAGAGAAATTAACATCAATAATTTAACACCTTTAACTTTCAATGGAGTGCTTGCTTTTACTTTTACTTCTATAAATGTAAAATAATGTCTTTATAGAATGGGATATAATCTCTTCGTCTTGGAACAGGCCTGGAGAGTGATGATCCAACATCTAAAAGATGATAGGCGACCAAGCACATCCTATTTCCCTTTCAAACGATAATGAAAAATTACTAAACCAAATTAAATGTCTATTCCTTGCCCCACTCCACTGTTTTATACAAGGAGTCTGAACAGACAAAAAGGTTCTTTGTAATGGATGATATCAAGTTATGATCAATACTCATGGAAAATTTAGCATCTGATTTAAAACAGTTGATACAATGCAAAACATGTGAATAATACATGAAGTTCTTCCTCCATGAGTGCTGCTTCACACCATTTAAGATGTGAAGGGTGTTCATTTAAAACATAACCCACAACTATTGCAAAATATTTTAGCCTTAAGGAGTTCACATAAAGTTAGAAACCAGCTACCCCAGAAGCACAGATAAAAGGAATAATTAGAATCTCACACCATACCGCCTTCCGGAAGGAAAACTCTTTATGTTCTTCAGTGATAAATCTTTGACTGGAGTGGTTTTAAATATATAGCATGGGGACAGGCAGTACTGAGCACAGTAAGCATGTTATCCTACGGGTTCTGAAATTATTAATGAGCTGCAGGACTCAGTCTTTTATTGAATTAATTACAAATAATCAAATTTGCCTGACTCCAGTGAAAGGCAACCAATAGCTGGATGGACACTGTTGTTTGTCACTTTGAGGTGCCGATTATTGGATTTGGCAGTCCTTTAGGACATTCATCTTGCCCAGTCTTAGTCAACTAAACATTAGATGTCTATTTTTAGGTATTTGTAGGTCTTTTCTGTAGTTATGAAAGAGACACAAACATCTCTAGAAGTTACTTTTTCTCTCTGCATTAGATTTTTAATTTTGGATCCTTTGGGATGACTTAACTTCTGTGTGTTCTTCATATGTCTGCATTAGATATTGAGAGGGAGCTTAGACAACTGTCTCAAACTACAGTTCAGATGGTTTGTATTAGGTGAGATAATATAACTCCTGGAGAGTGTTGGAGATCTGCTGTGGAACAAACTGGATTTGTGGAGTTATTTTAAACACAAGCTTTTGTAACGCGTGAATTTTAAAAATAAACTGCATTCCGTATAAATCCCACCATATTCATAAAATGTTAATCTATAATTCCAGTCATTTTTTTCACTTTTCACAGTCCTTTGTAAATATCAATCATTTGAAACATGTAGGAAGTAAAAATAAAATAAATAAGACTACCTCCCTTATTAATCGCCTCAAGTTAGACACTCTGAGATAGCTACTCAAGCAGTCACAGAGACTGCATGTCAGAAAATATAACCTGTAAGTGGTTTTCAGGTTAGACAGAATAAGTCCATTTTATCCTTTCAGTATAATGCTATTTCTTCCAATAACGATAGCTGTGGCAATTTTTATCTTCCATTCTGTTATGGAAGGAGGATTAAGATGTTTCTAATGTCATAAAAGTACTCTTTGGGAAGGAGTGATGATTATTAAAAAAGCGCTCTAAAATTAGATGATTCAAAGGTGTCAGGATTCATGCCTAACAGACAAGCTTAGCAGGTAATGATTGAGGGACACAGAGCTACTACAGGTCTAGACAACTCTTCAAATAGAAGCAATTTTCTTTAAGAAGAGGAAAAAAAAAAATCATGGAACAAAAATACCAAAGAATATTAACCTTCAGCAGTCTGTCAGGTTGTTTGATTGGATGAATATAGTCTATATGAATATAGTGCAAAGTGTTACCAAGTTTTGCAGTTGTAATCAAAGACAATTGTTAACTTTTTGTATGGAAATAGAGTGGGTTGTGTTTGGGGGCTATTTCTCTAGCACTTGCAACACTGCTTTATAAAAAGACGACTACCATATTTCATACAATATCATATAGGAAGAAAGTACTGCAGGGCTTTCCTCCACAAATACTCTGGGCCAAAGACAGTAAAAGTAACTTAGAGGTATGTTAATTCCATGTCTTTCTAGAAAGCTATTTCTATTCTAGAGCTTTGAAACACTGCATAGGAGGTCCTGTTCTTTTCTACATAGCAAAATAAAGATATATGCTACCTCAACAAGACAGAAAATGAGGGGTAGACAAAAGCTAATTTAGCAAACTGAGAAGCTGTTTGTTGAACATATGTGAACATACACTATTATTTCTCCTAGAATAAAAGTCATACAAAGAGAAAAAAAAAATAGAAAGAGTAACCAGTTTGTGATATATAAGGACAACTTTCCATAAATTTTTAGCTAGTCTTCACTTTCAGAAAACTACCTCGTGTCATGAACCCATGTTTCTACCTGTGCTTTATTCTTGCATTTCGTCCTGAGTGAGTGCCAGTTAATACCAGGGATCAGAGAATTGCTCCCTCTCCCACTCACCTCTTCTTTCCAGTTCACTTTTCCTCAGACCTGTTCTGTATTTTTTTTAGCATTGCTCTGCACATTCAGGAGAGCTGCCATTAAACCTCAAAAGCTGAAGTACACCATCAAGCAAAGAGTGACAAATCAGCAGCTTTTCTGTTCTCCAAGATATTTCATGTCATTTCCTTGAGAGCATTTTGAGGTGGTCTGAATCTCTGCCCCTTTGAAAAAAAACCAAAACAGTCTTTGAGTAGCACTTTTCCTTGGACAATTGTTAGAACTACTCCTAATAAAAATTTTTAAAATATCAGATTTCTTTACTTGAAGATTAGTATAACAACACTGGAATGTGTGGCTCTACATCACCACCCCTTCTGTTACCACCCACCAACAAGGCTAGAGTCTATGAGGTATTTATTGTACTGGCACTTCTCATGTGTGAACTGGGAAGATGATGTTTTTCAGCATGAAGCTAACACCATATTTATTTTTTATTTTGGGGGTGGGGGGTGGAGGAAAAGGGAAGGGGAAGTTAAATATCTGCTTCTAGTTCCAGGAGGCTGAAATCCTTTCTTTCAGTAATTTTCTTCATTACAATGGGTTCCAGTTCTAGAAGTTTGTTTTCTTTTTCATTGTTTGTTGGTTTGTTTTTATTGTTGTTGTTTTTTTTTCAAGTCTGTTAATTCTTATCTACACTTCTAGAATATAGAGTGTGGGACGTTTGCATTTACAATTCTGTTTCACTCTCTACATGCAAGTGTGTGTGTGTGTGTATGAAGTGCTCCCTATTTTCACGTTTGCATTTTGTTCCTTACAAATTTAATGTGTTAAAATGAAAGCTGTTCAGTCTTTCTGAAATTGGGTATCATTACTATGACCTAAAAACTAAGTTGCTTGGTTACTTCAAACATTAAATAAATGACATTTGTATGGCTGCAGTGAGTATTGAGGTAGGTCTGACGGGGCCACCATTCAGTTTTCATTAATGTAAATCATTGCTTGAAAAGCTGCTGAGAAATTTAATTGTCTTCTGGAACCTGGGAGGCTCATCTTGTAAAGGTGAGAATGACAAGGTTGTTATCAACATACACTGAAAATACTTTTTAAAGTAAGTACTTCAGTTAAGTCCAGAATGTAAAGCTATTGCCTTTTCCAAGGCTCAAAAGCTAAGTAAGAAAGACAGAAGCATTCTTGTCAGGTCTCCTTCCTAAGCTGAAAGTCAATAGTAGACAGACAGATGTGTGTGAACAGCTTACTTTGGTGTGCTAAATAAAGAATTCTATGGCCATTATCAGATGCTAGTTTGCTTTTCATAAACTCAATTTGATTGTATGAGCAGATGAAGGGAGATTTTCATGGTGTCTCAAGGACATTGTCTATGATACATGTTTAACTACTTTTTGGTTGAGCCTTGAAATTTCTAATGAGGTATGATTCTCTTTGATCTGCGTCTTGAACAAGGACTCAAGACTGGACTCTTCAGTAATATTGGTATTAAGCTACTATATCTGGAGCTTCTCTCTATCCTGCCTCAAAACAGCATCATTGGGATTAATACAGTACCCCATAACCCAGTTTACATTTATAATAACAAGTTATAAAAGGACAGCTAGTCATACACAAGTTCTTAATCACAGAACACCCAAAAATTCATAGAAACTTCTGTTTCATGAATACAGAATAATAGAATATCAACAGTCACAGTATAAATATGTGTATAAAGACGTTTTATCTTTTGTATACAGCAAGGCTTCATTGATTATCTCTTCAAAAACTTTTTTAATGATACAGTCTCTGACTAATGCATTTTTCTAGCAATACTGCAACATATTTGTATGCAGAAGTGTGTGTGTGTGTATGTTCCAGAAGGAAAATCTCAGCCTTTTTCAAATGCAGCTTTCTAATAAAATGTCTAACAACAGAGGGGCTCTAGGATTTGGTGCTATAAACAAATGGGAATTTTTGCTCAAGGCTTCTGGGTATGCACAGACCACACAGAGTTTTGGCTCTGCTTCAGCTGGTTTTTGAGTTTTGCTAATTATCAGCTGCAGGATCTGACTAATCTATAGTCCAGTTCAGCAAACCTGAAATCATCTGACCTCCACTGAATCAACTGCCAGTATAAACTAATGCACAGACAACTGCACCTAGACATTTGAAGACACAAGCAATGCAAATAGATTGATAAACTGCAGAATGCTGGAAGTGTGCTTCACTTTCTGTCTAGGTTCATAGACCAAAATGCTAACCTCACTCCCCAAAGGAATAATGCAGTCTTCAGTACAGCGCAGATTCACTTCAATTCACTAGAAGGAGGTAACTCATGTTTAGTAAACACTTAGATACCACAGCACTAAGTTCAGTGTAAGTTCTATGCAGCTGCAGTCTGAAACATTTATATATCTGCTATTTGAGAAGATGTTTGTATTTACAAAGAAAACAGTACTACCTGTGTTGAAGATATACTCAACACATCAAGCAATAAATTTCCCAAGCTGCTTCTAGAAATATGACTGACAGAAGAATAAGCACATTCTGGAAATCTAAATAGGCAAATTTTAATAGAAATATTCAAGAAGCAAACTCAGTGACTAGAACTATACTTTTACAGATATAATCTTTACAGACTTTCTTATATCCAAATAAAATAGTGCAACACCAAAACAAATAGTGGTATGTAGGGTTAGATTACATATAATTTGTTTCTTTAAAGACATAGACATGTTTTTAAATAGTAGACGTGGCACAGATAGATCGAAAACTATGAATTCATGCTAACACTTTCTCACTTGTAAAATTTTAAAAATTATACACTGAAATTTGCAATGCTAATTTGGACTTTCAAAACAGCAGAGATACAATTCAGTAGGAATTTTTGCTCAGAAAAACAAAAGGCCAAGATTTACACTCTCCCATTCCTTTGCCAAAAACTTGCTCTGTAAACACTTTCTGGTAGCGATGGAATCAACACAAGATTGGAACTATAACAAAAACACAATTACATAAACATACCTTAAGAAAAAAACAGAAAAGAAATATTCAAGACCCATTAGCAGTAGCCTGTTAGTATCTTTTGTTTTACCCAATGAACTGATCCAAACCAGCTAAACAGATGGATGGGAGAGCCTGAGGGCAATTAAACACAGAATAATTTTGACGGTTTCTCAATTTCAGAAACACCTGTGCTGATTATTGCAACGTGTTGTGAATATTCACTGTGTACCAAAGACTACTCCACCGTCCTCAGGGGCTCTCATTTCCACTTGTGCTGTGGTGTCCTAATGGCTATTTTGTACAGTGGTGTGTTAATTACGGAAGAAAAAAGTTATACGCAATGGTGATGTGGAGGCGAACAAGGAGGAAAGGAGGGCTTTCTGTTTTCATTTAGAAAACAGCCTTTGAAAATAAAGTATTTAACCTCTGTTTTTCCTTAGACTAAGCTCCTATGAAAGGTACTTGGGGAGGAAGACCTCACAGAGGAGGAGGAACCCAAAGAAACCCCAAAACCAACCAACGAACCAAAAAAAACCCCTAAACAGTGGTGTCAACCCTTGTTTGAAAAGAACGATTATGTAGTTAGAACAAGCTACTGGCTTTGAGGCCAACTTTCCCTTTCTCCCTGCAAACAGAAAATAACAAACCTATTGCAACCTTACATACAGATAGATAAGACATTCAATTCTAGAGAGACTAATTGTGATGGGGCAAAATATATAGATAAAACAAAATTTGCAGAAGCATCCAAGTTCTTCTCTGTTTTACCAAACTCAAAAGTTCTCCCATTTCTGACCGAAGTTCCTCCCCATGCAAAAAATAGAGGCAGTGTTGACAAGGGCTCTGTATTTTGACAGAAATAGATTTTGACAGATATAAAGCCCTGCCTTGGCTTTCTCTATCTCTTCTTCTCCACACTAGCTTCTCTCCTCCTTAGTATTCATTTAATTTCCTCATTTGTTAATCATAGCTCTCCATTATGCATCCCTTCTTTTTACCCTTCCAGCCAGACTTTCTGAAGTCACCAGATGTCCTCAACATTTCTTCCTACCCAAAAGTCCCTGCAATTTGATCATATGCAGACTCACAAGGCATTGATCCTACATGTTTAATGCTAGCCAATAAATTCAGTCTGATCATTCTCTTTTACTCCTCCTCTGCTGAAATCAATCTACATCACTCCAGAGCTCCTCTGTTTCTCTCACAAATAGAATTTTGCCCATTTCTTTTTTCCAGCTAAATTGGCATTTAGTACTTGTTTCTGGTTTTTCAAATAACCACATGAAATGCAAAACTGGTTAATAAACAGTATTTGAACATATGCTAAATAGGGGGGAAGTACCTTGTATAAACAATTGTTTTCTGCAGTTATTTGATGAGTTTTATTTGAAATATTTTGTCACACTGCAGTAATAAGAATTCCTGAAGAATCAAACATTTTTCTTTGTAAGACAGCTGTAAAAGTGGGCTTGATGATTTTGTCACATCTCCATGTATAATGTATGACGAACTGTACTCTCTACATTTAATATAGATTACATTTCTAGAGTGTTTACTGAGTTGCAGCTTCTTATTCATCACAGTAAATTCATTTGTAAATCCCCTTTCACTAAGCAGTATTTGTTAATGAGTACAAATGAACATGGCAGCATCATATGTTAAATCTCCTTTTAAAAAAAGAGTGTTTTCAAAACAATATTTGATTTAATAAGAGGGAGGGGTCTAGTGAATCAGTCAGGACATTTACTGTGTGATCAGAATTCCAAGCAAAAGGAAGTAGGAACTAAAATTTAAAAGAAATGGTGAAAAAAACACTTTTGTAGAACAATGTTTTGTAAGATGTGAACATCAACTACTTTAACCTGACAGGCTATATCTTGTATAGCCATTTACTTGGGGTTAGGGCTATGCCCCACAGATTCCCCCAAAAGTGCTTCCACAACTATTGTCCTTGAGAATTCAACTTTTAAGTATACCATTACTGATGTAAGGGCCTGCTAAGCCATGGAAGCTTTTATGCAATGTAAGAAATCTAAAGAATGATAATAAATAAAGATACAGGCAATGTATACTCCGAGTGTTACCAGTACCTAGTCAAAGAAACAGCTCCTGCACTGGGGTCTTTCAAGTTACTTGCTTGTATAAAATAGTCTGCTACTATCAATACCTTACGTCCACTCAGGTGGAGCCTGTCACAGATAGCAGGCGCAGATCACGCAGTACTAACTGAAGCAGCTATTATTGCGTGAGAAAAGCCTGATTTGGATGTCTCAGAAACAGTAGCAAATGAAGAATAAGAAATTGCCTGTCAACTCAGCAGGAAGCTCAGTGCAACTCTCTGTAGAAGGTAAAATAGCATTCAGTGCCTGAGCAATGAAGTCTCCTTCGCAGCAGGCCAGAGCAAACTTCCATGGACAAATCAGCACATCAGCAAAAGGCCTTTCAAGGACTGCTTGTGCTGTGGGATCATTTATAATCTTTTCTTTCTCTGCTCTCCTCTCGCAGGGAAGAGTTCTGGCTGGAGGACAAGTTGAATGAAAGCAAGAGGCTTCAGAGAGCTCTCTGTTCCCTCCAAAATCTGTTCTGCTATGCATTTTCTTTGTTCTTTCATTCATCCTGCTCCCTTTCTCCCCTCAAGGGAGGAGCAACAAGCTGCAAGAACAGATGTTTCTAATTTCATTAGACACTTCATACTGATACACAGAGCTTTACTTCCTAGTTAAGCAATGACAAGACTCACTGTATCTCATAGGAGTAGCATGATTCTCAAGAGGGGCCAACTTATATATATTTAATGGTCCAAAACTGAATTTCTTATGTTTATAGTAAAACATAAATAGCATTTTTATGCACTTAGCAAAATCAGTGCCAAAGATTACTCAGTAAGAATATGTAGTTAAGTAACATATTTAAGCATTCTTTAAAAAAAAAAAAGTAAAATCTAAACTTACTGTATGAAATATATGCAGAAAACCCTCACATGGTTTCAAAATATTTTTCTCCAATCAAATACTTAGAATTGCTTTTTTTAAAAAATACATCTTCTGTGTTAAGTATAAACCAAGTTCAATCCATAGATCCCATTTTTCCCATTATTTATCTTTCTTCACCTGTTTCTTTATCCCTCTTGATCCCAATTAGAGAAATTTTCTAAAACTTGTTATTCCAGAAAAAGGCACAAAACAAAACATACATCCTATCTTACTAAGGATACCCAGCTGGAAATTTCCTAGTTTAAAAGACAAAAGCAAATTAAAAAATTAACTTTCTATTTTCCTCTAAGATTTAGCCTGTCCTGCACTGTGACAGGATTGCATAAACACAGCAGGATTCTGATCCTAGTTACACAGCCCTGGCAGAGAACAGGCACCCAGATTTCAAAAGTCCTCTTAAACAGGTATGGTGTGATGAAATTACAGCCTTAAAAGCTGGGGAAATGTTCACTTTCTTATAAACCAGGCTTTCTACAGCAGGACAGACTTTTGTTAATTTTAAATGGGAAAGAGAGCTCATTATCCAGAAAAAGGACCAGGGAAAATTTACTTGCCTGTATTGTAGCTGCAGGATGTGTTTCCCTTGCATTCTCCCTCCATAAGGGTTATATGGATTTGAGCAGGTGTTTGTAGTTGGGTTGGAGAAACTCAGCTGACATTAATATTATTGTAGTGTTGCAAAACTAGTGTCATTGCAATCACTATGAGATTGCATGAGTCTGGAGTTCCCAGAAATTGCAGTCTAATAATTTTTGTGATTAACATAATAATTTCAAATTAAGAAACATAAGAGTAGTATTACACTGGCATATTGGTGACTCAGCAAAACTTAAAAAAAAAAAGCTACATCGAGCAACTTTGAACGTAGTCTTTTTTCCAGAAAGATCATTAGTATCTCCTCAATGTGACAGAGCTCTTACAATGTCTGAAAGCCTAGCAGGAGGTTTAATAAGATGTGCATATACAGAGTAAAATGTGATGTATACAAACTCTAAGGAGTCCTTTAGGAATGACTCCAGAGATCATTTTAGCTATAAGGAATATGAACATTAAAAAACCCAGAACATAAATGTATAATTTGAAAATGCTGGACGCATATGATAGGAGAGGAGAACACACTTTCCATTTCTGCAAAGAATAACAGAATCACCAAAGATAGGAACAAAAGATGGTGAGATAGAATAACCAAACCACATTCAATAATAAAACAGATTTCTCCGAAAACTTTGCTAAGCCAGGTAGCCTTCCTAGCTAACTTAATTGCTGTAACAGCTATGGAGAAAAGTTATTAGAAGACTAATCTAAAGTTTTGTTGTAATCTCTTGCTTTTTTTTTTTTATCTAAACTTGTCTAGATCTAAGAATGCAGATGGTATTTTTTTTTTTTTAGTTCTCTGACAATATATCTGAACGAAACAGATGAATATCCTAAAAATAAAATTAAAAAAAATTAAAAAGCCTTGCCAACAATCTATGAATTGCTATAAGTAGGTATCTGAGAAGCTGCACTGAGCTTTCTACTCTAAACCGAAAGATTTAGTTTTAAGGTTGGCATTGTCAAGCATCAGATCTCAGGGTAAAATCTCTTATGAGAGAAATGATCTGGATCCCTTCTGACAAGGAACAAACAGCACAGAGACAGAACATGGTATCAACTGTCCCAAAGGGGTGGCAATCTTATTTACTGTATATTTCTTTATTTAATTGCATTCCATCAAAAATTGCAGTTTTCAAATCATTCATCTGAACAGACAAATTAATAAAAAGCACTATAATGAAAAAGAATATAATAAAGCCTTTCTAAAAATCACAGAACCCCCCATCATTTCACCTTGTATTTACTACTTTTTGTATGTCAGAGCAAAGCAGTGGAGTATGTTCCATGGAAAAAACAACAGTGTGAATAAAACATCTTGAATACGAGAAAAGGCCATTCAGCCTAAAGAGGATTGGCCTTCATAATACATGTTCCCCTAGGACGGTATCTAATTGTTTCCTGAATGACTGCAACGGTTATTCCAACATCTTTACCCACTATTCCATTCAAACTATGCATTATAGTCAGAATGAATGAGGCATGCTTTATCTGGTCTGAAATTGTCTTTTTTTAACTGCAATTTATACCATCATCCCTACTTTCTGTCGTGATTACAATGGCAAAGGGTGTTGATTTTACACACTACTTAGGATTTAATAAACTTCAGTTGATTTTTTAGCATCTTTTTATTTTCTATCCAGCTCTATCCAAAGTTCACATTCATCATTATTCTTCCCTATAAATTTTACCTATCTACTCAAATAATTAAACAAACTGCTGTATTCCTCAGTCATACTGTGCATTGACTCACCTTCAGCTCTCCATAGGTGCTGCTGGAACAATAAAGCAGAATAATCTCATTGTCTGAGATCATAATAAGAAATTAGGGATTATATTTAATGTACTCTTGACTGAATGCTCCTAGGATCATAACACTGAAATGCAGTTAAATCACAAGTTTTTAGCAGATATATTACTACAAAAAAAAAAAAAAAAGGGAACGTTTTCCCATCTTTGTGGTATAGATTACTTTCTTCTGTATGAGCACACACTCGTTCAGCTTTTAACTTACTTCATAATAACTAATTTGTAAAGCTAAGTCTAAAATGGTCATAACATTACATGTACGCATAAGGGAGATACATAAAATTACTTTCCGCTATCTGCTTCAGTTGGGAATTTCATGCCAATCTATTGCTAGCCAATATCCTTCCACAGATTGCATTTGTAGTAAAGTGGACCTTATATTTCCACAGCTGCAATAAATTGGTTTTGTCTAAACTATTTTCTGTATCTTCAGACTCTCCCTAAACATCCCAAACAACCACATCCTTGGTTTTCCTTTATTTTTTTTAAAAAAGAAAAAGATCTGAGACATTTTGAGCTAAAAAAAAGTACTGAATTTTAATCTAAACAGGTGTTTTTTGAATTATAAAACTGTGAAAGAAAATTTAGCAATGTAATTAAAACCAAATTATCCAATTTCATGCCTATTAATACTATGAAGTCGAATTGTTTCTTAATCTACTTTGAAGGGTTGTTTTGATATTCAAATTACCACTACAGAAAAAATGTGGGTGTTTAGTAAGATATCAAGTGGACTTCTGCTGAGCTACCAGAATTCACAGTCTAGTTACTGTGAATGTAGAGCCTTACAATGCGCAGCATTTTGTAAAGAGCTTAAATTTCTGAAAATATTTCTCAGCTGATGATATGAGATTTTTTTATGAAAATAATAAACAAATGTTTAGAACATATATATATAGAAAGAATTTTTTAAACTATAGCACAGTGATTAAAGGCAAGCTGCATATAATTATTTCACAATGAAAAACTTCATACTATCTGTACAGCTTTTGGAACGCAGACACCTTTCTAATAAAAATACTCATTGAAATAACCTATAAATAGCAGTGAGTAAGTAATCAGACTGCAGAAGTCCTGAATGCAAGTTTGGTCACATTTTAAAATGTAAATTTTAGTTTAAAAAATGTCTTGAAAGAGAAGTAACTAGATAAAATTTGCTACTAGTGCTCTAGTGAAGGTCAAAAAGAAGACTTTATGACCTTTGGCCATAATATATTAAACTGTCTAATATTAAATATAATGCAATCACACACTCCACCTGTGCACTCACAAGCATCCAAGGTACAAAAGAATGGTCTGAAGTAAGCAGGAACTCTGACTCCCTTTTAAACTCAGTTATCCTTTAAATAATTGTTAAATTATTAAGATGGTCACTTTCAAACATATTCAAAACTCCGTATGATAAACAAATTGCTTTATACCTACAATGCAGAATACTGATACTGATTTGGTGATAGCTTTTCATAAGTATCTCGATATAAGTACATAGTTTCTCCATGCAGGAAATTCTAGATGTGTAACAATTTTAATTGTTAAAAGCTGATTTTTTTTTTTTTTTTCCCTAAAGGGGAATCAGTTTTGCAGTGGTAAAATGGTCAGCTGCAAATGAAGATGCTGCATGAGTACAATCCATCAACTTGGTATACGAAACATTGCATGTGACCAAGATTAACTTCTGAGTTAATTTAAGAAGATTTGCAGCTTGAGAGAAATGCAATATCCCTTACCTGAAGGTGATATCTAATACTTTTATTAAAGAATATAGTCAACTCAGCAGATCCTAAAAGTTAAGTCAAAATCTACATTCTCAACTGGGGTATGTATTAGGAAAGCAAACATCTTTGCCTGAATAATTTGACTTTGTGTTCTTCATTTTTCAAGTCCAGAAGGTTATTCAAATTCTATTTATCCTAAGAATCTCCATCTAGATAAGTAAAATATAAATGTTTAATTTCTTATGTTGTCACTTTGTAATTTTACTAAAGTTGTTAGTACTGGTGAACCACAATTTTGGAGCAAATAAGCGGGTAGGAAAAATAAAGATTTATTGCTCTCTAACCAAAGTTAGAGTTACCGGGTTAAAAAGAGGATAATGAAGCATGAAGAGCGCCACACAGTGAGAAAAACCGGTTGCATGGTAAGTTTACAAAATACTCTGAAAGTGATACTGCCACTTCTTTTCATATTTCATTCCTAAATTTATATGTTGTTCATTTATACTTAACCTGGAATAATCATATGCAATTCACTATGGATCCACTTCTGCCATTCATACTCACACAAAGTGCACCTTTTGACCATCATGAGATGTGTGACTGAGTGTGGAAGGCAGACTCATAATGTCAAGCCATACCTTTGTTCTTTCCCAGCTCTGTGAATAGCATCTACAGCAACAATTTTATGTATAGAGGGAAATCAGAGCACATGATCCTGATGCTGCTTCTTACAACAGTTTTTCTGATGTGTAAATTCTCAGAGGTCAGCCTACTTACTTCTGATTTATAACTCTATATGAAGTTGCTTCTGATTTACACCTATATTGAAATTAATCATAATGCATATTCTTAGGAACTACTTTGCTTGATAACCAGAAAAAAAACCCATCCTGATAACAGCCACTCAGTAGCACAAATGGTGACACAGGAGAAACCCATCATGGATAGGAAATTAAATATAGTGACAGAGGGATGTACCACTGTTGTCAAGGTAGACTTAATATCTCCATAATTGTTACTCCATCCCACTGGCAAAGTAAGCCACCATCATTTATAGAATTTATAGCATTTGGACTATTTAAATCCTCCTATGAGTTACAGAGACAGCCCAGCACCATCATAAAACTAGATTAAAGTTTATCTCTGTATTATCATTCTGATTTTTGACTACAACAAGGAGTATAAAATACTGTCTCTATGAGTCTAAGATGCTTAGTAGGTTCTGGAAATCACCCAGGTGCAGTTGAATTAAATGGGAGCTATGCACTTGCACACATTTCCACAGAGGCACTTAGGAACCTCTATAAAATATGTTTTTAATGGAAACAAGATGCCCAAATGCCTTGTATAGCTCAGTTGTAGACATCTTTCATATTTTAGGCTCCCAACTACATCAAAACAATCTGTTAAAATTTACTGGTTCATGAACAATATTCACACCTTAGATGACATGTATTATTTCAAATTTCATGTCTCTGTAAAGTGTATTGGGAGGGGGAGGACCTTCATGTAACCTTCACTGAATACAGTGTTTGTACATCATATGCAAATGCCAACCAGAGAAGTGAGGGTGAAGGCTATTGAACACTGAATCCTTCTAGTGAATCATCATGACAGAAGCACCTCTCCTGATTCATTCTGAGAGTCGTGTGCAGCATTCCCCACATTTCATCTTCCTTACCTGTATGGGAAGGTTTAATGGTTTTACATGACCTATGTTTCAACAAAAAAGAAGCTTCTGAGAAATAAACAAGTGAAGATCTACAGCATATTGTCTTGTACAAGATAAACTTCATTGAGCTTAGCAGAATTACAGCACTGCAGAGACCAAGGGAATATATTCAAATGTACTGCAGGTTATCTTATAAAAGCTGGATTTAAAATTCTTCCGTGATGAAACTATTCCTACTTAGTGAATAGCAGCTGCTCTAAATTAATCTATATTGATTAAATTTCCTCTTGCTTCACAAAAAGTAGATTTTAATTTAGAACATCACTACAACATCTCAATTGAAAGAATTGCAAGATGAAAGCAACCACATGATGTCAGCAAATATTATCACCTCCCTAAATCAAACTGAAATTAGTCTTCCAGAAACCAAAAGGTTATCTCTCCATCACTTCCTCTGGTGGCTCTTGATATTCTCTGATCTATGTTTCCAAAACAAAGTCCATTTTCAGTTTTGTCATCCTAGCGATACACAGCCCACCTAGTCCACTTTTTACCTTTTCCATTTTCAACACCCTGTTCTTCTTCAGTTTGCCTTTTTAAGGTTCAGAAGAACTCACAAGATGAGTTGTGCCCATCATAAATAATGAAAAGAATTATTCAGGATACAATCATAGAGCACACTGCAGGTAAATGATGGATGTTTCTGCACACCCTCTGAGCTGGGAATAGTTCTAATATGCTACAGATCCTGAATTTGAGTTAATACAGCCAGACACTCAGCATGCAGGGACTGTTTGCATCTCCAGTCTAAACTGTTGGATAAAACACTTAGTAAAATGATCCTAAGAGTAGATATATTTTATTTTTAGAAGTTGTTTTTGTGACAATTTGAACACAAAGAAAAAGTGCATCAGAAGCAGAGATTAGTTTGACTGTACAGTAATGAAAAGCTAACAGAGTTGCTTATATATTCAAATATAGCTTATACTTTTGATGGCTTTAAAAGGATATTTTGGCCTTATTATATCTATCTTCTTTAAATAGGACTGCTCACCTGAGTAAAACAAAGAGGATTTGGCCACTTGTTTCTTAGGCCCTCAGTATGGTTTTGCAGCAAGATGAGTCTCCACTGTACAAAGCTGAGATATTTTCATAAAGAACTACATTATTCTGTTTTTATAGTCACATTCATATGCTTTTGTTTACACATAATATAGCACTTTGAAATTAAGAATGTTGATTATTCCTTTTTTGCATTCAGATGTTCCTAATGTTTTATTTGCAGTATCTTGGGTGAGTTGATGCATACATGCTAAGTGTGCTTTCTATCTTATATAAAATGAAATAAATAAACAATTAGAATTGCAGAATTCTCTTTTTACTGCTTTGTGCTTTTATTTGTAGGTATTTTGTTGTGTATAATTCTGTATATCTGACACCAAACTGTACTTGATGGCTCTTTGAAGCTTTAATTGTCAGCTTTTTTCCCCTCCAGTTTTTCTATACTTTCTCAGAGTTCATTTTTCTAAAACAATAACTCCCACTTGCTGAATTTAATATTGTTTTCTAGAAACATAAAATCATGTCCCAGTTACCCCTTTTCAACAATATACAGTGTTATTTTCCTATCATCTGCAATAAAACAGTGAGAGATAACACATAAATAACCATATTAACACTAAACATGTTCATTAAGTGCCTCATTTTGAAAATGTGTTACAGCTGGCCACTTATACTTGGCTTGAAATCAAATAATACAGGACAAGCAAAAAAATAAATAGCTGACTCTGATATGATACTCAGATAAATAATTCCAGGCTAATCTATGGTCTACTGACATGAATGAGAAGAGTCAGACAATGTCCTCGCTCACTGAACTCACCCCCACTGGAACCAAGGCCTCGTTCCTGGAGCGTAAGTCAGGTACATAGTGCAGAGTATTAAAAATGTTATGGAAAATAGTACAATTGATACAGATTTGGATGATCAAAACATGGGAATAGCAGCATTTTTAGTATGTACTGTGATAGATGGCAGATCTCTGTTATATACTGCTGGGTATCACTTTTCTTCTAGTTGAATTTTCTACCTAAAGCCAAGTGCTGACAAAAACTCATTCATTTTAGTCCTCCACTGTCACTTGAGCTGTTGGAGTAGCAGTGAAAATAACTTGATGGTCTATACAGTAGCAATTTGTAATTTATTTACCTAAGACTTCACAGCTCAGTGTATTATTTTTGTTTTAAAACTAAGACATCTTTGTAATGATTTTCCAGTTTGAGAGACTTATGGTAGAATAAAAATGTTTAAAGAAAAGGATAAATTCCAGAGAGATGGAGGGAGGAAAAAAAATATCTAAGGCTACCAACCCTGTGATTATAACATTTAGTTTGCTAATTTTACAGGTAAAATACAGTCAATAGCCTATACTGTCTGTACAGTTCTTAGGTCACTTATTTCAACCAGTTCTTTTTCTAAACCCAATAGACATTTTTTTTTTAATCATGCAGTGAAATCAGTTTTATGTTGTTACTGTTTTCCAGATTAGAGTGCTGTAGTTCCTTCTTGGCCTAGTTATTAGTAAATTTGAATAATTCATTAATTATTTCTTTGTTTTTTTCAGAAGTTTTTTAGTTCCAATATAGGAGTGGGGCTTAAACTCTGAACCTAAAGTGTTAGGTCCAGGATAATTGTTACAGTTTGGCCTTTATGCACTATAATCTTTCATCTAATAGAAGTTTCCATGGGTCTAGATTTTTTTATAGTTTTCATGTGTTGTGTAATTAGTAAGTTGGGGCTTCATTTTTATTCATCTTACTCTAATTTTAGTAATTTACTTCATTGGGATCAATGGTGTTACTTCCTCACATACCAATATTATACCCTGTATTATTAATACATATATAAATATTGCAAGGATTATTTAATGCATCCAGGACTTATTTCAGATATGCACTTCTCATTTGCATGAGAGAAAAATCATTCCTGAAGTGTTTTCAGCATCTCTATTTGTTTTTATTGCTTTAAGGGGAAATGCCTTTGTTGTGTTTGCAAGTTTATTTCTCTCATTAACATGATCAGTTAGTATTAAAAAAAAAAAAAAAAAAAAATCTCAAACCTGTAGTTCTTAATGGGATAAAATCACACAAACAATTTGTTTCATTAGGAATACCTGTTAGTAGATCACTAGAGATATCAAAGCATCTAAATCAATTTCTTAAGCAATTCCACATCACATCCTCTTTCAAATGTTAGTTCTCTACTAAATTAACAATCTGAAAGCACAAAGCTGAGGGGTAGATTCAAATAGCATACAAATGCTTCTGTAGCACATTGCACTACCAATTTGTGTCTCCAGGGCTATGGCATTTTGTTTTCTGATTGGATTTATTTACTGTATATTTTAGATATATAATCAG
Organism: Strix uralensis; assembly: GCF_047716275.1. NCBI lineage: Eukaryota > Metazoa > Chordata > Aves > Strigiformes > Strigidae > Strix > Strix uralensis. The sequence continues at coordinate 4,555,415 of NC_133984.1, forward strand.
ATAACTGCAGGTCAGATCTGCTGGTTACAATAGATAGCTTTATCAATGTTTTGTATAGAAATTCTACCCTAAAAATAACACTATATAAATAGACTTTTAATCTCTGCTGTAATGTTTGTACACACTTATCTTTCTTTTCTTTCATACTCCTAATTAGTTGCAGTTATCTTATATTCACTAAGTAGACAAGTGATAATTATAAGAATTCATAGCCTGATTCTAATCTAACATTTGTCAGTTTTATACCAGGTTACATCACTGACTTTCCCAGCATTAATTCAGGAGACCAAAATCAGGATCTTATTGCTTAATCTACATCACTAACTCTACTCCCACTTTCAAATTTACAGATATTTCTTTGAACTGAACAGATGTGAAATCATCTTTGGTTTAGAATATCTTCACTTTGTTGTTCAACATTAGTTATGCTGAACATAATTAATGAGCTTTCAGTGTGTTCAGGAGAAGGTCTCCTCTGTGATGTCTGTTCCAGTAAATTATCCACTGCCAGGAAATACTGTTCAGCCTTGAGGTCAAATGGCATGGCCTGTTCATAAAAGTCTTTCCCCCTACCACTCCTCTATGTGTGATCATATTCACACTGCTTTCTAGGAACGACCTCTCACCTGTGCTAATCCCCCAAATTGTACACAGGAATTTTTCTGAGAGTGCCAGTTGATACAGGTCACTGTAGAGCATGCTGTTAGTTCAATAGTAAGCTGAACCTGTCACGGCACAGGTTAGTTTATCAACATAGACATAAGCTTCAAACCAAAAATTTAGGCGTAAAATCTCAATGGGACTGGAGTCACAGAAAGATGTCAGAAAGAGTCACTAGTCCACATAAATTACACTGAATTCATTCTAATGCAGCCCTAAGGATGATACAATTACTTGTATTTTACAAAAAACTGAGAATTTCTTATTTCTTCCTTCTCACCCCCACAGTTCCCCAAACTGATGATGTGCAGCTAATCTGTCTTTAGCCCCTTCTGAATGGTTTGTATAACAGTCAAAAATAGATTCAAAGTCAATTCTTTCTTCATAGGGAACCTTGTGCATTAAGACCAAGAGAGGATATCAAACAGTTCCCATCTCTTTTCCTATCAATTTTGGGCTATGCAGATATTCTTTAAGGCCTATGTCACATCCTTTTTGGTGAGAGGCAAAGGACGATAATGAAGTCACATGGCTCTGTTTCAGAGATCTGTGTTTATACTTGTCAAATTTCATCCTTGGATTGAGCCTTCCAACTCCACATTTTTGGTCCATACTCTTTCTTTTTGATGCTACTTTGTCTTCTGTCTGCAAGATTCAAACCTCCTCTTTGGTTAAAAAAAAAAAAAAAAAAAGAAAAGGAAATAAGGTTCCCATTTTCCTCTCACCAGCACTGATTTAGCATGTCATGAGGGTTATTTTTTCTCACCTTTGGAGGAAGGCTGAATGACCAGAGATGAAGGAAAAGTCATTAATTCTTAAAGGCCAATCACCCTCTGGTAATTCCATCATTTATTGCTCTTTCTTATTTCTCTCTGCCCTCCCTTTTGTGCTGCTTCCTCTCTTGCTTTTCTACCTCCTTTCCTGTTCACTGGTGTTTTCTTAAAAAAAGACACTCATACAAAAGCTCTCAGGCATCCGTAAAACACAAAGTTATATTTTATGCAGAATAAAATAATAGAAATTATATTATGTAAAGGAGCCCTTTAAGTACCTACAGGAAATTGAATTGTGTAGCAGTGCTGTCAGTGGAAATGGTGCTGCTCTTTTGTCTTGTTTGAACTACAGCAAGGAAGTCAGCAGCCTAGAGTTTGACACCTATTCAAGCATAAATCATCAGCCTTCCTTTTAGGAGCTGCATCATCTGATTTTGTGTCCCAACCTGACCACACATTAGTCACATTTCTCACGGCAAGTCCACGTTGCTTGCTAAGTGTGCTATGTGAAGGGGTACAGAGAGGGCCACTAGTCCCTGACTGTGACTGGCCCTTTCTGATAAGGGACAAATGTTGGTAATGCAGTAGCCAGTGCCAGCCATCTGGGCTCTGTACTGTGCCACCACAACAACCAATACTCTAGTGTAATGATACCACCGGTTAGTTTAAGATTCCCATTTACCCTAAGCCAGAAGGACATGTGATTTTTTTCTGTTTTCTGTGGCCTGTCACTGTTGACATTAACCCAGGATTGCCATCCTCTGGATTTAGATGAATCAGGGAAGCCTCTTTCACTAACTTTCTTCATCCTTCCCTCCACATTTAAGATTACAGGATTGAAAGCTTGTATTCCTCTAAAATTTTATCCCCAAAAGACCTCAGGTGTCACAGGGCAACAGGCAGAATAGAACTTGTGGTTTCAGATGGTTGATCGCATTATCAGTTTTATCAATATATTGCAAGGCTCCACAGGATCATTCATACTGGGATTAAATGGTTACAACACATTTGAAAATGATCTTTCAAAAGAGATAACTTTGTTTAGCCCCTCACAGTCAACACAAACTCATGTGCACCTGGGCTTTCAGGGCTTTTCCACAGATGGATGTTCATCAGCTTTCAAGGGGTCTGTGTCCCACATTTGTGTTATGATCCAATGATACCACCTACTTCAGGAACTGGTTATGCTCTTCACTGAGATGGCAGAGGAATATTTTTTTGTGTTCTGAATGAATATTGCCTACTCATCAGACAAAAATCCTGTTCTATTTGCCCTATGACAACTCACACACCTGGGAGCAAGTCAAAGCCATTTCTAGGTCTATTATATACTTTATGCTTTCTGAAAACAAAAAATGCTCCAAATCTCTTCCTGCTTTAATGAAGTACACACAACCACACAATTGCAACACTTGGTGAAACAATCCACAAAGGGCAATTTTTATTCTTAAGCAAGTCTTGATACTGGAAGCATATACTAAAGGAAATTAGATATTTTCTTTAACAGAATTCCATTTAATGATTTCCTCTGGTCATTTAATATCAGACAGTTCAAGTGTGCTAATTAAATTGATATAAATTTTTATTTTAAGATCTCCTAATGATTAATGCTCAGTGATGTATGCTCTATTGTCAGTTTAAAAACTTTTAATTGATATTAATGTTCTGTCAATAGTTTTAATCAATCACTCCTAACTCATATTTAGCATTGTAAACACTTCCCAAGACCTTTTTAGATGTTAAATAAGCTTCTACAGTGTAGAAAATATTTAGTAGCAAAATATTTAGTGGTTTTAACTTCCCCTGTTACCCACTAACCATTATAAGTTTAAGAATTCAGACTAATAGCTTCAATATTCAACTCATCCTACATTTTCATAAGACATTCATTCCATATCAGCTATCTGGTAGATAATGTACATGTAACTATCACACTGAAAAATATTTCATTTGTTCAACATGCCAAGTGAACAAGAAGAATTATAAAACCATTATTTAATTGTTATTGTTTAATCTATTACGACTGCTGTATCAAGGTACTTCTTTTTTCCCCAACAATAAGATACATTGAAATATTGATACTTAGGTTACTTATCAGTGTATTGGCTTTGAGTAAAACACTTGGCATTTCTTCTGTTATTAACGAGTAAATTCTGAAACAGGAGGGACTATTAATTATGCATTCATTTTATATCAGAATATGCATTTAACACTATTTTTTTTGTGGAAAAGCAGAAACTGGCAGACAAATAACTCATAAATGACACTAATGAGCACTGGGAGATGGAGTGGAAAGGCTTTAAATGTGTCCCATTATTTAGCAAGATAATTAAGAGCACAGCTCTACCATGGCATTTTATTACAGAAATAGATAAGATCTCATCTTATTGCAAGCAGGTGTTGTAATGAAGCAAAGCGAGATCATTTTTATGAGGTTCTTCTGGTCCAAAAAAGATTGCAAATTTATTTTATGCTACCTTCATTTAAAAAGTAAGCACGCAGATCTTGGGAAACAAAGGGGACAGCAAAATATGATGTGTAAAACCACTTCCAATGCTGTTGATTCAAGTTATCCCCAGAGAAAAAAAGACAAGACATTTGTTCTCTCATACCTTATAAATACAGTTTGGTTTCTCATAAATAATGTTTGGTTTAATCAATTCTTATCAAATGGAACTCACCATACACAAATGGCATCACAGTTTAATTATAAAGTAAACTTCATACCAGATTATTTAAAGTAAAAATAGGGTTTATGCTATTTTGATTCATTATGAAGCTTTAATCCTCCATATATATAGCCACTACACTTTTGTAACATAACTGTAATGATTTTATGCTTTTTTCATTATCTAGTGCTACAAAATACAGATAACTCCCCATGATAATCTACGAAAGATCTGGCATTAAATTGAGTGACGCAATATTTACAGTGGTGTAATCACAAGAAGATTCTGGACTAATGTTTACCAATTATAACTTCAAGAGTATATACAGGACTCAAAGGGAAGAAAACTATAATATTTGATTACCCAGGCCACGAGCTGTGATTCTTTTATATATCATTGTAGAAAAACATTATACTGAAACTGAGAAGCTGAATTTTTGGAGGGTGGGTCTTTTGATTTTAAGATGAAGATAAAAAGACACTTAAGGTTAAAATACACTGATATAGATATGAAAAACTGTAATGTCTATCTTTCAAACACAGTATCTGGGAGAAAGTTATCCATGAAGATGAAAACAAGTCATGCAACAGCATACTTTTGAGAGTAGACCAAGTAATTTTGTACAAACATTTATATAATGATATTATAGGGCTTGCCTATTTGTGCACTTAATTAAAGCTCAATTTCAGATATAAAACACAGAAAGCATTCACAGTCCAAGCAACTTAAATATTCATGGCTTCTCAAATTATATCTACATGTGAAAAAAAGAACAATTATATTCAACCATACTATATTTTTACTGCAATCAGAGGACAAGTCTGCTGTAACACAACATTTTGCCTATGTGCCCAGAAAATTCTCCAATTTTTTTTTTTTTTTTTTTAAATAAGGGGTATTTTTGTGTGTTACACAGATGCCAGACCTCATCTTTCCCAGGTACCAATGATCATGCCTTAGAATACACTAAAGTTTCAAGGTCATTCTTAGTAGCTTCGCAAAAATAAGCCCGTCTCAGCCAATAACACTAGACAATTCTCATAAGCTTTATGCCGACAGTTTTGGCTAGAATTGTACAGAAATAAAAATGGTATAATCTGATTCAAGTTCTGAGGAGGGTAAGCACTTTGTACCCTGATGGTGGCAACAGTTTTACAAAGCCATTTGAGAAAGTAGAACCTGTACTTGTCATCAGCTTACAGTTTTTGCAGTTCTCACTTCCAACACTGTATTCTCTAGGGTCAATAACTATTGATGGACAGCGAGAAAAATTACATAGGGTACTGATTATCAGCTAATAAAAATGGCTGGATATCATCAATTCTCAGAAAACTTTCGGAACCTGGGAAGCACAAATTCATAGGTTCATGATAGTTTCCTCTTTTTCTATTTTCTTCTATTCACTGGAGTTTGAGATTCGTTACACTTAAAATCTGAGGAAGTTAGGTGGTGAGATGAAAAAAGGAGTGAGATACAGAATGAAAGAAGTGTGGAAATTGAAATTTAAAGCATAGCTAATGTCATTTGGCTGATTTTGCTGCAAACCTACTGAGGAAAGAAAAAGAGAGTGAAGTTCTGCAGTATGTAAGAAACAGCTTCTTGAGATGGTCCTGATTTTTTACCACCCTGCATGGTGAATGCTGTATATTTGAAAGAGCTTGAAATTAATCATCTTTATGTGGATATTAAAGAAAAAGTGATGAAGTGTGATAATCTACAACTTCTTTTACTTCTTTATAGTTAGAGAAATCTGTACCTCTACCACAAAGGATGCAGGGATGGGGGGAAAGCTCCAGTGGATCTACTAACATCAAACACGATTTCAACTTGCATTTCAAACAAATATTATGGTGTCATATTTGCTCACTTTCTCTTTCACTCACTGTGAATCTTTGATGGTCAGCTTAATTTTTACTAATGCTTTACAGTAAAAATTGCCAGTGGGTTGAGTATTTCAGATTCTGAATGCACATTGCCCTGAATTGGGATGGAAAAGTCTCAATGATTTTGTTAAGTAAGAAAAAAAAAAATCAGTAATTTTGAAACTGTTTTACATTTTATGCCTCTTTACAGACTTCTTGAAGTCATTTTAGCATAACAGATGTTGGCCTAGGAGATACTTCAACAGAAGAATTTTAAACTTACTTCATTCTTTCCACAAATCTTTTGTGCTGGGTGTAGGTCTCCAGGTGTTGGCAGAGGGGGCTACAGGGGCAGCCTGTGTCAGAAGTAGCCAGGGGCTGCCCCGTGCCAGTCACAGACAGTCCAACCATTTCAGCCGGTCCCACCACAGGTCAGGCTGAGCCCATCCCATCGGTGGCCTCGGTGGTGCCTCAGGGACAGCCTGGCTGAGGAAGGGCAAAAGGCTGCATGGAGCGAGGTAAAAAAATGTGAGAAATGGTCCTGGGAACAGCGAGGGCTGGGAAGATGGAGGGGGAGAAGGTGCTCCAGGCACAGGGCAGAGATTCCCCTGCAGCCCATAGAGAGACCACACAGGAGCAGAGATTTCCCTGCTGCCCACAGAGTCTATTTTGCTTGTGATGGTAAGTAATCTCCCTGTCTTTATCTCAACCCATGACGTTTTGATTTTTCATTTTCTTCCACTGTCCTCCTATTGAGGAGACAGGCTGACAAAGCAGCTGGGTGGGCATCTGTCAGCTACCCAAAGTCAATACACCACACCTTTCTTTTCTTCTTCCTGACTGCCCTGGTAAACTGTTTCATCTTGATAAATTAACTTTTTTTAAACCATAACCTTATCTTTCAATCAATAGTTCCCAATAAGCTCTTGTTTTCAGCTGTTTAGCACTTGCAGATCTTCACACCACAAGGAGAAGTTTTACCTGTTGAAGCTGAGAGAAAACCTAGGACCAAAGGTCTTAATTCTGCTTTGTCACTCAATACATAAAAAGAAATATCTCCTATTTAAATTTTTTTTTTTTTTTTTTTTTTTTAACATATTGCTTCTGCTGCACAAACAGTTGCTGTGAGAGTACATGTTTCTAACACCACTTAGTCTTTGGGTGAGCTTTGGAGAACCTTGCACACTTAACTGTTATTATAATGTAAATTTCAGATGCCATGCCATTTAAAAGCTTGAAACTATAATAACTGAGGAGAAATTCCTCTATTTATTTGCAGTTAATGTTTTGCTTCACACTTTATTGCACACTCTCTTCTCTCTGTATCCATTAAACCTGTTGTGAGCCGTGGAGAAAATACCAATTTTTGTCTGTAGGGAATAAAATAGTCTAAAATTTTACATTATTAAATTACTTCATATCCTGTGTGGTCATTCATTCTTAAAGTAATAGTTAGCAATAATGACTTTATACTAATAAACATCTAATGATGGCCTGAATTAGAAAAGTATCCAAATTATCCAGCTTTGGTAGTACAGTAAATTTGCTGGAATGCATTAACTATTTAAAGCATCAAAACATGATACAGAACTGACTGGTGGTTTCTGCAATCCCTCCTTTTTTATGCACACGCCTTGCAATACCATGAGTGTACTGAATTTTCTAACCTTTCTGTAGGATGAATATTAGGGTTCTGAATTTGTCAGGTTTGTGTAAATCACTGAGAATGAATTGCTATATAAATTGCACATAATTTGTTTAATTGCCAAAGTGTTTAACCCTTGTTTTCTTATGATCATTTGCATTCTTCCAGTTCTTCCATGATAAAGTCAAAATACACTAAAGTAGCAGTTGAAGTCAGGATGGGTGTGATTCAAAATAATGAAATGTTAAAAATAAACTGCAAATAAAAACATACCCATTACACACAAGGATGAAAACACTCATGGTTCACTTATACTGCAGTATATGTTACTTAACAATTTTTTAAAATAAAAAATACATACCACAGAACCCTGAGGAAGTCAAACAGCCAAAACTGACACCTGCTAACTGCTCACAGTTACCTAATTTTAAGGCCTTATCCATTAGCAGGTTTCTCTCAGCTGTGGCTCATTTCAAACTTTTTTTTCTCCACATCCTCCTTCCATATCAATGACATTATTCCAGCTGATTTATGCACTGAGGAGACACACTTCATCAGGTTAGATTAATTCACTAACTCCTGGGTGCTATTATAGGCAGATTCTGGCTCTGTGCATATCAGCTAGCCAGCTAAGGTTAGCATCTGACATGACAGAGATTAAATTTCTGTACCTCAGCACACATTTTATTTGATGGTCAGAAGTAGAGAAAGAGCATATAGACTGAGTTTAATGAGAATTAAAATTTCTACCCCTGATGAATAGGGAGGAAGGGAATAAAAGGAGTAAAAATAATTTCTCATGTTACCTCTGAAATCTGCAACTACAATGAAGTAACACAGCTCTCAGCAGCCTGTGGGTTCATAAGGATATGTTATTGCATTAACCAGCTGCAGCAAACCAATAACCTGATATGATATTACAGTGGTATAAACCTTTTGTTCACAACTAACAATAGTGCTTTTCCAGATTGCACAAGTCCGTAAAAATAGAATTATCCTTTTTTAAAGGAAACCCGATTTCAATACTGAGTCCTCAATAAGGTAATGAAGAGTTATAATAAAGACTCAGAAAGATGTTAGCATTAATGTGTAATCACTATACCTCATGGAAGTTTTACTTTTAAATTACTTATTTCTCTACAAGGTCTTTAACATCTCTTTTAAGCTTCTTAATGGAAACAATCACCACTAATACAAATACCTGATTCAGTAACTCTAGAGATTGCTTTGGTAGAGGCATAACATATTTTGACCAATCTCTAAAGGCATTTTGGAAATCTCCAACTATTGTAGTGGAAATGTCCTTTCAACAGACAAGACACAGGGCACTTTTATGATCAATATTAGCATCTGTTTATCCAGTGTTTATCCAATATTAGAAGACATCACATGATCAGTCTTTTGCTTCTAAATGGAATTACAAAATCTTGCTTATATATATGCTTAATTTTTTTTTTTTTGCATTCATTTGCTGTATAGTTAGCATAATCCTTGATGTACAAAAATGGAAAATAATACTTTTTGTAATACTCTATTTCAGCTGCTCCTAGTTACATTTGTAGGATAAGTCTGAGTGCTACCAATGGGTTAAACAAAATGTTAGTGATGGAACCAGCAGGAATATGCTTTAAATCATTAAATTTCATTCTTTGGCTTCCTTGTCACAAGGGTGACAGTCTGGAAATGTTTTAGGCAAATTCATGTTTTATTACAACACTAACAGAACCTGCTGACATAGTTCAGTATTTCTAACAGCTTTGAACTCTGTTCCTATATTTAGATTTCAGTACATTAACATCTTTGAGGTTAATGGATTTCCAAAATAAAATGCTAAAATTGAAATTTCATCTAATTCAGTCTGAGGTTATTAATTCTGCATTGAAATCCTCCATCTTTACTGATGTTCAAGATCAGTGCTGCTCAATACAAATAAGGCCCACATCACACCAGTCCAAGGCTGCCATTGTTGGTGATTGGTATTTCAAGGCCATCACATTATGAAAGGCAGCTGTGAATAATAGGCAAAAAGCAATGTGAACATGGTCTTTTCACTTAAAGAGACTGGCCAAAACCTGGAGAAGTCACCTAACCTCCTGAAAAACTTAGTAGTTGTTCACTTCCTCTTGGTAAAGGAAAGCTGCCTTTTTTCTTTAAAGAAAAAAAAAAATGACTTGGGTTCCTTACACAGCTGTAGACCTCTCATTTTTCTTGCTAAATATCAAGGAATTAATTCAATCTATGTATTCTTTTCTTTCTGTATGATGCTAGCTGTTTTTACGTTTTGCAGGTCTTAGAGACTCCTCCTTCACATTTGTGGATTTTTTTAATGTACGAGACACTGAGTTTTGCACCTTAAAATAATTATTGGAAGGCTCCCAATCCTTATGAACACATCTTTTATGAAGATAACAACAACGCATCTGTATCCATGCTAACTTTGTGTTTGCTGTGTATGCACTCTCCATGAAGTTAGCTACAGGTGCAAAGGCTGCAGATGAGTTACCTGCCTGTGTGCTCCCCCTCAAACTTGTTTCAGTTTTGTCTTTTGTGTAAGATCAATGTGCACGTTCTCAACGCTAAATGGTGACAATAGACTGAGGTTTCTCTCCATTAAAGTCTTTCAGAGACAAAAGCAAATCCTTCATTTATAGACTTTTAGTTTATCTATTGCATATTCTGATATCAATTGTCTGAATATCATGGGCTATTTGAATGTTACTTCGTCTGGGTTAGTTGCCTTGATCACTGTGCCTATAAAAATACTTTGGATTTGCTCTGGAAATATATTCTGACACAGTAAAAAACACATTTTCTTGCATTCTTTGGAGTTTTAACATAATGACTATGTTTACTACACATTTAGTAAACTGCCTGGTTGGGGTTTTTTCCCCCTTCAATTTCCATAGATCTTGACTATATTTTATCTGAAGAATTCCCTGTGGAATACTCACAAGTCAACAGTTAACAGTCTACACCAAATCTCCCTGCTTCTATTTCATTCTGTGTAATTGTCATGTGCATATATTTTATAGTTCCTTTTCCCACTTTGTCCTAATGATTCTCATTTTCACTATTTCACAGGGGGTTCCTTTCCCCTATTATCTTTACGAAATCTATTAAGTATTATACAACTAGATTTTTTGTGATTGCCATGATTACTTGCAAAGCTCATTTTCCAGTTTGTCCATGTTTCCTTAATACCCAGTACTGTTGGAGTCTTTTCCAGCACATTCAGTTTTTCTCCATATTGCCAGAAGTGGTAGGGGATTTGCTTCTAACTCTTGATTAGCAAGGATGGTTTCACTATCATCCCTTTCAATTAACTATTAAAAACTGAATATGATCAAGAAAATAGAAATCTTTGCAATATTTAGTAGTCAGACCATAATCTTTTACTATGTGCTCTATTTTCTTTTTTTCTTATCCATCATGCAGCACCTTAGGAAAAGGGTATGTATTTCATTACAGGTTTTAATATATTTTGTAGAAACCAGGGCTTGAAAGAAAGCTAACAAGCATGATAGGATCACTCTAGATAATGAGGAACTGAGAACTACCATAACTTCGGTGAATTTAGCCACAACTAAAAGCAACTGAAGGATGTTTAAGAAAATATGGTCAAAATTATTTTTAAACACTGCATTTTTTGTGATTTGAGTAAGACAGAGTGTTTGGAAGATGGAGTTTTCTATGATCTCCTAGTGGGAATAGTGTCATACAAAGCTGCCTAGTGCTTTGTGAAGTATATAAATAGGGTGACAAGTTACAGCTAAATTTAAGAGAGAAAATGTCAACTTAAGCTTAATACTTTAAATCTCGTTACTTACAAGATTCTTATGTGATACATCTACAGCTGAGATCAATGGAAATTGAAAGTTCCCTCATTATAGAAGAGAAATTGCTCTTGGTATATCATTTTTCATTAAAATCTCCCTAAACTGGAGTGTGTATCCGTCCCAACTGTTTTGCCAGAAAATTTATGACACTCCAGTTGAGCTACGATTATTGTTATTTTTTGCAGACAAGGACTTGTGTTGAGAATAAAAAAGAGAAGTTAACACTCTCCTGTGACTGTTTTTCGATAACTCTGTTCAGTATTTAATAGTTACAATTATATGAAAAAATAGGACAGTTTGAGGGTATTCTTAAAACTGCAGATGATTCAACCTGAAAGTTCACATGAAGACTGTCTACATATCAGGGAAGTACAATGTACAAGGAAGTTATATTATACATGGATTTCTAACGGACAAGCCCATGAAAGTAGAAATGCTGCAGTACCCGAGTCTGAAGTGCTGATCACTTCTCCCATTTCTAACAGACTGGTAGATGTTGACACTGGGTCAACTTATATTTTTATACGTGCTAAAGAAGAGGATTATAAGTGTGCCTGGAGCACTGCATACAAACATTTTTATAAATTAAAAAGTCTATAAGTATAAAGTGTTTATCAGTTTTTACTGCTTGACAGCCCAAGATTCTTTTTGGGATTTGCTAAATGAATTTTCTCACCTTCTCTGTTCCTAAAATAAACTGCTCTTTACACCTACTACACACTTTTCACTTTTCTTAAATAGTTTCACACACTGCCTATGCTTCTTGTCTTTGTCTACTAGCCTGTAAGTCAGGCCCTTTTCTCACTGTATTCAGTCACTGACATGACTGCTGCATCATCTGATAAAACCCTCCTCTTCATTACTGGTATTTCACCAAGTAGGATGCATCACCAATCTTTGTCGTTCATAATCACCCATTTAATTGGCCTTGTTTCCAACATTTCTTGCCATTAGAACATAATTACCCTGTTTCTATTACCATAACTGCCTAACAGCTCTAACCTGTTTGCCTTGTAGTCTGCCAGAGTTAACTGCACCCAGCAGTACAGTCTGGCTACACCGACTCGTGCCTGTGGTATCTCACCAGTAGCATGGACCACAAGAACTCACCCTAGAGAGATCATTCATAGAAAACAGCAATAATGGTGGTGCTTTGTGCTTGATTAACATAGATCTTAAGATTTCAAAGTAATATTTACCCATAAAATTCAGATCCCTCAAGCTGCCTCATGATGACTGAACTCAGATTCTTATAGTGCCAGTTTTTTAGATTCCTCTGTATTATGGACTTAATGACTGGACACACAAGGTTTGATGGTTGAAGAAACAGAAGTGATGAGACTTTGCTGCACTGCAAGCTTAGAAATTGGGAAGTACTATTAAACAAAAACAAAAAAACTATTTCTCAATTTATCAACATTAGGACAAAGATTGAAATAAAATCCAACTAGAATTTTTTTGTTTTCTTTGTTACAAATATGAGAACTTCACAATTGGTTTACAGATAGCTACTAGCTGCATTGAATCATTCTTATCTTCTACCTTTCTCTCACAGTACTCAGCTATTTTTATGTGGTACAGAGTGTGACTTTTAACCAAGTCTCTAACAAATACGTATTAGATAGATATGTGTAATATCCTTCACTTGTTTGAAGCCTTAGTTAAAAAGAAAAAAAAAGGGCTTAATAAAATAATGATAGGTCAGGAAGCAAACACCTAAGTAGGAAAAGAAGACATAAAGAAGTTAAAACTTCTACTAAATTTTGCTGCCAAAGACAATGTAAAATGTAACTAGACTCTGAGAGGATTTCACCTATGGCTCGGCCCAGATTCTAGATCAGTGCTGTGAAGAGAAACATTTAAACCAGCCTATTTAAAATCTGTTTCTCATAAATTTTTTCAACAGAATTTAATCAAACAGTATCTATAGCTTCCTCTAGAAAACAGAAGTTTCACAACTGTTCATCATATTCTTTGCTCTATTCCTTTTTTGTAACGAACAGAGCAAGACTCAGAAAAGAGAATTGTTATATTAAAAGTTTTATGCAATTCCTGAAATGTTCTCCAAAATTTTTCTCTTAAATTTTTTCTGCAGATCTCTGTGAAATGTCATGGTCAACTCTATCCACTATGGATACAGACTGTCTACTCTTATCTTTTAACCCCTTCTACCCCTTCATGTAAGATTCTTCTTAAACCATGAGAACTGCAGAACATGGGGCAGCTCTTTGTACGGGGAAAAAAAAAAAATAAAAAAAAAGGCATGTTTCTGCTTGCCCTTAAGTCTGAGTTCTGTTTCTCTGAGATTTTGAAGGAGTAAGAGCCCTAGAAACAAAACTGGGCACAATATTTGTCACCTGGCATGATGGAATAAATAATAACAATAATACAATAATAATAATATTCCCTATCTTATTCTTTGTTTGTAGGATTTTATTTTTGTTTGTCTGGCCTGGACATTTGGTATTTTCACAGATGTATTATATATAATTAATTGGTGAATTGTAAGTATAAAAATACTCTTTATGGTATATGTAAAGTTAGAATGGCTTTTTCTCACTAAGAATTTATCAACATTAAATTTTATCTCTCATTTTCTTGATCAGTTGGTCTGTTTACATTTCTTGATTAAAAATTTCCATTCAGCCAATTGAACATCTTAAACACTATGTGTCAATGACAGATTTAAATAGGCAACAATCTTCCAAATTACTTTTAGATACAACAAAAAATAAAAATTTCATGTTAAAGAAAGTAAAATAAGGTTCTTCTTCAGCCAGTTACATGCTTCATATCCACTGAATCTCAGTTTTATATTCTGTAGTACAAAGTTACACAGCAGTTCACAATTGGCCATTGCCTTTACATTCATATTATCATCAAAACACTTTTGGCTTCTCACTGTTCAGACCTTTATTGCAAGTGAGTTTTGGAATATGGATCCAATATAGGCTCTCTCCATGGAAATTTGTCACTTCCTCCACAACAAATACTGAAAATTTACTTACTATTTAACTTCCAAGTATTTTTTTTCGTCCATGTGAAAAAATTCCCACTGTGTCACAGCAGCTTAACATCTTTAAGAATTTTTGCTCATCAAATAACTTTTGGAAATCCTCAGGCTTTTGACACTATTCAGTACATTATAAAAACTACATGAGCAAGAAGAAAGAAGGTGATCTTTTAAATTGTTTTTTTGGTTTTTGTTTTTTTGTTTTTTTTTTTGTCTTTTTTTTTTGTTAAAGCTTTCTGGTCTTATTCTGTAAAGATCTGTTTTGAAATTTCTGTTCATTTTGATTTGTCTGTGTTAGCAAAATGTCTATTAACACATTTCCTTCAACAGAAAACATACAGAACTTGTTTATTTTCTTCTGGTAGCTAACAAATCAGTTGACATATTAGGCAATAAAGAAACCCAGTGTTTTTTCATGATCATATAATAATCTTTCCAACTAAACACTCAAGCACCTTGCAGAGTATTATTCTGATACTGTTTACGATTACCATTGCCAAATCTGTTAGCAGTAGTTATATGGTTACAGTGACATCATGCCCTTTAAAACTGAGTACTGAAGTTGTAAACAATAATAAACAAGTCATAAATTACCTTTTTATTGCATCTAAATAACATGGTTTTGGCAGTAGAATTTAAAAATTACATTGAAACTAAGCAGCTTCATCCATAAAAATATCTGAAATTTAAAAATGATTTCTTAATTCAAAACCAAAGCCTACAAAAAAATGTATTTCATGCAAATGGAATAATGAGATAGAAATAGAAAATAAAGTATTTATAGAGACATGTGGGTCACATGCACAAGCATCCACCCCCACTTTCCATAAATGAGCCCTCAAAACCCTGATAACCTGATGCAACCCACAGTGAGTCACTGGTACTCTGCATCTCAGATTCTATCCAAGACCTGAAGAATCTCCCAGTTGTACAAGTTTCCTGGTTTTGATTATGAGCTTTATTTATTTTTTTAAAATCTGTATTACTAGTGAAAATTTGGATTTAATATATTAAATCTTAAACCTGAAACCTTAATATAAACTTGTATTGAGTTTAATACCATGTTTCTTTCTTGGCACTGGCTAGCTAATACCAATAGTGAGGATTACATCCTGGATGAGCATAGAACCACCTTTTAGATATTCCATGTAAATATATCATCTGTGTGTTTAATTTATCCACTGACACAACTTTGAAATTTCTTCTCTTAAAAAGACAGTAGAAACTAAAAAGCCATTGCACAAATATCTTTAGGAAGAAAAGGTTGCAACAAAGTGCTTTCAAAAGTTGACAAAGTTATTTTGTTCTAATTTTAAACAAATATGAAGATAGCTGGAAACTGCTTGAATAAACAGGGCTTCAGACATAACACATGATCATACATAAGGTCAGTATGAATTAGTACTTCAAACATTCTTTGATGAGTAAAAAATACAAAAATTTTCTTTCTTAATTCTGCCTTTTTCAGGCTCTTATCATTATGTATAGAATGGTTCAGGAAAGAATTATATCATCTTCACATTTCAAATGTTTTTTTCTAAAACCAAATTTTAGATAGAATGTATTTCCAAAAATTTCAGAATGCAAAACAAATTCATGTAAATGCATTTCTCAAATTGGTTTTGCAATTCTATTTCAATCTTGGTCATTTAAAGATATAACTTATTGTTGGTCATAGTATTAGCTTGAATTTCAAAGGGAAGCATCTATTCAAATCAGAACACGATAAATGTTTTTAAGCAAACTGAATTTTTCAAACCATTTCTGAGTTTCAATACTCACCTTATTAAATCTCACATTAAGAGTTCAATTTCAGTAAATCTATTTTTTTATAATTAAAAGCAGTAGCTTTAATGGAAACTAATTTGAATTTCTAAAAATAACTGTTGCCATGAAATGACTATCAATCAATCAATCCCTTTGAGATAAGAGCCCTACTTTGTCCTGATATCATTACGGGTTTTATGGTATCCTCCGCTGACTGACTTAGTTTCCTGCAAAAATGGACTTCCTTAAAGAGCTGCTGACCAATTATGGAAAAATCTTTTAAAACCAGTATGTACAGTATACCATGTTCAAATAGTTGTTTTCACTTGCACTGGATTTTATTCATAAGCATATTTATGTGAAGGCACAAAAAGCCTGACAAAATGGTCTGTCCCAAATTATTACATTTGCATCTTCTGTTTTGAAAGATCACAAATAATTTAATTTCTAGAAAAATCTTAAAATGGAATCTTTATAGATAAAGTTTGAATATAATATTCCAACAAAACCTAGACACTGTGCCTACTGTAACATACTACTTAATTTGCCTTTCCTGTTACAAATTCCTCTGGAATGGAAGAAAATTGTCCTCATTTTACTTAGATGGCAATTATTAATTTCTGCAGAAGTACCTATAGGTTACAGCTGGCCAATCTGATGATGACTGCATTGGAAGAGTTAGCTGTGCAATCCTCAGGAAGAACTTAACCAGCCATAAAAATTTTGCAGGATGTGCTGTGTGTATTAGATAACCACTCTCTTTTCTTCCAAGAAGTGAAAACGACATTTGACTGGGCTTCAGCTGTCCAGTTATAACTGCAGGCCAGCTGTTTGTGATATCTATTGCTGTAAATGGAGTATATCTTATTCATATTCATATCTGAAAATTTAATGGGAATAAAAGGAGAGGGGAAAAAAAAGGAGGGGACCTTCCTTTCAGATGTTTTTTGGACCTGGATATTAATTGCCTGCTAGAGGTAAGTGGCATTCACATCACTGTCTTCATTTTACTGTTTAAGTTTCAGTAGAGGGGAGAGTTTGACCCTGTCTGGGGCAAAAGGAATTGACCTCAGTGAGTAATTTGATATTTTAGAGCATGATTTACTCAGAGTGATGTCTAAGGCAAATCAAAATAGTGATTTCATACCCAAATGGACTGAGAAAATCTTAGGAAAGGGTCATAAAGAAAGCTATAAAATTCAGGATTTTCACTTCATAGATAGGTACTGATTTAGGGGAATGTCTGACTGGAAGGATCCAGCCCACGTGTCTGTCAGTGTGCAGCAGATGGCCAGGAGAGGGGCAGCAGGATCACCATTGAAGGAGAAGCCATACCTCAATGCAATTTCAAGATGGAGTTGCACAGTTATAACAATGATTTCCTGCAACCTTCTAAAACCTTTGTTGTTAAAAGTCTTCTCAAAATTACATTAGGGATCCTCATAATGTAAGATTCTCCCCCTAGAAGACATTAGATGTACTTAATTGTATGTCAAATACATACCTGTATCAGAGGCAACTCTGCAAAGTGATGGTGAAAATCAGAGATTTGACCTGCCATCTGTACAGAATGGATGAGAGAGGGTAGTTTTGCTCTGAGACTTTTACCTTAAATTCAACTTTTGGACATGGATTCTGATGAATCTAAATAAATTTTGATTTAATTTCTCAGACGTAAAAGGAAGTTCACATGATCACAATAGAGAATATTCAGAGACAGATAGAAATTGAATGCTTTGCATTAACGCTGGAATTCCAGCAGTTACTGAAGTTTCTTAGTACTGGAGTCAGTCCACTCCATCCTTTTATAAGTGTATAGTAACTACATGTTGGTACAAACAAGACTATTATGTTTCAAATGCACAATATTTATTCTAATCAACATCAGCAGCCACACAGAGTTAAACTGAATTAATTTGCTAAAAACATCTTTTCCAAACAAAATATGGTTAAAATGAATATTTGGCTTTAAGCTTTGTGTTTGGAAGACTGCCAGAGACAGTAAAAAGGATTGCAGAATTTTCCATTTCATTTCCTTACCTCTAAACAGTATTTAAGGCCAGCTTCAAAATAAGGCATAAGATTTTGAGAGAAAAGTAATTTACTTTTATTTTTTAATTATGTTAAATCAAGGGCATACCTATTATTTAGGGTTTTCAAATAGTCTTTAGGGTCATTAAATAGCTTAATTACAAGACAGGATTGCTGAGGACATACTTGACTAAGAACAGACATGTTTGGTGTGAGAAAAAGATGACGTGCAGTAGCTTAAACAGAATAAAAACCAGAACAATGCAGCCCAAGTGAAAGCAGCTCTTGGAGCCTGACTGCTAGCTAGCTAGCTAGATGCCACAAAAGTACAAAACCACAGGGGCCATCTTCAAGATCCCACCATAAATGTCCTGAAATCTCTAGAAAGACTGACTGGATCAGGCCTCTAATGGACAGGGTTTCATTGTTGTACAGAAAGACCATAGTCTCTTGCTGAGAAATTGGACCAAATTGTGTCTTGTTACTCAGAGGTCAAATGCTTTATTATATTTGTAATTTCTCCCTTGATCATGAAAAACTTAAGAACGTTCCTCCCCCCACACACTGCTGCTCTGCAGCTCTTCTGTTTTCTGCATATACAGCGAACTGGATGCTCCGGAGTTATCAGTCCAGAACAATTTGCAAAATCTACAGAGATTAAAAGCCAAATGAAGACCATAAATAATGCATGTAACACTAAGTGCTATCTACCCTATTCTTGGATGTGTGTATCTTGTAAGATCTGATTCTGCATTTTGCATACAAATGTATATTAGCCAGTTTTACAGGACAAATTGGGATGTATTCCTGATGGCATCTCTAAGAGCATTATCAAACTCAAACTTGTTATAATGAGATTTAGCTTGAGAAAAAAGAAAATAAAAGAAAAATCCTTGCAGTTACATTTATTAGAATCATTTCTGTTCCTGCGTCTGATGACTAAACACTTCATGCAGTTACTTTACACAATACCAACAAGATTTTAATAATATTCATTTACTCGCATTAGGTAACATACTTTTAGTTCTATAATAATCAGGTAGTATCAGATATTAGGTATTAAGTCTGGGTAAATTTTAATGTAACAGTATTGTCAGCTATTACTGTCATGTATAGAATAAACTTTGATTCATTCTGACTCTGCTGCTAGTTAAAAGATGTCAGCTTTTTGTTTTAAAGAAAAAAGCTTCAGAAATAATTTGATATCTGATGCTACAGTCAACATTTGTGAAAGGACAGAGAATCCAAAAGTTTCATGTCTAAAGCAAGCAAGTTTATTCAAAGAGTTGGACAAAAAATGACTTCCTGGTGGTGCTCACCTCAATTCTTATCTGTCAGGAGAACTATCTCCTCACTTTCTCTCAGTGTCTTTTCCTAAAGACACAATGAATGAAAAATGGTAGAGAAAGTGATGGGAAATTTGTCTTCATTTTGTGTGCGCTGTATAGTGATGGCATACTGTATGGTGATATCCTAAAAGATATCACCAGCAGCCAACTTTCAACAGTCTCCAGTGCGCTTCACTTACTACCTTCTACTTGTTCAATTCTCATGCATATGTAAAATACCTGGAGTACAGGGTAGCTCTGATGAGTGTTTTTGTCCAAATGGAGACAATAAAGTATAGGAAATATATTGATGATGAAGACAAAAGATTAAGCGTGAGACACACAAGTCTGGAAAGTAAAAAAAATCATCCTTGATACAAGTAGTTTACATGCTACTTGATGGGCTTCTGTTGGCTGAGACCAAGGAAGGGTCAATGCTAATTTAGCTTCTATGGGATTAATTTAGTTGACAGGATTTATGTGAGTTCAGAATGGAGCAGAGAAATGACAGGTTGCCTGCTTTGAACACACAAAGTTAGGTAAGGTAAAGAGCTAGAGAAAGATAAGAGTAAGTAAATGAGTTTCATATGTCTATCTTTCCCTTCTCTGGATATTCAACCCCATTTTTGTTTGGTTGGGATTTTTTGCAAGTATTCATGACTCAGTCGCATATACAGATCCAGACAGTCATACTAAAAATCAGACAAAAGACCTCTCTCCTGATTTACAGGAATCTACAAAGGGTCATTTCTTCCACTGTAATAATAAATCACTCACCTGCAGGGAAAATTTCCTCATATAATCAAAGCAGTTGACTGAAGAGCACTAGTAAATATGCATTTCTTATGGGCAAGATCTCGGATGTCTTTTCCCTGTCCTCTTACTGGTAATAGTAACTCCATGTACTTCAACAAAGCTGAAATGAGACTATTTCAAGGAGATAATTAGCTGCCCTGTATTACTTTTGAGAGATCACTAGAGACCTTTAATATCCTCAAGAACAAAAATGCAATAGATTCTCTCTAAGGAAAAACATTGTTCCCAAATACAGTTTGTAGTGGTAGAATATCTAATCCATTTTTTTGCAGCAATTAGAAGGTGGATGCATACAATATAGAGCTTTTCAACTGAAAATGGGAAGTTTTCATGATCCAGCAGACTTGTGTGCCATTAACCACTGTTAGATTTAAATAAAACGTGAGTTATAACCAAACACCACAGCATAAATTGATCTTATTCTATAAAACATTAAAATTAAGAAGGTCTCTTGGAGATGTAGCTCTTCTCAGTGAACAACTGCAAATATATAGTTACAGAGTATTATTTATTGGGTTCAGAGAATCTTTTACTATAAGGTAAAAAGCTATAAAAGAAATACAGATAGCTAGAAGATTTAGTAACTCACTGGACTCTCATCTTTCAGTCCAAAATTTCTTGGTAAAAATACTGTTCTTCTTGCTTGCAGGGACAAAAAAAATAAACCTTTCCCATTTCTTAAATAAGGTAGCCAGAGAAACAGGTGGGGAAAGGGAAAAAAAAAAAAAAAAAGAGGGGGAAAAAAAAGCTGTTAAATGGAGAAATTCTGCACTCTATAAAAGATGGAAGGAATCAATGGAATAACCTAAGAAACTATCAAGGAAAAGGAAAGCCAAAGGGAAAGTTTTCCTATAGGGATTCATGTCACACTGTAGTAAGAGTAGAATTACACATAGGAGGATCTGTTCTATTCTTTGAGGAAGATACATAGACATATGCTTCCATTTTCACCTGTTTCTGAAATAAATTATTTTATTTACATGAAACTTCAGTAGAGGAACATCAGGCTAGTAAATTTATTACACAAGAGTATATAATTGTTCTAAACAAAATTGCTGTTGATTCTGAATGACTTTTTTCAGTTTTCATTGAATGCATAAATGGAATCAAGGTATTTGATTACAAAGGAAAATATTAATTTAGCACTCAAAATGTCACTACTTGTCCATGAAGAAAATGTAGCTGGAATTTAGTTTGCCTCTTTGGATGAAGTAGTCTAGCAAGTTCAAAAGAGAATAAGTTTAGGAATTTAAAGTGGAAAAAAGGGACATTATAAGCAGCGATGTTGAATCCTACATACATGTTTGCAGAGCTTAGTTTGTTTATGACCTGGAGATGAAAGTTTGTGATGTTTCTAACTTGTAATGAATGATCAAACAACTCTGTAAGAGGTTGGGGGGATTGAGAAGGGAAAAGAGAGAGAGAGAGATTAAAGAGCTCTTAATTTCCACTCATTTTTTTAGCTTCTATCATCATTCAGTCTGACAGATTTAGGAAGGAGAAGTATTATTATTCTGAAAAATTCTCATACCTGTTGATGAAGCTGGAAGCCTGAATATCAGTACTATCTTGTATGACAGAGGAAAAGGGGGCGTTCAGTTTATTCTCTTTGGTGCAATTTCACATTCAAATTTTAGCATAAATCTGTAATTTCACAGGGTGCCTATGTCTTATTATGCTAGACAATGTTGAGTAACGCCAGATATGTGTAAACATTAGATAGATGTCTAGTTAAGAAATTCAGAACAACACTTTATATGCCACTGAAAAATAAAAGTTATAATGAAATCCTAATTCTCTGCTATAGCATAAATGTTTTGACAAAACCCTTGTTCTCTGCTATAGCAGGTAATATCTTAACGTGATTATCTGATCCGAGGCATAATATAATACTATAAAGTGGATACTAAATCCCACACTTCTTCAAGCAATGAGATCCCTGTCAATATAGTAATAAATATGAAGTGTTGTAATAGAAGCAAAATGTTTGCAGTTTTAACATATGCACAGGACAAACCTGGGCAACAGCTCATTGGGCCAACAGTCTGGTATAACTAGTGACTAATGAGAAATGTGACAGAATATGAGAGGAGGGGGCAAGAAGTAAAAAAGAAATCAGATTACTAAACCTACTTGCATTCAGCAAGGGAAGAAATGCATTCAGGCCCTTCTAAACAAGCAGTAAAAAGTCTAAAAGTAGAATCAATAGAGCACAAATATATCCACTCTAGCACAAAACACCAAAACTCACTTCATCTGCCCAGTAGTTAGTTCACAGTGTCTATTAGTTTTCATTTATTTTTAAAGGAAGATTACTTCAATGTTCTGACTATTCAACACAAGGTTAGGACATTTGGAAGAAAGAAACAGAAATTATCAAGAAGAATGTAATAGAAGAAAAAACTAAATCTGTTGCTGTGTTTTATTTCCTTCTATTTCAACAATGCTGGTGGTGAGAGGGAATTGAAACAATGGTATCTGAGGGGAATGTGGAGGTGCACCATGGAAGGATCTGAAATTACACTGAGCACTCATTACTTTGCATGGCCAGATGCTGAGGAATGAGGAGGTTCTCAGAAATAAATTTCTAGAAAATTAAAGAGCAATAGGGATAATTCTGAATAAAGTAGGGCCAGAAGTCAAAAGTGGACATATTATGTTGGTAAGAGATATGCAGCCTAAAAGGAAAAATAAGATGCAAGTTTAAACATCAAATAGTTATGGGTTTCGTGCATCTGTTTGTCTCTCTCCAGCTCATTCTTTCACTTTTGGGAGAAACAGGTATTTTTTTTTACCTTCACCTTTCACCTTGGAATTACTGAGTCATAGGAATCAACGTAACAAAAATTTGTAAGGCAGTGACAGCCTATGAATTTAGAACAAAGAGCTACCTTATAAGTGACACAGAAGAATACCCTTTTGGAAAAAAAAAAAAGTCAGCAACCTTCTACTTAAGTGTCGGCCACTGGGGAAAAAACATGCTCTCTCCTTACAATTCTTCATCACAGCAACTTTCTAAAAGTCAAAAATTTCATGTGTAAAACAATGATAAAACACTGCATGGTAATTATTAGCAGGAATCAAAATAGATTTTCTGTCATCTATTGTTTTCTTTCTTTTGCAACTCCATTGAATCCTCCAATATTTGTTTCAAGACTGAAAAGGTTCAAGAGCTCTAGAAAAAAGAAATTATACGATCTTAGAGCATTAAATTTACTCTCATATTACTGATTACATGAATTTAGAACATACATGATCATATATTGATATTTTCAAAGAACTCCATACCACACAAACACTGGACTAATATAAAATATATATATGTTACTTTTATCTCCCACTCCTATTTTGCACTACTGAAAAATTGCAAAACCCATGACATTTACTGTCTCTCGTTTCAATTGGAACGTCAATTCCTTCCTTTCAGTTATCTCTAAATTTCTCTAAAATACTTTATTTGGAAAAATCTTTCTTCTGAGGTCTTCAATCAACAACTTTCCAGAACATGACGTTTCTCCAGCCTTATCATCATAGGTAACTTATAACACCTGATTCAGTCCTTACCAAGATTTTCTGTAGCAAGAATCTTTGTACTGCTGATCTCTAAATGCTTACAGCTTTTCCCCTTCTGGCTTTAATCTAGGAAAAAAGGTAAAAAACCCAACAAAACAAAACAAAACAAAGAAACATTTTACTCCTTTCTATTTCAATAAGGCATTCTCAGCCTACATGCCCAGAGTCTCTCTAAAGCCCTCTTTTCAGTCCTTAGTTGATTTGTCAGCTTGATCCTTTACAGTGGTTTAGAGAAGTCATTACCTTGTTTATTCCAGGATAATCTCAAAAGGTCTAGAAGGTACCGTTTTCTCCTGATCCTAAATAACTAATAATGAATCAAGTTCCACTAGAGTAAACAGCTCTGTTTTAATGGCCATTGCAGGTCATGGTACTTAAGTCCTACCATTCAACAGATTCTGTTAAAAAGATTAAAGCTGACAGGATTCATCCCCTCCCCCCCTCCTCCCCCAAATGCTAATTACCAATACTGCCTGGAAACATGAAGTTGGATATGCCTCTTCTCACATCATTGACAATAAAACCCTTTATAGTTGTGCTGACATCATGAGACAGCTACTGCAAAACATCAGAAAATAAGTTTTGGAAAAACAATGTGAATTATGAAGAAAAGAGAAAGATCAAAACAAGTAGAAGAAATTTTGAAATGTTTCAAGGGTTGAGCTTATGTGGTTGTTGACAATAACAGAAAACCAAATTGTAAAACTGTCGAGGGCATTTCTAATGCTGTATTAATGCAGAATCAATAAAGGATGTAAGCCAGTTTTCCTTATCTGGACTGACTAACAACGAAGAAAATAATTTGATCAACTGTGAAACTGAACACAAAAAAGCGGCAAACAGAAAGACTGGAATTTTTATAATGACGTACCACCAATGACTGTAGTTAGAATGAAGGTACTAAAGTTTGCCTTTAGAAATAAAAAAAAACCCAAAACCACCCAAACAGTCTTTGATCATTGTTTTAAAAAGTAATTAAAGTTGTACTTCTCACTATTTACCCGATGGCCTTTGAAAGATGAGACTCTCATTTCTTTGCAAAGAATTTTATCATATACAGAACTGTAGACCTAACTAAAGCTTTCACAGTTTTAATGATTTAAGCCTCTATCTTACTTTCCCAATTACCTGCAAAAGGTTTTTTGTTTAATTAACATATTGTTCATTATTACCTAGTGAATAATACCAATGTGTTATTTTAAATGGAAAATTAAATTTTTACACTAATCTGGGAAACATGTCAACAAAAAGAGTGCACATATATTGGAAATGCATCTCGACTGGCTCCTTGAAACCTGGAGGAAAAGAGGAAGAAATGTCTAGAAGACAAAAGAAACATTATTAGTTATTATTTGACCAATGTTCTTAGTTTTTTCTGAATTAATTTTATCTTAGCTGCTCTGTTGCCAGTGACTCTTGAAGGGATCTTTTTTTCATGGCATCTCTAACACCACACCATTTTAACTACATCTGTGAAAATTAAGGCATTGTAGAGGTTGTGAAATACATTTTATTCTTCTGTAGTTCATGCATATTAAAACCCTTGTCCTTTCTCTCTCAGCTTCATAATCCTTGCTAGTATCTTATGACTTCTAAACACTGAAGATAATTCCCTGTCCTTAGAGATGGATCTGGTCCCACAGTAAGGAGTACTTACTTTTTATTAATCCTGTCCATAAATCTGATGTAAAAACCGTGGTGTTAAGGATAGCACAGAACTGGTTCTCAGTGGAGAATGGTGTAAGAAACCCAAGGTCACTTCCCAGCTCTCCCAAGTGTGATAACACAGTGCACTTCCAGCAGAGTAAATGGAGCTGCTCACCCTTTAGTTTTAAGAAATACTTTTTTTAAGGTAACAATATATTTCAGCTGTTTAAAACCTAATAAAAATACAACATAAGTCATTTATTATCTGTCACTTCCATATAAGTAATTCTCACAAAAAGTAAAATTTAAGATACTCTGCAAAAGAATTCTTTCAGACTTGACAGTCTTATTATTTTAAAATTTAAATGACATATTCAGAGACTTTCAATGCTGAATACCTTGGATCAAAGGCAATAGTGCAATGGAAGTAAAATTCAGTGATTAAAAAAATCCCAACAGAAAATCAAGTCCACCTGTCAATAGTTTTCAATAGAAATTTACATCAAGCCACTTTAAACTCCTCTCATAATTCTTCAAGCACTCTGTTATAAATCAGATCAAAATGTATTCCTAGTCAAGTCTCCTTTTTCTTATAACATTTGATGTGTTTCTGTTGGATGAATTTCAAAAATTACTTAAAGTATTCCACAACTGTGAGACTACAAAGTAGAAGAACAATGTAGACTGCACTAAAACTACTAACTGCTACCCAGGTGGGTCATCTCCTTAGCTATGAATTTATTTCCTTGGTAGAATAGGAAACATTTTGTTGGAAAGTAGTATTAGATGAGAATGGAGATGAGAATTAGATGAGAATCAGTTGGCAGATCACTTCTCACAACATTTACCAGACTATAAATTGGTTTGTATAAACTGATTTGGATTCTGGGTTTGTGAACAGAAAAAAATTTCCAATGCCAGACCACACTGAAGGGTTCATCTGATTTCCCAAACTGATTTAGAGGTAAGGTTCTGATCAGAGATCGTGAGGGCTAAGAGAATGTTTTATGGTTTTGACTCAGTAGTTCCTCCAACCAGAATTCCCAGAATAGGCTGGCTTTGTGTGATGATTTTTAAATGGAACCAGAAAGAATCTGCAGCAAACAAGTGACAACTGGTTTGTTATTAAGTAGAAATATACTTTGGGGGGAAAAAAAACAAACCCCAAACCAATCAAACTGGCTCACAACAAACCATAGAGACCAGCTTGATTTACTTCTATGAATTGAGCTGGGTTGGGGAATGATACCAGCTGATGTTTCTGTCACAACTCCAGATCTAAGGTGCACGTCCACAGCAGATTTGCATTTGTTGTACACCAAAGAAACAGTGAATGAGGATTTTGTATATTTATCTGAGATATCTCTATGGTACCATAAAGGTATGGTTCGAGAAGGAGCATATTTTTAAATAATGAGGGAGTTAGTTTATTCTTGTGTAAAGAAGAGTCTCTCATTCTATCCCTATCCTAAGTAGTCAATGCAGTAAAAGTATATCCTAAAATATTCCTTGCATCTCTGTAGGTTTCTTTAAATAAGAGGATTCTTAGCATGAGGCAATATATCCTTTGGAAATGAAGTCAGCTTTAGGTATTAGATAGTGGGGCCTGATGGGACAAGTTTCATTTCAGAATACTATTTATTTCTCCTGAAAAATGATGCCACCAGGTACTGCACCTGCTCCTTGCATTTTGATAAACTGTTTAGCATTGCATGTGTAGGCAGAAATATTACCGTTTCTGTTAGTAGGAAAATGGGAGAAAGCAAGATGTTCAACTAAGAGCATCTTCTATGTGAAATCTCAGTATCTTCAAAATGCAGTGCACTTGTATCAAAAAATACATATTTAAGCAGGTGATCTTTCTGGGCTTCAATTCAAAAAGCTTCTTCAAATAAATTAGTATGTATTTCTGCTAATATAATTTAAGACAAAAGAGATGTAAAGTTATCCTTACTGGAGCCTTGAAATTCATTTTCATTTCCGTTTTGGCAAAAGACCACTCTCCTTCTAGTAGGAGATCAAGCTTGGTAAGTGAAGATAGCTTATTTTGCATGCACATCTGTGCAGAGAAGCAAGCAAATCTTTGGTTCAGGTGGATAAATTGCCAGCTTTCGTATATGACAGCTAGTTTAATGCCTAGTGAAACAACTACTGTGGCTATTCATTGCTGCTAAATGTAACAGCAAAAACTGTCTATGACAGAAAAGCAGTAAAGAAATATGGCATAGCATGGGCAGATGTCCACAGTGCATTAAAAAGAAATCTGTGTCCTCTTAGATTTAAGCAAACAACTGTATTCATATGATTTACTGTAATTTATCTGATTCTTAGCAAGTTCTATCTTAATAATGTTCATATAATAACAGATGCATATGTATTCTTTCGCATGCTTTAAGAGTCCATTTAACTTTTGAATGAAGGAAAGAGCACTTAGAGGAGCAGTCACTGATGACAGACTATTGTTAAAAAGCCATCATATATTCAGATCCATCTGGTGCAATCCTGGGAGCAATGTGTTACAAACTAATAAAATTACTGCAGAGGTAGGGAAACCAGCAAAGACAATTTAAAAAGAATAGCCATTTGTTTTATAGACAGAAGAATTACATTGGTTTATGTCATGCAAAACACTTTTTAAAGTATCATTTTGGCAAAATGATCTTCATTTCAAAATGCTTCAGTCATATCCAGTTTCATATTAGTAATTGTTTCAGTTTTCCATAAATAACGATTACAGAAGAATATCTGTTACGCAATGCTTAGACATTTCTGAAATGTGAGAATAAGCCTGAAATGTTTTCACATTTCTGAAATGTAAGCCAATAATAAAAATTATATAAATATGGATTTAGTCATATTATTAGGAGAACGAATACCTTAAAAATATTCTGACTTGTTTTAATTATTTATCCTATCACTAGCTAAATACTATGTAATTTTTTAATACTTCCCTAGCTCCTTCAACTGCAGCATTAAAGAGAATCACAGTAGATACAAGTCTGTTTTATTTTGGTGCCTTTTCTATGCTGTTGACAGGAGCATGAATTCCAACAGTTCTTATAAATGACTTCAAAATGTTTTTCTAGCTCCAAGTTTTCCCAGTCATAAGTGCTTATTCTTCTTGGTAGAGAGAAGCAATTGTGGTGAAAACATACAGCAGAATGTGAATCTAGCAGCGTAAAGCTTTGTTTTCATTGCGTTTGTTTGAATGGTTTATATTTAATTGATGAATCTCAGTGTTTGTGTCTGAATGACTTTCAGTTCCCCAGTGCCTCAATCAGCACAGTGCAGACACACAAACCACAGGTGGGCTTCCTCACACTGTTATGCTGATGTAGCTTCCCTCTTCATCTTAAATGACCACCTGAGCTGAATGTGATAGACATTTTTATCTGTGAGTTTATGCAGTCTTTGGCCTTTTCTGAGCCAGACTGTCAGTTTCCTCCATATGCACCACATACAATTCACAAAGAGCAAAAGTTCGAAGTGTAATTCTTATTTATTTAGTTTCTTTTTTCGCACTGATTAAGGACAGGTTCATACCTGAGCTCTAAGAAAAAGCAGCTCTAAACATGAAATATGTAATATAAAAGTGAAAGGGCATGGATGTTAGCTGCCAAGACATATGGCTGGTGAAAAAAATAAGAATGCATTAACACATTTTATATGTAACTACTCTTTTTAAAGATGGTCTTATTACAGAATACACAAGGGCATTTGTGTTAGTTGCTGAGAGACATATGGCTGGTAAAAAAATATAAATGCATTAACAGATTTTGTGTGCAATTTCGCTCTTTTTAGAAATGGTCTTATACCAGAAAACATGATATCTTTCCTTTATTCTTTTCAGAGCAGTGATCAGAGGGAAAGGAGATTCATTAATACACACATTAGCATTAACGGGCAGAGAATGCAATCATTAGTGTCATGGCTCAGGTGTTTTGTGAATGCAACTGTAGGATCTAATCATATCACACTAATGTAAATTGCAATGAAGCTCTCTACCTGATTTTCCTACTATTTGAGTGTTAAAACTGTTTTGTCACAGATCTATGAAGGATACTGACAATAGTAAACTAACCTTCATTATCATCATCTTTGTTGGGGTTTTTTGTGTTGGGTTTTTTGTGGTTTTTTTTTTGTTTGTTTGGGGTTTTTTTTGTTTTTTTTTGTTTGTTTGTTTGTTTTGGTTTGGTTTTTTTGTTGTTTTGTTTTTTAATCAGTAATCAAGCTGTCATAGTCTATTTTCTGCAGGTTACCCTTTCTAGTTCTGGTAGAGTGAATAGATACCTTAAAAGTCAGAGCTGTAAAAAGGCATTTGACAGAAGTATTAACTATTGGGGATTTTCTAGTAGAGTCACAGGTAATGATTTGACAGTGACTCCAATAAATAGGGATGAAAATATTACATCCTTATTAGTTTACAAATAAAATCACATTGTGTAGACAGAATGATAAAAAAAGTCCTTAACTGCCTTCAGAGTGAAATCTTAAAATTTTGTGCTTAGAAGGGTATCAAGTATTTCTGCCTTAGTATACTTTGCATTTGTTTCTGTACTTGCTTTTACTTACTATTTAACTAAATGCTATTTAATACAATCATAAATTAATAAATGGAATTACACTATTTATGATGATGAGATCTAAGTATGTACATTCTGCAATAAAACTGAGAGGAAAAACAATTAAAAAAATGCAGAAATGGACAACACCATTTGGAGTCAATGATATTATATATTGTCATCTGATGAAAACTAAATTTATCACCCCAAACCTATTTAGGAAGGTGGGCTTTCCCTGCAAAGCAATTTTTATCCTCCAGCAAGGTTCCCAAGCATGCTGTTTCTTTCCGTAGTTCAGCTGGTTCAACTACAGGATGCCCCTAGAAGGGAAGCTTCCTCTGCACGCGCCTCAGGTCTGGTGAGGCTTCTCCGCCACAGGATCAAACCGCCGTGCAACTGCACGGTGAGTTAGATCAGCTCTTTGGTCTGCCACTACTATTTTTAGTGTGTTAGCTTTCTAGTGGATAGGTGAACTGAATCAACTTCCCTTGCAATCGCATGTTTGTTAGATCCAATACAAAGCTGGGATCTTCCCTCATAGAAGAGGTCTGTTCTGTGATTAAAATTTCTTTTCCACTAGTCTGATTTTTCATTCTCAGTCCAAAATTCCAGATACTCTTGGTGGTAGTTCCAACCAGAATTGGTACTATACTTGCTTCCAGTGTTTAAAAAATATCTTAGTTAAATTTCACTTGGTATAGTGTGAAAACTCATATCAAAGTGCCTAAGCACCCTTGAAGTTTAAATGACCTCATTTACACATCTTGTTCTGACAGAATTATATATTATCGTTCTGTCCCACAGGGAGAAAGCAGATCACAATTTTGTCACTTGCGTATATAAAATTAGCATACCAAAGGTTTACTCTCAACGTGAAAACAGTCTTCTGTGTTTTTAGACCCTTCTGTTGAATGCAAAAATGTCTTAATAAATGGTTACCTGTACCATATCATTTACATGGCGATGATTCCGTAGTTTAAAATTCTTGAGGTACAACACCATGTGGTGTCTTGAGTGACTACATTGGCACACATTACATAAAAGTTAACAAATCTAAAAATTCAGAATTCCCTTTAGTGTCAAAGAAAAAATCAGACATAGATAGAATGGTAGAAAGCTGCTGAAATTCAGAAATAGTCATTTTTTATGACTACTAATTGGAGATCTGCACTGGAAGAAGTTCATACTGAGCTGAACCAAAATTCAATGCAGCTCTGAAAGGCTCAAAGAAACATAATTTTTCAGAGATTTTTGACATGAAGTATCAAAACAAGCTGGAAGACTACTGCTGTGTTAACTTCCATCAGAGGTGATAAAAAAACATGTGTCCTTTCCAAGTCAGCTCATTTTATCTTCTATCATACTTCTGGCTGGGATCAACAACAGATAAGAGTATAATAGTAAGAGAAGCATACACGACATTCCCCACATGTTCTTTCCTACATTCAACCCCATCTGGTTTTAGAAGTCCCTGCAATGGCAACAGTTTCAACATATTCAGTAAATTCCCCCTTCTTTCCCATGCACACTTAGAGGCTCTCCTTGTAGAATTTTCTTTATCTAGAAATTTAAAATAATTTCTCTAAGCAATTTTTCTAAACTACATTCAACTTTGTATCATAAATGCTCCAGAATGAACCCAAATGTGATTGACTTTTTCATTTGTAATCCTACTGGGTTTTTCTTTCTCCCGATGAAATAACACCCCACAGGAATGTGTTTCAGGATTTAGCCTGAAAGCAAAATTGCGCAGAAAGTTTCTTCAAGCACATAAGACTGAAAATTTAAGAATAAAGGTGTCAGCCATATTCTTGAAAGCCTGAACATCAGCATAGTCTAAAGAGAGAAGGGGTGCTTAAACTGAGAACCATTTCTCCTGCAAAATTTGTTTGTCAGAGGTAATTTTGTCTTCTAAAATAAGTTGGAGTAGCCTCAAGATGTCTGCGCCAACTATTTGCTCTTTTGAGCTTACAGGATTGTTATACACCTGGAAATCAATGGGTCACATCAAGTGCCCACCCAACAAGTCCCTATCCAGTTCTAAGTTTTGGGTTATTTCTCCACAGAACAGGGGTCTGACTTGCCCTGGAAGAGCACGTTGTCATTCCATTTGCCTCTATTTCTCTGAAAATATTATCAGAGGGGAGATTAGTGGAGTTGCTCTCCACGTTCACACTGAACCTCTCCCCAAACAATTACGTACTCTCTAGGCCAGAAATACACAACTGAAGTGACCCAATAGCCCAATCGTTATGGCATTCCCCTGGAGAGGAATAGATACTAATCCCATTGCCTGTTCTGCTGAATACTTAATGCAATATATAAAACATTCAGTGTGGTAAGGACAGAAGTGTCTATTTTTTTAATCCCAGTGAGGCTTAGAGTTGAGGTAAGAGCTGATCTGCTCAATGCTGTGGATACTAAAATATTTCCTAGCACGTACAGAAGCAAAACTTCATATAAGAAATCCTAGAGAGTCAATGAAATCATCATTAATAAGGATTATACAAGGGAGAACTATGTGTTTGGTAACATAGAATTAAGGCCATCAAGATAGACACCATAGGATCACTGATTGGCAATCTTCTCTGACCCAGAGAACTACATCAAGGCAAAGCTATGAGCAAAAACGTTTGCACACTGCGCCCAGGCAGAAACAAAATGATGCAGAAGCTCAGAAAGATGGGAAACATTCTAAGAATTTTTTTCAAAACACAGTGGTGAAAAATAGTAAGAGTGTTAACACAAAACACTTGATATCGGCCTTTGTGGGCTGTGAGGTAACTGTTATATTAACAGAGGTAAAGCAGTAAAGAAAAAACACATAAGAGCACTGCCTGAAACTTGCCACAAACAGATCTTGAGAGAGGGCTAACAAATAGTCTGCATTTAGTATTTCAGAGGCAGTCTAGAGAAATTTCAAGCTCATACATACAGCGCCATTTACCAACATTGTCTGTTGGGGGAAATTTTTGATCTCGAAACAGCTCTCATTTCAACCAATGATTGCTGCAATAAAGCTCCAGCATACTGAATGTATACTATCTCCAAGCAATTTTTCACACACTCTAATCATTAGGGAAGATTCTGTTAGTTCCTTCTGGACAGAGACTGTGTTGATATTTAACTGATACTAATGTTGCAAAAACAAAAGACTGAAGACTTTATAACCAGGTATGATGTTTTCTATTACTGAATATTAGATATATGCATGAAAATGATTCTTCAGTTTTATTGCTCTTATCAATAAATTCACGATGAACTGGACCAAAAAAGTATCCTCAGAGTATAAGAAGTGTATTAGTGAATTTTAAACAGGATTATTGTTCTTCAAGTTTTAGCCTGCCACCTTCAAAAAAGTGGTGCATTATCTGTTAATCTGTCAGCACTTCCTAAAAATTTTGAATATATTGACATATTTTAGGCAGATATGTCAGAGAAGTAAGACTCTTAAAGACACTAAAGTTCTAAAAGTTTCTTGAAAATTGGAAGTTGCATAGAGAAAAACAGGCAAAGTGAAATACCCAAATCAGGAAAAGGCTTTAATGTACACTCCATAGTAATCTGTGTTGTTATATCTGTTCCTGTACTAATGGTCATATGTAATTGGCTGCCCAGTTAGCGGACACAGCTTGGAACCAGCTGGACTACATACCACCTCATGTAGTCAGTGCATATGGAGCAAAAATTATCAAGGGAATAAGAACATGGGAAAAGCTGAATGCCTCTCTGCTGAAGAGCGGGTGTAGAGAGCATAAGCCACAACTTATAATTAACAAACTTTCACTATTTCCTATTTATTTCCTATTATTTCATTATTTTCTTCATGCTTTCTTTCCCCCCAGTAACTAGTAGCACAGAAATTAAAAAAGTGAAGAAACATTTTAAGCTAAACTGACCTTATACTAATTAAAATAATGTTTTTATTAATGCACACACTTAAGGAAAAAAAAAATCTGTATTTTAAATGTAAAAAGTATTGGAGAAAAATCTGCAAAGCTGTCATAAAGATAACGTGACAACATAACAGTACCTTTAAGGAACATATAGCACTCCACCTATAGGCGAAATTTCCATTTGAATGAGAGTGGTTTAGCATATGTTCTTAACAATATAGTATAGTAATATGTAGCTTATTTCACAACAGCAATTCCAAAATTAGAAGGCCACATGAGAATTTGCAGAAGTGGTCTTTGTTTATTTGTTATGACACTTGCAATAAACTGTATCTTGGAAGTATCAGGTACTCACAGCATTTAATGTATGTTATCTCTCACTGAAGTATAACTGTTAGAGATAAGTGCTCTTTCTTTTTATATCTGGAAGTTACTCACTGACAGACTGGCTCATTTCTCTGCAAGCAGTAATGGGTTCTTAGTGTTCTTGATAATATTTTCAAATACTTGTGTTAAAAATGCCCCACTAACAACTTTATACTTTCCCAAGTTTTGCCTTTGCCTAGTGTTATCTTGAGATCTCAAACAGAAGTGCCAGATTCTCATAATTGGGAAGGCTGATGTTTTTGCTTTATGTTTAATTGTTATTTCAGTCAAATAATATCCTAAGGAAACATTTGAGACATTTCTTTTAAAGTAGCACAGCCTCTCCTTATCTCAGTTTTCTTGAGTTAAAGTCTGAACTCCAGAAAAGCTGGAATGATACAGAATAGTGTTACCCATGCTTTTTCTTGTGATTACTGAACTTTTGAGGAACTAGCATTTCATTAAACGTCTCAAGGAATTAGCATTTTCCTTACATCCATAGGGTAGATGAAGTTGTACATATAATCTGGATCTTTTTGTTCTCCTATTATTCTTTCAGAGAGGCTCTGGAGTGGTATGCAGATGTATCTTTTGAGTTTTTGGTTAAAAGTTGGAATTGTCTGGCTCATTTTACTATCCATGAAATAAAAGAATGTCTTCATTTGGAAAAAAATATTTAAAAATCAACTACAATTTAGTTTCCATGAAAACAGTCTTCACAGCTTTGAGGTTTGGCATTTCATCTGTGAATGACATTCTTATATGTGAAATGAAAACCAATTCTTAAGAAGTGCATGTATCAAATTAAAATGATCTATCAAAGGAACTCTCTAATTCCCTAGCAGGATGTGAAATGGGAATTTGTCTTTGGACATGAGATTCTGAGCCCGACCATCTCAGCTGGTAGTTACACTTGCTGTGGTAAAGTCAAGTTTAATTTTTATTAATTCTGAGCTAGAGAATGAATTTCTTTGTCAAAATGTGTTGCTGAGAGTGTGACAACAAATGAAAAAATATAAATGAAAAAGGAGAAGCAAAGTAATACATCTAACGCTGAAATAGTGTCAAGTTAACTGTGGTCACATCAATTCTAACACCATCATTTCCTCACAGACATGGTAATCTGCATCCTGTGATACAAGATTTACTCTACCTTTGCCAGCTCAGAGAGATCATTTTTCTCTTCTGAAGACAGAAGAGAAAGAAAAGGTTGATCTGATAGTGACAATGCTAGCCAGATTTCAGCAGGATGGGGTTCATGTACTGGAAAAGTAATTTAACCTTTTTTAAAAAGTCATTAATTTCTGCATCTCTTTTCTCTAGCTACAAGTTGTGTCCAATCTTTTTCTGCATGTTTTGTGCAGTAAAAAGCATCTAATAATGTATCTTTGGAAACTGCATAACATGACAGATCTCAAATGTCAGGAAGAGCTGCTAGCATAAAATAAATAGTAAGTAATCATTTTCCTTTGCCTTTAATCAGAAAAGTTTAGTTCTGTGTTAACTATGCATCCAAATATAAAAGCTATTCTCAATTAGAGATCAAATCGTAGAGGTGGTTATTAATAAGTATATTATATTTTTATAGTAATATTTTGGGGTATAAATAATAGAAAAGCAGTAATTCAATGTATGCTGAAATTATGAAAGTACTTTTAAAAATCCTATTGAAAGGCAATACAAAGTTTCTACAGCTATCTTTCTGCCTCTACACAGCATGCATGACATCAGAGTCACAAGCCAATAGGTCATCTACAGCAGTTCTGTTGATGTAGGCTATTGCCAAATAGTTTGTTTAATTGTGCTTTATTCTGTCTACATACATGGAAATCTTTAGCATTTTTGCCTCTTTCTGTAAAAGTTCATTTCAGAGTTTAAAGAAGCTCTTCAGCTGGAGCATACAACATTTTAGCCTCCAGTCCAGGTGTCAGAACTCTGAGCTACCACTCCAGTACCTCCCTAGAAAGGATTTTAAGAGGAGGAAGAGCTGGATTAACTTCTTCAGAGAAAATGGGACAATAGTAAGTACACAGCAGTAGATTCTCTGGTCTTGTTCCCTCCCTCCATATCTTCCCATTCTTTATTATTCTCAACAAAGCTGCACCCAAGGAATGGGGCACTGAACTGTATTCATATCTGACTAAATTTCCTATCTACATTTTCTCAAATAGAATAGCAGCAATATCATAAAGGAGTAGCGTCTTTAGCTGAAAAACTCTGCAGTAAAGTTTAGTGGACTTACTATACCAGCACATTTTTTGAAAGACATTCAGTAAAATATCTGTGTTTAAAATGAATTGACTTAGATATCACGTAACCAAGGAAACGGTGTCAAAAAATAGATAAAATCATGGTTGATCCAACACATTTGAAGTTTAGGGGTTTTGTTTTGAATAATCATATCTATACACATGCCTTCAGTACAGGCAATTCAAAATAAAAAGCAGTGAAACAACAAATATAAAGTGCTAACGTGTTTCTGGTGATCTAGAACAGGCAGCGAGAGAGTATGGTCAACATCATAAGTACATAAATTCTACTTAGTTTGTACTATGCTCTGGCTACTCTGGGAAGTGTAAAAAAACCAGCAAATACTATAACTACAACTAAAGTAATCTCAATGCTTGAATTAAGTCACTCCTGAAAATAAACCTTTCCTTGGGAAGGCTACTCAGCTACTTTGCATAAGAAAGGTAAAGCTTCTAAGCTTGTAAGGGTGGAGCCCTTACATTAGCTAATGTTTTGAATGTATACACAATAATGAATTTAGACTGTAACTTTAAAAAAGGTTTTCTTTCCCTGAATGTGCCAGGTCGTTCTACCTCCTTAGGTCACAGACATGGACCTGCTTTGTATGTAACATAAAAAAGGAAACAAGTCATCAGTATGCTGTCAGTACCACTTAATATACAGAGAAATGTCAAAACTATATAAACAGGAACTAAACATTATTTAGGAGAAAGGCATTCCAGAATCTGATTTAACAACAGCATCAGTACTTAGCAGGGCCAGGATTACCTAATCATTCTCAAGATAACATAAAAAAAAATTTCCAGTCTTATATAATTTTTCACCTTAACACAGGCAACAACCAATCCAAGTAACTAGCTAATAGATGAGATGTTTATACAGTAAATATGCAAAGAAAAAAGGCAAGTATGGCTTCTAAGTAATGGTTAAATGTAGAGCTTTTACCTATACTGGCAAAGATAGGTAAAAGATGTTTTTGAAGATGTTTCAAGAGTTTTTAACACAACATTCCATTTTACAACCTTTCAGCAAGATACCACAGTTAAAAGATGAATTATATTAGAGTGCTTTGTTTAATGCTTTTGGGGAAAAGGTGGTACTATCAAAGACCAAGGACAACATTGTCCTAGAGGTAAGTTATCGCTTGTGTCCTCAGGATAATTCATTATTTTTTATTTATGGCAAAGAAATAGGCAGAAAAGGTTTCTGAGCTGTCCCAGGCCGATGAACAGTTAAATAAAAAAAATAATCCTTGCTTACAGGGTGATTAAAGCAGTGCCCTTTTGTGCTATGCAGTAGCATACTAAGTTGTTTCCAGGAAAGGGAAAAAGTGTTGAAGTTTGCCAATTTTATAAGCAGGTTTGTTAGTAAAGGTCAACATAAGGCTAATCAGTACTTAATTATTTTAATCTCTTCATTGAAACTTTGAAACATCGAAACATTGAAAGGGAGGAATTTTACCTCCTGTAAAACACTCAGTAAAGGCTCATAAATAATTAAATCCAAAGAAGTTGGGTTTATGAACTCAACTTCATCACAAATTATCACAAAAGTGATAATGAAAATAAAATAATAGAAATGGCTTTTGCTCATTCAATTCAAGTAACAGTATTTTGGTGGTCAAGCCAGTTGATCCAAATCACAGACCAAACATCAAAATCACAGTATCTATTTGTGTTGACTCCTGATGCATCCAAATGCAAACTTCCTCATTGTAGGAACTGATTTCATGAAAAGGTTGGGTTTTTGACAGATTTATATCCCTAGCCCTGATGCCACTGTAATTTGAGTTGAAATTGCCATGCCTTGTTTTGCTTAAGCCGAGAGGAGAGTCCCTCTGTGACACTGCCACGCTAACCCTGAAATACTACGGAGTGGTGATGCAGCCCCTCAGACCTGTGTCTAAAAGGTATTGTGGCACAGCTATTTCTAACTTTGGCCACTGAAGGAATCTAACGCTCTTAGACAAGGCACCCAACTTTTAAACGACTCAACTCTCACAGAGTGATTCCTCCCCAGGAGACTTTCAGTTACTGTTTACTCGAATGGCTTCCTGGCATAAGACCTCACCAATGCTTGGTAGCAGGCCAGAGATTTTGTATGGTCTGCATCTTAATAATCCAATAACATAGTTGTAAAAATCTGGATAGACGTTTTCTTCAATTTCATTTCCACTGTTAAGATAAACCGTTACACTCCTCTAACCTTCTGACTTCTTTAAGCCCATCTACAAATACTGAAATATCACTCAAGGGGGAGGAGAGGATTGGGTCAGGGGGCAGGGGGGAAGTGTATGCTGTGTGGGGGTTTTTTGTTTGTTTGTTTTTTTTTTTTTCTTTTTTTTTTTTTTAAAGTAACAGTAGGTCAAAGGTAGGTTCAAAATGGAAAGAAATACTTCCAGTTTCTCTTCCACTGAATGGTTCCCAGTGTTTCGTTTCTAAACTGTCTAAAGACAAATGCTGGAAAAGTAATGTAACTTTGTAGCTGTCTGAAACTTTAAATGTTGTTCTTATCTAAAGTTCATATACACAAGACAGACCTTCTTCTGTTTTCTCCTTCCTGAAATTCTGATAGTGTTTCCTCATCCCTACTCCTTCACATAATTTTCATTTTTCTTAAAAAATTGATTGAGCTATCACTTATACATATCCATAATTTAATATCTCTGTTCTTATATTAGAAAACTGTATAGTTTAATAACAGCTATGACAAGAACAAATATTTTATAGATAATTGCAAATGCGTATTTTCCACAACAGACTAGAAACTAATTTATCTCTTAATATTTACAGATAGTGTTATCCCTCTTATTTCTTCCCAGTGAGCAGAGGTTTGAATTCATTAAAAAAAATAAAGTTTATGTCCTCTTAAAAATTGAGTTAAATATGGAAGAAACATATCCAAATTATGGTCTTTTTTTCTTTTTGCCATTCTAGTCTATCATGTTCTCCTGGTATGGTTATTTATGAACTTGATCAGATTTGGTCTGTTCCTGCCATCCTGACAGTAAACTTACATGAAACTTAGATAGGTCTTCTCTTACCGTTTATTCAGCTGCTCCATTAAAAGTTAAACTTTGACTATTTTCCGCTACAGTCTAAACCTCTCTGATTTAGATGCTTTTCTGTTTCTTCTGTCTGCAAGGTGATGATGTGGTTCCTGTGCCGTTATTAATGATTAAT
Organism: Strix uralensis; assembly: GCF_047716275.1. Classification (NCBI taxonomy): domain Eukaryota; kingdom Metazoa; phylum Chordata; class Aves; order Strigiformes; family Strigidae; genus Strix; species Strix uralensis. The sequence continues at coordinate 4,595,291 of NC_133984.1, forward strand.
ACTGTGTCCTATTTTCCCTAAAATTCTGGTGTAGCTGGGTCTTTGAAGGAAAAGGGTGGGGTTGTCTTCAGTATCCCTTACAAATAACAGACATCTATTCCTGTAACTCACATTATGCCAAGGATAATGTTTCATAGACAGGAAGCATCTCACACAGTGTTTCTGCAAGTATTATTGCTCTCTTTTCTCATATTCATCTTATGTTCAGACAAATTCAGATGAGGGCTGGCTGGGTTAAACTTTTTTTCTAGGGGGTACAATGGACGTAATAAACAGCTTTGCCTTTTTCTAAGTGGTTAAAAATAGCTGTAGAAATATATTCAAAAAGTCAAGCAATTCTTCTGTTTTATTTTCCATCCTTACAACTTGAGAATAATTATCCAGCTTTTCATCAAACTGTTTTTGGATTGAGATGCAGACTGGAAACTTTTGCTTCAGAGTTCATACTGCTTCTGAATTATAAGCAGTTACAGTAGATATTGTGAGCCAGTCCTGGCAGTAGTGGCAGAAAAAATACTGCAGTATTAGATTTCTGTAGCAATCAATGGGAAAGCCCTGGCAGAATCTACCCTAAGGTAGTTTTCTTACCTAGCATAATAATTAAAGCTGTATTTTTAAAGCACTACCACAGGACAATGCTTTCTGGAACTATAAAATGACTGCAATCAGTACACTTAATTAACCCTCTCCCATTTCCCCAAAGAATTTTTCATGTTGTTTTTGCTCCATCTTTTTTTTCTCATTAAGTGTTGTCCTGACCTTTCAGTCTGTAAAAATCAACAAAAGGCATTTCCTTTTTTATTAAAAGATTGATTGCAGGAGGCCTGGGACCACAATGAAAAGAAAAGGAGAAATAATCTATGCTCAAAACACATCAAGTTTGTTAGACAGCCAATGACATTTAGCCCAACAGTAATAGCAGTACATACCTGGTTTTCAGATGCAACAAAGCAAAATAAGCCAAAGGAACATTAAACAAATAAATAAATGATGCTATAAATCAGACATATATGCACCATGAGAGAAAAATTTCAATAATTCTATTTAGATATGAACATAAATCTGGAAGAAGCTACTAAAATAAAGATTATAGGTAGTTATTATAGTCCTACTTGAGAAGGCAGGCAAAAATACATAAAATATATAGAACTGTGGACACAAATATACCTAAAGATGAATATATTTTCAAAGCGACATCACCTTGCCCCTAGAGGCACACAACTCTTTGCAAGGGTTTATGGCAACTTCATCTGATGGACATTATCAAATGAGTAGATTCCAAAACTTTTTCCTCCCTAGGGTTCTGAAAATAATATAGATGAATGAGTATAATAAAAAAAAATCATAATTTGAAACATAATGAATTTACCTCTGTCCCCAACTGATACAGAGAGGGTTTGGATCTTTTAAATATTTGTTTATACAGGGACTTACCCACATATGATCCATTAGAAACCTGATTTGACTTCAAAAATCTTATTTGTGATACACTCTTGCCCTGTTACATCAACGGATCTACATATTATTTATGAAACATGTCTGAAAACCACCAAACCAATGTAATTATTATAATAGGTTATGACCAGCTGCTGTTGAGGGTCCAAGGATTTGAATAGCATGGTATTAGGCCATGGTTCTATTTTTTATTGTTATACTTTTATTTCTGAAGGTCTAATCTAAGATATCATACACTTGTGTAGTCATAAAAAAAATGAAAAGAAAGGAAGTGGTCCATAATGTAACTTTCCTTAGTTTAATTCTTCTAATTAATCTACGTTATTGGTTGTGGCATGCACTTGTTCTACCCAGTGAAGGTTTAATAGACCTGTTTCTTTTATCGTCATCTATACACAAGCCTGTCGATCAATGACAATTATTACTTAATGAACATGTAATGATGGGTAAGCCCAGGGAGAAGGGAACAAATAAATCACTCATTATAGTCTTGATTGCAAGCTAGCACTGTCACTTGTCAAAGTGATGTGTTGTGCAGGTTTGTTTAGCCAACATCTCCAGGAGTAATCAGCATGATCAGGTGCTCCAAAGTGCTGGAAATCTTCAATGACCTAAAGTATATTCAGCTTCAAAAGGAGATGCACAAAGGGGTTTCACCTTAATTGAGAACTCTTCTGAGTAGTTCTTTTAAAAAAGCTCACAGAGCTGTTTGTTTCTTCCTGATTTTTCTAAACTGTTTTGTTTTTTCTTCTTAAGTATGAGCAAAGTTGCATTCTTATTCCAGTTTAAATAATAAAACTTTTCCAGAAGCTTTAATGTGCAATCCACAGTGACTAAGCGTTATTTTAACAGTGCTTGATGTTCGTGAAATGTTGCACAGCCAAAGGAACTCGAGTGTTATATTCAGAAACCTAAGACAACAAGGAGTCATGGTGAGGTACGTCAGATCAATATCATGCCAGTAAAACAGGTTATACGGTTTTTGAAAATGATGCAGGTAGTTGCTTTTGTGATGCTAATTCCTGCTCATTAAACTCTGAAGTGAAATGCTCACATATTTTGAATCCTAGTAGCAATCACCAAAAGTTCTGTGTCTGGCTTCCACATGAATTTATCATTTTTCTGTTAATTAGACAACTCTACCACAGTTAAAATGATGTGAGAAAGGAAATCAACATCTAACTGGTAGTTCATGGGAGAATCAGATCAAATACTTCTGAGAACAGAACCATGAATTAGATATGTGCTGAAGCATATTGAGGTAAATTCTACAGCTTTCCTTCCCCCCCTTTTTTTTATTTTGATGTAATATGACACCAAATGTCCTGTTTCTTAAACTGATGTTTTGACTTTTTCAAATAACAAGGTTATTTGGAACTTCAAAATCAAAATAGGATGTCATCATTTCCACAGGATGGAAATAGGCTATCACCACTGAAAAAATGTCCAAATGAATTTTTAATATAAAATGTTTTAAAGAAATAATACTTTCCAACATCAACAGCTATAGTTTAGCAAAATGTTTCTTTCTAAAAAAAGATTGTTCCACAAGACAGTTTTTGTACAGTTCTGTGAACTCTTCATGTTAACAAACCTTGATTTGCAAAATGGCCTTTCTAAAAATGCATAAGGATGCTCAGTTTCATTTAACATACAGTTTAGCAACTTTCTAAAAAATAATTTGCAGAATAGTATAAAGCTTCTAGAAACACCCTGTGCAAATTTAAACAAGATGAATCTAGTAAAAAAGGCAGGAAAAAGGTTACTTCCTCATGTAAGGAAGACTTATTTTCTGTGTTATGTATTCATTTATTTACTTTCAACTTGAAAGAAGTATTTATACAAAATTTAAGAGAACATTTTGACTACCCAAAGTTTCCTTCTAATCTGATGTACCATTTGCCAAACATAAAGGACTGTTAGACATTCAAATAACAGGTTATCTGTAAAGCACTGAAAAAAATCCACTTTGTGTTTTCAAACATATCATTAAAGGAACTGCTTCTCTGGAGGGGGAGGGAGGGGGGAAGAAAACCCCACAGATTTCAAAAGGTTTTGTGCCTTGAAGAAATTAAGGAAGGGGGAAAAAAAAAAAAAAAAGAAAAATAACTGTTTCAAGTCAAAGTAGGTAACTGTTCTAGGGCAATGCCATGTTAGAAAAGAATTTAAATACTTAATTGTAATGCCTATCAACAGAAAAACTCATAATCATTCTTATCTCCTAAAATAGCTTGTTAAACATGAAAAAGGCTTATTGCTGAAACAGGCTATATCTGGGTAAGAATCATAAGCAGAAATGTACTTTAATTACCTTTTCCAATATCTTCAACTAAAAGTTAATTTTAATGAGAAGAATTACTTGTGTTGTATTTATTCTTTCCTATCTCACACAGGTTTGGCTTTTGTTTGTTGTTTTGGGTCCAACAGGTAAAGATAGACAAACTAATCTCAAAAACTATCAGAAGAACAGAGGACAGTGTAAAATTGAGCTTCCCTTTTTGAATGTCATTTCCAGCTCATCCTAAGAAATGCAAAGAAAGCCATTTTAATTCAGTGTTACACAGCCAGAAATTTTGAATGATGGCATGGGCATTTCATAGCTAATGTGCTGGCTTGATAATCAATGGAAAAAGTGGACACCTTAGAAGTCTTTCCACAGTTACTGTATTGACTACATCATCTTTGATGAGACCTAACTTGGACTTACCTCACGACAAAATATAACCGAAGTTTGACAGATGGTATTTACCACCCTTTTATTTTTTTTTTTTTAAACAGAAAATAGCTGCAAGCACATGTATATGGATCTTCCTCATGCTACCATAGAGAAGCAAGGAAAGCATTCCACCTTTAACTTAGTCACTGAGTTGAGAAAGTGTTCTTGAGTCAGTGCCAACTGTATATACTAATTTTAAGAATATAGAACGAATATTTATCAGTTAAGAAACAGGATGCCATATTACTCGCTTATTTCAAACAAACTGGAGAGTAACTTCATTTCCTTTTGTCTTTTAAGTGAGTAAAAACAAAACAAAAGCCTTACAATCAATCAGGACAAAGGAAGGTGACTAAATGCTCACAATCCAATGCAGAAACATGCAAGGAGGCTTCTGACTAACAGAAACAATACTAGTTATCAACACTTGGAAGGAAAACCTCAAAAGTCTACATAATATAAAAAATAACCCTGCTTTCGGTTCTCATGGCTGATTCAGACTTTGATAGTCTGGCGTTGTCTAAATACACAGGATGCTCGCTGACATTATTCTATGTATTTCTGAAGAACAATAGGCACATGCTGCTGACAATTTAGTTGCTTAAGACGTAAGTACAGCATTAAAAGTGTGTTGTTTCTTCTTGTTTGAAGCCAGCGGTGATGGGGGAAGCCAGAGGAACGAGGTAGTACCTCTCAGTAAAACTTTTTGTCTTTTCAAATTTTTATACTCTTTACACCTCACAAGTAGTCTTTGGGGTTTTTTTCTGCAAATAATCCAGCTGATCTTAATGGAATTATTATCAGAGTCATCCTCAGCTACACATTAGCAGGGTGATCAGAAAGACTGCACTTTAGTAGAACCAGGTTCTTTTTCATTTTGAAAAAAGATACAAGAGTAATAATTTCTCTTTGTTTTCTGTGACACCACTTCTTTTTTAAAATATCCAATGCTATTATGCTGAGATGAAGAACAATTTTGATGATGGGCACAAAAAAATTAAATTAGCACACTTTAATGCCTTTGAAAGCCAGTCTCAGAGGAACGTAAAAATTGCCAAATGAATGAAATATTTTATATTAGACATATAGATCTTTGAAAGCTTTTAAAGAAATATATCTGGTATTATAAAATACCATTTATCATATTTATTTCCATTAATATTTTCCACTGTTAGTTTGATTTTAATTTTTATCTTTCCTTACCTAAGTATGTTTGAGATTGTATAAAGACATACATCTTCTGAGGCTTTCCCGGGTTTACAAAAGAAAGACAGCAAACAAAAAAAATTAAATCTTTAAATAGTCAAGGACAAAGAAGATAAGCTATGTATTACCAAAGCTGTCTCAAATCAAGGCAGGGCACTAAAAATGCCAGCCAGTTACATATGCCACATGGCTCTCTACTATATAAATCCTTACCGCCGCTATGTCCCTTTCCTATTGGATGTAGAAGTATTAGCTGTAATTTGTCACTGTGGTATGTCAAGGAAGGAAGGTTTTCTCTTAAAATGCCACTTGGAGAGTAAACAGCAGCCTGCAGAGCAGGATTTGTTTATATCACTTTTGGTACGATGAATAACACACTTAGAAAGATATACTGAATATGAAACATGGAAGTGTAAAAGTTGTGACTTGTGTTAAATATTCACTGCCATTTCTGCCAGTACTAGTATATGATGCTCATGTATTTCAGGCAAAACCCATAGAGGTCATTACTATATATCCCAACTAAAACCTTTTGCACATAACTTGTTGTGTTCTATTTTTTCTTCACTTCCCACTCATCTAATATTTCTGTCCACTACCTAAGAGTCACCACATCTCATCTAAGATCTGGCTGCATTTCACTGATAAGAGAAGTGGTTCCTGGTATATGCATATGTATTATACACATGTGTATAGATACACCCACACTGCAAGGTCTGAGGTGCTACAGACCGCTGAAGAAGAGAATTCTGCAGTGATGATGAGTTACATTAACACAGCCTACTCTCCACCTACACAAAAAAAAAAAAAAAAACCAAACCCTGAACACTGAGTGTTAGGCTGCCTGTAACTAACATGAGAATGAAAATATTCAAGATACACAAAATATTTTCCCTCTATGAGAACAAGAAATCACACAATGTACCTTCTAGTGCATAGCAGAGGTACCTTGGGATGTGACTGGAAACATCTCTGGAAGCACCAGAGTGGAAGAAGTTCCTCTAATGATGCAGTAAAACTACAGCTGTACCACACCATAGTCAATAATTACTGGCATCTAAGGCTACAGGGGAATTTACTATAGATTCATACATATGTGAGGAAAAGCTATTTAATCCATGGAAACATAATAGCTTCACTGACCTTTACGCACCACTCCCTCACCTTCACAGACCATTGCAGGTCCACATGTCTGTGAGCAGAACTGAGACCAGCTGCTCCCATACCCACCATTGCTGCATTTAAAGAGGCACAGAGCTCCTGAGCACACCCTCTGAGCTAGGTTTGCTAATCACCTGGGGGAAGGTTGCAGCCAGCTCTCCTTTCCTTGTAGCCAATGAGACTGTGGTTCATGCAAAAAAAAAACAAACCCCACCAACCCAAAAATCAGTGTGTTCCAGCCTGAAATTTGGCCCAGAATTGGGTCTTCTCCCAGAACAATCTTGAGGTGCAGCTGAAACCTTCAGTCAGAAGTTGGGAAGTGTTCCTGTATGTTGAAGTTCAGATACAGCCCTGTTATTTTAAAAGTTTTTCCTGTCTATAGCACATCTGTGTGATTGTCCCTAAAGTGTTCTCTAATGTAAGTTATACACGGATACAGAGGATGCTAGTATGCAGAATCCTAGCAAAGCTTTTTCAAACCAATGTTGCCAATTCAGTTGTTTACGTTTGCTGTGAGATTCAATCTGCAGCTCAAGGGCAGTAATTTGTACATTATACTGAGGTACTCAATTCACAAAGCTCATGGGACAATTATGTTGCTGATAGCAGAAAGCCAGGGGAAGAAAAATGAAGGATACAATATAATAACAGAAGAAAGCATCTTAAACATTATAAAATGCATTGCATTATGTGTTACTCTATAAAACAACATCTCTGACTTCTCCTTGATCGTTACCTCTGCTGAAGCAGACTATAAGCAGTTGCTGTCGTATTCTGTGCACCTCTGCAACACATAATAGTCCTTCCCTTCTAGGCTGGGAGGCTGCACAATACTTTTAAACTTATAAATTACATTAAAATATCTGCAGTACACCGAAATTATTATTGGTAGGAAAATACGTAAATACTACTATAGTTCAGAGTTATTACCTTATCTAATGTAAATTGTATTTTACAGGGCTTTATAGTGCATGAAAAACAGATGCAGATTTTGTTTCAAATTTAGTCATGTGTCTACCTGCAAGAATTATTTTTAGTGAGTCATTTGGCAAAGACTAATTGAGCTAATTTACATTATACAAGAGCAAAAACCAAATACAATCTAATTTAAGATGTGTTGTGTATATTGTAACTCAAAACATCTTAGACACTGATAATTCATTAATGGGATTTAAATGCTCAGATTTTAGAGCCATTGGTTAGAGCTCAACAAAGGAAACTGCAGCATGCAAATCCTAGGAGTAGTTAGTTTTGCAACATTATTCTGCTAACACATTTTACACAAGATGATTGTATGCCTTACTTCTTCAAAGCAACAAATACTAACCCAGTCCCAAACCCACCGGAATAAGCTTTAATAGAGAAAGGACCTGTCGAATGTAAATGTAGTTCACAGGTTAAATTCTAAGGTCTAAGTGTACTGCTGCTGTTTTCAGCCAGGTTTATTATTTTATTATACTTTCTATTGATTGCCATCATCACTCTATTGACCGGCTGTGTACCGTGTATGAGACAGTTCAGAAGAATCAATAAAGCTGTGGGTAAACTGTGGGGATCTTGGTGGGGAACAGGATGAATTGCTTAATGATGCCTACAAAAATACTTTTGTTTTGTTTTCCACTTAGAAATAAATAAATAACAAGAGAAAAGCAGATCTAGGAGCCTTCTGAAAACATACTTATACCACATTAGAAAGATATATTTCATAGTTTATCTTTTCACAAAGCAAAATAAGCAGTGAAGTAATTTATCTTGAAATATGCTAACGGTTCCATATAGCTTAGCATCTTTGCCGTAAGGGCTCCAGAAAACAGTGGGTGGTATGGTCAAGGAAGGGAGGTCTTCTCCAAAAATACAACTTGTCTTGGAAACCATCCTGTGGAAAACTTGCTCACCTTTATCCTGCATGGCTTTTACGCTGATGACTATGGACCACGGGATCCAGTGTTGCAGATGGACAGTGGATGTCACAGAATCACAGAAATGTTGAGGTTGGAAGGGAACTCTGGAGGTCATCTTGTCCAACACAGGACCGCCTAGAGCAGGTTGCCCAGGACTATATCCACACAACTTTTTAGTATCTCCAAGAATGAAGACTCCACAACCTGTCTGGGCAACCTGTGCCAGTGCTTGGTCACCCTCACATTGAAAAAACGTTTCCTGATGATTTGATGGAAGCTCTTGTGTTTTAGTTTCTGCCCATTGCCTCTGGTACTGTCACTAGGGGCCACTAAAGGGAGCCTCTTTGCACCCTTCTTTCATCCATTTATGTACACTGACAAGACTTCCCCTGAGCCTTCTCTCCTCTAGGCTGAACAGTCCCAGCTGTCTCAGCCTTTCCCCAGATGAAAGCTACTCTAGTCCTTTAATCATCTTTGTGTCCCTTCATTGGACTCTCTCCAGTATGTTCATGTCTCTCTTGTCCTGGAGAGCCCAGAACTGCAGGTGTGGCCTCACCAGTGCTGAGTAGAGAGGAAGAATCACCTCCCTCAACCTGTGGGCAACAAATGTTGTGCTACTGTTAAAATATGGAAAGGTAAAATTAGCTTATGAAACCAGCAAGGGTTCCATGATCACTTTCTGACCATTAATTTATTCCATATTTACTTTCTATATTTTGCAATGTCTTGTTCTACTATGGCCTTACCTTGAACAGAGGTTTTAGGCTCTAATATAATAATACAAAAAATGTCTGTAAAACAGTTTACAGTTTCTGTGTGTATAGAATCATGCAACAATCCCAAGCATACTGCCAGATAAGTGAACAATAATAAAAAAACTAGCTAAGATAAGTAAGTTGAAGGGGTTTTAGACTTATTCCAAGAATATTCTCCTAAATTAGGAAAAAAATTAACTGAAACATTATTTTCCTGATATAAGGTCTACTTTATATCAGACTGTGTGAATAAGAATATATCCCATATTAATATTCCACAATGCTGTAGCTCGTTCTTATGACAAAGATTTTAATGTGAACGTAAAAGAAATCCAATTAAATCATTGTTATAACAGTGGTTTAATTAAGACAGGTCCTTTTTTTAACAGAAGACTAAATGTCTAAGCTTTAAGACTTAATTTTTTAAATACTAACCTGCAAAAAATGATCCAATTATCAGTTAGTTTTACAGTTTCTTGGTTTATCCTACATAAATGCAATTTATCTAAATGCTCATGTCAAACACTTAACTTTTTTCCTTTTCTTGCTATAATTCAATATAAACATTTGAAGAAATAATTCCTAAATCTCTTCTAACTGAATTCACACTATATAGAGTTGTCCCACAGTGTGGCTCAGACTACCATTTCCTAAGCCACGAACTGAAACCATGTCCAGAAGAGATCAGGCTGTAAATCACTTCATTATGAATATAGGATTCCTTCCAAAGGACTTGATCAGACCCTGCATGGATGCTCTCAACCTCCCCAATCTGGGCAAAGGAATTAGTTATGTTGTAGTTCAAGTGTGCAATCTGAATCCAGTATGGCAGGGGACCATGTAATGGTATTTTATAGCCTCAGACAAATTTATCCAAATGAAAGATTTAACAGCCTTCATGACCTGATACACTTACCAAGTTTTGTTCCATTCACTAGTCTGCCCAGGTCAAGTCACACCTACTGATTTAGTATAATACACCCACTAAGGGAGATCATGTCCCATAAAGAGGAGACCATAGTGTCAGCTAGCATGAAGAACACGGATCAGCAGAGCAGAGCCTTTCAAATGTAGTCTGTATGCTATTAAAGTCAAACCAAAAAATGAGAAGTTTTTATCGTCATTCAATCTACAGTACTAGCTTAAAATAGAATCTAATTCTGGCTGGTGTAAAATATTTTAACATTAAAAGTTCTATTAATACCATTCAATAATATATGCCTTTTTAAAATATAACACATAGGTCAATTTTTGATTAAGATTAAAACTTCTTTATGAGAAATTACTTCATTATGCCCTCTGATTAGTATAACAGTCTATTTTTCATCTGTTTAAATAAATAAGAATGAGAGTGTATCAAAGAGGCAAATGTAACAAGGAAGACTATGAAAATATATTGCTCATGGAAGTCCATCAAACTTAAGCTGCAGTTCCAGCAGTGTTACTACTGCATTGCTGTAGCAATATGGAAACTAATAGTGTCACAGATTCTTCCTTATGAAAACCTTACTCTGCACAAGCAGAATGTCAAAATTTCCATTCACATTTTTAACACTACAGCTACATTTTCTACTTAGAAGAAAATTACCATACAGCTCTGCATTTATCATTTCATGGTGTTCTTCACATTTTTGATTCAGCATTTATGAGCTTGCTTTTAGCAAGGAGTTTATTATTATCCATTTACAGGAAGCCAACAAAATAGTAAATTATGTATTTGAAAGCCCTGCTGGCTGACATTTTTAAAGTTCATTGGACTTTTTTTTTTTTTACAGAGTAGAAATTTGTTGCAAACACTCAAGATCTGATAACTGATTCCCATTTAGATGTCATTGAGACATAAGTGCAATGTATTTTCATTAATATTTCATTGTGTAAGTGTTCCTTGCTTTGACATTGCCATCTTGTAGTTATTTGTCCTACATCTAAAGAGCAACTTGTAATCAGATAGGTATATTGGACTTCATTATCTGTCACCACACATTCTTAGCATAGAGAATGTTATTAAGTTATAATTGCTTCTTTTTTTTCCCTTACGGGAAGATGAAGAGCAATATATAACAATATATGGACTCATTAAAAAAACAAGAAAAGGCTTGACAATAAGCATAAAACTGTCAAATACATCAAGGTTCTGGATTCAAAATTTTTATTTCCACTAAATACAACCCATGTTTAACTAATAAATGACAATCTGCATTTTAAATGTAACAGAATATTTTGTGATTAATTTGTGATTGCATGTCAAAATACTATTTTTTTAAAACCAAATGTGACAACAGGAGACATATGTTAATTAAATATACACAAGTCAGTGTCTTTTTCCAAAACAAAAAAAAAGAAAATAAATGGCAGTACCAGGTATTTCAGGTGAGATTACTTCAGTATGCGATATAATGATTGGTGTAAAATAAATTCCTAAACTGTTGCAATAATTAAGAGTATAACTTGTAGATGCAGTTATAGTGTTACATTTTTTCTTCTATAAGAAGAAGTTTTGCTCTGTGTTAGGGTAAATTAAACACATAATCCAGACTTCATTCAGAAAGAAGAATCTCACTTTAAATAACTGAAATTGAAAGCAATACTTAAGAAGGTTTACCAGTAAAAAGTTTATATTTATCTACCATCATAGGTAAAATAGAGAGAACCTTTCATACTTCATCATATATAGGGCTGGCATTGTTTATTAAAGTTCCCAGTGAACTAGCAATTTGGTAGCAGCTGAAGGAAATTTTGAAGCTAAGCAACTAGAAGAAAACACTGACACTGCACACCTTCCATGTTTCCCGTTTCCATATTCAGGGTGATCTTTAAGCTAATGTTCCTGCTGCAAAAGCTGAGGAGACCGGGTGAGCCTGCAGCAGCATCCTTCCATTGTGAGCAATGCAGAGCACAATAATCAGGGTTTCCAGGTGCAAACCAGGTCTATATCATGCCCCTCATTTTGCTTCCTTCATCAACTCGGGTTGCTCCCTCTGTGAAGAGGAAAAAGATGTCATAAAGCAAGTTATGTTGACGCTTTGCCATCAGGAAATTTTAAGTTTGCCATACAAATCCTGAACTGTTCCTGTACAGCTTCCTTAAGTCTTCATAGAGCTATCCAGCCACTAAATATATTGTATTATATTTTCACTTTACAGTGTGCTATAGATTTTTTGTATTAGCAATAACTAACTGCATTGTGGAAGTTATTGAGAGAACAGCTGCAGAATTTGAATCCTGTGTGGGAATGAATTGGTGCTTCTGGCACAGGGGAAGGAATAAAAAGTGTTTGGGGCCTCTGGGAAGTTTCTGCTGAAAGAACAACACTAAAATAATTTCAGTTGTTACCTTTAGGTTTCAGTCCCAAGCCCAAGCTTCGCTCTTCTGAAGTAAAGCTCCACATTGTCTGCAGACTCCAACTGCTCCCTCACTGAGGCTATATTTGCTCTGTTCTGATTTTTCCACCCCCTAAGGATCTGTACTAGATACTGCACAGATAGCTGGTGAGGCACTGGGCTAGATGGCCCTTGTTATAACGCAGTTCTGCTTAATCGGATGTGGACAGGAAACATCATGTCAATTATCTTCTTTTCATTTATTCTTGTTACCATAGCACGTTTGCACTCACTGTGTCTCATATGATAAATGCCCCAAAATACTTGTAGGGTAAAAAAAAGTCTGACAAACAGAAAGGCAAAACCAGTGGTGAGCCATGTTGGGGAAGCAAATAGCAAATATAATAGAAAAAATTACTGTATTTTGTAGAAAGTAAATGGTGTTCAGCTGTAATCATTGTGAAGGCTGCTTTTACCTTTACCAGCTGAAATCACAACTCCATTGAAATGAGTGACACAATCAATACTGAAGTAGAGTCAGCATGAATGAAATAATGATCATATCCACGCAGTCTGAAACTGTTTGACTCTGCACAGAAGTATACCACCTTAATTTTACTACCGTATACTGAAAAAAGAAATATGCACCAGTAGTCAGAGCACCTAATGTTTTGTCCTGTCACCGACAACCAACGTACACAATTACAGTCCAAATTGTGCCTACAGAGTCAGTGGGATTACATGCATATGTAATTACTATTTTCTGTGATGACACTGATTTTTCTTTTGGTTACTTTCTGGGAAGAGTATGGTTCATTGTCATCTCTTTAATTTTATGTTTAGTTATATTCAGTTATATTCTTGTATAAGATCTCCTTAAGGAAGAGTATACAAGGATGAAAAATAATCTTTCTTAAAGAGATCTTATACAAGAATATAAAGTAATATAAATATTATAAATAAAAGTTATTTAAAATAATTTTTAAAATTAAAGACTTTGACAGACATTTCCAAGTACACTGCCTTTATTATACCTCAGTTTTTCTTTTTTTAAAAGATTCTTATTTTGATAGGAAAATGCCCCAGAAAGGACCAGAGAGTCTCAGCTTTTTATCAGGTTATTTTCTGCATACAGCAGAAATGCCCATCCAGTGTTTCTCAAAAGGTGCAGAGTACTTTGAACTGCTAATTGTACAGCAGGTGGTTAAAAATGTTATGCTCCTTATTGGTACCATTCCCTCTTTTGTCAAGCTCAGTACAGAAAAGGAGAAAGCAGATCCAATCTACCACTTTTAACAATTTCTAATATCAGTTTTCAGACATTCTAGATAAAACTTTTGTCTTTGAAAAGAGACATAACCAATCAATGATTCAGCTGGAGCTGAGCCACCTTCATAATTATAAGACAAAACATCTCAAAAAAATTGGCATTTCAGTGTAGCAAAATCCCAATTCTAGCATTCTGGAATGTTTCCTCGGAAATTGAATAGAATACTTCGGGGATGTGTTTATTAAATTTGTCCCACATAGACTCTGACCTTTCAAAATATAAAAAAGATCCTGTGGCAAACCACTCCCAGGAGTGGTTTTTACTTTGGCTCTGACCTCTCCCTCTGACCTTGGGAGAAATGCCTTATGTATACATAGCAGAACAACTATATTTCTTTTATTCTTTGAAACAGGAGAAACAATCATTTTTGAATATTCATGCAGTTCTCTTTAAATATATATGCAGAGCAGACTATTGCATGAGACTTCTATAATTCTTGATCATTTAACATATAGGTCAGTAGAAAACATCCATAATTTAGATCCAATTTCCATCTTTGTGGGACCAGAGAACACAACTTCTGACACCAACTTGTATTAAAGAGAGTAGAATATGAGATGCCATTGTTCATTTATAGGGCAGCAATTATGCATGGAACTATTTAACTGAAATTCTACATTTATAACTTCTGCTTTCCTTATCTTTAAATGTATTGATTTTATCAAATATTACAAATGGACCTGACAGACTGCTATGGTTAGGGCTATAGGGTTACTAGTGGAGCTTGTTTTAGACTCTTTATAATGGTTACGTTTTATTTATTAGATTTGGAATTATCTTTCTCAAATCTCTCCCATGTTTTTAGAATGTTTGGGTTGATCTGTTTCCAGCAATGAAGACAGGAGATAACAACACTGAGCTGATTATATTACTTCTTTCAGTACATATGCAAGGTTTTTCCCTTGGCCCTTGCTTTGAAACAGAATGAGAAATTTGACAGGATGAATTGTAGTGAAATGAAAGAGAATCCTGAATTTTTCCTTATGAGAAGACATTCAAATTTGACATAGTTATAAACCCCTAAAAAATCATCATTTCTGCACAATTGGTAATCTTTCCTTTGGAGTTTTCTCCACGTTTCAAGCACTCTGTCTGAACTGAGCATGACCCAGAAAGCCAGATTTCAGTCACGTTCACAGGCCTGTGAAACATGCAAGGCAGAAGATAAACAGATACACACATATACCAAGATAATCATGTATATAAATCTTGAGCTTCTTGCAATGATTTTAGAAAACCAAATGTATTAATGAATAATTTCAACAGCAAAAAATAAGGCCTAGCAAGATGAATAAAGCATACGGGTTGCTTTGGTGTAAGAACTGAAAAGGAATTGTAAAATCACAAGATGGGGCCAAAACCCACAATTTATTCCAGGTATCAGAAACTACCAACAAACAAAATCTTACACCACCAGCCATATTTCAGTTGCTGCGAATTTATTTGGAAAGCACTGACAATGAGAAAGACCAAGCTCTGTGCACACTGGAATTTAGAGGCTGGACGCTCCATCATTTCAGTGGCAATGATCTGGAGTAAATTTTAACTAGGCAATGCAGATCAGACCTATCTTTCTTAGTACAGATGGGTCCTTGACAATGAAAATCATGTTCTATTTGTAGAGGAGAGATGAAGGCAAGCATGCCCTGACTAGGAGTAGGTACAGTGAGTGGGATTTGAATACTGCAGTTAAGAGGCTCAGACTGCTCTAGGACCTTTGGGCTTATTCAATGTACTGGACCCTGAAGTTGCTTGGAGTTCTGTAGTCCCTATTCCAGGCTTGGATCTTTCTCCTTCCTTTAGATGTTTACCCCATTCTACTTTTCAGGTGGCTAATTTGCTATTTTCATTTACTTTTCAAAGTAGGTAGCTCCCTTTGGGTAATACAGAGTTTATCTTATATGTTTGAAATAAAAGAGTTTTACAATCTCAGATTTTCAAGAACACAAAGCTGAGCAATAAATAAATAATGCCTAAATAGTCGAATATTCTGTATTTTTACCTGATTCACTGGCAAATTAAATAAAGGTCTTAAACAAAACTCTTGTATTACTCTGTCACTCTGAGAGGCAAAATTAGATCAGGTACAGATTTTGAAATTTAAGAGCAGATCTAAGACAACTCTTTTGGCAGATCAGTAGTAAAAAAAAAAAAAAAGCCCAGCTCCTACTCTACCTTCTGGTTCACAATATCTATATTCACTGCTACACAGTTTGAAGAGTAAATCTTATCTTGTTTTAATCCTAGAAATGGAAGCTACTAATTTTCAATAGTTAAATATGCAATGGGAAAAACACAGTAAGTCAGCTACACTTTACTTTGTATCAGCCTTTCAAGTCCACCTGTAGCACAGGTGTCTCTGGTGTTTCACTGACTGCTACATGCATTTTGTTCTGCTATTTTAAACTGTGTTAACAATAAGGTAATGGGAAATGGAAAGTTATTCTAATCTGAGCAAAATTTTCTGAAGATATGTTTAATACAGAGTGTCCACTGAAGACAGAGAAAGCAAGTGTGAGAATGAATCAATACAACACATGCAGAAAAAACATATCCTTTGCTCATCCTGATAGAAACCTCTTGCCTCTGCTAAGGTGTACACGTACAGAATGCAAGCATGAGAAAAGAACTGGAAAGGAGCCATTCAAGGCTGAAGATCAGTAAAATTCAGCTATTTTTATTGTGTCTGCTGCTTTACCACCAGAATTTATGGAGGACTTTGAGTCACACCATCCATCATAGACAAATGCTGAAAAGACAGAAGATGGAACTGTGCTGTTCTCAAAAAGCAAACATTCAAGCACATCACATGAATTCTTTTTGCATACAGCTATTTTTGCTTTTCCTTCCTTCATTATAATGATAATAATCTGTAGCTCCTTATGCCCATGTCTTCAGAGCCTGAATTTTAAAGGCTCCTTAACTGTTACACAAATACATACAGACCCACTCTTCTTTCATTGCATCTGATCCAGCCAAAAGCTAATCATATGCATCCTAGAAGCCCACAAATGATCTTATTAATATATGTGAGTGTTTGCATATACCTATATGTACAGCTATGTCTTTAGACTTTGCAGGGTCATTGATGACTCGATCAGACACTGCTTAGCAAAACTGTGAGGGTCAGATTTTATTTTTCCGTAGAAAAACTGTCATACTGATAACCACACAGGCTGCAAGCTGAACCAAGCACACACATCTGATTACTGAATTGCTGGTGATAAGGAATCGTAATAGACATTTGTTTGATGGATAATTCCAAATATACTGGTAAAATGCACACTGTGAACACATTTCATTTGATTGTATCCATCATACTTGGTGACTTTTAATTAGGGGATGCCTGAACAAACAAAGCAATGTTTGCTGGAGCTGATTGAAAAGATAGCTCTACCTAATATAAAATACTACATCAACTAATATTAGTGAAAAGCAAACATCCAAGTCTCTTTCTGTCTCTGCAATTGGCTTGTTAGAAGCTGGAACTGACTGCCACAATCTCCACTTCAAGGGGAGAAGGAGAACATGAGTGATCTCTCCAGAGCCCCCACAGCTGCCAACACTGCCTTTGCTACAAACTACATGTGGACTGACCAGTCCCATGCAAGAGTTTGGTTAAGTTCAGCCTTGGCTCCAACCCACTTACATGCAAGACTGGGCAACAATGCTCTTCTGAGATAGAAAAAAAAGTCGTAATACTATATTAACTGAAATTGCTAACTGGTAATACAGGCAAGTACATCCTTCAAAATTAAACCAGAAACAAACACAGTAATGTGATAAAAGATTTGAGAACAGTGGGATGAATAACAGCAGAAATAGATGTGACAAAAATATGACTTATGAAGAAGCACACCTGAAAAACACTATGCTCAAACCTCAGGTAAGATTGGTAACACAACCAGATAAGCAACTTTATTTAACTGTCCTGTTTGTAAAAGGACCAAGCATGCAGCTAAAGATATTAGAGAGCTATTGCTGAAGGTTAACTGACAAATAAAGACTAATGGGAGTGGATATTTGAAATGGTTTGTTATTAAAAAAGACTGGAGAAAAAAGAATGGAGGAGCACACAGCTGCTCTTGGACTTCCCATTCATAGATCTTATACACACGTAAGTCAAGAAGAGACAAGGAGAAAATACTGCTTTTTAGCAAAGATGTTCATATCTATTTTGATCAATGTGTGTGGAAAATGACATAATGATAAAAAGAGCCATCTTCTCACATCACTAATATAAGCTGTTATTGAACAGCTCTATTTTCCATGACTGGACGTTAAAGTGTAACAAAGTAAGCACCCCTTATTATGCTATCGGACTTTAAATCAAAATTGAAAACACTAGTTTTAATCCACTAACAGGTATATGGAATAGTGTATACTACTACTTACACTTCTTAAATGTAATCTCATAGTCTTAGTGCTCATAACTGAGAAGCAGATAGATAAACCCAACTTTGAAGCTATTTACGCATATAAATGTGACAGGAAAAACAGCATGTAGGATGTATATACATGTGGCTCATATAGGCCTCTTTTTTTTCTCTGTTCCTCGGGAAGTATCCCATTAAGAGTATTACCTCTTTTTTTGGGGGAGGGGGCGGGTGGTGGGCACAAATAAAGTATTTCTTCTTTTACTTATATTAGGACTGCTTTTCTACTGGTTTCTTGCTCTTTCTGTAGTGTTATCATTCTAGACTCCACCCTTACCACAAGATAATTGAAGGCCAACCAAGCCCATGAACATGCCTACACACAGCTTCATGCTGCAAACTTGCACCTTTATAGGTCATAGATTATCTTATCAGGGAAATATAAACAACCTTGGACTGTGAGCACTATTGTACAAATAGTCCTTAAATCAAGATATCACGTGAAATGACGCACATTTTTCTAAGACTTCTACTCTCTAGGCCATTGGATTTGCTCTTTACTTTCTATTATTACTTTTTTATTAAGGAAACTTAAATCCTGTTGAGAAGAACTTATTTAGGTTGAGCTGTCACCTTTAGCTTCAGAACATTAAGTCTTGACAAATGCTTCTTTTGAAGTCTGACACCTGTTTCTTTGGCATTTCCCACTTTCAGGAACTCACTAGACTATAATAATACTCAGCACAGCAGAAGTGAAAAGAATGAATTAAAGCAGAAATGCTTTCAGACGTGAAAGAGCAGTACAAAAGAGCATCCCTTTGCTCAGCTTTCCTCAGTAGTTTAGATAGGACCTCAGGAGAGCTCATCTCAAAACTGTATGTTTTTTTCATTAATGGGAATCTAATGCCCATGAAACAAGCCAGATTAGATGCCCCAGAGACCAGACAATCCTATCTTAAAACAGAGACAGATAACAGGTTGCTTTGCAGATACTTTCAGAAGTACAAGGAAACGTTCTTATTATTAGACCTTCTCTTAGGCCAAATATCAGGTTATTTGCTCTTGCAGTAACTGAAATGCTTGAGGGGAATGTTTCTAACTCACTCTGAGGTGCGATTCTGTTAGATTTTCCTTTACATTTGGCTTCATGAAGATTTTGATATTACATTTCTTCAAATCTTAATTTGTCAGTTTGGGGGGGTCTACATCTAGAAAGAAGTCCATAATCCACTTAAATCAATGAAAACAACTCTCATGAACTCTCTCTAAGTTTAGAGTAGACCTACAGGACCAGATCTACAATTTACCCCACTGTGTATTTTACACTATACCTATGTTTTTTCACTTTATTCCGTAGAGTTTCAGGTATGCTTTTTTTTTTTTTTTTTTTTTTTTTTTTTTAACAGAGACTGAGGAATATACTCATTAGGAACTGGGTACTTGAATTAATTCCCTTGAAAAATCTACGTCTTCTGGATATATCAAAACCTGCTTTTAGAGTATATTTTTTCTATGGCCAACAACAAATTCAGTCCCTTTTTGTGAAAGCTTCATCATGATGGAATATATATTCAATTGTATCCTGAAAACTGTAAGAATGTTATACAAAACCTTTTAGATTTATTTTACTGAAGAAAGGAATGGCAAAACCCCATTCAAAACTAGATTACAGACAGCATTGCAATGATCTCTGAATTCTATACTAAAAATCTACTAAAATGTATAAACAACCTTTTAGAATAGCTTCATAAAGCAGCAATCTTTCTAATCAAACTGACCATCTTTCAGAATTGTATTTTACAACAATTTTAAGCAGCGCTTATACCTACTGGGGATTTTGTTAGCAGGGCTGGCACATTCTTTATCACACTGTTTTAAACTTTTCCCAGAGTTGCTAATCTTTAGTCAACCCGGCTGAAATATTTCATACAAGGCTTTGTCTTAGAATGACATTTTGGTAAATGTTTAGCTCCAACATTTCAGACAATTCTGAAATTAAGATTACAGAGCAAATGAAATTGTGAAATAGACATGCAAGTATTCAATGAGAAGATGCAGTACAGGGCTCCCCAGCTGGCTGTTTCAGAGGCAGCTCAAAGGAAACACAAAGTCCCCACCATCAAGAGCACCGGCGATGCAGCACGGCAGCGGCTGCTCACACCCAGCAGCAGCCAACAGGACCCTTCACTGCCATAAGCTTCACAGAGTTCAGCCTTGCAGATCCTTTAGTTACACATCGTTAATCAACCAGGTTGTGTAGGAGGAAAGAAACCTTTTCAATGTGCAACTTCATAAAATAGCCATTGTGGCTGACAGAGAACTGGACCATTTCCTTGCCCCACAGCCATGCTGCACCCACAGCAGGGGGGTTTCTGGTCTCCCCAGTGCAGTAGGATGCACGGTGGCATGGCTCTGTTGAGCGTATGTTCACACACGGGATCCCAAACAAATCACCTCTGAGCCTGCTGGTGGGTTACTCGGTTGTTCCTAGCAGGCCATATGTGACAGATTACCATCTGAAGACTCCCACTCTACCACCTTTGAATGTTAACTTTTCAGTCCTAAGTTTTCATGCATATATATTTATATACACGGAGAGGTCACTGTTCTTATTTATGTGGGTAGATGTGAAATGTAAATTTTTGCAGTTGGCAGATGCATACATTAGAAAAACTGAGCACATTAAAAAAAGCTAACGATTAGAAAATTATACAAACATATACACTCAGTGTATATATTTATGAAATAAGTTAAGCATCAAATCTCCTAAACTATTTATATGAAAACTTTATGTAAGTAAAATATATTATTAATTACATGCAAATTTAGGACACTGAAAAAATTGTCATCATTTATAAACCAGTTATATCTTTAAATTTTAGTGTTTTTTAAATTCAGTACTTTTCTGTATTTAATAGACTAAATGAGGTGTTACGTGTTAAATATGAAAGTACACGTGACAATAATTCTGTTTGGGCATGGCTGCTGCAGCGATTATACATCATTGATCAATAGCTATGCAACTGATGCCGCAATTTTGCTCATACATCATTTCAACATAAGTGTAGCATCAGAGCAACTGAAACCCCACCCTTTATTGCTGTATTTCTAGTGGGAAACAAGTTCTGAGGTCTTACAGACTAGGAGGTTGTTAAATGTAGTCAGATTTTTTTTGTTATCTTTTCAGGCATACATTCCCAAAAACTGTGTCTCTCCTTTTAAAATCACTGTATAAATTTCCATCACGTGCCCACAGCCATATGCATCACAGCTAAGCACTGTTGCAACTGTGATGTTGCAGGCAGGGCCATAAGGCCAATTTCATTATGCAGCTGTGTGCTTCAACTTTTACTTAACATTACCAGTTCTTAACCAGCGGGCTTAGATTTACCTTGCTGGACCGATGATTTAAAGAAAAGTACATCCCTTCTTAATTAGCTGAATGATCTACAGTGCATTTCATGCCTGAACAAATATAATTGAAACAATTGAAATCATATTAGCCATGCAGAAAATAATCAAACTACTGGCTTGGCTCTTGGTGAGAACTGGTCACTTCTCTAATTTTGCAATGAAAATTAAAAATCAGCAATGTTGTAGAGCATTAACGCCAGCGTTGGTGTATTTACAGCGCAAATTACTATTCTGTTTTAAGTTACGCAGTTTGCTAGAAGACATGCCCAAAATTATACTCAAAGAAACCAGCAATCATAATTAAGACAGACATTTCTCATGTTTCCAGCCCTTATCAGAAGATTCTGGAATACAAAATTAATAATCAAACATTAATCTTTGATAGAGAAAAAAAACCACGAATAAAAAGAAATCTAGAAACAAGTGAATATATTAATCTCAAGCTTATGTTATTCTGCAAAAGATAAAATAATGAAATGTGGATTGAAGAACTGCTATCTCTCTGTCAAAGTCAGGCCATGTAAAACATCCTTTCATTACCAGAAGGTTTTGGTACCTGCATACGTTTTTGATATCCATAAAGGTGTATATATAAAGCATATCAATATAGCACTCAATAATGCTGTTTTGAATCACTAGGGAGCATGATAGGCTGTGGAGGTAAAATGCATCCAATAAGGTTCGGAAATTGTAAGAGCATGAAGAATCTGCAGCCATAAACCACTTGAAGTGGAGAGGGAAGAATGGTGGGCACAGAGCTGAACAGTGTGGGACCCAGAAGCAGGTCCTGACACTGAAGCAAAACACTCTCTGTATATCTTGCCCTGGTGAGACACGAGGTTCAGAGTCATGGGCGAAGGCAATGGGTTACTCATCACACACCTAAGTAGGTTTTGTTTTGGAGTCAGCACTGGACAGTGGCTCCCAGGTTGTCTGAGGGAGGCCCTGATGCCCTGTGACCACTGCGGGCTGGCTCTGGGCTCGGGCTCTGTGGAGCTCCTGGGGTCTGCTGCAAGGAGCTGTTGCTGTTCACTGCGCCAGATAACTTCCCCGGCACTCCATGGGAGCAGGAGCTGCTGCTTTGTGGTAAGCAGCCGATTAGCTGTGTCTCGCTTTTGTGTGAAGCAGTAGCTTCCACTGAATTCCTACAGGGCGTTCAAAATACAGTCATTTGCCTAATGATTTGGCAATGACTTGGAACTGCTTCATATGAAAGAGAAGAGGCATGGCATATTGTGATATATTGCCTCCCTCAGTGCTTGGGAAGTGTGGAGGCAGAAAGACAGCTGTCAGGGACATCAGAGCTGGAGCTGGACCTTACTGACCCTTGAAGATATGGGGGGAGAGGGGGGCCCACAGGGTCTCAAGGCAAAGGCAAGACATTGAACAAGATGAGGTGGAAAGCAGAAAAAGACAACGCAGATATTGGGAGATGAGAGAATGTTTGCTGGTGATAATGACAGCAAATAGCCATATCTGGTAGTGGGAGGGTCAGAGTGTATTTTAAAATACTTTTGGAGCTGACATTATCTGAGAGGGCTAATGGACAAGGCAGAAAGGAGACTCAAAGTGGTAGCAATACTTTTATCTCCTATGACAAGTTTGTTTGAAGATTTTTATAAACATGTCAATTCTAATTTTTTTTTTTTTTTACCTATACATTGTTTTTCAAGAATTTAAGTCTACACAACCTCTAAATGTGCTACTGTTCACATGTATTATTCATGTTTACAGTCAAATGTATCATTATTTCAGTGTATAAGAGTTGTACAACTAGCATTAACTTTGCAGAGGATATTCTGAACTGAGAGGCTACCTACAAATACAAGTAACAGCAATAATCCACTTTGTATTATAGAAGGTTTAAAATATTACACTGTTTCAAAGGGAAAGAGGAAACTTAAAAAAATGTCTTCTGTGAAACTATTTGTGAAATCTAAATCAATGTCATACATAAGAAGCCACAGAAGTTCAAATAAATCAATCAAAAAATAGTTGAAAATCAGTGTCATATTTTGCCTATCATGATCATTCTGCTGCATTCTTAGCTCTATAGCAGCATTTGGATGACACATAACTAGAGCTGAGTACTTTGTAATGAATAATTTATTTCACCAATTTTGCCTCTTTTTTTCTGTGACATATCCATGAATAAACAGATCATGATTTTCTTTATTCGTAATTCAAAGTTCTCTGACAGTTCCTCCTCAACCTGCTTCCCTTTACAGTGTTTATAATGCTTACATGGATATTCCACATTTTGAAGTTGGGAAGGGTTAGAAACAGAGCTATGTAGTTTAGTTGTGCCTGGTCATATACCATTGTTTCTATTCCCCAGCTGGACTCTTCTGAAGTAATTGGGTGTGAGTGTTCATGAAGAATAAATTAGACTTTGCTTTTTGGATCTTGAATGTAAAACCAACTCTCTCTGTGCATTGGCACCAATAAAACGCAGAAGAAACTCCACAGAAAGCTGACACACAAAAGACATGAGCACAGCTGAAAGGAATTCATTTAAAAATTCATATGAATATTCATAGGGATTTTTTGCAGTATGTTCTCAAATTAAACGTTGTGAAAACCTTTTTCCTTAGTACATTCAACTTTGGTGTGTTCACCTGTTCTTCATAAGGCCATTGGGAACTCTTTAGTGGTTGAAAGGAAGGACAAGCTTGGGGCTCTTGCAGGTCTGGAGTTCAGTCAGTCTTTTTCTGGACCCAAGCCTAAAAGCATCTTTTTTCTATCTTGTAGTTGGGCTCTTCAATCAAAGAAAGCAGAGAAAATTCTGGAAGGCTCAAGCTGAAAGGTAAAGCAGGGCTGTTTCCTGGGTGGGCTCATGGAAAGGCGGGGGGAAACACCCTTCCTTGTGTTTCCTTCCTTAGTTCCTGCCACCAAGGCAGCATTTTGCTGCTGCAGAATAATCAGTCATTTAATATTTTGATGGCAATTTTGTGTTACGTGTGAAGCACAGATCTCTACATGCCACATTGGGAGGCAGTGCAGAAATACATCATTCACATTAGTCAAATGGAGGTACTATGCATTCCCCATATGCCTTGCTATCTCTACTCGGTAGGTGCCGAAGGGAAGAGAGGCAGCCCTAGATTTCTTTTAACAGTTATCACACTTTAGATAGATTTCTAAGGGATTACAGGCTTAGAAAAGTCAAAATCCATTCTGAGAGAGGTCTATACTACTAAATATAATATACTCTTAGCACAAAGTAAGTTTAAAGATAGACAAAGTAAAACAGCTGGGATAAAAATTTAAGTCAGAAGTTACGTTCCACAAGCAGAAGTAATGCTTAAGGCTGTTTTGCATTAGAACATTTGAAGCACATTGTTTCCTACCCTACTTCGAAGAAATGTTTAGGGATTTTATTAACATAAAACAAGATAGTGAGAGCAAATTTGATATCAATTAACATACTAATTAAATGTCACTTAGTAGTATTAGCAATTACTTGATATTTAATTAACCACTTTAATACCTTGGGAGATCCAGATTATTGTACATGTAATCAAAGGGCAATTCTTCTGACCCTGTGGGTATATGCTGCATGTCAAGACAATCTGTAGATAGCAACAAAAAATAACTTTATGCACTGTGACCCCAGGTATGCTGAGTTGCTGCATACCCAAGAGATTAATTTACTAATTTGAATGCACTAAGTATCAGTTAAAAAGCTTAAACATACCTCAAGTGATTAGGGACCTACATAAACAACATGAACAACCTGCAAAATATCAATTATTTTAGTTCAAGCCACATTTTAAATTCATACTGCAAAATTGTCTTGGCATTTATGAAACTTGTATTCACCATCAGGTCCTTTTATTTTTAGGAAACAGCTACAAGGGTAGGAGAGTAAAGAAGCAAATATTTTAAGGAAAAAATTACTTAAGGAGAGCAAATACATACCTGAAGTCTGGACTGTATTCACAAAGAGGCACCAACTTTAGCATAAGGGAGATTTCCTGGTGGGCAATTTCTGTACTGTTTTTAGGAAAAAAAGTCTTAATCACTCACAAAGCAGCCATGATCTCTGTCTGTCGAACTGCCCTCTCCTACAGATAAGTCTCCTTCCTCCTCCTTCTTTTGGAGCTGTGTCTCTGTCACTTGGCTCGTGCTGTCATATTGCACCATGCTGCCAATGACCACCCATGGCAATTTGTAGTAGTCTCATGACTACCACAGAGTATTATTCACTCTTTTTCGTTTCTGCTACGTTTCTAAACAGACATTGAAACTATTAACTCTCATTTTTAATTTCATGCTTATAAACCCAGCAGCCTTCCCCCTGCTTTTGATTGCTGTGTTGTTTATGCTTCTGTTTCTCCCTGTGTGTTAATATGGAGAAACTGGACAAAGTAACCTTTCTGTTCCCATTGTAGCTCTTTCCCATTTGCCATACAAGAAAACAGAACTGCATTTATCTTTAAAAAAATACATCCTTTCTTATATTTGTGTTTTCAGTTATTTTTTCACTTCTCGTCTCTGTCTCATTTCTATACTCATTAAAACTTTTTATTTACAATGTATCTTCATATCTCTCTCTCAGATCAGATACCCATCCCTCTCACTCCACCAAAACCAATCTAAGTCTCTATTGGTTTCTCTGAAGTAGAAATAGAGCATGAATGCTCCTTCCTCCTCCCTGTTCACCTATCGGCCACCTTAAACAGCTAGTGACATGCCATTTACTTAAAATCTTTTCCCCCGTTTGCTTTTTTGTTTTTGTTCTCCCTTGGTTCTCCTGAAACACCTCTGATTGATCCTTCAGAGGATATTTATCAGTCTTCTTCCATTTGTGGGTGGGGACTGCACCGATTTCTTTCAAGGTCCTGTGGGGTCCTCTTTTGACATAACCCATACCAAGGAGATTGAAAAGTGCTTGAATGCTTCAACCTTTAAAAGGATTTGCTTGTAATTTTAGATGTATGAAGTGAGTTGATCTCATTCACAGTTTACAAAGGCTGTTCATGTCTTAACTATAGTTTCTTAACCAGAGTAGATTTAAAGCAAATAGAGAGGCTGGTTTGGCATTTTCTGAGCTGCATTTTCCCCTGGAATTTAAAAAGAATATAAAACCCCCATCAAAATCTCTACGTTCAATGAGACCATGTCAGTGTCAATTAAATTTTGTTTCAAGGATAAAAAAAAAATTCAACCTGTATTTTTGAATTTAATTAGAAGTTCCACAATAGTGCAGCACAAGCTAGTCAAATGTTTTGAGGTTTTAAGTATAAAATACTTTATTTTTTTAATGTAGCTTATAATACACAGATTAAAAAAAAAAGTCAACTCCAATATGTTATGGGTTGTTAGCTTTGTTTCATGCAAAATTTAAATATGCTTTGTTTTTATCCCAGTCTGAAATGGAAATGATTTTTCATCCTGTGTAAAGGAACAGCGCTTTATTTCATGTTAGGTAATGCACTAACCAGGCTGAATTTTGCTTCCTTGTGAAGCAGAAAGTTTTACACCTTTAAAATATAAATGTAAATCTGGTGCAGTATGAAGAGGAGAATAAACTTCTTGTAGAGCAAAGGTAAGAACTAATTGAGAAACTCTATTTATTGCTTAGCTTGATTTGCCTTTATTTGTCTAATTTTCTCTCGAGGGTATCCCAAGACCACTGCTGTAAGAGGAATGACAAAAGCACTGATGAACTGTTGTCTCAGGGGAGTTTCACACAGATCAGCAAATACAAACCTAACCTGCCAGATAGCATCGCACCAATAGACTGCTGGCAGAGTGGTTCAGACCACCTGCTTTCAGAAGTATCCCATTCCCCTAGTTTAAATTAAGGCCATATCTGCTCTCCATTGTCGAACAGCAGATATTGCAAGCTTAAAATATCCAGTAATATCCCAGACTAGTATTGCTATACATTAGCATCTGAAAATTATTTATTTCAATGAAGAAGATAACTGGGGAACACATTTTGCCACTATTAACAATGTTGGAAAATATCAGTAAATGCAGGAATTGGAAGCAAAAACATAAGCAAACAATAGTTTATTGAAATAAAATAAACACCTCATTCTTATACAGCACTTTTTATCATTACATTTCAAACTACTTTACTAGCAAGATCACTGTGACAGTTGTCAGTTTTCTTGCATGATTCTGTTGGCACATACACAGATGCTGTAAGCATAGCTAATCTTCAAAAATTTCTCTTCTTTGATGGAAAGGCTTAGTAAATGTTTCCATCAATATATTCTTGAAATTTCTGGCCACTCAAATCTTATCCTTATTTTTTTTGTGAACATATCACATCACCAAAACCTTAACTCCTTCTTTATGCAGCATCTACAACCATTCTTACATAGCTTAAAAATATTAATTATAATACCTGGGTATTTACTTCATAAAGTAAAAAAAGAAAGCTTGAACACTATTCAGGGACTTGTCGTTATGCATGTACCAGATACACTTCAGCCTCAAAGCAATGTTTATAGATAGAAAATCATTCTAATGATTATTTATCCAGATACCTCTCTGTCTTAGTTAAACCTATATTTACCAATATGCTTATACTTTAATAATATTCTGGGAAAGAAAAAAAAATACAGCTCACATTAAAATTACCACAGGGGTTGAGGATTTTGCCTGGAAGAAATAAAAACTATAGTCTTTAATCAAAAAAGGCAGTGTTACAAAAGGATTAATTTTGGATCAGAACATATCATGAGTTAGATGTTTTTCTGTCCCAGCTGAGAGTAGTAATTGGAAAATCATAGTTTACATAAAAAAATAATTATTTTCTTATGATCTGCTTTTCTTTCATGAAGCCTTGCATCTTCATCACTCAATTAGAATCTGGGAGATTAGGGGACTCAATATATACTAGATTAAAGGTCACCTATTATTACAGACAAGATTTAATTACAATATTTACATAAATTCCTTACCAACCATAGGGTTTAAGCTGCTTGTACATATTCAGCATACTAAAAAGAGACAGGATATTCATTAATTGCACTATGGGAAAAGGTAAGCAGTCACCTAAAAGCAGAGCAAAACTCTGCTCTATAGCTTTTTTAAAAGAAAAATATTAGGAAATGTTGGTGGTTGAAAAATTGTAGATTAAATCTTATTCCATTACAGAGAGTAAAAGTTAGCTTGATTGCACTGCTGTAAGAACTTCCTAGGGGAAATTAAACTTGATAATCTCAAGGTGTTTCCCAGAAGACACCATGCATTCGGTAATGTTCATTATAGTTTGCAGAATACCAGATAGAATTTAAAGTGAAGACTCCTAAGGTTTAATCAATATAGACATTCTAAATTGTTCACAGTATAAAGCCCTGATTATGAAACAAAGATGTGGTTAAAAGGGAAGCCACAGTACTTTAGGCGGATTTTTTTTCTGTATAAACTGATTGGTTCATACCTAAGTGAACAGTGGCTGCCAAATCTCCAAAACAATTTTTGTAGCAGCATCATAGAGTGCTTCATCAAGCTCCTGGGACTTCTAGAGCACTGCCTGTTTTCAGTGAATGATTCTTAAAATCAGGTAGCAAATATTTTGGAGATTACTCGTTACAAGATTTAAACCTACACATTACTATTACAAATCATTAAGAAGCCATTACAAAACAGATTTTAAATGTTCCCTTTGGAAGATCATGAAGAGTATGAAGATTTCAATTTGAAAAAAACCTCCTAGCTCTCTGCTACCTGTCCGAGTTTTAAAACAAGAAATAAAAGAATATACAGCATAAACTGATATTGGTATTTGTTATCATCTGGTGATATACTCGTAGGACAATCAGTAAAGGACTGAAATGACACATTAGCAGTTCAAAGCACAAAGAAAATGAATCTTCAATTTTGATTAAATGAGTTTTCAGCATCTGTGTCATCTTTAGATAAAAGAATTTGCCAAATTGCTAATTACAAAAATAATCCAGAGGAGCAGGTTTCAGTACTGGTAAGGAAAAGCTGCCTAAAAACAAATGATTTCAGCTAAAGCCAAAGAGAATACTGACCCTCTCAAATCTTCAGTAGCTTGGACAAAGATCAAGGGGGTTTTTTTAGGACTAAGAGAAGGACCTGGAATTTAAAAAAAAACGTGGTTGGAAACAATTTTTTGAGTGAGCCAGGGCTGGATTTATGGTTCTTCACCATCTGGTGCTGGCTAGATGACATCTATTCAGCACAAAAGAGAGATGATGCCCCCTAATTTTATATGGGTACATATGTCTTCCCATTCCTTTGATATACAAGGGATAATCAAGCTTGAAAATTCAAACAACTCTATCAGTAAAGGCCCATGAGATGGATATAAATGAAATAAAAATTCTGGGGAGCATTTTGAAAAAAAATTATGTTTCAGAGCCATTAGCTCTTTGAGGTAACTGGGATCTGGAACCAGGCTCTGCAGGATTCATCCTATTTCAAAAAAATAATTGCACTTCTCTGTAGTGTGTCTGTTCATGATTTTGGTCTTTCCCTGTTTCCTTAAGGAGGAGCTGAAAGGGTAATTTTTCATTGGTCTTCAGACCATGAGGAGAGTCACTAGTCTTCCAATGTGCTCGAAATAAAAGGTGCCCCTTCCTACAACTTCTTTCCTTTCTACTCCCAGATCTATGGGAGACCTTCTGTTGTCACAAGAAATTGGTTCCTCCAAGCAGTTTCTGTGACTCTGATAGACTGGCACAGGAAAACCTGAAATGAAGCTCCACAAGCAATGAAGAAAAAATGCACTACTGATGTCAGATTTGCCCTTTTCAATAGCTTTAAATTTTAATAAAAGAATACAACTATCTCATCTCTCATGAATGCATGGCAGAAGTGTGACCTGAAGCATCCATTCATTAGGTGGTAAAATAATTGGGGAATACATTTTTTCCTTTCATAATAAACAACATTTGTTTGGGTACTTTTCCTGAATGTTTAAGGGTAATTGAATAAACTCAACTTTATTGACTAATCCTATTTTTCGTAGGAGTAGTTTTTTTATTTTTACTTTTTTTTTAAGGTAAAAGATCTAGTGAAGAGGGTTTGATTACCAAAGCATTCCACAGGAAAAGAAACCACTTAAAAGAAAATGTATATTAAAAATTTATTGTATTTGGAGGAAGCTGATATTAACAACTTCTCAGACCTAGCCCTTGCTTGTCCTTTTCCTGTGACTTTGGATCAGAAAATTATGACTTCCAGAATTAAAAAATCTGAGGTGCTTCAGAAAAGAAAATATAAAATGTTCTGCTGAATCTTTCCTAGACAGCACAGTTGAAACAGCAGGTCATTTTGTTCAAGAGAAAATAAATTCTGCTGATCTAAACTCAAGAATAAGTAAAATAACATTACCAACTGAACTTCAAGATCGGAAGGTAATGCTAGTTCTTGAACAGGGAAATAGATTGCTACTTCAGTGAAAAGAGGCCACTTCATTTGGCAATTGGACTTAGCCAGCATTTGTCATGAAACACTTTAATTGCCACTAAAAGAAGACAGACCTTAAATTTACATGATGTGCACATCAGAAACAATACAACAAAAATTTATAAGAAAATATTCTCTATTAATTAAAAAAACCCACTCACCTTTATTAAGTCATGGTAAAACTGACAAAAGAAAAAAACTTCAGAGTAAATATCTGCCTTTTCCATAACTCATTTTCCAAGCACTGATTCAGTAGCTCATTTGTAATTGTCACCTGATCTGACATCTTGACGGAATTTACTGTAAAACAGATTAAAATGATGTGGCAGCCTTATTTCTCTATTTCCCTGCTTTTCTTCTGTTGCCATTGCATCTAGAATGTTATTCAAACATACTCTCTTAGCACATTATCTTGTTTCTTAAATGTGTGCAAACTGAGAGTATAAACAGTGAGAGGTTATTTAAAATATGAATACAGTGATTTATAAACATACTTTATGGTTATTATCTTAGACATGGTCTTAGAGACTTTACATATAATTATTAAGGTAGGCAATTACTCTTTTTAATCACTTCTAAGAATTGCCTGCTAACTTAAAAAGCAATATAAACTTAAGTATCTTACTCAACCAGTGTCTCATCATGAATTCTGAAGCTACAATTCCAAGCTTATATGTATGAAACAGTTAAAATCAATAACAGTTAAAATAAATATTTCATTCCATTTCCTTTTCAGATGAAGTTGTCAATATAATCAATGTAAAATAAAGCAGACAGTGCCAGAATTTAGAAACCACTGGAATGTGAAATGTCCACAATCTCTACCATTGTGTAATGTAAGAGTTAGTTTAGATAACCTCTGATATTTTTTCCTTGTAGAAACTTCAGAATGTTCTGTTTCAAAGTCTTTTATCCAGTTAGAAGTTCCAAGATTAAAACTTTGACATTTATTTGGCCAGTTTTTAAATGGGAGCTATAGGTATACTCCAACATACCTTTGAGCAATTCATCCCAATGAATGGGAAGAGGTTCTGGTGTTCTATAAATCACAGTGGAGAAAGTATTATCGAGTGTGCCAATTGCTGAAGTCTGTTACAGGAAAAACGATTTTATTTTTCTAAGTTCTAAGAATGAACCTATAAATGTATTTAGATAAACTGTTTATGTATTTATTATATAAATTGTATATATTAAAATGTAACATATATAAGAATATATAAGGAGATGGATCAATGACAAGTGCACTATACACACACATATATTTCTGATCAAGACAGGAACGTTCCTTGTTAGACTGCAGTTAAGTGAAAATGTTTTTAGAAATAGCTTTGGTACAAGCATCTGCAAAATTTATAATGAGCAAGAAAAATGAAACTCAAAACCATATTAAACTAAGTTTCTTAACATTATCACAGGAGGCAATAAACGAAAAAGCAAGCTTCTTATTTCAGTACCTAACAATACAGGGTCTATTTATAACCTGCCTGTAGAAGAGCATAGGAAAGTAGTCTTTGACATTAGCACACCTTTCCAATTTCAAAGGCACACGGAAGAAACAGTGGAGAGCAGAGAATTCTTATACCAAAAAAAAGTTTTATGTAAGAAATTTAAAAAAAACTTTTGCTTTGCCTGTGATTGCCTCTTTTTACCTGGACTGATGTAAATGAACAACACTTCATGGAGTTTCGCTGGTGAAAGATGGATGAGAGTGATTAAAAGGAACTAGCATCCAAACAGAAACATTGAAGATGTTTATATATTCACCATTACTAGGGAAAAAGACAAAACTATTTGGTATACAAAAAAATGTTTCTCATAGGTCTAGTGCTGCCCATTCTACCAATTTAACAAAGCTCATAAATAACATTAAATAACAGATCCACATACTACACTGGTATAGGGAAGGGAGTAAGGAATTTTTCAAGTCTTAGAAAAAAATCCGTTGCTATTGGCATATTTAAATACATCTCTTTGCAAGTCTGGAACTCCAGGCACAAAATTACCATTGTGAATGATTTGCCTGAATTCAAGTCCATAGGATGCTACAGAACTGATTTTAACTAGATTAAAAATAACACATTACTTTTCACAGGTATCAGTATTCAGTGAAACTCAAAAATCCACTTATTTTTCTGTTTAAAAGTTAAGAAAGAGAGAGTAAAAGCAAAAATAGTCAGATATTACAAAGGTGAGACATAAATAGTAGACATTCCAAGCAGTCTGCTAAGACCTGCACTCTTTGACACATTCATAAACGACAGAGTATGGACAGCAGTCAACTTTTTTTAGCTTCTTCACACAAGGACTAAGGCATCACATAAAGTCAAAAGCTAAGCTCAAAAGAAGAGCAAAAAAAGAAGGTGGTTCTCTATATAACAGCTGATGGTAAATCTTGACAAAGGATGTTGCACATACAGAAAATGTGCATGAGCAGAATTGAAGATTGGCAGTTAGTTGGAGAAGGTCTCTGTTATACTGGATTATTTGGGGAATGTGTCATTTACATTTTCTATGAGTGTCCACGGAAGTTATTACTGGAGGGATGGCACAGGGTTAGAATGACCTTTGATACAAATCACTACAGCTGTGGTATAAATATGAGCAATAAACATTACAATTAAATAGTTAAGAAACCAAGAGAGGAGATTTACCTATATACGCCAATAAATGAAACAATCCAGGAACCATTTTCAGGCCCTTGGGTCAACTAACAGGCATTGCTTGTTTCCATTCAGCCAAATTCTTCTGTTCCCAAAGCAGGGTAGTCCTTCACAACTGCCTAGCAGGGGGTGGTTCCTGGCCTGTGCTAATCCCCAAACCATGCTCAAGCATCACTGAGTGGATGCTAGTTAAGTCATCATGAGCAGAAAATATGCCAGCAATTAACAATTTAACAGTCTGAACAAGAGTGCTCACAGGCTAGTACAGATGCAGCCATCACACCTAACAGTCCATCAGTGTCAAAGGCATATAGATTTTTGTGATACCAAGCTTTTGCCGTAGGCCTTGGATCCAGTATGGACCTTCACATATTAGAAGAGAGCTTTACTTGTGAAGGTGAAATTTCAAATACTTGTTATCCAAGTTAGAACCTACCTAAGGAGAAAAACCACCCACATCATTCTGCTGTAGCAAGAATAAACTAGGGCTTGCTAATTATTATGACTGACATATCGTAATTCAATAACTTACTTTCTACATAAAATCAACCCTTCACTATACAAAACCATCAGTGGGACTAACAAATGATTCCAAACTGTAAAAAGCTTCATTGCTGATCTAATTATGCTCTGCTTCTCACAGCTCTGGGAAGTGCAGAATAATCAGAGCACAGCAGGCACCAGCTATGAATCCTCCCTTCCTCACAGCCAGCCCCTACATGCTTTGATGGGCAGGGAGAGGCCACTGAGCAGCAGTGGTACATCAGCACATCAGCCTTCTCTGAACGGGGCCCTGCTTTTAGGTAATTTTGTCTCCTTTATTCCCTTTGAATAGAGTAAACCAAAGCAGCTATAGGTGCAGCCCAGTGAGGTGGTGGAAGGGTAGAAGAAATCCAGAAGCTGAAATGATGTAACAGAACTAAGGCAGAACAGGGGATATGGCTGGATGTGCAGTTGTGCACTGTGGTAGACAGGAAAGAATGAAATCAGTTATGTAGAGGCCATAGGAAAGAAGTCAATCAGGCCATAAAAAGAAAGTACAGAGTCAGAATGCAGAGGAAGGGGGTCAGTAAGACAGAGTGCCTGTGACAAAGAAATAGAATTAGAGACACAAGGAGGGGCACAGATCATTGGGAGTGAAATAAGAGAAATGAGAAACTATCTCTGGGGTAGAGGAAAGCAGACTTACACGGTCAAGAGACAATGAAGAAAAGAAAAATGAATGAGCAAAAATGAATGAATAGAACAGAAGTTATGCTTTTCCAGAAGAAGAAAGGCCAGAAGAAAGGAAAGGGAGAAAAAGCAGAGCAATTAATAAAAGGAATGAGACAGTAGGGATGAAGGGAGGGACATGAAAGAGATATAAAATGGCACAAGGCATACACATTGGAGGAAACAGCGCTCTATTATTTATTCATACTTCTGTATTTTATGTTACCTTTCTAGCAAGCATACCATAGCTCCATAGATTCTTTTTTGGGGGGGACAAAAGGACAGACTGGCAGCATATTGTTGCTGGGGGATTTACTATAGCTCTTTTTTCTTCTTGTACTGCTGGACATATATTTATTGAAATTACTTGAGATAGTGGCTGGCACTTCTTCAGAAATGTAGTGGCTGGCACTTCTTCAGAAATGTCAATATCTGATTTGGAATAGAGAGGAAATTTTTTTTTTTTTTTTAAATACCTCCAAACCTAAGAAAAGTCAAAGAGGGGGATACAGATGTAAGGAAGTTATTGGTATCATTTGTCAGCAGTTACCAGCAGACTGCAAATATTCAGCTCCTATAGATCACCAAACACTTTTTGCTAGTTGAATGACATCTGAAACAGGAAAAAGCTATGATTCATCTTTCCTGAAAACAGCACTAAAAACAGGGTTAATACTGCCTGATAAAATAGTTATCTAGAGGGAAATGAAAAATTTTAAAAATCTAAAGTTAATTCTCATATTGTTCAGATATTTTGTTGGAATTTATAAGGTTTTCAAGACACAAAAAAAGGAACATTTAACATTTTTAGTCTTCCTCTTTATCTCTTTCTTTCTATCACAACAATTTGCCAGAAAAGAGAGAGAATTCTGTGAAAACAAGGGCAACACATCAAAAGGTTTTGTATCTCATTGTTAATCATTACAACAATAGTAGTCATAATCCCATGGACCATTTTGATGAAAACAATAGTAGAAAAGCATTATTAGCTTGGCCAGCCATAATCATCTACAAGCATTCATTGATATTAACTTTTGATTCATTTTTATGACTATTTCTACCTGTCCATTTATAAAGCAGTTTTAGAATGACCAGAGCAAGGCTGCCAAACCTGGCGTTTCATCCAATATCTCATCCTGGGATATTATTGGATTTATTTTTCCTTCAACAAGTATTTGCTCTTGATGCTTAATTCAGAAGCTTCTTGCTTCTGTGATGGGAATGAAAACACAGAACTGGTTCTCCAATTAGCAAACATTTTCAGCTGCAAAACTATCAAATCAATACCATATCCTCAGCAATCATTTTAGTTACAAAAGTGTGAAATTTTTTTTCTGAGAGCTCTCAATGCCCATTTTTTGGCTAATTAGCTGTCTGTCTACCTTGTTCAAGTGGCAGAGTTTAATTCCAAGATGAAAGACTTGAAAAACCCAAGGAAGTTCTCCAAAAGCAAATGAATTTCATTCAAACAAAACATTTCTGTGCTGCCCTTTTTCTTAGGAAATATTTCTTATGCAAATAGAAATTCAATGACTAAGAAAAATTTGGAAGACATTCCTCTGGTGATGTTCTGCTCTTTTATGCCATTTCTTCCCATGTTGTCTCCCCTGAACCACCTGCAATAAAGACAATAAGGATAGCAGCAATTATATTAATATATAATTATTGTGTTTATTTATAGTTACATAAAAACGCTGTTAAATCACATCTGTCTCAGCAAACATTCTTACAGATTTTGATAGAGTTTTTATTTCTTCCATCAGTTATAATGCATCTTGTTTTAGTTGAATGAGAAGGTACTATTTTTTGTTATTTAATAGTCTTCATGTACCGGCTGGTTGTTATTTTCATTCTATAAGTAGCACAATATAGCAAGAAAAGCCTTTTGCTGACAGTTTAATTAATTGGTACTAATGTCACATTTTGCAGTTTCCAGATCAGTTTGATTGAAATAAGGGTGCTAACCCTGCATTTTCATACTGACTGTGCACTTGTTCAGGATAGATTGCACGAATTCACGTAAGGGAAATTCATTAAGGATTACTAAATGCATGGATACGCGTAGAAATGCAACTAACTGAGGCAATAGTAATGAAGTTGCAATCTGGGAGAGTAACAGAGGGAATGGACACAGATAGATTGCTCTCTGTCTACTGATAGCATATCAAAGAGCTGGTTTAACAGATTGTGCTGTCTGGTCAAGAAGTTCCTGAGGCTTTTTAGTTAACTTAGTGCACTACTATGTGTTTCTGGCAGAATGATCTCCTCTACAGTAACGAGCTATGTTTGGAAAGTAGCCTGTGCTTTTTTTCAAGGATAAAATAAACCAGTAGCTCTATTTCTATCATTGCATTCTGTAAATTTTGCAGTGTTCTTCCTCAGCCTTGGACAACCAACAGGAATAGTTTAGGCCAGATTTACTGTGGCATTTAAGCATCCAGCTTGGCGATGGATGATATTTCCAGAAGTGAATTACATGGATAATGCACTTAATTCTGAATAAACTCCCTGGCCTAAACATGGGATTGCTGATGATCCTGTCAGCGTTTATCTGCATCTTTACATGCCTAAACATCTTTGGAGATCTAATCTTTCATTTATAGTTTACTAGAGGCAGAAAATTCATCCCTCTGCAACTCATCTATGTTATCTAAAGGATGCAGTGAAATGTCCAGCACAATCTGAGAAACACACATACTGAGTAGCAGAGGATTCAACAAAGCTTCCTATTCTGTAGCTAGTTGCCTATCTCATTTAGGCACAATATTATCTCTGGGCTAAAATGTTTTTTGTAGCTCAAGCATCTTTTGCTTCTGCTGTCTTTTCTTCCTCAGGAATACACCAACACCAGGGAAACGAACTCTAAAGCATGGGGAGATGAAGGTCTCACAGCTAAATAATATTGTTGGAAAAAATATCATGGATTAACTCAAAAAATGGAGCTGCAACATTCTTGGCACTTGGAAGAAGTGTCCTTCCCCAAGTGACAGAACTGCACAGGACACCGTAGTTATGCTGTGTTAACCGAACTGCAGGCATAACACCATTTGGGGATGAAAACCAAATAGAAGCACAGCAGAAAGATTTTAACCAAATTATTTTTTTGGTTATAAAACTACACTATTTTACCTTCTTGGAAAAAGAACATGAATGCCTGTTTCTAGTGAATTTAGAGCTGTAAGAATCTCTAACTACACATATTATTTTAGGATGGATTTAATTATTTGTGCATCATTAGTCACTGCACTTTCTGTATTTGTTGACAGCCACCATTCAACACACGAGGTAACTGTAGTCTGTCATCATAATTACTATTGCGATTCCATCACAGGATAAGTAATTTTACCT
This sequence comes from Strix uralensis, assembly GCF_047716275.1. Taxonomy (NCBI): domain Eukaryota; kingdom Metazoa; phylum Chordata; class Aves; order Strigiformes; family Strigidae; genus Strix; species Strix uralensis. Next base: position 4,633,544 of record NC_133984.1, read on the forward strand.
GCTTTCACTCCAAGGGCACCTGAAGGGACTTCTTGAAGTTCCGTATGTATATTTTACTTAAACAATAACATTTTGAAAAAAAATGGGTAGAAACTGTAGAGCCAAAAGCAGCACTTTCTTAAGATATCTGAACCGGGGTGGGGGGGTTTGTGCAGTTGCTTTTTTGTAGGAAGATGATTAATGAATTGTTGACAGTAATAAAGAAGCAGGTATCTTGGAGATATTATTATGGATCACATATCACTTGAAACGTAAAGTCTGCCTCCGTAAAACATTTTATTTGTTATATTGTACAAATCGATTGTAATTTGCTACTGGCTTCTTTTCAAATACATTTCTTCATTGCTGCCTTGGTAAATAATAAATCACACTAACTATTATTTCAAAATTGAGTGTTCCAATTTAGTTATGAATGGAGAAAGTAGAGATGCTTCAGGATATAAAGTCTTCTAGTAGTTCACAGAAAAATAGCTTCTTAAGGGTAACCACATCAAAAATCATTAGAGACGGACTACACCGTGCTAGCCTCCGTGACAGAAGGCAGCCTAAGAAAACACTGACAAGGTTATGTTAATCAAATATTTCGTTCTTCTGCCCTTCACAAAAAACCCCCAAAGAATAGTTCCAGTAGAGCTGTATTAATATTGTTATACAAGCACCAATAGTAAATCCAGTATTTTAAATTTAACATTCTTTTGTCCCTGGATTTGTCTTCACACACAAATCAGAAATGTTCTTGAAAAACCAATATACTTGCTTCTTTCAGATTACCAGTTTGTGCTTTGCATAATAAAGCAGATCTGTTTCTCATGCTCTGTATGGATGAGTTATTCTGCAAAGTTATAAGATTTGGATGGGTCAAGTACATCTCTAAAACCTAATGGATAATCTGCATTAATCTGATCTGTTAAATTTTTGTTTGCTTGCCTTGTTTTACATTTACATTTAACTTTAAGACTCGATGAGAATTTATGCATCCAAAACATTTAAAGAGAAAATATGTAATATTCTTCAATCTTTAGGTTTTTTTTTTAGCTACTCATTCTTTTTTCTGTTTTTTTTTGTTTGTTTGTTTGTTTGTTTGTTTGCTTGTTTTAAATACTTCCAGGTACCACAGATTTCTTAACTGAAATCTTTTTGGCAAATACCACCTAAAAGAAAACCAAAACTCTTGTAACTGTTGCACTTGGACTGCTATCTAGTGACTCTTAACAAAATGTATTTAGCATATCAATTCAAGATATGAGAAATGGTTATGCTCAGTGGAGATTTCATTACAGTCATTTCCACATGGGAATGAAAACCAGTATTTCTAAATAATCTAAGACTTACTTGGAGTTGAATAACCACTATCAGAACTGTTTACAGACTGTGATTGACAAACTATTACTTTTAAAGGCATGCACTTTGCAGTGGGTAAATTTAGATAAACATTTTCTTTTACAATAGAGTTTCAGAAGTGTTCTTGAACTCCTTCCTTCTGTATGTTTTGACTGCCTATTTGAAGGAATTCTGCAATAAGTACATTAAAAAAATGTATCCCCATAAAATAAGGAATAATATAAGTCATACTACATGGCTGCACATCAATTTCAGTTTCTTACCAAAAAGGAACATATTCCTGATTTTTTTCCATGTGTTCACCTTTACCTTTTTCCCATGAAGAGGCAGCTTAATAATGAGATCTTCCTATTAAATCTTCATATTCAGTTTAGAAATGTTCAAGAAGAAAATATGGAAACAGCGGGGGGGAAGGGGGCAGCAACAGAACTACAGGTCCGTTTTGTAATCACTAGTCTGTGATCTGTTGTGCTCCTGACATACATTAAGAAGATCCCTTGGAGAATTCTGTCTCCAGTCATTATATCCTGAAAGAGTCTGGTTTCATTGACCTTGCCGTCAGTACGGTGCCTTATGTCCCACTGATTTAAGGAGTTTTATATAATGAGTAGTTGGAAAGGGGTGAAATTAGCCCAGAGAGCCATAATATAGAAAATGTTCTTTGCTCCACACTAATTAGTTTATTTGATTTTCATCTGGTAGGTCTTGTCTCCAAGGTACAGAGAATGATTTTGTTTTCACATGCCATAACATCAGACACTTAAGTTCTTTAGTTTCATATCCTGTTCTGGGGGTGGTAATTTTGTTTAAAAAAAAAAACTTACTTCAGCAAATAAGAATGAATTTTTGTCAGACTTTAAAAAATGCTCTTTTTATAGGGGACTTGGGGGAAATAGATTATGAATTAGACTTTTTGATAACTGAAGATTAATATTAGTCTGCTTCCAATCAAAAACTTCAGCACTTGAATACTGAATACTTGAATACGGAGGCTCATTGACATAGCCTCCAAGACAATACACCAAAATAGATACAGCTGCTAAAGTGGAAGTTGCTTTCAGCCAATGAATTTACTGCTTGTCAGATTTGTATGCATGTTTGAATGTGAGGGTAATGAAATAACATTATAGATTTCAGAACCAGGGCAGCCTTTATTCAGATAAGGTTATAAGCAAATATGTTTTAGAATGAGTGTCTGCTGAAGTAATATAATCCATTCCCCACTTATTCTCAGGAGTTTAACTGTTTGTTGCAACATTTAAATATGCAGAGAAAGGCAGTCTGGGATCATATACAAAGAGCACTGCACCTTGGGCAATATAAAGTATTGAGATCACAGGGGCCATATTTAGACAGTATAGTTTGAGTCTATATAGACTTAACTCTTTATTCCCAGTGTTTTCTTTCAGCTATCTTTCACATCTTAAAGCCAGACAGTAGTAAACAAAATTAAGTAAAGTTTGTCAAATCACTGTGAGACTCAAAGGTTACATGTCAAGATAAATAGTATACAACACCGACTACCAGGCAAATACGTACCGATACATCAACACTGCATGTTTACAACTCACAACCGAGCATTTCCAGTGCAAAGTAGGCAAAATTTTCAAAATCAGTTCACTGTGACGCAGATTTTAAATAATTAAAATTACATTAAATAATAAGTTAGAGTTTTGAAACATATTGAGTTGTAAAACCCTCCAGAGAGTTAATGTTAATCACACTCTCTAATGCTAACATCCCTCATCTGGAGAAAATATTCCCACAGCAGCATTTGTGGGATATACTTTTTGAAAACCCTTTAGACACATCAGTGAAAAGTCTAGAAATGCAGAAATGACAACACATTGCTCCCAACTTTGACATCAAACTCTCTACAACCAGTATCACCATACTATTCAACACAAATTTAATAAAAGCAGTTATGTGGAGAGAGGTGAATAATAGCAGTTAGCTGTCCCCATTCACACCAGGCACAAACTGAGCAAGGAGGACAGGGACTATGTGTCTGAAAGAAATGGGGCAGTATCCAGCATTGGATCTGATGAAAATTCTCCAGTTGCAAATGTAAACCATAATGGGTTATTAAAATATTAAAGATAAAGTGACCTTTGGTTATCGGGATTTGTAAATTTAGCTTTCTTTTCTTTCAAATCAGGAAGAAAGAATTTTAAGCAATTCAAAAGAAATAGGTTGGCAGTAGAGATTAAATTAAAATGAATAGCACAATCATGATAGGATTAAAAATATGTTCTATAGAGCTACTGAAAATATTTATTCCACTACCATTTCATTCTTCTAAGGAAGTCTTCTAGTTTACTCTCAAAGGGCTGAGCTTGTGACCAATATATTCAAGGCAAGGACCAGAACTGCCCTAAAGAGTATTTAAGTCATGGGATAATTTTTCTGAAGAACACAAGTAAATAGGCAAAGTGGAACAGACACATTCTGGGAATAATTATTGCCTCTAGTATATTAAGTTATTCAGCATTAGGCTATTCAGCAGTAATTATACTACCCCTGGGCAAGGATGATTTAGTACTGCATACTGGTGAAAGCCACATAATTAAGAGAATGGGATCTGGCCTACTATTTAACACACCTTTCCAAATGTTCATTTGATCCAGTTGGCAACAGCCACAATGGACTGTGTAGGCTGGGAAGGTTAGTGATGTGTCTTGTATTACAGTGTCTTGAGTGCTACAGCATTTAGCACTCTGCCGTCAGAAGGTCAAACTCTGTTCTCATTTAACTCTGTGTAAGCCAACCGATTTAAACAGAATTTCATGTGTCTAATTAAAAGCTGCATGTGGTCTGCTGGGCCACCCTCTGATGTTAATGTGTACATTTTAAAATCAGCTATAATGCCTCATATGCTTGAATAGGGAAAAAAAAATAATCTGTTTAATAGAAAGAAGAAACATTTTGGTATTTCAGATTACTTCTCTCCCCTGAAATGTGAAAGGTCTACATGGTAGTGAGTATTGTCCCTTTTTCTCTGTTGCTCACATTGCAGTATTCATAGAAATGGGGAAAAAGAACCTCTGGAATGGGCAATGTCACAAAACCATTAACAGTCCGTCCTTATCCTTTCTGTCCATATTGTTACAGAATAGAATATAAGGACATGAACAGATATGAATCTGTTCCATAAGACTTAGGAAGTACCACAATATAAACAACCAATTTAGTAATATCTGAGTTGCTGAGTTTATGTGTATCTCAGAATCTGTGCATAGCAATACTCAGCAATGGGGCTTCTTCTTTGCCCCTCTGCTTCAGTCTGCTATGAGAGCACTTTATAACAACATGGGTTTTGAAAGGCATCTAACACAAGGTGATATTCTAAAATATCATATTTGGGTATCTTTGCTATGGCAGAAATTCTTTCTTGAAGCCTTATATCCACACATGGAAGATTATCGGTAAACATCTGACAGAGATAGCAAAATCTGGAATGCCTCCAGCATCTGAATCTGGCTTTCTGCCTCGGTTATTTGGCTTGCTCTTTGACAGTTCCCATGATTTGCTTTACAAGCAGTAGCAGTGGCAGTTTGGAAACAGCCTCCAGGGGAGGTCATGGGGGGACTGGCTTGGCTCCTCAGTATCATTTGTCTTGCTTGAAATTAATTTTGAAGAAGCCGTTCAGCATTGTTTAAGAATAAGATTATGTATTAACAATAGCCATTCATTTTCCTGCTTAGTGTAAGGTAACAGAATATCACATTCAAATGCTGGGATTTATATCACTCTGGGGAAACATGTTCTAACCAATTCGATTTTTTTAACACTTCTCAGTTACCCTCTTTGATACAGACATCACAAATAGTGAAAACCCATAGCACAGCAGAGTAAAAAAAAAATCTGGGGTTTAGGAACTTAGGAAAAACATGTAGGAAATCTTAACATTTCTTGTTCCTTTGTCTTAAAAGGAAAATCAATAAAATGTTAATTTCAAATTTTTTACATTCTTTTGCTACCTCTGAGAACTTACTAAGTCCTTCAGTAAGAAGGGTTGGCATTACCATTATTTTTGCATCTCGCTATTTCACAGCAATAGGTCTATGACTATTTTGAAAAAGACTAAAGGTATATTGGCTAAACTTATTTACAAGGTCATTGACTTCAATGAAATTCTTCAAGGTTACATGAAGTCCAACGATGACCCATTAATTCTACTGCCCTCCAGTCATCATCTTCTATAACTCATTTTGTCAACAAGACCCACTCAGAATTAAACTGGGATTTTACCCATCTTTTACTGTTTTCTTACCTCGCTGTTACCAATTATTTATTGTTTATTTCTTTTTTTAGTGGCTTTTCTAAGCCCTTCATAATTTTCTTCTCTCCTTCGCAGCAATACCAAGCCCTTCATAATTTTCTTCTCTCCTGCCCCCTCCCCATCCCACATTCCTCTTCCTGTATGAAGGACACCAAGCAGAGATGCTGCTAAGAAGCCAGAGCACACGCAAGCCAGTGCCCGAACTGGGCTAGTAATGGACTAGAACTGCAGGTTCTTGCAGATTGTGACTGTCCTTTATATTACACACAACCCATAAACCAGGATGATCACTAGTCTGGTGGTGAGATGACACTAACCAAGACTGTAGGAAGCCCAGTAACAGAAACTTCTGTCTGATTCTGATACTTGAACCAGAAAGATATCATGGCATAGAAGTGACCAAAGAGCCATGTACCAAACCAGGATATACATGGACAACATATAGCATGGACAACATATACCATGCTGAAAGCAGTCTCTGGTGTAAAGGCAATGTAGATGAGGATGGAGAGGCAGGTTGTACTTGATTTGATTTCTATTTACTACTCATGGATACACTCAGAACAAACAGAAATGCATCATACATTGACTGAAAAAAGTCAGAAGTTACTTAAGGACAGTAAATCTATGCAGCAAACAAAATAACAAGGACTTGGTTCTTTCATCACTCATTGACTTTCACTGAGGAGACAAAAACCAAGTTCACATTTTTAGCTAGTTGAAAACAAACTGTATAAGATACTAAAAAAGCTTCCAGAATTTACATCTGTTATCACAAATACAGATTAGATTCTGCTTTTGGGTGACCAGCCATAGTTTCTTCATGATTTACTATACATAGCATCAGTCCACACACCCAGTCTCTACATCTTGATAACATTTTGATATTTTTTTGTTTCTAACTCTGCTTCTCATGCTTCTCAGATGCTTCTCAACAAGCATCTGTTAATTTGATGAGCTGCAGAACCAAAAAGAAAAAAAAAAGCAGCTGCTTATAGTATCGGGGCCAATCACAAGGCTGAGATAAACACAATCTGAAATAGGGAAAAGCAAAAGTACTTTCAGCACATGCATCAGCAGTGGTTTTCCTGCTGTAATGCACACTTTGATCTGGCTCTTTTCTCATTCTCCTTTTTAGCTTAGAGGCTAATGATCCTTGTTGCTAAGTCACACCACTGAAATGCTACGAAAGGACAAGTTCCATTTAAACAAATGAGTCTATATTGGCACACACAATTTTCATCCATGTTCCAAGGAATTATTCTGATCTACAACTTAAATTAAAGCTCATTCCTGGTCTTTTAGCAAGGCACATTGCCCTGGGAGCTTATACTCTAAGTAACACTTAGTGTCATTGCTCTCTCCTCTTTTGGAAAACAATGGGTGCTTAGAATTAATTCTAAAAGCTTTGAGAACGTACAATAAACTTCAGGCTATGTCACGTTACGTATTCAAGTACCAGCTATAATCAATATCTGTGATGTATATTCTGGAATTTAATGACCTATTACATACTTATTCTCAAAGATTAATATAATTTTGACTCAAAACTCTCAACGGCCTATGTCCATAGCAGTCTGTAAGATGATAGCTTTTCTTGACACAAGTTGTATAGCAAATCTGAAATTTTTTTCTCATCACTATGGTACAGATTATTGCAATAGTTTTCACACTGGAAATGAGAGCACTTGCTGGAGCAGAGCTGGGCAGGAACAACTAAGAGGTGTGCTATGCCCTTTCTCAAAGCCTCAAAGCTGCAGATTCAGTTGGTATGAAGCATCACTGTCACTCTCTCAACACCTATACAGGAAAAGAAGGTAGCATGTACAAGAAGAGAAGGTAGCAAGTACTATTTCTGCTTTGTGTGCAGCAGAATATTAATGGGGTTTCTGTGCTACCTCCTGAAAGAAGCAAGTGAAAATAGAAAGGATGAAGTGACACAAAGAACTGGTCCTTTCATTCTAGAGCCTACCCAGACAGATGTCTGTCAAATTCACATGTCAAAGATCAAAAACAATAGGAGTACACTCAATCTCTATCAAGCATCATGGAGAAACTTCTCTGAGCACCTCACACCCCACAAAGATCTCTGCTTTAATAGATATCTACAATTTCCTTTCAACACACAAATCTCCCTCACATTTTTTTCCATTTCCAGTTGAATGTTTACATATCTGTTCTACCATTTTTTCTCTGAAAACAAGGACAAATCTCAAATTATCCTACAAGAATGTCAGAGATGCTGCCTTAAAATTAAATCCTATCCTATCCAAAAGTGAACTATTTTCTGAAATCTCAGTAGACACAGTCTAAATTAATTGTTCATTGAGGAAAAAAGAAGTATCCAGGCACCTGACTTCATAATGGATTTAACATAGAACAATGATTACCAAATTTGAATACCACATTTTCTGCTTTTTACCAGTGAACTATGTTTTGGTTTACAAAAGAGACTGAAAACTGTTCTGTTATGGAAAGAGAGAGAAAGAAGAAGAGACGTAAATACTAAAGATAGAAGAATAAAAATCTTTTGAAGGGGAATTGAGTGCTTGCCTACTGCTTAAGAAAAATGCACTATAAAGCAGCTATTGATTTTTCATTCAACAGCACTGAATGTTTTATTGAAAAGCAGCAATGCTCAGTAATTTGAATTTTCAATTAAGGTAGCACGTTCCTTGGACACATTTACTACTGCACTCCAGTGACATTTATTTGACTTTTAAAATCCCTCTACTATTGTATCCGTGTTCATATAGATCAAACTACCAATACAAAGTGTTAGGATTATAACACTGCTGATTATAGACACATGTTTGGAAGTCTCCATGGACAATCTAATGACAATATTTATAGGCAGGACAATGTGTAGTCAGACATAGCTGAACTAAAATATGCCACTATGAGACAAATTAAGCAGTTCAGTATTTCAGCTTACAAAATTTCCTTGCCTTTATGGACAGTACATAGTTGCAGTGAAGTTAAAGTAGTTATTAAAAAAGTGCTTAAGTTATATGTTTACATTTTAGAGCATTGGGGGAGGCTTTACTGAAACTCACACTTATCAAACTGATCAACTACTTAGATCTATAAAAATTTCAACTGTAAAACAGGATGCAATATTTCTGGACTATAAATAGATATGCTCATATTGCATTCTCTTCTAGAGAGAAATGGCTGGTAACCTGCTGGTTTTCATAGCCCCATGGAGAAGCGGGGCAGCTCTACATGGTCAACAGACAAACTTTATACTTTGAGAAGTAGATTTAGTCATAGGGCCGCATCAGCTACTTTTGCTAAGAAAAGAACTTGGCTAATCCTTGGGAATTTTACTAACCGTGAGAGGCACAGCTTAGAGTCACTTATTGCACCAGGTTGTACACGCTGCTGTGCACCAAATTGCTAGCAATTTATTTCATCTAAATTACAGTGTAGATTGCACAAATTCCTACCAGTTTGTAATGCATTGTGCTTAAAATCTTGCATCTTGCGCTTAAAATCTAGATATGGGCAAAAGGAACACAATTTTATATGCAAAGCCAAGAAAATACTATTATTTTAACTGAAGCCTTAACAGTCTAAAGAATTAGTCCAGTTGCAATTATAACAGCACTTAAAATATATTATGCTAAAATATCTACGTAAGTGTTCCAAAATCAATGCTTTTCTAGGGTGGTGCACTTACCCTTACCCATGTTTTATTTCTTCTCGCCCCTGGAACCACTTGAGGTCTCTTTTACATGCTTGCTCACAAAGCTCATCCTTCACTGGTTTGCAAGTACATGTTACATTCACATGTACTATATATGTGGTGTTTTGATGCACGTTAGACATCTGTTCTTTCTTCTCTTTGTTACCTACCCCTAAAATTAGTTTTACTCAGGTCCCAGGCTTGTTTCCTTTAACAATAATCATCCACTGGTGAGTTATTTATACCGGTAAGTTCTCAGGCCTTTGCTATCATCCTGTGCCTGTAGATTCAAAACCCCTGGTATCATCTTTTGCCTATACTCTTCTATGCTGCATTTTTGTTCCAGGATCATAGTTAGTTCATTCTGCACAGAAAAACTACTTGCTATTCCTACCTACCAGTTACAGGAATATATATTATGATTTATAAGCATCTATATATGTATATTTATATACGCACACCCAACAACTGTACAAAAGTTAAAACTAAATAGGTAGCAGCACCTGTTTGTCAGACAGCTGTTGTCACAGATAAACAAGCTAAAAGAGATCATGTACAGGCCAAACCAAGTACAGGCCAAGCCTGACAGGTCCTAAGGCCTATGTTGTTATCTTAACAAAAAGACTATGGCTTTTTGCAAGCAATAGTGACACTATATTTACAAGGCTAAAATAAATAATTTCACAGAAATTATGCAAGAAAAAAATGACAGTCCATTAACACTGTCTTCAATAGCTTCTAACCTGATTCAGCAGTCTTTCTGCTACTATATGGGAGAACAAATTTCAGCACTGAATTTAATATCTTCTGCCTATGCAGTGTGTAGTGTTCAGATATCACTAACCTTTTCTGCAACCAAACTCTTTTTCCCCTACTTAAAACTAATTTATCTTGGGTTTTTTTTTTTTTTTTGGTAGGATTAAATTTCAGTAATGGCTGCCTTTGTTTTAATGTTTTAAGGGTTTTCAATAAATATCAGTTCAAATTTAGCCCAGGCAAGAAGGGATAAAAGAAGAAATTTCTCTCTGTTACTTCTGGCAGGAGTTAACCCTTTCTATAATGGGTAGTTATATCACAACCATGAGAATGATCTGCTACACTGGCACTCTGCCCCTCAGAAACCTCAGTCCAGAGTGCTGTAGTAGAAAAGAGTTGGCTTGCTGCAACTTACTCCTACTCCTTTTATTTAGCTATTCATCATCATTATACATGGGGCACTTTTGTTAAAGCCTTGTGCTCCCGTTCATCCTGGGCAAGGACCTGGCTGGCCCCCACCAGCTGAGATAGCCCACGTGGCAAATTATTAGGCAAAGCACAGCATCCTGAGAGGAATGCAAAGGCTGTCCACAAGTGACACTGTGCTAAATAGCTGAGGTAAGAAAAATCTAGTGAGAAGTTGGAAGAGGATAAAATTAAAAAGGGGGGGCAGGGGGGGTGTGGGAAGGTGAGGATATTTGTTTATTACCAAATCCAGAGAGGCCAGTAAGGTGGTTTTACATAGAGGTTATTCTCTTGGCCAGTCTGGGTTCATCCTGGACAAATAATTTCTTCTAACCTTTTAAACATTAGGCATTTTCAAGTCAGGCAGGCAACTGGGTTTTTGGAGGAGAGGAGGAGCTCTCTAGTCCCTCTACAAGGCTCTGAGCCAATCCAATATATTGTAGTACTTAAGGTGCCTTGTTTCTCTACGTGACCCTTTAATAAGGATGGACTATACAGATGTACTTAGTGAAGTGCTCCCAGCCCTGCTATCATCTGACTGAGATTTCCTGTTAGAGCTAATGAGGTTCTGCTCCCACTTAATCTCTAAATATGGCACAGTTAACGCTTTTTAGTTTGCTTAATGACATGCTATTAATAACGACATGACCTGAACAGCTACTTGCATTTATTGTCTTTTTTTGTCCATTTTTTTTACAATTATGCTGAGGCAATTTAATTTTTTAAGATCATAAACTATTGTTTTGTTTGACAAGTTGTATATAATCATCCTACATTCCCATGAAAGCGCTCACCAAGGTCAGTGCATAAGCTAGCAATTTATCTGAAACATTTATCATGATATTGAAATTGCTTCGCTACTTTTTCAAGTTATTATTATTATTGCCTTATTGACAAAGTAGTATGCTAACCCATACTAAAGAGGGGTTGAGTCTGTAATTGTGGTTTTTTTCCAAGCAGTTTCAAGTTATTGAAAGCATCGAACTACGCTTAACAGTAACTTTGTTGAACAGTAGTTATGCTGAACGGAACAATTCAATATCTTTGTTTTTCCAATGAGAAATAGCCCTAGAAAAGCTTTACCTACAGCTTTATCTAAACAAACTATAATTGGTGTAAGCAAAAGAACCAAAAGTTTTTGCTGGAGTTAATGAAACCATAATGTAATTATCTGACTGGAATCATTACCAGACAATCTTGGTCCAAATGAGATTTTTTTTTTTTTTTTGTGTGTGTATGTGTGTGTGTAAGGCTCAAACATTAGACAGTGGAGAATTAACTTCTACATCATTATTTTAAATTGAAAACAAATAAGCAAACAAATGTTAATTACCTTTAATTTTAAGAACAAGAAACCTTGTTTGTTTGAGTGAAGTAAGAGTGCATTGAATTTTAATGGGATCTGAGTGTTTTATCTCATTAGGCTTGATTTGGTTCTATCATTTTTCAAATATGGGTTACTGGTTTTGCTTCTAAATGACATCAAATTGACCAAAGGCTGTTGTAGTTCTCTGTTTACAAAGCTCTGTTTATAAATCTCTGTTACTTATTTTGAATCAGGTGTTACAAAAGAGCAAAATACCTAAATTATGATGGCACGGATGTTCTCTTTGGATTCTCCTCTTAAGGGTGACCAAACCCAATTAGCCCAGCCTCCTCTTACACATCATGTGCTCCAAGCCCCTGAACATCTTAATGGCTTCTGCTTGACTCAGTCCAGTATACCCATGTCTGTCATGCACTGGGGAGCCCACGAGCACACACAGCACTCCAGAATTCTTCTTACCCCAGCTGAGCATAGTAAAAGAAAAACCTCCCTTGACCTTCTCTGGCACCCTCACTAATGCAGCACACAGTTGGCCTCCTCTGCTGCAAGGGCACACTGCTGACTCTTGTTCAATGTGTCCGCTAAGACCCCCAGGTACTTTTCTGTTTTTCACCTACAGCTTCTGGCCTATACTATTGCATGGGGTTATTCCATCCCAGAGAGAGGACTTTGCATTTGCCCTTGTTGCAATTTATAAGACTCCTGTCAATCCTTTTCTCCAGTTTATCAGGGTCCTCCTGAATAGCAGTCCCACCTTCCAGTGTATCAATCACTCCCTCTAAGTGGATATTGTCCACAAAGTCACTGAGAGGGACTCTGTCCCACCGTTGTTAAGCAGTACTGGCCCCAGTATAAATTACTAAGGGATAGTACGAATAACCAGCTGGAGTTTGCACTCCTGATCATAACCTTTGGAGCCCTGTGGTCAAGACAATTTTCTACCAACCTCATCCTTCACATGAGCATGAAACAAATTTTAAAAAAATTTTTTAGATATTCACAACCATTTTTCAACCTCGTTACAAAACAATCTAGATACCTTTGTTTTCTATTATATTAAAAGTAAGAAGAAAATACAGCTTTCAAACATACCATTACAAAACAAAGAGGAAAATAAAAATTAGTAGAACAGAACATTGTCAAGCCTTAGAAATCAAACTTAAGAATTATATGCATGCCGTATGCTTACAAATGATCTTCATTAGCACCTAATTACAATTTAGTTTGGCTAATCAGATGATCAACTGCACTGATTCTTATCAGCTGATTAACCCTAATATAAAGTGCAATGAAAATTTACAAGATTGTAGTAGACAATTGAAGTTATTTTCAAATACTTTGTTCTCTGGAAAAAAATATATAATGAGGACTAAATTTTGCTTGCCTGCTTAGGAAAAACTGTTTTCACTGAAAGAAGGAATAAAGACCATATATAATAGCATGGTTTGGCCCATGTAAATTTAAGTGTGAATTGGGGACTGCAAAGAACCTCATTAAGTTTCTGTCTTAAATAAATTCATAATTTCAGGGATTTTAAATGGGGTTCTACAAATGTATGAGGTGAGCTATTTCAAAACAGAGCTTGAACCGCTGCTGCATAAAACTGTAATGATCATAAATGACGAATGACTAAAGACAATGACAAAGGAGGACATACCTGGAGCTCTGAATTTCTGTATGTCATGGTTGAACACTTCTCTTCCTGATAAATCATCTCTTCATCAATTTTAATGCTGGGAGAATTTGAGAACAAGAGATGAACCCGGCCTGAAGTTTACCTTTCTGAAGCACTACAAGTTTTACAAAATTCCTTGGTGACTTTTCTTGCTTGAAAACTACAAAATGAAGTCAGAGGTATTGGCTAATAAGTGAGTTAAGTGTCAAAATAGACAATAAAGATCAAAACTTTACCATTATGAAGAATAATATCAGGAAATTATTCAATGCAACTAAGAGTCACTTCTTTGTATATACATGGACAGTTAATAAATGGGTCCTGAATTTGTGTCAAGGAAACTTTAAGTATTGATGGATACTGATAGATATTCTCCTCACGTAATTTTCTAATCTATAACTTACATATATATATACACACCTATATATACATTTATGAATTAAGACATAACCTCCCTTTGATGTTCATTCTTACCTCCCAGTTACACTACTGTTTTTCACTCGATCTGCAGACAGTGTAAAAAAGTTTAAAATTCATTACTTCTATGGCACCATAAAAAAGTGGATGCTAGGAGTTAATACAAGTGAGTACTGTTGATATCCTGATCTGAATATTGATCCTGATCTGTCTACTGTATTTACATCATTCTCTTGGAATGAAACTACTGATATTGAACATGCAGAATGGAATAAATCAAATAATTGTAATCCTCCTTTAAATTCCACATTTGTTTACAGCTTCACTTGCCAGACAACTGAATCAAACCCAGATACTAATTTCCTTTCCTGCTTGTCACTTGCTCATTCTTTCTGCATGTCTCCCAAATCCACAAGCAAATGTGGTATGGTTGTCACTGAATACAAAACATTAAGGAAAGGAGATGTTTCGAACTTCAGGAAAAAAACAATTTCTTCCTGTGAGAAAAAAATTATTCTGATACCTATTAGAAAGACATGGTCAGATGTACCAGGATAACGTATTACACTTCTGCTTTTCAAACAAAAAAATAAATTTGTTCTCCCCAGTGACAAGAAGCAACACTAAACACTTTATGAGGATCCATTTTATAGCTATAAGATGGAAGAGAGCAAGAGGGCAGCACTGAGTCTGCACAAAAACTCCTACTGTAGCAACAGAATTAAAATCTTAAAAGCGCTACTGGAAATAAAATTTTTCTTGCAACTGTGTCCACACTGTGAGATAGACTTCAGTATGAAAGTTAAACATGTCACCCTTTATAGGGGATCTTTTAGAAGATATGAGCCAGTACATGTTGTGGGGCAGCTGGTTGGAAAATAGCTTGGCAGAAAAGGCCCTGGGGGTCCTGGTAGACATCAAATTCACCATGAGCCAGAACATGCCTTTGCAGCAAAAAAGGCCAGTGGCATCCTGGTCTGAGCTACAAGAACATTGTCAGCAGGTCAGGGGCAGTGGTCCTTCCCATCTGCTCAGCGCTGCTGAGGCCATGCCTGGGGTGCTGGGTGTGGCTGTAGGCTCCCAAGTAGAAAGGAGACATGGACACACTAGAGAGAGTCCAACAAAGGGCCATGAAGACGATTAGGTGCTTGGATCATCTCTCACACAAGAAACTGAAAAACAAGAAGCTCTGTTTAAATATAGGAAAAAACCCCTTATTTACAGTGAGAGTGGTCTAACACTGGAGCAGGTTGCCCAGAGAGGTCGTGAATATCTCTGTCCTCGGAGATATTCAAAACCCAGCTGGACAATGTCCAGTAACATGCTCTAGCTGCCCCTGCTCTGAGCAGGGATATTAGACTATGCAATCGGCAGAGGTCTATGCCAACCTCAGTGATTCTGTGATATAACCTTTACTACCAGGGTAATGGAATGTCCTATGTAAAAACCCAGGAAACATTACCTTAAATTCTCTGCTGCTTTAGTGGCTAACCTTCATCTTCAAATTTTATTTCCAATAGTGTGCTAATGAGAAAACCACCAGTGGGAAGCAGTACTTGCTGTTAGATCTATTAAACATGATTAAAAGAAAGAGGCTGAAGTGCAATTAAGGTAAATATTTCATTGAGTTTTATTAATCTGCAGAGATTGTATCCAAAGCATACATATTGAAGTCTGAGAGACACTGTGTTAAAACTCACGAGAATAGAGCTTCTGCTCAGTATGTGTGCTGTGGATGTAAGATGTGATAGGGCATTATTTAGTAATACCTTAACATACATAATTAGTTTACTATTTTCCAGTCTTTTTTATAGTACCATTAAACACCAAATTCTCCAAGTTTCAAAAAAACTGTTAGTAAATAGTGTTCTGATTCATGAAGAACAGAATTAACAATACAGATATTGAAATCATAAAACTTATTCTATTCTGATTTGTTTAAAAAAGACAGGATATGGAATAATAATATACAGACACTGAAGTGTTAAATTCTTTTGGAGACAGTAGGCAACTGTTACTAATTTTTGAAAGTGACAAAAACTGAATGCTTAAAAAGTGAAAAACTGTTTTCAGTAACTCAGGAGATTTTAATTCAGATCATATGTCAATAACCTCTTGTTTTTCCATTTTGGTATACATTTATTACCTGCTTTCTTGGTTCTGTCTTATCTAACAGCTTCTGGAAATCACAATTCATGTCACTGATTTACCTTTCAGTCCCTCTGACCATTTTCTCATTCAGATCTGAGTCTTTTCTATTTCATCACCTTGCCTGTAATTCACTGTAATAGAACGGAATATGCAAGAAGTGATATTCAAAAATCAAAATATTATATACTATATACATTTTTTGTAGCATAATGACAAGGTAAACTGCAGTAGCAAGATAAGTACGCTTCTTTTCTCATTGCCTCTTTTATGTAAAAATACAATAGCTGAGATTCTTAATCAAGTGCCTCCAGAAAACAGGGTGTTTCCACTATTACACCACTTTCCATTCAAGACATGAGGAAAAAAATCAAGAGAATTGGCAACAGATGTAAAAATGTTGACACTTACTGAAAAAAAAATAGTGCCTTACATCCACTGGTCTAACATCTTCAGCTCTGTGAATTTAGGAATTGATCATCACTGGCCAGTCCTGCTGTCTCTTTACAAAACTGAGGAAGTGTGTTCATACCTGTGGAATAGAAACAGGGAATAATGTAAAGTTCAAAATACTGTATTAATTCTAAGGTCAACTTTGGAAAGTAAATTTTTGGAAAATGTCCTCTAATTTCTACTGGAAAAATTCTACATAAGCTAGTAGATACATAAAGATGTACATCAAATCAATCTGCACGTCTCAGTCATGCATTTTTTGAAATTGAGGTTAGTTTCAAGAAACTGCATTGATCCTAGGACCTCATAATCAAATGCATTGTCTGACACTGAAATGAAGCCAAACCACTTTGAAAGGCCTTTGCTTTATCCCTCCAAGAGACTAGAAAAAAGTATACAAGGGAAAGAAGTCTGATCTGATCTTCATTTCTAAGTGAAGTTCAGAACAAAGATATTATAAAGTCACTTGTACCTTGTTGTATGCTGACAGAGAACTTGTAAGCAGTTATAAAAAATACAGAAAATTTTTAAATTAAAAATAGAACCTTTGTGTGTCTTCAGGAAATACTAGATGGGACAGAGGAGAATCTGAATTCTTGAATTTCAGCTATTAATTGCAACACTGGTTACACAGATGGTTGATGATTTTTGTGGCATTATCACCCATTAGCTATGACTGTGGTCCACAGTACAATGCTGACTATGAATCTCAAATGGTTCACCCTCCTTTTTAAGTATATACAAGGAGGATCCAAAAATAAGTACTAATGAAGACTATGGGAGTCTCAAGCACTGTAACAGAAGAAAGGGCTGCTCAGATCAAGGCAGTTCAAAACTGCAAGAACTTCAAAGGCCATCAGGGATAATTCTGGTCACTTAGAGGGCTTCATAAACATAGGCATGAAACCTTCATTCAGTCATTCCCCAGAAGCCTGGTCTGTTTTCAGATGTTTACTGCTGAAATGGTTACTGGACTTCGTCCTGCTACAGGACTAGCTCATTGACAGTCATTTTAAGGGCACAGGCCCGGCTCAGACAGTTTTCTTTAACAACCTATTATAACATTAGTTCAAAAGATGCAGAATCAACCTTTTAAAAAAAACAAAACAAAACAACTTATTAATTAATATTCATTAATGTGAAAAATAAAAAATTAAGAGACATACACAGTAACTGGACATTATTTAAATAAAATCCTGATAAACTCATCTATTAATATCATTGTGATCTGTTTCTCCACAATACAACAGCACTTTCTCTTGTCAGTCTTCTGTATCCATTTGTTAAGCAATCAGTATTACACTGATACTTGGGAAACCTCTTCTAGCTCTCCTACACTCTTTTTCAGCCGTACTAGATGTTCTTAACAGTTTAGTGATCGCTTTGATATCTTTATTCATGACTGAGGTACCAGGACTGGTGTTGAGGATTTAATCTGCCTAGCGTTCTGGAGAAGGCCCTTGTGTGGGAATATTTCTTAACTTCATATGTCATTATTTTAATGAATTTATTAGAGTGACCAATATATAATAAGCAGAAAGGTACTTGCTGACCTTTACATCATTTCCCACTGGGATGTCACATTAGTGAAGGGCCCTTTCTATGGAGCCTATCAGCCTTCATAAGTATAATTCCAACTAAATCTTAGAAAAACTGTACACACTAACCTCCGTAAGTCTTTAAAAATAAAAAAGCAGGTCACAGAAATTATTTGTGTGCTTAGACCTCTCTTGTGTAACACTTTACTATGTTCAATCCATAGAGACGAAAGATCTACACATGAAACTGCTATGGAAATAAAAACACTTGGAAGCTTTCTCTTGTGATTTAAGTATAGCAAAAAACATTCAGAAAAAATGCACTTAGTGACGAGCACAGCCTTCAGTTCTGTTTGCATTTAATACTTCACTCTTTGAACTCATTTTTCAACTGAATGGGAGTCTTTTGACATGCATTTCTTTGGGGACCACTCATGCTGATCGCTGAATTTTCTATTTCTTTTAGACTGCAATTAAACATTTTAAAAGTAAGAAAGACCTGATCTCTAAAAAAAACCCCAACCAAAAACCAGCAATAGTCACTGAAGTATAACTGCTCTATTAAGTCTTACCTCCCTCCCACCCCACCTTAAGGACACTTCTCTTAATTAAACAACTTCTTTAAGAATTAGATTTAATAGCAGAATATTAACACATTATGGCTGCTAATACATTATAACAGTGATAGCAGTAATAACAATGAGTTTCCCTGAGCTGTGACATGCTCAAGTCCAAGTACCTGTTCTGTCTTTTTCCCCTGTAATGATACTTACCAATGAAAGTGTTGACCACTATGGCCTTGCTGTATAAAACATTGTAATTTTATAACATTATTAAGATCTTTAGGATCCGAACCATGAAGCCCAGTCTCTTGTATTTTAGAGCTACTCTCCCCAATTTATTAAAAATGGAAACTCCAGCTAGGGGCTTGTCTTTATAACCCACTGTTGGGGCACCACCTGGAGTACAGAAAGACAGCACAGCAGAGATTTTAAACTACATGTTCCCCAAATAAAACACACTTTAATTACCAGCCTAATCTCTTCCAACCACCTTTCCTCTATCTCCATTCTACTGATTTTTTTGTAACACCTTTGTTATAATCTAATACAGAGGAACATCTTTGAAATGTCATCTTTTTTTTGCAGAGAAAGATCATTTCTTTCCCAGGAAGTCCTAGCTTAACTTATTTTTACTACAATCTGTGCATGATCTGATCAGAAAATGAGAAACAACATGCAGTACTTCTTTGAGAGAGAAGGTACAATCCTACATTTGCAAAATGGATATCCAAGTCCATTCCACTGTTCAAAAATGGAAGAATGAAACCTATTCTCTGATGGTTTCATTTTTGATAATAAACCACATCCATCAGCTGGCCAAACCAGATACGAAACACATCTACCATATGTGAAATCATAAACCCGTTTGATTGCAAAGATTCAAACAGAGAGAGAGATGAATGGAAAAAAAAAAAAAAATCGAGTGAAACACCTATGGCATCAAACCAAACATCTCTTTTAATACGAAAATTCATATATTATCAATATTCCTACCACCGTGCTTACTTTAAACAGCTCATCACCATGCGTAAGTAGAACACCTTTTCTACTTACTAATACAATGGCAGTTAGTAATCTTTTTGTTGATTCAGCGTCTCATTTATCACTCCCCAGATAAACATTATTACTTTCAAAAAAAGCATGCAATATATGGAGTATAAGTACTCCATAAAGTCTCATCTAAAACTCAGTGCAAGAAACAGAAGGTAGAAGTCTCCAACTATACCTCAGTGAGTTCTGAATAGGTGACTAGTAGACCTATAAAACGGATATAAACACTTTACATACATGGGACAACCGATATGCCAGTGGTCAGCAGGAAAAATCTCAATAAGAGTGGGAGGCAAAAAGTCTTCAGGAGTAAAAATACAGGTAAACTATAAAATTAGAAACACCCTGCATATGAATACATAAGGCATTAGCCAGAAAAGATGTTCAACAGCAGTAATTCAGCATACAGATGATACAATAAAACTAAAAGCTAAAAAGAGTGTATAGTTGGGTTTCTGGAGGTGCTGTATCTCCAGATTATCCAGGCCCAAGGTATACACAATCCTTAGCGGCGCTCTAATGGCTATGCCAAGTGCATTTGCTAATGTTCTATACTATGGTTGAGCTCAGTCTACAGCTTTTTTCCTCCACAGCACTATTTTGATGTCAATTCACATGTTGGTAACATATTTTCAGCAAATCAGTCGAAACTTACTGACTTTGAGTTTCTAACACTGTTAAATTAGCTAGAAACTACTCTGTAGATTAAAAGCGTTGTCAGGGAGGAGATGGATAGACAACAAAAATCTCATAACATTTTATCCTGGTTTTGGCTGGGAGAGACCTAATTTTGTTTTTTTCTTTTTCCTTCTTAGTAGCTAGAATAGTGCTGTCTTTAGGATTCAGTATGGGAATTGATATGAGAAAAATATTGATAACGTACTGATGTTTTCAGTTGTTGCTAAGAACTCAAGGACTTTTCAACTTCTCATGTCCTGCTAGTGTGCAGATACACAAGAAGCTGAGAGGGAGCATAACCAATGCAGTGGTCCCAAACTGGCTAATGGAATATTCCATATCATCTAACGTCATGCTCAGTGTATAAAGGAGGGTTGATTGGGAAGCTCACTCCTGCCTCCAGGATTCTCTCTTCTCTGGGATCGCTAGCTGGGAATGGGCTGGGCAACAGTCAACAGGTGGTGAGCAATCACATTGTGCATTACTTCTTTGTTTTGGGTTTTTTTTTTTTCTATTATTACAATAATTTTTAATTTTATTTCAATTACTAAATTGTTTTTATCTCAACCTACGAGTCTCCTTACCCTTACCCCTCCAACCCCGGGGTGGGGGATGGTGAGCGAGTGGCTGCATGGTGTTTGGCTGCCATCTGGGTTTAAACCATGATGCCTTTGTTTCCATAAGTAAGACGAAAACCCAATCCCCCCTCTTTCCCCAAATTTTTGACAAGAACAAAAGTCAGGTTTGCTCTGTGGGTGAAAAAAATAGGATGATCCATCCTTCTCAGTGTCAGTATGAGTCTGCTACTCACCGTACTTCTCCTGGATTAACAGTGAAGATGCATTTCCGCTAATAGGTTTCACTTCCCAAAGAGATTTTAGTGAAAAAAACCCTCCCTCACAAGCTCAAAGTGTATACAAAGGAAACTCAAATACATCTGAACAGCAAGCGCTAGCATTCTAAATAAACAACATATACTCTATAATCAACAATATTTTTTTAAAAAAAGAAACAAACAGTCTTGAGTTTACAGGTTTAATTAAAAACAGCCAGAGCATTTCACATTCTGATATAGAAAATCATGGAAATAAATTAAGCACACAAACAGGGCTAGTTTCTCATCTAAATTGCTCTTCCATTGCATATATATGTGCATTATAATCACGGATGATTTTCTATATAATTGTATTTTTCCTTTATGCATTTTCTAGAATGGAGCGCTTTGCAACCTGTCTTTATCTTAAAATGAACATCCTGTCAATAATTTCACATGACACTCTTAATGCCTGCTTAAAACATCATATAAAAAAAGTGGTAACCTATGGTCAGAAATTATATTATTTTTTTATGTTGGAGTGTATAACACAGCTCAGTCTAAAGACAGAGAACATACTATTTGTGAGAGGTACAAATTTGAGTGGCTTCTCATATTCATACTTTAATGCCTAAAGAACTAAAGAAACTTTTATTTTTAAAGATCTTTGAAACCTAGACTTTGTTATTACAGGATACATTAGACCTTTTTTATTCTACACAGCTTTGAAACAACCACTTTTCTTTCCTTGGAAAATGGCATAGAAAAATCATTCGCATGTTTATATCCTCATTGTTTATTCCTCTAAAAAGAGGAATTATTACTCGCATCTTTAAATTAATTTTAAGTACACATGCCTGTGTATAAGTGGAAAAGGCTGAAGTGTAGAATCACAGCAATTACATTATAAGAAATTGCTGAATTATTGCTAAAAAGATTTCTAAGTGTAGCCCATTAATTTCTAATATGCTTTAGTCCCTGGGCTGTCATACTTCTTTGCGCCCTTGTTCTAGCACACCTAACTTGCCTGCTGAAGCCTGGGCGTTAGGCACTTATTGCCTGTAAGCTTCCTTCTGCAACAAAGGGAAACAGCCTCACAGGCTAAGTCAGCCTACCTAGGGACTAAACACTTTGTGATATCTTCTCTCAGTATATTTATCATCTCTACAGGGAACAAAAAGCTTCATAGGGTACCACAGTTTGATGCCTGAAAAGCAGGATGAATGCTGTCTTATTTTGCACCCTTGCCGCTGGGCAGAGGGAGCTGGTGATTCCTCAGCCTTGCCCGGCATCAGATCTGTGGAGGTTTTCTTTGGGCTGTACCGTGAGCTTTGGAGACTCTGCAAACACCTTGTGTGTGTCACACAGTAACAAACCCTCAAGGGAGCTGCATAGCAGTGGTGCTATTACACTAGTATGGAGTTCATTGTTTACTCTCTTATTCTCCCCTTTTAAGCCAAAACCCTTTAGGCATTTCAACTTTTTTATTTAAAATAGAGAAGTTGAAAAACACATAAAGAAATACAGTGAGTATAAATCCATATAGAAGACAGAAAGTTAACTTTAAATAGCTTAGTTTGCCAAAGTTATGTACTGGAATAAACTTACCATGTAAATATGATAATGAGTAAATTCTAACATATTCAGTCAAACATCTACGGAATTTTTTGTGTCTTGCTTAATTAGTTACAGTTTCATGTACTGCTGTCTTTCATTAACTTTGTAATTCCTGGGCATGCATAGGTGGGTGCCTCACTAAATATTATTTAATTAACGCAGAGTACTCATATAATATATGCTAATTCTTATTTGCTAGGAAGTTAATTATAAAGCTTTGATAATCTGTTTTGATAAATTTAAATCAGTGGAAAAAGTGTGTTCCTAGAACGAAATTATATTGATTTAAATTTGGGCTTTTTTAGACAGTTACCTGCTACCTGTTGAGATGAATCATTTGCTGCGGTATAGGCAAACCAACTTTGGAGTAAGCATCAGGTTACTCTTTCTTTTTAATAACTCTTCCCATATTGAAGGTTTTGCTAAACGCTGTTTGCACATAGAAAAATACATTAAGACACATGACCAAGAAGGAAATAAAGCAAAATCAGTGTGACTTACTGTAAAAATAACTAACAGATTAGTGAACAAGAACTTTTAATAAAGTTACAACCCTATATGAAAAGACTACAGCAGCTCACCCGGACATACTAAAAATGTCATCATGAAAAACTAACACCTAAATGCTGCCAGCTGGGGAAGGGTCTCAGCGTGTTAAAGACCAAATGTTCAACAAAGGTTCCAAAAGAACAACTCCTCCAACGAGAAAAGGAGAAATCTGGAGTAACTCAGCATTCCCTTGCTTTGGCATGTATCAAGTTGTAACATGTATGTCAGCTTAAGTTGATAATTCATATAACAATACTAAGATCCTGGTTGTTGGAGACAGACATGGGGACACGCTCAGAGGATGGAATGCCAGGGAGCTGACTGGTGGGTGCAATTTTATACGGGCCTCCTGCCGTGTCTGGAGAGAATGCTGAACAGATTGTCTTAAAGACTTAAGTCATTTTTGCATGGAAACAGTGGCAACATTCTCCTGTTGGATGAAGGTCTTTTGGAAGTCTTCTTTTTGTAAAATTTATTTTGCCATATTTCCCTTCCTGCCTCCAAATCATAGTTGCTGTTAAGTAAGTACATGTAATGCTTGGTTGCTGCAATCTTTTATTTTCTTGTCTTTGAGAGTCCCATGAGTAATAAAAAATTATCATGACAGCATCATTATTTGTTAAGAAATTAAAAATAAATTTCAATTCAACTCACAGCAATGCACTGTGAATAGTAAAACTCATTTTAGATATAAAATTAATTTTTACATGGGCATAAGGAACAACAATTGTCACTAGATATCAATGTGAAGCAATAACTATATTTAAAGTTAATCTCTTGTACAAACAAAATGCCACTTACTTATTCAGTTTCCTTTAGCTTACTTCCTAAACTTCTAAAGACTTCAAAGAACTATACAGAACTTAGATAAAGAGCTTATCTTCATAATTCTTATGCTAATTCACAGAAGGTGTCTTGACTAAAAGGATGTATACGTGCACACTAAGGGCTCATTGTTACTAATTCTTTTCCTTTAAAAGCTAAAATATTATACATGTATTTACTTGTAATATATCTTACCGTGCTTCTTTAAGAGAGGACATGGTTCTGGATCCAAATGTGAGCCTGGTTACTCACAGGCTGACATTTCAGTTGTCCAGAATGTCTAGAGATATTTTTGAGCCAGGCTACTACCACAGTGCATGTGTGCAAACAGAGCAGGAAGTACAAATGTTCACATGCTTTTTAAAGAAAAAATAGCTTGGTGTCCTGTGTAGCAGCAAAAGATAGATTAATATGTCAAATACTATTAACTGCTGCTCATCAGAAATTTGTAGTCATCCTAAGAACTAGAATTATTAATTTTCTCACCAAGCTCTCCCTTCTCCAGGCCTACACTCCCACATCTCCAAGCATGCTGTATATTAATCGTTTTACCCTTCGGATAAAAACAATTTATTGTCCCAACATCTCTGACAATACAATTTCCACATAATATTTATAACTTTGTAAACCTTTTAGTTTGTAGAGTTCAAAACCAAGCTGAGATTATTTACATTTAAAAAAAAGTAGTGTTTTCCCAAATAATTTGAATGGGTTTTAATAGTATGCTTTTATTATCTATTTGAAAATATTTATTATTTTTAATATTATTTCTGTGCAGTAAAAAAACTCCTGTTATTCAAAAAAATTTAGTTTGCGGTTGGTTGCATAAAACTGAATTAAAAGTCTAAATGTATATTATGCTAATGTAATGAGAGATCAGGATTTGTATTTTGTAAAATTAATATCTACCAACTACTTAAAACAATGATGAAAAAAACACAAAGTAGAATGGTTCAGTTGTCTCTATGTGCATATTTTTATTATACACCAATTTTTTTCATATTCTGTTTCTGACTTAGATGCTGTTTTGATATGAGAATATTTTCAGTCAGAACTGTTTTCAAACACTGTGAAAGCAGAGGGACAACTGGCTCCAAGACTCTAAGGAGAGAAAGTTTTTTGCTGAAACACCTCGTATAAACACAAGCCCTGTACACATAATAAATATAGAAGCACAACATCATGCAATATTAAAAATCTGTATTTTCTTATGCATATTAAATATACATCTATATCAGCCTACGTATGTAGATACAATTTCTAAGTATCTATCAAACCTCATAATTAAAAAATATTATCCCCTTATAAACTATCATCATAATGACTATATGACAGAATTGTCAGCTGATCTAAGTGATACACCTCCAGGTAATTCCGCTGGCCTCACATGCATCACACCTGCAGACCATTCTTAACCTAATCCAAGAAAATAGTACTACCATTTAAAATGCTTTTAAACAAATTGCATGTTGCAGCCTTTAGAAATTACAGGTTTTATTCTAAAGGTTTTTCTACCCTGTGCTTTTTATTGTGCATACAATGGTTAGGGGTTTTTTGTTTTTAACTTCTGACACTGTGCTGGCTTGTTAAACATCAGTGTGCACATACATTTTCATTACTAGATAACTGAATGCTTGCAATAATAGTTCAGCAAAAACCCCATTGTTGCCCACAAAGCAATTCCCTGAGACTATCTTCACAGACTTTTTATAGGAAAATGAATTAACTAGGTTTACTTACTTGATGAAAATGGTACAGTTCTGATTCACATCCAGAACAGAAGCAGGCTTTTCATTTTAAAAAAGAGAAGGCACACAATATGAAAGAAACATAATTCTCCTAGAAGTATAAAAAAACAATCTTGAAGGGTCACTGCTTTCTACATAATGCTTAATTCTTCCTGGAATGACAATGATTTAGAAGTATAGTAAACAACTCACTATGATAGCATCACTACACTGCTAATGATTTCCTTTGGTTTCATGAGACTTCCTTCTTGTTCCACTTTCTCTGTTCTCCAGAAATATATACAGCCAGATTTTCCAGGATTCAGTTTGAACCAGTCTACCAAAACCAGGAATTGTTTTAATAGAGTGACAGTCTATAGGCTTCTTAGTAGATCTGACAGAGAAATCGCTGAATTAAACTCAGATGTACATTCTAAGTCAAGCCTGACGTGTAGGTTGGTAAGAATGTATGCAGCCATGTTAAATGTATACGTTCACGCAGGACTAGCATAATATATTAGAAGTGAAAATTCATATCACATGGGAATGGACAACGATAATGCATATACATCTGGAAAAGCAAGGTAGAGGAAATCTGCTTTGTTTTGTTCTCTTTGTTTGTTTTTTTTTTTGCTTTTTAACAGTAACTCCTTCTTTTCCCCTTTGTAAATTGTGCCCACTTTGTGCCAATTTACACAATTACAAAAATTTGAGTATCTAGTGAATGCAGTTTGTTACATGCTACTTTAATCCACAATCCTCTTGAGTGTGGATGATGGACATTAACTTTAAATTATTCTAAATAATATATATAATATATATAATTACATTATATATTATATATCTTCTAAGATTTAATCTTAGAAGAATAAGACTTTCAATATAGTCTTATGTAAGCTATTGGATCTTTAAACAAACCTAACATGATCAGCAGCTTCTATTCATTGTCCTGTTAATCAGTTCCAAGATCTTATTTTCACATGCATCAACTTGTTTTTGATGAATTGAATTCTTCAATTCTTTTTCAAGAGCATCTAGATGCAATTGCTCCTGGTACTGAGCACTATGTTTTAATATGTCTCCTTTAAAAAAATCAATAATATATTTTAATCTTGCAGATATAATGACAGAATTATAGCTGTTGTCTTCTGACTGCATTAATGGGACTTCTAATGGGAAAAAACCACCTAGCATTCTCAAGAACTTTTCAAAATTTTCTCTATTCTCAGCACACTCAAATGTAATACTATTTTTCTTCTTGTGGAAACATGGGTAACGGACTAGCAGAAACCAGAGCGAAGGAGCTGAAGGCAGTAGTCCTTTTAGGTATTCAAGTATTCAACTTTTATTTCAAACTTAGTCCAAAATTTTATCGTTTCTTAATGTATTGATTGGAATTGGAATGTTTTAAATTCCACATCTGCAACACTGCTCAGTACTGACACTGGCTGTAACAGGTTTTTAAAATATTTTCAAATTCTGTCCAGGGGCTGTTTCAGAATAGAACACAAAGACACATTAATCAATCAGTCCAGTGATATACTATGCTGTATCAGGGCATTGATACTATCATTTATAGCTAAATGACACATTTTGTTTGGGAGCCTTTTTTTAGATCTCTGGCACAAGTAATTGACTGCAAATGACGAATTCTGTTCTAACAGTTTATCCTTTAGCATTAACGCTGCATTTCTTAATCATATGCGAAGTGAGGTAGAGTCCTGATACTACTCTTCTGTGAGTCGATGGGAGTTTTAGCAGTGCTTTCCATAGGATTCTAGTGTTAATTTTCTATTGACCACTGCACAATGCATAGAGAAGCAATGAGTAAAGTTGCAGAGTAAACTTTCTAATACACCATCCAATGGAAGTAGTAATATAACTATGTTTTAGTGATCAACTCCAAAATATAATTACAAATCTAGTACGTAAATGATGAGCACTTGCTATACTTTACCTCTTTACTGTAAGAATTAAGAACGAAAAACATATTTAGAACTACCTAATATTCTTTTACCTTAAACAGCCTAGTCTGACATGTAGTTCCAAAGAGATTTTTCAGGAAGAATATCTTAGCAGACTCTAGTATAAAACTAATGTCAATAGGAATTAGTAACAGAAGTGACAAGATTTATTCAGCAACAGTGATTTTACCCTTATTCACAGCAAACAATTCTTTTCTTGACTAATAAGCCACAAAAATACACTAAACATATCCTTACCCTCAGTTCTTGATATGCATTAAGTCAGTCTATATTGCTTTTGCCAAATTTCAGACTTCACTAACATTCCTTTATGTATATTTTTCTGATATGCCACTTGAATTAACAGCATAATTTGTCAAACAAAAGAAACACCTCTGCTTGCAAGTTGAAGTAGTGTCTTTGAAAGAGCTCTGTAGAATAAAAAGACTTTTATAATGTTACAATATTAGATACAGAAACCCACTTAGTTACGCTGGACTTACACTACATTGTCATTGACTTCAGTGCTACTAATGATCTATGGCTCACTGTCACAAAGGGGGAAAAAATAAATACACGCTAAACACAGAGATTTTTTTCTAAAGTTGTATTTCCTTACAGGGGATTACGGTATTGACTAGACTGATGGAGCCATTCACTTCTTGGCAAGCACTGAAACAGGAGATATCTCCACATAAATGAGCATGTGATTAGGCCTGATAAATTCTTTCTGATGGCTTGGAAGTTAGTTTGATAGTATCATCCAATTTCCAATGAACAATGTCTACACTGCAGAAATTCTAGGTGATAGCTAGGTCCTGTGTTTAGCACTCTCAGCCAAAGACAACTGATCAGGGAGTAGCCATGGGAATAAAAAAGTCTCTTACCTCTAGAATAAAGTCAGGCAAATAACATTTTTTCTTTATATGCTGACAGTCCAGAAAGGAAAACAAATATATATGTATATTTATGCCAAAGAAAAACAATTTATTTTTTCTACTAATAGAAATAAACAACCCAAAATGTCTTAGCCAATTAAATAAGTCTCCACTGTTCTTCTGATAATTAACCTTTTCTAAATCCTAAATTACTCAGTCTTTTAACTGAAGAGTAAGCATTTTGACTGCAACTATTTACTGAATTTAACTTACAGATCTAAAATTATTAATCTCCATAATTAATCTATTTAGAGACCAATTTCCTGAAATGTGTTGAAAAATTATTGCCTTGGATTTTACCTTAGAGATGTTTAATCTTCACAAGTTTTTTTTCTGCATGAGCTGGATGAGTTGGAAAACCCTGTAGAGCTGCCAACCTTTTTCTGTATTATTTGAATAAAGAACACTTCACTCCTTAGTCTTTCAACCAAACATGCAAAGCAGCGTATAAAATCCAAACCCATGTTTCTAACAGTCATCACAATATCCTGGGTCAACAAGAGATGATGCTACAAAAGCATCCATGAGCAACAGAGAGATTAAAATACATTGCTAATGATTTAACTCATGGCAAAATAAGCAAATGGATTATTTACAGGATGTACATAGAGTTCATGGTGTGCACTTTAAATCTTAAAGTCCAAAGAAGAAAACAAAACAAAGGATAGCACTCCTCCCCCTTTACTCTTAATATTGTCATTGTCTATATTTTTATTTCCTCTACCTACCCTTTCAAATACCTTCATAGTGATTTGACAGAAACTCTTGGGACATATTTAATCACAAGCATAAATACATGCAAATTCCTAAAAGAGAGATGTGACCAAATAATGATTCAGTAACACAGAACTGGAAGGACAAATGTCTAAAGGAAGATGAAGTTTTTGGGGCCATTATACAAGACCCCCACCCATGGCTATTATCTCCAGACACTTATTTGTCAGCAAAGAACCACTACTGCAAGATGAAAGCAAGCAAAATCTGCTGTATTCACGCAAAACCCACCTTTGGAGGAAAAAAAGAAAATTTTGAAAAATGGCTACCTGCAATGTCAGGTGGGAAGGCTAATTCTGCTTTCCCCCAGTACGTTATTGTAAACTGAGATTCACCTTCACAGGTAGCAAATCTTAATCCACAAGAGAGAGGGAAGGATCTAGAAGAGAAAGTCAGTACAAGTAACTGATAGCAGCTTTCTCGCAATGTTTTGACTGAAGAGTTCTCAGAAACTTCTATTTTTAGTTACACATTCTGCAATCAATTTATTTGTAAAATAAATAATAATGAAGAAATTGTATAGATACCAAAGGAAAATGAGGACACAAAGCCACAGAATGATTTCTCTGCCTGGGGGAAGAAGAAGTATTGTAAAGTTCAAAATGTGTTATAATGTTAATCATTTGACTATCAAATACCAGTAGTCCCAATGCATAAAGATACAGGGGATTTGTTTTATAAAAGTAACTGCTATATTGGCACAAGTATTTCCAGGAAGTTTCTCTCATACCTTCTTGTTAGTGGAGAATGGTCTTAGCCCAAATGTTTCCACCACACCACCAAGCACCAAAAAGATATAGAGGCTTCTAAATGACAAAAGAGAATTCCCATAGGCAGAAATATGAGAAAGGCTAAAAATTTTCTTATTCCACCTATGGTTCAGCTTAAGAGCTGCATACTGAAGTAAAAACATAGCATATAACATACATGAGTTTCTGGTAGCATGCTATTTGTACAGCAGCCCTGAGGCACAGCTATAACTCAAGAACATTCCCAAGGAACTTTAATTTAAATTCTTTTTCTAAAAGTGCTCAGTTGAGACAATAAAATAATTGTAAGCCAAAAGCCCAACTTTTGTTTCCATCTTGCCTCAGCTCCTAATTTTATTCTGTACTTTATACTACATAAATAAGGCAATTATATGACTTTGTTGTTACATTACTTTAAATTTTAAAATGGAATTTCTTTAAAACAACAGACATAAACAAATCTTAACCCTCTTTTTTCCCAAGCTAATTTATTCCCTATTTTGCCTCCTTTTAAAATGGATTTTCCTATCAGCAATATGAAACTTACAGCTTTGATCAATTAGGAAACCCAGATAAAACAGTTAATTTTTCTTCTTAAATAAAACTCTGACTGGATTGTCTGTTTTGGAGAACACATAAGTCTGATTTCCATGTTATCTGAATGTACAAGATGTGTTTTTTGCTATCAGGGTAACGAACATCAGTGAAGTCAGTTTAACACTGTCTATAATTTGTAATAATATAGCAGATATTACAAATACAGATGTATATACAGCAACATGTAAAATGCATTTGCTTTTATTGCTTAGTATGTTGCTAATAAAAGTAGTCTGATCCTTGTGTGTTCAAAAATCAATTTATGTTTTGGGTTTGGATTTCTGCCTGATTAATTTTAAAAACAGTCTAAAAGTTTAAAACATGCTCTGGGTAAATTTTAAAGGGTGATGTTAAACATACCAATAAACCCACCTTTGTTAGGGGAACTGTCAATCCATTCTTTTCCTACTAAACTAGAGGATATACAATATCCCACTTTAAGATAACCTAGTATGCCAATTTCACTTAATACCAAAAGAAAAATAAGCATTTTATGATTAAGCAGTAATTGAAACAAACAAGTAAAAGAGTTGAGAGACATTAGCCCACACAGGGACCAAGAATTTATTTTGTGTTTCATCTTGTACGTGGAACAGGCACCACTGCCTCTTGCCTCTTCTGCTTCAGAGACCGACGAGCGGCGTTCTGAGTGGCTGCTTCAGGGATTTATATTCCTCCAGGGTAATAGCACTGATTATTTAATCACCTTGTATGCGCCACTTAGGCAGGGAGAAATGTAGTCATGTGCATCAAGAGTCATGAAGATCAATTGCACCGTCTGTTTCCTTCTCTGCAACAACCTACTCTGACACTCTGGTGGCTGGAACTCGGTTTTAGAGCAGGTACAACATATAATCAAATCAGCACCCAAAGTAGCAAAAAGCCCCTTTCTGATATAGAGGAATTAGTTTCCATCATGGGGTATCCATGAGGTTTTGTACATAAACAAGGCATATGAATTGCATTTCTGAAAGAACGACTGACACCAAATCAACAATTGCTGGGCACACCAGCTCCCAGTTCCAGGTTCTGCAGCAATGTGTAGCCAAGTATAAACAAAATACCATTACTTTTAGATGATGTGCTAGTCTAAAGTTGGGGCTTCAGGTGGAACAAAACCACTATCGCATTTGGTCCATCTCAAAGTCTAAGTGTTAGTACTGGAAAATATCTTCTCTTTGAAAGTGTCTGTCAGGATACACAAACAGCACTCTCCTCTCTATTCTAGGAACAGTTAGAACACATTAATAATGAGGGAAAAAAATGAATTAAGGCTATTCTTAGAATAAACTATGATTAGTCATGGGTGGGTAATCTGAGTGCTTTTACAAATTGTCACAGCATCTGCACTATGTTGTTTTATACTGTCCGGACACTATCTGGTAAAATTTTAAACAACCTCCATAAAAGTTGTTCACAGAAATTCTGTATTAATCTCATTTCCACTTGGAGACCACAAGATTTAGCCCTTTTCAAAAAGGTTTTTTTAAAAAACATGCTTATTTTCTTCCCTTGAAGTAGATTCTGTTCCTCCAAGTGAGAAGATTATAAGTAATTGAGTTCAATTTGAACTTGCTAAAAGGTATCCTTCACAGGATAATGTTTCAAAGTCATCATCTGTATCCCTGGATTTCTCACACAATTTACATGTCTAAAATTGTCTGCAAGATAAGGGTTGCTGTTCTTGCTCCCCATTAAGGACAAACGCTGCTCAAGATCAAAGCACCACTCAAAATGTTTTCTGTTTACAAGATATGCTTGAGCACATCGCAGTGATTGATATATTTTACTGGACCTAAAATTTTCAGCAAATACTACCAATAACATCCACCATCCATTTTTTCTCTTCTCAGTATGTCTTTTGCAAAAAGCTTCCCTTCATTTTATAGGACGTCATTCTAAAATAGGAAAAGCACTCAGAAAACTGACTCCTGCTCTCATGTTCTTACACATGAGCAAATTGCTGTTTTTTACATCTGGTACATTGTAATACAGCTTCAAGCGATGCGATTTACGTCACTTTCCGAGGGATGGTAAGATGATCTTTGTTTCTAGTGGCACCATCAAAGCAAGAACAGGCTTTTATTAATTTAATAAAGGCTGAGCAGATGCTACAGTCTTATCGTAAGCGGCATTAACAGGAACTGGAATACAGGCAACAAATACAGTAACAGTCCTAGTGAGCACTTTGTCCTCTCTACCAGCCATCCAGAACCAGAATTGGGATTGACAGCTGAGCCTCCAGCCTTCTGCATCATTTTGCTAATGCAAAACCATCAGTAAACATGCTGCCACACCCATCTGCTGCAATTATATATTTAAGAGGATACATCAATGATCTGCATTGCTGACTTTTAATCTTTAGGATAACTTATCTCTAATTTCATACCACTACAGACATTTTTATTGTCCCAGACAAAAAGACTTAATGAATCCTATGTTGGATGAAATGCAGGAACCTACTGCAAAGAAAAACCCTTCTTTTCATACTTTGAGTGAACAATCAATTATGTTCTTCTGAACTAGACTTTTAACTTTGCTTTAAAAGCAGCTGTTGATGTTTTGAAGGACAGCTTTTCCAAGATTTGCATGAAAGCTGCTGATCTGAAATGTGAACTAGTACTAGCAGTTTGCCTATAGGCAGCGTGCTGGAAAATATCCTTTCTTTTTAGCATTTGTTGAAATATTTGAAATACCAAAAAGACCAAAGTTTAGAGACATCTACTTCAGCTCTTCAGCCAGATTAAAAAAGAAAATCTTAAAAATTAGTTATAATACTTTCTAGCCATTCCCCATCACCCCTGAAGTCCGCAAGGGAAATGTGAATAGAATATGCAGTAGGTAGTACAAACAGCTTTGCACCATTTCAAAATCTAACCAAATTTTTTCCCATTCTGGTACTATGTCAATCCTCCTTCACTATAGTAGTCGAGTGTGGAGCCAGTGGCATTATCACCATCTAGTCATCAGGAGTAAATAGCGCAGTAGGAATAGAACTCATTAATTTCAGCCTCAAAACAGCACTGAAATAAAGGTTTTCTCTGCGTAGCTATTTGTAAAGGACTTGATGCATAATTTGACATAATGCTTTTGAAGTCAGTGAAACTAATTCAGTGAAAAATCCCTTTGTTGAGTTTGGCTGTGCAATACTGGAAAGTTCAGAAGAAAATTGAATATGCAGATATATTTACTAGTAAAGGAGAGAATATTCTCATAAAACAGAGAAAATCAAACTATTTCCTAATTTATGTATAAGGGCTTCAATATTTTTATAACTAATAGAAAGAAGTTTTACAGATCGAGGGGTAACCACAGGAATTTTTAAAACGTGTGCAGTAATGATAAGCTAAATTCAGCTGTAGAAAATAGATGTCTCCTTTTCCTGTAATCCATAAGATTAAAGAACTGTAATCATAGGAAGCTTTAGTATTGATTCATTAAAATAAAATAGAATTTTAATTAAAAAAAACCCTCTCTTGAGATTGCCAGCCTTATTCACATATATCGAGAACTCTTCTGATTTTCACTGTTCCATAAGACTATGATCTCTTTTTTTCTTTTTTTTTCCCCAAAATTATGTAGGCATAATTTTAATAACTCCTTTTTCTCTTGTCGAACATAACATATTAATATGTTACATATTTATGTTTTATGGAAAATGACTGATTGTGCAATGAACAAGCATCACGAGGAAGGGAGCTTTTTACATGATGGACTATTGATCACTGATGTTCATTCATCTGAAGATGATATTGTTCTCTGTCCAAAATCATAGGTGCATTCTGTAAACAAGGTGTGAAATTTAGCATTTTAAACAGATGCATAGGAACACAAAACGCAAAGTTAAAAACTCAAGGTTTATTTTGGAACCATCAACTCAATTTAAAATCCAGCGCAATTCCTAGCTGAACCCTCCTGATTGCTGCAGAGATGGAGTCTCAAGTTCTGTGGGTTGAATTTCACATCCCGTTGGGAGCTAGCCTGATTGAGTCAATGAACCCAGGTAAAAATGTAAACTTACTATCAGTGGTGGCTTTGCAAGCTGGCTCAAGTTTAAAATTAGTCGTGACTGATCAAGCAAACAGTAAAATTGCCAGGACACTCACAGTTTCTGAGGGGAGATGACAGTAACAAGCTGAGGACAGAATTTCTTATGTAGGCCCAAGCAACAGCCACAACAGTTCATCCGATTGCCCACAGTATTATAGTCTCTGCTATGGATGCAGCTGGATTTATCCCATTGACAAATCATCTCAAAAATATCTACTATTATATCTGGCTGTAATATTCAGTGTTAATTTTAATCATATCTGAATTTAAGGTCATACAATGAAAATAATTGTATAAGGTAATTAATTAGCCAAAAGAGAGTCTTACTTTTGCATCATAATCTTATTAACCCTGCCTCAAAAGGTTATGTCCCATCATCAAACAGAACTTTCTTTAAAAAATAACAATGCTAACATGCTTACCACATCAAATAAACTTGCATTTCTTAACAAGTCTCCTGTGTGTAAATGCTGGCCTTAAATTACCTTATCACAATTTACAGTAATTTCTTGCTTTAAATCAAAACTTGACCCTTAAATCATTTGAAAACTGATTACTGCAAAGATCCCTTATGATGACACCAACATTTTTCTAGACATTATAGACAACAATTATACCTTAGGCAGAGAAGGTGACTGGTTGTGTTGATTTGTATTAAATAACCATTAGGCAAAAGACAAAGTCCTTATTCTTACCTTACATATTCTTATCTATCTATTTAGCAACACACACCCCCATAAACAGAATTTCAGAGAATAGTTTCGCATATCTTAGTTTTCTGAAAATGGTTATTTTCCATTTTACAATAGAGTTATCTTGCAAAATTTTGGATAGTCAGTTAAAACTTAAATACTATAATATGAAAAAGCTTAACTTGCCCTTGGACTTGAGAGAACCTTGTGCACACTGGGGCCCAGTCTCCGATTAGGCAACAGTTCCTAGTAATGAGAAGTATCAAACCTCTTTATCTAATCACGCACTATTATTAACTGGTGCTGCCTATTTCCTTCAAAATTCAAACATCTTAAAAGAAAAAACCTAAAAGCTCCCGTATGCTGCCCTCCTTCAACATATTTTGGATTTGTTTGTGCAGAGGCTTTTTTAAATCAAAAACCACAGGAAATAAAGGAGCTTCACGTGCAAAAAAATAAATTCAGATACCATGAAGAGTCCAACTAAATAAAAGAGTCTGGAAAACTCAGAGTTGCTACTGCATCTATCCTTACAATCCCCTGTTGTGGCAAAGCTCTGAAGGAGTCTCCAAACAGCATGCGATTTTATAGACCATATGATCTGCAATATTTACCATGCATAATGGAAATAGATAAGGCAAAGCAAACAGCTTGAATTTTGTATTTTCTTGCTTTTTATTTAGTCTAGGTTGTTAGCACCATGTGAATATATATTTGGGAGTCTCTGTGTTTGTGTGTATATGCATATGTGCATATATAGGTATAAACAAACATATAGAGTCATTTCACTATATTTCTCACATATCATAAAAAAAATCCTTCTGAGTCAACACCTATAATCACAATATTTGACCATTGTTTTATAACTTTGAAGTTCACTGCTATAAAGCGTTAAGCAAATGAAAATAAATGGGAAATGCATTTGCTAAGCACACTTTTTTTATTGATCAGTACATACAAGAGTAGGAAACGGACACACAGAGAAATTTTGAAGCAGAAGAAAACCTCCATATTACATTGAAAATGTGAAGCCACACATTTGAAAGGGATTTCTTCATGAATTCAAAAATGCGTGCAAGTCCTAGGTCATATTGCCAACAGCTGCCTTACTTGCCTGGTTGTATATCTGAAACCTCTGAGGGGGTGCAGTGGAAGAAAATAAATTAGGGTAATTCACTATACCAAGACTTACCTGCCCTTCCTGTTTTGAGACTAATAGGGTCATATTACTTTTTATTATTTTATGTTTATCTCTGAAAACTTCTCCCCTCAGATTTTCCATTTGCATTCATTGCTTACCAATAACTGTTATCTATACCACTCAGTCTAGTGCTTGAAATATGCTTCCACCAATCTTTACTGTTCCACAACTATCTACAGTTTTCTGCTAAAAAAAAAAAAAAAAAAAAAAAAGCACCCATTTTGCCTGGGAGGTTCAAGAGCAAAGTACCTCCTGCCCAACAATATGATGCTGTAGGGAAGAGAACTGTAGTCACTAGTGAAGTATGTGCATGATGTGAAGGAAGGAGCCATTCTGTGCCAACATGTTTTCCTAAATGGAAATGGAGGAAGTATAAATTCATCAGGAGTACTTCTGTGGTTTTGATAGCTCTCAGCCAAGGCCACCTGAAAAACAAGACTCCTGTTCATTTCCATGTGCTTTGAATCAGGTCCTGAGAAGGCACATTTTCCATTTTTGGTTGGTTTCCACCAATACCTTCAGATCAGATC
Source organism: Strix uralensis (assembly GCF_047716275.1). Classification (NCBI taxonomy): domain Eukaryota; kingdom Metazoa; phylum Chordata; class Aves; order Strigiformes; family Strigidae; genus Strix; species Strix uralensis. Next base: position 4,670,952 of record NC_133984.1, read on the forward strand.
GAATTCTATGGGAAAGAAACCCTTTTACTTTACTTATGAAATATCCCAATTTCTGTGGTTACATTCATAATTGTTATTTGCAGAATTGTTTGTATTAATAATATCTGACAGTGTGTATTGTTTGGAAATTATCCACATCAAGTGTATATTATCCATTACCTAAAGACATTATTTATCATGCCTTACCAGATTCTGAATTTTAAATTTTTTTTTTTTTTTTTAATACACAGGAGAAAAATATATAAGAAATTCAGAAGAATGGTGAAAAAGAATAATATACCTGTAGGATGTTATTGAGCTATAGATTATTTGTACCACATCTCATGAAACTTCTGAGTTTCATAAACAGTTGCACAAAAATTTTATTGCCATACTAACATGCTTGGGCTTTTTCTAGTTAGATCTTTTATTTTTTTTCGTTTTGATGATTTTCATTTGGAGTTCTTTTTCTCATGTTTAAGAAGGGTTATTTATAAGTTCATTATAACATATGTAAATTTGCTTATTTTTAGAAAATGTTCTTTAACACTTTGGTTTCCTTGTCAGAGTCTGTAGTGCTAATAGCTGTGCTAATAAAATTATTATCTACAGTGAAAAAGTTGCTTTCCATACATAGAAATTTAATGAGATGGAAATTTTCAGGAACTGAACTGATTCTCAGCAGTGGTTTAGTAGACTCTCATAACATCTGCCCATGTGCAGACTGGAAATACTCCATGCCAATAGAGATGTCATTAAATCGGCTCTGCTTTGTGTTTCAATTCTTTTTTTCCCCTGGTTTAATAAATTAACTTGGTTAGCTAAATGCTAATGAATATCTATATTTACAGACCAGAAGAGCTTCTTTCCTCAGGTAAATTAGGTTTCAAGAATGCTACAGGGTTAGGATTTTTTATTTATGCTATTTTATCTCCCTTGATGAATGAAGAAATGAGTACATACATCCATTACAACCCAGTTTTAAACAGGATCAGTTCACAAGAGACTTGCAGATCCTTCTACCCCTATTAACCTGACATGAGGAATTTATTTATCCTTTCCATAGGCTTTGATATTATCACACACTGTAAGGCACACAGCAGTGTGGAAACAAACCCCACACCGCACTTACTCTGCTTCAAGCCTCATGCCCTTTCCTGCCCAGATGCAATTCCAGCCCATTGCAACAGCTACAGATGATTCAAGTGGGGGCTTCAGGTGCATTTTGGTATGTAAAGTACTACACCCATAACTATTTTCTTTCACCTTGTTTTTTCCTCTCATTCCAAGAGAGTGTGTTTTACCATGAGAAATACAAGTCCTGCCCAACTTTGTTATGCGAACATTAAAAATAAAAATGTTCATCCCCTGTGTTTTCAGACACACACAACGTTTACACACAAAAATGTAAAGGCTGTAGAATGGGCATTAAATAGCCTTTTGAGATACTCTTTTGTCACCAAATCTCTATAAACTAGGAATGACAAAACAGTTTATCAGAAAAGCACAGATATCAAGAGTATACAGCCTTTTATTTTTGTCCTTGCTGGACAAGTAATTCATGACCTGTATATAATTGCTTTTTAATTTCATCTTCATGTATCACAGAGAGAAGCAAAGCTGTCCCCTGTCTTGCTTCCGTGAGCTACCTTAATCAAGCCTACATATATTAAGCATGTCCTTGTTTTATGCCTAACTGTTATTTCTCATCTGCTCTCCAGACTACATTTCCTGACATTCATGATTAAGGAACTCGCCATTCAAAGAAAAAGTAAGTGACTTTATCATTTAACTGTAGATCCTAAGGAGCAAAGCCTCTAAAAGATTAAATATTTAATCCTTTGATCTACTGTGTTGGCAACTGCCCTATCTATTTTATAAGCAGGTTGACAAAAGCATTATGGGGCCTGGGATTTGTGTAATGGAGCAGCGTTAAACCTCATACTCTCTGTGCTAAAAAGTGGAGTAACATTTTTCTAACAGAACAATATTACTGCAAACTTCCATTAATGGTACTTGGCACGAAACTGAACATAGATGTTATTTCAAACAATTTTATGTGACAACTTTACCAAAACATATGAAACAAAGTGACTGAATATATTCAGAATGAACAATAAACATAAGTGAGCAAATTCATTACAAAGAAGCAGCTAAATGAATTTTAAAGAGCAGGTTAATCTCTAGCAGAGTGGGGAAAGCAAGTATGGCTATAGAAGACTGGAGAAGATCGACTATGGTATCAAGTAAAAGGGCAGAAGAGAAGTATCAGGAAATTGCAGTCCAATTGAGAGAACTAATTTGAGGAAAGATACCAGAACAATCTACTAAACAGTTTGTACACACCTCGACAATAACTTTTGTCCTCATTCTTAGATAAACCCTTAATATCACCAATCTGGGTCTGCTTAAGGATGACAAGCAGACAAGTGGAAAAGTTTAAGCTATAGCCACCATGACAATGTTGAAAGAACTCCAGACTTTTTGGTCAAGAACATAAAAGTATAACAACAATCTTACAGGTAACAATCTGTGACCAATTGTACCATATATCTAATTATAAAGACTACATATAATCAGCTTTATTTGCACTAGTGTTAGGTTTTAAAAAAGCCTTGCTAATTCTGAGGATAGGTAAATCTTGGCATAAAGTTACTTAGGAAAATAAAAACAAACCTATAACGTTCCAGTTGATATTTTGCAAAACAGCGTAGTTACATCTGTCAGAAATTATTTAGATATAATTGATGCTCCTGTCCTCTGGCTCTGATAGACTAGATAATGTTTTCAGGACCATTCTCACTTAATACTTCTGTGAACGCTCCAGTAACTCATTCGAAACAACGTCCTTTGGCAAGCATTTGTGTGTGACAAATGTGACAAGCATTTAATACAGGTTCAAACCCAGTGCTCCAAAATAGTTGTAAGCTTCAGAGAATTCTAAAGGGGAACCCCCACCTCTCAAGCAGATTAAGGAATCTCTGGAAGGGATTATCACTTTTCATTTTCACATTAAAAATACTACATTACACACTGGCATACTTGCAGTAGACAAGTAATTCTTTGCCTTCCTGAGGTATTTGCAGTAAATCTTCATTCTTCGTTAAAAAAGAATCAATACCAAAATGTGATTGAAATCTAAATTAGTACCTCTAATTTAGAAACTAAACAAACCCATCAAAATTCAGTAAGGAACAAATACTCTTGACTTTAAAAACTATACAATTTTTCAAAAATACCAAACTATTTAGAAGTGATGATCAAGCGAGAAACATTAACTTAATTTCATTGACATTTTCAGACAAAGATGGAAAGGCTAATTGTCAAATCTCTCCCCCCCCCCCCCCCCCGCCTTTTTTTTTTTTTTTAAACTCACCCTACAATAACAAGATGGGAATCAATCTGAAATTACCGTTTTGAAATCCTGTGAACATTCCTCCCTCTCAGGTGATCTTTGGCAAGCCACATGGTGTCATTAAGAATACAAGCACCTCATAATTTAATCTCTTCAGTTTCTGATTCTGAGGGACTTGAAATGTTGCATAAACCAGCAGCTACTCACACAATTTAGACTGCAGTAGATTGGAGTCCTCTATTTGTCCAAGTTCATTCTTTCTGAAATGGAAGCACAGAAAAGGTATCCAGTTACATTTTAGCCTTGTACTTTTGAAAACAGATCTGAAACAGAACCATAAGAGTTCTAAAGAATGAAATCAATATAAAACCATGCACAACATTGATGGATGAAACTAGAACTACAGATAAGATCTAAAGAGCACTGGATTTTCAAAAGAATAAATATTTTGAAAAAGATTTCTGACCTACTTTATTAGAATTGCATTAGAAGGCTTGCAGGTTTTTAGTATCATCTCTCAAGATGAAAACTCAAATTAAATCATCCTTTTTATAATTAATCAGCAATATAACATGTACACACAGTAAACTGTGACTGAAAAGTTACACCTGCCATCACAGAATACAAAGAGGTAAGCAACTTTACGGGAATAATTCTCAGGGAATAAATTCTCACAACATGAGTTTAAGATCTGCTGTTGTGCTAATAATGAGGCTAAAATTATAAACCTATATATTCTTCAAATTATTTTTCCAATTAAAAGAATAGGAAGACAGCCAAATTTTGCAAACAGAAATAATTCTAGCATAATTCTAGCATTTAACAGTTCGGTTCAAAAATATATTAATGATGTTAGCTCCCTTTTTTTTTTTTTTTGTTAAGGGGACACCGACTTAACTTTCTCAGGTCAATAGGTGAGCATGGCATGACAATGTTATTACCTAAAAAAATGAGCTTTTATTTTTAACATCCAAAGGTAAGAAACAAATATATCAGGGCAATACTTCGAAAACTTAAATTTAAAGGTAGACCCTACCAGTCCCCAAAATTCTTTTTCTGCTAACCATGACTTTTAAGTTTTCCCCTGAAACAGTCTTTAAGGAACAAACACACCGTAAAAGTAGCATTGCTCTTTTTCATGCTGTTCTCAGAAATATGTTAAACAGGTTCTTCAAAAGAGGCAAGGACTGATAATTAATAGGACAGAGTACTAGAAAGGGTAATGGGCTATCAGTACTCAAAGTACACTAGGAGAAATCCAGTCTCAGCCTAACTCCATTAATATTCATAAACAGTCATTCAGAATCTGATGACTTATGGTGTTGTAGTCTACTCAAAAAAGAAAAAGAAATACAGCAAAGTGGTTTTCATTATAATAGAAATAGAAAGTGTTTTTTCTGACAGTATAATCAACACTATGTCTATATGATACATATTCATTGATTAATCTTGTTGTAAATAGCTGCCTTCTTTCAGCACTTCAGTCCATGTATTTATGTTGTGTTGCATGGTATACCATAGCTCTTCATTTTCCTGTTGTCTGCAACATACAAAGAGATCAGTCAGACTTCCTCAGTCCATCCTAACTCCTGAGTTGATCTGAGAGCACAATACAAGATCCAACATCTTATGGAGAGGAAGGAATTTAAACACAAAATCATTGAATCCTAAAGTAACAAGCTGTTTTTTTGCCTGTCCATTTCCTGACAGTGACGTTTTTTGAGATGCCTTAAGAACTTGTTCTATTCATCATTTTAAAAAGTTCTTTGCTGGATGTTCTGCAAAAAGTAAAAATGAGGAGTCAGTAATGGAAAAACATATTGAAATAGAAAGTAGCATTTAATCAGAGAGGAAATCAATTGCAAACCAGTCCCAAGAACTAATGTCTGCTTGGTTTACTGTACAACATGGTTAAAAATCTGTCACTTATCAATTTATGCTTCTAATCTTCCTTCTATCTGCTTTATATTACAGGGATTACAGAAGTGGCTGATAGAAATAGGCAGAAAATTTGTTTGGATTTGCACCTTTTTTTGAGTCTCCAGCACCTAGACTAGGCACAATCTGCAGTCATTTGGTTGAAACCTTTTATCTCCTCCTACAGATATCAGTGTCAGATACACTAAACACCAATTTTGTATTCTGACAGGGGTACCTTCCAAGCACAGGGTACAAGATCCTCAAAAATTCTTCCATACAGTAAAATAGAAGGAAAATCCCATAATAACATAGAGAAGAACATTACACATGCTCTTTTAGTTGGCAGTGCACTAGTGAAAAGTGAATGAGTCAAATCTAAGCAGAGCTGAAATATTAGCTAGGTATACCCCATGAAGAAAAGAGCCATTTTCTATAAAAAATTGCTAATTGGCATAATTTTTTAAAAAATGGAAACATATCCCTACTAGGACACTTGGATTTCTCACTTTTAAACAACAGTTTATTTCTGAGATTTCATCTGACATGTAATACTGAATTCCAATGTAAAAATACAAAATGTAAAAACTGACAAGGGAACAGAAAAGGACAAAAATTACTTCATCTCAGAGATTCTCCAAGTGAACTCCTCCACTGATGACTGTCTGACATCGAAGAATGCCTCTCTTTCTATTAACATTTAAATCTAGCAGTGTGGGCAGAACTAGATTCAACGCATCCTTAACACACACATGAAGTCTGTGTTTACCAGTTACAGCTGTAGCATACACCACTGTACAGTCTTATGATAAAGTCCTGCAGTTCATTGCAATGTGGTACAAATAATACTGACCTTGTCCAGCTAAAACTTCATATTCCAAATTTTGAGATGTTATTTGTGTTCTTTTCTAACAGTATCATCATCATAACTGTCTATTTCCTTCCCAGTACTTCAAAATGCACTTACCGTAACTTCGAAAAGTTTTGTATGTCTCAACTTCCAGTACAGTGGGAGTTGACAGAAATTTAGGCATTTCAAGATATACCTGTGCTGCAATATAATAGAAGTAGGTCTGAATGCTGTTGAAATGCCCATATAATACACACTGGAGATAATTTATTTCAGCTAGTTTTGATGTGGTTTTGAGGACTGAATGCCCATTAGTGATTGCTGCACGTTAGGGGCACTCCTTGTATGCATACTTCAGTTTCATTCTAAAATGGGTCTATCTCTGCAGGGATAAGCAGTGTACTTATGCCCTCCAGTGCTAAAAAAAAAAAAAAAAAAAAAAAGCCATGAAAAATCCAAAGAGAGAAGCTGGTATAGACTGTCTTTTTGGATTGAATATATATACATTGCTGCAACTGACCCAGACCAAATATTAGTCCTCTGATATCAATGGAATTGTATCAAAAATGAGTATAACGTATCACCTTTGCTTTCAAAATCGGGTAATCCTATAAAATAGAATATATTTTAGCTGCAAAACAAGAGTTCCATCACAGGAAAAACATTGAAGTTTTTAGATTTTGTCAGAATAAAAACAGGATTGTTTGTTGCAGAAACAGAAGAAGCTCATCATAAACAGCCAGAAGGCTTGGTAGCGAGAGCATTCACCTACGATGTCTGGACTTAAATCCCTGCTCTGTTTTATTTGAAATGAGGAGTAGAAGTCTCTTCCTCCAGACTTTGCCTTCACTAATAGAGTTGGTGTCTCTCAGTAGAAAGTTGAAGTGGCTCTTTGAGGACAACTCAGCGACTGCCTAATGCCTGACCCTGCTCCTCAGATGTGGCCACAGCCTGGAGCACCAGCTTCTCTACTCTGGGGCCACAGGCACCCCATCCATTTCATGCTTTGATGACAAATGTAATACTGGCAAGAACTCCTTCAAATACATACATTTCTGCAAAAAAATAACTCTAATTATTTTCCATTTTCCCTCACACTCTTTACCCCTTAATTCTTAATCAGTTGAAACAAATTTCTAACTGGTTGTTCACATTGCAATTAAAGCTCACTAAGATGTACGGCAACATGTCTGGGCGGTTAAAAGCATAGAGATGTAGCCTGCTATCTCCAACTATCCTTAATCCAGACAGGTTCATACCAATGTCAGCAGGAATTCCTTAATGCCTTCAAAATCTCCTGTTCATACACTTAAGATTAAGGACAGTGTAGCCTTCACAGTAGTACTATGGCAAGCCTTGTCCCTGAGCAATGCTCCATTCAACATCATTCCAAAACTGGCCCAGTTTGTCTTTATGCCCTTCATAGCGATACAGCTATTCTTGAAATCAAAGGTCATTTACAGTTCTTGTAGTCAGAATGTAGATGCATCTAAGGAACACAATGACAGCACAAAAAGAGTAGTAAAGATAGATTATAGAAGACTACAGGATACAATACTAAAAAAACATTCAAATCCAGAGGAAAAAAAATGGATAAGAGGGCTTCACATATGCTTTTTTCCACAAATAATCAGCTAATGTTCCCATTTGCTTTTCGAGATCTATTTTACATATGTGGTAATGATGTTTCTTTCGATGAAAGGTTTTCAATAAGTCATGCAAAAGTTCAGTATTTTACGACTTTTATTAGGCTTTAATTTAACTGACTTCTTCTATGTACCCTCCTAATGCATAAAAGGAAATGAAAGGATTTGTCATAGCATATAACACGCTTAATTCTTTTCTTTCAAATTCATCATCTTTAATTCTGCAATAAAAGTAATCATAGATGTATTTATTTTTAAAGGCTGCATTGTTCTCTGATGCCTGTAAACAGAGATAACCTTGGGGAAATCTGTGAATGCACTCTCTGAATGTGTTTTGCAAGAGTGGCTGTGTTAAGTGGTTTCTTTGTCAGTCCTAGCACAAAATACTGTGGCCTGATATTCTTAGTCTAGCTTGCAGACCTTCTTCTTTGTGAATACAGATGACTATCATGAAATTTAATTTAAATTATATGACTATCTAAACTAAACGGTAATCCATAAAGAAACAAACATTCAATCTACAGATGAGGATTTATCAAACAAACACTATTCGAACTCTATATGAATTAGTAAAATTCCAAGCTGGTCTCTTTATTTCATTATACAGGTTACATAAGTGAGTACCTATGAAAAAGACATTTTACAATCAAAACTAAGTCTTTTTTTTTAAAAGATTCATGTGTGCAATACTGTAAAATGCAAAACATACTCTGTTTTGTAAATAAGTTTACAGTGTTACTGTCACATTTCTGTGTGATTTTAACAGATTGTTTGAAACAATTACAGAAAACAATTAAATGCTGCAAAACACACTAATTTGGAAAAATGTCTGCTAAGAACCTGAATGTAGAATTACTATCATATCGATGTGAAAATCTATCATTATTTCAAGGAAAAACTGCATTTGATTGAAAAAACTCATATTTTTCACTGAAATCTTAGTAATTATTTCCAGGTGGTGTATGGAAAAGAAATGTTTTCCATAAAAATTACAAAAAACGAAGAATACATTTGAGTGATTTGCCTGTTTCATTACAAAGCTGTCTCATAAATACCAGAAAAGAATAGCAGAATTTTGTTACAGAACTATTCTCAGGGTTTCAAGAACTAATTATTTTGTCGCTTTGGGACATACTCCAATACTAACTAGAGTCATCTGAAAATTTGAGACCATCATAGAAAGTAGCAAGGTTTATGGAAAAGTGCTATAACAGTCTCTATGGCTTATCTGGAAAAAAATCAAAGACCAAACACAGGTAAGGATATTGCCAAGTTGAAATGGACATTGTTTCTGTAATTATAAATATACTTCTTCTGTAAGCATTTTTATTTGTTTTAGAAAGGCAATACCATAATATTTGTAACTAGGCTACAAAGTAAAGTAACTATGTTACTTTCAATATATGTTGTTATGTATTTTCAAACCTTAAAAAACGTGACTTTTTTTACTCTGATTATTCTCAAGACAGCACCTTTTTGTGCTATCTTGTTTAGCATTTGATTGTTTTATTACTAAGAATTATGCAGCTAATTAAATAACCTTTGTCTTAGCCTTTAATTTTCTTCCTCATAGCAAAAGCAAAATAAATTCACCTTGCCCTTCTCGTAGGCTGAATAGCAGCAAATTAAAATGGGAGTATTTCACTTGACAAATTTAATCCATCCATCTGTTCTAAACTTCTCTGTCAAAACCCCCAAATATACCTGATGCTTTCCTAATAACTAAGCTTATAATAAAATCTGTGATGTGGAAATGAGCAGAATATGACATTCTCCTGCTAGTCTAATGTGTATTAGGTTTTGACACTTGTCTATCTTACTTGTCAGCTTGGAAGTTATCTGGTTTTGTTCAAAGATATTGCCATATTCACAAACAGACAACATGTTTCTCTCTTTATCATATCTGACACACAGTGTAAGGCAATAATATGAAGAAAAATACTGCTGCTATTTTAAAATCTTCTTAAATATAACTTCCTGCATTTCTGCCCAAAAGGGATGACAAGGTGAATTAATTTACTGGAGTTTAGAACCACCAAGTGTCCTCTGATACTCGACTCAAGTATCATATACAATTTTTTATACAGAATTTTATAGTAGTCTAAGTATGCCGTGTGTGTCAGAAGCAAAAGACCAAATGAATGTCATAGTCCAGCAACTACGTCTAACACCAGGCCTTGTTTTTCACACAAATGTTTACAATGGGTGCTAAACGTCAGTGCACTGAGCTTTCTCCTGATTAATTTATAAATAAAAGGACATTTAACTACCATTCTTCAGATTTCAGAAACTACCGAGCTGCCTGCTGGAGACAGGAGGACCTATCATCAAAAACCCCTGACACGCTTCTCAGCCCCTGATGCATACGCCACTACAGAGCGAGCAGTAGATTTGCCACACTGACAGCAAATAAATAAAGCTTTAATTTCAAAAGATATCTACAGGCCTCACAGTCCTACTCGTGCCACCTTTCACTCCCAAAGTTTTTTCTTATTCACACAGCTGTTTCTTATTGACTCTATCAAACATGGTACTAAAAAATAAGAGATATTGGGTGAGATATGGAAATCACTTTCCAAGGGAACTGAGCTTCCATCTGCCATTTACACTTTCACAGTTTCTTCTGCATGCCCTCCTTCCATTTCTGCTTGATTTCATGATTTAACTCCATGGATGCTGAGGAGTCCCACTAGCATGTAATTTTTGGTTTATAGAAATCATAAGACAATAAACTCCATAATTCTCTCTAAAAAACCCACCCAAACAGTATTTTTCTGGGTTCACATTTACTTTAGTATGTTCTTGCTTTTCCAATTTAAAAAAAATGCCTTATAAAAAAAAAGGGCAAGTTCCAATCTTCACACAAGCAAAGCTTTGGCAGCTGAGTGAAATAATAATAATAAATCCACAAGAAAACAAAGAAAACACTGAAACCATCTGCTCCAGGGAGAGGTAGAGGAAGGAAATTCTATCTTGAACAATGTATGTAGGACCTGCGCCATTCAATAAGATAACATGTAATTCCTGGATCCCTGGAGCTCCTTAGAAAGGCTTTATTGAGAAACCTTTCTCTATTGCTTAAAATGTCACAATCTTTATATATATCTATATAAAAATAGCGTTGTTGTTTTCCATTGTCCTTAAGCTCAAAAAGCAACAAAACTTTTTTTTTATGCCTACAAAAATCATGAACAATCCAGCCTACCATAATTCAATATAACTGTTTTTCTGGCAAGATAAAACTAATGTAAATGTATGGGCAATATAAAGCATTAATAATTGAAACAAGAGTAATCAGTGATACATCTGTATGATTATTATATGCAGCTTCAGCCTGATTTGATAGTGAAGGTTCCTGGTTTGATATTATTAAAATAACATTAACTATCCTGCCTGGGTTTATTTCAGACTTCACACATATTTACTGTAGAATCTGAGCACCTCACAATCATTTATAATTTATCTTCACTGTGAGACACAAAAACCTCTATTAACCCCATTCCACATATACAGGACTGAGGTACAGTAAGAATAAGTCACTTTCCAATTTCACACGCAGAATTGTTTCTGAGGAAAGATGTAGAAGTGGCAATCACAAGCCTTAGGCTAGTTCCATACTCACTGGACAACCCTTTCCCATAGATCCCTGATGATGAAATTATGAAAATTGGCGATATACTACAAAATATACTGCAGGCTTTTCAGAGGTCTTGTGTAAGACCAACTTCGTCTTCTGGCAAGGCAATAAAGTGCACAGAGTCTGATAGTCCTGTTCCTTATTCCTTCAGATATTTTTTATTTGAATTAGTTTAGTAATATAGTAATATTTTGAGCACCATAATAAAATGTCTGAATGCGTCATCTGTCCACTGATGTTTTTGAGGTATAATTAAACCTCAGTATGTGAGCAAACAGACACTGCAATAATGAAGAGTTTTTAAAACAGCGTCTGGTTTTCTTTATGACTTCAGTGATTCTCAGTTCCCCACTTTTAACTGAGCTCTAGTAAAACTGAAGACTCGTATCTAAAACAATCTTAGTACAGAACAACTTTGGGTTTTGACCTCAAGGTCTCCAGGTGCAATTTAAAGAGGGGATGGGGTAAAAAAGTACATATGCATAGGAAAATGTTTTAATAATAAATATATTTACAAAGGACCTTTGAAGAAAACAGAAAATTTGTGCCTAACGCTGTGGAATAGAAGTGTAGGCATTAGGGATTTTAAAAACTGGAATCACAAGGAACTCTACATTTTTCTCACTGCCATGGAACAATAGAGACAAACCTTCAGGATGTGTTCTTTCCCTTTGCCCTCTCAGATAACTTATTCACAATGATGGGGTGATCCGTCTTCTCCTTTCCCAAGTAATATTCATATCATAATCATATTCTGTTCTGCAAGATGATCTGTGAGCATTGCTTGTCAAATGGGCATGTATTATTCCACAGCAGTGGTAGCAGAATGGGTACCCCATGTTTCTCTAAATCTCAGTTAGTCTTTACCTGCAAAGCTTTGAGAGAAACAGACATTATCCTATGAAAAAATTAATTTTATTTAAATTTATCTCCAAATTTATAGTGTTTGACAAACTCCCCAAAACAACTTATGTTCAAAATAGACTTACATCCATTTCTTCTGCAGAATTTTCAGCTTGGTCACTGAACTGAAAGTCTGCCAGTTGCCCTGCTTCACTGTCTACTTATAGATTTTAAGGACAAGAGGCATGTACAGACCATCTGGTATGACGTACAATAGAGCACAGGTAAAAAATGTTACCCATTTGCTCCTTGGTGAACGCAATATATTTTCTTTGCTAAAACATATTGAATAGCTAATGATACAACAGTCCAGATTAAAAACAAATATTTTAGTAGATATGGCTGAGAATATATGAGAAGCCAGCATAACTCTCCTCCAAAAGTCTTAAAGTTGTCTGTTATGGACAAGTAGAATAAGGGTATGTAATTCAGGGAGTATAAATAGTCTTTCTGCTCTTATATCAATATTAACAACATTAAAACTTAAATATTAATTCCTAGAAGCCACAAAGTGTGCTAATGTCAGAGCTGAAAATGGAAATGTTACAAAAAAGAAAAAAGGTGTACACTTGTTTAGAAGCAAGGGCTGTATTGTGGTTTTAGGCAAAACTGTGGTTTTGAGCAAAAGATACTACATAAACTACCAGCCCAGAAATATCTTTGGGAGACATTGTGCCTGAGGCAAGTTCTACACTAAAAAGTTCTTCTGGCAGAGTTGTGTAATGAAGTGTGATTTGTGACCAAAGTAACCATGCTCTTTGTGTAGATAGTTATAATAACAAATACTGTATTCTTGCTAGCATGGCTTGCTGTGCCTTGTGGGAAGGGAAACTAAGCAGGGTGCTGGAATGAGTCATATTTGTCTAAGCACTGTTTTAACTTGTATTAGCTGCTGTTATACCAGTAGTACCTTGCCAGCACAATATACAGATGTAGCCACAACAACAATCTATGCTGCAGACCAGGCTTCAAAGATGGTTAAACAAGTACCAGTAAAGGAATTGACTGATTTATAGTTCTTTCATATCACCAGCAAAATAATGAAATACCTTCCAAGCCAGGGTCCTGGTAGTACTTTTTACCCTAGTCAATAGTTCTGGATGAACTCAAAGGTACAACCTCATATTTGGATATTCTAAGACTAGGTTTCAATGTCTATCACTTGGTATCTACCGATTTTTCAGCTAGGTCTTTAGCAAAATGTCTTTAAGCTATGAATCAGTTAATTTCATAGAATGTTTTAGAGACTGCTTGGAAATGGAGTTACCAACCTGGTAGAAAATGAAGCACAGACAAACTAATTCTCCCTGCTTTTTCAGTGACTCATGGTATAGCAGATGTAGCTTGACATTTCAATGGCATTGCTTTCAAGAGTTTAAAATAACAACTTAAAAAATTAAACAATTGGCAGATAAGAATTACTAAATACATAAAGTCATAAAGCTCTGTGACTCTCCTATAACATCTGCCACAGATATATCTAAGTGTTAAATGCACATTTTTGGAAACAGCCTTAGGTAGAATTAATTATATTGTACTTGAAACTGTTGAACAGCTGATAACATATCAATATGCTAATGGTATCACTAGAACTTCTGGATTTTAACAGAACAGAGGTCAATGTGCATATAATATAAGAAATAATTATACATCTAATTAATATTACATGTTTCTGGATAAAACTGTTTGCATCTCCAAGAAGTATCAGCCTCACTTCAGATCTAGGCCAGATTTTGCCAACTATCCTTAAGATAAACAGGTTTATTCTGAAAATGAGAGTGCTTATTTCTATAAAAATTCTGAACCAGAAGAATTAATTAATATGACTAAAGGTCTAGCCCTCGCTCCTTGTTAACTGTAAAATGTACCTTCATACACAAGTGCCCCTAAAGACCATTAAAATATAAGTGTCTACTAAGTACTGCTGCCTAAGTACTATTTAGCAATAGGGAAGAGACTTAAACAGTTAAAAATTAACTACTGCTATTTTTAATTTGTGGTTACACAGCCTTTGGCATAGAACCAAGCCACTGACAGCGAGTGAAACGCCTGCAATTCCAAAAAAGTACAAAAGGGTCTGATAAGAACCAAAATAGCCACAATCCTGCAGGGGAATGCGCTTACAGATGAGGATCAAAGAGTTAGTTAAGAGGAAAAACTGAGGACAGCACTAATAGCTAATTCTACTACTCCCACTGCAAAACTACACCCAAAAGAAACATTTAACCAGTTTCACAAAACAAACAGAAACAAAAAGTAGACTGATGTTGGGAAGGAAGGGTTGAAGCAGTGGACGATTCAAACATGTTCCCTAGCATCCACCTCCCATCCAAACAACATAGCCTGGAGACTGGACACCTGGACTTACTACAGGCAACACTGATGACTAGACTAGAATTATTCAATGAAGTGTCAAGGTAAAAAAACAGTGTATGAATTTAAAGGCAATATGATGTGGGCCACAGATAGTATATGTACACAAGGAGAGTTGTTCATTTGAAAAAAAACCACCATAGGTAGGAATAACACAGGAGTTCAAAAATGTAGAAAGCTCACCTTGTGTGGATATATCTAGTTTCAAATGAATATTTCCCATTAAAAATATTAATATCTGATGGAGTTCTGATTTTTGTTAATACACAAATATCTTTTGAATCATATATGGTAAATATGTTTGTTAAGTTTTATTTTGTAGAGAAGGAGATATGTATTATTAATTCTTATTCATGGATACATGCATACTGTGGGGCTAAGCACAAAAAATAAGCACTGAACCAGTTCTGAGACACATGGATTTTATAACTTAAACTTCCGCAGTGTTCCATGAACATTATTCAAAATAAGAAGAGATGCTTTATGGTGACCTTAAAAGCATTCCAGAAGAAAAGACAAACAAGCATGTGCTTAATGGAGAGATTTGTGGGGCCTCTTCTGGATTTTCTGCATATATATATATATATGAGAGCTGCTGATCAACCCTAATGATAGATTAATCATATGTTCTCCAAGATACATTTACAAGTGCAAAAAGACTGGCCCTTCATTCCCAGCTAGTTAAAATGAGGTATCGACTTGATATTTCAGCAAAGCAACCTCTAGAACAGCAACTAATGAGAGATATATCAGAGTAGGTAAAAAGACAAGAAGAAAATATTTGATCCCTGTCCAAAGCAAGTAAGAGCAAAAGGCCTGTTGTGACAAGGGCAAAAATAAATCAGATGGACATCATATAGTGAAGTGAAATTTTCTCATAATCCGTCTTAAGCTAAAGGCATGACAAAACTGAAATGTTTATATGAAATCATGCAACTGTCACCAAGCTGTTCATTTTGATGAAAAGAATTTACAATACCTTTCACTCTAATATTTTCTAAATAGAGTATTTCTATTTTTCAACTGAAACTGCTTTTTCCACTGCCAAATTTCCCATCAGACTGTAATAGAATTTTTTTTTAACGCTTAAAAAGCTGTCAATTTTAATTGCAACACACTTTTGCCCTCTTTTTTTGTACTCCCTTGATTTTTGTCTTAATGAAGCAATTAGTCTCTGCTGAGGTCAGTTATATTTGCTCACAAATAGTATGTTCTTGGGCAGGTACAGAGAGAAGGTCATTGTCAGATAAAGTGATGTTGAAATGAAGAAATATCTTCTCCCGCTGGTGCCAGAGGAAGCACTACACACAATAAGCAAAGACCCTGCATAACCAGCAGGTTTTACAAAACTACTTTTCAAGCTTCATAATCAGAGGCAATTAGTATCTCCACTCACTTGTCCAGTGCCATACCTAAGTATACCTCAAAACACCTGCTTGTATTATCAAAGTTTTCTAAATTAACTATATTACTTTTTAATCCCTCAGTTTACTTGCAGATTATTTTATTCAAAGATGTTCTGTCACACTAAAACGAAAGATGCTGCAGAAAAGCAACATCTCAAAGACAAATGTAAACCCACCAGAAACATGTTGGATAAAGCTTCCAAACACTTAGTTCCCTTAACAAATGAATTGGCTGGGGTAAATTTACGTAACTTGTAACAATCCAGAAATCAATGATGATGCAGAATCTTCACTAAGATCTGTAGATTTAACAAGAAAATAAGCAGGACAGCAAAGAATATTAATGACAAATTTTATGTAAAAAACACTGATAAACTGCTTCCATTTGCTACATTTCAATCTTGAAGTAATATGAAATATTTTAGTGTTGACTGCAGGGACAGAAATGTTTGAATGTATTAGTATGCAGTTTATGTTTACTCTGCTTAGGAAATTTCTGCTGAGATACCCACAAAATAACCACAAGTTGTTCACCAAAACTGTTCTTCCATTCCAACAGAAATGTCCATATAGTATTGTATTTGTATAGCCAGATAGGGCAAATGGAAATAAAACTGTTACATTACAAACTGTTTACTTTTTTGATGACTAAAACTATTGTAAAATAAGTTTCAAAACCGGTCATCTTTGGTGTGAAATACAAAGCTTAAGTACATCCAAATGTAGTCCTCAAAACTATCTTTTGATTTTGCAGAAATGTACTATTTTAGTAATTTCCATTATTTCTTACTAACCAGTGGTAGTTTCTGTCAATAAAGCTGTACTTCAGAATACCAAATTCAGACCACACTCATACCACAGTGTGGTATGTACACGGATATCCCTAGAAATTACTTCTTATTATAGTAGCAGACAATTTTATTTAGGGGCTTTTCTTAGATTAGAAGGATTCCAGCAAGTTCTGGTACTGACATAATTTAGGTAAATAGTGTTTGTCAGAAGCAGACAGTTAATACAAGCTATATTACAAAAAGAGATTTTTTTTTTTCCTTATTGATGATATTTTTGCATGTATGTTTATTTTCCTATGTCTCTGTTGTAATTTAAACATTATCTGACAATGTTGTTACTTGTACTTCTCTAGCATTCTAACCAATAGGCTAAATGACAACAGTAAACACCTGTAATAACCATTCTTTTTTTAGCTCAACATTTTCAAGCACCAAGAGAGATTATGGAAAATAACTTTTTGCTGAAGTAAAGGTTCACACAGTCTTGGGCAATGTTTTCAAGTAATTGCCTCAACACTGAAACATCTGCTGACAGTAAACATTCACAACTAATGTTAGCTCTGAAAAAGGGATCCAAGGCTTAGCTCTTCTTCCTATCTACCAAGAACTTGTTTTTCCTTTCTATTTTTTTACAACTTTCTGTCCATTTTTAGTCATCTAAAAAGTATTATTGTCAGGTGAGGTAAGGTCAAAAAGTTGTTCCAGCTCTTTCTGAAAATCAATTGAATACCATCACCCCTGCCAGTCCTGGGAGATATACCTTTGCTTCAGGTCTGACAAAGTGCTCCTCAGTTTCCAGCTTGCCTCCTCCAGGCTAGATTTCTATCTTTCTAACATTTTCTGTATTAAAAAAAACCCCAGGTAACTTGCTTCCTGTCTAATGACTACTTGAGAGGATTCATAGTTACAGAAAATCAATGTTTTAAATGGTATTGAACAATGCTCTCAGAATCTCAAGGTGACTGGTTCAATCTTCACTGATTAAACATGACACAGTATCATCAAAGTAAGCTGCAAAGTTGTTCTTTGCCTGCTTTCTTATTCCTTTTTAGACAGAGCATCGCATCATTCCAACCTGGAATCTATCCTGAGCTACAAAATGACAATGGGAGTTTTGCAGTGTATTCTAAATGAGTGGAAACAACCAAATTTGCTGAGGGGCTGAGGATTAACTCTAAGGGGTGAAATACTTCCAAACCAGTGAAAAGGCACCAACTTTGGAGGAAATATATTTGGAAGTATTATACCCATTATAAAAGAGAGATAATATCCATCTGCTAACCTACAAAGTTATGTGATATTTTTCTGCAATCTACTTACTACAATTAAAACAGGAAGTCTTAAGTCAGGAGCCAGGACTCTGTTAGGGAGTGTGATTGCCATTAGCCTTCAGAGCCATGCTGCACCCTGCTCTGTGTTGCTGTCTATCTTGTCCAATATTTTTTCCTCTCCTGTGCAGCAAATACTTTCACACAGGTTTTACAGGATGCTAGGGTGCTTTTTAGAAGCTGTGAGTAGAAAATATCAACCCCTTCAGCCAGAGTAAGGATTACCATGGGGTTTCCAGATCAATAAAGAATAGCACATGATGACATCATCTTCACTGTTCTTTCTGGTCATTACTCAGAAGACAGCAGCAAACCTCATTCAATCATTCCACAGAAGTTATATTAGCGCATCTTTTCAAGAAAGACTGTTGATCTGCAGATACCAAGTGTCTTCAGGACACAAGTGTCTTCAGATGCCTTTGCCTACACTGTTTTTTTTTGACTGTCATTCTGCAGCACTACTTTCAACTGGTCAGTTAACAGAGGATTCCATATTTCTCCCCAAGGGTATAAATGCTAAGGACTCAAGAACCTGGATGTTTCATTTGATCTAGTTCTCCAAGTCTGAAGCATCAAAACCTTAGTTTCTAGCCAACTTTCCCACAGAAATATGGCTGCTTTTATGTTATTATGGTTTCAGTGATTGTAAGATTATTTAAATGTAAAAATACCTTTTCAAATAAAAATGACAGGCTGTCAAGTTCACTGGTGATAAATGGTATTTTGAAAATCCAACATAAAAGCAATTACAATTATAAGACATACTTTTTGTACTCATACTTCTGAGCTTTGTGGTTACAACAACATGACTCAAGTGCCTCAGGTAAAGAGGAACTCAGCTTGCCAGCATAGAGAACTTTTGTGATGCAATGAAGAAAGCTTAAATTATGTCCTATTGCTTTATTGAAAGCAATGTCTATAACCTTCAAAAGCTCTGAGCATGTGTTGTACATCTCCAGCTTTGAAAAGGTCAAACTTCTTTTTCATTTTTCTCTCTTATTTGCCATTGCTTTCTTTTCAGTAGGTAAACATAATGCTCATAAAAGAGAATGTAACAGAAGAAGCTTCAGCAAGACATAACATTGAACTTCTGAACCTTGTGCTCTTATGAACAGAAGCCAGGATTGGGGCAAGTTTACCCAACCTACTCTACCTGTCTAATTAATGAACTTCTATCCTGAAAGCTTCCTGCTTCTCACAGAAAGGTTGGCGGCAAGGGTAGAAGGTTGGGAGACAAATTGTTCTTTCACTCATATTCACATGTTAAAACCTAGTCAGATGCTTTCAACACAGTTGAAAGAGCTGCTGTAAGTGTTTACTTTTTCTAAAGGTCTTAGAAGGTAGCCCAAAAAACAACTTGAATGCTGGAGGCATATCTCCTATTTGAGGATATTTGCCTCTGTCTTCCACCTCTGCCAGGTAAGGTACCTGTCACCTGGCTGTGCTCTTCATAACCACTCCATCCCTTTCTGGGGGTGGCAGGAATATGCTTAATCAACTAGCTGCTGAAAGAAGTCACCTGAGAGACCCTGCCAAATAGCTCAAACCACTCTGCAGATATCACAATGTAACAGTGATGTTTGAAAGGAAAGGTGACATTAGATCAAATCCATCCCTTCTATTAACATGCCTTCTTCCACAACAGCAAGTATCTATGCCCAAATACATTAGACAAATATGTTCCATTAACCCAGAGCAAAGTTCCTGGATATCTCTAGGAGAAAAAAAAAAAAACCACCATGACTTTTCTCTGCAAACAAATAGCTGTAGATGGCAACATTTAACAAAATGAAATAACCCTCATCTTAATCAAAACAATCAAGTGCCCAGTTTCACTTCAAAGGAAGATGACCTTGAGGTCTTTAGATTACAAGCAAAAAAAAACCCCTGAGGTCAGGAAAGTCCACAGAGTATTGTGAATTATTTTCATCAATGTTTGCAAATTCTTTTTTGCATAAATAGAGCCAGAGAAAAAGGCAAGTTTTGCAAACATGAAATTATTTTTTAGAGATTTATCAGTTTAAAAAAAAAAAAAAATGGACAGAGTGAAACTCTGCCTCATCAGCCATGGACGGAAGAACTTGTTTGAACAGAATTAGAATGCAGAGGAATCAACACTTTACCAAGATCAAAACTCAATGAGAAATTTCTAACAGGTCAAATGAAAGACATGTTTAACTTATATTCTGTAAACTCAATACTTTCTTCTCTTTGCTTTCTGGAGGACCTGAGAAGAAAGGCAGAGAATGAGAGTGGTATGTAACATTTATAGATACAAATGTAAGATCAGTCAAGGCCATCAAAATAAGAGCTGTGGCTGACTTCCTTTAATTTACAAGAAGCTGCATTGCTTCCTCTGGGAATGTTCCAATAGCCAGGGAATGTGATAGAGCAGCAAAGACTGTTTATGGTCTTTTTACTCACCGTTCCAGTTCACTATTCCAGTAATAGGCTAGACATGAACCATTTATACCAGCCTTAGAGAATTTTCTTGAAGAAAATTCTGACTAGAACATTTACAGTCTCAAAATGTTTTGTGATAAGGCAGAAGAGGAGGAGGAGAGAGGTGAAATACTCTGAGAGGATATTTTACAGTTATAACACAATCCCAAAATCAAAAAAATCTAGATACATTTCATTTAGTATTGCAATGTCCTATAACTCATGAGCATCTTATACCTTCTTCTCCTATTGATTTAAACTCAAAATTCAGATATAAAAAGCTTAGGAAACTAACCAGGCCAAATTTATCCCCAATGAAATCCTATTATCTGCAAATTAATTTAGGCTGTTTTGTTAATCTCATTCCTACCTCTGCCTTTTTTCCCTAAATAAATTCTAAAATAATCTGTTTTAGTATTCCTTATTACATCATGCAATAGAAACTTTTTAGATCTTATTTTGATGACAGAAATGACTGCAAAGGATTTTAAAATAGTATGCAATTCTGTCTTACTTCCATGTATGCATAGAGAAAAATGTATCAATTTTATATTTTAAACTCTCGTCCTATAGCAGGCCTCTGTGATAAGATCTTTAAAGGCTTGTTGCGAATCGGGAGTATATTTTCTACTTTGATTTCATACTTATATCTAGAATTTAGCTTCTCTTTCTTCTCCATCTGGAATACAAACCTCATAATCAATTTCAACAGTTTTCCTTAAGGCAACAGATAACTTCTGCCATGTTTCTAGGTGCTCATTTTCCACTAGGTGAAAGTAACAACTGTAAGTTCTTTATAATGACCTTTCAGCTTGATAAGAGTAGATACTTCCTATATTTGCACCTATTTTGTCAGTCTCCTTTACTAAATAGGATAGCCTTATTGCAGGTGGTCTCCCATAGACTTTTACCAACAGTATTTTTTACCTAAAGCATTTTTTACCTCAAACTGTCATGTTATCAAGCATGTTTATTGCTTAAGACTTCAGGCAAAGGACTGTTTGAAGTGTTTTATAAAGATGAGTAGGAGTGGAATAACACAAATGATTCCATTAGCCATCTATTTCAGATATACACAAGTGATAGTTTTCACTAATGACTAATATTACAGACATGTGCATGTACATATATATGTATACACACACACATACACAATCCTTTTCTCTACACAGAAGCATTATTTGTAAGGCATCTAGCACAAAAAGTATTGTCTATCTAAGGTATGAAAAGCTTCCAGGCACTACAGTAATACAAATAAATAGTAAACCATACAAGATAATGCAAGTAAATATGAATTCTTACAAACCCTCTGTGAATGAGAAAAACTTAGATAACCTTCTCTGCTTAAAAATCTCTTTGAACTGTCATTTATTACAACAATGTACTGACTGACACAAAACAGGCCATGTTAAGTTTCTTATTTTCACATAGTAAGCATCACATGAACTGTATGTAATATTTGGCAGAATGCAGAGGCTTTCCACATCCTATATGCATACCGAAGGGAGAACCTTTTTTATACTGTTTGGCATCACTATTTACAACTATAGTACTCCAGACTCCAAAGTTTAAATGATTAATATGTTCTGATGACTTTTTCCTTTTCCACATCTTCATTAGGAATTGTCCTAATAAGAAACTGGTTTAGATTTAAATTATGAAGTGTGCCCCAAAAGGTTTTTTTCAACTCAACAAACCAATTGCCTCACAGCACTGCAATGGTGAGAACTCTTAAGTGCATTCTTTCTCCTTTGTAAGGCTATCTTGGGCATTTATTAATAACTCTCTTAAAAACTATTAATTTAGTAGATATTTACTAAATCCAGAACAGACAATCCTGTAAAAGAGTACTTGCTAAAACATCCTTTAAACAGAGATGATTGAAATATAATAATTTAAAACATTTTATCTGTTTTTTTCCATGCTGTAACATTACTGACTCTCCTACTGCAAGCTAAACATGGAGCAAAGAAAAAAGCTTTTCTCCTGTCTATTTTTATTCATCCCAGGACACTGACAATCAATTCATTCCAAGTAAAAGAACAAAGAACTGGTTGCAGTGTGCAGGCACCAGTAACTAGATTGATGAAAGGCCAGACCTATTGCTTCAAAGGAAAGAAATATTGAAACCAAATGTGAACTGCACTTATTTGTCCTTGGCTACAGAATGAAACAAAATGAAAAGGTCATGAGCATGTGATGGTATTTGCCTACAGTACACTGTAGTTTGAGCATTGGCCTTAAAGAAGGCTGAAGTCACATGGCCAAAAATCATGTTACAAGTTTCTTGTAGCATAGCCTTGATGTTACGCACCAACAAGGTAAAATAGTATTTATGAGCAGTTTGAATTTGATTTGTCATTATAACAATGTAGGTCAACATTATAATTGTCTCACTTGGTTATACAAATAGGCATGGGAATGCAGTATGGAGGTAGTCTTTGAGAAATACAGTTTTATCATAGATTTCCATTAAGTGAAGAACAGGAAGAAAATGCTAAGAGTTTATTATACTTAATTATAACAGGTAAAATATTATATTTATAAAATAGCTTTTGTTGAAACACAAGAAATCTGGGACTGTCTGATTTTG
Source organism: Strix uralensis (assembly GCF_047716275.1). Taxonomy (NCBI): domain Eukaryota; kingdom Metazoa; phylum Chordata; class Aves; order Strigiformes; family Strigidae; genus Strix; species Strix uralensis. The sequence goes on from NC_133984.1 coordinate 4,694,172, forward strand.
CTGTAGAAATGGCATGTCATTGTCATTGGTAATCCTCTGTCAAATGAAGAAATGTTCAATATTTACATTACTGCATATGATATGCAAAAAGTATTAAATAGAACTACCTTATTAAAAGTGAGGTGTGAATGATGACTAGTTCTGAATTTACACCACAAGTAAAAATTTTACTTTGGACCAATCACAAACCCAGCATTTCAAGCAATCTTTCCCACCAACTTGAACAGGATGAAACTAATGGACAACACTTGGGAAAACCAATCCAGAAATGGAGCGAAATAATATCTATGCCTAACAACTTCTAGTTGGAATTTCTCACTCCTTTAATGGTTAGATTTGTTTATAATTTGATGACTAATCTCTTGCAGGCTTGAAAACTGTGTCTTTTGGTGTTGAAGTTTCCTCTGATTTTACCAACAGCATCATGCAAATTTGTGATAAGTGAATAAATTTTATTCATTTTTTAAGTATTTAATGGATAGTCACACTCTTCTGTATTTAACCTTTTTGAAGACTGGCCTAATAAGTTTTTGCCTCAAAAGATACTGGAGTTTATTTATGATTAAATAGCAAATGTTGTTTAAAGCAAATAAACCATTTTCCTTTAGATAAATGTATATCTTAATCTCTCTTTTTTTCTTTTTCTAGCTCACTAAAACTTTACTAAGGAATTCTCCTATTAAACAGCTCTGTTTAAGCTAATGAAAGTCTGTCGTTCTTATTAAAAAACCCCAAACATGTATATGTTTATAGAGAGACATATACACATGTTTATATATTATTGCATTCTAAGTAATGTAAATCAGGAAGGCTGATATCAACTTGTGTTCCAACATAAGAGCAGTACCCACTTAAATTCTAAAATAAGAGTTTAACAGCATATTAACCTTGCATTAGTACTCTTCACTAACACAAATTTAACCTGGCACTGGAGAATGCACAAAGCAACCAATTAAGCATTTCAATTACAAATGCAACTCTCCCTTACAGGAGGACACAAGTGGATTGATGATTCTTTAATACTTCCCAATGAACATCCACAGTAAGATATCGAGGGTCAAACATTTGATTCTATGTAGCAGAATAATAGGAAATGCAGACTTTTTTTTTTACCCCAAACAGCAAAATCAAAGTAGTAAGGTATTTTCACCCTGACTATAACAATACCTCGGTGAGTAGTTATCTGGAGCTAAAACCAGCAAGAATGAGTTTAGAATGGGGACTTAAGTAGGAGGGCTATAATTATTTTTCTTGAATGTTAAATATCTTTACTGTTCAGAGGTAAATATAGCATTCTGGGAAGTAAGCAATCTATGGACAACATAGCCTCTGATTCCGACATGATATGGCTGACATTGTTGCGTAACTCATTGCTCATAAGCCTCCCAGGACTAACTACCACTGCCTTTCCAAGGGGTCAGTAGAGCAGAGTATTGCTGCTGGAGTTTCATCACCACAGAAGTTCAGACTCCCTATAAACATTCTTGCAGTTGTTTCTAAGAGCTGTCACCCCTTTATTCAGTACATCCTCCTGGGGGAGAACCCAAAGGATTTAAGTGAAATTCTATATAACAGAAAGCAGACTATGTGCTTAAGAGTGAAGAATCATCCCGACATATTATTGATTAACACCTAGCAGACACACTATAAATGAGGTATAATTTATCAGGACACAGTGACAGAGTCTTTGCTTTCTTAAAGCTTATCTTCTATTCACTCTTCTAACTTCCTCTTGGCTAAAGCTATTTCTTGAGTTCGTCTTCAGCCAAGTGTCATCTGTTCTCTTCCATAATCGTTACCCTTCTCACTAATTAGTAAGGTTTAGCTTCCTCCTGTTACACACTTAATTAACTTCTCCACCTTTGGAAAAGTAATTTCCCCCGAACGAATTACTATCATGACTGTTTCATACAATGAACTAGTTCTAAGTATAGTCTTCAAATGAAGCAATGCCACTCCGAAAGCCAGTGAAAGGTGCAGCAGACTTTCTGAAAATGAACTGATGTTATAGGGATGGCAAAGATAACCATGCAGAGAAAAACCTCTATGAAAAAACTTCTTCAATGGACCACCATTAGGTAGTACAGGAGGTAGAACTGGCTCATGTAAGAAAGATGAGGAATAACTATTGTGTATGGCACACGCTATTCTCTAACATTCATACAGTCACTTCATAGTCTCTTAACGTTTTTACCTGCACAATAACAGTGAGCGTAACTGAGCTCAAAGCTCCATTTGTCACCCTGCTTCCTTTGAATAGATATGTAGCAATAAAACCACTTCTGCTGAAAGGTTGTACTTGATAGGCAAGATAGAAAGAACGAGATGGTGACACAGCAATAAATAGAGGTAAATCAAGTAGTCACAGCTTAAATGAATGGCAAATCACTAGTACAGAAGAGAATAAAAGTCTCTGTATTTCTTCTCCAATCTCTTACCCCCCAAAAAAGCTACCAATCAGGATATTACTAAATTCTTGATAACAGTAATTGCTCAAGAAGGACAGATAGCAAGTTATTCTTCCTATTACTTATTCCTTATAAGTGGTAAAACAAAGGCAAATCAAGTGCGTATTGATACAAATTTATGCAACTGCTTATGAACTCACAATGCCCAGCCTAGATTCACTGTGATGTGTTGAAACTCCTACTAAAATGGAAAGAAAAAAAAAAAAAAAAAAGATACATTTATGCGAGTTTCCTTTGTAGGACTATGCCCAGTTTCTCTATCTCATCATTGACACCAAAAGCTAGGAATTAATCAAAATCAAAGGATATAAAGATCATAAATTAATAACTTCAACATTAGCTTGGCAGAAAGACATCAAATACCCCTACTTGTTAGTTGTGTTGTAAGGAAAACACTCATTTTGGTAAAAGAAATGATAGTGGATTTTTAGATGTTGGGTTAATTTTGAAAGCGAATGGCCTATTTGGAAGAATGCATATAATAAAATCTTTGTCTTTGATTTCATCCCAGATAGGACTATGGATTTGGTTCATATCACACTCACTAGCCTCTTGCCTGTGGCCTATTTAATACTAACAGTTTAGAGTAAGTGGAGAAATATGAATGGCATAATATCCTAATAACGTTTATCTTCTCGACAGATCAGGAGCAAATAATGCATGCAAGACCTCCTCAGATGCACACATTAGATCATTATTATGTTTATTTTTCATTGTTAGTACTTGTCATTCAGATAAGTTAGAAAATGATTGCTTCATAGAATTTAAATATTCATTATGAGTAAAGTATCAAAACGTTAAGTGCCTAAAAAAGATCACTTTCTGTTCTGAAAAATCACTAATCTGTTCCTTACTTCCTTTTCTTACAATTTAACATTTCTGGCCTGCTATGTTGCTCCAATATTCATTGTTCTCTGGCCACTTGTGAAAAAGAACTTGTGCAGTGCGTGATGCACATAAGCATGAGGTATTATAGATGTAGACGGGTCCTGACTTCTGGTACTTGGTCTTTTACACTATGTAAGTCACATACATAGTGCAATCACAACAGAAGAAATTTATGAAAAGGAAAATAATGATTATTTCACTCTTGTCTTGGTCCTGTTACCTCTTTTCTCAATGTTCTCCAAAAGACTCATCGAAGTGCCTTCTCCCTGCTTTCTGTCTGGGAAAGTTGTTGTTTCTGTGATTTTGCCTAATTTCCTAATCTCAGAAGGCTCAAGAATCAAATAATCTTTTCTTGGCTTCTTATAACCAAAAAAAAGAGCAATGAAGCATTTTCAGCTGCTACTGGATTAAGATTTTTAATAACTGAGGTCTGAAAATGTTCAAACATCAAAAGCAATACCTGTTATAAATCATCATAGATTCATATAGGAACTAAGGCATCTATTTAAACACCAAGGAGACTAATAATGCCTGGGGAAATCAGCCAAAACCCCTGAGGTTCACACATACCACAAATTCCCATTTAGTTTAGGAAATTCCCAAACTTCAAATACATAAATGCTGTGAAAGTACTGGGGATTTATCATATAATGCTCTTTCCCTTATAATCTTCCTGGTCACTGTCAGAGGCAGGATACTGGGAAAGAGGGATGGAGCACTGGCTATTGGGTTCTTACTGGAGCAACAAATCAAGAGATAGTGGATTCTCTATCCTGTGAATTCTTTGAAAAAAAAAATTAGAAGGTTTTCTGGCTCAGCAACAAATGGTGAATTTGATAGTTGCATAGATTTAACAGTTTAGACTAAACAAGAACAGCAGCTGTATTTAAACTGTGAAAAGAGGTATAGTGTATGCCACTTACACTGTGAACTCTGGAAACTGAGGGATGTAACTGGTGCTCATTCCTCCCTCCACCTCCTACCTGCAGAATAAGGTTTACTTTGGGTGGAAAACACAGTATATGGGGTAACTGTGCACATCCAGAACAGGAGCTACACATTTAGATTATCCAGTGTCTCTATTGCATTTGTGCTTTTTCCCTTAAAAGCTATTGCCTGATAAATGCTCTGTGACATCTGACACACAAAAACCCAAGAAAGGCAAGTCAAGAAAGACACTACATTCAGATTTTCAGCCTCAGTGTAACTATGAATGCCACAATTTGAGATACTCATCAGAAAATGAGTTTGGAGGTTTCAGAAAAGGAATCACTGTGTGAACATCACGGCAATAATTTCTTTATTCCTTCTCCTATGGTACAATACTCTGATAGCCTATGGGAATCTAGCAGGAAATAAGAAGTTGAGTCAGGGAGAGAAATTAAAAAGATAACAGGAATATTTTGCATGGCAGTTGAATGCGAGGCACTGGTTAGGTTAGCTGCAAATAATTATATTCTAACAACTTTAATAAAGACAATTAAAATGCACAGATTTCAACAAATGGTAATTTTAAACAAAACCTTTTTTTCCCTGACAGCCATTTCCTCCTGTTCATGCTTTTGTTCATCCTTAACATTACTATTTTGTTAAATCATAAGCAAGTAGAAATTACCTTGGTAAAACCCTAACCCTGGCATAGTTTTTCAGCCGGCAATGCCAGCCAGTATAATTGATCATTAACAATCCACGTATTTAATGAAAATAGGAGGTAGAAGTTCTTCTGTTAAAGTAAACATAAAAAATTAATAAACACAAATGCTCTATTATTCTATTCTAGCTATCTTACATATAGCTACTAAGGAAGAAGAAAAAAGTGCCACTTATGAAGACCACATATGTCTTAAAGAAATTATCAGAACTCAAGTAACCTTTTTAATTTTAATTAACAGGATACACTAGGACAGTAAATCTAGGAATCTGAAATTTTAATTAATCACATTGAGTTTAGCTAATGATCTTTTACAACTCACCTCAATTCCCAGAGTGTCCCATAGCAAGCAGGAGGTCTATAATAAGATCCATAAGGATCTTAAGATCACCACTGAAGTTGTTGCAGAATATTATCAGAAACACAGATGGGATTTCTAGAAGATGTTACAAATTTTTTTCATTCTGCAAAGATCCTGTAGGGAATTTCCTAGCTGCAAAGTTTATTCACTAGAATGTCAGCTAGAGCTGGTCAAATATTAAATGCATTAATTTGTGAAAGTCCCCTTCCCCCTCCCCTCCCCCAAATAAAAATTTAAATTTGTGCGATCTAACTCCTGAGGTTATATTACTTGTTACTGACAAAAGATCCACACAACTATTGGTCATTAAAGAAGATTTTCATATATTCCAAAGGTTTCATGATTTTTTAGCAGGAACCCCATATTAGAATTGGCTGTGTATTATTTTTCCTGTTTGTTATTCCAGTACTTGATAAATTTAATTTCTCTAATGAAATACAAGCAGTGCAGTGCAATAGATGTGACAGCAGCTGTATAGCACAAAAATAGATTCAATAGAAAGGAAAACTCATAGAGCTACCCACTGACAGAGAACTAATTATCTGGTAAATGTTTGGTAATACTCCGTATATATCCTATCAAGCCAAAGAGTTCATTTGTCAAGATGCTAGAAAGTCCTCTGTTTAACATGAAAGAAGACAAACAGTTATTCAAGGACAACTTGCTAATAGCTTCTTCCTCTCCACTTAACAGAAGAGTCAAACTATTGAAAATTTAGATCCTCTTCTTGTATACTAACTGCACAACTATAAACTTTAAAAAAAAATCATCTTGTATAACAGAACATGAGAAAAGTGTACCCAGTTAGCTGAAACATATGGAACATGGAAGAACAAAAAAAAAAGTAAAATAATCCCCATACAGATACCTATGTGAATTGACTGAAAAATAGAGCTGCCTCTTCAAATTTATTACATTTTACTTTGAGGACTGTTATTTGTAGGTCCCCTCTTCTTTGCTGCATGACTGAACATTCAAGAATGAGACCTTTAGACTCAAACATGACTTAACCTGATAAATTTCTAACTCAATTTACAGCAACGTCATGCATATGCTAAAACCCATCTAACATAAATATTTAATGAAGAAATAAACCTGCCAGAAGAATAAATTTACAGCACATTTAGCGTACAGCATTTTAGAGGTGTCTGCCGAGTAGGTTTTGCTGTCGAGACAAGGTTTTAAACTGCCAATAGTTTAAAAGTAGTAATTTTTCATTGCATTTCATTCGTAAGCTCTGCTCCTTTTAAGAGACTCCAGGCTGTCAAGGTTAATTGAACCCTCAGGGCCCTCAGAATGACTGTACTAGTTGGGGCTCTGCAGGCTCCAGGCTCAGCTCCCTGATTCTTTTGAATCTTGTCTCGAATGATCTTTTTCATAAATACAATTTCAACTTTAATCTCCACGATGATGATCTGCTGATCTAATTCTCTGCTTTAAACCTGTATCTATCTGCCCAGACTGAAATGTCTGTCTTTCTGGCATTTCATGATCAGCTTAAAACACTGTATTCAAATAATAAGGAGCAGAGAAATACAAAGCTAGAATTTTCTCTTTGTCTAGACAGCATGACCTGCACCCGTGGATGACACACTCACTAAAATTCCACATCCAAACTTTTTGACCTACCCTGCTTTCTGCCAACATACATTTTTTAAGACGGTTCTTACAACAGTCTCAGAGATATTTCACAGAGCTATTGGCCCATCTGCCTCACTTCCACCAACCTCTGGATATGCTCATGACTGCTGTCTGGCTGCTTCTTTCTTCCCCATACTTGTTTGGTGGCACATCAGCAAAATCACTGTATTCTTGGTTCAGGATTTAAGTATGCTGCTTTTCCATCAGCAAATCACAGGGGGATTTTTCCCTATGTGGAAGTCTGTGATCATGCAACTCATCAGTTTTACTAAGGCCAAGTGCTTTTATTCAGAGGTTGGATAAGTATCAAGGAAAAAAGATCATAAGAAAGAAACAAGATACTTTTGTGTTTGGTCTCATCTAATTTTATGCTTCACTACAAAATTAGCTGAATTCCCATGCTAAATTAGTCTAACACCTCTAAACCAGTTTTATTCTCCTAGCAAGTGCAGGTGCTTCACTGTGTTTAGAGGACTTTCCTTTAGGAAAATTCACTTTAAGAGAACTTTAGCTTTCCTTCTGAAACAGAGCTTTTCAAAATTTAACTTGTGAAATTTTCTGCTGGAAATGTAATTCTAGTGAACAAATATGTGTTTTGTCTTGCTTTTGTCATTCAGAAAGAAATACTCCAGTACTGGACTATTTTGCAGAATAAATTTCACTAGCTGATGCATTATGTCCAATGGCTTTTTTTTTCAGGTCTGAGGAATTCAGTCTCCTAAGATGGGATGATTGCTGATGTACTAAAAAAGGACATGTTTTCTCCCCAAATAAAACTGTGTACAAATAAAGTCAAAAAAGTTCAACTTTAAAAAGAGTCATAGCCAGAAAATTATAGCTTGAAAGTTAAACTGAAAAAGTGAAAAATAGAAAGGATGATACAGTCATTAGGATTCTTTCTATTGACATAAGTGAGCTCAAGTAGGAGTCTAAAGTAGGAATCACTCTAAAACTTAAATTAACCACTCATTATTATTCCCATGAATTAAAATATTAAGAGCAGCTTTTCAATTCAGAAATAGTCAAGTGCTTTATCAAATTGTAATAAAAATAATTGAAACCACCCCAGAGGAGAAACTTTCAGGTCCACTTTCCTTGCATTTGCATACTTATGTTTTTCAACACTCTACAGAAGATTTTAATTTATGTGATATTTAAAAATCAGGTAATGGTATAATTGCGGGATTGATAAAGTGATAAAGTCATAGATTTGCCAGTCTGGTTTCACAGTTAAAGAAAACCCCCATACTAAAAATCTATACAACTCATGCTACAGAATGAACGATGCCAGGCTGTACCATTGCATCCGTGTGTTCTGTGTGGTATAAGATGATGTGGCTGATGAAACCTGACACAGTAAAACATATTGGATCAAGAATAAAAATGTAAATTAAACCCTTCCAGACAAGTTAACACATGACCAAGTAGCATCTTTGTACTATTTTTTATTACAAATGGGAGATGTACTACCATCAATTTGCTTTAATGCTTTTAATCATGATCTTATTATTAATGCTGTATCACCCTTCCAGAAGTGATTGAGTCCTTTAACTGTATAAGAATGATATTCTGATTTCTCACAATACCCATTGCCTTGGGTCCACTTTTCCCTCAGGTAGCCCTTGCCTCCTAAGAGATTAGATATATTTTTAGAGACGTCACCCATGCAAAGTGTCCCAGTTTCAGTATTTCCTGTTTGTTCAAATGCACACATTCTTTTAATCTTTTCCTTACACTGAGAACCATTCCAACTAGCGCTGACATAAATGTATTTTGCTCTGCTTCAACTTTTCCTGATGAAAGTAGTCCTTTCCTTTTCCCTGAGGAAGTAGTCACTGGAACTAAGTAGGATATTTATTTTAATGCAGGGTGCAGGAAGGTATCAGCATTTCTGTTTATAAAGCAGTATCTTCCACTCTGCTCTGTGTCAGGATGGGAATGCTAAACTGCATCTCAATTACTAAACCTCAGTATGGAAGATTCATGCAGCCTTCTCCACCCAGAAAGGCTATAATAATTAACTTCTCAATAAAGCTGTAATTAATTATTGACAATTTAATGTCCCTACTTTTAACCCTAAATAACAGGCAGGAATTACTGGCTGTCATCTCTCCTTTAGCACTGCCAGGTGCAGCACATGTGCTTTCATTCAGGTCATCCCAACTACATCAGCCACTTACACTATCCATTCATACAGTAGCTGCATCTTTCCCTGCAGAATAGTGATGGATTCTTCATTTGAATAATTTATGTCTGAGTTTTATAATAGACACTCATCATTTAGTAAAATGAGCTACTGAACAGACCTTAGAAGTGGATCATCTCTAGCATTTTACACAAAAACCTGTTTCGCTGATACTTAGAAAAATAGAACTGTGCTATCTGATATTAAATAGTAGCCACTAAATTGGATGCTCATCTACACCCTCCTCTAAGCTTTTTCTCTACAGCCACTTTGTGTTTTGAGCATGTCTATTAATTTATAAGGTGTCTGCTGTTGTAGATAGCTGTTAAATAGTTAATAGGGTTCTATTGCACTTTGTCCAGCAGCATAACTGCATTCTGCCTAATAAAATCCTCCTGCAGTAAGTAATGGTTCTCTCTTCTTTCACACCTCTCACACTGAATTCACAGTTGTATAGTTATATATTTCACAGTGTACAGAAGAAAAAGACTGTATAGCTTCTCCATGTAAATTGCTTTTATATCACAAGGCTTTAGAAACTCTTCAACTGAAGAGTAGTTATACCTGAATATGTATTTGTAAATATCTGTTTAACATATTGAAATAATAATACAAAAATAATTAAATTATCAAATCAAAGGTACTGTATCGGTTAAGTTAAAAAAATCTTGTAGTAAGGGATCTCTTACTACAGGTGTTCAGCCTAATGCCTAAGAAAAGCCTTAAATTGGTCCAGCTTTAATTGGTACCTCGAAGTTTCCTCAAAGACAAGTATTTCCATTGTGAAAAGTTGTTATAGGAGTTACAAGTCATAGGGCAGTGGAGAGAAACTCAATGTGAAATATTTCTCTTATTGCTACAATGGCCTTAGGAATTTCTTAGAACAAACTTAATTACAAGAACATTAATTTTGTTGGACATCAGAGAAGAACCCAGGAGGATCCAAAAGCCACAGAAGTACAAAGTCAACTCAAAGCAATCTCGCCTTCTCAGCTGTGTGATGTCCGTTTCAGCCACCACGAAGCGTATTGGTCTACACTTCCTGATACCAAACCACTAAGAATTATTGTCAAAGGTTGCCTGAGAGAAGAAATACAAATTTATAATTGGGGTGTAATGAGAGTTTTTATCAGCCAAAACCTACTTTTCCCTCAAACTAATTCTCATTTTATTGCTCTTAAAACCAGCACAGTGCATCATAAAATTTGAACTACCTTCAAAAGAATGCAATTATCACTTTAAGTACAACAGGTACAATTTTTCAGAAGTACAGACAATGACCAAACATTTAAGAATTTTCCTTGCCCCTTACATAAGGGAAAGCTATTAAGTAACCAAAAATTATTTTTGACTGAAAAGCTTTTGCACAGTTTATCATTCATTAAAGACAAATTAACACAAATTAACACAAATTAAGATATATTTAGAAGGTGAAACTTGTAATGACCAACTAAATTATTTTATTTGAGAAGTGCTTACTTGGTGGATATCATGTGTCTACATCTAAGAGTCCAATTTTTAAATTATAATTCCTATGTGTATCGCTAGATGGCATGTGCCCAACTTGTTGGTGAACTTCTGGTTAGAATTTTATTCAGAAAAGATATATGTAACGATTATTCTGCAGCTAAGGACTGCTAGGAACATTAAGACACAGCTTTGAAATCCTCTAATTATTAGCCTATTCAATTTCACATTTAGGATAAATGGTTTCAAAACAGACATAAAAACATTGATGTCCAAAACAAGGAAGAGCCCTTATTTAAACACAGCTAGGAAAAAAGTTTATAGGATGTCTCGAAGAGCTGCAATTTGCTTTTAATTTCCAAGCCTGCTTTCTTGTCCTGATTGTGTATGTGTGTTTGAAGTATATTAAGTGGTTGAAATAAGAATGATTCAAGGCTTCACAAACCAACAATCTGTTTTATCTTTATTTTGGGAAATACATTTTATCTGTTAAAAGCCCTGGTTTATAACAGGTTATATGACTTTTTTTTTAAAAAAAATATATTCTGGTTTTCAAATGGAAGGAGAAGTAGGCAAGTGAAGACTTTAATTTAGCCAGATCTGGGTCTGGAATAGATAAAAGCATTTGGGGCTGAGTTTAACCCTGTTATTAAAGATCTTCCATGCTCCAAATTCCTTGAGTAGCCCTAATGTTTTTGCTTATCAAACAAGCCTTTTAAATACAAGACATATCTTACGATGAATCACTAGTAATAGCACAAACTCTTTTGAAATGAGTGTTCAATTATTTGTTTCCAGCTATTTTTCTATAAATGTTTATAGCTGATTTAAATGATTGCCTATGTTTGCTGGGACAGAGAGGCAGGCTGGCTCTAATGTTCAAAAAGACTATACATGACATACAGTGCCCCCAACCCCTGTGCAGTCTTTTAGCATTAGTCTATCCACATCAGCCTTATCAAACAACAGTGTGCCCTAAGGTTTTCCACCAGACTTAAACTTCGCTATTCAGCATGGATTTTTTACATTAACCTTCATATAATGTGCATCAGTGCATGAAAGTTTCCCATGTGGTGAGCTGACAGCTACACATGCCAAAAATCTCTCTTTCCATACAATCTAACACCAGCAGAACTGCAGGACAGAATTTTTATTTTCCTCATGCACAGCTTGAGCCAGCTGCAGTGCAAGTACAATAACCATACAGTGGTCACTAAAAACTAATCTAGTTTGAGAGCTGTTTGTGAATCCAGCACACTGCACGTTTTGGTCACAGGGAGATCACGGGTAGAAAGATTCTTCCATCTTGAATGCTTACGTGTGACTGTTGTACAGCACATTGCATGGCATGCCTCTGCTGAAGCAATTTGATGGTATAAATCTTTTGAGAAGCTGTTATAGATTCCTCAGAGGGCATGTTGCTGAGATTTTTTTATTGAAGTCACAAGTTTCCTTTTGCTTGCACATATTCCCTAACACTTCCTGAAGTTTGCCACCTTCGGGCTTTCAGTGAACTCTTATTAAAATGAATTTGGCATCTTGGGCCTTTGATTTAATTCCATTTTTTTTTTTTCTTATGGGCATCTAGAATTAAAGAGTGTGACATGCAAATATAAAAAACACCACCACTGTTTCCTCTTTACAACGTATCACTCCTCCCTCCCCACCTGGAATCTAGCCTGTAACAACAGAGCAGCTTATCCATGTTTTCAGAACACCCCACACCCTCTGAAATTAAAAACATTAGAGGCTACTTCTAGGATAAACCTGTATTTTTTTAAGTAAACATAACCCTTGTGTGTAGCAAACAGGCAACTTTCTTAGGACTACAAACCTTAAATCTCTGAAATACAGTTTAATGAGAACATTTTAAAACTGTTAGTAAAAACTTTCAACAGGTAATTAAAAAAATAATAAATCAGCTGAGCCTGAAGTTCTCACCCCCGATTACATCTTCACTTGCAAAGAACAAAGAGCTTTATTAATACACATGAAGAAATTCATAGCTTGTGAACTGCTCAGATAAGGTTACAGAGCAACTTGGATTAGAATTCCGCAGTGAGACAGTCGGACACAAACAGTTCCTCCGTTGATTCTTTCCATATTCAGCTCAGCATAAAAACATAGTGAACATCTAGCCTAGCTAGGTTCATGAATGCATACACACATCCACTTCCTTGCGACAGCATCCCTGATGAAATTTAAGCACATCCCTTTCTAGACACGTGTCAGGGTCACCACCCCTGTGGTATCACTTCATCCTTCCCAAAGACTCACACTCACAGCATCTCTTCCTCCTAGTAGAAAGTCAGACTTTTCTCATTCCCAGAAAACTTTAGTCCACTCTTTTCAAAAGGGAAACACCTACATCAGTCTCTTTCATCTCTTGTCATTTTCTTCTTTTTCAGTAATTCTTGCTCTTTTGTAAATACTTTTTTTTTTTTTTCATTTATACAGAACTCAAAGACCAGGTTCTTCCAGTCTTTTATACTTACTTACATGACATGCAGTAGTTTCCTATATTAATTCCTCACACTACTCAGGGGTTTAGGTTAGTTTCTGTTCGAAATAATATTTTACCTTTGAAGAGAAGCTATAAAATTTACACACACACTACTGCTTTTCTGGAATATATGTATACAAGTACATTAATTCTTATATTACATTTGCTATACATATACATGCAAGCACAGCCCAACAAGTTCCAGCTTTTTCACAGATATTTTCAGTGGCACATTTTAAATGCCCTTTAAATATATACATATATGCATCAAAATGTAATATTTGCTCTTGGATACCATTCTTCAGAACAGAATGGAATTGGCTTTATATAATATTAATCTAAACATTTTAAAACTATGTGAAAGTATTAAATGAATGATGTAGATTTCTCCTTAGAGCAGGAAGTTACATGATGTTGGATAGTGCTGTACAAGACTCATGTGAAGGACTACTAGTCTACTATTATGGTGTAGGCAACAAGAGCGTTTGACAAGCCAAATGAAATTAATTCTAGCACAAGTCAAAACAGTCTCTTATTCTTGCTTCATTTCCTTACACAAGATTTTTTATCCTCTTTTGCAAAATTATTTTTGGTATTGGTAGCTTCTTTTTGGAAGAGCGGGCATTTTCCTGCCCGCCTGCTATACCCCTCCTCACTTGCAGTTTCATAATGAGGATCACACAGGAAATGAATTGTGCAATACCATAGCTATGGAATGCCTAGTTCAGTTTCTGCTCCATCAAGGGTGTCTAACCACAACACTGACAATGTCCTCACAGATAGCCTCCAAAGCTGCAGATGAAGGATTTGGAGTGATACTACAGTGAAGAAACACCCTTCAAACCTCAATATACACAGTAAATCAAACACCACTGATAAGACATGACTCAGAACCAATGTCTAAGGAAGTGAACCAGAATACAGCCTCTATCAATATAAAACTAAGATAAACATAGTTTTTTACATGGTTATTGTAATGAAGGAGAAATTATATAGTGCATAGGAGAACAGCAATATCCTATACATTATACATCGCATAATCCAGACTATATTGTTCATGGCCACAAAGGAGGCTGGTTCTTCTTTTCTGACCATTGTGGAACCAGTACAGCAGTGTACACTTTCTATGTTTTTTAATCTATGAAGTTAGATTATTTGCTGATATTTTAGTGATGAAACAAATCATCAAGTATTTAATGCATAATGCATCTATAAACAGCCTCAACTAATGTACTGTTATTCACCAATGTTAAATCTGTATAAGAAAATCCTATATCTTTTAATCTCCTTCCCTCAGATATTTACCTTTACCAAAAAGTAGATACTTTCAAGTGAAACAGCATGTTTGCACACACTCAACAGTGTCAACGTTGTGAATTCAAGCAGAAATTTTATTATCAAGCAATGAACTTGTGGTCAGTTTAGTGTGATTACTAAATGAAGATCGGGCAATCATGGAGATCCAACATAAGGGAAAGATTACACACCCAGCGATCATAAGGTGTTAGAGAGAGGTGCTTGCACACCTCTATGTGACTTATGAAGAGTTTTTTCATTTCTCATATTAAAGGATAGGGGGAAGGTAGAGATGAGGCTCGCAATGGTGGCCAGACATGTGTTTTATCACATCTGATATCTGCAGTAGGTTATGAAGTCCTGAAGCTAGTTATCTGGGGTATCAAACATTAGACAACACTCACTAATCCTCACTTAAAAGGGTTCATTGGCACTTTCCATAGTCCCTTTGGAACTCCTTGAAATCCAGCCCATTCACTTAACTATGTGCTACTGGAAAGGATTTTGGTTGAGATCCACACATGGCTGTATACTCTTTTCTGATTTAAAAATTAAGTAAATATCTCCAGTGGGAACATGGGAGCAAAATTCATAATCAGGCTTTTATGAGGAGCGACGAACTGATCTAGTCACACAAAATAGTTTAAGTGTGGTAGACAGAAAGACAATGCAAAACCTTACCATCTAATTAGACTTATGCTGTACTGCTTTTCTTCTGAGAAACTTTACCCTTAGGCAAATCACCCACTATAGTCTGTTTTATTGTAAGAATCAGCTGGCAAGATCGGACACCTAAATGTAGTTGTGAATGTTTAGTAATGGGAAAAAAAAGCATTTTGGATAGGTTGGCATTAGTTTTAATTAGAGCCATATATAACAGATCACTGGGGATATAAACACTGACAAATCATCCTGTTTCTGGCTGGGACAGTTCTGCTTGATCAGCGACCAGAACGGTAGGCCTGGACCCATCAGGAGATTTAGGACAGCAAATTCTCTTAATCTTTGTTTTGGCATCTATTGCCAGCTAAATATTTACCATTTTGGAGGACTCCAGGGAATAGCAATATAATCTCGTTACTCTTTCTCCAAACTATTTGTACATCCACAAAACACCCCTTAATTATCACACACCTGCCAGTCTGCTAATACCCCTAGCAGAGGTCAATGTTTTAATAGCAGTAGTACATTAAACATCAAAGGTAAAAATATATTAATACTAAATGCAATTAAGACAGTTTCCAACTAATTCTTTGAGCAGGCTAGTTACACAGAGAAAATTAAAGAAAAGTTAAAGGTCAAAACAAAAATCTACAGAAGAGACTCGCTATTTTCATTAATAGGTAAAATAAATACTCTGAGAATGCCTTTCTTAGGTTTTATTGCTCTCAATACTTTAAAAACAGATTTCTCACCTGACACACAAAAGCTCCAACAACACTAAATGCTCAAAACACATGTATTCATTTTGTGCAAACCTACAGGATGACATTTACATTCATGTTAGAGGATGCACACAAAGACAACTCAATTCCAGCAACGTCAGATGCAAAGCTTAAAGGCTAATCTCTTCCTGATGCCAAGAAATATGATTCCAAGAGAGATGACACATTAAAGCAAGATAAAATTGGCTTTTAATTTCAGTAGTGCAGATGAATCAGAGTCTACATTAATTTCTTTTAAAGAGTCATTATTATAGGTAAAACATCTGCATATACTTCCTCTGAACTTCTGTCTCCATTATTTTAATGTGTCACAAGGACTAACATTTCACACAAGGACCTGTTTTTCAAAATTAGACTCATTCAAAATGCTGTTCTATGTTCATGCTATGGCGTACACATCCTGTGGAGTTCAATTTTAACTTGGACTACCCACACAATATAAAACCTGCTGGTATTATTTTCTGGACTTTGCTGAGGGAATCTAGGTAATGAGGAGAAAATCATAAAAAAGTTATAGAGGAAATAGATATCAGAAGATGTATTCATGACCATTATGAATAGAGGTGCACATCAATTTGTTCCTGTGGCTGAGCTATGAGTGAAATCCAATTTGCCCAGGTTTCATTGTGTAAACCAGGTAAAAAGAAAATAAATTTGTTCTACAATAAATCAATTTTTCCATACTGGAGGAAAATCAAATTCAGAGTCAAAAATCAAGATTCAAAAAGCCTATACAGAACTAATGAAAACTAGGCAGACGTAATCAAAATAAAGCATTGACTTATTTTGTTGCCACAGCTGTAAAGACATCTTTTAAAGCTCATCCTCTTCTGCAGATCACAAATAAAGGTGCTATCTTTTGCACGCTACCAGTAGCTTGTTGTTTCTTAAGCGTTAGCTGTGCCTCACAAACCTAATGAATTAGGTGTATAAAGGTTGATTAGCTTTCTCCTATAATTCTACTTGAATGCAAAACTATTGGTTCTCAAACAAATAGGTAGATGTCTCTCCAAGTATTATTGGGAATGCAAGTCAGTGAAACACTCCAAATATCTCTGTTCTTTTTTGTTGGCATGCAGACAGGCTAGAACATTGTAACCACTCATTGCAAAACTGCTCCAGTGTCAGGGTTATGTCCAGACAATCTACACAAGACAGAAAATCTGATTTACAGAATGGACTAGTCGGCTAGGTTCTGTGCTGCTTCAAAGAGCTACAAAAAGCTTCAGATGTTACGTTTTGTACATGGTCAAAGAAATGTAAATCTCCTAGACCAATATATTCATTATACATCATTAAAAAAAAGAACTGTAGAATTATTTTATATTTAAACTGAGTGACTATGAATAGAAGCATAGTTCTTGCAACCCAATATGTACTGGTCACAGGGTAGTATAAGATGAATCAGATTAATGGTAAAATAAGCTTTTTTGAAGGAAAGCCACAACACAATATTATGAAGATTAGAGTTCAAGTTAATAGCATTTCTTAATAGCATTAGCCACTTAAGAATGTTGAATTATCACAGTAATCTCTATTTTGGAAGATGATATTTTCAGTCTTAATAAAACAGCATGGGAAATCCAACTTTTTGTTGTTGTTACTTTCATGGAGTACTTTTCTTTTTTTAATGCTTTAAACCTTACTTTTCCACGACTGGGTATCTTTTCTAGAGAAGTCAATGACATGCAGAAGTGTACAAAGAGTAGAGCAAAAATTGCTTGATGTAGTGGACAAATTGCATGATTGATTTTTTTGCATCTCTAAATACAAACATAACCAAGCCAAGCACTTTTGAAAAAAGAATTCTTTAAAATGTTAATTTTGTTTACCAGCAGAGACAGGTTTCTTTGAAAAAATGATGTCTCTTAAATAGGTATCTTTATCTCTCATTCCATAGTAGGTTTCTATTCAATTGTGCAGATAATATTTTTAGTGCAGTTATACTTGTTGCATATACCTTTCCCTTAAACACTCGGTTAAGCTGTATTCTCCCCAAGACATACATGTATTACTCCAGCTGATGTGAATAGGACATAGTTTTTATCAAGGAGAGACTTTACGGAAATGAAGGTTAAGAGATTAGAAATATGAATACCAAGCTGAAGAAAAATGAAAAATATACTTGGCAGATGTGAGACATTACTTAGAAATCATCTGCAAGATGAACAGCAAAAAGAGACATTTTTCCCTATATATATTTTCTTGAAGAGAGAGTTGAAAAAAGGGAATAATGGTCTGGTTTCTTTGCTGGTTTAGTTCCATGAAGTATATTGTGGCTATTTACAGAAATGGAAAATATTCATCTGAAGCTACAGTTGCTGTGTTAGTTGCCCTTTTTAAGGAAATGCCAAGATGGAAAAGCAGCTGCCTCTCCTGTTTCTTAGTATTGCTTGATGTTCTATTCATATTTCCAACCCTACACACCCTAAAATCAAAAGGTAGTATCAAACAAATCAGAGTAAATAATACAGAGTTCTATCACATATCAAAAAAGTTTTTGCATCATAACATATAAGCTGAAGTAAGCGTAGTTACTTGGCATAACATGCAAATAATCTGTTCCATTACTGTAGAAATATCTTGAGCAAGACTGTAAAAGTAATGCAATGATTCAGAAAACACATTACTGTTCAAACAAAAATATTAGGCATCTGTGTTTTCTAAATATGATTTCCTAATTTATCAGAAACAGTTTCTTTCCCAGAGGCTCATGGTATACAAATTTCAGTGTTGTTTTTGGTCTCTGATATGAAGTCACCCTCGATTTGCACAGTGCTGCAATTTTTCTCTTATATTCTTAAATTGTCATAATAAGATCTAAAATGATGCACACAGTTTTCAAGCAGCTTATGAGTCAGTGAAAAATGCAGAACAAACATAGTTTATGTTCTGTTTTTTCCAATATTTCATACTATCACAATTTAAAGAAACATTGATACAAGATTTCTTGTGATATGCCTGATTTATAGTGTCTTTTTGGATAATGCATGAAATTCCTGCAGATTCTATCCTTTCATATCCTGCTATGCTTGAATAGATGCAATTAAAACAAACATTATTAAATTTTCATTTAGGAAAATAAATAAATAAATAGGTGATTGGGGACTTACCTAAGAGTTTTGCTCTATGGTCCTTCTCTTTCAGTGCCATAATCCATAACAAAAAAATATCAAGTAACAAACGCTAATTTTAGTGCATTATGTTGTATGTCTTCATGACTTACAGAAATATGACAAGCAGCTGTGTTCCACATGGCTGTCAGAGTTTCAGTGTATAAAGGCTGTAGTCACATCATTATTTGTATTATAAGTTTCACAGTTTACATTTATGAAATGAAATTCCATCCACCGCAACCACTGATTTGCACTGTATCACTGCTAACATGGAATTTAGCTTTCATGGGAATGAACCCAATTAAAGTCTGGGGCTGTAAGGTTTACTTCTGAAAAGGCGCAGAAAAACCCCCAAAATCTCAATACACTGAACTGAAGTATGGATTGTAAAAGAAGATAATGCTAAGAATAGAGCCTATCATGGTAGCAAAGCTAGTAATAGCCCTGTTGTTTAGTTGAGAAGGCCCTTTTAAATCATTCACTTCAGGTTCCAGTATTTAATATAATTTCCAACCCTGAAAAGCTCAAGCTTACTAAATCTGTAAAAGGACTTTGATGGCAATGTGGTTTATGTCTTGTTAAAAGAGAAGAAACACTGTCTAGTTGACAGCCCTGCCTTATGCAGGGTTGGCAACACATACTTTGTGTAAGTACTTTCCATCAATATGGGCAGACTACAATCAAACACCAAAATGTAGCTCTTGCGATCCGAGATTCAGTTTTGCCTCGACTGTGAATGTTGGAGTTTTTTTGCTGTCAGGCCAAGGGAATATAGGTATTTCAGTACCATAGTTATCCTAAATAATATAAACATCCTTCTGCAAGACCCTGAATTAGAGGTTCATATACTAAATTAAGTTAATTCTAATCTTTATAGAAGTTCTCACAAATTATCTTTTGTTTTCTTTCATAGTTTTATTTACAGTGGGGTGCAATCAAAAACTGTGGTGTATAAGTTTATATTTGGTCTTCATCATGAAAATTTATATACAATTGCAGGCTGTAAGATTAGTTCATATGCAGATTTCAGCCCCTCTCCATCTTTTCTGGCCATTTAATAGCTTGGAAGAATACTGACTGGGACTTGCATATTATTTCAGTGTGATGATAGATTTATTTTTCTAATTCTCTATTGACAAGACACTCTGCTACAGTACCCATGATCATATAGTATACTATAATATAATGTGCAATTGGATTCGCTGTACTCAGAACCAATAGTAATTTAGTCATGGATTTGAGTTTTAATTGCTTTCTTTGAGTCATTTTCATCATATTGACAATTTGAGCTGTCTTAGCCTACTCATGTTGTTCCGTAATATAATTTTATTCTTTATTGACATAAATACCCTATAACCAATTTAACTAGCCATTAGGTATATTTAAGCCTTATTCAAATTTAATGATCTAAAAAATATGCCAAATCTTGAATCAGTAACTAAACAATAAACACAGGAGACAAAATATGTTGGAATGGTGACATTTTGGGTAATTTTGGTGTTTTTTAAAACCATAAACTACATTGTCATATGAACTATGACAGCACAGATTTCCATGATGGATAAACAGGGAAAAATACTACCCCACTTGATTAAAATCATTCTAAGGCCTGCAACCTTTCAGTACAGGATATAGATTAGAGTGCCCTGACTCCATGAAAACATAAATACAGAAGGTACAAGATAGGCACTGCAAGTCCTCACTCTTCCTTAGTCACCTATTATTTCCATGGATGGAGACAGGATACTGGGGACAAGACAAGTCTTTGGTTTTGCCCAGTACAGTTCTTATATCACTGTAGTCAGAGGAAGTGTCTTTTAGTGAATATCAAATACATTCATTGCTTATAAAAAGAATCGGGGGGGAAGGGGAGAAGTAAATTTTGGGGACAACCTGAAATTATCAGAGATTGTCTCCTTCAGGATGACTTGAGCGCTAGCTTTTGTGTCTATGAAATTCACAGTCCCTGCTGACTATACAAAGAGGCAGATCTCCTAATCCAAGTATAGTCTTTGTGAATACTATCATGTTTCCCTCTCTGGAGGACGTGGGTCCACATTTTTACTGCTGATGCTCGAGGTAGCTAAGGGTGGCTCTGAGGGCACAAGTTACATCTGCTGGTAATCCAGATTTTACTGGGGGCTTGACTTTCCTAGTCTGCATAGAAATACAAGAAAAGCAAATTTGGTGGGAAGTGAATGGACAAAACATATGGGGAGATACACAGAAAAAAATGGATTAGTAAGTTTATAATGTCCTTGTGGATTAGAAAGGAGAAAAATAATAATAATTCTGAAGTGAAAGTATTTGGTTACCTCTAATAACAAGGTAGCTGATCTGAAAAGCAGAACCTGTTAAACCTTCTCAAAACTAGGAGGCTTCCAGATCCGGGTTTTATTTGGGATATAGCTCTATGTATGATGAATCAATAATTCAACTTTCAAAACAAAAAATCCATAACATTCATTGCTGCTTGATAAATAAAAGGGTGGTTAACCCAATCAACTCAGCCTGGAAATGCAAAGCATCAAGAAAATACAAGAAATTACAAGACTGTCCTCTGCGCTCAGAAGGCATTGGAGAGAGGTAGCCAATGGCTGAAGAGGCTCTATCAAACTGAGGAGAAACAGCTCAGTTTTTCTGGTTTTGTTATTTTAAAGGATCAAAGCACCACAGTAAAGCTGGAAGGACTTATAAAAGATTATCCAGCTTGACTAGGCAGCATCATTGACATCCAAAGCCTTCTGCCAAGTGCCTAACTTGTTCATAAAGACCTTGGCTCACTAAACCAGAAAATATGCCAGTGAACGAAGTAGGGCTATTCTGTCCCTCTGTTCTTAGCTCTAGAGCATTTTGACAGGTCTTTGGGATATCCCACCATTCCTTTTTAAACCTCATCAGCTGCTTTTTGCTTTTATCCATTCACATTATGACAATTTGCAACATATGGGAGTCTGGTTTCTATAGTTTAATTCTTTCAGCTCTTACATCAACTTGAGATTCCAAAGATCACCATTAGTATGTCTTCCTGATGTTGCAACTAACATGACCTGTAGCAAAGTATCTTCATTGCTTTCTATTTCCTATGAAGTCTGCTAAGTTACTGCATTTTAACATGTTCTTCAAAAATATTCCTAGAGGGCATAGAGAGATATATCTTGTAGCGATCTCAGCAATTTATTCCATGGACATGGTAAGAATCAGATTTGCACACAGTTGTTTTCAGAGGAAAAATAACACATTCCTTTACATCTTATTTTTACAAACTAACTGCCCGAGAAAAGCTATGGTTAACCAAATCTGTTTCTGAAATTCTTCTGCTTTATTGTCTGGGATATTGTTCAAGAAAAGCTGTTCTTTGCCTTCTGTGTGTGGTGACAGTACACAGAATGAAAAGTCAGGAATTCCTAGCTCATATCATTCAGCACCTGAATATAATGAGATTGGAAAACAAGACTAAAGTGTTAAAACAAATGTCTTGTAGTAGTTTAATTAATAAAGTATTCTTTCTGTATGCGTGCGAGAAAGCAGTCGAGGGAGTGAGCAGGCAGAAGTAGGCAATACTTCCACAAATAACGTAGGTTCAAGTACCATTAAATTTTCTAAAGGATATTTTCTCAGGAAAATGCAGAGTAGGCTGATGGGAGTCATTCTAGCTTCATATATTCATAAAACAGCCTAGCTGCTACTTTAATAAGTGTTTTATAAAGATAAAAACATTTAAGGAAATTATATAAATATATTTTTTATATTTATGAATAAAATTTTACAAAATTCTAATCCTCGATACTTCATAAACCTGGAAAAAATCTCTGCTTACAGAACTAATTTACAAGACTATCTTTAATTACATTTACAGAGCACATGGGATATTTTAAAATACTCAGAATTTTTAAATTTTTTTTTTTTTTTTAAAGACTTCTCTGCCTAGTGGCTGGGGTTATTAAATGAACAACTGTGATCATTACAATTTATGCAGAATAAAGTACAGCTCTCTATGGCTTCATTTATGTTCTTAAAAGAAAGTAGTGGGAGTTTTATAATCTAAATAGATCTCTTTATTTTTATGCATTCAGTTTTTAATGTATTTCTATTTAAGGGAAAATATCATTTTTCTTTGAAATAAAACTGTTTGTGTTTTGATTTCTGAGACAACATGGTAATGTAGAAGGAGATAAGGAACACCTCTTACCTAATGAGGTTCTACCTGTCAAGACAGTTGGTTAAACTATGGTATATAAACACTAACCACATTAGAATAGCTAGTGCAGTGTAATTTGGGCACCAAATTCCAGTTGTAATGCAGCTATCTACCATGCCAGAAATCTGATTTGAAAGTAGACTTCCATTGCTCTGCAGAGCTTCTTTCATCACTTTCTATCAGTCACCACATTAGATTCATACTGACCAATAGGACACGAGAATAAAAACCTTTAAGACAAAAGATAAAAACTTACAAGAAAATTATAATTTTACTTATCCACTTTCTCAACTTGTTCCATTTTCTATTCCCAGTGTCAGCATCACATTAATGTATGCATATTAACTCCCTCCAGAAGTATATTTGCTAGACATTCACAGAAATAACAGTATATGAATGTATTACTATATCTGACACATGCAATAAGAAAAAAGTAGTAATCCTACTTAAGTTGAAAGCACGGACAAAAAACCCACAAGTCAATGTGAATGTTCAAATGTATCCTCTTTTCTCCCCAAAATGCATCAAAATAGAACTTCCCTTCTCTTTTAACTAGCTCTGACACATCCCCTGTCAGCATACACTTCTTGCCATGAAGCAATCTTCTCATTTTTCCAGCCACATGACCAAGTCTTTGCAGCATTATCTAATCAAGATAAAGAAACACCTGCCATGAGTTAGCACCCATCTGATAACAAACTTGCAATGATAAGGCTCAATCAATTCTCATCAAATCTTGCTCTAAGGTGATTTCCAGATGCTGTGACATATCATCACAGAGTGTAATCATGCTGACTTTGAAAACTTGGTTGAAACTGTTGGTCGCCAACCATTATGTTCTGATGTTATTAAACACTCAAACTTTGACTTCTTTTTCCTGTTATCCTCTATTCAAAATTAAATTCTTTTCTTTCTCAGTTGAGTACAGTTTTCTGTACACCACAGAAATATTTCTACAATAGTTCTCTATAAAAGTTTTTCCTTATAGAAAAAAGAATAAATCCCTCATTTTTTTCAGATGGACCCTAATACCACAATACTTTGAGTTTTTGCAGTTCTCTGTGTTTTCACAGAGGGTCTTTTATGAGTTGCCTTATGATCAAAGTCAAGCAGATGGGCAGCGCTGAGTTTCATTCAATCTCCTGAGCACTGCATGGTTACCAGCTCACAAAGCAGCCCTTGTGCACAGGCAGCCACTGTCCCATCCAGCATTTCCCAACAGCATCACCCTAATTTGTCATTGTGGTTCCTGCCTGGCATCTTACATGTTTCTCTCACATATGTGGGAAAATCTCTATCACTTAATGGATACTGAAGAGCCCCTTTCATGAAAAGCCGCTACAATACCTTTCTCAGAAATAAGTAAACAAGTGAACCTGTGACAATGCCACTTTAATATTCCTGTTGAGACGCATCTCTCGCAGACCATTTACTGTGTAGGACACTAAACATTAGACAGACATCTTCAAGGTGAAATGCAAGCTTGAAAGATGATTTAACTGCAGTCAGATGATTTGGAATTAAGTACAATGTTAGAGGAGAAAAGACAGCTGTTCATACTAGAAACTAGGGTGAAATACTTGTTTTGTTACACTTCCCCAATATTTATGAAAAATACCCCTGCCATCACAAACATTTAGCAATAAAAATAAAATTTGCATATGCTTTATATCAGAATTGAAAGGTACAATATATATTGAAACTCCCATCTGCATATACTTTTCTTATTCTTTTAAGGGATACCAAAATTTCTACTACGTAATTTAGAAATAATTTGCATTTCAGTGACAGAGGTTTGATTAAGAGATACTACTGAAACAAAAGCACATTATTGCAGCTTCTGGTCTCAGATGTAGTGCAACTACAAAGTACAGGCACAATTTTACCTCTATGAAGAAGAGAGCTTCCTTAGGACAAGATACTGCAATATAAATTGTAAGGCAAGCCTATATTCCTTTTCAGTAGGGCAGCAACTCTGGTCATAAAGAGAAACCTGAATTTTCTGACAAGGTGGACTACTCAGAATCGGCTGCAAGTAGATGAGTTGTAAAGAACAAGTAGTTTCATTTAGCAATACAGATTTTGTTCTGACAAGAGGCATACTAACCTCAGCTACAGCAGCATGGAAGCTTAACTATTTTACTTAGATGACCTTTTACAATCAAAGCCATCTTTTATTAACAGAACACCATTGCTATTTAAACATAAGCCTATAGTAGTAAACTAAGAAAAAACTCATTTTGAGTTGAAAACATTCACAGCTTTTAAGAAAGTCATGTGTGTAATCATACCTTTGTAACTCAATAACTTCATAATATCATATAGGTTCCTCTCATCAATACAGTTATTGATGGTGTAAAGGAGACACAGACATCAAGCGTAGGTCTCTTCCTCTACTGCCTTAAACCACCAAATCAGAAGCTGTTTGAAGAGTTCTCACCTACACTACCTAATCATGAATGGTGAATGAGCTTTTATTCTTAAAAGGAAACACATTTTACCACCTGACCTGAGGGAAATTACTGAACAGAAGGCGAATATACATGACTGACAATTTAAGATTACGTTACGAAGGCTGCTTAAAAGACAGTGTGGAAGATGATATGTGCATATTATTCAGGACTTTAAACACTTAAAGTTAAAGAAAAAGAGAACACCTAGAGTAGACAGGAAATACAGTTAAGCCTAATTTAACCCATTAATCACAGGTAGCCTGGTCCTATGGAGGTCAGTGTTAGCTTTGCATCAATTTAGCAATCCATGGGACTAGGTTACATTTACAATTTTGCAGTTCTGGTCCTTACTGCAAAAATTTCTCTTACTATGTGAATTAAATAACGGTTCTGAATCATTCACTTGATTATATGTCCTTATATACTATATTTCCTTATATATGATATTGATGAATAAACAGGAATCTGATAGTTTATTTAACTTAAGAAAATAACAACACCTATTGAAACCTAAGTGGCTTTCACATTCTGACTACAGCCCTGGTATATTGACAGAACCTTAAGACATAATAAACAAACACGTCGTTTTACAATCCCACAGTTCAATGCATTAATTTCTAAAATAAAGCAGGATAATTTAAACTGTGATATCTCAGGGAAAAAAAAAAATCACTAAAAAAAAATTTAGAGTTCCCATTCATGACTCACAAAAATCTCTGGTTTGTGAGCAATTTCCCTTGTGTTCTCAAATACATGGACCAGATTTCTCATTAAATCTGAAATCAAGACAGAATTCAAGTTTCAAGACTCAGCTTCTCTTCAGTCACTGAAAATATTTATTCTGAAAAAGAGTCAGTAAGATGTTGTGCTGTGGTTGACTAAACAGAAAATAAGAGACCTGGACCAGAATGCTCACCTTGTTTCTTGACAGCAGGGAACAATAACAAGCCAAAAGCCATGAACTCTGTTCTCTCTGCAATACATGTATCTTCTTCCCTTTTGAATTAATGGAAATTATTCGGTCAAATACAGGGAAAAATTGCAACCCTGAGTGGCTAATCAGAAAAACATCATTATTTAAACTGAACACGAAGAATAATCTGCATTCAAAAAGACAACAAAAAGTAACTCCTTAGCCCATATTATGTTCTAAAATATGAAAATCTGTGCATATGTGATTATTAGTTAAAATCAGAGTGACTTTATTGATAGGAATCTGGCTTTCTGACTTTGCTGCTTCACAGGCCTCATAATCTGAATGTTTCAGCAGTCTTTAGGAGAGGACAGAGTCAGCAGGTCTCCAGCCTCATCCAATATACATTCTGGCAGGCTAAAATCAATACACTAAGATTTGTCTGCCAGCTTCTTTATCCTCATTCCCATTTGCTGCTGACTCTGGCCTCTCCCTGAAGTCTACTGCACCTGTTACTGTCTGAAAAATTTGTACTCCTCCAGTTTACAAATTACTTAAACCACTCCAGTAAAATGAAGGGAAGAAGTTCTCCTTTCTGGCCATCCTAGAACCAAGGCCTCGTGTGCAAGTAGCACCTTGGCAAAAGCGCTTGGAGTGGTTTTACAGCTACATCTGCTCCATCTGTTCTCACTACGCTGACAGTACCCTCAGCCAAAAAGACTGCAGTTCAGTGTCCAACTTGCCAGTATAATTCTATGATTAGTCTGACCAGGCTTGTAATAAGTAAATTCTGGAAGTTTTACATTGCAATTTTGCTATAAACATTTCTCATATGTCCCCCTCCCCCAAGAAAAATACATTTATATACATATATACACATATGTGTAGCTAGATAGCTACATTTTTCACCCCCACAGATTTATAAGCCTAGAAATGGCCTGACACTAAGTTTACTGGTGCTATGATGCAGGACATCTCTAGAGTTCGTAACAACTTGTTTCACAAAAAAAAAAAAAAGATTCAAGCAACACAGATTTGCTTAGGACTTTTTACTAATTTGGATAATTTCTTACTAACAGTAACTACCTACCTAATGCCCTACATTGTCTCATATGAAGCTAGAGAATTGTTTCCTGAATCTTTTCCATGCATACAGGTAATTCTACATTGTCTTTAAGGGATTTGTCTATTTATTCTCCACTTCTCCCATGGGCTAGAGGAAAGAACTAAATAAACAATCCTTGTTCTCCTAGGATTCTGGGGTCTGTAACTATGTCTAACCATAAGACTAAGTTAGTCATTATCTGAAGCTACTTACTGTGCACCAAAAAAAAGGTCCGACATAAACCTGGTCTTAAATCACTGTTTTTTACACCATTATTTTTCAAGACGCTCCCTATGGTTTCCACTTTTTCTGACCATATCAGTACTGCCTTTTCATCTGAGTAAATTCTACTCATTTCCACTGGCAATGTGGATCTAGTCTAAAATAATCCTAATTATCTCATTGCATGCGACCCCCAGCTCTAGAGGAATTAGGCATATGGAAACAAGGATTCTGTAAGGCATTCAAAGTTACAACTATTTTTACCTCTGAAGAGGCTTCAAAACAGAAATATTGCAAACTGATGGCATTTCTGTATGTTCATGGTTGTGCCCAATTCTAACAAGATTTAGCAAAAGCTCTTTCAGCTAGGAAACTCAGCTGAAAAACTCTATAATTGTCTTTCAGATAGTTGGATAATTCCCTAATTCCTCTGTGTAATTCAGGTAACAAAAAAAAGTTGCAGCAGCATGAAACTTTGAAGCTTACAATCATGGCATATACAAATAACAGTATTATATTAGACACCTTGTATTTTCTGTCACCAGATTTCCTAGGCATAAACTGACAATAAATTATATTTTTATTATTATTTTGGGGAGGCTATTACAATGTGTCTTTTCCAAAACCTTATTAAGATTATGCATCATACACCACTCAAAATTGTTTTATCTAGCCTGGAGTCAGTCTGATTTGTTCCATATCTAGGGTGAGTATTTTTCTCCTAATACTTCTCCTGGGAATCTTTACACAAGACAGACATGATTTTCATTATGATTGCCTCACTATACTACTAACACCAAATATTGCCAGATCTTGGTACACATTCTGAAAAACTGAAAAATAATAACAATAAAACCCCATTACCATGGGAAAAAAACCTGTGTTTTTTCCAAACTAATGTATCAGTTCTGACACTTTTGTTATTTATAAACAAGTTCAAATCATTTGGATCAAAACTGAGACAATTTAAATCAAGATCTGAAAAAAGCAGAGTATGCTTAGTTATTAAAAACGACAAACATCAAGTATTTGTGTCAGGTACTCCTTTATGAATTATAAGTCCTTCAGGGTCTGTTTGGAACATTTTAGAAAACACATCTGACAACCAAGAGTAGTTTACTTTGGATTAGCAATTCATTGGCTTGGGCTTGTTTCTGTATGGGTTTTTTTTAAGGAGAAATCCTCCACCTGTGTGTTGCTTACTCAGGTAAGAGAATGTGTTTGTGCACCTTACTTTCTATTTTATGCATTTGATAAGGTTGCAGCTTTCCTGCTTAGCATTTTCATGATACAGAAGGAAGAAACCAAAGATCCAAAGAGGTTGTTTGCTGGGAGGGAAGAGGGAAGCTGGAAGCAAAAAAGTTATTTTAGAGTTTTTCAGAAGCACTTCTAGGAAACATTTTGTTTCTTTTTTAAAGTAGCTTCTCTAGGAGGCATCCTGGAGAACAGAGACATGATAACTATCCTTTCCATATAAACTCCATAAATTCCAGCCCCTGGAATGAATAAAAATACAAATGATCTCAGACACTCAAACAGACAGATCACCTGGGGTTGTTTCCCTCTGCAGTGTTATTTGGCAGGCAGCTGGGCAGTTCTCTTCCCCGCAGCTTGCTACATCTGCAGGTCTTCTGCCCTTTTTCTCTTTCGGCTGCCAGGTCAGCTCTCTTTCCCTCTCAGCTGACAGGCTGATTCTCCCTCTCATCTCCTCATGCCAAGCTCGCTCTGCCTGTCGCAGAGCTGGCAGATCTTTTCTTTCAGTTACAAGTCCTTTGCCCCACTTACAGGGCCTCCTTTCCTCTCATCTGTGGTCTTTGTTCTCCCTTCTGTCTGCATGTTTTCAGTCCCCAGTGTTTTAGTAAGTGAACTGGCAGACTGTAAAGCAATTATGCTAATGATGAGACAGGGACACACATTTTCCCTCTTTTTGCAGATATTCTCCCCACGCCTCAACTCCCTGGGTGATGCACCCAGGATTACCGAATGAGGGGGCAGCAAGGTCTCGAACTGAGCTTCCTCTGGTCCTAGATAGCACTTTTGACTGTTTGGGGCATCCTAAGCATCTTTATAGATTCCTGGGAACCCATTTAGCACTGTCACTTTTACCATCTATATTAACCCTGCCACCCACTGGTGGATTAGGTCGTATCCTAAAGGTTTCACATCACTAGCAGAGACTGCACTACATAACCTACAAATCCATCAGCTGGATGAAGGGGAATGTAGATTCACAAGGAGTGGAGTGATGGGTTTTGATCAGAAACTTGCAGTGAAAGATGCAGTGATTAAAATAGTTTGCTAAAACATTCCTGTAAGAACAAACAGGCAAAATAATTCAGAAAATGTTAAAAAATTCATCTTGGCATAAAAAGAAGTGCCATGATTTTTAAAATTCAAAACATATTATAATTTTCATTACTTCCAATCAAAATATTGTGTTCCCCAATCATCTTTCTAATTCTGTAGAATGCAAAAGAGATTTCAACTGGTATGATGCTTATGTAAACTTTTTTTTTTTAAAACAGGAACTGACAACAACTGCTGTTTTTTAAAAAAATTGCACTGAATTGACTTCAATAGCTGTCCAAGCCCTTCAGTATTTTTATGGGCCAATGAAAATCCTCTGCTACAAAAAGACAGGCCAAATACTTTCTAGTGCTCTTTAAACTCCAGTCACATAGCTCTGTTGGACCCCAGTTAAAGTAAAAGAAAGGGACTAAGAGATTTCATGGTTACCCAGCACGTATTCACAGTTTGTTTTCCTTGGATACAACATAGCTAATGCCTCAAAAGGTATGTGACTGCAGCATTGTAGGGTTTTTTTTTTTGCCATGTTATTAAGAACACCCTGGATCACTGAAACAATACGCATGTGTAGAATGACCATGGGCCAAATAATTCCACAGGCTGGAGTGATTTTTGGTAACACTTTCTTTGGCCAGACATTATTAATTCTTGTGATGTTCATTGTAATGATGCAATAATGAAGAACTAATGTGTTATTAATGAGGTGGTAATGCTGTATATACTTCACAGAGATTCCATTTTAATTGACCAATCAATGTACCATTGTTTTAAATCGTTAATTTGTTTTTAAGAGAAAATGTAACAAAAGTTAACAAATGTAGTTTTAAGTAAGACTGAGGCCAGCTATTTTGCAATGACCTTCTAGGCTCTTTTGAAAAGCTTTGCCAACTTATTCAATTACAAAGTGAGAAGGTGGAGTGGTTTCAAAACAATTATAAAAGCTGCCAATAAATTTCATTCAACTCCTCTTACTTAAGAACAAGGTCAGCAGTGAGAGAAAAAGAGTGCCTTTGAAGCCCAGTATGCCATTTTTTAATTTAAGGTGTGTAGTTCTAAATCATAAAAACAAGCTTTGGATTAATGAGGGCACCTTGAGACCTCCCCAAAAGGCTTGATTTTTGAAGCAACTGTGCTTTTTACTGAAATGCAGGTTTTCTAAAGGAGTCTAAAATTGGGCACACAAATTTAGTTGCATTTCAATATCCATATTTATTTATTATGATTATTACTGTAGGATTGCTCTGTTCATTTTAACTACTAAACTCTTCACATCAGGAAGCCAGAAAAGTAGAATGTAAGGAATCACAGACTGAATATCAAGAAAATTCATGGCAATTCTTCTCCTTAGAGCATCTAAACTTAAAAAAATGAGTTGAAAAAAGTCTCTGGCTTATCATATTAATTTAATATGGGGTGGGGGGACCTTTTCAAGTTAAAGATGTAATTTCCCATGTACTAGTTTGATATCAAAGTTAACATTTCTGCGGTCATTCATACTGCAAACTCACACAATAGTTAAGCGCAGCAGTACTGTCCAGATTTGAATAGAGAAGTTCATTCACTGCACTATGTTTAAATTAGGTTGAACTTTCTCAGAAAGTATACATTTTATGACCAGAGTCACTTTTAGACTGAGTCTTGCTGTTTACACTGTGCTTGCCTGAATCTCAAGATGCAGCACAACAACATCCATTGCAGTCACCAAACTCATTAAATGCATGAGTTTGTGTCTAGCACAGTATCTGTTGTCCACTATCCCAGTATATTTATGCTGCAAAGTGTGACAGCTAGGGCACAGACTCTCCACTAAAGTGTAAATGGAAAATCCTTTACTGTTACAATGGCACATACTTATGCTCTCACTACCCTAGCTCTTACTTCACGATAAGCAAATCAGCAACTAGACAGTCATCAACCCTTTCTCCCAAAAAGAGTTCCATACTTTCTCCAAGCTGACTTATCTTTCTTCCATGGCCTGCTTCTCCTCCAAGCCTTGCTGCTTCTCCAGGCCTGTGCAGAGCAGAGCTGACACTCCTCCAAGCCAGCACAGGACAGAGCTCCTGGCTGGCTCACCAAGTAGAGTTCTCCCAGGCAGAGCTCTCCACCTTCACCGAGTTCCCCAAACAGAGCTCTCTGGCTGAGCTGACCAGCTGATGTCAATTAGGCTCTTAAGTATTGAATCTCCCACAGCTGAGCAGGGCTGACAGGCCAATGCCGACTTGCCTCTTAATCATTTACCAGTAACACATGTTTGACTCTTAACATATTGAATCTCCCACAGCTGCACAGAGCTGACACTCCCACAGCAAAGTACTAGCTACACTGACTCACTGTTTGTGCTTCTTTATGCCCTTGTTCTTATCTGTGGTCAAGGGATGTAGGTACGGCTTCTCTCCTGAACCCGCTTCCTTTCCTGAAGCCTTTAGCCAGATTCAGAGCACTAAGGCTGACCTCAGATGTTGTTATACAGCTATTCTATCATTTCAGTGGAGTTATATTGGTTTGGGCAAATTTTTCAAGAATTAAAGTCAATGAGTCCAGACACACTAACACGACCAGACATAATTTAAGACAATTCTGTTTCCATGAAAAGACAAGGTTCTGTGTCCATTCCAAGCAGAGAACAAAACTACTTCTCAAAAGTGGGTGTACAGAGATTTTGTCTTCCATTTCATTCTACTTCTGAATTACTTAGATGCTTTCAAACTGTTACTCTCATTTTAGGATAAATTCTCCAGGACTCGTCCATAAGAAATGTCAGTGTACCAAACTGACATTTC
Source organism: Strix uralensis (assembly GCF_047716275.1). NCBI lineage: Eukaryota > Metazoa > Chordata > Aves > Strigiformes > Strigidae > Strix > Strix uralensis. The sequence continues at coordinate 4,727,174 of NC_133984.1, forward strand.
GCATTACTTCCATTAATGCGAAACAGCTTCACTGGGTATAGTAGTGTCATTCTCAATACAGACTTTAGTTCAATATCTGCCAGGTGGCACATGAAAACTGATCTTGTATAATATTCACACAAGTATTTTGAGCTTTAAAATACCGAGGCCAATCAAACTGTTCCTAAACTCTTTGGAAGTTGGGCTTTGGTAGTCTTTCAAGGGAAGCAAAAGGAAGGACCCAGTGGTTTTTTTAATATCTGAAAGTAGGTCTTTTAGCTTTGTTTCATCTCCACTTAAGTACTGAATTTTAAAAAGAATAGGTTTAAACTTCTTGAACACTTCAGAAGAAGGTCTTTCTACTAACTTTAACTAGAGTTATAAGATTTTTTTTTTAATAATGTAGTGATCTGAAGTGTCTCTTAAAAGAAAATAATGGTCTTTCAGGTTTGGTTTTCTAACAAATCTTATAAGCATTCTAGATTATACTATGCTGCTTACGAAACCTACATTAGAGTAAATAAAGCAGTTATCTTAGATGTAATTTTTTACCACTATGCTAAAATCCTCCCCCATTACCCTATACTAAAGCTACCCAAATAACAATTTGGAATTTGGTGTTCAAAAACACAGACAGATCTTTCACTGGAAGTAATGGGTGGTATAAATTTAAGTTCTGAACCTTATAAAAAATTCCATTTACACACTTCTGTTAACCAATTCAGTATGTGAAGTCAGTCCAGAAAAAAAAAAAAAATTAGACTTATTGCACTCCCATCTTCAGTGTAAAGTGAACCAATTTACTTGTTTCGTATATTCCTGAGAAATATTTACATATTATATAGGTAGAAAAATGTTTCTAATGAAATCACTAAGTATGGCAAAACTTTCTCTAGTGATGATTTATTATTCTGATATTCATCTGCAGGAAAAAAAGCAATGCATATAAAACATAAAATATGCAGTCCCTTTAAAATGACTTCACTTAAAGATGGTGCAAGTAAAAAATAATTTTGTTTGAGAACATGCAAGCATTGATTTCAGTCTTCAGGCAATACACTTCTCTACGTATTTGTCACAATTCAATTTACATCCACCACTAACACAGTATCAGCACAGCATTTTGAGTCAGCTGGCACTACGTACCAAATAACTAATGGGAGAAAGTCCAATCTGACTTATACCACTACCGCAGGGCATCGCTTGGCAGGAAGATTTAGTTCCTAGTGAGTGGGTAAGCACGTAGGTGGTCTGAGGCCAATGCTGATAGCAAAGGGGCACTAAAATTGTCCCTCACCCCACTCCCAATCAGAGCTGTAGAGAGGGATTTGTTCCAGCTTTCCTTACGAAATTAAAATTTTAACGTTCTTGAAATAAATACATCTGTTTTCTTTGTTGAGTAATATTCTTGTCCTATCTGCACCAACAAAAACCCCAAAGAAATAGAGTCAAAAGAAGGAGACGAGAAGGATCTCAGTCTGCTCTCAAAAAAATCACATTGTTCAGGGTATTATATCTCATGTCATGCACATCTCCAATCTATAAAACCCACTGTACACCACTCTAATCACTTTTTGTCAGAAAGTTGCTGTTTCCATAATCCAAAGTGTCTTCACTTTTGAGAATCAAATCATAATGTTATTTTAAAGGTTCTCCAGTCTTTAATTTCCTTTGTGTCTTAATGGTCACATAACTTCATAAGGACATGAGTACTGCTCTTATCTCATAAGATGCAGAAGCAGCCACAGTGCTATTACAATACTGTATTATTTTGTTTTTCCCACTAAGCAAAAATCCATTGAAACCAATGGTGCAGGCATCCTATAAATTCTAAACGGACTTTGCATCATAAGAGTAATACATAATGAACTCTTTCCCAAGTAGTTCACAGAGCAGTGCTCTAATCACATAAAGCACACGAGTAGCCATTTCTTTCTAACACTACAGAGGGTTTAGACATGCTTCTAATGTAAAGCAATTCTATCTCATCGTATTCTGAGCTTAGCTATTTTATCCAGCCATTTTTGGTCTGCTGTAGGTTCTTCTGTACCCCTCCCTCGCATAAATACTCGGAGCAGAAAGAAATAGCTGAGCAGAAAAAAGGTAAAGAAGAACCTGGCCACCCTGCCCATATTCGACCATGCTGACAGTGCGGTACCCCGACTCCGAGAAGCTGCCCCGCTATTTCAAGGACATTTGTACAAGTGAAAGCAAGAGCAAAGGGACCATGAAAAATGAAAACAAGATATGTAGTTAATTGGCAAAAAAGTGGTCAAATGAATATTCATAGTTATGGTTTTCATTCTATTTCTAGAAGCATAATCCAGCACTTCTGAACTAGAATTGAAATGCAATTTTTTCAAAATATAAAGTTGACCAGATTCCCTAAAAGAACTTCTCCCTTTAAAATTGTTACAGGAATAATAGAAAATGATCAGCATTCTCAACATCAGATAATTTAAAAAACATTAATTTCAATATTTCTGAACTATTAAAAAATCTCAGGGGTTTAAGTTCGTATTCCTATTGGGAAAAGCTGTATTGAATCCCTGGAACTGCTTACCTACTCCAAACTTTTTACATTAGCTATGTAACTATTCCAAGAATAAGTTTTTTTTCTTTCTTTCTTTTTTTTTTTTTTTTTTCCCTATTTCTCTTCTGTCTCCAGATGGCTGCAGTCCTGGTTTCTTTAGTCACAGAGTTGATTTTTATTTAATTTGTAGTGTTTCAGTGAGATGACATGTTGTCAGATCTGCCTTGGAAATTATATTCTTCAATTTATCAGCTAACAGAAGCTGAAGTTAAAGTCTCCCCACATTGTTGTGTCAGTGTGCCCCAATTCAATGGAAAGAAAACATTCCTGAGGGGTGAATGGGATGGGAGTGAGGGATTGGAAAAAAAAGAGAGAGAGAGAGAGAGAAAAAAGGCATGGTCAAGGTGAGTGAAAGCAATATATGGTGCTTGCTAGCTAGTCACATGTCACATAAGACTTTTAATTGATTTTGTAGTAGCCATCAAATAAATAAACAAAACTCTCAGCCTATGCCCACCATGCAAATTATTTCAGCATTTTACAGAGAAAAGGGCTTAAACCAACCATTTTGCTCTGGTCATTTTTTATACTTTGCATTCAAACAGACTGCCTCAAAAAGGAATACAGAATGGAAATCAGGCCCGTTGCATACATTTTAAACACTAAATCTGACTTCAAGGCAATCAAGGTTATGGTTTTCTTTATGTGTAAAAATCCTACTGCATTAAAGTTTCCTAGGTTTCAGCAACAACAAAATTACCACTAATTTATGAAAACTGTGTTAGTGCCTGCAAACCTTTGTCGTAAATTATGCATGTGAGCATGGAAATGCTAATGAAAAGAGGATTTCATTTACAAATGATTAGTACAAATTCAGCAGTCTCTATAGTTATTCCCATCTAATTTATTTTCTTGTAGAACATGCTGTTTGCCAGGTTTTGGCCATTTATTTCTATACCGTTGAACATCAACTTCTCAGACTTTAATGTCACATTATCTTTTTATCCAAAGAAATGTTCATTTTCTTTTTAGAAGGTCTTAGCTAAATGAAGTCCTTGGGCTCAAAGTTAACTCTTTAGATTAAAACATTTGTAGGAGGGATGCAGTAAAAATTACGCCCTTTTACACAGAAGGAATTGCTGAAATTACTGTGGTTTCTAAGACTTCTACTAATTTGTTGAAGCATATACACAGAATCACCTTCACCTGAGTTTATCACAGATTTTTTCACTCAGCACACCATTTTTAAATTTTTTTTCCTCACTACATAATACTTTTGTTAGGGATTAGACTTCCCTGGGAAAAACTTAGTAAGTCAGCATTCCAAAAGCATTCTACAGGTCTCTAAAAAAAGATGAGAAGAATCCATAGTGCAAGACTTTATCGTGATTGGTTTTGGCCAAAGATCCATGCTGGCTGGAAAATCAATAATGCCTTATATGAAATAGATCCAAATAGAAATGAAAACATGGGGTTCTAAGGAGTTATAAAAACATATTGTAGAAAACACTTCAAGGTTTCTTATTAAATAGAGAATGTGGATCTTCTATTTATTTGTTAGGAGCGGTGATGTTTTGTGGATTTTGTTGGAAGCAGTGGAAGTAGAAACAAAACTTTCTTCTACATATAAATTTGCTACTTTCTGTTAAATCATTTAAAATATTCCAGGCTGGGAAAGTTTCAGCACTGAGATTTATCATTTAAATGCAAAAAGAGACTTTGGTCCTTTTGTCTGTGCTTTTTTAGAGGTTCAGTAGAAGACCTACATCTGAAGTTTGGCCTAGTTGATAAAAATATTTGCAAGCCTGGAAAGCCTGAAGAATTAGATCATTTCTTCTATAATTCTGGCCTGAAAAACAGCCCGCACAACACTCCAGATGCCACAGAATCAGGCTGTGTACGGACTATTAAAAAATAGTAAAGCTCAAAGTTGTGGAAAACGGACTTCCTTTAAGCCTAGATCAGACAATGATTCTAATTGCACAATCTACCCAAATCAAATACATACCTAATGTGCAATGCATTTTTGCCTTTGACAGCTTTATTTGTTCATTAAACATTTATGTTAGATGGCTTTTAGCATCCCAGTCCATGATATTCATCTAAACTTGGCTAGAAAATTAACAGCTTAAGTAGTCCCATATTTTATCATATTAACCTCTCTTTGGATTTTTACTGAGTAGCTGTGATAAAAACCGACCTAAATTGTGCATTTCAAAATTGAATTTTAAGAGTGCTCTTGCTAATATTAATTGTTTGGGTTTTTTCTTATTATTATGTGGTATGGCTCCTTTCTCTGATAACTTGGTAACAGCAAATTGATTATAATCACTCAACCTAAAATGGGATTTCTTTTATAAGCAAATCAAGTACATGACTATTGGGAAGGGTTTAGCTATCAAATTAACATTGTAACTTGCTTGGAAACTATTTCCTACCAAACAGTATATGGAAAGATTTCCAGGAAACTCATGTTATATATAGTACTTCAAATAGCATTTAAAAACAATTATTCATACACTTATAATTTCTTGTTCTATTAGCTAAATGCATCTACTGCAAATCTAGCTAAGTGAAGGAGCAGAGATGAAGGGAGAGAGTGAAATACTTCCTATCCTTTGATGATCAGAATATTCGGAAGTTATCTTAGAATAGGCCATAAGCTTTAAAAAGCATAACAATTAAAACCTCTGGGGTTTTAAATTATTTGCTGTATGAAGTAGTATCAAGGAGTTATTCAAACATATTTACATGCAACAAACGTATGTACATGCAACATGCATGCCTGAAAACAAGAAAAATCTGAAATGTTGTTGTGCAAAAAGAATAAGAAACTGTAGAATCTGTGAGAACTTCTAGCAGTCTTATTCCAAGGGTATCTCTTCATGAAGAAATTCCTCCTGTTTTTCAATGACATTGTGAAGACTCGCCAAAGTGTTTAAAATGGAATGCTATTTGATGATCACTTTAAGTTTACTTTAGTGATATGTTTACATGTGAACAATGCACATCTAAAGAAAAGATTGGTATCAGACATGGTAGTTTTAAAGGCACACTGTGTACAAGACATGTTTTCTGAGGCAACAAAATTTATTTTAAAATTGTCTGCTTATTTTAAATTTATTTTTTATTTCTCAGTAATGTTTATAAACTTAGCTGCTTGTGAATTTGCTGTCTGTATAGGCACCAGTCACCAGTATCTCACTGTACTGCAAGGTAGTAAGTAGAAGTTTTTAAGGGAAATCATTCTTTTCCCAAGCAGCTAACAAGGGAAGATAAGAGCAGGTGGATGCAGCAAGAAGCCTGCCACACCTAACAAAGCCTAAACACCCTGATGACTGGCCAGGTACAAAACTTTATTATGTTCACAAACTCCAACCTGATGGCTCAGAAACTTCTTGGAAAATATTAAGTAAACAAAATCAGGTATGCAACAAATTACCAGAAGGACAGACAAAGAAAATCTGAAAGCTTAAAAGCATGAATAATTTGTTCCGTAGGAGCGCATGACACCAGTCATCTGTCAGTCTTTCTTTCTTACTAGTCCTCCTTTCTCCTGAAATCTACATCTTAATTTCAGCCATATATAGCTGTGAAATCTTTTGCTGTTTCTTCCTAACAAAACAAAACAATCTAGTCTTATCCATATGAAAAAATGTACCAATGGATTTGTCTTCCAGAACAATTCATCTTCTTTGCTTCCTTGAAAATAGACTCTGCTGAAGTTGCAAGGCTTCCCAAAAGACATACAAAAGTTGAAAATTTGGTTGTGATGTTAATAATGTCCCAAATATTGACAGTAACTTGATAAGGTGATGCCATTAGTAGATGTTATTCCATCGCTAACAGAAACTGGCTTTGAGACAAGTCCACATTATGTAATATCCTCAAAGCTTTCCATTTATATTCCTTTACCTGTTCAGCTGGCTCATCAGCCACATATACTTTATTTTCTTCTTTTGGCAACTAGTTCAAACATTTTGATGCACAACTGTCTGATCATAGAGATATGAACATCATCTAAGGGCAAAATTTTTTCCTGATGTGCATATTCTGTAAAGCAACTACGATGGTGACAGTTGCCAAGACATGATGGGAAAGAGAGGAGCAGTACAGGAATAACTGATCTGACGTGTCTGGTACTGGATGTACTGGTGGTCAGCCAGATCATCATCATCTCAGTCCTGAGTTCTTAATTTAAATATACCTTGTGGAAAGCAGAAATGGAGATTTTGGGGACAGGCAGCAATGGAAATGATGGATGTGCAACCCAAACATTCCCTTGTTTATGCACATTCAGGTTTTCTACAATTACTTTGTAAACTGTCAGATCTTTAGCTATAAAGAAACTGTTTAAATCAAAGCTAGCAGACAGAAAGATTTCACCCCTAGTTATATCCCATGTATCACCAAATTTTGGATAAACCTAGTGTCTCCACCATGTTCACAAGTGCATCTAACACAGAACACAATCACCTTGTACTGGTGAAGTATTTATTAAATGCTCTTCTGAAGGGAATGTTCCAGAAGTGAATGAGACATTAAAAGCCTTCGGGAAATGCATCCTAGTGGATTGGTTTCTGGTTTGTCTTAGTTTCCAGACTAGTGAGCATGACCTGACTGAACTGTGCAAGACTGAACAAGCTATCATACTTGCAGCTGTAAGATTGACATAAAAGACATTTTCCTCCTTTTCTTCTCCCCCAGCAATCACACACCTTTGCTGGAAAGTGGCCTCTATGACAGAATGCAGATGGATGATTAGCTGTGCAAAGTGCAAATACCAGGTTGGCATTTCAAAAAATGGAGGGGATTCTGAGAAAGCTTGTAAATCCTCACAAAAATACTGATAAATTTGTTCTTAATCTTATTCATATAAAACGGCATTCAGAATGACAGAACAGGCTGATGAATGAAATGTAAACATGCTAGTCAGGTATTTTGGTCCAACGTTTGCTGAATTTCTCATACTTCAGCTCTTACATGTTTAATATTGCACTTCTCTGGTGGAGCTTAACTTTTTCAGTGGCAAGGTAGACATAACAATGTTTATGATGGTTTCTGATATATTATCATAGAACTTGTTATTCAGCGTATGCGGTTAATTAATTTGAACTTCTGGTGCTGATGTGTGACTGCCTGAGAAAGCACCCTTCTATAGTTTTGCATGAGTTCCTGAGGTGCTGCTGCCTTCATTCCTATCATAGAAAACTTATCTGGAAGTACACGTTCAATGAATTATCTGGGGCAACGGTGCAGCTGCTCCTCCTCAGTTCTTCATCTGTATATGTATTTCATCAACATTAACAGCTGCAAATTGCATACAGAATTTAGGGAAAAAAGAACCTTTTAGAAAAAGCCGATTTCATTTTTATCATTTTGCTAAGTAGGGTTGTGATAAAATCTCTACTGCCTCTTGCAAGAATGGGAAGCAGCCTGTTTTGCTTATATAATGCAACATGGCTTTATTAGTATTACATTGGCCTTATAAAAAAAAGACTTGGATGAGAGTTGCAGTGCAATGTCTGATAAAAATTTCAATATCTATACCCATCTTTCAATAAATGTACAGGGAAAAACTATACAGCACTGTGTATAGTAATCTGATTATCAAAAAACCCTCCCATTTTTTCCATCTGTTTTTTCTAGTGCCAGATTTTCCATGAGGAAGGTCTTTAAAATTAATACCTCTTGTACCAAAAATAACCAAAACCAGAAGGAAGGTACTGTCAACCTTCTTTGCTGACTACCTAGGATGGGGGTGATGATGGCTGGCAGTGGGGCTACAGTAGTATGTTTGAATTAAGGAACACTTAAAAAGTGCAAACTACCTTTTATTGAAAACTTTACAAATGATCCAGCAAGATACTTACAAATTCGCTTCTGTTGATAGTCCCAGCAGGAAAAAAAAAAAAAAATCTCAAAAAAAAAATCTCAAAACTGTAAATCGTGACATTATTAAGGAAGAAAAATATACAGTAATATTACTTTAAGATTTTTCTTGTGATTTTTTTTCTTCTCAAGACCTGAGTTTAGTGCAAATAAGGAACTGACTACTAAAAGAAGTTTCACAGCCTCTCTGCTCTATAAGAAAACCTAATGAACTTGAATTTTAATCTTACTTTTTTGTAAAAAAAAGTTATTTAATGTTTAATTTTTGCTTTTTCATGCTAAATGGCTGAAAGAGCCTAGAAAAAAAATCCCTAACCTAAATTGGGAGCAATCACCATGTTTTATTAACTGTGAGGATTATCTTCTGGAGAGCAATCACAAAACTATTGAATATTTTACTTTTCTCATCTGTGATCTTTTCTTCTGTCTTGTTAGAAAACAACTCAGTGAATAAATCATTCAGTGCCCAATTCTGTATATTCAGCTCCTATTAAACACATTGTAAGAGCACTCAGCATCTCAAAGGGACAGCCTTCTCATCAGCCTCTTCTTTATTGCAGTTTTCAACATCAAGTTTCTTCCAATCTACCTAATAAATTTCTAAATTTCTTTAGTTTAATGTGTATATGTGTTCTTTTACTGTGCTGCTACACATCACACAACAATATGTGGATGATTCGTATAATTAAACTAAGCTAGCTGATTATCTGATATACAGGTTGATAGATATTTTCTTGAACTCCAAATTAAACACCAGGAGTAAACAACCAGGAAACAAATTTTCCTCAGGAAAAGAAGGGCTGTTGAAATTTTCCTCTGAAAATGCTCTGGGTTGTTCCTTTAAATGGAATGCTGCAGTTGCTGCAAGCAGAAAAAAAATCACAGAGAAAGCTATCTACCCTCTGTCTATTTTGTTTGGGGAAGAATTTAGCTGTTATTGTAAAAATGCTTATCACTAAAACAGCAGCACAAATCTTTTTGTTATTTTATTTTTCCTCTCTCCCTAGTTTTCACATGAGTTTGATGACTGATTGGCCCCTGGGCTCTTTTATAATTTGTGGTAGAGCAAGAAAGTATAGCTCCAGGAGATGTGTAATCTCATTGTCTGTACCACAGGAGTTAGGATTACATGTAATCCCATTTTCTCTGATCACAGCAGGTGCCAGTAGAGGTACACAACATCTTAAACAGAAAAATGCGGCTATAGAAGATGTACTCTGATAATCTGAGTGGAATGGGAAGTGCTCTGTTTGATGTCAGGGCACTGCTCTTCATAGTGCCCTCTGGTTTGGAGCAGCACACTTCTGAGATTCAAAGGTCAGTTCCAAAAACCACAAGTGTTTTTGATCAAGCCACAAATATCTTTACAGAAGTTTCCTCTTATCTTAAGTCATTTACCATGGCTCCATCACTGTTTGCTGCCAGTGACTCTTTTTGTCCTATATCATGCCCCTCACAAATGGCAAAGAATACTGTATCATTCATTTCTGATCATATATCAGAATTTTTCAACTAGCAGCCTGCAGAGGCACAGGGCAAGGCTACCTGGCCTGAAAGCATATTGCTGGTTATCACATTTCCATGTGCCAAGGAGGAAACAGGAGTGGAGCTCAGAGACTCCCCTCAGAGCTGCCAGTGTTCCTCAGATTAGGCACAAATACGGTTTTACCGGTCAAGCTGGAAACACTGGCTAGAAAAACATGAAAAACAATCTCTTAGATGAGGTGATTTACTGTGTGGCAGATCTGCTCATTTCACTTTTGAAATAGCCTATGAAGCAATTCCAATGGTATACTATAGCAAAACATGAATATACCTTATTATTACTAAGATTCCATTACTTCAGATTAGTTCAGGAGCTTGTTTAATCTTGTCTTTAGTTTTCATCATGGGAACAACTTCCATGGGAACATGAGAGAAATCACTGTTCTGACACCTAATGATGATTGACTCTCTTTTTGGTATGAATGAGTTGCCTGTAGCTTATCTAAACAGAAAACCATGCAGAAAATATCACAAACATAACCAATATTTGAAATATACTACTGCCATTTTAGTATGTTACTTGGCTTTTAACAGAGCTTTTTTAAAAGAGAGTAGATATCATGTATTTTAGTTAAATTTAAAGTAGATTTAGAGATGTAATTTGCAGATTGCCAAAGTCCATTAACCTGATGTCTAGTTAACATATGGAACTGTACCTTTGAGGTAGGATGAGCCATAAAAAGAGGCTGGAAGCATTAAGCAAAAAGATCTGATTAACTGCTCATTGTGTACAAATAAACCATCCAAAAAACTGTAACCTGACCTATTAAGAAAGTTACAGATTCTGGTAATAATTAAAAAATCTGAAAGAGGAAAGACATTACAGTTTCTTTTGAAAATAAATCTTTGTTTAATATGTTCACTGCAGTACTGCAGTGTTGTAAGCCTGGTTACTCAGTCTTATTTTCTTAGCTTTCAGGAGGAAAAGTAGCTATGCAGAACAATAATGACTAATGTACCTTCCAGTAAAGTATGCACTGGCCCTATACTGCAGCACAACATAACTAAAGTCCCTTTTCTGTGTTATCACTGCCTCTACCATTCATTTCTAGTGGTTTATGGCTTCTTTCTTTACAAATATCCTTATCCCTGCCTTTCTTTTCAGCCTTAAAAAAAGTCATATTTATTTATACTTCAGTGCTGAGATGGTATTTAGCTCTGTTGTAAACAATCAATTTAGAACAGAATAAAGCTGTTGGAAAAAAATAATATACAGAAGTCCAGATATGTAATTAAGGTTTCTTGACACTTGTTGACTAAAACATTTTCCTGAATTTTGCCATATCCCATGAGTTTTAGGATGAACATATAGTATAAATCAACTCACATCTGCTCAATAGCTCTACCAGTCTAAAGTTGAACAACTCTCACACCCTCAAATCATCCTTTTCCTGCCTCTTCTTTTGCAGGTTCCTATTTTTAGATTGAGATAACACAGCCTCCTTTATCTCTTGTCACTTTACCTGGTTCATTTGGAGATGATTCTGCTTAGTCTAATTAGACCTTTTCTCTTTCTAACTATAAAGGAGAGAATGGGAGTAACAGCAGAGTAACTCAAGAAGACAGTAACCCATCAGCCTTTACAGTTATATACAGCTGGTAAAACAGATACTTACAGGTAGACTCACATGTATCAGAACTATTTGTAAAAATACACTACAATGTGTGTATATACATTTTTACAAAATATATTTTAGTGAGGAATATGGGTGCACCATATATTCTTACTAAAAGAATCGTGCAGAAACAATTGTATTAAAAGTTTTCATTAATAAAACATCACTGAGTCTTGAAGAAAAGCTGTAGAGACAGACATTAGAACAGCTGGAACTGATAAAAATAAGAAAGATATTCTGCCCCCAAAGAATTTTAAAGTCTCGGTCTATGAAAATGAAATGGTATCCAGTATCCCTTAAAGTGGAGATAATTTAAAGCTCAATGCTGATGCCAAAGAACTTTTACAGTAATTGCAGATTGATAGCCTACATTTGTTTCCCAAGATCTCTTACACAGAAAATCATAGCAAGTAAATGTGACAAACCACCTGTAAGATGATAGCTTACAAGATGATAGGTTACTTCTAAATATAGTTTCCTGCCAATACTTTAGATTTGACAAATCTTATATTGATCTACACAATTCGATCATTGCTCTCAAAGTAAAATTGATCCAGTACTGAGTGTCACTTAAAAATAATGACGTGTTAATAGATATAAAAAATTAAAAATTAAAATTAAGATGAGACCGATTAATCCATACAGTTTTTTCATTGCATCGCCTTTTGTTAATCTTTCAGTTTACTGAACTGACAGCTACTGTAAGGCACATAATATCCCCTGATATCCAATGTCTTGACAACAGGCATTTTCAACAGTATGTTGAAATCTGGCATAGCACAGTTCAGTAACACATGGCACAAGAATGTAAAACTGAAATTTTTCCTTTAAATTTAGACAGGAAGCCCAGCAACTTTTTAATCTCTAGAATGGAATTTGCCATACTGATACTGAGCAGAACTAATCAAGGCACCTCTAAAAATTGGTATTCTTTTATGTTACTTTGTAGAAATAAGAAAAACAGTAGAAAACAAATTGCATAAGAGTGGAAACAATATTATTTAGGTCATCTTACATCCTCATGGCCTCTGATGCATGCATTCATGAATTGGACAATAATATCTACCATTAATATGGAGTCTTCATCAATAAATTTCATAACATCTTACAAAAGGAGGCAGCTACTATTCTTTCCAGCTTGTGACCAAGGAAAAGAGATTTATAAAGGTATTGTGGTTTAACCCCAGGAGGCAGCTAAGCACCACACAGCCCCTTGCTCACTCCACCCCAGTGGGAAGGGGGAGAAAATTGGTAAAGTGAGAAAACTTTATCTCGTGGGCTGAGATAAAGACAGGGTAATGGATAAAGGAAAAGCTGCACATGTAAGCAAAACAAAGTAAGAAATTAATTCACTTCTTCCCATCAGCAGGCAGGTGTTCAGCCATCTCCAAGACAGCAGGGCTTCATCACGTAACTGTTATTTGGGAAGACAAACGCCATCACTCCAAGCACCCGCCTTCCTTCTTTCTACCAGATTTTATGGCTAAGCATGACATTATATGGTCTGGAATATCCCTTGGGTCAGTTGGGGTCAGCTGTCCCAGCTGTATCCCCTCCCAACTTCTTGTGCACCCCCAGCCCACTCGCTGGCGGGGTAGTCTGAGGTGCAGAAAAGGCCTAGACTCCATGTAAGCACTGCTCAGCACTAACTAAACCATCAGTATGTTATCAACACCGTTTTGATCACAAATCCAAAACATAGCCCTATCTAAGCTACTATGAAGAGATTTAACTCTACACTAGCCAAAACCAGTATAAAAGGCAAAGTAACTTGTCCAACTTCTCCAGGAATTTCAATGAGAGATGTTGTATGAAAATGAAAATAGTGGAAATGAATGTTTCCTGAGGTATTTCAAGTTGCCAGAACCAAACTACCAAAACAAAGCAGTCTAATTTTTCTTCAGCATGAACATGGCTTCAAAGGCCTAGTTCATCTCTTTCTTCTCCAAATTCCATGATTTTTTTTTTTTTTCTCCTTATGATGTTCTGAGATTGGGTTTGACACATGTGAATTACAGCAACATCTCAGTTCTCAAATTACTGTAATTTAGAGCTGTAGAGTCACAACCAGCCAAAACACACGCGGAGCAGCAAAAAAAAAAAAAACAAAAAAAGGAATTAACTGTATATTCAATCTAAGTAACTACAGTAACTAATACAGTATTAAAAAGTAGAAAGAATATACAAATATAAATAGAGTGAATAGAGCAGACCAGGCAACAGTGGCAATATACCAAATAACCTGTAATGCACACAGTACCGAACTCTGATTATCACTACAGAAATGTGTGTGATGTGGAAAGGGTGCTGGAGGGGAAGAGGTAGGGAACAGATCAATTTGGAATCTGTTCCTTGGTCCTTCCTATCATGGTGAAGATATGTGTCTAATGAAGGCATCCGAACTGCCACCTAGTCCCTGCCCTCTCCTTAGGAAAGCACACTGGGAGAACAATCTGGACTGAGCTTATTTTTTATTGTTCAGTAATATGTAGCAAAAATTATTATGGGTTTGAGAGAGTACATAGACATGATATAAAATAGAAAGTGAAGCAAAAGTAGCACAACTTAACATCTGTCAAAAGTGGCAGAATAGTTATAGAATATTATTCCGTATATATGCACCCTAAAGTCACTTCTCATTGTTATAAATTGTCATACTTTCCCCAGTGATGCTATGCAACTGCAAATAGAAAGCAGCAAATCTTTATGATACTGGATGACAGAGCTACAGGTATCACCCAATTAAGAATGGAAGGAAATCTCTCCATCAGGCAGTCTAGCTATTAAGATGCAGTTCACACCATGGATGTGTCTGAGAAGTTTGCAGTCTGTGAAAGCGAAGGTGAAGGTCAAGGAGTAAGCCATAGAAACCTTGGCTACCTGCAGAGTCTGCAATCAAGATGTGTGGAGTTGATACATTCTCACATTATTCCCAGAAACGATGTCTTTTCTTCCCATAAATGTGGTCACTGCATTGCTGATCATCAGGGCTTTGTAGTACAGTGTCATGAGGTGATTTATAAAACTCATGTTTTCAAGGCAGTTCATCAGGGAATTCAAGTGGCTAAGATGTTGATAATCACTAGACCTGAAGCAGATCTGACAGGCAAAATACCAGCCTTCCTCAAAAAAACTTTTTGCTCAGAGGTATCTGCTATAAACAATTTTGGCTCATCTGTAGTCAAGAGAAGTACTGGTATATCTTGTCTAGATTTCACATTCCCTTGCTAAGCCACCTTCCCATCATGCCCTTTCATCTTTCAGACAGTCTTTGGCTAGAAAAGATTCTTGTATGCCCAATAATTATCCACAATATTTTCCATTTAAAAGTTAGTCAGTCACAACATGATTTGTATGAATGTTCAGCAGCAAGCTCTTTTTCTGCTAGAAGTACTTCCTTATATAGTACCTTGTTTTGGCACATAGACATCTTCACTCCCCATTAAAATATCAAAAGTCTCAAATAATCATCCGAACACAACTTCTTTGTTTGAGTAAAGCTTTGATCTCGAAGAACTGAGTAACTCAGATGACTCATAAGAGACTTTTGCATTGTAGATAGCCTACTAATTTCAGCCACACAATAGCAAAACCTTTGACAGTGAGGGCAAATCCCACGTATTTTTGAGAGGTCAGCTTCCCCCCATCGGCGGTCACATATGCACAACTTGGATCACTGAAAGAAGTGGTGCAAACAAAACTATCTCCCAGAAAAAAACAAACAATAGACAAAACTAAATAAATGCATGAATGAATAAATAAAAGAAGCTGTGTTCATGCCTAGAGTCAGAACCAAGACTGGTAGGAGCTGACTGGAGAAGTGCAGCAGCCGCCATCCACGTAGCAGCAAGAATTCAGTGCTCAGTAGGTGAGCACAAGCTTGCAGCACACAACTGACCAAATTCAATTGAATTTTGATGTACTTGTTTTCTAACTACCTTAATTCTAAGAAGGACTCAGCCTTATACGCATTGAAACTGCTGGGTAGTATTCCCAATCCAAACTCCAGGACCAGGTCCCCCAGTCTCTACTCAGAACCTCTTTTTGTTAAATAATTCCATTGATTTCAGCAAGCCCAGGGCAAAGTAAGAATAAACAAACCAGAAAAATCACCATGTAGAGAGGCCAGTTCTATACATCAAGTGAAGCACTTCAGTCATAGTAATAACATTTATGTTCTGGACCTCTCACAGAAAAGGAAAATCAGCTTTGATTAACAGTCATTATTTTGCTTGTTGGCTTATGCTATTGGTTTGAAATTCCGCAAGTCATACTGCCTTTGATACTGGTCCAGTTTCTTGTTTCACAATCTTCATTTTCAACCTGCCTCTTCACAGAAGAATTGGGGGGGGGGGGGGGGGGGGGGGGGGGGAAGGCAGGCAGTTCTTTTTATTCTACATGCTACTGCTCTTCTGCTAGTCTTGTTACCACTAATGATCTTAAATACTTTTTACAGCATTTAATCAGGTATAGCATTTAATCAGGTAATCACCTAATGAAGTAAAAATAATGTTCCTAAGTAGTCCATTTGCCTTTGCAGCACAGGAGAAAACAACTTTGAGCAGGTAGGCTTAAGTGCAAATGCGGTGCTTCTACTTTGATGTTCAGCTTGTTTGAATGGGAGTTGAGTGAAGAGATTTACTTGAAAATAAACCTTTTCTTTTTTTTCTTTTTTCTTTTTTTTTCCCCACAATGGTGCTACCTACTCTGTTATAGAGCAGACAGAAAATTTTGGGGACTACCTCCCGAGAAAAAGATTATAAAAACTGTGTTTCGTGATGTTTCCATTCTTTTGCTCTAGCATGCAGCTATGTCCAGTGCAGACTGTCAGAACATCTGGTGACTGTGTCCAGAACATTCTCATCTGCAGTTGAACATGGCAACATGATATCACTTGAACATGGCAAAGATGGTATCAGTTATTTGAAAAGTTTCTAGTCAGAGCATGTAGAAATACTAATGAGTAAACATGACTCCATATTGGCCAAAGTGGTTGAGTATGTGGAAAAAATTACTGATGTGGCTGAACACAACATACAAAAAGTCAGCCTGATTTTTGCAGACAGAAATCATACTTTTAAAACCTAAAAGCATTCTTCAAAGGAGTCAGACCTTAAATAAAGTTAATGCACATAACATCTAGATTTCCAAAAAACTACTTTCTACTAGAGAATAAAGACAAGTTTAGTGTGAGGTAAAAGGGAAGTTTCCCTTGTATGCGAATCAAGTA
The DNA here is from genome assembly GCF_047716275.1 of Strix uralensis. Lineage (NCBI taxonomy): Eukaryota > Metazoa > Chordata > Aves > Strigiformes > Strigidae > Strix > Strix uralensis. The sequence continues at coordinate 4,743,969 of NC_133984.1, forward strand.
GTAAAAGACAGGGAAAAAAAGGTAGGAATAAATGGGGATTAAAAATTGAGGGAGAAACTCAGTAACATTCCACAGGAGTTCACGCTGGAGCCCCTGGTATTTAATATATTCATAAGATACTTGAAAAGAATGAAGAACAAGGTGACAAAATTTGCTTAAAGCAGAAAACAGCTGAGGCTTCTTCAACATGGATAAGAACACAGTTGAGGGAACATAGGATGACTGAATATAGATTGATAATTCACCACACCTTGTAGCACAAGACCCATAGGGTGTGCAATGAAAACATGTGGCAGCAGTTTTAAAATAAAGAGCACAGATGTAAATCAAACTTTTCCCATACAATTCAGAATTAAAATGATGGAATACAGTCTAAAAGGACAGGTTGGATGTTAATATGTAAAAAGATTAAAAACCTCTTAGACAAATGGAGGAGAACTCCCTCAAGAGCTATTAACCAAAGTGGTCTGAATATAATATTCTTGTTAAGAAGTCCTTACACTGCAGACAAAAATAAGAGGAGCCATACCTACAGAAATATCAATATGGTTGCTCTGCCTTTACACTTTTTCTTCAAGCATTTGCTACTGTCTGTTGTCTTTGTTGATTTCTCCAGGGTCAGCTGGACTCTTGGTCTAATCTATTGCAGACATCCTTTTGCTCTTGGAGCTCTCTGCCCTTTGCATGCAGTTAAGACAGTTTCACCCAGGAATACAGAGACATTGAATGCTGCAGTTTTCCATTTTCCCATGCAACCACTCAAAAAATGAGCCTAAAGCTACTCATCTTCTGTTGTGCATGGAATGAAAATAAGACAAGAGAGAAGGAAGGAAGAGACTAATGATAGTCAGGGGATACTGAATAAGTCAGCCTTTCCAAAAGGTATAGAATAAGCAACAAGTATCCCATAAACACAAAAATAAAGACCCAAAACCCTCAGAAAAAACCCTGAAAACCAATCCGCCCCACCCCCAAAACATATATTTTGTATAACGAAAACTATTACTAGATGAAGAATTTAAAAAGAAGCTTAAATATAATTTAAATTTTCTGGGCTATATTCACACCATTACTTGATTAAGAGTAGCACTCAGTGATAACAAGTAGGCTTGAGTTGTACATGGCCTTGTAAATAAAGTATGAGGGAGATAAACTAACTTTTACAACTTTTCCAGGAAAGCTGGGAAATTAATGGAAACCACCTTAGCCCTAAGATAGTTTCTCCCAAATAGCAGAGTAAATTAACTTACATAAAAGATCCACATTGCTATTGTTAGCCTACTTCCAGAACTCATGCTTCCTCATTTAAAGTTAGCTTGCATATCTAAACCACAGTGCAATTTCTATATAGGGCATCTTTCCTCACTATACAACACCATTAAGACCCTCCAGGATGTGTTTTACCAGCCTCCTAATCCAAACCTCACACAGCACACAACCAGCAGCCTCATAGATCATACCACACCTTGAGGCATATGTTAATTGACCAATAAAACACACCTGTAGCATATTAATGTTGTAATAAAACACTCTACATATTCAGTAAATTTTGTATTATCAGTTCTCCATCAATTATTTATTAAGAACTAACATAATAAATAATCTGCTGAGCAAGGTGCAATAACATCAGGACAAAACAGTACAAAATACATTTTATCACCTCTCTACAGTTCCAGTGTTTGTAGCATACTGCATATTTATAAGTGCTTGAAGTAAGGTAAGACTAAAATCTTCAGCTCTAAATCTTCATACTCTATTCACCAAGAGATTGCTTTGTTGAAATTAACAGAAGAACAGGCTTTCTTATATGTATTTGCTTACATCAGGTTCTCTTAATCCTAATATTAGTAATTCCCTTCTGTACAGAATCAGTAGTTTCACCCTTTGTGAGTACTCGTTAGCTCACTCAGTATTAGCATTAGCTAACAGAAATACTTCCACTAAAAAGACACTGTAAGCCTCCTCAGGACTAAAATGGATTTTTAAATTTCAGTAGAGAGTATTTACAGTATCTCCAAATAAAATTGGCACATAAGTAAAATGAGGGAGTTCCATCACCACAAAAAGCAAAAATAAGAACCAATGTGGATTTCATTGATCTTGTAATACTGGACCTACCAGGGGCTCACTCCTTCTCCCATTTGCTCAGACAGGAACAGTCTTGGAACTTCTAAAAGGTGTACTGAGCGAATGACTGCCACAACTCAGCACTAAAACATTGAAATACTTAAAGATTAAGTACATGCCTATAATTTAAGTGAGGACTTTGGACATAATGTTTTCAAGTGGTTTAATATCCTAAGTCACCCCTAACATCAACAATTACAGTGATTTACACTTCAACTTCCAAAAATCCAACAGTAAAGAATTCATAAAAGGATAAGGTGATATTTATAGGATTCAACATCTAATTTGTTTGCAAGAACAGAAAGATGCCAGATTCTCCTTTAGAGTTTGTCAGAGTGAAAATGTTGAATAGGAAGATAGGTAAAGTAAGCCCATAAGAACATACAGTCATAAAACAGAATAGCTTCTCCTTTGAAATAAGGGAGCACTGAATAGCTAACGTGGATTCCTGTAATACACATAAGGGTAAAACAGGAACAACTCCTGACTGCTTGGGATAAGTTACCAGTCATTTATTACACAAAAGAAACAGTGCAATAATCCTAGACTGCATTAAAATTAGTATTATTAAAATCAATATACTAGAGCACCTCAACTAAATGATCATAACAGCAGAAGATGTGGGAAGGTGTACTTTTTTATTGTACTTTGTAGCAGTTACTGTTCAATAAATAACAAGGCAATCATGGCATATTTTCGCTTTACACTAAGACTGTCACTGCATGCATAACTTCACTTATTTTCACTCTCATTTGCTTTGGAAAGAGGACATTGCTGAAGAACAGTTTATGTAGAAAATAAGCTCAGATCCATTTCAGGTTTGGGACAAATTTGTATATAGTAACAGAATTAAAATTTTCATAGCAGAGGTAAATTGGACAGAGCAAGGATCTGTAAAACAGAACTAAACAACAATGAAACCAAAGGAAATTATGTCTTGGGACAGAAAACTGAAGCTACTTTCACTAATAATGCTTTTATTGAATCTCAGACCTTTACCTCAAAATGGCTAAACAGACCAAAGGTCCAGTCTTGTATGCAACTCCTATGTTTGAAAGTTAAGAGTATGTTAAACTGTTGATTAGCAATCAGTGCACTCACAATTTTTTTTTTTTTTTGATGGCTGATAAGTAGATGGTTATCTAAAGAAACACAGAATCATCTAATAAGACTAATAAGAATTCTCTTTCAGGGTCTTCATCATTTCATGATGATATATAATTTTAAAAAATAATAACTCCCCTTTTAATGATTTTTTTTTTCACTTATGGAACACAATAAGGAGTTTTATTGCTATTCAAATTTTTTCAGCATTTTTCTATACCTTTACTACAGCATCTCAAAAGCACCTCTCAGTAGCAGCCTCAATTCTGTCTTCATCACTTAAATTGTGCAATTGTACTGTTGCACACCAGCATGGGGGAGACAACTTTTATTTACATGCACTGATATGTATGTCTCTATATTTTCTCATCAAATTCCACCAATTTACCCTTCCAATTATTCTTGAATTTGGTTCAACTTACTAAAATACCTTTCAAAACTACCACTTTACATAGATGATTCTGGGTCCAGAACCCCCAGTAGGCATGAAAAAATGCTTTTTTTGAAAAATGTATTTATGCAAGCCCAGGACATTGAATATCATTTTATTTGGTTCTCTCAGATTTGTTAGTAAATTTAGTCACAAATTTCCATGCAGGTGAGGAGGTATCCCAGGAAAGCAGCATTGTTGATGTATTTTAAGCCATTTGCTGCCAGTTGTCAAGTGCTGGCCTATTTAGGTTGAAAATACTTTGCTCATTTGTATTTCTAATAAATATAATGATTAAATCCAGATACAGCAACAGTCACATAGAAAACATATAAAGGCTGGGAATAATCAATAAAACATAACTCTTAAACAATTCCTGATCTTTTCTGAAAGGGGAAGTTAATATTCATATTTCTACAGACTGCAGACTTAGATGATTAAAACACCTGTTTTACAAAAAGCTATAACATACCCCATTTTTTTCAGTGTTTTTATCCATTGCTGCCTTTACAAGATAAATGTTTCATGAAGTTGAAAAGAATTACTAAAATGAAAGAGGAAGAGGAGTCAGCAAATGCATGAGTGTAAATTTGCAGATTATTCAGTTGCATCTCATTACAGGAACAGTTCTTTTGTCTATAGCAAATGGAGGAGACAGGGAACAGGAAAGAGCTAGAGGCAAGCAGAAGTTAAAGGGGAGAAGAGCACAAAATTATCATCATTATTATTATCAGTTCAGTATGGACATACAACTGAAAGCTCTCTAGCTATAAGAGTAGGTGAAAATTATGGTATTATTCATAACTCTGTATGGAAAAAAGAACATACATCACCTTTCATGCACCACACATTGTTCATGCCACTAAAGTGTGTCTTAAAATAAAATATAGGAATGGCTGTGTTACAAATATCAGAGAAATAAAAGATTTTGTTTTCTAGGGGTTATTTAAAATGAATCTTTAGGGTCAAACTTTTAGCTATGACTTACTCATGCTTCAGTTTTTTGTGATGGAAATTACTGTTGAAATTTTGCATCTGCTAACATTTCCCTGAGTCACATAGATCACTTGGACTCAAGAAACCTAAAGTGAATAGATAAAGTAACACTCACAGCATCACGCACACGGAAGTCAGCCTTGGCCTCTTTGTATGTTACTGACTGAGGTGATTTTATGTGACAGTAGAAATTGTATTATATCAAGAAGTACTAAACAAATTGTTTCTTCTTGCAAAAAAGAGGTTATAAACCATATTCTCTGTCTAAATATTAATCAGTTTGAAGTTGTATATGTAAATTATCCACCCAGATGTCTCTAGGAAGTAGAGACATGCTAGAAGGCAATGCTACCTCATGTAGAAGTAAGAAGGAATATGATCTGTAAAAACTCATAGATATTTTAATTTAGTGTTGGTGCAAATGCTCAAATAAGCATGCAAAACCTTTCACAATGAGAATATTCAGAGTGTTTTTTGAAATGTCAGAAACAAACATTAAATATATGAACAATATTTCAATGTAACTGCAAAACTGGCAGAGCATTCAAAGAATGCCTTCAGAACAAGGAAACCAAATGTTCTACTTCCATCAAAACAAGACAATAACTCATTTCAACAGTGTAATTTCAAGGAGACACAACAAATGCTCAAAAAACAATATGGGTTTTGTACAATATGTGAGATATTTGCTGCAAAATCTAAAAATTATAATTTCTTCAGTAAAGGATCAAATTACCATTCTCATTCAAAGTAATAATGAAGAACTTGAATATTACATGTCAAAAACAAACTTACTTTGCACATTCAACCTTCTTTTATTTCCTTGTTTGTTTGTTTTCCCTAATATTGAAAATACACCTGTGAAACTTAACAGTTTTTTATACTGCATACAAAAGACTTCAAAACAAATACTGTCCCACTGAGAGCAAGTTACGGCACTGTGTACTGGGTCCGGCTGGGATGGAGTTGATCTCCTTCATAGCTGTCTCTATGGCATCATATTTTGGATTTTTGATTAAAGTAGTATTAATAACAGGCCAGTGTTTTGGCTACTGCTGAGCAGCACTTGCGCAGCTGGAGACCTTCTGTGTTGCTCACTGCGTCCCGCAGTGAACAGGCTGGGGTGGGCGAGGGGTGGGAGGGGGCACAGCCGGAGAGCTGCCCCAAAGGGAGCACAGGCCACGTCACCTCATGCTCAGCAATCAAACCAGGGCAGTCTGTCCAAAGTAACCACTGCTCAGACTGGCTGGTCATCCCTCTGCTTGTGGGAGGTGGTGAGTGATTGCCTTTGTATTGCTTGGTTGGGGTTTTTTCTCTTTCCCTCACTTATTTAAACCGTCTTTATCTCAACCCGAATTTTTCTAACTTTTGCTCTTCTGATTCTCTCCCCCATCCAGCTGGGGAGGAGAGTCAGCAAGAAGCTGATGAGTGCTTAGTGGCTGGCTGGGATCAACCCACCGTACATTGGTACAAAATTTCTATTACATGTGTATTTCTGTCAAAGCATAAAATGTATCAAGGGAAAGAACCATTGTAGTAAATACTAACACCTTTATAGTACCTGAAGAGATGGCACAGGGAAATTCAGGTTAGTATTTCAGCAAAACCTAATATCATACGCAAATAATTAGTAATAGTTAACAATAGTAATAATATTAATTATATTATTTAATAATATTTAAGTAATATTATCTAGCAGGTTATGTTAGAGAGGTTTTTGTGAGAAATAAGCCTGCAGAACAGATTATGGCTACTAATTTAATTCTGAAAGTCACTTGAAAGGGAAAGAATACTTCCTTATATCTTCACGATTTGCTATTTTTCTATAACTTTAATTCAAACTGGAAAAAACTAGGTTTTCATTAATTTTGCAACTTGTGAGTAATGAAGGATTATATGGAAGGGGAAACTGTGCAAACTAGAACTGCCTGTTTTGTGACACTTCGGTTCTTTCTAAAAAAATAGAGAGAAACCTTTTAAGCATGAAATAATTTGTAGAAACCTTACCCATTAAACCATTTATTTTGACCTTAATGGTTTTAGCTTCATACCGTTAATATGCCAAGAATAGCCATTTTAACTGAAAAGAAGTAATGGCCTGAATCATAGGATTTGGGTTTCCAGATCCACAATTCTATTAGCCCTATCAAACGGGCAGCAATCACTCTGCAACTTAATCTATAGGTAAATTAAGTATGCTGTCTTGCATTTTTCATAAAGGTCCTAATTCAAAGCATTTCATGTTTTCCTCCTATATAAGTAGTTATTTACAAATAATAGTTAAATAATTAACATTTATTTATTTATATTTAATATTTATTAAATAGCTATTGAAATAGCATTTAAACCAGGATCAAAGGAAAATGAGGAAACAGAACTTTGAAGTCAGAAACTGCAAAATAGTAATTTATTCTTTTTCCTGTTATATGAGAAAGTTGTAGTATGGAAGTACAAGATCTATGTTGTATCTCTCCTTACAGTTTCCCAATGAGTTTTCTGATATGCAAAGTCCAGCAAATGTACTTATTTATAGACGTTTTTTCTCTCTCTCAAATACAGATTTCAATTTTGTTCTTTCTTTTTTATTCTGTGTCATTCTTCTGGAAGTTGCTCATGTTGTTTGGACCAAATAGTTATTTTTCTGACAGTGCTCCCCCTAACCTCTTTTTTGCCTTAAAATGAAGGATTTTGGTATATTAGTGGTAAAAAGCGCAGGCTAGATTATCATGGAACAAGATAATTACTCACTCTGAATTGGAATAAAGTGAAGCATGTCAAATTAAATCCTGCATTAACATAAGAACAATACATGTCCTCACCATAGATTTAAACAGAGTGGGTCTAGTATTTTTTTGTTGCCAAATAATTTTAAAAATGTATTTTAGGAGAGCCAATTTTAATAAGGTAAATGATACAAAGGCAACAACATCTAAAATAAGAACAATGAAACTAGGAAAAAACTCTACATGACACAAAGGTATTTGATTTATGACTAACATTTATCTATTATTTTGGTGGGGTGTATAAAGAACCAAGTTATAAATTAATAACTAAATGATTACTTCTACATAAAACAGGTATAGGAAGCTAGAAAAGCACTAAACCTCTTCTACATTCTGCCTGAGTTAATATTCCCTTTCTTCAAACATTTCAAGAGCTTTTCAGTGGTAATGAATATGTGTACATATACAGGACTGAACATAAAAAAATAGCCATGAGCAATGCTAAAACTCCTAGGAAAAACTGAACAGCAACAGCAATTCAAATTCATCAGCAAATCTATTCCTATTGAAAACTTTTGAAATATTGATTATTTCTTTTTGTTTGTTTTTTCATATACCAAAAATGGAGCTCTTTTCCCTTGATGACTGACCAAACTTTTATGCTGAGTTGCCATAATTTGCAGCTAAAGAGCAGCGCCTCTAGCAAGAATCCTTCAAACAGGAGCAGACTGTTTGAACATTACCTGAATAACTTGAGTACCCCCGTGGGCAAGATGACAAGGAGTCCACATTTTACAAAGCTGTGTATACATACATACATATATAAAATGCATATCTAAATTAACATCAGGAACAGTGGCTATGAATCCTGTCATCCAACTGTAGCTATCTAGACGTTAAGTATCAGTTCTGAATTAGTCATGATATTGGTATCTGTGGAGGGAGAAGCACCTTCTGAAAATAAGCGTCTAAGGTAAAATGAATGCCCTACAGGAGGTAGGTATATCTCACATGGTATCATGAGGAAGTCCAGATGGCTAACTCAGGTAGACACATAACCTTGAGATGGGTTAAGAACATCCAGCTGAAAGGAAAGCCAAAGCTGCTACCCCAAATAGCATTCCAAGATTAACATGTATCTTTTGATTAAACTCCAAGATTAACATGTATTTTTGGATCAAACTTCAGTTTAATACTCAGCAACTTAATTATTATACAATGACAAATCAGTTATTTTAGTGTTTGTTGCCAAGTCTACTTTACATCAAGTAACAAATTTTAGAACATGTGTTACTAGTACTGGTAAAACTCTGCTGCGATCCTGCTACTTGTAACATTAGCAGAATACTTCTGTGCAGGGCATGGTCTCAGTAGGAGCTGAGGATGACAAATTAAATATCATGCTTTAGAAAGCCAAAGGTTGTATTCATATTTGTAGCAAGTATGAAACAGATTAAAACATAGTACAGTTAAAAATGAGAAGCTCACTGATAATCAGCTATTCTTTTTTCTGGAGAGGAAAAACAAATAGGAAGAAAACAGCTCAGCTATTAAAACAGCCAAATAAGAGTGTGTGAAAAAAAAAATTAAAAACTGAGTGCAGGTGAAGTGATTATGGTACAGTCATAATTCTGAATTCCTCATCACCTGAACCCTGATGATGCTGGATATATGAGAGTTCAGTCAGCCAGGCACAGAGCCGTGGAAGATCTGGACCACAGTGAAGTAAAGAGGCAGAGCAGAGGACAGGCAGCACTTTGACTTGCGAAACAAGCACAGCCTTCAGAATGCAGCAAACTATTCATCTATGTCAATGGAACAAACCAAAATGACAAGTTTCAAAGGCACCTCTGGCCTGAATCAAATCACAAGTGCAACAAACCACACAAAATTACAGAGAATATAATCAGGTTTTCAGATGTCTCTACAAAAGCTCAAATTGCCAGAAGACTGCTATGTTGTAGGATTTTTGGTGGCTCCATTAAGTTATATTTACATTTGCAGGTCACAGTCTATTGCTTGATATTTTGTCCTGGCTTAAAAATGTCATGTCAAGTAAATATTGCTATGAATTACATTCTGTTCCAGTCTCAAAGTTTCAAAAAATCTTAATAATATTCCCATTCATTTCCCTTGACTGGAAGCTATACCAGTCTACCAAACATATACACAGCCCTGTGTAAGAAGATAGGACTTCTGTCCACGACTGGGCTGTCTGGTCTTGCCATCAAGATTTGGAATCAAATTCCAACTTTCCCCTATGAAGGTCTAAGGGAGAAAATAAAACTAACATTGGCAATACTATCACAGTATGACAGAGTACATAAGGCACATTTTCCCATGCTGGCATAGTGACACACTACTTCGGAAAAGAAATGCAACTCACAGGCTATGGAAGAATTACCTTACTGCCTTGTGAGAAAGAACCCAGAATTGTAAGAATCAGCTGCGCTCTAATCTTTTTTATATTTCCTTTGTGTGAGCAAATGGAAAGAGTGGAATTTTCTCACTGCATTCATGTATTTGTAAAATCCATAATTAAGACAAGATTTTGAGGACTTCTATCTAGCTCCTCTCTACCAGCACAACTGGCTATAATTCAGCATACCCTTAAATCTAAGACAATTTCTCCAGAGTTCTGTCAACAAAACAGATCCTGGCTAGCAGCAAGAAACCTGCATTCCCAGCTCAGTGAGCTGTCAGTAAGAAATGGAGGTTATTAGACGCCTCTGTTATTACAGATTATGCAAGTGGCACAGAAAATGACATCCAATTCAAGTTGCTCCTCAACTCTGATATGCCCCTCCACACAGTTCTTGTGAACATGTACAGATAAAAATTCAGTTGGTCTGGAAGACAAAAACAAGGATTATGTGTGACCAGTATTACTAAAACCTAAGCAAATGGTGAGACAAAAAACCTATTTTACAAGCCTTCAGTGTTTCTTTGATATGATATCTCATTTTTAAAATAACATATATTATTCTGAATCAGGTTACTGCAGTGTATCTAAATTTAAATCTTCCAAAAGTAAAAAAGTAGAAAAACCATTTTTCCTGTGTGCTCTGCTGTTGGGGATGTAGAAACAGTTACTGAACAACAACAACAACAAATTTCTTCTTCGTATTCCCTTGTAGTGAGACATCCAGTGTGTCATAGAGTATGGTACACAGATGAGAACAATCCAGAGCTGATGGAAATAAGTAGGAATATCCCTATGGATATATGCAAGTCATTCTTCCACCACTTTTTTTCAAAAAAAAGCATACTGTTGAGTCTTTACAACCTTTATGTAGTACTACTACTACAAAAACCTGCTATATTATTTGCTGTTGTTTTGTCGGCAAAATAAAATTCACACTTCATTTTTCAGAAATGATAAATGATAGGCAGTCACAATCAAACTTGACATTATAGGAGAGATGGATAAATAATTGTTTTTTAAAGTCTCTTGGCGTGTCATGTGAGATTTCATTTAGGTGTAGCAAGTTTCATGACAACCCTACAATATTTTATTTTCTAGTAATTATCTGAAGAATAGTTTTGATGCACGCATTTAGTTCATATACTATGTGATCAGTGATTCATTTGTTGCCGTGATGTATCTTATAAAGTAGGAAGGCTCCGGGTTTAGTAATTGCTCTATACAGAAATGCACGCATACACAAACATATGATGTTATTTAAACTGAGACTTGTATTATGGAAACTCACAAATTTTTTTCTTAAAGACAACTACTTTCAAAGAAAAAGAGGTTAATAATTGGATCTGTCACAATAACTTAAGAGCATATTGAACCTTGCTAAATTGACTACAGTTTGAGGATGCTCACTGACAATATATTGCAAAATATGTTCATAGAAAAAAGTGAAGAGGAAGAAAAAAGAGAAAAAAGTGGGTAAAATTGACTATCTTTGTAAACATAGTCATAAAATTTCATAAAAATACATAGCTACAAAAGAAAAAACAAGAACTTCTGAGCCTGATGTCCAATGCCTTTTACCCATCTTATTTTTCTGCAGCATTATTCTTAGGAAACTGCTTCAAACTTTATATACTACTTTAAAAAAGTGGTAAAAACCACCTAGAACACTTACCAACTTTTTTCTGTGTTGGTTTATGCATAATTAACACATGGGATCCATTGCTGCAGTGTATCTAGGCCATATGTTAAGTGGTTTTTTAAAAATGAGCATTTACACTGAGGGAAGATGTAATGCTGAAGGTGAAAAAGAGCAATCCCAGGAAAACTTTCTTTAGGGACTTCTAAATTCAAAACCAGAACTCCTACTGATCATTCTGTCACAAGAACTTCCACCTGGCTGTATCAGGCAGAACATAAACCTGCATGTCATTTACTAAGTTATGAGCTAAATTCAGGTGTGGGGGAGGAGAAATGAAAGGAAACTTTCTTTTAGACATAGTACCCGATACATAACTTCAGCATTTCCTTCATCTTAACGTGAAACAGATGAGTTTGAACATGATAAACTGCACTGAATATACTACAGAATTAATAATTTTGGTTTTCTATAAAAGGCGGGGTTTATGGGATTATAGTTCCTGTATGTAAACATTTATCAAAAAATAAGAGAAGATGCACTTATCAAAGAAGAATCACTTGCCAGTTTCACATGACATCAATCACACCACTTTTTAATATGTGCTAAAATAAACAACGTTCATACATTAAAAACTGATTCCACAGTAATATATTGTAAACATGTAAAAGACGGTAAAGTGTGAGGGAAAGGTTCAATCCTGTCTTTTCCTAATGCCCCCGTAAAGGAATAAAAAAGCAGAAGTAATTGATATACTCCATTGTATGAGCACAGTGGTGATTGGTGCACACCCAAGTAGGAAGTAGAGGGACTACTCTTTTTTTCTCAACTTCTGCCTGGAGTGGGAGAGTGAGATGTAGAGTAAGAGGGGAAGAACAGCAGCTAGGTCAAGTCTTGCTCCTTTGTCTCTCTACCCCAGCCAGTGGGTTATCCTGCTTGACAGTTTGACACAACTGTGAATGCTTTGGTATTAGAAGGAGCAAATAGACATAAAGCATCATACAGGAAAAAACAAAAATCTAATGTAGAATGAAATAAAATAAGTAACTAAATACGCCCAGGGCAAATTATTGAATTAACATACATATATGAAGAAGTCAAATCAGGAACAGTGTTTTTGGTTATTATTGGAACCTTTCATCTTATTACAAATATGGTTATGCCTTAATAAGTTTGAAAACACGCTTACTAGTAAAAGATGTAAAAACTGTAGTTATTACCCACAATAAGTTATTTTAGATGCCTGAAATCCTGTAGCACTGATACAAAACTATGGTATCAGCAATTTTTGAACAACCATTTGCTAAGAAAAGGTGAAGAGTTAATATGGTGGTAATCAGAAAACACTGAAAAGGACATAACGTATGCAACAAAAATGAATGAGAAATCTATATTTGTGGGAAGAAACAAAAAAAAAAAAAAGAGAAAATAGAAAGGAGTATTGGAGAAATACATTGTGGAAAGAGAATAAACCGAAATACAATTTTATCTTTTCCAGTTGAATCTAATTCTTTCTCTGAAAGAACAATATTAGAACAATGACATCGCTAGTTAGAGATCATCACCTTCATGCAGCTTGGCTTTACCTAATAGTAACATGACAAGCAGGCTCATTATAATCAAAATCCAGCAAAACTCTAAAATCCATTCTTCAGCCTCAGTGACAATAGTGACTTTCTAGACAAAGAAACTTTGTTAGAGCTTATGTATAAGCACTGAGTAGATACACAATTAATTTAGATGTTTTTATCACCCAGAAAAAGGATTAAATCCTTTTTGCTTACCTACACATATGAAAAAAAGGAGGCTAAAACAGTAAACCCCAATAAAAATGGTTTCAAATTAAACAGGAACTTATTAATTAAATTATTGCAATTATTATTAATTATTTGTTATTAGTAACAGACGCAATGAACTGGCAGCAGATGGTGCGATATAGTGAAAAAAGAGATTAATTTCATACATTCACTTTTGGCAGTCCTTCTGCCCAACCAGACCATCTGTGAGACATTAGAAACGTTAGAAGCTGTACCATACATATTGCAAAGATGATACAAATTATTTGACTGTTTGCTTTTCCAGTCCAAAATCCATTCATTCTTCATGATCACAGAATTTTAAACAAAGTAGTTTTTATCATATACATTCTGAACCATGCTCCACCACTGTTTCCGTAGCATACTTCAGAGATTCTGCAGGATTTCATCTGAACAACTTTGCAAACAGCAGAGTTGCACATTCCAGTATGTGATCAGGCTAAAGTTCTTACAGCACATTCTCCACAGATATCAATAGGAGTTTAAATTTGCACTTTGAGAATCATCCTGACTTTACTTTGCAATAAATTTCCAGGTGAAAATGTCTAATCTGTTTATAGAAAACTGATAGGGTGATTAATGCCAACCTCCCCAATGGCTCTCACAATTTTATTTCATGACAGCTTTTAACATTTGGACATTTGTTTTTGTTTTCCTTCTGCTTTGGAATTTTTCTATCATACTTGTATACTGGATCCTGTAAAAACAGCCTTTTCATTCAGCCAATATATCTCCATAACACTCTTCAGCTTTGCTACAAATATGTATATATACACACACATAGATGAAATTTTGCTTACCTTTACTTAATATATTTTTAATGTCAGAAATTTAAGTTTAACAGACACACACACCTGTATAATAAGATTTTGAATACAGAAATATAATCAGACATCTAAGAGTTTTCCATATATCAGATTTATTGATATACTGTCACCATTTTAGGGGAAATTTTAATTGACTTAGGAAAAGGCTAATGACATCCATTTCCAGTTAAATAGTCTGCTTTTTTTAGTGCAAGTCTTTATTTTACATTGTCCTAGATAACATATCCAAATCCATCTGCTATGTGCATCAGACAACTTAAAACTGCAGCTTGTAAAAATAAGGAACGAGGAGCTGGATTTCAGTGACCCAAAATGTGTGAGTCACAAATACATACTATATAGAGGATATTCATCTGCCCCTCATCATTGTTCTTTGCATTTAGGAGGAAAAGAATGAATGGGTTAATGGAACAAGGTATACAATCATTTTGTGACTGTGAAATTTACTGCTGCATTTATCACATGATTTTAAGAGAGATTTTCACAGAAGTAAAGAGATATCGTACAAGCAACACTGTTAACTACCCTGCCTTAGTCTTTCTAAGCAACAGATGAAATAAACCTTATGCTACTTTTTACACCTTGTTCCTCAAGTCTCCTCTTTACGCTGTATTTTCCTTGTATGGTTTTCTACTCCTCCCTCTTCCCAGTCTAATTTTAATGGCTCAGCAAGCCAGCTCTCACAAGACCTCTGTGAATTCTTTACCAGAAAGGCAATATAGATTATTACTTCAAACAAGTTTGTTCTGCAACAATTTTTCCAGATCTCTGTAAGGGTGAAAAGACAGCGTGTTCCACCTATCTAACCACTGCAGTGGATGTAGGAAGTAGATTCAATACCTGAAACAGAAACTACTTTCATCTGCTTTGTTCTTTTTCCTCTTGCTTCGTGTACATTTAGCTTGGCAGTAAAAGGCTTCAAATTAAACAAAGAAACTCCAGTCTTTCTCTTATTTTTCCATTGGAAGAGCAAATTCTACCGCCATCACTACTGTCAAAATGGGACAAAGGAAGAGAATCAAGGAGTGTTTTGTATTTAGTCCACACAAAAGCTTGCCTTAGTTGAAGAAAGAGAGGTGCTATTAAAGGGCAAATTTTAATACAGTGGTCCTAATGTTTTAGCAGTTTTGGGTTTTGGTATCTTTAATAAAATATTAAAATATTTTAATTGCTATTTTTTGCCATTAAACTATACTGGTTAAAATACTTGTTTAATTGCTTAATATAATATCAGAATATCTAGTTTTGTCTATTCTATTAGAATTGACAGATTTATTACAAAAAATTTTATTTGTTCTGACATTGTGAATGTACATTCTCAGTTTATAAGAGAGCACATATACCTCCAATTGTATATTTATCAGTTTTCTTATTATTTTTACATTTAAGGAATATCTAAAGCTATAAGAGATCCAAAACCACAGTTGGAAGAAAAAAAGATATTCATTTTCTCCTTACTACTTGCTAATTAAGAAGCTAACATAAAAATGAAGGAATTTACCAAGGCACTAATTTAAAACATACTGGACAGCGGCTTCCTCATTTAAAACAGTTAAAGGCCTAAATTAAATATAGGGGATAGATCAAGCTCTTTTCAGTTGAGTTCTCAGGTAAACTCTGCCTGTCCCTCCCAGAATGAAGCCCCCAAAAGCACTGATTATGAGAAGACGACTCCTCTGGCAATTGCTCAGATGTGACTAGGTGAAACAGACCCTTCACCACCAGAAGATATAATCAAAATATCTTTAAGAATTGTAGCAAATGATACCTACTCTGCTCTTAGCTGGATGTCAGGTGTTCAGACCCTGGGGAGAAACTCACTGTAAATACTTGTAAAATACTTATAAAATCAAATAATTTCTCTGAGTCTGTGGTTTCTGCACAATTATGTGTATTTTCACCTCAAAAAATATTCCCCCTATTCAATTCAATGACAGTGATGCATCATACATGATTTGAACAATTATGTGAGCTTATGGAGAATAAACTGCAAATCATAATAGAAAATGCTATTTTTATTCCCAACATGTACGCAATTGACATCTCAAGCTAGAATAACTGAGAAAACAGAAACCAGGAAGAATTTGCAATGATGTATGAACAGTCTGCACTCCTTTAAAGAAGATTCATTTTTTTATGAAGTTTAAAAGTTCAGTACAAAGACAGGATTAAAGTATTTCCTAGTACTTCCTAACTCTCACAAATATGCCCTATCTTCCTTCTCTTTTTCACAATTTTAAGTATGTTATTGTACTGTGGAAGATTGAGAACAATACTAGATAACTATTACTGTACTCAGAATATTATATATGAGCATTTAGCGTTCTTTGTACAGTTCAGCACTCTGATCCTCTTTACCTTTTCAGAGCATTTCCCAGAAAAAGGCATTTTTCCTGAATCTTTGACAGACACAGGTACATATGGTACATATAAGCAACTATACGAGAGCTGCATCCAAGAAAAACAATTCGGGCATGAAAATGAAGTATTTTCTCCCCACTTTATTTAAGAGAAACAAAACAAAATCTCATACAATGGAATTTTATGGCCAAGCCAAATTTTTCTTTTGATCTGAAACAAAAAATATAGTTTATGTTTTCGTTCTTCTTGTTAAGCTTTAAAACAAAAATACTATTTTGCAGGTTAAAAAGGCAATTGCAACACACTTTGAAACAAATCAGTTTAACAGTACCAAATTAAACCCACAATTATTTCACAGTATGTTTCCAATTTCCTTCTTCCTTCATTTTTGACTGAAACCATGTCTTGAATTCAGTTTGAACTCACAGATTCTTTTGATTCCCTTGAAGCTTCTTTTTGTTTGCAAATGACTACTCAAGCAAAATATATGCCCCAACTATAAAGTGTACACACTTACAGACTGCATTTCTCACCAAGTAATTGACTCTTTGTTCATGAAAGCATAAGGGCTTTCAGCTATTTTTGTATAGCCACCTTCTTTTTAACTACTCATCGCAAAAGTCCACTTATTCCTGAAAGACAAAATGTCATAATCTATCAGCCGTTTCCACCTCCTCCTCCTCCTTCCACTCTCTCTCCATGTATTCTTTTCATGTTTCAGAACATCTCTGATTTACACAGTAATGTCTCTTTGACCTTGGCTCTATACATGACCTTGTCATCTCTTGTCTTGTTTTATCAATATCCTTTCTTGGGTCATCTCATCCTTTCTATGCTATGCAATGCCAGGATATAGGCTAATGGGATTTGAACCTATGAATCAAAAAAGAGAGTGCTTTACCATTTTTTTTGGTGAAACAAGAATATTTGTGAGCCCTCGTTACGATCAAGGACTGATCAGTTTGGCTCCAAAATTATGTAACATGGTTAGATGATTGTCCTTTAATGACTTAAAAAAGATGGACTATGTAAAAAGTGTGTTAGGGATAGGCCCAAAGCATTCAGGACTCCAGAGTTCCTGGAAACAGCCAAAGTAAGGCCAAACAGCATAACTTAATTCCCAGACATGTACATATTTCACAAATAGCCATGAAGACAATTTGCCTTCCCAGAGTCAAGAAGAAATAAGTCACATTAGTTATAGCTTCTTGGTTGCTAGTTCCAGCCCAAATACTTCAGCTAGTGTAAGCCAGCAATATTTCAGTAACATAAAAATAGTCAGTTCAGAAATAGCTAGAGGTTTGCTCATTTTTCCAATAAGCTTCATTTTTGAAGTCCTAATTTCTAACTGTCTGAAAGACTGCCATGCAAGCAAGGAAAACTTACATTAATTCTTAGAATCAAAGAAATGAAGTAATGTAGCAACAAAAAAGTCTACTCAGTCAAAAGCTGATAGACAGACTAAGGTGTGAAGTTTGGGAGATCTTCTTTTTACTTTCCCAACCTAGCTGGTTCTCTCCACAGCACAAAATGTCCAGGCCATATCTATATTCCTGTCTACCTGGCCATTGCCCTTTTATGTTACTGGTACACTGGAAATAAATGGATGATTTTTCACAGTACTTTGTTATTTCCTGTGATAACATCACTGTTTCCTTGTTTATAACCCCAAATGTCTGTTATATAAGTAATTCTAGAGTTGCAGGAAAATCCTACCTGTCTGTAAGAATTTTTTCTAATTTCCAAATACATTTAGTTACTAAAAATGGCATCAAGTTGGCCACTAAGCTACTAATAGGCCACCGTGTCAACTAGACACAAAATAATCTTTTGGTGGTTTATCAGTTTATTCCCTATATCAAAACTTATTTTCATTATCATATCAAGTTTCTGTTCCCTAATGATCCTACAGCCATGAAAAAACTGAGTGTAACCTAAATGAGTAATTGAATTTGACACTGCTGTCCTAATTCATTACACTGACATTAGTATTTTAGGCAAGAGATACTTGATAGGATAGTATGTGACTTGACCAGACTTATCTTTTCTACAAAGATAAGTTAATTTTGACCATACGGATGATGTGAATGTGTGTAGGGTTTTCTCATGTTCCATCATAAGGTAGTTAAGTATTTTGGTTCCTATATTGTAATTATTATTGTTGCAGAGATTAATAAGGAATTCATAGTTCAGCAATATATGACAGCAAAAATAATTACCTATCAATATTCTTTTTATAATGGAGGAAATCAGTTTAATATTAGAGAACTCACTGGTACTGTACAATGTAATTATTAAGGCAAGTCTGATAATTTTTGAGCATCATTGTACTTTGAAAAGTATATTTAATGTCATGTTTTAATGGAGATAAAAGGGCCAGAGAGAGCTCACCATCTCATGTGGACCTTTCCTAATCTGTCCTCCTTTTCCTACTTGCAAGGTTAGTACTGGACTTACTGTGTAAGGTGACACAAAATGATACGTGAGCTAGGGAGAGAGTAGTGGTGGGGGTCTCAGTCAAAATTTCTATAAACCATTGTCCTTGATGGACAGGGAGTTAGCAGGGCATTTTAGTCACTGTGAGCTGTGCAGGCTATCTAGCTGATTAAGGATCTGCTTTTTGAGATGTTAGGAAGGTTTTTCATGGAGAAAATTTATTCAGTAAACTCTAACACCCCCCTTGCAGAACTTCGCATGTTTTCCTCTTATTCTTAGCAGAAAGTTCATTGCTATACATTCTGCATACAATTCTTCCTATATGCTAGTATTCACTCTTCACCTCACTTCAAATTCCACGCTTCCTTTCAATTATTTCTTTATCACTCTAATTTCTACTCTAATTTGTGGAGCACAGGCCTGGTTAGGCACATGGATATTCATTTATCTTAAATCTAAAGAAATAAAAGTTCCAAAGACACATATGGATTTTATTCCTATGGTTCTTCCATCTTTGATATAGCTTCTAAAAAAACCTTAGAGCAATGATTGGAGAAATTACTATGAAAAAGAATTGCTAATTCAAGGGAAATAAAAATAATTTCAAAAGAAAGATGTACCCCAAGTGATTTATTGTATTTTGAGTGTAGAGCTCATTATTTGCCCTATTGTACAATCCTGTTCTACAGTGACTTGAGCGTACTGTGGGATAGAGAATCAGGAATTCTGTTTCTATCTCTAGCATCGACTGTCTGCAAGGTCCTGTACAGGCAGCATAACCTCTTTGAAACATGAAAGTAAAACTGTGTATTATCTACACCTGAAAAGAAACATCGGCTTAGTAGGATCTTCGCTGTTTATCTAAGCATTTAAGAGAGAGAGGCAACACTCAGATTTTATTCTTTCCTCATATACGCTGTTCTCCCTCATCAAACACTTCACAAAATTGGAACTCTCTGTCTTCTACTATAAATGTCTCCTACTGGGAAGCTACTTTTTCTAAATGTGTTCAAAATACATCATTAGCAACTTTGCCAAAGGAAAACCTGTGTTAAGCTTCAAGACTTCATTCCCCAAGAAAATATATTTTACTCTCTCATTCTCAACCAGCATAAAAGACTTTTTTTTTTTTTTTTTTTTTCCCCAAAAGGCTAGCACAGGCAAGATCACAGAACAAACTTGTTCATATCCTGAACTCAGACTAGAGACATCCACTATTGACTTCTAGTATAAAGAAACAACAATTTCATTTTTTTTTTTTCTAAAGGTTTGTAGAATAGAGTATCCCTCTTATGTGGAAGACCTGAGCCATGGACTCAACAACATTTTAACATCCATCTTACTTAATTCTGTATACCTGGCAGAGTCATGATTTTTGTAATAATACTCAATCCCAAACACCTCTAATAAGGCTAAAGGTCATAACTCTCTCTCTCCCTGTTTTTATTTATAGACACATCTAGTGATAAGAGAGCTAGTAACACAGTTTAAATTAATTCAATTAAATTACTAATTTAAACAACACATAGGTAAGATATCATAATTCTGTTTTGGTTTGGTTTGTTTTTTGTTTTTTCCTCTCTTCATATGCCTTTAAACTAAAAATGTAAAGTACTTGGAACTATCAGAAATAGTTAAGGGAATTCAAATTATTAGGAATATTTAAGGAATTGTAATACTAAGTATTGTAGCATTTTTCCTTTTTAGACTGAAACTAGTTTTCCATGACCAAAAAGAGATTGCCAAGAACAATTATTCTAAGATTCTTCTGTTTTCAAACCACAAGAAAATCCACAAGTCAGAACATATACATCCAAGAAACTGTCCTTGAGCTGTATCCTCCTTGTATTCCTACTCTGACTGAGCCCATTTTGCTTATTTCACTGGGTATTAATCTACAATGTGAGATCTGTGGGACAAGGACTAGGTAGCTTTTGACTCTTTGCAGACTTTTAAAATAAAAATACTAAATTTTAATAATATTTATATTTTAAATTGCCAATTCGTAGAGCTTCAAAGTCATTCATGATGAGGTTTTTATTCTAAGGAACAGGACAATATATGAAAAAGTATAGCCTGGCTTTTATACCTTGTTCTTCTACTGCACAAGTCCATGTACCTTAAATGCATTTTACATATGGTTTTCTACTGCCACCTCTATAGAAATATCTTTCTGTACCAATTAGATGTGTGCTATTATATGTGTAAAGATATGTAGTAAATTCTAAGCGTTTTGAAATATGTTCTACTTCTATTAGGCCACCTTAAGACCTGAAAATATGTCTACATAGAATAAATGTAGCACTTTCCTCATCTATTTTGGGAAAATAATCATAATTAAGAGCTAGAATGTTCCATTCCTTCTAATGGGATAGTGGTTTCATGGAATTAAGTCTTAGACAGACTACACCACTGTATTGGGTTTGTGGGGTGTTTTTTTGGTAGTGGTTGAGGGGCTACAGAGGTAGCTCCTGTGAGAAGCTTCTTGAAGACTCCCCAGCTCCAAGTTGGACCCACCTCTGGCCACAGTTGAGCCAATCGGCAGTGGTGGTAGCACCTCTGCAATAACATATTTAAGAAGGGGAACCTGTAGTGGAGAGAAAGTAAGAATGAGGGAAACACCTCTGCAGACACCAAGGTCAGTGAAGAAGTGGGGATGGAGGTGTCACAGGGCAGAGACCCCCCCGCAGCCCGTGGTGAGAAGGCAGGCTGTGCCCTGCAGCCCACGGAGGTCACCAGTGGAGCAGATGCTGACCTGCAGCCTGTGGAGGAGCCCATGCCGGAGCAGGGGGCTGAGCCTGGAGAAGGCTGTGACTCTGAGGGCAGCCCATGCTGGAGCGGTCTGTTGCTGGGAGGACTGCAGCCCACGGGAGGGACCCACTGGAGCAGTTTGGGAAGAGCTGCAGCCTGTGGGAAGGACTCACGACAGAGAAAGTTCATGGAGGACTGTCTCCCGTGGGAGGGACACCACGCTGGAGCAGAGGAGGAGTGTGAGGAGTCCTCCCCCTGAGGAGGAAGGAGCAGCAGAGACAACGGGCAATGGACTGACCACAACCCCCATTCTCCATCCCTCTGCACTGCTGGGGGGGGAGGATGGAGAGAAATTGGGAGCAAAGTTGAGGCTGGGAAGAAGGGAGGGGTAGGGGGGAAGGTGTTTGTTTAAGATGTGGTTGTATTTCTCACTGTCCTACAATTTTGATTGGTAAATTAGTAGTGGTGGTGGTGGTGGTGTTCAAATTAAATTGATGGGGTTTTTTTCCCAAATCAACTCTGTCTTTTGCCCATGACCGTAATTGGAGAGTCATCCCTCCCTGTCCTTGTCTCAACCCCAGAGCCTTTTGTTATGTTTTCTCCCCCCCATCCCCCTGGGGGGAGGAGTGAGTGAGCAGCTGCATGGTGCTTTGTTACCCAGCGTACGTGAACTGGGCCAAAATAACTGCAGGGGTTTGAACATTCTAAATTAGCTAGTTTAGAACACCAACAAAATGGCAAAAGATGACTATCAACAAATAAATATAAACTGGAGAGCATCCTCCATTAACATTTCTTAGTTGTTTGATAGAAATGACCAGGGGCACATATTGCAGAATAATAAACCTTTACATCTTTAGGCACCTTTCCTCTTTCCTATTTAGCACAAATTGACTTATCCCCTTGGCACATAAAAGGACTATTGTTCATAGAACAAAAAACCTGTTTGTATATTTCATGCTGCTGTTTTGTGTTGGTTTTGTTGTTTTGGTGTTTTTTTTTTTTTAAAGGGAGAGACTCATCTCAAATCAACCTAAATCAACCCATGAAGTGCAAAAAATGTCCCCTTTTTTTTTTCATTTCTGACTTTAGTGATATGAATTTTAAAGGCTAGGGCTATTTTATGGAAGTTAGGGTGAAAGTTATCCTAATCTTCTTTAAAGCACAAAAGAAATGAAGTTGCTATCAGTTTTTGAGTCATATACAGACATTTATTTGATTCACATATCTTAGGTAGTCTTTCCTTGTGATGGATGGATTCAAGCTCTAAACTTTCTATTATTCTGAGATGGCCTTTGGTGTTATGCATCAGGCTGCACTTACAGCATCTATTACCAGAACATGCCTTAAACAAAATACATCTGTCAAGAAAAAAGTGACAGATCTACACCAAAGGATTCCCAGGTTGAGTGTACAAGAGAGTCATCAGTATTCTAACAATATTTATTAGGTTCCTTGAAATAGTTCTCCCTTTTTAAATATCTGTTTTTCATAAAACAGGCCAACTTTGTGTTTTAAAGGGTATGCGTACATTGCTTTGTAACCATATGTCTTCAGATCATACAATTATCTGCAAGTGGCAGTTAATTTATATAACTTCACAGATATTCTAATTTTCTAATCCTTTCTTACAATGAGCAACAAGACGGCAATACAGAGACTAAAGACTATGGACTAAGTTTTCTGTTGTACCATTGTCAACTGTGGTCTGCAAAGACATTGACTGGTGAAGTATTTACCTCCTCAGTTAATCCTGTTTCCGTTGGGAATTTGTGTAGGAGTTGCATGATCTGGCAGTTATGTAATCTGGCAGCTACATTTACAAGTAAATAAGATGCTAAACCCAGTGCAGAATAAGAAAATGGTTTTCACTACCAAGTATCAAGACCATCAGCACTGATTCAGAGGATGAATCAGAAGTGGTTTGAAAGCCCCAAAGTAAATCAAGAGAAGACTCAAAAGTAAGATATCCTTAATGGTTTCTCTTATTTTACAGTGAGTCACCTGCTTCTCTCTGTGTCTGATCATTTTGATTTATTACTTATTTTTATACCTGTAACAACATTCTTCATTCTGCATCTATTTTTGTCTGTCAAATGTCAAGCCCTAAATTAGTCTCTTTCTTCAGTCATCTCCATCGCAGAAGCTCACCTCCTAGACATGCAGCAGAGGAAGGGAAACAACATATTGTATGACAACCTGGCATCTAGCATTGCTGTCTTCAAAAAGCTTTTTAGCTTGCTGTCTTTCCAGGTGACTGCTCAAACAAGATACAAAAATGCATAGTGAAGTTTTATATGAATATTAAAGGGACATAACCTTTACCTGGCTAATACCATTCTTTATTAAACTGGTGACTTTGGCAGACAAATTGATGTCAGGGTTCCTGGATTGTCTGGACCAATTTGAATGATCCTCAGAGGCTAAGAGAATCAAATGAGGTTCAAGTTGCATTGAGAAAATTAACGTCCAAGAATTCAGATGCACTGTTTGTGTCCGGGAGGACATAACAAAGAACTTAAAAGAAAACCAGTAACTACAATTTTGGTTAAGATCTGACTCTACTGTAGAAAAGCATGTGGAAGTCTATGCTATACCTAAGCAAGAAGGAAAAAATAAGTTTCTGGCTTTCCAGATCACAGTCCTCAAAGTTACAGTCAAGTCTTTCCCCTGTTTTTGCCCATCTGTCTAATCGGCTATAAGCCTAGACAGCATTGGAATGGAGTCAGTGTCATTATCCCCTTGCTATAATTGGCATGGCAGGATGGAGCAGCATGTACAGCCCTCTCCTGGTGTGAGAGAAAGAGTGAAGAGAAACCAAAGCAAGTGAGCCAGATGTCACAGAGACCCTAAGAAGTGTGCTGGGATCCAGAGGATGAGTGAACAAGCTGTCTGCTTTCACTACAGAGAAGCTATGTTTCTTCCCATCCTCCATTTTCTTTCTTTTTTCCAATGCATATGACTTTGTTGCTGTTGGTTTTGCACCTCTGACCAAAGGTGCTCTATTTCAATAACTCTGAGTATGAAGCATTCTACCTTTGATGAGCCTTCCCATTTTCATGTGTTAGACGATGTTACCAGGAGAACGTGAGGGAACAAAACTGTGTAAATGGCAATATAGAAGCATGAAAGAAAGAAAAGAACTTAATAAAAACTGAATGATCATTTTGACAGTTTCTTAATCTTTTGGGAAAATGTTCTTTGGTTTGTGTCTCTTTCTAAGAAGGCCAGATCCCATTACAGTTGTGGCTGGAAACTATTTATACTTGGCCTTTAGACCAAAGAAACTGGTACAAGAAGCAAGAAGGACAATAATTTAATTTTGTGTTATACAGTACAATACAACTCTGATCTATGCTAGGACTTTTAAGGTTGAATGCCCATAGTGGAATCAAACTGTTGCATAAGTTGGATAACTCTCGGGACTGCAGTACACCTTGGTCTATAACAACCTTCTAGGTCAACCCAGAACTCTATCAGACCTACTGTGCCTGTTTTTACCTTCCTCCTGATCCTTGATGCTGCATTTCAGATTTTACCTGGCAGCCTAGCCAGCACTGAGAGGTGAAACACCACTACAGTAGTATTGAGCTAACTGTTAAAAACCCAATTAAAAAAAAAGAGAAATTGTACTGTGATTTTCTTTCTATTTTTATATGAAACACTGCTTTTGGTTTCATCCTTTTTCAGATTTCACTTCTAGTGTGCAACATCCAGAGTTTGTTTCAGACCTCAGCAGAAGTGTAGCATCCATAACCATTTAAATAATTCCAGAGTCCTCTGTTCAGAATGTACAGTGTAACCATACGTGTTCCTCCAAAATCAAAGGTGAAAGAGAATTAAATAGGTTCCAGATGGAGTGGACTTTAGCTAAAGAGGAAAAGTCAGAAGCTTAACCATATGATAGACCTAGAGGCAACTCCAAAGCTGCCAGAAGCTGCCTTTGGAGTCTGCCAAGGAGACAGATGCTCATGCCAACAGTGCGTAGATTGGCATCATTTATATCACATCAGGCCTCATGCTGTCATGATGCCACAGTGCAAAGTACTAAGTCAGACAACTAATATTTAGAAAAGAGCAGTTACGCTGCATTTATTTAGATTATATATCCAGTAACAGTTTTCATATTATATTTACCCTTTTGGATCTTGACTTTTAAGATATGAAAGCATGTCTTATCTTACTGTATTCATTTACCTCTTAACGAAAACTTCACAAGCACATCAAAGCATAAACTAAACCTTTAATTGTTATACCAGTGCAAAACCTTGCCATAAGTAGTGATCAAATACTTGATAGTAATGTGGAAACTAGGTCTTCCACCTATAACGGAATTCCCCACAAGATCCAGAGAATGGTTTGGGTTTTTTTCCTCCTTATTTTCACTTTAAAAAACCTGAATATAAAGTGCAAAGCTGCAAAGCTATAAACACACAATACATATCTAAAAACTGTTTTTTGTTTAGTGTATTCACACATTGCTCCTAACTTTATGGTCTATCACTTGGAACATCTTTCTGTCTGAAAATAAATTATGCTCTGTATGGAGCAACAAGCCTAACCTTAGGCATCCAGCAGCATAGAACTGTACAGATGTATTACAGCAAATATCCATATTACACGCTGTGTCATGGCATTTGAACAAGTGCAAACTCTTGCATGCAATTTTGGACACAAACTGGTTCAAACATGTCTTGTTTAGAGATCACTGTGCTGAGACTTCAGGTTTGATTGCACAGTCTGTTAAAAGCATACAGTACCATGGAGTTCTCTGAATATACCTAATAACTATCAAAATCCAACATTAGTACACAAGTTCTGAACAAAGTAGGGTGCAAATGGATAGAAAGCACTGTCTCAGCACACAGTAAATCACTGACATCAGAAAAGAGCACTGCAGCTCTGAAATACATCCATAGCAGGAAGGATTAGCTTTGTTCTCAACAGAGATCCCACCACAAAGTGTGTTAAAATCTACCTCTCCCTGATTGAGAACCTGAATAAACATTGACAATTATTTAACAGCTGTTTAGGCAGCATGTTTACATATCCTGGGGACTGTGCGATCCAAATATTGTGATTTCATTAAGGAGCTTTGTCCTAAAGAAGCTGAGGGATTGAGACTTCTAAGAACCCTAGAGCGACATGATAATTTTCCTACTGCTCTACCTGGACTTCACAAGGGATTGACCTGGAAGTTACCTTGCAGATGGTTTACTACTATAGAAGTCCTCCACAGCGTGGTAAAACAGGATGGTTCTGGGAAAAAAAGATAAAAACAGTGTATCGCTACTCTGTCAGACACTGCATAAGAAACAACAACAACATAGCTTTGTTTATTTGAGGATTTTCTGATGTATTTCCTTGCCTTTCTATTCCTAACCACTCATTAAAAATCCTATGTTGTCCATGCATCAGCAAAACAAGAATCTTCATACCAATGCATGTTTGCTGAATGCCAGTATCCCCCTCACATGCCACAGAAAAGTACAGGTTTGCATCAGCTACTAAGTTCTCCATCTCTCCCAAAAGAAATAACTGAATCTAACCTGCTAGCTTCCTAAAAAGCTACAACTAAGCATCTCCATCCCACTTATTTCATGGCCAAACATTCTGCTCTCAAATCCCTGTACACTCTTGAGAGTCTTTTGACACCATTCAAAATATGCATTTCATTTGTGTAGGCATATCAACAAAAGCTCTCATGGTAAACTGTGACTAGAAAGCTGCATGACTGTGGCAGCTGGAGCCCAGATAACACTTTTGCTGGATTTATTGACATTTGGAAGAGGCAAAGGAGTAGTTTCAAGAACTAGTTTCAAGAACTGATGAAGTCAGATAATTTTGAGTGAGTAAAGTATGTTTGGGATTAGTATTTCTGGGATGAATAGCTCTCCTTCTCTGCAAACTCAGATGACACTTAGGACCCAATATACTGCTCACTTGATGTTAAAATATATATTGATCCCAACTAAGCAGCCAGATTTTTTTTCCCCACAAGATATTCTCTATAACATGTGCCATTTTGAATACAAAAAATATTTAAACCAGATATATCTTTCCCAAACATTGTAAAAGTAAAAAAATCTACTTTTAAATGATAAATGTAGTATTTACATAACAGATATTTGAAAAGAATGCAACATTATATCTGCTTAATCCAATCAATTCACATTCAGTTACTTTAAAGTGGCAGAAGTTACAAATGAGTGGATTTAATCTCTTCGGAGTTCAAATTTTCATTCTTTACAAATAGTACAATCCTGAAAAAAACACATTATTATTTCCAATACTAAATATGAAAGTAATAGTTCTCTTTGCTAAAATTGACATCCATTTTCTTCAGGAAAGCAAACTAAAAAACTTATTTGCGTTTCAGGAATTATGTCTGCTCTGAATCACATCAGTCAAAGGAGATGTTTGGCTGTTGTTTCATGGAAAGCATCTTTCTTACATCTCACACTTAACCCTCTGCAAATTACACAGCATTTAAAAAGTACAAGTAACACCAAAAAACTCGCCCAAACCCATAGAAAGCAGAAGGGATGCTATACACAGGAAAGTACAAATGGCATGGAAAAAATCACAGTGTCGTGGAAAAAAAAAATATATCAAAAAGGCAATTCAGGTACTTCTGTATCTTTTCTCTGATTGCAAGGCCACAATGATGGTAAATAGAACTGATTTAAATATCAAACAAAAGAATTTTTTTCATTCCATCCTACATCAATTTATCTGTGGAACTAATTGCCATATAGCACTGTGTAAGACCAGCTAGAAGAAAATAAATGTATATTTAAAATGGGTAGAAAACTATCATAATGAAATGAATTACAAATGTGCATATTAATATAAATTCTTGATGAAAGATGTAAGCCATCCTTTCAGTGACTACAAAACATTTCCGTAAGTGTTATTTTCATACTATACAGTATACTTTATTCTGAAACATATAGTACTGGCCACTGTCAGACAAAGAACTGAAATAGATGCACTGCTAAGTAGATAATTAACGTAACTTAGACTACCTAAGTTTTGAGAGGTGAGGGCAGGCAGGAGGGAAGGAGAAACACTGAAAGCCAAACACTCCTGTTTTTCAGCCACTGTGGAAACTCACAAATGATTTTACTTTCATCAATAACTGAATAACAGTCTTTTCAGCCTTACAAAAACCCATTTAAGTCTGATATATTTTTGACAGTTACAATCAAAAGAGGGAGTTTAAGAGAAGGCTTTGTCCAGTTTCTTAACTAACCCTCTATCGGACCAGACCACTTACTCCAAAGTCACCAGTCCATACACAAAACTTTCCCTTTGCAATAGTGACCATGTACATTGCTGGTGGCAAAAAACCATCTTCTGAGCTGTGACATAGCCTCTCCTCTACCAGGATATCTCCCAGCCAGCAACAGAGGAGGACTCTGGGCAAGTCAGCCAGGAACGGGGACCTTCTTGCTGTCATGCTAGTCTGTGTGAACATGGGGAAACAGACACTTTTGGAGAGATCTTCCTCGATTAATACCAACAGATAAGCCCCTGAAGTCACTAAAAATCCAAGAGCCAAATAAGTCCTAACAACTGAATTCAATGAAATATTATAACCATTCCTATCTTCCTTCTACTTCCTGTTATCATACAGATAAAAAAAAGGACAGGATTACTGAGTCAGAGCAAAGGTTCACTGAGCTCATTCTCCTTTCTCCATGAACAGCCACAAAGGAATGTCTTGTGATGAGTGTAAGGCCAGGCCAAGCACACACAGTTTTCTCCCTTCATGCATTCTCAGCCTTCAACCATTTTCAGCTCAGCAACCTGCTCGGCTCCACATCATCTCTTAATAACTCTCTCAGGACTTCCTTGGCATGAACTTGTCTGGTCTCTTCTGAGCCACTATGAACATAGCCAGAAAATAAAAATGACAGCTTTCGTAACTTCTGAGATTACATGGTTATAAAGCATTTAAGTATGACTAAATCATTACTGAAATCTACTCACTACTGAAGTGGCCAGAGTTAATAACACAGTTCCTGTTGGTTGGATAAGTGCTAAGTCTGGTGCTACATTTATTCACATACTCATTATTTTTTGCATTGTACCTAAATATCTGCATCCTCTTGTAGACCAAGAGTCCTCTATTCTGGTATGTATAAATCAGAATAACCTGATTTTCCAGATCTGCTTTTGTGCAGTTGCAATGCAGGACCTCTAAATTACAGACCATTTTCTTTTGTCTTAGATTGCTGCTGACTGAGATGAGGTTTAAACAGTATGACAGTGCATATGTAATATAAATAAACAAGTTAACACATTTATAAGATCAAAACCTTTAGAGAAGAAAATATTTTAAAATACATAGTTGAGTATAATTTTACTACAATGACAAGGAACTGGTAGCCTGCCATTACTAATTTGGAATTCAAACTGGTGGGTAGTTCTACTGTTTTACTGAGGAAAGTAAATTCTACATAAGTAACTATAAAGTTGTAGTTACCAAACTATTTGTGCAACAAGATCATTTTTTAGGAATTCCTAGGAGATAGAAAAAGAAAGAAACTAAGGCTGTCTAATCAAAATATGAAACTCCCAGTAGGAGAAGAAAGCTTCAACCTTCCAGATATAAAACATATTACATAGCATTCACACTTGAGCAATTGATAGAATGGTTTCGAGAGACAGCCATGCAGTCAGCAGAATAGATAACCTTGGGGGAAAAAAAGTATATGAAATTTCTATCCCTCCAGGTATTATTCATTTGCTGAAACTGGAGGAGCAAAGATCCAGAACTTTAGACCATTAAGACTACAAAAAAATGCGATTAGCTCATATGCAGAAAATTTAAGTTGTCTGTAGTTTCTTATGAAACTTCAGAGGGAAAAATCTCATTTTTTAATAATAGCAAATACCAAGTTATCTTATTTTAATCAAGGTGTTACTGCAGTCAGTTAGCAATCATGACTGATCTTTTAGTTCGAAAAGTACAACATGGTTTTTCAATAGATACTGTCAATTCTTTAGGGCCCAATCCTATGACAAAAGCTTTTCTGTTGTCTCCATAGGTTTTGTATTAGGCCTTTAGTAAACTGAAATGAAACAAAATCCCAGAACACTTGTGCATGTTGCCATTTATCAAACAGCCAACTAAAACAGCATTCAGTCACAGGCTTTCTATCATCTCCAGCGAAATATGGTCCAAGTGGAACGTAGGATCAAATTGAAACACTCACTGTACAATAGAGAAAAGAAATACGCCATAGCACTAGGCATACTATGAGCAATAGGAATATTAATTATGGTCATACAGGAAAAATATGTAGCCCTTATCCTGTATAAAACCCTTGAATGAACCAAACTACATTCTGGTGTCAGATGCTGGCAGTTGTAAGACTGAACTACGACTTTTTTAATCTCAAGATTAGCCAATAACTTTTAAAGAAATTCAGAGAAAATTGCCTTTTGCCAGTTAAATCTCCTTATTCTACTTGTTGGAGATATTCTTCTTCCATGCTGAGTGCATAGATAATTTCCACTTCACTTCTATAGCATACTTGTCACCCACATTTGATGGGAGAAATGTATGTAATGTAAGAAAGTAAGAACATATGCAAACCACAATCAGATCCCAGTGAAAAAACCTGAACTCTTGAAGAAAGAAATATGCAGATACATGCAAATTTTCTCCATTTGACCAAGAATTTAGGAATTAGGAATGAAGAACATATGTCAGTCAGATAGGATTCCTACAGTTGCATTAGGAGTTGCTAGTCATAACCTTGCTAGTTCAAAAAATCATGCCTGGGCTCCCACCACCATTCCTCCTGATTGGTATTTCTGCTTAGCCTAAAGAGCACAAGACCCCTTTTGTTAAGTATCCAGGGGTCCCTTTACAAAACAACATATGAAAAAAATGTGCTGTCCCGCACTAACATTTTTTTCTCCATTAAGGTCATTTTTGTTATGTCCCAAGATACTGTCCCAGGCTATTTTCCTGGACTGTCTTGGATTATTGCTATAGCATATTGGAACAATTAAATCCAGAGAATATGTGGGCATTTGTAGCTGGATATGAATCTTCAGAATGAGTGATTGGTGTGGAGGAATAGAAATTTCATACGAGTTTTTTCCCCAAGGTTATCTATTCTGCTGGCCATGTGGCTGCCTCTCTAAAGCATTCTATCAATGGCTTATGTGTTAATGTTATGTAATAGCTTTAAATCTGGAAGGTTGAAGCTTTTTCTACTGGGACTTTCATATTTTGATGAGACAGCCTGCTACTAGAGTTATTTACTTGTCTTTTAACTGAGGTAGTCACAATTTAGGAATAATTTAGTTTTGAGTATTTCTGGAGCTCCTGCTAGTTAAAACTTTGAAAAGCGCCCATTTCAGCTTTTAATTGGGAATGGTTCCACATCTCACCTGTATTTAAAACACATTAGATAAAATATTTCATACATCACAAAGACAGAAATGACAGATTATTATTAACATTACAGCCTGCTGACACATAAAAAGCGATACAAATATCCACATCAGTCAGTCTGTATACAAGTCAAAACACAGAAGTTCTACTTACTATTATTAGGAAGCATGCAACAGAATAGTAAATACCTGCCTTAAGACAAAGATTTTCCTTTCCTTTTTTATTTTAAGCCTTTTAATAAAAGAATGTCAATAATTCCACATACTATCCACCCTAGAGAAAATGTTGGAAGCAAATATTACTGTATTTCTGTTGTACAGTAAGATTAATTAGGACTAAAACTTAGGATGAAATCCTACCAGATAATTTTTTGTTCTCCCCACATGCTATGATTTCTATATTTTGATTAAAGTCTTTTGCCATTCTTTAAAGCTAAAGTCTGCGAGAAGCTATTCACTAACTCTGAGTTTATGAATCCGAAATAATGAAATCATGTCTTTTCTTGTTTTAAAGTCTACTTGATCACTAAGGATTGAAAAGAAAAATCAGTGGGCCTTTACTATAAGGCTTTCAAAAGAAGACATAGAAACTGATATATCAGATGCTTGATAAATGGCAGATTGCCAAAGAGTCATCCATATGGCTCTCCAGATAATGTTTGAATATGATGAAAGTTTTCGCTGATTGAAAAGCCTACAGTTTCAGATGCTTTCCTCACACCCTGGAACTTGTATTAATAAGACTCAATTCAGAACAAGTTTTCCATGCAAAACATATTCTCATCTGGCCAGAAGATGGTCAATTATTATCGTAGCATTCATCCATGCTTTCCAGGCTCTTCACAAGTCAAGAAATTATTCTTGCTGTAAGAATCAACTCTCCCTGTAAAAGCCACAGCATAGAATCAAGAAAGCTTCAACTCTGCTAACATATCATGGAAATATATCCCACCAGATTTAAATACCAAATCTACAGGAAGAGATTTATTACAAAATGGGCAAATATCCATTTATTTTAAAAGTCACTCAAGATTCCTAAATGACATATCAAGTGGATTGTTTGATTTGTAAGTGAAAACAGGCATAATCTGACCCTAGTTTGACACTTTAGTGATGCAATGGCACAAAAGAAGTCAGTGGAAGTTGCAAGCACACAGAATCACTGGCAATCAGGCTCTCAGTGTAGGAACTCAGGGTGAAAGAAGGAGGATGTTTGATGAAGCTGAGAGGGTCTTTGACACTACTGTTTATATCAATGGCAACATCAAGTTTGTTACTGTATATATTTTTTAAGAGATAACACTAAGTGTTCATGCTGTCATCTGCTTAAGTACTTTTTTGTAACACTGGGTATTGCTAAGATTGTTTTACAGCTGCTTAGGAGGGCAAACAGCTGATTTCCTAGATCTTCAGAACTCCTAATTTTCAGAATGAACATATTACTTTATCTACTATATATTATTTTCATGCTTATACTTTTAAACTGAGTATGCTGTCTTCTACTTCACAGACCTCTCTCCAGCACATACAGATGTCCCAGAAGCAGAAAATGTAGTAAAGACTACTTGCATTTCAGGCATTTTATGAGGTTAAAGGGGGAAGAATACAGTGCCCTCATTCAAACAAAGAGTTTAAATGCGATTAAATGGCAAGTTAAGGAGCGTAGCAGAGTCCAGGTTACATATTGACTTAGATTCAGTGATTTTAGAGTCCATGTTTGAAAAATTAAGTCTGCTACCTCTAGTTGAATAAGTTTATACTTTTGCTTTGGTTTATGCTTTAGATTCACATGAGGTGTATCAAGTATGATTCTTTTTGTTTTTCACAATCCAATTGTTTTTGTTAGAAACAAATCCAATTTGTTTATTAATCTCTCAAATATGTCAAATGGATTTTTTAATTGAGAAGTAATCACATTTTGCCTTATAGTGTCTTTGTTGATTTCATAAGCTTATCATCAATCCTTTGGTGATTTCTCACCTGATAAAGAAATAACATATCTAATTAATCATGTTGTGTAATAACAAATCTCCTATTTAGAGGTACAATAATTAGATTGGGAAAGTGCTAGGAAAACAAGAAAATTATTCCCCAAGGTAGAGGGATTGTGGGTTTTACTTGAAAGGAAGATATGCAGTTTGCAAAGTTGATTAATTAGTTTTAAGAGGATCTCAAAAAGCTTGGTACTTTGAAGTATGCAATCAGTTTGAAAGAAAAAATCTGTGCTACAGAGATACCTTGTACCAACTTTCAAAATATTATCTGTGGCAAAACACAGCATTTGCTTTGCTATATGAAAAACCTGTTTTCACTTTTGGAGACACAGTATGATAAATTTTGGCAAGCTGAGTGATTTCCTATCTATGATTCATTTGGCAAGGCAGAAATGCTAAATAAGAAGCTTGTCTTGAATTTACATACCCCATCCATACAGTTTCAGCTGCAGCAGCTGAGAGTAAAGAAGATGCTAGTTCAAGTGAGAAGTCTTTTTGGACAAGAGTCTGTAATGAATCACACTTAAAATATGTGGTCATTCTCCAACATGTGCATATTTTTATCATTCTTATTAGACATCCAAAAAATGTAAAAATCTCTATACATCTCATTTTGAGACCTGTGGCAGAGATGAATAGATAGTTTAAATGAATGATTTGAAGCTGACAACCTCAGCAAACTGTGGTTCAGAGCAACTGTGAGCAACACAGCTGTGGCATCATGCTGAAAATATCACCCTATCTGAACATATGTACAAAGCTCAAGAATGAATGAATTGTGTCTTGGAGGGGAAAAAACAGGATAAGAACACTAAATTTGTAAAAGAGTATCTGAAAAGTCTCTTCATTATAGAAGATCAAGAATTCTCCTCTAAAAAGTAACAATATAATGAAGAGAGTCAAACACAGAGGAGTTGCTGAATTCACCAGCTGTTTTGAACTTCCATTTTCCCTTTCTCAGGGCACAAGTTGAATAAACATTACATTTCTGCCCCAATAAATAAAATAATAAAATGCTAAAAGTACATGAGGAAGAGTCTTACAGTTTCAAATGAGAATCTGGAAGAGTAATAGAACATTATGGATCAATAGTTTTCTATCATTTGCCTATTAGAGAAGCTCTTTGAAAAAAAGACTTTTTGTTTTGGCCAGCAGTTGGCGTGTGATTTGAGCTATTCAGCAGTAACAAAACAAAATGAGATAGAAGCTTATTTTTACTTGTTTCATAACTTTTCAAAGATATAAACCTTTCTCAAATATGTCATATAGTTAACTGATAAATAATAAAAGCAGCAGCTCAAATTCCTCAGACTTTTACTAATTTCGTTATTCTCTCTTGACCTTTAGAAATATGCCTATTCTCACTTCCAAAACACAAAAGAACTCTTTTTTCCCCTCAGTTTTTTAAATGTGAGGCACACCAGCCCATCCTTACAAGATTATCCTGCCTCATAACACAAGACATGCTTCACGTGGGATACAGCAAAGCTATACCATATATAGGTTATATCTATATAATTTCATGGCCTACATTACTTTTCCTTGTCTGTTCTGGTGATTAAATCCTGCTTAGTAGGAATTCTGCAGGACTTCCTGATATATCATCATCAAAAGGTCTATTATTCAAAACTAATAATTGTCATAATCTTACAAATGACAGTCAATAGAAATTGGACATAATAGAGAATTCTGCAAAGGTTATAAAAGTTCTAAAGTCAACACAGCCCTAGACTCCCACCCTACTATTGGGTTCTTCACTTCTACTCTTCAAGTTCTAGAACTAATATTTTAATTGAAGAAGTCAACACGTTTTTTGCATAATCCATTTTAGACTGTTTAATCCTAAACGTATTTTTCTTTCAATCTCTTCCATTTCAAGAGCAGGCTCCTTAGAAAGGTCAAACTCATCTTTCATACTCAGTTTTAATGTTAATTAATTTCAATGTATTGTCAGATCCACATGAATAGTAAAATTCTCATATTAGAGTCTGTGACTTTGTAGCTCACTACTGAATGCAGGCCAAGCCATCAGTCACAAAACTCTCTATGATCTATGGCAGAAAAAATATTCTCTTAAACCAGAGGATATGTTACCAACAATACTACCAGATGATACCCAACAACTTGAGAGGCTCCATAACTATATACTACAAAGTCTCATGGATTTTCTTCTTTGTCTTCTAAAATTTGCTAGTTTTCTAAACTAAAAATAGACCCGTCATTATAAAACATTTTTTCTTTTCCCTTCCCTGCTCCCCCCGCCTCCTTTTAAATATTTTTTAGTCTAGAAGAAACTATTCAAAATCTGTGAAGTTCAAAAACTGACAGTTAGGTTCAATATTCTGAAGGCAAATCTAAAGTGTCCCAGACTCAAAACTTTCTGAGATCCCCAATCCTAGCTGATTATTTCATCTAATTGTGAAAGTAGGAAAAATAATCTTTATAGAAATTATTTGAAAGAATAAATTTGCTTTTTATGTGTTATAACTTATCTGGATTTAGAGTCCTAAAATACCCATTCTCTAAACAAAACGGGCCTTAACCAGTCATCTCCTCTGCACCTTTTCAAAGTACAGAATGTTATTTTTACGCTGCCTGTCACAGAGAGAGTTTGTGAAATATTTATTCTATTTCTTCCTGGTTATTTTAGAATCCCTAAAAAAAATATTCATGCAACATTATTTCAGTTAATATAATCTGCAAATTCCTGCTATATTTCATTCTATCAAGTAAACATTCCTTGACTTTCTCTCTCATGTCACACACTCCAGCAGCTGTGTCCTTGATGAATCTAGATAGAAATTAGTTTAGATCTGATACCATTCATCTTCTTTGCTAATTTTAAACTTTCTCTTCTCAATTCAAACATCTCTTCATTCAGCTATTCCTGATATCCATTTATTGGCAAATACAGTAGTCCCCGGCAGCTGGCAACATGAATTATACCTATTTATCCTAGAAATGGGCTGGCACTGCAAAACTTAAGACGGGTTGAAAAACAGACAGAGATGACAGAGGTGACTGTGAGAACTGTAATAAGTGCTCGAATTTCTAGACAATCAATCAATTTATGTTACTGTTAGTTAATAGAATGTTAATAATATTTTTCTAAGCTCAGAAAAATGAAATTCAGTTCAAAAATTCTCCACATACATAGCTAATCCTAATGTTCCTACTTTTTAACAGTTAGGTATAAACTTTATATAGTCTTCTCAATAACCTTCTACCCTCTTTCTTATAATTACATGCAGTGCAGTCACCCATCAACTGAAACAAATGAACATTAGTTTTCAGGTTCATGGTTGAAAACAGGATGGCATTGTCTCTATCATAGATTACCAGTCTGTTAAAATTTCTCTTGTGTGCTGCCACTTATTTTAATAATAGATATGGAACATTTCTTGTTTCCTAAATGTTTAATATGGACTGACTGCTCAGAGGTGCTATCTTGTGAAATCATTTGCTTTTACATATTTCAGTGTTTTAAAAAAATCCCTGTTTTAATATTTGAGTGAGGATATGATGAAAATCCCTCCACTTGGACACAGATACAACTGCAGAAGTCCACGGAAGTACTGAAGATTCCAAATTAATTTCTTTTACTAACATGATAGACAGTTATGGTGGAAAAAGGGTATGAAGCTTTCCTTATATGGATGGAGAGAGCTCTCCTCATGTTAGGTGAAAGGATGGAGAGAAGTTCTGGAGTTATAACATTGTTATTCTCCAAACCGGTGGCAATTAGACTGAGAACAACAGCACAAGGTTTTGTGGCTCCCTTTTGTTTCAGAAAAGCCTATTTGCTGGAAGGAATTGCCCATATGGTTTTACTAAGGCTATGCTGGCATGGGGCTAAGCACAGTCAGAAAAGCCACAGTATGGAGATGCTAACCCATCTGATGAAGGTCATTGATTTGTGGTTACAGTCTAGATCAGGTATCTCTTTTTCTTTGCAGATTTTTCTTTTTTTTCCCAGAAAATTCCTCATTTCTACTTCTTATGGTAAGAAATTAAATTAGGAGAAATTCTCCTTTGATTTTTTTAAAAATAGAAACGCTAAATATGTCCAAAGAGTAGCTATACTCTTATACTTCTCCACATCCTACTCTCCCATTCTTACTATTTACTGTTTGTTATCAAAATGAACTATATCTATGAGAAAAAAAAATTAAAATCAATTATTAGCATCCTAGAAACACTAAAACTTTATAATCAATGATCCACTACCCAAGTTGAGGTATACCAAGGAAATGTAAAAGGTTTCTATATATTTCTTTTTTTTATTCTATCCTACAAGAAACAATGAAAATAAAAAGCATCTTATAATAGAACCTGCAATCACACTGGAGCTGCCACAGATACAAATAAATAAAAGGGTCCAAAGAAAAAGTTGTTACTATAAAACCGTACAGTTTATTACACTCCATCCAACAAATAAAACCCAGTTAATATTGGCTCCTTCTTGATGAACGCTAAATGCAAATAGAATAAACAGGCATCATAACTGCCACAATTTTGTTAAAATAAATACAACTCAGGGCCAAGTCTCCTGGCATATGTTTATGCTATATATTGCAGGCAGATGTAAGCACATTCTGCCTACCCTCTGAGCCTGGAAAAAAAAAAAAGCTATATAACTGCAGTAGCATGATGTGATGCCTACATTAATAAACCCTGCTGAGAGGCAGCTTTATTTGTGTAGACTTGCTGCTGTGCTAACACAGTTGCACGGTTTTCTTTTAGCTCAGAGCTCACACAGAATAATCCCAGATGTATGGTATAAACGTACCAATGGTTTAAATTCACCAAAAAAAAATCTCCACATTTTTATAACCATTATATACTAGAACCTGTAATCTGCTTGAAGATGTTGCATGTAAAATTCCACCAGCCAACTGCCATTCCTACTGAAATGATGCTGTTTGTACAAAACTTACTGACATGAGAAACATAATCATATTAAAGCAGATCTGTCTGCAAGGCTTTATCTTGCTGCAATTTGTCAGTGTATTATTATATTCCTATTTATTATGAAAAGTCATTGTCATTTTAATATAGTACTGAGAATGAAGCATATT
Source organism: Strix uralensis (assembly GCF_047716275.1). NCBI lineage: Eukaryota > Metazoa > Chordata > Aves > Strigiformes > Strigidae > Strix > Strix uralensis. The sequence goes on from NC_133984.1 coordinate 4,783,090, forward strand.
TAAAGATTATGATAGGCAACAAAAAAATCTTATTAATATCAAATATATTTTATAATTAGTGCTGATCACTTTTCCAGAACTTGCAGTAGATGCATTTTGTGTTTCTAGGAAGCTGACTAATTGCAATCAGAAATTATTACACATATACACAGAGGAACACATACACATTTATATAACTGATTTGAGGTATATGTACCTTATTTTAACCAGAAAAACTACCCCACCCAGCAAATTCCAGTCCTCACTAGATTACACTTTCTCACTACATAGGCCAGCTTCAAAGTTTCAACCACTACATTTTTTAACATACTAGAAAAGGGACAAAACAGCCAAGAACTCTTCCCTCCACGCTGTCAAATAAAAAGGTTTAGGTGTTTGTTTCCTTTTTTTTTTATTTTTATTTTTTAATGCAGGCAGAAATCTTCTAACACACTCTTTAAAACAGGCCTTATAATAGTCTATGCAGAAATTATAGATTTCATGTCAGCCCTTCAAAACAAATGTTAAACTGTAAAAGGTCCGAAATCCATTGTTACAAACCAATGCAAACTGAAGTGTTTTTTTTCTTATCTTACTCCTAACTATCTCTGTAATATTTCCTTTCTGCATTAACATTTTCACTAGACAAAGAAATGCTAATCTAGCCCTAATATAGAATTTAACGTGTATGGACTACACTACAGATTGATTTAGAAAATCATTCATTGCACACTAATTAAAACCATCTTTTTCTGTTTAATTATTGGTCTCTAATGATATTAGATGAAGACAATGTATTTCTCAAGGAGTTGACAAGTGCATATTCTTTGGCAACAGTGAAAGCTGTCATACACTCGGTGGCTTCACTTTTCTTTCAAAATTATGCTGGAAGAAGCACTTCTGCAATGCCTTGGGAAAAAATAAAATAAAAGTAGTGAACATCTGCTGATATTGATTTTGTGAATCTGAAACTTTATGAAACCATAGATGGGATGCATTTGACGAGCATTTTTCTGGAACACTTTCAGACTTAAGCAAACAACATCTGTTAATATTGATTTTTGGGTTACACTGAAACTTTCAGAAGAATTACAATCAGCGGGTGATTGAAAAGTGTTGCTGTATATGTTAGAAGATCAAATACTAAACAAAGGTTTAAAGGATCTGTTTGCCTTTAGCTTCATTAATAATCTACAATCACTCCCCTCTAGAAGAAAATAGAAAGAATAAAGGTGAGAAGAACATTTGCTTTATTTAACACAGTAAATGATGAAAGAATAAAATTAACATACATGAAAGTTGGTGGAAATATCCAATGCAAAATTTTTCAGTTATACAGCTGACATAAACATTTCCAAAACTACATTATAATAATAATAATAAAAAAGTCCATAGAAAATAAATCATCATGATAGCTGAAGAATCCTGTTTTGAACAGAGTTCTTGCAAAAAAGGAAATTTTTTTCCCCCCAATACTCTATAGCTTTTGGATCATTAACCAAACAAAGTAGTACATTTATAAATCGTAACAAGAAGATTTAAAATTCCTTTTGTTGATGAACATATCAGTCTTGGTTTACTGATGCTAAAGGTATCGTTATGTTTGAACTTTTCCATTTCTCTTTTAAGTGGCAGTTTCCTTTAATATTGAACTTCTAGTGAAATGACCAATTTACTCAGCAGTCTTTGATTTAGTAAATGTTTCAGTACAATTAAAGTACCCACTGAAATATCAATATGATGCTTTTTCGTATTTCACTTTTATAATGCTTAGTTAACACCAGTCCTCCTGCAGCAACTAGGTATTCACAGATGTGGTATTTTATGCAATGTTAGTATACAAAAACTATGGAACAGCAAATATTATGGGAAATACATCAATCATGTACAATTAATAAAAACAGTTCTACAATAGAACATAGTTTTTAAAAAACTGTTTTCTGATGCAACTGGACTTGCCAGTTATTGAACAGAATTAAATCTCCTTCCCATGACCAAGGTAAGAATCACATGGAAGAATGTACTCTTCTGCCAACCTCCTACATCTCTTCCAGTCATAGATTAGGCCTGGATATGAACAGATAATGGTACTAATGAATCAACTTCAGCTAGAGGTCATACAACTTACATATGCTGTCAGGTTTTGGCAAAAGTCCTCTGAATGCTACCACCTGTCTAAAAAATAAGTCATTTCTTCACAGAAAATATTTCAGAGGACAAAGTATTCAATTCTATAAATTTACATTTTCACTCAAGTTTATGCTGCTTCTCTGTCCTACAGAAATTCTATTTGCACTTGAGAGATTTCTTGAAGTCAAATCCCAACCATATGGAGGTAGCAGTCAGTTCTATTTATCTTTCACACCATATGAAGTACCACCAGCTAGTCCAGTATCTTGCTGGTAAATCTAAGCAAGACATGGGTAATGTTAGTAGTCAGAAACACTTGACAGCACTGCATGCTTCCTTCAGCGGAGAACATCTGTTTGCAAACCAACAGCCTACCAAGAAAAAATTCAGGATTTCTTGCTGATGCTGATAGTTGCCACGTGCCTTGGACTACTATGTGTATATAACACATGTGAACACACAGGCACCTCCTGTGTGAGTGTGTGTGTACTCAAATATGTCTGTCTTGTTCCACAATACAGAATTCCCCAACTCGTGACAATTTTATTGTATGTAATTTATAACTTCTTCATTGCTTAGAACTTAAATTATCCTTAGATTTCTTCAGCCAGTAACAACATATCTGGGGTTTTATGCACCAGCCTTGAAAGAAGCTGCAGCTGGTACAAAGTCTTATCTGTCTTGGACTGTTCTGCTCCCCAGGGAGAAGAGAGCTGCCTGCCTTCTCCCAGAAGAGCAAGGCCTTCCTTGGCAGCTGGCCAGCAGCTTCAGACCAGAGTACCACCTCATCTTTGGGCTGACAAAGCTCACCACTTTCAGGACATAATGTAAAACAAGTTTCATCAACGCAGTATGTCACCAAAGAGGCTTATGCCAGGAGTTACAGACATTTATATGTGGAAAGATAATAGAAATAAACACATATTTTAAGGAAAAAAACTTCCATCACTAAAAAACATTCTGAAGGGTTAATTTTTGAAGAAAAGTCACAATGAAGGTCCTGCACTGAATGCTGGAAGATGCTCAGATAATATAGGCATGGAGTATCTAAGAGATATAAAAGAGAAATGGAAGTTCTTAAGCACTTGTGGAAATACTTTTGTGGTTTATAGTTCATAGCAGCTCTGGCCATAGTCCAGAGTGCTTCTGAGGATCTGAATCAGTCAACATGGCACCCACCATTCTTCTATTCTTCAAACATAACATCAATCAGTCACCAAACAGCACTCCTATTTTATAAGCATACCTTTACAATACAACCATTGCACAAATTAAATGCTTTCATGTTGAGTGAGTTATAATGAAAACCTTAGACAAGGAAAAAATAAAAGGACATTCACTCATGACAGCATTTTGCCCCCATGCTATACAGTGAGAACACAATGAGGACACGAATATTCAAAAGACAGTGAGAATAACCAGGCAGAAAACTCCTACCCACTGACCAAAGCACAATGTACTGTAATGCCTTCAAAAAAATATATTTTTTTAATATATACTCACATCTATATATATACACACACCTATATGTATACCTATATAAATATAAACCTATATATATATACACACCCCTATATAGAGAGGTGTGTGTATATATATAGACATGTTCTTCTTTCAGGCAAGAAGAACATCTCATGCTGTGAAACAGAAATAAAGTGAGAGAAACAAGGAAACACTCCATGAGACCACACTTTGTAACTTCACTCTCATATTTGGTCCCAAGGAGATTGACCCATTGGTCTAGACACCATAAAAATTAAAAGATACAACCACGGAAGACAGAAGCATTCCCTGTTTGATCTCCTGTTTCTAACTCATGGGATTCATAGATTTGAAACCAGATAATTTAATACTAATTACTATGTTAGAACTAGGACTGCATTTTTAAGCTAAAGTTCACATGATTCAAAGCTGACCTTCAGAATAGAGCATTCTGCATTTATACTGTGGATCTTATCTAAAGAAAAGTACATCTTTTGTCAGTAGAAAGCTTGATCAAACTGAAGCCAAAAAGAATGCCTGTTTACTTAAACTACTTCAGTATGCTTAATTACATTTGTTTAGTCTTTTATGGAAATGAATAGAACAATGTAGTCTAAAGGAAAAAAAGGACATCAAACTGTTTTGTGCACTTCATATTAAAGGGCTTCTTATCTGGCTCAAGAACAGTTGGAAGTCTTATTTTATAAGGCATCTTAGAGAGTAATTGAGACACTTCTTGTCACTACTTTTATCTTTCCAAACTACTCAAAGTAATTAAATAAAGACATTGAGTGGCTAGAATAAACTTTTTTAACACCAGCGTAGGGAATGTACAGCCATGTGCCTTTTCTAAAAGCCATGCACAAATTCCTTTTCCTCTGAGACATGCTTAAAAACTGTTCAGAGGAACTTTTATTTTCTTAAATGAGTATCGTAAAAGTGGAAGCACTAAGTTACATAACCATTCCTTCTCAGCTATTTATACATACATGTATTTGAAAAGCACGTATACGTGTATATGAAAACTAATTTCATATACTAAAATTCATACATACTTTGCTTCGCCTGCTCTCAACCTTGTGCAAAATTGTCCAGCCCCTGAAAAAAAGTTACGTCTTTTGACACTGAATAGTGTTTAGCCAGATGAGGGGAGCATGTTATTGCATTTGTCCCATCTTCTTTTAACAATGAAACAAGTAACCTCAGGCTGCCATCCATTTACTGATGTAGTACCTATGCACACAAAGCTAATGGGGTCAGAAGTAGAGTGATCTTGTAGGTAGGAAAGTTACTATCCAGTAAGGCCTAATTTTGTGATTCCCATTTCCCTTAAAGAAACTTAGAAAACTTACAAAGCTCTGAACCTTAGGGGCTTCATAAAGTGTGGATCTTCATTTGAACACCTTTATAGAAGGTTTTAGTAAGTGCTCAGATTGAAACATTTAAGGATATGGTTACCAATTTTAATTAGGGGAAAAATTAAGGGAAAAGTACTGGTAGTAGAAAAGGTCAACTGTTTTAGACTGTTTTGGAATGAAAAATTCCTATTTTATTTTATTTTAAGCTTGTTGTAGTTGATTTACTTAGATTATATAGTACAACGAAATAAAAGATAAAAGCATTATCTAAATTACTATTGCTGTCATCTTTTAATCAAAGACTTCCACTCACCTGAAACTTCATTCCCCTATTTTTTCAGTCAGAGAATTTCTGAATTAGTGAGTTTGTCCTGCCTGGCACGAAGACATACGTTGGTAACTCAAGCCTTCCCCAGACAGAATTCTTGTCCTTTGCACAGCTCTACTCAAAAGTTAAGCAGGAGAAATGCAACTGGCATTTAGATTCATACTGAGGGCATTGTGTTAACTGTCACAGAGATTAATACAACCTGCAAAAGGCATTATGGTAGCCGGCAGTTAGATTTATATAGTGTGCTTAATGAAGATATACACTGTGTTTAAATGCTTCTGGACATTGCTTCCCCTGCTCTTCTCTCTAGTTTCCCAAAAAGTAGAGTTTGCCAATTATTTGAAACTGATACATCTTTCAGGAAAAAAAATTGAACTGCATGCCTTTTTGCCTACTCCAAATATTTACTCTATTTTCCATGACTCTTGCCATCTGCATACTAAGTATACACATCCACTGTACTGTTTCTAATTCCATAGAATCTTCCCCTATACTTTCTTTAAGGAATATGGTAAAAATCCTCACTGATTAAGCTCAGCAAGACCCTGTATTCAATTGGAAGGTACCTGGCAGTTTGCAGCAAGCGGACTTTGTAACCTTGCAGCTAATAATTTCCCTGCAGATTCTTGGTGTCACTAGGCTTAGCTCTACTGAGATATGTAAAAAAAAGCCTAGAGATGTTACATCAAATAGTTTGAAATAACAGCCCATCTATAGATTCCCATTAGTAAAGTATGTGGGTATTTCATGGACTCAAGAAATATGAAGTACTTTGTATATTGGGTTCAGCACACATGAAAAAACTAAGTGTATGAAGTGTTTGTATGTGTGATGCGCTCTGCCTAAAAAAGTATCAAGATCTGACAGCACTAAATAATACAACACTAATATCTCTTGATAAATGTGTGAAATAATTTCCATCAAATGGTAAGAATTCCCCTCAGAACCATTGCTTGAGGTTCTCTGCTATTTCAGGCAGGTGCCACCTTATGGATTATATTTTCTTCATATAGACCCATGATACATAAGAACAAGAAAGAAAATCTTTAAAAAACCACAAAGAACAACAGAGAAAATGTGTTAATACACTGAAGTGACTCTACTGCAACTGTGGAAGGCAGAGTCTTCATATGTACACTTTGGGAAAGTATGGCAAGAATAAACTTCATATAATAAAAAGTAAATGAAAGATGTTACTTTGCTGTTCTGTAACTTCTACTGAAGTTCTCAGAATGATTTATGAATATTTATAAATATTATTTGTGTCTTATAATATCTTTGATATATTCATTTTTCTACTGCATACAGGAAAAAAAAAAAAAGTTAAGGCCAAGCATTAAACCCTCATTGTCCAGACATCTACATTTAGACACTCCCTAAGTGACTTGTTTTTTTAAAAATGTTGAGTTGCAAAGGGGGCTTTGGCACAGATCTAGGCAACCTAACTTAGTTTTGTATTATTCTGACAGCTTTCAACTCATTGAATCTTGTTAAAAACCAGGCAATTTTGGTTTCTGAGTTTTTCTCAAGATCAGGTTTTGGGTACAAGGCCTTACACCCATTCTTCTGCTCTAAATACAACACTCAGTGAAATACTTCTTTTCACCACTTGAAATGTCTTCCTTAACATTTTATTGAAATGTGATTTTGGCAAAACCAAGGAAGCATATTTCATCAAATATTTTTCTAACCAGGTCTGTTTTATGCCATTAGTTTCTTTCATTACTGCACATCAACTATTATTGCAAGTTCCGATTATGTGTTATCCAGGTAAGAATATTCTTCCTAAATCACTTTCCAATTCAAACACTCACATGCATTGTTGGGGTTGAAAATTCCTTTTGAATAGGTATGCCATTTAATTCTACAGTTTGGTAATTTTGGTATCACTATTCCAAGACCTTGAAGAACATATCACCAAGTGATTGTATTTTGAAAACTAAGGCATCAGATCAACTTTCAGTGGATTCTTTTTTTTTTTTTTTTTTTTCCCCATCTTTCTGATTATCCTTAGCTGATGTAAAATGTAGCTTTGGTAAATAAGCATTTGCATCTATCAAGGACAAATCACCTAGCAAATGTAAACAAATGAATATACAAGCAAAGCAGTAGGTTCATGAAGGAGCAATGCCAATACTAACAGAAAAACATAAACAAATGCAATCAACAAAATAGAGAGTAGCTCCAACAAAAGCTTTTGTTATAACAGCATTTACATGTATATAGTGTGTGAAGTACATTTCATCAACTATTTGAAATAATTTTTACTATATGAAGCCTATTGTTTTCTGTTATCACAATAATTTTTTCCAGACAGTCTTCTCATTCTCTTGCAAATGACAAGCACATAATAAATATCCTTCAGAACATTTTGAAAAAACTACCTTTGCAGACAACAGCTAATTGTGTCCTCTCCTACCTAGAATCTTCTTAAAGATCTTCCAGTTCTTTTGTGCTTTACATTTAAGGGAGTTACAGGTCCTATCTATAAGGAAGGGAGAAGATTAATATAGTAATTAAACAACATTGCACTTTACTAATTTTTATTTTATTCACTATTGTGAAAAAGACAAATTTTTGTCAAAAAGACATAGCATGTCTGAAAAACAACTTAGCCTGTTTTTTTTAAATTTGTTTTTGAGCTAATTGACCTGGAATGCTATCTACCTTTAACTTGGCATTGTTTTTATCTTTAATGAAACTACCACTTTCTAGATCAGTAAAACTTTTATTAAAACACATAGAAAGAAAATGTGAAAAGAATAAAGTCTGACATGTATTTCTGAGTATGATATTAATCAACAACAATTTTTTACTCTTGCAGTTTCTCTGAAATATGGAATTAAATTTACCTGTGTATTATCTGGTTAATTGATATTTTATTTCCTAATTATAATTAAAATGTTCTTTTCTAGTGTGAGACATATTTGATTTTTAATGTAGTTAGAAAAAAATGGGTGTTGTACCTTCACATTAGGTATGCATGATGTATTTGACTGACTTGTCTGAGCTGTGGTGTGGTGGGGTTTGTTTGGTTTTTTAATGGAAAATGTCATTCTGAAGACTAATCAATGTCATGAAATTTGAGATGCTCAGTCACAATTAAAAATTTCTCAGTGCTGAATTAACATTTTAGTAATTCACAGAATACTTTGCAGTTTTAGAAAAGAAATTGCGTTTTAATCAGTGGTTGAATGAACTTAAAAGATAGATGGAGGGAAAGAGATTCCTTTCTTCACATATCTCCCAAGCTGCATTTTTTACCTTCCAATTTGGACTTCCTATTTCTTTGGTTTTCTAATCAAGATTTGTTTTTTACACCATACTACCAAAATTATTTAAATCTGGTAGATTCTCAGTCAGTGAAACTATTTGATCAGAGGACATACACTTACAATAAAGAAACTAATTATTGGAGATTTTCTGAGATTAATTCCTTAAAATCATGTTGGGAAATTACTGATATATTAACATTTTGTCCATTCAAGCATATAAAAATTCCTTTGTCTTAAAAAGCCATAGTGTACGTGACATGTATGTCTGAGTATTAAAGAATCTCTGCCTGTGTATGTCTGCAATAAGATATGTAGGCATAACCTATCCAGCAGCATGAGATGAACCAACCAGGCATTCTCAGTGGCATTCCCACTACAAAATAGGGGTAACTGATCTGCACAATATGGTTCCAAGAAAGTCCATGTATCACATACAAGAACTTTTATGCAAGAAAAAACCCAGACTGATACTGGCTCCTTTATGATTCCAGGTCTAAAGCACTAAGAAACTGTAATCAAGATCCATCCTTTCTGATCAGAGTGGTCTAGAAAAATCATATGTGGATAGGCTGATCTGTGGTATGAAGTCTTCTTTATATTGCTTCTTTTCTTGCCATACCTTTACTTTAATTCATGTTATTGTGATAACTCCAGTGTTGGTAGAAAGAGTCTATCAACTAAATAATTTGTTATCTACTAAACCCAGAAATATACAAGAACAATTAATTCCCTGATGAATGCTTTAAGTAGGAGGGGAGCATATGCAGTTAGTATCTCTTATTTCAAATATTGATCCACTCACCAAGCTTAACTGTAAGTAAATAGTCATGCAGAAACTATAAGCATTATCTATATATCAGCTGTAATTCCTCAAGAAAACGTAGTGTGTATTCCCTTGCAAAAAGGCAAGAACATAATCAGATGTAAAAATTGGCCTTTTGTGTTACTGATGTAAAGTAATGATGACTTTAGAGAAAACAAATCTGAAGAATTATCAAAACTGCTTTTTATATTTTCCTGAAGGGTATTTCGTGTCAGCCATGAGTTCTTATTAAAATTCACGTTTTAAATTATGATATTTGAGTATTCACTTATAATTTATCATCTTGTTCATGGAGATGCATGATTAATGAAAGGAAACTGAAAGGTAATTGAAAAGTACTAATAAAATTTAATATATTAGATCTGTTATTTTTAATTTTCCAAAGGATCATCAGAAAGCCCCTTATCACTTAAAAGAAGTCTCTTTAAATGACCACAAGATGAATATCATGGGCTTCAAGCCCTATCAGTGATTTCAAAAGGAGCAGCGCCTTATGCATGTAGAAGTCCTGTCAATTATCTTTTCTGCCAATGTTTTTTGCCCAAGAGAGTCCTTTATTATTTGATCTCAGTCTTTCTCTCATTGCAGGATTAAAAACCAAAAAAAGCCTATTTATGTGAACTGCAATACTCAGCTCGTTTAACATGAGAAACCAAATGGATTTGGAAGTAGTTCTGTTTACCTAAACTGTGACCAAATTAACTTATTATTTAGTGTGCATTTGTACCAGTTCATTTTATTCAGACAAATCAGGTCTTTTATTCCTGTGGAATTCAGCACACCAAAGCATGTGTGCACACCATATACAAGTGGAAGGGATGCATGAAAACAGAAGATATTAAGCTGCGTATTCTCCTCTATATCAAAGATGGCTCATCATGATGAACTGCTTTACTTCCAACCAGAGCACTGTGAACGACCGTAACAGATCTTTGGAGATGTTACAAAAATAACACTCTTGTGTTTTTAATTTTTCAAAGGTCATTACCTTTAGAAATACGTAAACTTCTACAAATGACAAATAATGCCTAACGATGAACAACCAGAGATGAACAGCCAGCTGTATTGGTATTCAAAGCTGACTCAAAAGACAGCTTCGTAACAAAGGGAAAGGAATACATAGCGTAAGTATGACACAGGGGTTCAACTGATAAAACACACATCAAAGAACATTGTGGGTACAAAAAGGAACTGTTTAATTAGCAGCTTCAAGAAGACTGACCATTTGCATACTGAACAAACAAGTGAGTTATCTGTGTTCTGATCAAAGGCATTTGGACCTGAATGGTCAGGGATTATGTATTATGCATCAGTCAATTACACAATTAATGAACAAGTCTGAGTCAGAAATGCTCGATGTTTGCTCACAGAAACATGTTTCCTTAATCAGTGGAGTTCAGAGATCTTTTACTATAATTGCCATACCAATGAGTTTGGTGGACAGTCACAGTTCTGATGTAAGAGCAGATCTGTTCTAATTAAGGCTATGGAGCTAAAGGAGGTAGTAGCAAGATGTAGTTAGTGCTTACTTTTTTCTTCTTTTCTTTCTTTATATATACTTTCTATAAACAACACAAATGCTGGGGAAGAATAGCTCAACAAGCATTGATAAATCTTTCCCTTTATTCCACCTGAATTATTTCCATTTTATTTTAGTATCACCATGTGTGAAGTCTCAATAGCTGAACAACTTGCTTCTAAAACCTTATTTGTCCCACGGTTCTTCTAAAATTTGAGATCGATATTGAGAATTAGCTTCATATTTACAGGGTTTGACACGTACACGTGCGACTGGTGCAAACAAGATGCAATTTCACACAAGCTACTGTAAACTAATAATGAGGTTCTCAGTGATATGAAGATCAAACTGCCAGTTCAAAGCTTTCATTTCCAAGCTATTCCATTTGCTAGGAAAAAAGAACGTTTGGAACAATGTTTGTAAGCTGAATGACAAAGTATCCTGAGGGATCTGAGCAAAAGCAGCTAATGAAGAAACCATCTAAAGAAGAACTTATGTCATTTGCAACCATGGCACAGCAATGCAGATCTCTAATATATTTTTACTTCCACAGTTAACAACACACAGCTCTTCTACATAGCTTATTATCATTAGATTTCAAAGCACTTCACAATGTCTCTTGTCATCACCCCATCAAAAACACAAACCTAATTGTTCATTAGCTGTGACTATTATGTTTATGCAGTGTTTTGGCAGTGAAATTTCTTCCACATAGTATTTGTGGCTAACTCTATACTAATTAATTATACCATTCTCAGGCAATAAAATATGGCCCTGTATATTGTTAAAGTAATCCAGGGAATGATTCTGGCCTTGGCCAATTTGCGCTCTCTCAAATAATTCCCAAGTCTAAACTGGGAGCTGGAGCCCAAAAGGCCATTCACATTTAGCCACCCTGTTTTGGCAGGGAGCTTTATTAGCATGGGGTTGATCTGTGCCAATTGGCCTCAGTGTCTGGGAATCTTCCCAAGCATGTTTAATTTAGTAGTGTCAATAGCCTGACAGACCAAGAATTAATTAAAAAATTTGGCCACTTTATGCAATCCTGTACTTCAGTGGCAAGAAAAAAACTGGGTGGGGGAACAACAAAATAATATTTTGGACATTTCAAACTCTTGGGAATGTGAAATGAAAACCTAATGATGTGTTATACAGTAACTTCATATTACCTATTTTAAAACTGAAGTCATAACATTTTGTCCTTTTGTTCTTTCTACAAAGTTTTAGATTTTGGTTAAAGGGCAATTTGGTCACTATTGTCAGTCAGGTCTACTGTATTTCCCTCTTCCAAATGAAGTGTTAGATGAAAGATGAGGTTTTAAGAGTATTAGACATCAGAAAATTGTTATTAAAGCAGCAACGTGCAAATTATAGTTTTGCCTCTTGTGATGCTCTAGATTTTTACACTGGAAAAATAAACAAATAAATACTCCTCCACTCCCTGCACACTGAAAATACCTAATAGAGCTTAACCCACAATGTGCTGAAGAAATTTGTACAGAACGTTGCTTTGCTTTGCTGTAGTTTTTCTAGGCATATCTATGCCTAGAAATCTAGGCTTGAATTTTTCATGTTGAGTCTATGTTTACAGAATTTAACAAACTCTGCTATCTTTTTTTCAGGTAGGCTGGTAAATACTTACTCTCAACTTGAGGGAACTCAGTGCAACACCGTACCCATTTCACATCCCAGATACCAGACTACATGACATAAGACTCTCTGGAAAGCGGGAACACAAGTGGCTAATATTATATTGTAGGAACCAAAACCAATTCTCTTTGTTTCTGAGTACCTTAACTACTGAACTATTTGATGAGAGAAATATCTTTTTTTGCCTGGCAGCTTTCAGAGTATAGCCTTTTATTGTCTTTGATTTTCTTACACATGCTCAAAAACATAACAATCCATTACACAGCTAATGAAACATTTGCTAATGAAAAAAGAGGTATTTAAAAAAAAACAGGAAGTGAAAACATATTGAAAAAATAATTTCACTTTGACACAATTTTTCTACCAGCTTCTGGAATCAGGTACCAAAAAAAAAAAAAAAAATTAACTATTTATAGAGTTCTAGATAAGAAAAATTGCTATAAGATAGTGTCTCTTCTCCAAAAATACTTATGTGTCTCTTATCAAAAACTATTTTCAACTCAAAAAAAGGAGAAAAGCAAACCAGAACCACATGACCAGCACAACAGGACTTTGTGAAGTATATTAACAACTTATTTTTTTAAAAGAGAAATGGATCATTTTGCTTTTTGGGCTTCCATCTAGCTGTACAGACTATCAGCAAGTGACTGATCTTTAAATCCCTGTTTCATAGTGACTTGCTGTTTGATATTGATTCAACAGGATCAAGAGTAAAGTGTGCTATGAAGACAGATACTTGTGGGGAGGAGCCAAAACATGTTTTTTTAATGTGTGCATGAAGCCATGACCAGACTGCACGTACTGAAAAGGACTCTTTTCTCCTTACTACTCAGTTTTAAACCCAGCACATGTTTTTAAAAGCATCTGAAGTGACAGAAGAATTAAACTTGCTTTCAAAATAAGAATACAGACAGAAGTTTTAAAGGAAACAGATCTTTAGCAATAACTTTAACCTCTAGAACAACACAACCAGAAATCCTCAATAGGATTAAAATCATGAAGCACACCTGTGGACTTTTTTTTCTTTTTTGGTTTCAAGAATCATTTTACTTTGCAGCATTGATCCCCAAAATAACTCCTGCTAACGTGTGGTTGTGAATTGAATGAACTCATATCATCTGCTTTGATTTAAATATTGATTCTTTGTAATGTATGAGAACAGCTGCTTTTCTGAATTCCTTTCCATCCTCCTTATTACTAAAAACATCATCAGTTTATCTATGGGATTTTGTTGCTTAAATAGCATTTCAACAAGACAATCTAATGAACGCAGAAAGGATTTATTCACTGAGATCTGAGGAAAATACAATCCAGATTTTCAACCCTGACTTAACAAAATATGAATTGGGGAAGTTTTTTTGATATTATGGAAAAATTGCCTATACCTGTAAACCTAAAAACTGACTGTATAATTAAATTGATAAATGAATGGAATAGGTGAATAAAAGTTCTTCAATGAGAAAAAGTATTTAAAATAAAAAACTGGAAAGCACAACTATTTCACATTACACTCCAACAAAGAATCGATGCCCTCAAGGGATTAGGAGACAGCATCTGCCTCCCTAGTATTAGGACTCTACAGAAAATAGTGAATATTTATTGTAGATAACACTGTAACAGACACTTCTCAGCTTCTCAAGAGAAAGGCAGGCAAAACGTGGTGCTTGAGAAGTGGGAAGGGATGCCTCTTCCCTTAAATCTTCTCCACAACATCTATGACTAATTTCATAAGTAAATCTGACTATTTTTATGTATACCAGGGGCAGTTTTATCTCATTTGTAAATTAGACATATAAGCTAAGCTGGTTTCCAAGGTTTCCAGACTTCATAGTCTCTTAAACATCTACCTTAATATAAATATATAGCTGTAGAAGTTCCTTCTCTCTCTACAAAGGAAGACTAGACAGCTATTAATCAGGTCTGGTGAGGTAAATCCCATTCACTTTGTATGGCAATATATTCAAAAATCAAAATCATTTCCAACATAATTATTTTCTCTGAGTAAACCAGGTGTGGGTCAGAAGCATGTCTTTGTCTCAGCTTTGTCTGCCTTGAATTAAAATTCTACATATCATGCATCATTTTCATATAAATCAGCAAGATGAAATAAAAGCAAGGGTCCTTGACACTCCATTGTCTTTCTTAGAGTACCACCTCAAGTTAGCTAAATTCAGTTGGCTCATTCAAATACAAATCTGAGATTTTTTCCAAAGTGAAGAAAAGGTCTAAGTGACTTGTCCTCATATGTCCTCTCTCCAGCTACCATGTAGGCTGTACCTACAGAACTTTGACTACCTCAGTAAATTATGCCAAAGGCAGGATATGAATGTAAAATGCTGTAGGCATATCAATATACAACTTGGGTGAGATGTGCATCCCTTCTTCTAACATGCATCACACTGGAAGCAGCTGATGTTACATTGAAAATTCTAGTTATTTCAGAATAAAAATATCCAAATAGGCGCTTTCCAGTGCAGTTACTATAGTAACTGTGAGAGTGGGAAATTAATTCTAGCTCTCTAACAAGAGTCAAGAATAACCACTTCCCATTACATATGCATAACGATAAAACTATGTTAGCTCATATAAAATAATAATTATGAAAATTATTTTTTCATGAAGTGGATTTTTATTTTTAAAAGAGATCTTGAGCAGGCAAGCAGAACCAAACTGTAAAAATATTCTGCACAGTGAGCTAGTTATGTTACCAAAAACTTTGAAAAATGTATTAATTTTTTTCATCTCAGACTGAAAGCACATTTTTGGCAGCACCTCTGCTTTCTTGTTTTCTTCTGTGCCTACAGATTCTAGCAAACATGAAGTGTAGATGATCTATAAATTTCTACATGGCGCCACACACATCTCAATGCCCATACAAGTACAACTTCCAAAAGATCTGAGTAAGCAAAAAACATATCATCTAACTCTCAGCTGGCAAATATTTTGTCAGGTAAGAGTTAAGAGCATTGGATTGCACCATGCAGATTTATAATGCTTCTGCTGAGTATAGGCTCAGTAGCTGTTCCACAGTCAGTGGGCTTTATGTGGTGTGGGATGTTTAGATCAAACCTTCTGCTTTTTATTTTCCTTTCATTTTTACTTTCCTGCCTGAGTACTTTCTCTCTGAAACAAGGAAAAGGCATCCACATGAACTGCCTGCAAATGCTTGCAGCTTAATTGCTTTCATCTGGGGACTTGTTATTGTTAAATTTAATAGACATTGGGGTGTTCTCTACTGAGACCTTTAATGTGTTCGGGGCCTTAGAGATCTCTGAAGAAAAATGGAACTTATGGAGAGAAAGTCAATGGTCCACTGACTAAGGAAAATCATGCACCTGCTAAAGAACATCTTTCTTTTAATATTACACCACGGTCTTTGGGTCCTAAAGGACCAGTGATGACAGGACTAATTTAAACCTTTTAGTCTTGCTGTGATTATAAAATGATGTCCAGCATGAATATACCTAAAATTGTTTGTAAAGTGACACAGAGGAGTATTTTCTTGTATGTACTTATGAATTCTTAACATACAGATGCAGAGTTCCTTATTATAAAGGTGATTTTTTTATATCAAAGAAATAATTCATATAGCATTCTAAATTAGTACTTTCGATTTTTAAGGAAGTATAACATTAACTCTATTTGGATCATATTTTTTCATCTTAAGATTCACAAATCACTGTAAAAAAAAGACAGATTCAGGTTATTGCTTCCCCAGAACAAAAGTTGGTTTTGTAGGAATTTTTTAGGTACGGCACTGACCCTGTGATATAAACCCATACCTAAGTGAGATTTGAGTCCTGTTTTCTAGAAAAGATGTTTCAAGCAGTAGAGCTTGGAGCTAAAGATGTATCAAACCTAAGACTGCATTCTGTGCATATGGAGCCTGTACAACAGTGTCTTCTGACTTGGGAAGAAAATTCTTAGTAGTTCAGGTAGGCAGACAGCTGAGATTCTAGTTTAATGCTATCAAAGCTTTTTTCTATTCATATTAAGGTATGTCAGAATTCATTGTTGGGTTTCATCCTTTATCATATGTAGTTCAACATATATTTTGGTTTTATCGTATCTTATTCTGCCTCAAATCAACCAATAAATATTGAAAAATTAAGGTGAAACTCTGTTCTTGTGAAATTACCAGCTTGATTTCCAACCTAATGATGTTCCACTAAGCAGTCAGTTTTGAAAGCTTACCCATAACAAATGTTTTGAGTTTCATACATTGCTTCTATTCTGTAATAAACTATTCTGCCTGGAAGGAGTTACAGAAAGCCACTACTGAATGAATCATGCTGTGCTCTGTAGTCAAAAAACAGGTAGTAAAATTTTTGTCCTTTTAGCCAAATAGTTGTCTTGTTCACATAGTTGAATAAAACAGTATTTAAAAGGTTAAAACAAAAAGCAACCACTAATACAAGGAGAAAACATGGGTATGGAATGAAGAGATGTTTTTCAGATGAGAGAAAGAAGCAGATGGAAAGCTGATGAGGCAAAGAAATGCCAACCTGGGACTTTATCAAGCCATCCAGGTG
This sequence comes from Strix uralensis, assembly GCF_047716275.1. Lineage (NCBI taxonomy): Eukaryota > Metazoa > Chordata > Aves > Strigiformes > Strigidae > Strix > Strix uralensis. The sequence goes on from NC_133984.1 coordinate 4,800,169, forward strand.
GCAAAGCAAAGTGTTAGAGCTTAATTCCGCAAGATACTGAGAAATTCTTGAGATTTTATGTTCCCTGACCGTCCCTACAGATGAAATATTACAGCAGGCAATTAATTTGTACACTGCTCTTTATCAATAACTTGTTAGGAGAAATAAAACACAATAACTTTTTGAGAAGCTGAATTTCTTTTAGAGTACCTTTGGTGATAGCTTTTGAAAACTCGATAGAAATGAAGCTTGTTTTTGACACAGAGAGTTTAATCTGAACTATATTTTAATAGCCCTGATGTGTAAATATCACACTAGTTCCATTCCAGAAGTGAAAATAATTTATAAGACTATAGTTTTGATAAAGCTCCTAGAGTGTCTTAGATGATAGACAGAAAATAAAGAAGTTGGGCACCCTTTTATCTGAAAAGAGAAGGTATTACTGTGAAATATTTTGGATTCTAAGGACTGTCATCTTTAGAGAGGACAAGATTTGTTCAAAATGGTACTGTTGCAAAAATCTTTCTTTGAACTTTCACGTACAATAATCTGTCAATGCTCAACCACTTTCCTTGATCTACCACAGCTTCCCTCATTTGCATTTGCCCTCCCATGCCTTTGTATCTGACAGACTATAACCTGCCTGCACATACAGACCACAGGAATAGTTGTTTGGACTTTCTTTTCTCCATAATTTTACAATACACTTTAATCCTCATAGCTACTGGTAAGGTCACACATGTTTAGAGACTCCTAAATGTGCAATAAAATTGACTATGCAAAGAGCATCAATCTCTATGCATGCAAGATGATCTTGTTCATACAGCAGCAAGGGAGAAATGAGTGACAGGTCTCATTTGAAAGGCTATAAAGAAAAGGGAATGCTTAGGGAAAAACACACGTAAGGAAAAGCATCTGAATGTTAAATTGATTTAGAATATTCTAGATATGATCAAAAGAAAAAAAAAGATTATAGAAACTACAGAAAAAAGGATTTGAAAAAATGATTTGTCATGTATTTATCATCAGATACTTAACTTACCACCTATTGAAAAACTATGCAAAACCCAAAAGAACAGTGTAATTCTTAGACATTTTGTGAAAACTTCACATGCCACAGAAGTCAATGAGTGCCGAAGGTGCCAAGGCACTTTATAGAACTGAGAGTGTTAAAGACAAAGAGTGGAGCAAGACTAGAGTCAGTTCTATCAACTCTTTGATACCTGGTGATGATCTTCCCACTGTTACACTATGTCATTATTTCTGTTTAGGTCTCTTTCTAAAGTAACAGGAAGCTTTCTTCTTCTTAACTCATGCTGAATTAGGAAAATTTCCCTGGGAAATATATCTCTTGGGGAATATGTATTCATTAGGAGTTTAACTGCAATGCCAGCACAGTAGAAACAGCTGCATCTCAGTTATCCCTTAAGAATTGTGTTGTCTTTTGTCCTAAGAGGCTAAGAAAATGTACAGAAAACCAAGTAGAAAGTATTATAGCAACCAAAAGATTTCTAACAAGAACTATGGTCATTGTGAAATACATATTTACAATTTGACTCAGTTCTTAAACAGAACAAACATCAATTTGCCAGTTGTCATGTGTTTTAGAACCATTTATGCCATTTATTCTGAAGCAGCATCACATTTATTTTCCTGGCCTGCTGTGAGAAAGGGTTTGAGATGTTACTGCCACAGTTGAAATATGTTGCCATATTCAGCAAAGATATTCAGCATTATGCTGAATAATAAGCTTCACCACTTATCTTACAATTAGTCATGTTGACACATTTTTATAAATTAGACCTAGCAATCAATTTAAGATGAGACATCTTCCCTGCAGAAGGAATCCTTCAGCTTTGCAGGAAGCATTGGAAGTCAGGCATTTACTACAATAGAAAGCAATTTCTGTTACGGAAAAGAGAAAGGTGCCTTTTGTACATGCCAAGAGGAAAATGAAATGTGAATCAAATTTATGGGGGCAGCAAGAAAAACATTATTTTCTTCAAGTGAAGAGACATTCACGTAGCCCAACACTTCTTCTGGGCTAATTGTTCAAGTTCTATATATCATGGTATAACCAGAAGTAAGACAAAGAAAAACAAATTCCACTAATGAGTATGGCCCAGATTCTCAGAGGACATAAAAGAGCTTAGTTACATTAAATGCAAGAGCCACAGAAGCTCTTTCAGATATGCAGTTGGTCTCACTGAGCCTGAGAAAGAACTAGAAAGTGACAGAGTAATAATTCTCCTGTACAAGTCTGTTTTGACTGATGGATTTCTGATGAATTTCCATTAAATATGAAATACTGTGCTAGGTACATATTTTTAACTGCCTGGTAGTTAATTTTACAGTTTTGAGCTGAAGACCTCGAGCTCTTCAGCGAAGTATGTAACTACAGCTAAGTAACCTGTCTGGTTAATTATTCCTCTTTTAAACACTGATAAATACAAGTTTAAGAAAGCACTGCTGGCACCTCTTTAAGCAAATACTTTCCATATTTATATACCAAATCTGACAAAATGAAAATTACTACAGAACACCATATTATATTACTTATAACACCTTTGTGGGGAAAATATAATTCCTACAATCTGAAAATATTTAAAAATTACACAGTCACACATCTGAAGACTTTGGATTTGCAAAATCCAAATTTCAGTTTTAATCATATGGTCTGCCACACAAAACTGTTACAGCTGTCAGTAATGCAGAGGTGTTTTATTCGTATTCCACAGTGGATTGCGGGAGGCCCCTTTTGCCAAAGGCTGTCTGTCTTCAAGCCTCACTTGCCACATAGAAATCTTCTAAAAAGACCTTACCTTTACGCTAGCAACTGGTGATGATATGATGTTGGTTCACTGTTAACAGCTTGTTTTATTCTGTCCTGACCTTGTGGTTTACTCCGAGAGCTCCACAGAAATCACTGCAGAAATCTTTTCATCTGCATGAAGAATTTTATGCGCATTATGAAATGAATAGTGTAGCACTGACAGTATGAGACATCATCTAACTTCAGGTTACAGTTAATTTGCGTTGCAATTTGCTTAAGGACATTAAGACAGCTATGCATTCAGGTTTGACTGGAATGTCACCTGGTTTTAACTTTTGTTGTAAAACTTGCAAATACCTGTTATTAACTTCCAATCTTTTGTTCTATTACTTCCAATACCAGAATAATGAATTCTACTCCACAGACAACCCTGCTAGCCAGTTTTATAAGTCTATCAACATGCCCAAGTATATTTAAACAGCCTGGAGTGTGACAAACTAAATAAAATGATCAAAGAACTTCAAAGTGTCATAGCACCTCACAAGGCAGATCTTGCAAAGGTATCAATTCTTACTTTGCAAATATTTGCAAGTAAAAAAGAGATTTCCATGAATTTGTCAAAAGGCAAAAGTGTCACTTCTCCCAGTAAATACAATTTTTCATAATGACAGCAGTAAAAATATAGAGTGGTATATGTGCTCTAATCTCTTTATATCTTGTAAAAATGAATTAGATCATTATAGCAAAATCATAGGAAAATAATTATGGAAATAACAGGATTTTAGTGAGGCTTGCACTTTTTTCTTTTATCACAAACACTTTTTGAACACACAAAGTTCTGTATTTGATTAAGTAAGCTACTGTAATTTCAAAATAACAATACTGAATATTAGAAGTTGTGAGAGGAGTTAAAGTCTCTCAACAAAAATAGTAAAAGGCACAGATTTCTCCCTCCAGCAGTTACAGTACTAGTATATCCAGGCTATATACCTAAGATGCATTATTCTTAACAAAGAATAACCAAACACAAAGCTGTCTGATATAGGGGGATATCAGCTTCAAAAATGGCAGGGGAAGGGGAGTTATATTTTGTCACTTCCAGGAACCTAAAGCTTATGGCTTATCTGTTTTATGTATATTTTTTTTTATTCCCAGGAAAAAAAAAAAAAGGTTTAGGTTCCTGGACCTGGTTAAAAAAACCCCTCTGTATTTTTAAGCTGATATCCATATATATATATATATGCACTGCATATGCATTCCTTATTTTTTCTCCTCTTGTCAGAAAGGCAAATCTGTCTGCTTCAGAGAAAACCAAATATTCAGCACCCTTATTTTATTATTTAAATACACAGTTGTAAACTGTGAACCTACTAAGGGTAAATCTATTCTAAAAGTAATTTGAGAATACAGTGTTTCAATTGTGAATCACAGTACGATTAGTTTTTCTTTCAAAAGAAAACTAATATGTAATGAGAATAGGAGCCTGTATCAATTTGTACACAGATGTATGTATATTACAGAGACGTATTTTAACACAGAAACGTGAACGCATACATGAAAGCAGTTACACACAGAATCATTGATACTTATTTGTTTTTTTCTAATGTAACTTATAAGCAAAATATATTTGGCATGACTGTGGGGCATGATTAAACTGTTTTACTGGATTATTATTCAACACATTTATTATGGTGGTGTTGAAATAATAGCCGCAGTGATCGTGTAGATAATTTGTACCTAAAATATTTGCAATCTAAAGAGAAAGAATTGACAGTGTGTAGGGAAAGGGAACAGCAGCCACAGCAGAGTGAACACTGGGTTTGTATAAACGACATGATTCATTTGAACTTGTGAGTTGAGTTAGGAGGAAATGAGACTACTGGAAAGAAAATTAAATTAGTCATATGAGGGTGAGAAGACATGGGGGGAAAGGGAAATTAAGATAGAGATGTTAAATGATGTTGAGCAGAAGGAGAGATTCTAACACCAGTCAACATGTAAGCGCAGCTGAAAGAAGAGCATTGTCTGAAAAGTTCCACGTGCATCCCCAGTCCCATACTCAGCCAAGACCCAGACATGGTTTCTTTTCCTCTATACCCACAGTCAAGTTTTCACAAAAATGAAATCTGACTGCACTGAATAGGAACCACACACTCTTTGGAAAGTACTATCTGCGATTATTCCTGCTTTCATTTTTAGTGGCTGTTTCTCTTCCCTGTGAAGTCTCTAACTTGTTTCTTCCTGAAGTTTTCCTTAGGGACATATGATGAATAAGATGCTGGGAACAACAAAGGGACATGGCTGTGAGCCATGCCACAAGCTGGCACCTGGCTTGCCCAGCGTGGTGTTAATGAAGATACCTGCCTGACTTGCAGCTGTGTGATAAAACCTGTGTAGCAAGCTTTTGTGGCTATCCTGTAAGCCAGCATCACTGACCCAGCTGGAATAAATCAATATGGCACACCACTCTGTCATCTCTGACTATACTCACCTTTACAAGGTACCTAAAGGGGGGATATTGCTGCAGAAGTCAGTGTTAAAAGGGTCTTGGGAAAATTTGCCATGGCTGGGTCCAGCAAGATGTGCCAGATTAGGGAAATAAACATCATTCTTTATGTGTGTGTGTATTTTTACTTGTACACAGTCTAATATAACTTATCAATTTTACACACCATCTTTAGAAAGAAAGTTCTTACACTGGAAGAAAACATGGGGAAAAAAAAAATAAGTTCAGTGATGGATAAAAAAATTAAACCTTAAGCCTTAAAGGGTACTTGCAGTGCACGTATAAGGTTTTGTGTTCAATTCAGCAATTGGGTGATTCTGTTCAGTGCATTAATCTACTCTCTTGCTACTATACCTACAATAGTTGTCCATCTTTTTTTTTTTTTTTTTTTTTCCCATTTTCAATTCATCACCCCTAAGTAAATTAATTGGAAAACAAACAAAATCATTAAAAGATAGAAATAAAGTATTATGTACAATTAGTTTCAGAGTTAATATATCTTCTTCAACAAGCCTCACATCAAAACCCTTCATCACCACTGATACAATCTAGGAAAGAGTCCACTACAATGCTACATACATTTGTGATCTGTAACCTTCTAGCAACATGGTTTCTATTTTGGGGAAGTTACATTATTTGTAAGACTTGGTAACTCTCTTATTGGTTTTGTACTGAATCCTCTCCTCTTTTTTTTTTTTTTTTTTTGGTAAATTCGAGCTGCTTTTTACCTCTCCTAGTTCGCTGTCTGTGAAGAAATTAGAGGAAATTATTTTAAAAGCTTTATAAGATACACTTTACAAATAGAAACATTTAATGCTTAACTAGAGATACAACTTTTATCAGGTATCTACTTCAGAAAAACTAAAACTTTTACTCAGAAATACTCTTTTTCAAAATTGTCTTAAATACTCATACTTCTCTGAATATCAGAGCAACCAGCATAGAAGATTTTTAACCATGACACAGAAAGCACAACACTCCCTTTTTAAGTCCTTAGGCTTTTGAAAATATCAGTATCTACAGTATTTCATGTTCACAGATTTTCTTACATTTGTTATCAATAATTCCTTTGAAAACTGCTCTGTCTTTATATATGTGTGTGCATACAGATTTGTGTTCATTTCCTGCATTCCTGAAACAAGTATTTTTAGACTATTGTTACATGTCGATATATTGTTTCTCTGAGAGTCCAGAAGTGGAATGACTGGGGTCTATTTCTCTAAGGGAATCTTACCTGCATGAAAGAGAAATATTTTTTCTTACATTTTCCATTAAAAAAAAAAAAATCAAACATGGATAATAAAGATGTAGAGTTTCTGACAGACTGGAAAGAACACAGAGACCAGTCCTTTCAGCCCCAGAGGTAAGTAGAACAAATTCATAGGTGACTTCAATTTGGATGTGCATTGTGAGTCATTTTTACACTGAGAGAGATTTAATGCCAACATCAGTTGATTCACTACTGACATCATCTCAGAATTTCACCTGTTATCCCTTGGGAAGAGTGACTCAGTCTCTAAGTTTACTCCAGAATGATTTTTATTACATGAAAACAGTCATTGAGTAATTGTCAATAAAATTAAAAAAAAAAAAAAAAAAAAATGTCATTAATCCACACAGTGGATTTTAGGCTAATTCATTGACTAGGAGTAAGCAGATGTTAATTAAAGATTCCTCTGACTACACATATCTCTGCCAGGAATTCTCACACTAATAAAGAAATCACTTCCAAAGATTTTCCCCCCCCCCCCCCCCCCCCATCTTTCTAGCTTTTACCTCCTCTTCTTTGTCACATTAAGCCTCACTGGTCATCATTCTCACCAGTCCTCCTTTACATCAATCTATCTTCAGCTTCTGGTTTTCTACTCCATACTCCTCCACTTTTACAAAAACACCTCCCCCAAATCACCTTGCATTTAAGTAGCTCTTCATCTCCAGAGGAAGAGGTGATAATGTGTTGAGTATAGGAGTCCTATTTTTGCCTCTAAACCCAGCAGTCCTGGGGTAATTGTGAGAATTATAGAGGCTTTCAAGTTGAGTTTACAAAATCAAGCTGGTTTCAAAGCAACATTTACTACTCCATAATTTCATCTAATCCCCACAGCTACTGACATAAACTAATTGCATGTACACATATGATCCCATTACAAATGGTGCAATCCAGATGGTGCCAATCTGGGACTGCAAACAGAGTTCCAGTACTGTCAAATGCATGCCAGGCTTACCTGCTGCACTTACATCTCTATTCTTACTCCTTTATCACAGACATTTCCTATTCAGCTGGTTGGACAACACAATAAAGCCATTTAGTCATAAGTCCCCATGGAAAACATTGTCCAACAACTGTCCCAAGAGACCCTGACAACATACCAATGCCTGAAAAATCTTAGATTTTGCTTTAAATAATTCTAGCCTTACTACTATTATCATCATTATCATCACCACTATTTATTATTAATTCAGCAGCACTTCAGAATTCCTGTGATAAGCAATAACCTATCTGCTGCGGAACACAAAATCACAGGTAGAAAAAGACAGTTCATACCTGAAAGAACATACAGTATATTCTTATTGAAGTCTAAATAGAATATGAAAACTAACCATCCACATGGCTTGTGTTTTATTCTATGTCTATAATCTCATAAACTATATAACTAGTAACCTAAAACGTATCTACACACCTTTATGCAGATACACACAAACTGTATACCTGATTACTTCAGAAGAAATTCACTAAAGGGTGTCTGATATTAAAACCGATCTTTACTACTCAATTTCTCAAGAAATCTGCAAAATCAAGCAAGTAAAACAAAAAGTCAATAAAACAATTCTTACATCCATTCACTCTTTGCTTCTTTGTAGAAAGTATGTTTTGGAAATCACACAGACCTTGACAATTTTAAATTGAAAATTTTCAGTGAAAAAAGGAACACATTTCTATGCAGTAGTCCTTTAACTGAAACTGCCCCTTGGACTTAAACCCTGGCTTGCTGGCCTGAGTTTCCCAGATGATTTCAGTGTATAAATTATCAAAAAGGAAAATGAGCAGCTCTTCCTAATATAGAGGTACAAACATGTTCTAAGTTAAAACAATACTTTAATTATACCCTTATGAAACTAGGAGATACCTTATGCCATAATCCAGAACACAGAGAAAGGACAGAAAGTGTATTCATGTAAGGATATGTTGTACTAAATAAAACTACTAAATTTCACTATAAAAAAAACTTGGAAAATTTGAATATTACAAAACAACATTCCTCAGAATGAAAAGAACTTGAGAAAGCCATATGAAGTAATTTTGGTTGTACGCTTAAAAAACAGCTACATGCTGCAATGAGTTTGATGATTTGGTCTTTGTTTAAAGGGAAATAAATATGGGAAGTGCCAAACAGTATTTCTCCTTCAAAAAAAGTACTGGTAAATACTGATGGAAATATCTGTATTTGTACAGTCATACTGCAAAGGATGAATTTAGATCCTAGACACATAGCAAATATTAGTTAGCAATTTAGGGAAACTGTGTTCCTAGAGTGCCACAGAGCACATCATCTCATACAATGCGCTATGTCTTTGTGATATATTAAAAGCCATTTAGTTTGATTCTCTTTTCACTTTTTTATTTCATTGATTCTTGAGCCGCTACCCTGATCTACATCAGCTCCACTTAAAGTAAAATCAAGTCTACTTTTGGCAAGCACTCAAGTCAGTTTAGCATTCACTTTCTACCCACATTCATGCAAGTAAAACTTACTTTTCAGAGCAAACTGAAAGTCAAATGAAAGGCCACTAGCCTGGCTGATGTGAATTCAATTTAGAATTCAATTGAATATTCACCAGCTTTTTTTTTTTTTTTAAATGATATTTATTCAGCTCTGGAAAACATTATACATAAAATGAACAGCTGATATGAATAGCCCGAATTTGTGGGGATCTAAAGAGCCAGATCATTCAGAGGTGTAAATCAGCTTGGTAGCTCTGCTGGAACCAGTGGTCACACACTGAGGGTCGAAGGCACTCCATCATTCTTACATCAGTTTTGATTCTTTCCATGTTAATATATAAGCACAGATGATTTTATGATTGTTATTATTGCTCTTCATATTATTAAACAAACAGTTCAAAATTACTGTATTCAATTTGAATTGCTTCTCACAAAATCACTAGCAGAAATCCTTTCTGAACATGCAAGAGGCACTTCAGTATTTCATGAAGTGTTAAATTGGCAAAACAACAACACGAGTTGATTACTGCAGATTCTTTCCAGATGGAACCATAAATGTACTGTACTTTACTAAGCGCCCATGATACAAAGCAACTGAGTTGAATATTATGACCACTTTTTGAAGAATAATGTTTCAAATAGTAATCATTTATTTTTGCAGGGAAGAAACTAATTTTAAAAAGAGCATGGAAAGGAAGATTCCAGAGCCTCTCTGATTTCTTTTCATCTGTTTCTTTCTAACCTCTGAAAATCAGGACAAGCTGTCACTGTGGCCTTTGTCTAGTTTTCAGCTCCAAAGCTGCACTGACACTCCACTACTCCGCCTCTAACACAATACTGAAAGGCTGGGCTAGGAGCCCTTTCTGCACACCTGAGCCAAGCTACTGACAGGTCATGTGAGGGACTACAGCACACAGCAACATTAAAACCAATCGTGCTCTTCCATGTAGCAATTTCTAATTGGATTGAAATTTCCAAACAATCCGATAAAACCGAAAGAATAGAATTCTTTGAAATTTAAACCAGTAATTACATATGCAATGAGAAAAGGAAAGTGATAAGTTTCACAGTTGACACCAAGAGAAACTAAAGGCTCTTAATTTTCTTTTTTCCTTTACTATGCTATATTCTAATTTTTTTTAATCTGTCCATCTTTTTATTTACATATCTGTTTTAGAGTTTAAAACAGTGTGCATGTGCCTATTTTAAAACATCAGTCTAGTCCACTCTCATCCCAATTTAATTCAAGAATAATTCCAATGGTGTAAAAAACCCCATAAACAACACATACATATAAATATTTAAAATGTAATTAGTTCTATCTGTCCATTATTCTTTGCTTAAAGGAAGAGGCATGCCAAAATTCAAATACATTTAAAGATGGAGTTGATATATTTTGTCCTCACTTACTCTGAAGAGGTTTTGCCCCAAAGCAGTATCATTTCATTAATCCATACCATTTCATTCAGTGGACTTCCTTTAAATTTCCACTGTTGTGTTGGAGATTAGAATCAATCTTTTCATCCACTCCATCTGAACTGTTGTTTAAACTAATACATTAGATCTACTTGTCCTCTAGAATACATCTGCATTTTGACCACATTTGTTTCTAGTTAGAAATGATTACTTTTTTTTTTTTTTTTAATAAAGCTTTCAAATGCCTGAAAGAGCATTGGAATTTTCAATGTAAAAATAAATATGGAAATAATGATAGAGCAAACAAACAGCAACACATTCATTTTCTCCTGCTTTAGAAAGGCTGTGACATCTTCAAGGGAACATCCAATATGAAATTATGCTCCCTGATCCCCAGAGATTTTTTTGAACAATCAAATTCCCTTGTAAAATGCTAATACCACAGTATTCTCAGTTCACTTACATGGTAGGAAGCACATCTTACTCCTGCATGCAGTGAACTACCCATGTTTCACAAATACGTAAATCTCTCTTCTGTTAAATCTCTGCTTGTGTATATCACAGCTCAAAGTTGAAATTTCCTTAAATTCCAATCAAGAAACTCATTGCAGTAAAATTATATTTGTCCCAATTAAAAGAATAAACACTACTAACAATGTGATAAGATTAACTTGATGGGAGAAGAGGCTTTTATAGATTTATTTTTACTTTAGCTTTTGTCTTGAAATTAAAAAATAAGAGAAGCTCATATCATTCTTCATTGTGAGTTATGGGGTAACTTTCTTAGAAATGAAAATGCAGTACTATCTTGTACTACTACAGTGTAACTGCTAGTGTTTTTCTCTCCCACTGACTACACTCACATAATTTTGAAACGGCCATAATAGGAATATAAAAATTGCCTATATTGTTAGATGCTCCGGTTAGACTTTCATGCCAAAGATATGACAAAAATTTTATTGCTCTTAGCAAAATTGATAGACATGGAGTAAAATTCTACTTTTGTGACATCTTCAGCATAAATTCTGAAACCATAATCCTGTTGAGGATCTTGCATATTCCAACTCTCTGACATGAAATAGGGCAAGAAGAGCAGAAAAACTCCACAGTAGTAATAAATTTCCAAAAGTAACCATAGGGTCACATATCTATTCTTTGTGCACCCCACCAAAATTCTTCTCAAACTTAGTACAAATGAATTTTTCATCAGGTTAGCAGAAAAAGTTAATTTATATGAATGTATATATTTCCATAAGGCACAGTCCAGAGGTTACAGTTAAACTCTCCAAAAACAGAAGCACTCAGAGTCCTCAGACTCCTTTGAAAGTACTGCTAGTAGCTGAGACCTATCTGGGTATCAGGAGAGCACAGATGGTGCTGTGAATGAGTATTCCTTATATAAACATACTATCATGTTAGGAAAGGAAAGAAATATATTCCTTTGAAGACTTACTCTTCAGTAAACTCATACATTCAATATTAATTCTACAGAACATGAATGCATGTGGCTAAAAAAAGGATTACTATATCTCTGTTCAGTTTTATTTGGTGGATGTTTGTACTTATCTCTGTGTTCATTAGGTATCCACAGATAAAGCAATATCTACATAAGTAAGGTAGAATGGTCTATCAGCCTGAACATTTGGTTTAAAACTGTTGTCTCCAGTAGATCAACCACTTTATTTATGGATTCTAGTGTCAGGTTTTATGCCATCTTCACTGGAGAAGTCCCTTAACCCATCTGCCTACATTTCTGTAATGACAATAATGTCAAACTACCTCTTTACTTCTGGAGTCTGATAAAGAGTAATGAGTTACCATTTTGAAAAGGCTCCAAGGAGAAAACTATTCCACAGTCATTAAACTGTGCTTTCAGAGATAATCGAACTCTAGAAGGAATGATGGCAAAATTACCTTTTTATTTTTTCCCTGTATGCTTGTGTTAAGTCATGTTTCTGCTTTTTTTATATCATGCAAAATTATCTCTTTTTACAAGAGCCGGGCACAACTGGGCAGATTACCAAATAAAGGCGCACCAAATATTCACCATCAGAGAGAAAAATCACCTCCATGATGCTACATTTTTGCAAGAGGTGGGAAAGAATGGCATATTCTTCAGAACTATACATCAAAGAAATACCTGCCATTGGGTAAGCTCCTGCCTATACATTGGGAGCACATATTCCACTGACACTGTTTCATTAATTAATACTCTCCTGCAACATTAGTGATTGTATATTACATTCTTTTATGAACAACATTTCAATCCTGTCACCTTACAGCATATTTAAGGGCAGCATGTTGTTCCTTTTGAAGATTTTAATCCTTTTACTTTTTAGACCAAGGACAAAATTATCCTCTTGCAATATGTGTGTTCCTATGCAAAGGAAGAAGATAAAACTAAGGGAAAAGTCTGGAGATCCACCGCACACAGTAACAGCTTAGAGAAGTTTCCAAAAGGCAAAAATGCTTACATTTGGGAACACTTGGAAAGCCCCTCTGCACATTATGTTCAATGGAGATTTACTATTTTGAAGCACTAGTATATTCCACATGACTCTTATTACAATTGACAGAAGAGGCAGAAGGGGAAAAGCGTGCAGTGATTTCTCTAGTATTTCTTCCTTTCCTCCCACATGGCAGGCATGTCCAAGTATCAAGGTGCTGTCCAGAAAAATGAGAGCCTTGCATCCGCTCACACCCATCAAATATGTAATACACCTAGACATATGCTTTATAGGTGAAAGTTTATGTTATCAAAAAGTTATTATATTGCCTTAGAGCTACCCACATGGAAGTATTTTCAGTAGTTCAATAATTTTATTTCAATAAACAGTGTCATTTCTCACATATTCTTCAGTTTTTATAGAATGTTATATTTAAAGTAGACAATCCAGTCTTTTTACTCAAGTACAATCTTTCGACAGGATTTGGCCTACTTGAAATCCATTCCCCAATCTCACATACTCAGCAAGAATTCTCCTTACACAGATGAACTGCATGCAGATACCCAGAGTGCACTAAGAGTCTTTTGTAAGTCATTTTGAAATGGTTACAGAGATACGGGTTAAAGGATAACCTTATTTTGCATACCAGTAAAAGTTACTGAAGTCATATCTCAAGTTTCATAGTAGACATATCTTACCATTGTATAGTTCTTGGAATGTTTGAAATTCCTTTATGCTATTTCAGACTACTCCTTAAATAAGTTGACAAGCAAGAATGCTATCTAAACCACTGTAAAGAGACTGACAACCAACACAATCTGGAGTCAGATAAAAGGGGATTTTTGATGGGCCTGAAACTTATGAGCAAGGCAAAGAATAAATCTGTTTCTTGTAAGTTACTTTTTTAAAAGAAAAATATCTGGAGTGTATTTCATCTTGGACCTGTCAAAATAATAGCTTGGTGATGTGAATTCAGAACATAAAAATGTTCTATTAGCAATCAACAAGAGACAAGAGATACACCAATCTTTTCTAGTATAGTTTTCTTATCAGACATATTTGTTTTACTTCATGAGATTGTTCTAAATCCATAAAATTTACATACATATGGCTGCACTGTTAATTCCTACTATGCAACTATTCAGGAGTTTCCATTTTCTGCTTAGTAAAGGCACTTCATAGCCAAGAAATGTAAGCCAAGGATGGTTGGTAGTCCTCTGATTACACTGGCAGACTTACACAAAATGCTGTTTGAATAACTTGGTTCCTATCATCATAATAATGAGAAATTACAGGAACTGCAGACATTATATATTGTAACTACAAATGAGGAAGAGTAAACAACAGAAACTGATAGCATGATTGAACTATTACAGGAGTAACCTATTTTTGTTTTTCTTTTAATTCCATCTTCAGATATCTGATTATGGACATTGTTTTCAAACGCAAAGCTTTTTTCCCCTAGCACTTTTCTCCTTTCTTACAGATTATCTTATGTAGTAGTGCTGAAAAGAATACTTCTTTGCAATTGGATGTTAAAAAAATAGTTTTCTACTGCTTATATGAGCACAAGCAAATATAGAAGAGCTAGTCAACTGTGAGTTTCCTAAGAAAATATATCTTGTCATACCTCCAAGATGTCTGTCTTGAAGGGACAAAATTACAGTTAATAGTTATGTTTCTCTAAAGTAAAGGTTCTGTGAAAGAGGTTGCAGAAAAAAAAGCATTTTCACTCAGCAAGATTTGCGAGAAAGTATTCTTCATTTCTTATCCAGGTGAAATTACATTGCTCTAAATTAAATTCAGGATCAGAAGAATCCTAGAATTATCAAAATAATGAGTTTCGCTTTATTTTTACAATGAAATTAATCAGAACTTATTTTCACAGTGACATTAATCAGAGCAATTACTTTCATGCATTCAAGAAGAATTTGGCTTCTTATGAAAATGCCAAAGCTATGCCTCCCTGTCTCATGATCAAAAGTGGTAATTTTCATCAAGTAAATCTAAGTTTCCAACTTGTTCAAATATTGAATTGCATCTGGGTTGGAAATCCACAAGCTTACTTTATATTTTTACATCAATGAATGTGTGTTCCCAATGCAATGATAGCAAATTAAAAAGCAAACAGGTCACAAGAAGTGATAAGATTAGTCACAATTTTCGGCACATCTCCTGGTTGATAATGGCGAACAAGAAAGGCATGGAGATATCCTGGGGAGATTACAATGCAGACAATTGTAATCTACAAACAAAGCAGATTTATTGCAGTATCCCTCAGCTCCATTGTCAGGAAGTCAGCACTCATTCATAACCGTTTTTACAAAAAAGGATATTAAAAAAGGTAATAGATGACCTTTTCATCTCTATAAGGCACCTAAATTTAAAAGCATAGCTACAAATAATAAGAACAAATAATACAATGATTGTTGTTCAGACTTGAGTGTAAACTCCCAAACACAGTTAAGATGAAAAAAGAGAGGCCAAATACTTGAGGTCTGTGTAAGGCCAGATTCACAAAAGAAAAGTAGCATTTTTCTCCAAGTTTGTCTTAATGAAATCTGGGTCTAAAATACTGTGCAAAATTTTGCTCGCTGTTGTTTGAGACTGGCATGTGGCACCCAGTTTTGAGAAAAACCTTAACAGAGATGTTTATTTTGTTCATCAGTCACTAATCTGTTCTCAGGTTAGTAATATCTATATTGATTTTGGCTGACAGTGTTACAAATCAGCCTGCTTTAAATCAGCTGATTTTGTGCACCTGTCTACACCACTAGGTTTTTATGAACTTTTACTGGAATCTGTCCTTGTAAGTGATTAAGATTTCTATTTCTTACATAAAATAAAGTAATAATTTCATTAAGCTGACAACACTCAATTTTTACCTGTTACATGTTACAAAAACTCAATTTTTACCTGTTACATCCCAAATCCTTTTAAACTATGTGGGATTGCACATGTAAAACAAAAAAAGTGATACACAAAACCACATACCTAAGGTCACAATCCTGCAAAAATGCACATAATATATGAAAACTGCCCCACTGCCAGCAGTCCCCAATGACATGTCCTGCTTTCAGACACAAACCTCAGGTCAGGAAAGCATTTAAGAACATGACCAAATGTGGGAAAGTGCTAGTATTATTCCATAAAAGAAAAAAGACTTTTTACCAGAGCTTTAAATTAAATATATTCAAGAAATTTCATTAATATACAAATACTTAAAGTAAACAGTCCTTTTTTAGGACTGCAGTTAAAATGGTAAATGCATTTTCAGGAATAATTCAGTTATAATTTGGTCTCTTACTTAACACTGGAGTTGATTCAGATGATTGATTGATTGTACAGCTTTGAAAGCTGCATTTGTTATTTTTGGACTACTAACCAAACAGCAAATATTTACCTTCTTTTAGCTCCCTTTTTTATTGAGAAAATTTCATTTTTAGAAAGAATTAAAGTATTGTTTCACCTATGAAAAAAAGGTTGGTGGTACTTTAAGCAGGAGAAGTGAAGCAGATGTCAAAGACAATTAGGTATGAAAAAACTGTAAATACAAATCTATGGGTTGTTTTTGAAACTTTTGCTGACGTGAATATCAAACCAAAAATATAATTTCAAATGAGTTCTGTTAACCTGAGGTACCATGAAGAAAATATATTAGAAGAGGAAGTACCAAGTTTTATCAGATAAACATTTAATAAGACACTAGTAATAAAATTCACTAATACTCTCAAAACATGAAACTCTTGAAAATGAAGACCTTTGTAAGTTAACAGCACATTCTAACCAGTTCATCATATTCTGGAAAATTTTACTGAACTTCATATTTCTGTACATATTTCTACAAGATACTTTTAGATGATTCATAACAATTAATCCATCTTTCTAAAGATAGAGGCAGTGCCAAATCCTGATACTTTTGACCTGAATGTTTATAGCCATACCTGTTCTTTATCGTTTACAGTATAGACAATGTTTTAGTATAAATATATAGGGCTGCTTACACATCCGAAAAATAAGGCCCTGTATTCTTTTGCAGGGATAACAAGAAGATATTAAATTAATTTCACAACATAGGATCATATTTAGAATCACACAACGGTTTGGGTGGGAAGGGACCTTAAAGATCATCTAGTTCCCCACAGGCAGGGACACCTTCCACTAGCCCAGGTTGCCCAAAGCCCCATCCAACCTGGCCTTGAACCCTTCCAGGGAAGGGGCAGCCACAGCTTCTCTGGGCAACCTGTGCCAGTGTCTCACCACCCTCATTGGAAAAGATTTCTTCCTTATATCCAATCTAAATGTACCTTCTTTCACTTTAAAACTGTTGCCCCCTGTCCTGTCAGTACAGTCGTTGGCAAAAAGTCTTTCTCCGTCTTTCTTATAAGACCCCTTTATATATTGAATGATAAGACTATGAAAAATCAGTTGAACATTTATTTTCCAAGACATAAAAATGAATGAATGAGGCAACAGGAAAAGGCATGTGTGAAGGGAAACTTTTAAGATATTCTAATGGTTCTAATTTTAAAAGCTGCCATCAAATCTTGATGGATTATGAAAGTGTGTCTAGTTAGATAAATTATAGGCACGACACTTTGGAGATCAAGAAGGTAGCTTAATGTATTAAATAGTGACTAAGTACAAGTACTATGGCTCAACACTGAAGTGTACTAAGTTCTGCTAACTGCATTCAGGGGGTGTGAAAATGTACTGAACAATGGGAGTTCTCTTTTGTACGTTTTTTGTAAAAATTTAGTTTTTCTTTTAAGGACATTACCCATATGCCTGATTTCATGGACCCATGGTGGCAAAACATACAGCAGAGACGCAAAGAGATCAGCAGCAAGGGGTTCTGTATTGATGTATATTTAGATAGTCTACAGGGAAGACGTTGAATGATCCCATAATGCATTTTGTATTGCATGCAGCATTTAACATTAATGTTCAACTTCCATTCTGCCAGTATTAAATGTTACATATTTTGTCAGAATAAAGAAAACTTAAATTTATTCTATCCTTAGGTCAATTTATTCATCCTTAGTGCTGGAGTTTAAAATTAATTGTTTGGCTCTTCTTTGCAAATATAAATGAAGTAAATTTTTTTTAATATATCATAGTATATTCCTTAGGTTTACATCTTACTATAAATCTCAGAATGACAATGTGTGTCAGAAAGCAAAGTTTCCTAGTCTGTGAATCTTTTCACCACACACTGAATTTACCAAGCTGCTGGATTCTCTGTTTTCCCTCTCTGATGAGAATAGGGCTGCTTTACTTGCACTGACCCTCACACCACCTTGCATAAAAGCTGATACAGAGACTCTGGCAAAACTTGCCAGGTTCTCCCCAAAGTGGGAGGGATACATATGGTTGGTTGCATAGTTCTATGTAACAATAATATTTACCCTAATGCCTTCATTGGCAATGTAGGAAAGCATTTCAGTAGGATGCGTTCTGACATGGAACACAAATTACCTTCCTTTGCTATAAGAAAGCAGAGAGCTTTCCAACTATTTTCCTGTGTGAAGCAGGTTAGTTTCCTTCCCATGCTGTTACTTTTCCATTGAGTTGTGAAATGAGTCATGAAGAAATCTGAAATGGAAGATGCAGAATTGCTTGGCAGAGGATTTTCAGGAAAAGTGTATTCCAGACGCAGTGTAATACAACAGAAAAAACTTCTGTTATAACTGAATAATTATGACTACAGAACACATGAACTACACTGCAACCTAAAAACTGAGATTATATCTAATTGTGAAACCCAAGTCACAATGTCTCAGGAAATTTAAGTCTGGATTTGAAGAGCTGTGTGAACAAGTTAGATACCTACTAAATTAAGGCACCTTGGATTACTTTGCCTTTCTGTAAATCACTGTTTAGTCTATCTTACTTGAATGATTCTACTTAGGCTGTGAGAAATATACACTGTAGTCTACGCAGGCCAAATCAAGCAATTTATTTCTATACAATTTAAAAGCTGAAAAAGGAGCTAGATTTAATCTGCTTTATAATCTCTTTAATAATGACATATTTAAGACACCTGTTGAAAACCCATAACAGGAATTTAACAAATCAGAAATATAGTGCAAGAGTCTCACTGCAATGTGTTATTCAAATGAATTGTTTTATCATACCATGGGCATTTTAGTGACATAATTCCATTCCAGAAAATATGGCACTGAATCCTTTCAAAACCAGAATATTCACTGGCAGTCCTAAATTTATCTGATTGTCAGCAGTGATACACTCAGAGAGCAGCTAACCCTGACAAGAAACGCATACCATGTGTTCATATATAAAAACACTTTGCAATCCATGACCTGGCTGCGTCATCTTTGTAACAGCCCAAGGGAGCCACAGACAATCTTTCCACATACTCTACTGAAGACTGAGAAGGTGCTGGTTTCTTCTCCCACTCGCATGCCACAAAACCAGAACTGGGTAGTTTTGCTGCCTACAAAAGCAGTGGGATAACAGTGAGAATTGTCCCCCTGCTTGCCTCAGAGCTCAGCAAGGAACTCTATCGCAGCAACTTCGTGCTCTCGGTGAGAAACCTGGCACAAATATAAAACACTGGGATCATTCTGGCAAAATCACTCACGTAGTATGAGATTTAGTTCTCCAAAACCATAGAGAATGTCAGATTGTGGGGAGCTGTTCTTGCTTGTAAGCACTTTCCAGATCATCTTATCGGAGTTATAGCTCTACACCTGTACTAAAAGCCTACAATATTTCTTTTTGCCTTTTGAGATTTCCACTGAAGAGGCTTAAAACTGCAATTACTCTCACCTGTATAAAACCAGGTTAGAATCCAAAATCTAAATCATCGGCCAACACAGATTTTTTTTTTAACTAATTAAAAATAATTGTATCTAATTAAATAGCAATATAATTTCAATGTGAAAAGGAACTGTTCATAGGTAGCCAGTAACAAATAAGTGATAATACTGTAAAACTAACCCCAAAATTAATATTTCTCCACATGCATTCAGTGAGTATTTTTTGCATTTAAGATTTCTCCTTCTGTGCTCTGAATCCAGCATTCATACAACCAGGGTCCAGAGATTCATGTCCCGTGGCCTTTACTGACATATCTATTGTCCTTTTCACTTTTGCAACAAATGCTGTTTTCAGATTTTTTCACAAACTTAATTTCCTGCAAATCAAAAATTGCCAGCCTATTACTGCCAGAAATACCCACTCTATATTGAGCCTGCTCTTGTCATTACAGGCAAAGAAGCTAGCACTTCCAGAGATGTCTAAGAAAAAAAAGAGGGAAAGCACAAGAAATAAGCCCTGTTTGCACCTCTGTGTAGCGGTTATACTTTTAATTTACAGTTACAT
The DNA here is from genome assembly GCF_047716275.1 of Strix uralensis. NCBI lineage: Eukaryota > Metazoa > Chordata > Aves > Strigiformes > Strigidae > Strix > Strix uralensis. The sequence goes on from NC_133984.1 coordinate 4,820,361, forward strand.
TAAACAACACCATTACCTAACATGGATTTCTCCCACCGTGCTTGCTCTGCTATTCAAGGAAAGAGAAAGAGAATGGAATCAATTTGGATTCGGAGCAAATTACAGCAGGAACTCAACAATGTAGCTTAGAGAAAGAAATGGAATCTCCAGAAAGAGAGGATGATTGAGATTTTCAGAACATTTTTTAAGGTTGCATAGGTAAGTTCCATTAATTTAAAAAAAAATAATGTGTTTTATTTTTAAGAATCAGAACTGAATATGTGAATTTTAATTATACACCACAGAGGTTTTAGGCTTTTATAGGATGAACATTCTCTTAATAGGTCAAAATTTTATACATTTCATATATTGTAACACATATCAGGAGGCTAAAAGCTACAGATTTTCTAATCCCAAACAAGCAAGGGTGCAAAATCACCTGAACTTTATTTCTACCAAAGAAGCAGATTTGGGTCAACACCTATAACTTCCTAAAAACTCCATCTTAAATGCTTAGGCAATTTAGATAGGAAAGACAAATATTAAAAAAAATCTTGCAGACAGGCTGTAGAAAGAAATCTCTGCTTCCATGCGACAGTTAAGCTCAACAGACAAAAAGAGGTAACAGAAGTAATGCTACTGCAGCACTAATGGTTTATACAATGGGGGGATAACAGAGGGAAAAGTTCCATATACATAAACTCCCTCCAAAGCTCGAAACACTGTAAAATGTATGTAGATGGTCCCTAGAAATGTGAAATATAAATATTTCCTTGCTAAACAATGCATATGTGACATAAAATTCATTTCATGCATTACCATTAGACAACAAAATATTTTTCAGGGCTATAACAGATGCTGGAAAACTGTCACCTATCAGGTTTGCTAGTAACAATGTTGACTCAATATTTCTCCAACACAGTTCTTTGTCTCTCACAAGGGACAGTAGAGTACTGTGTAACACTTTTATTCTGACAGTTTTTCTTGCAGGTGCATATAGTCAATCTATTTGCCATTTTTTCTATTGCACTCCCAAAAGAATACACCTTTATTGGATCTAAAAGCAAGTGACATATTTCCCCCTAACTGAACAGTCTCAGACACTTTCTTTATAAATAAGTTATTTTAGAAATGTTTCTGTATGTGATAAACTGGAAAAGGCTATCTAATCTGTGGCAAGCTAAGAACTATAGTCTCCAGGAGTTTTCCTTGAGGAAGCATTTGGGACCTGTATATATTCATATCAAATGAAAAGCTGTATGTTTGCTGTTATACAGGCAGGAGCAAGATGCATGAAGGCATACAACTGTTACAACAGAGGTGAGATACTTAGAGAAATAATCCAAGAGTATACACCAATGGAAACAAAAATGACTTCCTGCCCACTGATAGAAAACATACTGATTTTCTAACCAATTCCATATATGATCTAAGTTTATGTAATTTAATACAATAGATACTGTATTCCCTGAATACACTTCCCAGAACATACTGAATACAGTAGATACTGATTCCAAATCCCAAGATAATGCAAGCAGTTTCTGCAAATAAAGACGTATTTCAAAACTCAGTAAAATTCAACACAGGAAAAGCTACTCAAGTTTGTTGCTAGTGTGTCATTAGCTTTTTGAGTGTAACAACAAAATTACAGCACCAGACCCTCAGCTGGTATAAACTTAGGACTACACTGTACAGTCATAAGATGTTAAGCTACAATGAACAAACAAAATAAAATCACCAGCTGGAATCAAAAACAGTATTATAACTGCTATAACTAACTGTAACTATTTAGGTACAAATACAGTTTATCACTCCATATTGTTAAAAACTCGAATTATTCTTTACTACTGCTCTTCACCCGAATAGGCTACTAGTTGTCTTGTGAATATATTAGCAAAACAAGATTTCCTATGCTTACTTTACTACTAATTCTTTATTCAACAGAAATTCTGAAAAGAAAGCTATCCGCCCCAAAATATCTTTAAGGAATAAATATTGTGCTAAAAATTAACAATTAAACTTCTCACTTCATTTGCCAAACATCCGTATATGGTAAATGTACTCTAAAATATGGTTACTCTTGGTTAGATTAAATCAAACAAGTAAAAAGATAACCTAGCATTCTTTGATCTGAAACATGCAGAATCATAAAATGTTTGGACATGATAAAAATTTGACATCACGGATAAGCTTCACATCTTTTATTCTTTTTCATAAAGAAGTGTCAGACAACTATATAAAAATAATAGATCAAATAAACATAGACACTGTTGTACACAGAGCATAAAACCTTAAAAAAAACACTGAATAATTCAAGGGAACTCTAGCAACACTTGTAATTTACAACACTAGCAATTTTTCATAAAGCAATACTTTTTAAAATTTTCATCCTTTTTCTATAGTGCCTCAGGAAAAAGAGAGGCAAAAACTGAAACTATAACTACAAATATTAAAGTGTTTGCTTTTAGTATCAGTGTAGTAAATATGCCATTACTCTTAGATGGTAATGCAATATGTAAACAATATTTGTCCCAGATCACTACAGTAAACAAGATTTTCAGAGACTATAGTATTTTTCCCTCCTGCTATTTGCAAGACCACAATTTTTTAATACCTTCACAATAGAAGATACTTTTTTCTTTCTGAAACAGAATCACGCACAGTTTAAGTATCTTTTTCTGTTCTAGGGTAAGTGCTAAGATTTTCAGCAATGTAGTTAGCCCAGGTGTAGCAGGCTATATTGATTCTGATGTCTGCACTGAGTATCATCTCTGCATTGCACTGCATGACATTTGTCATAAGGAAACCAAAGATCTAGACTCAGTTTTACTTCTTATCTGCTCCTTGCATCTGCTGTGTCTCTTTAAAATATAGATTTTCTTCTACATCTTGCCCTTTAATTAATATTCTCGTCCCCCAACAGTTTATGTGAAGAGGAAAGAACAGCTCACCAGGAAAAACAGACATTCTAACAGTGACTAAATATATAATAGTGAGTTATAACGTGCAACTTGACTTGGAGAAGTAAACAGCACGTCCACATTTCACTTTTATCTCCTATCCCTGTTTTGTGCAATCATACTTGGATTACAGTTGCTTGTTCCTAAGCTTTTTTTTTTTTTCCCCCCCTCCAAACTTCTCAATTTGAGAAATAGCATCCTAAAACTTTTTCCTGCCAGGCAGCCTTGAAAACAATTTCCTTCTCTCTACCCCTTCTAGACATACTGACACCATAATACCACTGCCTCCCTTTCTCTCTCAGAGAGTTTCTCAAATCTGGATTGTTTTTTCATTGTCACAGCACCAGTTTTGTTAACGCATGTCGCAAGGACCAGATGCGCTTATGTATTCTGGAGACAAAGGTATATATTGTTGTTACTCATATGACCATTACGGCTAGCTTATTCCATGGGAATCATTTGACTGTTTCAAAACCCAACATTTGACCAGCTCTGTTGACTTTCATTTCTTTAGACACTCCTAAGTAACCACAGTGAATTGTCTTGGGTTTACATATTTATGATCTATTGTTATAGACTGATACTCTAACTAGGAACACTCAATTTCTCTCAGGCACAACATATGCAAAATTACTGTTTTTCTTGTTTTTTCCTTTTCAGAAATTCTAATTATAAAGCACCAACTTACTGTTACATTCACTAAGTTTTAATGAAGTTTAGTGTTTTAGGAAGAGACAATTGTATTTTCTTAAGAAATACAGAACATTACTATTTTCTGGTGTAAGAGTGCTGACACAATTTAAAGCACTTATTAGCTTCAGTGGCTTTGTCAGCCTCATACTTAAAATATCATTAATTCCTTTAGTAACTGAACTCATAACAAACCAAAAAGAGTAAATTAAATGAATATATATATACTTTATATGCATTAGAGGTATATGAGTCACCTTGATCTCCTTTGGGATGGAACTCTAATTAACACTGGAACATATTTTGTCTATAAAAATTTCTGTTGATTGCCCAAGAGGTAACAGGAACTCATTTTGCCAGATGATGTTAACTTTTATGGGTTAAGGTGGTGAGTTACCGGGAGCCACAGCTGTGTGTTTTATGCTCAGGGCACTTTTTAAGCAACTCAGTATTTTAAGAACCCTGACATTCACATCTGATGTAAGAAAAATTAACAAAAAGGAAGAGAAATGATAAATCATTATGTATTAAAATATTGGAACTGAAAAATGAACTATGTTAATATTCTGACATCTCACTTATGCATGTATTATACATAATAAGTTCAGGTAATTAGAATTATAGCTGAGAAATTAACTTATTAACATGAGCTGCCAGTAAAGTGTAAAGAAAGCTGTTGTTAAAGCAATAGCATGGCCTTTGTAACTGAGATTTGCTACAGTTCTTGGTAAGATTATTTGTAAGGTGAAAAAATATTAAAATCACTTCTATACGATGGCTCGGACACATAGTTCAAATTTTTATTTTATATGTTTTCAGAAGTTTTTATACATAACAACTGCAAAAGATTTCTTCAAGATAAGATTTAGCTTGGAACACAGAGGTCTGCAGGAAGCAACCTTGTGCATTTAAATAATAATAATAAAAAAAGACAAGCCAAACATTTAAAATGCTTTAGACCGTCTTTGGATTAGAAATTTAGAAAATATTTTCGACCTAAAAAATCCAAGTTTGGACTCAGTGAAAAAATGTTACAACATGTTACAATATGCGATGAGTTAACAAAGCAATTATATAATTCTGAAACAGCTTATTTACTCATCCTGAAGTGCAGAATACACAGAATACTCATATTTTTTGTTAGACTACCAAAAAGGCAAATACTGGAAATGCAGACCTTCAAAACAGACCACACTTATTAGGTCAAAAACCTAAAATGCAAACCATAACTGGAAGATTTAACTGAAGCTTCTCTTTCTCTTTCTTTCCAATTTACCTCTTTTATCAAAGGAAACACCAAAACTTTATTTGACAGAATGTTAAGACTTTTGAAGGACTTCAAGCTGTTTTCAGTCCTTTCTATTATTTGACAAAATTAAATGTTATAAAACCAAAAGATAGATTAATCATTGCATCCTCATTTCTCTCAAGAAAGAAAAGCATAATTAAGGATACCACTTTCTTCAAAGTATTGCTATTTTTTTCTGAAAGGGATGTGTTTTATGTAACGCAAAACCTTAATTCCTATGAGACACCATAACAAGAGATCCTTAGGTAATAAAAGCCATCACTGGATGGGTTTAAATGTCCAAATCCGGAATCATCATCCAAAAGAACTTGCTAGTGCCTTATCTACCAAACTAAGTTATTGCTTGTGGAAAGAGTGCTAGATGAGGGTGCTAGCTCCTCTGTAACGCCAGCTGAACTGTTCTTCTGCCCTGGTAAGAGACAGGAAGACCTTAGAGAAATTAAAGCTGGGGGAACCTCTAGTCTTGATGGTTCACATACAGGAGGTAACGAAACTGACTTCCTGAAACTGCTTTGAATAGCTGAGACACTTCCATTTGAAGCGTAACTGGTCCTAGAACTGAGCAGTACAGTTCAGTAAACCTCTTCACCTGTCCTCCATGTTATACCTGTGTTAGTTATTTTTTTTCTATTGAACACTTCCTATCGAATTCTGATTTTTTGTATGAGTTGACATACATTGAGCCACACAAAGTATGCAGAACAACAAAGACAGATATCCAAGAGCTCTGAACTACATATTAAAAAGCCTGATAAATGAAAAATGCTCCATATCCTCTCAGTAAAACTAGTTTTACACATTATTTAATTTCACTGAAATCAGATAATTTGCACTGGAACATCCCTCTCAGCATGCAATTCCTACATTTGTTGGATTTTCAGATATTTTTCAAAAGTCTGCCAAAGAACTGTTAGTGTTTCACATGTCAGTGACACCTGGCATCCACAGTGACTCCACAAAATTTAATGGCAGCAAGGGAATTGTTATTGTCTATTGCTTCACTGGTCCATGAACTGAGGAGTTCCTGAGCAAGTCTTGGCACAGTGCAGCAAAGCAGCTGTTAGGCCCTATTGTTGTCAAGAATACGCATTTTGACAACTACTAATCATGTATTTACTCTGAACAGTGAATAATCTTATACATTTATTATTCTCAGAATATATTTACCCAACAAGTAATGGCAGCTCTAAATGGGTTTCTTATGTCCTAGCAAGAAAACACAAACAGTAATTAATTAGTTTATTGGTATTTAGTCACAATTTCTTTATTTCCCCAAGCCATTCAATTAAATGCCCCAAGCACATAACGGCAGGTAGCTTCTTGTGGCGTTTACGGTTATCAGATTTCTGGCAAAATTCCTTATGAACTATTCTAGGCAACCTCAATTGTCTTTAAGATGAGAGATCTACTTTTGTCTTGAATTGGGAACAATTTAAAAGACAGAAAAATGGATGGTGTAAGTAAAACAAAATGCTTCAACAATTGGACGGGTTCAAGTTGGTGGTTATCTATTTTCTGTTAAAAAAACCCAAAACAGAGTTGCTAAGCTGTCTAAATTGCATAGCATTATTTAGGTTTGTCATGACAGGCAATAAATGTAAGCCATTCCTGGGAAGCTAAAAAATCTTTCTGTAGTGATGGTATGATGGATGGCAGATGAAACTAAGTTGTGATCTATATAGGCAAAGACAGAAAGTAAGGAGTCATTCAACTTTTGCAGATTGTTTGGACTGTAAGGACAACAATTCAGGAAAACGAGAACTGGTGTCGTATACAAATCAGAAAGTTTAGAATCAAGTTCCTGAAAACTGATAGAGGTTATAGGAAAGGTTACATGTGGGGAATACATCACAGTGGGAGCTCTGGGCACAACGTTGCCATGTTAAGCAAACTCATGATACGTGTATTATATTTTAGAATAACACAGTTCATAACTTTTCCCTCTCTTGTCAAAGATTTGTAGGCTCTAAAACATTTCTAAAGTTGTAAACCACATAAATATTCCAGAGCTATTAATTTTACATAAGCGATACTCAGCATAGATGCTGGTAGTAGGTTAAAATCTAAGATAGGTTTAATGTACAGCGGAATGTATTATCAATTTTATACTTAGGAACTCTTATCTAAGATAAGTGTCTGAATAATGAATTGGGTCTGTATGACTATATCAATTTATACTCACAAATTATTCACTTCTCAGAAATATCTTTCCTATATGAACTAGGCAATGGGTAGACAAATGGTGATCCCTTTACTAAAAATGGTGATCAGTTTACTAAAAATACCTATTCTAGGGACAACTAAGTACTAAAACCATTCAAAATGCATAAAAATATCACAAAGAATATTATAATTGAATAAATCATCTGTATGTCCTTTTTGTTGCACTGCAGAAATACTGCAACAATTCCTTCATACTACGAGATTGCTGAATGCATAGCACCATTTTTTTCTATTTGCTCCTCCCTGAAGTAAAATAAATTATAATGAATGATAAACATATAAGAAAGGAGTGCTACATTTATAGTTATTTGGAAAAGATAATAATTAAAAACTGTATTCATCTGCACCACAACAACTCTCTTGAAGCAAATCCAGCAGCAAACAGAATTTCATCCTATCATGGAGTCTGGAGATCACACCCACCTTCCTTCTGACCTCAGAGCGCAGGTTTATCAATTTTCACATATTTTATACATGAGATAAATAACAACTAATTTAACTTAAAAGTGGAAAAGACTGAGAATGACTGACTTTAGAAGGTGAGAATGCCAAAAGTCTTCAACTGTGTATAAAGACCCTGAGAGCACGTCCCCACCAGGAGGTCTGTTGCTGGGACTCAGGACCAGCTCAGCAACAGTGTGGCTGCCGGCTGCCTCCTTCCCCCCAGAGAGGAGCTCCCAGGCAGGGCTGCAGGAAGCCAGCACTGACTCCCTGCCTGTGGGAGGTGCTTTCAGCTGAGGCTCTTGCCCTTGGCCCCACCTGAGCTACAGCTTTGTATTGGGCCATGGACCCTGTTAATCCATGCCCCAGCCCACGGACTGACATTCCGGCCTGACCTCAGCCCTGTCCCATCACTATGGACATGGCTGGCAGCGGCGGGGCTGTTTCACTCCGGCCGTGGTCACCAGGATCCTGATCCTCTTTCCTGACTTGACCTCAGCCCTGCTCCTTCCTCACAGGGGTGTCTGATGGCAGGGGCTGCCCCTGCCTTTCCCCTGCCATCTTGTCCCGGTACCTTGGAGGGAGGTAGTGGGACAAGCCCAGCCCTGCCAGTCCCCGTGGGCATCCCAGGTAGCTCCCAGCCCCCAGGGAGCAGCTACACTCTCTGTGCTATGCTGATGAGGGATAATAGTTACTTCAAAAAAAACCCAACTGATGAGAGCAATAAAAGATTCGAAAAAATTTCAGCTGTATTTCTGCTCTGAACAAACTTTGCATATTGTTTGTTGCACAGATCCTTCTATATTGTTCCTCACTGTGAGCAAAAATGTAAACATTTAAAGTTTTCTCAAAGAGGGTTGATGCAATCTTAGGTTCATTGTTTCTGAAGTGGAAAATTTTTGTCCAACAGTGAGAAGATTTTTCACTGGATTGTGACTAGATTATTCCCAAATAGCACTGCTGCAGATGAAGCAGGATATTTCATTAGACAGACATTAATCTTGAACAGGTTACCTACTGCCTGAATAACAACCATTTCTTTTTGCTAAAAAAACTACTTTTATTGAAAATACAAGGTTCAGTGATGGTTTCTATGAGTGACCACATATAATCACCAAAAAAGATAAGTAACTGCACTGATGATGGTAATACGGCATGGATGATCATTAATTATTAGATCAATTCATTAGAAGCACACAGGATACAGTCCTAATGTTAATTTAAATCCCAAATAGAACATAATGACATGCAGGCCATATTATTACCCGCACAGAAAACCGCTGGTAAGTTCTTGGCAGGAAAGCATGTAAGTACTTGGTTGGGGCCACTGGTCTAACAGCAGGACTGCTGATAGCGAAAGTGGGCTAAGTTATTTTAACAAGCTGTTAATATAAATAATTTCTTATTATACCATGGCTAAATGAGAGAAGTCATGAGGTACAAAACTCAACTGCCTTAGGATAAGCCTGGAGAGATATGAGTTAAAAGGAAGAGGAAAAGAATCTTTGAATAACTAAGCACAGTTAAAATCAAAAGACATACAAAATACTACAATGCATGACTAGCCTTGAAACACAAGCAAATGTCATACTAAAACACAGAATACAAGAACACTGATGTTTATGAATAACTTCAAAATCTACTATTTTAAAATGTTGTGATGTGGCATCAAAATAATTCATTTCGGTTGCTTATTTTTAGCCCCAAATCCTTTCTGTTTTCAGTCAGTCTGACATCACCTTCTGTCTTTAGCTGGAACGCTGCCCTCCCCCATAATCTAAACAGAGATGCACTTAATCTTCTTTTGGGGCTAACAAAACCATTCAAGGTCTATTATTTTGATATATAATGATTCGTGTTGAAATATTTGATTTAACTCATCATCAAAACATTTGAATTTGCAACTCATAGTGAATTTTATTTTCCATTTTAATGCCCACAGTCTCAGGAGCAGACTCACATTGCTACAGTAAGCTGTATGGCTTCACAATGCTTCCTTTTTCTCTTAAAACTTTCTATGATGCTTATTGTTATTCTTTCTCCTTTGTCTGCTTCTCCAGCCTCCAATTAAAGGCTGGAACAATTAGATTTTATTGAACTGTAAGTTCGCTAATTGAATAGATATATAGACAGTTGAAAGCACTAGGATTCTCTACAGGGTCTTGTTTATCAGTGTCTAAATCTTGGTTAACAGCTTGCTACCATTCTAAATATACAACTATTTATTTAAGTATTTATGTACAATGTTTGTTTACCATGGCAACTGCTATATCAACTTGACATACACAGAAGTAATTTTATTCTGATACATTTACCTCTTTGTTAGATTTCATCCATATTTTATGGTATTTAAAGAGAAATAACAGCAAATGCTCAATATATGTCTCGACTTATTTTAATGTGTAAGAGGTACTTGTCAATTTTCTAGTATAATGTATATGACTAAACATATTTGCCAACCACAGAACTGGTCAAACAGCCCATTAAATCAGCTGGCAGGAAAAAATCATGGCAACCTTTGAATATTACTCAAAAGTTCCTCAATTACCAAAGGTGTTTTTTTTTTTTTTTTTTACTTTTTGAATTTATACCCCAACTACAATTTTGAAAGAAGAAATACAAACAGGAAAATATATGTATCCCAGTAAAAATACAGTTTCTCTAATTATCTTTTACTACCATCTTTTCTTACACTTCAGACTCCATGGTCAATAGCTTCTATATTCTAACTTCCCTTAAAAATTAATCCTGCTCTGTTCCAGACCTCTGGAAGAACCTAGTCCACATCTGAATGCATCTCGGCAAAAACACTCTACTATTGACTCCAGACCTGCTCAGAGCTGAATACTCAAAACATCTTTTCTGATCTTTGTCCTAGGATCCAATACCATGAAAGAAAGAGGTTACACGACTGATTGGTCAAACTATTGTAAATTCCCAGTGTGTTAACTGACTGGATTGTGTCCTCAGTTCACTGAGGAGACAGGGCCCACATCCCTTCTTGTCTGCATCCGTGGACATGGCCAGACTTGTTAAATCATGTGCTATATTTGGATATATAGATCATGGCCAAAGTAAAGAGCAGATGGACACACATACAGTTCACAGAAATATAAACCCACAGTTCAGAAACACAAAGGATAATTGATGATCTATCTCTGCTTGACCTGTTCCACTGAATTTCACTGACATCTGATTTACTAGTGAAATCAGAAGATGAAGAATATACAGCCCTAGAACTGCCAAAATTAAGGCAGACCCCAAAGGGAGTTTGCAGGGTTAAAGAGAATAATAAGTACAGCAAGAATAATAACTACAGCATGACTGGAAAGGAAACGGGATATAATAGGATAGGTCTAATTACAGAAGGCAAGAAATAATTCAGGGCTGCAACATCATGAGAGTAGAGTACCAGGAGAGATTAGAGGGAGAAAGAAATAAGACTGGTCATGAAGCATTGTATACACTGTTGAGTTTCCAATAGGGAATAATTCACTTATGCGATTCAACTCTCTCCCTCATCACAGCCAGAAATCGCCCTGAGTTAAACTGAGGACAAAATTAAGAGATACTGTGAATTCTACAGTATCTTTTGTACCAGCAGCCATGATTCAGTCCCTCCTGCAGCAAATGAGTAATACTTAATAATGATAATAGTCATAATTAATATTAAACTCTTAGTGAAGGTTTATTATCTTCAAGTCCTATTAAGTAATTAACCAATTCATTAAGATTGCTAGTGTAAAAGCAAGCAATGAAGTTACACAGAGACACACCCTGCAGGTCCAACATTAGATCTATTTCAACAGTAAAAAAAATTTAAAATTTATTGCTTAATGTAATAATGATCTAGTCCTACAGTTATGCAAAACAAACCTGAAGAACACATTTTTTTGAAGTTCTTATCTTTTCAGAAGTTGCTGTTGGGTTGTACAATTTCAGCTGGGAAAAACTGTACAGGGATACACATGTGCTTGTTTGAGATAAAAGTGTATCCTGCAAATCCTACCAAACAATGGTAAAACCATAAATTTCACAAAACAAAGCAGAGATAAACACTGATCTATTTATTATACACAGTTACAGTAATCACGATCAACTTTTTGAATTCAGTGGACCAAATCCTACAGTTACACAGCTATAAAACCAGAGCAATTACATAGTTACTAAGAGGCCTTGAGTAAGAAGGGAAGTAACAAAACCAACTGCAAAGTATACATATGTCCTAACTGGAACAGAAACTAGTTTCCAATGCCTAACATTTCATGTCAATATTCTCTTTTGTGTTCTTAAATTCCCTTTCCTTTTTAGGGGGACCCAGGTGAGCCACAGATCTCCCAGTAAAATAGGTGGTTACAGTATCAATTTTATTTGCTTTCAGGCAGTAGGCCAGTGAAAAGAAAAACAAGTAGAACTTTTATCTTTTCTGGGAAGACTGAAATGTATGTGAAGTTCAGAGTTCACATAGACTTGTTTGCATAGTAGTAAATTACAATTATTCTAATGAGGCATACTTCCTTTTTCTACCTTAGTCTATCTGAAAACATTTTTCATATTAGATCTTTTAGATCAGGTTTGAGAACTTTCATTTTGTTACATGCAAGTTTGAAATGTAACTTCTGCTTTCATTTTATGTCTTGATTTATGATGATGTACTTTCTCTTATTTTACCTTTAATTTTGTGTTTGCAATGTCACAACTTTATGTTCTTCATGCTAATGAAATGCAGAACTGTCTTAATTCAGTAGGGCTGAAGAGAACTAGTACTGCTGAAAAAGAGGAAGAAGTAAAATTCCATCTTCTACCCATAGAAAAACAAAATTTGGTGAAGTATTTTCTGAAAATTACACCTTATTTCCTCCTTTCATTTATTCTGTTAAAATTACACCTTATTTCCTCCTTTAATTTATCCTGTTTTCCAAACTTAAGATATGAACAAAGTTTTGCCTTATTTGCAACTTGCTGCCTTGCCCAAGAACCCCACCTCTTGAGAGAGTGCTTGTAGTATGCAGTATTTTAAGAATGTGTTTCTAATTAAGTGAACAGGTGGCTTCAGCCAGCAGGAACTACTGAGCAAACAAACCCGGTGAGAGCTGGGACTAGTTGTAGCAGATGGTGTGGTCTTTGTACCACTTTAATGAAGACTGTGCCTGAGCTCTCTGTTGGGTTTAATAGAACACTTTCCTTATCATTTGTGCACCTACATTTACACCAAAAGAAAAGAAAGTGTGTCTAGATTACAAAAGCAATACGTTTTGTGTACCCTTCAAGCATGTTCAAGCATACTCTTATCTGATAAGTATATATTATGCATAACAAAATTCAGTTAGAAGGTCAATTCATACCTAACGCTATTATCTATATCCATCCACCAGTGAAATATACTGTTGTAATATTTGTATCATGCTAGCAATCATCTTGTGAAACTGCACAGACATTAACAGTCTTTAAGCAGCAGGTAAATGTTTATAGATTTTTAACATTGCCTTGCCAACCCCTGTTTCTAAATTATTCTATCAATGGTTTAGAATACATTTATTAAATTACAAGATTTCCTTTATAGATTTTTGTGAGCATACTCCAAATCAGAGTTCACATCAGGAATGGGAAAATTTGTTCAAATTTTTTAATGAGGATTAACATTCTATCTTGCATCCTCCCATTGACTGAGGTGAGGGTGATCAGAAAGAAGAGAGTAGTATAAAAAAAAATTTCAGTAGAGAAACGACCATTCTAATTTGAGTAAGGACTGAAAAGTAGGGAAAAGAATGGGAGAAGAGAAATTTCCAATAAAAATTCAGTAACTGAATTCAGAAATGCCAATAAATTACACTTTTGTACAGTGCAGTATTATCACAGAGAGCTCCTGAATTTATAACCTGTTCATACATACAGTTTTCCATTCAAACATTTCCTAAAATGTATCCCCATATGTAACATAGTTCAAATACCTTGCACGAATATACTGCAAACTGGTTATCCAAAGTCAGAAACAGCTTCTTATCTGGGGTTCACTTGGGTAGGTAAACTTCCCTCTTTCTACATGGTTGTTTCAGGCAAACAGTGTCAGTCTTCTAGAGTAAATGTTTGGCCATATTGCCAGTAAGTTACACAGTAGCGATGCAGGAAAAGTAAGCCAGTGAGTGGGGAGTTAATAAAACAAACAAACAAACAAACCACCCAAAAAGTATGTGGACCATAATGTAAAGGAAACACAAATAAAGTTACAGATAATTTCCTAAAATGCATTTTGTGGTCTAATTCCTTTTCCTCTCATATGCACAGAAACATGTTATGAGAACAAATTTGAATCTGATGTATAAATCTGCACTGTCAGAAGAGAGAGAAAATGATACAGTGATTTAAAAGTCATGTAGATGTCTGGTCATTTTTTATTTTCACAAATTTCATTCTGTCACTAGGGCAATTAATACACATAGTGGCCAGCATATATGGCATCTGAAGTCCAGGGCAGATGCCATTTATCAATAAATGCATGGAAAAATTATTTTGGTTTTATCAAATGGAATAGATATTTGGAAGGATGAGAGATTAAGATAGCAGCTAAGGGTGCCATGTATTTTGATTACATCTTTGTTCCTATTATTTTAATTATTATATTGGCTAACATGCTATAACGTAGTCTGGCTATGTCTTAGGCTTGCATTCACATGGGTTTGTATTCAAAGTATTTTTTTAAATAATTAACTGAATCATTTACTATGACAGAATCACTCACAAAAAAGTATACCCATTTCAAGTTATACATGTTATATACATTTTTTTACAAGGCTTAAAAATATTACTGATGTGGAAAAGATGGACGCTCATAGAAACAGGTAAGATGGATGGATCAGAAAATGAAAGTAGGAAAAACACCCTTTTAAGTCTAGCAGTTTTACCATGAGCAGCACTACAGCTTGATTGTTATATCGCTTGACAATGCATTGAAAACCATATTCTACCCTAACTTTGTGCAAAAATTCAATTGATAAGGAAAAATAAAGATACAATATGGCCTCCTGTGTATATAAGTACTCCAGTATATAATAATTTGGCTGGAATACTGTAAGAATCATAGTATACACAACTCATTATTCTTACTATTCATATCACTGAACTTGTCTTGCTAGTTCTATTTATTTTTCACTGGAGTAATTCTTCTGGGAACTTCAAAGCAATTAGTTCAGGAGCACATGTTAAAGGGTGAAGAGTTTCAATGTTGCAGCAATGTAAGATAACTATAGATCACAAAATCTGTCATGGAATAATGCAATCAAGAACAAAGCAAATTGAAGCTTTGTTTCCAAAAGATAAGAATGCAATGGAATGCATCACTAGCTCCTCTTATTTCTTGTGCTGTCTACCTAAATGAGACTCCCTGCTTGCATATTTCAAAGTCATTGGTTAATTATCCTGTAGCAAAACCACATTTTGGGTACTGTGATTTGAACATAATGATGTGACTATAATTTGAACAAATTAGAAATATGCAAAGTTGAATACTTGATTTCAGATATAATCCAGTAATTAAAAACATAACAAATCATTTAGCAGGAACGTTGCCATTGTCGCTGAGAAAAACTGCTAATTGCAGTGCCTGTATCTCCCCCACATTTGCAGTGCTTTACTCTAACCCCAAATCAAGATCCAATGGCAAAAAATAGTGAATTAAAAGGTATATTTCCAAGACTTGTAAACCATACAGACAATACTGAGTAAGAAAGGAACAGGGTGGACTAAACAGACGTCATTTGCACTGTCAATTTAATGTAAGTTATGCACTCCCTGTGCAACAGAAAACAGTAATTGCCAGTGTGTGAAGTTATACAGATAATGTGAGAGTATAGTAAATATAAGGAGATCATCAAATACAAAATGAATGTTGAGGAATATTTCTTTTAAAAATATGCTGTTGGTGTTATCCTGATAATTTTTTATAATCCTGATGAAAGTCTTTTTGCTATCAATTCACCCAATTAAAACATATTTCTGGTATTTTTTATATTGGGTATGAATGTTATTTTTCCTTAAAAGAGTGCCATGATTCTGGATGGATTTTACGCATCAGCATTTACAAACCCTTCTAGGAGCAATCCCTGTGGCAGCTGCTCTCAGGTACTCAAGTTTATTATCACTGAATGTTCTTTCACTGGGAGACCAAGCATCCCTGTGAAAAAGGCCTGCTCCAAACTCAGCAATACAAAGGCAAATAGCTATGGCTATTCTACAGCCCCTTGAAATTACAGACAGCCTTTTATTCCCTGCCTTCGGTGTGATTTCAAATCCTACAGTGACATTGGGTTTGCCATTCCCTGATGAAAAAAAAATGTAAGCATTCTTCAAGTGTATTGAAAATGCATGTTCAGCAGTACTGTTCAGCCATGAATATTGTTCAACAATGACTGAAAAGAGTGGATGAATGATACAAATGTGTTACAGGTCAAATCTGCGATCTGAGAACTCAAATGAAAACTACCTTTCCTAAATCCTTGTTCCCTTACCAGTATATCTGATCACAGAGGTAAACCTATGCTTTCACACATGGCTGTTTGCCTCCAGAAGTTCCAGTGCTATTTTTTTCACCCCTCCTGCTATAGGGAACATGTAACATCCACATTCCTTTGAAATGCAATGTTGTGCTCATATAAGAAAAATAGTATTTCTTATTGACAATGCTCATCACTTCTGTGTTTTTGTCTTCTAGCAGTCAGCTCAAAAATCAGCAGCCCTAGTGAGTTTAGACTTAACATTCTAATAACAAGCACAGGCATGTGCTCAGCTTTTAAGCAGAGACTGAAGTTACTTTAGAGGGATGAACTGTTTCGTACAGATAATGAATCACAGATTTTGAGTGAATCACCAAAAGTCCACTGACATTGATTGACCCATGCCCATTTATCCTTCCTAAAAACCTGGCTCGGTATTTATTTCCTTGATATAGAGAACAAATCTCTCCTTAAAATCCCCAGCAACTTTCTTTAATTGTTGGGTGACATAAAAGCACTAAATAATATTGTAACCTGCTTGTCATATTTGATGAGATAAATTCATCAGCCTCTTATTTTTGTCACTGTGACACAATGTTGCAAATAGGTGAAAAGCCCATGATAATAACTTTTCTCAGGATATTTAAACACTCAGATTGGTAATTAACTATTAACATCTGTTTTGTTCAAACATTTGTCTCCTGCAAATATTCTTTAAAAACTCAACCTTTGACTTTGTTAGAGAATTCATCAGGAGAGAGGATTATGAACTTGAGGATGTTAGATTTGGCTGGGAATTGGATTCAATATTGTCCATCAATCCTCCTTTCTTTTCTTAAAACAAAAAAGGCAATGTTGTAACACAATAGTTCAGTGTTACAGCATTCCTCAAAACCAGTACTCAAAAATGACATAAATAATGCAAACAATAGCAGTGCAGAAAAAAAAAAAAAGTCAGAAGAAACACAAATATATTATCAACAAAAGATATATTCTTAGTGACTTCATGTAATACACTGTCAGAAAGTGCAGTAATAAGTAATACCTATAGCCTGTATACCAGGATGTTAACCAGAAAAATTCAGAAATCGTGTTCCACATTCATCCACTCTGACACGATCTAAATCCATTAATCTTCACGAATGTGGAAGAACTGACCTCAGTGCCCAGACATGGAGAAGAAAGTATAAATGGAGGGCTGACACACATGATTGCAAAGACTGCGTTGGGTTTAGTTCTGTTGTTCTAGTTAGTTCACATTATGGGGATAGAATGATAGACTGAAGTGCTTGGAGAAAGTCTAAATACATCAGGAAATGAAGAAAAAAATTAGTTCTAATACATGAATCTCTCAATTATTTAGCACTCACAGGCATTAATCATTTCATTAATTCCAGATTAAATACCACTCATTTGACTTTACTACTGTCCATATAAGAAAATGAATTTCCGTATACTTGGGCAGAATTCTTAAAAGGTAAATATCATGCTAAGATAAAATAGAACAAGTACCAGACACAAGGAAGGGGAAAAACTGCCCAAGTAAGATATCTGAAAATAATTATACCAATAAAAATCAGTCACAAGAACACCAATTAAAAAGGAAATCTGACGTTAAATTATTGTATGCATTACATATAAGATAAAGCTATCCATGGTCAGGAACTGGCTCAGAAATAAGAATGCTGACTGATACAAAAGAATTTTTGGAATGTCTCAGCCTCTCTTATTTTCTTAAGAGAGAAGAAAACCCAAAACATCTCTGCCTAAGAATTGTGACATTTTATTTGAGAAGATTCAGGATAAATTTTTCTTAAATCTGTAGCAATTATTTTTTTTCTAACATATCACTTGAACCATGGCAGCACACAGAGCATCACGAGGACTGGCATGGAAGAACAGAGAGACACTTTCTTTGTGCAACAGCTACCTTAACCTTCTGAGACCAAGACAGACCAAAGTAAGGACCAACTCTCAGTGTCATTTCCAAAAACTTTAACACCTGTTTAACCATTCTGACCTAAACTGAAGTTTGTTTTGATTTACACAGAATTCAGTGCTATCACTCTGGCATTGTTCCTAAGATGTATCTTCACTAAACAGTATCCTTTTTCCTCACTTCAGTGTTTCTTTACACTTGAGCTGACTCAGAAGTTAAACTGGAAGATGCTTACACACAGGAATTCAGTAGCCTACTGACTGTGAAGACAGAGATGACGATCCTCAAGTACTGACAGCTCTCTAACACTGTCCTACAGTACTTGCTTATATCTGGAGAGCAGGACACAAAAACTCTCCCACAGTTGTCTGGAAAAGGATGAGTGACATAGCCTACTGAGGAACAAATAACGTTAGGGCACACCCTCAGAAATTCTTCCATCTTCTGTACATAAATGCAAATCTAAACATGGCTTCGGTAACTCAAGTGTGGTTTTCCATGCAGCTGCAAATACACATCAGAGACTGAGTAATCAATATTCAAGTTTAAGCCACTCACTCAATTTACTATCTATTTTCTGTTTTTCTTATTTAGGTAGCTATTTGTATAGAACTACTAAACTCATATGCACTGAACTACTAAAAGCAGTAATAGTTTTGAGTCCTGCTATTCTTAACACATCATGACATGTGGTAGTTCATTTTTCTTTTCTTTGCATTGCATTTCAACGTGATGACACTTTGGAGGTTATTGAAATTATTGTTCATGCCCTGAATACCTGGTTAAACAGAAATGTGTGATTCAAATTATTAACTAAAATGAAAGGAGAAAAGATGACAACATAAAGGGTCTTATTTTTAATTCTCTTTTCAAATCTCAGCAGTTAAAAGCCAGATGAACAGAAATCAGTTAAGGTTCATTACAGTTACAATCCATCCAGAGAAAGAGAAAGATAGAAGCTCTGGTACATTAACTTTTACGCTTGTGAACCAGTAAATAATGTTCTAGTTAGAGCTATGACTTCTTGCAACTCAAAGCTCATATAATTTCTATAATAATATATTAATTTTTTGCACTGTTAAGTGCTGCTAAATACAGATCTGAAGGATGTCAAATTGAGAAGCAAAATTAGAATATTTCTTTTAAAAAAAATCACACATGTATATTAAAAATTCTTAACCATGATGATAGCTTAAATAACTGAGAAAACAAGGCCGTCTGTCAAATCTACAGCAATCCAATTGAAAAATCAAATTTATGATGAGTCTAACGCAGATGACACACTTCCATTTTCTCTTCACACATGGGAGAGACTAGATTTTCAGTTAGCTTGGATCATTTAACCAATGTCTCTGTAATTCAGAGGCAAGTGCTGAGCGTGTTACCTGAACAGACAGCAGAGGCAGAGGTGGGGGTTGAGGGAGGGAGTTTGACATTGTATTTGTCCCCACAAAAGGATTTCTATCATATCCTAATCCTGTTTCACTTGCAAGAAAAAATGAAAAAATTCATTCAAATTCAGTAAATTGCATCTAGAAAATAGATCCACCTTATTATATTTATTGAATTGTATTCTAATGACTAAAAATTCAAAAACTGTGGCAGTTGCATTAAAAAGATTCTCTTTTGAGATATGTGCCAACTGGTTTAAGAGAAGCCTAAACTGGTGAATACAGACAACTCATGAAAAACACAGGGGACCTTTTACTATTGTTTAGCCAGTAGCATCTAAGTTTCACAGCTGGGGAGCCAATAACTGGGATGTCGAACTAAAAAGGCGATTAATGAATTTAGCATCATAAGGCTGGATTCAGAGGTTAAAATAACACTGTATATCTTCATATTTGGTAGGTCTCTGCTGTGGACGAAAATGAATGTCCATTGTTACCAATGTCTGGTAAACTTCTCAGTTGCAGGACTTCAGATATTTTCGGTCTATACAGTCAAGAACAGAATGATGGAGTTTTGTCTCTTCAGTTCAACATACAGTATTTCAGGTTCTGCAAAGCTCTGTGATAAATTCAGGCTATAATTTAACCTCACTTTCCCACTATTCTGAAGGTTGTTTCTTCTATAGAAGACTATCAGCAATGGTTAACATATACTGTATTAATTCATTTTTCAACTAATAATAGAGACTGAAAATTCATAATAAGCAGTACTTTCTTCAAATTTAGATTAACGTTATATGACATTCTGTATAAACAAAGAAATTATGACCTCACCACTTAGTAAATATCTTACCACAAATGCACTCTATTATAATTTTTTTATATGCATAAGGGTAAGAACAAGACCACATTTGTTTACCATACAAGGAGAAAAAAAGAGATGAGAGGGAAGAAAGCAGATCTAGATGTATGGTATCATCCCCTTTGTAACATTTTTACTTTCTGGCTTTTTTTCTTTCTTACACAACCACTAAGAGGACTCTTTGTCTACTACAAGTTCTCTTATGTAAAAATAAAACAATCACAAGAATGCAATGAATATTAATAATGTCTTCCAGTTTTTTCTTCTTCATCTCATTTTAATATTTTAACAGTATGAGTTAAAATTATGGAATCATAGAAACACTGGTTGGACGGAACCTCTGGGTAAAACAATACTAAATCAGATCAGCCTTGTGAGGCTAAGTCCTTAAAACCTCCAGACTCTCCAAGGAACCCATTACAGTAGTCCTTTACTGTCCTGAAGAATTTGTCTCCAGTGTGCACTATGAATCTCTCCATGCCTGATCTTGTAGCTCCTGGTCCGTACTTTACTCTCTGTCACTATGTAAAGGTGTTGGCTTCACCAACTTTGCAACTCTTCTTCACATAGTTGTTAACTGCCTGATCCCCTGTAAGTCTCACCTTTGCCAGACTAAACAAGCCCAGCTCCCTCAACCTCTCATTATAGGTCACATGCTCTAGGCTCCATATTTATGAACTATCCAGTTTGTCAACACCCTTCTTGAACTAAGGGGCCAAAACCTGAATGTAATGTTCCAGATATCACCAACAACAGATTACGTAGTTGTAAATAATTATCTGGCTCATCTAGTTTAATACAGGCTATCAGATAACTGATACATGTACTTGAGTGTAAAGTCCTTGCATATATACCTTATTCAGACCTAAAGTATAACCCAAGTAAGCAATCTGCTCAGGGATGATGTATTTTTATAGCAAAAGCATGAGCTTTTCTGAATTCCTGAGGTGCTTTATGTGCCTCTCTGAATTGTTGAGACCAAAGCCTGAGAAACCTCTTTCCTGTTACAAAGGTCCAAAAAAGAAACATGTCAGAACAAAGACAGACTGCATCTAATCCTATTAATGCTGTGCAAAATCAATCTCCTGAAGCTTTCTAGTGCTTGCAAACATGCAGTTAAGATGCCTCTGGTGATGGACGGAAATTGCAGGTTTTCGTCCCAATTTTTTAGCTGTTTCTTATTTCCATTCTCTTTGCTTTTGCTGAAAACTGATTGACTGTAAAAGATCTACTGCAATGTCAGTCTCCTGTTAACAGCTGGGAAGTCACTTTGTCTTACTTGCAGTCACAAAGAAACACAAGATAATCATATTGTGACAGCCATACCCAGCAGAGAGGAAGAAAAGCAAATCTCTTTTAATTATTCTACTCTGCCCATTTCAGCCCTTACCAAATTTCCCAACAGCAAAAGGAAGACCATTCCTTTTCAATTGCATTAATGGCTGGATAGCCAATAGAAAAGTTTATTTTCAGCTCATAAAGCACATTTTCAGGACAAAGGTAAAATTTTTCCTTCTGTGCTAGTAAAAGTATATTCTACAGCTTTCATTAATCTCTCTCATTTTAGGGGAAATAGTCTCTTAACTTTCCAATAGTGCTCCCCATACTGCATATCTCAAGACACTGTTGAACTAGACAAGAATATCTCAGACTGAGGAATTCAACAGGGAAAAAAATACAAAGAGGCAATCCTGCAAGACAAAAGCCTGGAACTGAACAGCATTAATGTCATGTAACTTAGCTGCCAGTTTCTACAACCACTGAATGTAAATCACAAATTCTACTGAAACTGAATTTCGTAATTAGAAACAGAGGGAAGGAGGCATAAAGAAGATAGTCTCTTTCTCTTCATTGCCTCTGAACTTCTTGTTTCCATAGGTGCTGCTTTTCATTTAACAGAGACATTAGCATAGAAATAATCTGCATCAAGTCTGTTTCAAAGCTGTCCTCCGTCCCAGGAGTTTTGGCTGCCTAACTGTATTAGGATCAAAAATAATTTGAGTCATTATATTTTAGATCCCAATTAGGTAAAGAAAATACAACTTTATTTTTATTAATAAACATTTACAAAAATATTATTCCCATTATATTCACATAACATTAGAGTGCCTCCTTGTCACAGCAGTTCATTCAAAGAGCTAGAAAAACATAGAAAAAAGATCACTAACACCAGCAGATTTCTAATAAAACTATCATGTCCAAGTCAGAACAACTACCTACAATTTCACATTCCACATGGCATGTTCCCTGTAAAGAAACAGCTAAATGTTTTTTTCATTAAGTATGTCAATAAATCACAAGTCATTACTCAGAACTCTCTTAAAAAAAAAAAAAAAGTTAAAAAGTTCTGCACTAGAAGCACTATGTTTCACTAGATAACTCCCAAAGTCTTGGAATCTAACATGAAGTCATCTACTAAAAAAATTAAGCTTGGCCAAGATCATCATGAAATTGGCAATAAATCTGAGATTCTATATAAAGAAAGGGCAGGTTAAGGATACTTTGCCATTCATTTCTCCAGATTGGTAGTTATTTGTTGAAGCATTCAACATTTATGAATTTCTGCAAACCTAAAAGTAATAACTCAGTCAGCCAGACACAGTGTCCCAGAGCCATGAGCCAGTCAGTAGAAAAATAACCAGTAATGACTATGATGTATTGGTTAGAGCAGATACTCCTAGTCTCTTTATTTAGCTCTGCCAGCAATTAGTATGTGACCTTGAACAAATCACTGTGCTAAAAAACAGTTTAAAGCACCAAGTTTATACTGAGCATATATACAAATATATTCTAAGTCTCATAGATTTTCAAGTGTAAATACTTAATTCACATTCTCTTAAATGTGCATGTTGTTTCTAAAGAAAGCTGCAAGAAAGTAAGAAATTTAAATTCCACACCTACTTCCACTGAATGGCTTCCTACCTCCTACTTCTAGCTCCTTTGAAAAAATGTCAAACACAAACTTTTTATGCTACAGTATTTACATTGTGTATATTGTCACAGTACTCTTACAGTGCTGTGTAGCAACACAGATGGAACAGGTTCATCCCACCTCACTCCAAGCATGCCAGGGAGCAGTGAGGCCCAGCTGCTCCAGAAGCAGAGCAGAGCCTGGAGCAGAACACAGTAATTAGGCAGTGATCTTACCAACAAGTAGCCAGGGTGCAGAGCTGCAAATTCAGGTCAGGATGAGGGCCAGAGACAGTGGTCAGGATTGGACACCATCTAGTGCCTACGCAGAAAGCCCCTAGTGACAGAGCGGGGTGAGACCAAGCCAACTGAGGAGCAGGTCTGGGTGAGGGTCAGAACAATTCCAGGCACAGACACACCCCCTACACAGCTGCTTTCTGTAACACAGCTCTTGTCAACAAAGGAGCTGACCTTGGACTCAATCAGCTGAACTCTGACTTAGCCAACTAAACTCCTACAAAGAGGATGCCCTCCAGGTCCCGACCAGTGCACTGAGGTGCAGCAACAAGGAAGCTCAACGCTCCTCCCACATCAAAAAAGAGCGGGGTTCATACACAGGGCATTTCAGTACACCTACTACCTGACATACCTTCTGGAGGCGCTTCTCAATCTCATGAGTTAATCAACTTCTCAGCTGCCTCACATAAGTGCTGAAGTGGAATTGAACCTGGGTCAACCCATCTTTCCTAAGGCTGCTTATCTGTGAAGAGCAGGAGACTGAACCCAAACTACCGAAATCCCTAGGCTATCAGCAAAGGCATTTGAACCTGATTCTCCTTTTCTGACTCTATCTGAGCTCCTTAGCTTTGGATTTCAGGTACCTTTTATTCATCTTTGGGAGGTTTACAAATCCCAGTCAAGCTGGGTAGGTCTCTTAACAGGTGTTGCTCATGCTATTCAAAACACTGGATCAAGAACACCATATAGACACCAAGTAGCATGCATAAACTAATATTTTTAAGAAGTATTTTTATATTTACACTGTTATCAGAGCTTCAGAAATTCTGTCTGTGGCATCCAAAGAGAAGTCAGCAAGGTTACCATACGCAGATAAAATTAGCATCACTGGTATAATTAGTCCAGAGACCACCCTCTCAGAGGCATAAAATAATCTCTCTTCCAGCTCCTACTCCCGATTTTCCCTTAAGCCCTTTATGACAACGGGTAAATCTGTTTGGCTTTCCATGGCTTCATTTCCCCAGCTACAGAATAGAAAAAAACCCTTCTTTCTCTGAAGAACACCATCAATGAAGTACTTTGGGATCATAAGATACAGAGCATCAATAACTGATACTGACTGCAAAGTACAGGCAGCCTACTACTGTAACAGCTCCTGCTTGTTTAGCAAGACTTTTGCCTGCAAAGAGAATGCACTGTTAGTTCACTGATTATCTCTCATATTCCAAGTGTATGTCTGCCACTGAATTCAGCTGAGTCATGAGTTATGAAATAGTGAAAGTCCATTTGCATTACCATGAATAAATACCTTGTAAACAGAACTAGTTGGGGTGGAGCGTTATTGTTTATGTTTGCACAACACTTTTTTCAGCAAAGCTCTGTGAGGATGTATTAAACTGACATTGATTAAAAGTTACAGAATTCAGCTATATTTAGAACTTAATTTAAAATCTTGAAAACACCCTAAGGCCAGCTGAGGAAGACAAAGCATCATTTTCTAATTAATTTTAATGGAAGCACTTTCAAATTTTATTTTACTGAAGAGCAACTGAATTTAGAATATTTTTGCAGCCTTTTAGAATGAAAAATCACTTTTGCAAATACAGTTAATCTGAACAAGTTCTTCTCTACAACACCACTGATTTTTATTTTTATACTATCCTCTATCTCATAATACTGGTAATTCCCTGTCAATCATTAAGTAAAATACATTTTCCCCATGGTTTTAGTTTTTTAAAAAAACATTTCAAATCCCAAGGAAAAAAATATGTGAAATCAAGCATAAGTAAGTACCAGATTTTTTAGAATTTTTAGAACAATTACAGGAATTCTGAGATGCCTGTTACAGAAACAGAGAAAATAGAATTTTCTCAACTCAGTGAATCTACCCTATCAATCAAAGAGACAAGAATGCTAAAAAAGAAAAAATTAGTTTAAATAACTACTTATTAGGTGATGATGATTGAAGAGATAACCCATTTAAGTTAAAAAGACTACTAGTCTGTTTCAGGTATCGTTTTCTTTTCAAACCATTTAAATATATTTGTTCTGATATTCTTATTTGTCTAGTCTTGTACAACAAAGGCCATCTTTTGAGATGTACCCAGCAGCCAGTTTGTGTGTCAGTGGAAAGTGTACACAGTATTTCAAACAATCAGGCTAAACATTTGCTTATTACCCACTCCACTTATTTAGTCATGGTTTGGTTTTTTTTTTTTTTTTTTAAATTTAGATACTGAAATACTTATCTATTATTAGAAATTAAAGGAATTTGCATAAGAATTCATACTCCCCATATATGTCTCTCAGAGTTTAGACATTGGTGTATTTTTATGTTTTGTTTCCTGCTATCTTGCGTCAATACCTGCTATTCCTTAGCAAAGATGAGAGAAAGAAAAAGAGAGCACCACATTCATGTTCCTCCAGCCTTGACACTGTTTAAACAGCTACAGACACTACCTTAAGTTTTAATAACATCAGAACAAATCTAAATTACACCTAGCAATTCATGGTCAAATCAGCAGTTTCAGCTCCTGAGTTAACTGAACTGTAGAATAAAAGAGACATAAGTCTTCTGAAGTGTATCATCTTAGTTGCATGAACCAAAGGGAAGTAAATTTAGAGGACAGTATGTGGGCTCTCTTTCAACTTAGGGCTCTGTAAGAGAAATTTTACATTTAGGGCAATGATAGCTCCCTTGATATCAGTGAGTCTGTTCTATTGCAGAATCATGAGTTTTTCTATAAGCAATCGATTTACCCTTTAAAGCTTGCTTTTATCATGAATGTTCATGCAATTGTATGAATTATTTGTACATTAAAAAAATGATTATATGTCTATATACAACAATTTTGGATCTTTGCCCACATTCATCCATCTGTAGATAGATACAATACTGCGTGGCTTATTTGATCAATCATACAAAATTGAAAGCAATAAATAACATCAGTATTGATACATTCACTCATGCCTCTCCTGTGATGACCATCCTTATTTGAATCAAGGTAAATGTTGAGTAAAATGGGATCTTTTTACTTGTAAGTTATTATGGAAGCTTCACTTAGGGCTACACAAAACCTTCTTGATAATTTGACACTGCTGCAGCATGGCCTCTGCTATGTCAGCACTCAAGCTTTCAGGTTCAGAATAAAATATTTAGATTTGGTAAGAAAATCTATATATGTAAAATGAGTGCCATATGTAAGATTAAGAAGGAAATCAGACAGTACTATCTTACTGTCTTTTTACAGAAACATTATTTAATTACTAACTTAAAATAGTTTACTGAGTAGAGGATTGCAGGTTGAACTTCCATGCACTTAAGAAGTTTTTAAAAACTCATGTAATAGCTCTAGTAATGCTAAAGCATATTCCTATAATTAGTTAGCTGGTTTCCATGATAATCATATACGTGTATACTGCCATTAATAAAGCTTTGAGATAACAGTTTTAAAAACATCTGCATATCTCAGCTAACTAATCTACTTTGATAGCTCATTATATCAACAGTATACAACCCATTTTGCTTATTACAGTACTCCAACATTATTTTTTAGGATTTCAGTGCTACTTCCTTTATCATGGTTAATTAAAATATTTAAGCTATCTCCAGAAAATAGCTTCCTGCTTTCACATCCTCATGGACAATGGATTTTTTCAATAACCCAACTTTGAAAAGAAGGTATTTATAGCAATCTGACTTAAACCTCACTTTGGCTTCCTGGTTCACATGAAGCATTATTGGTGTTTCCTTAATTTCTAATTATATTTGCTCATAAAGAAGTTAATAAAACTTTATGCAACTTATTTTGGTAGGATCTCTTTTCAAGGTTCCAGTTTGATGTTGTCTTTCAGATCAAAAAGGAACAATTCAATCGAGTTCAAATATGTTTCAGAAATAGGATGTCAGCAATGTAAGTTAGAAGCATGACTGTAATGAACTGAAGGGTAATCACAGCTGACTAGCATTCACTAGTTCACATTTATCATGAAACTTTCTCTTAAATGAATTTTTGCAATCCAACAGCAATATGTCAGCTAAAGGGAGAAATGAAAGAATTGTTCAATGTAAGTCTTGTTCATTAGAACTTGGATTTTTTTGTCCTTTTAAAAGAAAGGATGTCTTATGATTAAAACATTATTATAAATGAGATGGTAGCCTGTCATGTGGAAAATTGAGATTCTCTGGTTCTGGTGAACTGCCTTCCAGCCTGAGGGTTCTTAACTAACTTAAGTGAGAGGCCTTCTTGTCTCACTAGTTTACATATTTAATTTTGCATTAACTGTTTTCATGTAGACCTTTTCTCATTTAATGTGCTTCAAGATATAAAATATACTTATTGTCTTTTTGCTTTTATTAATATGAAGTCATATATATGTATGATCATACACAATGTCCCATGTACAGTCACTTCATTTGGATGAAAACATTAAAATCTATAGACATTACCCCCACTGCAATAGGAGTTTCTTTTTTGTGAATGACTGAAATGTAAAGGAGCTGCACAAGCATAAGATTTTTATTGTTGGAGGGTTTGTTTTTCTTGAATGTAAAAGTTTCACCAGCCACACTCAAGAGTTTCGCTAGCACACCATTTTTTTCAATTCTTTCATGATTTTAACATAGATTAGATTTACAGTAACCACACTTTTCTTTCACAGCCAAGATACATGTTTTCTTATTAGATCTTGAAGGGGTAACATCAATGGCTGACCTCAGTTTTGCAGACTATTCTAGTAAATGCACTCCTATTATATTTGTTAATCAGTTCAGTTAAAGGGCTTTTGTCAGACCTAAGTACTTTACCTCTACCGGGGGAGGGCAGGGGGGGCATGTCAGGACCTCCAGTTTTAGATAATTTTTTCCTTCTTCTTCTTCTCCTGGGAAGATATCTGTTTTATGTTTTAGTGACTGATAATCACAGGACAAATTCATACTCTAGTACGCAACCCAAAGGAATATCTTAGTGTAAAAAAGGGGAGAGAACAACAGCAGCAGTCACTTCTAGGATATTCATGCATCATAAAAGATAAAGAAGTCTCCTGAGTGTTTGTACCTTTTCCTAATTTCCCATGTCATAATTGTTTAATGGCACAATGAGTCATGGTGTCTAAGCTCTGTGTCAGCAGGCAGATGCAAATCTCAGTGAAGCCAAAGAGAATGCTGCCTATTAATGTCAGGGTAAATCAAGTCCTTTATGCCTTTTCCATACTCAGTTTTTACTGAGATTGCTGATTAAGCATGTGTGTGAGGGTATCTAGCTTTGTTTCAGTGAAACACGGTTGCACGAAGATGGTATTTCTCCATTTAGAAATCACACTGATGTATGCCACGCAAAGGTCTGCTCAGCCCAACATCTGCATCGAGTAAGCTACCTCAATGATCAGCTCACCTATGGAGGCCAGGTGGGAAGCTCTTCCGACCTGCTGGGCTAACTCTGTACTGTGGCTCGCACTGAACCCCAGTGCTGGGAGCTGCTTCCCTCACACACCTTCACAAGAGAGGATCAGGAACAGGTCAGTGTGCTGCCCACCACACACAGCTTTGGCACTGGGCACAGAAGGTTGATATCTGTGGCATGGTGCAAGGGTGTGTAAGACAGTAATGCAGTAGGAATGACAGTGAGGTTAACCAGGGTACATCTGAAGGACTATAAATCAGACTAATCAAACATAATATGGTTAGTGTGATCTTCATGGCACTCCTCTCTCTCACCCCTGTCTGCCCAGAATCTGCATTTCCCACTCAGGGAACTACTTCGTATAGCAATATGAAGCTTGAGAGCACCTTAATATTTAGACAATGGAGAAAACTGGGAAATAAAAGGAGAGAGAAGAAATTAGATCCCTTATAGATCTGAATATTGCAAATATTAAGTTCTTTCTGGATGCAAGGACATAATTCTTTGCTACTAGAAAACTTCATTTCAGCCACGTACTGAAGTATATCTCAGATCTGTCTCTGTTTAGCAAAATATTTAACTTAATAAATAGGTAGGTGTTAAAGACAATGAGGTAAACAATGCTATCATACAATTCATCTGAAGAAATAAAAGTAATCATCACAACTCAGAAGACTAAGGAATCCTTGTTTCACAAAGATGCTTGCAACCAATTCATAATTTAAAATAGAAAAAAAAATTATTGAATCCTGTTTGTATATTACTTAAGAGGATAAATTAATGGGATAAATTATTCATTCTGAAATATTCACTGTGCTTTACTAATTATCACAGCAAATATAATGCAGGAATTTAGTAAATTCCACTGTCACATACAGGCACATACAAATGCAAAGACATGCTTGGAGATGCACTGCAGGCAAAAGTGAATGGTAAGAGATATAATTAAAGATGTTTTAATAGGTTTTCAAAGTTGCTAAGATACCGTCAGGTAGCGTAGCACATCTCAGACAGCCACAAATATCCAAGACTATGTCCTAAATATTCATTTCCTGAATGAATTGCTTTGTTTTTGTCTCTCTTTTCTTTTGCCTTTCCTTTCTTTTTTCTTTTTTAACTTTCCTGGTAATTGTAAACCTCTTCAGGTAAACATCATCATCTGACAGGAAGAAATATTTGTGTTCAGGATTCACTATATTCACTCAGCAATGAATGAGTTTTTACAGCTTTTCTGAATAATAAAAAGCAACACAAAGACAAAGTTATCTGCAAAAACATGACTCGTAGCAAAGCAGGCAGCTGAGAAGATATATGTTTACCACTTCTGATACAGTAAGGAAAGTACAGGAGATAGAGCCTTCTTTGACTATAATACCAGGATTTTTATAGTAGCATAACACCTTACTAATGCAACCGTGTAACTGAAAAAGAAAATTGAGGGCATTTGCATTAGACACAAATATGATGATGGAATAATGCGAAATAAAATAGCTTTACAGATTTGACACAAAAATAATAATCTTGAATAAATGGTTCTGATCTCACTACCTGCCTGAAGCTTATGACAACAGAGCAATTTGAATAAGTGTACATCAGCTAATATTAATTCGTGGAGAGATGGATATTGAATAATTTAGGTGTTACTTTAATCCATGTAGTAATAATGTTCAGACAGCCGTATACAAAGGCTTCACCATTTTTAACTACTACCACCTCAGCAGCTAGTAAAGATATTTTAGCAAACATTCCTCAAATTAAAATGAAAAGCTAAAATATCTATAAATTCTGAACAACAATCACTTCAGTTCTGATTGCCTTGACACAAAGCAGGATTGAAAACTTCTCTTCAGCTTTGCTTTTGATGTCCATTTTTTGCCATACAGATGATTGTACAGATGCATTCCAACCCCACACTTTGCAATGGCTGGTTCTTTGAAAACAGAAAGGCAAATGCCTACTGAACTTTTCTTTTAAAACTTAACACCCAAGATCAAAGACTAATTCAATTAATTCTAATCTCTAAAGTTATTAGATCTGGGGGCTTTATTATTAACAATTTTTAGGCTTTTAATCCTTTATACAATGACTTATGCAGGCACACAATATCCCAAATGATAATAACCACATTGTGAATTCTAATAAATTTTTATCTAGCATGAATCGTATATAAAGCTGTCAGTTTAGCTCCTTCTCTGTAGAAAAGAAACAGAGAATCCTGCACACGATGGAAACAAGGGTGATAAAGACTACAGATATGAGTGCACTATTTGCAACTAATCATTTATTCAGAGATCAGAAGTTGTTTTCAAGCAGACACTGGGGCAGTTCTTGGCACTTAACATGATCCCCTTTCAAGCAGCTCTGCGTTAAAAAGGGATATGAAGCATCCCAAGGACTGTGAAATGCAAAAATAGCTTTCAGCTGTCTTTTCTCCCTGCATTGTCCATAGTCATGAGAGGCAAGCCCTGACCCCACTGAAGTCAACAGAATTTCTGTCATTGCCAGTAGCAGGACCAGGCTTAGTCACTGCTTTTATTAATAATTCATTCTTTAGAATGACATTACGGGTATTTTGGCAATGGCTTTGTTTTTTCCATTGAAGTAAAAAAATGGTGCAAAACCAAAACGGATTTGGAGAATGTTACCAGCTCTGATAGTAATATTAGAGTAATTGAGAAAAAGTTGTACCATGTGTATGTTATTCATCAATGAGTTCCCACTCTTGCTAGCTACCATAAGCTCCAGTTCCACTTGAACTTTTAATTAAAATACTGTTACAAAAGGAGGAAGACATAACAAAAACCTTTGGTTTTATGCAGAGGACAAAAGCATTTACAAAAATGGCAGAGACTGGCCCAGAAGGATCATAACTGAAGTTTATAATTAAAGCTTATGATACCATAACCCTTCTTTCCTGAGATACTCTTAGATAGCACTCTGAGATTAGTCAGTTAAATAAAATGGAATCTCATGACATTTACAGGGCACACATTTGCATATTATATATAAATGTGATACTAATGTGATACTAATCACCTACCTACTGCTCAAGCTCTGTGCAGCCGTTTTGCACCTTTTTAGCCAACAAAGACATTCTCTCACATCCGCTAATCTGTTGCTCAGCTGAGGGTATTTGTGCCCTTCCTCAGCCAAGTCAAGGTAGATCATAACAATGCTGGGCACATCTGAGCTGATTTCAATCTAGCCAGCATGGATTACTTTTGTCAGCCATGATTTTCTAGAATGAAAGAGTCTGGCATAGACTATTTCAAACGGGTGTGTCATGCTAAGATCTCTGCAATCACACAATCAGCATTGGTAGCCTTAGTAGTTATTACCCTACTACAGATAACATGACATATGACAAATCATACTTTTGTGTGTATTTATGTGTCAGGGCTCAGGCCTGAACTCTCGATAGCATGTCCTCCTTCTGTGACATGATATTGATAGTTGCAAAACACAGTACTATTCTATTACCAAATGAAATGGACTGACCTGGATAGAAAAAAACCCTCTTCTGTTGACAACGTCTGAATGCAATGAAAAATCTGTCAGAGGTCATTTCTTTTTAGTGAAACTGAAAACTAATCAACTTCTAACCTTTCTAAATACAAGATCAACTCATGCAACAAGTCCACTTAGTTCCTGGATTTGCAGAGACAAGAGGAGTCCAAGTCTGAAAGTTGTATCTTGAGTTGCATCAATACATATCCAACGAAAAATTTCACAAAAATCTTCATTATTTCTTTGCATCAGAATTCTTATATATGAAGCATTACAAAGCACTTTTAATTCTCAGAATTTAAAATTAGTACAAGAATGAGTGCAGATTAGTACAAGAATTATTAGAACATCCAACTAAAGAACAATCACATTTTAGTTAAATTCATATATACTGAATAGTTGTTAAAGAATATCTGACCCAAGTATATTATTTTGGGTATTTTGTCAGTCATGTATCAGTCTGGCAGTCTGTTAAATTGTATTTGGAATATGGCAGATACTATTAATGAATGTATGAATAAAGTTTTAGGAATTGTGTGCTTTCATTTAAACTTCACAGTTAATGCTTTAGATAGATGCTGGAAAGGATCTCTCAAAAATGAAGAGAAGCTGATGACAAGTTGTAGACATTAGCATACTATTTTTGTTGTTATACACTTGTGCTTCTTATTTCCTAATCCAAATTCTCTAATAAAATAGTATAGTATACATGAGCTCTAGACTTGGTGTGATGACACAGTAATGTTCTCATTCCCCCGGGAAGAATATATCCTCAATAATTTTAATACAGACACTTGCTTCAACAACACGATACTATTGGAAAAAAAAAACAACCAGAAGGAAACACTCAATTTCCTTAGAAATTGGTGGATAATGATGTAGAGAGCAGTTGCCTGTAGTTTAACATCTCTCAGCCACACTAAATCACATCTAAGTGTTAGCTAACGTTTAACAACTATTTTCCTATCGTATAGGAATTGCTTATGAAGAATTTCAATAGCTCATATAAGTTGAAAAGCATAAGTTGTTTTGAAAACACCAGAAATTACACCAAACTCCTCTTAAGTCTGCACAATCACTTAAGTTTCTGCAAATCCAACCAGACTGAACTGTATCTCACCAAAGCCGCAGAAGTGTCTTTGCATGAAATCTGGAGTATAGCTATGAATCGCATCCTCATGCACTTCTGACAAGCATCCACCTCCAAACTGGAGCATGCTACACTACACAACAAAACCCTGCTGATTATTAAGATCTTTCAAAAAAGAATATCAAATCTATGTTATTAGCCATGGAGAATTTCAAGAAAGAAGAATTAAATGTTACTAAGAATTAACAAAATTACCGCAGAACTTATATGATATTATTGCTACTTCAAAGCTCTTTAAAACCTGAATCTTAATGTCCACAGCTTAAGTGAGCTGCTTAAACATCACAGTCTATAAAGTAATTTTGGACAGACTGTTAATTCTTTTTTAATTATAGAAGTAATATAGCACAGATAAAATTAGGTAGGTTTTATTTGGAATGTTAAATATTGATAATGCTGGTGAACAGAGCAAAGAATTATTGATTAACTGTCAGGTGTACTTGCTAAATGGTCTACATGTTTAATCAATGAGTTAGTACCTTGAATAGAGTGATCCTAAAAGTACTTATCCAAATTTAGAGATTTATAACCTTCTCTTTTATTTTCAATATACTATGCATGTGCTGTGTGTAGTGCAAAGTATCTTTGTCATTGGCCTAAAAATAAAACTGGTTTTCCTGGATAAATTATGCACTTGTAGCTGGCAACAACCATTTCACACTTGCAAATTAAACCAAGTCCTGTCAAGTGACTGAGAGTCATGTTGATTTCAGTAAATCCAGAGAGATCTGGTAAACTGTCAAAATGAGTTTGGTTAAATGTTAGCAGAGTTCAAAAGGAGAATAGAGAACATCAGTTCTAGTGAATTCCAAAAAGTAATTTGTGTCAAGTAACAGAAAAGTTATTCAAACCCTAGAGAACCATGTTCAAACCCTCCTCTCAAGAGTTTTTGGCCTTTATGGACTCTGGCATTTAAATAGATATATGGAAAGCTCCCTAAAGACTAATCACTGCCTACTTGTTTATTATATTTAATAAAATTATCATATTTAATACATTCTCCTCCACTGATTCATATGGAAGTCATTTTGGAAGAGCCCAAAAACCAAAAAGCCCACCTACTACTGGAAGACAAACCAACAGAGACTGATATTTCATGTTTACTTATATGGAAATATATGATACAGAATATGGACAGAAAGGAAGTATAAAATGTAGACAGAAAGAAAGCATAAAGCTATTTGAAAATCAGCTGTAGTGAATACAGAAGCTGACATCCCAGGCTGTCCTTTGCTCCCACAGAAATGACCTGGGGTTTCAAGCTAGAGGTACAGAATGGTATACAAACAGGTGCCAACACAGCAACATTCAGAATACAGACATGGAAAAAAGACAATGTCTTCAAGAGCAGCCGCTATACTGAGCCAACACAAGCAGTACTGTACAGAGCTGACACTTTGAAGAATTGCGTAAGAACACTTGGGCCATGTTTGGCCAAATTTTCCATAGAAAAACAGTTCAAATTTCACCTGTGTTGTACAGTTCTTGAATACAGTCAAGGACAGTGTGAATTACTCTAGTGGAGTCTATCACAAAAGGTCCCGAGATACATCTGGAAGTATCTCAGACTATCCAGACTGTACTATTCCACACATGTCTCTGTCAGCTTGGAAGTTGAAAACTGTATTAATGTGAAACATTATTTTTGCTGAAACCTTACATAAACATTCCTTCTGGATTTGATCTTGATGACTGTTCCACTCAAAACATTTAAATGCAACACTGTTCGCCACTTGTAAGAAAAGAAGTGTTTCCTTTGTTGATTTTTCCTTTCACTTCAGCTCCTGCTATTGCTGTTATTTAATGAAAAGAAGAAAAAAAAACCCAACATTTAATGAATCTGGCTTGTTTGACTCATGCTTACAAAAAAATTGATCTGTATTCCTGTGACAGTCTTTAAAATCCTACCACCTGAGCATCTTTATTTAAAGCAATACAGATATGTTGCAAGCTACTGCAAGGGTCATGGCAGTTTGCAGTAAGTAAATAGAATCCTGTAAGAATACCCTTAGAAAGGTAGTGTACTCCCATTTTTAACCCTTTCACTTCAGATAAACACTTTTTCCCCTCATCCATCCTCTCCATATAGGAGACTTGGACAGAAAAGGCTTTGTCAGATCGCTGCTTGGGAATTGAGTGGCCTTATCAAGTACCAAATCGTAGCCAAATTGTTCGAAGCCAGCTGTGTGTTGTTCCATTTTGTGTTTCTCCTTCATACGCACATTCATCTTGTCAGAGTCCCTGCATGAGACAATATGAATGTCCTAGACTTTTTCCAAGGTAAAAATACTTAAAAGGAAAGGAAAAGAGATTAATTTGAGCACAAAACCAGGACAAAACACAACCTGACCTTTGCCTTACCTCTAAGCAAACACACAACTACTTCAGTTTTGTCAACATTTTTTCTAATTCGTGTATAGGTGATATCACTGTAGCAAACCGCATTAACATGCAACGTACTATTTAACCTAACCTTTTGGCAAGTAGTGGCTCTTTAAGAATTAAACATGCTATTTAATTAAAATTTCCATATAAATTTGAATTAAAAAAAGAAAAAAACCTGAAGGAAGTTATTACATTTGCTGAAAACATCAGAAAAAGCAGATGTTCCTCATAATCCAAATCATAATACAAGACTTACCACGCATAGTATTGGGACATTTCGGAAATTACATTTTTCCTCTCTGTATACAAATTTACAAGCTAATAACTACAGCTCTTTGAAGGCTGAAGATTATCTGCTTCTAGTGAAATTCTCCATGTCATGGTCCCACATGTAGCAAAACCTCAGTTCTAACACACAGGATTTCCACAGAAGTAGTCCAACAACTGGCCTCCTCATCTGTTTCCCCATTTCATTAGTTAATACTTGGGAAATATTCCACTGCATAGACGTACCAGAACTCCAGTACACTGTGCAGGAGAGTCAGCTCCTGCAATAACAGGACTGTCATTTGTCACCTTGAGTTTCTCCAGATTTCACTGTACCTCATTACAAGAAAATGCCATTGTATACAAGGTATTAGAAAACAAGGTAAATGCAAAGTTTGCCTGACAAGTAACTCAGTGATGAGTAGGACCCTTGAAGAAGATACAGAAATATGTAAGGAAAAACTTACCCAAGTCATATTACATCTGAAAGCAGAAATCCAAATGTTTTATTTGTTTGTTTCTTTTTGGACTAACTATGGATTGACAAATGAGAATCACAAAACACTGACTTCACTCACTTTTTCCATGCATTAACGCTTAATCAGAATCTTTTCATTAAGCCCAGCACTGTCTAGCATGACTTTGCCTTTATTTTCAAAGCATGCTATAGAGATCACAAGTTTCTCTTCAGTTTTCAACAGCAACTTTGTGTCTACCCCATACAGCTGTGAGCTGAACCTGTGCACACAGTAGAAAATTTCTGACCACTGAAAACATTTTCACATCTATTTGATACATGCAGTGGTATGCTAAGCACAGTCACCAAAAAGCTAGGAAAGGTCTCCATATGTATTATACTCTCAGTTTCCACGTTACGTCATGTAAATCATTCTGAGGGCTTTTTAGTAAATTTACATAATGTATACCCTTCCTTCCTTTTCGTTTTTACATGCATTATTTTTATATTCTGTTTGCACAGCGCTCCAGTGATATACAGATAACAGGGAGCCTGCAATGCCTCCAGCATGCATTTGTGAAGCTTACAAGTACAGAAAATTCCTGTTCCCCTGGTTACTCTCACTAGATTTGCATTCTAACATAAGCAGAAAGAATGACAACTTCCTGGTTGTCAACAGTGAACCCATCTATTAACTGAAGATTTTGCAAATAGATATTGTTTAAAATTTTAATTTCTCCTTTGAAAACAAGTAGGCAGGAAGAGAACAGCTGTCAGTAAACAAGGAGTCTAAAAGAATTAAAAGTCTCTGGAAGAGAAGCTAAGAATCTGTGATGTTACATGGCTGACAAAAGCAACTAGGGAAAGATGATTTTGGTGAAGTAAGTTGTTTAAATACACTTTGAGAAGTGACTGGAATGCAACGAACTCGGATCTTAATCTCAGAACTGGACTGCTTTCAAGATCAAGACAGAACCAAGCACAGTGTCAGATATTTGGTTATGTGTATTGACCTAATATTCCCTGGCAGACAGAGTTCAGGATGTGAAATTCCAGTTTTCAATGAGCAATAAACATTTACATACAAATGCAAAGCAAAATAGAGCATGTTCTTAATCTCAAGGAAAGGCTGAGCTATCTATGGGAGACAGCATAATACAAAAGTTGGGTATATCTCAAGTAATCATTGCAACAAACACGCTCAACTTACCGGGTAAAGCAAATGTCTGCTGTCAGAAAGACTACATACAATATAAATGTAAAGATTATAGGCCTGAGTCAAATGTAATGAAGCCACTCATTACAGTGACTCCTGCACAGGCCTTTCCCCATGATATTTTTGCTACATTTGCCATACAAGCACTTTTACTAACAGATTACTTACAACTCCAGATCAGTAAAATGGACATAAAGCTAAAGAACATTCAGGAACATTAAACATGTTTCTGACATGCTGCATGAAGCATTATTCTACATCACTTACTATCTGATCTCAGATCACACTACATCATGTCAAACATCTAGAAATTGAAAGAATAGTACATGACACAATATATTCGTTACATAATGAGATGTGACTATTAAAATTTCACCAAAAATCTTTTTCTTATCCATAGACTACTATCAAATCCAAATGTAGTTAATAAATCCAAATTGAATTTGGCATACACAACATGAAAGTATAAACAGAACCATTTTGTGCATGCATTATATACATAAACCTGTACATAATATAATCATGTTGAGGTGGAGATGAGGATTTTCTTGTTTGAAACTGGCAGACTTCTGCAGCTGAAAAAACATTTTTATATTTGCATATATATAAAAATAGAAATCTACAGTGGATTAAAAATTTCTTCAAGTACAGTACTGAAAATAAACTTTGTCATCCTTTCAATCATCAGGTGTCCTTAAAATAATACATTTGTAGATATGGCAAGACTTTTAGCAAGAACAGTCTCATAATTTTTTTTAGAAAATGTTATATAGTGCCACCTGTCATTTTCAATGCTTCCAAACTGTTTCCTATGTGTGCTTCTTTATATCCTGTTCTGTTATAACTAAATCCATTACAGTCAAACACAAACTCCAGTAAATATCTTAATCAGTGGTGCAAATTTCTAATCAGCAGGTCCAGCCAATTAATATACTGGCATGGCACATAGTTGAACTCAGCTAAATATTAAAGAGAGAGTTTTCTGTGAAAATGTCCAATGTCCACAAAAAATATAACCAAATAGTAGAGAGAAATATGTTAAATAATTTTATCTAAATAATTTTATCTATTTATATCATCAATAAAGCCCAGAAACCATGGATAAGGCCAAAAACCAGTAAGACTAACCATGTTAAGTGGTGAAAATTTTCCCTTCCAACTGTTTAAGTCTAGTTCTGTTCTCAAAAAATATCCTGAGTTCTATTAACTCTACTGCCTGAAAACATTTTGAAAAATTATGGCATACTTTCAGACCTAAATATTTTCTGGGTTGAAATACCAAAGGTGTGGTTACTGAGTAATCAAGGTAAAAATCAAGTTGAATTCAGACAAGTTGATGCAGTCAGCAATACCTTTGACACAACGAGTCAACAGTGAAAGACACCAAGAACAGTGCTTTCATCGAAAAAAAGACCCAGTGCATCACCCAAGCATACAAATGGAATAATCATGTTCTAAAGTAAAAGTTACTCAATCTGCCATGAAGTCTCCTTAGAGTAACTCCTCCTTAATTAACAAAAATTACTGCAATTTCTATCAAAATATAGTTAGAATGAACTATCTGTTCCAATAAAATTGTCAACTATTGCCATAAGCAATGGAAAGAAGTAGTCACATCTTGAAGGCTCAGTAGAGTCTGCTATTTTTAAAGGGGCACTCTTTTTACATGCTGTACTGGCATATGTTAAATTAAGACTGCACGATTGCTACCTTAAGCTAGCATCAAAATAAAAAGGAAATATCCATCTCATGCCATTATTCTTTATAAACTAAGTCAGTCCAGTAAGGATCATAAAGTCTCATTTTCAATGCATTAGCCATTTATTCTAAGGAACTCAACAAGTTTAATGTGATAGGTTATTCTCCTTGGTTTATCAAGGCATCTACGTACATGCACAGGCACACAGTATGAGACTTGTAGTTCAACATCTTCACCAAATACATTTCAGTTGCAATTAAAACAAAGGGAAAAACATACAAAGAAAATAAAGTGCTGTAATTTGTATTCTGCATCAGGGAACTAGATAGCAAAAGAAACATCTTTTTCTGGGAGTAAAAGCCTTTCTGCAACAGAGAACAACTGCTGGAAAAAAAGTAAGATTAACCTGTCTCTCTTTTGTCTTCATCTTTGTAGTGGACAGGAGAGAGGTATCACTTGACTCTTGTCCTAAAGCAAGCGATTCAAAAGCAAAATTGTATCTATTTCATTATTTGAATCAACTTGAATCACAGAAGAGAAAGGTGGACCTGGAGAACTGAACTAATTCATCTTCATAAGCCAAAGCAGGACCAACTCTGCTTAAATTAGCCCTGGAAAATGTGTGTTTAGTCTGCTCTTAAGTACTGCAGTGACAGAGACTGGTATTTCCCCAAGCAATATATTTTAGGATGCAACTATTTTTACAACTGGAATTTTTTTCCTGATGTCTAGCCTAAATCTCCCTTGTTGCAGTTTAATTCCATTATTCTTTATCCTGTCCCCAGAAGCAATGGAAAACAAATTATTCCCTTTCTCTTTGAAGCAATTTGGAGACACTTGGAGACACATCATGCTCCCCCTCCTCCTCACTCAAACTAAACAATTAAAACTCTTTCAGCCAGGCAGGTTTCCTAAGCCTCCTGCAATCCTTGCCCTCGCCTCTCAGTTCTCTTCAGCAGTGTGAAGTATGCTGCACAATTTCCTAAATTCCAGGTGAAACATAAACAGAACCAAGGAAAGTTTGTTTTGTGTGTCTTGCAAGCAAGGCTCACACACGGCAGCAGGCTGCTTTTTCACAACATAACGACATTGGTAATGAACCCTCAAATTGCCACCTAAAGGAACCTCTACATCCTCCAGCCCACCTAGCCAGATATTCCCTGGCTCGTAATTACACAAATAAGATTTATTCCTACCTGTATTGAGCACAAATGGTGGGGTTTTGGTAGCCAGGGCTTGCAGCCTGACAGGAGCAAGCTGCTGTGCGCCAAAACTGCTGCGCCTCAGAGGAATGCATGGCACTGCCCCGCAAATGTATTCAAAGAGTGGTGGCAGCTATGGGATGAGACATGTGGGTGTTGGGGAGGCTAAACAATTGAATTTCAACAGGTGTTAAATTTAAAAGTTTTTTTTTTTTTTAAATCAAAATAATTTAGAACTCTGATGACATTAGCAAACCACAGATTCAGTGATGCAAGAGGGGTTAATGACTGCACAACCAGCTTAGAATTAAGCTTTAGGAATGATGACCCAAAACACTTATATCACTCACCCAGAAGATGAGGGCTCTCAACCCCGGGGAGTCTCCTTAGGCAGCATCCCAACCTAAGGGGAGGGTCCCCCACTGCAGACCCACTGCTCCGGGGAGGACGGGCTCCATTTGCCCTTCAGCGGGGCCTCCAGTTGCACCCTGGTCCAACCTGACCTGTCATATATGGTCAGTGGTCTAGAAACTTCTCTTGACTGAGGCGTTTCATTGGCTGAAGACCTTGTCTGTTGACCGAATGGCCTTGCCTTTTGATCCAGGTGTGTACAGGATGGCCCTCACCCACCCCAAACTGCAGCTTCCAGTTTTAACCCTTTCCCTTCAGTGGGCGAGATGTTTCGGGCTTTATTGGGGCAGATGCACCTGCCACAGTGAGGAAACATGTAAGGACAGACAGAGGGAGATGCCTGAGGAGACGTGAGGAGGGAGGGGTGGCTGTGGAGACCTGTGGCTGGAGACGCACTCCTGGAAGGAGGTGCTCTATGCCACTGCTGAGGGAATGCAGCCCAAGGGTGGCCCTCGCCAGGCAGGGACTCGCTGAGGGAACGTGGCCTTGGGCGGCCCACGCCAGGTTGGAGACAGTCAGAAGCATGGGTTTAGGAAGGCAGAGGATAGGTGATTGGGTTAAATTGAGCCTGAGACAGGAGAAAGAAAGGTGCTTATTTAATAGTTTATAGGATTTTTTTTCCCCCCTAATACCCAGATTACTGCTCAGAAACTGGTATTAATTGTTAATAAATTAAATTCACTAAAAATTCCCCAAGTCAAAGGCTGTTTTACCCATGGCACTACCCACGCGGAATACTTTTTACCTCTCCCTTATGACCTGCATCCTATTCTTTTCCAAACTACTTCTGCAAATTCTGAAGATCATTTTGCACTTTCATCATACCAGAGGCCTAAAAGCACAATATCAGTCTTGGGAACAAACACCAGAATTATCAGTTTATTTTCCAAATGTGTTGAAAGAAATAAGTGCAATGGACACTAAGAACAAAAGAGAGTGCCTTTTAAATTTACACTAGTACAATGTGATGTTCAAAATACTTCAAGTTCTTGCACAGAAGAGTGTTATACAGATTAGGTAAGGATCATATTTATATTTTACTTACCCAAACATGTAATAATTTCCATGTTATTCTAAAATGTTCTAGAGAGCCATTATTGAAGGTTACTTTTTCCACTCAATATATCACACTGTAGATGCTGCCACACTTAGGAACAAGAGTGCCACAGCCTCAGCAGCATCCATCCTTCCACAGCCCCGCCTGTATACTTCATGAATAAAACATGCACTCTGAACTGCCCAAGAAAAGGATCTCAGAAAGGTCACTTAAGGTGACAGATTAAATACAATTTCAACAATTTACCTTGTTGTGTTCATGAAGTGGAATACATAGAAATGAAGAAGTCAGCAGGCAGTAAAGGTATGTTCATTAATACCAGTGACAACACAGAAACTGGGTGCCCCTAATCACTCTACTCGTTGCAGAGTAAGGTGGGACCAAGCTTTTGCTGCACCCAGGAGCAGCACCCTTGCACACCACCAGCAGCTCAGGGGAGCACTGCACCATGCAAAACAGTAGTGACACCTTGTGTGCAAATAAGACATAAAACTGCTTGATTTGGGAATCTAGGTTGAGGGAAGTATTTCTTTCTGATATGTTGAAACAAAACAAACGAACAAACAAGAAGTTTTCAGTAAGAAGAAACCCATAAGACGTAGTTACTAAAAAGGCACATGCACCACAACAGGTAAAACCCAACCACCATACAAAAGGCCTGTTATCATTTTCCCATGGTGTCCCTGTAGAAGGAAGTGCAGTATGTTTAAAGATACACTGCAGCAACAGACCATGATTTGTATCTCATTTCTCACACTGGCTTTCTCTTTGATGCTAGACAAACTCCTCACCTTCAGCACTCCTGGTTTCTCAGTATAAACCTGAGAAGCATCTTCCCAGTCATCTGAGTAAATGTTCTGAATAATAGCAGGCAATTTTTCATCAAACAATTATTTGTGAATACAAATTTCAGCAGTTTTAATAATATTTACCTACCTCATAGGGGTGCTGCATCTATCAGTCGGTTAATGTTTTAGTGATACTTTCAAAACACAAAAGCCTAGTAGATGACACAGCCAAAGTTAATAAATGATGCTATTGTTCCTTAGATTAATAACATCTTCATAAAGGATGCCCTCTGAAAAAGTGCAGACTGCTTTTGTGCTGTATTTCAAATGGCAACAAAAACCATTATAATTAGACATTTTCCTGGTTTTCAATGCTCCCTATAAACAGTTTTTAGTATCACCTAAATTAATTTCCTTTCTCATTTAAAAGAACTGGGAAGAATACTCAAGAGAGAAAGAAAGTGAGAGAGAAAGAGAATTGCTTGTCACGTCATTTCTCAGTACTCTGTAGCTCTGTACTGAAAATGTACTTCAATGATTCAGGAGCTGTGAAAATTCAGGCTGTGATCATACAGGCTGGAAGGGGAGTGGGGGCTGACTTAAAGAGGGAGGTGTTAGCTTTTGTTACGTATTTTACTTTAACATAATACACAGTTGCCAATATAAAAAATATATGCATATACTTCTTATTCTGTGTTAGAATATGCCATGAAATGCCTCGTTATGTAAAGTAATAAGTGATGCACCACCCACCTTTTTTTTTTTGGTTAACTTTTGTTTATGATTTAAACCGATAATCACACTAAACACTTGGAAATAAATTAAGCCTTTTCAGACTGATTAAATTGGCTGAATGCTTTAAACATGTGACTTCAGCAGATCTAATCATCCTGGGATAGTTGGGGAGTTAATCATGCAAATGTCTTCAGATATTTCAATTTGCAGTGCTGTGTTTTGTAGCATGCACTTTTCCAAAGCATCTGTATTCTGCAGTGCAAACTGCAACTGTTCAATGACTGGGCAATAGAAAAAAGTATTAACTATGAAAACACTAAACAAAATAAAGTAATACAATTAAAAAGTTTTAATCAGAAGAATATGAAATTTGCCAGAGACTTTACACCATTGCAGGAGGTATAGGCCCATTGGCTCCAATTAGGAGAGAGAAAGGAATACAGAATAGCTCCAACACCAAACATGTATCCCACAACTTCATTGCTCATGCACAAATGTTCGAGCTTACTACATGTACTTTGTGGAATTAGACTTTTACGTGCCCAATGCAGATGAGGAGAGTGATGATGTTCCTAAATTATTCTTGCTCACTCTTTTTTGGAGACAGGCAGCTTCCACCAATTGTGAGACTCATTTACTACTCATAGTAATCCTTCTTTTCTACCTTCCTTTCTGTGTGAACGAAATTCTAGAATGAATGAGGTGAATGGTGGATTCCATCTTTTAATGAAAACCCTA
The DNA here is from genome assembly GCF_047716275.1 of Strix uralensis. Lineage (NCBI taxonomy): Eukaryota > Metazoa > Chordata > Aves > Strigiformes > Strigidae > Strix > Strix uralensis. The sequence goes on from NC_133984.1 coordinate 4,864,805, forward strand.
CTTTATTTTGAGCAGAATCTGAACTTTTCCTACAATATCCTCTTTCCTATCTCTGGGATGGTTGGAAAAGATTGTATCTAGTGCACACATTTTGATGTTACAGCTGACCTTCTTTAAAGCTCTCATTTATTAGAGTTGGAAAAGGGTAGAATATGGTAGAAAAAACACCACAGTCTTATAAACCACTTAAGATTTTTTATAAATTATCTGTTGTCTACAGAAGTAGGTATTTCCATTCGCATTAAAATGTTATGGCTATTAATGAGTTTTAATATATATGTCTAACTTTATGTACTGCCTACTGCCTGAGTTCTATTCCTTGATTAACCCACCTAGACACTGTTAAAACAAGTAATGGTAATGAAAACACAGTAGGTCAGTCCAGAAAATAAACTTTAGCAATAGTGTCAAAAAAACTTCAAAAAAAGTTCCCTGAGTTTTAAATTCTGCCCTGTAATCAACTGGCAAAAACAGTTTTAGTTCATCAGTATAAAATGTTCAGCTTTATAAAATGCAGCCAACCAACCAGACTTAAAGACAGTAAATTAGTGAAGAAGATTAAAATCTGTTTTATGGATATGACAAGGAAGGATCAAAAGATAGCTGGAAGTTTGACAACTCCCACATGCCACCAAAAGATGTCAGCGATATCTTGTCATTTTATAAATGGATAGAACTGATCTTGCTTGCCTAAGTAAGAAGAGTAAGAAGAAGGGGTTATGAAGAGCATTCTACAAAATAGTGAAGCATAACTGGCTAATAAGACTTCTGGGGGATGAACACATAAATCCCCAAAACAATAAGCAATAGAATTGACTGGAGTTATAACCGAGATACTACACATATTTATTTGGAAAATTTAAACCAGTTAGTTTTCTATAACTGCTAAGAAACATAAGACAAAGTTAGGTCTTAAGAATGAGAGTCCCAGAGCCAGTTTGTTTCTACCTATGCTTTCTTCCTACACTCAGGAAGAGCCTTCTTCAATGACATTAAGGTTATGATGGAAAAATGATTCCAATAGAAGTCTATAGAGATTTTGTTAATATGCCTTTATGATGTGATATTATGACGGCAATTCAATTTCATTGCAGGCCTAATGAGACCGTGTTACAATGTCAAAATGAAAGGAAACTATATCAATCAAGTTATAGTACCCTGAGAGAAAGAAAAACCTAAAGAAATTAACCCCATTAAAAACTATTTTAAAACAACATTAAGATTTAGTGAATTCAGAATTGCTTTGCTTTTGTTGGTTTAGTGCTTCAGGTAGAAGCTAAATTTGGCACTGATTTACAACTCATTAAATATATTGACATCAGGGGAATCAGTGAAAGTTTTAAGGAAACAAACAGAAATAAATTCACGGCAAGTACTGTGGTTATGTAAAGCATTGGGCACAGCCTGTTTAGTTGTACAGCAAAAATCTTTTTTCTCTTCCACAGAACCAGAATTTCAATTTTTCCCACCTAAAAAAGGTGGCAATTTGGACAGTGTCTGAGATTTTAAGTTCTTGTATCTCAACTCTCTTGATACCATATTTGAATTTGTATTAAACACTGTAGAATTAGATCCCCAAAACTGCCAAAGTGAACAGAATTCAAGTGGAAAGTTCTTACTGAACTTATTAGAAACCAATATGCCATTGCCAACAATAAAGTAAGACCTAATACATACTGTGAAGACAAGAGCAGTTCTGGTTAGGTCCTAAGTTGTCAAAATTGAGTCTAATGGAACATGCCACAACTGAGAAATAGTCTTTGCTAGCTGTACCTCTGGAATCACCTATAAGGGAGGTTAAGTCAAAATTATGAAAACAGTCTTAAGCCTATTTTAAAATATTTAAATGCCTCTAATAAAAGAGTATAAAAAAATCCCCAAAACAAAACCTAAAAAAACTGGACATAATGATTTTTTTTTTTTTTTTATTTTTACTTTCTGGCAACAGAGACCTTTTCATGTGCGTTCTTTGAATTTTTTATGAACAATTTTTGTCCTTTCCAAGCTAATGTTTCCTATTAAGTGTAGAAGTTAGTGCTGTAATATTAATGAGAACTCCGTAAAGACTAGCACACGTATTCCATTTAAAGTGTGCCACTGTCCTTTTCTAAACCATGAGTTAGTGGCAATATAAAGTTCTGGTCTCTGTGAAAACTGCCACCCACCTGAACAGGTTACAGACTTTCTAGTGCAGCAGATAAGGCAACACTATTTTTATTTAATAGCTGCATTCCAATTTTCAGCAAGATACTTATAAGGATGGAAATTTTAAGACTCAGCAAGCCATCAGCACCAAACATTTTGGACATGCCCCAAAATATTGCAAAAAGGAAAACACTGTAGTTTTCACTGTGCCTTTCCTCCTCTTTCAGTTCACATACTGTTTGTAGCAAACACTGGTATTTACATGGCACTATGAAGAAAGATTTCCAAACCCACAAAAATTCCACGGATTTTTGCTTCTGTTACTGTCAAACATGGAGAGATGACACTGTCATCACAGTATTAGGGAAAACTGATGGAAGGAAACCATGAACCATTCCTAAATTCAAAATCCAGTTGTTTCTATTTTCACTTGTCCTTGATGATATACATAAACACACACATCACAGACACACACAGAACCTTTTTGAAGATAGTTGACGCATAATAGATTTTTTCCAGCTGTTTACAGTAAAGCTTGAATAAACTTTTTGCTTCCAACATAATTATTTATTATATGCAATACTGTACTATGCCTAAAGGATATATCGCCATTGTAAGACGCATTGTACAAATAAGAACAGAAATAGTCCCTGCACAAAGATCAGACCCCAGAGGTTTGGTATATTTTTGTTATTTTTCTCACAGAGCCTGTGCCCAAGGCCTATAAAAGTTCATGTTTGTATAAACATTTTCTTGTGTCAAGGTGGGCTTTAAAAAGAAAAAGCAGATGCACCAAAAGCAGCTCTCACCATTTCAAGAAACATAATATGTTCGTTCTGCAGACCTGGTATTTACTTATATAACTCATTTACAGATTTATTCTCAGATAACTCATTTACATCAGATGTGAATTTACTGTACTTTCTGTCAATATAGTATAGTTTCTGTTGCTATTACTAGCCTTAGCAGAGATAAGCTTTAGCTACATCAGCATTATACTAATTGCATGTTATTTTTAAATTTTCACAAACCTATTTTTGTGCTATCTGGTAGGGAGATATTCACAATGGCTTGAGAATGGATTCACTGAAACCTTATCTATCTTCAGAACAATGTTCACTATAGTATTAAGTTCTACTGTAAAAGTATAAGGACTACTTCTGTCAACACTGTCATGACAACAGTAAAGAGAAATGCAACAGTGAAATTGTAAGATTATAAAGTAAAAAACTGCTATTCCATTCAGGCCATATAAAACATGAACTTTAATCAGCAAGGTGATCTGTATATATACACTCAGTTCAGACTGAACATTCAATGAAGAATGTAAAAACCAACACATGATCAAGAGAATCTACTGGGGGAAACATTCAGCAGCATAGATGTGCAAATTATCCTTGCTGGCCAGAAATCTAAACTCATTGCTCCCTAATCATTATGTAAAAGAAAATATTTTTCCAAGGGTATGCATGTTTATTTCATCCATGAATTCTTGCGTGCTGAACTTCCCAACAGTGAGAAAAAAAGGCTCTTTAGAGAGAATTTTCCAGTGACCTTGTCCATAATTACTTTAACTACATAATGACTGACTGGAACAGTTTCCTTTGGAATATGCACTATATCAGTATGAAGATACTTACATATCACATAGGAGAGTTAACATCTCAACATAAACATGCCTTTATTTTATAGCAGTCTAACTATTCACCATAGGGATTGCATCAATTTAACTATTTAAATAGTAAAACTCATTACTCTGACCAAAATACATATTACAAAAGTTGTTCATACACAAAGCCCGTTAGAAACATCACATCTCATGCTGGCACCTTCCTTTGAATATTTGATGGATTTGCTTTGCAGTCGGCACACTCAGATGGTTATAATCTGGTTTTAGGATAATGTATATGCTACTACTTACAGTCTTCTGTGTTGGTGTAACCTGCTTTACAGCTGTAAAACAAAGCCATAAAGTTTTAAAACTAGATATAGTCTCACAGGTCTAACTTGCAGAAGCTAAAGACAGTTTCACCTAATGCAATCTAGTTTTTATATCATAAATAAGATCTTGCTATTCAGTGTATCCATTTAATACATTTATTCATCTTTGGAAGTGCCTGAAGGTTCCCCTACAGAATCTAGGGGGAAAAGGAGATATACAGCTTGCAACTCATGCAGAACTCCTTCCTGCTTATCAATTTTCTTCAAACATACTATTGTATTTATATTAATAGCAAGATGTTGTCAAAAAACAGAAAAATAAGCCAACAACACAAATCTGATACAGTCATGAGCTGACCAATAGACTTTTACTGTTGTACATAAGACTCAGGTGATTTAACAGATTTGAAACAACTTGAAATTATTGGAGAGTGTTTATGGACTCCCTCACTGAATCTTGTTTATTCCTCAGGATGACTTCAGGAAGTGATTAACAAGAAGTTAAGATTCTTAAGCAATGTTTTTCCCATCTCAGAAAGATGGCTGAAATGTTCAAAGTTTTTCCATTTCAAAGCAAACTAAATCAAGAATATGCCAAGCTTTAGCATAAATAAATCTTCAAAAAGAGATAAGACTAATGAACATCAACGGCCGAGGCTGTCTTCCCATATTAGACATTAAGTGCTGTAATTTTTAACACATTGTTAAGCCATATGAAAACTTCTTGTTCTCTCAAGGCAGCTTACACTCTTTAAAAGTCCTTGGTGGAATAGCTTTGAAAAAATCTAAGTATATAATGTGGGACAGATACATCATGCAGTCCACCTATTTTTTCACTCCTTCAACGATTTGCTAAGCATGATTTCCCTTTACTGAACCATGCTGTTCGTCTCAGTACAAACAATCAGTTTTACTTTTCATAACTATGCATACAATTACAAATAGCAGATTTATATGTAATTCCAAATTTGTTTTAAAAGATTGGGGCATATTTGCTACTTTCTTTTTTACTCATGTTGAAGAAGGTCTAAAAGAAAAGACAGCAGACTACAGATTTTTCAAAGATGAAATGCTTTAGAACTCAAGTTAATGCCATCTGGTCCTGCCAATTAACTTTTTCTATTAATATCTGAATTTGAGGTATTACCCATAACGTTTCTCCTGAGAGGAAGGGTTCCAGGACTGAAGCAACCTTGAGCTCTTCATCAGTAAATACACATGTAAAAACATAACTTTCTGGCAAGACTTTAGGTTCATGTCATTTTGTACCTTGATCATCTCTATGACTGACCATCTACAGTGGCTTTGCAACTCTCTGGTAACTTTTCCCTTATTGATATTTTGAAAAAGTTTTGATCATAATTATACAAGCTCCTTGAAAGTTGTTTATTTCTTTTTGCTCTGCTGCCCTGTAATGTCTTGGTTATATCCTTTTGCTTTATTCTTTAGATGATACCCCAGTTCCTTGACAGAAAACTTACTTCTGTAGAATTCCTTATACTACAAAGCCATGCTAGTTTTATAAATTTTTTTTTATACTTCCTAAAGTCTTTTTTCGTACATTATAATGCAATTACCCTAAGATTATCAATATAGTATTTAAAATATTCTATCCACCACTTGCAAACCTTCTGCCTACTGGCTTCCTCTCAACTCTCTTTTTATCAGGACTTCTCATTTGTATGAAGTTCCTTTTCATAAAACTATATATGAGTTGACTTAAAATAAAAAAATTGTTTCTGTAGGGAGAATCTGAGTATGCTACTATCAGTGTAAAATGGTCCATTTTGCAGCATTTCCTGCGCAATGATCAACTAGGCCAAGATTTGTATCTCCTAGGGGTTACCAAACTATGCCATATGAAGCAGTTATTTATGAAATCTGAAAATTTAATCTATGCACAGCACCCCCCCATGACATTTCTTGTCTTACCTAATTGAAACTTTTTATTATTATTGAGATTCCTTCTCTCATAGGCTAGGTTCCCTTAGCACACTGAACTCGCTGTTGCTGTACTCTTTCATAGTTGTATTACAGACAAATACTGTTTTTCCTGAAACGTCAAAAAGTCTGTGTTACTAACACACTTATATATTTGATTTTTCTTAGTTTCCATTCGCATTCAACTTCAGACTTTTCATCAACAGTCTACTCAGTGTTTCCCTTATACTTCGTCTTGGTATTACAACGTTTTGTTATCTTCCTTCTAGTATGTGTGTTTCTAGCACGTATATTATGTTCAGAATCTCATTTAAATCTAAGTTTTCCAATAGCTTTTCTTAGACTCGGTTCCTTACATATATATATATATTTACTTCATCTAAAGGGTGTAGAAATCTTAGTAAAGTGCTCTTACATGTACAACAGCTTTTCCTCGCTCTTTTGTCTATATTTCGTTTTAATGCTAGCAATTCAATTCAGATTATTCCTCCTATGCCTAGTCCTTTACTTCAAAAAGTTCCCCATTTCACAATGAAGCTGATCCATTTTCCACAAAGCATATTAATTTCCTCAGCTACATCTTCAAATGCTGCATCTCCATCTTTCTACCCGGCCCTGAGTACATTTCAGAGAACTAACTTCCTAACTGGATGTTTACATTTTAACTCCAGCACCAATTCTACCTTTTCCTGGGTCTTTGACAAAACAAATACAAAGGCAGGTTGCTCCCTTGTATGCCTGTTCCAACAACAATAAGCTAGGAATGTCTACAGAAGTTTCAGTAAGACATTTCTTTGATAACTAACCTGCCAAATAATATCACCACTTAACAGTGTGAATGTTGAAGTTTTTTTTTTTATTATTATTAGAGTTATTTTAATGATTGGCATGCACTGTGTGTTTATATTTTTGTCAAATATTGGGAAATCAATTAAAACAATATAATGCCACTGGGAAAAACATCATTTGCAAAATAATTACAAGAAATTGGCACCAGATGTTCTATTTCTTCAAAATTTGCATTTTCAGTTTTATAATATTTATATTTCTCTTCTGGAGAAATGCTTAAGTAATCATACCTCAAAAAGCTGGATTTTTTCTTTTTCTGGCTTTGGTTTTATGACAATGTAATTCAAAGACAAAGCTCAGGATGTATTTCCAAAGTTGGTTACACTTAGTAGTTTCATCCCCTACCATACAAACGTACTGTTTTATTTTAACCATACTTAGTCTTACCTATTGATCTTCTAGAAGCAAAGATAAACAGTATATTTTAACAATACTGTTCTGCTAAACCTGAAGCCAAATGAAATCAAGGGACTGATAAGAAGCTTTTCCTAGATATAAGAAAACCTGAATATTCACATCATGTCTGTTGGCTGTTTCTTGTTCATCTAATTTCACCTAAAGAACTAAAGTTATTTCATCTAAAAAACTAAAGATTTTAATCTAAAATGGAAACCTTTTGATAGTCCTAGATGAAAACTCATCTAATCAATGATTTATTTTAACTTGTATGTAGACATGCATGGGAGCTTGTTCTAAGTTTCAATAATTTTATTTATAAAAAGAACAAATGCTTTCTGAGGTCACAAAACATTTAGGGGTCACTGAAATCCCATAGTATGAGCTCTCAAATAGAGACTTTAATATTTTTAAATTATTTCTGTGAGAAAGATTAATCATTTAAAGGAAAAGGAAAAGCATTTTGTTTAGATTCATGTTCATTCAGGAAACCTTAGGAGACTATATATTCAGTTTTCTTGTTTCTTTTTTATTGTAAGAGTACATTCAGTCTATTATTTTATTTATTTTGGGTTTAGAGCGAGCAGTAAACTTAGCTGTAGGCAAAGAAACGCAACACAGCATGAGTTGGCAAGGCCTTGAGCAACACCATATACCCAGTTCTGCCACTACAGTTAATAAGAACCAGTCAATAAGAACCCTACGCAATGAATTCCCAGAGCTAAGAGGTAGTCTCTGCTGATCTCCAGATTCTTAACTCAGTTTAGAAAATAAAATTTCCTCAGTATTTTACTTATTCTTTAGTGAGATTCCCTAAATGTTCTTGTTTTACTATCTCAGATAAAATTAGATTATTTAGACTGAGGCTGTACAGTACTTTCCGAGATCTGAGCTCATGCCTTGTTCAAATTTTACTGACACCACCAAGTCACTGCACTGATGGCATCCATAGACATCAGTTGTTAACAACTATATATTCCTTGACAAGAAGTGAATAGGAAAATAAAGCTACACTTGGGTAATCAGAAGAGCTGGTAGAATACTTGAAACATACAGAGTTCTTTATTACTGTGTCTACTAGCTTTGTAATGTTGGGTCATAAAAAACCAAAAACATTTAAAACAGATTTAGAGCTTTTATTTGGCACTGAATCCATTCCTTTGTTTAAATAGCAAAAGGGTTTCATAAAAAAAAGAATATTTTTTATCTCAAGATTATCACTGATGCAATGCATCTTTAATTATGAGGGTGGAAGACAGGAAAAGCAAGATTATTTATTATTTTCAAAACATTAATTAATATTCTGCTTGATGTAAAGCAATACAGAAATGGTGGTCCTGCCTTCACCTTTTTCTAACATCAAGCATACAAGTCTACCAAAAGGGTTTTATGAACTCCCTAGCAAGGTTTTACTATATACGTTATGCTCATGTCAGAACACATGTGAGAACAATGACCACTGTCAATTAAAGAACATGAAGGATATGATAGAGAAAATAGAAAACTAAAATGGGTTAAGTGATTACCATACCTTTTCAAGATAGGTCGTCTCCTTTAGGATGTCAATGAAACAATTTTTCGGTGGCCTTCTGGTTGCAATATGTTTTTTAGAGTTCACTTAGAAGAACTGAAAAAAGTCTTACTTTCCATCAGTCTGTGGACTGCCCTTGCACTTTCTCCATGCTCTCTGCGGTCCTGGCTCTGCTAAAAGCTCTCTTCTTGCTAGATTTTCTTGCAGAAACTATTCCTATTCCTTCTTTTTCTCCCACACGTATTTTTTATTGAAAGTAACATTTATCCCTCCCACACCTGGGTCCCTCTGATCCAGTACACGGCACCCAGAATAATGCAAGCAAGAAATTTTTCTCTTTGCTACTGAGATTTATTGTTATTTTTTAAAGTCCAGGTGTCTATTAATTAACCCATCAGCATTTGTCAATCACTAATAAGCAACACTGTGACATTTAAAAACTAGTTTTCCTCAGAATATGATTTAACCCCTTTTCTACCAATGCAAAAAAGTTTCCAAGAGTGAGCCTTGGAAAAAGACAGAAATCATACTGTCCTCCTGATGGTAGGATTCAGCAGAGACTCCATTAGAGATTCTCTTGTGATCGTTTCTTCCATTTCACGAGGAAGGAAGCAAGAGAAACTCATAAAGCTATCCAACAGCAAGGGGAAATAAACAATCATACGGACACCACATTTTGAATTTTTTTTTTTTACTAAAGGAAGCATGCCAAGAACTAGAGTTAAATACTTCCCCAGATTACTCTTTAGTCACCTACCACCACATAAATCAATTTATTTCCAAGTTTACATGAGGTTAAAAAAGTACATGTAACTTGGGTTCAGGTGTAAGTGCAGATGGATTTTAATATATTTTCACAAATCTAGCCATAGCTATATTGGCTTCATAACTTAAAAAATGACTTGGGAGAGGAATTGCTGAAAGACTACATTTACTGATTATCTTCAGTTTCTTAAGTACAGTCCATACCATCTTTCTGAGATATCTTTAGTTTACACCTGTCATGGTTTAACCCCAGCCAGCAACTAAGCACCATGCAGGCGCTCGCTCACTCCTCCCCCCTCCTAGTGGGATGGGGAGGAGAATCAAAGAAAAAGTAAAACTCGCAGGTTGAGATAAGAACAGTTTAATAACTAAAATAAGATATAATAATAATAGCAACAATTGTAATGAAAAAGACTGTAACCAATAGAGAGAGAAATAAAACCCAAGAAAAGACAAGTGATGCACAATGCAATTCCTCATCACCCGTTGACTGATGCCTGAGCAGTGATCCACACCTCCTGGTCAACTCCTCCCAGTTTCTATACGGGGCATGGCATCCTGTGGCATGGAATAGCCCTTTGGTTAGTTTGGGTCAGCTGTCCTGGCCATGCTTCCTCCCAGCTCCTTATGCACCAGCTCTCTCACAGAGCATGGGAAACTGAAAAGTCCTTGACATATGATAAGAGCTACTTAGCAACAACTAACATCAGTGTGTTATCAACATTATCCTCACCCTAAATCCAAAACACAGCACTGTAACAGCTACTAGGGAGAAAATTAACTCTGTCCCAGCTGAAACCAGGACAACATCAAACTCATCAAGATGCAATAGAAAGAAAAATAAGCATTTGAGACCTGCTTCTGAAACCTGCAGGCCCAGCTGAGACACAGAAATGTCTACCCTCACTAAGCAAACTATTATTCATAACATCTGCCTATCTAGTGCAATGTGAGTTCCTGTCACTCATCATTGGCATGTCTCCATACTAGAACTGATATTCTAACAGTACATTATTATCTTTCATGAGAATATGTTAATTCCTTTTGTATCACTATGTATGCTGAGATACAGTATCCTTTGACACTGACAACATGTTCTAGTGTGATATATTAATTCAAGAGAAAAAAAAAAAAAGAATATGCAAAGGCACTGGTAAAGGCATCATATCTGTCAAAAATTGATTAAAAGCATGAAATTATTCTCCCAATATGACAATAGAATTTTTACCACCGATCTCAGTGGTGCCAAGATTCCACCAGATGTCCAGATTTTGGGTTATTAATTAATAGCAAGGTACCATACTAGCTATGTTATTCTGTGACAGGTGACATTGTTAAAGGTTTTCTATTTCCCTTTAATTTCTACAGAACACTTTTTGACTTGTTAGCAAAATAACTTCTCCATAATTCAGTTATTATGATTAAGTGTATATTATCAGATCACACTACAAATTCTTCCACCAGTATTTTCAAGCAGCAATGACCATAATCATATATACTTGACATGCATAATTGTAACACATTATGTGTCAGCTAGGAATGAGTAGGTGGGACTCACAGTATGTCTTCTCTTCTATTTTCTACAATAGATTGCTTCTTTTTTTTTTTTTTTAATATTTGACTTCTCTGCCCTTCACTGATGTCCTCAATGATTTCCTCCACCAACTGTTTTACAACTTCACCCTACCCTAATTAATTCTTAACTTTAAATTCTCCATCAACCCTAATTTAACTCTCCACAGATACAAAAGCTTTGGAAAAAATCCTCAGTGAGACAGTGTTTGTCAGATAGCTTTTCTTCAAGCTTTTGCAGCTTTAAATCTGATCACACCAAATACTGCATTGAACAGCACTATATATTTTTGTATTACAATAGCAATGTCACTTTTCCAAGTACTATTGGGCTCCAACAAAATTACAAAATTAGACTCTGAGTGTGGAGATGCTGGGTACCTGCAGTTTAACTTTCAGTGACAAGACTTTGCAAGTAGCTAGTCATCTGATGCACACCTCCTGGGATCAGGCATTGAGAGTCTAATGTAAATTCAGTTCTTTTTTCTTTGACTTGTCAAAAGAATCCTCCTCCTATGGCATATGTGTAAGCAGAGAATACAGAAGGAAAAGTACTTGATTTCAAAACTTCAGTGAACAGATTTCTAGTTTAATTTAGTTATCTTTAAGAAAAAGTAAAAAAAAAAAAATAGTCCCTCAGGTTAAGGGCTGTATGCAAGGCACTTAAGTCGAGAACAGTTGAGATAGCCACAGTACGGTTAAAATTATAGTATGGACAAGAAAAAGACATCATCCTCTTTCTCACATTATGACTTAGCTGAAAAATGCTTTAACATCAATATTATAAAGTATTCTTTACTCTGCATTTATTATTTTTTTTTAACGACTATGTTCAATGCAAACAGCTGAACTCCTGTAAAGAACTTGACCAGGGAGAATCAATGCATTTGATTCTGCTGGAATTTGCCAACAAGACCTGGTGGACTGCCAACAGCTGTGGTCTTCTGTGTGCTGAATTGCCATCACAAAACATACACTTGAACACCAAGGGGTATAAGTGAACAGCAGTAAATTAACAGATCCAAAGTGATATCAGCAATTCTAGATTTATTTTGCAGTTAACTCAAAATCCCAGTAATACTCAAGGACACTGATAGCATTTTTTGTCTCCAGCTCTATGTACCTTCAATGACCCTTAGTTCAATGTACACAATATTCACCACTTACATATTATAAATCAATTTATTGATAAATAAGCAGTATTCATGCATTCTAAGCAAAATTTCAAGACCTCTTCCACCTAAGCAAAGTCCGTTAGCCCAAGTCTTTTTGTTTTTAAGTGATAAAGTTGAAGAGTCTTTAAATACTGTGCTTGAATATTGTAGTCTGGTTTTCAATGGCAAGAATCAAAAAAGTGTGATGCTAGACTGTAACTTGCTTATTAATCAGTTTAGTCTGTAACAGAAAGACCATTATAAATGGTTTCATGGCTTAAAGCAGACATTTAAAATTTATTAAGTTTCTTATGTGGCATTAAGAATATTAAAACGACAATGAGAAAAGGGGACAATCCCAGGTAGGAGACTAAATAACTACAAAGAGCCTCCTTATATGTTCTTACTGGCTTAAATAAATCCCAACCAAAACAAAGAATGAAACAAAAAAGGAATAGCTATCACAGCAGGGGAAGAAAAAAAGTAACATCCCTGTAACTAAAACCCAGGTAGCACTGACACACTGCCCTTTTAAAGAGATAAACAATAAAGCATCCACTTTTGGAACCCTATAGGCTCTACTTGGGAGTTGCATGAGTCAATTATCAATGCTTTCCTCAGGGCAATACAGATATATGTAAAATTAAAACATGGTGATTTCAGCAGTACAAAGAAAGTTTTGTTTACATCAAACAAGACTTTGTCTCTGAGCGGGGACTCATACAATAACAGGTTATCAAGACTAGAGGAATCAATTCATTATTGAAGATATTTGTACTATATAAAGGATCCAATTTAGATTGCTTTCAGCAAATGTTTTGCATTCACTGAATGTACAGCACTTGATATCCTCATTACAGTTGTAATATTATTACAATGATGCATTTTTATTATGATTTAACCATCCTTTATAAATTTTAACACAAACAAGTACTTAGTTTAAAAAAAAAAAAAAAAAGGTAATTTACCATATGCCCACAAGAAGCTACTTTTCTGAACATCTTTTGTATCCTTTCTGCCATACTATAAATTATACACATTTACTAGAATCCTGCTTGATTTACAATCTCTGTCATTCCTGAATTTAACCTGTTGTACAAAAACAGGCAGCTGAAATTGGAGATAGCTTTTGGATGGTATTTTAAGGACCTTGGAATCAATCAGAAAAAGAAACAAACCCAAAACCAACCAGCTATTAAGTCTACATGACTTAACCTATATCCAAAGTTAGAGTTCAACTCACACCTAAGGGAAAGACAGAAATGTTTTGCTCCCAATTTGTTCACTGGGCACTGTCATATCTTGTATAATATCTGATTCTTTCAGAAGTGACATTTTCATGTCATAAAATCTAATTCATAGGCACTTTCAAGTGCTATTTTTAGAGATAACATCCAAGACGAATGAATACAATACACTAAGTTAATATGACTAAGAAGTTAATATGAAGTTAAATCAAGTTGTCTTGTCTCTCTGTTCAAGTAATTTTTTCTTGACAATAATACACAATACCATCAATATTCCTCGTATGAAAGTTTATAACCTTTATCTTTGTCTGAAGTGTGCTTTGACTTAAAACAATATTTGCCATTGACTTAAAGAGTTCTCCTGTGAAGGGTAGTGTGCATTTTTGTGTGATTATCCTGAACCATCAGACCCATGTCTGTATGTGCCATTGTGCAGCCGATACAACTGACACCAGATCAGTCACATTTGCTGTGACTTTAGAGTCAATCTTTTAATTCTTTTGGAAGAGAACACCAGGCTGAAAAAAGAAAAATACTATTCTAGGCTTATTTCAGTCTTTCACCTTTTATAGTTTTGTCCTCACATTTTCTGTGAGATTTCACCTTTTCTCACATTCTACCAGAAACTTTTGTTACACATTTTTAACTTTTTATTCTCAAATTACTTCAAAAAACCTGAATACAAATACTCTTTTACTACAAGCCCCTTCTCTGCAATAAAACCAAAAAGTGAAGGAGCTCTGCCTCATTTACACCCACATGGCTCAGACAGGTTTCTGGGCTCCTTTCCTCATGAAAACTAAGGTCAAGGGTCTTTAATGTTTTTTTTACCATTTGTCTTGGAAGTCTTGCTGACTGCACTTGTGAGTGTTAGTGTTTTTGTACACCTTCCTGTAAAGATTCCTTACACAGACTGCAAAACATTTAAGCTGTTAAGCTTTTGATATCTCAGATTTTAAGGAAAAGAATTTTTTACTCTGAAAGATTAAATTAATACCAAACAATGAATTTCCCATGGATAATTTTCTAATGCATCTTGCACCAGTGTTTTCTACTCTACTATGGCTTAGCAAGCCACCCCTCTGAAATTGCCTTAAACTTGCATAAAAAATTGCAGATATAACCAGATAGACTTCCCATTGAACTAAATTTGGCTAAATTTAAGCATATTGACTTTTGTTTAGTAAAGAATCAGCCAACATAATTATACTATGGAGTCAGGAAATAACAAATAAACTTGTCCTTGTGGAATTTTTTTCCCCTAAATATTTCTAGGACATTTCAAGCATGTTAATATTCATGAGAACATTGAAACTGAACCTTACAGTCTGACAGCACTAATCATTTCAGTAGGGTAAACAAAATTCAGACTTCCTTCTTTTTTTTTTTGGTCCAATATTGGGAATTTTCTCATCCATTATCATCACACAAAATAGACATCCTGATGACTTTTATTACAAAGTTAATTGTTTCAGTGGCAAAAGGTATTTATTTGCTCAATAAGCATGTCACTTTTCAGGGTGTAGTCATCTTTTCGGAGGTGGATGCATGCAAGTTCATCAACTTCACAGAGGGCTATATCTTATACAGACCCACAAAGCATCAGCAATGAGCCACCAATAGTATTCTTCCACTTCTTTCACTGTCAAGTTTGTTCAAGCATATTATATCTGCATGACCTCCTCTCCATTTCAGCTACCCAAAACAAATGGTTAAAATGAAAAGTAGGCTTTCACTTCACTTAAAAATGCATACAGACCTAGAAGGGGCATCCCAATGTCTCAGTTGGAGTCCGGAAATACAAGATACTGTTAGTGAAGTTCAAAATCCAAGTCTGTGTTCCTTAGCTATTTAATAATTTCTTTCAGACTTTATTAGAAACAAGATTGGGAAAAAAAGCACTACTGAAATGTGACATACAGAACTGTTCTTAGAAGTACTAATCACACATCCATAACAGGGTACATGACAAATGATTCAGTAGGATGACAGAAAAAGAGCATCACAGCTAACATCCTATTGACCTAAAATATATTATTTTCCAACAGAAAACAGTGTTAGCAGTAATTTTAAGTCAAGTTGACAGATCTAAGTCCAAATCATCACAAACTTCAAAAACAAGTATTTAAGGGTTCTACTAAATAGCCTCAAGAGCTCTTATGCACCTACATCCCTTTTCCACTCAGCAAATACACTAAGGGAAAATGCTCATAAAAACCCCTTTAAATCTGCACATTCTATTGGTTAAAAAAAAAAAAAAAAAAAAAGTCATGAGGATAAAAGTGTCAAAACTAGCCCGAGGTCTGGCAGCTGACAATAACAACCTGTAGTGAAGGCAGTTGGGAAGCTCTCCAGAACCATTCTGGGAGAGTACAGTCATTTTAAAATGGCAATTCACCCTAACTTTAGCCATCTAGCTAGTCATACCAGTAGCTGGAAATATTTATTGCACAACAAAAAATAAACAAGATTTTACTTAAATCAACATAAATCATTGAGAACAGTGAAGCTACCATTCATGCACGTGATCTCACTATCAGATGTACGATTTTTCTGATTAAATGAGGCTTACTTTCCTAATGACTCGTCAGGTGCTCCGCAGTTCTGGCTTATCTGAAATTCCACCCTTGGGACTGGCTGCAAAAGCATCTAATAGATTCTAATAAAGTCAACCTTCTTTGTGTTACAGCTCTTCCTTTCTAAAGGTCAGCACCTTTGCAGCATGCTTGTTATGTTATTAATTTGTTAGCATTGCTATTCATAAATAAACCAATCTCTTCCACACAGCTGTATAAACCACCACAAATAAAACACTAAACAGATGGTACTGTGCAGTCTAAATGTTTTGGTTCAGCTATTACACATGTAGCTATCTCCATTCTACATCTCTAGCTTCAGATGTCCCATAAAATTAAAAGAGCCTATTTCTAGTTTTAAAAATATTGTGTCTGCAACTGCTATAGTCTAGAAAGTTGCAGTGCAGTGCTCACATGCTCCCTGCACAACTGTTCATTCATCACATGAGAGCAAAGTTCCCCTGCCTTTGGTTGTTTACCTTCTTAAGAGGCAGGAAGGAGTAGTTTACATTGATATTTATCTTATTTTATCTCTTTTTAATACCATATTACTATCCCTGTAAGAGAAAAGAAAGGTCCCCAAACACCAGGAGAAAATATGGGAAATACAAGTACCACTTTTTACCTGACAGTAAAGCCCAAGCAAAAGAAACCAAACCCTTATACCTTTTGCTTCATCTCTTAAGAGAACATGTATGGATGTTGCCTTCTCTTCCTTGCTAATTCTCATATCTATGCAAATTCAACCAATCCAAATATGATTCAGCTAAATACAAGAAAGAAACTATAGCACTTTTTCCTTTCTTTTGTGGCAGGAGCACCCCACCCCGCAGAGGCTAGGGCCTTTATCATGGCAGCTGCCGGCTCTTTCATGCTCATGTTTTGGTGTCTCTGGTGGCACGCCGTGGTTTCTGCCACATTCACACCCTGACCGGGTGCAGCCCCGCACACAACCCCCACCCCCTGTGATGGGAAAAGGAAGGTGGGACCTCTGGTCAACAGACGAGGCCCTCAGCCAATGAAACAGCTTGATCAAGAGAAGTTTCTGGAACGCTGACCCTATACGACCACAGTTCAGATCAACCAGGCTATAAAATGGGGCCCTCGCTGGAGCCCCTCTTTCAGTGGTTCTCCTCAGAGCAGCAGGGCTGTGATGGGGAGCCCTCCCCTTGGGACTGGGACACCACCCAAGGAAACTTCCCGGGACTGAGTGCTCTAACCCCCCATTGGTGAGTGAACACTTCTGGATATCCTTGAGCCACCCCTCGCCCCTTTGGGTGAGCGACTACATCTTTTGGGAACCCATGAGTGAGAGGCTTCCCCTTCAGTGAGTGAGTGTGTGCACGCTTGGGAGTCATCGTTTTCATGTGTTGTTGTTCTTCTGCGGTGTTGTGTAGTAATAACTTCCCCAACTGGTTCCCCAAACCTATAGTCTGATAAGGGTTATTGGAACACTGTTTTAGTTACCCTAGTTGTTTCCTTGGTTTCAGCTGTCTGGATCTGGTTACAAATTAAAGTTTATTCAAGTCTATTATCTGTGTAAAGCTGCTTTGGTATACCTCCATAACACCCTTCCGTGTAATGCAGACAGCTCTGCAGCAGAATAATTAACCTTGTGTTAACCAGCTCCCATTACACTCCAAAATGTGAAATATGATTATTCACTCTAGAAATACAGAACTGTGCAAAGCTGACATGGAACACATACTTGAACTGGTAGCCTTTTTGTATGTAAAACTTCCAAAGGGAACTTAGTGCCATAGGAATAGAGTTCTCAAAGGTAGTCACCTTAGTTCTCTGCAATAGCAGACACATCCTTCTAAATGAATGACCATAAAAACTCAAGATCCACTCAAGATCCTAAGTCTTCAGAGCCTTGTTATCTTCTTGCTGTGTTTTTGTGTTTTCATTATTTTTATTATTGTTTTTAGAAAGAAGTAAGGATGTAAGTAGGGGTGAGGGAGCCATTGTAATAAGAGCACATTAGTTTCAGATTACAAAGCTTGCCCATGCTATAAGAGAAAACTCCATTTCAGCTGGATTTCTTTATGCTAACACAAAGCCCCCAAGACAAAGAGACTTAAATATACATAATTAGAGAAAGAATATGATGCCATTATCCTAATTTGAAAATGAAGCTGTCAATAAAAAGGAAAAACAAATGGCATGAAATCAGAGTAAAAAACAATAAATGAGCTCTGCATTTATATTTTCATCTGCTCTTCTCTATGGTAGGAAGAGTGAGAATTTATTTTACTGCAGCTAGGCTTTTATCAAAGTGTTACACTTTATCACATTCTCCTTCTCTAATTAAGATATCCATTCTACTGTTGTAAATAACTCATTTTTCTCAGGTCTCCTCCTTCCACAAATTCCTTACCCTGTAAGTTCCCAACACTAACAGATATAAACAGACACACAAAACTTTCAACTTGGATATGGGTGACCAAGTCCTCACTGTGTTCTGTGTCAACCTACTATGGGCAGCTTTTATTTATGTAAAGTGAATCTACAGAAAAGAGAACAGTGATAAAAGACGTAAAACAAAAATACAGCAATGGAGAATGTGAATTACAGATCTTTGCTCTTGTAGGTGCCACCTTATTGGATTACTACTTTGTATTCAACAGCTTACCCATTAACCCCCTGAAAATACTGTGTAATAAGGAATTAGCTTTGTGTTTGCCACCAATTACTGCAAGCTGGGAGCAGAAGCCAGTCAGCAAAATCTGTGAGTTTTTTGAAAGGACAAAGCAAAATTGCAATGGTCTTCTGCCTTCCTGAGATTAGCTGAATCAATTCAACTATCTAAGACCTTTTACCAAGGTTACCTCAAAAAAACCCAAAACCCAACTACATTGGCTCATACTGGATTTATAGCAGTTTGTCTGCAAAACCAAATTAAGTTTATATCAGGTTTTTGTGAGGAGGTATTTAGCATGCCTACTGGTTGCCTGCACCATGCGTATGCATCAATATTGGGCAAGCTTGCCACAAGCAGACAATTAAAAACATAGCAAACTTGCAGGATCAGCTTACTGTCATCTTAACATTTTAGAGAGATCTGGGTTTGTGCCTGGTCAGCGCTTTGCTAATTAACTGTATTCTGACTATTCTGCAGAAATGATATTTTAGCTTGTAAAGTATCAGATGAATATTATGGTCAAATAAACTTACACTGCAAAATTGTAAAGTCACTGTCAGTTTGCTGCATCTTACCCTTAAAATGCTCAGAAGAGAACAAAGTGTTGATTATATCAATATTATGCACATTCTCAATATGAAGCATTTGTACATGTACTGGAGTTTATATATGTATTTCAGTAGTTGAACACCCAATGTAGTCTCAAACCAAGAATATTAAAATACAGGTGCCTATTAAGATGTGTTTAATGAGCATCTAAGGACTAAGATGTGATCAATCCAACTTTCTCCAGGGTTCTCTAAAAAACTCCTAGTCTGTTTACTTAAAAAGGAAGATGACTTGTGCTTATAACTCCATGTAATTCACAAGCTAAAAGCAGTATTCATTGGACCAGTGCTTGAAGCAGGCCCTTCAGGACGCTTCTTACTAAAGCCTGATGGTTTTTCCTTCTTATTCTAGTTTATTGACTCAGAACAGAGGTCAATAGATGAGGTGTGGCTATTTTTCTCCTTTATCTGATACAGTCTCTTGACATATTGCAGTCTAATTGTAAAATAATTCTTTGTCGCATTGAGAGTGCCTACTGGATTTGTCTGTTAGGGTTTTGTGCTAAAAGTTTAGAATATAAAAGGTGAAAATTTCCCATGTTTTAAAGACAGCCAAAACAATCTTTGTGGCAAGCTTGTGCATTCACTGAAAGCAAAAACAAAACCCTGACACAACACAGGGGCTGGAAGCTGAAAGGTAAATTATGCTTGCTGTGTTTTTCTGAATTGAATCCTGCCTGTATGATCAGCAGCATTCAGACTCCCGGCAGGGAAGTCTCCAAAAGAGAGGAAAAACTAGGCAGGTGGCTGTAAAGAAAGCACAGAGAAACGTACTAAATAAAAATTCCGGTTGAGAAGTGAAATTGGTTAAATTGCCTACAGCATGGCTATGGCGGAAAAGGATCTACACTGATTTCCCTGCTTTGAGGGATGAGAGAAAAAGCATTGCAGAGCATGGAAAGCACATGCATGTATGGAAGACTTGCTCATTATAGGCAATTTCTTTATAGATATTCTGTTGTGGAAACAGACAGAATGAGGGACACACTAAAGAAACCAGCAAGACAGAGTGAAGGGATGTATTTGAAGGAATCAGTCAGCAAAAGATTCAGCCAACAGCCATGAACACAAGAAGAAAACTGCATGGGGACAGTAGATAACAGCATCATCTTGTCCTGAAAGCAAGGATTCAGCAATAGTCATGGGCCTATCACTGGGATGACATTGCTGTAAGATGACCCCATCAGAGTTTATCCAAAAGACAGGAGTCATTCCTGCTTCATCATTACTAGGCAGCAGGAACTTCAAAATATTCACGATTGGATTAATTACAAATTTCTGAAAGGCAGTTCATCATTTGGGAGCGGGAGGAGTAAGCAGAGTTCAAAACCAGCTACAGAAGTAAAAAGAACAGCTGCCCTTTACAATTACTAAAAAAAAAAAAAAAAAAGGAAATGCATTCTGAAACACAGCTGTTTGTCTATGAATTAAACTCAACATTCACTCAGACACTTATCTCAGATTGCTAGTCCAGGCTTTAACAAATCTGAGGGCATTTGTTCCTATCAAAATAGATGGAACCAAGGAGCCCAAACTGCTTAAGGAGCTTGGAAGGTCTCAGTCTAAATACCTTTTGAACAGGCAAACTGTTCCTTCCTCAGTAGCGTAATATGGCCTTCCTTTTTCACAAATATGGTTTGTTTCCCTCAGATATCGGGACAATTTTTCAAATACTATAATTTTAAAACTCTATCTTCTGGGCACCATAAAAATGTCAATCTTGGGGTAAGGCATAAACTGACAAATTTGTCTCGAGGCAATTCAACAGTACAGAAAGGGTATAATAAATGCCTAGAACACAGTACATGAGACAAAATATAGTTAAGAACAGACCACTGAACTTCTCAGATTTTCTTTTTCTTCTGCAGATTTCATTACAGATCATGTAGTAAAGGTAATGCTTAAACATGTATTGGAAATCATGTATTAATTCAATCTATGACACACAAAGGGTCGATATCTTCAGAATGCAGACAAGAAAAGCTTTAGGCTAGACCTGCAATTCAGGTGTAAGCAGGTGTATCTGGTTTCATTTGAAAAAGACCCAGAACCCTAACTTGTGTAGTTCACAGACATACCTTTCTTCTTAGACTGACCTCTTCTGTACTCTTCTTATGTTTAGCCTGTAATATGTTATATTATCATCACTAAATATTTTAAAAAGGCCTCTCAGCAGATCACTGTGTTAAAACAAGCTTGGGTGCTATACAGTAAGAATATAAAACTTGTGTTGCTTAGCCATAGAGATTTTGCCTAACAAGACACAAAGACAGTAAAAAAAAAAAGATTCTACTCTTACATACAAATACTACTGTTTGAAACTGGCAAGAGAAAAGTGGCCATAAATCCTGTTAAATAACAAGTAACTATGGCTTTGGATTTTCTGTTTTATTTCTCAGGACACTCCCAGGAAGTTATAGTTCTGTACCTAGCCAAAGATAAGGGTTTTCTTCGTGGCACGAAAGAAAGGAAAAGATAGATCCTAAAATCCCTAATTATTTGCTCAGATCATCCAGATAGGTAAGAAAACTAATTACATACCATCAGTGAAATACCAGAAAGCCCTCAAAGCTAAACAGACTTCAAGAATTTACTACAGTTGAGACAGTCATAACAAATAGTATTTGACAGGATGAAACTTGCCCGTATGTAATATTACTTACACTATTCTGAACACTGAAGAACTAACTAAAATTTTACTGTATTTGGGGACAACTCTTAAAATGAAGGAAGCAAAGCTATTTTTCCAGAATGTAAGTTATTGGACACCATCTGATTAATGCCATTGAACAAGAAAGTTGGCCTTTAAAGAATTACTTTTTATTCCTTAGCGTATATCACAATACTGATAGTTACTTATAACCTGTTTATACACCTCTCTGCTTTGACGAAGAAAGAAAAGCGAGAATAAAGCCTTAAGAATGAATCACAACTAGGTTTGATTGCAAAGATGTCACCTTTTACAGAAAACACGCTTACTTTTAAAATCAGTTCCTTTGAGGCAAGATAATAGGTTTCTAATGACCTAATTAATTTTACACTAAGTGTATTTTGCAAACGTAGAAAGTTAGACAGCAAATTGCTGTCTCTGCTTTGGTAAGAAATGGTTGTCTCCAAACAGATCTCTAAAACCAATGTACAGTAATTCATGCTGACAGTTTATTCTAATTACAGCTGAATATAATGGTTCAGCTGAGATACCAAATTTCACTGCAAATAACACTTTGCTAGCTGGTAAGTAAAGTAAAATGAAAACAAATTATAAATCCAAGTTGTTTAGCTGAAACCTTCTTTCTTCTAAGCACATAATGCTACTGAAAGGTATAATGTACCAGATAACATTGTACAGTGCTGATTCAGAAAACCAGAAAGTTTTTTTTTTTAAAGTGAAATTAACAGATACATGTTTATTCATATTAACACAGACCACGTAAGACTGATACTCACTTTCTTTTCCTCCCAACTGTACCAGGTTTCTCTGAAATTGCAATAGGAAAAATTATCATCAACTGAGAAAAATTGAGGTATGTATTCTTCTCTCTCTTGGAATACCTAGATTCTGATCTGTCAAGATAGACTTGAGGAAGTAGGTTGATTCCTGGTTCAATGAAAAGACAGAACTGTGATAAGTTGTCTTTATTCATAACTGTATAGCATAAGGTACTCTTACCTATGTTTTAGAAAGTTACCGGTACATCCTAGCAACACACAAATGTGAATGTAGCACAAGCAAGAAACATAGTGCCTCAGACAAGGTTTTTTTGTAAGCTACAACCTAATGCAGGAGTTTACAAGCAGGTGATATGAAAAAATTACCGAAGTAATTATAGCTTTAGGGTAAACAGCAGAGCTAAATGTTAAACAGATTTTTTTTTTTAAATTTTTTTTTAAATGCCTTGGCAGCCTTCTGCCCAATTAGAAATAGATTTTGGAAAACACATAAGAGTAAGTATAAAGTGTATATATAACAAAGATGTAATGCACACTAAGAAAGGCAAAAAGTAGAGTTTTAGATGTTAAAAGCTGTTATGGAAATAAAAAAAACTTTCCTACAGCAACATGTTCATATATAAGAAAAGCAAAGAGCTGAAATGGGTTTTCTTTGTGCACTTTTAGGGAGAGTCAAAAATCAACATCTGTGTCTAAAATTTGTAAAGTTTTATAGGACTCCAATTGCAAAGACTTTGAAATCAACATTTAAACCTATAGACAATCTTAAGAGTTTATGTTAGGAGATTTTTAAGGCAAGAAGTATTTGATTTTACATAAGACCACACACCTCCTACTCTTGTCAATCTGAATCTGAACAACTTTAAAGTATATAATTGCACATAAACCAGTCATAAGCTCCAAACTCAAGCTCCATACTAAACATGAAAGCTTGGGAATGCAATTTGTCAGTATAGTCCAGTTGATAGCATGGATATGAGACAGGTCTAAGAGGTTTGGCAACCATAAGCCAACAGTTTTGTCCAAACAGCACGTGTATGCATTTGAAAAATCACAGTTTTCTGTGCTTGCATAAGAATTCTTGTTTGCATTTCTTGCTTGCATAACAAATGCAAGCAGCAGAATGGCATGTTCTTGCCTTCACCTACAACATTAGTAAATAATGGAGCCCTGCTTGGAGATTCTGAGACCTCTGGAAAGCACAGCCATGTGGGACAGGAATGATCCTTTCAACAAAAAACTAGGACCTCTAAAGGTGAAATCTAAGTGATGTGAAGAGGGAAATAATAAGGCCATGCAAAAAAAGGGGAGGAAAAAACCCCAGTAAAATAAAAATAAATGTAAAAATATAGTTAAAAAAACCCAAAACAAAACAGTGCAGAAAATGCAGCTGTTAGGATTAGTATCCAAAGAAACATGGGTTGTTTCTGCAGAAAGAAGTATAGGAACAGCACCAACATATGTATTTTAAGTATTTTTAAAACAAAATCCACATTCATTTAACAGTGAACAAAAGCACAAATTCTCTACATTAGAAAAGCCCCTCCTTTTTCATACTTGTGTCCTGCAAAAAGATTATTCATTACAAGAAGGCAGAAAAATTCTACAGGATAATATGAATGAGGCATGTAGTTAATCCACTAAGATTCCATTAGGAAGTGAGCCGATGTTCAGCCAACTAATTACCCATTCATTAAAACAGAACCATAAATGACATTTCCAACGTATTACAAAACCCCTCTGTAGTAATATTTTCCCATCTACATCTATTCTGACATTTATATTCTATGTCTCTTTCATAATTATTTCAAATAATTCCTCTGACATATTGAGGGGAAAATAGCTTAAAAAGAGATTACTTACCACCTACCAGTTGCTCACAAAGAAAGGAGCAGGACAGAGTAATTACATTGGTGTGTTAAGATAGAACTGGCGTGCTTGTAGACCCTAATAATCACTACTGTGGTTCAACTTTTCCATGGTGAAAATTTTCCGGTGCTTGAAAATATTTGCACCCACATATACTAAGGATTCATCCTCCCAAAAATAAGCACACATAAAACTAACTGATTTGATTCACAGAAAGCAATACAACACCTCAAAGTTGGCATTAAAAAAAAAAAAAAAAAAATCCAAAGCTGCAATTTTTATGTCCCACTTAGTTCTGCTATTGCTAGTGCAACAGCTGCTGCTGGATAAAATAGAAAAGGAAAGTGTAGAGAGAATTACACACACATCTCCTTAGACAAAGAATAAACATAGTTTCAACCAAAAGGGAGCCTGATACTCAGTACAAATTGTTATTTGTTGCATGTTCACTCAGGCATTCCCCCTACCTCTTTGACTGGTAATTAACAAAGTCAAAATGCTGACAGTTTGCAGGAAACAGTACAATCTCTGGGCTATTTAGACAGATAAAGAGGTCGGCAATTCGCTACAAATGGCTTCTTTCAGCACATTTTCATATCAGGTTTTTATATAAAAGATTATTCATTTGCTATAACACCATCACATTATTAATTTCTGCTTCAAAACAAACAAACAAACAAATTCTCGTTCACACACAGGTCCATGTTCTGGCTTTCAAACTGCACATTCTCTGAGCAGTCTCTTCCATCCTTGCATTCTTGCTCATATGGTTCCTGACCCTACGCCTGTCACATTATACGTTATTCTGACCTAACTTCTTCTAATGATATTGATATTTAAAATCCATCAAAGTTTTTGCTGATTCCAGGTTTGGTTCCTATACTTCAAGAAAACCTAGTCAAAGCAAGCAATGCATTATAGCACATATCTGATGAGATAATGACATCTGAAAGATAAAATAGATAAAACAGACCCAGTGCAGATTTGCAACCCTGCAAATATTCTCAGTACTGTAAAGATAAAAAAGGTGGGATGCCACTATTTTAACATGTACTGTTTAGGGATAAACAAAGCTATATCTCGTACTGAAGCTACATCTCATACTGCATCTACAAAAGGACTGACCTACATAATCAAGAGAATTGCTATCCAGTGTTCAAAAAGATTTCTTTCCTTTTATTTTATGCCATTACCAGAGTCACGTAAGTAAGAAAATAGATTGGTCAAGCAATTATAATACTGACACATCCCTAGATAGAAAAAATAACCTTCCTGACACCACTTCACCTATGTTGGTCAATACCCAGATGATTTCTAGACGCTTCAGCATAGCTGAGTATCGTAACAAACCATGATGTTACTGCCATATGCCAAATATAGTCCGCAACCTTGAATAAAGTCAGCTTCCTATTTGAAGCACAACCAACAATGTCTGATCAGAAAACAGTTGCTAGAGTACAAAAAGCTCTGGCAAGCATATGGAAAAGACAAAAAAAAAGAAGCTAACAAGGTCTTTAGATGCAAAGGCTGATAAATGTTTCACTTACCAAAAGGAGCAGGGACATAAGAGGGTGGGATTTATCAGTATGTAGAACTACGTGACTACCTGCAGAACTGTACAGTCCACAGTACAGCCATGGTGAGAGGAACATAGAACTGGAGTAGATGGCATCATATATACACTGCACTTTTACCAGTACTTAACAGCCAAACATAAAATCTTCCAGAAGAGACACAAACCTCAGGAGTGTGTAAATTGGAATGTGTTCACTTGCTGTCCATGTTTAAAATTTATTTTTAAGGAAATCTTTTTTAAGACATGCACATTTAAGAAACCCACACTCAGGATAGCAGCATGGGCACAAATAGATACTGAAAACACCAAGAACATTTTCCTAAACGAAAGGAATCAGGTTTGCCAAAAAGCAAACCTCAGAATTTGCAGTTTTCACCAAAAAAAGGAGAGACACAAAGACTTTAATGTAAAAGAGTTTGTTTGCCCAGTTTCCATATTACATTAAATTAGATGTTAGATTAGTTGTAGCCAAGGTCAATATACTGGTGGTAAGAGAGTACTTGTAATGCTCCCTGATTTTTTAACTCTCTGAAAAATCAGAAAAACAAGTAACCAGCGAAAGCCTATTCCATTTCCCTCATCCAGCACAGTGGATGGAACTCCAGCACTGAAAAGAGCATTCTGGCTTAACCAGCACAGAGCTGAGAAAGACTATAGAGCTCAGCCCAATCCCTGAAAAGTCTTATTTCTTTTCAGAAACATCCAAGTTTCATGACTATAGACAGTTACAGATATTTTAACACACATAAAGAGACAGTAAAGTCTCTCAAAAATCTTCATGAAGAAACCACAGAGATTTAAGAAATGCTTCACAAATATTTGTAATATAATTAATTTCACAAACACGGAAATTTTTTTTACCCCAAGTGTACTTTTACATTGTCTTTAACATATTTATAGGTCACCACATACATGAATCATTTATTGCAACCTGTTAGGGGAGTTTTTACTGTGAAAATGGGATGATTAGATGTCTATTATATGGGTAGTGATCATCCACTGGTGCACTTTCATTTACTTCGTGGGAAGTTCTCACTGAATAAGGATTTCTGAAAGAAACCTTTCTGTAAGAAACATGTTAATATGAAAAATGGTCACAATGTCCTCTTTAAAGCACACAGCATTTAGTTTACATTTTAATTACATAAAATTCTATTACAGTAATTAAAAGGAAAAAATTATTTTTTCACATTGTAAACAATTTTTTTACTGAATCCCACATTTTAACATAGTCTCACTAAGAATTTAGAAAAGGTTTGCTTCAGAATAAATTGCTACTAAACAAAATGTGTTTACTATTTATGTATGAAAGTGTATTGTTAAAAACGGAGTGTGAGTAACTTGGAACAAATTTTAGAGCAGATGCACTGGCTAGTACTATTAAATAGCAATGCTTTTAAGACTCTTCAAAGCAACAGTCCGCAGGCAGTGGGAATGCAGCACTAAGATAAAATACCTATCAGTGGCACTACATTTTGCAGCAAAAATAATTGATGAGGAGCTGGGTAGAGTGGATTATAAATTGCAGGGTGCATGCAGTAATTTCTGCTCTGGTCAATGTAGATATTAGATATATAGGATAAAGACTGTCACTATACAATAAAGGGCAGAATAACCCACTAACAAGGCAGATTATATTCTATTGATTGATAAGAGATAGAACACCTATATTATCCAAAATTAGGTTTTACTACCTTAAAAAAAAAAAAAATCTCCTTCTGCAAACCTTGCATCAAATATTAAAGCAATAATTAAATGGGATAAAGAAAACTGTCTTGATATCTCACTTGCAATCATTTTCTTGATGTATAAAATAAGGCAAGCATGACTGAATAAAACTGTAATACTTTTAATACTGGATTTTTAAATTTTAATGTTCTGTTTTATTCCTTAGCCCTTGTTGGAAATACTATGCTTAACTGACTTTTTGGTAACCTATCTACTGATACTGTTGCTTATCCACAATGCAGCAAGATTGGAAAGCAGGACCAATATAGCAAGATAAGGCTTTAGATTCTTCTTTTGTATTGCTCGAACTATTTCACTTTAACTGCATGCTTTTTTTTTACTACGTTTCTATGACAGAGTACCAAGGTCAGAGAGACCTAGATGTAACAGTCCATGTACTTCTCTACTCAGCAAGTGGTTACATACATGCTTAAGTACTTTTTAAAGGAAATAATGTTTTAACCAGGTGCTTAAATGATTCCTGGCCTACTGAGGGGTGCACAATTAAGCAGTCAAGACGCAATTATGAATTCAGGATCTATGGCTTCTGTGCTGGACTTTGCCAATGACTATTTCATTAACTGTTGATAAATTGTTCCAGGGATAATATACTGTTAGACTAACTGTGGTTAATGACAAGTTTATGTCTGATGTCACAACAAAGAGGGATCTTTAACATACTGTCATGGTTTAACCTCAGCTGACAACTAACACAGCCCCTCACTCACTCCCCCCGCCTTGGTACGATGGGGGAGTGAATTGGAAAGTTAAAAGTGAGAAAATTTGCTAGTTGAGATAAAGACAGCATAATAGGTAAAACAAATGCTGCGCATGCAAGCAAACCAAAACAAGGACTTCGTCCACCACTTCCCATGGCAGGCAGGTGCTCAGCCATCCCCAGGACAGCAGGGCTCCATCACACGTAACAGTAACTTGGGAAGACAAACACCATCACTCTGAACGTCCCCCTCTTCCTCCGTCTTCCCCCAGCTTTATATGCTGAGCGTGACACCGTATAGTCTGGGATATCCCTTGGGTCAGTTGGGATCAGCTGTCCCGGCTGTGTCCCCTCCCAGCTCCTTGTGCACCCCCAGCCCACTCACTGGTGGGGTGAGGGGCAGAAAAGGCCTTGACCCTGTGCAAGCACTGCCCAGCAGTAATGAAAACAGCCCTGAATTATCAACACTGTTTCCAGCACAAATCCAAACCATAGCCCCACACTGGCTACTATAAAGAAAATTAATTCCATCCCAGCCAAAACCAGCACACATACAAAAGATATGATAATAAATACAAAAAAAGAATATTTTAAGAGACACTTTCTTATATATCTCACTTCCTCTGATTACAGTACACCTCTGCAACCCAGCTCGACTGCTACTTTTAATGGTCACAACCCCTTGCGGATTAGCCATCCTAGCAGTGCCTCATTGCACCAGCAGACTTTCAAATCTCTCTACCTAAACTCCTTGTTACAGGTCCACAGTTGCACACCCAAATGTTACACATCTATAGACTGACTATGGCAGAATATATTATCATAACAAAACCAAAGTATGCATGGTTTCAGTTGAAAATTCTTTTAAACACTTCAAAATGGAGAAGCTATAGCCTATTTCAAGTAGGTTGACTGAGACTGGAGCACTGGTAAAGAAGTCATGGTCAGCTTTCCATTTGTAACAAGTATCTGATCTTAGAACTAATTGCATGAGCTACTATTTATGCACTTAAGCCTCTGCAGAATTACGCTCTTAATGTGACAAATACTTTTAAAATAATTTCCAAAATTACTGGTACTGAAGAAAAAACATGCCATAAATCTGCCTGTTCAATAATTAGTTCACAACTTGTGTTGCTTTCAGAGATTACAATTGAAAAGAGCATAAATTATATCCTGTCAAAGAGATTCTCTAAAGTTTATTTACAATCAATTACTTTTTAAAAAATATAATGAAGCATTTAATGGGAAAAGTTGTATTTTTTCTCCATGCTGGGAACACTTTCTTTTTATACAAATTAAAGTAGAAATATTAAAAAAATAAAACATAACTGCCTCACATTCAACACTATTAAATCTATCAGGCCTTCACCTCCTACTGTGACAATATCACTGTCCTTGCCTTATAAAAAGATCTCACAAAGATTTATTTTTTTTCTTTTTAAATAAAATGCTTGAGATACTTGGAATGATTAAAATACATGAAAATCAGAGAGACTTTGATGTATCTACTCTGTTTTTACTTATGACTTCATACGATTTTTTCTTCTGCAGGGGGGCAAAAAAATTAGACAGCATTTGAAATGCTTCCATTGTTATAAAGAACAATGTATAATATCAGAGTGGGAAGAGAATTCATGAATATATAGAAGAAAAGGAAAAGAAATTCTGCACAGGAGTAAATAATGGTCACCATCTAACCAACTTGAAATTGAAAAGTATCACAAAGGAAAAGGTGAAAGTCCTCTACAAGTTTCTGTGAGGGCATACTTCCCTAAAGAGTACTCCATCTAGTTACAAACATGGAAGGTAGCAAAATACTTGCCTTCAACTTCTGCCCAAGTATAATATGCCCTGCTGGAAAATAAGCTGCCAGAAACTCCTTCCTTCTCATTTGTTCTTTTTGTTGACTTTATAGCAGGATTTGCATTTCCTGCAACGGGACATAAAGAAACTTTAAAGCAGATTGCCCTTCATGTAAGACAAGTATATACTGGTGACAGGAATCGATGCAGGTATCTAAATCCCAGCTGGCAGATTTGAAAGTCTCCTCCTCAGTAAAGTGAGATTAGGATCAGGCTAGTGCAGCTCCTCAGGGTGTATAATAGGGGAAGCTGCTCTTCCAGGTGATAGGGAAGGGTGACTGATGTGAAGGCAGGTATTTATTTTGGTGGACTTGCATCAGTTTTTTTTTCTTGATCAGAAACAAGGCTAATTCTAAAATGTGATACTTAAATGTCTATGGAGTATTATGTTCTGACTGCAAAGATATAATAACCGGCCTGTAAGTCCTATTTTACAAAGTATGTAAAAAAATATATTTCTCAAAAGTAACCTTCTGGAGGTGAATTATTTCTGGTTTGCTACTCAGAAGAAAGCATAGTCAGCTAGCATATCTCATTCTCAAACACTTGAAAACATGAAATACATCAGGTCTCTCCAAATTTTACAGTCTTTCAGAATAAAATCAGTTAAGACCTCTTGCAGACATAATTGTTTACTCAATTAACATTATTCCAGAATAATAAATTAATGAAACTCTATTAACTATCCATCAGACTTCTAGTTAGCATTCTTACAATTTTGAAAATATCAATTTAAAAATACCAAACCAATTCCATTCCTTTGGTCTCAATGTCTTCTACAGAACAAGCTAAGGTTAACTGCTTTCTTTCTCTCTCTCTCTCTCCTCCCCGCTTTATATGAACTTTTGTAGCTCTGTACAAAATTCTTAATTGGAATACATCGTCTGTTTTCATGCACTTCAATGTGCGTGATTTGAAAGTGGCTGCACTAATTTCAATCAAAATCTTTAAAGAAAAAAGTTAACCCATTTGAGAAGACAAAAAATCAAAATAACTAGTTCCCCAAAAATTGCTTTCTTAACGTTATCTGCAAATAAAAAAGGAATGTCAATAGAAAATTGTGACCTCTGCCTTCACTAACTTGCTTAACTATGCATATTGCCCAAACAAACGCAAAGGATTATAACTTGGGGGGTGAGGGTGGACTATCCCTCCAAACACCAAGGAAATTTACATCTCAGGATTGGATTTTCTCATCTGAAATAGATAGGAAATTGGGTGGGATTGTCTTTGACTCACCTCAAACCCAAGAAAACAAACAAGCGCTATTTTAGATCAGCTAGGAAACCATGTAGTGTACACACAACGCAGCACTTCTCCAGCTAATGAACTGGGGTACAACACTCGAAGCTACTTTTGCAAATCAGGAATGGTCATCTTGTTCAAGCTGGAGATGAATACCTTCTTCAGGATTTCTTTTGTGAAAAACATGGTCCCAGACACCTTCTAAGGTTTAGGAATTAATTGTAGACTCAGATAATTGGGATAATAGTGAGAACTACTGAGAATTCTCTCTGAATTGAAATATCTTTAAAAACACAATGTAATATGTGTTCTTTTGGTTAATCAAAGCAGTAGCAAGAAAGGAGCTTACCATTTCTACCCTACATACCTAACTAATTATGATCTCCTTTGTAAAACAGAATGCTTCACATTTTTTGTGATCACAGGGAAAGAACTAAGAACTTTCACATATATGTCTTGACGTTAAGGCTGCCAGAGCACCCGATAAAGTGTTAATATCAAATACAGTTGTCACTTGCAATGCCCCGGTGAAAGTTACTCTGAATATATCTGAACTCTCACATTAGAACAAGCTGAGAATTATACATCTCTGTTAACCTACCAAAACTGTGCTTACAGAATGACCAAGTGTGACAATTGCACAAAAAGAGTTTCTGCCCATTCAAAAAGAAAGCGTTGACCATATGAAGTTCCAAGTATTGTCCTGAAGATTGAAGGCATATTACAATATTGATGATAAATATGTACATAATCATATTCATGGACAAAGACTACAAATAACATTTTAAAATGCTTTATCTGATTACTACTACTTGCTGAGGTACAAAAGTAGTGCAAGAGAAGCTGGTGCAGATAGCACTGAAATAACAGCAAAGTCAATGCAGACCCAGAACTCCAAAGGGAAAAAACTCTTAAAACTGTGGTATTAGATGTGGATGCTACTTGTAATATGATAACATCTTTTCTATATGTTGATGGCTATTGTGTTGTCAGCTGTTCGACTAAATGAGATTAATTAAAATAATTATTTTTAATTTATCAGGAAAACTATATCTGCAACAACCAGATATTTCAGTACTAGAAAGATGGTGAGTAAGCAGATTCTGTACTATGTGGAACATCATTTATTTCAGAGGCAGTTTGTACCGGTGACTATTCCAAGCTTCCAAAAGAAAAAGCAGAGGTGAAATCCTATTTCTGTCAATGGCCATCACAATGTGTCCCAGCTAATATGTACTTCAAAGGCGAAGTAGGTGTCATTTATTTTGAATCTCTACCTCTCACTGTACTAAATTTAAAAGTTTGGCTTGTAACCTGAGACGGGATCAGAACCTGAGATTAAGGTAGGTATTGAAAATAGAGCTTTGTGGCACATAAAGCCTATAGCTCTGAGAAAATGCAGGAACGAGGCAGTAGTCTGCTTATGATAAGTGACATAGGGATCCGTGCTCGAGGAATACAGGACTCTGTTGGCTCAGAAGTTATTGAGACCTACATGGCTCCCTGCAAGGTTATGAGCTTGGCTCATTAGCAGTCAAATGGGCAGCCTGCCAAAATACTGTATTTTCCAGGTCTGCAATCCTCCAGTAGCCAGTGTGGAACTTTCTTGCCCAGAGTATTTCTCTAATTTGGGTTCCAACCAATCAGTCTCACTGCGAAACATCAAAATCCTCTGAAACACAGAAATTGTTTTCCTACATACTGTTACAGCTCTAAATCTTCCCTTGCATTACCCTTTGTTCCCATTTCTGAGATTAGACAATATTGTGTTTTGGAAAGATTCTTTACAAAATAGTATTATGGCTGCAAACAGATGATGTACATGAAGCTGAACAAAGCTGCACCTGCTAAAGAGACACACCTGCACTACAGAGGGATTTGGCTTGGGGATTCAGTCAAACCAGGACAATTCTATTATTTCACCCTATGGTCAGCTGTAGGCAAGCTGCCCAGACCAGAAAAGTTCTCTTAAAAAGAGCAGGAAATTAAGTAGATGGCCTTGAATGAGGTTATCATACTTCAAGAAAATGAAAATTATTAAAAATGGAAAACATGAAGTTAAATCTGAGGAAATAAAATACTTTAACTTTGCACAGATGCAATTTAAAGGCTCCATAGAAGACCTGAAATAACTTGGAGCATATAGAAAAATAGGCTCTAACCTATTGACCGTAAGCATTCTCAATCTACTTTCAGAGCACTTAGTTCGTAGCACATAAAATATTGAGCTAAAAGAGAACTATTGATGTAGATGTAATGGATGCGTAAGCAAAGTTGCTTTTTGTGTACATCTTAAAAGTAATTTAAAGCCTCGCGTGTTGGGAATTGCTGAATCTAATTTTTAGCCTGAAGCAAATTTTTATAGCTAAATAACAAACTCTGATAAGGGTTTCTAATGGTCAGACTTAAGCACTCTTCTGCTGCTAGGTGTTCTAATGGCACACCCTAGCTTTGCTAGACCTGGTTCCACAAAACAGTCCCTTCACCCCCTTCACATAAACTCTACATTTCTACAACTTGAAATTAGGCATTATTTGGATACATTTAAATCTCATCTGTTTTAATGGAAAGCATGTGTTCATTTTCTTTCAAACTACCTTTGAAAAGATCATGAGCAAGTAATTAAATCTATTAGTTGACATTTCAGTTCTCAATAGCTCTAGCCTAAAATTGTTCTCTTTAGAAATGGTAAACATATTCAACACCAATAATTGCAAGTTATTAAGAAAATCGAAACTGAGTGCTCTTCATTTCATTCACATAAAACTAACTTCTCTTGACCTCTAAGTTTAAAACAACACTTTTTTTTGCAGTTGCTGTAAAACAAAGTAGAAAAGTGCTTGTGCTTTTAACCAGCTGCAGGCAGAAGTCCAAATATAATTTCCTGTGTCTAATAGACTCCAGTATTCACATCTTCTGATGACCAGTTTACAAGGAAAATACTGCTATCCTGTAGTGCCATTAATTCAAGGAAAGGAGTAATACAGAAATCACTCTATGAAAATATTATTAAAAACTTGTTTCTTATTCCACATGGAACTGTATTCTTCGAATCTTGGACAGATCAAAAGAATTGGTAACAAATCAGAGACAACCCAGAAGCAGTGTTTTGCCATACTGCAGTAAAAAAAAAAAACCACCCCACCCCACCCCCCCCCAAAAAAAAAAACAACGAAAAAAGGGACATACACATGTTGCAGGATGCAAGGTTTCCACGGATAGTGAATCATGGCTCTTCCTCATCTATAGCTTAGCTAATGTCTCAGATCAGGGGCAAAACAGGAAATAAATTCAAGATTTCCTAACTTTCAACTGTGTCACGCACACAGAACATTCAAAGGGTTGCCAGCTGATTAAGATATTCTCTGAAGGACTCCCCAAGACACCCATAAACTGATGAAAAGCATGACACCAATCCAAATAATCAACTAGCATAAATTGGAATAGAAGTCTTGGACTTGCATTTTTAATAGCTTTTATTCTAATCCAATACATTGAGCACACAGAAAATATTCCTGCTTCAATTTTTCCATTAACTACTGTTGACTAATTGCACTGTTATGGTTTATAATCAGCAGAGTATACCAAGCTTTAAAACCACTATGACAGAGTACAGCATTACATCTCCTTAAAACTTGAAAGGAATGAAAAATAACAAAACCTAATCTCTCTATAAATTGTAAAAGGACTGAAAGAATTACATATTTTTTTATTTAAATGGTTAAAATTATAGAGAAATTCAGTATTAACGAAACAAATAGAATTATTTCAGTGAAATAAGTCTGATGATTGCAGAATTAATTGTATTTGCATAGTAATGTTTAAGTACTACAAACTGCAAAAGGAAAAATTATGAATATCAATTATGATAATTATAATTACAGACTAATGGGAGAAAGAAAAAGATCAGTCTTTTTTCCTTTTTTTTTTTTTCTTTAGTATGTGCTTTTCTGTGCACAGTGGTAAGATGAGAGCTCCAGTTGCTATAACAACTTAACTCTCTATTATAATCAACAATCATGTAAGTTTAATTGTCATTCTGCCCTTCTAAGCCAATATATTAAACAGCAGTTATATGAATTCCATAAATCTTGTTACTAAAACCTATTCTAAATCCTAAAACAAGTTGAAGGATACTTACACATCAGAGTTAGTCTGAAGTTGTCCTCCAATTCCTTATTGTAGGAATGTACCATTCAAAATGCTTTACTTTGTCTATGAGAATATTTGTCTTGGGAAAAATTTTAATTTCATTTTAATTTTAAAAATAATTTAGTTTAAAATTTAAATTATATTAAATATTAAAATATTTTTCTGATAGTATAAGCATCCTTACCTTGTACAAAAGAAATTCCACTTAGGTTAGCAACAACAGTTAAGCTGGTCATAAGAAATAAAATAATGAGCAGAGAGTGTAGAACACCCAAGGCACTTCAAAATCTAATGATACAGACTAACTACAAAGATTATTACAAACTGTATCGTCAACTGCAAACATTTCTATTGCTGGCTTCAATAATGTTTTCTTTCAGTAATCAACAGAATCATATTTGAAAATGGGAAAGATGTTAGCACTCTTCACAAATTCTCTAATTCAGGCCCTGTGGGCTCAGAATAAAATTAAGCCTTATCATTTACCCATTAATTATGATGTCAATCTGTAATAACATGCCTTGTATGTGACATCGGAAACAGACAATTAGAGCAGAAGAAAAAAATTGAATCAGTATCAGATATGTCATGGTTAAAGAGAAACTAAAAAGGGTCTTTTAAATAAGGTTCAAAAGATAAATAAGTGATGCAGTATTAACTAAGATAATTGATTCTTTCTGAACAGAAAGAATGTAGGCCCAAAATGTACTTAAGCTTATGTACTTTTACAGTCACCTGTTCCTGCCTCATGCCCTACATGATTTTGTATTCCAGAGCCTTACAACTAATGCAACAAAAGCTCATACCAACACTCCGAACAGAGTCTGACACCTAACTGTGACCTCAGGTGCATGACCTCACTTTCATTTATAGCGTAATGCAGAGATCCGAGAAAACTACTTAAATGCAATACTGGAAGCTAAATCTACAAATGAGCAAGCCAGAGCATAAAACCGGACAGTACAAATAATTCAGCCACAGCCAAAACTTTTGGCAAACTATTAAGTTGCTAACTACACAGTTATTAATATTTTACAGTACAGACGCATAAGAAAAATTGTGAAGATGGAATTAGCTTGAAAACATGGAGCCATTGCAGCTGAGCCCCAGTGCAGAAATGACCAGCCCGTGGTCTGTGGATCAGCTCCCTGTCCATGATTTGTTTTCAGCTGCTTTCTTCACAGCAGAGCAAGAGGGCAAAGGTGGTCTGCGGGGGAGATGCAGGCTTGGGCCAGCCTTCCCTCTGTTGCCCCCTCTCCTTTGCCTGCCCCTCTCCCTAGAAGGCTGTGGTGAACAGGACATGTTCCAGCACCTCAGTGTGAAGGTACCGGAACCACCTTGGTTAAACACTGGTCAGTACTACCCTAGTGGAACAATAACCTTTGTTATAAGTTAACCATTAGGAAAAGTAACTACAATTTCAACAACACTATGAAAATAAATCACATGTATTAAACCTAAAACAATCATAAATATTAAATCCACCGAGTCACGTTGTTTCCTGCTTGAATATGCCTGGTTTTAGATTTAACCCACTAATTCATTATATGTTGTTTGTCGATCTGTTATTTACTGGTTAACAAACACAGTACACAAAAAAACATAGGAAATAAAAACCACACCAGTTCAGTACAAGTATTAGGTCAGTAAAGAGAAAAAAAGGTAATAAAAAACCTCACCCTACAATCCTATCAGACTGTAGAACAATCAAAAGTATACTGGCATTTAACATATAATCAAGCCCTTTTATCTATCATATTTTTATATTTCATTTAATTATGATGAAGATTAACATAAAATATATATGTAAAGACATGATGATTTAACCAGGAAGTCAGAGCACTCTAAAAACAAATTGTGCTGATTTTTTTGACAGCAACTGCTTACTACTTTTATCAGAAATCAATAATTCTAAAACAAAGTCAAGAAATAAGAACAACTGATAGTCTTTGATAAGGTCCAGCTTTGCAGAACTGCAGTACTGAAGAAACAGAATAAGCTTTGACTCCTGTTCCAAAAGTAGTATTTCATAACATGGCAAAAAAAGGCTTGCTTTCGATCTTAGTTTATTAGATCCAGATCAGAGAATAGAATGAACTATTTATCTTTAAAAAGTAATATCTTTTTGATTATATGTCATAGCAAAAATCTTATCTTTGTCTTGGAAGTTTGAGACTAATGGCGACAACATTAGGAGTCTTGTGAACCTTGACAGTAGTTCAGGCAATTATGTGATGAACGATGAAGATGGAGTCTTCTTTACTCCTCTGCGACATTTCTAGAAACCATAATTCTGAAAATCTAAATGGAGTCATTGCTTTTCACCCCTGTGGGCAGAGCCATAATTCTTCAGATATACATTCTAACTGGGTTTTCTAATAGCTCCATTCATTTCTCAATCTTTCTAATAAGATTGCCAGAGAGGACAGCTTGTCTCTGGCATATTTCTCTTCCAAAAGGACAAAATCATCTGAGCTATTATTCAAGCCTTTCAGCATCACATATTGGTCATCAGAACTTGTCAAATTAAACAAACTAATATTGCAATTTAAAAAGAAAAATGAAAAAGACAGAAGAAGACTCTGTGGTTCCTGTAGTTTCCACAGCACGCTTTGTAAAGTCAAACATGTTTCAAAAGTAACTCCTCATCTCTGAAATAGAGAGGGATATGTACTGAGGCCAGTAACAGGCATTCACCATGTGGTGTGGAAATTTTCACAATTTAGAACCTAAAATCGTAACCAAATAATGAAGTACCACTGCACATAATAGTACTGAAATGTAGAAAATATTCTACTGAATTAGCAAAGGCAATTTTTGAGCCGGTCAGCAATTTACTCATGCGAAACATAAGCCAAAATGGTTTAACAAATTCTTAGTTTTACAGTCTGGAAAAAAAAAAAAAAAAAAAAAAAAAAAAAAAAAAAAAAAAGAAAAAGCTTTTAATATCCCCAAGAAAGCTCCAGGGAAAAGAAAGGCAGCGTGAAATAAACAGACTTTTCAGTCAAGTTAAGGGAAAACTCCTCCTGATTACCCCAGTGATATATCATTACAATACATAAAATTGTAGCTCAGAGTAGCAACAAGAAATTGCTACTTCATTTTAAAGAACACAAAGAGTGAGAAGTTTAACTTTATTTGTATATATGTGAAAGATATGTATGCCATGTGAAATGTGTATATGAGAATTCTTATGTGATGGAGGAAATGATAGGTTTACTCCTGGCATAATTTAGATTACAGAGTAACCAGTGAATTACAAAAAGACTCCTTGGAAAAAGGAGGAGTCAGTTTAAGGAGTATAAAGGAAGCCTTAAAATGTGTAAGGGGGGAATGCCTTGGAATAAAAGAGCGCAGTCAAAACCTGGTCTGGCACTTACAGAAGTTGCCTTGTCAGCAACTACAGAGACTTGTTAAACTTTGTGACCAGCTTGCTAACAAGTGTTTTGATAAAAAGCTGGGGCTTTGTGCTCAAATGGTTTCATTTATATTGAAAACTGAAGACTATAATGTCCTGTGCCTTACAGATCTCTAAGTTCAACCATGAGTACTGGTGTAGGATTCAGGTTTCACTTCATTATTCTGTCTGCATTAATAGACATGAACCATCAAAATACATTTGTATAAAAACTACATCTCTTCACAGGAATAAAATATCTTTTAGAAATCTAAAGCTTTACAGCTGCATTAATTCAGAGGCTAACAAACAGAACTTGAGTGGGAAGAATCTGTATGTAATTTTTCTGTTAGTCAACATATATATTTCCCTCAATGAATTAAGATATTCCTAGCCATTTTATTTTATCTTAATCCCACCAAATGTAGAAGTTATTACAGCCAAAGTAACATATTTTTTGCTATAATTGTTTCTTCTTAAAGTTCTCATTTCTAGCATGTCTCAAATGCCTCTGTTTCAACAAACACTTGAGGAAACAGAACAGCATTATACTTGTAATCTGCTACCTGCTCCTACCATGGAAAATTCAATTGTCTCATAGTTCAAAGATTTAGAAGAAAAGAAATCTTCAGATTCTTTGTTCATTTGTAAAGAGCAAATGGAAACAGAAACTGAAGAGAGAGCTTGGATTTTGATAGAGTTGACTTTCTTTGAAAGAGAAAATATCAGGAAGTCAAAATATTGCAGTTAGTGAAAATAAGGTTGACATCACAAAGAATGTTTGTCGTCTGATAGAAATGTTCCTTTGAAAACCAAATCAA
This sequence comes from Strix uralensis, assembly GCF_047716275.1. Taxonomy (NCBI): domain Eukaryota; kingdom Metazoa; phylum Chordata; class Aves; order Strigiformes; family Strigidae; genus Strix; species Strix uralensis. Next base: position 4,904,995 of record NC_133984.1, read on the forward strand.
AAGCTTAGGTCTTGTCTACAGATATGGCTGATACAATCCAAACCATCCCATTCTTTTAATACCGTAAACTCCAATTAATTGGACTCAGATACAGTTGACCGCAGTTCATTTTCATGACATTTTCTGGCAAGATTTAAAATGAGAACAAATTCCATTAACCAACACCCAATAATGTCAGCAATCTGACTGAACAGTAACATCTATCTGTAACTGAGTGTATGGCTGTAAAACAGTTAAATGCCAAATAGTTCTCTACAGTCATGGACTATCAGCCAAAGCCAAGGAACCAGCCAGTAAACAAACAGGTCACATTCTCTTTACTTCATTTATTTCACACACTGTCTTGATTCCAGTGGAATGTTTTGTCTAAATGTGGATTTCTTTCTTTTGTTGGAAACCTCACAAAACTGTCCCACCCAGGCCAATTCTGTTGGCCAAAGTTTTCATGATTTCAGATTCAATATTCATTTTACAAAATTCATCCTAGTAAAACTGAACCCAATAATAAGTAGTTAAAGTCAGGATAGGCAGAATCATAAGGAGAGCCAGATCAAAATTTTCTTGTAGGTTCAAATGCATATTTGTAGGGAAAATGCACTGATTAAATCAGAAGCTATGATGTTACACCTCCTTTTAGTTTGCTTCACTATATTTATTTCAGTGTTTTTGTACAGCTACTTCACAACTGGACAGCTACCTTAATGATATTTTTAATTAAAATACGTTAAATACTTCAAAGAAAAGCTAGCCACACTTCAACTTTGCAGTTTCCTTTGTTCTGTTTAATACCAGAAACTGTACGCCACTGACAACACCCTTCCTGGGATGCAAATGACCATCTCCAGCATCTTCCTCAAATGACTATATTTAAGATTTCGGTAACTTTTGGCTCTTTTATTGGCTTGTGTTGGCACCAAGAAGGAGCATGCTCAAAAAGAACTGTTGGGACAACAAATGCAACCACATCAGCACAGGCAGTGCATATTGTAACTCTCCCTTTAGTTTTGGTCTTCAAAGATAAAAGTTGATTGTCTCTTACTTTGAATACACCTCTTCAGCTATAAGCCAGATGCTCTTTTAAAATGAAGATACATTTGATACATTTCTCTTAAAATCATCTTAATTTTAAAATATTTTTCACAATGTACCACAGTCACCATGAGTTTGAGTTATATATAGCAAATCCAGCAAACAACAAATCAATTATAGACTCAAAGCCCAGACTGCCCAGATCTTTGGTCCCTTCCTGCCATTCAGCCAACAGTATCAAAAAAAAGCCATTTGTAACAGCATATTCACCATCACCATGGGAATAATAATACCCTAATACCCTTTGCCCAAAGGTGAAGCAGGCAGTTAACACAAACCCTGGTGAACTGCTCCGACTCTTTGACTTTGCGTTTGTGCCATGTTTGGCAAGAAAAGCAAAGTCTGTATTTCACCTACTGCACCATTATTTTATATGTGATGTATACTTTCACCAATAATAGTTTATTGGAGCATAGGAATCAATTACTGCCTTCCCATTCCCACTGCAAAATCTCATAATTCTTAAATTACATTGTTTCTGCCCAATGCATACTAAAACCAGGTTAAGTGAGATTAGTACTGAAAACAGGTTAAAAATAGATTTATTCACCAGAGAGAGGTGGATTTAAATGTTATATATTTTGAAGGAGGGGCAGGGGGAGAGGGGACTTAGAGGTCTCACAAGGGGGATTAGACTTTGCTACTTAATAAAATATTAAGTGACAATCAATCAAACAGGAATGTGTGGGAAGCACAGTTTTGCTGTACTGCTCTTTTAGGATTTGTTTTCTTTAAAATTTGCATTCCTTTCTGCATGCATTTGAGATATACGTATGTTGGCTTTTTAATGATTAGAAATGGCTTTGATCTTGACTACTTGAAGGAACATAAAAATATAAATAGTGTGAGTAGATGTGATTAATCATAGTAATGACAAACATAACAAAATCCAAGATAAGCTTTTCTGACTTCCTCAAACATACCTTAGGAAGTTCAGTCTTTAGCTTATGTCATTCATATAAGAATGATCTACAGAAGTCAGAAGTGCACTAGTGTTCAAGGTCCCCAAATAACAATAGTGCCAGTTTATCAAAGATAAGAACCTAGGAAATCAGAAACATCAGCTTTCTGCTTGAGTAGCTGCCACTCTCCTTTGAGATGGAATAGAGGGTAAGAAAACATAATTCCTGCTGCAATGTAACTGTCAAAATAATGAAATAATATGTGATGACCAGGTATAACAATGAAAATAGTCAACTGTTCTAAGAAAATGTCAGCAGTAGATAGCAAGTGCCTAATAGCCAGGATCTGATGGCTATTTAGAAGATGTGAAAATAGAACTCTTTATTAGAGGAATTTTTTACTGGACACCTTAAAAAAATGGCCTTAAATCATCACGATGATGTAATTTTCTGCATCTGTGTGAAGTGGGCAGTAAAGTGAGATGAGAGGAAGAGCTGTTATTATTAAAAGAGGAAATTTATAAAGGCAAAAGGCAAAAAAACCCAAAAAAAGCCCACAAGACATCATCGATATTGCATTTTCAGATCTCAACTCCTCAGTGCAAGAACCCAGCAACTCCAAAAGATACCTGTCACACAAAATGGTAACTTTCAAAGTCCTTAGTATGTTGGGACAGCATTGCTGAAACCTGAGCTCTCATTTCCTCATTGGCATAAAATACATCATATAGGTATATATATATGTAATCTGACCTAAATCCTTAACCTACTTCTTTTCAACAGCAGCTTTAATGTATGAAACTGATTACTTCTAGTGAAACTACAGAAATTAAATGGAATATTGGAATAAAAAGGAAAAAATATGACCCAACTGCTCCAACAAATTAAGTAAAATTTTAGAGACTGCTGCAGCATTTTTCTGTATTCAATTGATCGTAAGACAAATTCCCCTTCCTTCCATTACCAGCCACCCAATACTTTTTCATAGATTCTTTGCATTCATTGGCTATTCAACTAAAAGAAAATTAACTTGCAGAGTAAGAAAGGCAGTATGGCAACAGAGAATAATTAACTGATCAGTGAAACATATGTACCCTTTTTTCAATAAAAATGGCAAAGTCATGGAAGCAAGATCATATAGTGTCATAATGAACATTTTTTTCAAAATTAGTTTAGTAGTTTCACAGCAAAATAGATGAACACCAGCAGATCATCAGTTACTTTAGTTTCCCCCTTTCCACTTGTTTCTTTTTAGGAATTCCCCCACCAATGTCTAGAATTTTAAAAATATAAACCCCAAAATGCTACACCCTACCCTTTATAAGCTAATGTGTAGACTGAAACAATTTCATGTCTTTGAAAAAAGTTTATTTTGACCAGCCCTATACAACCTATTCATGAGGAAAGTACTGTCACTAATTGAATTTTGAAAGGAATATTGCACAAAATAGCTATACTAAGTCTTGCTACTCAGTGAAGCCTGTATTCCAGTAATAATCTTTCAATACTAATGATGTTTGTACTCAATGGAGGAGCAAAAACACTTCATTAAGTTAACCGTGTAATTCTTAGATATTTCCAACAAATTATAAAGCTTTGATCTTCTGAAAAACACAACAGATAAGATGAATAAGATACTAATGAATAAGATACTAATATTATACAATTGTTAATTTCAAACCATTTGAGAAAAGTTTTACCCACCCAGAGTGCATATGTATTAGAAGAATGATGCATTTATAAAATTACATAGTTCGGAATCCCATTGTGATTGAGAAAATACTAGAATATTAGTACCAGTGTTTCACTCCTAGATTATTCAAAAGTAAGGTTAAGTAGTACTCTAAAGCTTTGCTGTAAAAGCTGCTTTTATTTGGGAAAATGGAAGGGACGTTTGTACTTAGCATGATTTATCATCAGCTATCTCTCTGTAATATAAGTGTAACTATTTTTCCAGCTATCTCCCTGACTATGGCATTTTAAACAGAAGAGACATTTGATAATAAAACTTAGAAGAACAAAAAACAAACCAACACAACCTCCAAGCTCCAAACCAAATAAGTATGGAAAAAATTGAAAATTGAAGAACTAGCTAAATAAACAAATATTCTAACAGTTTCTTAGTTTTATTTTAGCAGCTCTTTATTTGGGTCAACACCTGGAGACCATCTGGAAACTTCACACAGCAGGGTAACACAGACAGTAACCGGCCCAGCAATCTCTGCCACGGGAAGAAACCTGTCTGTCTGTTAGTCTGTTTACAACATCAGTATTTCAAACTCTCATCTCAGCTCTTGAGTTGATAATTTCTCCTGGCTTCGAGATAAGATTCCTTTTCTATGTAGCTGTCTTTACAAAGCCCAAAGGAAGTTTTGCAACATTACAAAGAGTAATTAAAAATGTTCCTCTAAACAGAGTTATCTTCAGGGACCAGGATGAAGGAGAAACTTTTTTATATGACATGCTTGTAGGCAGAACCATCACCAGCACTAAGCTCTCCAACCTTCAACCAGTACAGGCACTAATGATGTCTAACAGTAATCATAAAAAAACCTTCTAAATGAAGCATGCACCATTTACCAGAGGAATACATAAGTTTGCCGACCCACAGATGGACACGATTAATTCTGTAGACCTTTCTATTTAATTGAGTAGAGAGGGATGTAGCTGAATGGTGTTTGAACATACTGTGCCAGTAAGATAAACAAACAAAAAACTCCCAAACACAACATTTAAGTAAGATGATGGCACGTAGATACAATTTGTCTGCTAGAAAATTTGAGTGAATCTGAAAGACTTACGGATATAAATGTATTTATAAAGCAAGCCTAACAAAGGACAAAAAATGCCACACCCATCCCCCCCCCACCACCACCACCACACCCCCCCCCAACTGTTGTTCACAATTTTTTTCTCTGAAGAGATACACTATAACCCTGTTCAGGATGCAGCAGAATGATTTTAACCTGACAGCTGACAACACGTGGTATGTACATGGAGTGCTATCAACCTTCATATTGGCAGACAAAAAAGCCCGGTGTGGTTCCTGCGGTTACGTAACTGGTCTGAGGCTTATGAATTCCCCCTCTCACATTCTTTTAATATGTGCATTTTATAGCTTGCAAGATACAAAAATACAGGCTTTGAAAATTAGAGATTAACTCAGTCTCTTGTGGAAAGAGGGGTCACAGCATGAATGATACAAACAAGGCACATATTATGCACATGGTGGCTCTCTAACATTAAAAGAAAGCTTCAAAACTGTATACGTTCTTGTTTGTACTCATTGGGCTCAGGACTTCAAATATCTTTTGCAATTAAATCTATCAAACTTCAAGCTCCCAATTAAAAATTTTCAAATGCATCATGCTCCAGGGTGTCTGAAATTAAAAACCACTTTACATGTTTGTCAAGTCCTCTTTTGTAATTTTTACAATGTTGCTCTTTCTACTGTGATAAGTGCTGCCAACCCCCTTCCATTTATGTGCCACGACAGAAGAAAAAATAAACAAAATTCCTTCAGACAGCTCATTCTGAACTACAGCATTTTGTTTCAGCAGCGGTTGCTCTTACCTTTCTCAGACACCTATTCTCAAGATGGGGACAAGGGGGAATTGGAGAATTTCTCCATGTTGCTGTTCTTGAAGAAGGCTACTCCCCCAGAGAAGCTGGAAGCCACGGCTGGTGCCGGGAAGGTGGCCCTTCGTCATCACCCTTCGCCGTGCTCCATGCGGGAGCTCTGCTGCTGCCAGCCCCGCTGTTGGAGCATTTGGGTGTGCAATGGCTCTTGCCAGTATGACCTTCAACAGACATCAGTGAAACATAAAACCTGAAAATATCTTTAAAAGTTCACTTTACCTTTTGATAAAAGGGAAAAAAGGAATGACCATGTTTTAGTTGAGCATGGGGATACAGCCAGTTCCTAATTTTTCCTAAGCACCTGAGTGGGGAAAAAAAAAAAAAAGAAGACTAATTCTAAAACTCTGAGAAGTCAGTAACTCTTTCTACTTTGTTCCTCCAACAACTCTTCTTCTAGAAATGAATGCCTCCTATATAATGGTCTAAGTAAATATATCTATAGATAAAAGAGGTTTATTCCTAATATACTACTAGACTATTCCTAAAATAACCTGTATCATGCACACAGTAATGTTGTGGTGGGCGAGTGTCTTACCATGGAGACAGAACCATGTTTTGGGTCTTGTGCTCCCCATCAATCAGAACTGATTCACCAGAAGAGAGAACCTAAAACCAACGTGGTTTCTTAAAGACTACAGAAGTAGAGATAAAGACGGTCTTTACACAGTTCTCAATTTATATGAATATAAATTAAAGAAATTATTTGATGTATGACACCAACATTGTTTATACATGTAAACCAATGGACATGAATTAAAAACTTTAAGTGAGAGACACCTAACAGCTGGATTGAAACTGCAGGAACTGTAGTTCCTTTTTTCTCTCCAATGGCTTCATTCACCTGTGTAGAGAGATGATGGCTATGAAGCCATCCAGATTTCAAATCCAAAATTGCTGAAGATGAGAGAGGGAAAATGTTCCAACTCAAGCCTTCCTTTGCCATGTAATCACATTGCAGGTAACTGTTTTAATGAGCTTCTTCCACATTTGTTAACTTGAATTCCTATTTTCTCTTTAAAAGGAAAAGACAAGGACTACTTAGGACCCCAAATTGACATTTCCCTGTAAACACAAAATATATTTCAAATCTATCATATATTTAGGGGACAAATAAAACAGAAGTATGAATGCTGTTCAGAAGAAAATAGTACAGTACAAGTAACATAGTGGGTATAAAAGGAATATGCAGAGCCTTAATTATAAATTAGATTTGAGTGATGCTAGGAACAGATTAGAATTCTTTATTTTTCTCTTTCTGTCATCTATATAGGGGACAATTATTCTTCCAACTCAAGTTACATTTTGCAAGCAATGTTTACGATGCATGTAGTATTTTGTTTACTTAGATTTGCAAAACATCCTGTTTTGATATTACATTCTTACCACAGGCCATGGAAAATTAAAACATGTTCAGAGAGAAACTGAAATAGTTCATAGAATCATAGAACGGTTTGGGTTGGAAGGGACCTTAAAGATCACCTAGTTCCAACCCCCCTGCCTTTGATAGGGACATCTTCCACTAGCCCAGGTTGCCCAAAGCCCCACCCAACCTGGCCTTGAACCCTTCCAGGGAGGGGGCAGCCACAGCATCTCTGGGCACCCTGTGCCACAGTGCTTCACCACCCTCACAGGGAAAAATTTCTTCCTTAGATCTCATCTAAATCTACCCTCTGTCAGTTTAAAATTGTTACTCCTTGTCCTATCCCTACCCCCCCAATAAAGAGTCCCTCCCCACCTTTCCTGTAGCCCCTTTAAGTACTGGGAGACCACTCTAAGGTCTCCCCGCAGCCTTCTCTTCTCCAGGCTGAACACCGCCAACTGTCTCAACCTGTCCTCACAGGGGAGGTGCTCCAGCCCCCCGATCATCTTCATGGCCTCCTCTGGACTGCTCAAGCAGGTTCATGGCCTTCTTATACTGAGGGCTCCAGAGCTGGACACAGCACTGCAGGGGGAGGTTCATGAGTGCAGAGTAGAGAGGGAGAATCCCCTTCCTTGCACTGTTAGCCTCACTTCTCTTGATGCAGCCCAGGACACGGTTGGCTTCCTGGGCTGCGAATGCACATTGCTGGGTCATAGTCAGTTTTCAATCCACCAATATGCCCAAGTCCTCCTCTGCAGGGCTGCTCTCAATCCACTCCTCGCCCAGCCTGTATTTGTGCTTGGGATTGCCCCGACCCATGTGCAGGACCTTGCACTTGGCCTTGTTGAACCTCATGAGGTTCAGATGGGCCCACATCTCCACCCTGTCCAGGTCCCTCTGGATGGCACATCCCTTCCCTACAAGCATGTCGACTGCACCACACAGCTTGGTGTCATTGGTGAACTTGCTGAGGGTGCGCTCGATCCCACTGTCTGTGTCACCAACAAAGATGATAAACAGTGCCGGTCCCAGCACCAACCCCTGAGGAACAGCACTTGTCACCGCTCTCCACTTGGACATTGAGCCATTGACAACAACTCTTTGAGTGTGACCATCCAGCCAGTTTCTTATCCACCGAGTGCTCCATCCATCAAATCCATGTCTCTTCAATTTAGGACAAGGATGTCATGTGGGACAGTGTCAAAATTCTTGCACAAGTTCAGGTAGGTGACATGAGTTGCTCTTCCCTTGTCCACCAGCACTGAAACCCCATCATAGCAGGGCACCAAATTTGTCAGGCACGATTTGCCCTTAGTGAAACATCAGAGGCTTGACATTGGTCTGTTAACACTGTAAGTGTTCTCTCTTTTTTCTCAACCCCACATGAATGCTAATACTAATAGTTCATAAATGTGTATATCTGATTGTTCTGTTACTTTCTATACCTTGTAAAATAAAATCAGCGTTCTCTGATGAGACAAAGGTAAAGTTTCTGAGTAAACTCTGAATTTCTTCTCCTTATTGTTCTGTTACTTTCTATACCTTGTAAAATAAAATCAGCGTTCTCTGATGAGACAAAGGTAAAGTTTCTGAGTAAACTGAATTTCTTCTCCTTGAACAGCAAAGATTAAGACATCTGGAAGACAAATAGGAATCTACCATAAACAAACACTAATATAAGCACCCAGGGAGATATTTCTTATGCTTCCCTGGAAGAAGCAAAAGCATCTCTGAGCAGCAAATAATTACTTGAAGGGAATAATCTGTATCAGTATTCAGGAAAACATAATGAATTCTTCCTCTTCAAAAAGCTATGAAATACTTCATTGTGTGTTTCCCAGTATTTTTCCTTGGGGTATAAATTACTACTTCACTTTCTGCCTGGAAATGTGCCTTACACAATTCTATGTATTTCTAGACAGAATTGTGGAAGGTACCTGAGCAGCTGTCACATCCCCAGAATGAGATGCTCAAACATTTAGTTTGGTTTTGGCAAACCTCTGCCAATTTTTTTGATTCACCTGCAAGATGTTATGGAGTTTTTACATGAAGTGCGAACAATTTAAGTCATGAAGTAGAACAGGTTTCATTACTATTTTTTTTGTATTTAAGCAAGTTTCATATTTTCAGAATTACCTTGAAAATAATCATTTCAGGCTCATGATAGAGTCATAGAACTATCTAGGTTGGAAAGACCCTTAAGATCATTGAGTCCAAACACTTCTCACAGTCTTCACATTCTTCTTCCTCCTGTTCCTTCTCCTGCGTCCTTTTCCTCCTCCTCTTCCTCTTTTTCTTCTTTTTTAAAACACACATATTCTTTTAATGAAAAATTAAGTGTGTGGGCAATACCACTCAAAGTACATATAGTCAAGAATATTCAGTTTTTATTACCAAATGAGAATAAAATCATTAATCTTTAAAAAGAAAACACCAAAAACATCACAGACACCACCACCTATTATCACTGTGCTGGACTACTACTCATTCCTAAGAATCTCACTCACTGCATTTGGGTACTGAGATATATTTTCAGATCTGGCCATAAGTTTTTCAAGTGAGGATGCAAGTAACCATAGGGGTTGACAGGGGGAAATGACCTGTCAGTTGCCGGAAAAGAACCAAGTCATGCACTTGTTATGTTTATTACAAGTTAGTTATTCCTTTGGGTTTGAGGGATTTTATGTTTTTTTTTCCTGCCACCAAGCTACACATCTTGTATTTTAATATTACTACACTGCATAACACAGTGTCCTTTAAATAGGAAGGGATTTCATTTCCTGAATGCAAACTAGGTTGCAGAAGAAGTTAATAAGCAGAATAGAGAATTATGTATTTCATATAGGCTATAAATTTAACAATATGCATTTGTTTTTCTTTTGGCTCTTATCCAGTTACTCTTCTTTGTACATAAAGCCTTGGTCCCCGGCACACCAATGAATTGTTGTAAAAAGCACAAAATGTTCTGAAACCTCATAAAAAGAGAGAAAAGCAGCAACAATTAAAACTCACGTATTGAGCTATCTCCTGTATGACTGTTTCCCATAAAAGTCAGTTTTATTTCACTTCCAAAATGACTCAGTCGAGCACAAAATGACTGATCATTGCATTAAATGTTGTTCATAGTGTATATTTAAGCCAGCTAATCAAAGACAACCTATTCTACATTTTTATCAATATTCTATTTCATGATTAGCAAACAAGCTGTCAGCCTCGCTATGTTTTCTCACAGAAGTTAGGTTAATCTATGTAATTTTGATGAGAACAACAAAATTCTCGAGTGTGGTATTATATTCTGTAAAACAAAGCTACATAAAGCAGCAGGGCAATTTTAACTTTGAACTGCCTGTTTCAGGAGACAGTACGCTTTAGAAAGCGATGAAGTGTGTGCATCAATCTGCACTGGGTGACTGTGAGTCAAGTCACAGCACGCAATACGACCACATCTAACACGTTACGGAGCAAAGGCATGTGTGTACCTTTCTCAGCTCAACTTAGTTAAAGGATGTTGGTTTTATATCTTTCTTTTTCTACATGGCACATTATGAGAGATCTGAACTGGAACCCCGAGGAAGCAGACATGCTCCCCCAGCACATCTCCACTTCCTCACAAAAGGTAGAGAAAAAAACAGCAACACATAGCTAGTGGTCTACACATGCTGTGCATCAAGAAACACAAAGGAACAAACACTTCCCTCTCCCTTTCTCTCCTCAAAAAGATCCAAACAAATCCTTTTTGTTCCAGGCATTTGAGGATTGTTAGAAATAAAACAACAGCTTTTTAAAACTCAAAACATACAAGACAACACTGGGGACTGGAAAAGCACCATATCCTTGAAGAATTAAAATGCAATATAAATCTAAAGCTTAGGAAGAAGGGGATGTCATCAAGATGAGGCTGTCTATTTTAACCTAGGTACAAGTAGCTTCTCTCATTTGTAACACAGAAACACTGAAATTCAGTTTTTGAAATGCTGATTTCATTCAAACTGTATCCACAGTTTTTAAATCTCACCTCTTCAGCTGCTGATTTGGGATTTTAGCACTGCAGAGCAGCCAAGTTTAGAAGAGCAAGAGAACAAATGCTTTCAGGACTTCCTGTTCTGCTTGACTTACTCACTTGGCGAAAGTTCAAACCAATAAAAGAGAACAAAAGGGTACTTTTTTTTCCCAGGCTATAGTTTCTCTGTTTGACTGATTCCTGACCATCCTATTAAGAAAACTTCCAAGTTTACCAGCAAATTCAATAAACATTAGACACACTGCTACTTCAAGAAGTTGTTCTACAAACTTCCGGCCTTAAAAGTTTATCGATAGTCTCTGTGTTTGGGAAACACTTTTTATTTTCTTTTATTTCACATTCATTGGCGGAGAATTGCTTAAAAAAGGTAACTGGCCTGCAACTATTGCTTGCTACAGTTTCACCTGCTTGTATTTATGGTTCCTTTGAATATCAAACTCACTCCTTAGCAAGATACTGTCAATCCTCACTTCTAAACCATCCACTAAAAACATTAGTGTATTTTCCTAGTGCAAAAACCTGAATCATAGCCTATTTCAGCCAAGTCTTTAGACCTGTCCATGCTTTAAGGAATAAAACACAGCTGTTGCAGTCATATGCACTGACTGATTTGATCACGTACAATATTATGCATGCAACATATTTTACAAAATCCTTCTCTAATAGTTCTAGGAAGATGTCTCTGCAAGAGCACACTCTTCTGTTAGGCTACTAGAATTTAGGAACAATAACCACAGTCTAGTGGCTAACCTGCAAGCAGAGGCAATTTCCATATACTACTTGATATGCACGGAGTTTTGTAGATACATTGTTAGGAATGAGGTGTTAATGGTCCTCCTCTATGGGAGTTGGAAGCAAATATGTTAACTGATTTCATTTAAATAAATGAATACTAAAGACTCAGATTAAATTCCTCTGTATAGTAAAATCACAAAAGAGGATGCCTGGTGCTACCACCTGAGACAAAGTCATCAGAGAGAAGCGTGGAGCTAACAGGTGTAATTCCTACATTATTTCAAAGGTGCACAGTGGGGACAAAACCATGGCCCAGCACTGAGAAGGATAGCTCTGCACCTCCTAAAGCAGCGCAGGCTCCGAGCCCAGTGCACAGTCCTTCCAGAAAAGTGGGAGGAGGAATGCTGCTTGCTTATTTTGTTCCGGCCACTCTTCAAGGAAAGAGAAAACATGATTTTTTTTTACAAATAAATGAATCACAGTAAGAAAACCCCCCAACTTGCTGTCACTATTTCTCAGCCAAACAACAATGACCTAACACTTGAATTCAGCTGCTGTTGGGCCAAGCAGACAGGAATATCCCTCTCTGACGACTGATCTGAGCCCTAAGAGTTTTCTAAGACCCAGTAACCTTGTGGTTACGACTTTCAGCAGGTTCTTTATTGAAGAAAACAAATCTCCTTGCAGCAGCTGCTCATCTTAAAGAGCATTCAGGAATTCTAGTTTTCAGGCTAAAAAGTGACATTTGACAAGTCACTCCTCAGTGAAGCATAACTGGCAGGGTTAGTCGGTCAGTAGTGAGCGTGTTCCCTAATTGCACAGGGGAGAAGGTTTATGCTTCTTGAATGACAACCTTGCTAGCCTGTCCAAGACGATCCCTTTCTTTAGAATATAGTTCTATCCTAAAGAAAGCGCCAGTAAAATATGGTACGTGATAGAGAGAAATCTTGAGACACTGGATGGATTAAACCGACCTAGAACTACATGATTTTGAAACCCTGTGTAATTCTTTAACACTATCAGTGAAATATGGGAAAGCTAAAATCCTTCCATGTGAAATTATTTCATTCTTTTTTCTGATATTCTTTTAGCATAACAGAGTTTTGCTAAATAAGTTCTAAGAAGTGGACTAATTTGATTTTTGTGGAGGGTTATTTTTTTTCTGGTACAGAAAAATATTGCAGGATGTCCTCACCATACTTTGCAATGTTTTCTCTCATTTTTCAACGGAAAGCCACCACAGGTACAGTCCTTCACAGGGACACAGCATATACTGCTATTCCAGGCTAAGGACATAGCTAGCATAGTGGATGAGAAAACTGCAACAACAAATGGAAACAAATATGAAGATGGACCTAGCTGAGGTAACACTAACCTGTTATGTATTACTCCAGCAATTTAAATTAATATGTAGGTAGCATTTATTTGTACTATTTTATCTGTTCCTGATTGTCATTAGCCTGAAAGCTAAAATTATTGTCAGTGCATTAAAAGCCATCACTAAATATCAGCTTGCTTTTTTTTAAACAAACAACGTCATATGAAACAAACAATTTTTCCAAGTTTCAAGAACAAATGTAACATTTAACTTTAAAAGGCTATAAAATGCTTTCAATTCTTAATTTACATCCAAATGTCACCATGCCTAATATTAATTGGATTGAATTAAAATGGCCATTTTGGATGTTAGGTCAACTGTGGCTATCTTTGAAGTTCTTCATGAAGAATAACAATTTCAGTTTTTGTCTGACTACCAAACAGACTTTTCTCAACAGCTAAGTCAAGAAACAGACCTCCCAGTATATTGGTGCACTTGAGTGCAACGAGCATACATTCATAGAGCAGACATAGAATAAATTCATTTCTTGGAATAATTCAGGAATGCTGTTTCAAGGATTCAGAAAAATACCGTCAGATTTATCAGCACCATTTTAAGATGGCCCCAACTGTCCACTACCTCCTCGACCAGGCTGGCAGGATGTGAGCCTGCACTACAGCTTCCCCAGCTCAGTCTACGGAGCTAAGCCTCAGCAGCTGATCCAGGTGGGTCTGCACTGCAGTACCTGAGGATGACGCGAGAAGGTGAGCAGAAGTTAGATTGCTATTCCTCCCTCCACCTCACACATGCAATACTGGCTGAGCGGGGAAGCTGGGGAGAAGGATGTGTGATCCTAGCACTTGGCCTACTTCAGCTGATAACACAACCAGCTTTCCTGCAGCTCCTGCCTGCTCTTTATGAGCCTGATAAGTATTCTTAACCAAGTGACAAGGTGCCAAGATCCATAGGAGGAAAACTGGGGGAAGACAAAAATAATCTATCTACAAAGCTGAAGTTATTGACATCAGAAAGCATTAAACATTAGTAAGTTTACAGGGTGATTTACAAGCTGTTCCGAGAAGAGAGGATATGTGAAATCCTTCATGTTCTTCCTTTCTTACAACAAACAAATGCCTAAAGCTGAACAAATAAGAGAAAAGAAAATCTTGTGTGAATTTTTAATTAAAATTAAGGCAAGAAACTTTCAATGCAAAGCGACCTCTTCTTTGAACATTGTAACATAAAAGCTTCCTAGCAGCATATCTTTTTGGATCATGATAAGAAGTGATGCACTCAGCACTGAATAAGGCAGATACTGACAAAATCAGAAAGCTTGTACTCAAAGAATAAGTCCCCTCCCCATAAATGTATTTTGCCCAAGCATCACTTCTACAATATGCCTCTGGGGAGGAATTTCTCATCAATTTCAGAATGCTGCAATTTTCTAGCAAACCTGTCACCAAAAGAAAGAAAACATTTATATACCTAGAAAGTATTCATTCTCTTGTGTACTCTCCCGTTGAGCTAAAGGATATGCAGAAGTGATCCTCTTCATTACGGATACGAGGATTGCTTGTGATTAAAAATGAATTGGTGTGTACAGGGTCGATGAAGAGTTATTAGATGAAGTGTTATGTGACACTGCACAGACTTACAGTAGGAAAGACAAGAACCATACTACAAAAGTTTTTCAAAAAGGAGATAAACGCTCTCATTTTTCTGGCTTTAATAAGCTTATGTTGCAGCTAAACTTTGCACAGATCAGGAGAGTTCCTCGTGTTATCAAAAAAATAGCAATATAGAGGAAGCAGGGACTCTGTTAAGAGGTTAAGGTGAGAAGAGCTACCATGCACAGTCCCTAGCTAAATAAATGCACAGTAAGAGAAAACAGGGTCATCTATTCCCTACTATCCATATAATCATGCAAAAGCCATTTTGCATCCCTCTTTATCCATCTGTGATACTACAAAGCTATCTCCAACTTGAATTGAATAGTCCTTGGCTAAAGCCTGGGATCTAGCACTAGAAGATCATCTCCTTTCATTAATATATCATATCAAAATGCCATATCATCATTCTTAACTCACAAAGAGGAAGGATATAACAAAAGAGAAAATACGACTTGCTGTTTGTGCACCTTGTGGTGAGCTCACCTAGTACCCACATTTTGCACAAAGCATAACAACTGCATGAAAGTATATGCTAAGAAAATAAATCACAGAACTGAAAAAAACCCACTCACTTCTATACTAATTTGATTTTCCTAATTACATTCTTGGTCAATCTGGTCTTTCTGTTACATATAAGGTTTCAAAGGTCCTTGAATGATGATCAGAGACAAAACTTTTAAAGAGAAAAAATATCTGCCTATTTCCATCCAGTATCAGAAAGGAATGGACACAAAATAAAAACTTCCATCGTGATTTTTAGAAAAATTTATTCTAAATGTACCAAGGCCACCTAAATGTCACATCTGTCACAAACTGTTCAGGGTTTATAATACTCCTAAATTTCACAAGTAAGCTAGATTACAAGAGCAGTAACCCCCTTTTAACTTTGTACTTCATGTAATAAGAGTATTATCTGCAATCTATTTTTGACTGAATTCCAAGTTTTCTGTTATAAGAGCCTTACATAGCCGAGTCATATATTATCAGCATTCTTCTGACCTTTGTTGCACTTTTATTCTCAAGAACATTCACTAGAAATTCACGAATAATTTTATGACATTTAGCAAGTCATCTCAGCACTGAAGTGAAAGGTTTTTAAAGAGAGCAGTTGAAAGAAAATGATAATGGAAGGGTTATCATAGAAGAAATAAAAGCGATTTCAATATCCAAGAGTATACAAACAATTCAGTCCCAACATCCTAAAATATTGACAGATAAGATATCAGGATTCATGCTATAGGAAATTGGAAGAAAAAATTTGGATTAAATAGATGAAGAAATTCTAAGAAATAGGTATTTCTGGGGAAACTGGTGGTGGAAGGAAGAAAACAACATACTTTTCATGCTAAGTAATAAACTACTTTTTGTGAGGGACTTTCCCAGTGGAGTTTGTGAAGTTACCCTGTTGCAAGACCGAGAAAAGCAGCCATCTGCTAAATCTGTTTCTCTTGCACTCACCTCCCTTAGAGACAGGTAGGTCTGGCTATTCACCCTGTGCTGAAAACCCCTGCACCCCTAACGCCATCTCTTCCTTTCCAGACCTCCACCTCACCTGGCTGACAAGGAAAAAAGACAGGAGTTCATATATAAACAGCAGATAGTTCTTAGTTTATGAGAAAGAGTGATGCAATGCTGTAGCAGAGAGAGATGGAGATTTGTGCTGAAATACTGTGTTTCCTGGGTTATGGAGGTATAAGTGGGCCACCTGATTCTCTATTTCATTTGCATGTCTTTAAATAATGCTGTCCTATGCTCTCTGCTTCAACACAGGACTAAAAATTTACTAAAAATGGCTGAGATAAAGAGAATGGTTCCTGCTTTCTCTCTCATGTTGTTCTTGTATTAGTTCCTTATTCATTTATTCCCCTTTCTCTCCTTCAATCTGAAATAAAAGCAATTCCGAGAGGAAAATGGTTTGCTCAGAATAAACTTTGTATCAGAAACTTGGGATGTTCAAGGTCTGAAAGGAAACGATGGCTCATAGGAAGTGAAAACAATAATAATTCATTTAATATGTGCTCCAGATCTTCTGCACAGTGCATTAATATGAGCCTTTTAAAATTCAAGCAATAATTTTGTATGTCTTTTCCTTTCTAGCCTGTGTGAATCATCACCCTCTCCTGGACTAAGAAACGAAGGCAATGTTATCCACACTTTATGGATGAAGTACAGACGATTAAGTGTCATGCCACAAATCAAACAAAAGCCTTCAGAACAGCTCCTGAACCAAAGGCTGGTACTTTAACCATATGATAATTTTCCTCTGCCAGGTATTTAAATTTTACCCCAGTAGTTCAGGAGTTCCCATTAGCACAACATTCATTCCAGCACCTGTCACCAATGAAAGTGAAAGAGATTAGAGTTCATGAAGAGGATCCCATCTGCCTCCTCATTATCATATTTTCCCCTTACTGAAGATGGGACTCAGCTACAGAGCTCTGCCGAAGGAACTGAGAATGCGAGTGGAAGGGAAAGAGCAAACAACACATTGCAGAGGCCACAGTAATTTTCAGAAAACAATAGAGAAAGTCTTTGTAGTTTTTGCTTAGCTCTGCCTGACATAGATACCAGTCTGGACCTTGGAGATAATAAATATGAAAGACTTGAGGGTGAAGACATCACAAGACGGGTTTCTGGAGAATTGCCATTTCATCTTCGCATATATTCATTAGATTTTAAACCAAGGCGACAGAAAGAATTAATCTGTATTTCTAATATTTTTGTAAATAATGCTTCATTACTGTTCTCATGCATTGTGTTTTATAATTTACAACTGATTTGCAGCTACTGACTTTGATTCCATGCTTGCATTGACATTGCACAGCTTTTAAGCTAACATACTTGCCCCTTCCTTAACCCTTAAGGGGACACGGGCTGATTTTACCCAGATAACAATCTTCCACGTATTGGAAAGTAGCAGCATAAAATGTATATATTTGAAAGGAATCATGATAAAGCCACACAGGGGAACCACAGGTCCCAGAATACATTGTTTCATGTTGCTCAGAGGCTTTTCTCTGTATAGGTGTAATAATATCACAGCAATGAGGATTATATAGCCTGTTTGCAGTGCTTCCTTGATACAATGGTAAAGGCTGTCAAGGTGTGAAATATGAATCCTAAGATACCCACTCTCTGTGCATGCACCTTAGAATTAAATGAAAACCAAGTTAACAGATTTTTTTCAAATATTAATTTATTATTACCATGAAATTGTTACCTACTACTCAAATAATGCTTATCGTGGATGGAAGAGACAGTGGGTCTGCCTTTCCCAAAGGTCATAGAGGAAGCAGGGATGTACACTGTACATGTATGGGTGTACACAGGTGTATTTACTCACCTTTCTACACACAGTACAGAACAACTAGAACTACACAGTTGGTACACTGCCTTTTTCCAAGTCCTGTTCCCAATATCTGTGGATATTGATGGTATCTGCTCAGTAAACTCTACTAAAAATCAAAATAGCTTCTTGAGTCAGTACAGGTAAGATTGATACTATACAAACAGACAGCTTGTGTTTCTGCCAGGAAGGAATGTTCATTCCATTAAGTCCAGTTTTTGTCAATTTACATTAATTATTAACATGTTTCTAATGAGATCCTTGGAATGCCTGGGAGTCCATGAAAAACAAAATCTTCATAACCTTAGTTTGGAAACATCTTTATCTGTCCTGGCTTTATGCTTCTTGAGTATTAAATCCAAGTTTTGGGATTCTGAAGACCCCTGTATTCTGATCTTTTGCTGGCCGGTCCAGCAGGGAGATGCTCCTATGTGGAAGATGTGACAAACTCAACTTAATCTCTTAAACCAGAAGATGACTTAGTCCCAAATAAAAGTTGAGGAGATTCTGATTACTAAAAATGATCTTTTGAGCAGCTAAAAACTGTATTTTCTGTCTCATATGAGCCTGGATATTTCATCTTTATATTAGAGGAATTGGATAAGGACATTGAATGCCAAGGATTTTGGAAATGGAAAGCCTATATGAACACACAACTCCATTGAAGTTAATTTCAAAACTCCCACCGATTTAACTAGGGCAAAAATTTCATCCTTAATCTTGGAATATTCAACAACTGCATGTTATAACTCATCCCACCTTATCCCAGCAAAGGCTTTCCTGAACAGGACCCAGTTGTGCCTGAAGCGTGCTAGCAACAGCTTAGCTTCTTAGTGTAGGAGGCATGTGATCTATTTCAATCAATCAATGAGCTATAAATCAATATGACAGGAAGGTTCAGTGTTAAAAAACTAAATAATGACTGCTTTCTGAAAAGTCTGTTTCAACTTTAATTCTCAGTTGCCCATCTCTGCTGAATCTGCAATATAGAGCACAGAGTTAAGCAGTGAGAAGGAAAAATTAAAGAATAAATCATTGGTAGCAAGACCAAAAGCAAACAGAAGATTTTACACTTTACGCTCAGGAAAAAGCAGTAATGCAGTACGTAAATGCAGAGAAAGTATGGTTGTATTTCACAACTTAGTTTTAATATTTGAAAATGCATTTAATAATTCTCACCCGATTTAAATAATATGATAGAAAATTAATGTCCTGATTATGTAGGTGGTCACCTCACTGATCACTTCCATGATGAAGAAATAACATCAGTGTACATAAACAGCCAGAGGAGTTAATTTTGTACTCTAAGCAAAAGTTATTTTTAAGTGCTGGTTTACAGACTTTATATAAAAGGGTGATCAAAATAATAGTCCAAACTTAAAAATCACAGTTGTATAAACTATGTTGAAGTTTAGGATTCAGAAAAATTATGCTGTCTTCATAACCTGTAAGATGCTGCAATCCTTTGCATATTATGAATTATCAAAACAAGCTTTTAAAACTTAAAAGCAGTGTAGCAAGTGGCTGGCAAAGTAAATTTTATTCTTTTGTAATATTCAAGGCTTGAAACTTTGAGGTATTTTGAGTTATTGTTGTTATTTTTATTGCAGATTTTAAGGTCAGAAGAGGCTATTATCTCATCTGATCTAGCTTCCTGTCTATCACCAGTCATTAGCTCTCGCATCTCAGCCAGATCTCTCTATGAAGAGTTCTAAGAGGGAGCATTACAGTCCTCACGAAAATGTCAATGACTGAGCTGCCAGATATGCCAGAGCTCCTACAGTGGAAGAAGCTTGATCAAGTGATGTGCCTGCAGATGAATTCACAAATGCCAAATATGTCTTGCCATTACAGGAAGAGACTAAAGTTTAAATTTGCTGTTAATCTGAAAAAATATTTCACCAGCCTCACCTTTTTTTTAATTTGTTTTCTGTGTATGTTCACAAACATACCTAATATAAAAAAGATTTATACGCAGAGCTACGCAAATTGTCTGTTTAAAGAGTACATTCATGTTTTAACAGACAGACAGACACATGCTCCTCCCAATCCATTAAAATTTAACATAATATCTCAGGAAGCTAGCAGAGTAGTACAAAACCCTTATTTTGATTACAGCATTCTGGTAATAAAAGCAAATGAAATTCCTGTTGGCAACAGGGAGCCTAGGAAAAAGTTGAATAGAAATCTGAAGTCTACTCCTAGTGAAGTCATGAGGTTATAGCGTAGTAGGAGACTGAAGGCTCTGACTCACACTCACTAAGCAAACAGCTGTGGCACTGTAAAGCTGTACTTCCCCCAGCTGTTCAGTATCACTTGGCCAGATGTCACCATCCCTGTAGCAGAAAATGAAGCACATGATATCATCTTCTCTCTTTCAGCACTAACTGGTATTTCAGCACAAACTTACTCTGACTGTCAACTTGTATGAACGATGGATGAACCACAGACCCCCTTTCCCATGCTAATTCACATTACCAACACTAGCTTTGCCGTAACTCCACTGTCACATCACTGAATCCAGTTGCATTTACAGTAGCAGAGGCTTTTCTGTTCAAAGTTCAGCCACACACAGGTAACCAAGTAGCGATTTTCTACCTGTAAGAGAGCTAACTGCTAACTGTATTAAAACCAAAACTCACAAATGTAATTTTGGCAGATTTCTCTGAAAATCCCAGTCTGTCTGCCTGTATTGAAACTGGTGTGTATTAAGTGTCTTCCCAGTATAAAGACAGCTCTCACTGCTGAGTTAATCTGTTTCAACCCATTTTTATATCTCTGCTAGGGTTTGAGTGAGGTGAGCAGACAACTGAAGCTTTTCTGTAGCATAAGACTGCTTTGCTACTTGTTATGACCTCTGAGGGTCTTTGAGCTCTGAATTACAATACCGCAACTTCTCTCTGCTTCAACTAATGAAAGGGCCTATGCAAAGATAAGACAAGACTTATGTGAACTTTTACAGAACTTAGTTTTTTTAATATCAGTCTTCACAGACAGCAAGCATTAGATATTCCAACAATAATCCAGCAATTACTCAACTTCTCAGCATATTCACAAACAACAAGCATAGTTAAAATCTTAATGCCAAGGTATTACAAAATAGGCCTGCATATATCCCTTACTGCTCTTGCAACACAGTCTCAGTCTTTCAAATTACTTGATCCAAAGACTTATTGATACTGATACTGGTATTACTGTGATATGTCCTCCAGCCTAATTAATGCAGATTTCTGGTCCACAATAGTCTACCTTTTTCTTGACTAGTAAGTACTCAACAGCAGCAGCAAAATCAGAATCTTATCATGCTATTAGCTGAAATAAGACAAGTAGACAGATCTTACTTATTTCACTGTTTGTGATAGTCAAGCCTCATTCCTCTTAAGGAATTTGTTGCAACTCCAGTAAAAGTTCAGATGACCTCTTAAAATGATTAATCAGAGAACTAAATGCTGAAGCCAAGCATTAGGGTACAATATGTCAAGAATGATCCAAAGGTGAGAGGAAACTTAAGTCTTTCACTCCCACCCATGTGCAATAACAGAGTACTGCAAATTTGGAAGTGAGTTACACAACAAGCTGCAGGACAGAGTAGTATCTGGAGTTAATACATGACCACACAGATGAATGCTAGTAGAAGGGGCCTTAGCAAAAGTAACACCATGAAGTGCAACCAGAGATGTAAGAACAAAGAATTTGCATGCTTGTATATAAAAGCTAAGGGCAACAAAACAAACTCTGTTGAAAGTGCCATTTAGTAGATGGGATTGAGGCAGTCAGTAATGGTTTCCATTCCAAGAGAATACGTTTCAGATTTATTCATACCTAGAAAGGGTACCATGAAAGAAATGTTTGGGACTTGGCTTGCATCTGCTAACTTGCTTTACCAAACAGTAATGAAGATTCTCCTTCCTCAGAAGACAGAAGACTTTTCATGGATAGGATGGTACAAGAGAATAATAAACATTATCACAGAATCACGAAATCATCTTGGTTGGAAAAGACCTTGAAGATCCTCCAGTCCAACCATTAACCTCACACTGACAGTTCCCAACTCTACCAGATCCCTCAAGCGCTGGGTCAACCCAACTCTTCAACACCTCCAGGGATGGGGACTCCCCCTCTGCCCTGGGCAGCCCATTCCAATGCCCAACAACCCCTTCTGCAAAGAAATACTTCCTAAGAGCCAGTCTAACCCTTCCCTGGTGCAGCTTGAGGCCATTCCCTCTTGTCCTATCGCTTGTTACTTGGTTAAACAGACTCATCCCGAGTTCTCTGTAACCTCCTTTCAGGGAGTTGTAGAGGGTAATGAGGCCCCCCCTCAGGCCCCTCTTCTCTAGACTATACACATACATATTTAGTTACATATTAAGTAAACAATCCCAGCTAGAGCTGTTACAAATTCAGAGTAAAAATAATTGCTTTTAGTTATAAATAGCCAAGACATCTTCATCCACAGTGTTCAGCAAATACATATACATACTAGCACGCAGAGCATATCATCAGTGAATGACACTGCACGTAAGACATGGATAGGATGGCTGAGAGTGGAGAAAAAAAAGTACTGTCTGCTCCAGGCATATTAGAAGATGAAACCAGAAAAGGACTGCAAGAAGTATATTGCTGTATACACCCACAGGCAATTGTTCCAGTATATCACTTTAACACAGAAAATGTCAGCAACATCTGAAGTTTTCCAGATCACCACAGAAAATTGCTTAAAAGATATCCTGATATACTGTAATGAAGAATGACAACATCTTCATTGCTGACAGAAGTGGTGTTGAATACTTGTTATCTAGTCTTGAGTGGAAATATTACAATCCCATTTTTCACCAGACCTTAATTTTTGCTGTTGTTAAATAAATAATAAGAAAAAAATTCCATTCACTTAACATTACTTTTTAAATCTTTTTGCCCAATGCTTTTCACTGTGAGGAGGACTTGAAGATTCTGAGGCAGGGGATTCTCAAATAAGAAAAAGGACATAATTTTATGATAGAACAACTAGGCTATACCATAGGTACAGCTGAGATTCCTGCCACAGCAAACAAGATTGCAGTAACTGAACATGAACATGTTCCTCAAAAATTCTCTAAATATGTCCATAATTCTATTAAGTTATAATTGTGGGATTCACTAAAGTATTTTAAAATTTTTTAGAGTACCATCAACAACAAGATTTTCAGGACCAGTAGGAGTTATTTCACTTTTTGTAGCCTTTCAGTCATTTTTATCCCATCTGCTATCCATGCAACTGCTGTGCTGTTGGACACATGTATAAAAACACTACACTCCTGGGAATGGCTGCCACAGAAAAGGTTCCACACACATAGACCCAACGGCTACACATATAGTATTAAATTTAACAGCACAAAGGAATAAACAATTACTGGGACTGAAATTCAGTTTCCTGTACTATGAAATTGTTAAAATAGTTCTGGTAGAGTTATAAATAAATCCTATATCAGAATTTAGCTCAGACCATGGACTATTCCCAGTAGATATTCTGACTTTTTTGAATCTGTTCTGGAAGCTCAATGAACTTGATAGTATGAACAGTTTGTTCTATGCCTCTGGTTTAGTAGCATAGCTACAGCCTATCAGTCTATAAATTAGGGTAGCAGGGGTGGGGTAATCAATCATGGTAAATGAACATTCAGAATGCTAGACGTGCATGTATACACTTTACTATGGACAGACTTGCTGAATGGGACGTGCTATATTCAAAGTTTGTATGTACCAACCATCAATTGTCCCAGTACGAAGAGCTGTTGTACTGCTCAAAGGAGAAGCAAAGTCAATTTAATGGAACAAGGAAACACGAGGCTATCACAGAGGAATAATATTTTGCAACAAGAGAGCTGGAAAAACTACACCCAGCCTTGGATGCATTGAAATAGTCAGCATGGATATGTCTGGTAAATGTAAACTATTAATAAAATGTAGCCATATGACATCCTCCATTACTTTCTGTTTTTTAAGGGAAAAAAACCTTCCAACTCTGGAATAAAGTGGTAATTTCCTGACTGGAAGTTTTAAGAATACAAAACTAACTCTTGCTGAGCCAAGTAGACTCTTTACAAAAAGAATCACACTTTAATATTCTGCAGTACCCCTGCAGCATATTCTTCTAATCAACCTTTCATTGCAGTACACTCACCTTTTCTCAACCCACCATACAGAGAAATAACTACTGTGTACATTTTGGCTCAGATTGCTTTTTCTTCCCACCTTCACCATTGTTTGCCAGGGTCAAAGATAACTGGGTGAGGAAGAAACCCTTGCAACCATGAATGGAATAAGAAGTCAATAAGAAGCATTATTCCTATACATACAGCATTTTATACTCAAAAAACCCAAAAACTCAGGAAACAAACTATGGGAGGTAGGGGCATATGTTTGGAAAACTTTTGAAAAATTTAATTAAAGCTGTCATATAAAAATGACAACTAAATCAGCATTAAAATAGTTTCTAGAAGAGAAGTAATTTACAGATTTTCACAGTTAACTAACTGCTTTCTGGAAATAAACTTCACAGTTTACTATAAAATGATCAAAGAGGGATTAGGTAGCTATTGAATTTACTGGAAAAATGTTATAACATATCAATGAGATTGAGAAAATTACTAAGGATCTGAATATGTTAAAGAAGATGTAATGAATCTAAACAGTGATAGAAATTCACTGGGTATGGGGTCATTAATGTTAATTTTATGAATATTAAAATCACCAAGGGGAACAAATTTGCTGACACTAAAGCTGATAATGGCTAAACAGTCCAAAAGATTTCATTCCTAAAGCATTTTACAGATACGCTTTCAACACTGAATTTGGAGATCCTTTGCCACCTATGATATAGAAAGCATAAAATGCACAAGGTTCTTTCCAGAGATTTGTCTACACGCTAGAAATAACTTCAGTGGCCACCCGGTATCTTTTGTCAAAATGATAAGTAATACAGTTAAGTAATACAGTGACAAGAGGATAAAATACAGACTAACAACCTTCAACTGGGTGGGCTAGTGAGTTCCTATGGCTTGGTGCTTGTTGAAAGCAAATGGGGTTCCAAAACCTGCAGTGCAAAATTCATCTGTGGGTGGAAATGTCTTTCTGGCATTTTAGGATTTTTCTCTAATCCCGAGTTGGTTGCCAGGCATTATAGGTCTTGTTATTCTTTGGGCAGAGAATACTGAAGGATCACTTTATGGGATACTGGTCTTCACCTTTACATAGAAAGTCTGAAATGTTGTGTATAGCACACAAATTAAAAGAAAAAAAAAAAAGCTTTGAATAAAAGAAAGCCTTTGCAGTGGAAGCGAGGTTACACAGAATAATAATGTTCAGTTTTACATAATTGTGGTTTGCTACAAAAAATTCTGTGTGGTCTCTAATGTTGGCTAAGGACATGATCTTATTACTAACCTTATTTGATCCCTTCTGGCCATTCCAGTAAACAGCAAAATGGTGGGTGTGAATATGCGACATATACAGAAACACAAAATGAGATTTGAGATAGCGTGGCTAACTCCAGCCTGAAACAGCTGAGTGAAGTTCACACATGAAAGAATTAAGAATCTCGGCCCTTTTTATTCCGGAAAACTTAGTGTTATTCTTTGAAGTAACAAGTAATAATTAGCAAATAGGAATCTTCTCGCTCTTCTGCCTGGTTTATTCCCCATTTTCCGCATCTTGAAACATAGTAACAGCAGGAGATTTTGTGTGTGCGGAGTTCATAATAGGTCTTTTACATATTAGGTTTCAATGCTACTTTGGAAGCTCTTTTTAATATGAGTCTTCTTTTCTTTTTTAATGTGGATCTCAACAATAATTTATCAGAGTTACAATGTCTCACATTTGGAAAACTATGTTTTTAATTCCAGTAGTCTCTAGTTTCTTTAGGAAGGATGTAATTTCTAGGTGGTCGCCAAAATCTTTCTTGTCATGGTAAGGGAAATTTGCTTCTTGATTATGAAAGTAGAAAGGAAGCTATATCAAATTTATTAATATATATTCAAGGTGCACTTGGCAACCCACCTTACACTGAGAAAATGATTACTTTAGAATCTCAGAGGTCATAAAAAACAAATTTCCAACTCTAAGCTGCAAGCTGAAAATGAAATAAGCACAACCTAAAAATACAGAACCAGAAAATATTATATACCCACACCAATACATATTTAAGAATGTGTGAATTGTGAACCTTTCCTGGCTAACTTTGAAATGATGACTAGGAAACAATATGATTAGGACCAGTCTCAGCAACAGCAAATTTATACCTACTAATGAAAACGGACATTTCAAAAAATGCCACTCACCTCTCCTGCTATTTCATGCTGGACACTACGGTGACATTTCCAGGCAATTTACTTATTCATTTTCTGTTACAACAGCTGCCATCATCTGTGATCTGAAAATACCAGAGGATTGAAGAATCTGATGTCTCATCACAAGTCAAAACTTTATAATACAGCTTGCAAATGAATGGTTGTGAACCAGTTTCCTAATATTTGCCTGACATTCTGATTTATGAACCTGATTCTCTGAAGAAATGTATTTCCAGTTTCCATATCCATTTCTCCCCATCAGCTCTAATCACCCTTTTTCTCTCTTTCCAAAGAATTCTTTGGTATCTCCATTTACTATCATTAGCAAGCAAGCAAGAAAATTATTATTATCATTACTTCCTGAATTGAGATATTTGGAAATTGTTTTTGAAGTTCTATTTCATGGTTTTTCTAAGTTATCACCACTTAGAAACATACTGAAATTGAAAAGAACACCCACTGAAATGTACTGTAACACCCTGAAAGTTTCTCGTTAAAACTTAAAATATTCTAAATTTATGCCACTAAAGTCTCTGCCTGCTTTCATTTTCCCACATCTTCTACTTGAAGACAAATGTGGGAACAGAATAATTAGTTTCTATTGTAATGAACTGTAAAATTTATAGTAGATTATTAAACTGAGAAGCATAGAACAATATTATCATTAAGGATTTATAGGTTATAAAATTCAAATTATATATATTTCATAAATTCTCTCTGATCTTCATAGCTATTACAACTTTCCCAAATATCCTTCCTGTTTCTTATTTCCATCTGGCATACTCTCACAGTTTAAGAGAATCGTTAAAAAGTTGCGCAGAGTTAAGGAAATGGAAGGGTTTTTACACAGTTCACCACTAACAGGTATGATCTTTTTGGTTAATTAGCATGTTTTCCTGTGGTGTTCTGTGTGGCTGCATGTGAGACCTACAACTCTGAAACAAACACCTGTCCTGGCTACAGTTTGTGTTTAGAACACCCTACTTCAAATATGTTCTTTACAGTAATCAAAAGGAAAATAACCTTTTAGCATAGTACAGCATATTCTTTTATCCTAGAGAGAACAAGGCACATCTTTCAGAGCACTATTAGTTCATGCTCTCTCTCCTGCATCAGCTTGCTGACACGTACATTTTAGAAGTGAAATTTAGCTTAGTCCCCTTTTCAACCCTAACCCTTCCCCACTTTTTGTCCTCTTGTAACATAAACAGCATAATGGTTCCTTCCCAAAAGCTTTGTAGCTGGCAATGCTGACACCTCGCTGAGAGCAGGCAGCAAGTATCACTATCTAGTGATCTTTCAAATTGCCATTTTTCTTTTTCAACTATCACTACTATATATCTTCTTGATAGAAAACTACCATATGAAGTGCTTCTGAAGTAAAGAAATTCACTTCAGAGGTTTTGGAGATTTTTTCCCTATTTTTTCTTAAATTCATGGCTCTAAAAAACACTGACAGTTTTGATGGAAGAGGTTGCTGCCAGCAAGAAAACAGATGCAAAACTGAGGAAAACGTGTGAAATGTTGAGAAGAGTAAATCAGCGCTTCAGTGTCAGAGTCACTATTTCATTATTCAGATGCAGTAGGCTGAGCAAAAAAGATGAAACATGTCAAAAGTAAGAACGAGGCTAGTATTGAAGTTCACTGAGAAACCTCAGCATCCAAGGCTTCTGCTTTGTAATATTTATAATTGCTCTCCAAAACCCTTGTGCTTCTCTGACTCATATCATTTTTGATCAACACACCTAAGCATATTATGCAGTATTTGTTTCACCTCGCTGTAATTTCACTGAACTCAACTACATTTCACCACTGTAAAGCTAAAGCTATACTGTAATGAATCAAGCCCAACACTATTACCTACTTAAAAGTACAGAAAAGATACTGAGAGAATGTGACATGTTTGGGAAAGTTGGAGGAAATTAAATTCCTTTTAGAAAAACATCTAAAATATCTTAACTTCAGCAGGACTGGATTTACTGCCTGTAAATTAGACCTCATAAGATTGAATGTGGATACTGACGTCTGATTATCAATTTTGGAGGACAGGATGTGTATTCCTACATTTATTCCTGTTCATCTTTTTAAAGTAATAGCATTATCATTAGTTTTGTCTCTTGACACAAATAACAAATAATGGCTAACCAGGGGATCAAACCGCTACCAACAATACCGCATTATACCACAAAACAAAGCCAAACCGTAATTCCGGGATATATCATTGCTGCCTGAACTCAACACCACCACAATCTTGCTGTATCAGAGCTGGACTCATTTTAATCTAATATTCTTCACTTGACTGTTTCCAGCAAGTAATTCTTCAGAGGGAAAAAATGACAGAGTAAACTATAATCTACCTAATCAATTATATGGTCAGTTCATACCCTAAAATGTTACTTGTCAGTTGTCTTATTTTGTGCAGCTCATTCTTAAAGATGGACAAACCCTCATCACTGTAACCCCCTAAAGAAGGAGGTTCATTTTGTTTTCAGAGGGTGGCAACAAAGTTACTTCAAAAGCCATTGCAAGTTCACCTCAGTTTTCGTAAGTGTTTATACCGGAATGCTTATACAGTCTTTTACAAAAATTACAAAATGTTTCATTTTAATCTTTTCAAATTACTTTGTTACTACATCTTATCCAAATCATCTTCTCACGTCCAACTTCATTACTGTTTTTAAAACACCTTAATAATAGAAATATTTTAAAAGTAAAATCGGTTTGGTAACAAACTTCAAGATATTTTTTTTAATTTGCCGAAAAATAGCAAAAATAATAATTATTTATTTATCTATTCAACAGCCTTAACCTTTCTTATATGTTGGAGGCAACTTGCAGAAACACCTCAATCACCTGAGTCTGTCCCACATTTTCAAGAAAAGCCTCAGATTCAGCAATTTTCTTTTACAAATCTCCTTGGGATTCTCAGAAATAGTCATCAATATCCAACCTCAGATAAGAAGCAGACACTTAGGCAGTATTCTCTGTGACATGTTACTTCAGTTTTTTATGATCGAGAGGAACAATAGGATTATGAAGAGCTAGCCTGGAGATGATCTTGCTACTTACTAAAAACAATAGCCATTAATGACTGATTTCTACCAACACATTTTTCTTAAATAAGCCTTCTCATTAGTGTCAAGTAAAATAATTTGTAATTTTTGTAACATTTTTATATGTTTTGCTTCTTATCTAACCAACACATTGAAGGAGAAAGCCTGTAGCATCATTTTTGAATGATGTCTTCTCTAGGCCTTAGTGGCAAGTCTTCACTAATCAATAAATTTCATCTATAAAACTAAATGCATTTCCAAGTATCTGTCACATGAAGAGTTGAGACAGCAACTAGAATGCACATTCTGAAAGTTCTTTTAACTACTTTTACTTCCCAAATAAGCCTTGGTTATCCTGCAAGATTTTCAGCCTGATAGTAATCTCTCAATCTCACAGGAGAACACACTGTTTATTTCTTGTGAATTAATATTTTATAGCTTACACTGTGCATTACAATTTTCCAATCCTCACTCTAGACAAAAGAGGTACATTTATCATTTCCAAGAACAATAATTTCTATTCAGATAGTGCAGGGAAGGACAGAGCCATCCTAAAATCTGTAAATGACTAGTGCATAGATGAAGGGAAGATGAAGGCAGGCTTACAAGAAATATAAAAAAGATATTTTTTAAAACTTTTTCTCTTTCCCCTTGATCAATGTCTTTTCTCAAGGTGCTTTTTAACAACAAGGCAGGGCAGTGTACTTGGCTCTGTCAAAACCAACGTTCCCTCAACGTCATTTGAAGAAATAACGATTTTCTACAGGAGAAAATCCTGTAGAAAGGATTCGACAGATAGCTCAGCAGATACATTTTTCAAATGGGACAGACAGTCCTGCAGTTTTATACCAATTTTTGGAAGGCAGTTTTATACCATGAAAACCAGAGATACTATAGTTCAGCTTAAAATTCAACCTCTTGTCCTGGGCAGATGAAAGTAGGAAGGTTTTGGAAGGAAAAACAACACCAAATAAAAGCTAGTAATGAGCAAAATCCAGCCTGGGGGGCTTTTAACAGAAATTATAACAACAAAAAAGATGTTAGAAAACCTGCATATACAGAATATATCCTTTTCTATTCAAGGCCTTTCTCTGGCTAGGAGTCCCAGATGATGCCGCTTATTCCACCTGAAGCCCTTGCTAGCACAGTGGAAGGAGGCAAATGCTTTAACATCAGCACCTGCCTCCCCAGAGCTCCCTACCAGGGAAGGAAACACCTCCCTTCCTCCTAACCCTCTGTGCAGCTCTCCTCCTGGTGTCTTTTCTTCCAAGGCATCATCACAAGAGAAGGCAGACAACCACTCCGCACTCCCTCCTTGGCAGCTCTCGGAGGGCACGGGTGAATTTGCTCAGGATGAAATTCAAAAGCGAGCAGTTTACTTTGTTAGTGCTTCTAACAAAGGAAGTGGTTCAACAGCTTTAAACAACAATATTCCCTTCTACCAAAGCTGAAAGCACAAATGAATTAAACAGAATTTCGCACTCAAGCAAGGCAGATTGTCAAAGCCGTGTTTCATATTACCCCTTTTAAGCCCCATGAAGGTGTTTCAGACTTTTGCATCCGCTCTGGCAATGTGCACAGCTGGGCGTAAAACCCGGCTTGTTCGCAGAGGTGAGGAGAAGCCACAGCGCTGTGCAGCAACCAAGGCTGGGCAAGTTTTTTACACTGCCCACAAAGTGATGCAGTTCCCTGCCTGCAGGCAGAGCTCAGCCCATCTCTCAGGCCAAGGAGATGGAGGGAAATGAGGGCAAATAACAAGCACTGCTTTGAAGAAGTAGAGTGCTCTAACTGCTCTAGCCTCTATGCTTGTCCTCCTCACCCCAACTCATCAGACACGACATTGTATTTCCTATCAAACTGTAACTATTCATTGCCATGCATAAGGACTGGTTTGGGGTTAATTCTCTGTAAGATGTGAGTACAAAAATACTTCTAGCAGATTTCTTTGCAGCAGATAGTAAACAACGTTATCTCAAAGTTTTTATTTACATCAAATTTCAGACATATTAAAATATGCAAAGCTTCAGGTGTTAGTAGTGCTGGCATAAACCAATACCTGCACACATACCTGCAGAAAACACAAAAGGGTTGGGAAGACTTTTTTTCCCTTGACCAAGCAGTTCTGAAAGCTGTTTTAGAGGTGGTGTATCCTTATGTTTGCATAAAGATGTTGACAAATCCATCCTATATTTCAGTTTATTTTTGGAGTGATTTTTCTTTAATATATGACCAAAATAAACACTGTGTGGAAAGCTGCAGTGTGCTTTGATTGTCTATAGATGCTGCAAATAATTTAACAAGCATCCTCATGATGTTCCTTGCTGTAGGCAAAACATTCATTTTCTTCTGCTTAAAAGTAATGATTTTTTTATTATTTCCTTTTTACAACAATTTAGAAAAATACTAAAAAGAATGCTTCTAGTATAATCTTTTATGAAACAGACAATGCCACAAAATTCACTCCAGATCTCATTCTATTCAAATCAAGCTATGCCAGACACTTGGCCACCATGGACTGCAAACTCTAACAAATGTTAAAAGAACCTATTGAGATTTTGACTATTACAAAAGTCTTCAATGCACAAATTTCCCTACACAGAAATATGTAAAAGATTCCAATATACACTATGCTGTCTTAATACTTAATTAATATTTTGCTCTAATTAACAGTTACTGAGTACCCTATTTATGATTCTTTTCTTTCATCTGATACCCCCTTGCCCTCCCTGTGTTTGCAGTATCAGACACAGTTTTCTGAAAACTTTGATAAAAAAAATTATAAGCTACATTTTGGCCAATATAACCCCCCAAAAGTCACAGTTTCATAGAGAAATTACCCATCTATATTCCCAATGTAAGAAAGAGCTTCTGTGTTCTGAAGCTCTACAGGATCAGCAACCCAAAGGCTAAAAGAGCAGCTTAGCTATGCAAGCTGGAATATACAGAAGCCTGTTAAGGGACAACCCACGTGCTCCCCAAGAGTTGTTTGTCTTCTTGGACAGAACAAAATTAAAATATTTTTGGAAACCTTGTTTTACACACACTCCTGTCCTTATTAAAACAAACATATATTCACAGTATTGGGAGCGAATTGGGAATTCACAGAATTGGGAATATTATTCACTGTAATTGAAAGTCATGGTCTAACTGTTCCAGTGGTATAAATCAGTAAACCCATTGAACTGATAGGAACTATTCAGTACTAAAATAAAATCCTAATAGCAAATGTACCAGTGTAAATCTGTGATAATAACAGTGATTTATATGGCTTGTATTTGTTCTTATTATTTCCACTTTAAAAATATATTTTGTTTTCACTGACATCTGTTTATATCTGTTTACATTCTTTTTATTGGCAATTCATATCTAAAGTTTCAGAATCATCTGTAGGGTGGGGGAATATTGGTTATACAGCAGCATGTAATTAAACAGTTTGGACTTGGAGTTCTGCTCCAGATACAGCATTTCTCCACAGCCTGTGCCCTAATGCCCATACACAGTGTTTCTGAGGTCATATTCTTTCACTGGGGCCAAATTGTTTTCTAGGGCAATGGAATAGTAGCTTGGTCCAAGACAAGTAGTTCCCAGTGACCCTCACCAGTACAGAATG
The DNA here is from genome assembly GCF_047716275.1 of Strix uralensis. Lineage (NCBI taxonomy): Eukaryota > Metazoa > Chordata > Aves > Strigiformes > Strigidae > Strix > Strix uralensis. The sequence goes on from NC_133984.1 coordinate 4,938,062, forward strand.
AGCACATTAAAGGAAAGACAGTCTGAGTAAATGAATTCAGCTGGAGCAGTGCCATCTTTGTGGAAGGACGGCAAGACAGCAAGAACATTGCAGTCCAAGTAAATGACCAATAATTTTGCTGTTAGTAGCAGCATAAAACACAAACAAGGAGTTTTACTGTAGTTCCCAAGTTATTTGTGGCTGAGATACACCTGAAAAGTTGGCAATTAGTAAGAAAATGTGTTCTTGAAAGTCCCATTAAGTGTGTATTTACTTAGCATTTTCTCCAACTCCCTTATTGGAAACCAAGCAGCAGTAGTTTCAGAAAAAGTAGTAAGAGAAGTAAGTGCTTATTTTCCATTCTAGTGCAACAAGAAGTGGCTGAATTCCAGCGTGCCCAAATTAAAACTGGACAAACCTAGTGACATGCATTCCATCTTCAATTACAGAATATATCTTCAGAATAAATTCATTACCACATTCATTCCAAATAGAGATATCAACTGCACACAGTACAATCTAGGAACACTTGAATTGCTTCAAAATTTTGAGACCATGAAAGAGCTGATAGATTTCAATGCCCTGCTCTGTGTGGTTCACTACAGTGATGCAAAAGCAATAGATTCAAGCCTGTACAATTTCAAAAAAGCATGCATAGATTCAGCCATACAGGTCTCATTGATTTAAAACCATAAAGTCACCTAGAAGTATTCAAAAATGCAGGACTATAACTTCAGACCAAAGCAGAGTAATCCTGTTTTCAAAGTTCCCTGATAAGAGCTGCAGTCTTTTGAATTTGCCTTGAGTTTGAGTTTGAAGATCTACAAAAAGATATCTATCTCTAAAGGACTCTGCTCAAGAAATGTCAAATGTAAACAGACTTTGAAGGAGTTAAACAACAGTTTCCAGAGCAGCAATGATCAATTTTAAGCTTATTTGTTGTTTTAGTTTGATTTAACAACACAGAAAGGAGACCTCAACACGAAGCAATAACATGCAGTGACGTGGTAGGTTGCAGTGTGATTAGATATTGCCGGGTACCAGTATTAATTCTGAGGTAATGTATGTACGTACACCACCTTGCAGCTGACTTAATTTTAATATGTATAGTGTGTTCTGGCAGCTGTGTGTCATAACAGGATCCCATCTCTGACATGATTGATGTTCAACCCTTGAGACTGCTATCTTTCACCACAAACAGGTATTATGCAGGTAGGTAGTGTGAAAGAGGTGTCTTTTGTTGGAGGGAACCAAAGGGAAAAAAACAATAAACTGAAAAGAATTGCTTTTATTTAAAAAGCAGCAGGATGGGAAAAAGAGTTCTTTAAAGAAGAACCTTTCATCTCACAGTGCAGGCTTAGAAGATAAAAACGTTTCCCAATTTTCATATATGAATATCTAAATTTAATCTACAGACAGAAATTGAAACAAGAGTGGCCTGGTTTCCAGATATACCAAACATTTTCAATTCTTATGGTCTCTCTTATTTTTCATATCATGCTGGCTTTTAAGGTATCTCTGTATTGCATATTGCAACCTCATGCAAGTTTGTTGTATGCAATGTCCAAACCAGCCAAATGTGAGGCAGCTGCAGGCACAATGCTGGCTAAACAACAGCTGCTACACCCTAAATACTGAACAGGACTCAGTGTTGTACTAACTGCATGAAGAACTGAAATGTCTCTTTCAGGTCAGCTAAGTCATAAAATTCAGAATGGTGCCCAATATACTCCTGTGTGTTGCTCACATACATCACTGATTATAGATCAGATTGTAGCATTTTATTAAAATAATGGATTTTAATGAAAAAAATCAGGAATCTACAATGGAAAACGTCCTTAAATGTAACCTAACATGAATTGATGGCTATTTAATAACTCAGTGAATATTTCATGTGGAATTTTTTTTTCACAAGACAAAATACATTCTACCCCACATACATGTGTGCATGCCCGTGCAAACATGCACACACATTCTCAGATTCAGGCGTCTGCAGTATAACGATGAAAATTTTGACCTCTTAACCCAAACAACAGACCTTTGAACACAGTTAAATAATCCAGAAATTTTCTGAAATTGCTTGTTTTCTTCTGATCACACATCTGACATGTTGATAAGAAGACTCCACATACAGCACAGGAAAAAACACAGGAAAGGTCCTACCAGGTCTTCCTTTATCTCTCCCACAGGAGGGAGACCAGATAGAGGATGATTATGCAGACATTCATGTAGGAAGGGAGTTACGGGTCTGTGTGTTTAGCACAGCAAGATCTAGATAAAAAGTGCCACCGAAGAGGATAAACAGGACTAGAGACTAGGACAAGCCCTACCAAGCATGCACTCTAACCACAACACTATAAAAATACAGCTTCTGTACCTGATAACCCCTTTGGGTACATGGCTACCAGATATCCAAAACCACTTACTACTAGGAGATGGCCTACTTCTGCTTTTGTTCACCAGAAAGGTTGTCTGGGGAGATCCTGTAGCCTAAGTGGCATCACTGTTGTACCCAGTTCTCTTGGGCCCATAATATCTGTCCTGATAATCTGCCTCAGATCTGCCTCAGATAATCAAACCAACTAGACAATCAAGTTTGGTATTGATTGACAAGTCAACAATATTTCTATATCGTTAAGCTATCTCAAAATCAAGAATTAAGAAAATCCACATCATGTGCTGCTTAAAAAAAAAGCTTAAAATGCTCCACATAATGACTGCTATAAAAAGAAAATCACTGTGTAGTAAATCAGAAATATTGTCACAGAATGTTCATCTCATATAGGAAATAAAAGCTTCCCTTAAAAAAAAAAAAATGAAGATATTAATCTAATTTGCAAAACAAGATTTTTTTTGTGCATATATTATTTCAAACAAGACAGATATCAGTTCTCAATTCTTTGTCTTCCATTAAAGTACATCAAAGGGCACTAACCTTTTTTTTTTGTTGTCTTAAAAAAAAAAAAGTACACTGACCTAAGGGTGAAGATCAGTATTAAGCTGGGTATTTTTCAAGAATCCCAGTGTGCTGATGAAAACATCCTACTCCATGGCTTGAACTTGGTGTCTCTGAGACACTGCCTCAAGCAGTCCCAGCAACACTCATCTCCTGTTCCCAACCCAGAACAGGACACAGCCTGCAGGAAGCCAGGACCTCCTGCTCACACAGATGGTTTCTGAATGGATTATCAGCTCCTCTGTCATCATCCTTCCTTTCCATCCCAACACACCGTGTTAGTTACCACATATTATTCCTGTTCTCAATTAAACTGTAATTATGGGTCATATTAACACCAAAATCTTTATCCAGCAGGGGGGGCTCAGCTGGTCACCAACACAACTTCTAACTTAAACCTAATGTCAGTAAAATTTACTCATCAAAAGGCTGACCAACACTCTTCCCAAGCATGACAAATACAGTCAATGTCAGAAAACCTATCAAGTTCACTATATATTAACAAAGTCAGCCATGGTTATTATGGCATTACAGTATTCTTTACACCAAAAGAAGAACACCAAATACAATTCTTTCAAATTAATCCTTTCAAGCTCATACAAAAGTCTACTGCCAAAGCAAAAAGCAGATTTGTTTTTCAGCTGACAAATGACTGATTATTATTAGACATTTTATACTAGATCTATAACATCAAACCTTCCCTTTGAGAAATTTTAAAGATCTTTCCCAATGTTTCTGAGACACATTTATGGATAGTTTATGACTTTTCAGAGAAATTACACCTCAGAATTTTGTTTCTATGACAAGAAATGAGATTTCAACTCTCTGTTTAGTTTCAATAGACATATTGAAGGTCAATATGGTCTGCATATTTAGACCTCTAGAGCAGGCAAAAAGTGAAAAGGCAAGTAAATCATCTTAAAAATACAAGAGCCCGACCATAAAAATCTATTGTTTATCTTTTGCAGTGATGGTATTTTACTTTCCAAATAAAAATCCCAGTTCTCCAATGAACAGAATTATTGAAGTAACACTGTACTACACTGTTTTAATTTCAGGTATTTGAAACAATGATACCATAAAATGATCTGAGGTATTGTTGTCGCATAAATCTCCAGGCACTTTTTGTGTCCTTAATGTTCAAGCCTAAAATTGTTTTATTCTTTAGCTGACAGTGCATATTGTAAAAGTTGCAGTTTATCACTTTTCTTTCATTCTTCTCCAGCAGTTACATTACCACATCCTTTTTTATTACTATCGCAGGATGTCACTATATAAGTGACATCATAAGGGGAGAACAAGGATTTGCCAGGAATAGTCAGAATTGCTCTGCAGTGCTACAGAGCTCTGCTTTTCAGAGAAAAGGGGACAGTCTTGCATTTTAGCATGCTGAACATGTGCGCTATCAAATCTATTGCCTGTCACCATAGTCCCTTGGACTGGATAAATTATATCCCACAGTTGGGTAGTACAAAGGTAATTCTGTTGCCATATGTTGTGCCAAAGAGCTCATGCCGTGACAGGGTGCGTTACAGATTATGCTTTCCCATGTGATGCCGATTTTCTCCTTCATCTGTGAGGGATAAACCTTGCCTCCTTTAAGATTTGAAACTATCCAAAATAAAAGAGTCCCTCCAACAAACTGGAGATGCAAATTTTGTTTAAAAGAAGAAAAAGGAAAAGAGGCAAGAAAAAGCCCAACAATTTTTCCAATTTTGGACATTACTTATATTGTCCCAGCATACACCCAGAATTCACTATGCATCAATGCCATGGGAATTCCAGTCCCATCTCTAAGTTAATAAGTCAGAAAACAAAGAGTCAAGAACACTGTGATCAGCTTCACACATTTTCTTTATCAGACGCTCTGCAGTATTTTTGAGTTTCTTTGGTTGGTTGATTTCAAATGCTGGCATTGGCAGCAGCTCACACATAAAGAAAAGAAATATCATGAGAGTAGAAAGAAAATAGGTACAGCCCCCGCCCAGAGCATGTTTAAGAGATTTTGCTTGTCTGTTCAATTTATTATTGGATTTCATTATTTAGCAGAAGTGAATTGAAGTGGTTGATAACATGCCACAAATGATTTCACCCATCAGCATCCAGCTCAGCTCAGGAATAATCACAAGCCATTGCTACCATGACTATAGAGTTGGGCATTGGAGAGAACGGGGCTCTGTTTGAAGTCTTCTTCCTGGTAAGAAAATGACCACATCATGTAAGTCAACTCAGTGAACACACGGGCTTCATCTCATAGGGCATAATTGAAGATAACTACATTTTAGGCATAACTACAAAGTATATAATATATAAGGGAAAAGAATGGACAGCAAGTACCTAACATCTCACATGAGAAAAACTACTCCTCAAAGTAAAAGGCTGAGGCAGTGAATGCACATACAGTCAAACTCTTCTCATATTCTTTAAGAATTAAACAAGATACACTCCCTGATACATAGTCATATGTGCTCACAGCTCATTTGCATCAGTATATATTTTTAAAAACAAAAATCTTGACAGAAAAAGAGACATTGAGAAAGGGTTTTGCATAACAACAGCCTTTGGAATGCAAAGGCTTGCTATACAAGAACATTTGGGGTCAAAGGGTAAGAACAATATTTACTGGAAATTTGTTCAGGTATATAGAGTCATAATCACATCGGTTCCTCTTCCACCTGTACTTCAAGAAAGAGACTGAGATGATTTCAAGGAATCCTGCAGGAGTATCAACCTCAGCCCACACTACAATCATCAGACATGCTGCTTGCAGAATCGAGTCAAGGAATACACATCTCGCCCACCAAAAGCAAGCCTAGGCCTGATAGAACACTGACTCCCATGGTGATTTTCTTCTCTTACTTTTTTAAACAATGAGTTGAGATATTTGTTATGCCAGTAGGCAGTCTATAATCCTCACCCCAATTTCAAGGTTACTAGAACATACTCCTTTTGATTTAAGGCCTTTTGCCTTCAGCTAAAATAGAGCTTACTCTAATTATCTTCATTATAACATCCATAATTCGGGGCTCCCATGGGCACTAAGGGTGTAACGAGGATGGCATAAATTTTTATATCCGCTGACTTCTAAATTAGTGCAAGCTTATTTCACTGGAAGAGGGTACAAAGTAAAATAAATTCTTTGCCTTTCACTCACTTTACAAATGTGTGGATGAAGCTTTGTGGTTAGGTATGTGAGTCTATGTCATCTGCATTCCTGTTTCTCTGTGCTACATATAGCTCATGGTCCAGATGCTGCACGCATTCAAGGCTGCTTTATGTGCTATTTTCATGACCAAGTTGCCGTAAAGCCCAGCAAGGTTTATGGCCACATTAAAGAACATTCTCACATCAAGTCATCCAACTGTTTAGTCTCTATACAATAGCTCCTGGACACCACCACCCTTTGTAAACTTCATAGGAGATACTCATATACAACCAGAAGGACCAAAAGCATGAAGTGTTTTTTTGCCATAAGAAAACGTTGTGAAACCTTCCTCATCTTTGTGGGTCTCCATTTGTCCTAGGGTTTCCAAGACAGAAGAGTAATGTGAGAATGGAAAGAGTATTCAAGGTAGGGTGAATAGAGAAGAATTATTGTTTCTCTTCAGCTGTGAGACATTTAAAAGAAAAGAATAAACACTGTCCCTAGACGTGCGGTCTTTTCTAATAAACACACCCCAAGCTGTATGGATTCAGTTACCATAGTGAATACTGATGGCAATGGCAGTACGGAGAATATCCTGAGTTGAAAGAGAACAACAACTCACATTATGTTCAGTAAACACTATATCTATGATAGATCAACATATACATATCAGCTAATCTGTTGTGCACGTAATTAATAAGAATATTTACTATCCAGAACCTGGACAGAGGTTATTACATTTGTTTCACATATTCCATCAAGACCTGTCAGACCACCTAGTGTTAAGAAAATGCTTTAAGTGAAATCTGATCGGATTTGTTATTTCAGTACTTCTCTTTTTCATTTTAGCATGCCCCACTAGTTGGCAATTACTTCCTACTGTACAATCTATTAAATATTCATGTCAGATATTATTTGCATAGAGCAGCTTTTCTCTGATAAAAAAATATGTTATTCATTCACTGCTTAGAAGATTGACCTAAGGTCCCTACTTTAAACACACAGTTATATTGATTGTGAAAATACACTAGGAAAATTATGTAGTTTATATGCATGCATTATTTCTACTGAGTCATCCTGAAGCTTATAATTTAAGCCTCAGTGTTTCAGGTAAAATGAAATTGCTTCACTAAGTAAGGCTGCTTTGATTTCAGCTTTGCTCCAAGCTTTGCCAGGCAAGCAGAAAATCTTCATAGTATGAAAGGTCTTGTTTATATAGAATGTATAGTCATGCATTGATAAAATCATATGCATTCAAAACACACCATGCCTTTGTCCAAAGATTGTTTTACAAAACCCTTTTTTATCTTATGTAAATAATCCCGTATCCTATATTAATCGAAGATCATCATAAATGAACAATGAATTTAGACTTCCAAAGCACTGCTGAGACTATTGCATTATACATAGCATACAGAGGACAAAGAAAACTAAGGAGCTTCCTTCAAACAGGAATAAAATCCCCAAACTGAACCAAAAGAACCCCAAGCAACAACAGAAAGATAAACTAACTGGATTTAAACTAAAAATAAATTTACTTCTCATGAGTGTGTCCCCTTGAGGAAGAAACTCTGAAATACCCCACTTTTTAAAACCTTATCTGCATTTTACTCTTCTGCCCCTCTCACTAGAAAGGAACAGTTTAAGAGCATAAACGTGGATGGGAGAAGAAAAAGAAAAAGAGAAAAAAAAAAAAAAGAAGGGGCATATTCTTTGCCTTTCTTCCTCTTTTGTTAGCATTTTGCTATTTCTTACATCCAGCCACCTGCTAATCTTTCTCAGGTCCTTTCTACCCTTTATATCTCTCGTCTCCTTGCCTCTCACTCAAGTCTCTTCTGTTTTCTCCACATTTCAGCCCTCTGTTTCAAGAGAACATCATCTCTAGTATGGTTATTCATCATAAAAAAATCAGAACGATGAGGAAAATTGCAGCTCAACACTTAGAGGAATGACATTATCCTGGCAGTGTTGCTTGCTATGACAGGAAATCCATGTCACAATGAAACCTGTTCACCTTCTAAGTCCCACAACTCAGAGTAGATTTCAGGTTGTGTATAAGCCTTTTGTTGCTGTCTACATGCAGATGAACTGCAATCACTCTGCAATGCCATTTCATTTCAGGACTTACAGGTCACAGTACTGCAGATGCAATTAAAATGTTGAGCTAAACAATGTGTTTGAAGAATGGAGTCTCCTCTAAAACTTTGGAATAGGCCTAATAGGATTCATGCTTGTCCAGAATAAAAAGTCTGGGATATGGTATTCTCCTAAATCATAAAGTCAAGAAAAAAGTTCTCTGAAGACAGCTGAAGCTGGTATCCTGGGGTATACAATATTCTACACGTTAGTCTGATGAGTACCCTTCTGTATTTTATCTGATGTCCTCATTTAGTTCTGTACAGAAAGTGAAAACTTTAACCTCAGTGGAAACACTGGCAAATTCCTGCTGAGTTCTATTACCTGAGAAACTCATCCACGGTACTGCAGGGTTAGGGAGGTTGCCTGGCTTACTTTGCTTTCATTTATCAACTACAAAGTTTTTTTTGGCCAACACTAAAGTTCAGATGCAGATATTAAGTAGGTTTTTTTTCCCTCTTCAAATCCAACTCTTTTCAGTTCTAATACTGTGTTCCCATATGTGCATATACCCTTGTTTTCCTTAACCCCTAGTAATTATTCCATTTCATTGAAAAGCTGAATAATCTAGGGAATACACAGCCAAATTTCAATCTATCTTTATAAATGCAAGCAATACAGTAAAGATTTGCCATCATTTGTACTCACTGTGACATGGTAGAAATCAAACACAATGAACTGGGCTGGAAAACAGATGCAGAGGCTCTTAAAGGACTTTATAACATACTGAATGTAAGAAGAACAGGGAATAAGATTCTTTATCTATTGACATATTGCAGCACATGTGTTGAAAGTCTATAATGTTGGCTTTTAAATTTTGTTTGAAGACTTCCTTTCTTCTTAAAATGAGAGGAGAGAGAATTAAACCAGCATTTAATTTCAGTTTACAGAATGATGAAAATTATTTAAAAAATGAGACCATGTACAGCAACACGGTGAACTCAGCAAGTCTGGGCTGTAGAGAACTGTAAATCCAGCAAACAGATGGATGGTGCGGGACCACTTTGAAGACCTAAGCAGCATGCTCTGCGTGCTACTATTTTTCTATAATTTCCTTATATTTCAACTGGAAGACAGATGTATTGTCTCAAAGATGAAGGGTCTCTCTAGTTTTATTGAATTGGTAGTAATAAGCAAGACACAAGTTCCTTATGTGGTACCTAACTCATCTGCACATTTAGACTAACATATTGTTTAACAGTATATTTAGCAGGACTAGCTTCTTGTATATTAACTTTGGTGTCCCAACAAAGTATATACTGTAGTGAATACTCCACTAATGAATAAGATTCTTCTCAGTGTGGAAAAAATCATTCTAACCTGTCCCATAACATGGGTACTGCAGTTTCAAGGCATGAAGTATTCTACACAAACAAATCAAAGAAATAATCAAGAGTTAAACTAATCTTCTGTTACTCTGTTATCCTTTTGTTACTCTTATAAAATCAACTGTTTCCTGAACATGGTCATTCAACAGAACACTACACTGCACTAGAACCAGAATACTCTTTCTAAAATGTTTCTCCTAAAAGGATCTGAGGCTTTTCCCCTCACTTTTTTATGCAAGCACATTTTATAGTGAGAATGGATGTTTCCTACACTGTTCTTGCAATATAGAAATGCATCCCAAGAATATATTTCTAGAAATAAATTTGTAAGAACAATTCACATCTCATGCCAGTGAAAATCCGGAATAATTCCACTGATGTTTCTGAAATTATCCTAGTCTACAGAAGAACTAAGTAGAAGAAAATACAGAGCCTTTTGTCTCCAAGGTCTATTGCTATACAAATAATTCATTAGTGTAGCTTGTGCACTGCGGGCCTGCCTGTCTGACCACTGAGCAATTAAATAAAGTGATTCTAGGAGCTGTAAGTGGTTGCTTCTGGAAAACATACCATCTTTCAAAACAAGAGAAAAAGCATTCTTTACTAATTCAATTTTTACATAATTATAACCTAATCAATCTTATATAGACATTTTGGCATCACTATTCTCGCATTGTTACAACAATTCATAATTTAGTCTAGCAGTAACAAGCTTAACAACAAAGTTTGGACACATTCCAGGCAGGGCAAGGGACAATTTCTACCAGAAAAATTATATGTACTTTTTACCATTACTTAATATGGCATGTTAGAGATCCACATAGAGAGAGAGATATTTAGATTTTCCTTGGAGAAAACTCATAGGTACTATAATCATTAGCTAAATGTCCTTGAACTGCATTTGGGAATACATCACCATTTTGATTTCCCCAAAAAGCCTAAAAATAACAAAAATAGGAATACAGGATTCTTATTTATGCTCTGTTAGAATAAACTGGAATTAAAATACAACCGTTATCAGCACATGCATAGAAAACAGGACAACACAATATGTCATCAGCTATTTAGAGGCTTACGCAAAAAATTGTCTTCAGAATTAGATAAGAAGACCCTAATCATAACAGTCAATGGGAGGTTACAGAAAACTGAATATAATTCAGATACCTGGAGGCCTTGCTAACCTTCTCTGGGAATTCAACAGGGCAGAGATGTCTCAAAGTTATCATTAGCACATCCTATTGATGATTTTACCTTTATATCCTTGTCTCAAGCACACAAACGCAATAATACAGAATAAGTCTCAAGTGGGGGAAGAGAAAAGCCTGTTTTTACAAAGTACATGTTAGTAATTTAAAAAAAAAAATCTAGACAGTTGGACAGACATTATATATTTGCTTGAAAGTGATATTCAAAAGGATTTTTTTCTACTTCAATTGAAAAATTACCATAGAATGGTTTGGGTCAGAAGGGACCTTAAAGACCATCTAGTTCCAACCCCCTGCCCCGGGCAGGGACACCTTCCACTAGCCCAGGTTGCCCAAAGACCCGTCCAACCTGGCCTTGAACCCTTCCAGGGAGGGGGCAGCCACAGCTTCTCTGGGCAGCCTGTGCCAGTGTCTCACCACCCTCACAGGGAAGAATTTCTTCCTTATATCTAATCTAAATCTGCCCTCTTTCAGTTTAAAACCGTTACCCCTTGTCCCATCCCTACACCCCTGATCAAGAGTCCCTCCCCACCTTTCCTGTAGCCCCTTTAAGTACTGGAAGGCCACTCCAAGGTCTCCCTGGAGCCCTCTAAATTATATTTAAGATTAAATCTGATTATTGCAAATCCTATGATACTATATAACCAGGGACTTTTTAAAATGTTCCATAAGCAGTGATGTTAGTGACCAATGCTGATAGTTCAGAAAAGTTACCATTTATGAAGTTAAGATTCCATTACGTATTGCACTTTAATCTGATTTGATCTTTTAGCCACAATCCCTCACAGTCAGGTCCACAGGAGAAAAATACAAGTAGATAACAGGAGAGAGAATTTTGTACCAAGGAGCATCATCACAACTGCTCCTTTTGTACAGTCTTCATCTGCAAGTAAGTGATCAGGGACCTCATGGGAGGAGTGCCGTAGTCTCATAGAGTCCACATGATGACGTTTCTTGCCTGCATCCACCAAAAGTGCCCTTCCAGTTAGCATCTGGAAACATTCTCATCTCTAGTAGCTGCAATACTGACTAGCTATCGGAGCTCACATGCAGGCCTTGCAATGCTAGTGAAAAGTTGCATCTTTTTGTAAGGAGCTCTGGGGCTGGCTTGAGATATGAAAACGAGGTGACTGTTAATCATGGTGAAGGGTTTGTTTTGCAGTCACTGTTCAAGCAGGAGTTCATCAAATTTGTGCATATTAGGTTCAGAAACTACCCTCCTCACTGGGGAGTATTTAGTGCAACTAGACAAACACAGATGTTTCCCAGAAATCCCTAAACACTCTTGTGTTCAAAGATTCACTACATTTTTCAAATCGACTATGCTAATCTTTGTTGTCCAACAGGTTATATCTTGTCTTCAGCAGGATCAGTTATGTTTAGATGTAATTGAAAATTATGGTCATCTCTAATATGTTTCTCTGCCACTGAACTGGTAAAGTCACTGCTTCTAAATAAAAAGTTGGATAATTTTAAAGGAACAGTGTGGATTAAAAAAGTCTGAAAATGTGTCAGAGAGGCCTATTTGTTCAGTTTTATAACTATTACCCAAATTGCTCCTGCTATGTAATCCTTACAGGTTGCAGGTATCATTCCTTGTCTTCACTAAGGCATTTTGACCAAAATTTACATTGTAAATTCTATTCTTCTCCCTGTGTGTGGCTCAAATCCATTCTTCTTCCTATTTGTGACCTGAGGAATTGCAAAGTTACTTGAGATGCCAATGAAATAAAAACTTGTCCTTTTTTTCTTTGACCAGCTAAAGCTCAAAAGGAACTCTATGCCAACATTGAAGAGTTGCTGTTCTTTGCCTATGCAGACTCAAAATACTCTTCTGAGATTATTTTCTAGGTCAGATTTTTCTCATCAAAATGTAATAATCTGAATTTAACATTAAGTATAAACAGATGAAATGATTCTTAGGTCAGGTTTTAAAAAAAGCTCTTTCTTGATCAAAGTGTTATATTAGGTATTGCCTGTACCTTGAAGTACACCTAGAGATTTCAAACTTATGAATTCATTCACAGCCATGCACTACCTGATATAATGTGGATGCATGAGTCTGTAACCTATTTACCTCATCCTGTTAGAAGATATGAATTGTGTCTGTTCTGATTTTTCTCCCCTTTTAATAGCTCTGTCTTTTATCTCTTGGTTTCAGTAGAACAGTTTAAGCAAGCTATTTGGAGCATGCCACAGCCATTAAACTGAGAAGCACATCCCAGCTCGTTCATTAGCAAAAGAAGAGTAGGAAGGTTAAATAACCAGTGTTACATACTAAAGACAAGATGGGCAGGTATCACTGGAGGAGAGAGAAAATGATCTGATAACAAAATTGTCTCCTAGAAGTATCCCAAAAGAGGAACTGGTAGTCACTCTTTGTAGCTGGTGGAGCATCCCTTCAGGATCCAGGGCAGCATGTTGGACTCCACAGTGGAGCAGAGCCCCTGAGGACACTCACACAGTTGTCACTGGTATAACTGAGCAAGCTGCAATTCACAGCAAGAGAGGAGCTTTACTAAGTGCAAGGTTGTGTTGTAATATAAATACAATTAAATCATTAGAGGAAGCTCACCAGGATGGTGTCCAGACCAATACTAACTGAACTACTCTTAGTTTCTTTAATGATGGAGACATGCTGAGAATTAATAGTAACCTGTGACATACCACCCTGGATCTGGGTGGGAGTGGAGCCTGAAATAGTATTACTCCAAGTAGTACTGAATACAGAAAGAGGTGTAGAAATTTTGAATTGTTGAATACCAGGTACTTTGAATTCCAAAAAGCTTAGTGTACTGTGAAAGAATTTGGATTAGGTCTGAAAGGAAGGCTGTGATTCTGGAATAAACAGCAGAAGGCTCCTTTACTACTGGCTGCTCTATAATCATGCCTCATATAAACAAAGGAATGGCCCAGTGTTACTTGTAAGGATCACAGAATCCACCGTGATATGTGTTGGCTTGAGGCACGTGTTTGTGGTTTCAAGCTAATCCCTTAATCACTGATGTGAAAATTGCAGGGATATATACAGACAGGATAGCTAGGATCCTCAACACAGCATCATTGTCTTTTATTTGAAAGAACAAGCACGATTTGAAGAATAAACAATTAACATTTGATGTTATATACTTAATTTAATTTAGGATAACAGAGTGATAACTTTATAAGTCACTTAATGAAAACATAAAAAAAAATAACGAGGAACAGAACAGGATTTGTTCAACTTAGCACAGAAAACATAGTCACTATACAGAGGCTAGAAAAAGGATTTTTTAAAGGAAGCTGTAGAATGAATAGCAAGAACTGCTGCTAACAGGACCGTAACAGCTAGGGAGCAATCTGCTCTCCTGTACTGCAGTGTAAATTAGGAGTACCTTCACAGAAGTTAATTGTTTGGGCTGCATCAGAATGATGTCACTATGAATGAAATTAAAAATCAAGGTAAAATCAGAGAAAAATAGCACATGCAGTATAAGATGCATGCATGAAAGTTGAAAATACCTTAACCCGGCAACAGAGAAGAACTGTTTAATGAATTTCTGGCAACATGCCATGCTGATTGGGTGCCAACCCAATCATTCCCCAAATTCCACAAATACTGGAAACCAAATAATTTAAAATGCAACTCGAATAAAGAGAATTTCCATAAATCTCCCATCTAGCCAAATAAAACCGCTTTGATTATATAGGGATTTGTGTTATAGAATATATGCAATGTATATGGCATTGATCTTCTGGGTTTATCTCTTCCTGGGCACCTGTGGAACCTTTGCACAAGTGTAGGGGGAAACCTTTTTATGTATGAAATCACTCTTGATCACAACACACAGAGAAAATGAAAAGTAGGACTTCTCTAAGAAGAAAGTGTGTTCACTGCTCAGAAAAGGGTCAGCTGGAGCAGACCGCCCAGGACCATCTCTGGGCAGATGTCAAGTGTATCAAAAGGATGGAGACTCCTCAGACTCTCTGGTGAACTTATTCTGGTGTCCAATCACACTCACAACAAAAAATATTTTTTTCTCACGTTTAAGTAACCACGACTTCAGTAACTACAACACCACCTGGTTGATTAAATGCAGCTCACTTCTTAAGCTTAGTTTCTTTCTCTGAAAGCTTTCTTGCCTCCAATACACTTAGTAATGTGGAGACCGTTTCAAAGCACCATATGCTGGTGTTTTCTAAACAATCATTTTCTGCAAATTGCCATTTCATAGACATTTAGGTGAAAATGATTTTGTCTTTATTTGGATGAAAACTCATTTAGAAAGACAAAGACATTCCCTCAATGTACAATTCCTGAGTTTTGGCTATCTCTAGCATGAGATAAAACTGGGAAGTCAAGCTAACCATTCTCTACAAATATACTACATGCATGGTATCTTTTGGAACATCTATGCTTAAAAATTGAATGTACCTTTAAGATTCATCATTAATGTTATACCATAACCAAGTTCTTTTGTTGGAAATGAAAAGCTTCAGAATAGCTCTCCTAACAAAACAAATTGTAAAGCCAAATTCTCTGGAAAAAACCTGGTGAGACCATGCTATCACTGTTAAAACAGTCTGGTAATTCTATTTTCATGTTTACTATTACACTATAGCTTTAATTCCTAAAATTTTGCTGGATTTCAAACTATCCAGAAAAAGCATTTTTAATGAAATGACTTCATACTCCAAACTAAATTACAATTCATTAAATTAAAGCCAAATCGATCTCTAAAAAGACAGCTTTCAGAGGTAAAGAGATAAATTTTCTGTGGAATATTAACCATGTAGGAAGAAGCCTGGGCTAACTTGGCTCCCAGAGAATCAAGGCTTCCTTTTTGCTCCTCAACACAGGCCTGGGCAAACCTTTTTTTGCTCAGCCTTCTTCTAGTTGCTGAATAACAGTGATAGCATTTCCCTGCCTCACAGGGATGTTGTGCTCATGATTGCACTGACCATTTTAAGGTGTTCAATACTACTGTGAGAGTAGGTGCAAGCACATCAGATATTTAGATATGAAAGGCCATGTAAACACAAAGGTTCACAGGTGCGTGAGGGTTGTTAATATTTGTATTAATGTTATTCATGCGTTCAGATGAAAGATCAAGACTTAAATTATTATATGATAACAAAAGTAGCAAAAAGCTACTTAAAATACCTAAAATAATTATTGCACCCTTTATTCCTTCAAAGTTCTAATGACAAATCAACCACTCAGGTTCATATAGGGGGAAAAAAACCAAAACCAAACCAACAAAACAAAAAAATAACACTGCCTTATAAATGCCTTAAATTTTATTGCATATTTTAGTTTTCTAACTTGACCTAGTAGGGGTTTTTTTCTTCTTATCCTTAGGAATTAATTTACTGTCTCTTGCCTTCTATAGTGATTTGTTTTCTCTTGTTGCTTCTTTAAATGCCATGAGAATACTATAAATTCTCCATCAGAATGTTAAAAGCTTGGTTTTTAAGTGCCCTTTCAAACTCAGGCTTGCAAATATGTATTTTTTTTCATTTTGGTCTTTAATTGCTGGATTAATCTATGTGGACATGCTTAAATTTTTACCATGAAATGAATTAAAATATTCTCAGGAGCAGAACCAAAGATTTTCTCCTGTGGAGAACTCATTGCAGACAAGATAGCTGTTACTGTTCCAGGAAGGACTGAAGGTTGTGGGTATGGGGAGAAGGGATTCCTAACATAACAATTTCCTTCTGTTTGTGCCTAATTTACTCATGACACTTCCCATAGTATTGTAGCATTCAAATACACATTCATTCATAAGAGATTTATGTCAAGGTGGATGGGGTTTTTTTCCTTCATATAAAACCAATTCACTTTGATCAGATTAAGTTTGCTCTATATACATAATTGAAATCTCTTCACAAGTACATTTTTATCATTACATACTTCTACTTTTTCAAATTTACCCCTTTTCATCCTTTCTGGGTTTCTGTTATTGTTAGCCCTGATTCTTAAAATTCTCTGGAATTAATTTAAAGCTTCAATCTCTAAAGTATATTCTAGCAGCATAATTCTTTTGTCAATTTGTTTCTTTTCACTCAATAACCTCCATTCTTTTATATGGTTTTATTGACACTGTTAAGAAAGATGGTAAGGTCTGAATAAAAAGAGAAAAATGATTCTTTAGAGGAGATGATCAAGACTTATGTCTCAACATTTACAGGACAACTCGAGCACAGCTTCAGAATAATTTTAAACCAGCATTTTGCTAGTCCTTCTCTATCAGTAAACAGGATAATGTTTTCCTCCAATCGTCTATTAACATTTACACAACCTTCTTAATAATGCAAACAGGAGCAACCATTTTTCTTCAGTACATCTAGGTGCAAGCACCAATTAACAGATCTCACTTTGTCATCACCTACAGCAGCAACAGGCAACATTGCCAAGCAGTAATAGACAATCCCAACACCACTACCTTGGTGCAACTAGGACAGCTTATCATTTCTAAACATCCCTTTACTTGCATCTGTTCAAAAAATAAACTATCCAATCAGTGTTCAAGGATTGGGTTTGGGATTTTCTTATCTCGTGTGTTTTCTGAGTAATATTAAAACCTGACAAAGCAATTTCTGCACTGACCTTTGGTTTACAACTCAGCTAATTGTAGAGAAGACATTAAGGATGAAAGAGGCTGGAACAGCAACTAACTCTACTTATTCATCACTTACATAAATTTGGTTTCAGAGTTTACCCCTTAATAATCCTCAAGAAAAGGAGTTGGATACCAAGTCAAACACACACTTAATGGGAATGTATTGTAGTATTTCCTATACTTCTCTTAACATTTTATAAAGTTAGAAAATTATTAGAAATAAAACTAGCCAGTGTTTTACAAGGTCTGTTAGTGTGTTATTTGTGTCAAATTGGCAATATGTCATATAACCACCACATCTGATATGACTAATAAATCCTAATATGATAAACTGATAATTTAATGTCAGAAGTAACGTGTCATATTTGTATTCATTAATTCATAGCTTCTGAGCATTCATCTTTCATTTGGTTGATGTCTTGAGTTCAGAAGTTTCTTAAACACACCTCTTTCATTCTTTCATGACAGAGGACTCTATGATAAGCACTTGTCTTATTTTTATTTTACTTTTGTAGTTTTGGAAATGCAACTAGTTTTAATTTAATGCAATACTTTCATTTTATATAATTATCATAATTAATCTGCTGTATTCTGTGACAATCAGTAGCTCTAGAAGTTTAACATAGCTTACGTATTCATCTACACAGAAGAGATACTTGTGATCTCTGGCTTTCATTTGTTCATCTCTTTGGGGCACAGTGATACTAAAGAATTGTAATAATCTAAATAATCTGAAGAAACAGTTTCCAGAACATGTGTAAATTAGAGGATTACAAATCCACAGAACCTAATCAAAGCTACACTGTACTCATGAGTAATAGTTTAATAGATTTCAGTGCCCTTTGGAGTGCACCTCAAACCCTATCAACTGATTTGCTCCAAATATTGCTTGGGAAATACTCAAATTGCAACTGAGTACAGATTTTTAGAGTAATTTAGTTGTGCTCCAGTTTATTATTTAAACCGTTATTACTGACTATCTAACCTGTTTGAAAATCAAATCCAAACATGAAAATTTCACTCCTTTATGACAGAAGGGAAATGATAAAGAATTAAGGAGTTGTCCAAGATCAGACAATCCGTGATTGTGTGGCTGTCACCGCTGAGACAATGAACCTCAGTTCCACAACAAAACAATAAGAATATCCAGTGTTTTCTTTTGCCATATATTCTGATATTACATAAATTTTTAATCAGGTTCCATAATGGACATATTATATCTCCCAGTCTCCAGTTCTGAAGCTTCTTCCTTGAAAGCTAGCCTGAAGTATTTTCAGTTTACGGATAATACGAAGAACTACTAGAATGACTGTCTCTTTAACGTGGCAAGTTACAATTTTTCAGGAAATGGCACTATATAGAAAAATCTACTACAAAATTCAACATAATAGGAGATACATTTAATTCAGAAAGACTGAATTATATGTTGAGACAACACTTGATAGTTTGAAACAACCCACTGATTTTCAGTTCTCTATTCTTAGCACATATACATAGAATTTGAGAATGGCTTCAGCTGAGAGAAGCTTTTGAAGACTAATTTAAATGTTTGGTGGGATGGTGATGTAATTTGATAGCAGAAGTTTTTGTTTGCTTTCTTAATCACTTTTTAATTGCACTGCATTCCTCTCTTTGATAGATAAATTTGCATTATGGAACACAGTAGAACAAAAAACCTGAATGTTATTAGTTTCTATGAATTAACACACTTCTAATTCCACTCAACTGCTCAGTTTCTCAAAAATTGTAGTCAGTTACTGCTTACTCACCCTACTCATAGAAGTAGACCCAGTGAGGTAAGAAAGATGAACAGGATTCAGACCTTGCACTAAAATACATGTTTATTAATTTTACTATTTAAACAGTTTGACATAATAGAAAGCATCCTTCATTGCTCTCAGTTAATAAGAAAATTGCAGTACACACTTTTGTGTGTACTCTACCAGAGCATCAAACAGATATTAATTTCAATATTTGCTAGCTTTGGATTATTCCAGATTTTTCTCTTTAGTTGCCAGTTATTTACCAAACCCATAAAGTCAACAGTGATTTTAGGTGGTAAGTACGGAGTGTTCAAAGTTTAAGGTTTTCATCACTGAATTGGTTGCCTTAAGGCAAATATTTCTATAATGAAAAAAATGATATTTTCTTCAAATTGTGATTGTTTCAAATATCTTCTGTTTTTCATACAACAGGATTTCTTTAGTCTGAAGGAAAAGCACATGTGCAGGAAGTGCAATGCCATTGAGAGGTTGAGTCATTAAGACTGCCAAGTACGTTAGATATCCAAATCCCTGCAGACCCATCACTGGAAGCACAACTTGCTTCATTCATTACAAAGAGAAACATCTTGCCACCGTTGAGAAGTTCCCTCTACCCCCTTAGAGGAAATAACCCCATCAGATAACAAGGTAAATCAGTTTTGTGACTTATTTCTCAGCAGCTACTAAGGTTGTGTTAAGGGTCATGATGATGCCACTACATGTCCATGCTTCAGGCTATGTGTATTCAACATCTAGAGGGATACCTGGGATATCAGATGCAGAATGTCTGAAATCACTCAAGTCTCCTACAGAGTATTCTGTATAGGCTGATCATATCCACACTACATAACATTGGCCTAGTATCACGGCCAAGCGTCTAAAACACATGGGTTTTTTGTGACAGGCGGTGTAGCTAACCAGCAGAAGGGGACAGGGAACAAACCAGGCAGTTAAGGTAGACGTGAACTCACTATTGACACTTCTGAGAAGAGTTATCCAGGAAAACAGGGTTTTTTGCTAAATACCATTAAACTGGTAAACACTTTACCTCTACATTAATGGGAAAAACTCTATTTCCATTGCAAATATGAACTCTGTTCCATTGACTGTGCTCTTACAGAATGCTTTCTATATCTGAGAATGCCTCATATCTCCTGGCAGAAGACTACAAAATGCCATCTATTATGATTTCATGAATAATGAAAGCCTATATTATAAACTTTTCCTACAATATTTGCGTTCACACAATTCTTTTGTTCTGAGGTATTGTCTTTTGATATTTTAACTCACCTGAATGTCTTTCAGCGTATACATGAAGGTCAGTACTTTTATAAGCTTTCTTCCTCTGTAAGCCTATAATACTCTTATGACATTAAGGTATGTACTTAAAGACTTGATTGTTGGCTTTCATTTACTTAATATCTTGGCAAGTTTGCAGTACTGCCATGAAATCTGTTTAGTAGGAAAGCACACAACTGTTCTGCTTTTTAAGCTAGGTTTATTTATATAAATTTATTCCATAGCCTGCTCATCTTATTTTAATGGCCAGATGTTCTTTTCTCTTTAGTTCTTAATAAACAAATACCCTTAAATAACCAGACATTCTCAAAGTTCTTCATCCTAATGGCTTTGATATTTCCACCATTCCTATTTTTTTTGTTTTCTGGCTACGTTCTTCTAAGAACAGCTAAGGGTGCTAAAGGCATCTCCAACATAAAAATATTAATTTGAAAGAGATGGACAGAAGTATATCAAAACCCTGCTCTCAGAAGTAGTTTACTTCAACATCTAACTGCAAGCTCACCACTTTTTCTAAAGTGAGCCTGACATCTGTTTTTGTTTATCATTTGGTAATGACATGAATTCATACTAAGAGGATGAAACAAAATTTAAATATAAGTATTCCTTTAGATTCACTGGATGGAGAATATAGAATTTTCAAGACTCTATTCATCTCTTTACAGTAAGACTCTCTTCATCTCTTTACAGTTTACATGGAGGCTAGATGATGGCTTAGTTATATTAAGAACATTTGGGTTTGCAGCTTGGTTTACAAAAACAATTCTGTGGAAAACATTTCACACAAAAAACCAAACCAAAACACAAAACAAACACAAAGCAAAACCTTTGCACTTCTAATGCAGCATTTTTGACCAGTTTTAGTTCTGAATGTAAGCATTCTTTTAAAGTTAAGCAAATGGCTATGTTCTTTACCAAAACTAGGCTAAAACCCACTGTAAAACAGGAACAGCGATAATGTAAAAGATGATGAAAAGAGTACAGACTCATGGCAGCAATCTAACTTTGTGAACCTGTTAACACAAAAGTAGATTTGCCAAAATTCTGAATAAGATATATTAGAAATATTTCAATTCAGGACTGTATTACATCCTACATTACATGTTTGTACAACCCAGAATATATTCTCCTTTTCTCTAAATTATTTGGTACTGACACAATGCTGCAGTAGGTAGGGGACTGAGGCTGATGTAGCTTTGCAAAGACCATCTTCCCAGCATTGTCTCCACTTCTGCCTCTGAAAAGCCTACAGCCATTAATACTCATGATGAGAATTAAAAATATCTACAACAGTAAAATGAAAGTACTACAGTTCTGTCTAAATGGCATGGTCAGAAATAGTCTGTACTTAGTAAAGTGTTTTGCTTTGGAAATTTACAGCTGACATCACATTTGTAAAGTTTGTTAAGACAACTCTATTGTATTATATTTTATGTAAAATTAAAATGGAAACTGAAGCAGCAATACAAAATCATTTTATTTAGCATGATTTAGCATGTCCTATTTTACTTGTGCGTACGCGCTGGATCTTTTTA
This sequence comes from Strix uralensis, assembly GCF_047716275.1. Lineage (NCBI taxonomy): Eukaryota > Metazoa > Chordata > Aves > Strigiformes > Strigidae > Strix > Strix uralensis. The sequence goes on from NC_133984.1 coordinate 4,960,013, forward strand.
AAAACAGTCAGCAATGACATCTAGACAACGCTGCACTCATCTGTTCTAATCTTGCAGGACCACAACTCATTCCAAGCTTGTAAAGTGTGGTTTATACAAATTACTCATGTGCATGACTGGCCCAGAGGCAGAAGCAGCACGAAGTGCCAACTGAAAGTCCTAGATTTAACAGTTCAGGCAAAATCCCAGACACAATGGTAGCTGAGGCTGCTCAGCCTATTATACTGAATTGCTCAGTCTTTGAGGTGGGAGACTGCCAACTGTTAGGGCACTAACATTCCTAATGCTTCAGTCATTCATGTGGTAAAGCTGAGAGCCACAAGATGCCACTCACCGTTCGTTTCATCACTTTGGAAAGGTTTTGGCTGCAATGAGAAATAAAAGGGAGGGAAGCACAGAAATAATGAACCATATGCAAAAACAGCAAGAGCAATTTACTCCCATTCTAACACTTTTTACATCAGAAATAGAAGGCATTGTGCACTGTTCTCAAAGGTGCTGATCACAGAGCCCTGGTAATCAAAGTTACTGACATGCTTGAAAGGTGTTAAACACCCAGTTAAAATAGAGTTTCCAAGTATCTCTTGGTGTCTGGGCATCAGATAGTGTGGACTGAAGTATGGAGTGATACCCCTAAAATTAACAACATTGCCTAACTATAAAATCTCAGTATTGTATGTCCTGACTAATGATGTTGGCTCTGACAGTTCAGAAAGTTGTCAACTCAAAACCAGCTTAGATTCAGTTTAACTCAAGCTCAGGGAGTGAGGAGGGTTTGTATTGCCTACAATTAGCAGAAGGGCTGTCATGATATCATTTAACAATGAGGACAGCAGAACATCCAGTTTGGGTCTCTCTGTAGTAAGGTACTTCCTTGTAGTCTTTCTGTGTGCAGCCCATTCATCTTGACATGAGACATATCATTATTAATTAGCATATCCTAAACTAATCCTGGGAGCCCACAATTACAGAAGCCTGCTGAAGTATGCTTTCATCAAAAATCCGTTCATCACAACAGTAAAACTGAAGGACAAGACAGGTAGAGCAATATACTCAAAATTAGCAATCTTCTGGAAAGCATTAATCCACTTCCTACCTCTTGTTTCAGGTTCTTCCAGTCAGGTTTCTAACTATAAGACTCTCTATACTAAATAGATCTTTTAAAATATTCAAGAGTTGATACATAAACTCATCTTATTTTGCTTATTTGCAGTTTATTAATACTCCTCTTTATAATCACTCTTTAATCTTTTCAAACTGAGAGAAGACAATTACCAAGGCCCCTAGTTTTATAGAAATATGAAGGGGGAAATATCAGGGAAGGCAGAAAGAATTAATCTATTAGATTTTTTTCCTCTCTTTTCGACAGCCATATTTAAGGAAAGAAAAGAGTAATTTGAATATTATGCAAAAACGCAAGAAGGATAATGCAATCATAGAGGACCTCAAGCACTGATTTAATCCTCAACATTTTAATTACAGATTTTATAAATTAATTTTGATTCTTCCTGAAAAGTTCTTCATGGACTGTGTTCTGAGGTAATAATATCTGATATAATTTATAGCGTTAGGGAAATTCTATTACAACTCTCATATGACTGCCTTCAGTGATAGTAATTATTCCGTTCTTAAATTTTGATCTACAGGTTTCATTTCAAACAAAGGCTAAAAGGCTAAAGCCAGGGCTAAGATGGTTCTGTCCATCTTGGACACAAGGGAAATGATACTTTAACCCTCCTGAAGCCACCTTGAAATTTCACAGGGAAGAAAGCCATTTCCAAGTTAGCTTTTAGAATTTCCTGGCTTTGATTCAGGAGAAACAACTTTTCACAATTTGATTGTTCTCTCAAGCCTTGAATTGCTAAAACCAATAGTTAGATTGTGATTGCAAGAAGGGGAGGACAAAAATGTTTCATGCTTGAACATTAAGGAAACACTGAGGCATCCTTGGTAAAATGACCACATTATTATGATCACTAAAGACCTTTCCTCTCTTGACACTGGTAGATACCATACAGCTTGCTTCAAATTGAGTACTCAGCCTGCCACATTTTGTATGCTATTTCTGAAAAGTGAGAGTTTAGTAGTATAGACTATGTGGCCCCTTATCTTCAAAGTGCCGATATGACTCAGAAAATACCAGAGCTAATTCTCTGCTTACACAAATTGTCCTTTTCATTCCTCTGCATCTAACTGATATGTATGTAATTAACTCCATTAACTTTCACAGTCATATTCCCTCCCCTCCACTTTTTTTTTTTTTTTTATTAATACAAATGAAAAAAGATATGGACCTCTACTTCCTGAAGTCAGTGCTGCAGAGAAAGACTAGGGAAGCCAGCTACTCTAGAAATACGGCTTGCTATTTATGGCATTATCCATAGCACAAGAGTTTGAGACACTCTCACATTAGACAATGCACAGTGCATTTTAATTTAGATGAACACTTGCTTTTGGAAGGATTTAGACTATCTAAATGACTGCTGATTGACATAAAATTAAAAGGGAGAAAGAGTGGCTTTGAAAGTGGTTGTGCATATATTTAACTTGGTGATGTACTGAGGGAATGAACGGACTGCCTCTCACGACCTGTGTGGAAAAGCAGTAGAATAAAAATGTGGTTCTGCACTTAGCCTTTCCTTTTTAATACCTGTCACGTCTCAGATTTGCCACCTTTAGATGAATTGCTGCTTCTCCCATGCATAGTGTGAATTGTTTGATGTATCTTTCAAGCAGCTGTTAAATCTGGGATACAGTAAAGTCGTGTAATTTATCCTGAGTCAGGGGTGGCATCCCTCTCTACTGCACCCAGCAGCAGAACAGAAAGAGAGGATTTTCAGTTGTGCTTACTATTAGGAAGAATCGAATTATTTCACCTCTTTAGTTCAAAAAAAAATATTTCCTATCATATGCCCAACTATTTATTGTGGCCAGCAAAGTATGAAAGGTGAGGTTACAATACCTAACTTACTGGCTCTTAAGGGAAAATATATAATCCCTCTTTTATTCCCATATTTAGCTGGATTCAGTCTCCACACAGAGATATACAAGAATGTACTAGAATGCAGTTGTCCATGAGAAATGTTATTCTATAGGGCAGAAACCTTCATGCCTTTGTAACAAATTCAATTTTTGCTTTTGTGGGAAATCCAAAGACAAAAGACACGATAACACCTGAGGCCATGACATTCTCCTGTAGAAGGAAAAATGTATGTCCCAATCAAAATGGTCACTTCTGTGGTGACTTTATTTTAATCTGCCTTTCAGAAACTGTAGCTCTTAAAATGACAGCCCTTGTATAAATGTTTGAGAACAGAATACAGAATATTGGGCTGAGTTAACAATTTATTCTCTAACATCTGTTAATACTTGTATTTGATGAGGGAAAACCCTTCGATATTAGGGGTAGATTGAATATTGCATATATCTAGTCTTATTTTTTAGAGGTGAAATACTATATTGCAATATAAGTCAAAATTAAATAAGGCTAGAAATTTCACAGTAGTTCATAGCAAATATGTGAAGTTTATAAATAGATGAAGTTGACTGACACCTGGTTGAATTCTTTTTAACCAACTCATCTATTTTTTCTTTATATGAAAACAGCCAAAGCAAACTAGAAGAGGTTTTTTTTTCAAATTCAAAACATTGATATATATGACAGACAGGTGCTGTATGAGAATTTCGTTGACTGTTGTCAAATCCTGCAGAAAATGCCAAAAATTCAGTGAAGAAAGTCTACTCAGTCATTTCATGGGAACAGAGAGGGATTGTAGCAGTTCATGTTATTCAGTGCTCTCTTAATCCCATCTCCTGCTAGATGGGACATGATATTTAGAGACAGAAAAGACAGCAGTAGCCATCCCCAGGAACCCCCACCCCATCATCCCTACATGACTGGCAGGATCGCAGGCAGCTGCCCCATCCTGGCACAGCTGTGCTGCTGTGGACTAGGTATGAAGTACATTGGAAGTGATTTTCACAGCACACATTTAAACCCTGACTAATTGCTTAAACAATACTGTCACTTTCTCAGTATAACTTGCTAGATATGCCCTCTGACACAGTCAGTTTTTCGAAAAACCTCAAAGTAAAAAATACAGGATGTAGCAATCCCTTCAATGTTAAAAGCTTTAGTTCTGAGCCTTTCATTAGTATACAGAAGGTGAGCCTCTAATTACTAATCTTTCACAGTCTGTAGCACCCTAGGGCTTCCAAACATCCTGGTGAAGGCAGGAAGGATATTTCAGACTTCATTTCAATTCCCTTAAACTTTTGTCAACAGCCTCATTTCAAATGGAAACTGCTCAGTGCTGCTCAGCTGCGCTGTCTCAGCTTCTAAGCTAGCCCAGCCCTGAAAAAAAATGCCCTCATTAAAAGAGACGGGCATGAAATAAGACTTGGCTTCAAAAACCTCTAAACTACTGCAACACTGAAAGATGAATATAAACTTTTGGGGCTTTTCTATATCATGAAGACATTTGGCCATAAAAATATTTTATATACACTGTGGATGGTAAACAGGAGGAAAACACTGATCTGGTGGCTATGTATGAGGCTCGTACCACCACTTTCTTCTAGTCCTTTGCAGTGCCCCAGGCGCATGCTTTGGGGCTTGCTAAGACCTGCAGGGAGCCCTTCTGAAGGCTTCTCCTTGCAGATTTCTGTCACCAGAAGGAAATGCTTCTCAAAATTCAACAAATCACAACACAATGGCCTATTCTGCAGACTGGCAGAAAGTATTTCCAAGCTCTTTACCCCTGTGATGTGAGCACTTTCACCTTCTTCCTCTTATAATCTTTACAAGTTGGTTTTTGGAGACCATTACAAATGCCCTGCTATTTCAGTCTAGACTCAGGCATACTTAAAGGTAATCCTCCCTAAAGCAGGGCAAATTTCACTGGCCAAGTGATATATGAACTACGAAAGTATAATTGATGGCTATTCCTAGGAAAGACACCTTGGATGATTAAATGATATTTCTACTTCATTCTTAATTCAAAACTGATTATTACATGTGCAGTTACTCATGTTATACTTCCCAATTTGAAAAATGAAGGTAACGAGATTGAAAACCTCTTTAACAATACCAAGGAAGAGACACACAGATGTCGCACAAAAACCATGGAAAAGGCATCTGTTCTGATCTTCATGTTTTAAACTGAGCATTCAAAACATCTTTTGTCATTCCTGTTGACTTCCAATGTGAATTTTCAAAATCTAATAGTATTGTAGCCATTCAGGAGAGACAAATATCTGTCTTGAAAAAGTTATGATACAGTGTGGCTTGTTGAGCTACATCAGAAATGCATCACACCTTATATGTCTGGTATAGCATTTTCTGATATTTTATGAAGATATGTTAATTAACATTGCATAATACTGAAAAATCTGCAAGCAGAATGAATTATTTTGAACTTTTCAATTTTTTCCTTTCAAAGCCAGTTAAATATTCTACAGGTGTCTACCATGTAAGATTATATTTGTTTTTTTAAAAAAAAGTGGAGCAATTTTTTTTTTTTTATTTAGTAGGAAAAGAAGTTTTACATTAGAATGAACAGTCTCTAATGTCAGAGATCTATCTGGCTGTTAAAGCAACGTTGAAACTGATAACAGAAGCGAACCATAGTGTACTATGCTTCATACTTAGCATTCAGGGAAAACATGATCTGTAGCAGTTCTAAAGAGTAATTCTAATCTCTAGAGAGGAGTCTCAATGATCCCATTAACATTGATCACATTTAAAGAAGTCTCAGGCATAATACATTATTAATATCACCCCTTTCTGATTTTTTTAATGGTTTGAAAAGAAACAAAGGAAATTAGATAGAAATGTCTTCATTAAAATAACATAAGTGGTCAGACTAAAAACCACCAAAGTCAGGAAATCCAGGATTAAAAGTTGCTACTCCCACTGAGTGTCTCCAGACATTAGCTGAACTTGTGTGCTATACTTTGCAATATTGAATCTTGGCATAAGTTCAAAACAAGGTGACTAAAGGATGAGTCACCTCCTTCCTGCAAGTTTATGTCCAAACCTTAATGCATTTTTTGTGTATCATACCAGTAACTGTCTTCTAGTTCTCACTCCTTTAACACATGTGATTGTTCACAGGAATTTCATCTTCCATGAAAGACAAAATCAGACTAAGCATAAAAAAATAGAAATTCTCAAAGGATTGGATGGAAAGACCTTACTTAGAATGCTTTTCTCCCAGGCTAAATATAGCATAAAAAAAAATAAAATAAAAAATCTGAAAATCAGAATATATTACCTGACCAGCCCTTATTTTCTTAAAGAAGTGGAAAAGAATTGTAAAGGAACATGTCTGCTATTACTATGTTTAAAGCTAGCTTCAAGATCCAGAGCCAAAGTTCATCTCAAATTATGCCAGTTCCAAATTTTCCAACAAAATATTTCTAACATATTTCAAAAGAAGATGGAATTAACCATTTCCATATATAGACACCTTACACCATGCAGAAATATGAGCTTGAGATGGAACCACGGTGGAGACCACCAGCTAGCCCTGAGGTATGCTGCACTCTCAGAGTGACTGCCCTGTTCCCCTCTGCCTAGGAAGCCTGTCTAACCTGGACCAGAGGGACAGGGGCCTTGACTGCTCTGAGCATAAAGTCTGTAAGTATAATAGAACAGAAAGCTTTGAACAGAAAGAATAGAAATTGCTATATACCCACTCAATGCATCCCACAACAAATAAATTTTAGATTTCATGCCACTGAGTGACATGGTTCCCTTTCTTGGTCATTCCACCCCACATTCCCTCATGGTACCACTTCCTTATCCACAGATTTATGTGAAAAAGTACTTTGTCACCCTGTAAACATAGTTATGAGCTTTGGCCACTTCTCTAAGAACAACTTGTGTCATCTAGTAAGCATGTTTCTTTTAAAAGAAAGTTGTATATTTCTATCACACAGAAGCTTAAGAACAAATCAGCAGAAAGCTCTTTCGTCCACAACAGTACATAATTGATCATATCTGACATAATATTATCTGACAAAAAATTATTGATAAATTCCTATTCTAGGTATACAATAAAAGAATTTCATAATCATGAAGTTATTTATAAAGAACTTCACAGACATTTTTCATGTGTGTACATGAGAACAACAGTGGACTCTTGTCAAGGTCAAGGGGGCTCTCAGGGCACCATATACGAATTCAAGCACCAGCACCGAAGAGAAGCATTGAGAATCCTGCACTGAGGCTGAATGCAACGGCACAGAGCGAGGCTGCTTTTACAAAGACACATCTCCAAAAGCTGCTTTTGAAACAGATACATATTGTTTCTTCAGAACAAAGATGCGTGATGTGCTATTAGTGAACTGACTACTATTATTCAAGAGATAATGTTCCCATAGTAGGGCATAAAAACTCCCTATGGAAAGGAAAAGGCTGAGGAAATCCTACATGGTCCTCTCTCAATGTTTTTTCCTCTTCAAAACTTAAAATATCTAGGGAGTTGCAGCCAATGGACAAACCTCTATATTCTACCCCTGTTGCCCTAGATATGGTATTTTTATGACCTAAGAACGATAGAGCCCATAATATTACAACAAAGACTTGTAGGCTGGGGTCATAAACTGGGACTGCAAAACTGACTGCAAAGTTCTGCAAGTAGTCCAAAGTAAAAGATCACTCTGACATTGCTAATGGGTTTACAAAAGAGTTTATTTAGCTGTCAAATCAATACAAAACAACAGCAAAAATACCTTTTTTATTTTTCTTTATCAATAGCAAACTTTCCTAGTGGGAATGCCACTAGTCACAGAACTATATCTGTGCAGTTTTCTGAGCACAGCAAAGTCTTCAGTTCTGTTAAAAAACGATACTATAGGGAAAAGCATTCCCACTTTGTTGTGAGAAATTTCCTTCTTTTTTAATGTGAACCTTCAAAAGATTACCACATAGCACTTCTGTACTAATGCATTCAGGTTAATCTAGTTGGTTTATGGGTCCTTGTTATATTAAGTACAGGAAAATCTTATTTAATTTCCAACCAAGCATCAATGATTTTCCATTCATTTTTCACAGTACCCTTTGTCGAATGAAAAGAAGTATACATATGAAATTATTTATGTATACACTTTGATTTCATATATGTATACACAGGCACATACATAACTCCATAATTTTATATATATGTATATCTAGAATCAAAGAAAAGTGGTTGCTGAAGTTTTCTTTCCAAGAACAATAGCTAAAACAGCAGGGGGCAAGCAGCAGCAAAGAAACAGGAAGAGCTTTGGAGTGAATAGCATGAAAAGATCCCAAACACATTAGAAACAGATTTGTGTAACAGTATTTCAGCATTAGGGAAATATCTAGTTATGTTGCCTTTTTAAAGTGCATCCCCAAGCAGTTAATATCAATTACCATAAGCAGGTGGAATTCCAGTTCTGTCTGTACTTTCATGAATCAGATTTCATTCTTTAGGGAAGATGTTTTCTATTTGCACCCACCAAAAAATGTAAGAAAGATGAAATTCATATCATTTTTGAAGATGTAATTCAAAACTAAATGCCTTTATTGATAGGTAGTTTTATATTTGTTCCATGTGTATTAAACTAAATACTACAAATAGTAGGTATTTCCTTTAAGAGAAACAAAACTTACTAGCCAGCTGAATCCCACCAGGCATTATAAAAGTATACAAAGCCACTGAAACACAGAGAAGATTATGAAGTGATTTGTACTGGTGTTCACTCCAAACAACCCGATTTTTTCCAAAAAAACATTTGTCTCAAAACAGGGCTAACTGCCTCCTATTAAATCCTAAATCTTTTTGCTACGCTTTCCTCAAGCTGTTGCCAAGGCTGACTAGTTTATAGTATAGCTGGTTATGGTATACAACAAGCCGTTGCTAGTCAGTCAGGTAAAGAGGCTCAGCTCTATGTAAAGCCTATTGGCAGCCGTGGACACAGCTCAGGAAAAGCAGCATTACATCTCTCATGATAAGAGGAAGGGATAAAAAGGGGGATAGGTGCACAGACTTCAGGTATCTAAGTGTCTTCTTCTGGCTCTGGAAAGATGTATCAATTCAAAGAAAAACTATTCTGCCCTAGGCAGCCAGACTCTGAACAGTAGTTCACACATTAATATGGAAGGTTATCACCCTTCTCTGCTCTTATTTCTCTATCAGCCAACCACACAATCTTGAATAACCGTTTCTGTTCGTATTAGAGTTGAGGGACAGCTCTGCTAATAAGTTGTAAACCCCCTTCTGTTTAAAGGTAGACTAATTTAAGTACTCAAAGTCCACACATCTATTTGGATTTTCCTGACATTTGATATTTGCTCTGGAGTTCAGTAAGATTAACATTTTGAGGTCAAAGTCATTCAAGTTCTCAGAAAGTAATGCTTGTAATAAAATCCATGCCTGCCTTTATGCTGGCAGTTGTTAATTACCTCTCTTCTACAACCTCAGATATCAGAACAGAACTATAGCCTTTTGTAAAATGGTCTTGATCATCCAACACTTACCCAATTAATTTTAAATATTGAAAAAAAAAACTCTAAAAGGAGTTTAGTTCCCTAAAGAGCTTCTGTGGTCTAGGTAAACACTGTTTCCCCATCTTTCTACTGCCAAAGTTGTTCTTGTTTATGAGGAAGAAATTAATCTGAGTATCGAAGAAGAAACCCTACTCTAGCAACAAAAACCACTCCTTTATGGTGGCAGACTGGCTGAGGGTTTCTGCTTCCCCCCTGCTGAATTTTCCTCAGGAGAAAAGCTGGAGAAATAGAAGATAGCAAAACATCCACATCAAGATTTTTCAAAAACTCTAAATCACACATGCACATGCTTGAGTGGAGGGTTGAAAGGTGCTGCTCTACAGAAGCTTAAAATAATCCCAGTCAGAGCTGGTCTTTTCTTTTTCCCTCACACTTATCCATGAAGCCCCATCCCTGTCCTAGTCCAGACATCAATATGTATGTGAATGGGCCATTAACTGATTCAGAGAGCGGAACTCCTAAATATGTCCCCCAAAAAGTGATGGGAGAAAGCAGTTTGCTGTCTGAGCCAGTTCAAGGTTAACAGAGGTAAAGTAACAGGACCACAGCATCCCTAAAAACCCCTGAGTTGAACTGGGTTTCTGTCTTTTTTGGAGCCTCCCTCCAGTCCTAACAACAATTACAAGAGTGCTGGAGCCTGGAACAGATTGTTGACCTTTGCCTAGACATTTGGTGGATACACAGCTTGTGCTACTTTAATTAAATATAGGGCTGATAGCCTGGACCAGTGGTCAGAAACTCATTAAAGTAATGAGAATGCCTTTGCAGCTACCTTCCAGGCTATCTTTGTAAACTCTTCAGGCAATATTAGAGATTGCAGGGTTGAGAACAGGTCCAAAAATCTACTAGAGAAATAAATGATGATGGGGGCTCATTATCAGATGAGAGGAATTAATCCAGACGGCTTGGAACAGGGATAGGATAAATTTAACCTAGTTCTGTTTATTTAGACTAAAATTCTTCCATCCCCAGCATATCAGTGAATTGAGAAAATGTCTACATAAAATTCATATTTGCAGTATAGTTCTGAAATGTCCAGGGAAAGTATCTGATGCTCAGATATTGAGATTTAATTAAATCTAAAACTCAGTTAATAAGATGGGCTAGTTTGAAAGATTAGATATGAATCTACATCTGAACTTTCCCCAAATCTCTTTCCCTAAAGTGCCTGTAACCTGAGGTTCCCCCAGGATTAACTTCTTGAGTATCCCTTCCCTCACATTCTCTATCAAATCTCTGTTCAAAACCTCCAAAAGCAAAGCAAAACCACAGAGCCATAGCTATGAGATTCCTGCCATCAAAATCTAAGAAGATGTCTCTACAGTATTGCTACATAACACACAGTACAAGCACTTGTTAAACTCACAACGGAACTGGTTTTATTAGAGTAAATTGTGAGCAATCTCACAAAAGCCTTTGCATTATCATTTAAAACTCTGCATTGGCAAAAAGGCTTCTGAGCTTGTAGTGCCTTAAATTTTCTAAACAAGGGCATACAGCTCATCAGTCCAAATGTAAAAAGTTTGCCTGGTTGATTTTATTTCCCTTGGCATTTTTCCCTTTTTCTTGATAGAAGACAGCTCCATTGCTGTGCTGATAAAAGAGCAGAAAAACTATATGACACTGCCACCTCCATCAAAAATCACTTCTTTGTCAAAAATCTATATATTTGTGTCGTAGCTGAAAGTGGCTTTGGTGTAGATTCAAGGAAATGCTACTGGGACACACTATCTGTGTTTGCATTAGGGCTTTTCTCTGGTCTGGCTAGTAATTGTTTCAGTCAGAGAACCTTTTTTTGTCTGTGTTGTACTTGTCAACTGCTTAGTGGGCAAGCTGTTGGGAAAACTGAAGCTTTGAGAAGCCTGTTTTCAAGGTAATTAAAAGTAAAGATTTTTCCTCTTGTTTTTTTGCTGCCCCAGGATTTTTGCTCTTGAGCAGAAACTCCCTATTGAAGTGAGCAGCGCTTTCAAGAATGACATCTTTGGTCAGTACAACTGCACTTGTGCAGCAGTGATTTTATTATGCAGTGCTGTGTTTAGCCAACTGAGAATGAGACGACAATTAAAATAAAGCTCTTGTAGAGTACCTGCATTCAAGCAGACATATTATGTGCTTATAAGAGATAATATGCCTCAGAGAATGAGATCGCAAAATTCAGCTAAGATATAAGCTCTTTGGAAAAAATACCCGTCACCAGTTAAAACTATGCCTCTGTATACCAGAGCTGTTGTCATCTGAATAATTCCACAATGAGTCATGACAACAAAGCAGAATTCCTATGCCAGAGTAACAGAGAAGGGAAAGAATTTCACTATTCTTTCTTCGGAAAGAACATTTTAAATAGGCCTGTCTTCTATGATGCTACCATTCCTAGCTGGATCTACGAGTTAATACTGAGATATACCTTGCTGAGACAATGGGCCCTAAATTCAAAATGTTAATAAAGGAGGAACACAGAAGTTCTTGTCTTTACCCTGCACAACTACTTCCAGGTTTTTGCTGGATCTATTCTCTTCTTTTCCTTCTTATCCAGTCCACTTTATTTTACTCAGTGAAAAAATGAAAAAAAAAAAAAAAAGTAGGTGTTAAAAGAAAAAAAAACAAGGAAAAAAATTATATTAGATAAATCAGTATGTTTCTGTCCATATGCTCTCTCCAGAAATCAGAAGATATGATGAAATCACTGATATCAGACAGGTAAAATAAAGGCTCCAGCAAAGACCTTAATAGTGCATAACAGCTGCCAGCATAATCCGCCAATGTTCAGGGCCTAATATTACACTGGTGAAAAAGGAAAAACTCCACTGAAAAGAGCTGCTCCTGTTTAAGAGGAAGACGATTCAGTTCCATGAAGTATGACTGCAAATCTTCTTATACCCTATCCTTCTAAGAGTGACAATTCAGTGGTTAATAGTAGACTCAAAAATGTCTTCATTTGTAACTTTTGGAAATGAGGTCAGGAACAAACTTTTCAAATTCAGAAATTAATTTTTAAACACTGCTCTCAAATTTGTAGTGAGTTCCAACTATGACACTTAGAGGTCACTTAACAGGCTTAATGATCACTGACCATATGTTGAAATGCTAGACTCAAAACCATCTTTGTCTCCGTTTTGGGTTCCGAGTAGTTTTGTGTGAAATTTAGAATTTACAGATTACAGGAAACATTGACACATTCATATTTGCTTTGAAATCTGAGGAAAAGTACATTTAGTATTTTCAGCTATGCTTCAGTCACATAAAATGGCCGCAGAAAAGTTTTATTTTTGAATTTCATGCCTTAATTTCAGCTGCTTTTTTTTTTTTTTTTTTTAAGTATCAAGTCATTTCATACCAACACAAATAGGAACACTCTGAATTAAAGGTCAAGCTATTTCATTACAGCCACCCATTCAGAGCAGCAAGAAGGAACATCTTTCAAACACCTTTCAAAATATCTTTCAAGCTGTTCTGTATTGCAGCTGCCCTTTGTTGAACTTGCTCAGGTTTTGCTAGGCTTATAGAAGTAGCAGGCAATTTTTGGAGTTGGCCTGACATAAATGAAGTTTGTTATTGGTATGTAGATCTACAGGAATTTATTAGTTAGAAAAGTTGGAGTTATATTTTTAGTGGTTAGAGAAAAATGGCAAATGGATATTCTTTGTTAAATTCTAGCATTTGTCTGTTAAACTCTGTTTTGGTGAATAAGCAATCTATTATGCAAGTAAAATTAGGAAAATATATACATAGTGATACAATATAAAGTTCCAATGTAAATTTGAAGTATATGTATTATATATATGGATTATATGCACTTAGAATTAGGCATATTAATGTTTTAAAGAAGTTAACAAGCATAAATAGCAAGTGCTTAGAAGGCAAATTCATAAAGTAAATAATGCACACAGGCGTACTTATAGAGGTGATTTCTGGGACTACTTTCCTCAGAAGTCATATTGACAGCAGGCCTTTGACAAAGCCAGGTTAATGCAAAGTAGCAGGTTGATGTAGCCATGGATATATATGAGTAAATATATATTTATATGAGTAAAAAATAAAATTTATGTTGGAGTTCTTCCTGAAACAAAGCTGTTATTTCTAGTATACTCATAATGACTGGGTAGAAATAAAACTAACCAAAATAAAAGCATTAACAGACCAGATTTAATTCCAAACTAATCTGCTGAAGTGTTGTAATGACTTCTAAGATAAAAGTTAAATATAAAATACTACAATATTTATACTATTGTGCTATGGCATATTATGCAGATATTTCATATGATGCATATATACTTAAGAATTCATTAAATACCTTGAAAAAATTTTTAAACATGATTTTAAAGCATATGTAAATCAATATACTAAAACTTACAGAGACATAGTAGCAAAATCATAACATTCAGAAAATGAAGTTTTGAAATATTTAAAAAGTTCCAGATATTGTTCACAAGAACTCTCAATGAAGTTCAAGCATTTTTAAACATTTTTAATTTTGACAATTTTTCTTCATTAAAAAATGGACATACCTTTGTAACCAATTCAAATGTAAATCTGTCTACAATATTAGCTTTCATCTCTTAATCATTGCACTGTCATAAAGATTCTGATTCACAGGAATATGTAATTTATGCTTGGAAAGTATTCAGAGACTGAAGTGATGATGTCAATATAAGAAGAGAACCACATAAATGACACGGAGTGCTTCAGCACCACTGTAAAAGAACGTGTACTTCCAGCAAGAGACTCATTTACAGTTGAGCTGATCTTCAAGTTGAGTTGACATTCAAAGATGCTGAATACTGAAGCAACTCATACTGCAGTAATAAAGATCAGTTACTTGCTATATACAAACTTTAATAATCCATTATAAGATATCATGTTATATCTAACTCATTGTTAAAGTTGACCTGAATCTGACACTGATTGACACTGTAATATAACATTAAAGAGTTCAAGTTGTCTCATTGAGGGACTTGTACAACACATTGTTTTAGATGTTCTGTCCCTACTCTTTACCAAACATACTGTTAATCTCTGTTTTAGGACCAGACATTAAACTTGCAGTCAACTCTCTAATTACTGACACTTCCTCCAAGACTACTCTGTGTTTCCATGTGGTGCCAGTCTGACTTGCCTTGGCTAAGAAACAGTAAGAAAATCTGTAATTAAGGGCTCTATTGGAGGAATCAAAAACTTAGAATTCTCAAATCCACATTTTTACTTTAACCCAAACTGGAATAAGAATTCTGAACTACGATAACACTTTTCATCAAACAAAATTCCAGTGTTATCTTTTCATGGAATCTAGGAAAAAATGTATTTTCAGTCCTAATATTCAATGTTCAACCTCTTTCTTCCCAGCTTCCACATCCAATCCTCCGTTACAGGTCAACTGAACCTTAACTCATCTTAATCTATGACACACTCTGTGACACACTTCTATTCCTTTAAAATTAGTTTCGATTCAACCTGCATTGGTCAATCATGAGAGTCACTGCCGAAAGCTGAGGCCAAGTGCAAGGCCCCGTTGAGGCAATCCTAAACACAAATACAGGTTGGGCAGATAATGGATTGAGAGCAGCCCTGCAGAGAAGGACTTGGGGGTGTTGGATGACGAGAAACTCAACATGACCTGGCAACATGCGCTCGCAGCGCAGAAAGCCAACTGTGTCCTGGGCTGCATCATGAGAAATGTGGCCAGCAGGTCGAGGGAGGGGATTCTTCCCCTCTACTCCACTCTCATGAGACCCCTCCTGCAGTGCTGTGTCCAGCTCCGGGGACACCAACATCAGAAGGACATGGACCTGTTCGAGCGGGTTCAGAGGAGGCCACGAAGATGCTCGGGGGGCTGGAGCACCTCCCCTGTGAGGACAGGCTGAGAGAGTAGGGGGTGTTCAGCCTGGAGAAGAGAAGGTTGCGGGGAGACCTTAGAGTGGCCTGCCAGTACTTCAAGAGGCTACGGGAGAGCTGGGGAGGGACTCTTGATCAGGGGTGTAGGGATGGGACAAGGGGTAACGGTTTTAAACTGACAGAGGGAAGATTTAGATTAGATAAGGAAGAAATTCTTCCTTGTGAGGGTGGTGAAGCACTGGCACAGGTTGCCCACAGAAGCTGTGGCTGCCCCCTCCCTGGAAGGGTTCAAGGCCAGGTTGGACGGGGCTTTGGGCAACCTGGGCTAGTGGAAGATGTCCCTGTCAAAGGCAGGGGGGTTGGAGCTAGATGATCTTTAAAGTCCCTTCCAACTCAAACCATTCCATGATTCTATGATATTTTTACATATTTATTTCAATTCCCATGCAATGAAGTATGAATTACAAAGTGTCTAACAGCTCATGCAGTTCTAGAGCATGGGTAGCTTGATTGATCAGTCTTTGAGAATGGTAGAACATGCCCAGGTATTGTACATATCCATATATCCAAGTAAGTTTTGAGGGTTTGGAGCAGGTTGAGGCTGGAGGACATAATTCAGAATTTAATGGCCACATACTAAGATGTTTTCACAGGACATCTAATAAATGAACATTTTTAGAAGTCTAAAAATGTCAAGAGTTTAAGGAAACAACGAGAGACAAATGCCTGTCTCTGCCAAATACCAATTCCCTATTGCAAAAACTAGCAGCACCAAGCCTTCTCAAAGGTAAGTACCCTGTGGGTTCTTTCTGTTTTAACAGCAGCAAAGAAAACTTCATTTCCTTCCCTTGTTCTTGTACGTGTGCAGAGCCTTTTAGATGATATTTTGAAAACAAAATAAGAAGGAAATATTTTCTTATAATCCAAATTATAATCCAAATTGTTAGGTTTTTGCAGTTAGTATACATGTAAATTAACATGAATAATGAACTGGCAATTGCCAGTTCTCCTTATAGTAACATAGTTCATCTAGTTCAATGTAAACATTTTATACTCTAATAACTGGTAAGCAAGATCATGTTTTGATATTTAAATCAATATTCATTTTGATTTTCAGTTCATCATTTTTAGTTTTGCAAGTGCCTAAATATAACTGGGATCTGCAGACAAAAGCAGCTGTACATCAAGAGGCATGTGCTGCAACCTAGGCAGAAATATACGTGGAGTTCTGAGCCTCATCTTAAACTCCCTATTCAAGAAATATTCCTAATGCCATCTGTTGTTGCATTTGAATGTTGTTAGTCTTCTAACATTAGCTGATTAGTCTTTCCTTGTGCATCTGAAATAATGAAAACGTCTCAAAATACATTTTCACAGTAGAGACTGTACTAAATGAAGAAAAAATGGTACAGGATCAGTTCATTCTAACAAATGTCAAAGGAGAGAAAATAGCTATTTGGGATTTCTTAATTATAAAAAATGTTATTAAATATTTGTACTTATTTAAATCTTTAATCTAATAATTTAAATCTTTATAATGTAATCTTACAAGTATACATCTATCATATTTTAATGTATATGTTTTGTAGATATACATACACACACTTCTGGGAACAAATCAGATATTTCAAAGTAGAGACAGCTATAAAGTGACTCAGTATCTGGAAATATACTAACAAAGAGAACATGGTAGTAACTTGCTCCAAGGCAGCTACATTTAGCTTTGCCTGATGCCATAGTCAAGCAGCACTCCCCCAGCAGGGAAGCATGCCCTTCTCCAGCCACAGAGCCTTGTGTATACATCTCAGGGGGTATATTACAAGGCATGATGCTCTAGCTGGGCTTGCTGTAATTATCTCTCCTGAGGAACAGGATATTTTAGCCTGAGAAATGTACAGTATTAATGTTTTTTGCTGTACTACTACTATTCTCCTTTGAGAAAGGCTAAAGGGCTTCAGAAGCTGAGGGTGGGGAACTTGTGTCCCCCTTCTGCTATGACAGTCACGTTGTCTGTCAGGGAAACTTGTCAGATTAATCCCTTCCAGGAGCTGGGCTATGCCTAAAGCTCACACACTGGAAGTGACAGAAGTACTGAAAAGCTAGTTATGTGCCCAGGAGCTAGAAGTGGACCCAGAGGAAAGAAAGTATATATACATACATACCATAAAAGAAACTGTAAGGAAAACACAGACATGATATTGGCCCAAGTTTCCTTAAAAAGGAGGACAGCAACATTTGGGAGATGTGAACCTAGTACAAACAGAATGGAAATGGAGTAGGAAAGACCTGATTTTTAAAAAAAAAAAAAAAAAAAAAAGTCTTACAATAAAACTAAAAAGATACAGACAGAAGTTACTAGTTCTGGCAGAGTCAATATCTTGGCAGTTTTTACCCAGATGTACCCTGATAAGCATTTGAATAATATGGTCTGGTGTTTTGATCCAGTTCTGCATACCTTAAAGCCTTTCACACCAATAGAAATAACCCAGCAAATAAAAAATTAATACCTTTCCTCTGGGTATAGCAAACAGAATTGGCTAAAAAATGGTCCAACAAGCCACAGAGCCAGCACAAAGGAAACGATGGGAGGAGACGGATTTCCCCTTTCAGCAGGCTCAGCCGTAACGTGCAGCTTTACTCACACAGTGCCAATTCTTTCTCTAAAAATTAGTTCAGAGACAGGCTCCTGATATCTAGACACCAGAGTAGTATATTCAGCAGCACTAGGCAAAAGTTGATAATGAGAGTACCTACTCACTGACTGAAATTGAAAAGAAAGAACAATCGTGTTTGGAATTTGGCAGGAACACCAAGCTTAAAATACTGATTTTACAAAACCACTGGGTAACATGGAAACAGCCCAAGCATTGCTCTGTCTCATCTGAAATGTAGAAAGCAGAGACAGTGTCTGTCCTTTAATATTATACTATAATAATGAAAGAAAAAGAGCTGCTGTGGTAGTATCCTCATCAAAGTCCTGACGCTATTTCAGTACTGGCGCTAAAAGTGCCCTGAATTTTTCTAACAATGGTCACACACAATTTCATAAACTCCTGAACTTCCATTAGCTTCTGTAGACTAAAGTATCAGCTCTTCTTCTGGAATTCCCAGTTCTTGCATGTCTTTGGCATTGCTGATAACTACAAGTAAATATGAAGCTCCCCACAATATTTTGAAAGTTTGATGTTAGCATCTCTCTGCTGCAGAAATTGCAACTTTTGACTCTCTCTAATTATGGATGATTCCTGTTATACCAACACTGAATGTCTTGGTAAGAATTGGGCTCCCAATCTCAGCATATGCCTACAGTGTTAGGCTTCTCCACCTGTGGATCACTTCTAATAAACATGAATATCCAACCTTATCACCTGAAGGTAAATTAGGTAGGAAGAGACAGGCAAATATGGATGATGAAACATTACATCTTTGCCAACTATGCATAACCTACAGGTAGTACATGGGATAATGTGAAATACATACAGGTTTCTAAAATTTCTGTCCAAGATTTAAAGAAAGTACATTTAAACCCATTATTCATCAGCATTATGATTTAAAATAAAATGTTACATTATCAGCAAGATTGTCATTATGTTCCATGAAGGTAAGTAAAATGTAGAATTCCTTTAAATATAAGTGTCCTGTATTTGTCTTCCTGCTTTAAAAGATGCTAAATTGTATTCCATGGTAAAGCTTATTCAGAGGTAATGCAAAATAAATGCATTTTCCTAAAAGATCCATTTCAGTCTACTGCATACAGGTGTACTGAAGACAGGCTATGCATATTAAACCTTCACGTAAAAAACATCTGAAAAAATATTGCTATCCAAGCACTTTCTCCTATTTCCAAAACTAACTGAATCTGCAGATGCACAGGATGCTTAACTGGAAGCAGGGATAATGTATGCATTATTCTTTTTACTCGCTGCTTCCTCTCCTAGCTCTCAGCATACAGGTCTGATACTATACGTAAGAACGAGAGAGAAGAACGAACTTTACAAATTGTGCCAAATAACATTAATCCATCAAAAAGGACATAAATTAATCATCTCTCTTCTGTGACTGAAAGCTAGATATCTGTGAGCAAGTACTCTAGAAGCTTTTATTTCATTCCTGAATTGAGAAACCTTCATTAATTTGGGCCATTAATTGTCGAGATTCATTACTGGCATATTTTCATCACTTTAGTTTCCTTTTAATGTATTCTTAATGAAATGCTTCTATTTTCATACAGGCCTTCTATATCAGAATTAACTTGGGCAGCTTTGCAAAAGCTGCCACTATAGAAAAGGCATTTGAATGAGCTATGTGCTTATCATAAAATACTATGATTTACTAATAATGCGAAGCGTACTTCAGTATCAGGCACTATATAATAAAGGCTCTGTATGTTTATTGTTTTCTATACAGTGATGATTCTGCCCTCTAAAATATGTGCATCTGTGAAATCCTGTCTTAGAAGTAGGATTTGTCTATCTGGTGGTAAATATTAGTTTCAGGTGCTCTTTCACTAGCTCAGTTTTCCTTCCGAACTCACTCATAACTCCCAATGACATTAACAGGACACAAAATGTGTGCAATACTGAGAGGTAGAAGGACTCCAGTGTTAAGGTAGATGCCTAGGAACATCTGGATGAGCTACAAGTTAATTATATACCAAGTACAAATATTCATAAAATATGAATTAAATAATAGGAAAATAATGCTGGCAAAAGTATACAGAATCACAGAATCAACTAGGTTGGAAAGGACCTTGAAGATCATCTAGTCCAACCATTAACCTAACACTGCCAGTTCCCATCTACACCATATCTCTCATACCATATCATCCATACATTTGGATACAACGCACAGCTTCTTCATGATTCGAGAGATATAAACCTAATGTAGTTAATTGAACTGAAAATCCTGTGGTCAAATCATCTACAACTTCCAATTCTCTGGACCTTTCCTGTGTGCCTTTGTTAGGCTGATAAGCCAAAAGGCATTCAGATCCTATTGACAGACATTTCATATAAAATTCATGATTGCAGATATATAATATTACTCACCCATTGTTGTAGATATCACCTTCAGTGATATCTATCTGTTGGTTTCCCTTCCACAATTTTAATGAAAAATCCAGTTTGCAATTAACAGAATATATTTTTTTAATTAACTTTGTTTCGTTTACGTAACATCCGTCAATTTATTCTCAAATTTAATTTAAAATTCTTAGTTTTATATTTAAATTAAAGAAAGAACTACACAGATTCTCACTAAAAATACCTTTGACACTTCACTGTGATACACTTTACAGATACTTGTTTCCTTTTATAGGTACTGTAACACATGCATAGGCATCACTTTATTAATTGAATAAAATTAAATGTATTTCAACCTAATTCTCTGTTGAGTTACCCTGAATTCACATTGGTGAAAGTCCACTGAAACTAGCTGCAGCCATGCAAATGTTCCAATGGTTGGTATTAAGAGTGGCATTCAGCAGTCCATTTCTAGTCAGTACAGTTTTTAAGCATATTGCTAAAGGTGCACTTGTATCAATGATTTCATCACAACCTTAAAATTAATTATAACTTAAATAGTTAGTTGAGCAGCCTGCACTTCAGTTTTGATCAAATACTTCGCCAGAATGAAAGGACAGACCGAAGAGGGAGACCACTTATATTCACCCAACTTTTAATTGCATTTCACAGCCAGAAATATGCAGTTTGCTCTTGCTGTAATCCAGATTGCATGCAACAATTTGTCTTACAACAAACAAGACTGGCAGAAAGATCACAGTGTCAAATACAATTTTTTCATTACAGAAAAGCATTTTAGAAGTTTTCTTGTGTTTCACCTTTGTGACATAATGTTTCAGAATGCTGTATTCCTTTTAGCACAAATGTCCTTAAATGTCCTGGCTCATTAGTGCAAGTATACTTACTTCTGCTTATAATTATAGGTTACTTATGATTAATGTGCATTTTTTAAATGGTACCTGTTCCACTGAGGATTATTAAAAATGGATAATTAGAAGCATCTCCTTGAGAAGGGGAGTTAATTTCTAAAACTTAACCTACATAAGTATTTGCACATAATAATCAGAGTTTAAATGAACAATTCCAAATTATTTGTAATGCAACTTAAGATAAGTCTAATTTTCCTAATCCTTCCTATCACCTATGGCAACAAAAAAAAAAAAAAAAAAAAAAAAAGAAAAGAAGCAAAACCAAACAATATGCAATGCAACATGATACAGGAAAGGAACTGCTGTATTTTAATACTATGAAGCTTCTAATCAAAACCCAGGTCTCAATCCCATGGTCTCACAAAGCTGTGTACTGCTGTGGGATGTCCCTGCGGTCTCTATTCAGTGAGATGTGTCCTGTGTCTTTATACAGACAAAGAAAACACCCTCATTGGGTGAAAGGTTTGTATTTCAATGGAAAAGAGAAGGCCATAACTTTCCCAAGACAGAAGATGATGTGTGTGACTTGTTCTGCAACCACAGTCACCTTGTGCTACCTTACAGAAAGCATGAAATTTAGGGATATTTATTGTGAAAAGGGCATTTGCAAAGATTTTGTCTGAGACCTGAATGAGACCCATCAATAGTGATCTTAAGTTCTTGTTTTCTGAAGTTCTTATTTAACCTGTTAATTTGATACATACAACCAGTCTGAATTGGGAGAATTCCCTACAGCTAATGAAACTACTAGCAGCTTCCGAGACCTTGCAACACTTGCAACATTTTAATTCTGATAGCGCATTCATTCCACTCACAGTATGATTTCAGTGATCTATATTTTTCCCTGTATTGACAGAGTTGTTTACGGCGCTTCTCAAGTATAGGCCTTGGGTCCCATTCTACATTTATCTGCTCCCATTAAGTGGTGTCATTAAAGACATTTCGACAGCTCTCTTGGCACTCCATGAATGTTTGTGACATTAAAGCTTGAATGTCTTCAAATTTCCTACAGCTAAATGTTGACAAGCTTGAATTCTTATTTATTGGTTCCCTGCAGTAACAAACTGCATGTTCATCTTTGACAGTTCCTTTCATGATGAGCTCTGTCCACAAAAGGCTGATGTTTTGAAACTACATTTGAGCAAACCCACATATTTTAAGGGCCAAATTTACCACTGCACTAAAAAAAAATTAAAAATAGATAAATATGAAATGACATTATAATATGTTTAAATGTTATACAGAATCACATGTATTTATTTCAAGCAAGGAAGTTCCATCAGAAAAAAACTCTAGCTTTTATTTCAATATGGGATGAAGAGAGAAATATCCTCATTCCCAGCTCCACTAAAAGACAAGGCTCCCACAATCATAAATTAGCTAATGCAGATCAGGATTTTATATCACTGTCCGAATTCTATGTACAGCCCATATAGAAAACTCAGAACTTTCAAATTAGATTAATTCCCTTGCTACTTCCTTTTAGATACAATCCACTAAATGTTAACTAAACAAGCTTAGCCTAGAAGCTGATCTCATGTAGGTGTTTTACCCATTTTCTATTAAGCTGAACATCTTAAACAATACAGAAGGGAGCAGAGTAGTAATTTATTTTGTTCATTGGAAGGAGAGGAAAAAAGGTTTGTCTACAGCATTATGCTCAATTAATAACTATATTATTAAAAAAACCCCACAACCAACAAAGGCCAAGTGATCACAAATTCAGAATCTCAGTGTCAAGTCAAGCCTATATATAAAGCCAGCATATATAAAAACATAAATGCTCCCTAAACAGGTCTTCAAGAAACATCATAGAGACTTTTAATATAGACAGTGAATTGGGAATATTTGTTTACACAGAGCCTACAAATTCTGTATACCAGAAGTTAAAAATTTAATGATATTGTAGTCTCTACTGTGTGCTAGAAATATCCAAACACAGACTAAAAGAGAAAGGTAATCAAATGATAGTGCAAACACTTTGTTCTATATTCATACACCCTTTGAACATGGATGACATGAAGATCCTCATTTCCCGTGCCTATCCATCTCCTTATGCCTTGTGCTGTTGTACTCAATATTCAATCCTGGGTAACATTCTGCAGTGGAAATATAAATCATTAGCTCTACAGATGGCAAGGGCAAGAAACAAGCCACCCAGAACCCAGAATAAATAATTCACAAAAGCCGTAAGGCCAAGATAGGAATGTGTTCTCCTTATTTTCTGTGCTGAAATATTTTTCCAAAGGTTTAGGAATAGGTATTTACAAACAAGAGTCAAGTGACTTGACTCTAGAAGTCATTTTTTCCTGTGGTATCAGCAGGATAACATTGATTTATTTGGGGACAAGTTCAAGCCCAGCATTTGTTCTTTGTAGACTGCCTCTCTAAAGGTGAAACTCATAGTTCAAATCTTATACACCAAATAAATTCCACTTAAATCTACTTTGATGGCTTAATTGGGGTGTATGACTTGTGTTGGCCTCCTGCAGAGTGTTGGATTTCACTCTATATTATTGACCTTATTGTGAGAACAGTGTTGCATCTTTTACTGTTTGTTTTATTCATGATCCTGAGGTGAATACAATAAATAAAAGCTTGAAAAAGAATTCTTGAAGCAATTCCACTGTTAGAGGAAAGCACTGTTTAACTTCCTCCTGGGTAAGCAATGGGACTACAAGCACCAGTAGTGCTCAGGTTAACTGTTCATTCTAGATACATGGTTTGACTTCATTTATGATTTTATAATCCCTCCAAAATCCCAGTCTCAGTTGTTAAAGTGGCATGAGGCGCATACAATACAGAATACACCGCATACTCATAAAAGGGTTTTTCCTCTTTACCAAATTATTCTGTCTATATTATGGGAAATGGTCACATCTAAATCAAGCATGGGGAAAAATTTATTTGCTGATGACAGAGTAGGATTTTCAGATACATATACAAAGTGCATATTTGCACTACACTTGTTCCATCAGCATATAAACGACCTTTTGCTTGCTCTGCTGATGCTCCAATAAGTTGCCAAGTGAACCAACATGCATCTAGAAACCACACTGCTTCATTAGAACACTACTGTGCTGAGATTAATAAAGACCAGTATTACTAAGAGAGGCCTGTTTTCTGGAACTAGTGTCAAATTAATAGGTTTACGTGTCTTTCAGATATGGCTCATTCAGCTGCGTCTTAGAGTGTTTTTAATTTGTCCACCCTTAAGATTATAAGCTTAAGTGTGCCCAGTGAGATGGGGTAGATAAAGGGATGCTAGAGCATGTCGATGGAAAAAGCACCCACCTCCTGCTGGCACAACCCCCACACCTGGATGGCTCCAGCCCATCAAGTTCCCCCCTCTGCAAATAACAAGTGATAGGACAAGAGGGAGTGGCCTCAAGCTGCACCAGGGCAGGGTTAGACTGGCTCTTAGGAAGTATTTCTTTGCAGAAGGGGTTGTTGGGCGTTGGAATGGGCTGCCCAGGGCAGGGGGGGAGTCCCCATCCCTGGAGGGGTTGAAGAGTTGGGTTGACCCAGCACTGAGGGATCTGGTGGAGTGGGAAGTGTCAGTGTGAGGTTAATGGTTGGACTGGAGGATCTTCAAGGTCTTTTCCAACCTTGATGATTCTGTGAATTCACCACTTCCCCTGGCAGCGCAGAATTCCACGTTGCTTCTTTGCACAGCACCTGTGGCCCCTGTGATGCCTGCTGCCTCCACGGCAGCCACGCCATGCAGGCAGAACCAGGCAGGCTTTAGAGAGCAGAACAAGGCTGCCTGGCAGGGACGGCAGGTGCCCTTGGGGGTCCCTGCTCCAGAGCAGAGCAATGCAGTGCCCTGGTATTTAAACACAGGAAAGATTTATTACTGAAATAAAACCATGGCTTTTGATTAGAAGGAAATGATTCAAAACCTCTAGAGAAAGTTTGAATCACCTTTGATACAGTCATAAAAATTGCTGTATTAATCTATGAAGTTCATGCTTCCAACATGTCTTCCACTGTGCAGAAAGAAGCAATTGTACTGAGCCGTCCTGCAGATGTGCCAGGCGGATCTGAAACAAATCTGTTACTATCCCAACATTACCCTCAACTCAGGGTCCTTCAACATCAGACCAAATACAGCAAAGAAACAAGGATGCTTTTGGAAAACAAATGTGACATACTTATGTAAGTAATACAGCAAGTAGCTGTCAAAACTAAAAGTGAAACTACTTCCCTTGGTACTACCTATCACCTGCAGGCCCTTACAAACTCTCTGTAGGGAAAGCATAACCTTGAAGGAGGAGTAAGAAAGTCCCCTGATAAAAAATATCTTCATAAAAAAAACACACTGCTGCCCTTTAAAGGTAATGACAGCCCATGACCTCATGTTCCAGGAGCTTTTGTGTGTCTGTTACACCTTTTAAGATACAGATACTAAGTCTAGAGCAAAATGTCAGCCATACATACACTTTAACAGCTTAAGGAGAAGAATTAGTCGAAGAAGAAAAAGAAGAAAAATCCCCTAACCTTGCAATTTTTCTCTATTTCTAGATATTGATTGTACTGAAGCTGATAATATCCACTTTACCAAGAGGAAAGGGGCAATAGCAGCAATTATCTGTTCACAAAGAGAAATATTAAAGCTCTACAAGGAACAATACTGAAATTAACTTAGGAATAGATTTAGGGGAATTGTTTAGTCCAAAATTTTTAAGGGACTTACAAGTTAAATATCAGTTTCACTAGCTATTCAATATTTCACAATATATAACAAGCACAATGAAAAAAATTGTTAAAATCAAAAAATATATTTCATCTTGATAACACTGATGAATTCTCTTCAACTTCTTTTTAATACAAATACTCAGAAGTCAAAGAGTCTTTAAACAAGATTTCAAGCATTAAGATAATTTTCAGAGATCCCCCCAGTTTCCTTTCTATCTCTTTTTCTTTTTTCATTTAGTTTTGAATGTGTGAACAGAACTGCATCCAGAAAGTACAATATATTGTGTAGTATAATATAGGGGGGGGGGGGAAAGGAAAAGCATTTCTTAGTGGTAATTGGAGTTCTTCATATAAAAGTTTTTTTATGACCTATCACTTTGGTCTGGAAAACATCTCCTCTTTGCAAGAGTCCTAGAGAGTATATGCACGCCCTTGCTCCATCATGCTTGTCCCAAAGGTACATAAGGAGGAAAATATCCAGGACCATTTAAATTTTCCTTTGGCCACAGATATTGAATTTCAAATCCTGAAAAATTCTGTAGGAAAGAGGAGGAAATAAATACACTTTCATATCACACACCTTGAAGAATTCCAGTTTACTTAAATCTCCCAGTCTTTGAGACTTAATCCTATTTACATTCACATTTCAGATAGCTCCAAAGAGCTTCCTCCCTTCTGGAAATTATGTGACAAGCTCTTTTGGTGTCATCTGATGTCTCAACAGCAAGTGAGGAGATCTACCACATGCCAAACTTTTGCCCAGGGCCTCTGAGATGATATAATGCACAGGGAAGGTATGAATGTAACCCCTGTTGATGCATAACAGATGTCAGATGCAAAGATGTTTCTCAACTGAGCAGTAAAGCACATTTCATTTTAGGCCTAATAATTCATGAGTTTAAAGATTTTAATATATCATGGTTAACACCCAGCAGTCACCTACTCCCTGGAAAGTCTACTGGGAAGTGTTGGAGTAAGTCATATATAAACACATTAAATTCTAACAAGTAGATGCAGAACCACTGAAATCACTGTACCTCAAAATCACTTATTAGTCATACTAATTTAAGGTAACACTCTAAAAATAAACCTCTGCTTCATAAGGCTAAGCTATGAATCACCATAATATATGAATCATAACTTCAAATGCAGTAATGAAAAGACATGGGAAAATAATACGGTTTGTTCAGGAGAGTGCTGATTATTCCATTTCACAGAAGACTGAAAAAAAACCAAGTTTCATTATTTTTATATAATCATTCTAAATTGCAAAGCCCTCCACACATCCAGCCTATTTAAATACCATTTTAACAATATAATTGCTAGAGATATTTCTCTCCATCTTCTTTTAAAAAATCTACTGCAGTAACAACACCTTAATTTATTTTCCTATTCATTATTCTAAGGGGTTGACACCTGGCAGAAACTATTTTGTTTATACTCATTCATATCAGGGTACTCAGCTGGAGAAGGCCCAAGTGAATAATTAACTAATCAGCAGAAGAACAGTGCACTTCCCAGCACAGAGGAGATCCTGGAATTCCCACTCTGTGACAAAGATAAATTCACATGCAAGCACAAAAGTCTCAAAATTTGAGACCTCCAAAGATAAAACAATAAAATATTTGTTCAAAACTTTGAGTGTGGTTGTCAATCTTTTAGCCATTTAATAGCTGTGAGTCAGCCAATAGACTATGCTCACCTGAACATGTTTTAAAGCAGGAACACATTGGCACAGGGAATTTAATAATAAATTCGACCATTAAG
Organism: Strix uralensis; assembly: GCF_047716275.1. NCBI lineage: Eukaryota > Metazoa > Chordata > Aves > Strigiformes > Strigidae > Strix > Strix uralensis. The sequence goes on from NC_133984.1 coordinate 4,987,795, forward strand.
TACCACTTCCAACCTTATACCAGTGCTACCTCTTGAACATACATTATCCTCTTCACAGAGGAGTCGGTGGAATTAACCTTATGTAAGGGAGGCTACATACTTAAAATGTAATATTATCCACTTTTTCATTATGTTCCTTGGAAGTTTGAAAAGCTTTGTGTACATTCTTGATTCAACTTCTGATTCCTACACAGAGGAATAGAATATAAAATCTCTTAAATTCTAATCTCTCCTTTCGGGGTAAAGTGTCCAGTGACTGGATTCAAGAGTCAAACTTAATTTGCTTAGACATAACCTAACCCCCTCATGTCCTACACAGGTATGTTAGGTCTTAATATACAGGATATTAGGCTTTCACTCTAGGGCCAAGCACGTAGAGGTTAGGCACTGAACTAAATTTTCAGGTTTCCAAATCTTTAACTGATCCAGTCATCTTTTTCATAAAGAGGCCTTATGTTTATACATAAGTATTTCAATAATTGTAGAGTAAGAACGTACAGCACAAGGCTGTGCATTTGCAGCTGCTCTTGAGCAATGAATCCCTCCAACACAAAGAACTTCTTTGCACGTTGCATTCGTACCCCTGTGACATTTTGATTAAAAATGTAACTAATCTTACAAGAAGTCTTGCCCAAATGCAATCACTTATACTTTGTCCAAAATGAAATTGTAGCACCTCTGTGGAAGAAAAATGAGAGGAGATGCTGGTTTGAGGAGGTTCTCTATTGATGAATGGACAGAGAACTGTGAGCATACCAACTCCATTACCATTACAGACAAATTAAAACTAATGCACTTCTTTGTATTTCATGAGTTATAGCTTTTTACCTCAGAGACCCACTAAATTGGACTTCAAGTCTTCTGAATCACACCAAAGATGGACTAATGAGCCGGAAAATTTCCATCATGTGTTTTCTCACCCTTTTAAAATATGTTAAAAATATAAAAATTGGAATACTTTGAATAACACATAAATATGAAACTTGGTCAACATTTACAAGGTGCTAATAGCCAAGGCTTTTGGGTTTTTTTTCATAGTATGGTAATGTACTATATAAAGTTGAAGTTGATGAAACTACTTCAAGCTAGATAAAAATAATTGATTCACAAATCAAAGTTGTAAAGCACAGTCAGGCTTTTTGCCTCTCAGAAATCATGTTGAACAGGTAGTAACAGGTTGCATCTGAAATTTGTGCTCATTTCTTCAAAAGATATGTAGAAATTCCACATCCCCCAAAGCTATACTCTGCAATAGGTAGAGCAAGAAATACTAGAAAATAAAAAATAACACAGCAGACTAGAGGTATTGGCCTAATTTTCTGGTCTGGTATGGTGTAAATGTAATCTTATTTTTAAAGGTACATCAATACACAAAGAGGCAGATCCTAACCCCATGTAGTCCTAGTGACATTGTTGGACTCCTGGTTACTTATAATAATTAAAGTATTAGCCCCCTAAAAGCGTAATAGTGGAAAATTACAAACTTAGATATTCATGAAGACAGTGAGGAAAAAAAATTTCTAGAATAAACAATGGAAACATACTTCAAGTTCAATGTCCTGGAGGACCCTTACATATTAAGAGCACTGCAAGAAGTATTGACTAATTTGAAATCATAGAAAATGTGTAGAATCTTCAAGTAATTTTGAATCACATAAATTATACACAACACTGCATTAAACAGCTACTCTACCTCTATCTATTGCAATACTATGCTACATAGACTGAAGGTTTAATACATTTACTTTAACAGTGCATCTTTTAGGTTCGTCTGTCTGGTTGGATGTTTAACAACAGATTTCTGGAAAATCTGACTATTTTGATGGGGTATTTTACTAACTAGATTTGCTTATGAATAAAAGTATACAAATTAATTAGCTTCAGAGGAAAGTACCACAGATGAAGTATTACAAAAACATCACAAATCTAGTTTCCTAAATTAGAATACTATATTACAAAGCTTTAAGAAGCCTACTTATTTTTCACATACAGTTATGTATATAAGCACCCAGAAGACTTACTTATTGAACATAACTACCTGTCCCTTTTACTGGTTTATGTACCTAAGTACTTCTTAGCTGTTCTGAAACACCTTGTTAGACAAGGCATCTTGTTTGACAAAGTTGCAGCCACAGAAAAAGTGAAGCTCAAAAGCTGTTTTCATCCACAACTGTTAATTTTTTCCCCCTCATAAGGCAGATGGTGATTGATGGCTCGACTATGAGACACTCCAGACCAACTGCATCCCTGCTTCAACTGCAGTGAGTCTGATCAGCTTGGCCCTTTTAGCCTGATAAATAATAATAAGGACAAACCATCAATTATGTTCTTACATGTCCTTGTCTGTAAAAAAAGGCATATTATTTAGATGTTATGAAAACTTTATAAAAATATAGATAGTTCTCTAAATCAGCACAGTTATTGAGGAGTATCAAAGTGACCAGAATATCTTCAGAAATACCTTACTACTTATTCTGATTTCTACAGATTAAATTCTTACCAGGATTTCTGACATGGAAGACAATGAGAGCCTAAGTATTGAGACCCTAGGTCCTACAAATGTCAGACTAATTGCAATTCCATTGTTTTTGCTAAACTATTTGTGTAAAGCTAAAAAGATATTAATTTCCTCTTTAAAACTTACAGCACTCATGGGAGGGAGTTGCTATTAAGACACCTAGTTCAATCTAATGGCATTTACAATTGATATTAAAAGATTATTCTAACACAACTTTTTGAAATTCATGAGCAGTCTCTACACCACAGAATTGGGAAAGGGCAAGAAAACACCACATATGAAGTGGACATTTTATGAGCATGAATTTAACAGAGATTTTCTATGAACAGAAAATGAAATCATTTTCTCTTAATTTGCAGAAGGAGCTACCTTTGAACCCTGAAAAATTTTAACTCTCTTAAATTGGAAGATTCCTGGAGAATTAATAGTATGTTATACTTGGGTCACGCTTTGGTTTTAATTAGTGGAAGAGAAAATAATGGTTAATACTTACTAGCCTACAATATATTTTCCATATTGTTTAAGGCTAATTTATGCTTTAATTTAAAATGCTTATGAATCCTGAATTTATACGGAACTTTCAGTTGGAGTAACTTTGCATTGCACATGTAATATACCAGTATTTTGGAACTGTAATATATTCATCAAATACCTCTGGTGCCTACAGTTGTCATCTGTCAGTTCTCAGTACATATTTCCAGGGATGTCACGTCACTGGGTTACTGACTGGAATCCCTCAGAACACAGTTCCAGAAATAAGGATGCAACTTTCAGGAATGATGCTAAAGCATAACTTGTTAACAGTTTTACAGGTTTGTGTAATACTCAAGATGATGCACACATTGAGTGCACGAAGCAGAATCCACTTTATTGGCAGGGTGTATCCTTTGCCTAGCACATTTGATATTTTCCTTTTAGATGAAAGCCAGTGTATTAATGCAAAATGAGATATGGCCGTTATATATTTAACCACAAATTCTATTACATTTGTGATAACAAATACAGTACTAGTTACAGCTTTTTGGATCTTTCTTTTTTTGATGAGTATATATAAAATCAATATATTAAAAATTAAAGGACTTAAGACCATTTCTCCATTATGCTGGAAGCTCCTTAGGCCCTTCGAGAAATGTGCCATTCTTTAAGATCAGCAAAGCATCACTTTTTGTCTTTGCTGAATGTGCCCAAGTGGAAAGCAGCAGAGAAATTGTACAGGGGGAAAATAAAGGATATGTTCTGAACACTTTTAAACTATAGCTAATATCAGAAGTGCCTATGCAATATGTAGATGATACTCAATTTTTTCTCGATCTTATGATAATCAGTGAAATGAATTCCAACTAGAGATATGAAAAGCTGGCATAAAGCTAGTTTTTCGTCTTGACTCTTGTATCCTATACTGAGCACAACTGAACTAGAGAGAAGAGTTATGCATATTGCACTTGAAAAAGTTGAGGATATGAAATGCAGATATTTCAGAGAATGAACATGATCGCACTCTAAATGCAGAATATGAATTTGTCTCCATTTGGCATTCTTCTGCATATTGGGACTCTTGACGTTTAAACTTTTTTTTTTTTCTATTCATAGTAAGAATGAATCTTGCATCACTTCAAAAATAATAAACCCCCCCACACGTGTAAGTAGTCTGAGGACAATTTAACTCATGTCCAAAAGGTTAATCTGGCAAATTACTTGTTTCTGGACACAATTTGATCACTCAGGACAAATTTTGGATGTTTGTAGGTCATTGGTGTTATGCTTGCTCTCTCTACATCTGACATACAGAATATAAATACAGAAGTACACGATGTGAGAAGGTTTCAAAGTTTCCAATTATTTTAAAGAAAGGTACATGAGTTATCACAAATACAGTACACAGCAGACAATATACGCAAAGGTAAGGATGCTCAAGGTTCAGCTTCAGTAACTGTAGCAATTCTGATAGACCATAACAGTGTATATTCTTAAACATTACAATCGCGTACAAAATCTAATACTTATGGCTCAAACTACAAAAGAAGTAACTTTGTACTTGCAACAAGGTCAGAAAGTGGAATTTTAAAAAACTAAATAAAAATGTTCCCTCGATCTTTTATAGTATATTTACATATGTATGTCTTATTACTGTATCATTAAAATATGCTAATGATTGAGAACTAATACATTACTTTCAATTATTCTTTATTATTTTAGGGTTTTTTTCAAATTAGTTTCATCAAAATGATCAGGAATACAATCAGGCAAATTCAAAGTAGGTATTTACACATCAAAAATGCTCCTTTTATGCTTTACTTTTGTCTAGTATCAGTTAGCTAAGCTATATGATACCATATGTGTTTTGTTATTTAGGCAGCCAGGAGTGTTCTGTAACAATAATTGGTTCATGGGTGAAGCTATAAAAGATGGTGAGCAGAAGACCCCAACTATAAAAGCACTTTACAAACATTTCTAGCCAAGGAGTGACTGATAGAGTTTGTCTATACCCTGCAGTTATACTGCTCTAAGGAATGCAGTGAAACACAAAACATACAGAAACATTTTCGGACTCTACATCAACATTTGCTACAATCTTTGAAGTTACTAGTGTAAAGGAATATTATTTGGTACAAAAGCAAGGACATTTTGGTTTGTCTGGATAGAAATGACAAAGAGGTCAAACTTTCTACAGCTGAAGTTTCTATTACACAAGGAAACAACTGCTCTGGAGAAGGCAGCTGTGATAATTTCTAAGTCATAAGGAAGAGGCATGCATAGCGTTGAATAATGTGTTTTACTTTGGAGACTGTCTAAATTGTAGAATGTGGGACTCACTTCCAGATGCTAATGCCAAAGATGAAAACTATATTTACTTGTCATTTTACATGGCAAGTATTCTGTGCACGAGCTGGAAGGGAACCATGGTGTGGCCTGGCCAAACACTCAGTACCGGCAATCAGAACAAGGATCCAAGAGCACAGCAAGAAACTCAGAGACTTCAGAACTTAGTCGTAGCTTGACTCATACTCTATGCACCTATCCCTCTCTGTTTACTGCAAAGAGAGTTTAAGCTTAAAATTAAAAATTAGGTGCTCTGTACTATACCTTTGCTAGATGCCTAAATGAGCCAAAACAAGCAGTGTGAATAACACCAAAATAGTATGTGTACGTGTGTATACATATAAAAATAACATCAAGGTATCTAAATGACATAAACATGTTAAGTTTTGACAGGAGTTCAAGCACCTAATATATGGATACATGCTGCAACTTTATTACCTAAGCAGAAATCCTAACTGACTAAAAATTTATATGAGCTTTTTGTAAAAAGTAAAAGCTGTGATTCAGAAAATACAGGATGCATACCTTCTAATGTATTTGTATTCAAGAAAGATAATGTTCCATGATTTATCTACCTCAGAGGAATCTCATGAAGCTTAAACAGCACATGTAAGTTTTTCATAGTCTGCTGATGGAAAACAGCCTGTAAGAGGAAGTATAAAGAATTCCAAAACTAGTATATAGTTGATATATCTGATATATATAACTAATAAATATCAGCTTGTCTTTTGTAGTGGTCTCTAGTTAATATTTAAAAAACCATAACAGGTATAGAATAATTAACTGAAAAGTTCTTCCACAGGTTTACAAAACTACCTATGACCCCCTGCCCCCACCCAAAAGCTACAAGCCTTCAGATTTACAAAGCTGCAGTTACATGAGCCAGTGAGCAAACTGTTCAATATCTATCTATTTGTCAAGCACACTGGGCTCATTCATTCTGACATCTGTTGTAAGCTCTCCTCCCAACAAATCTGGTGAGAAAGCATGTAGCAACATGTAAGAATAGAGGAAAAAGGATATATAGAAAATGACCTACACAAGGAGCTGAACTACACTCTTAGAGCAGAGTTCACTGGATGTCTCCCTCTTCTACTTCCATAAAAAGAGGGAAAAAATAAGGGAAAAAGTGCCAACTTAGGAAAGAAAAGACATTTTTACCAAAATTTTAAGTCTGATTCTTTTATTGAAGAGAAGGGAGAAGAAATGGGTAAATGAGGAACTTCTTCAGAACTTTTCCAATTTGTTATAACTTCCACATTTTTTTCTCTTTTAATTCTAATCAGCAACATCCCTTGTGAAGTTATTTACAGTTCCTAACCAGTCATGAATAAAAAGTAAAAATAAAAGATGACGCTCTGAAATATCTTTCTATTTACATCAGTATCTCTGTAGACAACATTGTTATTCTTTACTTGAGCTATTTCCAATTCAGATTAAAGTGAAAGTATATCCAGTCCTCACTAGTAATTTAAAAATCCTCCACTCATGTGTGCCATATTTTATATATTTTGGAACATATGCCAAAAAGTGGCTGCTTAAGACAGGGTGTTTTAGGAGAGGGAATTGTGTGAGAAAGAAAATGAATAAAACAATCACAAAAATATTTTATTCTTCTGATTGAATTTTTATCTCTTATCATTATCATGCATTTGTTTTTTTTTTTTTATAAAGCCAGTGATACTGCATGCTGATAAGATTATGTTGGTGAAGTTCCAGCCTGTCACATAATTTAAGAAAGTTGCACACATACATTTTAAATAAATAAATCTGTCTTGAGAGTATTTCAGAACTGGGCTAAAGAACTAATCTGAATACTATAAAATACCATAGAAAAAGGTTGTTGGTGGCAGATGATAAATTGCCTACATGATTCACTGTTGCTCTTGGAAAACTCTACCATAATCTGCTGCCATACTTGGCTATTTGTTGGCCACACTCCTATGGCAATGACCAGCAAAGTCAAAAACAGCACCTTAAAGGCAGTCATTGAAAATGTTTACTGTAACAGTGGAACAATGATATGAGAACTAGTGCAGGAAAAGTTTTTCTTATCATTCAATGACAAAACCTGTCATGCCATAGTTAAGGTTATTGACAGTGTTCTGTGCTTCTAGAAACTGAAGTTCACTGTCACTCAAGCATCTGAAAATCAAGGAGTGAAGAACTACAGTACTTAAGATTTATATGTCTGAAAAGCCAGATGTTTTGTCGAGATAAAAACTGAAGCAACCTTAACTCTGCCCCTTCAAGTGGCCACTTGAAAGAGTCATTGCATTCATTATTGCAGCTCTGGGTCATGGAGGGATCTGCTGGAGCAGCTCCCCAGGGCTGCATTGAGAAATGAGATCCCAGGACCCCTGTGAGGACTGTAACTGTGATTGGGAGAATTCATTTAAAAACTCTGGTCACCATTTTCCCTCACTGAAGTTGTCTGTGCCAAATGAAACATATATATTTCAGTTAAATAAATGTAATTTTATTTTGACACGGATATGCCAAATTCATTGCTTTTATAAATATTATGAAAGTGTAATTACTTAATAAATATTTTTGGACCTATTACTATCCTGGGAAACATGTTAATCTATATATAAACACAAAATGGCATTACTACAACTATATAGAAATGTCTATTAAGACAGTATATGATCTTTCATCCTGCTGATAGCAGAAATGAACAGTGACGTTAAACGAATTGTATTGTTTCTGTGGGTGAATTGTAGTATCCAACACAGTAATCTGTTTTCAAAAAGTTGTTTTAATGTAAATCAGCAATTTAACCAGAAGCACAGCTATTTAAGTTAATACTATTGGGAATCCTCTGTAAGTAAACATAGGGAGACGCTCATTCAGATAAACACGCTTACACCAAAACTTTGCACACAACTGCTCAAAATGTCTGAAAACACAGAAAAGTCATGTATTCTTTTATTTAATAAGAACAGAAAAGAGTTTACTTCTTCAGCTAAAACCTTCTCCTGCAATTAAAGCAAATCTCTAAGTGATATGGGAGCTACTTTATTTTCCACTCGCTCCATATTTTCTGCATTTAATTTTCATGAGCCCTACAAAGCTCCTTTAAAATCGTACAGTTTCTGTGTTTGAAAGGATTATAAATTTCATGGGTGAAGAATCCCTAACAAACATGCTGGGACGTGTTATTGTCATGTCACTTCTCCTTATATTGACAAGTCAGTGATGAAAGCTGGATGTACTTTCCCCAATTCTGATCTACTGCAGTTTCTAAATCAGATACATGAAAGACAGCTCGATATGAGATATAAGTCAAGGTGTGCCAAGACCTCTGAGAATTCAATGAACAAAGACTTCCTCTGATTCTTAGGTATTAGTATTTGTGAGACATTTCTGCGTTATGTTGAAACACGTACTATATCACTCGATAGCTATATTACACAGACCTAAATCCTGAAGCTTTTCTGAATAAAATTTATGAGAACTTTGTATAGAAAAACTGGAGGATACTATATGGTTTAGTTGAATTATGCTTGTCACAAAAATCAAGAGTTGCTCAAACGACTAGATCCACATCTATTGGAAGATGGGCTAATTTCCATCACAAATAAAAATGGTCCAAAGGCTTCTCTATTTACAACTGTCTACTCCTGGCTTGGGGCTATTCCAAGAGACTGAGATCACTGGGATGTTGAAATACAACCTCTTTTCACTGGTCACAAGTTCCTGAACTGAGAGGTGCGGGAAATCACAATGGCTTTCACCTGAAGACCACTGGGATCGGCAAGGATTAGCAGAGAGCCGTAACAATGATTAAAGAACTGGGAAACCAGCCTGAGTGAAAGATTTAAAAGCTCAGACTGTTTATCTCAACAAGAAAAGTTTAAAAGAGATTCAGGTAGAGTCTAAGTATCTAAAATATATCTGAGACCAAAGAGGACAAATGCAGAGCTTTACACGCTCTACTCCACTCTCATGAGACCCCCCCTGCAGTGCTGTGTCCAGCTCTGGGGACACCAACATCAGAAGGACATGGACCTGCTCAAGTGGGGCCAGAGGAGGCCACGAAGATGATCAGGGGGCTGGAGCACCTCCCCTGTGAGGACAGGCTGAGAGAGTAGGGGGTGTTCAGCCTGGAGAAGAGAAGGCTCTGGGGAGACCTTGGAGCGGCCGCCCAGTACTTAAAGGGGTTACAGGAAAAGAGGGGAGGTACTCTTGATCAGGCTGTGTAGGGATAAGACGAGGGGTAATGGTTTTAAACTGACAGAGGGCAGATTTAGATTAGATATAAGGAAGAAATTCTTCCCTGGAAGGGTGGTGAGACACTGGCACAGGTTGCCCACAGAAGCTGTGGCTGCCCCCTCCCTGGAAGGGTTCAAGGCCAGGTTGGAAGGGGCTTGGGCAACCTGGGCTAGTGGAAGGTGTCCCTGCTCGTGGCCGGGGGTTGGATCTTTAAGGTCCGTTCCAACTCAAACCATTCTATGATTCTACAATTCGATGTATGCAGGAATACCTAGTTGAAAAATAAAGCTTACAGAAGCAAGCACAGTTCTTCAAAGCCAAAGCTGGGGTTTATATTCTGTATAACTGGTTCAAAAAGACAACAAGTCAGACTGGGCATAATGTGGTGCAATTCTCCTCTTTTTCTACTAGCTGATAAATATCAGATAGAATACCACATGTTAAGAAAAATGATTGGACTCCTGAGGAGACTAATGCAAGAATGAAGAGCGTGAACATGACTTTTCAATAGGCATGACAGTGGAAGGCATTTTCAAGTTTAATCCATTATACTTGTAAGTAATTTAAAAGGATACTTAATACAAGCAATATATTCTGTTGTAGGACTACTGCCACAAACAAACATGAGCTGTCTAAGAACTACGGGACCTATGTCTGCAATTGCATCACTCAGTGACCAATGATCTGCTAAGCTTCTCCTTTCCTCTATCTCATCTGACACCTGCAGCCTACATAGTTATGGGATACATTCAGGATTCCTAATAGGATGAGAGTCAACAGTGCTGGAAAATTATATTCACATGATATTAATAAATTTTTAACTGGAATTCTTTCCTTCAGAACAACTCAGAAGAAATGCCACCAAATGATAGCTTCTACAGCAGGAATATCTGTATTTCTCGATGACTTCCATTACTAGGGTCTAACTACTTAGAATCATTACAGGTTTCATTTTTCATAAATTTCATTTTTAGTTTGGCAGGAGATAATAACATCCAGTGAGCTGACCCAACCTCAGATAATTACTATCAAAATTGGTCCTCCAGCTTCAATTGGAAGAAGTTTTCTTCTTCACTTCCTGCCTAAAACTACTGTGCTGCATGGGTGCATTTCAGCAGTTACTGAAATAATTGCAAAAAAGTGTAAGTCAAAGACTGAAGAATTAATTCTTTGCAAAGATCTCATTTTTTTCTGGTAGACAAATATTCAGTGATTATGCTGTGTTTGTATTTTTACTTGCATTCACTTTGAGGAATACTCAGTTACAATCCCCATTATTCAGAAAGTAAATTACAGTGCTTGACTACAAGTGGACATAAGTCACATGGTACAGCCTACTTCTACTGTTAGGGACTGATCGTCATCTCAAAGTTAATGAATATTTTGCCACTGACTTAAGTTGATACTGAAATAAGATAATTAAATTGAAAGAGGTTCATATCTAATCAGAATTAGGGCATTTAAAAGAGATTTTTAAATGTCTCTCTGGGCTTTACCCCACTGGACTGCCTGAGGCAGGATTTCCAGAAAAAAAAAGATGAAAAATTTCTTGAGATTGCTCGGTTAATTTAGCATACAAAGCAATCCCACATGGTCCAAGAAAAAGAAATGTCATTTGAGTAAACAACTTCAAAAGAATTTATAGTATTTGAGGAGTACTAGTAAGGAAATTTCTGAATTCTGCAGGATTTGTAAAGTTTCTATTTTCCATTACCTGAGGTGATGAGACAGATGGGGAACATTTATAAGCACAATTCAGATCGACTATTTTTTTCTCCTGAAGTCTGGGTGATTGTTTCTCTAAAATAAAAATCTTTAAAGACCCAGCATGATTTAAATATGCAAGAAGGAACATTAGAATAGCATGTGCTGTATCAGTGTATCGGGCTTGCATGGCAAGGTTTTGGTAGTGGGGGGCGGGGACACACACACTACAGGGGTGACTTCTGTGAGAAGCTCCTAGAAACTGCAGCCTGGGGAGGACTCCACACCAGAGCAGGGGAATGTAACCCTGTGGAAGTCCACACTGGAGCAGGCTCTTGACAGGATCTGTGGCCCTGTGGAGAGAGGAGCCCAGGCTGGAACAGGTTTGCTGGCAGGACTGGTGACCCCGTGGGGGACCCACGCTGGAGCAGCCTGTGCCTGAAGGACAGCACCCATGGAAGGGACCCACACTGGAGCAGTTCGTGAAGAACTGCAGCCCATGGGAAAGACTCACATTGGAGCAGTTCATGGAGGACTGTCTCCTGTGGGAGGGACCCCAGGCTGGAACAGAGGAAGAGTGCGAGGAGTCCTTCCCCTGAGGAGGAAGGAGCAGCAGAGACAACAGGTGATGAACTGACAACAACCCCTATTCCTGCTCCGCTGCAGGGGAGGAGGTAGAGAAATCAAGAGTGAAGTTAAGTCCAGGAAGCAGGGAGGGGTGGGGGAAACGTGTTTTAATATTTGGTTTTATTTTTCATTATCCTACTCTGATTTGATTCGTAATAAATCAAGTTATTTTTCCTAACTCAAATCTGTTTTGCCTGTGTCAGTAATTGGTGAATGATCTCTCCCTGTCCTTATCTCGACCCATAAGCCTTTTGTTATATTCTCTCTCTCCTGCCCAGCTGAGGATAGGAATGATAGAGCAGCTTTGGTGGGCACCTGGTGTCCAGCCAGGGTCAACCCACTACGTACAGCCAGAGTATATGGTCTGTTGGTCAGAAAAGAAAACCTATAAAAAAAAGCTTGCTAACCAGACATTTTCTTATTCAGGCACAAAGTGTGAACACATTATTAAAAATGTGCTTGCCATGGCCCAAAGAATCTTTTGCATGCCATAGTTCTTTCTGGACAGAATACTTTCAAAACTCTATAGAAGAAATTATCACTGAAGTTCTTCAGGAAACTGCAGAAATAATTACGCAACAGATTCTGAACACTAAAAAAAACCTGATTGGAATCAAAAGTAATGAGTCCGTCTCAAATGTTAATACAAACTGGATAACTCTTAAAAATAAGGGTTGAAAATATCTTGACTAACATAAAAAATGAGCATAAGACAAAATAGTTCTTGGTCGTAACATCCATACAATCCATAGCAGTGCAGAGACAGATTTGGATTCCTTTTCAGAAAATGCTGGAAGGATTGCCACAAAAGTGTTCACGAATATCTTTACTCAATCAGACCCAAGGTTTTCTGTCATTTCATCTGAACAGATACTGCATTACTAAAATCTTCTCTGGAACTCACTGGTGTCTGCTTTGAAGTGAATATTAAAACTGTTTGCAGATAGTTCCCAATTGCTGTTGAATTTCAATTGTTTTCTTCTCCAGGCATCCAGAGTCCAACAGTTCTAAGAAGGCTATTTGAAAATCCAGTACAGAAAAAGAGATTTGCATAGCTCATCCTTAGTGTTATCCCATAGCTATTTCCCCATGATACTATAAAGCTTGTAGAATGTGATCAAAACATCATATAATGTTTTTAGTTGGCCAGAGTTTTTGAATAAACTAACTTCTGGAAGTGATTAAAATTAGAGATATTCATTAGAGATGACTAAAGAGCTGTTGAAGAAATTGGAAGGGACCCATAACATTATTTCCATATGTCTAACTCTTTCACATATACTGCCATGAATCATTTGACATCATAGCACCAGGACACAAATGACCTTCAGCATCCAAACTACTTGCTTCTTAGAAGGAACACAGCTATAGAAAAGCTACAGTATGTTATCAACGATATTAACAGAAAGAGCGCTTTTTTTTCCTAAGTTCTCCTACTTCAGTGTATTTATCACTTAAATAATAGCAAGAAATTCATGGACAGAAGAGGGTGCAAATTTTCATTTTAAATCCAAAATGAGGATCATACATGAACTTACTGTGTACTCAGCAGACAACAACAACATAGCTGGATGATGTCTTCTATTGAGGAATTTGTTTCTGGATAACAAAAAATCAGGACTGGAAAAATGTAAGCATGGCAAACTAGGCTCACACTGATGACAAAAATTTTCAAAGACAGACAAAGAATGGCCTTTTTTCTTATAAATATTATGGTTACATTCCTCACTTTAAAATGAATAGCATTTCACTGTGTTGCTCCCAGAACTGGAAGAACTACCAGGAAACTAGAGTGACTTTAAAGGGTAGTCACTCAGTGCAAACTCCATGAACTGCCTCTCCCCTTTATATCAAAGCCTGTAGGTTTTACAAAAGCCATTTTTGCTCTGCTTCTAATTTAACTTTCAGTTTGTGATGTCTTGGGTATATTGATAATCCATATTTTCTTCTCTTTGTTGTTTTACAGAAATAAAGTATATAGGGCTTTCAAAATCCTTTTCCACATCAGTCCCAGCAAAGGATCTTCATATTCCTATAAGATGGTTCTTCTCCCTTCAGATAGCAGGACAGAATTGATGAGGTGCATGAGCAGCTATCAACACTTCAAGAAAGCTGTTAACAACTTTTGGCAGGAGTATCCATTAAATAGGTTCTATCTTGAATGAAGCATGGGCCAAGAAAGCCTGAATTGTACTGCTGATAAGTAGGTCTATCCCACAATGCAGACTCATTTTTTGGCTCTCAGGAAGATAAAGAACTGTTCTCTGGGACTTTTTTGGCAAGCTGTATTGGAATGATATTTTGGCAAGGATACAAGATATACTTGAATGCTCATTCACTCTGAACATATCTGGAGATAAAAAGTATCCATCTCCCAGAGAAGTCTTTTATTTATTACTATCAAACTAAATTTGACAAAAGTTCTGTTTACTTTAAAGGTAAGGAGGGCTAGAACATATTTGAGACTAGGAATAAATTAGCTCAGACAGAGCATTTTTTTCTCAATTTTAAGGCCTTCATTTATGAAGGCATACTTATCAACTATAATTCTTTTCAAGGTTCTGGCTCTGTCATTGAGACAGGCAGAATGAAGACAAGAGACAGGAATTGTTTGCTTGTCCCAGCCAGGACTCCAAAAGAAAAATGAAGTTCACCCAGAAGATTTCTATGCCATAATTCATGAGATGCATATTAAAAAAAAAAAAAAATCTCCTCTATAATAGAGGCTTAACCTTCCAGTTATTCTAGAAATGAAAAGTTCATTCCAAAGCGCTGACAACTGTTGAGAATACGAAGTATGGCCATCTTTTGAGTGGATCTTGTGCAGAAACAATGTACATCATTTTAATTGAAACAGCCTGCTTGACTCTAAAGGACAACATTTCAGTTTTAGCTTGTGTTTTTAACTAATTTGAAACCATTTCATTGCAGCCTGTGTGGTGCTATATTTATCTATTTATCTAAGCGAAAGAGTAACATATTTGTAGCTTTAGATCTAGTTATTGATTTATCCTCCTTGTTTTTTTGTGTCTTGAAATTTAGCTGCCAGTGGAGCTGCCCTGTCCAACACATTTCATATACATAAGAAGGGATGGGTCCTAGCTCCAAGAGCTGGTGCTGACAGCTAGGCAGAAGGCAGAAACAAAGACAGAGGAAGGAACCAAATTAACACACTTGAAAAAAGAAGCAGAATCCACCTTCTAGAGTCTGAGTGTTCTGTGCACTCCGATGGATTTATTTACAGGGCTCTTCCTTCTTGGAATCAGTCTGCTTGTCTAGAAAAATTTGCTTCACTGACAATATATTTCATATAAAATGCTTATAATTGACAGTCTTTTTAATTTTAAAAAGTCTACATCTTCTCTTTCATTTTAAAATTTTGTCCAACAGTGAAAGGGATGATGGGCATTTCTTTCCTGCTTAGTAGCATAAAAATAACTAACTTCATTTGGAAGTGATATGAAGGAAGTAAGAGACGAATTTCTGTATCAGGCTAGAGATACACCAGTGCTATCTCTCTGGTGTTGCTTTGGGCTGGTCTGGCTCCTGGAGCAGCATACATTCCATGAATCAAAACAAAGGACCTCACTGTGCTTCACCACTTCTGTAATGTCATCCTTCTAAAGAAAAATTGGATGAATCTGTCCATTTGTTGGAACTAGAGTCAGCACCATTATTTCATTTTCTCAATTTTTGTCAACATATGCCATCTCCTTCCTTGAAAATACAGGTTTGCTTTTAAGATGTTTTTGCAATGGCATCTTATAGAGTCTGCAAAGAATTTAGATTTCTTATCTTGTTTTAAAATACATCTTTGATGCTTCAGTAACAAGTTTTATAAGAGTATTTAATCAGAACTATTTCAGGAAAACCTGATCAAAATGAAATATAAAAGATAAGGGCTTTTGCATTTTATGAAGAAAACATCCAGCTAAGATGAAGAAAAGTGCTTTCCTTTGTACATTTGATAATAAAATAACCTTTCCTTCTTTCATTAGTAAACCATGGCAGTGTACTTTTTCTTAACACTTTTTAACCTTAAATTTTTTATGAAAAGAATTTTATAAATGTCATGGACAGATAGAACCAGCTGACAGAAGGTATAATGAGAGACTGCTGCTACTATAGAAGCTCTTGCATGTAGCATTGTCAGCGTATCTTTAGTATGACCTATGGCACCTCCACTACAGAGTTCTGGGTCTCCAAAATACAAGACAACAAAAGAAAGTGTTATTTTCTATTTAAAATCTTTCTTCACAGTACTGACCACTACAAATACAAAAAGGGTGGTTGGTGACCTATGGATGTGCTGCAAAGCTAATCTGTCACCAGCAGAGATGAACAAAGCAATCAGTGGACCACAACAAAAAATTATATCCTATGCTTTGTACACTGCTACAGACACAATAACAGCTGTCCTTAATAGAATAAGACTGCTGGGAGAGATCGCCATTTGTTTCTTGATGTTAGTGTCTCCTTCAACAAAAATAAACAGTAATAACAGAGGCAGAAGCTTTGTTGCTGAAAAGTGCAGAGGCTCTCAAGGGGATTTGGGAATTAAGATGTCTTTAGGAGGTCTTCCTAAAACATAGTGGCTCTTGAAACCTCAACAGTTTTTCAATATATGAGATCTCAAAAGAGAGGGACAGAAATTCTTTCTAGATATCCTGTAAAAGCCCCTTACACAAAAAGAACGCTTATACTCAGTATTAAGAAGCAGCTGTCCTTGTTAGGTTTTTAAAAACATTAATTTGACTATTGTCATGATGCATCAACAGTGTTCAAGTGAAGTAGTCAATCAGTCAGTACCACTACTACAATCAAAAAAGAAAATAATGTAGATACAGATGGAATAGGAAGTAATATATTTTAATTTGAAATTTTAGAAAGCTGTAGATTTAAAATTTTTAAGACTATTTTGTTTTTACAGAATATATCAATTCTGTACCACCCCTGGAAAACTTCCTAAGAATTACTAATAAACACAAAATACAAATTATCAGACAGGATAAGAGAGATTCAGACATATATTCAAGGACTCTGGTGTGAGCAGGGGATGAGCTTACCAACAGAGTAGGGCCTCCCTCTTGCAGCAGAGAATAGCTCCGCTGTTCAGAGATGGCAGTAAAAAGAAAACACTTTCACAAGATTGCCAGTCTGGATGAGTACTTTCCCTAAGGAAAAAATGTCATATAGATTCATGTGCCACACCTGATTCACTTCTGATAAAATAGATTTTAGCCTGAAAAGCAAAGGAGGAAGCCAAATGCATAGACCTGTGGGTCGGTACACAGATGCCCAAAGAAAGCTTCATCTTCT